>NC_072476.1:30151556-32551556 GCF_027574615.1 Eptesicus fuscus
GCTCCTTCGCATCCCCCTTCTGGATCCTCAGGCCTCGGTCACCCAGAACGTTGCCAACAAGAGCAGGGCTTGCACCCTAAGAGCTGTCTGCCCAGAGACCACAGCCTCCAGTCCTGTTCCTGCGCTGCCTTCACGTCTCAGTTTCTCCACGGAAAAATCCTCCATGCCATTTCCCCCCAAAGCACTCACCTTTCATTGAACCACAGCATGAGGCTTAAAAGAGGGGATAGCATTCCTCTCCATCTTGTCTCTTCTTTCTCCTTCTTTGCCTGGGCCAGGTGAGAGGGAGGGAGCCCTCCACGTTTGGGGCAGGAGACCATCATGAATAAAATGTTGACCTCTTTAAAAAAATAAAAAGGTATCTCACAGGGCTGTTATGAAGCTCCAGCCACGGCTTGAGGACGGCTTGGCGCTTCATTACTCGCCTCACTTTTGCAGAAGGGAGGTGCCTGGGCAGCGAGGGCGGCTTTGGGATGGGAGCAGGTGCAGTGAGAGCTGCCACCCCTCCATCGTCTCCCCTCCCTCCCCTCCTTCCCCTCCCCAGGAGCCTCACCCTGGCTTTGTCCCTGTGCTGATTATTGCTTTATTACTGTTTTCAGTCAGATATAATTCTGGCATTTTCTATAATCTCGATCTTTTCATTGATACCAGATTTTTATACAAAGATTTGTATATAAAATGATTATGTACCCACCAGAGTACATTCCCCGGCAATTAGAATGTTTAAGATGCAGCTCCTAACGCTCCTTCCGCACGTTCCTCATTTAGTACTTTTGAAAGTGTTTTGTGATTTTTTGTGTGTGGATGTGTTTACAAATCCAATAACAATTCTCATTTAGAGTTGCAAAACACGAAGCCATTTTGAACCCAGACAGATGGCAGCTAAATGAAGTTTAATTAAAGAATGAGTGCTTTGAATCAAATCCCTTTAAAAAGTACAGTACACTGAGATTCCGGAGAGGCTGCATAAACAGCATCTGGCTGCTCTGGAGAAAGCAGGGGGTGCTTGCGAGGAAAACACTCGGGAAGCCGACCCCATCGGATCAGGGCTGAGCAACACAAGCAGGCGGGCGGGCGGCCAAGCCGTCCTCGATCCTCTGCCCTAAGCCCGGACACACCTCCCAGAGCCCGGAGCTCCCGGGACAGGAGGGGAAGGTGCCACCGGCCACCTCCAGGTTCAAGAGCTTTGACTGGGGTGGGGGGATCCCTTTCTAAGTTTATGGAATGAGGCCGGGCACCAAGGCGAGAAGGTTTGCTGCACCAACCCACTTAATTGCACGCATCCATGGTGAAAGGAGACCTATGGCGGCGGGGGGCGCTCTGCACTCCACGTCCTGGATCGGCGTCCAAGGCTCTTACCCCGGGCCCCGCACCCCTCCGTGCAGCCGCCGGGGGCACACGCCCCCGCCCCCCTCCCCGCCCCGCGGGGACCCACTTCCGGCTCTGGCCGCTGATCTGAGCGTCGGGCGGAGGCGGCCAGGGTCGGTCTAGACTCTAGACGACCGAGCGGCGCCAGCCGGCCGGGGAGGGTTCGGGAGGGGAGGGGGAGTTTGGAGGGGGTGGGGGGGACAAGCCCCAGGACGCCGCGGGGAGGCGGGCGCCCAGGCTGCAGCCGCTCCCCGCCGAGTGGTGACTGCCGTGGAGGAGGGAGGGGACTGACCGTGGGGTGAGAGGCCGGGGTGGGGACAGACCGGGAGGAGATGTTCGCACCCAGCGCTGTGGGGCAGGAGAAGCACGGAGGTTTTTAATTCAGGGAGCGGCGGGGTGAGGGGTTCCCGGAGAGGGGGCTGAAGGCAAAGTGTCAGCTGCTAGGCTGGCCTTTCCTTCATGGGCAGTTTCTGCCTTGAGGGTGGTGGTCGGTGTAGGGGGTCGACCTTCCCCTGATCCTGGAGAGAAAAGACCCGGATTGAGGATGGAGTGGGGGCCCTGGCGAGCCCCGGAGCCACGGGGATGTGGGAGGGAGGTGGTGACACCAGCGGAAAGAGGACTAGTTGGGGTGGGGTGTGCCAAGCTTGTGGCCTCTGGCTTCTTCCATCATCTCTCCGGGAGGAAGCGGAGTCCGGAAGGCTGGGGGAAGCCTTCCCTCCCAGCTCGGGGCAGGGCTGACCCAGAGGGCTGGCAGAAGTACTGGACTGTTTGGATCGTGTACGCAGCTGACTCAGACCCGGTTCCTCCGAGCCTTAGGCCTCTTGCTGGATCTTGGCTGGGTCTGTGGTCACTCTGACCCCTCCACGCCCTGACCCCTCCACACTCCAGACCAATTGACCTTCAAGTTCTGTTGGCTGACCTTGTTCTTCTCCCACTTGGCCAAACCACGGCCAGCTCTTGCTGGAAAAACTGAAGAGCCTCCCACAAGGTCTTCCAGCTTCTCTCACCTCTGACCTTTCCTCTCTGCAGGAAGGCAGACCCTTACCAAATGAGGTTCTGGTCATGGCTCTCCCCCACTCCCCAGGTACTCCCAGCTCGGCCTCCCTGCCGCAGCTCCCCCCGCATCAGCCTGGGAGAAAAAGGATGAATCCTGGCCCCAGAGTGCACTGCTGGGCCACCCCTCAGTGCAGCACCATGTCACAGCCTGCTGCCTGCCCCCACCTACCCCGCTCTCTCACCTCCTGCCACTCTCCTCCGGCCCCCTGCTCCCGTGACTTCCTGTTCCTGGAGAGCCGGGGTTCTCAGCCTGTCCTCCCTGCCTTTGCACTCGGGGCGCTCTCCTCCTAGAACGCCATCTGCCCACCTCTCTCTCCCCATGTTGTCCCACCACCTCCTCCTGTGCTCCTCAAGTCTCCGCTTCAGGGGCTGTTTCCTGATGCTGCACCAGGGGAGGCCGCCCTGCCTTGTGCTCCGAGGTACCCTGCCCTTCCTCATCAGGACCCTCAGTTCACATGTCTACCTTCCCCTCCAGGAGTGAATGAGCAGCCCCCGCGTGCCCGGCCCTATGACTTGTGTTTCTGCCTCTAGTCTGACCCCTTCTCCCACCTTTCTGTCTGCCACCACAGCAGTCTTCCTGAGACGCAAATATGACCCATCATTCTGCTGTTCCAACACCCTGAACTCTATAAAAAACCCACCCTACCCTCCAGGCCCAACCCAAAGCCCCTTCTCCAAGATGCCTTCCCTCCAGCCATGGAGAGCCCACACTTCACGATCATACATACTTGGCAAGTTTCACTTCACCCGAGTCAGTGGGGCCACGGCAGCCCCCTAGCACACTGTGCGCTTGGGGGCTGGTCGGGCACTTGGACTTCCAAGGCCCCTCTTCCTGAGGTCACGTGGGCGCAGCAGCAGAGAAATGGAGTCTGTACCCAGACACCAGAGCCCAGGGGTCAGGGATACCACTACTACTTTGGCAAGAAAGGAGGGTGTTGGCAGGCCATCTGAGCTGGGTTTCCTGACCTCGTCCTAGGGACGGCTGCAGCTGCGATTCCAAAAGAGAAGACGCAAAGGCAATTTTTTTTTTTTTTTTTACTTATTTAAAAAGGCCTTGGTGGCAGGAATATAGTGTAAAAATCATTGGAAAAACTAAAAGGCATCGATACATATCCGAATATACACTTTGTACATAAATTACATTTCCTTTAGTCTTTCTGAGTGAGGTCCTGATTCAGCACTGAGGTCTAGTAATTCAGAGGTCCCGGCAGCTGCACGTTCAGGCCGGCATAGTCCACCATGTACATGGGCCATTGCTAGAGAGAGGGGGACAAACGGTCCCGGTTAGGATTCCAGGTGATGCAGAAAGAACACCAGAACCCTTAGCTCCGCTTTCTGAAGGGCGTCCTCGGATGCTTTTATTTTGAGGCTGCTGAAGGCCCAGAGAAGAGACATGACCTGCCCAAGGTCACACAGTCCGTCAGTAGCCATGGAACCTGGGCTGGAGCCTTCTGGCCTGTTCCCACTTGTGTCTCAGGGACTAATCGTGTGGACCAGACATGAGGGCCAGAGGGAACTAGCGACTGGCTCAGAACTCCCATCAACAGCCCCCTCCGGGCCTCACACTCCCAGGAAGCTGTCCTGTCTCTCTGGGGCGTGGGGGGAGCTAGTAACCCTCTGTGGGCACTCACATGCCCAGGTAGCGAGAAAGGCAAAGCCTGAACTTTGGGGTTTTCCAGGAACGGAATGAAGGGAAACATGGTCAAAGGGTAAAGAAATCCTGAAATACATGAGGAAAAAAAATTCTATAACTATGTATGTCAACTACTTTCTGTGGTGATCATTTCACAATATATACAAATATTGGATCATTATGTTGTACACCTGAAACTAATATAATGTATGTCAATTGTACCTCAAAAAAAAAAATCATTTCTAAATGTGTTCCAATATTCTTCCCATTTGGACTCAGGATTTCAAAGGTAATATTTTGAAGTCAGAAAGAACTCTCCAGCGCATGCCCCTAATGAGGTTTTCCTGTTGGGTGGGAGAAAACATGGCAGAGCAGGCGGAGCTCTGCAGGAGGTTCTCCAGCCACCACTGACTGTAGTGGGGCCACACTGTGGAGAGCACCCTCATCTCCCAGGGCTGTGCTGGGGCTGGAGCTCGAGGCGTGAGCACAGAGATTAGCTTAGTATCTGACTGTCCCAAAAAACGGGGCCTCTGCTCGGGATCCTGCGCAGGTACTACTCGGGGGAGCGGACAGGTTCTTTTCCTCTCTCAGCCTTGGCTTGCCAGTGGGAAGGTGATTGTCTGCCGGGGCAACTGTGAGGTCCCGATGAGCGGGGTGGACTACCTTGTGGGTAGATCAGGCAGTTGTGTCTGCAACCCCGGGCTGTGGAGCCCACTCAGAGTCCAGTGCCTCCCCGCACCCCAAACCCACATCCCACAGTGGACGGCCCTGCCCGAGTGCAGGGCGAAGGCCAGAAAGGAGAGTGCTCAGGTCCAGATCTGTGCAACTTTACCACGAGTGAGATCTGGTTGGTGGATGCCACGGACTCCGGGTTGGAGGACGAGGAAGAGGAAGACGAGGAGGAAGAGGAGACGGAGTTTCCTTCGGAGACCCGCTTTCTCTTGCGCTTGGGCATGCTGCTGTCTTTGGCTGGTGGGAGGAAAGGTTGCTGACACTGGATGCCAAGACTGTGTCTTGTCTTTACCAACCCCTCTGGAGAGGCCCACCTCTCCAGCCTCCTTCCCTAACGAGGCCCCGCAGCCCATTCATCCACCTCTTGCTCCTGCTTACCTGTCTGCCTTTGCTAACACTATATCCTCACCCCCAGGGAGGCCTCCCCAGAACTCCCAGAATTCCCCTGGGGCCCAGAATCCCATGGCCTCCAGAGGGCATTGGGGAGAGTCATTACTAGGTGTACCGGTTACTAGTTGGGATTTTTGTCAATAGATGGAGTTATACATGTTGATATATATGCGATTTGATATGTATGCTATCTGAAGGTGTTAACATCATAGATATTTTTACACTTAAAAATGTCGAATTTTGTGCCAAAAAAAGAGCATTTGTGGGAAGTTTTGACTCATTACTTTATTTTGAAGAAAAGTGCTGCTGAAAGTTACCGTATACTTTGGGAAGCTTATGGTGAACATGCTCCATCTCAAGATACTTGTGAACGCTGGTTTAAACGCTTTAAGAGTGATGATTTCGATGTGAAAGACAAAGAACATCCAGGTCAACCGAAAAAGTTTGAAGACCAACAATTACAAGCATTATTGGATGAAGATGCGTGTCAAACTCAAAAACAACTTGCAGAAAGATTAAACGTTGCTCAGCAAACAATTTCCGATCGTTTACAAGCAATGGGAAAGATTTTAAAGGAAGGGAAATGGGTGCCACTTCAACTGAACGAAAGACAAATTGAAAACCGAAAAGTCATCAGTAAAATGTTGCTTCAACGGCACGAAAGAAACTCTTTTTTGCATCGAATTGTGACTGGTGATGAAAAGTGGATTTATTTTGAGAATCCCAAATGCACAAAATCATGGGATGATCCAGGTCAACCATCAACATCGACTGCAAGGCCAAATCGCTTAGGAAAGAAGACAATGCTCTGTGTTTGGTGGGATCAGGAAGGTGTGGTGTATTATGAGCGTCTAAAACCAGGTGAAACCGTTAATACTGATTGCTACCGACAACAAATAATCAATTTGAACCACGCTTTGATCGTAAAGTAAGAAGACACAGCAAAGTGATTTTGCTTCATGATGACACACCATCACACACTTAAAACCAGTTAAAGACACGTTAAAAGATCTTGCCTGGGTAGTATTAACCCACCCGCCATATTCACCAGACCTTGCTCCTTCAGATTACCACTTGTTCTGATTGATGGCACATGCACTTTCTGAGCAGCACTTCAAAACATACGAAGAAATGCTCTTTTTTTGGCATGAAATTCGACATTTTTAAGCGTAAAAATATCTATGATGTTAACACCGTCAGAAAATTTGACATATGAAGTTTTGAAGCTTGCTGTCAATACAATGAAATAGCATACATATCAAATTGCATATATATCAACATATGTGTAACCCCATCTATTGAAAAAAATCCACATTAGTAACCGGTACAGCTAGTAAATGTCCCTGCACCTTCCTTTCCTTGCCAGTAAAATGTAAGTAAGATTCTTCAGGGCTGCTGGGAGGGTCCCGTGAGATGGTGTGCATGGCCTCCTGTAAATACTCAGAAACTGAGAATTGGTATCAGTATTATTGCTACTGTTCCTGCTTGATGACCCGAACCTGACAGATGACAGTTCACAGAGACCAGGAGACAAGGCAGTGCCCCAGTGTAAAAAGAGCTCCGGTTTAGAGCCAGAAGTCCTAAGTTCAAAGTTCACGGCTGCCACTTACCATGTGTGTGACCCTGGGAAACTGATTAAGCTCTCTGAGCTGAAAGTGGACAACCGTGTGCTGCGAGACTTCCAGGAGATTGTGTGTGAAAGAGCCCAGGACCAAGCCCAGCACAGAGCAGGCCTCGGCGGGTTCTGCTGCTGAATTAAATTGATGTGAGGATCTAAGTTTTATAAAAAAGATCTGCAACTGTGTGCTACATAAGTGGGGCTTGAGGCTTCACTGAGTAACAGGCTACTGAGTAGAACACGACTACAGCCCACGAGAAGGGTCTTAATGACACAGTGTGAGGGAGGGCTCGGCCCAGGGCAATTCCTTCTCCAGCTGGTGAAGAAAAACTGGGGATCTGTGATGTGATATAAATAGAGACCCCGGGAAACAGAAGACTCTGGAGGCAGGACTGGCCCAGGCTGTGAGCCGGGAGGAGGGAATTTTGCGGGAGGCAGGCGGGCGCTGCTGGAGACTGGCTGGGCCCCCTGGATGCTGCCTGCATTTGCAGGCCACGTGCCTACACCAGGCCCTGGGCTTTAGAAACTTTCAGTCTGCAGTTTGCCTGGCCGGGGTGGGGCAGTGGGGGATGTAATCTACCTCTGATAATGTCCCAAACTCTCCCCTTTGAGGCCTCCTCAGGGCCTGTGTCTCTGCCTTTGACCTGGGAGCAGCTCTCAAACCCAATCACCTCCCTAGCCTGAGTGCCTGGTGCCTTGCTGGGCCTTTTTAATGGGCACATGGTAGGAGGAGGTGGTCTCTGGTTGGGCTGTGCCACCTCAGGCAGTGGAGTTCCAGGTGAACCCTAACCTATCTGCAGTTGGGCCTCAGGTTTCAGGCTGGGGTGGGGTGGCCTTGCTGAACCCCACTACTCTCCCCACCGAACAGCCATAGACCACAGTGGCCTGCGGTTCAGATGGATAATCTGCACACAGGGCTCTGGGCAGCCGCCAACTCACTGCATGGCCTTGGCAAGTCCTTCCTCCGCTCTGGGCCTCCATTTCCCAGCTGAACAATGAGGCCACACCTCCCAATCATCCGGAGTCCTATCGCACACCTTCTCAGTCAGAACTGTCATACAAGACCGTCTCCCAGGTTCCTGCGAATTCAATTCTAAAAGCCCAGGGGCTGGTGCAGGCACGTGCCCTGCAAATGCAAGTGGAATCGAGGGGGTCCAGCCAGTCTCGGAAGTACCTGGCTACCTTACCCCTGCCAATCCTGTCACTCCTTCTCTCCCCGGGTGACTTTCACGACCCTATCTGGCGTCCCCTCCTCCTGGCTCCAGCCTGCCCCTCATCCTCTCTCTCCAGTTGATCTGACACACTCAGGTGTGGCAGGGACCCCCTCCAAGGGCACCTACGGGCTTCCTGGGGCCTTTTGGGAGTGCGGGCCCTGCAGACGGAGATCTCAGGTTGCCCGGAGAAGTACTCAGCGGGAGGGACAGACTGTTCTCTACATGGCCAGCCACCTGTTGCCTGCCACCTGTCCTATGTCCACAGGTCGGTCCCTGCAAGGTAGAAGGGTGCCTTCTTCAGCCTCTGACTTACCTGGCACCTTGGCGTCATTGCAGATTTCTGCGAAAGGCCTGGAAAAGAAAGGAGGTGGCAGTTAGAAAATGAGGTTTCTTTTCCTTCTCACTTGATACGCCCCGCATATGGACATCTCTTGTGAGGTGAGGTGCCACCACTGCCGCTGGAGGGTAGCCAGGTAAGACCCAGATGAAAATGGTCAGCACCCGCCTCCCCACAGAGCAGGCAGGATGGCCAGCCTGGTCTCTAGTAAGTGCCGTGCGTCAGGCAAATGGCCCCTGGGGGCCTGGTTCCCTCATCTCCAAAGCGAGGGTGTGGTCTGACCCAGGGATCAGAAATGTGTGGCTCGGTTTATGTAAATAGATATTCATTACAGCATTATTATTATTCTTTTTTTTACAAATCTTTTATTTTTTATTTTATTGATTATTTTGCTTGCAGCATGATTTATATAAACCAAAAAAAATTTAGACGCAACTCGAATGTCCATCAGTAGAGACAGTATGGCCCATCGTACAGTCATTGAGGGAACTATCATGGACACAAATAACGCTCAAGGGCGACCAAGACAGCCAGACAGGAGACATCAAGCTTTATTTAGTCTACAGACGAACACTGTGATCTCAGTTTCATTGTCTCCAAAAGCATGTCTAAGAGGCATTAAAACCAAGTGGAGGCATGGCTGGAAAGCCCCTGCATGTCGGTGGTGGTTTCTCTGGGAGGTCAGCCTGTGGGGGCGGGGGCGGGGGCGGGGCGACGGGCATTTTCTCCTGTGATCTCCTGTATTTTCCAGTTGTCACTTCAGGGGGTGGAGTGGGGGCGGGGGAGGATGAAACCTCTATTCTTCATTGGAGACCTTCCTGAATGATTTGATTTTTTTGGTACACATTCAAATATTATTTTATTTTTAAAACTGAAAAGGAAATATGCGTAGGGGAAAGATATGGAAGAAACACACCACAATGTGAACTCTGAAGAGGAGAGTTATGGATTATCTTCTTTTCTTCTACCTTTTTAGATTTCCCTGCTTTGTTTTTAAATCTGAAAATAATCAAATAAACTATTCTATTTAAAATATTAGCCGAAACCGGTTTGGCTCAATGGATAGAGCGTCGGTCTGCGGACTGAAAGGTCCCAGGTTCGATTCCGGTCAAGGGCATGTACCTTGGCTGCGGGCACATCCCCGGTAGGGGGTGTGCAGGAGGCAGCTGGTCGATGATTCTCTCTCATCGATGTTTCTAGCTCTCTATCCCTCTCCCTTCCTCTCTGTAAAAAATCAATAAAATATATTTAAAAAATAAATAAATAAAATAGTATAAGGATACGTGGCAAAATATGGACAAAAACAAATAAGAATAAAATATCTCTGGGCGATGAAATGACTGTTATTGTATAAATGCCATTAAAATGGGTAAAAATTAATGACAGAGTCAGAAAGTCAAATTTAATGAAAGATTTAAAAATAAACAAACACCCATGACTGTTGCGGCTGTGTGTTTTAGCAGAAAGGGGTTGTAATCAGGACACCTGGTGATACAGACTAAATGTCTGTGTCCCCCAAATTCAATGTTGAAACCTAGGTGCCAAGGTGATGGTATTAGAAGGTGATTAGGTCACCAGGGTGGAGCCCTGGTGAATGGGATTGATCCTTATAAGAGCTCCCTTGTCCCTTCCACCATGTGAGGACACAGGGAGAAGGTGGCCATCTGTAAACCAGAAAGTGGGCCCTCACCAGACACTGGATCTGCGGGCACCTTCCCAGCCCCCAGAACTATGAGAAATACGTTTCTGTTAAGCCACCTGGTCTATGGTATTGCTACAGCAGCCTGGACAGGCTAAGATACCTGTGTCTGGAGCCAAGCTGACCCACACTGACTTTCACCGTCCCTTCCCTCGATCTGGGTACCAGTTTTCTCAGCTTTAAGATTCCAGTGTTAAGCTAGCCGGCCTCCTGGATTCTGTGCAAGTGCATGATGGGTCTCTCAATCTCCCTCTTCCCTTCCCCAGTCCAGGCTGGGCCTGCTTGGGGATTCCCCTCCCAGATCCAGGCAGCACCCTCTCCCTCGGCCCTCAGCCACTCTCCCCACCCTGCCTCGGGGGCTGGGGCACTCACTGGAGCTGGTTGATGATGACCATTCGGACATGCTCCCGGGCCTTCAGGATCTTCTCCAGCCGGTGGATGTCGTACGTGTTGGGGTTCCGGAAAGGGATGTCATCAGGCAGGCCTGTGACCTCGACGGCGTCTGGGCTGTCCCGGATCAGTTTGTAAGGGACCAGCACAGGCCGGTTCAGGCCCAGGGCCTCACCTAGAGGACACAGGGGGTCAGGGTAAGGAGATGTCCCCTGTTCAGGCCAAGCCCCCTGGGAAAGGGCTGGAACCTGGCAGGGCCCAGCGCAGCAGCCATCACACCCCAGAGAGTTAAAAAGTCAACACAAACACACTATTTACCCAATTAGCAAAACTACAAATCTAATACCCAATGCTGATAATGAAACAGGTACCGTCACACGTGCTAGGTGCAATGATTTGTCAAATGTGCATACCTGGAACTGACAAACGAGGACTTGATAGCTGCTGAAAACCCACTACCTTTATTTAGAAAAGATTAAGTCCTTAAGTTTTATGGATGAAATGATGTGATGTCTTGGATTAATTTTATTTTATTTATTTATTTATTTATTTTTAAATATATTTTATTGATTTTTTACAGAGAGGAAGAGAGAGGGATAGAGAGTTAGAAACATCGATCAGCTGCCTCCTGCACACCCCCCACTGGGGATGTGCCCGCAACCAAGGTACATGCCCTTGACCGGAATCGAACCTGGGACCCTTGAGTCCGCAGGCCGACGCTCTATCCACTGAGCCAAACCGGTCTTGGCTAATTTTAAAGTATTAAACATATCAAAGTGAGTATGCAGAAACAGATAAAATAAGACTGACAAAATGCTGGTAATCACAGAAGCCGGGTTTGGGTTACGGGGTGGGACGCTATGTCATTCTTTCTGCTTTGGTGTATGTTTGAAAACTGGTTCCAAAATAAAAAGTGAAAAAGACAACAGCACAAACCCCCATCCGTGGCTTCCCATTTACTCTCAAAATGAAACCCTGACTCTCCTCAGGCCTGCCCACCTCCCCGCCGCACCGGGAACCTCGCCCACCTGCACGCGCCCTCCCGCTGGTCCCTCTGCCTGGCACGCTTTTCCTCCAATGTTTGTCCCCTCTGGACATTAAAGTCTCAGCTACAACGCCCCCTCTTCGAGAGGCTTTCCTGATCACCTAACCGGGGAGGCCTTGGCCTCCCACTCCTAACCCGCCCCCTCATTCTTGGCCTCTTGGCCACACTGCTGCATTTTCTTCTCTCCCTGAAATTCTTCTTTGTAAAAAATTTACTGTATGTCTCCTCTGCTACAATGCAAAATGGAGGCAATACAAAATCCATCACAAATACAGTGTAAATGCACGTCAAGCACTTGGTACAGCCTGACACTCAATAATCTAGAAAGTGCTGTATCAACTGTAACTATACTAACGGCCCCACCCTGGGCTCGGCCTTCAGCACAGGGCCTCCTCGCCTCTCCTGGCTCTCATCTTCCCATGCCCGTCTCCCGCCGGGGCCTGGGCCCCCCGATGGCCGGAGCAGACTGCTTCCTCTGGAGTCCTCCGGGCTGAGCGCTGGCTGGGCAGACAGGCATGTGCATAAGTAAGTACTTGGCCGTGGGCCATGGCCTCTGCCACACAGCCCAGGCCTGGAGGCGCAGAGATGCTGACTGCATACCACAGACTGGTTCTCTCCCTCCTCAGAAAGGGGCACTGAAGGATCAGTTCCCATCCGTCATGGGCAGAGCAACTACGTCCTCAGGGAGCTGGCAGGCCGGCGGGGGGCAACTGGAGGCCAGGCTGGCTGCAGAGGGAGGAGGGGCCACCCAGGAAGACTGGCCCCACAGACCCCGCCCCCAGGAAACTGACCGTATTTCTCATTGAAGAGCTCCTTCACCTGCTCCCGAAGGATCACCTTCTCCCCGAGTCTGTTGGCATCATCTTCATCTACAAGAGGAAGACAAGGGGGCATGAGGGTTGGCATGGGGCTTGGCCACTGCACCTGCTCCTTCTCCCATGTGGCACCCCTGACCCTCACCAGCTGGAGCAGTCTCTTCAGGCTCCACCCACTCCCCTGCAGCCTGCTTCGGTCCCCATCCATCCATCCATCCATCCACCCACCCACCCATCCATCCATCCATCCACCCACCCATCCATCCATCCATCCATCCATCCATCCATCCACCCACCCACCCATCCCTCCATCCATCCATCCATCCATCCATCCATCCATCCATCCACCCACCCACCCACCCATCCACCCATCCACCCATCCATCCATCCATCCATCCATCCACCCACCCACCCACCCACCCACCCATCCATCCATCCATCCATCCATCCATCCATCCATCCATCCATCCATCCCACATTCTCTGAACAGCTCCTCCGGCACAGGCCCCATGTGCAGCACGGAACAGCCTGAGGAGCGGGAGGCAGGGCCCCTCCACTGAGGCGCTCACAGCGCAGAGGGGCGGCACCCAGCCACAGCGCCCACCCAGAAGAGACACCTTCAAGGAGACATGGGGCAGGAATCGTGCAAGTCCGGAGAGGCTCCCTGGGAGAGCGAGCTGTTTCAGGGGCGTCTCTCCTTCTCTTAGAAGGCTGGTAAGGGTGGAGTGGGGTTGGGAAAAGGCACCCCGGCAGAAGGACTGGCCCATGCATGGCACCAAAGGGTGCAAGGTCACAGCACGCTGGATGTGGCGGACGCACAGGTCGGTGCTAGGGGAAGTGGCTGTGATGGTCCAGCACCTGGACTAACAGGCACTCACCCTGCCTGCCTCACAGTCCACCAGCCCCAGGCCCGTGTCGGGGAGACAGAACGCACCCGGCACTGGGGCTGGGCACCCTCCCTGCCAGGGCAGCTCTTCAAGGGGCTTGGACCTTGTGTTCCCCTAACCCCTCTCCTTGGCTTAGAAGAGCAGCGGGGTCAGGAGAGCCCCAGAGATAGGGCCTGGGCTGGGGGATGTAGAGTGTAGGAGAGGCCAGGGGAGTGGACGGCACGAAGAGGGTCCCGGGACAGCAGGCTGCTGGCTTGTGGCCTGAGCTGGGGAGAGAGCTGGGGTTCCAGGAAGGGCACTGTGCCCCATCACACAGTAACACAGTAACCACACTGGCTGGGCCTCGGCCGGGGTGGGGCGGAGCTGGACACCGGCAGGGAGCCAGGGCCTGGGAGAGAAGGGGCAGAACAGACAGATGGGTCTGTGGAGAACAACAACGCCTGCTTTAATCTGGAAAATCTCACAGAACTCAGTTCCATGGAGAAGGCCGACTGGGGAACGGCGTCTCCCAGGCCCGGTATCTCTCAGCATCGGCGGCCCCGTCGGCACATCACTCTCCCCCAGCCTGGGGGCTGCCCCACAGGGCAGCGAGCTCTCCGTACTGCCGATGCCCCTCCTCCCCGCGCTCCTTCACCTGCTGCCCCTTGTCCTGCCCTGTTCGTGGCCACCCTCCTGACTCTGGAGTCTACATCTGTCGTATCTAGAAGGTCCTGCCTATCTCTTTTCAGCTATCGGGATGCCTGAGACACCAAGACACCAGGCATCCCAGTTAACCTCCTCCTGTGTCCCCATCTCAGGGAGCAATGGCTCTCCTCTGCTGCACCAAGACCCAAAACTCAGCCCCTCCAGAAACCTCCCTCCCACAAGCCCCAACATGGCCCCTCCAGATGGTCTCCAGGACCCTAGACACGGCTAGAACGGACTTGATCCTTCCCCAGGTCCCGGGAAGACAACTGTGACAGAGTCCTGGGCCCAAGGACCACCTAGAGCAGTGGTTCTCAACCTTTGTAATGCCGCGACCCTTTAACACAGTTCCTCATGTTGTGGTGACCCCCAACCATAAAATTATTTTTGTTGCTACTTCATCACTGTAATTTTGCTACTGTTATGAATCGTAATGTAAATATCTGTGTTTTCCGATGGTCTTAGGCTCTACAGCAGTGGTTCTAAACCTGTGGGTCGCGACTCACAGGTTGAGAACCGCTAGCAGGGTCACCTAAGACCATCGGAAAACACAGATATTTACATTACGATGTAACTTTATGGTTGGGGGTCACCACGACATGAGGAACTGTATTAAAGGGTTGCGGCATTACAAAGGTTGAGAACCACTGACCTAGAGCCTTCAGGGAAGTGGCTGACACTTTCTACTTGTCCCCTTGCAACAGGGATTCCTCTGGTGGCCAGGACTCTGCACAGGCACGATAGCACCGCATATAGGGAAGGGGGACCTGGATTCACACCAATGTGTGCCAGATGCTTAGCTGACACCTTTCCTAGACACGATCATGGCCACTCATCCCAGCCCAGGATACAGAGGTTCAGAGAGGTTAAGTAACTTGCCCAACGTCACACAGCTGGTAAGTGCCACGAATAGTGTCTGACCCCGAAACCCTGCTCTTTCACTCCACCACAAACCCCGGGTTCCCTAAAGTCTCTGTCTCCCCATCTATGAAAAGAAGAGCTGATCTTTAAGGTGTTTCCTCTTAATTTTTTGCTTTATCAGTTCATAGTTCCAGGTCTGGCTCCTCTTGAGCCCGGGGAAAGGCTGGATTTATAGCTGGCTCTCGACAAAGCCTGCTGGATTGAAAGGAAGTGGACAGTAAAGATGAGCCCAACAGCGTAGGTAGCTGTGGTTGTGACGAGGCTGTCTCTGGGGAGTCTGGGAGTGCCTGGGTGGAGAGAGACCAAGACAAGGCAGCCTCCTCACCTTGGGAGAGGCGATGCCAGACCCCAGAAGGGCACAGAGCCTGGGAGTCAGAAACCTGAGTCATGTGACGTCAGCTCTCAGCATTTCTGCTCACTGCTCATCTGTCTCCTGAACAAATATTTCATGAGCGCGGTCCCACCTGGACGCGGTGCTGCTCCTGGGCACTTCGCAGAGTACAGAAAACAGCCCTAGTCCGAGGCAGGAGAGGGCGCGGAACGCGTGGTGACCCGCCGGGCTTGAACACCGCTATGTGAGGACTGTGCCAGGCCCACAGCAGTTACCACTGGGTTCTCCCGCCTCAGCGTCTCCCCACTTCCTTGCTTTTATTTCATTTGGAGGGAAGATGGTCCTTTTTTCTTAAAGGATCAGTTGAATAAATGGGCCAGGTAGGTTCTGGGGGTGGGAGGGTTGGAGGGGAGAGTGCCCCTGCCCTCTGGGTACTCAGAGGAAACAGGAGGCAGCTCCTCGGGCTGTGGGGGCAAAGGAGTGACCCCCTTTCTGGGAGGAAACCTGAACCAGAGGGGAAGGGGCTCCTCCATGTTCCTGCCCCAGCCCCAACCTGCCCAGCTCTGTGTAGGGGAGAGGGCAGTGTGACCATCAGAACATACTGGTGTTGGGGCTTGCAGGTGCCAAGGACAGAGCTGGTCTCCCTGATGTGAATCGTGGTCAAAGTCCCTGGCCCATGCAGCTTGGCCTGGCATCGGGTTACCCCTGGGGTAAAGAATGGGGGCAGGGGGGCGGGAGCTACACTCCATGGTCTAAAGGCTAGTTATTACTACTCTGAACCCTGAGTCAGCCAACCTATTCTGGGGATTTGGAATAAACCACGCCTCCTGTGCTCCTCTGAACCTAGGTTGGCTGTAAAAGACACCATTTCAGAATGTTCTCCATTTGGAAACACAATTAGGGCACAATGTGGAGTGTGAGTGTAGCTCTCTCTGCCAGGCCTGGGCCTAAATACAGTGGGGAAGAAGGGGCAGTGACAGGAAAGGTCCCTGGCTCCGTAGATTACAAAGCAATCTTGATTGTAACCCTAATGCAGTGTGACATTTGGAAAATCACTCAACCTCTCTGGGCCTTTGTTTCCACATCCTTCAAATAGGAATCCTAGCCTGTTGGGAGGATCTAATCATGTCACATAAAAAACGTTAAGGTCTCAAGCCACCAAAATCAAATTGTTGTTGATGGCATTACTAGACCAATGCCTCAATTATCCTGTGGTCTCAGGAAATGAAATTTTGCAGGAGACTCTTCCAGATAATCGAAGTTTATTCTCTTAATCCTCTGGGTTTGATTTTCCCATTTTAGGTAGAACCGTTTCTAAAATGTATACAGTACCCTTTTCTTATTAAGCACACAGTGGGGGGCGTGAGAGAAGTCACCCTCATGATCTACCCCCTAGTGCCTTCCAGAAAGTGCCCTCCCCTCCCCCCGCAGCGGTGACCTGTACCCCACTGCCCCTGCCCCATCCTGCGGGCATTTCTCCCGCCTCTTCCTGCTCAGTCCAGTTTCCTGGTCTCCTCTCTTTCACTATTGTCTGCCCCAGAAGCTCTCATCTTGTCCTTTCTCATCAGCTCTCTGTTAGCCGAGGATTAACGGAATTTTGCTTGGGGAAGAAAGCAACCAAGCTTATTAAATCACAGCCATAGTAGATACACAATTTTAAGCCAATCAGCTTCGGGGTGATGCCTGGGGTGGCCCCCCAGCCCTCTCCTGGGGCAAAGTACAAGAGCTGTGAGCAGCCTGGGCTTTCCCTGCCTGGTGTGAGGCCTGCAGCTGGGACTGACGACCATGCTGATAAGCATGATCATAAACAGAAGCACAGAGGCAGCCAACAGCGAGGGAAGGGCTGCTTAGAGGGAGAGCTCTGTCCACAAGGTGGAATAAATATTCCTCCCCTCCCCTCTCTCTGCCAGGCCTGGGCTCGGCAATTCAGGCATCAAGCAGACCTGGGCGGGCCTGGACCTGCAGAGAACATGGTGGACGTGAGGGCGCTCCCCCGTGGGGGAGCAGCTGCCTGGGCCACAGGTGGGAGAGCAGCCACATTCCTCCCTCAGGCCTGCAGCTGAACAACGCCTCCCTTCCCTGGCACCAGGCCTTTGCCAGGAGAAGAAGGTGCATTGGGTTCATCTTTTAACTCCTTGTTGGGCCTGCACGTAGGGGCAGCAGGAATTCCGTCATCTCTGTTTTACAGATGGAGAAGCTGAGGCTCAGAGAGGGGATGGCTGTGCTGCAGTGGGGTGGAGACCCTTGCCCAGGCCTGTGACCTCATGTACCAAGAGAAACTTCTGTACATGCGCAAAAGGAAACATGTGCAAGGGTGCTAACTGCAAGGCCTTGGGAGCAACCCCAACAGCCCAGGGCAGGAAGGCAGATGAATTCAGGGTGGTCTAACCGCTCCAGGGAATGTTATGGAGCAGTGAAAACAAACAAGCTACAGCTACACATTTCCGCAATATGTTACATCAAGTTAAGTGACAAACGCAAGTCCCAAGGTACCCTGATACAGTAGGGTACCTTGGTTATAAAAGTAGAAAAGAAAAAATAAATGAAACAAATTTGGTTTAGGCAAATATATGCCATAGAACAATTTAGAATATCAGCTATTGAACAATCCTACCTAATAAAAGAGTAATATGCAAATTGACCATACCTTTGCCACACCCATAAGCCACGCCCACCAGCCAATCAGGAGCAAATATGCAAATAAACCCAACCAAAATGGCTGCAGCCACAGAGAGCAGGAGGGAGGCTTGGGTTTCCCTGGCAACAGAGGAAGACAAGCTTTCCGCCTGCCCTTGCCGGCCTAGGCCTCCACTCAAGGCTACAAAGTTTCAATTATAGAAGGTAAACAAATCCGAACAGAAATGGCGGCAGCCACTGAGCTGGAAAGAGCGGGAGGCAAGGGTTGCCCGGCAATGGAGGAAGCTAAGCTTCTGCAGCCCTGGCCAGCCCAGGCCTCCGCTTAAAGCTACAAAGTTTCAAGTATATTAGATACATAAGTCCCAACAGAAATGGCTGCATCCACCGAGCGAGCAGAAGGCTTGGCTCTGCTCCAGGCTACAAAGTTTCAATTGTAGAAGGTAAATAAACCCCAGATACCAAGGGCCTCCGCTTGGGTTGCCAGGGGGCGTGGCCGGCCTGCAAACCACCACAGGCCCCTCGCCCAGGCTGCCCCATGCTCCAAGGGAACCCCCACCCTGATCCAGGACACCCTTCAGGGCAAACCAGCTGGCCCCCACCCATGCACCAGGCCTCTATCCTATCTAATAAAAGAGTAATATGCAGATTGACCATCACTCCAACACACAAGATGGCTGCGCCCATGTGGTCAAAGATCTTGCCCCCATGTGGACACAAGATGGCCACCACAAGATGGCCAGCAGGAGAGGGCAGTTTGGAGTGACCCAGGCCTGCAGGGGAGAGCAGTTGGGGGGGGACCAGGCCTGCAGGGGAGAGCAGTTGTGGGTGACCAGGCCTGCAGGGGAGAGCAGTTAGGGGCAAACAGGCTGGCAGGGGAGCAGTTAGGTATCAATCAGGCTGGCAGGGGAGTGGTTAGGGGTTGGTCAGGCTGGCAGGTGGAAGTGGTTAGGGGCAATCAGGAAGGCTGGCAGGCGAGCAGTTGGGAGCCAGCAGTCCTAGATTGTGAGAGCGATGTCCGACTGCCCGTCTAAACATTTAGACGGGCAGTCGGACATCCCTCGAGGTGTCCCAAATTGGAGAGGGTGCAGGCTGGGCTGAGGGACCCCCCCCCCCGTGCACGAATTTCGTGCACCGGGCCTCTAGTGATTATATAATGTGTGTGTGTGGGGGGAACAACCGCCATAAAGACATTGAGGAATATGAATACAGACTGTATATTCGACAAGAGGGAGTTGTTAAGTCTCATAAGTGTTATAATAATGTTGTGGATATGTAAAAGAATAGCATTGTTCTGAGGAGATGTGTGTTGAAATATTTAGGTGTGAAGAGTCAAGATGTCTGCAATTTACTTCAAATGGAAATAAATGGGGGGTGGGGTCTCTGTGTGGGGGAGGAAGATGGAGGGAGGAAGAAGGGAAACGTGGCAAAATGTTAAGAATTTTGAATCAGAGAAAGGATGTATAGGCAGTGACTATACTATGCTTTCATTTTTTCCTGCAGTTTTGAAAATTTGGAGGCAAAAACCAAGAGAATGGTACACGTAAAATTCAGGGTATTTGTTCTGGGGAGAAAGGTGGGCAGGATGGCGGAGAGCACGTTGTTGGTACTGTTCTAATTCTCATGCGGGTGCTGGGTCCATGGGTGTCCGTCGTAGTATGTATTAACCAGCTAGCAGACCATCAGGAGGGAATACCAACGAAGGAATAAAAATAAATGAATACTAAGCGCAATGTGGTATCCGGGACTGAACACTGACACATCAAAAGGATGTTAGTGGAAAAACTGATGAAATTTAATGTCTGTAGATTAAGCACGTCGTATCAATCCATGTTAATTTCTTAGCTTTGACAAATGTGCCAAGGTTATGTGAGATGTTAATGTCCTACATGGGTCAAACGGTATTTGGGAACTCTGAATCTTTGAAATTCTTTGTGAATTAAAAATTATCTCAAAATAAAAGGTTAGAGCAATCCATCGATGGTTACATGCAGAGATCGATGGCAGAGCGATTGATGTGATTAGTGCATGAGGTCCCCTGGGGAGGGTAAGGGAGGAGGGAAGAGAGCAAGTGTTCTCCCTGACAGTTCCCTCAGGCTTGGCTCTGTGCTCCCATCAACCCACCTCTCTTCCCTGGGTGGGTGGGCCACCACCTGCTGGGGCAGGTGCTCTGCACTCCTCCCTACAGCCCAGCTGTCTAACCTCCAACTGCACACAAGGGGCTGAAACAGTGGCCAACAGGGGACTCTGGCTGGGGCCTCCCCTGTTGGGGCTACCAAGCCCTTGCACTATCCCCTCAGCTGCCAACAAGGGGATGCAAACCCCACATCTGCTGACACCCACCCACCAGAGACTGCCTGCAGATTTAGGGATGCCCTTTATTCCTCATCATGAGGCTGATCTCTAGGTGTTGATATCCCCGTTTTATAAATAAGTAAACTGAGGCTCAGAGGAGTCAAGGTGCCTGCCCAAAGCCACCAAGGATCATGGTCTGCAATTGGTGGCACTAGGACTCAAACCCAGGTTTCTCCGACTCCTAAGTTCTGCTTTCCTGTCTGAGATCAGCCTAGCACCGTCTGGAAGGGCTGTCTCACAAACTCTCCTGCAGCCCTGTGGCTTAACCTACGAGCCAGGTTGGGCGGGGCAGGCACCCAGTTTTGTCATGGGGTCCATCCTAGACAGACAACCCTTGGGCCAGCCACACTCATGGCCTTTCCCAAGGGAAATGCCCCCTTTCCTTTTCCTCTTCCTCTTCCTCTCCCTCTCTCTCTCTCTCTCTCTCTCTCTCTCTCTCTCTCTCTCTCTCTCTCTCTCTCTCTCTTCCCCTCCCTCCCTTTGCTTTGCCTCCTTTCCTCTCTTCTCCCTCCCTCCCAGGTCCCAGCTACACAGAGAGAGGGACAGCACTGACCCAAGGCTGGCCAAGGCCCAGGCGGAACTGTGGCCACACAGGCCACACACAGAATGCCATGCTCTCCGCATGATGAGCAGGGCATCGGCACCTCTCTTGGGAAAAGTGGACAAATTGGGGCAGTTGGTCGCACAGGCTGGGGCAGGAGGGATGCACTCTCCTGCATCACCTGGCTGACTCTGAGGACACGTCCTCATGCTGTGCAGCAGCAGCAGCCATCGGCTGCCTCCAGCCCTCACTACAGCTAACTACCAAGAACGGACATTCCCTGCGGGCTGCGATGGTTGTTTTTCAGTGACCTATTTATTTATTGAGCACCTATGATGTGTCCAGCCCGAGCACCTATAATAATGCCTGACACATCATAGGCGCTCAATAAATAGAGAAATCAAGCTCTTTTTAATAAAAATACCTTTATTGATTTCAGAGAGGAAGGGGAGAGGGAGAGATAGAAACATCAATGATGAGAGAGAATCATTGATTGGCTGCCTCCTGCACACCCCCTACAAGGGATCAAGCCCACAACCCAGGCATGTGCCCTTGACCGGAATAAAACCCGAGACTCTTCAGTCTGCAGGCTGACACTCTATCCACTGAGCCAAACAGGCCAGGGCGAGAAACCAAGTTCTTAAGTGCCATACACTATTCTTAGATCTTTGTATGGATTCATTCACTTAATCCTTCCAATAACCCTATGACGCTCTATGAGTATCTCCATTTTACAGATGAGAAAGCTGAGGCGCAAAGAAAAACCCTGCCTTAGGTTACACAGTGAGTGAGTGGGGGAGCCAGGATTTACCCTAGAGACCTAACCACCTTGTAGTATATATAGCCTCTCTCTGTCCTGGCTGCAAGGATGGCAGAGGAATGTCTAAAACCCAGGCTCATTATCATGCTGCCTGCCTATCGGGACCTTGTCTCCACGTGTGAGGAGGGAAGAGATCTTCCTTCTACCCCACCCATGCTGCAGCTCCTCACTCTTCTGCACTTGCAACCCCGAGCCCACATTCCCAACTGCCTCCTTGAGCACCTTGGATTCTGCACTTCCCCAAAGAGCCTCTCCCTGGTCCCAGACGCCGCGCTCCCACACGGCTGCTCAAGGGAGAAACTGGGCTGCCTCCAACCCTTGGTAGGCTGTCTGGCCCCACAGCCGTGCACGTGGCCCCCCGTTAGCTGCCCTAATCCCTGGGGCCTGTGACTATGTCTCTTTATATAGCAGAAGGGACTTTGCTGCTGTGACTAAGCTGAGGATCTTGGGGTGGGGAGATGATCCTGGATGATTCCAGTGGGCCCTAAATATAGGGTGAGGCAAAAGTAGGCTTACAGTTGTTCATATGGAAACTAAGACAGCAACGAATAAATAATACCAGGGTAAACTCTGTTTTGGGTACTCACAACTGTAGACCCACTTTTGCCCCACCCTGTAATAGTCACTAGAGTCCTCTTAAAGGAAGCACGAAGGTCCAAAGCTGGCGAGGGGACGACGGAAGCAGAGGGCGGAGTCGTGCGCTCTGAAGGTGGAGGAGGGGCCATGAATTTGAGTGGCCCCCAGAAGCTGGAAGAGGAGAAAACAGTTCCTGCTTAGAGCCTCCGGAAGGAACCTGCCTGCCGATGCCCCGGCTGTGGCCCTGCTGTAAGGCTAATTTCAGGCTTCTCACCTCTACAACAGTAAGGCAGTAAGCCTGTGTTGCTTTAAGCCACTAAGTTTGAGGAATTCATTACAGCAGCCACAGGAACCCTGTATCCCCTTTCCTCCATCCACAAATCCAGGTGGTCTCCGGGACAAGCCACTTCCTTTCTTTTTTCCTTTTTTTTTTTTGTTAATCCTCACCGGAGGATATTTTTCCGTTGAAGGAAGGAGGAGAGACACAGAGAGAGAAACATCAATGTGAGAGAGACACACCCATTGGTTGTCTCCTGCACGTGCCCTGAGAGCACAGGGCCGGGGGTGGAGCCTGAGGTATGTGCCTGGGACCCGTCAGTCTGCAGGCCAACGCTCTATCCACTGAGCCAAACCGGCGAGGGCGACAAGCCACTTTCCCAGGGAAACTTCCCACACGTCCAGCCCATGGATCAGTTGACTCTCACCTCACTGTGGCAAGAACGAATCGCCTGGCCTCCCCAAATCCACTCTCTGCTCTGCAAGCCACGTTGATCTTTCTAAACAGTCTACCTGACCATGCCATTCCCTTGCTTAAAGCCTGCCGAGGGCTGCTGTCCACCTGACAAATCCATCCTCCTCCCCCTGGCACACAAGACCCTCTGCTGGTACCACTTCCTGTTGGTCACCCAGGTAGTATGTTTTGCCTGCCATTCCCCAGGTCCCCACCGGAGAGGTCATGGGAAATCTGCGGTTTCATGGAATGGATAATGGACCCTGAAGGGGGACCTTCTTTTCCTGCCCCGCCCTGTGTGGCCTCTATGATCATGTATGGGGGGGGGGGGTAACCTATAAAGGACAATTTTTCCTCTCGGGCCCAAGACTGGGTCCTGCTAAGAAGCCACCACTGCTCAGGGCCTGATCCCAATATCCCAGCAAGATGCTCAGCCAAGTCTTGGGGCTGTGGGGTCTTCATGGCCACAAGGGGAGAAGGCTCTCCCCTGGGGAGAAATGGGCCTCTTTCCCATTGGGCTTCAGGACACTGCCCACTCCTCCCTGACCAGCTGACCAGCCCCTCCTCACCTTCCCAACCCATGAACACTGAAGGCACCAGGACTCCGGCTCTGACTTGACTCACTTCCAGTGATCTCATTCTCTTTTAGGCCTTTAAAAACCAGCAATGTGCTCATGACTCCCCAAATTATACAGCAAGCCCAGTCTGCTCCCTGAGCCCCGACTTGTGCATGGACCTACTACTAGATGACACCCCAGAGTTAACAGCCACAGAATGAGCCCTGACATTGCAGTCTCCCCACTGGGTCCTCCTTTCTTTCCAGCTCAGCCCAAATCCCGGAGGTCAAACTCCTCTCTCTCACAGCGACATCAGCAAGTTCTATTGGCTTTCGCTACAAATATACCTGGAGCCAACGACTCCCCACTGGGCCTCCCGCCTTCCTTTTCTCCCTGATTCCATCTGTCCTCCCCCAGCAGTCAGAGCAATCCTGTTAAAGTCTAAATTGGATTCTTTCTTCTGCTCAGAAGCCTGCACTGGCTCCCAGCTCACTCGGAACAAAAGGCAGCATTCTTACCCAGCTCCACACAACCTGCCTCCCCTCCCCTTTCCTACCACGTCCCGCATCTCCTTCCTCCAACACCCTGGCGGGTGATCTCAGGGCCTTTGCGGGTGTTCTTTGCCTGCAGTGATCATCTTGTCCCTGCGCCCCAGCTCACTACCGCCCCCTTCAGGCCTTTCCTGGACACCTACCCATCTGTTGTAACTCCCTAAAAATAAACACCACCTCTCTCATGGCTTCTCTGCTTCTCCTTAGCTTTATACCTCACACACTGGTTATTCTCTGCATCCACACCAGGATGTAGGCTCCGAAAGGCAGGCTGTGGATTTTTAAAGTCAGTGTTGATTAAATGTCCAGCACCCAGCCCAGTGCCTGACCACAGACACCTGGGAACCGTTCATGGACGAAATCACTGCACCTGAGCTCCCAAAGCCTGGAAGGGCCCCTCTGCAGGCTGTGGTGTCCTGGTCACCGTGCCTGGGAGCCCCCGCCCTCCCCGCTCCCCTCACCAATTGGAGGCAGCCGGCCAATTCTGGCCTCTCCCCTCAAGTGGAGTGACCACCAGAGTCCGGGCCCACATTCCTGGGCTGCAGGGGCCACTGCTGAGCGAGGAGGGTGAGGAGGGGGAAGCTTTGTCCCAAAACAGCAAAACCAAAGGGTGGAGGACGCCCTCAGGTGGGGAAGGGCTCCGGAAGGAACCTCAGCGCCAGGCGGCGGCCTTGGGAAAGTCTTTTGTTACAACACCCCTCCCGAGGCGGAAAGATCCAGTCCACCCAGCAAACGCCCGGTGCCGAGCCCCGCCCCCACTTCTGTGGCTCAAAGAGGCATTTATCCGGCAGCAGGAGCTTCTGTTCGGCAGGCAGTGCCTGGTGACCCCTCCAGCTGACCTCCTTCCAGCCCAAATCAAGGCACCGGTTGTTCCTGTCGTCTTGGGTGGTCCCGGATGGGGACATGGTTTCAGTGAGGTTTTCTGGAATGTTGCACCAGAGTCAGAAGCCCCCTTCTGGGGCCCGTGGAGGCCCCCGTTTAACAATCTCTGGGGAACTCTGAGGTTCCCCTCCCCCACCTGGCAGGGCTGGGGCCACCGACCAACCCAAGGGCGGGATGGGGCTGCAGTGACCCAGCTGAGCCCCCACAGGCCAGGAAACGGGTGGGGCCTCCTGACATCACATCCTTCCAGCGCCCACTGCGCAGCCTCTCCGGGAAGAAAGGAGGCAGCCGGCCAATTCTGGGCCTGGCAGCCGGGCGTCTGTCTGCCCACAAAGGCCTCCCGGCCCCGCCCCGCAGATGCCAGCTCCTCCGGGGAAGGCAGAGGAAGATCATTACTGGAGCCTAATTAACAAAGAAAAGCAGAGATAATTAAGTGGAAAAACATGTGGCTGGCGCTGGAGTTGTGATATCTTTAGAAACTTGAGAAAGAAGGTTTTATTTTGAGTTCTCAAGAGCCTGACAGATGTAAGGGTGGAGAGAAGGTGGGGAAGGAGAAGCCGGAGGAGCGAGCGTGTGACGGGGGCGGGGCAGAGAGCGGTGCAGGGAGTGGGGGAAGGTCACCACCAAGGGCATTACTGCTCCAGGTAGCCTCAAGGCCCCGAGGCAAGACGGCTATTTATCTGAGATCACAGACAGCAAGTTCACTTGTCCGAGATCAGATAGTTAGTGAACTTATCCAAGATTACAGACAGTTAACTTATCTAAGGTCATATGCGGCTCAGGAAGTGGTGGGACCGGCTCCTGAAGGGGCAGAAGGGGACTCGTTCCCGGCCCAGTTCAGGCCCCCACCAAACGCCCTCAGCGGATGGCAGCACCTCGCTGGCAGCCAGGCCCAGCTCGGGGCGTCTTCCCGGGAAGCCCACTCCACACAGCACCTGCTGAAGGACAGACCCCATGGAGGAGAGGGGCCCAGGAGGGGCGCCCATGGGGACAATGATAGATGTCACCCCATGTGAGAGGCTCCCTGAAAATGGGGCCGTGGCCCTTCACCCGGGGAGCTTCGCTTCGCTTCGGGAACTGGGCCTCAGGCTGTGCTGGGGGTGGTAGTGAAGTGAGTGAAGTAGAATGATCTCCCTTCCTCAGCAGAATGTAATTTTACGCTGTAGTTCCTTAAACTAAAACTCAAGTCGAGTTTATGAAACAGACCCTGTGAGGACTTCCTAGATCAGGGGTCCTCAAACTTTTTAAACTGGGGGCCAGTTCACTGTCCCTCAGACCGTTGGAGGGCCGGACTATAGTTTAAAAAAAAACTATGAACAAATTCCTATGCACACTGCACATATCTTATTTTGAAGTGAAAAAAAAAAAAAAAAAACCCCGGCAAAAACACCCGCATGTGGCCCGCGGGCCGTAGTTTGAGGACGCCTGTCCTAGATAAAGCTGGGGCTGCCAAGAACTCCGGCCCTGGCTTACAGAGGTGCTCGGCTCCGGCTTCGGGGACATCAGCGCAAGAGCTTGCCAAGGCCGGGTCTGCAGGGCCCGGTCCACACTGCAAGGCCAGGCCTTCCAGGCCCTCCACGCTCTGGCCTGGCCGCCTGCCCGCTTCGCCACCTCCTGCTCCGGACGGGCCATTCCCCCCTCCTCGCCCTGGCTGTGTCCTCCAGGTGGCCCTGCTGTGGGGCTCTTTCCATTTCCCACGCAGGAAACCGAAGCCCAGAAAGGCAACCGGACTTGGAGTCAGACAGGAAGTCGGCGGCTCTGCTGTGTCTCTGGGGCCGCCTGCGCTGGGTGCCCAGGGGCTGCTCAGTCCGGAGTTCCCTCACGCTGGCAGGGTGGGCAGGGTGGAGGGGACGACAGGAGAGGAAGCTGGGGCGGGGCAGCTGGGCCTGTAACGGGTTACCATTTGGTTCCCAGACCAGAGAGGAGCTGTGGGGAAGCTTGGAGCTGAGCAGCCAAGAGAAGGAATGCGGTGTGGGTGGGGGGAGGCCCCTCACTCCGCACCCTCCCTGATTCCCTTTCTCACCAGGCTGGTGGGAGCTGCACTGAGAAGCCGGCCCCCCTCTCCCGCAGTGCGCCCGGTGGGGAGCGGCCTCTTTGGGGGGTGGACACGCAAACTTCCGCTCAAATGCTTCCCTCCAGCAACAGGGAATTCCCTTCCAAGGCTTTTTAAACCCCTGCACTGCCTTTCCCTGGGCTCCACCTTCCCCTGTCCCTTCAAAGGCTCTTTTCCTTCAAGGTCTCTTGGAGGTCGCAGTACTCTGGGCTCGACCCTGGGCCCTCCTCTGCCACCTTCATACCGGACCGTGCCCAGCCCCATCGCCATCCTGCCGGCTCTAAGCACCACTCAGGACCCGCCAACTTCACATTTGTCCCTGCGTGTCCCTTAGGCCTGCAGACCAAGCCTTGAGTACCACGATCACCCTTCCAGAACCTTCCCCGCTCCCTTCCCACACCCTACTGCTACATCTAGACCCAACTCCACCCACCTCTGGGTCCTGCAGCCACTGCCCGACCTCACTGCACAGAGTTTAGCCTTCTATAGTCCACCCATTCTGACTGGACTGTCCTCATCCTCACTGTGATCCAGTTCCGTAACTGAAATACAGACGGGCTCCCGACGGCACGTGTCTAGCGGGACGCCCCGGATTTGTGGATCCAACTGCCTGACCTGCCTGTCTACTTGGGGGTTAAACTTGCCCACTACTCCGATCCTGCCCCCTATCCTTTTCCAGTTGTTCAGGACAAAATCTTGATGTTTTGGGCGTTCAAAATGAATCCCGCCCCGCCTCGATGTGCCTCTGTGGTATGCAGACTGTTTTGAGCTAAAGGCAATGACTTCTGCCCTAGCCAGTTTGGCTCAGTGGACAGAGCATCAGCTTGGGGACTGAAGGGTCCCAGGTTTGATGCCGGTCAGAGGCACATGCCCAGGTTGTGGGCTCGATCCCCAGTAGGGAGCATGCAGGAGGCAGCTGATCAATGGTTCTCTCTCATCATTGATATTTCTATCTCTCTCTCCTTCCTCTCTGAAATAAATAAAAATATATTAAATGTAATAATAAAGGCAATTACTTCTTTTGACCTATCTACAGGACAGCGCAAACTTGTGTTTACTAAATGTCTGCTCTTATCCTCCTGCAATGACCCCTTGGAGCCCCCAAGGGGCATTCCCTCATCCCTGGCTCAGGATGTCTTCTATACCTCAGCCCCCCTTTCTATTCCGAACCTCTCCTGCACGAGGGGCCTCTGACTCTCTCCTGTATGCAGGGTTCCCACACATACGCATGTATTAAATTTGGTTTTATCCGCATGCTAATATGTCTCATGTCTATTTGATTACTAGACCAGCCAGAAGAACCTCGAGGGCAGAGGCAAGTCTGTTCCTCCCCCACACTGTCAACTTTGTCCTCTCTTTTCCTCACACTCACACCCACAGCATCAGCAACCTTGTCGGCTCTACTTTCAAAATACGTCCAGGGCCCCAGGGCCTTCCATCGACTGGCCCCACCCCCTGGATGTTTTGACCTGGATTTCTACTTGGCTTATACCCTCACTTCTTAACAGACAGTCCTATCTCTGTTGTAGTTGTCTCCATGGCACTAGTCACTATTGGATAAAACTGTCTCTTCTTATTTCTCTGTCTCCCTCACTAGACTATAAGCACCACAAGAGGAGATTTTTGTATGTTTTGTATTCCTATATCTTGCTCGACACAGAGCAGACACTCAATAAATTTCTGTTGTATAAATAAATGAACCCAAAGGATTGTGAGCCTAAAGGGTTAGATAGGTAGGACCAATGTTACAGATGCTGGCAGCCAGAAGGGGGCAGCAAAGAGCCACCCAGTGTAGATGAAAGATGAAGGCGGGGAGATCCTGAGTGCGTGCTGAGTGACCTCCAGCAGGTTCCTTTATCTCTCAGAGTCTCAGTTTCTTCCTTTAAGACAAGTTATTGGGACAGATCACTTGTGCTGGTATGGGGAGTCCTGGTAATGGACAGATCATGAACAGGATGTGGATATTAGGTTTCCATAGTGTGAGGGGGGTCTCAATGTCCACAGTTGGGGGACAGGGTAGTTAACTCTGATGGAGCTTGATGAGGGAATATGATAAAGAGTTTTAAAGACCTGAGGCCAGCCCCGCTGGGTGTGGCTCAGTGGTTGACATCAACCTATGAACCAGGACGTCAGGGTTTGATTCCCAGTCAGGGCATACGCCTGGGTTGCAGGCTCAGTCCTCACTGGGGGGTGTGCAGGAGGCAGCCAATCAGTGATTCTCATCATTGATGTTTCTCTCTCCCTTCCCTCTCTGAAATCAATAAAAATATATTTTAAAAAATAAAAATAAATAAAGACATGGGGCCCTAGCCAGTGTTAGAGCGTCAGCCTGGGCACAGAAGGGTTGCAGGTTTGATTCCCGGTCAAGGGCACATGCAGGAGGCAATCAATCGATGTCTCGATGTCTCTCTCTTCCCCTTCCTCCCTCTCTAAAAATCAACAGGGAAAATATCTTCCCGTGAGGATTAACAACAACAACGAAACAAAGACATGGGGAAATACTTATGTTTTAAGTTTGTGTGTATGTAAATTTCAGAGAAAGAACAACAGGGAGATGTAAAATTAATAAGCTTGTGGAAAAATCTGGAAGAAACGGATCATCATAAAAATGAACAGCCATGGCCAGTTAGATGTTTGTATTTTCAGATTCTTTAGCATGGGCGTGTATTTGCGATTCCCTTTAGGTTTTTGTGACCCACTAGGAGAATGTGCTGTGGCTATTACTACACCTGCTCCCTGAGCAGAGGCCCCTCCTTCCTTAGTCACTGCTTCTGCCCAACATACCCCCAACAGCGTCCTCTGCTGTCCCAGGTTTTCGAGGTCCCAGCCCGTCTGGGTTTTCAGAGAGATCGCCTGGACTTGAGTACAGAGGGTGATGCCAGGTTCACCCAGAGCCCCTTCCACAGCAAACAACCCTGCCGTGCTCTGTGCGTGTGCCTGCCGGGTGCCCAGTGATCTGTGGCCCCTGGTGCACATCTGTTCCTGGGAGCTGGATGCCTGGGAGGACAGAGGCGACCCATTAGTGTCCCTAGCCACCCACCTCTCTGGCCCCTGGCCCAGTCTCCTTCCTTGAACTCAGTGTTACTGCAGGCAGGTGGGCTACCCATGTTGTGTACCTCTCCAGGCCTCACTGGCGTGGGCTCCTGAGGTCAGGCCTGTGTTACCTCGGCTCCTTGAGGTTAGGAGAGAGCTCCCTCTAGTATAAGTGGGGGGCCTGGCCCTACCACCCCTCTGCCGTCCTAGCTCCTCCAGCCTGCATGCCCACTCCCCAGGGGTCCCATTCAGCCCCTGGCCCACAGCAGGTCCCATTCAGCCCCTGGCCCACAGCAGGTCCCATGCAGCCCCTGGCCCACAGCGGGTCCCATGCAGCCCCTGGCCCACAGCTCCCGGCTGGAGGCCTGACAGCCCTCCCATGCTCAGTCCAAGCCTTCTTTCTCTCCAGCCGGGAGCCTACCACCACTCAGCATGAGCTGGAAAGGCTACAGACACCAGTGGGGAAACGCAGGCCCTGCGGGCAGATGTGTACCCATTGGGACAATGCTAATGGCCTTGTGGGGTCATCTCTTCGGACTCAGTACAAAACTGGCCCGGGAGTGGCCATGCCCTCGCCCCACTCTGGGCCAGCCCACCGTTCCAGGCCACACTGTCCAAGCCCCAGATTTAATGACCAATTAATTTTCCAAGCATAGTTTCCTTCCTTACGATTCATCCTCTCGGGATGTTTCTGTTAGGAAAGGCCTCTCTGGGAGCCTCCAATAAATGAAGGAAAATCTGAGAGCCACCCTTCAAAGGGTCCCTCCCTACCTAGGGAAGCTCCCCTCCTTCCCAAGCCTCATCCCCCAGCACCTCATTTCCGCCCTCCCCAAGCACGCGTCATGTCCAACCCTCTGCAGTGTGGTAGTGGCTGCAGAGGTGGGCTTTGTAGAAGGTTCCAGGCCCTTGGGGTGGGGGCAGTGCTCAATGGGTAGGAACAAGGGGCATCTCTCCAATCACTTGGGTGGACAATTGTCCATGGATATCTTCTGCGCACCAGTGTTGACACATGACATTCAAGACTTGACGGCCCCCCACTCCTAATTTCTTGGCACTACAAAAGCCTCTGAAACTTGGACACGAGTCTGGGGAAAAGGGGGTCCTAAATAGACTCAGATTAAGTTTCTGCCACTATGTAATGGTAGGTTTTGGTAGATATCTAGTTCAATTTTTTTTTTTTTTTTTTTTTTTTAATATATTTTATTGATTTCTTACAGAGAGGAAGAGAGAGAGACAGAGAGTCAGAAACAACGATGAGAGAGAATCATCGATCAGCTGCCTCCTGCACACCCCCCACTGGGGATATGCCCACAACCAAGGTACATGCCCTTGACCGGAATCGAACCCGGGACCCTTGAGTCCGCAGGCCGACACTCTATTCACTGAGCCAAACCGGTTTCGGCTCTAGTTCAATTTTAGAAGAATAAAAAAGAAAGTTCGTATCATACACTTCTGAGTTAGCCGACTAAGGTTCACTCCGTATTTTTAGACAAAAGAGAAAGGAAAGTCTCCAAGTCCCCACTGTGCCAGGATAAGGGCTGCCTCTTTGTCAGGACACACCATACCCTCCAGCGGAATGGGCTGCATCCCTTACTGGTGCCCTAGCCATGTCCCCTGGGTACCGCTGAACCCTGTGCCAGCACCACACACTGTTCTGCTCACCACCAAGGCCCAGGCCAGTGTTACCTCCTCCAGGGAGCCTTCCAGAGCCTCTGGAATAACAGTAACTGCCACCCCCACTGGCTGAGCGCTTTCCCACAGCAGGTCCAGGGCTGACGGCTTTACAAATACTCATTTTGAGTGCCAGGACAAAGCCCCCCAGGGCGGCAGGGTGAAACTGGCCTCCGGAGCTCACCCACCCCTGCCCACCATTTGTCCAATTCAGATCACCTGGGAAGCGGGTGTGACTATCTCCATCGGACAGATGAGGAAGCGTAGGCGCAGGATGTGCAGTAATGAGCTCAGTCACACGGCGAGGAAAGGGTGCCGGGATTTGAACTGGGTCTCTCTGAACACCAGCCTGTGCTTTCCATGGCTGACATGCTGCCAGAGATCACCAGCTATCCCTCCACATGCCCAGGGCCCCAGCTAACGTTCGCCTCCCCCAGAGACCTGAGGTCCTGCTCCAACATCACCCCCTGATGCTGGCCTGTGTCAGGCTTCAGTGATTTTCGCATGGGAGATTTGGAACAGCCCTTTCTGGGGCAGGAACAGCACTCAGTGACCTCCAGTGAACCCTCGGTCTCCTGTGAGCCTGGACACCTTCCCAGCCCAGCATGACAAGTGGCATGAGTAGGCTTGGAGCTGGCCTGCAAGCCAGTCTGCCTGGCCCCTCTCGGCGGCCACCCAGTCCGGCGTGCCAATGCCTGGAAAGGTGCTGGCAGTTCCATCCCTGAGGGCTGGGGCCAGGGCCATTTTCCACCTCCTCTTCCAGGCAGCCTGCCATCTCCTCCCACACCATGTGGGCGATAAAGTATTTCCAAGGCCTTTCTCTGTACATAGAGGAGGCAAAGGGAAGGCCGATGGGTAGGTGGGCAGGCAGACTGGCACAGTGACCGGGGGCTGATGGCTGAGGTTCAAGAAGCTGCTCAAACGGCAAGAGGAGCTGCAAGCTTTCCTAGTTGGAGGGTAAGCCCCGGTGGGTGAAAGCGGTCACTCCCGGGAGGACCCAGGAGCTCTGTGGTCTGAGTGACGGCGGCTGGCTGACCCTCTGCCCCAAGTGTTTCCCTCTAAAGCCTGACACGTCACTATGCGGTGACGGCTCTGAATTACATACCACCTGCCCGTGACCATGGCCTCCTGACAGAATGCAGGGAGCCAGGCTCGGAGCCCACAGTTCCCTCACTCCAGGTGCGCCACCCCAGGCAAGTCCCTGAGGCTCCCACCATCCATAAGCAGGGAACAGAAAAAGGTGCCAGTGCAAAGCGCCGAACTCACAGCCCAGCACGCATCAGGCGTCATGACTTCTCTTTGCTGCTTTCCAAACTCACTTAAAACGTACATGCCCCTTTCAGTCCTCCAAGGGGACCCTTTCTGCTGGGGAGGGGGGGCTGGGAGCAGAGGGGAGGCCGAGGGGAGGCCGAGGGGTGCCTCACTACATTTCTAGTCTTCATCAGCAGAGGGAGGCTTGGCCACGCTTCCTGCTGCTGCTTATGGGATCGGGCCCAGCACTGACACCAACGTGGGCAGAAACCCAGGTCGGGGCAGGCAGCGGCAGGAAGCTGACTCAGGGGCACTGACACTGATGTCTATCAGCCCTGGAGCCAGGCGAGTGAGCCACAGGCTGCCAACCACAGTCCTGGAGCAAGGCAGGTCCTGGAGGGCCAGGCAGCCGGGGGGATGGGCTGGTGGTGCCAGGGAAGGTGTGTTCTGGTTCCCAGGGCCAATGAGAAGGGAGCTGTGTGTCCAGCCGGTGTGGGTCAGTGGCTGAATGTCGACCTGTGAACCAGGAGGTCAGGGTTCGATTCCCGGTCAGGGCACATGCCCAGGTGGCGGGCTTGATCCCTAGTAGGGAGTGTGCAGGAGGCAGCCGATCAATGATTCTCTCTCCTCATTGATGTTTCTATCTCTCTCCTTCTCCCTTCCTCTTTGAAATCAATCCTATCTAATAAAGAGGGAATATGCTAATTGACTGCCCTGCCCTCAAAGATGGCGGCGCCCAGTGCCCTCAGCCCCGTGGGGGTGCTTGCCTCCAGAGTCCCCCAGTTCCCTCAGCCCCCCAGCCGCCCAGGGCTGGCCCAAGGCGCAGGCAAGCCTTGGATGGTGGCTGCCCAGCCAACGCCCGAGGCGCAGGCAAGCCTCAGATGTCGGCTTCCCAGCTGCCCAGGGCTGGCCTGAGGTGCAGGCAAGCCTCGGATGGCAGCTACCCAGCCGCCCAGGGTTGGCCTGAGGTGCAGGCAAGCCTCGGATGGCGGCTACCCAGCTGCCCAGGGCTGACCTGAGGCTCAGGTAACCAGGGCCGGCCGAGGCTTGCGCTGCTGGCAGTGGCAGCAGCAGAGGTGTGATGGGGCGTCACCTTCCCCTGATTGCTGGGTTGCCTCCTGCCCCTGAGGGCTCCTGGACTGTGAGAGGGGGCAGGCCGGGCTGAGGGACCCCCCCTCCAGTGCATGAATTTTTATGCACCGGGCCTCTAGTAAAAATATATTTTTTTTAGAAAAAGGCTTAAAAAGAGAAGGGAGCTGTGCAAGTCCATAGGCCTATGACGTTCTCATGAGCATTTGAGCATTCATGTACCTGCCCTGCCGTCCCCAGCCTGCTTCCTGGGGAACCACTCACTTCCACTGTGGGCATCTGAATCAAGGAGCCCCTGGTTCCACCTCTCCAAGAGAATGGGCCTTAAGGCCACCTGCTCGGCGTGTGAGGCGGCACATCGCTGAAACCCTGAGCTGTCCCTTCCCCCCACATCCGGCTCTCGCACCTAACTCATAGGCCCGAGGAGTACACGCGATGCCTCCTCCGTGTTCACCGCTGAAACCCTCGTGCCTACAGCACAGCTGGCCCTAGGAGGGCCTTGGAAACATGTGTAAGATGAGCCCCCATGAGGCGGGCCTGACACCCAATCATCTTTGGTCAGGGCCAGCACGGCTGCATTTTACTACCACTTCCCCCCTCTCCGCCTTAGTAACTTCATCTTGCTGTTTTCACACCTCCGAGAGCTCAGGGAGCTGGGTTACCGACCAAACACCTCCTTTCCCTCCCCTCTCCAAGTCTTGGCTTCTCCTGAGGCCCAACTGGAGCCTTCCTTTCCAGGAAACCTTCCCCAGTCACCCCCACTCTCGCTTCCCTTCCTGGGGGGTCCCTGCAGCCTGACAGCGGTTGCCACATCACTACACCCTCAGAAAGTCTTGGCCCCTCCAGTTGGATGGCCTCCTGACCCTTCCCCAGAAGCCCACCGAGCCAGGCCTGGGCGCAGGGAGCGAACAGCTCCCGGGAGCAGGGGCCAATGCCAGGCCGGAGGGAGCCATGCACTGTGACCAGGACTGTGAACCAGACTCCCGGGCGGCAGGCTTCCTCTGATGTGGGCCTGCTGTGGCAGCTCACCCATTCCCAGCACAGCCGTGCAGCCCCCCCAACGGACACAGGCCGGCTGGTCTTCATGCCCGCAGTGGCTTCTGGTGTGGGCGTGGTGTGGGGTGAGATGGCAGGGCTCCCCCTGTCTCTCCACACACAGGCCCTGGCCAGCCTGGAGTGCTCACCGGGTGGCGATGCTGCCCCCACAGGGACAGCCTCTGCACATTAAGCGCCGGGGAGGTGCAGGACGCAGCCATGGAGGAGGTGGAGGGGCTGGATGCCTTGCAAGGGGTCAGGAGAGGCATTGTACCATCTGAGGCTGGGTGGGCGCCCCTTCCATCTCACTGCCAAGCCCTCCGAGGTTGGAAACCCCGGCCACCAACCTCGGCTACTCACCAAAGGCGACCAGGGCCCTTCCACCAGAGGAGTGAGGGGCACGGACCCAGCCCTTCCTCCAGGACCCCGGCTGGGCAAAGCTTAAGAGTCACAGGTGCTCCCCACTCCCCCTTCCTCTGCCTCAGGTTCCAGCCTGGCCTTCCTCCTGCCTCCTGGAATGGTGCCAGGGGAGGTGGGAGAACAGAAGGGCAGGGGCCTGGCTCCTGCATCAGGGGCCCCCCCACCTGTGTCCCACAGTTAGCCTGGCTCCAGCCTCTGGCCCCAGCACCATGGCCGGCCCCCCATGCCAAGCAGCGCCCCCCCCCCCACAGCCGATGCCTCTTACCAGGCTTTGGGATGAGTCCTTGGAAAGGCCTGGAAGAGAAGCAGAGAGGGGAGTGTCAGGGGAGGGGCTGGGAGCTCATTAGGAATGTCTGGGGCACATCTAAGACCTACTGCGTCAGAATCTGCCATTTGAACAAGATGGGCAGTGATTCGTGTGCACGGGACACTGCGCAGAAGACGGTGACCAGGGTCTCCTGCTGGCTCTGCCCTGGATGGCTGTGACCTTGGGCAACAAGTTGTCCCTGTTTCCTCCCCTCTGAAGTGGGCCTGATGCCTCTCCCAGGGGCTAGGAGTGCAGTGGGCAGGTAGAAGGTACCCATGAAGGCTGTGCCTGCCATAGTGGTTATGATGTGGTGGCTGGTCTCACCTCTGGGGGCCCTCTGCACCCCGGCTGGCCTGCAGTCCTCCCCCCAACCCCCCAGGACCCAGGTTGACACTGGGACAGCTGCACCGTCCTGCAGGGAGGGCAGGACCAACCGGAAGAAAGGCCAAGGGTCCCCTGTGCAAGCCCCCACCCACGCCACCATTGCCTCCTCGCCCGGCCTCCTCCCCCGGTACCTGGTGACCGTGAACTTGATCTTGTCAGCCACTGCGAGGATCCTCTCCAGGTTTTGGGAACCAAAGGTGCAGGGCTTTCGGAACGGGATTCCCGGGGGCAGCCCCTCAATGATCACCGAGCCGGGGTTACTCTTGATGCGCTTGTAGGGGACCTGGACCGGGTACTTGATGCCCAAGGCTTCCCCTGTGGATGACGGACGGAAGGAGGGTCATTAGCAGCCGGAGGCTCTGCTGGTGTGAGAATGGAGGGGTGTGGGTGGGTGCTTCGTGTGAAAGGAATCTGTCATTTAGCACCAAGGAAAGGCACAATCAGTGGGGGACGGGGAGGGAGGGGGCCTCGGGGGCCAGGTGTGTGAGTCTGTGCCTGGGCTGAGGAGCGGGCAGGGGACGCGTAGCTGCGGCTGCTGGGGAGAGGGCAGTGGCTAACAATTCTCACCCGAGAATCTGAATGCCCACCTAGAGGACGTACCTTGTGGGCACAGCTGCCCTTCCCACAATGCCTGACCCTCTATCAGCTCCAGGGCTCTGCCTCCCCCTGGTTCAGGCCTGGCCTGGCCTGAGAGGGCAGGTGGCATTTGGGAGCAAGGAAAGCCGCTTGAGGCCAGCCAGGGCGCAGCTCAGAGCTCTGGGGAGGGCCGTGACATTTCCATCCCAGTGACAGTGCTTCGTCTGACAGCAGGCCTCGGGGCAGTCCTGGGGTGAGGAGGTGGAACTGCTGCCCCACCGAGGCACTGCCCGGCTGGTCCTGCCATGGTTCCTGCCCACGGGGACCACGGACCAGGTGCAGGCACCGGAGCCCTGGATGCTGGGAGGCTGACTTGAACGTTCATGGCTCCCCCAGACTTAGATGGGGTCCAGCTGGAGATCCACGCGGATGGAGGTCTGAGCTCACGGGCCCCCCTGAGGGGCTGGCTGAGAGCACCATCCTCAGTGCCTCAGGATGCCCCTTACGAGACACACGGCAGCAATCTCCATGCGTCTGGCACTAGGAAGAACAGCTGCGCCACACACTAGTTTTTATCTCACGGGCACTGAGAATGGCAGGACTTGCCTCATTTCCCTTTTTGCTCGGACGCCTAGGAAACGCAGAGCCTGACGAGTGCCCTGCCTCTAGCAAGTCTTCACGTCCCCTCTGGATCCGTGCCACGGCGTCAGCCTGCTTAGTTTTATTCGATGGAGATGGAATTCACACACCATAAAATGTACCATGTTGAAGTGCACCATCCAGTGGTCTTTAATATACTCATGAGGCTGTGAAATTATCTCCACTGTCCAATTCCAGAACATCTTCGTCGCTCCAGAAAGAAATCCCGTGCCCATCAGCAGTCACTCCCTTTGTCCCCTCTCCCCAGGCCCTGGCAGCCACTCACCTACTTTCGATCTCTATGGATTTCCAGTCTACTTTTACTTCTTCATCTTGACTTTGTGGCTCACTAGTTTATATGCTATTACAAAGAGATCCTTTTTTTGAAATAAAGAAAATTCAGACAGAAAGGAAAATTTATACCCATAACCCACGAATGGGAACACTGCCATCTCCTCTTATCCTCTCGCCTCCAAACGGCTCTTGCCACAATGACCGGTGGCCTCTACGTTGCAAACCCTGTGGACACTTGCACTCTTTTGGCAAAATCCAACACAGATGCCCACTTCCTCCTTGAGGCCTTCTCCTGGGTGTCCATGACCCCGCACATCCCTGGTTTCCCCTCGTTCTGGCCACGCCCCCTCCTCCTGGACCTGCCTTCTAAGCACAGCCCTACTGGCCTTCAATCTGGGCCTCCTTTTGCCTCCTTTGCCCCCCCTGCCGTGTCTCCTCTACTCCCAAGCCCTAATTTTGTTTTAAAGACACAAGTGTCTTTAAACACTTTTTTCTTCTTCTTCTTTTTAAAAAATATGCTTTTATTGATTTTAGAGAGGGAGAGAGGAGAGAGAAACAATAATTGGCTGCCTCCTGCATGCCCCCTACTGGGGATGGAGACCACAACCTAGGCATGTGCCCTGACTGGGAATCGAACTGGTGACCTCTCGGTGTATGGGATGACCCTCAACCCACTGAGCCACATCAGCCAGGGCCCATGACCTAATTTCTGGTTCCAATCCAGATACCCTTCTGAACAGCAGACTTCCTCTCCACTCACTCCTCAAACGTAACGTCCCAAATGGAACCCATTACTTTCTCCCTAACTCCTCCCCTCAGTGACGGCACTGCCCCTTCTCACTGACAGCTTGGGTATCCACCTGTCTCTGGGGTGCCATGTGCTCTATCCACTCCCCTGCTCCCCCCACCCCCATCATGGTGGCAGATCCAGGAACCCAATGAGCATGTGGCATTTCCCTGCCACAGAGATTGGGTAAGGAATGGACATATGACTCAATAGGGACCAATGAGAAACAAGAGGAGAGCTCAGGGAATTCTGGGAAAGAAACAACCTGGCTCTCTTGAGAAAGCCTATGGAAGAGCCAGCCCTCGCCTTCCTTCCAGACTGTGCAGGTGGGATGTCTGAATGCGCTGAGGCCATTCTGCCAACAAGCGGGAAGCCAGCCTGAGATGCTGCTGACACTGTGGGAAGACACCAAGGGTACTCCTGGGCTGCTGGATCCAGCTGACCCTGAAGGCCATCCCTCTGCTGGACCTCCCATGCTATGAGTTTGGGCTGATTGTACTGTCCAAAGACAGCTGCACCGATTTTCCTCCCATCCCACATGCTCCTCTTACCGTGTAACCTCTACACTCCCCCACAGAGACCTGGGGATGGGACTTTGTAACTGCCTCAGCCTGTACAGTACAACAGAGGTGACACTGCACGACCTCTGAGGCTGGGTCATAAAAGGCAACACAGCTCCCACCCGGCTCTCTCTCTCAGGATGGTGCCTCGGGAGCCCTGTCTGACAAGTAGGACTCTAGCTACCCTGGAGTGACTATGCTGGAAAGCCCCCGTGAAGGGATCTCATAGAAACTGAGAGATGCCCGAGGGGCCCAGCTGTTCCCTGTTCCCGCACCAGCAGATTCCCCAGCCCGGGAGCAGACAGGCACTCCAGGAAGCTGTCCCGGTGACCCCAGTCCCAGCCACCTTCTGACGGCAACCTTGGGAGACACCCTGAGCTGAGCGAGCTGACTCACTGACACCAATGAGAGATCATAAACAGTCACTGTTATTTAACCCCCTTATTGTTCAAGCCGGTTTTAGTTTGTTGTTGTTACTTGAGCACCTTCACTGATTCCTCAAGCCAGGACTCCACGGGAGGCCTCCCCGCCCCCTGCCAGTTCAGCACCAGTGATTCTCTCTCTGAGCACATCTTAGCGCCACCCACTTTCCTCTAGTACCAAGACCAGGGCCCTGCCCAGGCCCATCACTCTGGCCTGAACTACCATCCACTCCTTGCCCTCCTGCACCCATTCACTTTCTTCACAGCGTCCAGGAAGATACTTCAAAAGCGCAAAGTGGCTTGTTACTTCACTCTTCCCAACAAAATACAAAGCTGATACCATGATCAGCTCTGTTTCCTGGCCAGCTCAATGGGGTCTCTCCTCCCTCCACCTCCACCTCCATGTTTCGGCACTCTCCCCTTCTAAAGACAAGCCCCAGGGCCTTTGCACATGCCATTATCGCAGCTGGAATGTCCTTCCTTCACACTTTGCTTAACTCCTTAACTATCCTTCAGTTCTTTCTTCAAAGAGGCCTTCCTTGGCCCCCGATTTAAGGTAAGCACCCAAGCTATCCTCTCTGGAACAGCCCGCTCGTTTCCTGTACGACCGTGGAAGAATTCCTCATTGCTGTTAGATTCTGTGTAGTTGCTGAATGTCTCTCTTTTCCCTGATCTATGGGGCCCATGAGGGCAGAGACTGTGCGTTTTCTTCATTGCTGCATCTCCAGGGCCTGGTACATGGTAACTGCTCCAGAAATATTTATAAGTGGATGAATGGTTTTCCCAGAGGTGACCACGACGGACCTGGGAAACTCCTGCCTCTTCCTCCCACCCTGCCCGCGTCCCTCCACCCCGGCGCCCGGGGCTCACCGTATTTCTTATTGAACAGATCCTGGACTTGCTCCCTCAGCGTGTTGGCAATGTCGATCCGGGAGAGCCTGGCATCATAATTTTCTGCAAAGTGAAAAACAATTATGGATTGGGGCTGTTAAAAGGCACTTAGTGACTTTTAAGGAATATGATTTTCTAATTATGGGGACCTCCTTCTCTGGCAATTATCAGATCCTTGGAGCGAGCCCCTCGGGTCCTTCAGAGCTAACGTCTCAGCAGAGATGTGTGTTTTTCCGGAAGGACGCACACCGTTACAACAACAGCAATGAGCGGGAAATTGAGTTAATTGTTGACATTTGAAAACCACCACAGCGATAAACAAGCCTGGGGGGAGAGACCCCGTGAGGAGGGCCGGCTCCTGCACCACCTGCGCGCGGTGGGCTCGGAGCAGGGACACGCGAGCTCCGGTGACTGGGCGGCCCCCGGCGGGGCAGGGAGCCGGCCTAGCAGCTCTCAGGGGTCACTCACTCACCCCAAGGGTGTGTGTTATGCCGGGGGGACCCCTGATGGGCCCCTGCCCAGGGGAGATGATAGCCTGGCTGCCTCGTGAGAAGGGAAAGGTGAGGGAGTGGATCTGGACCCCAGGCCACTAAGAGGACTGGGTAGGAGGAGCCTTGGGGTGCGGTGAGAGACTCCAGTCCCCTCATCACAGAAAGTTCCAGCTGCCGGGGAAGGAGTGAGAGACGGCAGTGAGCAGCCACCCCTCTGGGATTTGGGTCCTATCTCTAGGGCTCCCCCACCTCCGGGGCTGGCCCTCCTGCCACTGGTCTCGCTGACCCGTTTTCTCCTCAGAGCCACAGGGCCCACCTAGGGCCCACCTAGGAAATGCCCTCTCACTCACAGCCACCCTCGGGCTGCCCCAATAGGCACTCCGACGTGGTTCCCGGTCCCCCCACTGACGCTACACTTGATCTCAACCGAAAAGCTGAGAAGTGATGCTGCACCCCCACAGATGGGAGGGGCAGCGCCTCCCCCTCAGAGCCTGGCCGGTCCGGTTTCTGTTTCTCAGGCATGGTCCACTCTTCATGCTTCCTCTCCCTCCACACTCACCTCCTCCCATCCCTTCTTGGCTCAGCTACAGCGCCCCTTCTCTAGAGAGCGGGGGCCCTCCTTGCCCTTGCGACACCCCCTCCTCTGACTTCAAAGCAGGAAGAGCAAGGCTGACTGCCTAATATAGAGTGGGCAGGGCAGCTGACTTCCCAGGTGGACAGTGGGCGGCTCCTGCACCCTGTGGAACCCCCCCACCCCCCAAAACCCCCGTGGAGTCTCTCACTCAAAGCTGACAGGCTACAGCCCATCCCCACTGCCAGCCCACCTTACCCAGGCCCCAGGCCCTGAGGTTGTAGCCAGCCCCACCCCTAGTGTGGGCCTCCAAACCCACGCCGGGTCAAGGTCATGGCGCTGGGACCGTGGACCCCATCCTGAGCTGCAACCTTACCTTGAAAGCCCTGTCTCTTCAGGTTCCTGTCCACAAAAAGGTCCCCTGAATCCCTCTCTGGGGGCGGGGGGCGGGGGAGAGAAGCCAGGTGAGCAGGCAGCTAGCTCCTGAGACCCAGGGACAAAGGTGGAGCAAACCCGATGGGGAGGGCAGTTGGGGAATGTCAGGGGAGGACAGAGGAAGCAGGAGGGGTGGTGGCAGAAGCCTGGGACCCCTCCCACGCCCAGCCCGCACCTTAGCCCATGACCCTGTGCAGGGTACCTTGGCTGTCCGTGATGGGCTCTTTGACTCCTTCGGTGAGCAGCTCAGGCCTGGAAAATACAAGTGGGGCTATCACCAAGGTCCCTCCAAGCCTCCTTCATCCTGCACAGACCGCCCCTCTGAGCCTCAGTCTACACATCTGTGCAATGGGCTCTTCTGCCTTTGGACAGTCCAGGTCTGGGGTCCCCTGCCCTTCTCCTTGCAGCTGTCCTGCTGATCCACGTGTGAGATCTGGGCCGGGTGTGTGTGTGCGTGTGCATGTGCGAGTGTGTCTGCGCTGGGCTCTGAGGATTCAGCCGGGAGTGAGACCGGCCTGGCCCTGGCCTGGTGGGGCCGACAGCCTTCCTCTCAGTTCCAGGACGCTGCATGACTGCCGCTATCCAGGCTCAGAGCACGTGGTCTGGGGAGTCCCCAGAGAACCGGTTCTAAGTGTAGGAGCCACTGGGGATGACGATGTGGCAAGTTCTCGGAGGCATAAGGGAGGCCCGAGGTTTCTGGCTGAAACCTGAGAGCTGCCATTTCACTTTGGAGTCAGGGGCCTCGGGGACCAGGCCCAGTTCTCCCACTAATGTCTGTATCCACACAGGCTCCACAAAGCCCTTCCCAGACATGAGGAAACCCACCCCACAAAACAGTAGCCACTGTTTCCATCATCCCATTCTCAGGACCAAGAGACGGAGGCATCGGGAAGGTTAGTAACATGCCCAAGACCCCACGGCTCCAGGGGCAGAGTTCAAATAAAGTGCCCCTCCCCCCCTCGTTGCAGCCTCTCCAGCTGAGGGCCCCCCCGGCCCACGCCAACCTTGGACCTCTGTTTTCTCATTTGAAATGAGACAGTAACCCTGTCCTGGCTCAAAAAGAGGGGAGCAGGCCTTACAAATCCAAGTCTGAGGAGACAACGCAGGACTGTGGAAGTTACCTTGGCCTGGGCGTCGGGGGTCCTGCTCCTGACCCTCCTTGGTGACTGACTGTGGGGACATCATTCTACCTTGCGAGCCTCAGCCTCCCCACGAGGAGAAGGGGAGAGGTAGTGGTGAGGGATCTGAATACAGTCAGGCCTTTTCCAGCTCTTGAGACTGTGGGCTAAGGCAGGCTGTGCCTCCTCCCTTCTGGGCCCCAGGAGCCCAGCCCTGTGCCAGGGACTGAGCGAATGCCGATGCCTGCTGCCAGGACAGGCATCAAGTCCTCATCCGCTGGCCGCCTGACCTGGGGGCAGAGTGCCCTGAGAGTCTGGCCTCTGGCCTCTGGCCTCACTCCTAGGCAGGGTCTCTGTCGCTGCTCGGCCACGTCTGTGACGGAGAGCTCATCACCTTTGTGGGCAGCCTCCCCACAGACCCCTCCTCACACCAGACCCTGGTCTGCCTTCCTTCCCTTCGGGAGGTTTGAAGTGGCTCTCTGTTACCTGTCCCCCTCCTCCAGGCAGTCAGCTCTCCGCTGGCCGGCCTGCCTCCCCAGCACCCTCAGGCGGCCACAGACCCCAGACCCCCACCACCCGGGCAGGCCCGCGCTAGCTGGACCAGGCTGCACTGAAAATGGGGCATTTAGTCAGTGCTGGGTGAGAGTTAGTCTGGTCCTTGTCCCTGGTTCCCGGGAGAGGACCTCTAAATCTCTGGAATTTCTGGAATGACAGGAGTGTCTCTGTTATTCGCTGCGAGCCTCTGGGATCACACCTATGTTTATGCTAATAAGCTGACTCAGGATTCAGGAAGAGCAAGCATGTGATTAGAGGACTGGGGCTCCCAGCCACCTGACATCAGCTCAACCTCCTGACTTCTAGTGGGGGGTGGGGTGGGGGTTGGCTGGAGACAACCAAGCCTACTTAATGCATCCCAGGACACACTGTGGGCACTGAAGCTCGGTGCAGAGGCCTGGTTAATAACTCGATGTGCTGAGAGCGTGCCAGGCCCTGATTCCATGGCAGAGGGCGTGGAAGCTCTGTGCCCCGTGCCCTCCCAGACCTCACCCTTTGTGTCTCTTCAATTGGCTGGCCCTGACTTGTATCCTCTATTTAAAACTGCGATCGTAATACAGCCTCCCCTGAATTCTGTGAGTTGTTCTAGCTAATTATTGACCCTGGGTGAGTCACGGGAAGCCAGTTACTCAGAAGTGTAGGTGGCCCAGGGCCCCTCGAACTTTAAGGGGGGATGCTCTTGTCTTGCTGGGGTCTGAGCGCTGACCCTGTTGGGACCTGCTAACTCGGTGGTCAGCATCACAACTGCACTACGTTCAGACAGAACCACCCTCCACTGCTCCCTGGGCCTCAGTCTCCCACCGATAAGACTCCACCCATGGTTTTAAATTTCTAAAGGGTTTTTAAACTTTGGAGAATTTGATCAAAACAAGGAACCGTCTCTCCAGGAAAATGCACAAAAGAATATAAAAATTTGCATACAAGTTCAAGGATCTGGGTTAATAATGTTTTTTGACAAAAGGTTTAGAAAGTTTAATTTGATTTTTGTGTCAACTCTAATTACTAGGTAGTGGTTGCCTGGAGTATTGTTTAGAAGGCTGTGGAGGTCAGGTTCAGGTAGAAAGTGTCAATTAGTGATGTCTCCTGCAGGTGATAATTTCTCATTTATATAAATACATACATATACATATATACACATATGTGTGTGTGTATATACATATATATCCTACGTAATAAAAGCCTAATATGCTAAGTGTCCGGTCGTCCATTCAACCAATCAAAGCGCAATATGCTAATGATATGCTAAGACTGCTCAACCACTCGCTATGACATGCGCTGACCACCAGGGGGCAGACAGTCAACCGGTCGACCAGTTGCTATGATGTGTACTGACCACCAGGGGACAGATGCTCTGACTGGTAGGTTAGCTTGCTGCTGAGTTTGGCCGATTGGGACTGAGCAAGACAGGCCGGACATGCTCTGGAGCCCTCCCACGGTCCCTCCCCGGCTGGCCAACCTCCCGCGTCCCTCCCTGGCCCTGATCATGCACAAGTGGGGTCCCTCGGCCTGGCCTGCGCCCTCTTGCAATCTGGGACCCCTCGAGGGATGTCTGAGAGCCTGTTTCAGCCCAAGCCTGGCCAGGCCAAGGAACCCCACTGTGCACGAATTCGTGCACCGGGCCTCTAGCATAGGCTGAATTGTGTCTCCCCAAACTTCATATGTCAAAGCACTAACTCTCAGTACTTCAGAATGTGACTATTGAAAAATAGTGTCTTTAAAGAGGTGATTAAATTTAAATGAGGACATTCTGACCGGTACCCTCAAAAGGAGAGGAGATTAGATCATGCAGAGAGAGATACCAGGGACGTGTGTGTACAGAGAAAAGACCATTTGAAGACCCAGCGAGGAGGTGGCCATCCATCTGCGAGCCAAGGAGAAAGGCTCAGGACAAACTAACCCTGCCAACACCTTGATCTTGAACTTCTAGCCTCCAGAATTGAGAGAAATTTATGTTGTTCAAGTCACCTAAACTGTAATACTTTATTATGGCAGTCCCAGCAAACTAATATTCACATATACATACATGCATACATGCACATATATGTATATCTATTGAGATGTATTTCACATAACATAAAATTCACTTTTAAAGCATGCCAATCAGTGGTTTTTACTATATCCACAAAATTATTTATGTAGCCACACTTCTATCTAATTCTAGATCCTCATCTCCCAAATGTATCCTTTTTATAAGTAAGATTAATGAGAAGTGGCTATTTTTCACTTAATTGTCCCAACAGTATTTTTGCTAATTTTTAAAATGAGGAATGCTATAATAAAGACATTCGAGTGTTCAATCTCTCTCCTCCAATCATCTCTTAAAACCACCCCAGAAGACAGTCTTTCGTCCCATCACCCCACCTGTTGCACTGGATGAGGTTTATCACTCTCCCACTGGAACCACTTTCTTCACTTGCCTTCCAGGAAAATGGAATTAAAGTCACTTTTAAAAACGGCTACATTTTTGCCCTGGCCAGGTGGCTCAGTCACTTAGAGCCTCATCTTGTACACCAAAAGGTTGCGTGTTTGATTCCTAGGGCACATACCTAGGTTGCAGGTTGGATCCCTGGTGGGGGTGGGTGCAGGAGGCAACCGATCAATGTGTCTCTCTCACATTGATGTTTCTCTCTCTTCCTCCTTTTCTCCTTCTCTCTAAAAATCAATAAAAAGCATATCCTCAGGTGAGGGTTAAAAATAAATAAATAAAACAAAATTGCTATATTGTTAAGGCAATGGACTCCTCATACAGGTAACCCCACGGATAAATCTCGGAAGCTAAGTGAAGGGAGCCAGACACCAAGGGCTGTACACTGTCTCACTCCATTTACATGACATTCTCGAAAAGGCAAAATGATAACGAAACGCTGCCCAGTCACTGCCAGGGGTGAGGGCTGCCAAAAAAGGGGGCATAGCAAAGTTTTTGGAAACTACTTTGTATCTTGATCGTGGTAGTGGTTTATGAGACTATATGAGCTGGTCTAGATCAAAGAGTTGTACATTTAAAAAAGGCAAACTTTATTGAATGTAAATTAAACCTCAATCAGCCTGACATTAAAAAAAAAAACCCCACCAAACCCACAGTGACTAAGTTCTTAGAGTGCCAGGTTCTCTGCTAAGCTTTGACCTCTACTGCTATCCTATGAAGTGGAACAGTGCACCCCACTGAGTCCCCCAAGGACCCTGCTGAAGGTCACTGGGAGTAATGACTAAGATCCAGGAGACCACCTCTTACGTCTGCCACAGAGCCACCAGCCTCAGGTATTTCTCAATAGAAAACGGCATTAAAAAATGCTCAGGTGCCCTGGTTGGGTAGCTCGGTTGGTTAGAGTATCGTCCCAATACGCCAAGATTGTGGGTTCTATCCCTGGGTCAGGGCACATACAAGAATCAACCAATGAATGCACAGGTAAGTGGAACAACAAAGAAATCTTTCTCTCTCTCTCTCTCTCTCTCTCTCTCTCTCTCCCCCCTTCCTCTCTCTCTAAAATCAATAAATTAAAAAAACGAAGTGCTTAGGAGCACAGGGGAGAGACTGCTTCTGCAGGTGAACAACAAGAAAAGCCGGTTCACATGGATTTGCTGTTGATTTGGTTCCTACCTTGGAGCCGCCCAAGGGCTTCAGGTCTGGGTTTAAGGCGATGAATGTGGCAAGCTGTCTCCAGGTGCACGCAGCCCCCTAAATGCTGATAGCTCCAACTTTCTGCCCCCACTCTGAGCATCAGGACTGTCAGTCCCGTTAGCCACCTGCCGTAGGTGCCTTCCTGAAAAGCCCAATGAATCTCAAACCTAACACATGTCAGACCCAGCTCTTTATTTTTTTAATTAAAAAAGTACTTTTATTGATTTCAGAGAGGAAGGGAGAGGGAGAGAGAGATAGAAACATCAATGATGAGAATCACTGATCGGCTGCCTCCTGCACGCCCTACACTGGGGATCAAGCCTGCAACCCGAGCATGCCCTGACTGGGAATCGAACCGTGACCTCCTGGTTCATAGGTCAACGCTCAACCACTGAGCCATGCGGGCCGGGCAAGGCCTTACCTCTTAATGACGAACTGGATGCTGTTGCTGGCCTCCAGGATCTTCCGGAGCTTGGCAATCCCGAAGCAGTTGGGCCTGCGGAGGGAGATGCCTTCAGGCAGCCCCACCACAAACAGCTCCTCTGGGTACATCAGGAACTTGGAGTAGGGCACCTTGACGGGCTCCGAGATGCCAATGGCCTTAGCTGCAGAGACACAGCTGCTGTAGGGCCACCAGAGCGACGGGGCCACCGGCCTCAACTCCCGCCTCCCCCGTCTGCACGGGGGGCCGCAGGTGCCAGAGCCCTTTTAGAGTCAGCACTTAGTTGAGCCTTTCTAACCTTCCAGAGAGGTGAGTACTGCTATCCAGTCCCCAGGTAAGAGACCTGGAGCCCAAACGGGATGTGCCTCATCTCAGGTCCCAGAGCTCCAGAGAGGAGGTACGTGAATCCCAAACTCATGCTTGGTCCATGCCCTCACACCCAGGCAGTGCAGGAGAAACCACTGCCGGTGGGTGAGACCTGGCGGTGGCTCCACCCAAGACCATGTGTCCCTCTGTTGCCAGAAAAGCCCTCCAGAGGGTCCTCTGCCTCCATAAAGAACCCCAAAACTCTGTGTGGCCTAACACCATGCTTTGGGGAGAGGACAGATCCGAGGTCCAGGCCAGGTGCTGCCACGGACTAGTTGTGGGGCCTCAGAGAAACCATGTCACTTCACCAGGCCTCATTCTCCTCATCTGTAGAACGGGTATTAGGACACAAGGATTCTGTGAGATGGGATGAGAGAACCTGTGAGAAGCACTTAGCCAGTGCCTGGCAAACCACAGGCGCTTAATACAGAACAGCTTTCTATCCTGCCTCCCCATCCTCTCTCCTCGTCTCTCTAGTAGGAAAGTCCTCGCTATGGAACGAGTCCTCCAGAGGATCCTGGACGACGGTGCCCATGAGCACAGAGGGGCCTTCTTACAGTGGAGTAAGGACCTCTCCCCCCTGAGGCTGAGGCGTGAGCCTGCTGACCGAGCAGGCCAAGGTGCAGCACGCAGAGGGTGGGGTTTTCCGGCAGTGCCTGTCTTCCTGGGTGCCCCATCCCTTTCCCAGTGGGTGCCAGCCCCTCTCGGCCCTCCCCACCTTGTGCCCATGCAGGGAGCAGCTGGGATGGGGGGCCAGGCCAGGCTGCCCGACCCTGCTGCTCCTCGCTCACCGTATCTCGTGTTGAAGAGCAGCTCCACTTGCTTCCGCAGGGGCCGGATCACATCGCCGTGGCCGTCTGAAAGGCAAAAGCAGCGTGGAGCCTCCTCAGGGGCAGCAGCACCCTGCTTCTCAGCGCGGGTCCCAGCTCTGCTGGCACCAAGAGTGACCCTGTGGTGGGACCTCGGGATGGGGAAGGCCAGGTAACCTATTCCTTCGGAAATGGCACCCCCGGACAGGCCTGCGGCTCCTGGGCTCAAGTGCTGCTTGTGAAACCCGGTCTAGGGCATCCCCAGGCTGAGCGGAGGTCTGGGAGGTTTTGTGGCCCAAGAATGATAAAGGGCCGTTCTGGGTAAAGTGTCACGCCAGACCAGCTCAGCGAGTTACTTAACCAGTTAACTGCCACGATATTTTGAATTTAATTAAAAGAGGTCTGCTGCTTGCATCTATAGACGCGGATGGGATACAAATGGCTAACTAGGAAACACTAAGCCTGCAAATTGAGGATGCAGCCACCAGGAGGCAGTGGACTTTGGCTAACACTTCATGGTTCCAGCTGCCTGGCCTGGTTTGGGGAAGTGACCCTTCTCTCCTCTGACACCCACTCACTCCATTGCAGGAGCCGATACTCCTGAGATGAAACAGGCCCATCCTCACCTTGCTCCCCCTTCCTGGCCTAGTCTCATTCTCAGCAGGAAGGGAGCGAGCCGTGTGCCTAAGAAGGAGCATGTCTGATGGACACAAAGCCCATTTTGTGCTTTCAGGCCTACATTGTACTTGCTCAGGGAGACTGACTCAGACCTCATCCTTAAGGTCTTTGTGGATGATGGGGGCAAACAATTAAAAAATAAACACAGGGGGAAAATCTTTGTGGAAAGGAGAAATGTGTATAAAAACAAAAATGGAAAGCCTTGCAGTTTCCCTTCCCAGAAAGAGCTGCCGTACCTCTGACCAGGTGCCTCCTAGAAAGCAGGTCTGCAAACCTCCCACCTCAGGCCGCCGCCCACTGGTCTCCCGCCCCCAAACGAGGTGTTGGAGAGAGAGAAAGGAGAGATGAGGGGCAGGGGAGGCAGCAGAGATGGGGAGGGGGGTGAAATGGGGGAGGTTGTCAGTGCCTTACCCTCCGCAGGCCGCTCCTCTGGCCGCAGGTCCTCGCTGGGGCCTTTGTCTGAAAGAGAAGAGAGGATGCTGGGAAGCCACGTTCATCACCTCCTGCACCCTGTGGTGCCAAAGTCAGGTCAGACAGGTGAGGAGCGGCAGGCCAGGGGCTCTGACTCCGGGGCATGGCAGAGTGACCCCCAGACGGGATCAGGGATCTTGACTGAGCACAGGCACGCCGCCCTCAGCTCCATGTGAGGAGCGCAGGCTCAGAGACCAGGCGTCCCTTCACGTTTGGCAAGCACCCCCGAGGGCCAGCCCCGTGCCTGCCCGTCCTTCCTACTACGCACTACGTTCTGTTCCAGGCACCAAGGACACGCAGGAACAAGACAAAGCCCTGTCCTCCTGGGATGACGCAGACATGGTACTGATGCCATCAAGAGAAACAGAGTCAGATAAGGGGGCAGAGGGAGGGGCAGGGGTAGGGCATGGAGCCATCCCAGGTCTGGTGGTTGGGGGTGGGGCTGCTGAGGTGGCCCTGGCACCAGTCCAGGCTGCCAGCAATGGGTCCAACCTTGTTTCCAGATGCTTACTGCCCTAAAAAAAAAAAGGGCACTTATTGTCCACAGGCAGCAAGGACGCAGGGCAGCAAACGGGAGGTGGCTGCTGAGGCTGCATGGAAGTAGACGGGCGGGGGGGGGGGGTGGTCCCTGCTGGCCTGGGGGGTCTGAGGCGGAGGCTTCCAGCAGGAGGGGATGCCTGGGCTGGACCCCAGTGTCCAGGAAAAGCAGTGGGTGGGAGGGACACAGGAAGGGAGGGAGCACACGGGGAGGGGGCGAACTCTGAGGTGATGGGTTTTGGCTGGGGATGACATGGGAACTGGGACAGTGGAGTGGGGTGAACGGGCCGGGTCCCTGATGGGTACAGGCCCTCGGCAGCAGCCTTTATTGCTGGGGCTGAGGAAGGTCCGGGGCTTTTCAACATTTGTGACAATTAGACGGGAGCTGTGACGTAGGAAGCTCACTGGCGCCTTCACACGCAGCGCTCAGCCCTTAATCAGCTCCTTCCAGCCCATGACATGCAGCTGAGCCGGGGAATGGGGGAGCAGGTGGACCCCAGGTCTGCTCTCCCAGCTCCGGAGAGCATGCAGTGATGAGGGATGCAGGGCGCTGTCCCCCTGTCCAGAGCTGAAGGAAAGGGGCGAATCCTGGGAGAGCTGTCAATGATCAAGGCCCGATCACTGACTGAGGAAGGGGAGCCCGCACATCTGGGGTCATCAGATAAGCCTGAGCCTTGGGGCTCAGCCTGGAAGGAGCTGGAAGGTTCTATCTATGCAGCCGACTTGAAAAGGTGGAGGGCCAGCCCTGAGGTTTAGGCCTAACCTTTCCTCAGGGAAATGGACACACTGCAGGGCTGTGCGTGCTGGGTCCACGTGACCGAAGAACTGGCTGTGGGAGAAGAACCAGCCAACAGCTTGCGGTTAATGCCCTGGAAACAGCGCTCAGCCCATGATGGGGGGTGACGTGGCAGGTCACTAACCCAGCTCCCTCTTCACCCAGCGGCGTAACCTCCGCGCGTGACGAGTGGCTCTCGTGGGCCCTCAGCTCAGCTGCCTGCAGTGGTCACACACCCGATAACAGGACTGTGCTGCCCCAGCCCCACTTCCCACCTGGTGGTCCCGGACTTCCTCCCAAATGAATCAAAGCACCGCTCTCGGGCCGGCTTCTGGGGGACCCTCTAACACGCTGGAGAGCCGGGCAGACAGGAAGAGGGGAGTCTGGTGGGGACAGAAGGGCAAGCGGGGCCACCAGGGAGGGATTCCTGGGCAGGTGCCAGTGACAGGGAGTCAGGACCTGTGTCTGTCCTCGGATGCAGAAGGCTGCCAGGTGGCGATGATGCCACACCTGGAACACCTGTTTAGTTCACCAGGTGGCCTGTGAGGCACAGGAGAGGGAGACCTGGCCCTGGAGTCGGTCCCCGCCTGAGCGGTCCATGTTGCAGTGCCAACCGACCGCCCCCCCCCCTGCCCCGCCCCCCGGCAGTAGCAACAGTCTAGAGCAGGCGTCCTCAAACTACGGCCCGCGGGCCACATGCGGGTGTTTTTGCCGTTTTGTTTTTTTTACTTCAAAATAAGATATGTGCAGTGTGCATAGGAATTGGTTCATAGTTTTTTTTAAACTACAGTCCGGCCCTCCAACGGTCTGAGGGACAGTGAACTGGCCCCCTGTTTAAAAAGTTTGAGGACCCCTGGTCTAGAGCACCAGGCCCTGACCCAGCCATTCACAGGGTCCCAAACTGGGAGTGGCTTATGCCAGCCTTGTTGGGCCCCCCAAATTGGACTAGGTCCTCTCCTGGGGAATCTTTCAAAGGCAGGGGGAGACAAAGAAAAAAAAATTATGTAATTTCCTGGCACACAGGGCAGGTGCTTTGGGGGCCCACATTCTAAATAAGGGGAACTTGCCATTTACACTGAACATTCCTGTCCACAAGCTGACCGCTCCCCATTTCCACAGTGGGAAACCGGAAGCAACCTCAATCCGTGACCCAGGGCATGCCGACACAGCGAAGACCACGCTGCTGCACAGCTGCCCACGGTGAGGAAGCGAGGGACAGAGTGTACAAAATAGGAACCCGTGCATCAGCATGTGTGCAGTTTCCTGCTGTCAAACCAGGAGGCAGAACCCTTTCCAACAGAGGGGGCACCGTGCTGGTCCATGCCCCCCACCCCCTTGTGCCACCAGCCCCTAGGTCTCCAAACTGGGACCCCCACGGTATCCTCTAATACTGCTGTGAGCACAGCCAGGCACCAGGGGACCTCCTAGTGGCCAGGCCACACTGGCAGCTCACCCTGAGCCTCTGGCAAGCTAAGCTCCCACCGTCTCCACACACGGCTGTCAAGTCTGGTCACGCCCAGCCCGTGCCTGGCAAATAATATTCCTTCTTCATCACCAATGGACGGAGAACACATCGCAACTGATTTAGGAGATGAGAGAGATAAGGCACTTAACCTAACACAGCTTCTGTTTTGATATTTCTTTTTCTTAAACTAGTGATTATGTTTTCAACACAGTTGTCAACAGAGCACACTCGATTTTTTGTCTTCTGCATTCTCCTTTGTTGCCTATTTTTAGTGGCTGTGTCAGGAGGAGACCATTAACGGTGCCTGGTTCTTTCCAGTTTCCACTGTCATCAGTAACACGGCTACGAACACTGTGCAGGAAATATTGTCCATATTGCAGATATTTTCCTAGGGCTGTATTCCTTGGAGAACCACAGGGAGCTCATTTTCATGGCTCTTCAAACTGACAAACTTCTTTATTATTATTATTACTAGAGACCCGGTGCATGAAATTCATTCACGTGTGTGTGTGTGTGTGTGTGTGTGTGTTTAGGCTCGATCCCACCGGGCAGTCAGACATCCCTCTCACAATCCAGGACTGCTGGCTCCCAACCGCTTGCCTGCCTGCCTGCCTGATTGCCCCTAACCGCTTCTGCCTGCCAGCCTGATCACCCCCTTAACCACTCCCCTGCCAGCCTGATCAATGCCTAACTGCTCCCCTGCCAGCTTGATTGCCCCCAACTGCCCTCCCCTGCCAGCCTGGTCACCCCTAACTGCCCTCCCCTGCCAGCCTGGTCACCCCTAACTGCCCTCCCCTGCAGGCCTGGTTGCCCCTAACTGCCCTCCCCTGCTGGCCTGGTCCCCCCCAACTGCCCCACCTTGCTGGCCTGATCGCCCACAACTGCCCTCCCCTGCTGGCCATCTTGTGGTGGCCATCTTTGACCACATGGGGGTGGCCATGTTGTGTGTTGGAGTGATGGTCAATTTGCATATTACCTCTTTATTCCATAGGGTTTTCAAATTTCCTTAAAAAGCAACTTGCACATTTGCATTTGCACGGAGTGAGTACCCATTTCCCAATACACTCAACAAAAGTTATATCCAATTAAAAGGTGCAGAAGACATGGCCCTGCACAAGCCCTCATTCCTCTGTGCCTGTCTACTCACTGTTTACTGGTGCAACCAGATCACCCACGCATGTCGTGGTGGACACTGGGATGTACCACCAAGATCCCCAGCCTGTTGCCCCAGCAGCAGGGACTGTGGTGAGCTGGCAGCTCAGGGCTGTTGCCCCTTCAAGGACCGCCCTTCTGGGCCAGCCCACATCCCATAACCAATTGAGGAATAAAGACCAGGATACCCCAGTTCAACTCAGAACTCTGGGGGGCTATTCTGGCTCCAGAGACCCCTGGTTGGTGGAGACTGTTACTGGGGTTGCATCATGGCTCAACCTTTCCTTCTGCCCCCTGTGCTTCCATCCCTTTATTTTCATAGGTGTTGATCCCAAGGGCTGCCCCCAATAAACATCCCACACGTTCAACTCCATCTCTGTTCCCTGGGGAACACAACCCAGGACGCATATCCTTGGGCTGTGAGTCAGCCCGGTGCTCTGGCCTGTCAAAGCCACAGAGAACTTGTCTTGGGTGGACTCCCCATTCCTTCCCGAGGCATCTGCAAATTGCATGATTTTACTGCCCGAGGTCCCTTTACCCGACTGACAATTGTTCCTGGAAGGACCGAGCCCTTGAGGCCAGCACAGGAAACCTCCCCCAGGCGAAGGCGAGGTACCCCTGCAGCCCTGCTTCCCCCACTCACTCCTCATGCATGGCCCACATTGGGTCCCTTCTGATGACTCTCAGTCATTTGTGCAGAAATATTTTCCAGAGCTGTGCCTGGGACTGATGCCCAGTCTCCCTATCTGCAATTTGGGCAAAACCTCATCTTGAAGTCCGTTTTCTTTTGTCAGCTCAGCTTCCAACCACCATCACTTCTCAAGTGCGATGGACGGTGGATCTCAGGGACTGGCTGCCTGGGATCTAACTGTCGGGCAGCCGGAGATCTGCACTCATCCACAGCAGCTCTGCAGACCCTCGCACTCCTTAGTGAACGGGACTCTCAGGACCTCCTCTCTCTCCACTTCCAGACCATCCTCCCTGACCGAGATGGAGCAAACGAGGGGCGGAGATGTTCTGCCTTTATTCCGTCACCAATTCACACGACACCACCCACCGGGGCCCGCAGGAAGCCTCTTTACTTATTTTTCCAGTCACTTGTTTTGTTCCCAGCCCATTTCTTACCAGTCATCATCTCCATCCCATAACCAGAATCTTCCGAGGGTAGATGCCCGGGCATCGAATCTGTCATTTCCTCAGAGGTTGGCGACGGGTCTGGAGATGATAAGAGAATGATAAGAGAATCTTCTGCTTGTCCCACCCCGTCATGGTCCCTCAGGGGCCCAAGTCCAGCATGTCCACAGAGCAGGACCCTTCAGGAAGCCGTGCCCTGGAACTCTGGGAGGGCAGCCTTAATGATCCGAGGCCAGGCAGGGGCCCGGGGGCCTAGAACCATGGGCTCAGTGGTTACTCCATGTTGAACCTCCAGAGGACAAGTATGCCCTCCTCACAGACGTGGAAACTGAGGCGTGGAGGCTCCAAGTCTGGAGTCAAACTCAGATCCTCTTACTCCAATGACTTTTCTTCTCCTCCCTCCTGCCTCCCAAATCCCAGGGGAGCCAGGCCAGAGCGGTAAAGGCGGGGGGGAAGGAGCCTTTAGGATGCCTGGGGCTGAGGCCTGACTCCTGGCACACAGGGCAGATGCGATATCCCACCACCCTCAGGACCAAACGAGAGAACCAATAGGGGTCACCCCAATCTAGCTGGGAGGGCAGAGGGTGGTTCCGTAGGAGCCCTGTTGTGGGAGCTGCTCGATTCCTGTAGGTTCAGGTTGGGGCAGCAGGGGCAGCCCTTCAGATGCTTGTCCCTTACCTGGGATGGTGACCTGAATGATATCCAGATCCTCTGGCTCAATTTTGATGGGCCTCAGCCCACCCAGCTCCCCGGAGGTTCCTGGGAGGAGACAAGAGATCCAGTCAAATGTGGACATGAGCTTGGCTGGGCCAGGCGAGTCATTCCAAAGCATTCTCTTGTCTGTGACTGGCTGGTAACATCCAGGAACAGTTGTGTCGGCCCCTATGCTCCTGCCCAGACCAGGCACAGAGGGTCAGGCAGGACGTCAGGCCAGGCCTGGTGGCTCTAATTTACAGACCTGGCAACTGGGGCCCACAGAGAGAAAGCCACTTGCCATAGTCATCCTGGGAGGTAGTGGTGATGCCAGAATCCAGGTCTCCCAACTCCCGCAGTGCTACCAAATCCCCTCTGCTTCTCCCTGCCCCCCACCCTGTGAGCTCCCAGCTGTGTTGCAACTCCCAGATGCTCTGAGGCCTGGGGGTGAGGGGCAGGGGTGGGCAGAGGACATTCACTAGGACTCCAGGCTCATGGTCTGAGCTGCTGGGTGGGGTGCCGAACAGTGCGGGGTCCTGCTCCTCCTCACCTGGCCCACAGTCTTCAGAGATCCCGCTCCTGTCCGACCTGCGGGAAGGAAGCCGAGAGATGACATGGCACCAGCCCAGCTCTGCCCTCCAGGCTGCCCATTCAGAATGCACCTCAGACCACGCTCACTCCCGTCTCCACAGCACGGTTCCCAGTGCCGGAGACAAGAGCCTGCTTGCTCTCCTGGGGTGAACTGTCTGGGTGCCCACCTTCCCCACCAGCTGGGAGCTCAATTTAGCACAGTGGGGGGTTGACCAGTGCTTTCTGGGAGGACTGAGAGCTACAGCCTAGAGGGGGGTTGGGAAGCAAAGCTGGGCAGGGTCCCTGAGATGGGTGATTCAGTTAATTCACGGAGCCTGGAGGGGAAGCTGGACATGGGGACTTGGGATACGTGGCCCATCCCCTGTGCGGGTGGCACTGGTAGATGGTGACTGGGCCAAAAACTGAGTGCAGGGCCTGTGGACACACAGGGCAGATGCCTGGCTGCCAAGGAAGGCTTCTGAGACCAGGTGAGACGCAGCTAGTTCCCCAGGTCGGACGAGTTCTCCAGGTGGAGGAAAATCGGCGGCCTCTGTCCTCCTTCTCTGTCCCTTTATCTCCCTGCCACACAGTGGGGTGCGGACAGACTGTGTGTGTCAGGGTGTCTATGCGGGATGCCCCTGTGCCTGTGAAAGGCTTCAGGGGGTTGGGAGACACTAAGCCTTGTTCCCCTCCGCAGGTGCCACCCCCTCATCCAGAGTGGGGGTGCCCATGGGCTAGGAGCTGGGGTGTGGCCTTACCGAGCAGTCCCTGCCAGGTCAAGAACGGTGGCACGGGAGACTTCTGCGGAGGTGTCCTCTGGCGGGCTGGCGGGCTCCAGTTTCGTGGGGTCTTTGGTAAACTTGTTCCCTGGGTGGAGAGTCGGGGAGGGGCGGGGAGGTCAGGGTGAAGGCTCTCCAGCCTCCCTCTGCCTGGGCAGGGGCCTCTGCATGAAACTCTTGGGAGCACCCTTGGGTGTGGTCTGGTCTCGGACCCTCCTTCTTGCGGGCTCCATGTCTGGCTGGGCCAGGGTGGGTCCTAGGGCAAGATGCCTCCCCTGGGAGAAGGAATAAGGGCCACAGTGCCGGGGAGGCCAGGGATCTGCGAGGACTGGGAAGGAGGAAGGAGCGGCCAGCAATGACGGTGCTAACCACCCACACGCTGCTGGGGCTGAGGGAGCCCTCGGGAAAGGGGATGAGTCTCCCCGAAGGCCATGCCATGGGACATTCTCTCATTGAGTAACCCCGGGGACCCGGGGGAAGGTGCTCTTATCACACCCACCCCACAGATGTGGAAACTGAGGACCACAAAACCCTGCCATGGTCACAAAGCTAGTGGGAGGTAGGGCCAGAACTGGGACCCAGGTCCATGGCACCCCAACATCCGTGCTCCCTTTGTTGAACCAGGCAGAGTGGGCCTCCTCCTTAGAGGTCTGTTTCTACTGGCTATGGCCCCGGCTCTGGGGCTACATGCCAGGCCCCACTGCTCACTAGCTGGGCTTCGGGGAAAAGAAAAAGAAAACACGTCACAGGGCTGTTGAAAACGAGATTTAATTAAAATGAAGTATTCCAACAGCTTAGAAGAGTACCTGGCACATGTTAATATTCAGAAAACATTAGCTTTATTGTTCGCTATTCAGGGCATCCCAGGTCTCGAGGGGTTGTCTGCTCCCGGGAGCTGGGGGCCTGTGCCTGCCTGGGTTGCAGAAGCCACACCCAGGGTCCTCTCTGTCCCCGGCCTAGTGTAATGGCAGCTCAAGCACTCTTGGGGGCATCAGCTTGGTGCTTCAGAAAGATAAGATGGTACCCACACATACCTGTGAAAATTCGCTCATCAAACATCCTGGAGAGAGAGGAGAGATAGGCATGAGAGTGCTGTAGCCCAAGGGCTCCCCCAGGCTCAGGGAGCCGGCCTCCGGGTCCCTTCAGTGACGGTCACTTGAGTCCCACATGCATGGCTACAGCTGCAGACCTGGGCCCGGGACTGGCCGCGTGAGGACAGGAGAGGGTATGGTCCAGAACAGCCAGATACCCAAACAGCCAGATACCGAAACCCTTTCTCCTCAGCCAGGGAAGGCACGGGCAAGCCCCTGGGTGGTTCTGATGGTCCAACATGCTCAGCACGATGCCTCAGGGGCCTCCTCCAGCCCTGAGCGCCCCTTGGCCACAGCTGGTGGATGACGCACGCCTTTCCCACCAGGGCCCCGCAGGCCTGTGTCTCAGGGACAGTCATGGGGAGAGACCCTGCTCCCAAGAAGCTTTCTGTTAGCTGCATAAGCCAGGCCTGTCATCAGGTCATAGACACGCAAGATGACACCTGGGACCTCTCACGTGTCTCAGAAGCCCAGGGGGCCCAAGCAGAAAGGGAGTCGGGAAAGACTTCAAGGGAGGGATGGCAAACTCAGGTGAGATGGCTGAGAGGTTCTCCAGATAAAGGCACGGGGTGGGGGGTGGGAGGCAGGGGGTGGCAGGGGGGCTCCACCTGGCTGGTGCTCAGGCACATGGTCTCTACCCTGTGGGCAGTGGGGGGCCCCGAGGGGCACAGCAGCATCAGATCACTCCATCCTCACCCAGAGAATGGACTGGAAGGGGGATGGCTGGGAGGCTGGGCCAGTCAGAGACCCCTGAGTCATGCTGGTGAGAGACCTAGAAATTTGGCAGGAAAATGAGGATGGAGGAAAGGTGGGCAAGGGCGCTGTGATTTACTTGCCCACCTGCCTCCAGGCCTGGTGGTCTGTCCTCAGTCCCAACCAGGGTGGCACCCAGGGGGTTGGGGAGCCCTGGGCAGTGGGTCTGGGGCCTGCAGTCACGCCCGTGTGCCAGGGGCCAGAATTGGAACCTAGGCCATCAGGGCTGATGTGCTTAACTACTCATTTATGTATCAGGGAAGTGAGGTCAAGAACAAGAACTCGTGTTTACTGAGCATGTCAGGTGTGTTATGTCCACTTCCTCAGTTTATGTTAAAGAAAACCTGGGAGAGGAGCATCATTGGTCCTGTTTTTATAGATGAGGAAACTGAGGCTCAGAAGAGAAGCTGCTGTTCAAGGTTATCATGACGTGAGTGGCCACCCAGTCAGTGTGGCTCAGATGCAGATGCCGATGCCAGCAAGGAGTGTGCTAATGAAGGAAGGGGGCGTGGTCTGGTGTGGTCTTTCAGAGAAAAGAAAATAAACAGGAGAGCAAGGGCAAAGGCCCTGGGGTGGGCGTGTGCCTGGCATGTTAGGGAAGCAACAAAAAGGCCCGGAGACTGGAATGAGCAAGCAGAGGGGTGAAAGCAGGGGGATAAGGTCCCAGGTGAGAAAAACAAAAGCCAAGCCTTGAAAGACAGACAGGTGGGAAGCCGGTCCAGGTGGAGGAAGAGCTTCAGCAAAGGCCCAGAGGCAGGGGCGGTGGCAGGAGCTCCTGGGGGTGTGGGAGGGCAGAGCAGCAAGAAGGCTGGCTGGGTGGCTGCCAACCGGCCAGAGAGTGTGCCCTGCACCCTGAGGGCCAGAGGCGGTGAAGGCTTCTGGGTGGGAGGCCCACACTATCAGCCCTGACTCCCAGAATCATCCCCTGGGAGGCACCGAGAGGCCCACCCACTGCCCTGGCCAGCTGCCTCAGCCTTTGGTCCTCGCCCAGGCCTCTAACATGAGCCCTCTTCTCTTCTTATCTCTACCTCTCTCTTCCCTGAGATCCCTTCCTGGCCCAGACTGACAATGTTCAGATTTTTATCTCTAACCCAGGCCTCTCTCCAGAGCTCCTGACATCTCAACTTGGCCTCTGAGGATGTCATCTCCGGATCTTCCCTGAGTTCACATATCCAAAGTGAATTCACCCGGAAGCATGGGGGTGATCCCTGTCGCCCTGCTCTCCTCCCCGCTCCCACATTCCATCCGCCAGCAAACCCCACCACAGCTGAGCATCTATCCCAAATCCCGCCACTTCTCCCCCTCCACCGGCCACGCTGGCCTGGCTCACGGCTCAGCCTCCTGCCCGTCTCCCCACCTCTGCTCAAGTCTCCCCGCAGCCAGAGGGCCTGTGAGACCCCGACTCTGGCCTCTAGCAGCCCTGCAGAAGTCCTACCACCACCCTAGGACAATTCTCAACCTTTGCTCACACCCTGGCCTCCTTGCAGCCCTGGAGAACCCAGACTGCTCGCTGAGGCCATCCCTTCCGCCCAAACACTGCCCAGCTCTCTATGGGGCCCACCCTTCTCAAACTCCCAGCTCTGGCTTAACACATGGGGCCTTCTCTCAGAGGCCCCCTGACCACCCTACGTCGGCTCCCTCAACCCATTTCTCTTTCTCCCATTACCCCGTTTATTTCCTAAGCTCCAAGAAGTCAGAAGGTATGAGCCCAACTTGGCCAAGCATGCGTGCGTGCGTGCGTTCATTCACTCATTCCATAGATCTGTATTAGGCATCTACTACCTACCAGGGGCTGTTATGGTCACTGGGGATTCAGTAATGAGCCAAACACAGCCCTGTCCACGGTCCCTGCTTACTTTATAGTCTAGTGGCAACAAATAAGCGAGCAGGCACATGAGTAAATGAATGCACTGGGCTCACACCGCCAAGGGGAAACATCCCGGAACAGATGCCTGGGGAGGGACCATGCAGTGCTGCCTGGAGGCAGGGGGCTGGCAGGCTCGGCCTCTGGCCACCCCTCCATCTCTAACGGTTTAGGAGGGATCATCCGGGAAGTCTGGGCATTGCCTGGAACTGCTGGGACAAGCTTGGTGGTGAGTCCAGTACCTGTGAGGGCAATTCTCCTGCCAGCTAGGAGGGCCAACACTCTCCCCAGGTAAGAGGAGACCACACAGCTGTTAGGTTAAAGGGTCCGAATTCTCTCCCGGGTCTGCTTGATTCTCTCTTCAAGTCAGAGAACCCCTTCATTCAATCCCTGCCCCATCGTCGCCTCCCCAGGGCCCTGCCTCATGCCTGCTGTTGCCCCTGCCCAGCCTTCACACCCTAATACCCTCAACCCAGGCCTAGCGTGGAACAAAGGTCATGCCCCCTGCAACCCACCCAGCACCTCTTAATGATGAAGTGGATGCTGTGCCGCTCCTCCAGGATCCGCTTCAGCTTGGGCACCCCGTAGGTGCAGGGACGCTTGAAGGGGATCTTGTCCGGGATGCCCACGATCTCCACAGCCTCCGGGTCGCAGGCAATCTTCCTGTAGGGGACGGGGACCATGTGGTCCAGGCCCAAGGCTTCCGCTGGAAGGCAATGGCGAGGCTGAGTGCAAGGTGAAGGCCGCAGGGCACGCAGGGCCCCAGGGCCATGGCCGCCATCACCTCCCACCACCCGGCACCTCTGGCCACCCGGTGGCGATGCTGAAATGTCAAATCACGTCATCTCTCTTAGAAAATGCCCACGGGCTCCCATCTCACTCAGGGATGGTCCAAGTCCTCCCTGGGCCTCTGAGGCTCGATGGGACCAGGACCCCATCACCTGGGACCTTATCCCCCTCCTCTCACCCCTCTGCTTGCTCATTCCTGTCTCCGGGCCTTTTTGTTGCTTCCCTAACATGCCAGGCACACGCCCACCCCAGGGCCTTTGCTCTTGCTCTCCTGTTTATTCAGATACTTTCCTCCCAGATAACCAGATGCTTCCCTCTCTCCTTCTCTCCAAGTGTCTGTCAAATGTCCCCTCATCAGCCTAAAACGGCCCCCTCCCAAGCCCACCCCGCTTTGTTCTTCACCCCGAGTTTATCAGGACCTGCCATTGCGGACATGCTCATCTATTCACTGGCTTACTGTCTGGAACCTAAGCTCCATGGGAGCAGGGGGCCCTTCACTGCCCACGTCTGGGACCGAGGTGGGGCTGGCACACCTCAGTGCGCCTTGCGTTTCCACCGAGTGAGTGATGGCTGCAGGAAGCCCCAGGCTCCAGGTGGCTCTGGCAGGATGCCGCTGGCCACGCAGGTGTGCCTCTTCCTCCAGCGAGGGCCTGGCACTCCTCTCACTCTTCAGTGACATAAATGAGATCCGGGCCGGAAGCTGACAGCTTTGCCGACAGCATTGCAGACAGAATCCGGGCTCATGAGTGGTTACTTGTTCTTTTCCTCTGGACTATGAGGTTTGGTCTAGTGCATTTCAGTCATTCACTTACACCCCAGCTCTCTATGTGTTTATTCATTCACTCACCAAACACTACTTGAGCACCCACTGTGTGCTTGATGGCACTTTAAAAAAAATTTTGATTTTTAGAGAGAGAGAAAGGAAGAGAAACATCGACTGCTTGCCTCCCATATGGTCCTAGACCAGGATTTAAACCCGAAACCTAAGTATGTGCCCTGACTGGGAATTGAACCCGAGACCTTTTGGTGTACGGATGACACTCTGACCAACGGAGCCACCTGGCCAGAGCGTGATGGTACTTTCATGCGTTCCTGTTCTCCCCAAGGCCTGGGAGGTCTCAGGAGATGAGCTGGACCGGATGTCCACCCTTTTTTTTTTTTTTAATATATTTTTATTGATTTCAGAGAGGAAGGGAGAGAGAGAGATAGAAATATCGATGAGAGAGAATCACTGATTGGCTGCCTCCTGCACACCCCCTACTGGGGATCGAGCCCGCAACCTGGGCATGTGCCCTTGACCAGAATCGAACCTGGGACCCTTCAGTCCGCAGGCCGACGCTCTATCCATTGAGCCAAACCAGCTAGGGCCAGGTGTCCACTCTTGCCTTCTTACTCTGTTCTCTCCCAAGGGACCTACATCTCCTCGCTGTTCCCTAGGCCCTTCCCCATCCTGGCCTTGTCTGTGTCCCCACCAGGCTTTGTCTTTGTCCTGACAAGGACCAGCCCTGAGCTGGACCTCCCTCCAGCCAGGCCCTGACCAGGGCAGAGCAGGGCTGTGTGGGCCCTTCCTGGGACACGGCCGACATGGTTTTCCTGTTGATGCAGCCCAGGTCTGCGTTGGTGGCTTTGGCAGCCAGATCCCACTGTGAAGTCACACTTAACTCACTGTCAAATCAAACCCTCGAAATCTCAACAGCTGTCAAACCATTTCTTCCCCCGACTCCCCACCTCCAACATCCCCAGCCACGCCCCAGCCCCAGCCCCAGCACTTGAGCAATAGGTTCCTCGAGTCTACGTAAATTCATCTCCACGTGGGTTCGTCAGATGGGCTGGGCCTGTCTTTTCAGCAGCAAGGGGCTCCAGTGGACGGAGGCATGACCCTGCCCAGCCTCCAGCTGCAGCAGGGCTGGGGAGAACCAAGCCACCATGCACAATCCGACAGCCTTCGTCTCGTCTCTACGTTTCCCAGGTGACAATGTCCTTGAGGCTCCCTAAAGGCTGCCCACCCCCCTTTCTTTGTTATTTTCCCCTCTGTACCCCAGCCCCATCACCTCCCCCAGAACTGGTGGCTGAAAGGACAGAACCAGGAACAGAATCTATTCATTCGGGGTCTGCAGGATGCCTCAGGTCGCCCAATGTTCTCACCCATGGGATCCCCCAATATTCACGGGGAGCCTCCTCCCCTGGGCAGCTGAAGGGAAAGCTGAGAAAGGGCAAGACCTGGACCACTCGAAGTCCAACATTCCTGCTGGGATTTGGCTGTGGTGGGGCGCAGGTGCTCATGTCTAGAAAAGGTTCCACATTCCGGAAACATCAAGAGCCCACAACAGGCCTGAAAACTGGTGGCTGCGTGCCAGCGAGGCTGGGGCACAGCCCTCCCCAGCTCCCTCCCCCTGCCTCCCATCCAGTTCACACCTGCCTGGGGCCTGGAGGACTCAGGTGCAGACAGCCCTCCAGTCCCGGGCAGAGGGGTGGAGTGGGTGGGCCAGCGTGGCCACATCAAAGGCACCCAGCCTATCCCAGACTTCTTACTAAGGCCTCAAGGGCCTGCTCAGCCCCACCCCAACCTGGAACTGTCAAGCTCATGTGCCCAGGCCTCCTCAGCCCCAGCCTGGATCAAAGGGCACCTCCTCCGTGAAGCCATCAATGACTCCCCGGGCCTGCTGAGAACTCACCTTCCTTGAGCTGCCTCTTTCTGAGGGCTCCCATCCCTGTGTGCTACCACACACTAGAGCAGGGGCCCTCAAACTTTTTAAACAGGGGGCCAGTTCACTGTCCCTCAGACCATTGGAGGGCCGGACTATAGTTTAAAAAAACTATGAACAAATTCCTGTGCACACTGCACATATCTTATTTTGAAGTGAAAAAAACAAAACGGCAAAAACACCCGCATGTGGCCCGCAGGGCCGTAGTTTGAGGACGCCTGCACTGGAGTGTGTGGCTGTACAGCACTGCCTGCTACCAAAGACCCATCTTCAGCAACTGCTGCAACACCGTGAGACCAGAGCTGGCCAGGGAGCCTGGCACAAGGCCGGGGGCTCGCAATGCATGACTGGTAAGTGTGCGAATCCATAAATGTGCGTGAAGAGAAGGGAGAAAGCAAGACCGATACGTGATACAGTAAGTATGTATGTGGTCTTCAACTCTGGTTCCTGGCGCAAGGGCTCACAAAACCCTTGTAACCTCCTGAGTGACAGGGGTGTGAAGGGCATCCTTTGTTATTCACGAGAAGCCCCTTTCAACCCTACCTGACCGGGCTTTGGAGGCCCACCTAGCCCAGGCTAAGTCTCGAAGAACAAGTGGGACTTGGCCTCCAAAAATGCAAAGGGCATGCCAGGCAGAGGGCACAGCACAGGCAAAGGCAAGGAGGCAGGAAGGGGCACGGTGCTGTGGGGAATTTGCAAGCAGCCATTTTTCATTTAACTGCCTGCCCCCCGATCTGCCTGCCTCCCACAGGTGAGTCAAGGTCTGGGGCTCTGCCATCAGCCCCACCCCCTGGAGAATCTGGAAGAGAAATATTGACACAACCACCCCCTACTCAGACAGGAGATGACATTAGCGCGGATGGCATGCGGGTACCAGCATATGGCTCTGGCTGTCATGTTAGGGAACACAAGTGACTGCCACGTAATGAGATGCTCAACACGCCGCCCGGGCCGCCCAGCGGGCCGCCGCCCACTCACCATATCGGCTGTTAAACAGGATCTGCACGCACTCCCGGAGCGTGTTGATGTCCTCGGTTTCCTTGATGAAGGCGTCCCACTTCTCTATCAAAACACAGGAGGTACGAGTGAGGCCCAGTCAGAGACGTGACCCCGTGGTCAGGCTGCCTCGTGAAGAGACGCCCCCGCTCCCGGCCGGGGCTGTGCCCCAGAGACAGCCACTCTCTCTCCACAGCCCTGGGCCCTGGCTTTCCCCTCCACAGCCCTTCCACCATCCCCACCTCGGACCCTGACGCCCCAGCCTCCCCCAGGAAGCAGCCCACACAAATCCAGGATGCTCTGACAGTCTCCCCACACGCTCTCTCCTCTGGCCTCCGTCTGCCCCACGGGCAGAGGGGATGGTGCAGGCTCAGCCGGTCCATCCTGGGCTCCTCCTGTCCCAGACAGGTAGGAAGTTGGGAGAACGCTCCCTTGGAGAACAGAGAGGCTGAGTCCTGACCTCAAAGACCAAACGCTCATGCCTCATACATCCGGGGGTCTCACCTAGCCTTGGTGTTGTTGGCTTTCCCTAAACCAGTGATGGGCAACCTTTTGAGCTTGGTGTGTCAAACTTCGCCAAAAAACTGAGCATTACTCGGGTAGTGTGTCACTTTGAGGAAAAAACATTATTTTGCAAATGTTTCATCCTCAGGAGCAGCAAATGTTTCATCCTCGGCATGCGGCCGCCTCAGTGGCCGCATGTCATCAGAAATGGCTACGCGTGTCAGTGCTGACACGCGTGTCATAGGTTCGCCATCACTGCCCTAAACCCTAACCCCACTGGCCTCTTACATGAAACCAAAGCCTCTGCCTCAATTTAACTGGAATAACAAAAGTGATCATTTGTCATTATAATTATAGAGCGACATCTTTAATTTATTAAGTGCTTACCTGTGCTAAGCACTTTATATATGTATAAATATAATATCCGATTCAATCCCTCATGACAACCTTTAAACATAGATATTATTTCTATTTTTCAGATGGGAAAACAGGCTCAGAGATGCTCAGTATTTTGCCTGAGATCACCCAACCAGTACCCAGCGAGATTCTATCCCAGCTTGGACCCCTTGCCCACCAAGGCTGCTCCATCAGGATACCTACATCCTCCCCTTGCCAGGGATGAACCTTGTTTGGGGCAGTTGGGTTTCCAATCTCATCAAAGGGGACTAGGTTTTCTAAAAAGAGCCTCTCATTGAAGGTGAGGCGGAGACCTCCACGAGGCAAAGCTGCTGGGAAGTCTTCATCCCTCTTTGGTATAAATGAAGCCCACGTTTTCCTGCTCTCGGTTCTCTGTGAGGTACTTTCCAATCTGTCCACATTTTTTTCATACTCCTTGTTTCAAGAGGTGGCGTTTAATTCCTCCCTCTCCCTTTGCGTGTGGATTAGATCAAGCTCTGGCTTCTAACGGGTAGAATGTGGCAAAAGTGACAGTGATTTCTAAGGCTAGGTCATAAAAGACATGTGGCTTCCTCCTCACTCTCCCTGGGATCATTAACTTCAGGAAACCAGCTGCCATATTGTGAGGATACTCAAGCAGCCCTGTAGAGGCCCAAGTAGTGAGAATAGGCCTCCTGCCGAGAGCCACACCACTGAGCTTGGAAGCGATGACTCCAGCCCCAGTCAAGCTTTCAGATGATCATGGCCACAGCCGACATTGTGACGACAACCTCATGAGAGATCCTGAGCCAGAACACCCAGATGAGCTGCTCCTAAATTCCCATCCTACAGAAACTTTAAGATATAAATGCTTGCTGGTTTAAGCTAACTCTGGGGGCAATTTGTTACGCAGCAACATGTAACTATTACACTCTGGTTTTACTCACAAGTCCCTTGTGCAGAGCTGTCCTCCTTTCTCTCACAAAGAGATGGTAGACGCATTTCCATTTTATCAAGCCCCACCCTCAGCCCCCGACCCCCACTCTGGCCAGGGTGCTGCCATGGGCGCTGTCCTACCTGACTTGTCATGGACAATGGAGAAGAGGATGCGCTTAGAGGCATGGACGTTCTGAATGAGCGGCCCACCAGGCCCGGTGGGCTTCTGTCCTGGACAAGGAAAAGGAAAGGTACAGGTTCGAGGTGGGCCCCCAGCGGGGTCCCCAGATCTGGCCTCGGAGCACAGGCATTGGCTCTGGGGTAACAATGTCACCCAACACAAACACCCCAGAACTGAGTCCTGTATTCATGAACTCTAGGCAAGTTCTCTAACCAGAGGCCTGAGACATTCTTGAACAGAGTCTGCTATCCAAATGGCAGATCAGGGAAGGCAGGATGTCTGAGGTCACCTTTTACAGGTGGGGACAAAACAGCCATGTAAATCCCACACATTTGTATGTATGTGGGCATCCTTCTGTCTCCTTATAATAATAACTAGAGGCCCGATGCACAAAAATTTGTGCAAGAGTAAGCCTTCCTTCCCCCGGCTTCCCTCCAGCACCTGGGACCCGGGCTTCCCTCTTCTGGCTGCTGGCTGGCACCCAAGACCCGGGCTGGCTTCCCTCTGGCCTCGGCTTCATCAGGAAGGATGTCTGGAGTGACGTCCAGAAAATGTCTGGTCTAATTAGCATATTATCCTTTTATTATTATAGATAGTAAACATAACTTATAAGCACCTACTACATGCCAACAGTTCTCAAACTTGAGCGTACATTGGAACCACTTAGTGGATTTGTCCATTTGCAGACAGCTGGGCCTTGCCCCCAAAGCTTCAGACTCAGCTGGACTTTGATGGGGCCTGAGCATGTGCATTTCTAAGAAGCTCTGTCATTTAATCATGATCACAACAGCTCGAGGTAGGCACTACTGGCATCTCCATTTTACAGATGAGAAAACTGAGGCTCAGAGAGATAAAGATTTGCCCCAGGACACTTAGCCACTAAGTAGAGAAGCCAGGATATGAACAAAGTCTTTCTCATATCCAGCTGTTCCTTCTCTGACGCTTCCAGTGTCCCTGGTCCAGTGGGAATATAGTAGGTGCTTATTAAATGCATGTGACCAAGCATGTTTTCCATAGATTCCTCTGGGAGTCCTCTGGCTGTCTCTTGGTCCCAGGCCAAGGACACTGTTCACAGAAGGCTGAGTGAAGGCCTGGTGTCTGACTGGGTCTAAGCCTGAATGCCATTTGTCCTGCCCTAGCCCTGTGCCCCAACATTCCTCCTTCAGTTTTGGGAAGGCCTGGATACCCTGACTTGCCCTAGAGGGTGCCCTAAATGAGCAACCTCTGTCCCACCCCCAGACATGGGGGCCCTAGCAGAAGCTTACCACAGCAGTCAGAGAAGTCCTGGGCAGTGGGAGTCTTGGACTCAGGCCCAGGCCGGCTGAGGCCCAGGTCGCTGGGGGCAAGTGGGTAGGTGGGCACCTCCTGCTTGAGCTCTCTCACAGCGTGGTTGGGGAGTGCAGTGCTGTACAGGAAGCTGGCCATGGAGGAGGAAGTGGCGCTGGGGGGCAGGTCCTGGGGTGGCCCCTTGGGGGCCTGGCCATGCAGGCCACAGTCCCGAGACCCCTTGGCTATCAGGGAGACACCGTTCAGCTCCACCAGGGCCTTTGAATCCCGACCGCCATCCTCGAGTGGCCTGGGTAAAAGAGACAAGGACACACAATAGCTCTGTGCACCTGACCGCTGGCTACGTAACTTCTGCAGCCCCTCAGCCCTCCCTCCGCAGAACATGACAGCCTGTGAGGTACGCAGGACAGGAGCCATTCCCCATTCTACAGGTGGGGGGGCGCAGGCCTGGGGTGGGGCGTGACCGGAGAGGCCAGGCCCGGCCCTCCGCCTCTGTGTCCCCGTCCACCAACGGTGTCCTTTCAGCTGCAGTTAATCCCTCCACCTCCCATCATGCCCCTCTTCTTCCTGGCCCGTGTGCTGACAGTGGGGCTGGAGCACGGATGGCCCTTGGTCTGCCTTGCCACCTCCACACTCTGCCCGGCCGCCCCTGGAGTCTGCAGTGCTGCTGGTGCTATTTCCCCCAGCCACGCCTCTCCCTGCCTCTCTGCACCACAGCGAACCCCGGGGAGGCCTCCCGTGACTAACGCCTGCTCAGGTAACACTCCATGATGACACTTCTGCCTCACCTCCACCATCAGACTGGCAACTGTTACAACCAGGGTCCCCTGTGGGTCTGAAGGGACCACACGGGGCTGAGCCAGCATGGAAGCAGGTCACCCTCCTAGCCTTTCCTGGCCCAGCCCTTATGGCCCAGCCACCGGACCCTGGCCCTCTCCCAGGCAGGCGGCCTCACTCACCTCTTGAGCTTGAAGCGGATACGGTGGCTGTGCTCCAGGATGGCCATGAGGGCCTTGGGGTCATACTCAGCCGGCCTCCGGAAGGCCAGGCCCTCGGGCAGCCCCTGCACGGCAAGCAGCCCTGGCTCCCTGAGCAGCCTCTCGTAGGGCAGTGGCACCACGCTGGCCCTTCCCAGGGCCTCGCCTGTGGGAGGAGGGATCGAGGAGAGGGTCTGGTGTGAGAGGGCAGCCAGGATGGGTGGGGGCCAGGCCTGCTCCAGAGCTGGGGCCATGTCGAGTGACTTTCCTTGGTGCTGGGTTCCCAGGAAACAAGAACTCCATCAGCTCCTTAAATGCAGATTTCACACAGAATAACCCCAGAGGCCGGTGGGTGGGGGCTGTGGGTAAGGACCCATTGTCTGAGGGCCAGGGCTACCCATGGAGGCATCTGGGTGGAGGGAAAAGCAGGCCAGGGGCTGTGGGCACGAGGTGAGGTGAGGAGGGGTGAGAGAGAGGAGAGAGAGAGAGAGACAAGAGGGCAGGAGAGAGATTGCAAGGAAAAAGCCATAGGGAGGAAGGGAGAGGAGAATGAGAGGGAGAGAGAGTAAGGAAGACGGAGTAGAGAGGAAACAGAAAGAGGGGATTCAGAAAAAGAGAGAGGAGAGCTGAAACCGGTTTGGCTCAGTGGATAGAGCGTCGGCCTGCGGACTCAAGGGTCCCAGGTTCGATTCCGGTCAAGGGCATGTACCTTGGTTGCGGGCACATCCCCAGTAGGGGGTGTGCAAGAGGCAGCTGATCGATGTTTCTAACTCTCTATCCCTCTCTCTCTTCCTCTCTGTAAAAAATCAATAAAATGTATTTAAAAAAAAAAAGAGAGAGAGAGAGGAGAGACAGACTGAGAAGATGGAAAGGATGAAGGAAGGGGTGAGAAGAGGGGAGACTGGCTGGGGAGCGAGGGGGTGGGAGGGCCAGAGGCCTGGGCTCAGAAACATCCGTTGTTGCCCCTTTGCTACAGCCCTCACCTCAGTGCCACCTCTGATTCTGCTCCAGGTGGGGAAGGAGGCCAGGGCAGAGTGGGCAGGGGCACAGGGGACTCTGCGCACGAACCCTGCAGCTGGCAAAAGTGTCTGCAGTGGCGTAGCCAACCACGAGTGACAAGCCCTCTTGTCCCAGGGTGGCCGGTGTGCTTACCCAGGGCCTCTGGGCCCCATCGCCCCGCTTGGCCTCCTTCTCCCGACATTTACACAACAGCAGGAGTCCCCTCACAGACCTTTGCTCCACAGAACCAGAGAGGAATGGGGAAAGGTACAAAGCGAGTTAGAGATAATGAGGTAGGACCTGCCCAAGGTCACCTGGGGAGTGTGAAGGGACCGCTGGGCCCTGACTCTGCAGCCTGGCGCTTCCCACGAAAGGCCAGGCCTGTCCCTCCCCAGCCTCGGAGGAAAGACTTGGCTGCCAGGTAGCCTTCACTCCGTCATTCAACAAATGCCCTCTGAACCCTGCTGCTGCCGGGACCTGACCTGCAGGCTGGGACCACAGAGACAGCAGGTACATCCCTGACCCCGCTGGGAGCAGCTGGCCTGGTGAGGGGAGAGGGCACAGTGGGTACCCAGAGGGGGCCCCAACCAGTCTGTGGGGGGCTCTGAGCCTTAGAGTAATATGGTGTCCACCACACAGAGAAGGCAGTCCCCTAGGGCACAGTGCTGCAAAGGCGAGGGGGTGTGAAATGGAGCCAGGGTGTGCTGGAGAACAGGAAGTGGTTCAGGAGGTGGGTCAGCCCGGCCGGCCCAGCTGGAGAGGTGGGCGGGGAGGGGCTGTGGTGGGTGCTCAAGCCACACTGAAGGCGACAGGGCACCCCCAAAGGAAGCACAGGAAAGAGCATGGTCAGACTTGTGCTCTGGGAAGATGCCCTTGGTCACAGGTAAGGAGGCCTGGGGCCATTTCTCGGTGAGAGGTGGCAGTGACCACCAGGGCCTGGGCAGGGGCAGCGGGGATGGTGGGTCAGGACACGGGCTGGGGCGGAAGATCCATGCCTAGAGATGCAGGAGGAAGGAGAGCTGCACTGAAGTGTTGCCCAGGGTCCATAGTGGGCAGAAGGGAGCCTCCTCATCGGAGCGGGGACTAGGGCTCCCACCCGCCTGGGGCCCCCAAATGGAATGAGGAAGGATCTTACTATAAAGAACATCAAACACCTCCTCTACCATCTTCCGCAGAAGGTACACATCTGAGCCATGCTCCAGGGTCGACCGAGGGATGTTCCGGCCGCCAACCTCACCCCGAGGCACCCTCTTGTGGTGCTCTGCCTCCGGCTCCTTCCACGGGGGTCCTCCTGTGGGACACAGAGCACACGGAGGGGTGGTGAGCACCCATCTCACCCCCTGCCCGGAGCTGGACTGTCCCTGCCCTGCGCTGAGCTCAGCAGCGGGCCACCCAACACCAAGTGCAAATGAAGGAGTGAATGAATGAATGAAGAATTAATGGGTGAGCAAACCCTGCGTAGGCCAGGCTTGTCATGGGGCCTGGGTCTTGACCCTGGCCACCCCTAACCTGCTGTGTGACCGTACGCAAGTCTCTTTCCTCTCTGGGCCTCAGTTTGTGAGCTCTCACTGGAGACCAGCTGGCCTGGCTCAGAACTGGGGTCCAACGAATGTCTATTCCATCTGTCTCTTTCTGTGCTCTGACACTAACGCTCCATTTTAAACAATCGAGGCCCCCGTTTTCTGCTCTGCCAAATGGGGAGATGATGAGGACCCCACCAGGGGGCTGAGAGGCTTGGAAGAGGCAGGGTCATGCAAGGCTGGGCTAGGGCGGAGGCTTAGGCGTGCCCGTGGGTCCCTGGGTGGGGAAGCTGCTGGAAACAGTGCAGGAAAGGAGATGAGAGGAGAGTCCATCGGCCCCCTCCCAGCGTGCAGCCTGCTCTCCTCCGAGGATCTGTGACGCCTGAAATAAACCAGCCCGAGTTCCCGGCGCTATAAATAGTGGCTCTGCCTGGCTCCGGGAAGCCAGGTGCACCTTCCTCAGGCCCCAGTCTGGCTTCCAGCCTGGCCAACTGGGGACCACAGACCCTGCTACTGCCCACCCTACCCTGCCCCGGCCGCCCGCCCTCCCTTAGAGAGGGTGCCGGCTCTGAGGGCTGAGTGGGATGGGGAGGCTGGGGAAGCGGCTGGGCCCCAGGAATGATATGTCCAATGCTAAGGGGCGGCTTTCCCTGAAATGGCTGATCCCAGGGTCCAGACCTGGGGTATAAGGAAAATGCTATACTGGTAAGACAACAGCTGGCATGTACTGAGTGTCCACTAAGTGCCAGGCATTGTTCTAAGTGCTTGCCAGGTATTAACTCATTTAATCCTCAGACCGACCTGTGAGGAGGGTAGCACTGTTCTCCCCTTTCACAGATGAGGAGGTTGAGGCCAGGTAGCAGGTGGCAGGGCCAGACTCCAGGGCCTGCCCTTAACTCAAGAGCTCGAATGCTCGATTGAGTGCTAGCCTTCAGCGCTGGGGCCAGGCCCTAATCCTGTAGGACCCAAGAATCCACCAGAAAGGTGAAGGTGGGGCACCAGGCGCAGATGGAAATTTAGGGCACAGGAGGCTGGCATGGTGTGGGGAGCAACCACAGCAAAGGTTCGAGGGTCGGAGGGGCCTAAATGCGGCCTGAGGCGGAGGCTGGGCAGGCACCTGCCAGGTAGAGGAGAGGATGAGGACCTTCCAGGTGGGGGAGAGGCAGAGATGGGAAGGGACACAGAGCTGGAGAACCAGCATGCAGCGCAGCGCAGCCGGGATAAGTACAACCGGGATAAGAAACGCCGGGAGGTCAGATGCAGAGGCAGGGCCTGGGTTAGGAGGGGCCCTGAAGGCTCAAGTAGCGTTGAAGGGTTGGGGGCCTCGGAACAACTCCTCTTTCTCGGGGGCTTCCGGCTCACAGCCCTGAATGTCGGTCTCTGCTGAGAGCGACCGGAACCCTGTGGCAGGCTCTTGGGGTTCCCGTGCTGCATCCCCCCCGATTCTGAAGGAGTGTAGCAGAAAGAGCATGGGTTTCAGAACCAGAGGCCTGGCCTCAGATCCTGCCTCGCTCACTCGTCGGCTATGTCCCTGGGGAAGTGGCTTATGCTCACCGGGTCTCTGTTTCTCGTTTGTGAACCAGGGGTAACTGTAACTGTGCCCGAAGCCTGCTGGGAAAAGTGAACAGCAGCAGTTCGTGGCAGGGCCAGGGCACAATTTATCAGAGCAGCACTAACTGCTCACATTTACCGAGCATTTCCTATGTGCTGCTGGACATGTCCTGTTGGATGATATCACTATAACAATAACAGGGCCTACCCCATAAGGTTGATGCCAAGATAAATGCGTTGGCATTGTGAAGGGCGTTGCATACAGCAGGTGCTCAGTAAGTATTAAACAAGTGTGCTCAGCCTCTGTGTCAGGGATGCACAAGAACTGGGCAGCACTGGGCTTCAGTGTCCCCTTCTGTCAATGAGTAGATGGGGCTGGCTGGCCCTGGGGTTCAGTCAGCCAGGCGCTACCAACCGAGGGGCTGCTGTATGATTCCAACTAAACCTGGGGCTGCCCCTGATAACGCCAAGTCAAGGAAGCCTGCACAACCCCTTCCTGTCCAGGGCGTCCCCCAACAGCGTCCCCCAGTGTTGTTCTGGGACCCAATACCCTGGCCCTGCAGAGTCCCGGGGTACTCACGGCAGAACCTGAGGAAGTCTGATTGCAGCTCCTTCCGCGCGGTCAGAAACATCCTCCCCTTCTCGGTGCCCACCACGAAGGCGCTCTCATCATGCACAGCGACACAGGCCACCTCTGCGTTCAGCTTGGAGAGCGCCGAGCACTACAGGGGGAGCAGGGTGCGTGAGCCGGGGAAGGTCCCCCATCCCCGCACACCTTCATGCCAGCTTTGGGGGTGGGATGTGAGTTCCCACCAGCAGCTCCAGGGAGCAGTCACACTCCTCCAACATTCTCTGTCTTAGAATCTGCAGTGGGAACCAATGAATGACCCGGCCGCCCCCCACCCAATCCCCCCACGAGCTTGGCCAAGGTCAGGGGGAGAAGATAAGTTTACGGAGGCTGGAGGAAGACCAAAGGCACAAGGCCTCTGCCCTTCCTTCTTCCCCAGGTCCTCCCTGCTCTGGGGTGGGCTTCCTCTGTTAGGCCTGGACCCAGCCCCAGGGACAATCCTGTCCTGGACTCTCTAGGCCCTGGATGAGGAAAAGGCAGGATGGGCCCCAGGAGAACCAAGGCTCAGACAGATCTAGGCTTCAATCCCACTTCAGCCACTTCCTGTTGTGGGTCTGGGGCAGTCACACCCCTCACTGGGCCCGTTTCCAAACCTGCAGAATGGAGACAAGCGGCCCAGCTCGAAGGGTTTCAATGGGTTTGGTTGTGGGGATTCAAGGAGGCCTTGTTGGCGGGAAAGAATTTCTAAACGGGGCATCCGTGTGGACATCCAGGCAAAGAGGTATTTTGCAGCCCTAGAGTTGAGGTTGGCAGGCTCACTGCAAGGGGAGCCCTAACACAGGGGACCCTCAACCAAGACCACTAACATCTCAGGCCTCTGACCTATCTCACCAGGAAAACCCTGCCTGTAACTTTCAGCATGCAGTCGGTGCCTGATAAATGCGGGGTTTTCTGAGTTAGGTAGTGCTTTGCTGGCTTCTAATCTCAGCTCTGCTGCTGTGTGACCTAGTCATGTTCCTCACCCTCTCTGGGCCATAATCATGCCTCTTGTCCAGCTCCATCCTAGAGTTGCTCTGGTGAGGAAGCTGGGACATTGTAGGGCCAGCAGGCCTGTCCCCATTGATCCCCTACTGAGGGGGGTTTTGTTTTCTATTCTCTAAGATTAAAGCAAAACCTGCCACTCCCTTCCCCACAGCAACACTGCAGGATATTAACAAACAAGACCAACAGATCTGGTTGTTTCTAACAAAGGAGTGGCTGTCAGAGTTGGAGGAGAGCCTTGTGGTGTGGTAACTTCTCAGCTGAAGGAGCTGAGGCCACAGCAGGGAATCGACTCACCCAAAGGCACCAAGAACGGGGGCCGTGAGGAAATGCCTGGAGGAGGGTCTGAAACAGGGGTGGGGTGGGGTGGTGATGACGGACAGCACTTGCCCACACCCCTGCGGACCACCTGAGGACCCTGGCCCCGAGCCCCGGAGGATGCCAGAGTTCAGTCACTTCCAAGCAAGTGCCTTGTCCCCCGTGAAGGTCCCTCAGGAAATCCGTTAAGGGCCCAGGGGCTGGGGGAGCTTGTCTTCTGCATGTCGCCAGGCTAGCTACAGAGTCATCGGCTCCTCCAGGCCCCAAGGAGCCTCGGAAAACCCTCTAGACCAGTGCTGCCCAATAGGATTTTCTGCCATGACAGAAATATTCTGTTTCTGCCCTGTCCAATACCGTGGCCACTTGCCTCATGTGGCCACTGAGCACTTGAAATGAGGCTAGTGTGACTGAGCAACTGAACTGTTTACTGTACTTAATGTTAGCTAGTTACAATCTACATGTCAGTTGCCTCTTGTGGCACGTGGCTGTGGTCATGGCCACCCGTGCCTGTGTCGGCTGCGTTCCCACCACCAGCGGGCTACTACGGCTGCAGGGCCCGGGGCGGCTCCCTCCTCAGGGAGGCGGCTCTGTGCAGGGCAGGGGTTGCACCCAGCCACCTTCCCCGGGGGGCGGCTGCCTCTGGCCCAACACCACCTACGCTGCTCTAGAACCACCTACAGCAGAACAGCCTGGAAGGAGGCCCTTTGTCCTAGGGAACTGAAGACTTTGCACCCGAGTCCACTTCAAAAACTGGTCATACTGTGTGACTTCAGGTAAGGTACTGCTGTCTCTGAATTTCAACTTCACCATCCTAAAATGCAGATTTAAACACACACACACACACACACACACACACACACACACACACCACCTGCCTACCCTCCATCATAGAACTTTCCCCGGAAAAGGATAGAGGAAAATTATATTATTATTTTCTCATTTACTAGTAAAGGCTTAGATATGTAGGCAACGGTGCCAGAAGAGTAATTTATGAAGCCCCATTTCTCTCTCCCAGCCCCAAGATGCAGTTACAGCTGTTGCTGTAACACTGGGATTACAGCTTTCTAACGAATCACTGCCCGCACACTATCTTCCAGGGGCTGGGAGGGAGGCTTGTGACCACGCCAGCGACGGGCCTTGAGTAAGAGTTAATGAAACGAGGAGCAGGGGATGAGGACTGGGGCCAGCCTTTATTCCCAGGACTGGATGTTTATGTACTTAACCTCACTTGAGCCTCTCGTCCCCTGACCTACGCAGAGGTGGGACTCGAGCTCCAACGTCTGGTTATAAAGCTGGGTGCCCCACTCCCAGGGGTGGGCCGGGGTACTCACCATGGAATCTAAGGCAGACACAAGGCTGGTGATGATCTCGTCTTTGCGGGCGAAGGCGGAGTTCCAGCGGTCAGGCCCACAGCCATTGGTGGGGACGTCACAGCGCTTCCCCAGCAAGGCCATGGTCACCTGGAGAGAGAGAGGGAGCAGACAGAGGTGGGTGTGCGCCGCGGGGAGTGGAACACGTGGTAGGGGCCCGCCCCGACTGGCTTGGCCCCAGACCTCAGGGCTGTTCCTGCTTCCCACGTGGGACGAGTCAAGAGCTGGCCTTCTCTTCTCCTAAGGGTCTTATGTGCAAGATGGAGTACATCCCCCAAGTCTGCAGCCTCAGAGCTGAGCCCAGGACCATGACCAGTCTGTCCAGCAACCCAACCATCAACTCTCCCCATACGCACTGCTCTGGCTACAGCTCTCTCTTGCTCACACACCCTATGTGACTCCCTACTGCCCACAGTTCTGGACTCAGCTTGGTATTCAAGGTACCTGGTCCAGACACCCATGTTCCAGCGTTCTAGGTGTCATCATCCCCCAAACATACCCACATTCTTTAAAAAAAAAAAAAATTTTTTTTTTTTATTGATTTCAGAGAGAAAGGGAGAGGGAGAGAGAGATAGAAACATCAATGATGAGAGAGAATCATTGATTGGCTGGCTGCCTCCTGCATGCCCCACACTGGGGATCAAGCCCGCAACCCAGGCATGTGCCCTGACTGGGAATCAAACCATGACCTCCTGGTTCATAGGTCAATGCTCAACCATTGAGCCATGCTGGCCAGGCAACGTAGCCACATTCTTGTGGCTCCCCAGCTGTCACAGGTTCCACTCTCCCGGCCCCGAGTGCCTTTCCTGGCCCCTTCGTCATCTGTGGACTGCCTGCTCAGCTTTTAGTTGTTGCCTCTGCTGTGAAGGTACCCACCTCCCTCCACTTCCTGCCCTCTCCTGCCCCAGCTACCCTTGCCGTCTTCCCACATGTCCTCGAACTCCTCCATCCCAGCTCTGTATCAAGCCACAAGCGCCCCCGGGGAAGGCCACTGCCCCGAGGCCTCTGAGCCACAGTCTACTTCCTGGCTGTCAGGACTCAGTCTCAGAGATACAGAGGTTGCTTCCTCTCAGACCTGGGTTTCTCACACACAGGACTTTGTCCCCTCGTCATAAGGCTCCTGGAGAACAGAGCTGCATTCTCCCCGTCTCTGGGGCACCCTCAGACCAGGGCCCCCCTATCAGGAATTCCCTAGGCAGGAAACTGGCCTGCTGCCCCTGTGCCACCCAGCCTGGCCTGGGCACCCACCAGATGCAAAGGTCAGCCTCCCTCAGCTCCCGTCCCATCCTGCCCTTCCCCTTCCAGACCCCAGGAAACATGTCGGGGGGCCCACCCACAGGCCTCCTTAGTGCTAGTGCCTTCCTTAGAGGCAGCTGCCCCCTCGCTCATCCAAGCCAAGGAGAGGGCAGAGGTCAGTCGGTTTCCCTCTCGGGGCCCAGCCTCATCTAGCGCTCTGTGCATGGCCCCAGGGGGTCCGTTTAGGGAGTGAGCAGGGACCAGGGCTGCGGCCCTTGGAGGGAGTTTGCAGATCCGGCCTCCTTACTTCCAGCAGATCGGAGTGAAGGAGTCTGTGTACATGACTAGGGATGGGGCGGGGGCGGGGAACAGCACTGGGCAGGTGAGAGCTGGGTCTGGCACCTTAAAGGGTGCCAAGCCCGGAGTGTCTTCTATCGGTGCAGCTGCTCCTGGACCTTACGCTCTGTGAGGACAGGGACCAGTCTGCAGGTCACGGCTGCACCCCCAGGGCACAGCTCAGGGCCGGACACAGACGATGGACCAAGGACTGTGGCCTTTAAGTGGCTCATAACACCGAGGACACAAAAGAGCAAATGTCTGAGTGTGTCACATATAACAAGGTGAGAGGTGTCCGACTTCAGTTACAGAAACAGTCAAAGGAATTAGGGCCGCATCAGAGCTTGGCTCTGGCCTCAGTCTTGGCCGGAGTCTGCTGTTGGCTGTGGGTAAATATTGATTCTAACAACTGGCCAGTCAGCAGTTGGCCAAAATGTATATTGGGTTCACTTCTAAACGTTTATTAAATGTATTTCTTCCCCTACATTGCAATATTATAGACGTTCAAAATCCACAGCATTAAGGATGCCGAGGGTATAACAGGCCATGAATAAGACGTGCTAATGGACCAAGAGGCAGCAAGCACGAGGGCCGGGGGCCTTCTGTGGCATGACCAGCTGAGAGGTTTGTCAGTCTGGGGTGCTTGTCCCCGCCCCTCAGCTGCCCCCGCGTGCCAGTCCCTTGAGCCATTCCCAGAAAGGCCTCTGGCTGCCAGCCTCCCAGCTGCTCAGTCCAAATCAAATCAGGGCGAAGTAGGAGGCACCAGACTGCACTCCAGCCCTGGCCTCCAGGTCGCCCCAGCCGGCTGCGGCTCCTAATCCACTTAGGAAGGATCCAGGGAGTCAGAAAGGGAGGGGTGATGGAGGGAGTGAAGGGAGGCTGGGCTGGGGGCCATGCCCTGACTCCTTGTCTTGGCTATTTGGGCTCCCAGGACCCTCTATCCTAAGCCAAGAAGGCCCAGCCCTGGGCAAGTGGGTGTGTTTGGGGACGAAGGTGAGAGAGGATCCTCCTGCAAACTCCCGGGCCTCTGAGACGGGCGGGTTCCACGCAGCTGGAGCGGCTGAGGCTGGGGCAGGGGCAAGAGCGCTGGGCTGGGAGCCATGAGCCATGACCCCTGCACACAGGAGACCCAGACCCAGGTCTGCTGGGACCACACTGGATCAACCATGTAAACGGGGGGTAGTTCTAAACTGAAAATGAGAGAAGGGAAAAGAAAATCACCCAATAAAACCAAAACACTCTATGAAACAGAACACAAAGTATGACAGGCAGTTCACAAGGAGGGCAGTGCCCAAGCCTAGACAGGAGCAACGCCCCTGGAGGAGGGGACGGTGTGTACTGAGGCGACAGCCTGAGCCCTCACACCCTGGTAAACAGACGGGGCCAGGTGGGGTGAGGCTGGAGGTGCCCGAGTGCCGCTCTGCGGTACCTGGAGAGGACATCAGAAGTGACACCATGAGCAATGGGCAGCTGGCCCCTGACCTGGGCACAAGTGGCCAGGGAGCCCTCAGTGACAAGGGACTTCCAGCCCCCCTGGGCTCCTGGTGGGCAAGGACCGTGAGGGTCAAGAGGCAGGGAGACCGCGAGCACCCGCCCCATCCTCAGTCACCTCCCACCTCCTGGGCACTGCCCTCCTGGCACTGACTGCCACGCGCTAGTGGGTCCTGGGCCCTCTCCTCTTCCCTGTCCAGCACCCTCCCTCACTGCTAGGCAATCTCTGGGCTTTAAATATCACATATGTGCTGGTGACTCGATTTCTCGCTCACGTCTCCCGAGATGCCACCCCCAGCCTGCCTCCTCCACTCCTCCTCACTCTCCACCATCTACGAGCAACTCCAAGGGAGCACTGCGTGCCTCTCACTCAGATCTGCTTCTCTCTGGTCATCCACTCAGGCTGGAACCGAGGCCTCATCCTCGAGTCCCTTCTCTGTCACTTCTAAAACGGTCCGGGGCAAGTCTCGCCGCTCCGCTCCAGAACGCACCCAAATCTGTCCACTCTTCGTCACCTGCCACCACCCTCGCTTACCCACACCCTGGCAGTGGCCTTCTCACAGCCCCCCTGCCCTTCTGTGCCCCCCAGTCCCCCCTGTAAACAGCAGCCACATAAATCCCATGTCGCTCTCCTCTTAGAAGCTTCTTGTCTTCCCACTTTCCGCAGAATGGAAAGCAACCTCCTTTCGCGGCAGGCCCCGTGTGTCCTGGGCCCACCTGGGCCTCCCATGCACGTTCCTCCCGGAGGAAGGCTGCTCCAGGTCTCCACCTCCTCCCGCTGCCTCCTTGGCCCCACCACGCCTCAGCCCAATCACCAGCTCCTGGGAACCCTCCCTGACCATGAAGCCACAGCGGCAGGCCCCACCCCGTACACGCACCCCTCCTGTCTTCCTTTACTGTCTTCGTGGATCTGAAGTGACGTGTCCGTGAGCGTGTCGCCTGATTTCCCCCACGAGAATGTGAGCTCTGGGTGGCCAGGGGCCAGGCCTCTCAAATTTACCGTACCCCCACGGTCTTGAACGCTGCTTGGGGTTTCATGGGCACTCAACAAATATTCAAGAACTAACAAGTATGACAGTTGGCCACTTCAGGTGGGGGCCAGGACATCTGCAAGCGATGAGCAGGGTGTCTGACAACTTTTGGCTTGTCTGGCTCTCAAAAAACAAGAGGTGCGCGGCCGGTGTGGCTCAGTGGCTGAGGGTCGACCTATGAACCAGGAGGTCAATGGTTTGATTTCTAGTCAGGGCACATGCCTGGGTTGGAGGCTTGATCCCTACCTAGTAGGGGGCGTGCAGGAGGCAGCTGATCAATATTTCTCTCTCATCACTGTTTCTCTCTCTCTCTCTCTCTCTCTCTCTCTCTCTCCTCTCTCTCCCTCTCTCTCTGAAATCAATAAAAAACATTTAAACTCCCCCACCCCCACCCCCGCCAAAAAATATCCCAAGAGGTAGTATGAGAGATTGCAACTCCGGCCACAGTTAGATCATGGAGGAACAGTCCTGGAATGGAAAGGGAGGGTCGGTCCCAGGCCTACAGCACTGGCAACACCTAGACAGCCATCAGAATGCCTGGGGTGACGCATCACTGTGATCCCCAGCCACTGGGAAGTGGGGATGAGGTCTGTCCTTGTCTGTCTGTCCCTAAGCTTGGTCTTTCCTGTTGGGAGGACTCCTCCTCCCACTCGCCAGGACACGGGGAACAGGAAGACCAGTGACCAAATCCACAGCTGACACTCAACCAGGCTGATCAACTCGCCCTGGGGCTTGCCTGGGTTTAGCCCAGAAACCTATCAGTCCCAGGCAAATGGGATTGGGGGGCTGACTGGGGGGCGGAGCCAGTTGGTCAGTCCACCACACAGACAGGGCCAGGGGCCCAAACGCCCCTCTCGGCCTCTGAGGACAAGGACAGACACCAACAAGGAAGACAAAGTCATGGACATTAGGTCCTATCTTCGGGTCCAAAATATTCAGCTTCACTTAGGGCGGTGATAGACAGGCTTGGGGCAGAGAAGGAGCCCCCCAAGGAGGGGCAGGCCGCTTTATCCAGGGAGATTACAGGAGGCAGCGGCTCTCCAGATGTGCCTGAGGGTCTGGCAGGGGTGTGTGTGTGTGTGTGTGTGTGTGTGTGTGTGTGCGCGCGCACGTGTGAGGGGGGACAGAAGCCCCAAAAGCAGGGCTGGGGAGAGCAGACTGGGATCCTGATCTGTGGGAACACTCTATGTTAAACCTGCCCTATCACTCAGCTTTCCAGCCTCACTTGCCCATCTGTGAGGGAGGCAGGCAGCGAGCACAGCTGCTGCCAACATCTGCCAGCCCCACCCCGAGATTCCGGGCCCCAGAAGCTCTCAGGTGACAGGTCCCCAGCAGGGCCCAGGACAACGTATTGTGAAGTTCCCAGGGGATCCTGACAGGCAGCCAGGTACAGGTTGATCTCTGGGGACATTTCCTGCTCCAACATCCCGACTCCAGTTCCCTCAGCTCTTCCTGGCTGCTGCCTCCCTCCCTCGCCAGGATTCCTTGCCTAGACAGTGGCAGCTTCCTGGCCGCTGAGAGCTGGAGGTCAGCCCGGTCCCTGAGCCAACAATTAGCCAAGCGCTAGTGTCCATGTCTGAGTCACTGCTGCTACTACCCAGGCAGGCCTGCCTCCAGCGGGGAGGCACCCACGGAGGTCAGGCCCACAAAGCCCACTCCAGCCGGCCCTGGGGCCAGGGCGAGTGCACATCCGATCCCAAACACCCTACCACTCAGCCTGCACTCCCGGCCAGCGGGGAGGTGACCCTGAACCTGACCTTTCCGCTGCCCATGGCCTGGACGCCTACGGGAAAGGTGCTTGGGGCAGGTTTAACACAGCAGTGTTCCTGCAGACCAGGATCCCAGGTCTGCTCTCCACACGCTCCAGCCCAGCCTTATGGGGTTTCTGTCCCCCTCCCCGCCTACATACACACCCCTGCCAGACCCTCAGGCACAGGTGAGTACCTGAGCTGCCCCAGGGGCCCAGCAGAAGTGAATGGGGCTGATGGGGTCAGAGGTCAAAAGGGTTGCAGACGAACCTCTCAGCTGGGCCCATTGACAAACTCCCCTTCCCCACCCACCATCCTGGATGCTCCCTTCATCCAGGGGTTCGACAAGCCCCACCCTCCCCTCCTTGTCCTGCTTCCACTGCGAGCTCCTTCCTCCTCTCCCAAGCTGGAGAGCCACCCTCACGCCAACCGACCATGGCTGCCCACCAGGGGCCCCTGGAGTGGGGCCTCGCCCTCCCCCTTGGGGGCTGTCATCCTGTTTATGAGCAATCGGACATCCATGACCTCCAACCAGGGAGCGCGGCTGGTCAGAGGGGAATAAAGAAACGGAGGGTACAGAAACCAAGTTGCAGAGGCAGGGCATTCTGGCTCAAAGTGAGTGACAGAGTCAGGACGGGATTTGGGACGCAGGACCCACTCCTCATTCAGAGGAATGCGGCTAATGGTGGGACCCCAGGTGCAGCGACAGGCCAGCTGGGTAGCTGACAAGACCCGTGGCCACGTTCCTGGCTGGCAGCAGACAGGACCCGAGGCAGGGTTTGCGCATTTGATGGCCAGGGCCGGGTGCCAGACCCTCACACCATGAGCCCAGGGACTCAGAGATGCACACAGAAACACTAAAGGGCCCGGGAGCCAAAAAGCAAGTGCCATGGAAGTGGGCACAGCTACCATCTCTCTGAGGGGGGCTCTGCAGAGGGGAGGCAGGGAAGGAGCAGCAGGGCTATTTCCTAAGTACCCAGGGCTGGGTAGGCCCCTGGGATACAGTTAACTCTCAAACCACTCTCATGTTACAGAGAAGGATTTGGAGGCTCGGGCGCCCTGACCAAAGGCCTCAGAGCCAGGATGTGGCAAAGCTGAGACCTGAACCCAGATCCTGACTCCCCAGGCTGGCCTGCTGCCCCTTGGCCCGGCACCCACGGCTCCTTCTTCCCTCCTCCCCTGCATCTCTTCCTCTTCCAGGAGGCCACCTGCTCCTCTGGGCCCCCTGGGTCTGCCCAGTACCAGCCTGGAATACAGAACGAGGCCTGGAAGGGTGTCTCAGGGGAGGGGCAGGTTTGGAAGAATCAAGAGATACGAAGAAGGTGGGTGGGGAGCAGGGGGGCACCCTGGACAGAGGGGGCAGCACAGGCCGAGGCATGAGCAAGCATGTGGCGTGGGTCCTCACTGAGGCTGGAGGGGAGCTGGTGCAGACAGACCCCTGAAGCGCTCTCAGACCACGGTCCCATTCCGGGACTGTCCAGGAGGAAACGCCTGCAGTGTCCCACCTGTGGCCCAGAGTTTGGGCCTGCACTTCAGAAGGTCCTGCCCCGCCTTCCTCTGCGGGGCAGGCAGTCTGCAAGCCTGAGAGGACACGCCCCACGGGAGCCCACATCTCCCCAGGCCATCTTCTGGGTACTCAGGCCCCCGGAATCATCTGGGCAAGCACCCCCCATTTCGGGCCCCCGAGGCCTGTTTGCTGGTGTGTCCTCCCATAGTGGCTTTAAATATGACTGCAAACGCTTTGACACTTAATATGGGCCTTAATAACGCACTTCTAACCAACAGAGCGCTCCGAAGTGCTGCCACGAGACCTCCAAGGCCAGGTCCCCAAAGGTACTAGGCTCCTCCCTCTGTCTGAGACACACCCCACTGGAACTCTGAGCCAACATGTCTTCAGCATGACACCACCATGCTGAAGAGGCCGAGGGGATCTAGACATGCCTGAGCAGGCGAGTAAGGAAGTCTCTGAGATGACCGTAGCCCCAGCCATCTTTTCGCTACAATTGTTGGAGAAACCTTGAAAAAGAACCACCAAGCTGAGTCCAGTCAAGCCCCAACTGTGAGAGATTAAATGGGAAATGACTGTTGTTTGACTTTGCTAAGTTTGGGGCTACTTGTTACACAGCGATAGTTAACTGATACACCCCGAGGATAGGCCATGCAGACGCAGGTACCCCGCAAGGGGCAGCTGCTCAGGAGCGTGGATAGAGCTTGGATATATGTGAGGTATCCACAGGCATGTGCACAGGGTGGGGAAGAGCTGGGATGAGTCGGCTGGGAACCTCCTCTTGCCCTCCTCTTCCTAGCTGGCATATGCTATGGGAGAGCCCACCTACAAGAACGGCCACTCCAATGTGCCCGTAGGGACTCATGACAGGCCCAGAAATGGACCCCAAAAGACATTCATGCCCTAATCCCTGGAGCCTGAAATTTCGCCTTGCATGGAAAAAAATCACTTTTGCAGATGTGATTACATAATGGCCTTGAGACGGGAAGATTACTTATTATCGAGGGGGGGGCTAAGGGCCACCACATATATCCTTACGGGAGGCATACAGAAGAGAAGGCCACATGAAGGCAGAGGAGAGAGATCTGAAGATGCCGACCTTGAAGACTGGGGTAATGCAGCCACCAGCCAAAGAACGCTGGCAGGCACCAGACACTGGAAGAGGCAAGGGACCGATTCTCTCTGGATTCTCTCAAGGGATCACGGCCCTGCGACACCTTGATTTTGACTGAGCGGCACTGACTTTTTTCTGGTCTCCTGAACCGTGAGAGAGTAAGTTTTAGACGTTTCAAGGCAATCTGCCACAGCAGCCTCAGGAAATGGGTCCAGGACCCCTTCACCCCCCACTCACAAATCTGGGTCCACGCCCTCAACTCCTGGACACATAGTCCTCAGCTCAGACCTCTGCAAAGCCCAGGCCTGGGTTTGCCGGAAAGTTCTCCAATCCCTTTCTCACTGGGAACCCCAGACCACTGGAAAGAGCTGGAATTTTCCGGATGCCAGGGGAACACCTCTGACTCAAGTCTCACTGCTGGGTGCTGGAGCTGGTGAAAAAATACACTCAACCATGCAAAAGGCAAGCGTACACACCACCCAAACACAGCCCCCGCACCATCCGCTGCCATATGCTTGTGTTTCTTGAAAAAGAAGCTTGAGAGAACAAACAAAAAGAAATCTCTCCTCTTGGGGGCAGGGCAGGGGTATCCCTCCTCCCCAGGAGCCCCACCCCCACTGGACACCCCATCTCTGTCCTAAGGCCCCTCAGTGGGGATGGAATTGCCTGGGCCCTTAATTTCTGCCCTCTCCCCACTGTCCACCCATCGTGGCAGCTGGCAGAGAACAAAGCAGACCACAGCCCTGGCTTGCTCTCCTGTCTGCTCAGGCAGGCTCCGCGGGGCAGCGTGAGGGGGTCTTACCTGAGCCACAATGCAATGGATGGCAATCTAGACTTGTGGTCCAGACACCTGAGTCCCAATCCCCATTCTGACCCCAAGTCCTTTCCCCCCGCCCTGCTAACAGAGCCCCCCGTGTCCTCATTCAAATCCAGGTGCGTGGGGCAGCTTGACTCTAAGGCTCAGATCAAGGCAAGCCCATCATCCCTTTACCTGGGATTGGATTAAGGAGAAGCAGGTAACCCTGTTCTGGCCACTGAGACACAAGGGGCTTCTAGGAAAGGTGTCTACAGAGTGTACACCCCATTACACCCCATTGGTGATCTACCCACAGCAAGAATCTAGGATTTGGTAGCAGATGCTGTCACTGGTTCACTCAGCCCCCATTCGACCCTCTCCTCCCCTACCCACTGAGCAAGCGCTGGCTGCCCAATCCCTCCCGCCCCTTTAGGTCGGGATGACCAAAGCCACTGCCCAGGAGGGAAGAGCCAGGGAACAGAGATGCCAGCCCCTGTGATGCCGCTGAGCAGCTGCCCCAGGGCTGGGCTGCCCGCCTCCAGACTTCTCTTTACAGAAAACAAACCCCTCACCTTTTCAGTTTCTGCTTAGCAGGTTACTTACAATCAAACACTTTCCTAATGGCAACAGATTCCACAGCAGGCATGTTCAAATTCAGATTCACTTTGCTACAGCTTATGTCTTTCAAATCCCTTCTGAAATAAGGTGGGGCATAGATAAATGAAAACAAATCAATCCACTAACCTTTTAAAAGGCCTGGTGCTGGGCACCATTCACGGAGGGAAAGCCCTGCCTCCCCAGGAACCAGTTTGATGAGTAGGTTATTTAATCTCCCCAAACTTTCCTTTCCTCATCTGTAAAATGGGGCAAATCAGACCCACCTCACTGCACTGTTGGGGGGGGGGGGGTTAAATGTTAGTTGAAGAGAATCTATACTTAAAGACCTCAGTCTCCAAGGCCCTCCTGATAAATGTCACTGTCCCTCAATTCTCACCATTGAGGAAAGTTTTCCAAGCCCAGACCTGCTTCCTCCTGGCGGTGCGTCTGGAGGCACACAGGATGCACGGTTGAAATTCCCTCTGCCATGCTCCCACTCACCAGGCCTCTTTCCTCCAGCCTAAGCCACCCCAGTTCCTGGCCCTCAGACAAGCAGAGGCATTAGAGGCAGTAGGGCTCCCATCCTGCCCCTGGCACGAATCCAAGGTCAGAAATCTCAGCAGGAATTGGGATGGATAGACCCAAACACTGGATAAGGGGTTCAAAGAGGTGACTTCTCAGATCCACTCCAGGTTTGAGATTTTTAAATACCACATATATGTGTGTGTGTGTGTGTGTGTGTGTGTGATTTCAGAGAGGAAATCAATATATATTGATTTCAGAGAGGAAAGGAAGAGGTAGTGAAAGAGAGAAACATCAAGAATGAGAGAGGCCAAAACCGGTTTGGCTCAGTGGATAGAGCGTCGGCCTGTGGACTGAAAGGTCCCAGGTTCGATTCCGGTCAAGGGCATGTACCTTGGTTGCGGGCACATCCCCAGTAGGGGGTGTGCAGGAGGCAGCTGATTGATGTTTCTCTCTCATCGATGTTTCTAGCTTTCTATCCCTCTCCCTTCCTCTCTGTAAAAAAAAAAAAAAAAAGAATGAGAGAGAATCTTTGATTGGCTGCCTCCTGCACAACCCATAGTGAGGATTGGGATCAAGCCTGCAACCCAGGAATGTGTCCTGACCTGGGAATCGCACCATGACCTCCTGGTTCATAGGTCAATGATCAACCACTGAGCTACACCAGCTGGACAGGTTTGATATCTTATATTAAAGTGATGCTGATAATAAAATAATAATCCCCAAAAAGATATTGTACACCCATTTTCATAGAAGCATTATTTGTTAATAGCCAAAAGGTGGGACTGACTCATGTCAATCCACAGATGAGTGGATGAAGAAAATGTTGTATACATACACAATGGAATATTATTCAGCTTTAAAAAGGGAGAAAATTCTGTAACATGCTGCAACTGGAATGAACCTTGAGAACATCATGCTAAGTGAAATAAGCCAGTCACAAAAGGGCAGACACTGTATGGCTCCACTCGTATGAGGTACCTAGAGGAGTCAAATTCACAGAGACAGAAAGCAGAACAGAGGTTGCCAGGGGCTGCAAAAAGGGGGAAGTACGGAGACGGTGTTTAATTTGCAGCTTCAGTTTGGGAAAATGAAAACCGTTCTGGGGACTGGTTGCACAACAAAATGAACATACCTAACACTACCGAACTGTCTGCTTACAGATGATGAAGATGGTAAATTTAAAAATAATAACAACAGCAGCTGCTGCCATTTACCGAGAGCTATCAAGTGGCACCTGCTACACCAGGCCTGGTAATGCCCGTCCCCTCGCCCATCCCCGACGCCGTGACTGGCTTCTGAAGGCCCACACGGAGCCCAGGTCCATTCACACCGAGCTGGCAGAAGTTACAGGGACGCAGGCTTTAGCTCAACCCGGGGAAACGCTTCCCATGGAGGGCTGTCCCCAAAGGAAAAATCAGGCTGCCTCTCAGGCACGGGGTCCTCTGTCCCTGGTTCTCAAAGTGGAAGTAGACCACGTATTAAGCCCACGCTTTTCAAGGAGACCGACTACCTGCAAGGATCCTTCCACCCGTCATATGGCCTGGGGGTAACATGGACAGAGGTCAAGGACAGTGCCGTCTGCTTGATGGAGAAAGGGAGGCAAGGTGATAAATAGGATTGCAAGGGCCAACTCCTGCCACTTTAGAAAATAAACTCTTCGTGCTCTTTAGTTATACACTTAGCGTCACGGGAGTCAGAGCTGATGGGCCCCACCTCCATGTGCATCTTGGAACACCGCGGCCTGGAGAGGGGAGGACTGCAGCCCAGACCGGCACCCCCAGCGCGGGTTCGCGCCACAGCACAGCGTGCTCTTCCATGGGCTTGCCTGCTGTGCCGGTCACAGGGGCTTTCCTAGTCACCAGAGCAGGTCCTTTAAGGCAGTGGTCGGCAAACTCATTAGTCAACAGAGTGGCTCGCGAGCCGCAGTTTGCTGACCACTGCTTTAAGGGAACGAACTTCTATTTCTTTAAAAACGGGCAAGTATCCTGATGGCATTCTGTGTTCAGCGGAGTTGCCCACGTGTTTGCTTTCCCTGCATTCTCCCTGGTGCCTGATCTGTTGAAAAAGACATCAGACATGTAAACAAGCCGCACCTCATGCAACGCCCGGTGGAATATCTCCGTGTGATGAAAGAATCACAGCACACGAGGTCACGCTGTAGGACTCAACCTGCATATGGTCCAAAACAGGCTGAACTCGGATGTCAGAAGTCAGGACAGTGGTCATGTTGGGGGGCGGAGGGCAGATTAGAACGAGGCATGAAAGGGACTCTGGGGGGCTGGGAATGTTCTATTCTTCTTCTTTTTTTTTTTAATCCTTATCCAAGGATATGTTTATTGATTTTAGAGAGAGAGAAAAAAATAGCAATGTGAGAGAGAAACACCAATCTGTTGCCTCCTGTACATGCCCTGACCGGGAATGGAACCCACAGCCTAACCTTTTGGGGTATGGGACGACACTTGCAACAACAGAGTCACCTGGCCAGGGCAGGAATGTTCTGTTCTTAATCTGGGTGCTAGTTTCCTGGGTGGTTTGGCTTCTAAAATTTATTGAGCTGTTGACTTATAATAGCATTTTCCCCTCAATAACGTTTTAAGAAGACAGCAGGGATTGGGATTCCCCAGTTAGGCAACAAACAGGAGAGTTGCTTTGGCACAACACATCTCAAGAGTTTTAACTGAGTCCCTACCCTGTGACCCAGCACTTCTATCAGTGTAGCCTGAGAAAATCATCTGAAACAAACATGAACTTGTGAAGGCATTTCATCAAAGCAGGTCACACACGTGTAAATACAACTGCACACACAAAAAGGAACAGCAGACACTCCAAGTACCCTGAGGGGGGGGGCGGGGGTGCCGAAACCAGCGCTGTGCAGACTGACCTCAGGTACACACGCAAGAGCCTGGGATGCCAACTCCAGACTGTTCGTCTCCGTGGGCTGGATCACCAGGGACTTTTCTTCCCTTTCCTTTTCATATTTTGTGAGTTATCTGAGACATCACTTTTGCAGTTTGGAAAGAAATAACAGAAACCTCATTCTTAGGAAAATATTAAAAAAATAACCAACTAACCCACATAGCTGTCCCACCCCCGGGGGCAGGAAATCGGCCTCAGGCTGGGCCCAGGGCAGACCCAGGGAAGCACAGGCTGCGGCTGCTTCCTGGGGAAAAGGAGGGCGGCCTCCTGCCCTCTCCTTGGAGGAGCTGGGGGACGGGCAGGCCTGTGGCCTGGCAGTGGGAAGCCCCCCTCCTTTTACTTAGTTCAGGATCCCTGAAGGCAGGGTTTTATCCCTCTCAGGTGGAGAAGGGGTTCATGAAGGTGGGCTGTCAACTCTCAGATCGGGCTCCCCTGGACCAGGCCAGGGCCATGCCTATGCTCTGGGCGCTGAGACAATGAAGGGAACCCTCTAATTCAAGTTTTGCCCTATCTCTGCCACCCCAAAGGAGATGGGCGGGGTGCTACTGGCAGTATAGGGTGTCCTGGCTCTAGTGGGCAGACAGCTCTCTGGGGTCAGGTTTCCAGCCCTTTATTTAAAGCCCCACTCTGGCTCCTGGTGGACGGGCAGGGGCAGCCGCCGCCTGCGTGACCAGGATGAGAAATTGCAATTCCGACTCAGGCCTGCGTGCCTATGGCAACTGGCGTCGTGGCCTTGGAGACTAATCTCCAGGCTGCCAGCCAGCAGGGGCCTCTCCGGGAGGGGTGACGCTCCCAGCCGAGGCCCTTGGCTGAGGAACGGGACCTCCTCCTCTCCCCACTGAAGAGGGGGCATCTGGCCTAGCAGTGGGCTCCTGGCCAGGCTCAAAACACACCAGTTCCCACAGCCACAGCCCAGCCACCCTCCCTCCCACCTCATGGTCACACATGTGGGGACATGGCCACACAGACACACACAGCAACACCATCACACTTCATCCTACACAGCACTGGGACAGACAGATCCCTGGGTGCTCCTGCCCTTGACAGAGTCCCAGGCTGGGAGGAGACAGGGCAATTAAGTTATGAGAAGAAAAAAAAAAAAAGATTAAAACACAGTGTGACACATCTTGATTTGAGTGGTGGTTACATGGGTGTATACACAGGTTAAAAAAAGTCATCATGCCTGGACACTCCAGACTTATGCATTTTACTGTAAGTAGATTATACGTCTGTCAAAGATTTAAAAAAAAAAATAAGTTACACACAAGAAGCACAGGATGACAGGGGGGAATGTCAGGGGAGGCTCCTTGGAGGAGGTGACACCCAAGCTGAGTGGAATGTGATGTCATGGGGGAGAAGCTGGCAGGGGAGGAGCAGGGCCAGGGAACTGTGCCCAAACATTGCTCATCTACAATGGGAGCACTGCCCCGCCCCCTGCAGGGCCCACCTCCCTAGAAGTAAATGCTGAGCAAATGCATCAAGCTCAAGCCCCGTTTGAAGGAGTGCCCAATTACTGGCTGCCCAGAGTGGGACTCAGGCAGGTTGGTGAATGGGGTGGGCCACTGGGTCTGGCTATGCACGGCTCAAATGTTCAGGGCAGGAAGTGGTGGGCAAAGAGACGGGCCGTCACCAGGGCTACGCCAGGGACCTCGGGAGATTATCAGTTAGGGGACAAGAACGACCAAAAGGGTTGGAGCGGGGGCAAGACAGGGTCACTTTAAGGGGTTCTGGCCGGATATGACAAACTCCGGGGGCAGGGCTTGATAAGGGAACTGGTCCTAATCAAGCTTCTGCAATAGTCTGGGCCGGAGGTGGTCAGGTCGGAGGCAGATGTTGGGAGCGGAATGGAGAAGAGCAGAGCTTTCTGGGGATAGGGGAGCCCTAAGGAATTCTGGTTCCAATGTGGAGTGGATGATGGTGTCCCCAGGTCAGCAGGGAACAGAAGGGAGGAGGCTGTCGGATCCCTAGGGCCATCTGTAACCTGTGGGTGTCAGAGGCTGGGGGTGTCGGGGGGACTCTGGGCAACTGAGGACTAGGGAGAGTTGAAGAGTCAGGGGAGGGGAGAAGGATGGGTCCTGGAGATGGGAGACCGGAGGTCAGGAGGCTGGTCAAGGAACCCAAGGGCTGGGGGACAGCCGAGTGAGCAGGGGAGCTGTGCGAGGCTGAGGAGTGGGAGCGGGTGGAGGCTATGGGATCAGGGGGGGAAGGAGGTAGAGAAAGAAGTGGGGTATGGAGGGCTCACAAGGGCTTCATTCTTTATGAGGAGGAAACACGAACCAATGGGGTGGACGGAGACACAGTCTCTCGGCGGGAGGCCGGCTCCCAGAGGGGTCCCAAGGCCTCTGAATTCAGGACACAGGCCCAAAAGCTGAGCCCAGAGCCCCTGCGCCCAGGCCCTCTGCCAACCTAGGACAGCGAAGGGTCCCCACAGAGAGCTCGTGCCACCGATGAGGTGTGTGCAGGATGGCAGCGGCTGGGCCCAGAGGCCACCCTGGGCCGGTGAGGGAGGCAGTGGTCTCACCAGCCTCCATAAAGGTGTGCGCACCTGGACCTGGGGGCGGGGATTTTCACGGCTGTGCCCAGCACCGGATCAAACAGTCCATACACACTTGCTGGGTGGATGAGCGAATGGCTAAAGTGAACTGGAGGTCGGATGCGGGGGCGGTGCAAAACGCTTAGCCAACCATGACGTCCTTGGCATCCAAGGCCCTCCCTGGCACTTCCAAGTCCACCACACCCACATCTGGTCAGCCTGAGGGGAACCACCTGGGTGCCGGAGTCAACCAAAGCTGGGTCGAGTCCCCATCTGGCCATCAGCAGCTGGTGGCTCCCACGGAGGCACATGAACTCTCCATGCCTCAGTTTCCTCATGAGCAAAACGGTGCCACCAGTTCTGCTGCTCTGCTGCGAAGCGCGCTGGGGCTAACGCGTGAAGTGTCTGGCACGGGGCCCGGAGATCACGGGCGCCCTTTAAAGAAACGCAGCGATGACTGCCTGGCGCTGACATCACCTGCTGAGCTTCTGTCCTCCCCAGTGAGCTCACTGCGTCTCCTCAACGCCAGTGTCCTGACTGGCAGCACAATGACACTGCTGTTCCCCGACATGCGCGGGACCTGGGTGGGAAATGCAGGCCTGGCGCTCAGCTGGGCGCAGGGGACCCTGGCACCCCCTCCAACCTCCCCAGCTCTGGGTGATCCTCCGCAGCTCACCAGCACAGTGTGAAGAGGTGCTGATTCTTAAGCGTCTGCAGTGCTTGGGGGCTGGGTGTCAGGAGATGGTAGGAAGCAGCCAGCACTGGGTGGTGCCAGGCCCTGGGGTGATCGTGTCCCCAGAGAGCCCCCTTGCCAGGCGGAAACAGGCCTCAGAAGGATGAGCAATGTAGATGAGGTAGCATCAGGCCCTTTCTTGTCAGGAAGAGGCTGGGCAGAGCAGGGCTCGTCCCTTGTGGGTGATCTAATCCTGGCAACCGGGCCCCACTCCTGAGCTGGCCTGCTCCCTCTCCTCCTGCGGGCTTCTACTCAACCCAATGCCCACCTCTGGGCAGCTAGGGGTGGGGAGCAGGGGTCCCAGGGACGGCTGTGCCCTGCTGTGGACGAGGGGTCAGGAGACCTGGCTTCTAACTCCAGATACCAATCCACCGTCTGGGTCTGTTTCCCCCTCTGTACATCCAAACTTGGGCTAGAAGTTGTGTGAGGGTGTTCCCCTTGCCAGAGGGTGAGGGGCTTCAGACAGGGGCCAGGCTTCCTCTCTGGGGTCACCGTGGGCTTGACCACCAGAAGGGACCCTAAAGGTATGGAGCTGTCATTTTCTGAGCCAAGAGTGGGGCTCTGCTGCCGAGATCATGGGCCCTCGGGGGTGCTGGGGAGGGTGATGGAGACAGCAGAGGGGAATTCCAGGAGCTGCTGGCCCTCCGAGCAGACCCCAGGCTCCCGGCTGCCCAGTCTGTCCGCCTCATGTGCAGCAGTGGACACGGAGCCAAGAAAAGGGAACACGTTTTCACGCCGAAAAAGTAACCCCCTTTGAAGCCCGGGGAGAGAAAGTCACTGCTCTTCCAAAGTTCCGTCACTGCAGAGGTGCAGGTCAGTGGGGAGGGGTCGCAGGCCCTGCCCCTGGCACCCTCATGCCCCACCCATGGGCTCTGAGGACCGGCTTACAGAGTGAGAACCCTCCTCACGGGGCTGCCGTAGCTCCAAACCGGCTCCCCGAGGTGGTGGGCAGCAGTGGGCACTTGGGCAGCTCCAGCACCGGGCCGGCCCCCTTCCCCCCCACATCCATTTTCACGAAAGTCTCCAGAGCTCTTGGCAGCAGCATGAATGTGGACGCAGCCCACACGGGCAGTGACTCAACACCAACGCCAGAATAAACCTGGGCCCGCATCACCGAGACTGCATTCTCCCCTCCTAGGGGGTCACCACCCAAGAGACCCATCTGCCCCATCCTGGTCCTCTTTAGGTACTTCCTACAAGGAGGGCATCGGCCCCGCTTGGCAGACCCGAGGACTGTGCCTCTGGGATGCAGCCGGACAGTAACGAGGTGGTAGGGATACCCAAGGTTACAGCATGGTTTCCCGGGGCAGACATCAGTGCCCCTTCTCTCCTGCCTGTCCCGGGGGGCCATCAGCCATTCCAGACTCAGCACCTGCCCCCTCCTGCCTCCAGGCGGCATCTGAGCCACCCTGTCCCACTGTGAACTCGCATCTCATTTGGGGTTTTGGAGGCCCCGACCACTCTCACTTCCCTCCTTTTCCCATCTACCAGCTGATGGCCACGATACTCCCCGTCTCCTGAGAGAGGCAGCTGGAGGGCAAGGAGACTTGGATCAAGAGTCACGCGATGTGGCTTTTGGATCTTGATTCTTTTTAACTCCGGAACCTTAGTCAAGTGTCTTCCCAGCCCCGGGCCTCAGTTTCCCCATTTGAGAAGGAAGAGGTCAGCCCATTCTGAGGTTCCTTCCAGATCTAACAGTTCATGGCCCCAAATCACATGGCACAGCCCCTCCAGGAGGCTCAGGAACAGGGGAGGGAGAAGGGTGTCTGAGGGAGGTGGCAGGAGGCCCCGCAGCCCTAGGCATAGGTCACGTTAGCCATCCCCAAGCACAGACCCAAACTCAACAGTTACATTGAAAAGGGAAGGTGGCGCCAACTAGAATGACTGGGACAGTGAACCCGACGTGGGGTTAATTTGGGAAGGCTGGCCCCCAAACCAGGTGTACTCTTCATCCACTCAATTCACGTACTGGTGGACAGTTCTCTCAGTTTTTACAGAGAAGGCAAAACTGTGAAAGGAGAAGGATTCTGCCCATCAGCACCCCAAACTCCACTGTGTCCCTAGTCAACTAACCCACCCCTACCCCTAAGCAACCCCTGATCTGCTCTGTCCCTACAGTTTTACATTTTCCAAAAGGTCATATACGTGCAACCGTAGAGGCTGTAGCCTTCCGGGTCTGCGCCTACCACTCAGTTTAATGCTTCTGTGATTCCTCCGTGTTGTTTGCATCGAGTTCACTCACATACAAACTAGCATTCCATGGCATGGACGTACCAGGGTGTGTTTATCCAGGCACATTTAGATTGTTTCCAGTTTGGAAAATTATGAATAAAGCCACTATAGGTTCTATTCAGGTTTTGATGTGAACGTAAGTTTTCATTTCTCTTGGGTAAATATCTAGAAAGGGAATAGCTGGGTCATATGGTAAGTGCATGTGTGTTTTAAAAAAATGTATTTTATTGATTTTTTACAGAGAGGAAGGGAGAGGGAGAGAGAGCTAGAAACATTGATGAGAGAGAAACATCAATCAGCTGCCTCCTGCACACACCCCCCACTGGGGATGTGCCCACAACCACGGTACATGCCCTTGACCAGAATCGAACCTGGGACCCTTGAGTCCGCAGGCCGACGCTCTATCCACTGAGCCAAACCGGTCAGGGCAGTAAGTGCATGTTTAACCTTTTTAAAAATATATATATTTTTATTGATTTCAGAGAGGAAGGGAGAGGGAGAGAGAAAGAAACATCAATGATGAGAGAGATCATTGATTGGCTGCCTCCTGCATGCCCCCCACTGGGAATCGAGCCTGCAACCATAGGCATGTGCCCTTGACCGGAATTGAACCCGGGACCCTTCAGTCCGCAGGCCGACGCTCCATCCCTGAGCCAAACCAGCCAGGGCACGTTTAACCTTATAAAAAGATGCCACCCTAGAGACACCATTAGTGGTTGCCAGGGGGCTGGGCGTGGGGGGAGGATGGGGATGACTGTTAATGGGTGTGGGGTTTCTTCTGCGGTGATAAAAAACACTTTCTGGAATTAGACAGTGGTGATGATTGTACAGCCTTGGGAATACACTAAAACCAGTGAATACTTTAAAATGGTGAATGTTACGGTGTGATTATATGGCAATGAAGTAAATAAATAAATAATTTCCAAACTCTTCTCCAAAAATGGCCATACCACTTCACACTTCCACCAGCAGTGTATGAGAACCCCGGCCCAGGCCAGTTTTAATTTTAACTTTTTTTTTTTTTTTTTTGGTTAAACAATGATTTTATTGCTCGAGTACATACATATTTTATGCAACCAGCGCAGAGTCTGTGGATGGATGACCCATATTTCCAATTGGGAGGCAGGACTCGTTTGGTCTTACAATATCGAGCCAACCGATGACTACGGCTCTCGATCAGAATCAGACGGAATTTAGCATCCTTATCCTTTCTGTTTCTCTCAAGATGCTTTTGAACTGCAACAGCTTTCTTAATTAAATGGTAGAGATCCTCAGGAAGACCAGGAGCAAGTCCTTCAGACTTAAGAATTCTCAGGATCTTATTGCCTGTCACAAAACGTACTTGTGCAACGCCATGCCCAGGCCAGTTTTAAAGGTGAGAAGTCCCACAGCTCATTCCAGGTTGGGAAGCATGAAGGAGCGAAGGCCCTGAGGCAGGACTGGGGGAGCCCTGGACTATAGGCTTCCTGGCCTGAGCAGAAAGGTCTCTGAGTGGGGAGGGAAGTCAGGGTGGCTTGGGAAGTGACTGACACTGTTCTCCACAAGGTGTGGCCCTGGGACTCCTGGGCAGGGCATCTGATGGGCAATGGTAAGTCTGAGCTGTAGCAGAGCCAGATGCCCATTGGCAGGGAGGGGTTCCTCATCCCTCTTCCTGCTCCTGGAGAAATGAAAGCATCCCCACTGGTCTAGGCTACAAAGGGCCAAGACTAGAGATCTGCTCGCCCACAAGCATCCCTGACCCCGTTCCTCTCCCAGGAGGCCAGGAAGCTGATGTCTCAATGTCCTTCCAGCTCCCTTGCAGTTAAGAGAGCTGGGCTGAACCTGTGCAATATTGGAGAAGTCCCCGAGGAGGGTGTGCATAAAGGCAAAACCGTGAGAGGAGGAGAATTCTGCCCTAACGCCTGCTCTCCATCTGAATCATGGGTGTGAGGGCTGGAGGGGATGTAGCCATCTCATAAGCATGAGGCACAAGCATGAAGACAAAATCCAAAACGCTAAATCAAAACCATGTGATAGCACTTCACACCTATTAGGATTGCTATAATCAAAAAGATGGATAATACCCAGTGTTGTCAAAGACATGGAAAAATTGGACTCCTCATTACACTGCTGGTGGGAATTTAAAATGGTGCAGCCATTTTGGAAAGTAATCTAGCATTTCCTCAAAATGTTAAATTGTCATCACGACCCATCAATTTTACTCCTAGGTATTTAGCCAAGAGAACTGACAACACCGTTCACACAAAACCTTTTACACAAGTATTTACAGAAGCATTATGCACAATAGCCAAAAGGTAGAAACAACCCAAATGTTTATCAACTGAGAAATGGATAAAAAAAAAAAATGTGGCATATCCATTAAGCGGAAAATTCTTCTGCCATAAAAAGGAATGAAATTCTGACGTATGCTACCCCATGGATGAACCTCAGAAACATTAAGTGAAAGAAGCCAGACACAATGGCCACGTTATGATTCCATTGATATGAACTATCCAGAAGAGGCAAGTCTGTAGGGACAGAAAGTACATCCGTGGTTGCTGGGGGAAGAGGCGAGGGGATGGGGGTGACCCCATGAGTCTGAATTTCTTCTTGGGGTGATGAAAATGCCCTGATATTACATAGTGGTGAATATTGCCCAACTTTGTGAATATATAAAAACACGATGAAGAATACTTAAAAGAAATTAATTTTAAAATAAACTAAAAACAAAACAAAGGAACATGCCAGGGAGGAAAAGAACCCCTGAAGGCACCACTGCGCCCCATCCAGCCTCCAACCACCTATCCCCGAGCTTTTTCTTGAGGAACAAATAAACCCCTTTGTTTAAGCCTCTGCAGTCAGGCTTTCTATTACCGGGAGCCAAACACACTCCTAACTGAGGGACTCGGCCCCCTCTGTCACCCAATGAAACTAGGGGGGGCTCTGTATACCGGGCAATACTCGTCCCAGGCTGGTGGTCAGGATTCAGCTAAACGTCAAGTTATCCAGCAGTCATGGCTGGTGGCCTACAAAATGCCACCCATACGTGAGTACAGTACACACACATGTGCACACACACAAGAGTGTGTGTCCGCATAGCTCATAGGACTAACTGTTCGGAGGCTCCACACTTGTGTTCTTTCCATGCACACCAGCTGCCCTTCAGAGCGGAAACCCCCCAAACTAGTCTGCACCAGCCCAGTAGATATGACACTCCCCCACCATCACCCCCACCCCCATCTCTGGATGCCTGAGAGCCACAGCCAGCAGAGGCAGCCCTTGGGGAAGACAGGGGCGAGTCAGCAGGAGTTGGTATAGAAGGATGGAGAAGCCCCTCACCCCTCCAAAGCCCCACCCAAATCCCCAACACCTGGCTCACTTCTAATTCATGTCATAAAGTTTGTACTAGACGCCCTTTGGGCCAGGCTGGGTGCTAGGGGCTGGGAATGTGGAGGGACACGCATGGCCCTGACCCACTGGAAGGTGACAGATAAGTATGTGATGAGGGCTATGTTGGAGAAGTTCAGGGGGTTGTAGGGCCACAGAAGAGGGGCCCCCACACAGCATTAGAAGGGGCTTCAGGGAAGACTTCTGGGAAGAAGTGACATCCAAGATGAGACCTGCACGTGAGAATTAGTGAAATGAACAGGGAGCATGAAAACATGTTGTAGGGAGAAACAACAGTACGTTGGAGAGCACAGTATGTTCTAGAAACCAAGGGAAGTTCATCATGGCTGGCACAGAAACAGGCAGGGCCTGGTCACGCCCAGCGTGGGAGAGTGGCAACCAGACGAAGGTCCTCACCTGGACCCGACACAACACCCCAAGCTGGTCCCTGGGGGACGCCTTGCCACCTCCGGAGTTAAATGCTCACCCTGCTACACCGCCACACTCCCCAACCCCCAGAATGCCCACCCTGCCTACTCCTGGGTCCAAATCCCACCCATCTTCCAGGGCCAAGCAAAAAGTCACCTCCTGCAGGCTGCCCCGAGAGGGTTTGTCTCACCTACACGGAGGGCAGGCTCTCCAAAAACCAGGCGCAGGGTCCACACCTTTGGGTAGCCACAGCCGTCTCATATTGATGCCTGATTACACTCCAGGAGGCTGAGGGGTGGACAGGCCAAGGGCACGAACCAGTTCTACCCTCGGGGCTGCCCCAGCTTGCAGAAGCAGAAACTGAGGCACAGCCTACCCCATGCTCTATGGGCAGATGGTGCTCCCCACAGCGGGAGGTGCTAGGGGAGCATGGGAAATGATGGTGTCCAGTTCCCCTCTGGGGTCATCATGTGACAAGTTGAGGAAAACGCTCGTGAACAAAAAAGGGGTCCCATCGAAAGTAACCTCACAAGTGATCTGATCACACTCCTAACTGGGCAGGTCATGGTGGTTCATGGCAGGTAACTTCTTTAGAAAAAGGCTTATCTCTGCCTTGAGCAAGCCCTGTCCATTGTTTCTGTGCATCTAGGTTAACACATCTCTGAAATGCCCCCTTTCTGCCCCCCCTTCTAAAGGGGACCACCCTCAAGCAAACACATAATCTCATTAACTATCCTGGAATCCAATTCCCATCTTACTTTCTTTCTCCACCCTCCTGTAATCTTCCTTATGTTCCCTCCTTAATATCAAATGCATAAAAGAAACTGCAAACTGTTATTCTCCAGAGCATTTGAGATCTTGCTCCCTGGCATATGTTATCAGTTTGGCTCAAATAAATGCTTATAAAAATTCTTTACAGGTCTGGCGGCTCCTTACGTTGACATAACTCCCCCGCATCCCCCCCAACTGAATGTGCTGATCTCCCAAGAACCCTGCTACGCTGGAATAACCGTCCTTATTTGTCCAAATGAAGCTCAAAAAGGTGAAGCCACTTGCCTGAGGCCATACAGCAGGTCGGTGGTAGAACTGAGGCTTGAACCCTTGTCTGTCTGGCTTCAAAGGTCCTGGTGGTTCCATGTCACCCGACTGCGAAGAGGGGAAGCCCTGAGGCAGCCAAAGGAACCCCCAAGGAAGGGCACTGGCTTCCTACCCAGGGCAGCTGAGAGCATCTCTATCTGCCATGTGCTGAGAGCAGTGTCTCGGGGAGCAGCTGGCCCTGGCGGGGATGGCCCAGGATCAGAGGGAGGATGTGGTTAGCCCACCTGCCCTGAGCCAGGGAACGGGGCAACCACCTCCTTCCCAGACGCCCTATCTCTCCCAACCTGGGCCTCTCTGCTGAAAGCCGCCACACCTGAAAAACCAGCTCTCGGATAAACATGAGAGACACCAGACTGGCCCAGTCACAGGACCCCCTTGGAGCCCGCCAGGACCACCCTGGAGCCGGGTGGGTGTTTGAGCAGGGGTCCTGCCTGCTCAGGGCACCACCCAGGAGCACCCGAGGGCCCTTCTGCACAGGGCTAGCCTGCCACAATCTTCCTAGGCTCCCCACCGAGCACAGCCATGGATCGGACTGAGGTGCGGGTCTTCGAGGACACGGGTGCGGGGGAGGTGGGGGGGTGCAGGGGGGAGGTGCTGGGAGCAGCCCAGCTCATCAGGAAAAGCCAATGACACACACACACACACACACACACACACGCAAAGAGTTAAAAACCCCGAAATCTCTTAAGACACCCACGCAGGCCTGGTTATCACCCAGGGAGCTTCCTTTTCTTAGGAAGCCACGAGCCCTAGAAGACCAACTATCTCTCTCGGGCCCTTCCTTCGCTCAGGCACGGCTGTTCAGGGCATCCACCCACCAGGACCCCCACAGGGTACTGTGGCCTCCGTTTCCTGGACGGTCAAACTGAGGCTCAGCCGATTGGGCAGCCATACAAGTCACACGCAGCGGGCAGGCGGCAGAGCCGGAATCCACTCGACTGGAAGCTTCTGTGACCAACCGAAATCTCAGTGCGGCTCAAACACTTAGGAGAGAGGGCCCACCTCACGTTTTTGTCAGGTAACATTTTATTTGGGGCCCTAACAGATAGCTCGGATAACAGTGGCCCGACTCCGCCTCAAAGGGGGCACAGGGAGCCGCAGGCACACCCGCCTCCTCTCCCCCTTGGCGGTCCCCCCAGGCCCTCCAGGGCTCTAGGAATTCCACCAGCTTGAGTTACCCCCACGGAGCCGCACGCTGGTCCTGCACACCAGATGCTCTGGTTCTCCCGTTTACAGATGACCAAACCGAAGCACAGACACGTGAAGTCGCTCACCCGAGGTCACGCAGCCCTGCTGTCTCACCCTAAATCATGCTCACAACCGTTCTTCCCTACCCCCAAAGCCCTGCCCTGGTTTCAGGGAAACACAGAATTTCTACCCCAAGCTAACGAGCTACAGGAGTAGAGACCAGAGACACATGTCTAGGGACCCCCAGCCTCCTAGAGGCGTGGGGTGCAGAGATGGGTGAGACACCCCAGGCAACAGACGGCTCCCCTCCCACAGGCCCGACCCAGAGCATCGATTGTCTCAGGAGCCCACCTGCTTGGCGGAGGAGCCAGCCCTGAGGGCAGCGCAGGCAGGTGTAATTTCATCCGGGGGCTCGCTGTATGTGTGAGTCACCAGAACCGGAGGATGAAATTCCAGCTCTGCGGACCGAGGCCTGCAGCTCTCCTGGCTCGGGTCAGCTCTCAAAGCGGGTGGGGATGGGGTGCAGGCAGTCACTTTGTGAAAATGAGAGAAAGGCACCCTTCCTCTGGGTGGTCCTGAGCAGAACAGGGCTTTGGCGAGCCAGGTGTGCTACATACACCTACACTACGTGGTAGATGGGCCCACACAATGGAATACTACCCAGCAACCAAAAGGAACCAGCGCCTGATAGAATGGGAGAGATGCATTATGCCCAGCGAACAAAGCCAGACAGGCTGCAGACTGTGTGATTGCATTTATAGGACTATGTGACACCCTGGAAGATGCTATACAGACAGAAAACAGACCAGTGGTTGTCAGGGACTGGGAGCAGCGCAGAGGGTTGGCTACAAATGGGCTTGAGGGTTTGGGAAGAAGGAATGTTCTATGTCTTGACAGGGGCTGGACTATGTGAGTGTGTGCACTGGTCAAAATCCTTGGATGGAATACTTACGATGTGGGCACTTCACTGGCTGTCCATCGTCCCTCAACAACATATACACTTGGTAGGTGAGCCCCTCCTACCTGCTGGTCTGCAGCGGGATGCCAGAACCCGGCACCCAGAAGATCTGGCGCCTGTGCAAGTTTCTCACTGGCTGGTGGTTTAACAGGCAGGTGGACAGATGGACAAAGACCTCCCAACCCTTTATGGTGGTTCTGTAAGTAGCCAAAAAAAAGTACCTTGAGACTCCACTAGACCTCAGCCAGCAAACAGGCCTGGCCCTGCCGAAGCCTCCAGGAGAGCAGCAGCCCGAAGCGTCTCCTCCAGCTATGGGCCCAGGAAGGACGAGGGCCGAGCTGCTCTAGCTCACAGCTCACCGTCCCCCCACCCCTCAACCACAGCCTGGCTGTGCACCTGTAAGAGGCCCAGGACTCCAGCCCTCAAGCTGGGATCACTCACCGCTGACTTCCTAGCCCGTTTCTACTCCAGATCTGCAACAGGGGTGACCCATATACCCACTAGCGGCTGTGAAGTCCCCACCATGGGACACCAAGTTCACCAAGCCATAGCACCACCTTGGGGCTCAGGCAGAACGGGGGGTATCATTTCCATGTTACATATGAGCATACACCTGTGCTGGGGAGGAGGGGACATGGCCACGAGACCCTGCCCTGCCTCACTTCCTGGCCATGCTCCCCGCCACATTCTAGAGTCCTCAGCATAGCACAGGTGCTGAGAGGTGGGGGTTCTGCCTCGATGGCAGCATGGCGGGGAAGGGGGCGGGGGGCGGTGAGCAGCAATTCCCAGCATCCAAAGGGACAGCCCCTCAAACCTTCCCCTACCAGGGGCTCCAGAGACAGGATCTCCAAACCCTGAAGGCGGGCATCAGAGAAACCACCTCCCAGTACTCAGGCCTAGCTCTGCAAATCTTGTCTGTAAATCCTAACCTGGTGTCTGATAAGGTGGTTCCTGGCAACTTCTCTCCTCCCAACATCTCTTCACACGCTGTATGGACCACAATGACTCAGAAGACAAAACCAGGGCTGCCCAGACTGGCGACCCTGAGCACCCACACCTTCACGCCTAACAGGAGATCTGGACCACAGGCCCGAGAATGCCTGACCGAGGAAATTAGAATCAAAGCTGCTCAATTCAAACTCACTCTAGTCCACCCCCAAAGTCTTGGCCCCAACTCCAGGCCTTAGCCACACCCTGTGCTCCTCCCTAGCCCCCAACAGTCTCAGTGCCCAAAGGATGAAGCTGTAGGGTTGCCAGATAACACAAGACCCTAGTTCAGTCTGAACTTTGGGTGAACAATGAGTTTTTAGTGTAAGTTATGTCCCCAATACAGTATTATTCGTTGCTTATCTGAAATGCAAATTTAATTGGGCATCGGTGAGTGATCCCAGCTTGAGGGCTGGAGTCCTGGGCCTCTTACAGGTGCAAATTTAATTGGGCATCCCAATTTTTTTTTTAATCCTCTCTGTAGGACATGCTTATTGATTTGAGAGAGAAACATCTATGTGAGAGAAAAACATCGATCCGTTGCCTCCTGCGTGCACCCCGACCAGGGAGCGAACCTGCAACCTCTGGGTGTTCAGGATGACACCCCAGCCAACTGAGCTGCACCGGCCAGGGCGGCATCCCTATTTTTATTAGCTAAATCCGGCAACCCGAAGCAGGTGGTCCTGAAGGAGGGAGACAGGTGGGCACACAAATACCTCTGGGTCAGCCAGGCCAAGCTCTGACCCATGAGGAAGGGTGTCTGAAAGGAGGGTTCTGCTCTTTGCCTGGGACACCCCCACCCGTCGTTCCAAGCCTGGTATGGATAAAATACAGCCTCACTAGCTCATTCAGGAAATCTAACTCATAGAACAAGTGCTCAGCCCCTGGCACCACCCTCCCCCCGGGCTCTGAGCCTCTTTGCTGTCATCACCGTAACCCACAGCACCACGTTTGAAATGACCAAGTCCTGGCCCAGTGAGCATTAGGATCACAGACAGTCCCAGCCAGACATCCCTGCAAAAGAGGAACCTTGGTGCCCAGCCAGCGAAGGTTCTGGCTCCCCTTGGGACCCACCGAAAGCCCCCAACACCTATACTCAGAAGTCTCCACACCACCAACGGGGTGACATCCCTCTGTCTTCTGACTAGGTTCACCTCCTCCTTCCCCCACGCAGACCAATCTTTCTCACCACTCCACCCAACTTATGAATTCCTGCTGGGAATTCCCTTCCAATCTCCCCAAGGTCCACGGCTCCTGGGTCCCCCATGCCCTATCCTGAGCCCTTGGCCCTGGGTCCTGCTCTGCTTTCCAGTGTTTGTGGACTAACCCTGCAGGTCTTGTTCCTGGGTACCCCCACCCTCCGAGGCCCCTGCAGGCCCCAGAGTGCTAGTGGCACACACTCCTAGCTTCTCTCAATGAACCTGACTGTCCAAGGCTGCCGAGCATCAAAGAGAGAGAGATGCCCACGAATGGCTGAGTGGGAGGACTGAGAGAAGCAGGATGGAAGACACTTGGGGAACAAAGCCCCAGATGCAGGTTCAGGGGAAGACACAGACTAGGGTAATGGGGAAAGAAGGAACCTCTGGGAGGATGGGGAGCAGGAAGTTCAGGGAAAGAACCTGGGATTCCTACCATCGTGGGAGACCTGTCCGGAGATGAAAATGAAAGGGAGAGTTGCTTAGCAATGTGGGCCAAGGCTCTGGAGTAGGCCTTCATTCATTCATTCATTCATTCATTCACTCAAGTAGCCATTCAACAGATATTTGGGTACCAATCCTGGGGCACCAAGGAATCAAAAGCGAGCCTCAGTCCCTGCCCTGTTCCTAGGGCAACTGAGGAGACAGCCATGTAAGTTCTGAGTGAGATCAATGTTGGGACAAAGGACAGGATGACATGGGATCAGAGAAGTAGGTAGCCCTTTGGCCAGCCCTAGGGACATGACAGCTAGCTATGTCCTGACCAAGGAGAGGAAAAATACATATTCTACAACTCCTGCCCTCCCCCAAACCTAGGCAGGCAGAGCCGTTCAAGAAATCCTCCTATCCCCCTCAGGGGAAGCTCAGGAAGAACCTTCCAGGTAACAGGAACAGCAAGTGCAAAGGCCATTCAGGAAAACTGCAGGTTTCAATGAATGGGCCAACGAGGCCGAGGGTGGACAGAGGAGATGAGCCAGACTGAGAATGCAGATGGAACGGGAGATGTGCTCTGTGGTTCCAAGGTCACGCTTAGGACTTGAATGCCCCAAACTGTCACCCACATCACCCTGAGATTCTCACCTGGGGTCTCCGACAACATCACCCTGAGATTCTCACCTGGGGTCTCTACCAAACGGAGGCCACCCTGGATGCTGGAGACAGGCGAGTGGTAAGAACAGCTGCCTCCGAGACCCCGATATTCACGTCTGCCTTCCCAACCATATCCAAGCACCAAGCACTAACTGCCACGGTGTCAGGGGCTAGCCCAGCTCTGGGAGACTGCCTTAAGTGAACACACAGAAAGTATCTGTGATCAGCATACTGCAACCAATGTCCTCTCCTCCAGCCTCTAAAGAACAGCCAGTCATCTTAAGTAGGTTAAGTGCGCCCCTACAACGCTGGCTTTAAGACCCAGTTTTGCAGCCTTCGGCCCCAAGGTCTCCCACATTTAATGGCTGGCTGTAGAGTTCCAACTCTTCCTCGTTTCCTCCACTGGGGCCCTCTGGGACCCTCGAATCAGAGCCGAGACTTTCTAGGTCATCCTCAGAGCAGGCTCCAGAATGGGGCGTGGTCTTAAGCCTCCCACATCCCAAAAACAGGTTGGGGGTTCTGACATCCTACTGCCTTGGTGCAGGGTCTGTTCCTTGGTCCCCAGTCCCTGTTCAGAAGAGGTCAGAATCCACCTTGCACCCTCCCGGACCCTGCAGTGGGCGGCTCACGATGGCCACCTGACGGACCCCATCCTTGCTGCCCTGTGCCCAGCCCCTCTCAGCCAGCAGCCAGCAGCCTCCTAGCCACTGCCTCCTGCTTCGAATAGATAATCAATGCCAGTGCCCTTTCCCGGTGGGAATGACGCTGCTGAAACAAATGGGCTACTCCGAGGCACCTCCCAAGCCAAGCCCTGAGGCCCAAGGCCATGGCCAAGGAGCGACCAGTCCTAGCCATGGGGTCACCAAATACACGGAGGAAGATGATGGTCAGTGAGAGCAACTTCTGGCCACCACTTCCTTCTGCAGTGAGCAATAAGAGGAGCCCCTGCAAATGCCCACTCCTCCCGAAGCTGTCCGGGCCCACCTCTCTCCTTGCTGCCAGGCCCAGGTCAATCCCTGGGCAGCCCCAAACCCTACATCATCCTTACCACATTCCATCCTAGGCCAGCGCTTCTCCCACCTTCAGGCAGGGAGACCCCTATAAGGTAAGCTCCCTGACTCCAGCTCCCACCCCATGGGAGGCTGGGACACAGGGCCAGGTGTCCAGAGCTTGAGCCCACTCCAGCACTGTCAGGAGGGCAGGACTCTCAGCTGTGTGGTCCCCCTTTGCCCTGGGCCCAAGCCAGGGCATCGCCCCTTTCCCTGGCCCCAGGCGAGCCTGGAGAGCCCAGGAGAGGCATCAAGTCCATCATTCCCAGAGACTCCGGATTGGGGGTGGGCATCAGCACCCTGTGGCCCCTCCTCCGCCTGGCCTCCCGGCCCATCTGCAGGAACTCAGAGATTGCCCACAGATGGGGCACCTCAACTGCTCCTCTGAACCCTTTGAACCCCCACTGAGTGCCCCCCAACCAGGGGTTCAGTTGCCACCCTCAGGCCAGGCCCTTCCCGAGACTCCAACAGGAACCACTGTGAGTGGGGGCACGGGCCAGGGGATGGCCCAGCCCAAGGAAGGCAGAGGTGGGGGGAAGGGGCCCGCGGCCTTCCCAGCCCCCTCAGCTCCCACACAGGCGCCTGCCTCCGCGGGCAGCACAACTGACCTCATTCGCCAACTGCAGCAGCCTGCGGGCGCCCGCTGCCCGCCAGGGGAGCCCCCCACCTCCGGAAGGGCCAGGGGTGACAGCTCTGGGCTCCCAACCCCTCCCGGTAGGTGGGGGCGGCCATGCCTCCCCTCCCCCGGCCCGAATTATAATCCCAGTCACGTGCCTCCCAATGCACCTAAAAGCCGGACCCAGATTCTGTAACACCTTGAGGGGGAGGGGCGGGGGCCACCCGGGTGGGAGGAGAGGGGAGAAGGGCCTGGGCGCCCGCCCCCCGCAAAAGTTTCTCCTACCTTGGAGGATCCCCAAGCGCTCCTGCCAGCGGCGCCCCGGCCCCGGCCCGCGGCCAGGACGCAGCCTCCTGCCGCTGCCTCCTTAATTAATCCGGGAGAATGGGGGACGGCGCGCGCGGCGGGGGCGGGGGCGGGCGCGGGGCGCGGGCCGGGGAGGGGGCCGCGGCGGGGGCTCTCGGCCGGCCGGGGGGCTGGCGCTCGGCGGCCCCCACCCCCGGCGCGGGCTGCGGCGGAGGGCGGGGCGCGGCGCGGGGAGCGGAGCCGAGAGCGGGAGCGCGGGGAGGCTCTTTGTTCTGTAATCCCAGTAAGATTGCCAGTCATTCGCCCCGGCCCTAATCCCAGCCCCGCGCAACACCACCCTCCATTGGCTGTCATTTACATACGGGATTAGCCCGCCCGGCCCGCCCCGCGCCCCAGCCTGGGCACCGCGGGGGGAGCGCCGCTACCCCGCCCGGCGCTCCGCGCCCCACGCGCGTGCCGCCCCAGCGCTCGCCGCCAGGGGGGCCTGCGGGAGGGGCGCCCGCGGCCTCGGCGCCCCCTGGCTGCCCGGCTAGGTCCCTCCATCGCCCTAGCGCTGGCTAGGGCGGATTAGAAAGCAGGGGCACAGGGACCCGGAGGGTCAAGGTCACTCAGCGGGCGCGGGGCAGATCTCAGGAGGAGAGGCCAGGGCCTGGAGCGACCGCAGGCCCTGCACCTCGTCTGGGGAGACTGAATTCGGCGCAGCTGGTCACTCCCGCCTCGCCCGGTTGTCGTGTGGTGGTTTGGCCCAGGTGCGTCTTTCAGCCTTTGTCCCCTGGGATGGGGAGGAAGGCAGTGACATGCCCAAGGTAGCAGCAGGTCCAATTGGACACACCAGGTCTCATCTCGTCTGGGCAGCCCTCCTCCTGATCCTCTGACCAGGTGTGTGCCACCACTTTCCCCTTCCATAGCCGGTGTCCTGCTGGAATCAGGGAGCACACCTCCGGCCTCGCCAAAGCCATGCATGTTAACTCAGCACAAGGAATGCCCTGAGCCCTGTGTTAGGTCCTTGCTATGCTGGGCACTGCAGGGAGGGACACAAACCACGGGCGTGGGAGCTCCTGGCCTGGATGGAGAGAGCCACATGTAGACTGAGAACCTACTAAGTCCTAGCGAAGCCCACAGGGTCTACCCCCAGCTCCCGGGGCCCTGTTGGACACAATGAACACTTGGTAAAGGCTAACAGGCTGGCCAGAGCTCTCGCTGGCAAGCCTACAAACCCACCAGCCTGAGAGCTCCTCCCAGGCAGGCCATGTCGCCAATGCCCAGGCCAAGGCAGAGCCCAGTGCCCACTGGATGCCTTGCTCACAGAGGGTGTTGGCCCGAGAAGTGGGGATTGGGAATGAGGCCACAGACACTCCCTCCATCCCATGCTGTCCCCTGCCCTTTTGGGGTACCTCCTCATCTCCCGCATCACCAGAAGGCTTGGGGACACTTGGAGGTATCCTGGTGTGTAGTCCCTCCCAGACCCACATCCCCACTTGCCCTGTGCTGTCCCTGGCATGGCAACCTGACTGAGGGGAAGAGCCAAGGTCAGGAGCCTGATTGTTCAGGTTCAAATCCTGGCTCTTCCTCTTACCACTGTGTGACCTCGGGCAAGGTAGGTCACTTCTCTCAATCTCCATACCCCCCTTCCTGAAGCCTCTCAGTCAACCATTGTGTGGCCCCAGAGTGGACAAAGTGCTAATGGCCATGCTTGTTCAGCGTCTACTAGGTTCTGGGCATATTGCATATAAGATCTCTGTTCCTTACACTAAGCCTGCAAGGGGTGTCCTATTGGCCTCATTTTACATCGAAGTGAAGTGACTTGCTTAGGGACATATAGCATGTGGGTGGCACTGCTGGGACTGGCTCCTCATTCTGCCCGTTAACCTGCATCACATCTATACCCACACATGAGATTCTGGGAGTAAGGGCTAGGAGAAGTTGATCCCAGGAAAGACTGGCTGGCTAGGCTGTTGGTTTCTGGGCAAAATGCTTCCTGGATCCTAAGTCCTGGGGGAGAGATCCAGAAGCCTTAGGCTCAGGGGCCTGGAGGATCTGAGACCTGGTGTGTGCTCAGTACTGCCCTCTGCAGGCAGAATCCAGAGCAGCAGGAATCAGGGAGCACACCTCTGGCCTCGCCAAAGCCATGCATGTTAACTCAGCACAAGGAATGCCCTGAGCCCTGTGTTAGGTCCTTGCTATACAAGTGGGCTGTTGTGGGTGAATGCCAGCCACCCTTCTGGCTCTGGTTTCTCTTAGCGGTGGGAACAGCCAGCCTGACCCTAACCTTGTCCAGGCAGAGACTAGGGGCAGTGTGGTGCAGCAGGAGGCCCTGGCCTGGCTTGTATACGCCCCATTCAGCCACATGTGACCGGGGTATGAAGACTGGCTTCACGCTCACGGGCTGTGTGTCCTAGGCTTCTCTGGACCTCAGCTTCCTCATCTGTAAAATGGAGCTAAGACAATCCTTCAAAAGATTGCTATGAGAATTAAATGACATAATACAGGATAAATGTTTAGCAATTACTCTTGATAAAGGGTAATTCTCACTTTTAAAAAATTTGTTGGCTTCATCTAGGGACAAAATCATAGTCAGAGTCTTTGTTTGAACTGCTCTTCCTGGGGAGATAGAAATGCTCAGGATGAGATCATGGACATGGACATTTTTGTTAAGTTCAGCTCCTCCTGCGAAGAGCAGCAGTGGCTCCCTCGGTTGCGAGGAGAGTTTGATTGAGAAGTCCTTGCCAGTGGCTACTCCCCACCTTCAGGGAGGTACCTTGCCAGCCTTATGACGCACATGTGCACAGGCCATGCCGCATCCTCCCCCAGGCCTGGCCAGGTCACCCCAACTATGCAGGTGTGGAAACTGGGGCTCCTCTCAACAGCCTTGAAGCCACAGGACTGCTCCCCTGGCAAAGCCCTTTCCATGCCCCCTTTCACTTAACCAGGTGGGCCTGACAGTCCCCATGTCACAGGAGGAAGGTAGGACGCTGGATCATTTGCAGAAGTGAATGTGCACCTGGGTGCTCTGCTTCCCCATCAGCCCAGGAACGCCTAAAGCAGGAGCTGGTTTCTTCCTCCTGGGCCAGGTTCTCTGACCAGCAGACTGGCCACCAGGGAGAACTGCCCATATAGACTCAAACCCCTGCTCCCCTGGGGTTTGGGCCCAGTCCTGGGTGCCTGACCTCCTCCATGCATACTTTCCTTTCCCACAGCCCTAGACCCGTGGTCGGCAAACTGCGGCTCGCGAGCCACAAGCGGCTCTTTGGCCCCTTGAGTGTGGCTCTTCCACAAAATACCACGGCCTGGGTGAGTCTATTTTGAAGAAATGGCGTTAGAAGAAGTTTAAGTTTTAAAAATTTGGCTCTCAAAAGAAATTTCAATCGTTCTACTGTTGATATTTGGCTCTGTTGACTAATGAGTTTGCCGACCACTGCCCTAGACCGATTCTGGCTCCTTGTTCCTTGGAGGTAAGACTCCATGAGGCGGGCGTGGGCAGGTAGAGGGATAGCCCAGCCATCCCCAGCAAGGTAACACTTCTCTGAACAGTGAGGCAAACCCAGAGGGAGCCTTGGACTGTGTTGCCCTGTATGTGACCACCAGGGACCTAAGGTGAGAACAATGAACCCAACACCCTCATCTTTTGCGTAAACAGACTGCAGGACCAATCCCAGGGGTGGACTCCCCATCCCCACCTGCCGTTCCTTTTTATTATTATCTCTATGGCTTTCCTTACGTTTTCAGGAATATGATTTTTATCTGGTAATTGCTATTTATCCTTTAAAAATGAGACAAATGGCTTCTGGGATCAACAACTATTTTTAGAGCAGCATATCTGCTATTCCATCTTGGAAACCAAAGGGAAAATAAAATTCGATGTTTGGAAATATGCTTTCAAGGCAGCGTGCAGGATCCACGAAACAAGGGCAGACCCGGTGGCCATAGGCTCAGTAGCCTAGATGTTAAATGTGCTGAGCCAGGGCACTCAAGTGGTGTGGGGGCCACAGAGCCGGTGACCCCAATCTCCAACCCCCTCCCGCCACAAAGGGCCATCCCCCAGGCCTCCTGTTATCGCCTTTCCTCTCCTGCCTGAGCTTCGCTTGTTTTTCGTTTTTCGAATCTTTGTTTCCATGGCTTGTCCAGGCTTCTGAGGACAGAAATCATTTCCCTCACTGGGGTTTTGATAAGCAGAGTAACCTCCTAGAGTCCTCCAAGCCTTCTGGAATCCTAAAAATAAAGCCCTAGTGTTGGGATTCGGGCACTCTGACAAGCTGGGGTGGGGACAACCTGGACAAAGGGAGGCCTTCCATCAGGACACGGCAGAACTGCAGTCCAGCCTCACAGGCCCTAGGGTTGGCCCCGGTGAGCAGTCTAGGGCAGCGCTGGCCAAAAGAAATAGGATGCGAGCCACAAGCGCATGCCACAGAGGAAATGTGAAATTTCCTAGTAGCCAAGTTAAAAAGGTAAAAAGAAGCAGGTGAAATGAATTTTAATAATATGTTTTATTTAACCCAATATATAAATTACATGCTCATTTCAACATGTAATATTTTTTAAATGGAGGTAGTTTACATTTCTTTCCTTGTGCTAAGCCTTTGAAATCCAGTGTCGATTTTACACTCACAACATCTCACTTTGGATGAGACAGGCTTGAATAGGTGACTAGCAGCTATGTATTGGACAATGAGGTCAGGGGGGATGATTTTCCAAACTTTTTTTATGCCACAAAGCCTTTTTCCAATAGATTCTCACGTAGAAACTCGGTTCTTACAAGAGATCATTGTGGTGCTGCTGGGGTGGGTGCAGGAATGGGTCCTGAAGCTGCCCTCTCAAACCCCTTCATCTGCTAGTTCCTCTGAGAACTGCTCCTCAGAGCAGACATTAAAAATACTAATAATGATGATAACTGACATTTATTGAATGCTTACTCTAAGCCATCTCACATTATGCCCATTCTGTGGAAGAAATAGGCTCGGATGGGTGCCTCGGGTTAGTCAGCTTCACATGTCCAACATCCCACCCAGCAGTGGGACTCACTGAGGCTGCCTGTGAGGAGCTGGGACAAGGGGGGAACAAGGCATTGCCCCTCACATCACCCCCATGAGGGGTCCCTGCTTCCCAGGCCCCAGCACCTCCAGCCTCTCACCTGGGCCCAGCCCCAAGCCTGGCAGGAACCAGGAGGCTTGTTTTTCTAGCAGCTGCTCTGATAAGCAAATCTATAATAATAAAAGCATAATATGCTAATTAGACCAGACGACCTTCTGGATGAAGCCAGGCTGCAAGGGAAGCCCGGGTCCCGGGTGCCAGAGGGAAGCTGGTGCCAGCAGCCGGGGAAAGTAAGGCCTACTCTTGCACGATTTTCGTGCACCAGGCCTCTAGTTGAGTTATAAATTCGTGACGACTTAGGACAACTTCAGGGCCAGAAGAGGAAAAACAAGGAAATGCTCTTCAAAGCCACTTGCCCAGACACTGTTGAGAAAACCAAGGTCTGTCAGAAAGCTCTGGGGGGGATTCTGCTTGTGTGTGTCTCTGTGGAGAGTCAGGTAGAGGGGACTCAGAGCCGCCAGGCACCTTCTCCCTGCTAGACGCTGAAACAGCAACATCGTTTGGGGTGGTTTCTCCTCTGAGCCTCAGTTTTCTCATCTGCAGAGCGGGTTTCTCTCACAGCCCAAGGCCTACAGTGAGTTCAGCTCCAGCCCTGGTGAGTGGTCTCAGGCAGCAGGGACAGAGGTGGCAGGTGGACAAGCCAGAACTGGGCGCCATGTGGGAGCATCTTCCATCTCAGCTCTGACTTGGCGGGACCTGGGCCTCACTTTTCTCATTTTGTGTGCTTGTTAAGAGCACAGGTCCAGTCCCTTCCAGGAGATGTGTTGGCTCAGACACAAGGGGTAGGGGAGAAGCTTGGGCTTTGCATGTTTTAGAACAGCGTCCCCAGCTCTATTCAAGTTTGAAGGGTATTGGCCTTCATGCTCTTGGAGAGCCATTCAAGCTCTGGCATGTGTGGTCTAACACACAGCCATGCAGTACCGGCCTTCGGCTCACCCCTTATGCCATGGGGCACTGGGTGCTGGCTCCTCTGTCACAGGCTGCCCGACTGGCCCTGAGATGGTAGGGCCCAGATTCCACACCAAAGCACCCTCTGCACCCAGCATCACCTGTCCTTGCACCTGGGAGCTCTGGGCCAGCAGAAGGGGCCCTTGGTGCTGGAGCCAGAGGGGGCACTCAATTCATCCTGAGGAGGGAATGGGAGTGGCTGAGGCCCCATGGGGAATGGTGAACCAGCTGGACTCCAGCCTCCATGCCAAAGACCCACTAGTTCAAGGCCCCAGCACAGGCTAGAATAGTTCTCTCCACCCCAGGATTTTCCAAGAATGCAGGGCCTACTGCACCCACCTCACCCCAGGAGAAGACTTACCACGCTGGTCTCTCTTTCTTCCCCACCTGCCTCCTATACCCCCAACCCTGCAATGTTGGCCCAAGTTCTTGCTTTTGCATCAGTGAGTGAAAGTGGGCCTTTGCATGCACAGTCTTTCTAAACCCAGGCCCTGCCTGCCCCGCCAAGTCAGCTCCTCATCCTCCAGATCTCAGCCTTCCTGGCTGCACCAAGTCTCTCAGGGACCCTTAGGAGCTCTCAGCACTTGGTCTGGTCAAAATTTTACATTGGGTGAACAATCCCTGTCTGACTCACCCATTGAACACTAAGCTCATGTGAGGACAGAGGTGGGGGGGATGGTCCTTGTGCATCTTGGCGTCCAGCCTGGCGCACAGTAGGGCTCTACAAACATTTGCTGAGTGATTAAATGAATGAAAACAGGATCCATGTGTCTGCCCTCAGGTGACTTGTTGGACCCAATTGTCTCTCTATTTCTCTCCATCTGTTTGTTGCTGTCCTTTTAGGTAGCTCTCTCCAGCAAAATGTGTGCGCCGTCTGATCCTATGTCCTTGTGTCTGCCGTGGTCTCTGTCTCTCCTCCTGTATTCTCTCCGTGTTTGATCTTAGCTGTCTCTCAATTGTCTCTGCCTTTGTCTCTCTAAGTCAGCTTCGTCTTTCCTGTGATGTTTGCTGTCATCTCTCTCTCTGAGCCTTTAGCTCTCCTGGGTTTGTCATTTCTCTCTGTCTCTGTCGCTGGGGGTCTCCGTGTCCATTGCTCTCTGTGTCTCTTTCTCCTCGAACCTGTGTCCGTTGTCTCTGCTCTCTGCCTCCTCCGATTCCGTCCTCTGGAATCTTTCAAGAGCAGCGAGAGGCATGTAATTGAGCTGGAGCCGTCTCCATGGTTGCAGCTGCAGACTAACTGAAAGATCAATTTGGAACGACTCTCTGGAATAATTGTGCCTTAGTAGTTTCTGGGAGGCATAGTGGGGCTCTGTCTGAGGTGGCCAGGACTTTCCAGGACCCTGGCAGGAAAAGGCCACCTGGAGCCCCCAGTATCCCTGGGCCAGGCTCCGGAGGGGACACTGGCCTTGGCCAGAAAAAGGAGGGGGGGTGGAAGTGGGCGCATGGGAAGGGAGGCCAGTCTCAGCCCCCCACGCCCTCCCAGAGGTGTTCCTGCCTCTCTGCTCCTACCCGCTGTGCCCCACTCCTGTTTATAATTTATGCTTATGATCAGAATGATCAGCAATAATGATAACATGATTATAATTGCCTGGCTCAATTGCAGTGCTGTTGGTAAATATTATGATAGAGAGTAGCGTGAGGTCACTGCCTCCCAGAGTTTGAGAGATGGCGTGGGGGATGGCAGTGCCACAAGGGTTACATGGTCCCTCCCCACGCCCAGCCAGGCTCACCCACCCCTCTGCAGAGAACTCGCTGCTGCATCATTTGCTCATCCATTTTAACGCCAGCAACCCTCCCTGTGTCTAACTTAAATCATTCCTACTTTGGGCTTGGCAGTAGCCAGTTAGAAGGCTGTGGGTGTGGAGACACGTCACCTGCTGCCCCACCAACAGAAGGCACTCCAGAGCTGTGGTGTGACTTCCAGAGAGGATGCTCCTTCCACATCTGAGTTAGGTTTGGTGACTCAGTCCCCTAGGAGCTCAGAGGTGGTCTGAGGGGGCGTGGCAGAGGGCGAAGGAAATGGATAGCACCACTGCCGGAGGCACCGGTCCTGGGAGAGGGGACATTTCTGGCATCCAGAGACCTGCTTTCTCTCCAGGAGAAGTGAGGCTGGAGGCCAAGGGTAGCAGCAAAGATTGCAATGGCCGCAGACATAAAAATAGCCCCTTTTAGAGAGTCTGCCCAGATAGCCCAAGGACAGGGTGAGAGGTGCCCGCTGCAGCCACCCAACGGCCCACTCTAAACGGAGGCCCCCTTGGTGTCCACGGAACTGGGCCCTCACTCACTGTGCTCCCAGCAGCCTGGAATTGCCATCAGTCTCCGCTGCTATGAAGTCCGCGTTTAGAAAAGCTGGTGGGTGCCTGGTCAGCGTGGCTTAGTGGTTGAGTAGTGACCTATGAACCAGGAGATCATGGTTCAATTCCCGGTCAGGGTTGCGGGCTCGATCCTGATCTTCAGTGTGGGGCCCGGGAGTACAGAAGGCAGTCAATCAATGATTCTTTCTCACCATTGATGTTTCTCTCTCTCCCTCTCCCTTCTTCTCTGAAACCAATAAAAAATATATTTTAAAAAAAGAAAAGGTTGGTGGGCTCAGAGTCAGAAGGGCCGTGAGCAAGGACAGCGATGCCCCAGGGGAGGGCCACAGTGGCACTGAGGACAGGACCCGCACTCCACAATGGCCTGTGGGTGGCGAGGGGAAGCTCAGTGCCCCTGTGTTACATCTGGGGGCTCTAAGGCTCAGAGGGACTTGCCCAGTTACGCAGCGCAGCAAGTGGCAGGGCGGGATTCGCCCAGGGCCCCTTTGTGGTGACTTGGAGCCCCCGGACAGGACGGACAGGACGAGCCAGCAAGGCCCCAGTCCCGATGTGCTGCATTATTCATCAGCCGCACACTCTCCCCGGGGCAAACATTGAGAAGGAGCGTTTCAAATCCACTTGCCTGCTCTGAAAATCAATGAGCAGAGAATGCCGGCACACACAGAGGTGGTGGCTGACTCCTAGGCCCTCGGAAAGCTCACAGGGGGCCTTGCTGTCCCCTCACCCGGGGCCCCTGAATGGCAGGGCCGAGCCCCATGAGTTTGGCGAGCTGGGCCGAGCCTAGAGAAGGACGTGAAGCCAGATGCCCCTCTTTGCCCACTTCTCCTGTCCCGGACCGGGGACAGCACAGCCCCCAGCATCCGGGGGACCGTGACTCTTGGGACCTGTTGGTTCCCTGCAGTTGTACAACCTGGGGTCCTCCAGGAACTAGGAGCTGGCTAGGCCCAGAGAGTGCCCTGGCTCCTTGCCAGATCAGGCGGATACACACTTAACTGTGCTTTTGTGGCCTAAAAAAATTAAGAATAGAGGCACCACGCTGCTGTCTCCATCCCCGGGAAGATGCCCGGGCCCCCTCTCCCTGAGCTGCCTCTGCGCGTCACCATCCCTTCCTGGGGAGCTCATTAGGCAGAGCTCATCAAAGCAGTCCTTCAGTTCAGCCCCCGATGGCCTGGAACTCCGGGGGGAGGGGGGGGGGCACCTTTCCCAGACGGGGCATCAAAGGCGGAAATGTTGATTTAGTTACACCCACAGCAACATTGATCTTATTTTTAAATTGTTATTGATTTCAGAGAGGAAGGGCGAGGGAGAGAGACACAGAAACATCAATGATGAGATAGAATCATTGATCGGCTGCCGCCTGCACGCCCCCCACTGGGGATCGAGCCCGCAACCCGGGCATGTGCCCTTGACCGGAATCAAACCCAGGACCCTTCAGTGTGCAGGCCAATGCTCCATCCATTGAGCCAAGCCAGGTAGGGTTCAACATTGATTTTAAAAAGGAGGTCAGCGCCTCTGGATCAAGGTCACAGAAAGTGGCCTTGAATTCAGCAGCAAGCGGGCAAACTGAGAACTGCCCATCTGAAGTTCTAGAGGGGGTGTGGTTGGCCAGGACGAGCTGCTCCTTCACAGCCGGGCCGCTCAGATGAGGGAGCAGAGGGGAAGGGAACGCAGGTAGAAAATGTGGAAGAGTCTATTCAGCTCACTCATTGGCTCCAGCCCTCGAGGAGGCAACAGTGAGTCCTAGTTCCCCAGGCGACAAGGGAGCAGTATGCAGGTGGAGGAAGCTGGGGCTCACCCGCTGAGTCTCCTCTCCGAATCTCCATAACCACAGGTCCCACCCTGGGGGCCCACTCGCACCAGTGAGCTGAGTGTGGGCACCATCTTCCATCCTTGCCTTGTGATGGGTCCTCTGGGGCCGGTGCTGAAGGCCTCCTGGAGCTGCTGTTCAGCCGGACACATGTGCCAGGGCCAACCAGGCACTCCGGAAACCCGAGGCTCCCGGACCAATGACCACCAGGGGTCCTCACAAGTCCCTTGTCTACACCCAACATTCTGTTCGCCTCTCCAGACCCAGCTCTCCCGTCCCTGCCTCCAGGAAGGAGTCCCCATCTCCGGCTGGTCAGCCGCCTGCCTGGGTCCTTGCAGGCCCACAGCGCCCTGCCCTGCTCAGTCTGCTTTGCAGAGAACTGGATGAAAACTCAAGACACACCTCTCCTCCTGCCTGGCCCCTGAATGGTTCAGGCCCCGGGCTGAGGCCAGCTCTCTAACTGCAGAATGAGAACGTGGGCACATTGTTCAACAGGCAGGAGAAGTGTGTCCTTAAAAGTACTAACACATAAAACATTTTCCTTTCTTTCTACTTACCATAGTGTTTTTGTTGTTTTGATCTGGTATTTGATGTCCTTCTAAGTAAAGGAAAATGAAAAGGTTTATTCTCATTTTGACATCTCATTCTTTACCATTCAGAGCTGCCTCTTCCGACCTGCACAGGCAAAATATACATACTGATTTCAGAGAGGAAGGGAGAGGGAGACAGAGACATCAATGATGAGAGAGAACCACTGATCAAACCTGCCACCTGTCAGTGCATGGGATGGTGCCCAACCAACTGAGCCACACTGGCCGGGACTACTTCACTTTTTGACATACGTTTCCCCAGCTCCCTCTGCCTTTGGCGAATGATGTGTACGGACTGAAAGGAAAAGGGAACTGTGAGCTGCCCCATCTTTCCTTTTCCTTCCCTGTGATCCTTTTGGCTGATCTGGAGAAGTAACAAGTAAGGACACGGTGGGGTTCTCAGTCCTTCGTGTTTCCTAGAAAGCCGTTGCCTTTCTGCATGCGGAGAAGGTCTGTTTTGAACAGAAAGCGGGGCTTCTCCAGGCTCTCGGGGGGTCCTGGGTATGACCTCCTTACCTTGCACTCGCTTCATCTCACTGAACTGCTGCTCGTCAGGGGTCCGCTGGAATTCCGTGCCCCGGGCATCCCCAACACTGCATGCGAACGTGACGCGTGGAACAGGGACACACGTGTTCCGAGTTCCCCCTCCGTTCCCATTCCTGCTCATCGCCCTCTGGACTTCCCTTACAGAACACACATTCAGAGATGAAATGATTAAGACTTTCCAAGACAGCAACAGCAGAGCAGTTAACCAAGCGTGGAGCCCTTCGGAGCACGAGGCCCTGTGTGGCCCGAGAAGCCAGCCCTGCCAAAGGGAGCAAATGTGCTCATCCGCCCGATTACACATCCAGCCCCAGGACTGCGTTTTTCTGCCAGAACCCTACGGGCCAGCCCAGGACTGCCTGGGGCCCCCACCTGAGGCCGGTCAGAGTCATTACCCCCAGCCTGGCCTCCCTGGCTCAGGGGCCCGAGCTTCTGCTTCCAGAGCCCATTTGCTATCCTGCCTCCCCTCCCCAACCTCCTCCCACCCCGGAAGCCAGAAACCGGCCTCCCCTCCCCTGCTGCTCATGATCTGTGTGACCTTGGGTGGGCACCTTCCCGCTCTGAGGCTCAGACAGAGGCGGTGCCATGGGCTCCCTGACTCGCTCCTTGAGCTCACCATCAGGTGGGGGGACGGGGCGGGGGGGTGGGCGAGGCGGGCGGGGGCAGCTGTCCTTTCTCAGCCACCTCTTTGCCATACTTGGGGACATTTTGGGGAACTGTCAGTGGGTGCGGTCACGCAGATTTCACTGTCCCTGGGCCTGGGGCAGCCTCGCCCCCTTCCCAGGTGGGGTGTTCATCGCCCCCCCCACCCCCCTCCCCGGTGCATTGGTTTCCTTCCCAGTTGGAGTTTCGCTGGCACAGCCGTATGTTCAGCGCTGGCACCGTGTTTGTATTTAGGTCAGGCCTGTTTTAACTCCTCTGGGACTGGTGCCGGCTGCGACCGCCTTCCCTTCCGGGGCTGACACAGAAGCACTGGGTTGGTTCAGCCCAGCTGGGCTGCTGAGAGTTTGGGGAGGTGGTAGAGGGAGGGAGGAAAAAGGCAGGAAGGGAGAGGTGGCTTCAGCCCCCAAACTCTGGCCCCTCTGCGTCCCCTTCACCCTGTCCCTCCCTGGCGGAGACCCCTGGCCCACACGCCGAGCTGCAGGGGAGGGGACGCAGCTGGTGCTCCCCAAGGTGCAGTGTGACTGTGGCAGGTGACACCCTCCCCTGCCTCAGTTTCCTCCCCGGTGTCATGAAGGACTGCTTTGACGACGTCAGCCAGCCTGTCTAGGTCCTTGTGTCCGTGTGGTACTGCCACTTGCTAGCTGTGTGACCCTGTAAAGTTACAAAACCTCTCTGTGTCCAAATGGCCCCAGCTGCAAAGCGGGGATAAAAATAGGACCAATCTCCCGAGGCTGTGGGGAGGCGACAGAGGCACGTGTAGGTGGTCACGTGGCCCCTGCCCCGTGGCCCGGGAACTGCTCGGCAGGAGGTAACGTGCCGATGATGTTGTGTTTGTTACTGGTCACCCACGAAAGGTGCCCCTCGCCTGCCAGCCCTCCTCGGCCCAGGCTGAGCCGTAGAGGCCGGTGCTCATTGACATTCTGACCGCCCGGATCTGTACCCAGCCTGAGTAAACCGACCCTGCGTCTATCGCCAGATCTGGTAATTAATACCCTGGACGGCTTTTATTGGAATGAAGCGGGACCTGCACATGACTTGCTTTTTAATTAATAACCAGCCTCCGCCCCACTCGCCTCTCCTCTCCCCGTTGTCCTTGAGGACAGGCTGGGGTGGGGGCCCAGAGTTGCCCAGGCCTGTTCTACTACCTCTGGAGGGAGGGGTGCATGGCAGGGCACAAGAAGGCGGGCCTTGGTCATTCCCCCACATATACCCCCAATCTTCCCTGTGCAGACCGGAAGAGGCAGCTCTGAGTGGGGCCAGGACAGGGGTGGGTTGGGGTTGGTGGGGGGGAGGTGTCCAGATGTGGCCCCTGAACTCAGGGAGCAAGTAGCTCAGGGTGGCCAGACCACAGACACATCGATACCAAGAGCAGGTGCTATAGGAGAAGTCTCTGGAAGAACAGAGCCAGAAATAGCCAGCTTGGCCTGGAGCCACTGGGGAGGTGCCTTTGAGCTAATGCCTGAGAGATGGCTGTAGCCAGGCCGGCGTGGCTCAGTGGTTGAGCGTTGATCTATGCACCAGGAGGTCACGGTTCGATTCCCGGTCAGGGCACATGCCTGGGTTGTGGGCTCGATCTCCAGGTGTGGGTGTGCAGGAGGCAGCCGATCAATGATTCTCTCTCATCATTGATGTTTCTATCTCTATCTCCTCCCTTCCTCTCTGAAACCAATAAAAACATATTTTAAAAAAGAAAGATGGCTGTAGCCTTCCTGGTGGAAAAGAGGAGGCACTGCTGTTCCAGGTAGCAGGAATGGCTATGCAAAGGCTCAGAGGCTCAGAGTCGGGGTGCGGCCGGGCTGATCAGAATGGGTGTTACCTCAACTCGAGCAATGGGGAGCTCTGGGGGCAGGTGGGGGATGAGAAGACCAGGCAGGAGGGGCCTGAGCACAGGGCTGAGAGCGCGGCTTTCTCCTGAAGGCAACGGGCTGGTTACACACAGAGGAGCGCTGTGGTCAGATCGGAGTTTTAGAATCACTGCTCAGGGGTCCAGTGTAGGAAAGGGACTAGTGGGAGCAGGACCCCTGGCTGTTAGAGCTGGGGCCCACGATCAGGCTGTGAGGCCTGCTCACCCCACCAGGGGCCCAGGAACCTGGACCTTCTTAGGGCAGAGAGCCGGCAGCCTCCCTCCACTCCCAAACTTATCGCCTTCCTCCTGCTGGTTTTCATGTAGCACCTTGCTGAGATTCAAATGAGCATCTCTAGCCTGGCTTCTTTGCATAATTTCCTTCCGTTAACACTTCCCAGAGGCCAAAGAAGACAGCACAGCCCCCACGTGGGGACCCCCTCAACCGGGAGGAAGAGGAGCACACGCCATCTCCCCGAAAGCCCAGCCCGGACAGGAACTTGCTGAACTTGGCCGAGTGCCCTTGGGTGGGCCCTTGGCACCTCCGGGCCTCGCTTTCCCGCTTTTTGAAGTGAGGGAGCTGGCAGCGTGACCCCTGCCCACTCCTGGCACAGAAGCCACACACGGTCCCCTCTCCTCCCAGCACACGTGTGAGGGTGACGGACCTGCTCAGTAGCGGGGAAAACCGCGACCCAGAGGAAGGAGGGCTTCTCCTCAGCATCACTCAGGGCTTTGGTGGCGGGGGAGACCTGGTCCTTTCATTTCACACAGTAGGGGCTCCTGCGCTCCACGGGCTCCCGGTCACTGGGGAGATCAGACACCCCTCCCCCCATGGGAAAACGACGAAAGGAAAAGTGAGGCAAGCAGGGCCACAGTCCCCGAGGGCTGGGGCAGCCAGGAAACCTTTCCTCTTTGTTCCCCAGGTCTCAGCCCTGACTTGCCTCCTCCAAGAAGTCTTCCCAGATCTTCCGGTTCTTTGAGCTACTTTGTCCCTTGCTGTCCATGTTGCCCACCATCACCTGATCCCCTTAGGTAGCCCTCTTCTCCCAGGATCCTCTGCTCTCCGCCCTGGACCAAGGCCTCCCTGAGGGCAGGGATGGCATCCCTTTGCTCAGGGCCTTCCTGCCTTCTAGGCCCCTGTGTGGCTTAGCAAACAGGGCTGGCTGACCCTGCACGCCTGCCTTTCCAACACCTGTCAGGACACGCCACGTGCGCTGGCCACGCGAGTGAGCGCCTGGTCCGTGGGCGCTGACACGCCACCCGTGCCTCGGTTGGGCTCACGTCTCTTTTGGGCAGACAATTCCTAACCCGCAGGGCTGTTTATTTAAAACCGGTGCTCAGGAGGCATTTGGGAACTGCGGTCCCTTTGCCTCAGGTCCAGGGCTCCTCACCGGAAAGTGAGAGTTCACACACAGTTTAGGGAGCGCCTGCTCTGCGCAGGGCACAGCGACAGACCCTGGGGCCCACAGAGGAAGCAGATCTGACCATCCCCGTCCTCTTGACACCTGTTTGGTTGGGAGCCGGGCACATCTAGGAATAAACAGCAGGTCATGAGATTGATGCTCTGCGGAGGGCAGGTAACAGGCTGTGGGGATCTGGGCGGGGGGCGAGGGGACCCCTGTGTGTGAGCGGGACCTAAATGATGGGGGGAGGGGAAAGCCTGAGCACCCCCCAGGAGGCAGAGCAGCGCTTCGTCCAGCTTGATCCAAACGCGGGAGAAACGGCAGGACAGGGGAGTGGGAAGGACCCTGACGCGGGGGGCTCAGTTGTAATGTTGGGGGGACACGGCATAGTTCGTGGCGCTTTTACCCACGCGGCCGAGGCTGTTCCCAACCTGAAGGCACCCGCCTGACTCTGTGGCTCTGCCCGAGGGCGATGTCTGGCCCCAGGTGAGTGCCTAAATGCCATGGGGGACCCTCCACCGTTAAGGAGTGGGAGCTGGTGACCTAACCCCCAGCTGCCCCCATTCGGGGGGACAATCCTGAGGCACGCTGTCCCAGCTTCCGGAGGGTCCCTAACAAGACAGGGCCCCCAAGGTCCCCCACTCCCTAACGCATTCTTCGCTGACTTTCCTCCCTGCCCCACCCCTCACGGGCACCCTAGTGTCAGCTCCCAATCACTCGCACCCAAACCTTTGGGGAATCCAAGTGAAGACAGCCAGACTGCCCTCTTCTCTGGGATTGACTGGGTCAGGAAGGGAAGAGATATTGCAGACAAGGTGGGAGACGCAGCCCAAGGGGGCGGGGCCGCAGGAGCCAGGGGCAGGCTGGTGTCCGCTGCGGTAAGGTGGAGGTGCCCCAGACGTGAGGGTCTGTGGGAAATGATGGCATCTTCACCCCTTCACTCATTCGGTGCTCTGGACTGCACCTCGTTTCAGAGAGGACTTAGAGCCACTTTTTTTAAAAAAATATATTTGTATTGATTTTTTACAGAGAGGAAGAGAGAGCTGGATAGAGAGTTAGAAACATCGATGAAAGGGAAACACCGACCAGCTGCCTCCTGCATACCCCCTCCTGGGGGACGTGCCCCCAACCAAGGTACATGCCCCTGACCGGAATGGAACCCGGGACCTTTCCGTCCACAGGCCGACGCTCCATCCACTGAGCCAAACCGGTTTCGGCTAGAAGCCTATTTCTTGAAATCACTGTGAGCCAGTCATAACAGTTTTTCTGGTTTTGTTGTTGTTGCCTACCTCTAGAATGATCACACCTGAGATAGAAATAATCATAAATAACAGAGGACTAACTTAAGCCACTACTGCTTTGCGTTTTCCAATCTAATACACTTCCCTATTTCACATTTTCTGTAAAAGTGTCACAACCTTGCCCAGCCGGTGCCGCTCCGTGGTTGAGTGTTCACCCATGCACCCAGAGGTCGCTGGTTCCATTTCCTCTCAGGGCACATGCCTGGCTTGCAGGCTTAGTGCCCAGCAGAGGGCATGCAGGAGGCAGCCAATAGATGCTGATGTTCCTCTCTCCCTTCCTCTCTCTCTAAAAATCAATAAAAACATATTTTTTAAAAAGTTTCACAACTTTACTTTTTACACATAGCTCTTTAACTCCTCTGGAGTTGATTTTTGCTTATGTGGGAGGTGGGAATCTAATTTTATTCTTTTCCCATATGTACAGCTAATTGTCTTAGCATCATTTATTGAATAGTCCAAAACAAAATAGAAGGTATTTTGGAATAAATTTAGTAAAATTTGTTCAAGACCTTTATAGATAACATTGTAAAGTTAACTTAGGGATACAAATTTTTTAAAGGTTTAGATAAATAGAAAGACTTACCATGCTCATGGGTGGGAAGATAATTCTTCCCTGTTCAATTTATAAATTCAATACCACCTCAATCAAATCCTGCTGTGGGTTTTTCAAATGATATATGCAAAGATAAAAAAAAAAACAAAAAAACAAGTTAAGAAATGAGGGAGAATAAGGGCAGGAAGGTAAGATGAAGTCAGAGGTGAGGGCCAGTATATTTGTCAGAGGTGAGCCACACATTTTCCATTGAAACTTTTGGCAACTGATGCACAGAGGGGAACGTGATGAGTTTTTATTTAAAAGATAAAAACATGTCATTACCAGATAAAGAGCTGTTCCTGGGATTGGTGGAAGGATTGGGGGGTGATGGTTTCTTTCTGGGGTGATGAAAATATCCTAAAATTGATTGTGGTGTTTGCACAATTCTGGGACGACATGAAAAACCTTTGGATGGTATGGCATGTGAGTCATATCTCAAGAAAGCTGTTAAAAAAATAAAAGGGGGACAAAGAAGAACACACAGGAAGGCGTCATCGGGGCCTGGGTGTGAGTGAGGGACTTCCTGGCAAGCCCTCCACGATTAACTGGCTCTAACTCAGGCCCGGGAACGCAGTGGGCCATTACCTAAAAGTCTGTAAAATCTAAGCATCTCCTGGTCCCGAGCTGGGATGGTGGGTCTGAGCCCTCTGATGGCCGTGACTAGCAGGCAGGCCCGCCCGGGGCCAGGCCTCGGGAGAGCCTCTCCTCTCCTTGGTTTGTTAAAGAACTGGTTTTGAGGCATTACATACAGAAACGTACACAAACCATCCGTGGGGACTTCACAAACGGAACAGTCCCGAGTAACTGGCACCCAGGTCAGGAAACAGAAAGTGCCAGGCCCCCAGAAGTCCCCTCACACCTTCGGCTGGGCATCGGCTCGGAGGAAAAGTACCTGGACCTCCAACGGCACAGAGACCATTGCCTGTTATATTCTGTAGCCACGTGAATCCTGGCAGCTCTCAACTGTCTACAGCTGGGGTGAGGGTGGGGGTGGGGGAAAGAGCTGGACAAGCTTAACAGAGGGACATCCCAGGGGGTCTTGGTGACCAGGGTTGGTCCTGGCAGGAAAGTGCTGGGACAGGATATCTTACTGGAGGCTCCGGGTACCCTCCTGGCATAGTCTGCCTTGACTCCATTGGCCATGGGTATCAGAGACCACAGATCCTAAAACATGCAGGGTCTGGAGGAAGCCTGGGTGCGTGAGATTTTAGGCGACCACGTGCTTCAGTAAATCAAAGACACTTACCCTCCTTGGGTCTCATTTGCTCGTCTGTGGAACAGGGTTGATGATATAGAACATGGGCTACATGTGTAAGGACTGAATGCCTAGACAATTAAGAAGAAGTAATGACTGAGAAAAAATAAGGATTTTAAACTAAGAAAAATCAAAAGCCAGCAAAGACTTAAAATCAAGAACTTTCTTTTTATTTATTTTTTTTAAAAAAGGTATTTTATTGATTTTTTACAGAGAGGAAGGGAGAAGGATAGAGAGTTAGAAACATCGATGAGAGAGAAGAAACATCGATCAGCTGCCTCCTGCACACCCCCTACTGGGGATGTGCCCGAAACCAAGGTACATGCTCTTGACCGGAATCGAACCTGGGACCCTTCAGTCCGCAGGCCGACGCTCTATCCACTGAGCCAAACCGGTTAGGGCAGAACTTTCTTTTTAAATAATGAAAAAATGTTAACATGAAAGAAATAAAAGACTAGGACCAACGAGATGACAACTTTAAAATATAAAGATGAGGAAAAGTAAACTGTAATGCAAAGTTAAAATTAGCCAATACAAAATTAAAATAAAAAACCAGGAAGTTGGGCTTAAAAATTACCCTTAACAAGAGATCAAAGTTAAGAGGCTTAAAATATTGATAAAATAAAGTGACAAAGTGAATGTAATTTAATTTAGAAGATCAAAGCCTAAAGGCTGAGAGTTAGAGACTAAACAAAGGAAGGTTAAAGATGTAAGAGTTTAAGAAGTTTTGGACGACCACCCATGAGATGAAGAGGGATTTCCAAGAGGACAGGACCGTGTATGAAAAACTGACATTAAGAATGAAGACAATTATGTTTATCTTCTAAGTAAGAATTAAACTTTAAAGACAAGAGAAAACCTATTTTACAGGAAACAATAGCAAAAAGCTTGAAGATTACAGATACAGATGGTCAAATAAACTCAGATTACAAAAAAAACGAGGTCAATTATGTGACTAGTAAAGGCTACCAGAGAAGAAATTAAAAAAAAATGTTTTTTTAATTGATTTCAGAGAAGAAGGGAGAGGGAAAGAGAGATAGAAACACCAATGATGAGAGAGAAGCATTGATCGGCTGCCTTCACACTGGGATTGAGCCTGCAACCCAGGCATGTGCCCTGACTGGGAATTGAACCATGACCTCCTGGTTCATAGGTCGACGCTCAACCACTGAGTCACAGCAGCCAGGCATTTATTTATTTGTTTATTTATTTATTTATTTTAGAATGGTGGGCCAATATAGGAATGTTTGGAGCTTAGGGAAGATGGCAAAGAAGAGGACAAGATAGAAAATTGTGTGTGTGTGTGTGTGTGTGTGTGTGTCTGTGTGTGTGTGTCTGTGTCTGTGTGTGTGTGTGTGTGTGTGTCTGTGTGTGTGTGTGTGTGTGTATCTGTGTGTGTCTGTGTCTCTGTGTGTGTGTGTCTGTGTGTGGTTACTGGAAAGGCTTCTCTGAGGATGTGGTGTTTGAGCCAGGATCTGAAGCCTGAGCCAAGAGAAGGGGGCTGGGGTACCCCAGGGAGGTCCAGGCTGGAGGGTGGTGGGGAAGGATATAATGAAATCCAGGGGTGCACCTATTGAGGGGGAGATGAAGACATCCCTAGTAAATTTCAGGCTCCAGCCTTCTGGGAAATCAGATCCCAAGTTGTCTGCGTGGGTCAGAGGGAAGGGCAGCCCCTGCAGCTGGGGAAGGGAGGCTGTAAGGGGCGTCTAGATGGCTATTGGGGCAGCTGGTGAGATAGCAGGTCCCTCCCTCCTTGGTATGTTTGAGGGAAAGAGCAGAGAGCTTTGCAGAAAGTTTGCCCAAGGTTCCAGAGAAGATTCTAGAACTAAGTCTTTTGTTTTTTTAATCCTCACCCAAGGACATTAGAAAGAGGAGGGGGGGAGAGAAAGAGAGAGGTGAGAGAAACATCAATCAGTTGCCTTTACTGGGGATGGAATCTGCAACTCAAGTATGTGCCCTGACTAGGAATGAAACCAGAAACCTTTCGATGCACAGGACAACACTCAACCAGCTGAGCCACCCCAGCCAGGCCTGAATGAAGGCTTTTGGTTGTTTACCCCATACAGGAGGTTATTTGCCATCTGAATTTTACACCAGACCCCAAACTGCTGTCTTTTGACATTTTCAGTCACTCCTGGGGAGAAGAGGGGCCAGGGTGAGTGCCCAGAGCTGGGGCTGGCCAGGGGGACGTGAAGATAGAGTTTATGACAGAGATCCACGCCCAGGAGGCAGCCCAGGGAGGGGAGCAGATTCTGGAGTCGGGAGGGGCATACCAAGACCCCAGGTCAGGCGCCCTCAAACTACGGCCCCGCAAGCCACATGCGGGTGTTTTTGCCGTTTTGTTTTTTTTACTTCAAAATAAGATATGTGCAGTGTGCACAGGAATTTGTTCATAGTTTTTTTTTTAAACTATAGTCCGGCCCTCCAACGGTCTGAGGGACAGTGAACTGGCCCCCTGTTTAAAAATTTTGAGGACCCCTGCCCCAGGTCCTGCAGGGTGGGGAGGCCACCATGCTGGGAGGAGGGATACTGGGTCAAAACCTGGTCTATGGGGTCCTGGTGATGGAATGAAAATCCACCCTCTATTTGGCCTCTGTCCCAATGCATATTCATGTACAGGCGGGGACCACGTCTGGGAGGCCACAGGGACAGTGAGCTCTAGGGCTACGAGCTCGGATGCCTGGGTCCCCACCTGGTTCTGGCCTGTGAACTTGGCCAGACGCCATCTGCGCTGTGGGCCTCTCTCCCCTCTGCATCTATGGATGGTGGCTTGATTCACAGTGGTGAGAGGGCTGAGGGCGACACCTGGTGGTGAGTTGAAAGCATCACAAGCGAGGCTTGGCTGATGAATCACCCTGGAGTCCCCGAGGCCTGTTCCACCCTCCAGCTTCACCCCCAGTTCCCTAGGAGGAGAAGGCCAGGGCGTCTCAATGGACCTAGATGGTCCGACCGATGTCTCCCAGGGCAGGCAGAGCAAAGAAGGGAGATGGACAAGAGAGGTCCCAGTGTCTGAGACAGCCGGCCCTCCGTGAGATAGACCCTGCGTTGTGGGGAGGGAATGAGGCATTTGATGGCCAGGACCCCGAGCAATGCGTTTCACTGTCCTGACCATACCGGAGGCGGGAAGCAGGGGCTCAGGGAAGTTTAAGGGTCTGGCGAACGTCATAAACCAGGTAAGTGGCTGAGCTGCATTCAAACCAAGATCGTCTCATTCTTAAGCCTGATCAGGTGCCTTTCCCGTCGGTCCCAAGGGGCGCCCTCCAAGGGCCAGTGCGCATCCGGCAGAGCTGTGCTGAGGACACCCCACTCCTCACTGCAGTCCACAGCGACTCAGTGCCACAGCTGAACACTGCGGCTCCAAGGTCTACTTAGTCTTCCCTGGGAGGGACCTGCCTGAGCCATCCCCGGAGGGGTGACGGTTCCCCACATTTCCCCCTGTGACCCTCCCCTCACCTGGGGATCGCACTCCACATTGCAGATGAGGAAACGGAGGCCGTGCCCAGGGACACAGGTGGGCTAGTGAGTCAGGGGTGGAACCTGGGCCGCAGCGGCTGCAGAGCACTGCCTCTTGAGGATGAAGGCAAGGCCCCGTCAGCCAGCTAAGGCCCCCCACCCCCTCAGGCGGCTCACCCCATCAGGAGTATAAAAGGGGGCGCTGATGAGAAAGAATCAGAGGAGGGCTGCTTCGGAGCAGCATTTCTCAACCGGGCCCGGCTGACCTTCTGAGCCGGATGATTCATTGTTCTGGGGGGGTCTGTCCTGTGGATTGCAGGCCACGAAGGAGCATCCTGGTCTCTACCCACTAGGTGCCAGTAGCATCCCCCAGTCGTGAGCACCCAAGGTGTCTGGAGACATTGCCAACGTCCCCAGGGGAAAGGCAGGTTGGGTTTAGATCCCCCGGCTTGGAGAGAGCTGTGTCCCACCCGGGGCGTGAGGTTGCCACCTCCCAGCTAAAGCCGCGTAGGTGGGGCTTTAAGAAGACCCCCGTGGAGAGCTCCTTATGCTTTCCTCGAAGTTGGGGGACACAGTGGACCGGTGTCCAATATTTTAGGTCGTGAATTGAGACTATGCTTGCAATCCAAGTGACCTTGGTACTCTGACCTTGGGGTGCCTGCTGAGGTGGGGAGGTCTGCCCAGGCTCTGGGGAGAGCACCCCCATTGAACAGGTTTCGTGACCAATTGGAGACAAAAACAAAGTTGTGTTATGATTCTGTCCTGTGAGTTCTGCTTGGAGCTTTAGCTTTCACGTTCTGCAAATGTTAAGGAAACGTGCCTAAGCATGGATTTCCTTTTATTTATAATGCTCGTGATTCTTTGTATTTCACGTTTATACCTTTTGTCAATTCTGGTAATTTCTCAGGTGTTTCCTCTTTAAACAATTCTTCTGTTCAATTCTATTTTCTTTTGGAATCCAATTAGACACATATAAGCCTTTCCTTTATTCTCTTTGTCTCCTATTTATTCAGCGAATATTTATTGAGCACTATGCCAAGCACGATCAAGCTCTCTTGTGGATCTTTCCTTTTTTTAAAATTGGATTGAGAGAGAGAGAGAGAGAGAGAGAGAGGAGAGGAAGAGAGAGAGTGAGAAATATTGATTTGTTGTTCCACTTATTTATGTATTCATTGGTTGATTCTTGTATGTGCCCTGATGGGGGCTTGAACCCACAACCTTGGCACATGGGGACGATGGTCTAACCCACTGAGCTACTCGGCCAGGGGTTCCTTGTGGATCTTAACCAGTCTCTTCCATCTTTTACCTCTAGGTAATCTTTTCCGATCTAGCTCTAGTTTTCCAATTTCCCAACAGCTTTGTTTAATCTTTTGCTTTAAATATCTATTGAATTTTAATTTCAGTAATGAGACTTTCCATTTTAGAATTTCTGATTAGGTATTTTCAAACCAGTCTGGTCTTCTTTCTTTTCTTAATAGTATCATGTTTCCTGGCCCCTGTCTTTAATTCAATCTTATTTCCTTAAACCTCAAAGATAAGCATTTTGTATTTTGTATTAAATAATCCCAGTATCTGAAACACTGTTTCTCCTGGCTTTTGCTTTGTGTATGGAGTTTTGGATTGCGAGCTTATGTTCGGTGGGAGTGCTGGAGGCCCCGGATGAGGGCACATTCCTTCAGAGGGGGTCGCACTGGCTTCTGCCCGGCGCTCTGTACCGGGACCACTTGAAAGCCATTTGCCTGCTTATTGTTTCCTGAATCACCCCAAGGGCATAGTCAGACTCCAATCTCTTAGGGGGCTTGGTTGTTAGAAAGTCTGTGAATCCCCGCCCCTGCCCCCCCCCCCCCCCCCCCCCCCCCCCCGCACCCAGAGATTAGGCCAAGACACCCAAGTGTCCTGGTCACCTGTCTGGGCCGGGGCAAAGCTTTCCTGGTCCATACGTGTAAGGAGGTTGTAGCTCTGTCGTTTTTGACTTTCGCAGGAGTCGTGGTTCCAGTTCCCACTTTGCAAAGCCCAGTCGTCGGAGCCCCTTGTGGCTGCAAAATCCCCAGCCTTGGGGTTTCCGATGTGGGCAACAGCCTGGGCAGCCACAGCTCACGAATCAGCTTACCACTCCGGCTTCCAACCTTGGTTTTCAGCCCTTGGGGATTTCCTGTCCTTGCCTGCAGGCTCAGCATGTGCTCAACAGCCTGTGTGGTATATTTCATCTGGCACATTGTATCAGGAGAAGTTATATCGAGGTGTTTTTAAAAATGAAGTTTAGCCTGCTACATTGCCCGACACAGAAACCTCACCACGTCTTCAGGCACACGTGTGTAATTCTGGATTCTGCGGTCAATTGTTTTCGGAAGTTCTGTCTTTGCTCCGAGTCTCCCAAATGCCTTCCCCTTTGTTCTGTGGCGTCTTTCCAGGCCCACACTGCTGAGGTTTGTCCCACTCTCTCCTGACTCTCTGGGAGCAGCTCGGTCCGTGCAGACAGACAGAGTGAGGGCGCTGTTTGCCCAGCCCTGCTGTCCAGCCTTTGGTTCCCCGGGGGAGCCTGGGGGGCAGACTTCAGTGTGTGCCTTCACCTGGCCTCCCGGCCTGGCACCTCCTGTGGGGCGGCCATGGTGCTGGCCTCCCTCCCCAGCACACGTGGAGTTAGTTCCTGAGGTCTGGATCAGGGGACTAATGTCGCCACACCTCCCAGGTCCTAGCGTCAGGCTGTCTGTCCATCTTACTGTACAGTGTTGTTGGGAACCTTCATCGTTTCCTATGTCTCCATGGATAGAGTGCACAATATTTCTAACCCAGTTGTGTATCAAGAGAAGAACAGATAAAGACAAATACAGTATGCTATCACTTATATTCGGAATACACTTCCCTGAAACGACCCCAAAACAACCAAACCACAGACACGGAGAAGATTGGCGGTTGCCAGATGTGTGGGGTGGAGGGTGAGCGAAATGGGTGAAGGGGATCAGAAAGTACAAACTTCTAGTCACAAAATAAATGTCATGGGATCTAATGGTGACTATAGTTAATAATGCCATGTTGTACATTTGAAAGTTGCTAAGAGAATGGACCTTGGAGTTCCCATTACAAGAAAAAACACACGCAGCTGTGACTATCTGAGGTAATGGATGTAAATGGGACTTACCGTGGTGATCATTTCACAATATATACAAATGGGCAATCATGCTGTGCACTTAAAACGAACATAATGTTCCATGTTAATCATACCACAACTTAAAAAATGACAAACAATGCCCAAGGGTGGAGAAGAGGTGACTAAGCTGTGGTATACTATCCAACGGGATACCACGCAGCAGGGAGAAAAGAGCGGATTATTACTACACACAAGAAAGAGGTGGATCTCAGACGTGCAATGTGACCCCAAACAGCACACAAGCAGCACTCGCCTATGAAGACAGAGGCAGAAATATTGCTAATTTCTTGCGGGGGAGGGGTGAGTATGGGCTGGGCGGGGCATAAAGGAACCTGCTTGAAGTTGGAAATGTTCTTTTTTTTTTTTTCATCTTAGCGGTGATTCCACTGGTTCACACTCAGATTCATCAATCTGGGCACGAAGTTTTTGCACTTAGTCTATGGAAATTCATCCTCAATAAGAAAAAAATTTAAAAAGTATTGTAAAATATTCCTAACACCCCCAAAATTATGAAGGATCATTCCTGTACAAAACATTTAAAAATAACGACCTCAAAGCGGGGACACCCCTGAAGTCCTGGGTGTTGCCGGCTCTCTCTCTCCCGCTCCATCCATCTTTGTGTTTATTACTTTGGAAAGTCGGCAGACGCTGCGTGGTGGGTTCTCCACTCACCTGGGAGTCATTGTTTCTTTTATTTGAAACTAGAGGCCCGATGCATGAAGATGCATGCAAGAATGGGCCTTCCTTCCCCTGGCTGCTGGCACCACCTTCACTCTGGCCGGAGCTGCCTTTCCGCCTTCCCATGCTGCCCAGAGGCCCCTAGTGGCTGGGGGTGGTGTGGAACACCTTCGTCCCGCCCCGCCCCCGGCCGCTCAGCGCCTGCATATGCAAATTAACCCACCATCTTTGTTGGGTTAATTTGCATACTCACTCCTGATTGGCTGGTGGGCGTCACGAAGGTACGGTTATGTTTCTCTTTTATTAGTGTAGATTTTATGGTCAGTTTATGCAGTTTGATGATGAATGTTATGAGAAGAATATTCTCCTAAAATTATTTTTTTCTCAGGAAAAAAAGAACAGAAAATAAAGACCCTCTCAACATAGCCTCAGAAGCCGTGCCATCGACCTGCCGATGGGAACGGGCCATTGTTTACTCTGATCAGCAGGATTGTAGCCTGGACCATCCTCCTTGCCCTCTCACTCCAAGTCACCCGTTTCCTGGCACAAAGCCGCATCGTCCTCCACTGTCTGCAGCACCTCCTACAACCGGATATCAGGTGGGTGAAACTCATGATCTGTTTTACTTATTTATTTTTAATATATTTTTATTGATTTCAGAAAGGAAGGGAAGTGAGAGAGAGAAACATCAATGATGAGAGAGAATCATCGACTGGCTGCCTCCTGCACTGGATTCAAGCCTGCAACCCAGGCATGTGCCCTGATCAGGAATCGAACCCTGACCTCCGGGTTCATGAGTCGATGCTCAACCGCTGAGCCACGCTGGCCAGGCGGTCATGATCTGTTTTGAATTACTGTTTCCCACCTAATTACTTGTTTCCTTCTTGTTCTTCTTCCACTCACTTCTTTTTTAATTTCCAAGAGTCCTGCATCAAACCTGGCCTTCCAGCTTTAGAAATCGTCAATCGTAATGGGGCGGCCTGAAATAATTGCATTTCGGCTCCTGCTTCCTTTCCATTCTGTAGCTGCCTTTCTTTCTTCTGGTTTCTATTTAATCTACTATTGCATTGAATTTTCTTGCACAGCCGGCATTGAAGTAAAGATCATCACCCTGCGAGGGTTTCTGCTGCCCATAGGGCTCATTTAAAAATGTCTGAGACGTCTTGTCTTCTGGATTCCATTCTAGAGAATATTGCGTAAAAGGGGAATGCAGTGGGGTATTTTTCACTGCATGTCAACTTGAGTGTGATCTGGACAGCTTTGTCATTAGATGTCAGAGTAATGGTGAAGCTGGGGGATTTCTTGGTAATTCCAGATAAGGACACTGTCAAAACCCTCTTTGCTCACCCCCTCACATCCTTACAGCATCCCAGAGAACTAGAGCAGGCCTGGAGCTGGAGGGAGGCAAGGAGAGCAAACCCCAGAGCCTCCAGCTCACGGCGCTGCTCCTCGCCAGAATGTGGCGTGGTGGCCCTCACTGCTGCCCGTGGATGGCCTGGACACCACGGTGGGACCGCGGCCACGGGCTCAGAGCCAGGCCAAGTCCACTGAACACCAGCCCTTGCTGCATTTGACTCCCTCATAATTTTTTTAAAAAATTATTTTTTATTAAAAATTATTTTCCAAAAGGAACATTGTGTCTTAATTTCCTCCTCAGCTTCACTGATATATAATTGACACATAATACCGTATAAGTTTAAGGTGTACAATATGATGATTTGATATATGTATATGTTGTGAAATGATTACCATCCCAATAACTTTTTTTAAAATTTGTTTTTTATTGATTTTTTTTTTTAGAGAGAGAAGAAGGGAGAGGGAAGAGAGAGATAGAAACATCAATGAGATATAAATATCAATGGGCTGCCTCCTGCACATCCCTCCCCCCAACTGGGGATTGAGCCTGAAACCTGAGCATGTGCAGTGACCAGGAATCGAACTGGTGACCTCTTGGTGCATGGGTCAATGCTCAACCACTGAACCACCCTGGCTGGGCATCATCCCTGTAGCTTTTAAATCAAGTGATATCAAACAGATTCACTTGGGAGACCTAATGTACAATGTGGGGATATAGTTAATAGTATTGTATTGTATGCCTGAAATTTGTGAAGAGAGTAGATCTCAGGTATTCTCACCACACCAAAAAATAGTAACTATGATGTGTTTAATTAGCTCAATTGTGGTAATCATTTCACAATATATACATACTAGAGGCCCAGCCTGCACCCTCTCCAATCCGGGACCCCTTGGGGGATGTCCGACTGCCTCTCACAATTCAGGACTGCTGGCTCCTAACTGCTCACCTGCCTGCCTGCCTGATTGCCCCTAACCCCTCTGCCTGCCTGCCTGCCTGATTGCCCCTAACCCCTCTGCCTGCCTGCCTGATCACCCCTAACCACCTCTGCCTGCCTGATTGCCCCTAACCACCTCTGCCTGCTGGCCTGATTGCCCCTAACTGCCTCTTCCTCGCCCTGCACCCGGGACCCAGGATTCCCTCCTCCAGCCAGTCACAGGCACCCAGAACCCCGGGCTTCCCTCCTTCTGGCTGGCCACAGGCACCCAGGACCCTGGCTGGCTTCACCCGGGCTGGCCGCAGCCGCAGGGGACTGTGGGCAGGCGGCTTTGCCTGGGCTGCAGCCGCAGGCACTGGCACCCAGGACCGCGGGGTGGGTGGCTTGTCCCTCTCCCAGTCTCAGCCCCAGCGCTGGCACCTGGGACCACAGGGCGTGTGGCTTGTCCCTCTCCTGGGCTGCAGCCTGGCTGGTCCCCATTCCTCTCTCCCCAGTGTTGAGTGCCTGAGCCGTTAAGGTGTAACGGTGTGAGGATGTGACAACCATTTGCATATTAGCTCTTTATTATATAGGACTTAACTACCGTTAAGGTGTAACGGTGTGAGGATGTGACAACCATTTGCATATTAGCTCTTTATTATATAGGACTAGAGGCCCAGTGCATGAAATCTGTGCACAGGAGGGGGGTGTCCCTCAGCCCGGCCTGGACCCTCTCCAATCTGGGACCCCTCTCACAATCCGGGACTGCTGGCTCCTAATTGCTCGCCTGCCTGCCAGCCTGATTGCCCCCTAACCACTCCCCTGCCAGTCTGATTGACACCTAACTGCTCCCCTGCTGGCCTTATTGCCCCCAACTGCTCTCCCCTGCCAGCCTGGTCACCCCCAACTGCCCTCCCCTGCCAGCCCTCCCCTGCCAGCCTGGTCACCCCCAACTGCTTTCCTCTGCCAGCCTGATCGCCCCCAACTGCCCTCCCCTGCTGGTCTGGTTGCCCCCAACTGCCCTCCCCTGCCAGCCTGGTCACCCCTAACAGCCCTCCCCTGCTGGTCTGATCACCCACAACTGCCCTCCCCTGCTGGCCTGTTTGCCTCCCTTGCAGGCCATCTTGTGATGGCCATCTTGTGGTGACCATCTCTTGATCATGTGAGGGTGTCGCACGAGGGCGTGAGGACCACCTAGGCTTTTATTAGTATAGATATTAAAATATCGAATTAAACATATAATTTTTTATTTGTAAATTATGCCTCAATGAAGCTGGGGGAAAAAGCAAATGATAGGTAGTGGCAAATGAAAAAACAAAAATGGCCCTAGCCAGTTTGGCTCAATGGATAGAGTGTCAGCATGCAGACTGAAGGATACCAAGTTCGATTTAGGTCAAGGGCACATACCCAAGTTGTGGGCTCAATCCCCAGTGGGGACCATTCATGAGGCTGCCGATCAATGTTTCTCTCTCATCATTGATGTTTCTATCTCTCTCTTCCTCTCCCTTCCTCTCTGAAATCAATAAAAATATATTTTAAAATTTAAAAATGGTATATATACATATAATGGAATATTATTCAGCCTTAAAAGGAAATCCTGCCATTTGTAACAACATGGATGGACCTTGAGGACATTATACTAAGTGAACGAAGCCAGTAACAAAAGGACAAATAGACTGTGATTCCACTTATGTGAAAATATACAGTATTCAAACTTATAGACACAGAAAGTAGAATGGTGGTTAACGGGTGAGGTGGGGAGTAGAGAGCTGTTGTTTAATAGGTACAGAGTTTCTGTGCTGCAAGATGAAGACATTCTAGAGATCTGTTGCAAAACCGTGTGAACATAGTTAACACTAGTGAACTGTACACTTTAAAATGGTTAAGACACAGCCCCGCCGGTGTGGCTCAGTGGTTGAGCGTTGACCTATGAATCAGGAGGTCATGGTTTGATTCCCAAACAGGGCAGATGCCTGGGTTGTGTGCTGAATCCTCAGTAGGGGGCATGCAGGAGGCAGCCAATCAGTGGTTCTTATTGATGTTTCTCTCTCTCTCCTTTAAATTTTTTTTTTTAAAGAAAAAAAGAGGTTAAGATGTGTTGCACAGTGGTTAGAGCATTAGCCCAAGCACCATAAGGTCCCGGATTTGATTCCTGGCCGAGGGCATGTACCTGGGTTGTGGGTTTGCTCCCCACCCCGGGTGGGGGTGCATGCAGGGGGCAACTAGCTGATGTTTTTCTCTCACATTGATATTTCTCTCCCCCCGCCCCGTCTCTCTCTCTCTCTCCCCTCTCTCCCTCCCTTCCATTCTCCCTGAAAAAGCATTGGGAAAAAACATCCTCAGGTGAGGATTAAAATAGCTAAGGCATTAAATCTATGTTGTGTGATATTTACCACAATTAAAAATGAAAAAATAAAATATTCATTCACCCCCCTGCCCAGCCCGCCTCAGTTACTGAAATGGTTCCTGGTACCCCGCCCCCTTTTTTTTCTGTTAACATGATAAATTGCATCAATTGATTTTTTTCCCCCCTCAGCGGTTATCTGAATAAATGAAAATATGCACATATCATTATTAGCAAAGATTCTAAAACAGTTTGGTGTTAATATGAACAAATCTCACTCTTTCCACAATCTTACTGGCACACACGTGGAGACATGGCAATTATCACCATGTACACTTTCTTTACTTTAAAAAAAAAACACCAACTTACAGAGGTGAAAATTACATAACATAAAATCAGTCATTTAAAGGAGGCACCCAGTGGCATTCAGCACATTCCTCAGGTTGTGCAACCGCCGCCTCTGTCTAGCTCCAAAGCATCAGTGAGCAGTTTCTCTCATTTCCCCTTCCCTCAGCCCCCGGCAACCAGCAGTCTGCTTCCTGTCTGTGCTGTGTCTGTTCTGGACATTTCCTACAAATGGAACCATGTGGGACGTGGCCTCTCGTGTCTGGCTTCTTGCACTTAGCACAATGTGTTGGAGGTTTATCCACATGGTAGCGCGGGTCAGTACTTCATTCCTTTCTACGGCCAAATAACGTTCATTGTGTGGATGTATTACACTTATCCCTTCCTCCGCCGAGGGACATCTGTGCCGTTCCCACTTCCTGGCTATTGGACTGAGGCTGCTGTGAACAGCTGTGTACACGTCTCTGTGTGGACACTGGAGAGCCCTACGCTCATCAGCGCAGTGGTCATCGCTGGTGATGAGCGACCCGGGAGCAGGCTCCCCTGGCACGGTGCGCTGGAGGGCACGTCACCCCTGCGCTCAGTCTACTCATGAGAAAACGCCAGACAAACCGAACCGAGGGACGTGCAACAACATCGCTGCCGGGTGCCCTTCAGATGCGTCCAGGCTGTGAGAGACCAGGAAGGCCCGAGAAGCTGCTCCAGATTGGAGGTGGAGGAGAGGGATGCATGCGTGCCGTGCGGGATCCTCAATAGGATCCTGGGACAGCAAAGGGACATCGGAGGAAACACTAATGGAACCCAAAGCGTGTGCTTTCGCCAGGTGTACCCTATCCATGTCCGTTTTCTAGTTCGGGTCACTCAGCTGTGGTTGTGCCAGAGAGGAACGTGAGGGGAAGCTGGTGAAGGGTACACAGGAATTACACTATTTTTGCCATTCTTTTAAGTCGGAAGTTATCGGAAAATTTAAAAATTAGAAGAGTCAACGCAGGGCTGGTGTGGGGACACCTGTCCGAGTGGCCGGCTCCGAGCCCCATCCCAGCGTAAGGCAAGCCCTGACCTGCGGGCGGCTCCTGAGCTGTCAGTGCAGGGGTGCCTGGGCCGGGGCGAGGGGCTGCGCCCAGCTCCCGGGCTCCTTCCACGTTGTATGAGCAATCTGCCGACGCCCGACGGGCTGTCGAGGGGCCCACCACGCTGGGCTGAGCCGTTGGTCTAAGGGCTTCTCTGGGACCCGACCCACGTGGCGGCCAGTCCATCTCGCCCATCCTTCGGACCCCACCTGCCTGAGATGGGTTTTGTGTTTTCCATTCCACAAGCAAGCGGAGCAGTGGGCCTGGCCTGCACGGCCGGCGCGTGGCAGGCTGGCTGGACCCGGTGTCCAGTGCCAGCTCTTACCAGGGGGATCCCGGCAGAGACGCCTCCCCCAGGGCGACCGCTCTGAAGGGTGACGCTGCCCTCCAGGCCTTTGGTTTGTCCACACCTCCCTGCAGCGGCCCACACCACATGCCTGGGGCTTCCGCCTGGAAGGCTGCTCTGGGTGGTGGACTGTCATGGCCACCTCGCGCCCCTCCCCCCCTCAGAGGCCTCCCCTCCTTCCTGGTGCTTCCCTTCACCCTGCGCCTCCTGGATGCGCTCCCTGGGCAGACGGCTCAGGACGCTCCTTCCGTGGGATCCAAGCCCGTGGCCACCTGGCCTCCAGTTTCTGGCCCTCCGCCTTGGTGACAGCAGGGAGGCCCTGCCCACCTGAGAGGCCAGCCCCCTCCCCCTACGGCAGTCCTGCCTACTCCCCTTCTCCGTCCTCCCCCACCCAGCACCCTTTTCACAGAGTCCTCCCCCACCCAGCACCCTTTTCACAGAGTCCTCCCCCACCCAGCACCCTTTTCACAGAGTCCTCCCCCACCCAGCACCCTTTTCACAGAGTCCTCCCCTACCCAGCACCCTTTTCACAGAGTCCTCCCCCACCCAGCACCCTTTTCACAGAGTCTTCCCCCACCCAGCACCCTTTTCACAGAGTCCTCCCCCACCCAGCACCCTTTTCACAGAGTCCTCCCCCACCCAGCACCCTTTTCACAGAGTCCTCCCCCACCCAGCACCCTTTTCACAGAGGCTGACGCGGAGTCAGACCGCTGGCCTGGGAGCCACATGTGGGCAGGGGCCTTGCTCTTCTCTGACCGCAGCCCCTGGCCCGGAGTTCCCACGAACTCGAGCTAATTCTCTCTCCTGCAGCAAGCGGTCCCGGGGGCGGGGTGGGCGGGGGGGAGAGAGACATATTTGGTGTCATCACCTCCAGTGACTGGGCTCAGTGCCGCGGGTGAAAGAAACCACAGGCCACCATGGTGTTTGGTCTGAAGAGGAGAGAACCTTGTTCGCAGCAGCTCTTTGAATTGCAAATGCTGTGCTGGTAAGAAAGTTCTGGAAGGACAGAGACCATTTATATTCAAGGCAGCAGAAGCCCAGAGAATGGGGCACTGTTTAAATCCATCTTGTGATGGATACTGTGTTGATCGCACTCCATTCCTACCCGCTCTGCACTCCTTCCCTCCTGGCTGTGTCCAGGGCTGGCCTCTCGCCTGCCCGCCCACCCCCCCCCCCCCCACCCCCGGCCCCCTGGCCTTGGCTTCAGGTTTAACTAACAGGAGAGGCATCAGGAGGGCGGGAGGAGGCCAGGGTGTTTCCTCCTCCAGCCCCTTGGGCCACCCCACTGCTGGAGTCCCCCCACAGCTGCAACGTTGGCCCCATTCCAGTCACAGCCCCTCTGCTTTGCCCTTTGGGTAGGAATGGCTCCCCAGAGTCCTTTGTGGGTTTCCTTAGTCCTGTCCACACCTGCACACACGGCCCTTCCCTTCAGGTCCTGTCCCCCCCTGAGGTCCCACTGCTCGTGCCGGGACCGTGCCCTGAGAAATGGCCCGGTGCTCCTGGACCCTCAGCTGGGAGCCTCGAGGGCCTACTCTGTCTCCCGGGGAGGCCACCTCAAGGGCAAAGCCTGTAAGTGACCACAGGCTGCAGACGCTGACTGCTCCTGTGATCTACAGACAGCTTGCTGTAGGACAGAACGAGCTCTGAACTTGAATGTGTCCTCACCTGACTCAGCAAGCTGGTGTTGGCTGACCCATCACTATTTCGCACATTGGGAGATTTTTCTTTTCTTGCAGGCCCACTCTTATCTCTAACAGATTCAAGTTCAAACCTCCGCCTCTCAAAGAACTGCTGCAAACAAGATCCTTTCAAGGCCCAGATTCAAACCCAAACAAGGCAGCTCAGCCCCGGATGTCTCCAACACCAGGCCCTCTGAGGTCCTCACCAGCCATCCACACCCGAGTCCAAGCGGCAGGCAGCCCACCAGGAGCAGGACCGAGACCAACTCCTGGCACCAGCGTGCCCACCAGCTGGGAGAGGCTGGAGCCCAGGGCACCGGCAGAGAAGCAGACAACGGCACAGGTCCTGGACCTCAGTCACAAGCTTTATTGTCTCGAGCACGGACTTGCCACACTTCAACAATTCCACTTTGGGGAGGGGAGGGGGCGGGGAGGACTTGGCAGGGCGTGGCTGAGTCCACACGGGTCAGGCGGAGATGCTCACTGGAAACTTCTTTGATAACCTGCCCCCTGCAAACCCATCCGGGGCTCAGCCCTCCGGTGTGGGCCTTTGGCTGTTAGTAGACTAATCAGCGCCTCCTTGGGGAGGCCGCTGCCTGAATTTGCTGGAAAGAGTAGTATTAACTCTGGGTTAGGCCACTAAAGCATCGCTCCTACTGTTGTTAATAAAACAGCATGCGAGAGCTACCAAAAGCCAACGGGGAGGGGGAGGGGGCTGATGGGACAAACTGGCTGCCCGCCCCCAGGATGGCAAGGTTGATGGCAAGGTCGTGAGCACCACCCACCTGCACCTGGGAGCACTTGCAGGCTCCCTGGACTGCTCCCTGGGCAGACTGCATACCCGTCCTGGCGCACCTTGGGAACGCCATGAAGGGGTGCTAGGCCCCGCCTGTACCCCCCAGCAGCGGTGCTGCGGCACAAGGCCATGGCCTGCGGGCCCTCCAGCTCTAGAGGCGGGCACTGCTGGACCACAGCTGGCTTCTCTTCGCCTGGAGAGACTCAGCAGGGCTCGAGGTGCTGAGCTTTTTCTTGCCAACTACATCCCTTGGGTTCTCTTTCTGGAGACAAGGCTTAAAAGGCTCCGGGCCGGTGCCTGGTAAGATTGAAAGGGGCTGTTGGTGCCTGTGCATTCTGATGTCTGTGCCTGACATACACACCCATGAGCGCTCACTGCGTGCCTGGGTGTGTGTGTGCGTGCACTGCCAGGTTGCAGGAATGTCTGTGGTGTGTGCGGCCACTACCTTGCCTGGCCTGGGGCTCAGTCCTGGAACCCAAGTGTGTGCGCCTGTGTGGCCTGAGCATGGCTGATGCAAACGCCCCACCTGCATGGCCCTGTGTGACCCCTGTGAGTGTGCGTGAGTCAAGGGTCAGTGGGTGTGTCCGTCAGGGTGCGCACAAGTGCACCTGCAGGTGGGAGGCCCAGTTTTGGGACGGCTCGTCAGCCCAGGGGACACCGAATTACCAACCAGTTAAAAGATGCCTGGACCACTGGTCTGAACGCCCCTGCAGCCACCCTGCCCCAGCTCCAAGCCAGGTCGATGTGGGGGTGAGGACAGGGGCTCCCACTTTCCTAATACTGTGCTCCTGGCCTTGGCGGCCACCCTCTGGCCAGCAGCTTGGAGTTGTGTGTGTATGTTGGTGTTGGGGGAAAAGGACCTTGCACCCCAACACCTTGAACCTGGGACTCGCTGGGCAGACAGGCTAGGGGAGCTTGTACCAGTGCGTGAAGGAGGCTCACGATGTGGGTACGAGCAGCCCTGGGCACTGCCTTGCCAGGAAGTGGCTGCAGAAAAGGGGGTCCTCAGTGGCTCCTGAGGCCCGGGCTTTGCTCCTTGGTGCCTGCAAGGAGACCCTGGGCCTCCTCTGACCCTTTCCTGGGACAATGGCTCTCTGGGATCCGAGGAGGACCCTGGAGAAGGAAGGGAAGAAAGGGAGGGGAGGGACGTGCTCAGGGTGCCAAGATGGTCCCCAGCAGCTCGTTCTGGGGAGCGGGCTGGTCGGACAGCCTCAGCCTCCCCACACGAATTCCAGAAACTGCTGGGTGTCCTGGCGTCGGGGCTGCAGGTTCCGGGCCAGGTCAGGGCAGTACCGCTCTCTGTGGAAGTTCGTGCTTGAGGAAGCCTCCTGGTCCGGCAGGGGGTTGGGGGTGGGGATTGTCCAGACGGTAGGTACATTATTGTTACAAATACTGTTCTTGTCTCCAAAGTAACAGTCCTGGCCGCTGCCTGGAGGGGGCGCCACTGGGGCAGAAAAGAGTGGCTCTGGTGTGGATGGGGCTGCTCCATGATGGCCCTCAGGGTCAGTGCTTGTCCTGGAGAGAGCAAGGGCTTGATCAGCAAGTGGCAGAGGGGAGGAGGTAAAAGAGGAGGGGCTGGGGGAGGAGAACCCACTGGTGCCAGGTAGAGGGAACAGCATGGGCAAAGGCCCTGGGGTAGAAAAAAAGTCTCTTTGCTGTGTGTTGCAGAATGATGAGATAGGAGGTAGGGTGGGAGCTGCTTAGGGGAAGTTGAGGAGAAGAGGCAAGAGCAGGTGGGTTTGCAGAGCCCTGAGTTCCTGTGTGGAGGCTGGATCCAAGAAAATAAAAATTGGAGGCGAGACTCCAAGCCCTGGTTTTCATGTCTGCAAACTGGGATGACCCCTGTGCCTCAAAGGGTTGATGAAGCCACACAAGGGTTGGCTATCAGCACCCTGACACTCCCCCCTACAGCTCTGTGCCCCTCCCACCCATTTCTCTCTTTGGCCCTTGGCAGGTTCTATGTCCAAGGTTCTATCTCCAGGGGAGCACGTGTGCCCAGGGGTTCTCCTGTCTGGGGTGGAGGACACGTTCCTCCAGCCTCACTTGCCCGAGGTCACATGGCAAACCAGGGACAGAGCCAGTGCTGGGCTCTTCCCACCTATTGGGCTGGCATCTGGGCCCCAGGTGGGTGCCCGTAACACTGTGGGTAAAAGCAGGTGTTAACTGTGGGGTGGGGCCACCAGGCACCCTCTTAAAACACAACCGTCTAGCAAAGACATGACAATCACAGGGGCCCTACTGTCTCCACAGCCTGATTGTTAAAAAACAGCCAATAACTATGCAGTGGAGAAATCAGATAACTCCTTGACGAGGTGATTGCAATTCACATCAGGAGGGAAGGGCAGATGGACATCATGTCCCCAGTCGGGATGCCGAAGACACGGCATTGACGAAGTGTTCCCGCCCGAGATGCAGGACCTGGCTCAGATCACGGGGACCCACCAGCAAACCTCACATGAGGAATCTTCTATTTAAAAGGGGGGGGGGGGCATGCAGTAGGCAGCTGATTGATATTATTCTCACATTGGTTTCTCTCACTCTCCCTTCCTCTCTCTTTAAAAATCAATACAAATATACACTGAGTGGCCAGATTATTATTATCTCTGATCACATAATAATCTGGCCACTCAGTGTCTGTGTGTGTGTGTGTGTGTGTGTGTGTGTGTGTGTGTGTGTATGAGGCCTGGTGCATGAATTCGTGCATGGGTGGGGTCCGGCCAGCCTGGCCAGGGGGAGGGGACATGGGCGGTTGGCCAGCCTGCCTGCTGGTTGAACTCCTGGTTGAGGGGACAATTTGCATATTAGCCTTTTATTATATAGGATATACACTGAGTGGCCAGATTATTATGCATTCAGAGATCATAATAATCTGGCCACTCAGTGTATATACTTCCAAAAGGAGTGGGGACTATATTTCAAAAATGCCAATGTCATAAAAATCAAAGAGAAATCGAGAACATGTTCCAGATGAAAGGAGACTAACGAGACATAACAGCTAAATGCAACAAGCTAACTTAACCTGTGAAGAATCCTGTACAGAGGGGAAAGTGAGTATGGAGAGTAGAGTGGATATAAATCTTAGACCAACGTTCCGTTTGCTGAAATTGGTAACTGTACTGTTGTTATGTATAATCATGTCCTTTTACTCAGGAAATACAGACCCAAGTGTTAAGGGCCAAGACATGCAATTACACTAAAATGGTTCAGAAAAAAAACTACAGGCATTACTACACACACAGCTACACATACAGAGCAGGAGATGAAACACACAGGGCAACATGCTTACAATGCAATGTGGGAAAGGGCAGATGACATGCTAGGTACTATTTTTATTCTTGCGATTTTTTGGTAATTTTGAAATGATTTCCAAATGAAGTTAATGTTTACACACATGCATACACATATACATACACATATAACAGCTTCTCATTATTCACAGTGGTTACGTTCTATAAAGTCATAGCCTGCGCTGAATGAGCGAATACCGAGCCACCGCTCCCGGCGGAAATGTGTGTTTAGGTTCCCGCAAACCTCTGATCAGGACGTTTTAGTCAGCTGGTCATACCTAACCATGTTTTGTGTGTGATTCTGTGTAGACATCTTATTTAACGCATGCTGTTGACTCATTAACAACTCAAGGCCAACAGCACAGCAGGTCTTCGAATAACATCGTTTTGTTCTAAGGGTGACGGGGAAAAACCGACTCTTGGCCGGGACCACTGTCTGTGTGACATTTGCACATCCTCCCCATGTCTGCATGGGTTTCCTCTGGGGACTCTGGCTTCCCCCGGCATTCCAAAGACCTGCATGTGAGGTAAACCGGCCTGCCCACACTGTCCCAGTCCGCGTGGGTGTGGGTGTGAGTGGCCCTGTGATGGAAGGGCGTCCTGTGCAGGTGGGTCCCACCTTGTGCCCTGAGCTGCTGGGAGACAGCCAGCCACCTATGACCCTGAACTGGAATAAGCAGGCTGGAATAAAATGATCTTACCTATTTTTATTCTTCTTCAACGTATGTATAGCTCACATTTATTTCAATGTTTAATATTAGAAGTGTTTTTGTTTTTTTCTTAAAAGTTTCCCAAGAGGCATGTATTACTTTATAATAAACATTTCTTTAAAACAGGGAAACAAGGTTAAAAAGCAAGAGGAATTCTGAATCAAGATGGACTGCGTGGGTTCCTCTGTGAGAGACCTACTGTGAAGCCTTTGCATGATGCATCTTTGTGTGCATTTCTGGTGGCTTTTCAGGTTTTCCTGCCTGTGCAGGAGTGCAGTGGGAGTGCCACGGTGTCTCCCGGGACCAGAGAGCTCCTTACCTCTTGTTTGTGGGTCTTGTCTTGCTGGTGGATGCCGTTCGCAGAACCCGAATTGCCAATGGCCTGTAAGAGTCATGGGCAGATGCTGAGCGAGGTTCACCAGACAACAGTTCCTCGTTTGTCCACTAGATGGCGTTTGTCTTCTTGATAGGATCGTTCGGGCTCCAAACTGATCAGAGCTGTGTGGAATGGGGGTCCCAGGACCCGTAGACCAAAGCTCTCGGGGCAAGGTTGCATCTCTCCCCTTGGTCTGAGATCCTCATGGCAAAGCCATGTACCCTTGGGCTGGGGCTCTCAGAGCACATGCCTATGTCTCTCCCTGCTAGACCAGGGTTCCCAGGATCGATAGGGCTGCCTCCCCCTTCAAACTAGGTTTCCGAGGACAGGGCCGCCTTCCCCTGACAATGGGGATTCCCAGGATAGGGCCATGCTCCATAAGGACACTGCCCACTGGCTTGCCTGGTCAGCCCAGCCCTGGCCCATGGCTCACCGGGGACTTGTCAGGGCTGCTCCTCAGGGCCTCCATGAGCTTCTCCACCTGCTGAGCCTGGTCCAGTGCATCCCGCAGTGTGTCCTCTGTGCTCATCAGCTGGTGCTGTAGCCGCAGGAGCTCCGGCGCCGAGGACGGGTCAATGAGGGAGTAGCGCCTCTGATCCGACAGCGACTTCTCTTTGTCCTACAAGTGGCCGGAGAAAGGAGGAGCATGCGTGAGGGTGCAGTGTGCATGTGTGTTAGGGGAGGGGGAAATTCTCCTGGCCCCACCCCATCTCTGGGCCAGGCCCCCCCTCCCTCACCTGAGGGCCCCCACTGAAGCAGGCTATGTCAGACGCTTCACGTCCTCCAAGTTGCAAAATCCAGACACCTTTCTCTTTCCTTCTTGATTCTCCCTACTCCCTCCACACTGTCTTATGTGGGTCCCTCCTCTTGACCGCCAGACCCCATCCTATAGTGACTTCTCTACTCCTCCTCCCCTACCCAGCAGGACACAGCGGCCCCACCCATGATGGTCTCTGGAGACACACCTGCCTTTACACAAACTTGCCCCCTTCCTCCTGACACTCATGTGTGAACCCCCATTGCAGGACCCTTTCTGGTTGATTACTTCTCTGGGTGGGGAGCTCACCACCCTGCATAGCCCACCTTACCTCGGGATAGGTCAGATTCTTAGACAGCATTCCTTAGCATTGCAGCCCCTACACTGCCACACAGCAGCCAGCCATGATGCTGCAAAAGCAGCTGCCTGGGACCCTCCACCAGCTGCATCACGGACCCTGTGGTTCCAGGGGCTTGGCGGTTCCTGGGATGGCTCCAGGAGGTCACCACTCTCCTGGCCTGACGGCAGGGCAGCCTCAGCCCCACCCTAGCGTTCCCTGCCCCCACATACCAGCCCAGTCAGCTTTTCACGAAGGCCCCGGATGTCATCCTTGAGTTTCTGCTCCTTGATCCGCCACTCAGCCTTGTGGACCTCACGGCTCAGGTCCCTCTCGGGCCCTGGGGAGTGGCGATTGGCTTCCAGCAACAATACCCGCAATTCGTTCAGGCTCCTGGGGGAGAGAGGTGGGGGGGGGGGGGCGCAAAGAACAGCTACAGTCACTCCCACACTCCAGCGATCTGCCAAATGCCTAGAGACGGCCACTCTGCGGGGGAGACCGGCTATTACAACAGCACCTGCGCCAGAAGGGGCCAGAGTGGAAACATGAGGCATGAAATCATTCAACCACAGCCCAAGAGGGACCAGGATTTAGGGACGAAACACTGAAGAGGACTTGGCCTTTCCTAGAATGTTTTTAAAGTTGTTTATTTTTTTTATAAAGAGAATATTTATTTAACTAAAAAATTAAGCAAAGCAAACAAAATATTCATCCAAGGGCACCCATGAAGCAAGACATTTTAAATGGCTGAAATCAGATGAGGTTTCTTTCCTATGTCAGCCCTTAACCAACTGGCAGTAGCTGCCTGGAATACTGTGATGAGAACGATTCTCAGGCACATCCAGGCTGTGCAGAAAAGAGTGCGGTAGTCAATGAGCAATGTCTGCAATAGGCACAGGCTTAGAGAAGAGGACACACTCCTTCTAAGCCTCTCCCCTTCCCTGCAACTACTACAGAGGAGAGGGAAGCTCCCTCACTAGGTGGCCATGGGTAGTTGAGAACAAAGTGGAAGTCCCTTTCCTCCTCCTTCCTGCTATGGATGTGATGGCTGGAGCTCCAGCAGCCACTCCGCAACCATGAGGAAGAGTCCAAGAAAACCAATCACTCAGCACTGGTATTTTCAGCTACTGACAGTCATCCATAGCTACTCCCAGATTTCTGTTATGCGAGGAAAGCAAATCTACTGGTTAATCTGCCAAACATTCCTAGCTGATCTCCCACTCCCATCCTTAGCATCACAGGAGCGTGGAGGAGCTCATGGTGGCTACTTCAATAAAGGAAGGCTTCAAAGAAGAGATGGGCTAAGAGCTAAGCCTCAAGCATGGCCTGGACAGAGTGAAATGTCCAAAAAGAAGAAGGTAGCAATTGAGTAAGTGATGAGGGACAGAGGAAGAAATGAGCCTGTTGATAGCAGGAAGACAGACTCCTCAGAGGAGGCAAGACCGGGCTGAGCCCCGAGAATAAAATATCTGATTTGGACAGGGGAGGGTACGGGGAGCAAGACAGCAGTGGAGCCTTGACGGAGCACCTGGCTGGCGGTGAGTGCATGCTGGGAAGGAATGTTCCCCAGTTGCACCTGTTTCACTCCCTCCTGGGAAGGGCCACATTTTCTAGAGAGGTGCTAAATTTAAAGCAAATCTAGCACAGAAAGTCCCAGTGTGTCACCAGACTTAACAGGAGGGGAAGGGAAGAGACACCATTTCCTTTATAAAAAGATGTTTGTACTTTAACAAGATTCCATTAAATCAGAGGATGAATCTCAAATGTTTACAGGGGCTGGCAAACCATGCCCATAAGTGGGTGTAAGTAAAACAATGAAGAGAAGTGGACGACTTGGGACACGTGACCTCCCTGTCCACCGAGAGGGTGCAGGTACTCCCCAGCAATGACTGGTTGTTACTATGCTGGGAGTCAGCCCACTGATGTCAGAACTTCTGGAGAAATCTAGATTTTATGTGTAATCTTCTGATTTTTTAAATGTTCATCTAGGTGTTCTTTTTCCCCTAAAGCCTCATATGGGTTACACAAACCATGTCTATAAACTGGAACCAAGTGGTTCTCAAAGTGTGGCATGGGGAACCCTCAGGGGTCCCCAAGACTTTTGCAAGGGATCCTTGGGTCAAAACTATTTTCCCTATAATTTCTCATGTGCATACAATGAATTTTTTTCTTGGGGTCACGTAACATATTAATGACCTGAAAACAATATTAAAATACACTCTTTTCTAACTATAAATCACTGTGAGGCTAGATTTTCATAATATACTTCAACCAAAACAACAAACTGCAAAGACTGAATATAAAATGTTAAACAATGCCCCTCTTTTCATTAAATATTTTTTTTTTTGTGGAAAACAGTTACTTTTATCAAAAGCATGTTATTTATGGTACATGCAATTGGTTTATTATTTTTAAATGAGTTAATAAATATTTTCACATTCCTCATTTTTAATTTCTAATATGACAAACATAGAATAAACAAACACAAGCTCCTTGGGAATCCTCAATAAATTTTAAGATTTTAAAGGTAGCGATGAAGACCATTAAGTTTGGGAACCACGAGTCTTCCCTGTAAGTTCTGCTTGGAGAAAGAACTGTGTTAGGGAGGACTCTGAGGCCTCATCTGAGCTTAGCAGAGGAGAGCACAGTGACCCCTGGTGATGCCAGCTACCTATCCTACCCCGTCCATCCTTGCCCACCTCCGGAGAAGACTGGCTAATGTCAGGTGGAGTGAGGGTCAGGGCGGAGGGAGGGCAGCTGGTGGCAGGGCCGGCAGGTCTGAGCACCCTCCCCACGGCTACGCACCGCTCCTTCCTGAGCAGCTCCTGGCTGATGGGCACCAGCTGGCCGGAGGCGTCGTGCGTCTTCCGGGACACGGCCTCCAGCTCGGCCTCCAAGCGCCGCTTCTCTTTCTGGAGGATGTCCACCTTCTTCTCCCCCGACTTGCACTTGCTCTCCAGCGCTGAGGGTCAGCCAGCAGGAAAGAAGGCGGGGTCAGGATCGCCGTGGGAATCTGTCCCCCCAGAGGGCCCGGGCCCAGGCAGGGAGCCAGTGTTCTCGGAGGGTGTGGGGGGGTGTTCACAGTGACACTCCACTGAGTGGGCCTCTCAGGTCCTGCAGAGCCAGGCAGCCAGGGGCCGAGAGAACAGCCACAAGAGGCAGACCAGGACCCCAAGCACAGAGCCCGGGCCCTGGGTGGTGGGAAGCAGTCGTCCCTGAGACATTCCACTCCGGCCTGAACAAGCACGGGCTCTAGCTTCACCTCTGCCTTGGAGGAGCTGAGGTCAGCTGACCTTTTTGGAACCAATTAGGCCCTGTGAACGTGAGGGGAACTGGAGAGAGGTGGGGTGGGAACTGTTTCCCAGCACGGGCCGTCTCACGGACACCACCCCTGACACTGGCGGACAAGCAGCCGGGCCCGTTTGTCACCACGTCACAAATCCCAGGCGCCCTGCCTCACCCCAGGCTCCCCCCGTCCTCACTTCCCCTGTGCCTTGCTCTCTGCTGCAGCCGTGCCCTTCCCCCGATTCTAAAACCCTGGTATTTCCTCCAGAGGCTGGGGCGGAGAGACTGTGTCAAAGTGGCCTGAGAAACCAAAAAGTCCCGGTGGTATTTCAGAACAGTGTGGCCGCTGGCGAGAGAAGCTGGCTGGGGCCCCCGAGTCTATTATGGACCATGAAAGGGTACTATTCCCCCACCCACTGCTGCCCATGGAAGTCCAGTGCAGGTGAACTGGCCCAGGCCACCTCCTCCTCAAGGCAGAGTGCGGGCGGGCACCCGACCCAGATGCCAACCCTCTCCACGCTCCCCTGGCACGTGGCCCCGAGGAAAGCCCCCGCATGTGCCCTGCGGGAGGGAGACTTACCACTTACTTGGGCCCTGAGCATCTCAGTCTGGTTCGTCAAGGCTGTCACCTCCTTGTCCCTCTTGTTCAGCTTGTCCTGCAGGCCTAGGGGAGAAGGGAGAGATGAGGGGCCATTAATACTCCAGGTCCAGTGCTGGGGTCCAGCGGCCGCCACCCGTCCCTCTGGGTAGCTCACTCTGAATTAAAGGCTCCAGTACTGTGTGGTCTCAGGCAACTTAACTCTCAGAGTTTCCTCAAGTGAAAACTGGAGATGATAATAATGGTGCCCATGTCACAAGGTCATGTGCATTCAATACTGGATAGACAAACCGGGCTGGTGTGGCTTGGTTTATTGAGTTCTGGGCATACCTTATTGTTGGTTTGATTTTACATTGTTTTTAAAATAGGTATAAACTACGAATGGTTGAGCGTCGATGTATGAACCAGGAAGCTGACGTTCAATTCTCGTTCAGGGCACTTACCTGGCTGTGGATATGATCCCTGGTTGAAGCGAGAATGAAAGACAATCGATAGATGTTTCTCTCTCACATCAATGTTTCTCTCTCCCTTCCTCTCTCTAAGCATGTCCTTAGGTGAGGATTAAAAAAAAAAACTGGCCAAGAGAATTTTGAAAGAGCAGAGTTAGGCACGGGTAGCCTTGCCAGTAATTAAAACCCAAACAGAGCTTGGGTAATTAAAACATAAGCCGCGGCCTGAGCGGTTACGTTGGTTGGAGCATCCTCCTCCGCAGCAGAAGGTCATGGATCCAATCCCCGGTCAGGACGGGTGTGAGGCAACCGATCGATGCGTCTCTCTCACATCTCTCTCTCTCCCTTCTTCCCTTTTTAAAATCAATAAAAAAATTTTAAAAATTATAGAATTGGCACATGAACAAATAGAAAGGTCATTGGAAAGGAATAGAAAATCCAGAAATAGAGTCAGTTACATAAGGAAAGTTAAAAATAATAAGGTTGGCAATTCAAATCAGTAGAGAAGGGGAGATAAGTTGTTCAAATATGGGGTACTCTTTTAGGAAAATATAAAAATGGATCCTTATTTCACACCTTCTAGAAGGATGAATTCTAGAGTGATCAGAGATTTAAACATAGAATAAGGAACTAAAAAGGACTAGAAGAAACCATAAGATAATTAATAAATTAATTAATAAAGAACCTCCCCCCCCCACCCCACCCCCCGCCCAAAGAAAGATCGATTTGAGAAAATCTGCATGGCAAATACCATTATAAGAAAAGCCAAACCACAACTTGGGGGATATGTTTGCAATGTCATAAATAAGGAATTTCTAAAAATCGAACAAAAAGATCACTAACAATAGGAATAAAATGGGTAAAGGATGCAAGGAGACATGGCAATGGCACTTCATTCACAGTGAGAGAAAGCTAAATGGAAATTACATCAGGCAACATCTTTTACTCTTCCGACTGGCAGAGATCACAGTTTGCTGAAACATTGTTGGTGAGGCCTCTGAGGAAACACGCTTTTTTTCTTATTAAAAAAATGTTTTTATTGATTTCAGAGCAAGGAAGTGAGAGGGAGAGAGTTAGAAACATCAATGATGAGAAAGAATCACCGACTGGCTGCCTCCTGCACGCCTCCTACTGGGGATCGAGCCTGCAACTTGGGCACGTGCCCTGACCGGGAATCAAACTGTGACCTCCCGGTTCATGGGTCAATGCTCAACCACTGAGCCATACTGGCTGGGCGAGAAACACTTTCAACCACAGCCAGTGCGAGTCAAAATTGGTTGAGCCCAAGGAGGAGGTCGTTTACTGCAGCGGTGTTTGCAGCAGACAGACTAAAAACGACCTACACTCCATCAGCAGGAAACTGGCTAAATGATGGTAGCTCCACACAAGGGCGTATTCTGCACCACGGAAAAGAATGTAGTGATAAGGAAGAGTCTCCAAGACACATTATTAAATGGAAGAAAGTGAGGGGCCGACCAGAGTGGGAGGCATGGCACCATCTGTCACCTGTTTGCCTGTAGGTGCAGAAACGCTCTCTGCATGGGGACAGAAGCTGACCAACTTTGTGCCTTTGGGAGGGGAACAGGGGGCAGGACCCTTCACCTTATGCCCTTCGAACCATTTGTAGTTTACACCTATTTTAAAAACAATGTAAAACCAAACAAACAAGCTATGCCCAGCACTCAATAAACCGAGCCGCAGCTCTCCTCACCTGCGGGTGGGGTGATGGCTCGTGCATGCAATAGGCACCTCCCCACAAATGGCGGATGATGCAAAACCAAGTGGCACCCAGCTCCACGGCAGAACCAACCAGCCTGTCCCCAAAGCCCGTGTCCCGCCTGCCCAGCGGCCACTCACCCTCCACAGTCTCCTTCATCCTCATCTTCTCCCCTGAAATGTCGTTCGACTCAATCATCTGAAAGAAGAGGACTGTAAGGGGGACGCTCGCCTCCCCTCTCTGCCCCCAGCCCCAGCCCGCCCAGCAAACTCCACGCCTACACTAATGAGGGGACTTGCTGTGGCAGGGAGCACAGACGTCCTTGAGATGACCCCCCTAACAGAGGACCCCTCTCTGTTCCCATCATCCCAAGGCTACTGTGTGGCTCCCATTGAACACCTCCTGCCCCTACCTCTGTGGGAAATGTTTATTATACTGATCAGATATCTCCTTCCCTGGGATGCCTACAGAGGTTGGTCCTGGGAATCTGTTTCATCAACATCCAGAGGCAAGATTCCAGCCTCGGTTTCCCTCCACGAAACAAGCATCGACTGCCCTGGGGCAGTGTGTGCAGAGCATACTCAGGGCTGGCTCCCAGAGGGACTTCAAGAAATGCTCCTTCCTTTCTCTCTAACACTTCTTCTAAATAGTAAACTCAGAAGCCGAAGAAGATCAAGGAAAAAAAATCTGGGCAAACATCAACTGGCTCCTTACTGCTTCCTTCTCCAAAAGTCTCTGGCCTCCTGTCCAAGCTGGCTGTCCTCTGAGCTTGCCGTTTGTCAGAGTCTAACACTGCGGATCAGGATGGCACAGAGCTGAGCAGGCAGTCACCTCCGTCACCCTGCCCTTCATACTTCTTCTCATACATCCCAAGCCCCGTTTTGTTCTCAGCTAGTGATGACTAAGCCCCTAGATCGTTATTTACAAACACTGCAGGGAAAATGAGGCAACACTAAAACATCTTTCTAAAATTCTCATACTTATTACATTAGACTAAAAATCCAGTTGTACCTGGACATGTGGGTCCAGACTGAGACCCGTGTGTGTAGAAGTCGAGAGAGGTCTTCTTGAGGTCACTACCCACGCCTCCACCCGAGGACTGTGACTGAGGAGCAGGCCACCCTTAGACCTCTGTCCCCCATGCTCTGTGGAGCTACAGCAGCCGCAAACCTCTCCCGCTAAGGGAGTCCATGTGTGGGGTCCCGGCCTGACCCCCGCCCCCTCCCGAGAAGCCAATCAGGACGTATGCGTCTAGGCTAACCTGGGGCTCTTCCTTCCCCTCTGCCCAGGATCCTGGGAGAGCACTTCCTAGCAGAAGGGGGCCGGAAGGCTGCTACCGTGGGACCTCAAGGCATGACGGGCACCCTGTACTCGGACCTCCTGAAGACTTATTGCTGGAATGCCGAGCTCTAGTGTAAAAGTACAAGGGGAACCGGAAGCCCAAGGACCCCCGGGGCCTGTGCTGCTAGCTGTCCCTTCATATCAGACTTGACGTCTGTCATCCTGGGCACCCTCTGGCACCAGGGTTGGGCACCACCTGTGCCACTGGTGGGCAGAAACCCTGGGAAGGTTACTCGTCATGAGGTCTTGGTTGGCTCATCTATGAAATGAAGCATCGACCTCGTGGGAATGAAGTTGAAATGGGGCAACATAGGGCCTGGCACAAGGTGTGGTACCCGGAGCCACGCCAAGGCCCTTCCCAGCCCCACTGGAGTGAACACAACCCATCTGGGCCTCCCTAGCGTGCTCAGCCGGGACGTCTGGATTTGGAGCAAAGCTGATACTGGTGGCAGTAGCTTCTCCAGGGCCACCCCCTCCGGCCTTCCAGACCCCACACCCGGGACCCCCACTCTGGGAAAGTGACCAATGGACTGTGGCTCGTCTCGTTAGGACCAGAAGAAAGAGGGCGCCCTCAGGTCCCCAGGGTCAGCGCTCCAGGTGGAGATGGGAGCCCGGGGAAGGCAGGGCTTGTCCACATCAAGGCCAGCCCACGGCCCAGGGGACTCTCAGCAGGACATGTGTGGGCACATCAGGGACTTGGGGAATGGAGGAAGCCTGTTCTCTGCTCTGAGGTACATCTCTCTCCAGGCCTGGTCTGTGGGGGCCCCAGCCAGGTCAGCTCAGACCACCGTGGATCCCCACAGTCCCCGGGCCAGCTGCCCTTCTCACAGAGGGACGAGAGGCTCCCTCCTCTGAGCCCAGTGCCCCATATCTCAATGGATATGTACCTGGGGCAACGAGAACGCTTCCCTGGGCTGAAAAAAGCGGTCAGTAAACACTAGGCCCTCCCCAGCCAGCTCTCAAGCCTGAGCCGCTGTTGCCCACGGCCCCGCACAGCCCACACGGAGGTGCTGCGTACGTTGGCGTGCTGGGACGAGCACAGGGACTCGACAGCCTGGAGTCTGTTTTCAGCGACCAGCAGCTTCTCCCGCAGCCTCTCGGCCTCCTGCTTGCTCTGGGCCTCCGACCGCTGCAGCAGCTCGTAGTCCAGCATCTTCTTCTCGGCCAGGGAGATCTGCTCCTTGAGGAACTCGATGGCCTGCGCCTGGCCCCGGTACTCTGCGTCCAGCTTCTCCAGCTCGTGCACCCGCAGCTCGGCGTCCCGGCGCTGGTCCTGGGCCTCCTGCAGCTCCAGCCGGTGCTGGCCAGCCTGCACCTCCAGCTGGGCCCGCCAGTGCTGCTGCAGCCCGGCCAGCTCCTCCTGGGCCTCCTGCAGCTTCTGCCGCAGGCCCTCCTTCTCCTTCACGTGCATGGCGGTCTCGATGTCGTGCTTGGCGCGCAGGTTGCCCAGCTCCAGCTGGTGCTCCATCTTGATGCCCTCCATCACAGCCTTCAGCTCCCCGATCTCCTTCTGCTGGGCGCCAGGGCCCGAGTTCAGGGTGGCCTTGAGGTCCTCCAGGGACTTCTGATGGTCCGAGGCCAGTGAGTCCAGCTTGGACTTCCAGTTGTCCATGAGCCCCATGTTCTCGCTGGTGGCCTGCTGCACCTTGGCCTTGAGGTCCACCACCTCCTGTGCGTACTTCTCGTTGGCGGCCCGGAGCTTCTCCACCTCAGCCTGGTAGGCCCTCAGGGCCTTCTCGTACTTGTCCCGCAGCACGCCGCTCTCCCTCTGGTGCTCCTTGCTGGCCGACAGCAGCCGCTCCCGCAGCTGCAGGGTCTCGGCGGCCTCGGGGTGGTCGGCGGGCGGCGGGCCGGAGTGCAGCAGGCACTGCTGCAGCTCCTCGATCTCGCCCCGCCGCAGGTTCAGCTCCTCCTCCAGCTGCAGCACCCGCGACTTCTCGGCCACTGTGGTCAGCTACCGGGGAGAGAGGGAGACGGTGAGCAGGCCGGCTGGAGAGCAAGGGGATGCAGCAGGGGTGCGGGGGCTTCCTCTCCACTCAAGGGCCCCAGTCCCTGCCGGGTAAGGTCATGAGAAGGGAAGGGCGTCCACTCCTACCCAAGTGTGGCTTCTCTCAGGGGCCTTGCCCACCACACCTCCCAGGAAGAGCCCCCTGACTGGTACCCCAGCGATTCAGGGACTCAACTGTCTCCACAGCACCAGGCGTGGGGCAAATTGGTGGTTAAAAACCCCACTTATTTGAGGTTATGGTTTTCTTTTAGTTCACATTATTTTTAAAGGGCAGGGAAGACAGGGAAGTTTGCAAGTCCCCCAGCGGGAATGGGTGGACTCAGGGGCTGTCTGCAGGGGGTGGCCAAAGGGCCGGCTGAATGCCTAAAGCAGAACAAAATTAATGCTCCCGGACCTGCCTCCTGAGGGAAAACTCTGAGATCAGAGGTTCCATCCTCCAAAAACCCACACCTCGATCATGTCAATGGTCACAGATTTGGAAACAAAAATATTTAAACGTTTTAAATCTGTTACAAGCTTAAACATTTTTGTTTCTGAAGCTGACCTTTATTTTTTTTTTTAAGATTTAAAAAAATATATATCTTAATGATTTTTTTACAGAGAGGAAGAGAGAGGGATAGAGAGCTAGAAACATCGATGAGAGAGACACATCGATCAGCTGCTACTTGGGATGTGCCCGCAACCAAGGTACATGCCCTTGACCGGAATCGAACCTGGGACCTTTCAGTCCGCAGGCCGACGCTCTATCCACTGAGCCAAACCGGTTAGTTCAATGAACCTGTTTTTGTTTTTTCCATCAGGTTGAGCCCTGGGTTAAGGTGCCTGGGTGTGGAGGGCTGCAGCCTGTCAACTGTGCCTGGGTCAGTTTCTGCCAGTAGCCTCTGTGCACACGCGTGTGTACTGTACAAGCACACGGTCACTGGGCAACGCTTAGAGTGCAGTGCCCTGTGCCTCCCAGATGCCCCCCGCATGCGCACACGCCTTGGTGCCGAGGCCGACATGCAGAGACTGACGGCGGCTCACCCCACGCCCCATGCTGTTTACGCCCCAATCACTGCTCGCTGGCTGTTGGCGCCGTTGCCAGGGGAACGGTGGCCGCACTGTCCCCTGGGCTAGGCCAGCCAGCTGTTTGGACGTGTGTCCCTGCACAGGGGGCCAGCCCCAGGACATGCATGGGCTGTGGAGGGGCCAGCTGGGCCTGGAGCCCGGACTTGGAAGCAGGCCCTGGGACTTGGGGGGAACCACCCCCAAACAGAGCTTTCCCTAGCCTAGGAACCACTCTCTGGCCCATCCTATCACAGCAGCCACACCCTGGAGTGACACAGAAACCCATGTCCTGGGGACACCCCTCCTCGCCCAGCCCCAGGTCCTCCAGGGGGGCCCCTCCTACCACCATATTTAAGACCTTCCAGGCTAGAGAAACTGGACCTACAGCCCCCAACCTCCACCTTCGCACTGGGAGAAGGGAGGCATGGATAGGCTGTCTCCGTGACTGCCCGCAGGAGGCAGACTTTCCCAAGAGACCCCTGATTTCTGAACCTGACCGAGCCTTGTCATGGCACTGCATGGGAGGGAGGGCGGCGGAGGGTCTCACAGGACATTCCCAGCCAAGGGGACCGGCTGGGGAGCAAAGTCCCAGAGAGCCAAGCCCCTCCTCCCCAACAGGCATCGGTGTCAGTGGAGCGGAGGCAGTGTCTGACCCTCCACTTCCCCCCTAGAACGGGCACAAAAGGGAAAAAGCAATGAGGACAGCAGCCAAGGACAGAGGAAACAATCCAACAGAGGAGCCCCCGGGGCAGGGCGCTGGCGGGCTGGCGGGCGGAGGCGGCAGGCGTGTTACCCTGTTGTCGGCTAATTCTCGGAGCAGGCGCTCGGCCTGCGCCTTCTCCAGTAGCAGGCTCTGCTCCAGCTCCCCAATGCGCGCGTGCTCCAGCTGTGTCTGGGTCTGGTCCACCCGTGGGTGGGAGGGAGGGGGAGGGCGGAGGGCACAGGGAAAGGAAGCCAGAGGAAGAGAGAGGGAAGGAGAGAGAGAGAGGCGGCATCATCTACCATGAACAAGACAGGAAAACAGGTCGAGGAGAGGAGGTGGCTGAGGGAAAGAGAGGAGGTCTGGTGAGGTGGGCCTGCCTCCTGCCCTCGTGTCCTGGCTGGGTTTTTTTACGGGCACCCGGGGTCCCTCTGTCACCTCCAGGTGGCCCTCCCCCTTTGCAGCTCTGGGGAGGAGCCCAGCCTTCTCCCCTTCCCCACGGGGACTCAGGCACAGGATCCTGCACACAGGCCCCAGGATGGAGGAAGCGTAAATGACCCCAGTTCCTGAGGGCCAGGAACCCACACCACCATGGTTCTCCCAGCCTGGCCTCCCTGGTGGAGGCTGAGCTGTGCCTCCCACCGCCCACCCCCCAGGGCCCTGCAGAGACGGCCAGTCTCCCGAAAGCACAAGGGCATTTCTGTCCCAGCTTCACAACTCCCACTTCACACGCTAACAAAGCCCGGCATTCTCCGCGCACCCAGGCTGGCATTTGGGTTTCCCAGAACAGATCGGTGAGCACCCAGACTAGCATGGAGGCCAGTTCATGGTAGGGAGAGGCATGGTCCTCCTTATCCTCCTGCCTGTCCCAGCCTCATCCACGAGAAACAAGGTTAAAGCAAGTCTGGGGGGCAGTTCTGAAGAGGCAGGCTCAGCAACGTAGCACATATTTGTAAAAAGAATACACGCTGGACACCAGCAAGGCTGATGGCAACAGTGAAAACTGGTACCTCCCGCTCCTGAAATACGTTTGCAGTTCATCAAGAACTACAGAGATGTTCATGTCCGTTGGCATGTGACCTTATATATTCCTGTGAGTTTTCCTAAAAGAGCTATAAAGGTTCCCTCTTTCTCTCTCAAGAGGGCAGCATGCTGCAATGCTAACAAGCAGCTACGCTCAGTCTCTTCCAGAAAATCACAGGCTGATGATGGTGCCTCATCCCAGCCTCGCAGGCCATGTCTCCACCCAATGGTGGGCACAGTCCACTGCCCAAGACCCAGGCTAGACGGAGCATCTAGGGGACAGGACAACCATTCGCACGCTTTTGCTACGCACTGGAACTTATAAGGATCTTACTTTGGCTCTTTTACAAAACCAGAAACTGCAACTTCCAACCTGAGCTCAGAATGACCTGGTGCAGTGATTCCCGAAGTGTGACCCCACAGATCACCTGGGAGCTTGTTAGCAATCCCAGGTGCCACCCAGACCAGCTGAATGAGGCTGGGCCAGCCTTCTGTAGCTGAACAAGCCACCCAGGTGATGAATTCTCAAGTCTGAGACTCACTGACCTATTCGACCTCTTCATTTTACAGTAGAGCAAACGGAGGCTCGAGAAGGGAAGAGGCTGCCCAAGGCCAGTTGGGGCAGCTCGGCATGTGGGGAGGGACTGAACGCACTGCGGTATCTGCATGGTTTCGTGAGGAGGGCTGGGATGGGGAGGGGTGGGGTGCTTTACTAATTGACGTGAACATCCCTGTCCCTCAGCTCAGAAAGGGTGGGTTGGGTTGAAGAGTTCAAGGTCCACCTGTGTCTAGACCACGTGTCCAGGCGTTATAACAAGGAGGTGCTATCACTGGCCATCCTTCCCGGCTGCGCTCAGGGGTCAGGAGTCCTGGCCCCTGGTCCCAGGGCTGCTGACTTGCTCTATTACTGGGTGAGTCCATGTGCCTTTCTGAGTCTGTTTTCCCACCTCTAATTTCTGTGACTCAACAACAAGCTAATTTTAGCCAAAATTTTACCTGGAATCTAAGATGAACTAAGGGCCCAAGGGTCACCTTTAGGCTATTACCCAACAATGCAGGGCCTGGGGAGTCCAGCCAACATGTCCTCAGGCCCAGCCCTGTGGATGCCCTGGTCCATCCCACCCAGTGGCCAACACAGCAAGCATGGCCCCTCAGGCTCCTGGAGCTGAGCCATTCCCACCTGTGACATCTGAGTCTCTCGTGACCAACCCCTCCCCACTCTCCCAGAGTATGACCTTTGACCCTCCTTCATTTCTCCTTCAAAACCCCCAGATTCCCTCCGAGGGGGCCTGGAATTGCTGCCTGGACCCAGAATTGCTGCCATCTGCCCCACAAGTGCTGGGCCTGGGGTGCCAAGCAAGCCAGGGTGGTGCCTTTGACTGTTACCTCCAGGTCTCCCTTGGTGATGGACTCCTCCTCCACTCGGAACTGCAGGTCCTCCACCTTCCTGTGGGGGGAGAGGGAGCTGAGTGGGCTTTGCCCAGACAGGTGGGCTTTCCCAAGTCAGCAATGACAGAGATGAGGCCACAGATGGCCCAGAGTCTGAGGTCAGACCACACAGAAGGTGCTGTCCCCGTCTAGGGGACACCTGCCCAGAGCCACACGGCTGATGGGGCAGAACCTCCTGCAAACCTCCAGCCCTCCCAGCTTCCCGGCCTGTGCTCCACGCAGAGACCACCGACTTCCCTACAATGGGAGTGCTTAATGCCACAGCCCTCCTCCCCAGGGTGGCTGTGGGAATAAATTAACACGGAGTGATGCTAGTGACCACTCTGTTTTCATCACTGCAGGGGACAGACACTGCCACATGGAACAGTGGAGGGTGGGAGGTGAGGTGGGGGGAAGGCAGGGCAGGAGGGTAGGCTTTTCCCTGCTGACCCACACTCATTCACAGGCCTCAAAACTGGGGGCTAGAGTCCCAATCCCCACTGCTCCCTGATGTGGAGGGCACCACCCTCAGGGAGACACGGTCACCCACCCATGCGCAGACACCACAGGGAGACACAGGCACATGACAGCTCACAAAGCTGCTCTTACTGGGCTTCTGAAGCTCCCAGCATACACATGAGGAAAACTGAGGCCCAGAAAGGGCAAGTCACCTGCCCAGGCTCATCCAGGGCAAGGCTGGGACTTGAACCCAGGCCCTTCCTGAACACAAACCCCACAATGTCTTCAAGATCTGTTTTTGTTTTTAGGCAAGCAGGCGTGTTGCCATGGGAACCAGATGTGTGGGCTCTGGCAGATATAAGCCCTCCCCTCCCCAGTCAGATGGTAACAGTCTGTGGGGCACATGCCTGGCTGAAAGCCCCCAAACAGACCCATGGTGGGGGGCTGCCTACTACATGGGGGAGGGAAGGAAGCCACAGAAATCTGTGTCAGCCAGGAGACAGAGAGGCTCCTGGGCCAAGGGGAACCCTGTCCCCCAGGCGACCCAGGACCAAGCCAGGCCAGGGTACCCACAGAAAGGAAACCACAGCCCCACTAGCCACCGAGCCCAGGCAGAAAGAACCAGTGAACAATGGACAGGCTGGTGGCCTGGGACAAGTTCCTTCCCTGCCCTGAGCCTCAGTTTCTCATCAGTGACATGAATTAATACCTGCCTAGGCCCGTGGTCGGCAAACTCATTAGTCAACAGAGCCAAATATCAACAGGACAACGATTGAAATTTCTTTTGAGAGCCAAATTTTTTAAACTTAAACTTCTTCTAACGCCACTTCTTCAAAATAGACTCACCCAGGCCGTGATATTTTGTGGAAGAGCCACACTCAAGGGGCCAAAGAGCCGCATGTGGCTCGCGAGCCGCAGTTTGCCGACCACGGGCCTAGGCTAATGGTAAGGCTGAGACGGTGCAGGTACAGCACTCAGCATGGGGCTGACACCAGGTGCAAGGCGTTTCAAGCATCCCTTTGCTGCTGCTTCTCTAAGCCTGTTTCTTGACATGTGAAATGGGAACAGCTTCTGGACAGTAGCTGGCCCAGAGGGGCGCTCCACGGACCTGAGCTGGTTCAAGGGGTGAGGGCACTGGTCTTCCTCATGGTGCATATCTCCCTAGGGGCACGGGGCATGAGAGCCACCCCCTCCACGGGGCATTCTCCTCGTGATAGGCTTCCTGAGCCGCGTGGGGCAGGAACAGTGAACCCCACCAGGTGGGAAGGACAGTGTCCCCATGTGTTCAGCACCATGCCGGGCGCTTTACTGGAATTATCGTGTAAGTCCTCCCAACAGTTTGTAGAAATGGGGATCACCAGCCCACGATACAGATGAGATGACTGAGGCCCACAGAGCTCATGCCACTAGTCCAGGTGGCACAGCCTGTAAGTGGTGGAGGCAGGATTTGGACCTGGGTCATCCTACGGAGGCGCAGAGAAAATGTGCTCTGGGGACCAGGGCAGGGGCAGCACATACCTCCTCTCCTCCTCCAGCTGGTTGGACAGGTCTACCTTCTCCTTCCGCACGCTCTCCACCAGCAGCCGGGCCCGCTGCAGCTTCTCCTCTGCTTCTGCAACATACTGGGCCCCCAGCAAGGGCAGAACAGGGTCAGCCTCCTTCTGGGGACTGGGGGCCAAGTGGGGGAGGGGTGGGAGGTAGCAGGGGTGGTGCAAGGAGTCAGGCCTGGAACCCTAGCCACTCCTGCTCCCCTGCCAGCCTTAGGTGAGCATGGACTGTGGGCCTGATGTGAGGGGTAGGCCCAGCTGCGGCCTCACCCAGTGGGAACCTCAAGTCCACCTGCCCCCATATCTAGCACCCCAATATCTGCCGCCTCCCCAACTCCCAAGGGCCTAAAACACATTGTCTTGTGAAGGCCCCTGCCACAGCACACACATGAGCTTGGCTTTATTTTATTTTTTAAATATATTTTATTGATTTCAAGAGGAAGGGAGAGGGAGAGAGAGAGAAACATCAAAGATGAGAGAGAATCATTGATTGGCTGCCTCCTGCACGCCCCCTATTGGGGATCGAACCTGCAACCTGGGCATGTGCCCTTGGCCAGAATTGAACCCAGGACCCTACCATCTGCAGGCCAACGCTCTATCCACTGAGCCAAACTGGCTAGGGCTGAACTTTGCCTTATTAAGTCCAGCACCCCAGAGAGGGGTGAGCTGGCTCCAAATGGGGGCCGTGGCCCGGGAGGGGGCTCTCATGCAGGTGACAAACATCAGGGAAGAGCAGACATGCGACAGCAGAGGACTCAAGCTGTGGGCAGGGGATTACTTCCCTGAAGCTCAACCCACGAATCTGTTAGAAAGTTCAATCTGAAACGAGGACAGGTACACACACAAAATGTGTACACGAGCATTATTCTGAAAAAGTGAGAAACTGGAAACAATTTAAACAATAGCAGGGACTGGCCACGTCAGCAAGGACGCAGCCTGTGACAGACAACGCAGCTGTTCAGACGGGGAAGAATTTTCCATGACCGAGGAAAGGCTCGCACTGAGGAGGTAGGAAAAAGCAGGGACAGTTTATTTCCAGGTTCTTTTTTCTAACTTTGTTTTTTAAAAGATGTTTTTATTTATTTTTAGAGAGAGAGGAAGGAAGAGATAGGAACATCAATGAGAGAGAAAGATCAACACTGATTGGCTGACTCCTGCACAACCCCTGCTGGGGATCAAGCCCGCAACCCAGGCATGTGCCCTGACTGGGAATCCAAGTGTGTGAACCTATCCACGGAAGGACTTCCGCCAGTCGGAGGAGGAGTCTCTCTGCACATCCCTCGTCTGCACTCTGAGTGTGAGCGACCTATGAGCCTGGCCTGGGGAGGCTGCTGGTGCCCCTCTGGGTGCCCACGGCCCCGCCTGCCCACCCACCTGCTCATGCTGTGCCTTGAGCAGGGCGATCTCCTTCTCCACCTCGCAGATGTGGCTCGTGGCCTTGGCCACCTCAGCCCGCTCCAGGTCCCGTTCAGCCAGCAACTGCTCGATGTGCTGCTGCTTCTCCTTCAGTGCCTCTTGCAAGGCGGTCGTGCCAGAGATCTTGCGGGCGTAGCGTGAAGAGGTCTCCGTGAGCTGCAGGAGGGCACGGGTGCAGGCAGGACTCAGGGATCTGAGCACCATCCAGATAACCCACAGCTCCCCAGCAGGTGGGGGCCAAGGGCCTGGCCTCCCAGGGTCCTGCCCCTCCCCTGCTAGTGCCCCTGCCTACTTGTGCAGCGGGAAGCGTGTTATTTCCGATTCAGGAAACTCCCCGCTCCCAGGAGAGTCACAGCTGGGGCTCTGCCTCACGGTAGGCTCCCTCGCCGGGGTCACCCTCTCCTGGGTCAGGAGGAACCTTTCATCCTAGACTGAGCTTGGATGGCAGCTCGCTGCCCGGAAGGACAGCCTCACCTTTCCCCTCATCCAGGACGCCTGTGGCAACCTTTTTGAAACCTGCACCTGTATGACCTGCCCTGCATCTGTATGACCCTCAACTCCCAGGAAAGGCTCAGGCTATTGACAAATTAGTAATATAAAAATGACAATAATGCAAATGGATCAATTTCCCTTGTTGAAAGATAGGCGCTTTCAACTTTCCTCAAAAACTCCAATCTGAGGATGCCTGGCGCTAGTGCAAGTCAGGGGCACCTGGATCCCTCTGTCCTCAATCCCCATACATACATCAGGACACCCCTCCCCAGCCCCACCCTCACCAGGCCACTGCGGCTGGGCCGGCCGCCCACGGAGGAAGCCACGGAGCTGACGGAGCTGATGGAGGAGCTGCTGGGACTGTGGGTCAGCGCGGAGACACCCATGGCCATACGCTTCGTCTTCTTGGCTTTGGCTGGGCTGGTGGATGGGAAGCCGATGCGGATCACCTTGTGGATGGGCGCGAAGAGGCCAAACTTGGGTGGGCACTGGAAGTACCTGGGGAAGCAAGAGGGACCCATGCTGGCATCATGGCTGCAGAGCCTGGAGCTTCACCTGCCCCCACTACCTCCTCAGAACCCAGTACAGAGGCTCATCCTTGGGGTCCAATCACCCATATCCCAAGACCAATAGAAGAGACCCCCAGAAAGGGATTAGAGTAAGTAGGGCCTGAGATTCTTTGCAGCTGTGAACAGCTGGAGCTGTATGGGGAGGGGTGTCTAGTGTATGTATGGGGGTTGGGAACAGCTGTTGGGCATAAGATAGGCGAATAACAATTACTGAGCACATGCTCTGCCCCAGTCCCTTTTCATGAATGCTCATTTTAAGCCCCCAACCACTCTACTATGGTCTACATGTTACAGATGAAGAGACTTAGGTTCAGAGAGGTTAAGTAACTTGCTCACAGTCACACAGCTGGTCAAGTGGCAATGCTGGGCCTGGAACCTCTAGCCTGCTGGGCTCCAAAGTCGACTATGCTTGGCTCCCACACACCATTCAGAGGCCACCAGGCATTCTGCAGCCCCACTCTCATGGCTGCCCTTGGTCCACCCCAGACCCACGCAACCCTATCAACTCTCTGTCATGGAACTCCCTGAATGGAGAAGCAAAAGTGTGAGGGAGACACTGTGTGTGGTTGGGGTTGGGGCTGCCACCCAACCTGCCCCTGAAGTCAGAAAGCAGGAGTAAGTTGAGAGAAATATCGGTCTTGAAAACAGGAAGGCAAAGTATTGTTACGGAAACTCTGGGTGATCTCTTGGGATCTCTCCGGTCAAGGATTCTACACGGGACCAGGCGAGCTAGTTCTGTCCAGTTTCTGACTCACTTTGAAACGACCACCCCACCCCTCCTCTTCCTACATTAAGGTCTTTGCTCGGCTGTCCCCCAGCCTAGCAGACCTTCCTTCTCAGAGCTGCCACAGACTCATCTGGGCCTCAGAAGCTAATCCAGGCACAGCCAATGCAGGAACGCAGGCCATCTAGCCTGAGCCCCACATCCCTGACCCTGCTCACCCATATATCACCCAACCCCCTCCCCAATGATTGAGACACAGTCTTAGACCCTCTTGACCCAGCATTCCCCACAGTCAATTTCCTTTAATTGGAGATGGCATGGAGCCTAGAACCAGTGACCGCACCCTTGACTGCAGAGCTCACAGTCTGATTTCCTGTGTTGCCCAGACAAATCCCAGGGAGGCAGGGACCACTGCTTCTCCTAGTGTTTGCCCCTGACTCTGTGTGACCTTGAGCAATGACCTCTCTGGCCTCCGTTCTCTCATCTGTAAAATGGGGATGATAGCCCCACCATCTGCCCTGCCCACTGCTGTGACAGAAGGATGGAGGCAGCATCTATACTGTGGTGTCTGGCACAGCCACCCACACACTCAACGCTGGCTTCCTCAGATGCCCCATCCTTGTCCACTGCACCCATCCCAGGCAAAGACAAGCCCCCTCCCACACTCCTGGGGGAAGCCCGCCGTACCTGGTGCCCGCCACCGCCCCATCGTTCTTCCCGAGGGGCTCGTCCAGCTCCACGCCACACCACTCGCCCTTGGCAAAGTCCGTCTCCCCCACATACCGCACCACGCCAGTCTTTGTCCCGCCAACCTGTTGGCACACGGAGAGACTCAGGGCTAGAGCATACCAGTGGGCATCTGGTACAGGGACCCGGGTGCCAGGCTCACCCCAGCCCTCCTTTCCAACGTGCAGGAGAGAGGAGAGCCGGGGTGAGGAAGGATACAGGTGTAACCAGTACTTCTCAGGGCTGCCCCAGGCAAGAGCTCTGAGACGGACAGATAGACCTGCATTCGAACTCTGCAGTGTGAGCTTGAGCAAGTTACCTAACCTCTGAGCTTCAGCATCTTCATCTGTGAAAAGGGATTTTGTGAGGGCTAAGTGCTATGTGTGCAGTACATACTAGAGTCTCAATCCATTTTACCCTTAAAAATGAGTGTTTCAAATGGTGGTTGCCAGGCGCTGGCAGGAAGAGGGAAACGAAGAGTTGCAGTTTAAGGAACAGTTTCAGGTTTGCATGATGAAAAAAACCTGTAGATCTGTTGCACGACAGCGTGAATGTACTTAACATACTGAACTGCACACTTCAAATGGTTAAGAAGGTAAATTTTCTTATGTGTATTTTACCACAGTTAAAAAGCTCACAGGCTAGACTAGTAAGTGTGACTATTACTGTAAAAATAGTTAAGTTTTTAAAAAATTGAAGTTATTTATACAAAGAGAGTCAGATACTTCTAAAGCCGCCCTGGAAGTTTCTCTACTTCTCCCCAGAAGCAAAACCTTAACTCTTTAAGCTGAACTGTTTGGTATTTTATATATTTCTAACTAACATGCTTACGTTGCTACTTTTTGCCTTTTCAGTTTTGGGTACCATTCACTGACTTCCCATCAAGGAAGGGGAGGTGTTAGATCCCCATCACCACTGCTTCACTCCTACTTCCGGGCTTGCCACCCTCTCCCCCCTGGTGAGGTTGATCAGATCCGGGTTTACAGAGCTATGGCCAAGCAAACACTACTCAGGGCCCCTCTGCCCTCAGTTGGGAGCCTGGCTAGAGCACTAACAAGCCTGCACCAGCCCCAGCCCCAGCCCCAGCCCCAGCCCCAGCCCCAGCCCCAGCGAGGGGCTGCTGCAACCTTAGTCCTCAGCTGCCTCCGGAGCGGAATCCTCTGTCCCTTCCTGTCTTCAGCGGGACGAAACCAGGCAGGTATCCTCAGAGATGGGAGCAAAGCAGAAAGAGTGGGACAGTCTCCAGAGGGGACGGGTCTGGTGCCTGACCCCACCCAGGCCAGTACAACCTGGGAAGCTCACCGCCCTGAAGCCCCAGAGATTCCGCAGCGGCTCCCTCACATGTGTGCCATGCCCCTTCTCTATTGACTATTTTTTGAAAGTAAAATATTTAAATAGATTTCATTGATTTTTTAGAGAGAGGAAGGGAGAGTGATAAGAGAGTTGAAACATCGACAAAAGAGAAACATCGATCAGCTGCCTCCTGCACACCCCCTACTGGGGATGTGCCCGCAACCAAGGTACATGCCCTTGACTGGAATCGAATCTGGGACCCTTCAGTCCGCAGGTCGATGCTCTACCCACTACCAGTGATGGGCAACCTTTTGAGCTTGGTGTGTCAAACTTCGCCAAAAAACTGAGCATAACTCGGGTAGCATGTCACTTTGAGGAAAAAACATTATTTCGCAATATTTATAGTTTAAATAACATAAATGTTTCATCCTCGGCATGCGGCCGCCTCAGCGGCCGCATGTCATCAGAAATGGCACTGACACGCGTGTCAGAGGTTCGCCATCACTGCGTGACTAAGCCAAACAGGCTAGGGCTCTATCTACAATTTTTATTCTGCTGCCCAGGGTCAAACTGCTGTCAGGGGCAGAGCTGCGCTCACACCCAGGCGTGTACAACCCCTAAGCTACCTTCCCACTTTGCCACCTCGACACCCCCTGCTGGGTGTTGACCCAGGGGTTGTGGGGCAGGACTGGTAGAGAGAGAACCTCATTCTTCATCTCTCAGGACCCTGTTCCGTACCTAACCAGGCCAGCTGCCAAGGGGACGCCGGGAGGGACACCGCCCTGTGGAGAACCTACCGGCCCAGTGGGGAAGAGTCGGCTGGCCAGACTGCCTGGTGGGCTGGTACACTCTGGTTGTCTGCATGCTAGGCTGGCCTCGGCTGTGAGCTTTAAGATGAACTGGGAGCCTGGTCGGTGTTGCTCAGTGACTGAGTACCAACCCATGAACCAGGAGGTCATGGTTCGATTCCCAGTCAGAGCACATGCCCAGGTTGTGGGCTTGATCCCCAGTGTGGGGTATGCAGGAGGCAGCCGATCAATGATTCCCTCTGAGCGTTGATGTTTCTATTTCTCTCTCCCTCTCTCTTCCTCTCGGAAATCAATAAAAACATATTATATAAAATAAAAATAAAAAAGGTGCTGGGCGAGGGTAGCAGGTGGTTCTGGAAAGGTCTCACCCTTCTTGGGGTGCCTCTGCAGCCACTGCGTGAAGGAACGTGGCGGGCCGGAGCCTCCACCTACAAGGAGCTGCTCCACACAGACCTGCTCCAAGGACGGCCTGGCTGCCCTGCTTCGAGCCCCTGGACACTGGCCTGTGTTGCAGGCCCCCCTCACCTGAGCTGAAGCCTTTCCTGGGGCAGCCACACCAAGTGACTGAGCGAGGCAGGGGCAGAAAGGTGGAGACCTTGGCTCAGCACGGGCTGCTGTGATGGACAGTCTCTCTAGAGCTCCTGGGTTGGCCAAGGCTCTGTCCAGCCTGCGTGCAGTCTGACTTCTCCTTCTGCCCAACCTCCCATAGATACTAAAACTCTTAATAAACATCTGCACCGCAAGCCCACTTCAGCAACCACTTCTGGAGAACCTGACCTGCCACGGCGACCTTTCTGCCATTGACGTCTTTGGGGGTCAGAGAGCTCTCCCACCACCTCGCATCTGTCTCCACGGCTTTGGCCCTGGGGCGCCTCCTGGAGCCACAAGCAGCCAGCCAGGCCTCTTCCTTCCTGAGACAACGTTCTCTGTTCTATACCCCACATGGTCAATGGTAGATGACCAAGACATTTCTGCTCCCCCACCAGGCTACTGGGCACACTAAAGGTGGAGGATACAGGGAACGTTCCTGGGCTGATAGGTAGAAGCCCAAAGGCCCCATCTCAGCCTTGCCCATGCCCTGCTGTGTGACTTTGAGCAAGTATTTGCCCTCTCTGAGCCTCATTGTCCTCACTCAAACAACAATGAGGGCCTGGTGGTCTCTGCCCCAGCAGGCCCCTCTCTGAGTCAGGATCAGCTCTCACTGGTCAATGACCCTCAGGTGGGGCTGTCTTCCCAACCCCTCCTGTCACCAGGTCTCAACCTGCCCTCTCGGTTCCTGCTGCTCTGCATTTCCAACCTGGAATATCTTTTGTCTTCAATGACCTCAATCCCACACTGGTGGTTGCGTGGCTGGTCCCTGAGTCTGCCACACCAGCCATACTGCCTCTGAAACCGACTTCCCTAAAACCCATGCAGACAGACCACCTCCTCGGCTACGGAGGGGGCAGAGGGTTGGAAAGCAAGGCAGGGCAGCCAGCCTCTGGGCCCAGCTCAGCTGCTTCCACTGCAGGTGCTGTGGGCAACTCAGGTCTCTCCGTCTGTGAAATGGGCGACTGTGAGAACAAGAGGTGACCCACGAATCCCAATGCACAACTCCAAACAGCATCTGAAAACTGGGTCAGACAGGCACGTAACAAAACTTCCAGTGTTTGAGTAACACGGGGAAGGGGAGGCATGTTTCTCCTGTGGTCTCCAGGTCTCCCTCTCACCCTCCAGAGGTTCGTCCAGGGACCAGGGCCTCTCAGGGCTGAAGAGGAAATGGATTGTGGGTGTAAAGTTTTCAGCACAGGATTCCATTCGCAGCAAGCACTTGACCAATAGAAGCCAAGGACATTCAGGCCATCGTGAGCCACTGTGTGACCTCAGGGAGCCCCCCTGAGCTCTGAGCACTTCACTGCACCAGGATCCCCTGGCCGAGGAGAATGCCCACCCATCATGAAATTAAAAAAAAAAAAAAGTTTTTATTGATTTTCAGAGAGAGGAAGGGAGAAGGAGAGAGAACTAGAAACATCAATGATGAGAGAGAATCATTGTTTGGCTGCCTCCTGCACACTCCCTACTGGGGATGGAGCCACAATCAGAGCATGTGCCCTGATCAGGAATCGAACCGTGACTTCCTGGTTTATGGGTTGACACTCAGCCACTGAGCCACACCAGACAGGCCCAACACGAACTTTAATGCTGACAATAGCTAACACTTCAGAGAGGTTACACAGAGCCACCCAAGACAGATAAAACTATTATCCCCATTTTACAGTCGAAGAAACTGAGGCAGAGAGGATAAATAACTTGCCCATGATTACTAATCTAGTACATAAACCTTATGGGGTAGTGTTGAGGCCCAAATGAAACCAAGATCCAGGGGTATCTTTAAAGCTCAGCACAACTTAATAAGCATAAATACTGTTACTTATGTTCATAAATAATGAACACAGCTCAGGCCTTTGACCCAGGTCAGAAGCGGACTTGGGGTTGGTGAAGCTAACAGCTTAGGCATCAGGGGCCCTCACCTGCACTGGCCTCTTCCAAGGCCCTGACAATGCATTCATGGGAATCACATGATTTACAAAATTTGCAAAAGCAATATTTTCTCATATAGTTTTTCCTAGAGTCCCTCGTCCTCAAATTGTATAGGTTCGGGCCTCCATAGTCACCCATGTCCAGGATATAATTTTTTAAGGGTGGGATAGGGGCTGGAAGGAGAGGTGTCAGGTGTTCACAGCAGGTCCAGGGGAAAAAAGCAAGGTCCAGGGTCAGCAAGCCAGCTGGGTCCTGGCAGTGCTGGACCAGCCAGGAGGACTAACCCAAGGGAAGCTGCAGGCGAAGGTGGGGTGGGGGGCAGGTGAGGCCCAATCCTTGTGGTAGAAACAACCCCCTCGTTCAGATTCCTCTCCCCCACCCAGAATCCAAGGGCATCCAGGCAGGCACAGTTGATGAGTGAATAAAGGGATGGATGGCCCATCAACTCCTGGCTGTGAGTCCTGGGGAGGCTGTTTCCCAGGCTGAGCCCAGTTTCCTCATCTGTAAAACGGGGGGGATAACCCCTACCTCGTCAGGCAGAGGGGGAGGACCCACAGGGACAAGGTACAGAGAGTGCTGGGCAGGTGCCCAGCATGGGGTACACCCCCAGGAAAGCAGTGCCTCAAAGTGAGGACTCAGCCCACTCGTGGGCTGGGAAGTCAATGGGGCGTCTGCTGCTACTGCGGCCAGCTCTGTGAAGGCTTGAGGTTTCACTGGGGCAATGGGTATAAACATTTCCTCTCATTCCAACCCAAATGCTCTTCCCAGAAGCCTCCAGGAGAAACCATGGCCCTGTGTGAGGTCTCTGGAGTGGGGAGGGAGGATCCCAGGCCGTGATAACTTGTTGGGATCCCCACATTGGGACTCCAGAGCCTGCCAAACCCTTCCCTGCTCAGCCTTAGAGCTCCGAGCATGTGCTCCCCACCCTGAGGTGGGAAACCCCTCCACTCTCCCCCACCTGACCTGAGCCCAGGAACCTCTCCCTCCACCAACTGAGACCTGTCCTTGACTCCTCAGACCCCAGGCCTGCCCGACACCCTTCAGGCCATTTTTTTTTTTTTTAAGAAATTATCTCTTCTTTATTGCTACATTCATATAAGTAGTTTGATATTTGGGGGCTGGTAAAAGAAAGCCACACTGTATTAGAAAGAAAGTTGTGGGAAGTTAAAAACATATGGCTTTAGTGTTTGGAAAAGCAGTTCTGAAGTGCTTCCTGGGTTCCGTATCCAGGCGATGGAAATTCTGGGTTGGGACTCGTGGAAGTCCTCTGGGATGGAGTCATGGCAGCGATACCTGAGGTTGGACCAGATGCTGTTTGCCTGGGGGAAGCAGAAGACGCCGAGCCGGCCTCCTCGCGTGGCGTGATTCCCACCTACCCACCACCATGGTTCCTGAAGGACAGGGTCAGCCCGGAGCCACCTGGGCCCTGGATTTGGCGCAGCAGGTCTTGGCCCCATCCTGTGCCCCTTGCCACCCCAGCCCAGGCCTGGCTCACAGCAGGGGCCGGGAAAACACCCCCACATTCACACTACGGAAGGATGGATCCAGACTCCGAAGGACCTGAGGGCAACTGCCCCCTCTTACTCCTGCCCCAACAGCTGGGAGTGCCGGGGAAGAGGGACTCCCGGCAGGTAGACTTGCCTAGAGAGCCCGTTGGCTCTTGTGACCCAATTCTCTCCTCCACGGCAACAGTGATTACTCTCCGTCACGGTTAGTTAGATGTCTGAACCAACCACCCGACCCTGGGCCAGGGATCTTGAGCGCTCTAGTCCCTGGCCATTTCATGATGGTGGCCCAGATCAATGGATAGCATCAATAATAGCTAACATTATGGGACACTAAGTATAGGTACCATCTAAAGGCATTATACATATTAATGCATTTCAACTTATGAGGAAGGTACTATTAAAATTCCCATTTTATAGATGGGAAGACTGAGGCCCAGAAAGGTTAAGACACCTGCCCAGGGTCACACAGCGACAGTCTGCAGAGCCCACTTAACCTGTCTCCCTGGTCCCTCTGTGTGGTTCGACAAGGAGTGGGTGACCCAGCCAGGACCCCACCTGAGCCTCTCGAGTCCACTCCCTGCCAGCCCCCTTGTTCCAGCTTGCCTAGTGGGGTGCAGCAGTGGGGGGAAGGGACTCACCAGCACACGGTCTCCCAAGCGCAGGTCCTTGTCACCCCGCTTCACAGAGCCGCTGTCCGAGAGGTTGGAGCCCGACTCGTTGCCGGTCTTGACGGAGCTGTTGAGGACGCTCTCCCGAAGCGGGATAACGCGGCTGGTCAGCGGCGGGGTGGCGGTGCCCGAGTGCAGGGACAGGTTCTGGGCGGTCAGCGACTCCACCGAGTGGGTGTCGCTGCCCGAGCCCTCCGCCGTGGGCTGCCGGGTGAGCTTGGAGGGCCGCGTGAAGATGCCCTGCAGGGCCGGGCACTCGAAGTAGCGCACGCCGCCCACAGCGCCATCGTTCTTGCCCACGGGCTCGTCCAGCACCACGCCGGCCCACTGGCCGGGTGCGAACTGTGTCTCGCCCAGGTACTGCACCACACCTGGCTTCACGCCATTCACCCATACCCGCTCGCCGACCTCAAAGTCCCCCAGGAAGTCATCGCCCACCTCGGCTGCCTTCGGGCCAGGCTTCTCGGGGGCGGCGGGCGCAGCCGCAGAGGGTCCCGAGGCCTGCTTGTGCAGGGGGGAGCCTGGAGAGTGAGGAGAGAGGCAGCGGTTAGGGCTGAGTGAGAGCTGGAAGGTGCCAGTGCTGGTTACCTGACGGGGAAACTGAGGCAGGTGTGGTTGGCAGTGTGGGCTTGGGCAGGTCTCATTCTTCACGGACTTTGTGCCCCAGCAAAAGGCTATTCCTTGAGAGCTGGCCATAGCCACAGACACTTGGGGGCAAAGAAAGAGCCAGGAGAAATATCTTACTCCACCCCTAAACCTCCCCTCTCTCCTCCTCCTTCCCAAGTCTGAGCCTCAGGCTTGTGCAGACCAGAACAAGTGGGAGGGAGGAGGAAGCAAGTGTGTAACCTCATTCCTAGGACTGAGCGTGGGGTTCTCTGGCCTGAACTGGGTCCCCTAGTCCAGTCCTCCTCAGGGAAGGAGGACCCTGGGGCTGAGGGAGGCAAAGGCCTTGCCCAAGGCCACACAGCAGAGATGGGACTCAAACTCTGGGAGCGGGCCTACCTCCCAGCAGGTAGGGAAGGGAAGCAACTTGCTCAAGGTCACTCAGGAACAGACAAAGCAGAGCTGGCCCCACCACGCTTTGTGTGTGTGGCTCCTGAGTCCTAGGCTCCTGGGAAGGTGGGAGCTCAGAAAGCCTTCCTGTTTGCACCTCAAGGTCCGGAGGCTGCCCCTCCTTCCCGCCGGGGCCCCCTCCTTCCCGCCGGGCCCCGCTCCTTCCCGCCGGGCCACCCTCCTTCCCGCCGGGCCACGCTCCTTCCCGGACCACCCTCCTTCCCGCCGGGCCACCCTCCTTCCCGCCGGGCCACCCTCCTTCCCGCCGGGCCACCCTCCTTCCCGCCGGGCCACGCTCCTTCCCGCCGGGCCACCCTCCTTCCCGCCGGGCCCCCCTCCTTCCCGCCGGGCCACGCTCCTTCCCGGACCACCCTCCTTCCCGCGGGGCCACCCTCCTTCCCGCCGGGCCACCCTCCTTCCCGCCGGGCCACCCTCCTTCCCGCCGGGCCACGCTCCTTCCCGCCGGGCCACCCTCCTTCCCGCCGGGCCACGCTCCTTCCCGCCGGGCCACGCTCCTTCCCGCCGGGCCACCCTCCTTCCCGCCGGGCCACCCTCCTTCCCGCCGGGCCACCCTCCTTCCCGCCGGGCCACCCTCCTTCCCGCCGGGCCACGCTCCTTCCCGCCGGGCCACCCTCCTTCCCGCCGGGCCACCCTCCTTCCCGCCGGGCCACCCTCCTTCCCGCCGGGCCACCCTCCTTCCCGCCGGGCCACGCTCCTTCCCGCCGGGCCACCCTCCTTCCCGCCGGGCCACCCTCCTTCCCGCCGGGCCACCCTCCTTCCCGCCGGACCACCCTCCTTCCCGCCGGGCCACCCTCCTTCCCGCCGGGCCACCCTCCTTCCCGCCGGGCCACCCTCCTTCCCGCCGGACCACGCATCGAGCAGAGGAGAGCTCGTCCTTCTCCTCTATTCCAGAGGCGATGGCTTGTGAAACACAGACAGAGACAGGGGCAAGCAGGTGTTTCTGACGCTTTCCATGGGCAGCAGCTCCAACCTGAGTCCTCCTTTCATCCAAGGCCAAGGAACCCTGGGCCCCGGACTGGCTGGATGCTGTCTCGGGGCTGGAAGCCAACCCTGAAGGACAGAGCTTCCGGGACGAGGAAGCCACACAATTCCAAGGCAGGCCCCACACACGAGGCCAAGCAGGGTCTCCCTCGGGGCTCTGGCAGCGGCGGTGGGAAAGCACGTGGCCACCCAGGCCCCAGCAGCCAGGAGGGGGTCCTGACCAGGCGGGAAGGGACACCTCTCACCTGTGAGCTAGGCTCCGGGAGATCAACGAGCTTTAATGCCGAATTTGATTAACATCCGAGTCATCAGACCCACTGATGGATGCTCCGTGCACAGAGGCTGACATGCAGCAGCCCAGCTGGCCCTCACAGCTAACCCTGCGAAGTGGTTTTGTCGCCCCAGTTTTACAGCTGAGGACACGGGCTCAGAGATAGCAGGTGCTTCATCTAAGCTCCCAAGCAGTAGGCAGCAGAGCCAAGCCCTGGCCAAAGGCCTCTGGCTCTTGGTGCAGGGCACTTTCAAATCATCTAAAAAACGTATACACAATGCCCAGCCCCAAACTGCCATCACCCCAAATCTTGGACTCCTCTGAATGGACCTATTTCCCAGAATCTGGCTAAACCCTACGGTTCCCTACAGTCAGGTAATAATCTCATCTCTTACTTCTTCGTATGTAAGGATGTCCCCTTCCGTTTCTTGTGTAGATGAGACCACCGAGTGGGACCCTGGTTTGGGGCCCAAGGCGCTCTCCCACCACCGAGATCCCAGGAGGCGGAGGTCACGGTGGCTGAGGGAGCAGGTCCCGGGGCCCAGCAGCTCCCCCGGCCCCACCTGTGTCCCTCACCCGCACCTCCCTTCTGGGCTGTCGTGTGACGACAGGGACAGTGCCTGCCTGGTCCATGCGTGTGCCCACGAGTGCTGACTTTTGTTATTTTCATGAGAATGACTTCTACAAAAACTAAGGGGCTAGAAAAAAATTAAAAACCACAAAAGGCCCAGGCGGCAGAAGAAGGGCTCCCAGGCAGGTTCTGGTGATCTTGGGCGAGTGGCTCCACCCCTGAGTACAATAAGGGGCTGGGGGGGGAGGGGGTCCGAGTCCTCTGAAATTGACACAAACCACCGAGTGTAAGTCTGCTGACACAGACCCCATCCTGCCGGTTCCTTGTGCCTGGGCCGAGCTCCTGGGAGTCCTCAATCTTGATTTAGGATTTAGGACAATCCTGTACCACAAAGAGCTTCTGCTGGGACCTAGGACCCAGCAGCATGGCTGTCTTCCTCACCGGGTCAGGCAGGCACCCCCCTTAGGCGAAGCTGCTCCGAAAAGCAGGCAGAAGGGAAGAAGCCCCCAGCCCCCTCCTAACACTGACCAAGGAGCCGGTGGGGCCCATCCACAATGAGGTGTCAATGTTATCATCATTAAAACAGCAACTAGCATTTGTGAAGTGCCTAGTGCATGCCCCCAACAGACTGAGTACTTTTAATATATTGCATTCTTATCTTGCAGACGAGGGAACAGAGGTTATGGAACTTGCCCAATGTTACCCAGGCAGGAGTCGGGCCCAGCCGGTCTGGCCCAGCGCCCTCCCTCTCGATGACGCCCCGGCAGGGCACGCATGCCTAGCAGGTGTCAGTGCGGTCTCCGTACCCATTTCTACAACACTGCCCTGTGCCAAGGGCCTGCGTGATGTGTGTTGACCGAACAGAACAGTGGTGGTCCAGGTGGGAGCCTTCTCTACCTGTCCTTTGCTTACAGAGAGTCCCGGGTCGAAGGGAACCCAGCTATTCTTGGCAGAAGGCTGCCTACTCAGCTGTCTTCCTCCCCAGCTGTCCCGGCCCAGGCAGACCCTCAGGTAATATTTCTTCCCCACCCGCCCCTTCCAGGGGCCACAGGCCCAGGGACCAGTTGTTTCAACAGCTGCTAAAATCCAGGTCAAAGCCTGTGGCAACCGCACTCCGGCATTTTGCTCCATTTTCCCTCTTTGGCAAACCCTCATCAAATCCCCCTCACACTGGGGAGCATTCAGCAGCCTGAACTTGGGGAGGCAGGGAAAACCCTTCCAGGGCCAAAAAAGAAGGAGCGCTTACCTTTTGCAACAGCATTGTGCTAAGTGAAATAAGCCAGCCAGAGGAAGACAAGTGTCACATGGTCTCACTTTTATGTGGAATCTAATGAACAAAATAAAACTACGAACAAAATAGAAACAGAAGCATGGATGCATGGAAGAGACTGACAGCTGTCAGAGGGGAGGGGGCTTAGAGGGCTGGATAAAAGGTGAAGGTATTAATATATATATATATGTACACACACACACACACACACACACACACAGACAGCAGTGTGGTGATAGACAGAAGGAAAGGGGGTGGGAGGGGAGGTGGAGGTGGGCAAAGGGGGAGAAGGGACAGAAAGAGACTGCTTGGGGCGATGGCACGCAATGCAGAGTGCAGATGATGTTTTGTTGAGTTGTACACTTGAAATCTGTATGGTTTTATGAACCAATGTCGCCCCAATAAATGTTTTTTAAAACTCACTAAAATAAACAAACAAAATAAAACATAATTTAAAAAACAAAACCCTTACAGAGTCCCCTTCCCTCCAGGGAGCCATTGTAACACACTGGCTAGGCCTGGCCAAGCCCCTTCTCTTATCTGGGCCTCAGTTTCCCCACGGGACAGCTAAGAACTGGGTCAGAATAGCCAGAGACCCGGCCAGCACTGATATTCTATGGCCCCCATCTCTCCTGGAGGAGCTGCTGTGAGTACACCAGCTCTAGGACCTGGCCCCATCCCTCGGACGGGCTCTGAGACTCTGAGGCTCTGAGGCTCTGAGGCAGGCTCTGGAAGCTCGCTGAAGCCAGGACCGGGGCCCTGCTCCCTCCAGGTTCCTGCACAGAGCAGCAGTGGTCTCAGCAAACCCCCAAGGCAGCCACAGACTTACACCTCACAGGAGCGGCTGATCCTTTCCTAGACGCAGGCATGGGGACATTTATTGCCGGTTTCAAGTTCAAAGTAGAACTTGGGTGGAAAGGGCTAATGGACACGGTGAAGAGTGACAGCAGCTGGTGGCCTGGTCCACAGAGGGTGGGAGGCCCAGAGGAGAAGGCATCCTCCCCTCTTTCCACAAGGACTCGAGTCCTACCCTGCCTGGGGAAGCAGGCACAGGTCCTTTCCACACCTGCCGCATCGCAGCCACCAAGGGTGAAGAGGTCAGTGCCCCTGACTAACCAGCCAGGTACAGTATGTTTTAAAAATTCGTATGGCACACCAGTGTGCTGCAACACCCCGGTTAAAAACCGCTATTCCAGAGGAAAGCTAAGAGCCCGCTTCTCTTTTTAGAGGCAAACTCCTATTCCCTTTTGGTCTTCCCTGGGAGCTGCCTCCCCATCTCTCCTCTCTCCCCAGACTGGCTCTCCAACAGAGCCCACCCGTGGCATCCACACCCCGGCCCATAAAACAGCAGCTTCTCCTCTCATTGTCCTCCACTCGCCTTCCCGCAATCAAGCTTTCCTCTCTCTATTTAAATGTTTATCACAAAGATCATTCATGTGCCCACTGAAGGAAAAGTAGAAAACATAGGTTAGCAATTTTTTAAAAAATTAAAGCACTTATAGTTGTATCATAGACATAACACAGTTAACGTCGTGGTGTATGTTTTTCTAGACCTTATATGTACATGCATATATACTGCATAGTTAAAAGCACAAGCGAGGCCATATATAGATACGACTTGGTCTTCTGCACTTGGAGAGGTGGGTACTCTCCCATCCGGCACCATCTAGAAGGAAGTGGCTCCATCCGCTGAGGAGACTCTGCTTCCCAGGCCCTCCCTGACCCTCAGCTCCCGACCCCTCCCCATGGACACAGCTGGAGGGAGGCCGACAGTGCCCCTTCCCAGACCTGTGGTTGCTGTCCTTGCTGTCCCCCCTCCTCGGAAAGCTCCCTGTTTCTGTGACAGGACTGGGGGGCTCTCTGCCTCTTCCACCCTGGTGGTCCTTCCCAACAGGGCAGCCTCTGTTCATTCCTCCTCCCACCTGCGTTCCAGCCAGTAGTTGCTGGTAAAGGCTTAACAACTAGCTCTCTGGGAGAAAATAAATAAATAACTCTGATTTGTAGCATTTGCCAATTTCCATGGTGTAAATTTTCCCAGCATGGCCAATTTCAAACTACCAGCATGGTATCACTGGACATGGTGTTGGAAGAAATGACATAGTATTTCCACCACAGAATAAATATCCTCAAAAACACAGGTATTATAAATCTTACTATTAGTAAAATAACAGCAGTATGAGGGTACAAACACTAAAAGAAGTACCACTAGAAGTCATGAGTTTTGAACATTTATTACCTTTGTTTTTTAATAGAATTTATTTAATTGTAAATTTACACAATCTGCTTTAAAAAGAATAATGGCTGTGATTAACATCTGACTGGCAAAATTCCTGAAATTTCACAACTGGTCCTTGTGAGCTGGCATGGGTTGGCACTACCACACCACCAGTTCCAGCCCAGCCCACACCCTGGATGGGTGGCTCATCCAAGACCCATCTACATTCTCTCTATACCCCACAAATGAGAGATCGGAAGGGGATCCAGAGAAGCACCAAGTCCCTGAGAGTCTCCACTCAGAGAGCAGGGGGGGAGAGGGGGAGAGGCAGTGCCTGGGGAACCCTGACCTACACTGTGACTACGCTCCCCATATAACCCTACCCTCTCCTGAAGCTTCAGCTACTGCCTGTAACTGACATACTTCTGCTTTTTAAAAGACACTAGTAAATCCTCCTTGTAAAAGATCTAAATGACACCGGAAGATATAGAATGAAGTTGGGCCCTAATTGCACTCTCTAGCTCAGAGTCCTCCCCTGGATACCAGACCTGCCCACCTAGCAGCTGCCTCCTCCAGGATGTCCCCCAGCATCTCACTCGACATCCTGAACCAAAGGACCCCCCTCTCTAAGAGCTCTTCCTCTGTCCTCCCATCTCGGAAGTGCCCCCTACCCCTTCATTTACTCAGGCCCAGACCTTCATTGCTCCTTCCCCTCCTACCTCAACAATCCAGTTACCCATCAAGATCCAGCAATTCCACAGAGGAAACAACTCCTAAGTCCACATTTCTGTCTAGGGTCTCAAAGGCTCCTCCCAAGATCAGGCCCTTGAGATTTCATACCTGGCTCAGCACAGCAACCTCCAAAATGGTCTCCCAGCCTCTTGTCCCTCCTCCAAAGCCTTGAGAGGGAGGCCTCTGCAAGGCAAAGCTAATCACGCATCAGCCCTCCACCCCGTCCATTTGAAATCTTTGGATACAGATCACTTTTTATGTCACCTTTTTGCTTTTGTAATGCTACTTTTGTAATAAAATATAATAACAGTGAAATACAATGTTTTTAAGAAGAAAAACTAAAATAAGGAAGGTAATCTGTGCCCCGTTTCCCAATGAAATAATTTAGAAAGAAAGAACTAACTCACAAAGCCCACAAAAAACAAAACCTGAATCTAAGTGCCCCAAAAGAGGGGACCGGGGGAGCAGTGATATAAATTATCAAGCCACCTTTAAAAATCATTCTCGCAAGGAAACGTGTTTCTGATGTGATGCTTGATGAGAAAGCAAGGTTTCAGAGTGCCCCAACACATAGCACTGAGGCACCAATGCCTGGGACTGGGGGGATGGAACACAGGGACAGGACAGAAAGGAAGCAATTTGAAAAAGCACAAGCAGGGGCTTTGCAGGAACCCCCAGAGACAGATGTGCTGTGAAGCCTGCTCCCTGCCGTGAGAGGCCAGAGGGAACAAAGCGCGCCGATGCTAGGATCTGGTCCCTCCAGGAGCTGGTCAGTTTCCTAAACGCTCCACAGAAAACAGTTCCACAGGGTGTTAGGGGTGTAATGAAAAGTAAAATTTAATCTCAAATTGCAAACAAGCTTGACAACCAGTGGCTTAAAAAAAGTTAGGGTTACGTTGCTGCAGGACTTTTCCGAGCCTTTAAAGTGCACTGTGACCACTTAGGAAGGGCTATAAATAAGGTAACCGCATGATTCATCAGCCAAAACCAGGCACCTTGGAGAGAAAGGAGGTGTTATTAATCCAGCATCATGCCAAGACCACAGGTGTAAACTAGGGCTGTCCCAGGCAGAACGGGGCCGCCCTGGCCTTAAAGTACAGCCTTTTCCTCTCTGTGTCACTAAGGAAACCCTGCCTGCCCATCAGACCAGCTCCAATAGCCCTCACCGGCAGCCGCCCCCCAGGGCTCCATTCTTCCTTGGATTTGCACAGTCTGCCTGCCAGGATACGCATCTGCACCCCACCCAGAACCCAAGCCCTGGGAGGTGGAGCCCATACCAGCTCCTCTCCCCATCCTTGGAGCCCCAGGACCAGACGGAAATGCAGGCTGGCCATGACGCTGACCTCCCCTCCCTGGTGGCCCCAAAGCAACACACCTAAATGCCCACAATCCCTGAAGCCGCTTTCTGCTCTAAGCTCCCGCTCCTCAGCAGCAGGTGCTCGAGGCATAGGTCACGAAGAAGGGACGAGGTCTCCATGCATTCCTCAAGGGAGCCTGGCTTTGCCACCATGAGCCCCCAGCCCAGTTCACCCTGAGGTCAGTCCTGAAGGTACCCGCCAACATGGCCTTCAGGAAGAGCCGCGTCCACCCGTCCCAGCACAACCTGACCAAGGTAGCCTTCTGGCTACCACGGGCCCTGCATTCCCCTGCTGCACTGCCTCCACCACCCATCCCGGGAGAAGGGACGGCTCTCGGCCACTACGGGGTGGGCCTCAGTCCCAGGGATTGCTCATCACCCTTCCAGAGCCACATGGAACTCAGAAGCCCCTGCCATTCCCTCTACCCCCAAATCAGGAGGGGAAAGCCACCTCCCAGCAGACTCGGCCAGGGACCCAGGGAAGGAAGAAGTGGGTGGCTTACCCTGGAAAGAGCAGAGCCAGCTGCCCATGGAGGAGCCCTCTGCGGCCACACCAGGGCAGGCAGTGCTGGCAGCTGGGCCCCCGCCCCCTGGATCAATACCAGCGACGTCAGGAGCATTAGGAGGCTTCAATGCCCCTCCCCGCCACAGCCCGGCCACAGAAAAGCTCGGCTTGGCTTTCCCCATCCTGATGCCATTAAAAAGTTTAGGATGTGGTCAGGGAGAGCCAGGGAGGTTGACCTTGAAGGGAGTGAGTGCTGCTGAGGGCTGTGCTGGCTGGTCTGGCTCTGCAGGGCCGGGAGCCCTAGTTCTGCCCGGGTTTGCACAGCATCTGGGACAAGTCGCTTACAACGGGGATGATGCCTCCTGCCCTCCCAGGGAGCAGGGGTACCAAGGTGAAAGACAACCCTTTGGGGTGGGGTGGGGTCCGTGTCTAAGACTAGTGGCCAGCTCTGGGGCCCCGCTGGGGCAGGGCAGGCTGGCTGCCACGTCTGGAACACCCAGGAAGTGCAGGGGTATCCAGGCCCAACTCAGTAAGCCAGAACTAAAAGCTCTGGGACCAGCCCCAGGTGGGCCCTTTGCGGGGATCAAGATAGAGGGGTGAACCCCACCCCGAGTAGCCCGCCCCCTATCTGAGGGGAAATCCACGCATTCCTCCTTGACCTCCTGTGTCCTGGGTCCCCAGCATGAGGAATGGCTGCAGGCACATTAGGGGACAGTTGTGACCAGCTTAATGAGGACAGCCCACTCCTCCCACCCTGCCCACCTGTCTGGGGTCTGAGCTGAGTGTGTAGAGCTGGGACTGAACTTGGGGCACCAGCCACCCCCTCAGATGCCAGTGGCTTGAGCCAGCTTTAGACCCAGCCTAGCCTGAGTCTCAGCTCCAGCCCCATCGCTCTCTGACCCTGTAACTCTGGGCAACGTAGCTGAGAGCTCCAAGCCTCAGTTTTCTCATCTTTAAAATGGAGAGAAGAGCAGCTACCTCACTGGGTTGTTAATGAGAAATGTGATAAGATGACTGCTGCAGAGCCTGCTTGTGACATAGACAGTGTCAAATGTTGTCCCTCCTAGAGAGGACATCTCTGGGGCCGGACCACCCTGTGAGGGATGGGAAAGGTCCTTCCAGGACCTGCCTGCCCAGCGGAGCCAGGGCAGAGGGGAGCGCGACAGTGGCTGTGGTCTGTCCCTTCACTCAGCAGCCGAGTCCTCCCCAGGCCACTGCAGTCAGCCCTTCTTATTGGGGCAAATGGACACCTGGCCTGGCCCGCCCTGACCTGGGGCTCAGAAGGGAACCCCATGGAAGGGCTAAGGGCCCCTGTTCACAGTGGGCCGCAGCCCCTTCTCTTCCACAACTGCAGGGCAGTGTCGGACCCTGCCGACCCCTGCAGGCTGCTCCTGACCCCAAGGGAGGGCTGTATGCCAGCAGCAGTCTTGGGCCACCAGCCTGGAGGCCTGAACCCCCTTCTCCTTCAGGCCCAGGATAGATTCCAAACCCCCCAGGTGGCCCCAAGCACAGCTCCCCGACTTCCATCTGGGGCCCTGACTCATGCCCTGGACCTTAGTGACCGCCCCCCTTGCCCACTCAAGCTGCTCTCTGGTTCTCAGACATCTCAAACCTCAGGGCCTCTGCAACCAGTTCCCTCTGCCTGGATGTTCTTCCCCTAACCTCAGCTGGGCTGGCTCCTGTCACTCAGGTCTCTGTACCCATGTCTCCTCCTGAGCAAGACCCTCCCTGACCTCCTGATCAGAGCAGCCTCCAAGTGCTCCGTCCTGTCCAGCTGGGAGGCCCCGGACCTTGCTCCTCACTCAGGCCTTTGCCCACAGGTATGTCCCAGACACCCTCCGCACACTTGCTCGGACCACCTCTGGGCCACCTCCTAGTGTGAGAGACCCCCTGCCACGGCCCCCGGCTCTGCTGCTCCCAGTGTGTCACAGCTCCTGGGACCCACACAGGCCCTCCATCTCCCGGGGCAGGGGCAGGCGCATCAGTCCAGGCCCAGCCCTTGGCTAGACCCTCTGCCAGGAAGCTGAGCTCATGCTTTGGGAGGCAGCCACGGCCGATTCCCAAAACAGATTCCAGCTTTTTACTGTCCCCATCCCCAACCGGCTCGTCTCCTCCAGGCTCATCTTTCAGGGGCCCCTGCCCCTCACACAGGGTCCCAGCACCTCAGAGAGCAGATGGCCAGTTCTAGGGGGTGGGGAAGGCAGTGTGAGGGGCCCACAAGGTGGGGTGCACAGCCCTGCCCTGCTGCTCCCACCCGCCCCTCCTCTCCAGAGACTCTTGTTATGAGCAGGGACAAAAGCAGCTCTGGGTGGCAGAAGTCTCCCTTCCCCTCGCACAGGGTTTCTCTGCCTCTGCCAGCTCTCCCCTAGCCCGGGTGTCTGCAAAGGCAGCTGGTGCCAGAGGAGGGAGGGCACCACCAAGCCCAGCTGCAGCCTTTCACGCCCACGTGGAGTACAGGGGCATGGCTATGTCATCAATCAGACATTCATGGGGTGGCACCTCCTCTCTCTGGAACAGCCCTGCGGGGTAGGGGGGCCCAGGCCAAGTCAGACCACGGGCCCCCACCCTCCGGGGCTCCCAGACCACTGTGCAGTGTGACAGGAAGCAACCAGAATGCCACGCCGTGTGCTCCATCCCCATTCCCTGGGGGGACCCCTACACAGCTGTTCTAAAGGACGGCAAAGACACTGCGGGCACCACCCGAGGTGGGAGAGGGAGATGCAAATGTGGGCACAACCCGTGACTTAACTCCTAAACAGTACGTGCAGTAGGAAAAGACTGGAAGGGAATACGGCCCAGTGGCGGCTGTGATTACGTTCAGGGGAGGGCTGTTTCTTCTTTTATCACTTTCCAGTTTTTCTGTAATGAGATTACAGATGGGTGGAGGGGAAAGAAATTACTCTTTAATGAGTTCTGTACCTGCAGGCACTTCACATTCCTTCACTGACGTGATCTCATCAGAGATGCTATGGCCCCATTAGTGGCTCAGAGAGGTTAAGTAACTCAGGGGCAGAGCACATTAGACCTGGATCAGAGCCACATTCAGGCCCCTCTTGACCAGGAGGGAGCAATGAGGAAAGGACCCAGAGGTGCCATGGGGCTCTCTCCAGGAGAGAAGAGGGTCAGGGTCAGGCTGGCAGGTGCCCTTCTCCAGAGAGTGGGCTACCCACCGCCACTGCCATCGCCCCCCTGCACCCGACCAAGCTCAGCCCACTCGGTACCTTTGCCCACGCTCGACTCCACTGCCTGCAGGTCCTCCTCTTCGCCAATACATTCTCCCACTGTCAAGGCTACGCTCTTTCGGGCTTCCTCCAAGAAGTCTTCCCTGATGACCCACGTATGGTGGTCAGAGCCCTGGCAGTGAGTACAGACATCCTCGCCTGGGTGACCAGTTGTCACCGATCTCCCCAAGCCCTGTTCCTTACCCCCTCAGCCCGTCCTACACGTGGCGGCCGGAGGGATGTGTGCATGCTAACACCCTCCAACAGCTCCCATCACACTGAAGCCCAAAGCCCCTGCCCTTCATCCTCTGCCTCTGCCACCCTCCCCAGCCTCGTGCACACTCCTCTCTACCCAGACCTGCCTTCCTTCTTAACAAGCTCAGTCCATCCCTGCCTCACGGCCTGCGCTCTGCTGGTTCTCCCGCCCAGAACGTCCTTCCACCTTGTTTTCTCTGCCCTGGCTTCTTCTCATTGCTCAGGAGAGCCGCCCAGGAGTCAAGGAAGGTTTGCCGCCTTGGAGGGGGAGTCTGGACCTTCAATGAGGACGACGGGGCAGACCTAGCTGTGTAGGTCACCTGTGGCCACACCGCACAGCTTCCTCACCTGTCATGCTGGTTGTTTGGCTTTGCCAGGGACCTGGTTCTGCCAACCGCCCAAGCCTTTGGCTCAAACTCTCCTTGACCCAACCCAGGACCCAGATTTCCCAGTCTGGCCTCCGGCTATTTTTTTTTTTATCTCCCCAACTTCTGTGCCAATCAGATGGCATGGAAGCATCACACCTTGATGGCTGCAATATACTCAGAGCAAGGATCTGTGCCCAAAGATGTCCATCACAGCATCTTTTTATCAAAGTGAACATAAAAAACAATCTCAATTTTCAACTGCAGAGAATGGGTTAAGAAAAATTTTCCAATTCCTTCTATCCTATTCCTTTTGATTCACAACCCTCCAGTGGCGTCCCGCTGCTATTAGGATGTCAGTAAACTCCCTGCATAACCCCGAGCTGCCCCCGCCCGGTCCACCACCTCACCAACACGCTCCTCACTGGTCATATTCCAGCCGCACTCACTTGCTTTCCCACCCTTGTACTCACCATGCTCCCTCCTGCCACTGAGCCTTTGCACGTGCTGTTCCCTCTGCCAGGAATACCCTCCCTTCCTCATCTAGGAAACCCATCACCTTCCAGACCCCAGCTCACCTGTCCCCACCTCCCAGACCTGGGCAGGCCCCCCTTACAGGATATCACGACATTCAGTCTCCCCACCAGACTGGCAGCCCCGAGGGCTGGGACCACATCCAGTTGTGTTCAGAATGAGAGTCCAGCGGTTAGGGGTTAGGACTGTGTCAACAAAGCAGGCCCTTGACTTATATTTGTTGAATGAACAGGATATGTTCCAGCCATTAAAAATGATGAGCATGTGAAGTTTTAATGATATGAAAAATTCACCTAATCATACTGAATGGGAAAAAAGCAGATTTTCAAGTTGTAGATGCAGAATGATTACAAATAGGTTTAAGAAAAAAAAAAAATAGAGTAAGGACATAAACCACAATAATAGTTGCCTCCAGGGGATGGCAATTTTACTCCTGCATCGAACTGTCCACAGACCCCACAGGGGCCACCTTACTTTTATGATCAGAAAAAGCAAGTCACTAGCATCAGTTCTCTACCACGTGCCCCCAGAGCTGGTTCCTCCAGCCAGGGTGCCCTCTGCCCACCAACCGAAAGACCAGGGTCAGATAAGGAAAGGTTAAAGGGCACGGTTCTGGGTGGCAGACAAGAAGGCTGGTGGGAAAATGGGGCTGGCTCCATGAGGACAATCTCAGATCCCAGAAGGGAATGAATGGGGGCAGAGCGGCGGTGGAGTCTGAGTGACCTTGGGCAAGATGCCAGGCCTCCCTGGAGCTCCATTTTCTCATCCGCAGTGGCACCCGCCTCCCGGGCTGGGGGAGCATGAACAGGCCCAGCGCACACAGAGCGTGCATCGGTGCTTGTCACTAGTTAGTTGTTCAAGGGATCACGGCCAGACAGAAAGAAGACCTTCCACGTGCCGCTGGCCTCCGGGTCGGTCACAGAGCGGCTCTCCCGGGAGATCCACGCCCCACCCAGCCCCTTACCCTTGGCCCTGCGCACCTTCCTTGGAGCCGCTGGCTGCCGCCGTGGCAGAGGCTGAGGCTGACCCAGCAGACGTCCGGCCCATGGGGCTCGAGTGTTTTCCCCCACGGCCAGGGGGCTTCAGGCCGCTGGGCTTCTGCATGGTGGTGCCACTCAGTGGGCGGGAAAGGGCCCGTGCAGGTCACGTTCTCCCTGCCATCGTCACTCACCTGCCGGTAGAGAATAAGAGTGATCACATCATAACGTCACCCTGATGCCAACACCGCAGGACTCCAACACTGCCAACGCTGTGAGGCACAGACCACCATCACCCCTCTTCTCCTACACGGGAAACTGAGGCACGGGGCCGCGGCAGCAAGAGTGGGCCCAGTGTGGCAGTGGTGTTGCCAGGACGAGTGTCCTGGCCCGCTGGACTCAGCGGTTGGCCACGTTCTCTTTGCCCACCTCCTGGGCCTGGAGGCGAGAATCAGGAGCAAACTGGTTTCGGGTCTACAGCAATGCTGTATGAACCCCAGAAACCCCAGGCCAGGGCCACGAGGCCTGCACAGCCCCCAACAGCTGAGCGTGTCTCTCACCACAGAGCACAGGCTGGTGTGGACTCTGACATGCACGGCAACCCAGTGAGTTCCCCTCCATCAGCCCCCAGACTCTCCAGGACTAGCCAATAACTCACACCCCTCCTGATGCGGGCTGACAAGGCATCTAATTTCATCAACCAGCTGACTGCTCTGCCTCGCCACCCAGGCCTCACTCGGCTCCTGGGCTCACCCTCCCGCACCTGCCCACTCCACCGGTGCGGGGACATACACACTGAGGCCTCGCCCCTCACCAGGATGGACTCACGTGCCCTCTGCCTCCCGTCACCGTTACAGCTCCCTGCCTACATGACTAAAACGGGAAGGGTGCGACGCACACGGTGTCTGGGTGCACGGGGCACTAGCATTTTACAAAGGGGAAGCTCCAGTCTCCAAGGCCTAGAGGACAGGCCACCGTCCCCTGGCCTCCTCCCCACTGCCCTGTGTGCACTCCCTCTCCTGCACCCACGTCTACAGAGGGCACCCCATGGGCCCGGCCCCGTCCTGCCCGAGCCGCGGGCCTCTGCCTCGGAGCACACCGTCCAGTGGGGAGAGGGAAGGCAGAGCACCACGGACGAATGGAGGATTCTGATGAGAGCTTTCCCCCCTCAGGACCTTGAGAAGGAGAAATCAAAGCCTTCTGGGCACTCCACTCTGACGGAGTCAGGGATGCCAAACCCTGCGCCTGTCCAGCCGTATTCCTAGCCCCGCCCCCCGCTTGGTCACGGAACATTATCCCTTTGAGAGAACCCTTTTCTCCACTCTGGATCCACATGACTTATGTGGGCTGACCCCGCACACACTCCTGGAGCAGACACGACGGGGACCTGGTCAGAGCCCCTAGTGGTTAGCTGAGGGGAAGTCACGTGACCTAAGGAGCATCAGGGCCTGGACTCTGGCTGGAACCTTTAGGAAGAGGTGCTCTCCTTGCCCCGGGGCTGCCTGGGTGTGGGATGGACGCCAGTAACTGCAGGGCCATCCCAGTTACCACCTGGGAGAGCTGCCAGGAAGGATGCCAACACAGAGAGAGCAGAGCTGAGCGGCTGGATTTGGAGGGCCTGGATCCAGCTGAGCCTGAAGGCGGTCACTTGAGCCCCTCGCTGACATCAGCCAACACATCCTCACTCACACACGTGCACCGTTTTCTCTTTTCGCCTAACCCTATCTGGGGACACCATTGCTTGCAACCACAGAAGTCCCGACTAATACAGAAGCCAACTACAATGCTCACGACAGGAAAACACAGTGTCCTCAGAACGGCTCTCAGGCCAGCAGGATGAGCCAGCAACACCACTACCTGTCCTGGGAAGATCAGCCCCGGGAAGGACCGGCTCCTTACACGGGGCTGCCAGCCATACGAACCGAGAAAAACAAGGTCCCCCACGGCACACAGTGCTGCCGCCTACACGCCCAGGTGAGCCGACAGGAGCACGGGCGTTCTTGCCGGCCCTGATGTGCCCTGGAGCCTGCAAACCCAACACCACAGTCCCCTGACCCATGACTCTGACACCCCGGGAATTCTGGGGCCTGGAGACACTTGGTCAGGCTACAGCTCCCCGGAATCTGGCCCTCCAGGAAGCTCGCTCACTGGGGAACTGCCCCATAGTCTGTGACGTCTCTGTGAGCCTGGTTAGGCTGCGTTGGCACCCCCGAGCCTGACAGGGACGCGCTGAGCCAACAAGGGCATGTGAGGGTGGTCTCTGGTGACCGCGAAGGGGTGGCCACTCTGTGGGTGGCCAAACAGGCTTCCTGTTCCTGTGGCTTAGCCAGGGGACCCTCTGACCTAGGAAATCGTGATGCAGCCCACATGCCTGAGGCAGAGAAGAGTGTGTTGCTGGGACTGAAGCCAGGTGCAAGGACCCACTTTCCATGCCCATGGCCCCATCTCTGCCCAAGACCCTCCGAGAAAGAACACTACAAAGCATGTATCTAATAGAGACTTGTATTCAGAACATATAAAGAACTCTTACGACTCACTGATAAGATGACAACCTAATGAAAAATGAACAAAAAACGGAACGCCATTTCACTAACCAAGGGAGATACGCAAACAGCAATAAGCACATGGAGATAGGACCAACATCATCAGTCGCTAGGCAGTAAGGACCAAAACCTCAGAGAGATACCACTTCACACCAATTAGAAAGGCTTAAGAGCAGGGAAACGGACAATATCAAGTGCCGGTGGGGATGCACAGAAACTGGCACACACACATTGCTGGTGGAAATGGAAAACGGTACAACCACTTTGGAAAACAGTTTGGCAGTTTCTTAAAAAGTTGAATACATACCTACCATACGACCCAAACACCCAAGAGAAATAAAGACATATATCCATTCAAAGATTTATTTTTAAATGTTCATAGCAACTTTATTCATAATAACCAAAGAACGGTAAAAACCCAAAGGTCCATCCACTGGGGAATGCACAAACATGGCGTGGCTCAGTGGTTGAGCGTCAACCTGTGAACTGGGAGGTCCTGAGAGGTCTTGGTTTGGTTCCTGGTCAGGGCATATGCCCAGGTTGCAAGCTCGATGCCCACCCAGTGTGGGGCATGCGGGAGGTGGCCGATCAGTGATTCTCTCTCATTGTTGATGTTTCTTGCTCTCTCTCCCTCTCCCTTCCTCTCTGAAATAATTATATATATCCTATAAAATAGAGCTAATATGCAAATGGTCATCACGCCCTCATGCCTGAACAGCTCAGACACTCAACATTGGGGAGAGGAATGGGGACCAGCCACGCTGCGGTCCAGGAAAGGGACAAGCTGCCCGCCCTGTGGTCCCGGGCACCAGCAGCTGCGCCTGTGCCTGCGGCCCGGGAGAGGGACAAGCCGCCTGCCCTGCAGTCCTGGGCACCAGCGGCTGGGGCTGTGGTCCAGGAGAGGGACAAGCTGCCCGCCCTGTGGTCCGGGTGCCAGCAGCTGTGCCTGCAGCCTGGGAGAGGGACAATCCACACACCCCGCGGTCACACGGGCGCCAGCAGCTGTGCCTGTGCCTGCAGCCCAGCCTGGGAGAGAGACAATCTGCATGCCCCGTGGTCCTGGGCACCAGCAGCTGCACCTGTGGCCCGGGAGAGGGACAAGCCGCCCGCCCCATGCTCCCGGGCACCTGTGGCTGCGGCCCAGGCAACACTGCCTGCCCACGGTCCCCTGCGGCTGTGGCCGGCCCAGGTGAAGCCAGCCTGGGTCCTGGGTGCCTGCAGCCGGCCAGAGGGAGGGAAGCCCGGGTCCCAGGTGCCTGCAACCAGCCGGAGAAAGGAATCCTGGGTCCTGGGTGCAGGGCAAGACAGAGGCAGTTAGGAGCGATCAGGCCAGCAGGGGAGCAGTTAGGGGTGATCAGGCAGGCAGGCAGGCAGGCAGGCAGGCAGGTGAGCGGTTAAGAGCCAGAGGTCCTGGATTGCGAAAGGCAGTTGGACATCCCCTGAGGGGTCCCGGATTGGAGAGGGTGTAGGCCGGGCTGGAGGACAGCGCCCCCCACCACCTCCCCCGTCCGTCGTGCACAAATTTTGTGCACCGGCCTCTAGTATGTATATATAAATTCAAACAGTCCTATATCTATACAATAGTACAGCACTCAGTAATAAGAAGAAAATACTGACACATACAAAAAACATGGATGAACCTCTAAATGCATTATGCTAAGTGAAAGACATCAGACAAAAAAGAATACATATTGTATGCTTCTATTCATATAAAATTTCAAAAGTATAGACAGAAAGCAGATCAGTGGTTGCCTGGTGGTGGGAGCAGGGATTGACTGAAAACACACATGAGAGAACTTCCTGGGTGGAAGAAATGTTCTAAAACTGGATTGTGGTAATGGCTGCATAATTGTATGTTTAGATTAAAAGTCATCAAGCTGTCTGCTTAAAATGAGTAAATTAAACCTCAACTTAAAAAATACATATTTAAAAAATCCTCAAAGGGTTTCCATAGTAGTGCAATGGCCTTCAAAGCCTTCAGCAGCTCCTGCATCACACTAAGCACGCTTCAGCTTCAGGGCCGCTTGCACATGCTGTTCCCTCTACTTGGAATGCTTTTCCCTCAAATGCTGTTCATCTCTTTCAAGTATCTGCTCCAATGTTCCCTCCTAAGATTGCAACCCCTACCCAGTCCTCCCCACCCTGACCCTGTTTTGTTTTTCTCCACTGCACATAGGCAGGGATTTGGGTCTGTTTTGTTTGCTGTGGTACCCTTAGTTCTGACAAGGGTGCCTACAGGAGCTCAACAGATCACCTTTGAATAAATGTATGATGCTAGCCCATGGCGGGAAGAGGCCCAGAAGATCCCCCTCACCTCTGCAGGGCCCACTACTCAGGACTGAGTAGCTTGTGGCCATGGCGTTTCATGTAGCTGGTCTGACCTCTCCACTAGCCAGGGAGCCCTTGGAGACAGTGACCAGGTATTATAACCATGTCCCTGCATTAGAAGCTCCCCAACTGGGTGTGCTGCTGATGACCACACAACTGACACTTCCCCACCTCCCAGACTCTGCCTGCGCCTTTTCTCCCGCCTGCTTCACCTATTCCAACCACCTGTGAGAACACCTAACCTTATGCCGCCTCCACCTCCTCCAGGAAGTCTCCCAGGATTTTGCCCTACAAAAACCTCAGGACACACACTGAGCTAGGAGAGAAGATACTGTTCTCATTTGCCTCCTGAAAGCTCACGGACCACAGGTGCGGCCACAGTCTCTTGAGAACTCAGCCCCTGCAGGATGTCTGGCACAGAGCCCATGATCCGGAAACTCCACGGAGAGCACACCTGCGGTGGCCCAGAGGACAATCCCCATGGACACGCCTCCCAGGAGAGGCTTCCGGAGGCTCCCACGGTTGCCCTGATGATCCCAGCAGCCTCCAGCATGAAGAGCCCATTATGTAGCAGGCCTCGTAGGAATGTGGCCTCATGAGTCCTCACAAGCCCTGAGGAGGCAGTGCTCATCTTAGAGGTAGAGCATCTGAAGCTCAGAAAGTTCAGGGATTCACCCAAAGTCACAAGCAGCTCAGTGGCTGAGACCAGATCCTGGTCGGCCCTCCACGCACACTGCCCGGCCCAGGCCTGGAATAACATTTGTGAGACCCCTGGCCTCTGGAGAAAGTGCCCACGTGCCTCGCGCCTCGCCCCTCGCCGACAAAGGAGAAAAGAGGAGCTGGTGGGAGACGAGAACCAGAACCAGGCAGCACTGACTCAGTCCCAGCCACGACTGCTGAGGGTGTGGGGGCGGCCAGGGAGCAGAGGCAAGCAGCCCACTCCCCACCCCCACCTCCCCTAGGGCCTCCAGAGCTGGGGGAGCAGGGGGAAGGGGGGATGAGAAGAATGGTGAAGAGGAAGAGGGGGAGGAGGTTTCGGGCAAACTGGCCTTTGTGACTCAGCTCTGTTCCTGGGAGAGAGGAAGAGAAAGGGTTTCTTGGAAAAAGCTGGACATGGTGATAAATTGGCCCTTGGCCACACTGCGCTGATGGGGGAGGCCTGGGAGGAAGCAGATCTAAGCTTCGGGGAGGTCCAAACCCCAGACTCTCCGAGCGGCTGTGGGAGCTTGGCCCAGTGCCTCGGTTTCCTCACCTGTGAAATGGGGTAAAAGTACTGCTGCCTCAGAGGAGCGGTCCACAACGGCCCCTCCGTGCCTGGCACTCAGGAGCTGCTGGGAAGGGCAACTACTGCCAGGCCTCTATTGTGATCTCCGAAGGCCTGGGATGCCCACAACACCTCCCCCAGGGACGCCGGCCCAGACGACGGTGCGGGAGAGGCGGGAGAGGGCGGGTGGCATTCAGACCAACAGGCCCCCTTTGTGCTGCCCTCAATTACCATTTACTGAAGACAACCCGGGCTGCATTTCAGGGTTTCCATTTCAGCTGCCCGCCCCCGGGGGGAGGGGTGGCGGGCACACCGAAGTTTCAGTGCAGATGAGGACCAAGAACTTTCTGCCAACCGGCGGCCCAGGGTGCGGCCCCGACGGAAGGGCAGTTGTGCCAAATAGGGCATGGGAAGCCCATCTCTGCGTGAGGGGGCTCCCGGGTCAGACTCTGATGGGGGACCGGGCCATGGCTCCCCGCCAGGGTCTCCTGCCAGGAGGGTGGTGCTTGGGTAGGACGCTGCTGCTGGCTGAGGCCTCAGGGACACTCACCCCCTGACAGTGGCAGCTCTCCCTGTGCCGCTCCTCCTTCCCCATCAGGGGTCCTGGCAGTCAGGGTACCCATGCTCCCCGCCCCCCTCCTGAGCCTGTGACCAGAATGCAGGGACATAGTGTCCAGAGGTGAACTTACACCATGGGGTGGGGTGGGGTGGGGGGGGGCGGGGGGTGGTGGCAGGGGGAGGGGGAGCACGCGGAACCAGCCAGGCACAGACCACACCCTGCCAGGTCAATCGAACAGCCGAGGATTTAGTGGCTAAAATGTGTGTGGAGGGTGGGATTCAGGGGCTGGAAGGGACGGTGATGGGAGAGGGGTCTCCCAGTGCTGGCCACCAGGCTGAGGCTACCCGAACTAAAGGTGAGCCCTTATGTGGCTGTGGCATGGGCTCCCCTGGTCTTGCCCCACTGGGCACCCCAATGCTCACACCTACTTCCAGGCATCAGGCTGGAGGGGTGAGGAGCCATGGGGGACATCAGCAAGGGACGTGACAGACCAGATGTGCACATTAGCAAAGCTGCTCTCGGGAGCTGAGGGGGGTGATGGAGGGAATGAGGGCACGGAGGCTGCTGTGATGACAAGGGGCAACAGTGAGGCCTGCACTGCGACAGAGGCAGAGGCTGGAGGGGACGGAGAGGGGAAGAGGCTGGGTAGGATTTGGTGGCAAACAGCGAGGGGCAGGGGCGCCAGGGTTCCAGCAGGTGGTAGGTCGAGTCTCTCAGACTGGGAGGGACCCACTGGGAGAGACCCGGGAGAAAGAAGGCAGGGGCTGGAAGTGGGAGGTGACTAAGGGACCCTGGTGGGGGTGGGGGCATGAAACAAGTTGTGCCCTTGGGGGAGTCACTGGGGACAGGTGAGGCTGGGGAGAATGAGGAGCACAGGCCTGGGGCACCCACGGGTATGCAATGTGAGAGGCTGAAGAGAAAGAAGAAAGGCATCGCACGGTACACACTTGAGGGCACCCCAGTAACAGAAGGGCATGAATGGGGCAGCTTTCGAGGAGAGAATGTCCGGCTGGGCCGCTGGGCCTCCCAGTCTTCAGGGAAATGCACGTCTAAACCGCAAGCAGCTCCCATTTCCCACCCAATCAGATGGGCGAACAGTCAGAAAATCCGGTGATGCCAAGTGCTACAAAGGCCACGGAGCAAGAGCTTGTGGGCCGGGTGGGCACAGCCTGGGGCAGAAGACCCAGCCAGGAACCGGCCCTGCACCCTGGGAGGCACCTACAGGGTGCTAATCGCAGCCCTCCATGCAACAGCCAGGAAATGCGGTTTTGGGGATGGGAACAGGGCTGGGCGGGGTAACTGGGGCTTCATTTCTATTTATAAGACTTGTTTCTTAAGTCCGGCAGGATATACATGGATGTTCACTGCATGCTTTCTATTCCTTTACTGAATGCCTGAAATATTTCATACTCGCTTCTTAAACAAAAAACAAGACAGGCACAAGAGGAGGGGAGAGCAAACAGTCCCCAAACAGAAGGACCCCCACAGATGCTGGCCACCAGGCCAAGGGTACCCAAACGGAAGGTGAGTTCTTATGTGAGCATGGCATGGGCTACCCCTAGCCCTGCTTCACTGGGGACCCCAGCAGTCATGCCTGCATTAGAAACCCAGTGCTATGCCAACCCCCAGACCCAGCAGAGGCCCCAATGAAGTGTGTGACTGTCTCCACGAGCCTACTCCCAGCTGGCACCTCCTGCCCGTCCCATCCAGCTTGGAAGGGAGGTTTATTTAGTCTGCATTTGACCCAGGCTTAGGAACTTGCACCAGTGGTAACGCTAGAATCCCCAAGCACAAGCAGAGTGCAGGGCAGGGCTGGGACGGGCTCCCTCGAGTCCTGCCAGCTTGAGTCAGAAGCCAAAGCTCTGAGCCTCAGGCTAGTGGCCCCTCCAGCCAGGGAGAGCCAGGAAGATGGTGCCGTCTGCCTAGGCCCCTGTCCCAACACCCACCCTCTGCTCACTCTGGGTCAGTGAAGCCTTGTGGGGAGCTGCAGCCAGGGCCATACACACTCAGCACACTCGCCAGCTGGGGTAGGGACAGGGAGGCCCAGAAAGGGGTGGTGATGGACCCTGCTTGGGGTCCCAAGTTGCCCTGGGAGTACCAAGGGGCCTGGATGGCAGCCATCCAGAGCCAGCCATTCCTTACCTTGGGAGAAGGGACCCTCCCAAGCCTCAGAGCAGAGCTGGGCTGGCACCCGGCTCCAGCAGCAGATGGGGCTTGAACAGGAGGGAGCTGGAAGGACGGTGGGGCAGAGCAGAGCACACTGTGCCAGCAGCGTGGACGAGAGCGCAGGGACACTCATGGTCACAAACCAGCCCAAGAGCCCCATCTGCTCTGGCACCTGCAGCTGGGACACAAAGCAGGGCCTGAGTCCAGCGTCCGGCTCCAGTCCCACAGGCTCTCCATCGTCAGCCTCCGAGCTCAGGGCTGCAGCTCCACTCTGTAAAGTCAGCACCTTCCCTGTCCTACCAACAACCTGGGGCCACTGCAGAGCCTGGAACGGCCAGTGCAGCCTGAGCTGGACACACGGGACTTGACCATCTTCCCTCAGGTTTGGAGGGATCCTGTCTCCCAGCCAAGAACAAAGGGGATCAGGGCTGTGTCAGGCCTAGGGAGGGGAAGGAACATCAATATATTTCCCTGCCTTATGCAGGCGCACGCCTGTGCGCGCGCGCGCGCGCGCACACACACACACACACACACACACACACACACACACAGTTGGCATGCTCAGAACTAGGGCACACCATGGCCCAGGAGCCTGCTCCTGGCTGTGTGGTAGCCCATAGGCCTGCCAATCACACAACTGGAGCCCTCCTGCCACTGGCCCAAGATGCTGGTCAGGCATCAGCCTGGCTCTGACAGATGGAGTCTCCCACCTTTCCCAATGGAGAAGGGCTTGGGAACAACACAGCTCACGTTGCCCTCTGACCCGTCTTTATTCCCATTTCAAAGAATGAGAAACTGAGGCCCAGAGCAGACTCGTCCAAGGTCACAGAGCAAGTGAACAGCACACTGAGATTCAACTCCCAAATGAAGAAACCCTGTGTGGGGCAAGAGGCTCCCTGCTGAGATGACCCAGCAGCCAGGACAAAGGAAGGAATGGGCTCCAGTGTCCTGCCCCCCAGGCCAGGATAGTGACCCAATCGTCCTTCATGATTGCCCCATCCCCTTCGGATTTCTGTGGCAGCTCCATCCAGTACATCCAGACCCGGTGGCTGCAGGAAAGCCACCTCATCTCCTGGGTTCTCTCCAACTCAGCCTGCACAAGTAACCAAAAATTACCTGTGAGCAAAGAATGGTCTTTACAATAAGTGGTGCTGGGTCAACTGTATAGCCACACAGGAAAAATATCCTGATCCTCCGTGGCAGAATAATGGCCCCTCCCCAGGAACGGCCCCCACAACTTGTGAACATGTCTAGATGGCAAAGGGCAATTAAGTTACTGATGGAATGAAGGTTGCTAATGAGCTGACCTTGAGATGGGAAGATTATCCTGTAACATCCAGGCAGGTCCAATGTAAGCACAAGGGTCCTTACCAGTAAGAGGGAAGCAGGAGCAAAAGAACCAGAGAGATGGCAGTGTGCAAAGGACGCAGGCCAACACTGCTGGCCTTGAAGACGGAGGCAGGGGCCACCAGCCAAAGAGCGCAGGCTGTGTCTAGAAGCTGGAAAAGGCGAAGAAACAGACTCTCCCCTTGAGCCTCTAGAAGGAACGTGGCCTGCTGACATCGGACGGTAGCCTGAGATCCATTTCAGACCTCCGACCTCCAGAATTGTAAGATGTTGTTTTAAACTACTAAGTGTGAGCCCGGCTGTAGTGGCTTAGTGGATTAAGCATTGACCTACGAACCAAGAGGTCCTGGGTTTGATTCCAGGCAGGGCACATGCCCGGGTTACAGGCTTGATCCCCATTAGGGGGCGTGCAGGAGGCAGTCAATCAATGATTCGCTCTCATCATTGATGTTTCTATCTCTCTATCTCTCTCTCTTCCTCTCTGAAATCAATAATATATTTAAAAATGAATAAACTACTAAGAGTGTGTTCATTTGTTATAGTAGCAAAAGGAAACTAATAAACTTACTTCACATCACACATACAGATCAAGTCCTCATGGACAGCAGATCTCAAGGTGAAAGTTAAAACAATCCAGTCTTTAGAAGACATGGAAGACCTTCATAACACTGGAGTAGGCAGATTCCTTAAACAGGACACAGGAAGTGCTAAAGATAAGGGAAAGATGGATAAATTGGACAAGATTAAGAGCTTCTGTGCATCAAATGAAACCTCTGAGAGAGGGGGGATGGGAAAGCCACAGAGGAGGAGGAGACACTGACAACTCCTGTCTTCTACAAAGGACTCATATTCAGGACATAAAGAGAACTCTGACAAGCCGAGTTTGAAAAACAGCAAAAGCACTTCACAAAAACGGTATCCAAACGACCAATAAACATATGAAGAGATGTCCACCTTTAGTGGTCATCAGGGTAACACCATACATGCACCAGCCTGTGTAACAACAGAAATGTGTACACGTGTGTACCAAAAGACACGTTCTTTTCCTAATACTCCCAAACTGAGCATAACCCAAATATCCACCACCATTAGGATGACTAAACAAGTTGTCACCCAGTCACGTGCGTAAGTAAATTCACACAATTGAATAAAACACAGCAATGAGGATGAATGAACTGCAACCACAGGTAACAATGTGTATGAATCTTGGGATTATAATCTGGAGTGGGGACAAAAAGCTGGATATAAAGTAGTGCATGGAGTATGACTGTATGCTTCCATTTAAAATGAAGTTCAAGGGCAGGCAGGTGTATTTATTGGTGGTGTTGGAAATCAGGGAAGGGGTCATGCTGGGCCAGGCATAGTGACTGGAAGTAATAACAAGAGGGGCTTCTGGGAGCTGGCAGTTCTGGTTCTGGGTCTGGCTGCTGTTTCACAGTCATTTCACTTTGAGAAAATTCCACAAGCAGCGCGCTGAGGACAGGTGCACCCTTCTGCATGGAGGTTGTACTGCAATGAAAAGTTTTAAAATTTTTCCTGGGAAGGAGTGGAGGACGTACGGATGGTCCCTGCTGCTCTGGGACCTTCCCACCCACCAGACTGCCCCCGCTGGGGGGCACCTAACCATGTGGACCTACTTGAGCATCTGCCTCTCCCCAGTTCTGTGCGCTCCTGGGGAAGGCCCGAGCCCCTTGGACTTCAGGTGCCCAGGGTGTGGCCCTCAGTGGTGCTGCGCTCACTGAACAACCTTCCCAGGCACCAACCTTCCCTAAAGAAGGTCAGGAGTCAGCATGGGGCCTCCTTCCACACGGGAGCCGTCCCCTGCAGGGGGCGGGGAGGCTGAGCCCACTGAGGTCCCGGCTTGGCCCCTCTGAGGCATGAGAGGCTCAGCCAGCTCTGGGAGGGGCTGTAAACCAAGGCCCACAAGGAAGAGCCAGGGTGTGGCTGCCTGGAGAAGGCATGACCCAGCCAGGGGGATGAACCAAGACCAGGGCACGCCTCTGAAGGGCAACCCCAAGCTGCCGGAAGGCAGAGGAGGGAAGTGTAGAGAAGGGGCCGAACTCGATGGCCCTTGATGACACACATGAGGTCAGTAACTAACAAGCCCTCAAAGTTATGTGGTGGTTGTTGGTTTTTTGCTTCCAAAATGGCAACCCCTGCCTTCCATTATCCCCAGCCACCAGATTCTGGCAGCATGCCCATCACCTACCCACACCCGTACAGACTGTCATATCGCCAGCCTTTACACATGCTGTTCCCTCTGCCTAGAAGGCCCTTCCCCTCAGCCTCTGGCAAACCCCCTCCGCTGTCACCGACAGCAGCTTAAGCGGGCAGGTTCTTTGCATATCTTGTTCACCAAGGGGCTCTCGGTACCTAGGACAGCGCCTAGCACACACACAGCTCAGAATGTTGAATCAAAAGACGAATGAATGGAAATGCCCTCCTCTGCCACCCTTATCCTCCCCACATTCAGTTGGAGGCCCCGGCAGCTTGTTCACACCCCAGGGGGCACTCACCGCTGGCCTGAAGCCATGTCTGGGAAGGACAGAGAGGAGCAATTCAAGGTTCTAACGGCTCGCATCCTGCAGAAAAGCCAGCACCAAGCACACCCGACACACACAGCACACAGAGGGTGCTCACCCGCTATGGGTCCCAAGAGCAAAGAGGCAGAGAGCCCCCACCACTGGAGGGGATTGAGCAGAGACTAAGGCCTGCTCTGGGAGCAGGGTTCTGCTCCAGGTGGCCCAGCTGCCATAGGAAGCTCTCCCAAACGCACACAATTATTATTACTGTCAAAAACCACATTAACAGGGACCTGCTGAGCACCTCCACCTCCCAGGGCCAGCCCACCACAGGGCAAGGGCGGTGGTGCCCACACCTCTCTGTCAAGGGCTCTGCTTCCTCACTGTCCTTGCCTCTGAACTTGTGTGCTCGAGGTGGGATGAGACCCTCCCCGACTGAACTGCTCCGGCGTAAGCAGCTGCAGATCTATCATGTTTGTTCTGCTCCAGGCACCAGTCTAAGCGCTTTATAAAATTAACCCACTTGCCCTAACTGGTTTGGCTCAGTGGCTAGAGCGTCAGCCTGTGAACTCAAGGGTCCCAGGTTCGATTCCAGTCAAGGGCATGTACCTTGGTTGCGGGCACATCCCCAGTGCGGGGTGTGCAGGAGGCAGCTGATCGATGTTTCTCTCTCATCGATGTTTCTAACTCTCTATCCCTCTCCCTTCCTCTCTATAAAAAATCAATAAAATATATTTTTAAAAAAAAAAAAAATTAACCCACTTAATCTGTGCAACAGTCCTGTGAAGAAGATACTATTCTGAGACCCAATTTACTAATGGGGAAACTGAGGCCCAGAGAGGTCAAGCCACTTGCCCAGGGTGATGCAACTGATGAATGGCAGAGGCCTCATGGGAACTCGGGCCCCCTGGCCACGAGCCTGCGCTCTGAACCACTTCTCTTTACTTCCTCAGAACCAAGACCAACTCTCCTCCAGGTACCCAGGTCGGGGGACAAGGACAAAGATTTAGGCAAAAGGTTAGGAGGACAGCCCACAGCCCTCAGTGCCAAGGCCACAGTCTGCAGCACTCCTGCCCGCTGACCTGGCCCTCACCTGCCCTGGCCTTGTTTCCTGAGCCCTGCATTTCAGCCCCCCTAAACTTCTCAGTACTCCCTCAGACACCCTACGCCATCTGTTAGGAATGCCTTCACCCCTCTTCCATCCCTTAGCCAACTCCTGGGATCAAGTGGGTGCGCACAGTCCTGTATCAGACCCCCCACACCTCCTCGCAGGTGTGGGGTTCTCGGGGCAGGGACCGGTCTGGCTCCTGGTTCACAGGGTCTCATCCACCTCTAGAGCCCATTAGACACTTGAGGGGCTGGCTGCAGGCAGCAGCCCAGCCACAGCTGCTGGCTGGACCCTCCAGGAGGAGGATTAGAAGGATCAGAGGCGGCTGCTGCCCTCCCTCCCACCCTCTGCATCCTGGACATCTGTCTGTCCCAGGACCACACTATCCAGCTCCTACTTGGCGGTGCTATCTCTCGCTCAGGCTGTTGTTTTGTACACAGCATGGCCTTACACGAGCCAATGAGACACTACAAAGCCACACTACAAAGCCACCCCGAACTTGCGCGTCCCCCTCAGATCCAGCCGCTGGAAAGCTCAGGGTCAAATTACCTCCAACAGAGGGTGCCGGGGTCTCCTTGGGCATCATTTGGCTTTTGCTACCCTGCGTTCCCTCTGGCCCCCATTTTCCCGTCTTTTTCATCTCATTACACTGCGTTTATCTTTGCAAATCGCCTCAAGTCCTTTCTGGAATCAGACAAAGTACACACAGGACCCTCTCGGATGTCTCCCTCCTCTGTTCCCAGCTCCCTGAGCCCAGCACCTCTGGTCTGCAAGAAGCGGAATGTGAGCTGAGTGACCGAAGCTACGAACAAGCGAATTTATGAAGGGAACAGTCTACGTTAGAAACGGACCTGGGCAGAATCAGGACAGAGGGCAGCCCCAAACCCAAATGTCCCCCGCTTCCTCACCACAGGTCCTACAACCGGACGCAGACTTGGATCCTTCCTGAGCCCCCCAGCCAGACACTCTCCTTCATTCCCTCCTTTGTGCCCTCAGAAGGCCCTCCTTAACCCCCAGTTCGCCCCTCCTTCCAGACATGGCCCAGTCCTAGTCCTCCAGGGAGCCCTAGGCCACCTCACCCGCCCGTGCCTGTGGACCTGAGTATCACCCAGAACGACGTGCAACCCTCGCCAGGGCAATGACCCCACTGGGCACTGAAGCAGCTCTTCTATCCTGGTCCTCAAATGCTCCTCAGAGGCGCTGGTCTTGTTTACCTTTTCAGGCAGGGTGCTGACGTCTTCCTAATTCAGTAGAAGTTTCTCAAAGGCAGGGTCCAAAACTGAAGTGCACTGTGCTCCCTACACACTGAGAGGCAGGTCAATCCTCACCGGAGGACATCTTTTCATTGATTTTTAGGGAGAGTAGAAAGGAGGGGGAGAGACACAGAGAGAGACCGGGGCCGGGGATCGAGCCTGCAGCCGAGGTATGTGCCCTTGATGGGAATCGAACCCGGGACCCTTCGGTCCACAGCCCGACGCTCTACCCACCGAGCCAAACCAGGTAGGGCTGAGAGGCTGGTTTCTGCACAGCCACCCCCCCCCCATCCTTGATGCCACATGTTGGGGGCGAGGGTGGGGCACCCCAGGGAAGAGCTGGGGCCAGGGTGGGGCCAAGCAGGAGCAGATCAGCCCTGGACACGCACAGGACTGCCGGCCTAGGGAAGGGAAGCTGGCAAACCAGGCACTCCTGTGAGCCTGAAATCCCTCCCTCCCGGGGCAAAGAGGGCAAAAGGGCAAAGAAGGAAGTGGAAGAGGAGTGGGTGTCTTTCTGGCTGCAGCTGGGGTCAAAGGTAAGATTCCAGGGACGGAGCAAGGGCTGCTCTGTGAAGACGGAAGCCAGCAAGTGGACAAGGCCCCGCATTTATGCCTTGTTAATAAAAACCACCTGCCGTGCTCTGCTTTCTATTCAGAAGGGAACCATTTCACTATCATTTTGAAGCATTTCTTCTGAAAACATGGGTTTTGTATTACTGTTTCTGTGTCCTGACCCTGGCAGCTCGGCTCAGAGCAGGGAGTGGGGGGACAGGGTAGGTCCTACACTGGAAATAGGAACCCAGCCTCCAGGTCCCGAAGGGAGGAGCCTCCTCAGCTCCAAGCCAGGGCTGGGGAGACGCATGAGGCACAGCCATCCCGTCCTCCCCGGAGATCAGCGAACTCCAGTTTCTCCCAAGGAATCCCAGTGCCAAGTGGTAGAGACCCACACTTCGTATCCTGTGGCATTTTGCTAAACCAGCTGTGGGTCTGCCTCTCCCACCATACCGAGAGCTCTCAAGGAGGGTGATACCCCATTTGCCCGTCCTTCCCCAGAACATACCACGCATCATAAACGCAGCGGACATTGTAGCATCCGTGCCCAGCACTGCCTCCCACCCCGTCCCAAAGACCACGGGGCCTGCCTCCCCCAGCTGAGTGGACAGGGCGGACACCCTCACCCAGACCAGGCCAATCGGTTTCTCTGGCACCCCAAGACCAAGGGCAGTGCTCCTGGGAGGTCCTGTGGCCTCAAGCTGAAGCCACCATTTGGGGCAGCCACACCAACAACCCAGAGACAGTGAGCCTACAGGGAGAGAAGGGACAGACGCACCGGGAGAGGTGGAGAAAATGAAACCACAGCCGAGAGAGGAAAGCCGGAGGAGGGGGTGCTTGCCAGCTTCCCGAGTCCTGGGGGAGCCAGGCTGCCTGCAATTGTTTGCTACAAAGTGCCCTTTCCCTCCTCTTAACTCTCCTTTCACTTAACCCTGTGGTCCGGCAAACTGCGGCTCTCAAGTCGCAGTTTGCAGCTCTGTTGACTAATGAGTTTGCCGACTACTGACTTAACCTAATTGGAGGAGATTTCTGACCCTGGCAACAAAATGACCCCAGAGACATGGTCAGGGCCTGCTCCCCTTCCCCATCAAGGGCAGGCCCATCAGCAAGCCATGCCCACTACTCAGTTTACAAGGTGAGGCAGGTTTGGGTAGGGCCAGCACCAGAGAGCATGCTGGGAAGGCAAGGCTCCGCCAGCCGGGGCCCTGAAAGTCAGAGAGCATTTGGACTTTGGACTTCAGCAAATGAGGTGGAGGTGTCTGCAGATAGCATGGCCAAATCGTGCTTTCAGGTCAAATGGCGAAGGGGGCATGTCTTATAGGTACACAGTAGGTGCCTAACAAATGCACGGAAGGCAAACAGGAAAACCTCTCTATGCCTTGATTTCCTCATCTCTAAAATATAGGGAACGTGATGAAGATATCCAAAAACTAATACATTTAAAGAGCTCAAAAAAGGTCCTAGCATACACTCAATATATATTTTGTTTTATTTTAAACCTACACACAGACTGATGTTCTCCCCTCAAGAACCCCCAGCCAGATGCTATGGTCAGAATATTTGTGTCTCCCAAATTCATACATTGAAGCCTAATGCCGAATGTGATGGCGTTAGGAGGTGGGGCCTTTGGGAGGTGATTAGGTCATGAGGATGGAGCCCTGATGAATGGGATTAGTGCCCTTACAAAAGAGCACCCTTGCCGAAACCGGTTTGGCTCAGTGGATAGAGCATCGGTCTGCGGACTGGAAGGTCCCGGGTTCGATTCCGGTCAGGGGCATGTGCATTGGTTGCGGGCACATCCCCTGGTGCGGGGTGTGCGGGAGGCAGCTGGTCGATGTCTCTCATCGATGTTTCTAGCTCTCTATCCCTCTCCCTTCCTCTCTGTGAAAAATCAATAAAATATATTTTAAAAAAAAAAAAAAAGAGCTCCCTTGCCCCTTCCACCGTAAGATACAAGGAGATGGCTGCCACCTGGAAGAGGGCCTTCACCCGACCATACTGGCAGCCTTCCAGCCTCCAGAACGGTGAGAAATAAGTTTCTGTGTGTATGAGTCTGTAGTATTTTGTTAAAACAACCGGGACTACGATGGCAGGGAACTAGGAGGATCAAGAACGAAGCTCCCCCTCTATGGGCATAGAAGCAGAGGTAGAGTAGATGGTATCAAAAGGGCAAGGTCAATCTTTAGGGTGGCAGGGCCAGGGATGGAAGGCCAAAAGGGAACTGTCCCCTACATGTGGATCAGAGTGGAGGGAACATGGATGGCTAGAGCTGTGGGGATGGTGGCCTTCCCATTGCTAAGGGACGTTACCAGAGTGGGGGGGGGGGGGCGGGTGGAGAGTGGAGAGGGGGTGGGGGGTAGAGGGGAGGAGTCTGCAGTGAGGCAGAGAACAGGGCCTGGGCGGGGCTAACAGGCAGGACTGCCTGACAGTGGACAAACAGATGGAGAGGGAATAAGCGTGCAAGTGCACGTGTGTGTGTGTGTGTGTGTGTGTGTAGAATGTATGGCCATCAGGCACAGCCACAATAACAGCATTGGGCATGTCTCCATCAAGTGAACATACTTCACACACATCGATTCAATTCTCTCAATAACCCTAACAGGTAGATACCATGAGTAGCCTCATTTTTATAGATGGGAAAATTGAGGCAGAGAGAGGTATAGTGATTTGTCACTAGTAGGTGGCAAAGCTGGGATTTGAACCCAGGCTGTCAGGTCCCAGTATCTGAACTCATAACCACTAAAGTGGTCAGGAGATGCTGGAAAAGAATCGGTGCCCCAGGGTGAATCCCCAACATGGGATTTCAGGCTCTGGGTGCAAAATTCTAGGCACCACCTTCCCAGCCTGCTGGGTGGCCCTGGAGGCTTGCAGGCGCACCCTTGTGTGCCTAGGTTCCCCCAGGAGCCCTCTGCCAGGCTCTTCTGCCTTTGAAACTCCTCTCCATCTCTAACCCCCTCCACAGAGATGCAGCCCACCATCCCTTGTAGGCCAAGCACTGCAGGTGAAATGCATCCTAGCTCACCGCTCATGGAGGAAGGCGTCTGAGGGGCCCCACCTGGGAAAGTAGGAAGGACAAGACAATCCCTTCCCTCAACAGAACTCCGCTGCCTTAAACCCCATGCCCCTCACCTAAATCCCTCACTGCTCCTCTACCAGGACTCCTGCCCCCTTCTCTGACTCCAGGCCCTGCCCATGCCATTTCCCTGCCTGAAGCCCCTGTGGCATCCTGGCAGCAAACTTCTGCAATGGGCTCCATCAAGCTTCCTCTCCACCCCACCCTCCACGGGTCCCTGCTCTGCTCCCAGCTCCCCCACCACTTCACTCGGTGATGGGCGGTGCTCCCTGGTGGCAGCGATGCCCCCAGTCCTGGGTACCTGCCAGCCCCTGGCAGAGCTGGGCCAGGTGACAGCAGCTGGATGAATGAAGGGTTCATTGTTTACATTACAACTGGTGGGGAGTGTGTGGCACACAGGAGATGAGGCGGCCCCACGTGGTGCTCCCATTAGCCTGCTCCTCCTCTGTCAGCGGCCCTAGGCCAGCCCACTAGCCTCCTTGGGCATCTTACAAGGGTGAGGACAGCCAGCACCCCTCATTTGGACTCCCATTTCTCACCCAGAAGGGAGAGGTAGGATCTCAAAGACTGGGGGATGGGCCGCTGCGTGTGTGACTCCCCACAAGGTGCCCCTCAGCCCATCCTCTCCAGGGAGGGGGTGGGGCTAGAGCCAGCGTGGCAGTGCCCAGTGAGCACCCGCCCCACCCAGGCCCCGCCTGAAGGGCCCAAACGGGCGGGTCCTGGAGGCCCAGCGAAGCATCCTTGGCGGCTGCGGCCCCTCCCTATGGGGAGGGCAGAAAATCTGCTGCCTCACCAGCCACCAGCGCCAGCTTAGGGGGGACACCCCCTGCGGGAAGCCGCCCTGCCCCAGTCTCCCCCTAACCTCCTCTGCTATGCACTTCAACCAAGTTTTGCAAAGGGCATTAGCCAGGCGCTTCCAGCCCGCCGGCGAGGGCTCCGGGTTCTCCCGGACCCCGGGTCTGCAGAAGGGGGTTGGGGGGCCGCGCCCACCAGGATGTGCCCCTCGGGCCAGTTAGTCCAGAGCCCTCGCCCTGCCCTTGGGAGAGGCGACGGGCGGCCCCCCGGCAGATGTGCCGAACCCCCGTCTGTAGATGGGGGAACGAGGCGCTGACGATGCCCTCGCCACGGGGACGCGCAGCCCGGCAAACGCCTCCCAACGCCAGAGCACCCCCTCCTCGTTTGCAGGCATAGGGAAGTTGGGGTGCATCCCAGGATCGGCTCCGCTCACGCCCACCCACCAGCCCTGGCCGTGCGGCCTCTCCCACGCCCGTCGATGTCCCCGGGCCGGCCCGCTTCGGCCGAGGCTGGGGCCACCGCCGCCTCCCGACCCCTCGGTCCTTTGTTGCCCGGCAAGCCCCCTCCTCCAGGGTGCCCGCGGCTCCTACCTTCGCCCCTCCGGCAGCAGGCTGAGCGGCAGCGACCGGGCGCCGGCCTCGTCCTCTGCGGGCCGGCCGCCGCGGGGGGAGAGGATGCCGCGGCCGCTCCCCGAACCCGCCGCCCCACCCCGGCTGAGCCCTGCGGCGCCCGGACTCCGCGCTCGCGCTCCGGACCGGGCCTCGCGCCGCGTGTGCGACGGCCGGCGGCGGGAAAGCAGGAGGAGCAGCCCCGGGCAGCCCCGCCGCCGCCTACGCGCCCGTGGCCGAGCCCAGCAGCCGAGCGGAGCGGAGCGAGCGGCCCGGCTCCGGGAGGGAACAAAAGGGGCTGGCGCTGGGGAGGGCGCCGGAGGGCGGGGCCTGGCGCGGCGGGGGCGGGCACGCGGCGCGCGGCCTTGCGGTTCTCGGGCCCCGTCGCCGAGCCGTCCGTGCGCGGGCGGGCGGGCGGGCAACGCGGCGAGCCTCCGGGTCTTCCCGCGGTCGTCAGTTGGAGGTGTCCGGGGTGCGCCCACACCCCCTTCGGCGCTGGCCCCCTATTGGTGCTTCAGTCGCGTTTGGCGAAAGAACCCTCTGCAGCCTTGCTCTGTTCTCCCAGACCTTCAGAGAGATGGAAGCCTGGGAAGCTGGGGGGAGGGACGGGGAGGTTCCAGGAAGTCTTCACGGAAGAGGTGACTCGGACTGGACAGGAAGAGATGAGGAGGGGACAGTGTGACCGAGGTCCGAACTCCGGATCCTACTGAGCTGTCCTGAGGCCAAAGGGGGTGGTGATCAATGACACAGGGTTCTTGGTGATTTGCTCCCAACGTGTCTTTGCAAAAATTGGTATCCAAGACAGATGAACCCTGAGCCCTTCTCCCCGGGGCAGGATCTCTCCCCTGCGACGCCAGGGAGCTGCGCGGTCCAGCCCCCTGAGTGGGGGAGCAGAGGCTAAGTGGCAGCCAGAGATAAGAAATAAATGAATCCCAACACCCGTAGGAGCCTGGCTGTGGTTGGCCTCTGTGCCTTTGTGCCCCCTTTCCCGCCTTGGTAAACTAACCGCTGAGCCTTTGCCTTGCTGGTTTTCCTACCAGTAATGCTGCCCCCTCTCCCCGCTCACACAAACCATCCTTCCCCTGGCTCAAACTCACCTGCATTTCCCCTGAGCCCGGGAACCTGGCTGTATTGGGGGAGGCTGTGACTTCTGCAGTGAGACTCACTCCGGAGGGCAGGCACCCGCACAGCCTTGTTATGTCCCCGAAGGTACCCACACAGTGCCTGGCCCAGGGTGGGCATTCAGTGACACTTGTTGAATGAATAAATTTGCTAAGATGGCACCAATCATCCTTCCATTGCCCTAGTATCCATAATCTTTTTTTTTTAATATATTTTATTGATTTTTTACAGAGAGGAAGGGAGAGGGATAGAGAGCCAGAAACATCGATGATAGAGAAACATCGACCAGCTGCCTCCTGCACACCCCCCACCGGGGATGTGCCTGCAACCGAGATACACGCCCTTGACCGGAATCGAACCTGGGACCTTTCAGTCCGCAGTCCGACGCTCTATCCACTGAGCCAAACCGGTTTCGGCATAATCTTTGAGAAATGAATTAACCTCTGAAACGCCGTTTCCCCGCCGATAAATTGAGATAGTGTGTTTCACTTCAGTTTGGCCAATGTGTAATGGCATAATGATGGAGGCTGGGCCCGGGCCAGTCCTGAGGAGGTCCCCAGCTGGTGAGGGTGCACGACCTGGAGACCAACTGGGGAGGAGGGTGCAGAGTGAGCCCGCAGGAGAACCGGCTTCCGGAGGAGGCGCCAACCTGATAGAAAAGGAGGGGATCCGAGGTGGGAAGGGCTGTGTTCAGGACAGAGGGAGCATGGGGCTGGGGTGAGTGGTCCGATATCTATATATATAAAAGCCTAAGCGACCGTTAGGACCAAAAGACCGGAGCAACCAGTTGACCAGTCGCTGTGACGCACTGACCACCAGGGGGCAGACACTCAACACAGGAGCTGCCCCCTGGTGGTCAGTGAGCTCCCACAGCCAACCTCCCCCAGTCCCTCCCTCTGGCCGATAAACCTTCTGCGGTCCCTCCCCCCAATCCCTCCCTCAGTCTGGTAGGCCCCGGTTCAGCGGCAGCAGCAGACCCCAGCAGGCCCTGGCTGGCAGGTGCCAGCAGGCCCCCAGGCCCCTGCCAGCCAGGCCTAGGAACACCGCCCGCCCCCCCTGCACGAATTTTGTGCACTGGGCCTCTGATTAAGAGATAAGACGAAGGCATTAGGCAGTGGTAAGAATCCAGCTCCCTCACCTCCAGCTGATGGGCAATATTCTCTGGGCCTCTGTTTCCCCATCTGTAAAATGGAGCAGGTGTGTTACACTGCCTCCTAGGGTTGTTGTCAAGGCTGAAGGCGTTAATCTGTGTGAAGGGCTTAGAACAAAGAGTGTCTAGTGCACAGCTGACATTCGAAGAGCAAGGTCATAAAAGGACCTTGTCTGTTAGAAGGCTGGGTTTTCTCTGTGAGCTGGAGATGTCTAACAAGAAGCACGGAGAGGAAGAAGCACAGAGAGTGAGGTGCGGGACTTTCCCGGTTGCTCTCCTCCGAAGATTCTGCCTGCTCCTCCTTCCCTTGGGAATAGCGGTGGGCAGGGAGCCCAGGATGGCTTTGAAGGCCATGGGGGTCCTGATGATGGAAAGCAAGTGAGGCCCAATCAGAAGCCATTCTGAAAGCTCTCCTGGCAGCTCCTGGGGGCAGGCTGAGACCCTGAGAGACCAGCTGGAAGGCTGTGGGGGTCCAAGCTAGAGCTGGGGTGCTGGGACACTGTCAGCAGAGCAAACCAAAGGAGAGGCCAGTCCAGGTCAGGTCTTAGGGACACTCCTTTGAGACTGAAATCCATGGGGGCTCCCCAGAAACATGTGATACGCTTATGTACACATGCTTGTGCACACACACACACACACACACACACAGTTTTGCAGACAAGTTCAGGCAGTTCACAGACCCCTGAAGTTCTGGGGCAGGAGACAGCGCTCAGAAAAAACGAAGCAGATAGGGTGTAGCTGAGAGTGGGGTTTGCCCAAATGAGTTCTGACCCAGACCCAATGGTTCGTGGGCCCTGGAGGCACTTCTCCCTTCTTTGGCACCTGAGGCTTCTGGAACCAGGAAAGAGGCCCAAGTTCCCAGGACAACAACCCATCAGAGATGGATTAGGAAGGTTCCTCATTAGAAACGAAACCATCATTTCATCTTGGCCCCACCTTGCACAGGTGGGGAAACTGAGGCCTCAAAGAGAGGCAGGGATTCCTTATTAGAAAGGAAACCATCATTTCATCCTGGCCCCTCCTTGCACAGGTGGGGAAACTGAGGCCTCAACGAGCAGCAGGGCTTTCAGATCACACAGATCCTGCTGTGATGCACCTGAGCTCACCTGTGCCCAGCCAGCGCGTTCAGCCACCTTCCACCCTGCCTGCAGCAGGTGGGGGGAAGACCCACCAGCCCCCTCCCTCCCTGCCAGCTCCCAGATCCTGCAGAGTACTAGCCTCTCCTTACCTGGACTGGGTGGGCAGCGCTGCAAAGGCAGGACTCACCGGGGGGAGCATTGATGGCCCCTGCGGCTGCGGGGCTTGCTCTAGGTGAGATACTACAGGCTTCTATCTTGTTGGGTTTTCTGCTTCCTGCAGCCAAACAAATGATGTAGACATGGAAGGTGGAGCCGGGCACGATGCCCCAGCATCAGGCCTGTGGATGGTGCGGGTGGGGGGCTGGGGGGGGGGGCTGGGATTACAGGGAAGGGGACTTTCTCTCTCAGGCCTTTTGTCTCCATGGAAAGTGCTGATTTGACCATTTTCTTGCTGACACTGGCCATGACCAGCAGCAAGGTGGGGGAGGCAGCTTTTGGAAAGAGCACATCAGGAATAACGGGGCAGGGCAGGGCCTCAGAGGCCTGCGGTGGGGCAGCCACAGACTCGGCCTGGCTACCCTGCAGGTTACTGCCTCTCTGCTATACTTTCTATTGTTTTATTTTCATTTTAAGGACCAATAGGACATCCACATGATGGAATATTTTATATTCTCTGAATCACTATTTATAATGTATTTGTAATAAATGGGGAAACACTCCTATATTTATGTCAAATGAAAAACGCACATCCAAAACTTGTGTATAAGGTAGACTCTCAACCGTGTAAACTGTAGAGGGGAAAAACTGGTCACTATGATGGGCTTTGGGTGAGGGAACCCACCTTACACAAGAATAAGCTCAAAATGGATTAAAGACTTAACTGTAAGACTCGAAACCATAAAAATCCTAGAAGAAAACCTAGGCAGTAAAGTCTCAGACATTTCTCCTAGCAATATTTTTTATGATATATTTCCTTGGACAAGGGAAACAAAAGAAAAAATTAACAAACAGACTACATTAAACTAAAAAGCAAAAGAAACCACAACCAAGTGAAAAAACAACCCACTGAATGGGAGAATATATTCGCCAATGATACATCTGATAACAGGTTAATATCCAAAATCTATAAAGAACTTATAAAACTCAACACCAAACAAATAAATAAATAAATAAAATAAATAAACAATTCAATTAAAAAACGGGCAAAGGACCGGAATAGACACTTCTCCAAAGAGGACATACAGATGGCCAATAGACATATGAAAAAATGCTCAACATCACTAATTGTCAGAGAAATGCAAATTAATACCACAGTGAGATACCACCTCACACCTGTCAGAATGGCTACCATCAATAAATCAACAAACAGCAAGCTTTGGTGAGGATGTGGAGAAAAGGGAACCCTCGTGCACTGCTGGTGGGAATGCAGACTGGTGCAGCCACAGTATGGAATTTCCTCAAAAAAACTTAAACTGCCTTATGACCCAGTGAGTCCACTTCTGGGAATATATCTGAAGAAACCTGAAATACTGATTTGAAAGAATATATGCACCCCATGATCACTGCTGTGTTGTTTACAATAGCCAGGATTTGGAAGCAGCCCAAGCGCCCACCGGTAGATGAGTGGATAAAAATGCTGTGGTACCTTTACACATGGAATAGGAAGTACTCAACTGTAAAAAGGAAGGAACTCTTACCTTTTGCGACAGCATGGATGGACCTTGGACCTGTAGAGCAATATGCTAAGTGAAATAAAGCAGTTAGAGAAAGACAAATACCATATGATTTCACTTGCATGTGGAATCTAATGAGCAACATAAGCTAACAAACAGAATAGGAACATATTCATACAGAGAACAGACTGACAGCTGTTAGAGGGGAGTGGGCTTGGGGGCTGGGTGACAACGGTGGAGTGATTAGGCAAAGAATAAAAAAACCTTAAAGGCATAGAAAAGAAAAAAAGAAAAGAAAAATTTAACCCAGACTCTTTTCTGTTGGAAACGCACAAAAAAGTTACTGTTTGGATGCTGTCAGTGGCCTGGCGCTGGAGTAACATCACCATGGAGATACCAGCTGAGTCCATCGCTCTCAAGGCCACACCCCTACTTTCAGACACGTGGTCTTTGCCTGAGTCCCGCTCTTCCTTCCCTGGGAGAGGAAGCCCAGGCACACCCTCCAGTTGATACAAGTGGACACAGCCTGTGGAGGAGGGAGCCCAGCAGGGACAAGTGTCTGCTACTGCCCAGCCCAGCCGCGGGGTTCAGTGGTTGAGTGTCGACCTATGAACCAGGAGGTCACAGTTTGATTCTGGTGGGGGCACATGTGAGGTTGTGGGCTTGATCCCCAGTGTGGGGTGTGCGGGAGGCAGCCAATCAATGACTCTCTCTCTCTCATCATTGATGTTTCTCTCTCCCTCTCCCTTCCTCTCTGAAATCAATAAAAACATATTTTTTTAAAGTTTCCGCTACTGTGTGGATTCACAAGGTCCTGGGGTCCTTTTCCATGCAGCCTCCTCCATTTCCTACGGGCTGCTGAGTGACCAAAAGCTGGCATGTGTGAGTAAACTCATTACAGGGTAGGTTTCAAGCTAAGAAGGGTGTGCGGATTATGGAAAGGAAGACCAGCCGGGTGAGAACAAGCAGAGGCAGTGTAATCGGAGCTTGCTGAGGTAGGGAGTCAGGTACCACCTCTGCGATGGCCCAGTCACGCAGGCGGGGGTGGGAGAGCTGCAGGCGGGGGTGGGAGAGCTTCGTAGTGGACAAAGGGATGGCGGGATGGTCTTGATGGAGAGGCTGATGGTGTGGGGAGCTGGATGCGGGATAACTAGAAGCAGGACGTGTGTCACCTCCGTGATTGGTGAGGGGAGCATACCTGGCTTTTCCCAGTTGGTCCTGAGTTGGAGGGGAGCTGGCAGTTCTTGTCGAGCCCTGGCCATGGGGTTGTCATCTGGCTTCCTGGACTGGAGGCGCAGAGGGGTCAGTTCTCTTTCTGTACGTGGTCTGGCTGTTGTCTGTCTATTGACCCCGTCTCTCAGTGTTAACTCACGGGATCCCCCATCTACTCTACAGCTGGTGCGATTGTGATGTCCGTTCAGAGAGGAGGAAACCAAGTCACAGAGAGGTTAAGGGACATGCTCAAGGTCACACAGCTTGTGAGAGCAAGGTTAGCCAGGATACCGGCTTCAGAGCAGGGCTCTCTCCTGACCGTGAGGAGACCTGAGGGAAACCTCGCCTCGAACTCCAGTCTGAGCTCCGCCACTCGCCAGCTTTCTGACCCAGGGCAGGTAACACGGAAACCCGCCTCCTCCGGGGGCCATAGAGAGAGCGACCCTGAGAGGAGACACGGAATGCCCGTCCCACACGTGCCCGTTGGGTGCCTGCTGGGAGCTGCAGTTATTGTTCACTGTACGCTGGGCACAGGTCTAAGCACCTGAGATCCTGTAAACTCACGCAATCCTCAGACTCACCGTGAGCAGGTCCGTTACCGGCCGGCCCCACTCCAGGGGCAGCCGGAAACCTGCCCACGGCCACACAGCGGGCAGGGGTGGCGCCCCGTGGGACCCAGGCGCCTGGGCAGAGCTGGTGGCGCGGTCCCTGCGCGTCCCGCCTCTCCGCCTCTCCGAGGAAGCGGTGGCTGTGAACAGGCAGCAGCGGGCACCCGCCCTAATCCAGGAGGCACACACCCTCCGCTGAGGCTGCTAAGGTGAGCGGCTTCTTTTTGGAGTGACCCCTGAACGGGCTTCTCCATCTGGGCCCTGGAGGTGAGGGAGAGCGGAGGGAAGGGGCCGCCCTCCGGGTGGACAGCAGCCACCTCGCCGAGGGTCGGGTGGGCCGTGCTGCTGGGCGGAAACTCGCCTCTGGGAAGAGGCCTCAGGTGCTCACGGCCCGCACTCCCCCTGGTTCCTTCCTCCCTGGTCCTGAGCTGAGCCCAAGGCACCCGGCCTCCTTCTGCCAAGGGAAGTCTCTAGAACAGGGCGGGGACGGGGGGAACGTCCACATAAGGCCCGTGAAATCCTTTGGCCTGGCCCTGCCAAGGCATTCGAGGTGAGTTAATGAAATGTTTGACCAAGTATAGCAGGCTGACTTTTAAGCTGGTCATTTTGTATGGCCCGGGAATGATGTTATCAACACCCAAATGGCCCTTGGCAGGAAAAGGGCCCCCCCCCCCCCCACCCCCGGTCCAGAAGGTGCCGGCTGGGGAGCTCTCCTCAGTCCCTCGGCTTCCAACCTCACGGCCTTCCTTCACAGCTGCTATGCCCCGCGTCCCCAAGTCTGCACATCGGTGCCGTGCGCCCGCCAGCTGAGGTGGTGACACGCCCGGCGGCATGTGAGCCTTCGCCTGGGGACCCCGCCAGAGTCTTTCTCCCGGGACACTGCCCACCGGCCCTGCCGCTGTGCAGGGCTGCCGTCCCTCCCGAGGCTGCCCTTTCTCTGCAGCCCGGGGTTTAAGGGGACATTTCTCTTGGGTCTTCGGGTCCTTCTGAGAAGTCACACAAATCAGTCACCCCACCAAACACCCCAAAGTTAGAGACTGACAGAATGTGACCAGTTTGTTATTTTGCCATGAAAAGACATTGGAAAAAACCACCATGCGGTCGCCATCATTTCCTATAAGAAAGGATGTTTTAGCACCAGATGAAGGAAGGAACACAATTTGGGGACACAGAACAGTCCTAGAAACTAAGTAAACCTGGCTTTCTGGAAAAGTCTTGTTTTGTTCACCTTGCCGCTGATGGAGGAGCGCTTGGCCAAGGTAGGCAGCTGTTCCTGGAACATTTGGGAAGCAATGTCCTAAGGAGGCTCACTCTGGCTCAGAGGCATGACTTTCCTAGCCCCCCGCTCCCTCCCCATGCTCTCAGCCACCTTGGTTTCCTGAGAGAACCGCACGGATCTGTTTGTCTATTCTTGGACCAATCCACTCGCCTTTCCATCCCCCCTACACACACACACACACACACACACACACACACACACACACCTCCTGGGGCCCCCTGAGCCTTGGATGTCTGTGAGCCAGATGTTTGGAGAGAAGCTGGAAGGTCATTTGTCCAATCCCTGTTGCCTTTCAGCAGGAAAGACAAAGCACCATTAGGAAAGCTATCAGCCCTCTTGAAAACCACAGTCTCCTGTCTCTACAGCTTACCCCTGTGCTTCCTTGTTCATAAACTGCCCCCTCACGCCACGGAAGTGGTCCATGTGTGTATAATACACAAAGGTTAGAGCTCATATTCAAACTGCTGGTGTCCTAGCAACAAAACCCCCTTTACTGCTTCCAAATCCTTTAGCTCCTTTCCTGCCCAGTGTATGGCTACAGAATACGTTGACAAGACAGGTACACAGGCTTACACAGTGTGAGGCGGTAAGCGCTCTGATGGAGTTGCCTGTGATGCTTTGGGCCACATCTCATTCTCAATGTGTGGGATCAAGGGCAGCTTCCCGGAGAAGGTGGCAGGCAGCCCAGATGTGTCTTGACGGCGAAGTGTGTGGCAGGCAGAGGGAGCAGCCCAAAGGTGCTGTTGTGAGGAGCCTCGAAGAAGTCGGGCCACCAGAGCACGAGGGAATGGAGCTGAGATGAAGGCAGGGGGCAGCAGGCCTCTGTGGAGAGGGATTCACGTGGCTGGGCTGTGGAGGAGGGCTTTTGGGACCTGACTGAAGCCTGGCTCCCTAGGTCCTAGAGGGACAGTGTGGTGACAGGTTAGAGGAGCAGGGGCCAGGGGGTGGGGAGTGCTCATGTGGACAGAGAGAGAAGTATGGCTCCCAGCCACCCCAGCCTCTATGCCTAGCAGCGTGTGGCCTGAGAAAGAGCAAGTCGTGGGAGACAGGACCCCCACATTCTAGGCGCCCAGCTCCTCCCAGCGAGAGAAGGGACCCCAGTGCCTGATGCCTCTGACGCTGAGGGGTGGGTTTTGCTGCCTACAGCTGGAGTGAAGGATGGACCTCAGCTGCCTGCCTAAGAAAGCAGGGCCAGCCCTGGCCGGTGGCTCAGTGGTTAGAGCATCGGCCCACGCACCGAAGGGTCACAGGTTCGATTCCCGGTCAAGGGCACGTACCTGGGTTACAAGTTCTATTCCCAGCCCGTGCAGGAGACAACCCATTGCTGTGTCTCTCTCACATCGATGTTGTTTCTCTTTCTCTCTCTCCCCCTCTTTCCCTTCTACTTTCTAAAAATCAATGGAAAAAAAATATCCTCTGGTGAGGATTCACACACACACACACACACACACACACACACACACACACACACAATGCAGGGCCAGGGACATGAACATACTTGTTTTCCAAACCCGCTGCCCCGCGGTGAAAGCCTGCCTTCTCCACACGCTCCTGCGGGGACGTTGCGTCGGAATCTCCCCCTCTGTGGACAGAGCTCCTGTGACCCTCAGGAATGGAGGCTGGGTCCAAAGAAAAGCGAGGCCACAGACAGGCTGATTCCAAGGGGGCCCTGTCGGGGGGAGGGGGCATCCAGCTGGGTGCCCTCCGGAGCGGTGGTGACAGCGACGCCGGTGCACCCTCGGCTCGGACGAGCAGCTCTGGGCAGGGTACGTGTGGAGGAATGGGCACCGGCTTGGGGAGCCGCAGACCTGTGGACCTGGCGCTGCTTTCCGTGTGTGTGATGCACCAGGTATGGGGCCCTGGATGAGGGACTCAGGCCCCAGCCTCCGTCTCCTTGTCTGCCAGACGCGAACGGCAGGCCCCGCCTCACACACAAGGACAGACAGACAGTCCAGAGCCATACTGCTCCGATGGAAGCCTGGCCAGGGGCCCGGCGCCACGTCTGCCTCTCACCTGTGGGATGAAATGTGTGCCGGGCAGCTCAGGGCACGGGGCTGCTTCTGCACCGAGCGTGGTCACACCTGTCTTTTCTCCTCAGTTGGACGAGGCGGGGCGGAAGCAGAGACGTCAGTCCAGAGTGGTCAGCTCTGGCCAAAGCGTTAGCAAAGGCGTGAGAAGGAAGGAACCAAAAGGACCCTTTTTTGTCTCTGGCAGGAGGGAGGGTGTCTGTGAATGTCATCAGGGCGCTGGTTCCTCTCCTCCCCAGCCTGGGGCGCTGAAAGCAGCCTCTGCAACCTTGCATAGGGCCCATGAAGACATGTCCTTGCTGCGTGCCTCCATTCCCCATCACTACCACTCTCCCTTTCTCTTTTAGCTCCGCCCCAGCCTCCCCACAAGCTCCCAGGGCCGGTGGCCTGCACAGCCGAGTGCTGCAGCCCGTGCAGGGGGAGTGCTGACGTGGATCCCTTGTCCCACGGCGCCCAGCCCATCCTCTCCACTCCCCAAAGGCGCTCCAATGCTCCTTTTCCTCTCTGCATCTCCAGCCTCCCACGCGGCCCTGGGAGGTCAAGTCCCCGGAGTCAGAGGGGCCGCACAAATCTGAGGGTATTCTCTAGCAGCCAGCCCATCGGAAGCACAGGCAATAACCTGGACTGTGACTGGCGTCGGAGGTGGAGGGAGGGGGCGGGCTGTGGCACTGAGCCCTTTAGCTGTGAGGTCTGTGCAGAGAGATAGTGTCAGAATTGAATGACATTGTAGGTCGCCCAATAGTTGTGGGAGATAATTGCTTGGTGTGGGAAACCCACAATCTGCTGTCAGAAGTGAAGTAGCTTGTGCAAGGAGACACAGGAGTTTTCCTATAGTGGCGGGGTCTGTAGGTCAGGGTGGGGCTGGGGGGTGGGGCTGGGGGTGGAAACACTGTGTGACTTTGGGCAGGTTTCTGCCCCCACCATCCTTAGTATATGGATGGGAGAGCTGTGGGGTACATTGCTTTTGGTTTTGATTATAAAATATCATGCATATAAAGCACATTGATAAGCATGACTTAAAGATAACACAATGGGCAGCCATGTTAAGAACATCTGGCTTAAGAAATAAAACCTTGCCCTGGCCAGTTTGGCTCAATGGATAGAGTGTCAGCCTGTGGACCAAATGGTCCCAGGTTCAGTTCCGGTCAAGGGAACGTACCTTGGTTACAGGCTCCTCCCCGGCCCAGGCCCTGGTTGGGGCTCGTGCTGGAGGCAACCAGGCAATGTGTTTCTCTCACATCGATGTTTCTCTCTGTCTTTTCCTCTCTCTTCCACTCCCTCTAAAAATCAGTGGGGGAGGGGCGGGGGGAGAGAGCGGGGCGGGGCGGGGCGGAGAAGAAAACTTTACCAGGACCTTGAACCTTGAACCCCCTGCACGCACCTTTCCATCCCATCTCCTCCCCAAAGGGACCTGTTGTCGTGAATTTGGTTTTCCTCCCTTTGCTCTGCTTCTCTGTATATGTGCACCCCCTCAAACAGTGCTGTGTTCCTATTGCATGCTTTCACCCGCATGTAAATGGGAGCCTGCCGTACGTATTCTTATGATTTCTCTTGTGCTGCAAACGGGTGTTCGGGATTCAGCCACACAGAGGAGGGTGGCCTCGGCGTGTCCCACTGTGCGCTGTCCCTCAGCACACTCCTTCTCCTCTTGACGGAACCTTAGGTTGCTTCCAGTTTGGGGTCGTGTTTAGTTTTGTTGCTTTTGCAAAACTCATGGTGTTCCTTGCACAGGTGTCGGTTGGGTGCACAGCTAGGAGAATACACGTTCTTTTGGCCCCGTGTCCACAATAACACCGTGTGTTGTCAGACCTTTTAATTTTTGCTGGTTTGATTGTTGTAAGAAACAAAAGGAAAGCAAAACAAGCAACCAGAACCTGACTACAAATGCGGCAGCTTTCAAAGGGCTCCTCTTCGGTGAAATAGTTACCCAGGCATTTGTTTGCTATTGGGTGGTTTGTCTTCTTTCTTTATGATTTGTAGGATTATTGACATGTCTTAGACACTATTTCTTTTTTTAAATATATTTTTATTGATTCAGAGAGGAAGGGAGAGGGAAAGAGAGATAGAGACATCAATGAAGAGAGAGAATCATGGATTGGCCGCCTCCTGCACGCCCCCTACTGGGGATCGAGCCCGCAACCAGGCATGTGCCCTTGACCGGAATCGAACCCAGGACCCTTAGGTCCGCAGGCCGACGCTTTATCCACCAAGTCAAACCAGCTAGGACATTAGACACTATTTCTTTATCGGTCTGAAGAATCGCCAAGACCTCTCCCAGTTAGTGACTTGTCATTTAACTTTATCGTGTTCTGTGAAAGGACAGGAGTTTTTAAGATGAACGTAGTAAAATTCATTATCTTTTTCCCCAACAGTTTAAGTCTTTGGGAACTTGTTTAAGTCAGAGATTTTCAATTTACTTTTTAGCAACGTGGCTCTTTGTTCAAAAGAAACCACATGTGGATCCCCACACAGAATGCCCACCCTCTTACGGGGCCAGTTCTTTCTTTAAAGAACATTTCCTGGGCTAACTATCATAAATCAAAGCTCTAATTGCCAGGGAGATTAATGCTACACATTTTTCAATAGTTAACAAAATAAACATGCGACGTCCGTGTTTATTTTGTTTCAGTAATTGAATCATTATTGCAACAGCAGCAATGAAACCAAGAGAAGTAAAGACAGAGAAGTCAACGACGGCTCTACAGAAGCCGCCTCAGGTCACCCAGCGCTCAGCTCGGAGACCAGGCCCGCCACACGCCACCAGGCGGGCTCCAGCGGGCTCTGACTCCGTGGCCACTTTTTTTTTTTTTCCAGATAAAATTAAGTTAATTTACTTTACAAAATGATTCTTTGTTTTGGGGAAGTAATTTCAGGACATTGGTAAATAAGTTCTGGTTGTGCAATTAAAATATAGATATATTTTTCACCCAAGTTTCCAGAGAAAGTAACTGAGTAAAGCTTAGTACTTGCTTTAAGTAACAAATGTCTAAATGACACAAAAATCAAGAAACTAGAAACACCAATCAGAAAGGATATATGCACCACTATGTTCATAGCAGCACAATTTACAATAGCTAAGATTTGGAAACAGCCTAGGTGCCCATCAGCAGATGACTGGATCGGAAAACTGTGGTACATCTACACAATGGAATACTATGCTGCCATAAAAAGAAGGAATTCTCATCATTTGCAGCAACCTGGATGGAATTGGAGAACATTATGCTAAGTGAAATAAGGCAGTCAATGAAAGAAAAATACCACATGATCTCACTCATTTAGGGATAGTAAAGAACATTATAAAGTGGTGAACAAAAAGATAGATACAGAGGCAGTAAAGCATCAAACAGACTTTCAAATTACAGGGGGAAAGTTTGGGAAAGGTGGGGGAGTTATGAAATCAAACGAAGGACTTGTATGCATGCATATAAGCATAAACAATGGACGCAAAACTCTGGGGGGGTAGGGCATGTGTGGGTGTGGGGTGGGTAATAGTAAGATATGTACACATATAATACCTCAATAAAAATATTTAAAAAAAAAAAAGACACAAAAATCACGGTCTTTTAGCCTGGCTGGTGTGGCTCAGTAGTTGAGCCTTGACCTGTTAACCAGGAGATCATGGTTCAATTCCTAGTCAGAGCACATGCCCCAATCCCCAGTGTGGGGCCTGCAGGAGGCAGCCTATCAATGATCCTTTCTCATATTGATGTTTCTCTCTCTCTCTCTCTCCCTCTCCCTTCCTCTCTGAAATCAATACACATATTTTTAAAATCACAGTATTTTGGAATGTTATAGGATCCTGGAACATTTTGACCAAATTTCCTCATTTTATTAAGTAGGAGACAGAGGTTCATTTTCTGGAGATCTTGAGATGCAAGAAGCCCAGAGCAGGCCTCAGGAAGAGGAGTTGCCTAGAAACAGAGGGTGGTACCAAGGGAAGCCCCTCCCCTTGGATGGACTCCTCAAACCTGAATGGCTGCATGTGGACAAGCGGCAGACTGACACTCACCTCAGCCACCTCGGCCAGGGACCTACATCCAAGTGAGGTGCCTGGCCTCCCGTCTCCCTGGGTCCTGACAGTGGGCCTGGCATGGACGGCCACCCAGGTGCCCTTGGGGCCGGTCTCCCTCACCTCCCTGGCCCTGCCAACAGCAGCACCTCTAGCAGGGTGGTGAGGGTCCCCACCAACCTCACCTAGACTTTCCTTCCCCCTGGGTGATGTTCTGGCCGTTACAGTGGGGACGCGGCCATTTGTCTTCCAACTGGATGCTCAGCCTTCATGCGGCAGCAGCCAGGGGTGGGCTGGGGTGGGCTGGGGTGCAGAGGGCACTGCCCCATGGGCCCTGCCAGCTTTCCAGCCTCGAGGCCCCAGCCCAAGGAGGCCAGGGCTGGGAAGGAATCCTGAATCCTGTTTCCCAGGAAGCCACTGTCCCATGGCTGCTCATTCCTACCGTCCAGCCTGACTGAGGCCACAGACATCTGGAACACCTCATCCCTGTTCCTCAATATTTTGCCCCAGGTAGGAGATGAGATGACACCTCAGGCCCATGTCCGGCTGTACTTTCTGGGGAGACATGGGAGGTCTAGGGTGTCTTTCCAAACACAGAGGCTGCAGGGCTGGGTAATGCAGCCTCTGGGGACGGTCAGCCCCCCCCCTTTAGCATTCTGCTGCTCTCTGCCTCTGTGGCCTTGGACAGCGACCTTCACTGCTCTGTGCCTCAGTTTCCCTCTCTGAGATAACATTTCCTCTAGGGCTCTTCACACAGTGCCTGGCATGCTGTAAGTGCACATAATTATGTGCTCGCAGAGAAGGGGCTGCTGGGAGGAAATGCCTACAGTGCACTCCCAGGCAGGCTCGCCAATGCCCCTGAGATTAACTCATCTACCCAGCCCTCCCATCTCTGCCTCCACACACACACACACACACACACACACACACACACACACACACTGCTTCCCCCTCGGTGAGTGGTGTCCCGCTCCTGCCGTCCTTGCTTCTCTTCCATGCCACCAGCTTCAGCCCAGATGTTGCCCACGGACCACCCTGACTCCCACCCCCATGGGAGGCAGATCTGGCCCCGGGCTGTTTGCAGACTCTCACCCCTCTCCCTGAGCCCAGGGTGAAGCCTGCACAGCCAGGCCTACGCAGGACTAATGGAGTATATTCCCAGATGGTCCATTTACACTGGAATGCTTGACTTCCTGTTTTGTTTTCCATAAGCAATTCTCAACCAAAACTTTCTTTCCCATACAAAGTATTTCTTTAGATAACTGACACTCATCCCACTCTGCAAATGAGGAGAATTTTGAACACTTTTTATTTGGATAAAATTTTTATTAAAAATTTTAAAATCATTTTTGGTTTTTTTATTTTTGCAGGTTTTGCCAATTGTACAGTTTTATTCATTTTTAAAAATTTAATTTAATTTGTTATCACCATTTATCCCCTCTATACCCTCTTACACCACCACCCCCCACAACCACCACACTGTTGTTCACTGATCTTTAGAGAGAGAGAAGAGAAAGAGAAAGAAACGTTGATTTGTTGTTCCACTTATTTGTGCATATTGCCAAGCAAAAGAAGCCAGTCTGAAGAGACGAAATAGATCCATTTCAGAAGGCTAAAGAGTGAAAGTCTACCTGGCAGGCGTGGCTCAGTGGTTGATCATCGACCTATGAACCAGGAGGTTAAGGTGGATTTCTGTGGATTCTGGTTGAGTTGGGGTAGATGCAGGGGTTGGGGGCTCGGGGGCGTGCAGGAGGCAGCCAATCAATGATCTGTCCCATCACTGATGTCTCTATCTCTCTCTCCCTCTCCCTAACTCTCTGAAATCAATAAAAATATATTTTTAAAAATTTGAGCGAACATCTGAGTTTCTCAGGAAACAGGGAATGTGCGCTGCAAGTTTAGTTCCAGCGACCCTCCCCCACCCCCCACCCCCCAGTATAGAAAATGCCAATCCTCCTGCCCTGTCACCTTGACGAACCAATTTAAATTCCCCCAAATTCCACACGGTCGGCGACAACAACCGAAACACTAAACTGCTTCTGGTCCCTACCAGCTGGCGGGGTTTCTTCCCTTCTTGGCTCGGCCTAGAAACTCATATTTTATTCATGAAAATTGAGGCCCTGGGAGGCCTCGGCATAAACAGGATGTAAATATTTGCGGGTGGTGGCCGAGAGGTGGTATTTGAGCGGAGACTGTCCAATGTGGGGACCTCCAGGACAATGCTTGCTTGGGACCCGCCCACCTCGATCTCCTCTATTGGTGGGGTGATGGGGGTGGGGGCGAGGGGGAGGCTGTACCCCTGATTGGAGACCGGGTTTGGGACTCCAATTCCCTTAAGTGAGAGGGGATGTTGCTTCACCTTTCACCTTCTGCCTCATCCCACTTCCCTAACCATGGGGTGGTGGGGTGGGGGGGTCGGGGGGAGATGTCTTTCCTCAGCTTGAGATTTAGGTTTGGCTTTCCTAAGTCAAAGAGAGAGGACCCGGCCTCCTCTCTAGCCCCTCACCTGCCCTTCCTACATCGGGGCACCTCTTGTTTCAGCTTTGTGGAGTGCCCTACCATTCCCCAAATTATACCCTCTCACGGTGCTGTCCCTTTGCTTATTCCAGTTGCTCCACCTGGTGTGAACTTATGTCTGTGGCTCCCCCTGGTCTCTAAGACCTCCTCCAGATGTTTGGGTGGACAACACCCTTTCCTGGAACTCAGGGCCTCCCCATCTCTTGGGCTAACTCAGGAGAACAATCCTGCTCAGCTCTCAGGGCCTGGCTTGGGTATCACTTCCCCCAGGAAACTGTCCTGCTGCCTCCCCTCCAAACCTGGGCTGGAAGTCCCTCCTCCGCCTCCCTATAACGATTTCTCCTATTTTAGCACCTGCAATGCAGAGCCGAAGCCCTCCCCGCTCCTTATCCCACACCCTGATAGGGCCCAGAGTCCCAGGCCCTGTTCACTGAGTCAACACTTGTTGAATAATTGAATGGATAAATGGATGGATGAACGGGTGGGTGGATGAAGCCGTGACTGCCTGTGCCTGTGGCTCTCTTCGACTTGCCACCACGCCCAGGTGGAACCCTTCACTCCCACATGGAGGTCAGACCCGCTCTGTTAATGCCTTACGCTCACTGTGCATTAGTCCCTTGTTTCTTGCATGTGTCCCCCCCACCCTCCCCCCACAGCCTGTGCACTTAGGACACTTCCTGGAGCGTAGGAAGTGGCAGTCTTGGAATCTCCCAGGGAGAGGAGGATTTTCAAAGTTACACCCTGCACCCAACAGCCTCAGGTATGAGGAAAACGTAAGTTTCTTGGAAATGACACCCTCTGGGGATTCCCAAAGAATGTGGTGAGTGTGTATGTGCATGAGTGGGCATGCTGGGACAAAGCTTTGTTCAGAATGTTCGTGACACTCTTCAGATGATGAGACCACACTTGGGTACTTCTGAGATTAGGAAAAACACCCCCAAAGGTGGACCACCAGCCGACCAGACTGGACCCAGCTGAACTACCCCATTCCCAGTGAAGGTGGCCTTGAAATGGTAGGTGGGGCCTCAGGCTGAGAAATAACGTCTTAGGGAGATTGCTATTGAAAGAAATGTCAACCGGCTTAGGCGAGGTGTTTTAAGTTTAATCAACCCCTACTTGATCCTGTGTGCACATGTAGATTTTTTCCCCAGTACCTATAAGACTTCTTAGCTTAAAGTGGGCTCCGTGATCTAGCAGTTCAAATATCCTACACAACAGAGATCCCAACAGGAAGCAAAACAACAACAAACACCTATCAAACAGCCTAGTTCAGTGGTCGGCAAACTCATTAGTCAACAGAGCCAAATATCAACAGTACAACGATTGAAATTTCTTTTGAGAGCCAAATTTTTTAAACTTAAACTTCTTCTAACGCCACTTCTTCAACATAGACTCGCCCAGGCCGTGGTATTTTGTGGAGAGCCACACTCAAGGGGCCAAAGAGCCGCATGTGGCTTGCGAGCCGCAGTTTGCTGACCATGGGCCTAGAGGATCGGCCCGCCACTCACACTGTCCCTGCATTCATCACTTACTGGATGTCTCAGAGCAGAGGTGCAGCCCTACTGTGTGCTCAGGCCGCCAGACGTACCCCCTCAGAACCCCTGCAGTGCGCTGGGCCTCGGCATTTGTGTGGAACTTTCTGGGAGATTTGATTCGTGCAGACGGGCTTGAAACCTTGGCGGTGCCTAAGAGAGACTGCATTTCTAACCCGCTCCCGGGGAAGCTGGCGCTGCTGGTCCCTGAACCATTTGTAGTCTTGAAGACACAAGACTTTGGGCAGAATAATTTTTACTTGAAACAAAAATTTTAGGACACGAGTAATTCTCCTTGTAGAAGACTAAAACAGAAATGCGTGGCGTGAACCATGAGAGGAAGTTGACCTCGTCCCCCTTACAGCCCCTCCACACGGCTGTCCTCCCCACAGGGAGACACAGCTAACACTTGTTGCTTCGGGCAGAGATACAATGAGATTATGTGTTTTCTGCGACTTTTTTTTTGGACCTGGAGTCAGTGTACATAGATGTCCTTCATATTCTAGTGACTATGTGGTACGAATATGCCATCACTCACCTACCCATGCCGGTACAGATGGACATCTCTATCACTTCCTGTTTCTCCCATTCCAGCTGGCTGCAGGGAATGTCCTAGTCTCTGTGCACATGTGTAAACACTTCTGTAGGACAGTTTCTAGAAGCAAATTCTGGGTCAAAGAATGTATACTTCTAAAGCACTGCTAGAAACTGACAAATAGCTCTCCAAAGAGCTTTACAATTTGTACAGAACAGAAAAATGGGCAAATGCACACAAGTCACAAAGGAGGGCAACATACATTCAATGTAAAAGGTCCACACACGTTAAAAATGTGCTTATCAAGAAAAGGAAAATTAAAACAGCAATCATATATACATACATGTTCTATAGTACATGCAATGCACATGTTACATGCAATAACATATTTATATACACACCAGACTGGCAAACAAAGAAAAATATGCCCTCCCATGTCTCATCTCCGCTGATGGAGTGATAACTGGCCATAACCGGAATGAGCTTAGTGTGCTGGTCCCCATCCCTCAGCAGATTAGAAGTGGCCACATGGACACCAGGCCAGATGTGCTGACGGAGAACAGGAAGCGGGGAAAGCTTGGATGAATAAGCAAACAGAACAAAATTAGCAGTAAAGACTCCAACAGCCTAATGATCCCGTTCTAGAGTGTGGGGGCAAAGAGTAGCCTGGGGTCATCCCCACACCACACAGATCACGTGGCCCCTGCAGCAATAATCCTAAAGCATCAGGGAGATCCTGTACCTTTGTTTTTAGGAGGACAAGGAAGCAGTTTTCAAAGTTTCCCAATTGTTAAAAATTAACAGAACCGTTAAAATGCAAAATTTGCATGCAGAGGGCACTTAACCGGGACCATCTTCATGTAGAGTAGCTTGTTCTCTGGGAGGGTTATTAAAGTCTTACCGTTCAGAATTTGCTTAAAGCGGGGCAGGCTCTCTTTGAAAGCACCAGCCGCACCCACTCTAAAAGGCCCCCTTGTGAGAAAAAATAAATGTCTTTTAAAAGATGCATCTTAGGGTATTTTGTAGCCATCATCCATGGCTCTCAAAATAGAGGTGTCAGAGGACGGGACCAGAGCTGTTCTGCTGAGAGGTGTGAAAATTTATTTTTAAAAAAATATATTTTATTGATTTTTTTTTTTACAGAGAGGAAGGGAGAGTTAGAAACATCGATGAGAAAGAAACACCAATCAGCTGCCTCCTGCACACCCCCTACTGGGGATGTGCCCGAAACCAAGGTACATGCCCTTGACCGGAATCAAATCTGGGACCTTTCAGTCTGCACGCTGATGCTCTATCCACTGAGCCAAACCGGTTAGGGCAAAAATTTAAAAAACAAGAGTCCTCTTGGACACAATGGCTCAGGAGCACCGAATTCACACTTCAGCTGTGCTTCCTTTCAAGGCCTAGGCCACAGGTCATTTCCCTGTAGAGCCTGGGCCACTCCAACCACAATGACCCTTCCCTCCCTGTGCTCCTCAGGTGTCACCAGTGGCGTGTGGGATCCTGCCAGGATTCTCGGATCATGGACTAATATTTGTGTCTCCCTCCACGATCAGAACAGTGCTCACCCGGGGCTGCCCTTTGTGGACTGACTGAGAGTCACATCTAGACTCTCTCTATAGGAGGGGCTGTCCTTGTCAAAAGGGCTGTCCTCCCCGGGATGGATGCCTATGGAGACATCCCCTGGAGGTCACCCTGTGACCTCGTTACCTGGAACGATAGGAGCAAGAGACACACTCACACATTCAGGGAGAGGCTCCGAGAGGCAGAGACAAGCATGGAGGGAGGACCTTCCAGGTGGCTGGTGTGCCTCTGCCGTGGGCAGAATGACCTTCACTCTGGGCCACCAAGGCCCCGGGGAAGCTCCTGGAGAGGCCAGATGTCCTTAGAGAGGCAGACACAAGAGCAGCTGCTCAGACACGGCAAGGAGCACAGGCTCAGCATCGGACCTCGAGGTTGGATCCCAGCCCCATCTTCTCATGGAGATGTACCATGTGCCTCCGTTTCTAAATCTGTAATGGAGATAATAACAACCTCATAGAAGGGTTTCAAGGAAACGTGTAAAGCCCCTTCAGTAATAGTTAGTTACTATTACTGATCCTCAGCAGGGCCTGAAGATTGTCAACAGCCCCAGACTCATTGAGGGGATGCCAGGTACCACAGGGGAGAGGCCGCTGTCCGAGGTGGGAGGAGCAGGCCCGAAGTAGGAGCTGGGGCGTGCATTTGCGACAGGGCCTCACTGAATTTCAGCAGCCCTCGGTTTCTCGCCTGTAATAATAATAGTGCTTGACCATCGAATCGAACTTTAAAACTTACCTCCTGATACTGCTGGTAGGAGTATATGTTAGCGCAACCTTTCAGGACACAAGTAGCAACACCCACCCTGTGCATTGAGACGTTTATTGGAAAGTTACTTTAAAAAATTTGTTTTGCCTTGTGAAAGTCACACATTTGAAAAACCTCATTCTTCCTCAAGGTTTCAAGCTCACTCTACAAATCTCATTTTTCTTTTTATAACTCTGCCATATTTTGACAATAACTTTTAAAGGTCTTTTTAGATAGAATATAATTAAATTCTCTGAAACATTTGAAACTATACTTACAAATTTAATATGTTTGATATCCTTTTTAAGTATCTCAGTTATCTGACAAATCTTCCAATTACTTAAATAGATCTTATAAAATCTAATAAATTAAACTTGTAGTATGTTGAATCTTTTTTAAAAATATATATTTTATTGATTTTTTTTACAGAGAGGAAGGGAGAGGGAGAGGGATAGAGAGTTAGAAACATCGATGAGAGAGAAACATTGATTCAGTTGCCTCCTGCACACTTCCTACTGGGGATGTGCCCGCAACCAAGGTACATGCCCTTGACCGGAATTGAACCTGGGACCCTTCAGTCCGCAGGCGGACGCTCTATCCACTAAGCCAAACCGGTCAGGGCAAATCATTTTTTTAAATATATTTTTTATTGCTTTTTACAGAGAGGAAGGGAGAGGGATAGAGAGTTAGAAACATTGATGAGAGAGAAGCATTGATCAGCTGCCTCCTGCAGGACCCCTACTGGGGATGGAGCCCACAATCCAGGTACATGCCCTTGGCTGGAATTGAACCTGGGACCCTTCAGTCTGAAGGCCAACCTCTATCCACTGAGCCAAACCAGTTAGGGCAGTACATTGAATCTTAAGTTATCTTAAACATCCTAATACATTTGGTAAATTTCAATCTCAAATCATTTGTTCAACTTAATTTAATTTTGCATTTAAATTAGAATTATACATTTTCTCTGTTAGACATTAGTATGCCAAGTTCTCATAAGCATTTCAAATCCTTAATATATCAAATATATAACAATTATCTATGAGTTCTACAAAAACACTAATATAAGTTTTGTATTTAAATTTTATTTAAATCAAATAAAATTCAGTTACTTCTGAAACTCTCTGAGATTATTCATTCATTCAAATATCAATGTCTGTAAAGTGCCAAGCACTCACAATTCAAGGCACTGACAACAGCAGTGGCTGCGACGGAGAAAATCCTTGCCGTCTGGAAACCTATTCCAATGGGGGACACACACACAGTACACACCTAATACACTATCAGCTAGAGTTATGTTATGGAAAAAGGAAAGCAGGGCAGGGAGGAAAGGTCTTGATGGGAGAAGGGAAGCAGGAAAGCCTCAGTGAGCAGATGACACCAAGCAGGTGCCAGGATTCGGCAAGGGGTGAGCCATGTGGGTAGCCAGGGGAAAGCGAGGGCCAGGTCCTGGGTGAGGATGTCCGTGGGCCTTGTCATGTAGAGCAAGGAGGCCCATGTGAAGGTGAGGGTGGTGGAAAGGCAGGTCAAGAAAATAACGGTGTGGAGGTAAGACATACGGGGCCTTGTGGGGCTTGGGTTTTTATTCTACCCTGACCCCGAATATTCTGTGAGGATTTGTCTGGAGACCTTCTACAGAAAGTCATTCTCAGGATCCTTATTAAATGGAAGGTGCCCTTACCTGGGACCCAACAGTTCCATTTCTAGGTGCTTACTCTAGAGAAACTGTCTCAGAAACACAACGGAATACTCTGTGGCAGAACACAAATTAATTCATTCAGCAAGTTTTATTGAGCACCTATTCTGTGCCAGGCAGTGAACAAAAGAGATAATCTTACATTCTATAAGATGAAATAGACCGATATAAATAACTCAAAAACATCATGCTAAGTGGGGAAAAAATAAATTGAAAGTTATTCATAGAAGGATTCAATTTATGGAAATTTTTTAAAAAAATATATTTTATTGATTTTTTACAGAGAGGAAGGGAGAAGGATAGAGAGTTAGAAACATCGATGAGAGAGAAACATCGATCAGCTGCCTCCTGCACACCCCCTACTGGGGATGTGCCCGCAACCAAGGTACATGCCCTTGACCAGAATCGAACCTGGGACCCTTCAAGTCCGCAGGCCGACGCTCTATCCACTGAGCAAAACCTGTTTCGGCAATTTATGGAAATTTTGAAGCCCACCAAACAATAGTACATCATGTTAACAAATAACGTATGTCTCATCAAAGCACAAAAGTACATAAAACATATAGATCCTGGGCTCAGACCACTTCGTCTAGATGCAGTGTCTACTTCCTGCTCACCAAGACACCCTGGGGACCACAGCTTGACCTCTTTGTGCCTCAGTCTCCTCTTCTGTAAAGTGGGAGTGAAAGGGGAAGAGAAAAGAACATGGTGGAGAGCTTTAGTGGTATCCATAATATTGTTGTTTTATAAAAGGAGGCAAAATTTAACAGCTGTCTTGACTGTGAGCCCATGACCGTTGACATTATTTTCAATATGTTTTATAATGTAAAATTTAGAGATTAAAAGATCATAAAACAACCCTAGCTGGTTTTGCTCAGTGGATAGGGCGTTGGCCTGTGGAGTGAAGGGTCCCAGGTTCGATTCCGGTCAAGGGCACATTCCCAGGTTGTGGGCTCAATCCCCTGTAGGGGACGTGCAGGAGGCAACCGATCAATGATTCTCTCTCATCATTGATGTTCTATCTCTCTCTCCTTCTCCTTTCCTCTCTGAAATCAATATATATATATATATAATCATAAAACCAAACCAAACACTTCTACACACCTTTCCTCCACATGCACCCTTGCCTCCTCCAGACTACTTGCCACTTGGCAACCAGAGTGACCTAAAGTGTAAACTAGGTCGTGTAGCTTTTTCCTGGCCTTCTCCAGGGGCTCATTGCTCTTGTCCGGTACTAGGCTCATCTCTCCCCAACCTGACTCCCACTCATCCAGATCCATCTGGCTACTGGGTGCCCCTTCAGGACATAGGGTGCACCAACTCTGGGCCAGCCATATAGGCAACAGGGTACCATGGTGACCAGGACGGAGAAAGTTCCTGTTCCCAAAGAGCTGCTATTCTGGAGGGGTGGGGTGGGGGTGGGGAGGGAGACAATAAACAGGGCAATAAACCCAGATAATTATAGATTGTAGGCACATACTAAAGAAATAAACAAGGCCATAGGGGAGAGAGCAGCGAGAGGCAGGGAGGTTGTTAGGAGGTGCCTGCCAGGCGAAGCCCACAGGTGTTCAGATCTCAGATTCAGGGTTCAGATCTTGGGTCTAATGCCTGTCCCCAGCAAAGCCCTTTCAGATCTCCTGGATGGGGTGATATCCGATTGCTGATACCCTAACAACCAATCAGTGCCTTTCTTAACACATCATAATTACAATTAAGTAAACGTCTGATTGGCTGCTTGGTATCCGTTTCCCTCCCTACAATGTAAGTTTCTTGAGGGCCGGAAGCTTGCCCTGTTCATGCATCCTGTGCCTATCACAGTGGCTGTGGGCACTAAATCAATATTTGTTAAAGACAGAAACCAAGAGTCAGGCTGAATGATTACCAGCTTCCAAATTCTACAAACCTATTCAGAGTGATTTTTGAGGACAAATGTTACCCAAATGACAAATATTTATACCATAGATATACTTAGGAAATACGCTTTTTTCACTACATAATGAAACTTTTAATATTGAAAATGGAAATGTCAGCCCGGCTGGGGTGGCTCAGTGGTTGAGCATTGACCTATGAACCAGGTTCGATCCCAGGACAGGGTGCATGGCTGGGTTGTGGGCTCCATCCCCAGTGGGAAGTATGCAGGAGGCAGCCAATCAATGATTCTCTCTCATCATTGATGTTTCTATCTCTCCCTCTCCCTTCCTCTCTGAAATCAATAAAAAATATATAAAAAAAAGAAAATGGGAATGTCAGAAAAACTCTCACGGTGATGGAACACTGCAGTGTCTGAGAGAAAACAATTATTTCAGTAATAGTATCACCTTTGAAAATAGTTAAAATTAATAAAGAAACCCATTGGAAAACAAGCGAATTTTTAAAAATTCAATGTAAACAAGGCAAACAGCATCAAGCAGGCTCAACATTCTGGGCCAATGGGTGGGTGGAATCAGGCGTATCCAATAGTCCGGCTCTTGAGATGCCACCAGATTTTCAACCGCATCCAGCAGCGGGGGAAGTGGGCTATCATCTATTGGTAAGTGTCAAGGTGTCGTTTTGTTGTTGTTGCTAATCCACACCCGAGGATATTTTTTTCCCATTGATTTTTAGAGAGAATGAAAGGAGAGAGAGAGAGAGAGAGAGAGAGAGAGAGAGAGAGAGAGAGAGAGAGAGAGAGAGAGAGAGATGTGAGAGTGACACAGCCATCGGTTGCCTCTCGCATGTGCCCTGACTGGGGCCGGGGATCAAACCTGCAACCCAGGTATGTGCCCTTGCCCAGGAATGAAACCCACAACCCTTCCACCTGGGGGTCAACAGTCTAACCACTTAGTAGCACCAGCCAGGAGAAGGTGTCATTTTAACCAAGATTTATTGCCTGTCTCATGTGATAATTTTACTGGAAGGCTCTGGCTTTAGGTAAGGATTTTTGTTTTCCAGTTTATCTCCTTTCCTCTTTTGTATAACGAATTGCCCTCTTGTGAGAAAATAATCTGGAAGTTTAGCCTGGTGGTGAATTCAATATCCTGGGATTTCACAGATCTTTGGTGGTAAGAGTAGGAATTCACTTTGGCTCATACTTGCTCTTTCACAAGAGCCTGTGGATTCCCCAACACTCCCTGGCTGCTGTGTGGCCCTAGAGGGCGCTGTGTGGCCTTAGGGAGTGCTGTGTGGCCTACGGGAGGCTGGAGTTCTGAAGCCCTTAGCTCTGTCTGGGCCTAAGTCCAACAAGTCACAGAAGGCTCAGTATAGGGAAGAGAAAAATGTCCTGATAGTGCAGTTCTGCCCCAAAGGTCACCTCCTTCTCTGATCCTCCTGGTATTCCAAGCACATCATTGAAAGCAGAGTGCCAACAGGCCTCTTGTAGAGAGGTTTGTAGAAAAGAACCATAAAGGGGAAAAGAATTGTGAACTGTTTTCTACATTTATTGAATATGTTTAGTTTCTGCCCTAACCGGTTTGGCTCAGAGGACAGAGCGTCAGCCTGCGGACTGAAGGGTCCCAGGTTTGATTCTGGTCAAGGGAATGTGCCTTGGTTGCGGGCACATCCCCAGTAGGGGATGTGCAGGAGGCAGCTGATTGATGTCTCTCTCATCAATGTTTCTAACTCTCTCTCCCTCTCCCTTCCTCTCTGTAAAAAATCAATAAAATATATTTTTAAAAAAGAATATGTTTAGTTTCTAATCACAAACATCCAGTGTATGTGGTGGGAGGTGTGTGTGTGTCATAGTTGACTATAAGGAAAATATGAATATTATTACCAAATGGGAACAATCTCAAGAGAAAAATACAGAGACATTTCAAGAAAAGTTTATTTCATAACAATTTGTATTTTCTCCTTCAGAGAAATAAAGGACCTGTGAATAGTGGTTTTACAAATATGCAAGATGGCCTGGCTGGTGTGGTTCAGTGGTTGAATGAACATCGACCCATGCACTAGAAGGTCAGAGTTCAATTTCCGGTTGGGGCACATGCTGGGGTTGGGGGCTAGATCCCCAGTGGGGGTGTGAGTGTGTGCAGGAGGCAGCCAATCAATGATTCTCATCATTAATGTATCTCTCTCTCCCTATCCCTCTGGGGAATCAATAAAAAATATGTTTAAAAATATGCAAGATGATTCCATCAGTTTAAAGAGGAACGGGAGAGAGACAGCTAACCTCAAGAATTTTTTCCAAATCATATATAAGGAAGAAGAAAAACACCAAGTAAGTTCTGAACCTGTAAACTTTAATAATTACCATCATGAAAATAAACTGCTTCAGAATTTGAGTCATTTGAGGTTCCTGCCAATTGGCAATAACTTGAAAAGAACGAGGAAGCACACGTTCTGGTCTCATCTCAGAACACAATTGTGAATTGTGCCTGCTGCTGGGACCTTGCTGGCCTGGCTGTATAACTGGAAGGAGCAATCAGCAGACATTAGCTCCACGCCCACTACCCTACTGTGTACAAGGGAAGCAACTAGGGGGTAGGTACTATATCCTCAAGGAGTGAAACACTCAGGTTGGAAAGATGGAGCACAGAATTTACAGATGAAAAATAAAGATAACAGCAATATTTTCTCCCCCAATAAATTTCCACAATGGACAGGGCTTTGGGGGGTAAGGAAAACGAAAATGTTAAGGATAAAAACAGAAAAACAATCGCTCTGGCCAGTGTGGCTGTTGGAGCATTGCTCCATACACCGAAGGGTTGCTGCGGGTTCGGTCCTGGTCTGGGTGTGTAGGGGAGGCAACTGGTCCAAGTTTCTCTCTTGCATCGGTGTTTCTCCCTCTCTTTCTCTCTCCCTTCCTCCCTTTCTATAACCAATAAACATACCCTGGGGTGAGGATTTAAAAAATAATAAAAAAAATAGAAAAACAAGCACCTACAATATAGATTCTGGAGCCCATATTTATTTGAATGACTGCTCAACCACCTAGAAGGCAGAGTGTACATGTTATATATTGTGGACAAACAAGGGGCCATATACTAAACCTGACAAGTCATGCCGGCCTTACCAATATAAATTCCTAACTAACGTGGGTCGTGGGTCACGGTGGGTAGTCACATCCAAGGCCTGTAGCTTCCTTGATAAAGATCAGTCTTTAAGTGAGTCTATCGTCTTTTTGCATCTAGGATAACATTTAAAATGAGTAATCTTTTCCAGACCCCTCAGGGCACTGCTGGCATCAGCGCAGGAGACCACAGAACCCTTGTTATCTCATTGCCCCAATACTTCCTCCTGTAAATGTTAATGATTAACTATCCACCAAATGGAAAAGAAGTATGTTTCTTTATTTTCCCTTTTTACCCAATCCGACAGATTTCTCCGCTTTGCTTTCTCCTGCCCCCTCAATCTACCACCAAGGGATTTCAAGTCATAGTAAATGATAATTATTATTCATATTTTTATTTATTATTCATTATTATTATAGCACGAGCTATGGGAGGAAAGATTAGTAAAATAGGTAGAAAATCAGCCTAAAAGAATGCTCAAATCAGTTGTGAATAAGAAGTACCTATTTCTCTGAAATGAAACTGAGTCACATCTTACAGAGGGACAGCTGCCTCATCTGCAAAATGAAAGTAATTCCCACCCGGCAGCATTAATAAATGTCAAGTTCCAGGGCGCACAGAGGAGCCCACCCAATGGGAGCTGGTATTGCATCGGAACATCCTGAGCAATCGGGGAAACTGGGTGCCGGCGGGATCCAGACGTCGGCTTTCTGCCACCCAGCGCCACTGGACGTCAGTCCTAGTCCGTCCGCCGCCGGGTCCTGCATTGGGATGGACTCTCCACGGGCCCCTGCTCTCTGCACGGGCTGCACGCTCCTTCCCCACCTTGGCGAAGCGGAGAGGGCCTCCCAACAAGTCACACGAAGACGGAAACCGCCGAACGTCCCTTCCTGGAGCGACCTGCTTTCTCGGAAGGCCAAGCGCTCGTGTCTCGCCTTCCTCTCTCTCCCAGGCCGGACGCCAGGTCTCCCAGAGCGACCGCGGCCTTGCGCAACCGGACTTCAGCCGCTGCCATCTGCGCAGGCGCGGAAAGAGGCGGCCAGACAGCTTCCGCTCGCGCCCGGCGTCCCTCGCGTTTCCAGGGGCGGGGCTTGCGTGATGACATCATGGGGCGGGGCCTCGGGCGGCGGGAAGAGGCGGCGGGAGCATGGAGGTGGAGGAGAGCGCCAGTGGGGCGGCCGAGCACGGGGCCCAGGACCCTGCCCCTGGCCCCAGCAGGGCCCCCGGCAGTGCCGGCCACTACGAGCTGCCGTGGTGAGGGCCCAGGCCATAAGCGATGGGTGCTGTGGGAGCGTAGGTGGGCGAGAGGCGGGTCGTGTCCGGGGGAACCCAGGGGCGGGAGATCGTGGGGGGCGGGGGGACCTGAGCGGAGCTGGAGGCTCCAGGGTGGTGTCCAGGAGATTATTTGAAGAGGGGGAGGGACAGGGCCGCTTAGCCCACCCGGGGTCGAGGGAGGCCGGTCTGACCCCTGGAAACGCAGTGTTGGTCAGAACATTGCTTACTAAGCAGTGGTTCTCAACCTTTCTAATGCCGTGACCCTTTAATACAGTTCCTCATGTTGTGGTGACCCCCAACCATACAATTATTTTCGTTGCTACTTCATAACTGTAATTTTGCTACTGTTATGGATCGTAATGTAAATACCTGTGTTTTCCGATGGTCTTAGGCGACCCTGTGGGTTGCGACCCACAGGTTGAGAACCGCTAGCAGGGTCACCTAAGACCATCGGAAAACAGATATTTACATTACGATTCATAACAGTAGCAAAATTACAGTTATGAAGTAGCAACAAAAATAATTTTATGGTTGGGGGTCACCACAACATGAGGAACTATTAAAAGGTCACGGCATTAGAAAGGTTAAGAGCCACTGGGTGAGGAGGGGAAGAGAGAAACATCGGTTGGTTCATTGGTTGCCTTCCAACTCGATGGACCATCAACCTTTCCTGTGCACAGGAAGACGCTCAACCAACCGAGACACTGGCCAGGCCCACCCCTCTTCTTGATGAGAGCAGATACCTAAATGGAGTGCAGGATAATTTATTGGAATATCTACAGCTGCGTTGTGCAGCCCCCCAGCCACTAACTAGTCACATGAGTCTGTTGAGCCCTGGAAATGAGGCTAGTCAGAATTGAGATGGTCTATAAGTGTACAATATACATCTGGCTTTTGAGGACTTAGTATTAAGAAAAACTCATTAGTAATTTTTATGTTGCTCCATGTTGAGAATGACAATATTTTTAGTATATTAGGTTCAGTAAATAATATTAGTAAAGTTAACTTCATCTGTTTTCTTTTACCTTTCGTAATGTGGCTACCAGAAAGTTTAAAATTACCATGTGGCTGGCATTATATTTTTCATGCACAACACTACATGCTTAGGATACTTCAGTATACATAACAAACTCGGCTCTCATGGAGCTTACATTTGATAGAGAAAGACAAAGTAAAAAAGCAAGTGCTGTGGAGTAAATAAATAGCGATGGTTTTCAGGGAAGGCCTTTGATGAGATGACTTTGATGATTTGGTCAAAGACCTGAGCTCAGGGAGTAAGGCATGTGACTGGAGAAACCTCTCAGGTAGATGGAGTAGCTATAAAGGCCCTGAAAGAAGAGCATCTTTTCCTTGTTCAAAGTCCAGCACAAATTTCAGCTCCTAACATTCCCAGGTGGTGATTCCCGCCTCAGCGTCCGCAGCCCTGTAGTGGGACTTGCTAAGCTCTTATCTCCCTGCCATTTGGAAAGCCCTTCAGAGCAATAACCATCTCTGTATCTTCTGCTGTCCTCCCCTTGAGATCTCTACCTCCTTTCACAGTGCTTGGCACCTGGAAGGGACTGAGCATGAAGAATAAATGAATAGGAAGAAGCATGCTTCATCTGCCGGTCTTGGAGGGGAAGTGTTTACTGTAGTATGTGACAAACAGGCTTCTTTGCATGCAGCTGTTTCCGGAGCACAACTAGTACCTGCATAATAAATCAGGGAGTGTTGTAAAGGACTGAGGAAGTCCTGATGGTTAAATCATTGTATATCTTCCACTTCTAGTCTCACTGAAGAAAGTCATTTTCTCTCTAGCATAGCTTGCTTATTCATTTAAAAGAGAAGCATTGCCCGGCCAGTGTGGCTTAGTGATTGAGTGTTGACCCATGAACCAAGAGATCACTGGTTCAATTCCCAGTCAGGGTATATACCCAGTTTACAGGCTCGATCCCTGAGGAAGGGGGCTGGGGGTGGGGAAGGGCGTGCAGGAGGCAGCCAATCAATGATGTTTCTCCTCTATGTTTCTATCTCTCTATCTCTCTCCCTTCCTCTCTAAAAATCAAGAGAGAAGTATTGGTCTGACTAGACCACTAGCCTGTCCACTCCACATAGCCTAATAGGGTCACAAGATAGGCCTGTGGTTTCTGTCTAGCCAACCCTGCTGTGCGCGCCTTGCCAAGCCTGCAGAAACTGGCAGGTAAAGCATGAGGAGGCTCGGTTACATCCATATCTGCCAGATCAAATGATGTCAGTGCTGTGCTCGCTTCGGCAGCACACATACTAAAAATTGGAATGATACAGAGAAGATTAGCATGGCCCTTGTACAAGGATGACACACAAATTCGTGAAGCATTTTTAAAAGGAAAAAAAAAGTGATGTCAGTGCTGTGTGTGCTGGATCTCTGTTGTGACGGGCAGGCTGTTGCTGCACAGTGTCACTTTGGTCCAGATGGCCCGCTCTGGCCCTTCTCCAGCAACAACAGGTATTTCTTTGCTGTGGTGGGTTTGGAGCTTCTGGTGTGTAATTCTCATGCACTAAACTTTTCAGATGGCACTTGGGCATCCCCTTAAATTTAAAACCTGCCACCACTTGGTGTATTTTTTTTTTAATGTATGTCACCTGACAAAGCTGAGTATTGCTGCTCTTTAGTGCTTCCTTTTGTGTAGCATGAAAATAGTTATGTCAACATCTTTTATGCGTTTTCTTAAAAACAGGGTTGAGAAATATAGACCAGTGAAGTTGAATGAAGTAGTCGGGAATGAAGACACTGTGAGCAGGCTGGAGGTGGGTGTTTTTTTAAAAAAAAATATATAAATATATACACATATACACATATATACACACACACACACACATAGAATATATATGAACTTATACCACATTATTGTGCCTTGATAAAGCTCACGGCATTTGGAGTAAGACAGTCAAGGTGGGGGATGCGGGTAAGCCACGGTTCCAGAAGAGCTGAGGGAATAGGAAACATTCAGTTTGGAGATGCCTAGAAGTGGTGGGTAACTTCAGATGTTTGAAGGGCTGGCTTATTGGAGAGGAGTTATCAGACAAGAGCAAGGTTGGCAGACTTTCTGTAAAGGCAATATAATAGATACCATAGGCTTTTTGCAAATATCTATATATATATATATAAAAGGCTAGTATGCTAAGTCTACGACCGTCCGACCAGTCGCTATGACACGCACTGACCACCAGGGGGCAGATGCTCAAAGCAGGAGCTGCTGTGACGCACACTGGCCATTGACAGAGAAATGGCACCATGGACCTGGCGCCCACAAAGCAACACTCAGCTTCCCCCAAGTGGGACACAGGCCCTGCTTCCACCCTAGAGCGACAGCCCACCAAATCGCAGCCAATGCTGCCGAGGCCCCATGGCACAAAATGCAGCCCACAGCCCAACCCGGAAATGGTCGCTGTGGGCACCAGATAATGACATCACGTAGCAATATCTGGCTTCCTCTCCCTAGCGACTAGCCTCCTTGGAGTTTCTTCAGCCCAGGAACACTACTTGCTTTATAGCCAGGTGCAAACATTTTACACTTTAACCAAATGTCTGTGAAGCTTTTTCCCATGCCTCATCTCATTTGATCCTCATAGAAGTCCTGGAGTAGGTAGCTAGGAGACTCGGTGGAATCCTATTTTCTTTTCATTAGCCGGAAAACGGAGATTTAGAAAGCTTAGAAACTTGACTCAACTGAAAAGAAGTAAGAAATAGTGGACCTTGAAAGTGACTTCAGGTTTTCTCACTGCGCAGAATATAGTCAAACACTGCTGCAGTTAAATATTTTACCCTTTGTTCTCCCTATGTGATCTACAATAATAATCTGCTTCATGTTGATATTTACTGCTGTGTTGCTGACAATTACCTGAAAGAGAAATTGGAGTGCTTCACTGGGCTGGAAAAAATTTAGCTAAATCAGAAAGCAGGTCTAATTAAGCAAGTTTATATATATAAAGCTCTCGCTGGCGCCAATTGCATGTGTCTGTTTCGTTCTGTCATTGTCGATCGTGAATTTGGTTGACACTTCTATTATAGAGAAAGGGCGGATAGTGATATTAAAATATTTCTTCTAATTAATTTCCTTTCAATGTGCATGAATTCCTGCACTGGGCCACTAGTATAACTATATTTGACAAATACTCTGTTTATTTTTTCAACAATCCTTTAAAAATGTGAAAGCCATTTTTAGCTAGGGGTATCATAGAAACAGGCCTCAGGCTAGATTACCTTCACTCCCTTCATGCCCCTCCCACCATAGTTTGCCAACCTCTGCCTAGAGGGACTAAGTGACAAGGCAACTGGCTTCAAAATGGGCAGGCAGAAATGTTTAGCAATAAAGCAAGCTTTGAATTCCAAGCCATCTTTAGGCAGAATCTAGTAGCCCAACTATGTGAGTCATGACAAAGACAATCTCTGTAGTAATCAGTGCTTATGCTATAATAGCTAACAAGGTATTTATTTATTTTACAAATGCATTCATTTTACAAATATTTGAGTATGTTTTCTGGGACAGCTATGGTGCAGTGTTAGGAACTATTGATATAAATAGATATGATTCCTGCCCGAGTAAGATTTTTAGTCTAATGGGGTAGCATTAAAGTCAGCAGGCGACGTGATAAGCACTCTGCTAGAGGAGGGCAGATGCTGTGGGAGCACATGGGAAGAGTTAACCCTCACAGTATCTTTATTCCCAAGTGGAAGAAGTGATACCAAAGCTTGAGTGGGAGTTAGCCAGACTTGCAGGGGAGGAGTGAGAGAGAAGAGGTAGCAGGAATAGCAGGTGCAAAGGCCCCCAGGTGAGAAAGCTTGGCTTGTTCTTGGGTGGGATGCCATCTGATTGGAATAGTGCTTTCCAGACATTAATAGGCACTTGAATTGCCTGGGGATTTTGTTAAAATGCAGATTCTGGTGCAGTAGTTCTGGAGATGAGGCCAGATTCTGCATTTCTAACACGCTCCCAGGGGGTGCTGATGCTTCTGGTCCATGAGCCCCTGATAGCAAGGCTGTAGAGTACATGTGTTGGGGTGTGTGAGAAATGAGCCCATGAGGTGGGCAGGATCCAGATTGGGCAGGGCCTCATGAGCCATGTTTGAGAGTTTGGGCTTTATGAAGCCAGCCTAGACACGCCTTAATTTACATGGAAAATCCCCAGCTCCCTGCATCTTTTTTCTCCCAGCCCCACAACACACCTCCTCTCTGACAGCTCTCAGTCTGTTCTCTGTCTGTGGGTCTGTTTCTATTTCGTTTGTTGATTTATTTTGTCCATGAGATTCCACATATGAATGAAATCATAAAGGTGAAAGGATTAAGCAAACAAACAAACAAAACCAAAACATAGACACAGACAACAGCATGGTGATTGCCAGAGGGGAAGAAGGGGAGGAGGAGGTAGAAGAAGGTATAGGGGATAAATGGTGATTGAAGGAGACTTGACTTGGGGTGATGAACACACAGAATAGTATACAGGTCAAGTATTTTAGAGTTGAACTGAAAACTATATAATTTTATTAACCAATGTCACCCCAATAAATCCAATAAAAATAAATAAGAAAAAAAAAGAATTTGGGCTTCATGATGAGAGCAGTAAAGAGTCATACAAGGCTTTCAGTCAGGTAAAAATGTTATGTGTGTTTGAGAAAATTGGCTGTGGTTAGTGTATGGGAAATGGGTTGGGGTGATTAGTGGCAAGGAGACTAGGAATGTCTGAGCCTTTGTAATTAAGGTGCTGTGTGGGGTGAGGAGGAAGGCCCTGTTAACAGTGACAGTGACCTCCAGGTTCCTGGCTTGGGTGGTAGTGTTGATGGCATTGAAGTCCGTGGAAGGGGAAATGTGGGTGGGGCCTCGGGTTTGTAGGGGAAAATGATGAATTCAGTTTAGAATATGCTGAGGTGAGTGTTCCATGGGGCATCCATATGAGGAAATTTGTAGCCATGTTTACTACACAGGCCCATGTGGCTGGGGAGGCTTGGCTCCTTATGGTTTACAGGTTAACCAGTTTTAATGAACATTTCTTCTTTCAGGTCTTTGCACGAGAAGGGAACGTGCCCAATATTATCATTGCTGTGAGTACTTGGTCCTGGCCCTGGTGATGTCTTGAAGTGTCATTTTCGATTCTCTCTTGAGCGCTTTCTTGTGCACAGAGCTCCTTGGTCAGGAGGCTTGTGGTTGGGGTGGAGGGTTCGAGGGGGAGGCGAGTGTGAAAAGTGGGGAACAGTCCATCAGGAGCTATGATAAGGTCGTTCTGCTGGCTTGGAGCACTTACTGGAGATCTCATTCCCAGGGCCCCCCAGGAACTGGCAAAACTACAAGCATCCTGTGTTTGGCCCGAGCCCTTCTGGGCCCAGCTCTCAAGGATGCTGTCTTGGAACTCAATGCCTCAAATGACAGGTACGTCTGGGAGTTAGGACTGAGGGGCAGCAAGTGTTTTACATTTTGAATTGTTATAGAAATGGCCTTTTTTCCGTTCTATGTTATATGTGGAGCTTGCCCAGCCAGCTTTATGTTTTCCTTTAATCCTCCCAGTGAAATAGAATGGGAATTGCTGGCTCATCAAGGTGGTATCATAAGCACTAGACTTGATGGCTTAACTTCGTTAATGGAAATTTTAAATATTATTTTTAATTGTGGTAAAATACACAATATAAAATTTACCATCTTGCTCATTTTGTTTTTAATCCTCCCCCATATTTTCATTGATTTTTAGAGAGAGAGGAGGAAGGGAGAGAGAGAAAAAAACATCACTGTGAGAGAGAAACATTGATTGGTTGCCTCTCATATGCGCCCTGATTTGGGATCGAACCCACAACCTACGTATGTGACCTGAATGGGAATTGATCAGCAGCCATTTGGTGTATGGGGTGACGCTCCAACCAATTGAGCGACCAGGCCAGGGCCAGCTTACTCATTTTTAAGTGTACAGTTCAGTAGTGTTAAATATATTCACATCGTTGTGTAGCCGATGATCTCCAGAACTTTTTTGTCTTCCAGAACTAAAACTCTGTACCCATGCCCCTCCCTCTGCCACTGGCAACCACTATTCTACTTTCTGTATCTATGAACTTGATTTTATTGTAGATGCCTCATATAAGTGGTTTCATACAGTATTTGTCTTTCTGTGGCTGGCTTATTTCACTTAGCTTATGTCCTCACGATTCATCCACGGAGCCAAACTGTAGCATCTGTCAGTCTTTCCTTTTTAAGGCTGAATAATATCCCTTTGTAAGGATAGTCCACCACATTTTGCTTATTCATTCATCCATTGATGGATGCTTGGGTTGCTTTCATCTTTGGGACATTTGTGAATTGTGAAAATGCTGCTATGACATGGGTGTATAAATATCTCTTTAAGACCCTGCTTTTAATTCTTTTGGATATATACTTAGAATTGCTAGATTATATTTGGTAATTCTGTGTTTAATTTTTGGGGAACCTCCATGCTGTTTTTCATAGTGGCTGCACCCTTTTACATTCCCACCAACAGTGTTCAAGGGTTCCAATTTCTCCACATCCTTGCCGACACTTATTTTTTGTTTTGTTGTTGTTAGTAGCCGTACTAATGGTATGAAGTGCTGGTTTACTTTTCAGACATGAAATAGAGTATTATGAAATGAGGACTTGTGAAATAAAAAGTCTGCAAAGTCTATCTTTGGTTATTCCTTGAGGATGCAGGTCTCAGCTCTTTAATATTGTCCTAATCTTGAAGATCTCTGTAGACTTGAAACAGGCAAATGTCCTTGGAATGCAACTAACTGCTCGTCAGCTGTCACGAATGAGCCTGTAATCAGTCCATTTTGTCAATGCAGATTCTTACTACCTCTTGTTCTCCTCACACTTGCATCAGCAAACTCATTATTTTTGAAAACTTTAGTGACTCATAATTTTGTTGAAGAAAGAATAGCCCATAATTATAAAATATTTTTAATTTTAGATTTATAAAAACCTATTTGAATGATCAATACAGCGACTTTTTTGCATTTCTATATTACCTTTGTATACAAACCTGCCGTCAGCTTTTGATCACTTACAAACTGTACCCTGTAAATGTTGGTATACAAACATAAAAGATGAAAGAGTGCTGTCATATGTTCTTTTATCAAAACAGAAGGTCCAAATTCTTATCATAGGATATTGGGGAATGAAGTCCTTCCCGTTGAGTGACTAGCCAGATGAAAATATATTTAGTGTTTGTCCTTATTTAACATTTATACACCCAATGGAGTGATCACCATGGTAAGTCTAGTAACCATCTGACACTGTGCAGTATTATTGACTATATTCCCTATGCTGCACATCACATCCCCATGACTTACTGATTTTTAAAATACGGGACATTTCACAAATTTGCATGTCATCCTTGTGTAGGAGCCATGCTAATCTTCTCTGTGTCATCCAGTTTTCACATAAGTGTTGCCAAAGTGAGCACACGCCTTGATTCTTAAGTTTGAGAAAATTCACCTAGGATTTTGGCATCTGAGGAAGCATGGTCTGAGATGTTGCTTATGTGATCAATTTCACCATCATTAGAGTCTAGAGTTCTATTCGCTTCTCTGCAGTCATTTTCTGATTTGAACAATAATTATGTTTTGTCTAATAATTATGAAACATCTTCCTGTCAGTTTTTTTCTCTTTGACATTGTGCATGGAAAATGAAAAGTTTTGATGTTTTTTTAGTTGTGATCAGTGAAAGCTTTAAAAAAGATAGCAAAGACAGAGTATCTGAACTTCTTTTATGCCTTCTAGAAAGACAATACAGAACCTGAAGAACACACAAAAAATGAAGTATGAGACAATAGTAATAGTATTTTTTATTTTTAGCATAGTTGGGAATAATTGATGATTAACGATAAAATAATTACTAGGATGATGAAATACCAAACAGTTTTAACCCTTTACACTCGCTTGCTTTTTTCTCGATTCCTTTATTCTAATGCTAACCGTGTCGAGTCACACTCGACATCCGAGTACAAAAGGTTAAGGTACAGGAAGAATAAGATCACTAAGGTACAGGAAGAATAAGATCACTTAAAATAAATCTGAGATTGTAAAATAATTCAGTGGACCCATATGGTAATTGCAAGATAAAATGAATCTCATTATATTTTAAGTAGTAAATTTTTCTTCTGAAAACCTCCAAAAAGGAATAAAAATAATGAAATTTTAATTCTTCAAAGTAGAATTGCTCAAAAAGGAAACTTAAAAACTAACATTGGGTCTATGATGATGAACGAGGGTTAAAGTTCCCATGAAGGTAACTGATTTTGTCTCAGAAGGTGACAGTTAAATTCCGGCTTGTTGTTTCAGGGGCATTGATGTTGTGAGAAACAAAATCAAAATGTTTGCCCAACAGAAAGTCACCCTTCCCAAAGGACGGCATAAGATCATCATCCTGGATGAAGCAGACAGGTAGAGTGCTTTGCCAAACATTTGACCTTGATCTCTAAATCTCTTATCTGGCTTTATTAAATCCAGAGAGAAAGCTTTGCCTTTGCACTTTTGTGGTATTTTTGCTTATCTTCAAAAGCAATTTAATAGGAGCCTGAGCCCTAAAGTCAACTTAATTAACTTACAAACATTCGTCTAAGACAGTCAGCTAATATGTTTGTTCCAACATCACTTATGTGATGAATAATTTAAATGTTTTTTTTATTGTGGTGAAATACACATAACATAAAATTTACCATTTTTAATCATTTAGTGTATAATTCGGTGACATTTAGTACATTCACAGTGTTAGCCATTACCGGTATAAATGAAAAGTTTTAAATGACATTTTTAAAAAAGTAATTCATATTCTTTGTAGAAAATTTAGAAAATATTGTTAATATCTTGCTTTATTTTCTTTTTCTACGCTATATATTTTTACATGGTTGAGATCATAATATATGTAATTTTTGTATCCTGTTTTTTCCTTTTAATATCAAAAGCAGCGCTCCACATTATTATAATCTTGTTCGGAACATTGTAATTGTCATGTTATAGTACATAGTTTGCTACACCTTCACCTATTTTACTGTAACATTATAGCAATAATAACCAACATTTATTGAGCACTTATATGTAAGCATTACATTATCCCAGGTACTCTACATGTTATTATCTCGTCATCAACAGCCCTCTTGACGTAGGCAGTGTCATTATCTCCTTATAGGTGAGGACACTGAGCCTCAGATAATGTACCTGTGGTCCCCAAACTAGCAGATGAAAGAGCTTCAGGGTGGGCCCGCAGCCTGGCCCCAGAGCCTCTGCTCTATGCCCACGTGCAGCCTGCCTGTGGAAGACCCAAACAGGCTCAGGAGAGGCTGAGCATGCCCAGTCAGGAGGTCAGGGTTCCCAGTCTCTGAGGGAGGGATTTGTGTCCCACGGTCCCAGGTCGCATTTGCCAACTGCACTCTTATATTTTTCTTCTCAGCATGACTGATGGAGCCCAGCAAGCCTTGAGGAGAACCATGGAAATCTACTCCAAAACGACTCGCTTTGCTCTTGCTTGTAACGCTTCAGATAAAATCATAGGTGAGGGTCAGCTCTGGGTGTCTTGTCTGCATTGGGGCTCATTTGGCTCTTTAGCAACAGAAGAGTAGGGACTAGTATTGACTGTCGTCAACCAAGCACTATGCTGTGTATTCAACTTTTTCATTTGATCTTATATAATTATTTGCAGAGGTATTATCAGCTCCACATTAGAGATGAGAAAACTGGAGCTCAGAGAGGTTGAGTAATTTGCCCAAGGTCACATAGCAAGTGGAGGAGCTGAGGTTGGAACCCCACATCTTTCTGCCTCTTGCTGCATCACAAGCACACGTGACATTTTGATATCCTGTGCACAGTGTCATAGTCACTGCCCCTCTCCAGACATGTTCCTGCACTTTCTGTGTGTCTGAGTACTGCACATGCACCGCGTCTGCACACCGGACTTGGTTATTGCCAGCAATTGCTTCACCTGTGAAGCCTTACACGTTAGTCTTCTCTCTGACCTGGCATTTGTTCTTCCAGTCCTCGCTCCATCCATTTGTTTCCTCACGGTTTTATCCCCCCTCCCTCCCTTTCAGCATCTCAGCTTCCTGGTGGTTTTACATCCTTCTCTTTCTTTTTTTGTTTTGTTTTGTTAATCCTCTTCCCAGGATATTTTCCATTGATTTTTTTAGAGAGAGTGGAGCATGGAAGGGAGGAGTGTGGAGAGAGAGAGAGAGAGAGACATACATCAATGTGAGAGAGACACATCAACACATCATTTGGTTGCCTCCCGCACAAGTTCAGACCGGGGCTGGGGATTGAACCTGCACCCTGTACATATCCACAACCAGTCAGGGCTCACATCCTTCCCTTTCTGATGCAGACTTCGGCACAGTCCAGCTTTCCCTGTCTCACCATTCCTCACAGCTCTTCTGTCCCGCTGTCCTTGCCTCACATCCGCCCACTAAACCCCACCCTGTGTGAGCTCAGCCATCTGACGCTCCCTTTTCCCCCCCCACACCCCCATCTCCCAGGGGCCATTGTGCACTGTTGCAAACAAGCTGGTTATCAATCATGATGCCCCCACAAAGTTGGTGGGCTCTTTGTGTTACCAGGAATCCTTTCTGTCCTTTTACCCTATCTAGATAGTCATTATTTGTTTATTAATTTATTCAGCTATTCACTCAGTAAGCATTTACTCTGGTCTCAGTAGGTGGCGGGTACCATCAATGCAGGGCATACAACGTTTAATGAGAAACTTTCTCTACCTTCAAGACATCAGTGGTGTGGTGGAGGAAACTGCGAAAAGTTTTTGACTGATGGGTGTGTATGGAGCTTGTCTCCGTAGCCGTGGGAATCTGTGAGGGCAGGGGCACTGTTGCACTTAGAGGCCTCCCCCAGTGCGTTTTGCTCAGGGCTGTGTGATCTGAAACTGCACCTGTTGGTGGGGACAGCTCTGGCCTTCGCTTTTTATGAAAGTAATTTTTGTGATACATACAGCATTTGGATTAACTTTAATTTTTAAAGGGATATAGTAACTAACAAATGAACTCTCTAAAGGAATTTATTTCTCAACGTTAGAGGAAATGGTTTATGATCAAATTGCTGCAGAGCTAACTTGTGAAACCTAGTAGCCCAGTCTCACTTTGGTTCCTGGAGCCATGCGTTGAGAGATGGGTGTACTTGGAGGAAGGCCACGCTGCCTTATTCTGACATGTATTTAAATTCTGTGAATTCAGCTTTTGGAATGTCTCAAAAGATAAAAATTAACTAAAGGAAACTTCTATTGTAGTTAGAATATTAATGGCCTTAAAATATGTATTCCTGTTCCTAATTGCTCTTTCTCTTGTCTGTGCTGATAAATCAGATCTACTAATAAGGTTCAGTTGTAAGGCTTCCTGCTTTCAGATAAGTCAGCAATTTTCATCTGGTGTGTAAGACTTTTTAAAACATGCAATACCTAGTTACTCAGGGACACTGACCTCTTTCCCTCGATTGTCAAATAAAAAAATGACAGCCCAGCTGGTGTGGCTCAGTGGTTGGATGTTGACTCATGCACCAAGATGTTGCTGGTTAGATTTCTGTTCAGGGCGTATGTCCGGATTGCAGGCTCCATCCCCCAGTAGAGGGTGTGCAGAAGGCAGCCAATCAGTGTTCCTCTCTCATTGGTGTTTCTGTCTCTCTACCTCTCCCTTCCTCTCTCTCTCTGAAAAATCAATAAAAACATTTTTTTAAAAGTGACAACAGCCAACACAGCAATAGCCATCGGGTGTGAATGAATCAGAATTATACCTTTTTTTTTTTTTTGTCAGATCAGCAAAAAAATATATTTTTGGTGTGCCGAAGAACTTTAGTATTAGTTTATGTGTGCCATGAAATGAAACAGGTTGAAAATCGCTGAGATAAGTTGAGGTGGACTAACTCTTAGGAAAGCTGCTCTTTGAAGTCTCATCCACTTGACAGATGTGTACACAGCATCTACTCTGCACAAGGCACAGTGGAGGCTACAGGTCTGTGTGAGGCTCTGTCCCTGCCCTCTAGGAGCTCATGCTTGGATAGGGGAGGGGCCCCCCAAACAGCAAGCCATGACCCACCCAGCACACACAGTGATTTGGGGGCCACCTGGGCCAGCACCGGCTCACTGCCAGCTGTAGCATGTAGATGTCTCTATCGTAAAGGATCTTTCCCTTCTGGAAGCTGTGGCCAGCCACGGTCATCCCAGGCAGTACTGGCTGAGGCCTCTCTTGTTGCTTATTGGTTAACATTTTGAAATTTAGTCCTAAATACTCAGTCACTGGTGAGCACCTGCTGGGTAGAGAGTGGTGCCGGCATAGCTGGGCTGTGCAGGTTGTGCAGCTGCTTCCGAGTAACTAAAGAACCAGCAGGGCGATGCCATCCTTGGCCAGGGGGCCTCACTCTCTTCCTGTCTCATGCAGAGCCCATTCAGTCCAGGTGCGCAGTCCTCCGCTACACAAAGCTGACCGATGCCCAGGTCCTCACCAGGTTAATGAACGTGATCGAGAAGGAGAATGTGCCGTACACTGACGATGGTCTTGAAGCCATTATCTTCACCGCCCAGGGAGACATGCGGCAGGTGTGTGCGGTTGCTGCCCGAGGCGGGGACCTCCTGGGCTTGCCATGCCCCTTATTTTAGGGGGAAGAAGGAAGTGACGGCTGTGCAGAGTCGAGCATAGCCAGAGTGGGGAGTGTTGACCCAACACACTGATGGGACCTTGGGCTGATTGACAGCAGGCTTGCAAGGAGGGTGCTCAGTTAAAGAGGTGGGGAAGGGCCGAGACAGAAAATCACCCTGGTCATTTTTGTTCCTTAACAGGCGCTGAACAACTTGCAGTCTACTTTCTCAGGATTCGGCTTCATTAACAGTGAGAACGTGTTCAAGGTACAAAAGCTGGCGTGGGCATCACAGCCTACAAAAACTGTATTTATCTGCGGGGCCAGTGGAGTGGAGGTGGGAAGGTGCTGGAAGGAAGGGGATGGACACGGTGCTGCCGCTGGGGCTCACCCTCGGAGGGGGGGTGCTTGCCTGCCTCCCTTGTGTCCCCCTGACTCCCTCACTGGAGAGTCGGGAGGAACTTTGGGATGCCATCAGGGTGCGATCAATGCAAGTGCTGCCACGGCTGCCTCAGGCTGGTGCCCTGCACACACACGGCACCCTGCACACACGCGTTCTTGTCAGCGTTTTGTGGCCGAGGGAACAGGCCCAGGCGGCCTGTCCGAGACCACCCAGCTGCTGGGGGCCCGGAGGGAGCACCGCGCTTTCCCCTCGGCGGGCCTGGCTGCCACCTGCGACTTCCCCTCCGCACTCCCTGTGCCTGGTGTGGGTATCAGAGCTCTTTAAGGCCGAGCCAAAGGATTCTCACTCTCCCACATGACAGGATTTTCCTTTTGGGAATACTTCCGAAAACTGGTTGCCACATCCAACAGCTCAGTGTCTGATTTCTCCCTAATTTGGGGGTAAAAATCGGGTAGGGCTGTCCATGCATTTCGTCTGTTGCTTTTTCTTACCGCGTTTGTGGATAAAGAAAGCTGTGCTAAAAGCCTCTGCCTAGACCTTGGCAGTGGTGTATCTTCAAGGGCACTGAGAAGAACTTGCTTAGTCGCCTGTCGTGACAGTTAAGGTCTCATTTCCTCCTGGAGCAAAGCATCGAGGGCTCTGCAAACCAGGATTCTGAGGGAAGTTCGTTGAACTGGGAAGAGAAGGCCAAGGGCAGGTGTAGGCACTACCTGGAGATACCAGAAGGCTGTCATTTAGATTTACATGTTGACCTGCGCTAGAGGGTGGATCTAAGGCCAGGGGAGGGAGTGGCAGGAGGCAGCCTTTGGGCTCAGGGAGAGCTGCACCGGCACTCAACAGGCTGCTGTTCAGGTCACGAGAGGCTGGGACCCCGTCCCAGGAAAAACAATTGCGATTCCAGTGGGAGACCGGCCCAAAAGACTGTTGTGGGGTCGAACCCTGGAGTCAAAAATAAGACCACCGGAGGCTGCTAATTGATTAAAAAAGCAGGCAAGGATTTATTGAAACTGGCCAGGACGGCCGCGAGGGCACCACACGCAGGTGGCCACCCTCACGACCGCCCTGTCCCAGGTGTAGGCAGTCCTTTCAAAGGTCCAAACCACAAGAATTTTAGACATTGGAATGCGGACCTCCCTTGCGAAAGCAGATTGTACAAAAAGCAGGACTGAGCAGGGTTAATAATCTCTAAAGGTAGTCAACTCCTGGAGCCACTGAGTCAGTGGGAATCAATCTCCTGTGGTTCTGGTCCACAGGCACAGGAAAATGACCTTTGTGATGTGGGATGGATTAATGTGAGTTTCCAGGTCTCAGTCTGGGGGCTGAGGTAGCTACCCTATTGTTTAAGCAAGTAAGTGCGTGCAGGCACCAAAAGAGCAGGGTTAAAATTTAAACAGCAGTTTTTACCTGAGATGAATGTGTGAATGTCCTTAAAGCCTTATTTCATTCTCTACTGGTCTTTTGGGAATGAATCTAAACCTTAGATTCATTATTCAGTTTTTACCTAAGTATGGTTGCTACCATACTTCAAAGACCTCCCAAGTCTTAGTGGGTTCTAAGTGGTTCTGGGCAAGTGATCACCCAAGGGCTCTGAGAGGTGACTTACAATGGCTTTAATGCTGCCCCTGAGTGGAGAGTCTTCAGTGGCCCTTGTTAATTCATCTTCTGCTGGAGAAATCGGTAACAGAATTGGTGTCAGAAGCCTTCCTCACCTCAGTAGGTCGACATCATATTCTTTTTACTTGGTGACTTGTTTGGTGGTGAAGGGCTTTCCTCAGCCTGGTTCTGTTGCTGGAGAATTCAATGGGAAAAACACACACACACACACACACACACACACACACACCACGATTGGAGAGGTTGGTTACATAGATCACCCAGAAGTCGGTGTGTCAGGGTCCTCCTCAGGTGGTCCCCTCAGCGCTGACTCACCTTCTTTCCGGTTTGGTCAGGTCTGCGATGAGCCGCACCCCCTGCTGGTGAAGGAGATGATCCAGCACTGTGTGAATGCCAATATCGACGAAGCCTACAAGGTGTGCTTCCTTCTGCCTCTCCTGAAGCCAGAGGGACCTTTCCCTTCTTGAGCAGGGCTGAGGGAGTTCCCTGTGCTAGGGGCTTGCTTACATGCATCGCTCCCCTGAATTCTTAAAACGATGCTAGGAGTTGGTACACCCTATAGATGAGAAAACCATGACAGGCTAAATTCCGTTCTCTATGTCAACTGTTTAAAAGTAGTAGACCTGGAATTCAGAATCCTGTCTCTGTACTATAATTATATTCTCTGCATCGGGAATTTGTTCACCTAACACACGGGGGAAGACCAGTCCAACTCCTTGCTTTGCAGGGACGCTGTCTTTCTCTGTTAAGGGGAGGTTTTCCCTCCATCCTCCCGAGGAACATGGGAGTGAGCATCCTGGGACCCAGCAGTCCCCGGTCAGCCAGGAGAGGAGAACCCAGGGGGTTTCGGGCCTAATTGTAGAGTCACGTGAGCAGGTTCCAGTGGGCACCATGTGGTTCAGGTGACCTCAGGTCACATGGGTGGCAATGGTGATCTGAGGCCATTGGTGATCACAGCCAGTTTCCCTGCTCCCACTAAATTAGGCTAGAAGTTGATTGAGTTTAGGGCTGGGTTAGACCTAAGGTGAAATGAGTGCAAGGCAGGGAGACTGAGGCAGAGACCCAGGTACCCAGATTGGGTCACCGAGTGGGCCTGAAGGAAGCCTTCAGATTTAGGCACATAGAGCTTCCCAGCCCCCTGAGTTTATCCCAGGATGCTGAAGCAAAGGAAAAAACAAGTGATTCCAGACCCTGCAGTCCATGGAGTGGGGCATGGAGTGGGGATGTTCAGAAGGCAGGAGGCCGAGACCACTGCTGTAGTCCCTGCCCTGGCCAGGATGTTCAGGGCTGCTCCTGCAGGGGTGGGTTAGGACTCCGTAGCCAGGGAAAGCAGAGCAGATACTACAGGGGTGGGGAACCTTTTTCTGCCAAGGGCCATTTGGATATTTATAACATCATTCATGGGCCATACAAAATGACCAACTTAAAAGTTAGCCTGCTATATTTGGTCAGACATGTAATTAACTCACCCCTACTGCCGTGGCAGGGCCAGACCAAACGATTCCGTGGGCCTTATAGAGCCTGCCGGCCGGACGTTCCCCACCCTGACAGGGTTCTGCTTCTGCTCAGGGTGTACTGGGATGATCAATAAAGTGCTTAAGAGGCTCGGGGACAGTAATAGTCCTTGCAATACATTTAAAAACATTTGCAGTATTGTCTGTCTGTGTGCTGGAAAATCAGTCGAATTATCTCCATGTGATCTATAGGGCGTGGCCCACCAGCTCCGTGGTGCTCAGCTGATTCTCAGAATCGCTTGGGTTTTCTAGGATGAGCAGTGTGACCCGCCCGAGATTTGTGTGGCTTTAACCTCATTTCCCAAGTATCCTTGTCCTGTTCGGAGTTCAGCAGCCTCAGCATGTTCTCTTTTGTGTAGATTCTCGCTCACCTGTGGCACCTTGGCTACTCGCCAGAAGACATCATTGGCAACATTTTTCGAGTGTGTAAAACCTTCCAAATGGCAGAATACTTGAAACTGGAGTTCATTAAGGTCAGTAGGGGTGTAGCCGGGCCTCTCTCCTCGGGTTCCGCCCACGCTGTGGCTCCCTTGGTTTCACTTACAGGCCTGGCATCGGGAAGATGCTCGGCAGTGTCCCCAGCTCCGATGGAGGCGGCGGCTGCCTGTCCTGGGGCTGGGAGTTTGTTTAAGCCCATTCTACCAATCAGTGACCTACTGTTCCTTAGGATGGCTCTTCATTAGAGATTTGTGTGTTTATTCATCTTTAAGGTCAGATTGATTGAGGTATAGTTTACATAGGGGAAAATTCAGCCTCTTAGGTGTATTCTGTTGACAGAAGCATTCAGTTGTGTAAACACAACTCTCTAACCCCCCAACTTTACATGCCCCTTTCCTCTATCACCTGGAAACCACTGATCTGCTTTCTCTTTGGGGGACAGAATTTTCCAGAATATTATACAAATGAAATCAAGCAGAAACATAGTCTTTTGAGCCTGGCTTTTTCATTAGCTGAATAGACTTTGTATTTGTTCATATGTTTGCTGCGAGGGTCAGTGGGTTATTCCTTTTTATTACTGAGTAATATTCCAGTGTATGGAGGTGAGGTTGCTTGGTCGAATGGTAAGTCTAAGTTTAACTTGATAAGAAACCGCCAAACTTTTCCAGAGTGGCTATAGCATTTTGCATCCTGTCAACAGTGATGAGCATTTCAGCTGATCCACATCCCAGCCGCACTTGGAATGCTCAGTTGGGTTTTTAGTCATTGCCATAGGTTTGTAGAGGCTTTCATTTGCATTTCCCAGTAGCTAATGATGTTGAGCACTTTTTCATGTGCTTATGGGCCATCCCCAATCTTTGATGAAGTATCTGTTCAGATCTCCCCAGTTTTTAATTGGGTTTGTTTTCTCATTACTGCGTTTTGTTGTTTTTTTTTTTGTCCTCACCCAAGGATATTTTTCCATTGGTTTTTAGAGTGGAAGGGAGAGGGAGAGACAGAGAGAAACATTCATGTGAGAGAGACACATCAATTGGTTGCCTTCTGCGACTAAGGTACATGCCTTGACCAGAATTGAACCCAGGACCCTTCGGTCTGTGGGCTCTATCCACTGAGGCCACACCGGCTAGGGCTCATTACTTAGTTTTGAGTGTTCTTAATGTATAATCAGATATGTGTTATATAAATATTTTAATATTGCCTTTTTTTTTATTTCTTTAACAGGATCTTACAAAGAAATACCAATGTCCTTTTAGGTTTAAGTTGAACTTTAGTTAAACATAATCCATGACAACTTAGAGTTCATTTTCTAGTTGGAGTTAGAATTCATTGCATCAATTTTGAGTAAACCATTAGTACAGATTTTTAAAAAATAAATCTGTTCCTCACTTACTAACCAGATTTAAATTTCCTTTGTTTTTAGGAAATTGGATACACTCATATGAAGATAGCCGAAGGTGTGAACTCTCTTCTGCAGATGGCAGGGCTCCTGGCCAGGCTGTGTCAGAAGACAATGGCCCCGGTGGCCAGTTAGAGCGGAGAACTCATTGCTGGGGTTACAAGAGTCCCTGAGAGACAGGACTCACAGCCTTCTGCTTTGGGAGAAAATGCTGCCCAGATTGGCAGTGGGACTCGCCTTTTAGTAACATGCTGTGGCCTTCCCCGTGCTTCTACACACATCTCCAGAAGCGTTTGCATTCAGCCCCAGGTGACGGGGAAAGGCCACAGAGAATGTCCAGGGCACGGCACCCAGTCTGGGTGTGTGTTGGCATTTTAGCTAATAAAACTACAATTTTGTCAGCAATAATGTGGCCGTGCAAGTCCGCAAAGAGAGCCAGCTTCCTGTCTCTGCATGCTTCTTGCATCCTGCAAGGAGAAAAGGTGATTTAGATGACAGACAGGACAAGCTAATCTCCATTTTTCTAGAAGCCTGGAGGACAGTTCCCCGGGGTGAGGGCAGGGTTTGTTGTAATTTACTGACTATTTAGAAAAATACTCAGAACAGCTTGGAGCCATGAGCTCTTTAGAAAGGACTTAGGTGTCGCTGAGGAGAATGGTGCAGTCCAGGCGCATGGAAAACCGCCGTGTCGCCTTGCCTGCGCAGTGCTTGTTGATTGGAATTTCCCAGTAAACTTTGTATTCACCTGTAGAATTGCTTTTTTTTTTTTTTTTTGTAAAATACTACTTTTTTAAATTATGAAAAATATCAGTTGTACATAAAACATTGAATGATACTCATGTATTCATCAGTTATACCAACACATGGCCTATCTTGTTTCCTCTGTATTCCTACCACCCCACTCGGATTGTTCTGAAGCAAATCCCAGTTGCCATTTTAGAATAGCATTGTTTGTGTGTTTAATTGATTTCGGAGAGAAAGGAAGGGAGAGAGAGAAACCAGGGATCGAGTCCACAACCTGGGTATGTGCCCTGACGGAATCAAACCGTAACCCTTCAGTGCACAGGACAGCGCTCCCACCGACTGAGCCACACCGGACAGGGCTAGAATGTTTTTTTGTTGTTGTTGTTTTTTTAATATATTTTATTGTTTTTTTACAGAGGAAGGGAGAGGGATAGAGAGTTAGAATGTTTTTAAGGGAGTGGGGGTGGGAGTCACTCATCCTGCGATTAGTGGTCTCGTGAGAGGCTTTGATTAAAAACACCTGTGTGACATGCGGGCTCTGCCTGCCCTGCCGGTTCCCTGACGAAGGCCACAGCACTGTGGCCACGTGTGCCCGTGCCGCACGTAGTGCTGGAACAGCTGGGTGAGCCCCTCTGCTTTCTCCTGCCCACGCTCGGTTCAGCGGCTCTAGGGCCCCACCCAGCCTGACCCTCTGCAGCAGGAGGAAGCAGGAGGGGGAGGGCCTGCTGGGACTTCTACTTAGCGCCGCCCCTCCCAGGCTGGCGCAGTCACTTGCCCAGACCACATCGTTGGGCAGTGACACTGAAGAGACACGGAAAAGGCTCTGAGATGTCTGGCTTTTTGGGTTTGGTTTTCAATTAAGAGGAAAAAATAAGGTCCTCAAAAGCAGCAAGGTGAAGTTTTACAAAATACACATACTTCCTCAATCTTATTTTTTGTCTGGAGCTACGGGATCTGTCAGGGGAAGGGATGATGGTGCCCAGCTTGCAGGTGAGGGGCCCGAGAGACATCAGGGTTTCCACCCGGTAACCTAGGAGAGGCTCCTCCCACCTGGAGCCTTCCCTTGGCCCCGCCACACCCCCTGCCCAGGCCATTTCCTTCTGAGCTTGTGGGGTCAGGGCTGCAGGGTGTGAAGTGGCAAATGGCCACAGCTGTGTTCTAGGTGTTTTTTCTAATTTCCTAACGGGGGGGGGGGGGCGTTAATTCTCGGAAAGAATCGTGTGCCATCCTGGAAAGAGCTGCCCTTGGGCCCCAGATCCTGTCCCCAGGCCTCGGCTCCCTTTCTGTGGAATGAGGCTGAGTTGTTCCCTTGGTTTTATGCGAAGCAGAGAAAGCAGACATGAGGATTGCTGCCCTTAAACTAAAAAGGTTTATTGAGGTTTGAAAGGAGGAGGCATGTTTCCCTGAGTGGCTTTTCTGACTCAAAGTCCCACTGGGCCTCTGCCCTTCCCACGAGACAGTCATGCTGCCCAATCAGGGAGCTGAGCCAGCCCTGGAGCAGCGGAGGCATTCACACCACTGCCCCCCCTGCCCGCCCCCTCGGCAGAACTGACGCACTTTGTCCACAGGACACGCCCACTGATAGCCTGGGGGTGGCTGTGGCCTCCTCTCTTCCTCAGTGAACTGAGACCCGAAGAAAGGAGTGCCAGGGCTCCCCAAGTGTCTGCTGAAGTTAGAACTTGTAATGCTTAGAGGAGACAAACTAGACAAAATCTACCCTGGAACGCAGAATATTAAATATGGCTCCACCTGTATATATAAATTAATTACACAAGCTTATCGATCACACACATAAAATCCCAGCCACTGACATTAGTAAGCAATTTGGGATCCCAATCCAAAGCAAAAAGGACACGAACGCCAGTATTGTGTGGTGTTTTAGATGCGGGGATGGGGTGCCACTTGCCCTAAGTGCCGGGCATTCAGTTACGGCAGGGGCTGCAGTGCCCTCGGCGCCAAGTTCCTGCCCAGCCCCCGGGAAGCTGGTTCCACGTGTGACTTGCTGGTCCCGCGTGGCCAGAGGGATGGTCCGTGGGACATGTGGGTGCACCTCCCGTGAGTAGCGTGGTGGGTCCAGAAGTCCAGCTGCTCTGGAGAAGTGATGGTGGGAGACGGTCAGTATTCCGGTGAGCTTTGGGCTCCTTGGCTCCTTCGGTGACGATGAAAACGGTCGGCTAAGAGGAAAAGGTGTGCTTTGGCTAGCACTTGGTTCCCTCGGCACGGGCGCGACTGGCTTTGAGAGGGGGGGGACGCACAGTGATGGCCAGCACTCAGCTGCCCTCCCGGGGCTGAGGAGAGACCCACCCATCAAGCTGAGTCGCTTCCAAGAGCTTCCACTTTTCTTTGAAATCCTGACTGTGCTCTTTGGTCCTGGCCAAGGCCTGGGTGCGTCTGACCTGTCTTCAGGTCCATCTGCAGCCCGACTTCCCGACTCCGGGCACAGGTGCCCGCTCCGTATTTCCCCCCGATGGGCCTCTCCAATGAACAGGCCCAGAAATAAACTGGCCTTGCCCACAAAACCCGCTCTGCCCGTAGCCTCCCAGGTCTTAGGCAAAACCCTGCAATCCCGTTCAACGCCTCTCCCTCGCACCCACACACAGGGCACCCACACCAAGGGCACCAGCAAGTCCTATTGACTCCGCAAAACATTCCGCACCTGCCTCTCCCGCTGCCTCCCTGGGCCAGGGCGGCACCTTTTGTCTGGACTCTTAACTCACTCGCCTCCCTGTTCCCACCGCCGTCCCCCTGTATAGCCGCCCCGTGGTTTCCTCAGGGGCTTGATTCCAGGATGGCACCCCCAACTCCACCAGGTGCCCACCCCGGAGGATGCTAAAGCCCCGTATGTAAGTGCTGTGTTTGCAGGCTGTGCCTACACATCATTTGCATGGATTCAGTGTACTGCTCTGTGCGGCAAATTCAGGTTTTGCTTTTTGGAACTTTCTGAGATTCACACCTCCCCCCCAATATTTTCCATCTGAGGTTGGTTGAATCCGTGGATTCAGAGGGCTGACTGTATTCATTTCTCTACGCAGTAGCCAGTGATCCTTTAGAAATATCAAGTCACTCTTGTGTTTCAAACCTTCCCATGTTCCCTCTTCCCACCCCCAAAGCTCAGAAAGAACCCAGGGGCTGGCCCTACCTGATTGGCCTCCTCCTTCTTCCTCCACATCCTCACTCCCCCGTCACCCCGCCTCCCGCTGCTGTCAGAGCCTCTGAGCACGCCTCTGCTAGTCCCCCTGCTGGATGTCCTTCCCCAGAGGGGTAAGGAGGGCACTCCAAAAGGCTTCCCCGGCCTCCCTCCTGAACTGCCCGCCTTACTGCCTGTCCCTTCCCTGCCGGGTTTGCCTCCACAGGACTTATCACCATGTAGACTTCCTCTCTTTCTCTCTCTTATCTCACGGGATCTGCTGTATCTCTCCCACCACAACGTCAGGCATTTTGTGTATTGTGTTTACTACTGCGTCCCCAGCACCAAAGGCAGGCCTGGCCTCTGGCAGGTGTGGTCAATACTAAGCGAGTGAGTGAACAGTGGGCCTTGGGCTCCAACTTCTGTGGCTGGCTCCGGACCAGCCCAGGCCCGCCCCCCACTGAGAGGACTGTGGGGTGGATCCTGCCCCCCACAACACACCCTCAACACACACTTATTCTAAGTGTGACCTTGGGCAGATGGCTTAGTGCCAGCCAGATGCCTTTGAGGTGGCAAGTGATGGTGTGTGTGTGAGCACTTGACTCCATGCTGGCCAGCAAAGTGGCTGCTTAACACAGTTCAGCCACTACTGCTGTCAGCACCATCATCGCCCAGCCCTGCCCTTTGCCCCCACGTCCAACACTGGCCAAGCCCTGCTGGGCTCATGCTTTATGTGCAGTGTGTTGTCTAAGACACAGGTCCCACTGGCTCCATTTTGCAAGTGAGGAAACAGATCGGGGGAGGCTGCAGAGACCCACCCAGAGCCCACTTCACCCAACACCTCACCAACTTCCCTGCCCGACCACCTCATGCTTGCCATGAATCTGTCACCTCACCAAGCCTGCCTTGGGAGTTGGGGGCAGGGTGGGCGGGGACTGCTTAGGAGGCCCAACACCCTGCAGAGCCACCCCGTTTCAGCACCCATGGGTGCTACCCCTTGGCCCTCACCACGGCTCCTCCAGCCCGAGCTCCCACCTTTCCCCAGGGGATGGGGCCCCTGGCCAGTGAGGCCACCACCCTGCACCAAGGCAGCTGTACCTTCTCCCAGGTCTGCCCTAGGCTTCCGTGGCTGCCACGTCCCCATTTACATAATCGGGCTCTCCATCGTCGTCATCCGGGCTTCCTGCAGGGGAGAGAGGTGCTTCTCTCGGGACTTGCCCTGTGGACCAGCAGGCAAACTGTCAGTGGTTCGCATGGACGCACCCAGACCCGTTCCTGGAGCCAGAACGCCCACCCAGGGCTGGAGCCCCAGAGGCCACACACAGCCTGAAGGAAAAGACTGCCCTGCCCCGACGGAGTGTCTGTCCCGGGTCTGGGATCTGCCAGGTTTTTATTTGTCTACGAGGGAAGCAGAGTCAGTGGGGCTCCATCCACACAGGTGACGGCAGCCTGAGCAGGAGGCCCTGACCTCAGGAGGCCATGGTTCAAGGCCAGTGCAGCCGCCGATGCGCTGCAGCCTTCAGCTTCACTGTGAAATTAGCTGGCCTGCTGCAGGGGGGTCCCTCCCCAGCCAGACCCCCCTGACTCCCACTACCCTTCCGCCCAGCCTCCCTGGCCAGGCCCCCCTGACTCCCACTACCCTTCCGCCCAGCCTCCCTGGCCAGGCCCCCCTGACTCCCACTACCCTTCCCCCAGCCTCCCTGGCCAGACCTCCCTGACTCCCACTACCCTTCCCCCCAGCCTCCCTGGCCAGGCCCCCCTGACCCCTACTACCCTTCCCCCAGCCTCCCTGGCCAGGCCCCCCTGACCCCTACTACCCTTCCCCCAGCCTCCCTGGCCAGGCCCCACTGACTCCCACTACCCTTCCCCCAGCCTCCCTGGCCAGACCCCCCTGACTCCCACTACCCTTCCCCCAGCCTCCCTGGCCAGGCCCCCCTGACTCCCACTACCCTTCCGCCCAGCCTCCCTGGCCAGGCCCCCCTAACTCCCACTACCCTTCCCCCAGCCTCCCTGGCCAGGCCCCCTGACTCCCACTACCCGTCCCCCCAGCCTCCCTGGCCAGGCCCCCCTGACTCCCACTACCCGTCCCCCCAGCCTCCCTGGCCAGGCCCCCCTGACTCCCACTACCCGTCCCCCCAGCCTCCCTGGCCAGGCCCCCCTGACTCCCACTACCCTTCCCCCCAGCCTCCCTGGCCAGGCCCCCCTGAGCCCACTGAAGTTGTCCATTCAAGCCCCTGCTCTCTGGCCACATACCTATGACCCTTCGGGACTCCCGCCACTTCTGGATGGAAGCAGAGTTCTGATAATCCTCATCACCTGCAGGGGGAGAACCGGGGGGAGGGCCTGCAGGGAGGAAGGGGAAGCCACCGTGACTAGTCCTCAGGCCATCGAGGTGCCACGGCCCCTCCAGAGAGGCATCTCGTGCCCTTGGGTGGGCAGCCCCTCGGGTTGGAAGGGCTCCTCATAGAGCATTCCCACTGAGGCCCAGGATGATGGAGCCTCCTCCCAGGACAGGAGGCAGTGCCTGACCCAAAGGCATTGGAGGTGTCGGTGAACTTTTGGGCTTCAAGGAGGGCTATGCCTCTGTGGGGACTTCAGATCTCACCAGTCTCTGCCCAGCTTCAGGCTGGTAGCCTCACCTGAGTTGGGCTCTTTCTGCTTGCAGATGAGCACATTCTCATAGGAATTAGTATCCTCATCATCTGCTGGAGAGAGGGGAGAGGGGAGAGGGCAGAGGGCAGAGGGCAGAGGGCAGAGGGCAGAGGGGAGAGGGGAGAGGGGATAGGGCAGAAGGGAGAGGGGAGAGGGGAGAGGGGAGAGGGGAGAGGAGAGAGGGGTTCATTATGGTGGGCCCTGTCCATCAAGCCTGGCTCTTCCTCTCTCCTTATGCCCCGCCCTCCTGTAGCAGATGGCCTGTCCTGCTAAGGCCCCAGTCCTCTGGGCCCCCCAGGGCCTTGAACATTTTCCTGGACAAGCTTCTTAATGGGCACTGGCCTGGCTCAGCAGCTGCCACTCTGAGCTCCTTCTCTGTCCTCCAAGGTTACCCCTGAATGCACTGGGGAGGGGAGGTCAGGGGAAGGGGCTGCATTCAGGCCCAGGATGGAAATTTGAATGGAGGGAGGCCCATCTCCATCAGGCAGTGAGAGCCACTGGGGGCCCAGGAGAGACAGCCAGGTGGCAGCTTACCTGGAAGCAGACCCTTCAGTTCAGTGGGTCTTTGTCCAGGGGCTTAGGCTGGGTGTGGCATGCCCCCCGCCCCCCACTCCAACTGGAAGCTGAGCTCCAACAACTCACCCATCATCCATTTACATCAGGGGCTCTGAGAAACGAGGGCCCCGCCCCAATTTGGAAGCTGCAGGGGGAAAGAAGAGGACCCACTCCCTGCCCAGCGGTGCCTCACTCCCCACCCCGGCATGGCCCAGGCAGGAGCACTGCCTGCCCTCGGTCCTCAGTTTCTCTTTCTGTAAAGCAAAGGTGTTGAGGGCCTAGAGTTCCAGCATCCGTCAGCAAGTCTGCCCCATCCTGGGCCTTCCTCTGAGGTCCCATATGTGCCCAGCCTTGAATGGGACCTGGATGACGAGGGACCCAGCAATCCTTCTCTTGCTTGCTCACCCCTGTGGCCCACCCCTGACTCCCACACATCTCTCCTCTCCTCTGCACCTGGGCTCCTGCCCGAGGTGCCAGCTCCCGCATCTGCCCCTCCCTCCCCAGTCCATCCAAACCAAGGCTCAGGCTCCTCCCCGGAGTCCTCCCAAACGCCTCTGGTCCCACCAGTGAAGGTGATCTCCATGCTTCTCCTCCCTAAGCCCCTCCTTCCTCTCTGCCTCACCTTCCTGCTGCTTCTGGGACCGCTCCCAGGTGTAATACTCCAGGATGATGGGGTCTCTGGCAGGAAAACACAAACACAACACCAGTTGCTGAGCAGGCCCATTGGGCGGATCTGGGGGGGGGGGGGCGTGGGGGTGTCGCGCGCAGAGCTTCATGGGAGAGGTGTGCAGTGAGGCAAGGACTGCTCCAGCCATCACTCTCCCAGGGGCCCATGGGGGCTGGGCCAGGGTCTCCCCCCACCTCCCCATCCTGCTTCCCTGGACCCCTGAGCCATCCTGGGGCTGAGGGGGAGACAGCCTGGCACTAGCCACCTTGCCATGTGACCCTAGACAAGTCTCTCCCTGCCCTAGGCCTCAGTTTGCCCATCTGTGAGATGAGATCTCTGAGGGCCCTTCCTCTCAGGGACTCCAGGTGCCCCTGTGACTAGTATCTGACTGGAAGATGCAGGATGATCCCTCCACACAGGCCCTTCTCAGAGTAGGACCATGTCCCTGCCACTGCCCCCATACCCACGGAGCCACCTGAAGGGAAGCAATGCTACCGAGCGCCTGCCTGCGCCTGGGCTGGCGGGTTCTAGGGCAGGAGGCCTTCCTGAATAAGGAAGTTCAGGGCAGGGCTGGGAGAAGGCCACTCACATGTAGGCTGCATCTGATCCGTGCCTGCTTCCTGCAGGAGGAGGCGGAATTAGGCCCAAGCTCCTGGAGGTGGCCCCCACTGCGGCCCCCAGTCCCCGGAGCCCACCTACCTCTGCTGAAGTTCTGGTACCTCGGTGATGCACAGTCTGGAAGGACAGCCAAGGGATTCTTACCTGCACACCTTTGCACCTGCTCTTTCCCCTCCCCCACTAGGCCAATCCCATCAGGCCTCCCAGCCTGGCGTATATGTCTCCTGCAAAGGCCTTCCTGTCAGGCCTGGCTCCCCTGGCTCTCCTCCCCCACACCTCCCCTGCACGTCTGCATAGTACCTGTCCCACCAGGTACTCACCTGTCCCAGTCCCACCTCACCCCTGCCCCACTCCTGTGTATGCGGCTCACTCACCCTCGAGGCTGGGGGAGAACTGCAGCAGCTTATCCTTCCTGCAGGGGAGGCGGGGTAGGGGCTGAGGAGGAGCCATGGGGGGTGGAGGTGGGAGGGGAATGGCTCTAGGGTTTTGGGGGATTTGAAGGCCACAGCCCTCCAGCCTCCTGGAGGGAGGGAGGCCCATCTCTATCAGGCACTGGAACTCTGAGGTCTGAAGAGGAAGTAAGGTCTTGGCCTGGGGTCAGCCAGGTGGGGACCCCAGGGTCCTCCTCATCACTTCCTGTGGGGGCTGTGACCCCTCTGGGTCCAGGACAAGGGCTCATTCCTACCTTGTTGGTGCCATGTCAGAGGCTGCGTCCATCAGGGGCCTGGCCACTGCAAAGGACGAGGGGGTGTTAGCTGGACCCCAACGCCAGCTTGCCAGTGTAGCTCCCTCACCCCTTCACCCTGCCAGATCAGGCATGGCCACTACTTCAGGGTGAAGGGACTTTGAAATGAACCCCCCACCAACCCTGAGCCCAGCCCCTGAACCCCTCTGTTTGGGACTCACAGGAATAGGTCCGGGCCACGGCAAAGTTCTGTTGATTCTCTTGCCTGGAAACACATGGGACTGTTTTGAGCTGGGCCTGGCCTCCCACAGCCCACGGGACAGAGGGACAGGAGAGATGGACAGAGGGGGACAAGGAACTGAGAAGGAGGCACATAGTAGGGCAAGAGTGAGGAGAAGGAGCTGCCTGCCACCCCTCCAGGTCTCAGAGCCAGAGCCCTGCCCCTGATGCCCTCATTTTCTGGACTGCACCCCGACCCCACCCACTGGGTGCCCACCCTTTCCACAGGGCCCTGGCCTGGAGTCAGCTGCCAGAAAGACCCATTTCTCAACATGGGGTACCCAGGAAACCCCAGAGATGGCCAGGAGGGTCTGTGGGCAGGTATCTAGTCATTGTCCAGTGTCCCTTCTTCCTTTGCAGCACAACCCTGACTTCTGTTTAGCCAGCAGCACGCCCATCTAAACGCCTGTGTACCGCAGCCTCCCTCGCACCTACATGTGGCCACGTGATAAAGCTCTGGTCAATGAAATGCAAGCCAAGGTTGTTGGGAGTTCCAGGAAAGCTCCTTAGAGGAGCCACTGACAGCTGGGGCACAGCCTTTTTGTCCTTCTCCTTCATTCTTACTACGACCTGGAATGCAGAGGTAAGGGCTGGAGCCCTCGCTGCCATTTTGGACCATGAAGTGCCCTTGAGAATGGAAGCCACCACTAAGGATGGTGAGCAGATTAGCTAATCATTAATAAAGCATTTTGGGCGTCTCCCCTGGATTAATATGGGCACCTGGCCCAGCCTTCTAGGAGCTCCTGGGGAGCGGGGGTTCAGGGTGACGTGATTCAGGATGGATGCTGTGTCTAAATCCACAGGAGAGAACCAGGCATGGCTTCCCGGAGGAAGTGATGCAGGAGCTGGGCCTGGCACACATAGGCTGGCAGGACTGAACCCCAGTGAGGTGGGGAGAACCCAAGCCTCTCCTCCTCCCTCCTCCCACCAGGGCCCCATTTCCCCACCCACTACATGAGGAGGTTGAGTCTACAGTTCTAAGATCAACCAGGGGCCCTGAGTGGGCAGGGGCTGGGTGGGAGAGCAGAGGGAAGATTCTGAGGAGGCCTGCCTGGGGCAGGAGAGTGGGGCACCGGGGAGCCCAGCCCCCTCCTGTGGAGGTTGTGGACCAGCCATCTACACAGTCTCTACAGACGCCTGGAGAGACCCAGTCCTGCCCCCGCGGTGGGCCTGGATGGGGAAATCCTATTTTCAAATCTCATTGTGGTTTTTCAGTTGCAAAAGGAAATGAGAAAGGGCGTGTGTGCCCATTTGTGCGTGAGTAGCCACCCGAATGTGCATACAGTACTGCATGTGTGAGAAGTGCACGCATGAGCAAGCGTGCAGGGAGCGTGTGGGTGTGCGTGGGCGTTTGCACGCGGGCCCTCCATCAAGTCACCCTCCTACTCAACGTAAGGATGCCAATGGCCGCTGCCCCCTGCCTGGGGCTGTCCTAGGGTGGCCCCTGGTTTGCAATGTCTGGCACAGCTGACCCTCCCAGCGCTCACAGAGCGGCCCACCTGCCCTCAAAGTGCCTGGAGCTCCATCACCCAGCCCCACCACTCCGCCGGGTTCACTGACCCCATTGCATCTCTGCCCCACCTCCCTCCTTCCTGCTGCGCCTGAGCCCCTGCTTCCAGCTCTTCTGTGGGCCCCTTGGTCCTTAGAACGAAGGCCAAGGCCTCTCCCTCATCCAGCTCATCTCCCCCGAGACACACGGTACCTGCCACCTCATCCCTGAAAGACAGTGTCCGCCCGGTCCTATGTCAGCGACTGCCCACTCTGTTCTCTCTCCCTCTGAATATCCCCTTTTGCCTCTTTTTCTCTTAAAACCTTTCCCACCTCCTCCATCAGGCCTTCCTTAATCCCCCAGGGACATGCCCACATCCTCCCTGGCTCCTTTAGCATTTTCCCAGGGAGACTCAGACACAGCTCACACTTTGCTCTGTGCCCAGTGTCTGCCCCGCACCCCCAGCCCCTCACTGCACCAAGAGGCCGGATCCCTCTGTGGACACCCGCACAGCAGCTGCCCTGGGCTGGGTTCACAGGAGGATCTCAGCGGGAACGTGGCAGCCCCTCCCTCTGAAGCCCTTGCTGCCTGGGCAGCCCCTGGGTGTCCCCTCTCCTTCCCTGACTGCTCGCGACCCACCGGAGCCCAGCCTGGAGGAGGTGTGAGCAAAGGGGCGAGGCACAGCACGCAGGGTGCCTGAGGGGATGCCCACAGCCCAGGGACACAGTCACTGGGCCGGGGACACGGCGGCACTCACAGGTTCCTCTGCTCATAAATTTTCTCGGGTCGCTTCGCACCTGCAAAAACGGGACCAGGTTAGCAAGTGTCCAGAGCCAGGGTGGAACTGACACCCAAGGCCCCTCATCCTGTCTGCCTGAGCCCTGTCCTAGGACAGCACACGGGGCCGCCGACCGCTGGGGGCCACCTGACATTGACATGGTGTTCCTCACTGTTCATTGAGGAGAGCGGAGTAAAGGCGGATGCCCCAGACGGCCAGCCCAGCCTTTCCTCCCTTTGCCAGAGCAACCCCCGCCCCAGACATACCCCTTGACCCAGCAAAACCAAAGCCCCCCCCCCCGTGAACCAGACGGCGTTCAGGTGCCGCGTGGGGCCAGCCCTTGGGGGAGTCACCCCCGTCTTGTGAGGCTTATCTGACGGCCTCTCCCAAACACAGCCGGGTCTGGCCTGTGAGAGTTTGGGGGTACACTGTCTTCTCCTCCATGGCGCCCATGAGCTCCCCTCCCCAGCCCCTCCCTGTCATAATCCCGCCTTTACCTGAGCGGGAGCAGCGCACACACAGGCTGGCCACCGCCCCCAGCAGCAGCAGGAGGGCCACCCCGGGCCACAGCAGCTCCGTCTCCGCACTCATGTCGGCTCCTGTGCACGTTTCCTGCAGCGCTACAGCGCGAACCAGGGTGGGGGGGCTAGAGGGCTACCCCTTCAGGAGCCCGCCCAGCCCCACACTCTCAGGCCTCTTACCCCCACTGGCCCCTGACAGCCTCACCGCTGAGTCCAGGCTGAGGAGCACCCTTCCCACCCTGGGAGGGCCAGGGAGGACCACACCTCTTCCTCCATCTGGCCCCAGACCTGTACTCGTGACCCCCCAAGGCCAGCATCAACACGTGATAAGGGCTGGGAGGTTCTGGGGACCCACCAGGCAGCACCATGTGCGTGTACACACTCCTGCATCCACCCTCACTTAATCCACACAATTGCCCTTTGAGGGAGGGGCTTGCTCCACTTCACAGATAAAGAAACGGAGGCCAGACATCTCCCAATTGCTAAGTGGAAAGACAGGATTCAAGTTCCAGCATCCAGACCCTAACTCCGGCTTTGCCCACTGCACCCCTCCCTCCTATAAATCCAGCTTTACTCCCCAAGCTTCGAGTCTGTGGACCCTTCTGCATGGGAGCTCCCAGCAGCCCTCACCCAACCTTGGGCCCTTCACCCCATTCATGGCTGCCTGGGGAAGCTGGGAGCAGGATTTCCATTCATTAAAAACCCGTGCACCCAGATTCCTCCTGCCCTGGGAGCTGGGAGGAGGGAGATCAGGGAAGGCTTCTTGGAGGAGGTGGGCTTACGAGCTTGGGACAAGCGAGCTCAGAGGGACCTGGCGTATGGCCCGTGGTGGCTAGTGGTGGGATGTGGGGCTGGAGGAGAGAGGCTACAGGGCAAGGAGGCCCTGAATCCCTGCCTGCTGGCTGCTGTCTCAGTGGCTGGTCCTATTCACAGCCTCAGGGCCACACTGATTGTCTGGTCTTTTTTTTTATATATATATTTTATTGATTCTTTACAGAGAGGAAGAGAGAGGGACAGAGAGCTAGAAACATCGATGAGAGAGAAACATCGACCAGCTGCCTCCTGCACACCCCCTACTGGGGATGTGCCCGCAACCAAGGTACATGCCCTTGACCGGAATCGAACCTGGGACCTTTCAGTCCGCAGGCCAACGCTCTATCCACTAAGTCAAACCGGTCCCGGCTGATTGTCTGGTCTTGGTGATCAAATCTGCACACCAGGGTCTGGTGAAGGCAGGTTCAGCCCCCTTGAGGGGGTTTCCAAGGAGAATCATTGAAACTATAAAGGGACTCAGCCGTCTCGAAATAGCCAGGGGCTGTCTGAGGGGCCGGAGCCCCCACGCTGAGCGCCCGCTCTGTGCACACCTGTGCATCCTGCATCAGGCACCTGGGAGGAGGGCTTCCCCCTCTTTACAGCTGGCGCGGGTGAGGCTTAGGGAGAAGATGGACTTTGTCCTGCCCACCTCCTGCTCCGGGCTCCCCTGAGGCCTGTGTGCCCCCCGCTGTCCCCTCACTTCTTTGAGCTTTGAGCTTCCCGAATCTGGGGCAAAGTCAACAAGACATCTCCATGCAGGGCGGAGCCTCATCAGGGCCCGTCCCAGAGAAGCCACCTCTCCTTCCCCAGAACGTGGTTTCGAGGGAGTCAGTGGGAACACGGGAATTCCCAAATCTCGTGACAGAGTAGCCTCCACGTGAGGAGAAAGACTGGCCCCTGTCACACACGATGCTGTTTGAGGGGATCCGCTCCCCCCCCACTCAGAGGCTGGGCACTGCCCTCCTGGTCTGCACAGCTTGCCCTGCCTCCTGAGGCTGCCCAGGGTGGACTCCCTCCCAAGGTCCCTCGGGCTGTTGGAAGTTGGGAACACCTGCCTCAGAGGGAGGACTCCTGGGGTCAAATCCTGTCTGTGCCTCGGCATCTCTTGGCCTCAGTTTTCTCATCTGTAAAACGGGGGTCAATCACATCCAGCCAGACTCACGGCTGGGGCTTCCCGAAGAGAAAACCCCCTGAGGGCCTTATTTCTGGCTGGCTAGTTTGGACAGCTCTCTCAGGCTCCGAAACTTTGTCCTTGGGTTAGCACGGTGACTCTTTCTGTCCCGAAAGGAGATTTGGGCGCAGACACATGGGGTGGGTCGCACACATGCCCCCTGCGAGAGCTGGGACATGAGTCCACCCCCGGCCACCCCCAGGGGCTGTTTCAGACTCCAGAAGTGAGTCCACACTCTTGACCTGGCGCTTGGAGGCCTGGGACATGACCTGCTGACCTCTGGGGAAGGGTGGCCCTCCACCCCAGAGGACCCTGACTATCGGAGAGCCTTTTGCTTCCTGAGGTGAAGCACACTCAGGGGTGGCCCTGGTCCATCTGCACCCCCTGGCACTGGGGGAGGCTGGGGAGGGGCGCAGGAGAAGGCAAATTCTGCCAGGAACAAAAATCGGATCCCAGGATCACAGGCCTCTGGTTGCCCCTTTGTTAAGTGGGGGAAAGAGCGACACTCTCCCTGTGGGTTTGTCACATGAGACCCGGCATCGAGATGATGCATGGAAGGCGCTGGGGCAGGGGGGGCACAGCTGGCCGTGACTGTCATGACTGCCCGTCATCGGGCTCCCGGGGCAGGGGCAGCTGCAGCCCGTTGGGGACAGAGCTGCCTTGGGGCCTGCAGCGGACAGTCTGGAGCAGGCCTCTCCAGAGCCTTCCCTGCCTGCTCCCCAGACAGGCAGGCCTGAGCCTCCCTCCCCTGCCTCACGTGGGCCTTGTGCTGGGCCCTGAGAGGGGCTGGGATCGGAAGAGAGCACGGCTCTTGCCCCAGCCCCTCAGCTAGCTGTCACCGACACCCACAGCACCATGTGGAGACACCAGGCCCAGAGCGGAGTACTCTGTCCAAGCTCACACCGCTGGCCAGTCACGGAAGCAGGATCAAAGCCCGGGCACGCTGCCTATGAGGGCCACACTCCTTTACCTTTTTCTTATATTTTTAAGAATCATGAAATATTTTTTTTAAAAAGACTAATTTGAGTAAAACTCCTATGCCCTCGATCCTCCTCCCCACCGAATAAAACGGCCCTCTCTCGTCACTTTCCACCCATGTTGAGAGCAGATGGGGTGGGTAGGTGGAGGGAGAGAGGCTGGGCCCCAGGAGAGGCCCCAAGAAGCCCGCAGGGCTGGGTGGGGTAGGCAGGGTGGCTGTTACAGCCCGTGGCTCTGCAGGCCAAAATAGCACAAAGGGAAGTGGGCAGTTTTCATATGAACAAGGTTTGCACCGAGCTGTGTGGGAAAGCCCTCAGGGCTGCGCTGCGTGGGCCTCAGCGTCTGAGCCTCCCGCCCAGAGAGGCCCTTGGAGGTGATCCTGCCCACTCTCCCAGCACCTGTCACGCTGTAGATGGGGGAACTGAGGCCCACCAGGGCTGCAGGGCAGGCTGGGGGTGGAGAGCGAGGCCCTGGTCTTAGCCCCCAAAAGGCTTTAGCCACCGGGCTCTGCTCTGGGGTCTGTTTCATTTTCCCAAATAACCTTGGCCTTCAGATGAGGCCGTCCCAGGGGCTTCTAATGGAGGCTCTCGGTGCTCAGGTGACTGGTGCAGGGCCTGGGCAGCCCTTGCCCCAGGGTAGGAGTGGAGGATGGCGAAGGCCAGGGCCACCTGTTGACAGAGTTGGGCACAGGGAGCTCTCCAGGGCTTACATCTAAGGCCCCAGCAGAGAGCTGGCCGGCCGGGCCGGGGACTGGGTGGGACGGCAGGGACAGATGCTTCCATCTGGCCTGGGGCAGGACCTAGGCGCGCTCGCCTTAGAGTCTCACCCATTCTCCCGTGCGTAGCCCCGTGTCTGAGATATTACAGTTCCGTTTTACAGATGAAGAAACCTAAGTTCATGGGCAGGGACCGGGGGCCACTGTCCTGGCCCCTCACAGTCTCTGGAAGTGAGGGGACCACCCCGGAGGCCTCCTAGGACGGCAGACCGGGCTGGGAAAGGTGAGGGCAGGGAAGTGGCTGAACCCCCAGAACCAGGCTGCCTGTCTGAGTGCCGCAGGGTCCAGGGTGAGGGCTCCCTAATCAGGGGTACCAGGGCAGGAGTGGGGTCAAAGGAGGGGGTGTCAGGCATCCCGACATCTTCCCACTTCACCCAGCAGGCCGCCAAGTGCTCAAGAGAGGCCACTCCAACCCCATGGGGTGTCGGAGGTCGGGGGGCAGCCTCAGGACCCCTGTCCTCAGGGCCAGGCTCCAGGCACTCCGGGGAAAGGCTTACCTGAGAGTTGGGGGCTCTTCACTGCGGCCACCTCATCTTGAGCCCACACACCTGCAGGAGCTGACTCCAACACCACAGACACTTGCGGGCAGCAAGCAAGGCGGCCGGCTTCCTGTCAGCCACTGAATCATCCCTCACACATCCGCTGCCCTGCCGGACAGGCTCTGGTGCGAACACAGAGACACATGCACCAGAGAGAGAGAGAGAGAGAGAGAGAGAGAGAGAGAGAGAGAGAGAGAGGGGGAGGGAACAGAAAGCCATGGACACACACACTAAACACACACGTGTAAACACAGGTCACACAGAGTAAGAGACACAGCGGGGCAGGGAGGAAGAATGAAATGGGAGTGCACACACGGACACACACACAGGCAGCGAGAGTAGGAAGACACGGAGAAGCACACACTAAAGAACACAAATACACACCAACACCAAAACACGCACACACCAACTCCAAGACAGAATCGGGGGGAGAGAGGGAGAGAGAGAGACAGAGGAGATAAACAGGCAGGAAGAGAATGAGAAAGAGAAGCACATGCACTACATGCAGAGACACGGAGAGGGACAGAGAGACAGGCAGGGACTGAGCGTGAGATCAACCAAGAGTGTCAGACTCAGAGGGAGAGGGAGACACGGGAAGACAGAGACACAGAGACAGAGAGACCGATTGTCGGAGGCGCAGAGCGAGGGCCAGAGCCAGATATTCAGAGAGCAAGAGTCCCAACAATGGGGTGTACAGTACACACACACACACACACACACACACACACACACACACACACACACACAACATGAGACGGGTGGACAGAGAAGACAGAACAAAGGCTGGAGGGAGACCAGGCAGCTGGCAGGGAACGGACAGCCACAGGCATTAGAGGGAGCAAGAGAGGCAGCCACGCTGAAGGACAGGACAATCCCGGCTTCTCCTGTCCTGGGAGCCGCATCGCATCACCCCGTTTTGCAGATGAGGCAGGGTGAGGGCAGAGCAGGGTGAGGGCACTGGCGGTGTGACCACAGCCCACGCGGACCATCTGCTGCCCCGCGCCAGCCCTTCGCTCCGCTGTGAAAGGTGTGAGGGGAGGTCTGGAAGGCACCGGCTCCCTGGGGGAGACTGGCTCCAGTGTTCATGTCGCAGGTCATTAGTAACTTGCCCAAAGCCATGGAACTATTAGTGGCACCCCAACTGCCAGAGATCACAGAGAAGCCCCCGAGGGTCCCCAACACCCCATCAGTCTGGCACTTCAGAGCCTGGTGTCCCCAGCTCTAGGCTGGGATTGGGGTCTCTTGTGGCCCTAGCCGGGGTGGCCAAGACCTCCTGCAGTCCAGGTCCAGCCAAGGCTGGCAAGGGGCCAAGTGCACACAAGGAGGCTCAGCCGGAACCGAAACAGAAACTGAGGGCCGGGCCCGCTGCTGCCACCCCGTGGGAGAGAAGGGGGGTGCACAGACTAGAGCTCTACTGCCCAGAGCTTGTCCCCATCCCTGTATGTGGTGGGACTAGGACTAGAACTAACCTCATCTGACTCCCAAACCTGTGCCAGTGCAATCACTACCACCACACGCCCTTATTTCATGAGGGTGTGACTACATTTAAAAAAATATATATATATATTTTATTGATTTCAGAGAGGAAGGGAGAGGGAGAGAAATAGAAACATCAATGATGAGAGAGAATCATTGATCGGCTACCTCCTGCACACCCCCGACTGGGGACCGAGCCCACAACAGGGACATGTGCCCTGACCAGGAATCGAACTGTGACCTCCTGGTTCATAGGTCGATGCTCAACCACTGAGCCACGCCACCTGGGCTACATTTAATCTCCATGGTCACTTTTGCTGGCTGGATGTTTCTTACCCAGGTGAGAACACGTTGCCTCAGAGACCAACTGGATTTGAATCCAGACCACCAAAGTGTCGAGAGCCCCTTATCTTCCCACCACCTGAGCGCAGGGACACCCGTGGGTGAAAGCCAGCAGCCCTCCTCCCTGGGCTGCCGGCCTGGCCCCTCCTCCCACAAGTGGGCAAACCTGGTAGGAGGGGCCCACCTATAGACAGGCTTCCATCTATCCCTGGACCACGTGCCTCCCCGGGTTTCCTGCCTGCAGAGATGGTCAAAAGCTCCAACAATCTCATGGGAACAGAGTTCTGTTTTACAGTCCCGACTTCTGCCTCGGCTCGGGCCTTAGCAATGGCAGGTGCTGGAGAAGTAACCTCTGACCCCTGGAAAATCTCCAGGTCCGACCAGTGTGACCAGGAGCTCTCCTGGACCCTCTCTGAGCCCATCTTCCAGCATAAAAACCCAAAGACCCTTTTTGGACCTGAGTGGGAGGAGCTTGCCCCCTTTCTAGGCACCTGTCAAATTTCTCCAAGTTCTATTATATTTATAAACCATTCACTTGTGAACTAGAAAATAAGCTTTAAAAAACTAGACAATTCATGTCCAGTTGTATAAATTCTAGTGCACTTTATTTTGTTTACAGTTCGATGGGCTTTGGTATACTGCATTATCTATAATAATAAAAAAGAAAGATGCTAATTAGACCAGACGTCCTTCCGGACATCCTTCCAGACGACCTTCTGGATGAAGCTAGAGCTGCGAGGGAAGCCCGGGTCCTGGGTGCCAGAGGCAAGCCAGTGCCAGCAGCTGGAGGAAGGAAGGCCTACTCTTGCACAAATTTTGTGCATCGGGCCTCTAGTATATAACATAAAATTTACCATCTTAACTGTGTGAGTCAGTGGCATTAATTATACTCAAATATTGTACAACCATAACTACTTCCAAAACTTTTTCATCACTCCAAACAGGGCTATTTAGCTTTCCAGTTCACAGCTGCTTCAGTTGTGTGCACTCTTGTTATAGAAGCAAAATGCCTAGGTAGAAATGCAATAGCTCTAAGGACTCTATAAACAGTTCTAAGGATGAGAATATCCTGGGGTCACACACCTCCTAAAAGTTAATGGGAAGGTATGGATTTTCATCAGAAAAAAATGCACCTTAAGAAGTACATACAATGTTCTAGAAGCCCCTGGAGCCCACCATGAAGTTGTCTTGCCACCCCCAACTCTCAAGGTACAAATGAGCATTACTCCCACCCCTGGTCCCGTCATTCATGACATTTCTCTCTGATAATTAACTCACTACCCAATGGAACCTAGAATATTCCATTCTTCTGCCTCGCGCTACCTAAGTAACTGCTTTTATAAAAATATTTCAAAAGTTCATATTACATATGTGTCATTCTGTCTGTAAGCATTTGGGACAAACTTTCTGTTACCATAACCGTGACTCATCCACATTGTTGCAAGTGGCTACCATTCATTCCTTTAAGGAGACTTCTGTACAACATTCCATCATCTGAATATAGGTTTTGCCGCTATGAATGTTCTCTTGGATATATACCTGGAGGGGAACCACTGCATATGGAGTATGGGAACCTTCAATGTTCAAATTCATTCCCAAAGCGGCTACACCCGTTTATATGCATCTGTAAGGGAGGAGAGACCCACGAACTCTCCAGCGACTGTCGTCAGGCTTCCTGACTTGCCATTTTAAATGGGTGTAAAATAGTCTTTTATTTCTTTAGTCTCAATTTACAATTCCTTGATTGCAAATGAGTTGAACATCATTTGGGGGCCATTATTTCCTCTTCTGTGAAATAACCATTAACATATTTTGCTTAGTTTCCTATTGGGTTTTTTTTTTTTACCAATTTGCTGGAATTCTTCATATATCCTTCGTTTTAGTTACATGCATTTTCTTTTTGTTTTAATAAAGTACTTTAAAAAATCGCCGAAACCAGTTTGGCTCAGTGGATAGAGCGTCGGCCTGCGGACTGGAGGGTCCCGGGTTCGATTCCGGTCAGGGGCATGTACCTTGGTAGCGGGCACATCCCCGGTAGGGGGTGTGCAGGAGGCGGCTGATCGATGTTTCTCTCTCGTCGATGTTTCTAGCTCTCTATCCCTCTCTCTTCCTCTCTGTAAAAAATCAATAAAATATATTAAAAAAAAAATAAAGTACTTTAAAAAATCTAATGAGTATGTTCTTTTTTAAAATATATTTTTATTGATTTCAGAGAGGGAAACATTAATGACGAGAATCATTGATCAGCTGCCTCCTGCATGCCCCCTACTGAGGATCGAGCCTGCAACATGGGCATGTGCCCTTGAACAGAATCGAACCTGGGACTCTTCAGTCTGCAGGCCGATGCTCTATCCACTGAGCCAAACTGGCTAGGACCTAATGAGTACATTCTTAATTTACAGAAACTCTGGGCTATTTAAAAAGCTCCTCTGGCCCAGCCAGCGTGGCTGTGGTTGAGTGACAACCTATGAATCAGGAGGTTGCAGTTCAATTCCGGGTCAGAGCACATGCTCGGTTGTGGGCTCAATCCCCAGTGGGGGTCGTGCAGGAGGCCGCTGGTCAATGATTCTCATTGATATTTCTCTTTCTCTTTCCCTCTCCTTCTCTGAAATCAATAAAAATATATTTAAAAAATTGATGGTGCTATTACAATTCGTTATTAAAAAAAAAAAAAAAGCTTCTCTGATTCCCTCTTTCCTAATCCTGTTTAGAAGGATAAGCTTCTAGGCCAGTAATGATTTTTGTTTATTAATCCTCACCCAAGGATATTTTTTCCATTGACTTTTAGAAAAAGTAGGGGGCGGGGGGAATAGAAACATTGATATGAGAAACATCAACCGGTTTCCTCCCACATGAGCCCTGACCCGCACCAGGGATCGAGCCTGCATGCCCTTGACTAGAACTGAACCCAAGAGCCTTCAGTCCACAGGCCGATGCTGTAACCACTGAGCAACCGGCTGGGCCTAGCCCAGGAATGGTTCTAACATTTACCTTGTCCCCTGCAATGAACAGAACAGGTATAAGAAACAAATTCTCTCTAGTGTCCAAAACGAATACCAAAGAGCCTGCTGCTGTGAAATAGTTTGCTTTATTTGTATATTTACTATTTTACAGTAAGAGGGTGGTTACAGGTGGGGGAGAGATTAGTAGGTTACAATTAAGTACATAGTCTTCATCATCATTTTGATTCATTTTCATGACAAAAAAAACTTGCAACGACTTTAAGATACCAGACTAAGATGCTTATAAGCCCGTAAACCTCACACTAATGAGAAAGGAAGACATCATCTCAATGATGTAAAACATTGGCCAAGAAAATACGAAAAATAGAGCAAAGCTCCTCACCAAAAAAGGTCACAGGTGGCCAGACCCAGGCGAACCACTCTCTTATGCATGAGGAGCCCGGGCAATAGCCACCTGGGACACACAGCATGGACTGCTGTCCTGTCCTCTCCTCCCCATTTCCCTGAAAGAGCACTGGTGAGAAGTCCCATTGGGCAGATAGCAAGCAGCTGAACAGAAATGGGCTGCCCACCCCATTCTCCACCACATCAAGAAGCACCATGGACTACCCCGGGCCCTGTCAGGTCCTTCTGCAGTGGACAGTCCAGAGTGAACCTTGTCAGTGGCAGTGACTCTGCATGACCTCAACAGCCAATGGAATTTGAAGACTGAGGGGAAAGAACCAAAGTGTACTTCAAGTACAACTTGTGAAAAGAGCAGATTATAAGGCTGCTTAAAAACCAGCCTCCTCACACTGCAAAGAAATGCTGTTTCTATGCCTGGCCAGCATGGCTCAGTGGTTGAGTGTCAACCTATGAACCAGGAAGTCATGGTTCGATTCCCGGTCAGGGCACATGCCCAGTCTCAATCCCGTGTGGGGTGTGCAGGAGACAGTTGATGAAGGATTCTCCCTCATCATTGATTGATGTTTCTCTCTCCCCCTCTCTCTGAAATAAAAAAATAAAAAATAAATGCTGTTTCTATTGAGTCTCAAGACAGAGTGGCTTTACAAATTGATGTTAATTAGCTCTTCTGGTTCTAGACTTAAGCTCTACCAAGTAATCTCCTTCATTGAGAAAATCAGGCTAATCCTTAAAAATCATAAGCTGAAAGTGAACAGTAGGTAAAATTACAACACCTCCCTCCTTTCCCCAAATGTCCACTTCCAACTTCCTCCCTCTTTACGCCTCCTGCTCCCTAAGACCTCCCTGAAGAAATAGGACTTTTGAGTCATGAAAGGAAACCCAGGCTCTGGAAGTCTGCTGTGGCAACAATTCCTTTCCTAGGACCTGGAGAAACAATCTGGCCGCTAGAAGGCAGCTATGCTCACCACTATACCACCAACGCTGCACCGATCTGGCCTCTGACAATGGATTCCAAGGTAAGAACATTGGTAGAAACCTATTAATAAAGGGACTCCATTTGTAATTTCATTAAATTTTGTTTCTCTGAAGCCAGCTCAATAGCACAGAGAAATCAGGCATCACCTGTTTTAAACCTATCTCTGAATATTCACATAGTAGGTGCAAACATTTATGAAACAGAGCCTATTTATTTAGGTGCTTCTTTGGGGAAAGATGTATCCTTCTCTCTTCATTCAGTTAACTTATGGGAGGCAGATACTACAATGCTTTCTGTAATATTTAATATTACAGAACTATTACATACCATGGAGGTGCTTATGAGAAGCAACCGCTGTAAAGTTATAGCAATATATGGGGGGAGGCAGGAAGACAGCTGCACAGGAGTTTCATTTCAACTACAAAGAAACCTCTGGCCCTGGCCAGGGTGGCTCAGTTGGTTGAGTGTTCTGTGCACCAAACAGTTGCCCGTTTGATTCCCGGCCAGAGCACATACCCTGGTTATGGGTTTGATCTCTGGTAGGAGCGCGTACCCCAAGAACAAAACAATTTTTAAAAACCTCTGAATTCCTGGGAAGCCTAGCTGATTCCTTCAAGGGTTTGAACATTCTACAGGTCCTCCAAAGATGGAATCTAACAGCACCTTTGGAAAGAAGCCTCAGAGTTGGATTTCAAGCCTCTGGCCATTAGAAAACCCCTCCAGGAGACGGGTCTCCCCCTTAAAGAAAACATCAGTAGGCAGCAAATCCTTTCCTCCATGTTCTTGCCTGGGTAGCAGTTGAAGTAAACAGTCACCCATGCACTCACCAGAACAGCTCTACCGCCCCCACCTTATTTCTCCCGGTCAAGCTGCCATCAGGGCTCTCACCTTTAGGCAAGCAAACTGCACCCGGCCAGGCCCTCTGCCCTCACTCTCCAGTGCCAGCCTGGCCTCCCACACAGCTCCAAGCCCTGCTTGACCACTGAGTCATAAACCCACCAAACGACACAGCAGCTCTTCCCCAAACATCATCTGCTTGCTATGGAGTAGCACCCCTCACTGTCATGAAGAGTTCCTAGAATTTCTTCTAAAAACAAGCAGTTAAGAAAAAGGCAGGTGTAAAAAACAAATGGAAAAAAAAAAAGAAAGAAAAAGCAAGTGCACATTGTGCAAATATTTGATTTTTTCCATATTGGGAAAAACTACAGCCACACCATGTAAGGTTTCTATATGTTAGGAAAATTACATTTTTAGAAAATGGGGGGGGGGGGGGGAAATCTGGCATCCTATTTCTAATCATCATTAGCTCTTAAGATAATTTCACTAATCCTGTAACTTCCAAAAGTAAGCAGCTTTTCTCTCTTAAATTACAGTATTCTACTAAATTTAGATATTACTTCCAAAATTAAAAATGGTTAATTTTATAAGCAGCTAAAAATAACTCAAAATAAAGACAGCATTAAATATTACGTAAGGTTTTCTTTTATTTAAAAGATCATTCACAAAATACCATATCCATAGATTTACTTTCTGTCATATAGTTGAATGTGTTAAGTGTTTGGAATTCCATTCTTACATTTAAAAGTCAACTGGATTGCCCAGAAGTGTAGCTGAATTTGTTTTGTTCTTAATCTTTTCCACATTGAAGATATAAGTAGGTCATCTGAAAGCATCAGGTTTGGTTACAACCACATAATGCATGTCTTTCTTAAGTTAAGTATTGGTGTTACACAAATGGTTCTTATTTCAGAAGCAAAGATGACAGGTGGAAGGAAAGAAGGGAGAGTTCTGTAAACGGCCGAGACCTTGTAACAAGACAGAGTAGACGCCAAGGACGCCAGCTAAGGACTAACTACTATCTAAGCACGCTGCACTGCGTAGGCCAGGATTCCCCTCAGCCCTCCAGCATGCTGGCGAGGGCCTCTTTTCTCTACCGCTCTAGCTGCTGGCTGACCCTGAATTTCTCCCAATAAAACGAGTGGGACTTGGGTGCTAATGAATTTAATTTGTCCACACATGGGTGTTCAAGCTCAAAAGCTATTGCCTAGACCCCTAGCCCTGGGTAAATGCTGAACACTGTATGTGGGAACAATGAACTCTGTCCCAAAGATGAGACCTAGGAACTTACAGCCACCTACCATTTATTTTAAGGTTCTTGATAGCTATGCATAGTAAAATTCTCAACTCATCAAGTGAAACAGAGTAAAGTGCCAGATTCTAGGCCCATTTTAATTTTCATTATAAAAGTAAAGGATGGTGGGAAGCACAGTATCTCATTGTTAAACTAGGGAACAGATAAATGCAAGGGAGAGATGCAGAATACAGATAACAGGGATTTGGAAAAAGCAATGTTCACACTATAAAGTGAGCCCAGCACAGCTCTACCACCCCCCCACCCCTCCCCGTTAGTCCCCCAAAGCACCTGTGCCCAGTAAAAAGGAAACCAGCAGCAGGCAGTTCGATACATTCAGCCAGCCAGAGGAGCCTCTCATACAGCTGGTGAAAGGAGGGAACCAGTTTGGACAGTGGTGAAAAGCAGTAATAAAACATGTGAATACAGTAGTGCATTCAACTGATCCTCCCATGTAAACTCCCTACGAACACCTCACATTACCCTTTAGGTTTCACTGTAAAAATCTGAACCTATTCTGCTCAAATAATCCATCTGGGGAGGGGGCCATAGAGACAGGACTACCTATAAATAGGATGGAGGAAATTTGCAAGAATCAACAGACATTTTATCCTTGTTTTGAAAACAAGGTGTTTCAAAATCTGTATGTTGATCAAAGCTGAATAAAAACAATGCTATCCAATTTGTGACTTCTTTTCTGTGTTTTTTTTATTTTATTTTAATTTTTTATTTTGTGTGTGTGTGTATGTGAAAGCCACAGAAATACAGAACTCAACATGCAGGTCGGAAGAGAAGCACTAAAAAAAATCAAAGGAAGTGACTAGAGTCTGGCCAGTGTGTTTAAAGTAAAATGAGAAAGCGAAGGAGAAAAATGAAACAGCACCTCAATTCAAAGAGCTCCCCACATGGTGGCTGCCTTTGTCCCTTTAGAGAAACTCATGTGCTGGAAAGGAAACAAGGAACAAGAAGGAAAAAGGACAGAAGGAAATGGGGAAAGGAGTGGCAGAAAAAAAAAAGCACGAAACAGGCACTAGATACAGCAAAGCCAAGAATGTACTAAAAACCACTTGTTAACTGCTGACATGCACTCACAAGCTCTGTGTTTCCTTTGTAAGAAAGGAGGACAAAGGTCAGGCGCAGGAATGGTAACTGCAGGACTGCCGGTCCAGGGGGCTAGCCAGGCTTCGGTCTTGCTCTAACTGCCCCTATACCCCATTCCCTCCCAACCGCCAGCTCATTCTTGCTCCTTGTGAACAACTTCCTCTCTGGGCCGGGCTCCCCCGAAGATAGCAGAGTTGGGATTGGCTACTTGGTTGAGGGGTGTTGCAACTGTTCGAGGTTTAAGCTGGAGCCGTGGTCTCTGTGCTCTTTCCTCTGGGAGGGAAAAAACAAGGTTTATAAAGAATGGATCCCATTCCCCACCAGGTAAAATGATCTTTACAGCCCAGCCCAATTTCTAAAAATTAACAGCTTTGAAGAACTATTCTATTCCTAGATACACAATAAAGATAAACTTATTATTTAAGACCAAGGGGGGGTCTACAGTAATTATGCATGGCTTAAGAAGGCAAATGTCTATGAGGTACAAAATATAATGAAAAGGTACCCTCCAAGTTGTCGCCATACCTTCTGTTGGTTCTCTGAAATCCATATTGGACCCTCGGAGGGGAGGGCCATCTCTGAAACGACTCCCCATTGGGGGGCCTGTTCGCCGATCACCTGGGCGACTCCCTCCCCTGCCTCCTAAGAAGTCGTCCCTGAAGCCTGAAGAGAAAGATGACACTGAATTACTTTTGAAACTACTGTCTCAAAGCTGACTACATAGCTTGAGTAAATTGTTTCCGATTTTAAAATTTTAAGTTCTTTAGTTTGTCCAGCATCTGAAGTTTTTCCCAAGTACAATGCATTGAAAATGAGTCCAAATGTGAAACTGTTCGATAATTTCAATGCAAATAGACTTTTTAAATAAAAAAGAATCTTGGGAGAGAAAAATAAAATAAGCTGTTTAAATTCTTAGCCTGCAGGAAAAGTGGAAAACACCGTATGAGACTATATTCTAACACGACTTAAAACAATAGGAAAATCCTCAAGGCACATTTTATTCTTTTTTCTATTATAAATCTATACAGTTATTAAAAAGATAAACCTGAAATTTAGAAGTGACAATTTAGAATGCAAAAATAACCAGAAAAAATAAAAATACAAAACAAAAATACGAAGTCACCTCTGGGTGACACTCCCCATTTTCCTGTTCCTGCTGCGTTTCAGGGTGGATCATTCTAAAAGCAAAGCACCTGTGTGGTAAACAAAGCAGTTATCCGAGTAAGGCCCACTCCCTAAGGGGGCAACGCTGAAGAGCAGAGCACCTCACACCCAACCTGTCCCTCACCTCCTCTACTTGCAAAGGGGTTTCCCTCATTCATTTGTGTATCTGCTAAAACAATGATCAACATAAGGAAATTGCATCTCATTTACAAATGTTAAGAGTAAGTTACAGTTCTCATCAGTGTGTAGAAGTATTTTCTCAATGGACTTTAAGGTTTTATTTAGTTTTGTCTTTAAGTGCAAGTCCTTCAGTTATTGGAGTTTAAGCTAATGAACCTGTTAACACTGAAATCAGAGTTAACTTACAGTAAAAATATAGCTAATAAGACTAATTGAACAAACATGCTTGCCCCCTTTGTTTAAGCTCCCAAAGGTGACTACTTTCACTCACTCTAAGGATGGTGCCATTGCTCAAAGCTTTATACAAATGTATCGTTGAGAAGAATCTTGAGCTTGAGACTTTCTTCTACACTAGAGGCCTGGTGCACAAAATTCATGCGGGGGGGGGGTCCCCCCTCAGCCCAGCCTGCACCCTCTCCAATTTGGGACCACTGGCTCCTAACTGCTCATCTGCCTGCCTGCGTGGTCACCCCCAACTCCCCGCAGCCCCTCAAGCCGGCCTGGTTACCCCTAACTCCCCGCCGCCCCGCGCTGGACTGGTCGCCCCTTACTGCCCGCCCCCCCACCAGCCTTGTCGCCCCACACTGCCCTCCCCGCCTGCCTGGTCAACCCTAACTGCTGCCCCTGCCAGCCTGGTCGCCCCACACAACCTGCTACTCAGTCATTTGGTCTTCCCTCACTAAGCCCCCTGCTGGCCTGGTCACCCCACAGAACCTGCTGCTCAGTCATTTGGTCGTCCCTCACTAAACCCCCTGCTGGCCTGGTCACCCCACTCAGTTTGTTCTGTCATCCATTCAGTTGTGACGGTCGCTTAGGCTTTTATATATACAGATTCTTGATCCCCATTATTCATAGATTTTGTATTTGCAAATTCATCTACTTGCTAAATTTACCTGTAACCCCCAAATTGATACGTGCGGTGTTTTCACTGCCATTCAGACATGCAAACAAACAGCAGTGAAAGACTTGAGTCACCTGACTAGAGTATTCTCAGTTGAGGTGGAACAAGACAATACTCTGCCTTGTTTCAGCTCATACTGTAAACAGATTCTTTTCACGACCTATTTAGTGCAGTTTTTTTGCTCTTGTGTTTTTGTTGGTAATTTTTGTTTAAAATGACCCCCAAATAGTGCTGAAAAGCCGTCTAGTGTTTCTAAGCATAAGAAGGCTGTCCTGTGTCTTAGGGAGAAAATACATGCTAGATAAGCTTCATTCATGGAGTTACAGTGCTGCTGGCAAGGTCAATATTAACGAATCAACAATATATAGAAAATAAAGTGTCTTTAAATAGAAACACACATAAAGCAAGTTTATGCATACAGCTGCGGACAAAATGCTATGATCAGAGGCTCAAAGAATCCTAACCTTGTTATTTCCCCTAGAAGATGATCAGTATTTGTTAATTCGGTATTCTCATTGATTCTATAGAACCTAACTACTGCATATATGGAGAATAACTCTATCTGTAATGATGGTACTTTTCCTGTTCTTTAAGGGTGGCAAGGATTTTGGAAATAGATCAAGTTATTTAAAACCCAGTTTAGAGACTGAGTTAAACAATACCCATTTTAACAAAGCAAGCAATAAAAACAATTCTAAAAAAGATTTAGACCAAGTCAGAGCACTGCTTTGGGAGAAAACACGTTGGGATGCACACAGTCAAATATAAGATTCTTCAGTCTTTTAACCTGACACTTTCTCCAAACTAATCTAAACCGTAAAGTGTCCCTTTCCATGTGAGTATGAAAGTAACTTTCCCTTTAATAACGTTAAATGATTTTTTTGTTGCCAGTGTTTAGTAAAACATAGCAACTCACATCCACATTGATGAGACAGGTAAACACAACTGCTACTTTGTCCAGGTGGATGTGACAAAGTATAGGAGAAAAAAACCAGTGTACATTATCAGTGACAGCTTCATTGCAGAATATCTTATGATACGAGCACTGGAAAGATTATGAGAAAAGCAAGGCCGACATTAACAAATATCGTTTAATCAATTTGATGAGATTTTCAGGAGGTACACTATGCATGAGAATCTTCTGAGTTTTCTTTACAAAGTTTAGTTAAACACACTGGCTATTTCTGGTAGTGGGACACTTTAATTTTTATTTAATGCTTAATTTTTTTTTTAGCAGCACATAGCATTAAAAAATAGCATCATTCTTTTATTTATTTATTTTTAAAAATATATTTTATTGATTTTTTTACAGAGAGGAAGGGAGAGGGATAGAGAGCTAGAAACATCGATGAGAGAGAAACATTGATCAGCTGCCTCTTGCACACCCTCTACCAGGGATGTGCCCGCAACCAAGGTACATGCCCTTGACCGGAATCAAACCTGGGACCTTTCAGTCCGCAGGCCGACGCTCTATCCACTGAGCCAAACCGGTTTTGGCTAGCATGATTCTTTTAAAGAATAACATAGATCTGCTTTTATAAATAATGTATTTAGGCATTACCCTATCACGTGGCACTTCACCAAAACATTGCAGTTTACTCTGAAACTGGTGAGTGGCAAGGTAGTTTCTCTGGCTATGCTCACTATGTCTCTGCTTCAGAGTTAAAGCCCAAGCTAAGTCAATAGTACAAAGGCACCAGTTGGTTAACTTTCAGTTCCAGAGCTATGAGCTCCCTGTGCTCTTTCCATAGTACCAGGAATGCACAACTGGCAGGTCAAACACCACCACTCACTGAGCAACTAACTGCTGCACCTGGATTGGCTTTAAGACTTTAAACATTTGTTGCATGTTTCAATCAGAGACTAGCTTATACATAAAATTACAGGTTTACTGGATTATACTGTACTTTTATGAATAAGCTCATTTCTAATTGGCTATAGGACTTTTTAAAAATAAATTATTCAACAGATATAGTCACCTGTTTAGCTAAAGCAGTACTGGAAATAAATTTGAAAACTTTTTTAGACTCACAAGACATCTTGCACCAATTTCCCCATACTTACCCATTACTTTATATTGATTTTTGTTTTGATGGGGGTGGGGAGGAATGATAGCTGGGTGGGTGGGGGTGTTGATGTTCTCATATATTGGAAGAGTACAGAAATAACCTCAAGTTTATAGGAAAGAAAACACTTATTTTTAATTTTCTACTTTTCTGTTACAGTTGACATTTTTACTACACATATGAATTACTTAAAAAAAATAAATAAAGGTAACGAGATGAAGAAATGTTTAAGAGATCTTTCAAAGCAGAGGCCTGGCATGCAAACTGGCCTCTTGAGTTGAGGCTAGGAGGCACCATTTGGCCTGCCTTGGTAAATTAAGAAAAGGAATGGTAGGCCCTGGTCAGGTAGCTCAGTTGGTTAGAGCACTGTCCCAATACTCCAAGATTGCGGGTTTGATCTCTGGTCAGAGCACATATAAGAATCAACCAATGACTGAATAAAATAAATGGAATAACAAATTGATGTTTCTTTCTCTCCCTCTCTCACTCTAAAGAAAAAAGAATAGGAATGGTAAAGTGGATCATGCCCATCATTAAGGCATGAGTTCTGCACCCCTTAAGGAAAAGGTCACAAGGACTCTTTTACCATCTTAGAGGGAGCCACCAGAAATCACAGTTAAAAGGCTTCTGTAAGTTTCTAGAGCCTCCATACTCTATTTCTAGAAGTAACAAATAGTATTCTATTTGTGCGGTACACACAAACAAGAGCCACCAAGTAGTTTCCTTAGGCTAGACCCTGTGAGAATGAACAGCTGGCTAAGGAAAGGTAACAAACAAAACAAGGTGGGTCAGTCTACAGGCCCTACCCCAAATATTTAGGTTCTAATAGAGGCTTATTGCATGCCTGGGTACCTTTTGGGAAAGTTTCATTTGTAAAGGCATTAAAGAAGTAGTCCGGCCAGGCCGGCTACTCACAAGAAATGTACAACAGCAGCAAGGCCATTGAAAAGGTTAAGTGGTGATACTTTAAATACTGATACCGGAATTGAAGTCATCCCGGGACTCCCATGCACCTCTAGATTCTCGAGAGCCACCCATTCCTGAGGATACACAAAAAAGATAAAGTTGAGGTCGGATCATTACCTTGCTGCACACACATGGAAAAATTCACTGGGACGATGTACAACTTGTGATGGGAAGTTCAACAAAATTAAAGAGTTTTTGCTGCCAACAGGAAAAACAACCCCAGGCTTGCAGAAGCATCATCTATTCTAAGATTTTATGTTTATCAAAGCTCGCAAAAATCTATCAGACCTACAAGACAGAGTTCTACTAGTAACCTTCCAGAGTTGTAACCAGTAAGTTGTATGTTCAGTTTTAGAAGAACCAATCACCTCTGTCATCTGGTCCACCTTTCCTGAATCCAAAGCCACCTTTATCTTGTTTTCTGCCTTCTGCAATGTCCACACGAAGTGACCGATCACCCAACAGCTAATGATAAGGGGAAAACAGTATAAGTATTCGCAAGAAAAAAACTCAACTACTAACAACATGACAGAGAAAACCTGAACATACTTACTGCACCATCATATGTCAAAGCTTCCTTAAGGGAATCCACCTCGTCAAATTCTACATAGCAGAATCCTGTAAGAAAGAAAACACTCCATTTCCTCAAGAAATTATGGGTTAACACTATGATGGGATCCCTATTTTGTACAACTTGCCCACATCAGAACTACCACTTTTGTTGCATTTAGATGACTGCAGACTAGTAGAGCCTGAAAGAACATTTTTACTTTTCAATAAATAGAGCTTGCCCACCAGCGTGGTTCAGTGGTTGAGCACTGACCTATGAACCAGGATGTCATGGTTCGATTCCCAGTCACGGCATATGCCCGGGTTATGGGCTCGATCCCCAATAGAGGGTGTGCAGGAGGCAGCCGATCATGATTCTCTCATCATTGATGTTTCTATCTCTCCCTCCCTCTCCCTTCCTCTCTAAAATCAATAAAAATATATTTAAATAGGTATTCCTCCCACTCAGTTATATTTTTTCAGAAAGTACTAATCAAACAGGAACTAAAATAGCAGCTGTGGTTTTATAAAGCTCTCATATGTTTTAACCATAATATTAAAACCTTTCTTGGATCATGGCAGAGTTGTTGGTTCTGACTTTTGAGTGACTTTGATATACTGTAATTGGGATTTTAAGACAGATTTCAAAGAAGATATTTTTTAAAAAAATATATTTTATTGATTTTTTACCGAGAGGAAGGGAGAGGTATAGAGAGTTAGAAACATCGATGAGAGAGAAACATCGATCGGCTGCCTCCTGTACACCCCCTACTGGGGATGTGCCTGCAACCAAGGTACATGCCCTTGACCGGAATCGAACCTGGGACCTTTCAGTCCGCAGGCTGACGCTCTATCCACTGAGCCAAACCGGTCAGGGCAAAGTCGATATTGATATGCTCTGAAGGAGAGGCTGAAGGTGCCTACTACTACTAGGTAGTTGGTATAAAAACCTCTGAATAAGCCTTTCTTTTTACGTGCAACACTCTTGTTCATGTTCCTTGCCACCCGGGGACTACATCTGGGTTAAGTACTTCCCCTGCTGTAATATGCTCACACTGTGCCCTGCACACCCCACTCCTGCCAGAGTATCCTTATCCTGTGTGATGATTACACTTTACCTTCAAAGCCCACTAGGCTGCAAGTGCTTTGAAGGCCTGGGTCCAAACTATTCCTGTTCTCCATTTGCTCAGTAAGTACTTACACAAAGAATGTACTGCTTGGCTGGAAAGTGTCCCCTGCCCTCCCACCTTCTTCCCTAAATAGCTTCCATGTTTAGAGAAATTGAGAAAACCACTCCAAAGTTCAAAGAGGCAACTCCAGCCCAGTCACACATCTCACACCCTAGAGTTGCTGAAATGGAAGATGATTTGCTATGAGATAGTCTAAAACCTGCTGCTGCTACTGACTCATCCCAAAGGTTGGCTTCACCTACACATTTTACCTTAACTCTGAATTCCTAAATGCTTTTTAGCAAGCAAACTAGGTGGGACTTACAGAGGATTAATCAATGTATTTGTTTTCACTGTTTTAATCACTCGGTAACAAAGTTTCAGGTTCTAAAGTAAAAAAGCTTTCAAAAAGTTTAAAAAAAATATCACTACATACAGAACCACTCAGATGAGCAACACCTCCGCTTCTTGTACAGCTCCCCACTGTAAGTCACCAGCGACTCTACTTTTCATGGACATACTTCTGGATAAATAATGTAAACCAAATGCCTTTATACCTTGCACCAGGCACTTAACTACTGGGCACGTTTCCCTTCAGGCAACCTTGAAAGCTAGATGATGATGCCATTTGATTCTTCATTCTTACTCCTCTGCTCAATTGCCCTTAAGATACTAATCTATAGACTCTAACTGTATCTGAAATTTGACTCAACCCTCTCCCAAACACATACTCTGAAGTCACAAATGTACAGTGATAATAACACCTATTAGGTTATCTTTTGGAATTTATAATAACTGAATTATAGGAAAACTACCAAGAAAAATGCACGAGTTGGCTAAGGTGAAATACACCGGAAAAATCCTCAGATTTATTTGTTCACTTCTCTCCATTAACTCCTTTAGTGTCAGACAAGACTGCTATATAGGTCAGGCAAAGAAATAGCAGGTTTACTTGGATATATGACACATATTTCTACAAACTAGACGATGTATAAAACATTTCCCCGCAAAAGAACTGAAGGCCTATGAGTCAAAGTGCTGTTTATTGCAGCTACTTGGACCAAGCAAACATTTAGAACACTTTCATAATTAGAGCCCTGTGGCTCACTAAAACATTCTGGTTTAGACCCTCCCCCCCTTACAATAATGTAAAATAAGAATTTCCTCAAACTCACCTTTGAATTTGTCTGTGTCTTTGTCTCTGACTAGTCGTACGCTCCTTATGCTGAGATCCTTAAAGATAGCATCTATGTCGCCCTGAACCGTATTAAAAGGTAGATTTCCTACATATGCTGTGTAGGGGGGCTCTGTGGGCAGCTCCTTCTGGGTGCGGGAACCATGGCCACCAGCAGTGCCGCGAGACCTAGGAGGGGAAACAGACAGCATTCAAGTCTGTCCATGTATTCCTGTCCCAGATCAGGAAAAATAAAAATGCCATCCAGCCAGCTACACATTCCACTCTAATGTATAATTACATCACCTGGAAATTATAAGAGTATTCCAAACATTATTTATCAAAAAGGTGCCTGTTTCATAGTGACAGAAATATCCCCAGAATCACAGAATCCACTCCCCATGCTTTACTTCACTGGGTCCTCAAATGTGTGGTGCATATTTAAACCTCAATGTCATGTCCTCACATATAACCAGAGTGGTTTACTTGTCCTTGGTTACAGAGCTAAGAAGTGGCAAAGGCTGGACCTTGATTGTGCCTCATCATTGACAATTTGCAGGGGTAACAGTTTAAATCTCAGCTCTGCTACTTACTAGCCATATGATCTAAGTTCACCTTCTCTTAAGCATTTATTTATTTGTGAAATTGGGTTAATACTAATAAAGACCTTGAGTTATTGAAAAAATAACAAATGTAAGGTGTTTAAAATTAAAATCCTGCCTAACACACAGTATATGTATAGAGTAACAAGTACCATTATCAACACCACCTACAACCTGAGGTTAATAATGATTTACAGATAATATAAAAAATAAGTGGGGTCATTATACATTTGTCCAAACCCATAGAATGTATAACACTAAAAATGAACCCTAATGTAACTGGACTTTGGGTGATAATGACATGATGAATGTAGATAATGACGTTATGAATGTAGAAGTTCATTGATTGTAACAAATGTACTACTACTATTCTGCAAACAGGGAAGGCTGTGCATGTGCAAGGGCAGGGTTTATATAGGAACTGTGTAGTTTCTGTTCAATCTTGCCGTGAACCCAAAATTGCTTTTTTAAAAAATATTTTATTGAGTTTTTTACAGAGAGGAAGGGAGAGGGACAGAGAGTTAGAAACATCGATAAGAGAGAAACATCGACCAGCTGCCTCCTGCACACCCCCCACTGGGGATGTGCCTGCAACCAAGGTACATGCCCTTGACCGGAATCAAACCTGGGACCCTTGAGTCCGCAGGCCGATGCTCTATCCACTGAGCCAAACCAGTCAGGGCCCAAAATTGTTCTTAAAAGTAGTCTATTAAAATGGAAGAATGAATGAATGAACAGGAAGGGGAACTATTGTTTATATCAATAAGAATGTCAGCTAATAAATGTAAAAGGAATCACATAATTAGAAAATCACTACTCTGCAATGTGGTTAGTAGTAATGGATTCAGGCCAGGCTCATCAATGGATGCCTAACCACTGATAAACTGGATTTTGGGGAACAAGATATTCACATGATCTCAAATTATCACCTTATAGATCATTAATCTCAAGGGGGGAAAAGTTTCTTCTTAAACGGAAAAATCTGGCACTCACCACCTTAACCAGGTGATTAAACTTAGTATCCTATATAATAAAAGGGTAATATGCAAATGGACCAAACGGTGGAACGACCAGTCGCTATGGCGTGCACTGACCACCAGGGGGTGGACGCTCAACGCAGGGGCTGCCCCCTGGTGGTCAGTGCGCTCTCAACAGGGGGAGTGCTGCTCAGCCAGAAACCCTGAGCCAGGCTCATGGCTGGCAAGCAAAGCTGCAGTGGCGGAAGCCTCTCCCACCTCCATTGCCTCTACGGCAGTGCTAAGGTGCAGCGAGCTGAGCTGTAAGGAGCAGAGAGCAGGCGGACGACGGTAAGGAGTGAGGGCTCCTGGACTGCGAGAGGGTGCAGGACGCCGGGCTGAGAGATCCCACGAGTTCATGAATTTTCATGCACTGGGCCTCTAGTCACCAATAATGAAACAAGCTTACATTGTATGCCTTCTATATTGGCGGGGCTTCTTCAAATATGTCAGTCAGGAAAGACAAAAAAGACAGGGGACTAATGAAATATGACAAGCTATGTGTGATCTTTGGATCCTGAAATGAATAGCTATAAAAGAGAAAGCAGATGGAGAAATTTGAATATGGCATGTATAGATACTATTGCATCAATGTTAAATTTCTTTTTTTAAAAAAAATATATTTTATTGATTTTTTACAGAGAGGAAGCGAGAGGGATAGAGAGTTAGAAACATCGATGGGAGAGAAACATCGATCAGCTGCCTCCTGGACGACCCCTACTGGGGATGTGCCCGCAACCAAGGTACATGCCCTTGACCGGAATCGAACCTGGGACCTTTCAGTCCGCAGGCTGAGACTCTATCCACTGAGCCAAACCGGTTAGGGCCTATCAATGTTAAATTTCTTACCAATGACAATTGCTACTGTAGTCAGTCAGTCAGTAGAATGCCCTTTTTCTCAAGAGACTTAAAGTATTCAGGATGATGTGTCGAGACAGCCAACATTTATTTTCAAAGGGTTCAGTATAAAGGATATGTGTGCATGTATGTATATATAGAGCAAATGTGAAACTTGTTAATAATCTATCAGAGTCCATTGTGTCGTTCTTTCAAATTTACTATAGATTTGAATTTTTTTCAAAATAAAATGTTTGCAGAACACAGAAGGGAAAAAATTAAAAGGAAGGCATTATTTCTTTTAAAATAAATATTTAAAACAAATGAGTCTCAACAACCAAAGATCTGCTCAAAGTCATCCTTTTTGCAGGGGAAATATGAAAGTCAGCCCTGGAATGCAACCTCATTTCCATATATTGCTAGAAGTATCATGGAAGAAATTTCACATCTTCCCTTGAAATAAACTCCAGGTAAATATTTGGTAATAAATATAATTCTTTTAAAAAATGTTTTATTTATTGATTTGAGAGAGAGGGAGGGAGGAAGGGAGGAAGGTGAGAGGGGAGGGAGGCAGGGACAGAGGGAGGGAGGCAGAGAGACATCTATTTGTTATTCCACTTATTTATGCATTCATTGGTTGCTTCTTGTATGTGCCCTTACTGGGGATCGAACCCACAAACTTGACATATAGGGACGATGCTCTAACCAACTGAGCTACCTGGCAGGGTTAAATATCATTCTTTAGGACATTTTTTTTTCTGAAAAGAACCAAGCCATGACAATTCTTAGATGACTAAACATTTTAAGTTTAATAAAGACTCAGAATTCTGCTACTTCCAAACAGGAATTATTAAGTACTAGAGTCCCGGTGCATGAAATTCGTGCACTCAGGGTGGGGTGGGGATGTTCCCCCAGCCCAGCCTGCACCCTCTCACAGTGCAGGAGCCCTTGGGGGATGTCCAATTGCTGCAGAGGTGGGAGAGGCTCCCGCCCGCCATCGCTGCTGCGCTCGCCAGCCGTGAGCCCGGCTCAGAGCTTCTGGCTGAGCAGCAGAGCTCCCCCTGTGGGAGCCCACTGACCACCAGGGGGCAGCTCCTGCGTTGAACTTCTGCCCCCTGGTGATCAGTGCACATCATAGCAACCGGTCGTTCCACTGTTCGGTCGATTTGCATATTAACCTTTTATTATATAGGGTTATTCTGTATTCTGTCCTAAGAACACCAGAAAAAATAGGTTTATTAAGTGAATTGCATCCCACTCCCCCGTCTCCAAAGGTTAGCAAATGTTACTTATTTTGCATTTTTAACACTGCTGATAGTGTACAACATAACTGTTATTATCTCAATACCATAAAACCTAAATTACTTTCAATAAGATACTCTTTAGAACTGGACACCGAATACATAAGATACAGTATAAACATACAGAAAAATGTCAAAATGGAGTATGAAAAATAAACACTTTAAATTCATTTATGCAACACTTATTAAATATCCGATGGAAAACAGTCCCGCGCCTTCAATCAGCTCACAACTGAGTAGCACCTATAAAACACAAATAACTATTTGCATACGTGTGTTTGTGTATATATTCTCTTATTGTTGATAGATTCTGCGACTTTAAGCAAAATAACATATAACAAAGTACCAGCCTATATATAGCTTAGTTGGTTAGAGCATCATCCCCATATACCAAGGTTGTCGGTTTGATCTGTCAGGACACATACAAGAAGCAACCAATGAATACATAAATAAGTGGAACAACAAATTAGTGTTTCTCTCTCTCTCTCTAAAAAAAAAAAAAGGAAAAAAAATTAAATGTTAAAAAAATATATAATAAAACAATTTTGGCATAGACTAATTAATTAATATAAACCAAGAGTTTAAGTTCCTATAGCATCACACCAATGTTAAGATACTGCATTGAATGAAATGATGTTATTTGAGGACCTGGTGTATATGTAAAAGAAAAAAGCTACAATCATTTTTATTTAAATTTAAGGTGAAGGGGAGCATATAGATAATAAATTCCATGTGTATGTTTAATAAATCAGGAAAATGGAGGGAGGGAGGCTTGCTGACAGGGCATATTAAATGTTTACATGAGAACTTATGGAGTGTGTTCCATGTAGAACTGAAAAGATAGGGTCAGATGACGTCGGATTGAATAGGGAGCCAGAAGAGCTTTGATAAGAACTGCTGCTGCCTCGATGAATGGTAATAAGATAATGGGGACACTAATAAGAATGTAGTAGGATAAGAAGCCAGCTTTGGGAAGACAGAAGAACCCCATTTTAGGGAAGCAGTATTTTAAGCGCTAAAACTAAACTAACCCAAGTCCAACAACTTGCTCATTTCACCCTAGCCTCACAAAACCACCAGTGGCTTAATACTTTAGACTAAGCATGTGAAACTCAAAGGCTAACACAGACCAAATAAATTTGGCATGTGGCATTGTGCTAGATCCTACATAAAAACACAATAAGACTGTCTTTATAAGAGTAAAATACAAGTAAGCAACAAAGACAGAACCCATTGAGCATGCTTAAAGGAAAATAGTCAAAATGTGTAACCTATCTTCCAGACAATAAAAAAAGTTAGGCTCTCAAAAGTTAAGCCCTTATTTCACTTACACCATCTATTAGTAATACCTTACATTAAATAAGATATACTAGTTATAATCACTGAACCAATGTTGATACATTATTAACTAAGTTCAGTTTACTAATATTTCCTTAGTTTTTATCTAGTGTCCTTTTTTCTGTTCCAAGATCCCATCTAAGATGCCATACTAATTTTAATTGTAGTTTGTTTGTGTTTTTTTTAACTAGCCCAACAAAACTTGGATTAAGGCACTTTATTATTTCCAAGTAGATCTCCCTCTAAGTATATGCATTTTCTAAGGCCTTCAGTCAGCATTCAAAATTAAAACCCTTCATCTTGATAACTGATCATTTACTATAGGATGTACATGAAAGCCTCTGCAGGAGATCTGTCCTATACACTGCTTTCAACTCCCAATTATCTTATCTGGTACTTACCAAGGGTGGAAGCAATGAAGTCATAAGCCTAGCAACTACTTTAGCCTCACAAATAACTTCTCTCACCAATATGAGTATTCTTATTTGGAAAAAATTTTTTTAACGGAGGGTTCCATGTATTTAGATGACAACTCCAATTAGGTACTTATGTGTTATTCAAAAAATTATGTTGGCTGTGACCAACACCAAGAAATACATTTTATATCATGACTTAATATCTCTGCACTTTACACAAATAAAAGCTTGCCCAAGCCCTAGCTGGTTTGGTTCAGTGGACAGAGCAGTGGTCGGCAAACTCATTAGTCAACAGAGCCAAGTATCAACAGTACAACGATTGAAATTTCTTTTGAGAGCCAAATTTTTAAAACTTAAACTTCTTCAAAATAGACTCGCCCAGGCCGTGGTATTTTGTGGAAGAGCCACACTCAAGGGGCCAAAGAGACGCATGTGGTTTGCGAGCCGCAGTTTGCCAACCACTGGGATAGAGCATCAGCTTTCAGACTGAAGGGTCCCGGGATCAATTCCAGTCAAGGGCACATGACTGGGTTGCAGACTCGATCCGCAGTAGGGGCCATGCAGGAGGCAGCCGATCAATAATTCTCTCTCATCACTGATGTTTCTATCTCTCTCTCCCTTTCTCTGAAATCAATAAAAACATAATAAAAGAAACTAAAAGCTTGCCCAACAGCACTAACTCAGTAAAATACACACTATTCTCTATTCCATTTCATCTTGCCAGGGCCCACTAAAGTAATCTAATCATCTACCAAGAGGACACAACAGGCAGTTTATAAGCCTTGTTTTAGATCAGTGATGGCGAACCTATGACACGCATGTCAGCACTGACACGCGTAGCCATTTCTGATGACACGCGGCCGCATGCCGAGGATGAAATATTTGCTGCTCCTGAGGATGAAACATTTGCGACTAGAGACTTGGAGTTAGTTTTTTCCTCAAAGTGACACACTACCCGAGTTATGCTCAGTTTTTTGGCGAATTTTGACACACCAAGCTCAAAAGGTTGCCCATCACTGTTTTAGATGAATAGTCAACTTAAGGGGAACTTCTGGTTTACATAGTCTTTTAGGGAATTTTCTTACTAGGAAAAAGGCATATATCATAACATTCTAAGTTTTGGGTTCCCACACATTAATGAAAGCAAAAATCAAGTTATTAATATAACTGTATGTGGGCGAAAGGTTACTCAATTCAAAAGTCCCAGATTTTCCAGAGGAAATAAAATCGTAATTCTCAGATCTATCTATTGGTCCTAAGAGAATACTGCCACAAAAAAGCTCCAGTGTAAACTATATCTATGGATTAGTTCTGAACATTATAGGTTGAGTTCTTTTTCTAAATTAGAATGCTTATTATTTGACATGACATTCTACAAACCAGCTCCAATTAATTAATTTTAAATAAAGTTTCACATTTCCATTCAATGTTGGATTTTATATAGTCCACAATTTAAAACCACACAATTTACTTTAAAATCTAGAGTTCATTTTTTACTTTTAAAAATATATATTTTTATTGATTTCTGAGAGGAAAGGAGAGGGAAAGAGAGAAACATCAATAATGAGAAACATTGATCAGTTGCCTCCTGCATGCCCCACACTGGGGATTGAGCCCGCAATCCAGGCATGTGCCCTGACTGGGAATTGAACTGTGACCTCCTGGTTCATAGGTCGATGTGAAATCACTGAACAACTCCGGCTGGGCTTTGTACTGTAGTCATATTTTTTTAAAGTTTTTATCTTTGAAACTCATACTAAAGTACTTCCAGATGAAATGACACTAAGATTTGCTTTAAAATAATCCAGAAATTTGGATAAGAGGAAAGCATGGAGGTACAGATGAAATAAGAGTGGTCATTTTTTTAAAAAAGTGGGTAATAGCCCTAGCCTGGATCAGTGGATAGAGCATTGACCTATGGACTGAAGGGTCCTGGGTTCGATTCCAGTCAAGGGCACATACCTCAGCTGCAGGCTTGATCCCCGGCCCTGGTGGGGGTGCATTCCAGAGGCAACCCATTGATGTGTTTTTCTCACATCGATGTTTCTCTCTGTGTCTCTCCCCCTCCTTTCCACTCTCTAAAAAAATAAATAAAAAATCAATTGAAAAATATTCTCAGGTGAGGAATAACAAATAAAAGTGGGTAATAGATATATGAGTGGGTCATTATACTAGACTGCTTTTGTGTTTTAAGTTTTTCTATAATCAAATATTTTTGTAGATTTCAACAAGCCACGTATATGAATAACGTATTAGACAATTGGGAAAAAATGAACATGGACTAGGTAACAGAAAAACTGCTAGTTAAAAAAAAACAACAACTCTTCTCAATTAGACACACAGCCCTAGCTGGTTTGGCTCCGTGGATAGAGCATGGACTGAAGGGTCCTGGGTTCGATTCTGGTCAAGGGCACATGCCCGGGTTGCAGGCTCAATCCTCAGTGTGGGGCATGCAGGGGGCAACTGATCAATGATTCTCTCTCATCACTGATGTTTCTATCTCTCTCTCCCTCTCCCTTCCTCTCTAAAATAATAATAATAATAATAATAATAATAATAAATAGACACATAGTTAAGTATTTCAAACATTTTAAGATTGAATGATAGGATGGCTGGAGTTGGTCTTAAAATATTCTATCCTCTCCCCACAATGGAGAAGATAAATGAAACAGGAATAGCAAAAAATGTTTATGAAGTTAACTCTGAGAAATGGAGAGTAGCTTAGCTTAATGGGTAGTTTTTGTTTGAGATAATGCACAAATTCTGGAAATAGAATGGTAATGGTTACACACCATTGTGATTACTGAATTGCAACCCCTGTGAACATTAGTGACAATGAATTGTACACTTAAATGGTAAATTATATGTTATATATATAAAGCCACAAACACACAAAAAAATGGGTAAAGGCAGCATAAGGGTCTCCACTTCTGTTTATGTATGAAAATGTTCAGATTAATGTTTAAGTGTTAGGTAAAATGAGCAACTGGTAAATTCCAGCCCAATATAGACCACATTGAAGTTCTTCCATTACCGATTACCTCAAGTAGCAATTCTTCATATATTTTCAACCTCTAAAGAACACTAAAATTTACTTCCTTTGATTCCAGCTCTGTCCTCCAGAGTCACACCTTTCTTCTATTTAACAGTGCCTTAGGCTTACTAACTATGGTATTCCTGTTAAATTTTTCCTTTTTATCAGAGACCTACACTGATCTTATAATTGGCCTTAGCACAAATCAAGAAGGGGGCACTAAAATGATTACTCATGCTTCACTTGTAGTACTTAAGGGGGTGGGGTGGGGTGGGGGAGCCAGCTTCAGTAAAGAATGTCTTTGATAAAGCAGTAAAAATTATTAATTATATTAAATTGTGACCCACTTTTAATATCTCGTTACGAGATGGGGACAAAGTACTTCTGCTACTTACAGAAGTACGATGGTTATCTCCAGGAAAAGCACCCATGTGAGTTACAAGCTGTGCTAGCTATTTGTTCCATGAAACATCATTTTTACCCAAAAGAATTGACAAACTGGTTATGCAGACGGGAATTTGGCAGACATTTTCTTGAAAATGAAGTGAGTCTGTCACTTCAAGGAGAACAATAGTACCTGTTGCCAATGATAAAATGAAGGCTTTCAAGCAAAAAAATAGAACTTTAGAAAACTTGTACTCATCAACATAAACTTGGCAGACTCCCAATACCTGAAATTTTCAGGTGAAAACTGATAGTGATAGCAATAAACACCATTTTTGATATGGTATAAAGAAATGTGTCAACATTTGGAAGATCTGCATAATTCAGCCGACTGGCATTGCTTAAATGACCCTTGTGTATCATTTCATTCAAAACATAAGACACATTCTCTCTGGCTGGTGTGGCTCAGTCGGCTGAGCCTCATCCCATGCACTGGACTGTTGCAGGTTCAATTCCCGGTTGGTATGTGTATGGGAAGCAACCGATAGATATTTCTCTCTCCTCCCTTCTTCTTTCTCTAAAATCAATAAAAAAATATATACTTCTTAAAAAAAATAAATATATATTTCTTCCTGTTAACAGTATGAAAAGCCTAATGATCAAGTTTCAGATTATATGCTGCAACTAACCTTTATGGAAACTGACACTTGTTGAGTTTTGGTATAGCAGCAAATAAGAATACCCACAATTACCTGAAAATGCTATTAAAATACACCCTTTTCCAACTTATCTGTGTAAGGCTGGAAAATATATACTTTTGTTCACATACCTATGTCAACCAAAACCTAATGCAGAAGCAGGTATGAGAAATCGACTATCTTCTATTAAGCCAGTTCAAAAGGCTCCAAAAATGCAATTGATTAATTACAGAAAAAGGCGTGTAGAATAAGGGAGACCAGTCTCCATCTACCCTAGACAATGCTTACTGGAGGTGCTGTATTTTCAATGGAGTATCAACATGTTGGAGTACATCCAAAGGACCCCATCAAAAAGAAGCATTTAGGAACCATGACATGGGGAAAACTTCAAAGAATCTAGGACATTCAATTTTAAAAGACGACTTTAATGAAAAGGTCAAGAGGCAGTGCAGGCTCTCTGGCCCAACTCTTCCTTCCTTTTCTTAGGGTAAGATGGGGACTGATCTTGGACTGACAACCCCCCAAAACATTCTGCTTTGGATGTTCTAATTTGGATGTCATAATTCAAGTCTTCCCAGAATACTCAGGTTAGTTTCAGACAGAAATATAAATGTGAAGAATATAGCCGAAACCGGTTTGGCTCAGTGGATAGAGTGTCGGCCTGTGGACTGGAGGGTCCCGGGTTCGATTCCGGTCAAGGGCACGTGCCTTGGTTGCGGGCGCATTCCCGGTGTGGGGTGTGCAGGAGGCAGCTGATTGATGTTTCTCTCTCATCGATGTTTCTTACTCTCTATCCCTCTCCCTTCCTCTCTGTAAAAAATCAATAAAATATATATTTAAAAAATATATATATACTAAAAAAGTTTTTAGAAATCTCAGAGGCATTTACATTAAACATTTCAAGCATAAATTCTGTAACAAACCAACAATTTCAAAGAACAAATTACTTACTACTCACTTATAATACTCATTGTACCCTAGAGGAACAGATTTCTTACTTGGATTTAGATATACAGCCAGTTGAGTAAAAACTCACTCTAGTTAACTCAACAGAACTTTTCCCACTCTACTAACCTCAAGGGAAATATCTTAAGAATTAAAAAAAGTTATAAACCAATAGCTACCAATTATTAAGCATTTTTATGTACTAGATATTGTGTCACACTTACATATATATCTCATTTAATATTCCCAACAGCCCATCAGAGGAGTTTCTATCTTACAAGTGGAGAAAATGAGACTCAGAGAGGTAAGGGAACTTTTTCCAGGTCACACAGCTAATACATGGCTGAGCTTACACTCAAGCTCTGGTCTGCCTGATTAAGAATCTAGGGCTTTTGCCCTAGCTGGTTTGGTTCAGTGGATAGAGCATCTGCCTGTGGACTGGGGGGGTCCCAGGTTTGATTCCGGCCAAGGGCACATGCCCAGGTTGCGGGCTCGATCCCCAGTGGGGGGTGTGCAAGAGGCAGCCGATCAATGATTCTCACCATTGATGTTTCTCTCTCTCTCTCTCTCTCTCTCTCTCTCTCTCTCTCCTCTCTCTCTCCCCCTCTCCCTCCCTCTTTTAAATCAATAAAAATATATTAAAAATAAATAAATAAAAAGAATCTAGGGTTTTTGCCTGAACTGTCTCCCAGATACTTCTTGGGTAAAACCAAGTATTTGTGGTAACACGTTTCATAGAGAATGATTTGGAATCAAGCACACTGGGAGACTGGGGAGAAGGATGACAACAAACCAAAACAACTTGTCATTTGATATGTAAACAGAATTTTCCCCTTATTGATTTTTTTTTTTTAGAGAGACTGGAAGGGTGAAAGAAGGAGAGGGAGAGAGGAAGAGGGGGGAGAGAGAACCCCTGACTGGGAATCGGACCCGAGACCCTTTGGTGCACCGGCTGACACTCCAACCACTCAGTAACACTGGCCAGGGCAGTAAACAGAATTTTAGTCAGCTTTTCAATACCTTTACAGATCCTGGTATCAGTGGAAATAGCTACTATTTTTATACACTCCTTTCTTTTCAGTTTTAAGTTAAAATATGCTTAGAAATTTAGAGATGCCAAGCTAAGCCTTACAAGACTCAAAGTTTAGAATTCTAACCCCCTTAACTGGAACCTGATAAAGAATACTTACGAGTTTGGTAGTTCAATCAATTTTTAGCAGATACAATTTCATCAACCTCAATTCTTGCTAATTCCAACCCAAGTCTCAGGATTGGTGGTTTTAGGTTAAACACTCAGAAGGCTTTTATTGCAGTCAGAAATGTAAAATCATATTGCTCTCCACTTTATTGGCAATGGCAAATGAAAAACTGGTGCCTCAATGCTAATTTAGCAAACTGAAAAAATAAAAATAAAAAAATCCAAACACACATACACACACACACACACACAAAAAAAAAACACCCCAAAATATATTCTAGATTCGGCACAACCAACTCTTTGATAATTTGGGGAAAATTTTTTTTTCATCCTCACCTGAGGATATTTAACACTGATATGAGAGAGATATCGATTGGGCCAGGACGGGAATTGAACCTGCCACCTTTTGGTCCCAGGGCGAATGCTTTAACTGAGCAAACTGGCCAGGGTGATAATTTGGTATGTTTTAACTTGCTTTTTGAGCATCAATGTAGCCTCTGGTTCTCTTCTTGGCTGCTGAGGAAATGCCTTTATAGGCTAGGAAAATAAAGCAGTTGTTCAATATTGCTTCCAACAACTGCGCTGTTTATTACTTATGACTATCAAGTAAACTTATGGGGAAGGTGTAATTATAAAAGCCAAGTTTTTAGATTGTGACTGTACAATTCAAACTTGTATTTTTTTCACCTGTGGCCCAAATGGTTTAGAGTTTAAGGCATCTCTTCTAGCTAAGGTGTATTAGACTAGAGCAGTGGTCACCAACCTTTCCGACGTCACGAACCACCAGTTGGTGACTGCTGCTTCAAAGGTTTCCTTAAACCAACGGTTGCCAACCTTTCGGACCTCACGGACCACCAGTTGGTGACTGCTGGACTAGAGGGAAGGGGCCTTACAAAAGTACCAACCAAAGCAATATAAGACCGGCTTTCCATCGATGGGATAACTTTCTATAATGCTTAAGCATTGTATGTGAACATAAGCAACAGCACCAAGCCATTTATTGGTGTGAACATACTTCAAATAACAATTGAAATTATTGTTAAAGAATATTTGGTCAACTATCCTACCATCTTGCTAAATTTCAGAAATCCCAATAACAGATAAAATTAAATCAATATTGATGAAATTAAAATAACATTTACTGGAAAAGGAAAGCTTTGGTACAGACCACAAAACTACAAGTCTGGTCCTCTGTGAAATTTTTGGACTCACTCCAGACATTATCTGAATGAACACACAATTCACCAATAGTTTTTAAGAATCTGAGCAATATTTCTTATGTACTTTTACATGAATATGAAGTCAAATGGAAAACTTCAAGGTCATATGCAGAAGGTGCTTAACAGTAAAGGGACTTTTTATTAGGAAGCTTAGGTGATGTAGAATGCTAGCTAATGTTCTCTCATACCAGTTTTTGGAGAACATCTGGGCAAATGGCTAACATTTTCATTTGTCTTTTGATATTTGAAATAGCATATTAAGAGAATTTTACCTTTTTTTTTTTTAAATCCTCACCAGAGGATATTCCCCCCACTGATTCTTTTAGAGACAGTGGGAGGGAGTTGGGGCGGAGGGGGGGTGGTTGGGGAGAGAAACATCGATATGAGGCATATTGAACCTGCAACCCAGGTTCATGCCCTTGACAGGGAATCTCACCAGAGACCCTTTGGTGCACCAGCCAACACTGACCACTGAACAACACCGGCCAGGGCAAGAGAATTTTACTTTTGATCACTCTTTATTATTCAAGTCACTCCAACTGTCAAAACTGACAGCCACTAAAAGTCTAACTCAAAACACCTCAAGTCGCCAGAAGAGATGGCAAATTTATGAAAAGGTAGAATTTAAAAAAAAAGTCCCCGGGGTTCAGTATGATATGATTTACTTTTCATTGGTCCTCAACCAATGAAAAGTCCTTGGATCTGCCTCATATTGAACTACTTATTCTGTTTAAAAGTAGTTTCCCTGGGTACTTCTAAATGAAAGTTAAAAAAAAAAAACAAAAAAAAAACACCCAAAAACCTAGTTATTAAATTTCAAGTACAAATCTGATGTCTAGAAACGTACCCCAAAGGCAACAATTTCACATGTCACCCAACATCAATTTCTTTTTTATTAGCAAATAAAATATCCTTTGAAATAACAGGTGGCTCCACTTCCATGTTATAGTGTAATGAGCGATCCTGGGTACTCTCCCAAACGCAAACAAGCCAGGTCCGAGGCATTCCCAAACCAAGGCATTAAAAGATCATTCTTCACCAAACAAAGATACTCTGGGGATGGACACCCAGGAGGCTGGACCTCAGCAGGTACTATTGTGGTGTTATCCTGGGAAAGCAATCCTTCTGTGAAAGCACACAAAGGCCAAGTGTGTCCTTGACAAAATAGCAAGATGTTTACAGCCTCCCTTCTAAATCCTGCAGGAGGTTAACTTGTATTCATGATTTTTCTTTTAAACAAGGCGCCTCAATTAGATATAGTGTATAGATGGCCAGAATCAGAATGAGGCTAAAAGCGATTGCTTCTCTAGGTCAGAACGAGAAACTAGGGGAGAAATAAACATTTCTGCCAGCAAGCACGTAGCAACTGTCAATAATGAAAAATGCTCTGATGTATTTGTTTTGGTTGGCCTCCCCGCTCCCGACGTGAATCGGGCCATTCCCTGGCTCCAGCAGCCCCGGAAGGGGAAGGGGATCGCTCCTCTCTCGGCCTCCCGACATTACCCAGTTGGCTGGCCTCTCGGCGAAGGGGGTCAGGGCGCCGGAGGCCCAGGCAAACAACAGGGGGGCCGAGGCGGGGGCTGGAGCCCGAGCGGGGCAGGCTGCGGCCCCGACCCCGCGCTGCAGCACAGCCCCCGTGCTGGCCCTGCCGTCCTGGGGGATGGGGTCGGAAGCGGGAGCTCGTCTTCCCGGGCGCTCGGTGCCGCTACGGTTCGGCCTGGCGGCCGAGGAAGGGGGAAGACAACACGTCGTCGCCGGCAGAGCGAGGGATCCGCCCTGCGAGCAAGACCCCGGGAGCCTAACCGCCCCCTCCCCGAGCGCGCCATTTCCAGGCCCCAGTCCTCCAGGCGCCTCTCCCAGGCCTCCGCCGGCCCGGCCCGGACCCGACCTCTCGCCGCCCTGGAGACCCCGACTCCGCCCGCCCCCCACGCCCGGCTGGGGTGCGCGCACGGCCGCCTCACCCTCTGCCGCCGCCGAAGCTGCTGTAGGCCCGATCGTCGTAGGTATCGAAGTCCGCCATTTGCCGTCTCCGCTCCGAGAGGAACCAGGGTGAACGAGGAAGGACCCCGCAATATAACTCCCCCCGCCCTGCCGCCGGGGCTGTCCGCAGCGCCGCCTGATCGCAAATCGCATGCACGCACGCACATGCGCGCGCACGTACGCCGCGCCGCGCCCGGCCTGGCGCGCTCTGCGGCCCACGTGTTGCGGTGGTGTGGGTGCCCGGCGTCTGGCCTCGTGCCCCGGCCCATTGTGTGCTAGTCCGGCGGCTTCACCTGCAGCCGCCTCCTGCCACCGCCCCGCCCCACCCTGGAGATCCCCGAGGCTCGCCCTGCCTCGGGAATCTCCAGGGGCTCTGTCCGCGCGCCGAGACGGCCGCTCTCCCGGCTGGCCTTGGACCCTGTGCCAGGCCTGCAGTCCTTTCTGCTTTCCCCCAGCTTTTCGTAATCCAGAACTGGCGGGAACCCGGAATCCTGCTCATCTTGGCCGCACTCCGACACCTCTTCCCGGCCAAGGAGTCGCTGGCTTACGCCAAAGGGTTACCTCCTCCGGGTTGGAGACCCCAGAGCTGGGCACTCGCTGAGAATGCACAGGGTCGAAAGGCTCTGAAGGGGTGAGATTGGGGTCAGTATCCGAGCTTGTGGGGCGATGGGAGTGCAGATATGGGTTTGAGGTAGGGGTGGGGAATGAGATTAGAGTGTAGGTTGTAGTTGAATTAGCAAGAGTCGGTGCATCTCACTTTTGCCTAAGCAATAACAGACTGGCTTATTCAATGACAATTACATTGGTAATTGCTGAGGTTTGTGATTGACATTGTGGTCATATGGGATACTCCAAACCCTAATGTGTCTAGGCACAATTTAAAAGAACCTCAGAATTCTTGCATATTCCCAGTAAGTATAAAAAGAGTATACTAAGGCCCTGGCCTGTGTAGCTCAGTTGGTTGAGTGGCATCCCATGCACCGAAGGTTGCCAGTTACGAGATGCAACCAGTCAATGTTTCTCACATTGATGTTTTTCTCTCTGTCTCCCCCTTCTTTCCTCTGTACGAAAATCAATAAAATGTTTATTTAAAAAAAAAAAGATAATACTAAGTACGTATAAAAGTATAAAAATGCTATACATTTAAACATTTTCTGCTATTTTATCCCAGTACCAGGATGACAAAGCAGCTATTAACTAATGTTTTATATTTCTCTCTCCACTTTATTATTAGATAGACCCAACATAACCTGAGTTCTGCCTCTTACCTAGCTGTGTGACCTTAAGCAAGTTACTGAACCTCTTTACCGTCTCATTTTTATCATCTACACTAGAGGCCCAATGCACGAAGATTCATGCAAGAATGGGCCTTCCTTCCCCTGGCTGCTGGCACTGCCTTTGCTCCAGCTGCAGCCACCTTTCTGCCTTCCCACACTGCCCAGAGGCCTGCATCGTTGCCATGGCGACGATGCAAGCGTCCTGCCCTGCCCTGCCCCCGGCCACTGGGCACCTGCACATGCAAATTAGCCCGCCACCTTTGTTGGGTTAATTTGCATACTCATTCCTGACTGGCTGGTGGGCGTAGTGAAGGTACGATCAATTTGCATCTTACTCTTTTATTAGTGTAGTTAAGGGGAGGATGTCACCTACATCCTCAGGATTATAAAGATTAAATGAGAAAAATTTTATAAAATTCCTGGTCCACAATCATCTATATTGAGCACCTACCTACTCTGTGTTTGACTGCATTATGGGTGTTTTTGCATATATAATTCCCACATCTCATATATAAGTTACAGTTTTGAAACACCTAGAGGAAGTGACTTGCCCAAAGTCACACGGCTTTGAACTTAGCACATGGCTCAGAGAACAATCAATGGTTTCTTCTCTCCTTGCACAGTTTAAATTTGGACCTCCCCTCCACATCTTTCCCATAACTCCTCTACTTTTATTTTTTAAAAATATTTTTTATTGATTTTTTTACAGAGAATAAAGGAGAGGGAGTTAGAAACATTGATGAGAGAGTAACATCAATCAGCTGCCTCTTGCACACCCCCTACTGGGGATGTGCCCACAACCAAGGTACATGCCCTTGACCAGAATCGAACCTGGGACCTTTGAGTCTGCAGGCCGATGCTCTATCCACTGAGCCAAACCGGTTAGGGCAACTCCTCTACTTTTAAAGTGCACTTAAATGCATTTGACTAAATGAAAACCTTAATATTCATTATTGAATGTACTTTAATTTTTTATTTCAAAGTGTCCCAGGCCAAAGTCACCTCCAGGTGAGATCCTGGAAGATAGGAACCATGTTTCGAGGGTCCCTGTGTCTTCTCCCGCAGAGCTCTACATGAGAAGAAGGAGGTAATTTATCATTAATGAGTAAAAGGAGGGAAGGCTTCAAGGAAGACCTATGGCCAAGGTTGTCTAAGCACCAGACCATCCATGGATCATCCCCTCCCTCCTGGTCCAATCCCCACTTCTACCCCGCCAGCACCTGAAGCCAATCTCTCGGTCCATACTTTTAGACCATAGGACCTTTTCCCTTTCATTGGTCTTCAGCACACAGCTCACCTTCCCCTCAGGATCCAGACGATTGAGGCCAACACTGCAAAGTTCCATAAATATGGTGACTGACTCCATGGAAAAGTTAGATGTCTAACCTCTCCTGAGGTTGTCCTCATGAGCCTTGATTCTAATTAGTTCTCTAACTCCTTTCCCAGAGTGGATATCTCAGCCTTTACCAGTTCCCTTGAGCCCTGAGGGTGGAGTAAGGAAACCTTCCTTAAAGGCCCCACTCAGATACTCCTTTCTCTGAGAAGCCTTTAGTGTAGTGCAGTAGTCGGCAAACTCATTAGTCAACAGAGCGGCAAATCGCAGCTTGCGAGCCGCAGTTTGCCAACCACTGGTGTAGTGGTTAAACCTATGGGTTGCATTTCAGATGGCCTGCATTTTAAATCCTGGCCAAACCACTTACTAGCTGTGTGACCTCAAGCAAGTTGTTTAATGTGTCACTTCTTTGTTTATAAAATAGGAATAATACTCATTGGAGACCAGTTTTCAGTATTCATGCTATTGTTAAGTTATAAAATGTTGGTGTTTTGTTGGTATAATACTGTTAACTTACCTAAAATAATCTGAATTATGAGTCATTTTAATGTTGAGATTAAAATCGATGACTTAAATATTCAATTTACGTGCAAAGAAACATTGATACTCTACAAACTATACAGATCCACTCCTGTGTGAACCATAATAAGCATCTGCATTGAGCTACTGCAAAGCTTCTGTTATAAGCATGAATGTTACTATAGGTTAAAGACCTTACAAACAGGCCCTGGCCTTGTAGCTCAGTTGGTTAGAGCGTTGTCCCAATACACCAAGGTTGCAGGTTCCATCCCCAGTCAGGGCACATACAAGAAGCAACCAATAGCCCTAGCTGGTTTGGCTCAGTGGATAGAGCGTTGGCCTGGGGACTGAAGGGTCCTGGGTTCGATTCTGGTCAAAGGCACATACCTCCGTTGCAGGCTCCTCCCAGGCCCTGGTTGGGGTGTGTGCAGGAGGCAACCAATCGATGTGTTTCTCTCACATCGATGTTTCTCTCTGTCTCTCCCTCTAAAAATCAATGGAAAAATATCCTCACCCGAGGGTAAAACAAACGAAACAATAAGCAACCACTGAATGCATAAATAAAAAATTAAAAAAAAAACTTTCCAAACAAGTGAATATGAGTGTGAAAAAAATTTAAATTGACACATGTAATCTCCATCTATACATGATGAAAAGAAAGGAGTAAAAAAAGTACTGAATATGCTTTTTTTCCTAACCAAAACTATAGCTCACTAGCATTAAAAACTTGCAGATTTTGCAAAATAACAAACAAACAAACAAACAAAAAACCTGTTCAAAAATATATCTAATAAGAGATATTCGAAGAAGGTTGCTTCAACTCTGCCTCTTTGGTCTATTTTCCACATAGCAGTCATAGTGTTCCTTCTTTTATTTTTTATTTTTATTGAATTAATTGGGGTGACACTACTTAACAAAATTATATAGGTTTCAGGTGCACAACACATAATCATACACTGTATTGTGTGTTCACCCCAAGTCATCATGTGTCTTCTACCCCAAATCAGGGCATGTCATTGCTCTGCTCACACCCTCTCATTTTTCTGAGTAGGAAGGAGCCAAAGCCCTCACTATGGCCTAAAAGGCTTGCATATGTCTACTCCTGCTTCTAGCCCCTCCTCCCTTCTCTCCCATCACTCAACTCCCAATCAACTTCCCACTTTAAGCCTCTGCTTTTACTTGTGTTCTGACACCTGCATGACACCCACCTTCGCTTCCTCTAGGCTTCTGTTCAAAAAAGCCTTCCCTAACTGCTCTATTTGAAATAGCAACAGCCCCCGATTTTCTTTTTTCTGCTGGGTGGCTCTTTTTCCAGCACTTGTCTCACCTGAACCAGTGAACTATTTGGAGTCAGATGAAAACCCTTTCTTCATCATCCCATTTCCTCCCAGTTCTCAACTGGTAGCATTGCAAAGAGCTTCTGTAGCCACTGAGCTCTTTGGTTAAAAAGACTTTGTGACTCAATAATTCATGTGCTTTATTGGTATTATATTTAAGTTTTAATGAGATATAATTCACATACCACAGAATTCAGCCATTTAAAATGTACAATTCAGCCCTGGCCGGGTAATTCAGTTGGTTAGAGCATCATCCAATACACCAAGGTTTCGGGTTCGATCCCCAGTCAGGGCACATACAAGAATCCACCAATGAATACATAAATAATTGAAACAATAAATTGATGTTCTCTCTCTCCTCTCACAAGTCAATAAATAAAAACTTAAAAATGTACAATTCAGTTGTTTGTAGTATATCCACAGAGTTGTACAAACATCAACACAATCAATTTTAGAATCATTTTTGTTACCCAAAAGAAATCTTGTTCCCCTTAGCCTTGATTCCCTGATCCCCACATCCTCCCCAGAACTAGGGACTAACTAATCTACTTTCTACCTTTGTAGATTTGCCTATTTTGGACATTCCATATAAATAGAATCATACAATTGTGGACTTTTGTGACTGGCTTCTTTCACTTAGCATAATATTTTCAAGGTTCATCCATGCTGAAGCATGTATCAGCACTTCATTCCTTTTTTTCCTCCCTTTTTAATCCTGATGTTTACTGATTTGAGAGAGAGGAAGAGGGTGAGAGAGAGAAACAATGTGAGAGAGAAGCATCCATCAGTTGGCTCCCATACTTGCCCCAGTGGGGATTAAACCTGCAACCCAGATATATGCTCTGACTGGGAATCGAACCCACAACCTTTGTTTTTTAAAATATATTTTTATTGATTTCAGAGAGGAAGGGAGAGGGAGAGAGAGAAACAACAATGATGAGAGAGAATCATTGATTGGCTGTCTCCTGCATGCCCCACACTAGAGACTGAGCCCGCAACATGGGCATATGCCCTGATGGGGAATTGCACCGTGACCTGCTGGTCCATAGGTGGACACTCAACCACTGAGCCATGGCAGCCAGGCAAACCCGCGAGTTTTTTGTTGTACATGACAATGCTCCAACCAACTGAGCTAGCAGGCAGGGTCTTCTTTCCTTTTTTATTGCCAAATAAAATTCCATTGTATGAGTATGTAACAGTTTATTTACCCATTCATAAGTATATGAACATCTTGGTTGTTTCCATTTTTGGCCATTATGCTGCTATGAAAATTCATGTAGAGATTTTTGTGTGGACAGGTGTTTTCCCTTCTTTTGGGTATATACTTAGAAGTGAGATGCTTGATCATGTGGTAACAGTATGTTTAACTATTTGAGGAACTTCTAGACTGTTTTCCAAAATGGCTACACCATTTTAAATTTCTACCAGTGGTGTGTGAGTGTCCCAGTGTCTCCCTGTCCTGGACAGCACTTATTATTTTATCTTTCTGATTATAGCAATCTCATGAATGTGAAACGGTATCTCATTGTGGTTTTGATTTGCATTTCCTTGATGCCTGTGAATATCTTTTCATGTGCTTATTGGCCATTTATATATCTTATTTGGAGAAATGTGTATTCAGATCCTTTGTCCATTTAAAAAAATGTTTTTTTTATTGATTTCAGAGAGGAAGGGAGAGGGAGAGAGAGAGAGAAACATCAATGATGAGAGAAAATCATTGATCGGCTGCCTCCTGCATGCTCCACACCAAGGATTGAGCCCACAACCTGGGCATGAGCCCTTGACTGGAATAGAACCTGGGACCCTTCAGTCCAGAGGCTGACGTGCCAAACCAGCGAGGCCCCTTTGCCCATTTTTAAATTAGGTTGTCTTGTTATTGTTGAGTTGAGTTGTAAGAGTTCTTTATATATTCTAGATAGAAGACCCTTATCAGATCTATGATTTGCAAATTTTTTCTCCTATTCTGTTTTTTGTTTGTTTGTTTGTTTGTTTTTTTTTTTTTACTTTATGGTACCATTTGAAGCAAAAAATTTTAATTTTAATGATGTTTCATTTTATTCCCCCCCCCCCTTAGTTGCTTATGCTTTAAATGTCACATCTAAGAAACTTTTTTAAAAATTTCTTTATTGATTACGGTATCACATATTTGTCCTCGTCCCCCCATTTCCATCCCACCCCCCTCCCCACACATACCCCCACCCCCCTGTTGTCCTTAACCGCTGGTTGGGCTCATATGTCTGCACACAAGTCCTTTGGTTGATCTCTCCCTTTATCCCCACCCGTCCCTACCCTCCCCCCGAGGCCCGACAGTCTGATCCATGCCTCCTTGTTTCTGGGTCTGTTCTTGTTCATCAGTCTATGTTGTTCATTATTTCCCCTAGATGAGTGAGATCATGTGTCTAAGAAACTTTTGCCTAATCCAGGATCACAAAGATTTATGTCTGTTTTCTTCCAAGAGTTTTATAGTTTCAGTTCTTATATTTAGGTCTCTGATCCATTTTTAAAAATATGTTTTTATTGATCTTAGAGAGAGAGAGAGAGAGAGAGAGAGAGAGAGAGAGAGAGAGAGCGCAACATCGATGTGAGAGAGAAATATCAGTAAGAGAGAAATATCAATAGGTTGCCTCCCTTACACACCCTGACCAGGGACTGAACCCACACCCTGGTCTTTGTGCGCTGACTGGGAATCAAACTGGCAACCTTTCAGTGCACAGGACAACACTCAACCAATGAGCCACACCAGCCGAGGCAGTCTTTGATCCATTTTGAGTTTAGTTTTGTATATATGTGACCTAGGGCTCCAACTTCATTCACATGTGGATATCCAGTTGCAGCACCATTTGTTGAAAACTTTGATTTCCCCATGTAATTGTGTTGGCACCCTTGTTGAAAATCAGTTGACTGGAAATGTGAGAGTTTATTTCTGAATTCAGTTATATTCCATTGGTCTATAAGTCTAGCCTTATACCAGCACTAACTCTTGATTACTGTGGCTTTGCAGTAAGTTTTGAATCAGAAAGTGTGAATTCTTCAATTTTTTTTTTTCAAGATTGTTTTGACTATTTGGGGTCCCTTGATTTTCCATATTATTTTTAGGATCAGTTTGTCAATCTCTTGAGAAAAGTCAGCTAGGATTTTAATAAGCATTGCATGAATCTGTAGATTGATTTGAGAAGTATTGCCAGCTTTGCAATTTTAAGTCTTCCTATTTTGGAGTATGAGATGTCTTTCCATTTACTTAGGTTATCATTAATTTCTTTCACCAATGTTTTATAGTTTTCAGAGTATAAGTTTTGCATTTCTTTTGTTAAATTTATTTCTAAGGAATTTTGGGGGTGTTATTGTAAAATGGAATTGTTTTCTTAACTTCTTTTTCAGTTTGCTCATTGCTAATGTATAAAAATATAATTGACTTTCCTGTATTGATCTTGTATACTGCAATCTTGCTGAACTCATTTATTCTAATAGCTTTTAAGTGGATTCCTTATGGTTTTCTGTACACAAGATCATGTCATCTGCAAAGAGAGGTCATTTTACTTCTTCCTTTCAATCTAGATTCATTTTTATTTCATTTTATTGCCTAATTGCTCTGGGAAAAATTACAGTGTTGAACAGAAGTGGTGAGAGCAAATATCTTTGCCTTGTTTCTGATGTTCAGAGGAATATTTCCAGTCTTTCACCATTAAGTATGATGTTAGCTGGAGGTTGTTCATAGATAACTTTTATCAGTTAAGGCAGTTCTCTTCAATTGACTAGTTTTTTGAGTGATTTATTATGAAGGAGTGTTGAATTTTGTCAAGTGCTTTGTGTGTGTGTTTGATTAATTCTGTTGATGTGGTACATTACATTAACTAATTTTTGGATGTTAAACCAACATTGTATTCTTGGTATAAATACCATTTGGTCATGCTGGGTTTGATTTCCTGGTATATTGTTGAGGATTTTGAAATCTATAATCATAAAAGATATTGATTTGTAGTTTTCTTGTAATATCTCTGGTTTCATCTGCTTAATATTTTTGAGATGACCCTTTTTAAAAGAGAAAAAAATTTCAATTTTAATTTTTCACAATTTAATGTTCTTCATTAAATGGTAGTGTTCAGGTTACTTTTTAAAAAATATATTTAAAAATATATTTATTTCAGAGGGGAAAGGAGAGAGAGAAACGATTAATGATGAGAGAGAATCATTGATTGGCTGCCTTCATGCCCTACCCTGGGATTGAGCCCGAAACCCGGGCATGTGCTCTGATGGGGAATTGAACCCTGACCTCCTGATTCATAGGTTGATGCTCAACTACTAAGCCACACCAGCTGGGGTAGTTATTATTTTTAAAAAATTTTTATTGATTGATTTTTTTTTTTTTTTTTTTTTTAGAAAGAGAGGAAGGGAGAGGGAGAGAAACATCAATCTGCTGCCTCCCACTGGGGGTGGGGATCAAGTTTGCAACTGGGCATGTGCCCTGACTGGGAATCGAACCAGTGACCTTTTGGTGCATGGGAAGATGCCACCTAGCTCTTTATATATATTAGGATTTTCCAATTCTTTGAAAGACTAAAAGGATGTGCTCTTCTGTAGGAGGTTCAAATTCGGTTCGTGTCCTCCCTCAGCCCCCCAACCCTGGTTTGTGACTTTTTCCCAGGCCACAAGAAGGCACAGATTTGAGCAGGAGCTCTAGGGAAGACAGGCTGGATCAGTCACCCTGAAAGCAGCCTACATTCTGCCCAATGAACAGCTCCACTCTTCTGACTCCAGGCCTCAGAATGCCAGACTGTTCCACCACACAGGTTCCACAGCCAGGGCCCACTGAGCCAACAGACTCCTGGCTATGGCCCTGAGCATCCCTTCCTTCTTCTCCCAATCCCATTCCCCTCTTATGACCCAGTGCCTTGGGAAGCCAGATCTCAGAGGGAACCCCCAAATGGCTGAAATCTCCCTGTTCTGAAGGAGAAAACTGTCCAGTGGGGAAGGCAGATAATGTAAAATGACTCCCTGCCACAATACTGCCTGGCTGCAAGATAACAATGTGGGCATTAAAGCAGGGAGGATGAGGGCTCACACTTGGGAGAGACAAAAAAATTTTCATATCCTATACTAGAGGCCCGGTGCACGAAATTCATCCCCCTAATGGGTCCCTCAGCCCAGCCTGTGCCTTCTCGCAGTCCAGGAGCCTTTGGGGGATGTCCGACTGATGGTTTAGCACTGCCACAGAAGCAGGAGAGGCTCCTGCCACCGCCGCTGTGCTCACCAGCCATGAGCCCAGCTTCTGGCTGAGCAGAGCTCCCCCTGTGGGAGCACACTGACCACCAGAGGGCAGCTCCTGCATTGAGCGTCATAGCAACAGGTGTTCTACCATTTGGTTGGATAATAAAAGGCTAATATGCTAAGTGTCTGGTTGTCTGTTCAACTAATCAAAGTGTAATATGCTAATGATATGCTAAGGCAGCTCAAACACTCGCTATGATGTGCACTGACCACCAGGGGGCAGACAGTCGACCCGTCAACCAGTCGCTATGACATGCACTGACCACCAGGGTGCAGTCGCTCCAACTGGTAGGTTAGCTTTCTGCTGGGATCCAGCAGATCAGGACTGAGTGAGACAGGCCGGACATGCCCTGGAGTCCTCCCACAGTCACTCCCCAGCTGGCCAACCTCCTGCGTCCCTCCCCAGCCCTGATTGTACACTGGTGGGGTCCCTCAGCCTGGTCTGCACCCTCTCGCAATCCGGGACCCCTCAGGGGATGTCGGAGAGCCAGTTTCAGCCTGATCCCGCAGGCCAGGTCGAGGGACCCCACTGGTGCTCGAATTCGTGTACTGGGCCTGTAGTATGTAATAATAATACATGTGAAAATACATTTCAACCAAGTTTTCCTTTTAAAAACTTATATTTTTATTGATTTCAGAGAGGAAAGGAGATGGAGAGAGATAGAAACATCAATGATGAGAGAAAAATCTAACTATTAATATTTTTTATAAATATACATTTTATTTGACATTTTGTTAAAATATATTTGAAATACAATGCATATTTAGTTTATACCTCCTAAACACTTTTTAGAAATAAATTTTGTGAGATAAACACAGAAATAATTTCTTAAATCATTCTATTGAATTACAATATACATCCTGAAAAGTGTACAAATTATAGGTGTACACCTCACCCAGCTTTCAAAAACTGAACAAACTTTTGTAACCAGCACCTGGGTCAGGACACAGAACATTCCAGTGTCCCCAGAAGCCTCCCTAATGCTCTCTCCCAGTCTCTCCTTCCCTCCAGAGGCAAACAGTCTTTTTAATCATTTTTAAGACATTTTGAGTTCTCTTTTAGATTGTTGTGAGCTCTTCTGTTTGTTGTGTCTTCCCAGTTTCAATCCTAGTGGATTGTGCCTCCAGGGATTTTGACATTTCTTACTGTGAGCTCATCCTTAGGGTCGCTGATTCTTAATTACTATTATTTTTTAAGAATTTTAAAAATTGATTTTTAGAGAGAGAGGGAGAGGGAGAGAGAAACATTAATGTGTGAGAGAAACATTGATTGGCTGCCTCCTGCACACCCCCTACCAAGGGTCAAGCCCGCAACCCCAGGCATGTGCCCTGACCAGGAATCGAACCAGCAACCTTTCAGTACACTGCACGATGCCCAAACAACTGAGTCACACCAGCCAGGGCTTAGTTATTTTTTTACCTCCCATAGAGTCTGTTGCAGCCTTGGATCCTGGGAGCATGGCTTCAGGGCTTTCCCCCTTTTGTTCATGCTCCCAGAGCATCACTGGACCGGGCCCCAGTGTATTGACTGGGGAGTTTTCCCACAGTCTCTGTCCAGTGAATTGACATCCCAAACCATGCCATGCCGGGTTGGGAGTTTTGGCTTCTCAGGCTGAAAGAGACAAGCTTGCTTATCGTCTAATCGATGGGCACATTTTCTCAAGTTTGCCCTTTTGCTGAGAATGTAGCTTTTTAAGGGTCCAGTTTTATGCAGAGATCTCAAGTCCCCTCTGACTGTAGGTGCACCCCAAGGCTGTCTCCTGTCCCTACATGAACTTTAAGCACAAGCCCTTGCTGCTCACCCCATCTTCACCCCATAGCTCATTAGCTTTCATCTGCAGGGGTCATTTCCCTCTTTTTTCTGGCACCTTATTTCTCTTTTTTCAAGGGAACTCAGCTGTTCGTTTTAAACAAGTTCTGTTCTGTTTCATTGGCCATTTTAAAGAGTGTGTGATAAGAAAAAGTTTATTTTATTTTATTTTATTTTTATTTTTTTTAATTTCTTTATTGATTAAGGTGTCACATATTTGTCCTCATCCCCCCATTCCCATCCCACCTCCCTCCCCACGCATGCCCCAACCCCCTGTTGAACTTAACCGTTGGATAGGCTCATATGCATGCACACAGGTCCTTTGGTTGAACTCTCCCCCCTCCCCCCACCCTCCCCTATCCTCCCTCTGAGGCCCGATAGTCCGATCGATGTCTCCTTGTTTCTGGTTCTGTTCTTGTTCCTCAGTTTATGTTGTTCATCATTTCCCCTAGATGAGCGAGATCATATGTCACTAGATATATACTTATAAGAACTAAATGTGAGACGAGCAATAATAGTTATGCTGACAGGCAAATGAATCAGTCTGTAGTGAGTTTCTTTCTGGACCAACAGTTCTTTTGAGACCCAATTTCAATGTCCACCAGTTCCTTATGTGTACATGTCAGCACTGACCCCTCAGCTCTGGATGGTGGACAAATGGTGGTAACGGAGGTCCGACTCCCTCTGGTTTGGTCTCGGCCGGACCCAGGGGCACGGCTTCACCCGGACTAAGGGGCACGTGGCCTCACCCAGACCCAAGGGGCGCGTGGCCTCACCCGAGTCCGGGACCCAGCCTCACCCAGATGGATCCAGGGGCACACGGCCTCACCTGGACCCAGGATCCGGCTTCACCCGTACCCAGGGGCGCAAGGCCTCACCCGGACCCAGGGGCACATGGCCTCACCCGGACCCAGGGGCGCGTGGCCTCTCCCAGACCCAGGGGCGCGTGGCCTCACCCGGACCTAGGCGCGCGAGGCCTCACCTGGATCCGGGGACACATGGCCTCACCCGGACCCGGGGGCGCGTGGCCTCACCCGGACCTAGGCGCGCGAGGCCTCACCCGGATCCAGGGACACATGGCCTCACCCGGACCCGGGGGCGCGTGGCCTCTCCCAGACCCAGGGGCACGTGGCCTCACCCGGGCCTAGGCGCGCGAGGCCTCACCCGGATCCAGGGACACATGGCCTCACCCGGACCCAGGGGCGCGTGGCCTCTCCCAGACCCAGGGGCACGTGGCCTCACCCGGACTTAGGTGCGTGAGGCCTCACCCGGATCCAGGGACACATGGCCTCACCCGGGGGAAGAAAAAGTTTAGGTTTTTAAATTTGCAAAGTCAGAAATACCTGAACTATTTAATACTTGGAAGGTAGCTAATGTGGAACTGATTTTCCCATTTTATTTCATTTTAATTAATTGACATTGAAATTTCAATAACTATCTGTAGCTGGTGGTTCCCATATTGGACACTGCAGCCTTAGAGAGGAAGGAGGAGCTGACCATGGCCCCACAGCCTTGGCAGGCTCAGGTCAGACTAATTCCAGGGCATGGACAACCTGCATTCCAGCCTTGGTCCAGGTCTCTGATGACCTTGATGAAGGTCAAGTGGGAAGCATGTGGGTTGGCCTAGATTCCATTCTGTGGATTTGGACCCACCAGTGCTTGATGAAGTGGGCCAGTCAACCCGGAGGACAGGCCCTAGGGGTGTGTGTCAGGATTGTGTATTAGGCCCCACCTGTTCATCTGCTTGGGGCGTGGCACAGAGTTGTGAAGGATCAGGGACACTGATTGAGAGTCAGGAGCGCGCCATAGCCTCTTTGCCTTTTAAACCTTGGCTTTTTACCATTTCCTTGTCCCCCATTCTGTCCTCAGCCCTGATCCTCGATCTCTTCCTGAAGAGCCCCTCCAGCAGGGGTGCTCCTAACCAAGGGGCTCCAGCCCCACGGTTTGGCTCAGTTACCTCAGTTACAGCTTCACACATCTCGTGATTCTCCAAGCATCCTGCTTTCCCAAGCCTGCAGTCCTTTGCCTATGCTGTACCCCCTTCCTAGTAAGCCCTCTCTCTTACCCCTACCCCTATCCACCTTCCTAATTGGTATATTTTAATTCTCTTTCAAAATCAATCTCAAATATTGCCTCCTCTAGAAAGCCCAACTTCTATATTCTTAAAATACTCAAACATACATATTCTAATTCATATTTATACATATATGTATACATATACACACACATACATATATATGTATATATATAATTTGTTTTTAAAAGGAAGCTTTATATGCACAATGTACAAGATTCAAAATTCATCCATGAGTATATGGTGAAAAGTTTGTCTCCCCCACACCCTGGGTTCCAGGCCACCCAGTTCTTCCCAAGGGCAACTGCTATGGAACACCCTTCCTCAGGGTCCATGTGGGTTTCTTTTGACCTGCCAGACAGTGCCTGGAGGGCAGGGATCATCTTGTTCTTTCTCTGCAGGCTGCAGGGTCAGCTAAGGAAGGATTTGATGCTTGGGCAAACCAAAACCGCAGCCATCTGCGGACAGGGGTCTGGGACAGTAAGGGAATATCATGGTGCTGTAAGGAGGGGTCTGGCCCTAACCTCAAACTTATGAACCCCCGCCCTAGCTGGTTTGGCTCAGTGGATAGAGCGTCAGCCTGTGGACTGAAGGGTCCCGGGTTCGATTCTGGTCAAGGGCATGTGCCCGGGTTGCCCTCTCGATCCCCAGTAGGGGACGTGCAGGAGGCAGCTGGTCAGTGATTCTCTGTGATCAGTTATGTTTCTACCTGTCTCTCCCTCTCCCTTCCTCTCTGAAATCAATAAAAATAATACTAAACAAACAAACACAAAAAAAGAGTGAACCCACGACAGAAGGATGGATGCCAGTGCTACTAAGAAACTCACCTGGCAGTTTCCAGAGGGCATGGAGGGTGGGAGCTGGAATTGGTTCCTGGGCAGGATCTTATGCATGAACATCAGCCATTGCTCCTGATACAGTCCTGGACAATAGGACACAGTCAGTGCTGTGGACGGAAAAGGGGTGTTGTAATGAATCTGACCGAAAGTAACCTCACAGGGTGATGTGATCATAAATTCCTAACTGGGCAGGTCATGGTGGTAGTCACTGCCTCAGGTCTGTAACTTCTTTAGCAAAAGGTTTGTAAGCCAGCCCTGTTTGTTGTTCTTGTGCATCTAGGTTAACACACCCCTGAAGTACCGGAGTAATCCTTTTATTTATTTTTTTTTGAGACCACCCTTAAGGAGCATTTGAGGTCTTGCATATGCTCCAACTGAGGCTTATATCTCAGTTTGACTGAAACTCATAAAATTTCTCTGCAGGTTTGGACATTTCTGATGTCATCAACAGTGCAAATGTTCATGCTGGGATGTTCCCACCTTCTCAGGAATACCGGTGGCAAGGCGCTTCCTTTGATAAGTCGTGGAGACCTACATTCATGGGAGGGTCAAGGAGAGGGAGGCAAGAGACTGTGGAACAGGTGCTAGAATGATGGCTGTACTGTAAAAGCCACACCGCATCCTCCTATGGTGCTGGACTCCCAGTGGTTCCGAGACACTCCAAGTCCTTGCTCACATCTGTGCCCCTGCGCACACTTTTCCTCGAATGTTCTTTCCTTCTCTGCGCTCACTGCTCCCTCATGTCCAACAGGCAAACACCTACTCCTTCTCTATGCTTATTGCAAGTGCCACCTCCTTCAGAGAGTTTCTCGCAGCATTGACTTTGCAACACTGTCTAGTCCGAGGGCAACGTGGTGTTTGTGTCTATCCCACCCATCTACTGAAGCCTGGCAGGTGGGTGTGCAACATGTTTGCTGAATAAGTGGAGTTTGCAAAAGCTAGTAGCATTATTTCAGGATGAGACCTGGCTTTAAATTGTGCTGTAGTGGAATTTGTAGTCGTCTGTAAAGTCATTTCACTCTGAGATGAAGTGAACTCTGGTTTCCAAAAAGCAGATGCCATTCATCTTTAAGGTAGCGTGATAGACATCCACTGATTTTCATCTCGCCAGCATTGCTGTTTCTCATGCATTCACCCATCTCTCCACCAGGACATAGGATCCAGGCTTGGGCAATCATAGTACCTTCCTGGGGACAATGATTGGTCCAAGTAGTGCGCACATAACCCAGCAGGTCAATCAGTAGCCTTCCCTGGACTGATGCACATTTGCAGGGAGGCAAACCCTGGCTTGCTGGGGTTGCTGAGCTGGACTGCTTTGTGAGCCACTGGATTTGATTTGGGTTTTGCTTTGTTTTTCTTAAGCCGGTTTGAGTTGGTTTCTATCACAAGTGACCACAAGAGTTCAGCTAATAAAGACTAAACCAGGTCGGATGAATGCTCCTGGACTGGAGAGGTGGCATTCTCGGCTCTGAGCACGACACCTTCAGGATTAGGTAAATAAAACGATGCTCCTTCCCAGTATGTTGAAAGGTCTGGAAACCATGTCCTTTATGTAAAATGAGGAAAACCTGGGGATTTTTAGCCAGAAGAGAAAGCTGAAGCTGAAGAGGGGTTAGATTTACCATCCACATGTTGAGAGAATTGAACTTGTATAATAGCGGAAAGATGTAGGAGGCGAACGGACTGGACAGTGATCAAAGCTGCCTGAAATTGGCGGGGCTGCCTCCTGAGGCAGTGAGATTTCTCCCTCATTGGAGATATTTCAACAGAGGTGTCATATGATTCAGGAATTCTGATGAGGCAATTCTTGTATTGGTTATAACAGTAGTCCCCAATAGGGGAAGTACTACTTTTCCCAATGGGAAATGTGTGGGGACTTTTTTTTTTTTTTTTTTTAATTCTCTCAACCACTAGGCAGTGAAATTGACATGTAATGAATCTGATTCTTTGGACCAATTCACAGAGTAAAGTTTGCCTAAAATGCTAAGCGTGCCTGTACTGAGAAACACTGGGAGAAAGGTTAGTTTGAAGAATAGTTTTAGATTTTATTTTAGTAATGGAACAAATCTTATACAGAACCCTAAAACACAGCAGTTCCACTTTCAACATATTCATACTCATGAGAAATGATATATGTACAAGATTATTTCAGCAAAAAAGTTGGAAGTGATTTAAGCATCTATAAATTATGGTTCATCCATTTAGCAGTCTACTGTGTAGCCCTAAAAATGAATGAGGCATCTACTCACAGGTACCTATTTATCAGAAATACCTAACAGAATTTTGTTCATCAAAAGACATGTACTAGAATGTTCACAGAAGTACTATTGGTTACAACTAAACCTCAGAACCCATCCAGATGCTCATCAACAGTAGAATGGATAAATTGTCATGTATACTTTCACCGGAGTAGCTCACAGAAGTGAGACTGAATCAGGGCAAGTATACACGATGTGGATGAATTTCACAGACACAATGTTGAGTAAAAGAAGCCAAACACAAAAGAGAATATACTCTGAGTCTATTTATAAAATAAATATACAAAAGCAGGCAAAACTAAACTCTAATGTTAGAAGTCAGGAGAGTGGTTACTTTTGATGCTGGAGTTGGAGGGCTGGATTCTTCTGTATCTTAATCTGGATGCTGGTCACATGAATGCATTCACTTTGTGCGAATGCATTGTTTTCCTTATACACTGATTTTAATGTATCTGTAGTACACGTTAAAAAAAGATTACAAAGCCTGGCCAGTGTGGCTCAGTGACTGAGCATTGACCTACGAAGCAGGAGCTCATGGTTCAGTTCCCGGTCAGGGCACATGCCTGGGGTTGCCGTCTTGATCCCCACTGTGGGGTGTGCATATCAATGAGTATCTCTCATCATTGATGTTTCTATCTCTCCCTCCCTCTCCCTTCCTCTCTGAGATCAACAAACATATATTTTAAAAAAACTACAAAAAGAAAAAGGAATGAGAGGGCTGGGTGGAGGTGGGCAAAGGAGGGGAAATGGGGACATTTGTAATAGTGTCAACAATAAAAATAAAAAAAAAAAAAAAGGAATGAGAAACTTTTCATGTACCGGAATGAAGTGATCTCTGTGGTTATGAAGTGGAAAGAACAAGGAACAGGAGCATGTACCCATTAAAAAACAAGTGTGTGCCCTAGCCGGTTTTGCTCAATGGATAGAGCATTGGCCTGCAGACCAAAGGGTCCTGGGTTCGATTCCAGTCAAGGGCACGTACCTTGGTTGCAGGCTCCTCGGGCCCTGGCCCTGGTCGGGGCTTGTGCAGGAGGCAACCAATAGATGTTTCTCTCTGTCTTTCCCTCTCTCTTCCACTCTCCCTAAAAAATCAATGGAAAAATATCCGTGGGTGAGCAGGACCTGGGAAAGAATATACCTCCCAATGCTGGGGACAGCTGCAAATTTTCTGCCATGTGAATGTATTTCTAACTTAAGAGAATACATGACATTTGGATTTGGCTTTAACGAACATGGAGCCCCTGCCATAAGCCAGGCACTGGCTGGGCCATGCTTCCTGCAGTCCGTGTAAGAGCCGCTGGGCACTGCTGTCCTCTCACCTGAGCCTGAGCAGGTCAGCGTTAGCCTGCAGGAACCCAGAGCCTGAGGGATGGTGGCTGTGGGGACTGGCATAGATGTCCCCTTCTTGTGATAGAGACAGAATTTTAGAAGCATCTGGATCTCAGGCCACCGAACTCAGTGGTTTTCACAGGTATTCTTTGGTGCCTTAGGGCTCTGGAGAGGGGGCATGGTGAGAGCCACCCTGTCTTTAAACACTGATTCTATTCTGTATTCTGGGTCTGTGAAGCTATTGTTTGAAAAATATTTTCATTGCTGAAAGAAGGTTGAAAGCCATTTTCTAACCAAGCCTCTCACCCAGAAGTTCTCAGTTCTTTTCATGGGACTGTCCCACATGTTGCAGGGCCATGTCCACTGTCTGTTAACATTTGCAGTCACTGTGACAACCAGAAACACTCCTGAAAGTATCCAGCTGGGTGAGGGGAGTGTGACACTCTGACCAATGCAAGAGACTCTTCAGGAGTTTACTTGATGGTCCTCCAGCCACCGTTGGAACATCCCCAGCGATGAGGAGCTCACCATCTCACAAGGAAGCCCAGGCCACATTCCGCAGCTCTGATCTCTATACACAGCTTTTGCTTTTTCCCTGCAATGTCCACCAGTCAGTTCCAAGTAATCAGTCTAAACTTGGAGACTAATCCACACTCCTTTCCCCTATGTACACTGCACCACCCTTGAGCTATTCTTGTCAAAACGGTTAACCTGAGTCAAGCCTTTAACTTCTCTTCCTGTTGAAGGCCATGGGAACACCACCAGGAGTTAGGCCAGTGGGGTCACACTGGACCTGGGTTCAGCAACCTTGGTAGTTGGATTCTGGCTAAGAAAGAATTCAGAGCCAAGACCCAAATTATAAGAGAAGATTTATTTATAAAATCACAGAGGCAGCCTGGCCAGTGTGGCCCAATGGTTGAGCGTCGACCCATGAACCAAGAGGTTGTTGGTTTGATTCCTGGTCAGGGCACATGTCCATGTATCCCTCTCCCTTCCTCTCTCCCCCCTACCCACCCCCCAAAAAATAAAATCACAGAGGTAGAAAATGTAATTCCTAGAAGAAATGGGTTTAGGAAACAAGTTATAGAAGTAAAAGAAGGGCCCTTGGAGCTTGGGAGTGAGGAAGGTAATGATAACATAACATGCCTGGGGGTTGGGGGAGGGAGAGGCTCTGGGTCCTCCATACCAAGCGTTTTATAGGTGGAGGTTTTAGGGGAGGTCCTAGGGGACGATCTTATTAGAATATTCAGCAGCTTTCCAGGTGTGTCCTTTAGGGTCTAGGTTTCCACTGATGGATTGGCGGTGCCAGGGTAGGGAGTCATTAGTCAAGGCAGTTGGTCTTGAAGTCAGCCATGGGGTCGCTTGTCTGGTTTTGCTGCTTTTCTGGCCCTGGAGCTGAAATACAACTGAGACCTAGATGTTATCTCTGGGGAAGGAAAGGTCAGGGGTCCAAACCACATGACCAGTGATATGCTAGGGGAGGAAAGGTCACCCTGGGAGGCGAGGTCCTACCCTACAGTTGTCCTTTGCTAGGCACCCAGGACTTTCTGCCCTGGTCACCTTCTGTATCTGGCCCATTGTCCTTGTTCTGCTCATGTCTCTAACTGCCTACCACATTCCCAATTATAGGAAATATAGAGGATAGAACAAGCATGTCAAACTCAAAGGCTAATGGGCCAAATACTAGTAAATAAGGTTTAAGTTTATGTGGGCCACAAAAAAACAAAAGCTTCAATTTTCATAGAAATGTAGGTTTATTATAGAGACATGCTGAACACAAAGGGCTGAAATAAATGAGTAATTGTTAACATTAAATAATAGAACATTTTAATAAAAATTAATATTTTTCTTGAACAAGTACTTATCAGACACTGAATAACTGCACAAATTAATAAGAGTAACGCAAATAAACCTATTTTTCTTGTTCTCTGAAAGCAAAATATTTCCTGTTGCGCATACTAAAGAAGTCAGTACAAGACTAATGATGTGGCAATCAGCGGCTAAAATATTCGCTGCTAGTAGTAGTTGAGAGAAATGGTGCGCCTGCGTGTATTACAATTATAGTAATCAGTCATTAGCAAACGTTGTAGTTTATTATTAATAACTAGAGGCCAAGTGCACGAATTCATGCATGGGTGGGGTCCCTTGGCCTGGCCGTTGATTGGGGCTGATCAGGGCCGTCTTGCCCAGTCCCGATTGGGGCCATCGGGACCAGCCAGCTGGGGGAGGGACCATGGGAGGTTGGCTGTGGGAGCACACTGACCACCCGGGGGCAGCTCATGCATTGAGCGTCTGCCCCCGGGTGGTCAGGGCGTGTCATAGCGACCGGTTGACCAGTCGTTTGGTCGTTTGGTCACTTAGGCTTTTATATATATACTAGAGGTCCAGTGCACAAAATTTGTGCATGGGTAGGGTCCCTAAGTGGCTGCTGGCTGCAGGCCAGGGGCTCCCTTCCCTGGCTGCAGGCTGCCGGCCAGGGCCTTTCTTCGTTCCATGCTGCTCCCTGGTGGTCAGCACACATCATAGCGAGTGATCAAACTCTGAGTCGGTCGAACTCCCGAGGGGACACTTTGCATATTAGCCTTTTATATATATAGATATTATGTATAACAGGATACTGTAAAAATTAAGTTATGAAATTTTTATTAAAATGTTTCTTACATACTGTTATATTGGCTGGGCCTTAAAAATATTTGTTGTGGGCTGCATGCCCGGTTGGTTTGACATGCATGGGATAGAGGAACAAGTTAAACAACTCAGAGAAATGTGATAAATCCAGAAGGTGGGACTTTATATGAGACAATTGGCCTGGTTGCTTAAAAAATTAAGGGACAAAGGATTGGTGGGGGCAGTGACACAGCAGGCAAGGTTGCTCTCAAGCCTTGATTGGATCCTGATGTGACCAACAAAACAGCTATAAAATACTTTTCTGAGACAACTGGGGAAACTATAGATTAGATATTAGGTAATACTGGGAATTATTGTTGTTAATTTTCTTTTTTTAAAGCTCTATGGCCTTTTAAGACACAAATTCAAGTCATTTTTAAAAAATATGTTTTTATTAATTTCAGAGAGGAAGGGAGAGGGAGAGAAACATCAACGATGAGAGAGAATCATTGATTGGCTGCCTCCTGCACGCCCCCTATGGGGATCAAGCCTGCAACCCAGACATGTACCCTTGACTGGAATTGAACCCAGGACCCTTCAGTCTGCAGGCCAACACTCTTAACCACTGAGCAAAACCGGCTAGGGCTGTTACTAATTTTCTTGAATCTGATCATGGTTTTGTGGTTTTGAAGAGAATGTACTTTTAGGATATGCATGCTGAAATCCTCACTGTATTCAGGAAGTGAAATATTATGATATTTATGAATTAATCTAAAATGGTTCAGCAAGACCAACCAAACAACTAACCAACCCTATACACATATAGGCAAATGGTAACAATTGTTGAATGTAGGTGGTGGGCATAGGGATTCGTTAACCTATTATTTCAACTTTTTCTAACGTTTGAAATTTATCATAATAAAGTTTGGGAAAAATCTTTCCTCAAAGACAGCCCATTGGATAATGTTCTATACTTCATGTGGATGAAAAATAGGAGTTCTGTGGAAAGTGACCTCACAGGGTGATCTGATCATAAATTCCTAACTGGTCCTAACTGGTTTGGCTCAGTGAATAAAGCATCAGCCCCCAGGTTCAATTCTCAAGAGAGCACATAATCTCATTAATTTCCTGTAATCCATTCTCAACCTTGCTTTCTCCCACCTTCATGTAATCTTCCTTACTTCCCTCCTTAATTTCAAATGCATAAAAGAAATTGCAACACTGTCATTCTCGCCCTGTTTGTTGCTCAGTTGGCTGGAGCATCATCCTGTACACCGAAAGGTGACAGGTTTGATTTCTGGTTGGGTTGTGGGTTCAATTCCCATAGGAGCACATATAGAAAGCAACCAATCAATATTTCTCTCACACATTGATGTTTCTCTCTCTTCCTTCCTCGCTTTAAAATCAGTTAAAAAAAACAAAACACTCCAAAACAAAAAACTGTTATTCTATGGAGCATTTGAAATCTTGCTCCTTGGCATATGATGTTTGGCTCAAACTCCTATAAAAATTCTCTACAGGCTGCCAGGGCATTATGGCTCAGTGATTGGTTCTGTGTTAACCTTATGAACCAGGAGATCATGGTATGATTCCCAGTCAGGGCACATGCCCAGGTTTTGGGCTCAACCCCCAGTAGGGGGCATTCAGGAGGCAGCTTATCAATGTTTCTCCCTCCTCTCCATTCCTCTCTCTGAAATTATTAAAAAAAAACAACATATTTAAAAAAAATTCTCTACAGGTTTGGACGATTCTTGCATGGACATTAGTATACACACTTTTGTATATATAACTGTGCAACTATTATGTAAATGAAGGAGGATCAAAAGCCCAATTTTTATGTAAGAAAGGTTTGGGAAATGTGAGACCTGTGAGGCAGTAAGCTGTGGTGCTCCAGGGGAGCAAAAGGACTGGGGTGAGGCTAGAGAGGTGGCATGGGTGGAATGGGGAAGGGCCTTGAATGCCAGGATAAAGAGCCTGATTTCTTCGTGGGACTTAGACAAGCTGCTAAATGGCAGGATCAACTTTGGTATTTTAAAAAATATACATTTTTATTTATTTCAAAAATGAAGGGGGAGAGAGAGAGGAGAGAGAGAGAGAGAGAGAGAGGAGAGTCATAGATTGGCTGCCTCCTGCACGCCCATACTGGGTATTGAGCCCACAACCCGGGCATGTGCCCTGACCTGGAATTGAACCTTGACTTCTTGGTTCTTGGGTCAACGCTCAACCACTGAGCCACGCCAGCCAGGCAACTGTGGTATTTTAGTTGCGAGTGGTGGGGATGATGAACTGGAGCCTTGATCTCAAGAGCCTTTAGAGGCAAGGCAGACTGGGAGTCCCCTCTGAAGGGACCAGCTGCCACTTGGGGACAGCTGATATCCTCTTCAAAGGGTAGAGCTGTATGTGAGCCCAGCAAATGCAGCCACAGTTCTTTTTTAAAAATGTGAAATCTTCTAGTTTATAGTGTTGGCCCACTTAAAAACAAAAGCAAAGCAAACCACTGTGGGAGGCAGACAAAGCAGATCTGAGGCCCTGATCAGGCTTGGGACCACCATTCCCAGGCTAGAGGCTGGAGGTAAGTTAGGAGCTGTGATAATCCAGATGGCAGTGCTGGTGGCTGACCTCAGGTGACGGTGAAGAGATTGATTGGTAGAGGCCTGATTGCAGAGATACCCAGAGGTGGACTCCATTCAGGAGACTTGGTGACTAAGCTGAAAAGGGGAGGGTGGAGTCCAGGGTGACATTCTGGCGATGGAATCACAGAGGACAGAGTGTGGGGGAAAGGAGTGTCTCTGTCTGGGGACGTGGCCTTTGAAGGGCCTTTGGGCCCTCCTGCAACAGGCTGGAGACCTGGAGAGAGGATGAGCTGAAGTCCCTGGGGGAGGCATCTGTGCTGGCGGAGGAGCTCTCTGGAGAGAGGCAGAGGCAGGAAAGGGCTGAGGACAGAATGGAAGAGAAGGGAGGGGATGGAGAAGGAAAGGTAAGACTTTATGGGGCAAAAGAGGCCATCCTTGGTGCTGACTCAGTGTATTCCTGATCCTTTACAACTCTGTGCCATGCCCTATGGGGCCTAATACAAAATCCTGACACAACCCCTAGGGCCTGTCCTCCAGGTTGACTGGCCCACTCATCAAGGACCGTGGGTCCAAATCCACAGAATGGAATCTAGGCCAACCCACATGCTTCCCACTTATCTCCATCAAGATCATCAGACCTGGACCAAGGCTGGAATGCAGGTTGTCCATGCCCTGGAATTAGTCTGATCTAAGCCTGCCAAACCCGTGGAGTGGTGGTGAGCTCCTCTTCCTCACCACCTTTATTTATTTGTTTGTTTGTTTGTTTATTTATTTAATCGTCATTGTTGGAAGTATTACAGATGCCCGCCTTGACCCCTTTTAGCCTGCATCTGCCCCTCCCCCATTCTTCCCCATTTCAGGGTAAGGAAAAAGGGACCTTTGTTGGGCAGTTACTATGTGTTGGATTGTGTCAGGTACTGTCTAGTTTGATGGTATATCAGACCTGCACAATAGGTATTCTCGTTATTTCACATTGATCACAACATTCATTCATTCATTCATTCACTCAGTATACATTTACCCAGTATCTTTTATGGGCCATGGAACTGCATTAGCACTGGAGATACAAAAGTCTAAAACACTAGAAATGGAATCAGAACACTAGGGAAGTGGGTTCGTATGTTGTTTTTCGTATTACACAGGAATGATCCCCACCTCCATCCCATTTCTGGCCCAACTCCATCCAGATTTTGCATACTCCTTAGGGGACGGTATCAGAATGTTGGCAGGGGAAGAGGGGCTTTGAAACATACTCTGAAAAATCTTCCCATATGTTTCTGATTTGGCAGGCTACAATAACCAGAAAATTCTCCTATTAAAACTCTTTGAAATGTGTGATAAAATTTAAAAATTTTATTTTAAATGCATAGCTGAGCTCCCATGAAAGAAAGGGAAATCTCGGGAGTCCAGAAAGAAATAAGGGAGATGACAGCTAGTGAGTTGATAATGTGTCTTCCCTTAGGTGTCAATGAGAGTCAGTAACCAGGAGTGACAGGAGATGAGGCTCTGCACTAGGTTTGCCAGGAAAAATATAGGATAATACAGGGTGTGTGTGTGTGGTATGTGTGTGTATGAAATACACAGACAGCCCTGGCCAGATAGCTCAGTTGGAGCATCATCCAGATATCCAAGTCTGCAGGTTCGATCCCCTGGTCAGGCACATACAAGAAATAATCAATGAATGCATAAATAAGTGGAACAACAAATCGATGTTTCTCTCTCAATTTCTTTTCCAATTTTTTTTAAAGCCACACTCTCAGTGAAAGGATAGACTAGAGATAATGTGTGTACCCAGGAAAGTCCTATGCTTGCCTGCCTCAGCCTGGAAGGGTAGGGAGGTTAATTTTATACTTTGCTAAGTCAAGTAGGTAGTTAGAGGTTGAATGGCCACTACCAAAAGGTAAGAAATAGAGTGTATAATAATTATGGGAGTAAGCAGTTTTAGCCCCCACTCTTTGAACTCTGGTGGAGATAGGACCTGGAGATTGAGTTAATCACCAATGGCCAAAATTTTTTTTTTTAAAAAATATGTTTTTATTGATTTCAGAGAGGAAGGGAGAGAGTTAGAAACATCAATGATGAGAGAGATTTCATTGATCAGCTGCCTCCTGCACGCCCCCTACTGGGGATCAAACCTGCAACCCGGGCATGTGCCCTGACCGGGAATCAAAGTGTGACCTCCTGGTTCATAGGTCGATGCTCAACCACTGAGCTACACTGGTTGGGCTGAAAGCACCCCTTTAAAAATAGGGGGGAAAGGCACAGAAACAATGGACAGGGATTGTTTAAGGCAAAGATAAACCTTTCACTACAGAAAAGTTTTATGCCTGGGTGTGATCATCCACCATGACCTGCCCAGTTAGGAATTTAGGATCAGATCACACTGTGAGGTGACTTTCCACAGAACCCCTTCTTTCATCCAAAAATCTACACAGAATTGATCGTGATAATGCAGAGTAAGACGAAAGTCTCTCAAATGTTTGTGTACAGCTTTTAATGAATGGGGAAATACTACATAAAAACGCTGTTACACAAGGCAATATACAAATATACTGGTGGTCATTTCTGGGTAGCGGGTGGGGGTGATATTTATCTTCTTATGTATGTATGCATGTGTTCTGAGTTCTCAACATTTATATACTCAGCATCTTGAGATTCATTTAATGAATAGAACAAGAAAGTAAATGTAAACCCTTCAGGAGATTTGGCACAATGGCCAACAAAATAAAAATATATAAATAATAAAATAAAATAAGGAAAAAAGAAAAGCTTGCCCCATATCACCACTTCTGTTCAACATTGTATGGGTGGTACTAGCCAGTACAGCAAAACAGGAAAAATAAACTGATGGTGTATTTGAATTGGAATAGGCTATTTTGGTTCACAAAAAAAGAACTATATATCTGACTATCTATTACTGAGGGTTTCTCTATTTATGGGAGACTCACCAATATTTGAAAAAATTAATTTGTTATTGGCATGTTTGAGCTTCTTAAATTAGAATTTTAAAGCTTTTCATGAGTGGTTTGGGGCCAACCCCAGAAGGAAACAGCATATTTTATATACACACAATTGCCCTGCTGAGTTAACTCCTCAGTTTGCAAGAAGGATGCACTCTAAAAGAAGGAAGTTATATAATTTTAAAGCCCCTATTAATTTGTAAAAACAACTGGCTCTGCTATAAACTCTGGCAAAAAGGCAGTAATTTGATTTGCACTTAAATGTATTTTTGCAGTGAAATTGTCATTAAAGTGATATATGATTCCAACAAATCCAACATAGTTTTATTGTGTTACAAGGTACTGTATTAATTTGCCAAAAATTTTGTCATTTGGCGAAGGAATTACCTTCTTTAGATTTGTATTTCCAAGTCTTTATGACTTAGAATGCTATATTATAGTCTGATAATTTTAACTGAAAACTATTACCAACATTTTGCTGCACTCTAAACTTAAACAGAGGAACAATTGTTCACATCTTTTAGTTTTCTTCCCCCCCCCCCCCCGCCACATCTTTTAGCATTTTATATTTGTGTGACATAAAATTTCCATGTAACATAAAAAACCCTGGAGCAGAGGTGGCCTGGAGGGGGCCATGTGTCAAAAATCACACTTGTATAATTGCTAAATCATGATATGTCAGCTTATTGGAATGTAATTATATTTTGAAGTAATAGTGACCACAAAACATTTTTCTAAAAGGAAACTTGTGCCAGGCTGGTGTGGCTCCATGGTTGAGCATTGACCTATGAATCAGGAGGTCGAGGTTTGATTCCCAGTGGGGGCACATGCCCGTGTTGCAGGCTCGATCTCCAATGGGGAGTGTGTAGGAGGCAGCCGATCAGCGATTCTCTCTCAGCATTGATGTTTCTATCTCTTTCTCTCCCTCTTCCTTTCTCTCTCTGAAATCAATTAAAAAGTATTTAAAAGAAAACTTGTGAATTATTTGACTTATAAATCAACTTCAGCATAAATTCCATGTACTTAACGCTTCTAATAATATGGTGCCCACAAGGGGAAAAACAATTGACTTACATTAACCACTAAATGCAGTGCAGTGGTTTTCATTCCTGGGAAACCCTTATTTCCAATTAATGGAGGCCAGGTGTCATCTGAAAAACAATACACAAAGTTTCTATTTCAGGGCATGTAATTACAAACACTACGTAGTTTTGCTAATACTGGGGCAGTTGTTGTATACAGAGTATTTTGCCCTTATTTCATAACTAGAGGCCTGGTGCATGGATTCGTGCACTTTGAAAGGAAATTAATTAGAAGGTAGCAGGTGAGATGGGACTGGGCGAGATGGGCTGGACACACCCTGGAGCCAACTTCCCAAGGTCCCTCCCCAGCCAGCAGCACCTGGGGTGGTGCCAGGGCTCACAGGACATTTGTGGAGTGAGTGGGGTCCCTCAGCCTGGCCTGCGGGGATTGGGCCAAAACCGGCAGTCCAACATCCCCTGAGGGGTCCCGGAGTGCGAGAGGGCACTCTGCAAAGTTGCTGTGCTCAGCAGCTCCTGCATTGAGCATCTGCCCCTTGGTGGTCAGTGTGCGTCAGTGTGCCGATCTGCCGGTCGGCCAGTTGCTTAGCCTTTTACATATATAGACGTTAAATGTAAGTGCCTAACTTGTCAAGTTTCCTATAAAAGAGAAAGTTAATATATGCATGTAAACCACAGAAATAGTATATGAAATGATTTGAAAATTAGTGGTTTTTTTTAAATTAAAATATTGCCTACAAAACCCATATGATTATCTCAATAGATGTAGTAAAAGCATTTGAATATGGAACTACCACCATTTGACTCAGTGATCCACTCCTAGTTATATATCCTGGGAAACCCAAAACACCAATCAGAAAGAATGTATGCACCCCTATGTTCATAGCAGCACAATTTGCAATAGCTACAATCTGGAAACAGCCCAAGTGCCCACCAGTAGATGAGTGGATAAAAAAGCTGTGAACATTTATACCATGGAATACTATACAGCACTAAGAAAGAAGAACCTCTTACCCTTTGAGACAGCATGGAGGGACCTGGAGAGTATCATGCTAAGTGAAATAAGTGAGTCAGAGAAAGACAAGTATCACATGATCGCACTCATATGTGGAATCTAATTAACAAAATAAACTGATGAACAGAGAGGATCCAGAGACATGGAAGCATGGAACAGATGCGGAATCTCAGGGGGAAGGTGGGTGAGGTTGGGTGGGTGGGAGGTAATCAACCACAGACCTTGTGTGTGTGTGTGTGTATATATGTATGCATAATCCTTATGTATATATGGACAGGGACTATTCAGTGGTGAAAGCCTGGGGCGGGGGTGGGAGTGGGCTGGAAGGGGTTAATGGGAGAAAAAAGGGGACATATGTAATACTTTCAACAATAAAGATTTTTTTAAAAAAGCATTTGACAAAATTCTACATCCTTTCATGATAAAAACACTCAACAAACTAGGAATAGAAGGAAGCTTCCTCCATATGATGAAGGGCTTCTACAAAAATACTCATATTGCTCTGGTTAGGTAGCTCAGTTGGTTGGTTCATCCTCCCTATACACCTGGGTCCTTCAGGGCATATACAGGAACCAACCAATGAAGGTATAAATAAGTGGAACAATAAAATCAATAACTTTAAAAAAGTTTAAAAGAAAAACCCATAGCAAACATCATACTAAAATTAAAGAAGACCTAAATAGATGGAAAGACATGGATTGGGAAGACTTACTATTGTTAAGATGTCAATACTTCAGTACTCCTCAATTGACCTACAGTCCCTATCTTTTTAAAATATGTTTTAATTAATTTTTTAGAGAGAGAGGAAGGGAAAGGGAGAGAAAAACATAGATGTGAGAGAGAAACATCAATTGGCTGCCTCCTGCACGCCCCCTACTGGAGATAGAGCCGTGACTGGGAATTGAACCTGTGACTCTGGTGCATGGGATGACGCTCAACCAACAGCCACACCGGCCAGGGCGACCTGTAGTCCCTATTAAAAACCCCAGCTGGGGGGAGGGGGGAGCAGGTATGAGGTGGAGGGCGTCAAAGAGGGGGAAAAGGGGACATATGTAATACTTTGAACAATACAGGTAAATTTAAAAAATAAAAGCCAGCTGACTCCCCACCCAGAAATGGACAGGCTGTTCCTAAAATTCATGGAAATTCATAATGAAAGTTAAGACCAGGAATAAATCAAGATGTCTACTCTCACCACTTCTATTCAACATTGAAGGTTCAATTAGGGAAGAAAAGCAAATAAGGTATCCAGACTGGAACAGAAAAAGTAAAACTCATTTGCAGATGTCATAATCTTGTATATAGAAAATTCTAAGAAATCCAAAAAAAATTACTAGAACTAATAAGAGTTCAGCCAGGAACCAAGATTAATATACAAAAATCAGTGATATTTGTATTCACTTAACAAAAAATCCAAAAGGAAATTAAGAATTTCATTAAAAGAACAAAATACTTAGGAATAAATTTAACAAAAGAAGTACAAGATTTAATTTCTTTCAATGACATTGCATAGTTCTCTCTAAAAAATCAATCAAAATATATATATTTTAAAAGGACACACTTCATTGTATGTAAAAATATCTAAAAATTATCTTGGTGGTTCATTTTTCCATATTTTATGTTTTAGGCTCATTAGGTCTCTCCTTTTTTCTTTTTAAAAACATATGTTTTTTTATTGATTTCAGAGGAGGAAGGGAGAGGGAGACAGAGATAGAAACATCCGTGATGAGAGAGAATCATTGATCTGCATACCCCCTGCTGGGGATTGAGCCCACAACCCGGTTGTGTGCCCTAACCGGGAATCGAACCGTGACCTCCCGGTTCATAGGTCAATGCTCAACCATTGAGCAACACTGGCTGGGCAGGTCTCTTCTTTTTTTCAGTGCTAATGGAATTCTACTGAGAAGGTTGGAAAATGCTAATAAGAGGCTTAGAAAGAGAAGTATAAAATGCATGCTCTTGTCCTACAGTTGCAGAAATGCAGACATCATTGAGTACCAGAAAGCTATTTCTGACAAAGTAGTAAATTGAGAGCATTCACAAAAGTATCAGTTCTGCACTCTTGTTTGATGTGAAATGTGCAAATGTATACTCCTCTTCTAGAAGTGGTGTTTGTTCAAATGAGTCTTCTAAGACACCCAGACTTCAGGGTTTTTAACTATATTCTGTGAACTGTAACCAATAATCCCTAAAAGTCTGCATTCCAGTTATCTTATTTAATAATCTGTTGCCCTTGGAATGATGTTTAATCTGATGTACATGCTCTCTGAAAGATACAAATAATTAAAGTTCATTTTGTTAAGCCAGGAAAAGGATCACTGGCACTTTTTTCCTTTTCCTACCTGCGAAAATTTAATAAAACTCAAAATCTATTGGATTTATTGTTCAGAGGGTTGTAGAGACTGTTTAAATTTATAGGGCTCAAAATAAATTTATAGGGCTAAGAAGTGAAAGCAGAACATTAAGAGTAAGTGTTGAATGATTTAATTAGTGACTGAATAATTTAGCTGTTTATTCAGAGATTAAGATGCCAGCTGGGCCTCCTAGACCTTTGTAAGTCAGTTCAATTATAAATTATTTTATTCATTAATTTACCCAGCAAATACTTCAACCCCACTCCTGGTACCAAGTACTAGTATCAATCAGGGAGCAGTCAGGAGAGCAGAAACTAAAATTTATGATTTACCAGAACTGAGGAGCTCTAAGTTGTATCTCCATGCAGCTGGTGTTCAGAACCGGAAGGAACAACTGAGGACAGGGTAACCTTGGGTGGTGCCCGACGACCGAGGAGCAGGAGGAGGGGTGTTGTGACTGGTGCTCACGTCTGAAGAGGAGCTATGGGCCACGTGTGCTGCAAGTAGCTGGGGGCAGAAGCCAAATGCTTGCTGCTGTTAAGACAATCCCTGGAAAAGTGGGAGGAAGTCCTTTCCTCCTTTCTCCATCTTCTGATGTCCCTTTTGGTGCTTCCTGTTGTCAGAAGAAACACAGCTGGCAAGATAAATAGGCCTTCTTAGATGGGAGAGATTGTGAAATTTATTTGGTCATGTCTTTGACCTTGAACTCGGCGCTGAGCACCTTGCCAATGTAGATGGGTTTCTGGTATCCCCTGGCATAAAGAGACAGCTCAAGTAATCTAACAACCACTCCTGGTTTCTTGAGATGAAGTGCCTGTTGAATCCAATGCCAGGGGAAAACAGGTGGCTAAGGAAAACTTTAGGAGTGGTGGGCTGGGCTGGCTATTTCTGATGGCACTGCAGTTACCGAAAGAAAAGGATTAGATTGGGGCTTGAAATTCTCAGCGCAGGTCATGGTCAAAGAACCAGAGAGGTTTTGTGAGGCTGTATCAGCTATACCCGTGGTCGGCAAACTGCGGCTCTCGAGCCACATGCGGCTCTTTGGCCCTTGAGTGTGGCTCTTCCACAAAATACCACGGACTGGGCGAGTCTATTTTGAAGAAGTGGCGTTAGAAGTTTAAGTTTAAATTTGGCTCTCAAATTTCAATCGTTGTACTGTTGATATTTGGCTCTGTTGACTAATGAGGTTGCCGACCAGTGAGCTATACAACTTATACTAGAATTTAGTGGCTTGTCTCTCCATTTCTGAGGGTCTGGAATTCAGGAGTGGCTTACCTGGATAGTTCTGGTTCAGGGTTTCTCATATTGGCTTGGGCTGCTGTCAGCTGAAAGCTGAAGGATCCACTTCGAAGGTACTACTTCACATGGCTGTAAAGTTGGTGCATGTATGATGTCTACTTTTCCTTTCAGTTCTAGCAGATTTTACTTCATGTTTTTCAAAACAATGTTTTTAGATGCATACATATTTCAGATAGTTATGTCTTTTTGGTTAGTGGACTCTTTTTTCATTATGTAATTCCATCTTTATTCCTAATAATTTACCCAGCTCTGAAGTTTACTTTGATATTAATCTAATCTAATCTAAATGTAGCCAGTCATTAAAAAATAGTGTTTGTGTTCTTTATCATTTTCCATCCTTTTACTTTAAAAAGAAAATGTTTTTATTGATTTTTTTTAGAGAGAGGAAGGGAGAGGGATAGATAGCAACAGTGATGAGAGAGAAACATCACTGATCTGCTGCCTCCTGCATGCCCCCTACTGGGGATGGAGTCTGAAACCCGGGCATGTGCCCTGACCGGGAATGGAACCGTGACCTCCTGGTTCACTGAGCCACACTGGCCTGGCCATCCTTTTACTTTTAACCTATCTATATCATTCTATTTCAAGTTGGTTTCTTGTAAACAGAATAGGTATTGTTTTTTAAATACAATCTGATTACCTCTTTTCCTTTTTGGTAGAAGTACTTTATATATTACAGAATTATTTGACTGTTGTCTGCTTTGGCTAGATTTTTTTTTTTTTATTGAAGAGTTTGATGTATAATATTATTTGGTCACTTGGTGTATAATACACATTAAAATAAAATTTTGTGCTAGCTTTATCCATTCATGTCTTTTAAAAAAATTAATTTTATTTTGCCCTAGCCGGTTGCTCAGTGGTTAGAGCCTTGGCCAGAGGACTGAGGGTCCCAGATTTGATTCCGGACAACAGCACGCATCTCCATTGCAAGCTTGATCCCTGACCCCAGTCAGGGTGTGTGGGGAGGCAACCAATCGATGTGTCTCTCTATCTCTGTCTCTCACCCTCCCTTTCACTTACTCTAAAAATCAATGGAAAAAATATCCTCAGGTGAGGATTAACAAAAAAATAATAATTTTATTTTTTCCACCACCACTTATCCATCTATGGCCTCTGTCACCTCCATCCCCTCCCATAATCACCACACTGTTGTCCATGTCCATTAGTTCTCTTTTTTCCTTTTTTTAAAAAAATATATTTTATTGATTTTTTACAGAGAGGAAGAGAGAGGGATAGAGAGTTAGAAACATCGATGAGAGAGAAACATCGATCAGCTGCCTCTTGCACACCCTCTACTGGGGATGTGCCCGCAACCAAGGTACATGCCCTTGACCGGAATCGAACCTGGGACCCTTGAGTCCGCAGGCTGATGCTCTATCCACTGAGCCAAACCGGTTTCGGCTCTTTTTTCCTTTTTAAAATTTATTTTTTCTCATCACCTTTTATCCCCTCTATGCCCTCTACCACCTTCACCCATCCCCCTCCACCCCTCCAATCACACTGTTTTCTGTGTCCATTCTCTTTTTTTTGTTGTTCAGTCTCTCCACTCCCCTAACCCTCCCCTCCTTCCCCCTTAACCCCCTTACCCTCAACCCCTAGAGCTGTCTGCCTGCTCTCTATCTATGAGTTTGTCTCTATTTTGCTTGGTAGTTCAGTTTGTTCATGAAATTCCACATATGAGTAAAACCATGTGGTACTGGTCTTTCTCCGACTGGCTTATTTCACTTAGCATAAAGTTCTCCAGGTCCATCCATGCTGTCGCAAAGGGTAAAATTTTCTTCCTTTGTATGGTAGAGTAGTATTTCATTGTGTAAATGTACCAGAGCCTTTTTATCCACTCACTACTGATGGACACCTGGACTGTTTCCAAACCTTGGCTATTGTAAATAACGCTGCAGTGAACATAGAGGTGCATATATTCTTTCAAATTAATGTTTTGGGTTTCTTTGGATAAATTCCCAGAAGTGGAATTGCTGGGTCATAAGGCAGTTCCATTTTTAGTTTTTGAGGTAACTCCATACTGTTTTCCACAGTGGCGGCACCAATCTGCATTCCCACCAACAGAGCATGAGGGTTCCCTTTTCTCCACATCCTCTCCAACACTTGTTGTTGATTTATTGATGATAGCCATTCTGACAGGTGTGAGGTACTTTGGTTAGATTTAAAAAATTTAAAAAAAAAATTTACAAAGAGTAAAACTGATTTCTTTTTCTGCTTACAATTCTGTGTGTTTTAGCACATTTATAGACTCATTTAATAACCACCATAATGAGGATACAGAACAGTTCTGTCACCCTCAAAAAGCTCCCTCATGTTGCCCCATTGTAGTCAAATCCTTCCCCAACCCCTAATTCCTGGCCATATTGATCTGTTCTCCATCTCTATAGTCTTGCCTTTTCTAGAATGTCACATAAAGGAAATCACCATATGTAACGTTTTTCTGCTTTTCTTTTCTTTCTTTCTCTTTTGTATTTAACATTTTGATATTGACTTCTTTCACTCAGCAGAGTGCTTTTGAGATTTATCCACATTATTGCATGTATCAATGGTTCACTCATTATTATTTAATCAATTCTTTTAATCCTCACCTGAGGATATTTTTTCCATTTATTTTTTTATAGAGAGTGGAAGGGAGGGAGGGAGACATAAGGAAACATCCATACATCGATGTGAGAGACATCGATTGGTTGCTTCCCACATGTGCCGACCAGGGCCAGAGCCTGCAACTGAGGTACCTGCCCTTGACCAGAATTGAACCCAAGACCCTTCAGTCCTCGGGCCGACACTCTAATGACTGAGCCGAACAGGGTAGGGCCCTTTTTATTATTTAGTAGTTTCCATTGTATGGATTTACTGCAGTTTATTTTTTTCACTTGTTGAAGGACATTTGGGTTGTTTCCAGATTTTGGCAATTATACCCTTTCGGAACATCCATCTACTTACAGGGTTTAAGAGAATCTTTTTTGTGTGTATGTAAACATAAGTTTTAATTTCTCCAGGGAAAATACCTAGGAGTGGGATAGCAAGGTTATATGGTAAATTATAGGGTAAGTGTATGGCAAGTGTGTTTAACTTTGTAGGAATTACTGAGTGACTATCACCTGGCATTCCTCGATACCAATATAGAGAGCTCCAGTTGCTTCATTCCTCACTGACACTTGGTATTACAGTTTAAAATGTTAGCTATTCTAATAGGTGTGAGTTGAATGTCATAATGGTTTCAATTTGCATGTCCCTAATGACTAGTGATGTGAAGCATCTTTTCACGTGCTTATTCGCATCTGTTTTATCTTTCTAGGTGCAGTGATTGTTAAAATCTTTTGCCTGTTTTTGTTTTTTAATCATCCCCCAAGGGTATGTATGTTGATTTTGAGAGAGAGGAAGGGAGAGAAACATCAATTGGTTGCTGCTCATACATGCCCTGACCAGGGATGAAACCCGAAACCTGGGCATGTGCCATGACTGGAAATCGAAGCTACGATCTTTTTGGTGTACAGGATGATGCTCCAACCAAGTGAGCCTCCCAGCCAGGGCAATCTTTTGCCTATCTTTTGAAAACTGGGTTACTTTGCTTTGTTGTTTTTGACAGTTATTATGTTCTGGCAGTTATTTATATCCTTTGTTGGATAGATAACTGGTAAATTCTTTCTCCCAATCTGTATCTGATTTTGGTATCAGGGTAATTCTAACCTCAAAATGAGTTAACAAGTGTTCCCTTCGCTTCTATTTTCTGGAAGAGGTAAGAACTGGTAGAATTGGTGTTTTTCCTTCTTTGAATTTGCGAATGACACTATCTGAAGTTTTCTTTTCCTGAGGATTTTAAATTATAGATTCAATGAATTCAGTAAATAATTAGTCACATTTTCTATTTTTTTCTTGGTGAGTTTTGCTTGGGTCTTTTAAGCAATCAGTCTGTTTCATCAAAATTTAAAATTTTTGTGCATCAAAGGACACTATCAAAGAAGTGAGAAGATAATCCACAGAATGGGAGGAAATATTTGCAAATTATATATATGATAAGGGATTTGTATCCAGAATATTTAAAGAACTCTTATAACTCAATAATAATAAGATAACCCAATTAAAAATGGGTAAAGGACTTGAATAGACATTTCTCCAAAAAAGATATACAAATGGCCAATAAGCACATGAAAAAATGCTCAGCATCATTAGTAACTAGTGAAATGCAAATCAAAACCACAATGAGATACCACTTCACTCACAAGCTGTCTATAATAAAAATAACAGACAATAATTAGTGTTAGTAAGACTTGAAGAAATTGAAACCCTCATACATTGCTGGTAGGAATGTAAAATGACATAGCCGGTGTGGAAAACAATTTTGAAGTTGCTCAAAATGTTAAGCATAGTTACTATTCTTAGGAATATAATCAAGTGAAATGAAAACATACATTCACATAAAAACTTGTACACCATTCATAGTAGCATTATTCATAGGAGCCCAAAAGTGAAAACAGATCACACGTCTATGAATGATAGTGGCATATCCTTACAGTGGAATATTATTCTAGACAAAAAGGAATGAAATACTGATAATATGCTATGGCATGGTGAACCTTAAAAATATATTCAGTAGCCTGCCCAGTGTGGCTCAGTGGTTGAGCATTGACCCAGGAACCAAGAGGTCTCCTGTTTGATTACCAGTCAAGGCACATACATGCCCAGTTCCAGGCTCAATCTCCAGTAGGGGGTGTGCAGGAGGCAGCCGATCAATGTTTCTACTTCCCTATCCCTTGCCCTTCCTCTCTCTAAAAATCAATAAAAACATATTTTTTAAAAAATGTGTTTATGCAACTCTGAATACATTAGAAACTATAGAATTTTACATTTTAAGTAGGTGACTTGTATATGAATTATATCTCATTTATAATGTTACAAAATCAATTATGACATCATAATCAGTTGCAGCAATGAAGACTATAGCAACTCTGTATATTTTCTTCTTTGTTATGTGTCTATCAACCAATTTTTCCTTCCCTCTACTGTTTTATGTAAAAGTATTGATGATGAGCCTTACTATTTAAGTCTTTCAGTTACGGAATATTCAAGTGGAATTTTGACTGGAATGAACAGTGATGCATATGGTGACTACAGAACTTTGTCGTCCCTCCCTTTTAGGAAGAGAATGATGCATCTGTGTACGAAGGATACTTGCAGTGTTAGGTAGAAGCATGAACTTGTTAGAGATGGATGGAAATTGAATATGGTAGAAGGGTGTGTATCAGTGATGAGTAGCCAAATGGGGTGGGCCGTGCTGGTTACTCAATTGTGTCTCAGCCCCAAACCCACTCCATTTTGTGTTCTGTGCTGCTGGACTCCTGAAAACTACATTTCCCAGACTTCCTTGCCAGCTGGCTTCCTGTTAAGGTCAGCCTGCTAGTAGGGGCCAGCTGAGGGAGACCAGAAAGTGAAAGGGAAGGGACTTTCTTCTGCTCTCCACCCTAGTCATCAGTAGCAGGCATTTAGCTCCAGCACTGACCATTTTGACACCTACCTTCTTGTAAGTTCCAGCACCAACTACTTAGAATCCAACCCTTCCCCAGTACACATCAAAATCTGAGCACTGGTCTCATGGGGCCCCTCCCTGCAGGTTTCTGGCCAGCTTCCAAGATGACCCCCAGTGATCCCTTCTGGTCTTGGTATTAGTGACTCTGTGTGGGCCCCTCCCACGTGGAATCAGGGTTGGCCAGTGTGACCAATAGAATATAGTGACAACGTTGCTGTGTGAGTTCTGAGACTAGGTCATAAAAGGTAGTGGAACTTCCGCCTTGCTCTCTTGGGATGCTCACCCTAGAGCAGTGGCTCTCAACCTTTCTAATGTCGCGACCCTTTAATACAGTTCCTCATGTTGTGGTGACCCCCAGCCGTAAAATTATTTTCGTTGCTACTTCATAACTGTAATTTTACTACTGTTAATGAATCATAATGTAAATATCTGTGTCGTGACCCAAAGGTTGAGAACCGCTGCTATAGAGCCTAAGACCATCGGAAAACACAGATATTTACATTATGATTCATTAACAGTAGCAAAATTACAGTTATGAAGTAGCAACGAAAATAATTTTACGGTTGGGGGTCACCACAACATGAGGAACTGTATTAAAGGGTCGTGGCATTAGAAAGGTTGAGAACCACTGCCCTAGAGGATGCCATGAGGACACTCAAGGAGCCCCGTGGACAAGAGCCCAAGGCCTCAACAGCCAGAGCCAACTTTCAGCCATGTGAGGGGATCCTCCGGTTCCAGCCACTTCCACAAAAGATTGAAGCCCCAGGCAGTATCTGACGGCAACCTCAGGACAGACCCCAGACCAAAACCACCCAACCGGCCTCAGGAGAAACCCCGAACCAGAACCACCCACCCACACTACTCCCAAATCCTTTACTTAAATCTTTTTGTTGTTGAAAGTATTACAGATGCCCCCCTCCACCCTCTAATTGCTGCTGCCAAATTCTTGACAGAAATTGTGAGCCATGAGTGATCAGTTATTTTAAGCCACCGTGTTTAAGGGGTGATTTTGTTGTACAACATCAGATAACTGAAGTCACTTCCTCTTTCCTTAAAATGCCACTGTTTCAACAGCTGTGTGAACAGTTCCCTAGATTAAAGGCCCTATATTTGAAATAACTAGTGTGGTTTGTTTTCCTGATTGAACCCTTTAAGTTTCAGGAAGAAAACATGAAACGAGAGCAATACATTCCCTGGTATCTGCTCTTCCCCTTCCCAAACCCAGCCTTGGGAGTCTTCACTTGTCTGGCTGGCCACCACCTCTGCTCCAGCCCTCTGCATCCTCCACCCTTCTCCACTCCGCCTCCATTCTTGTCTTCCCACCAGACTTCTAATCACAAAGCTCCGTTCTCATCCTATTTCCTCAGAGCCCCCAGACAAACATTGCGACGCAGGATCTGGGGGGGTCGGGGGGAGCACGGAATTGAGTTTATTGTTCTGAGTCTGGGTTTTCTTCCTTGGACATGATTTTTCCTGGATGGAGGTGACTGTCCCACCTCCCTGAGTCGCAGTCCCGTGGGCCTGTTTAGATGGTTTTCCAGGTTCAAAGTGCACTGAGAAGGCTTCACAGTTTTAATACTTCCTAGATGCTCAACTGAGGCAAAGTGATAAAATGGCCCTCCCCCCACCAGCCCATAAAATAAAACCCCAAGCCCCCAGCAGCTGCTGCTGCAGCCGTATGAAAAAATAATACAAACTCTTCTTAAAAAATAGATTACACAGAAAGAACCCAGAGGACAGAGGGGCACGGGGAGAGGCAGGGGCTGCTCCAGCTACTGGTAAGGAGCCTCAGGGAGAGGTCCAGGAGGGGCGCCAAGATGAACTTCAGGGGGCTGGGATGCTGGTGGACACCTGCCTCGTCCGCTCTACCCAATCCTTCCCCTGCTGCTCCTCCCAGCAGCTCTGCCAGGGTCCCTCCCTTTGCCCTGAGGCCTAGTACCTGCTTCCCACTAAAGTGGCTTTAATAAAGAAACAAAAAGACCCAAAGCAAGAAGGGTTGCTGCCCCGCCAACAGGGATGCCCCCTACAGGAGCAGACGACTCTTTGCTTTGGGGGTTTGGATAGTTATCAATACCTGCTACTACCTAGACACCCCTGGGGGGGGGGTGGTGATAGGCCCCAGACCCTTATGGCTCCTGGGAACACCGCTCCCTTGGCACACCCCCTCCTATGTACTCAGCCGTGACAGGGCATGGTCTGAAGTTGGCCTCCAGCAAGGCCTTGGAGGAGCTGCAGACAGGTGGAGCGTGTGCAGGATAGCCAGGGCGGTGGGGTGTGGGATGGGGCACAATTCACATGGGCCCTCAAGCTCATGCAAGGAGAAGCAAGAGGGGGCAACCCCACCGAGACAGAGGTAAGGCAGGGTGAGGTGATGGTGTGTATGCAGCCAGGCCAGCTCTGCGGCTGGGGGGCAGAGACAGCGCAGGGCCACAGCCCACAGGGTAGGAGGCAAGTCAGGGCCTAGTGATGGGGAGGGGTCTGGGTGCCCACTTCTGCTGAGCCTCCACACCTGGCTGCCTCCTGCAGAGGAATCTGGTGCAGGGTGGATTTTCTGGAGTGGGGACAGGGGCTGCTGGGGGGGCTGGGCTCAGTCAGGGACCTCGGGGTGGGCAGGCAGTCCACTTTCGCCACGCCGGTAGGTCTCCCAGAAGCCCCTGTCCAGCTGCTCCAGCTGTGAGCCTAGTGGTAGGTGGCCGGCCAAGTGCATGCGGAGGGTCTCCAACCATTGCTCCAGCTTCACGAAGGAGGGCCTGGGATGACAGGTCAGGGGAGAGGGATGGTGGGTTCTGGCTCTGCTGAGGACCAGCCCACCCCAAGGCTGCCCAGGCCGCGCCCTACCCCACTCACCTCTTCTCAGGGTCCAGATCACAGCAGCGCACGGTAATGGGGAAGAAGCTCGGGGGGCAGTTTGGGGGGCAATAGCGGTCCAGGAAGCCTCGCACATTGAGGCCAAAGTCCATGGTGCGGGGCAGGTAGTCGGGGTCAGCGTTCACCCGCCCGATGATCTGTCCAGCACAGGGCCAGCAGTTACCCAGGGGCCCCTGGGGCTGGGTACCACCCAGGAGGCATTTGAGGGGAGTGTACACTGGGCCTGGATGCAAACTGCTGTGGGCAGCCCAGTTCCCAAAAGCCTCCCTAGCCTGCAGCCTAGGAGGGTAGGGAGTGGAGAGGAGCCACCGGGCCTGATGCCAACTGCTGCCCACCCCTGGACCTACCTCGCATAGGACGATTCCAAAGGAAAACACATCCACCTTCTCATCATAGCTTCGGCCTAGACAAAGAAACTGACTATTAGCAAGTGAGGCAGGACCAGGGATCCAACTGGCAGGGATGCTGGGCCAGGGACTGGCAAACCACATGGATGCCCTGGCCAGCAGGTCATGACCAGAAGGAAGATGCTCTGCCCCTGACCCTACCAGGGCTGAGAAAACTTTGGGGGGGTGGTGGTGGTGGTGAGGACAAGAGCCCTAGGTAAGGGGTACCAGGCCCAGCTTGGTCACTGACAAGCTGTATGATTCCAGACAAGTCATGGACTTCACTGTGGCCCTGAAAGATAACCATGTCAAACCCCTGGAACCTGTGAACGCTACTTTGTTGAAAACAGGGTCTTTGCAGATATGATTAAGGTTCTTGAGATGAGATAATCCCAGATTATCCAGGCAAGCCCTAAATGCCATCACAAGTGTCCTTATAAGAGACAGAAGAGAAGACACACAGAAGAGGAGGCGGTGGCCATGGGAAGATGGGTGCAGAGATTGGAATGATGTGGCCTAAAGCCTGGGAATGCCAAGACAGCTGCCTGAAGCAGCAAGGAATGAACTCTCCCCTACAGTCTCTGCAGGGAGCACAGCTCCACTGATTTCAGACTTCCAGCTTCCAGACCTTATATAAGAGAATAAACTTGTTTCGTTTTAAGTCACCCAGTTTGTGGTAATTTGTTATAGCACCTTCAGAACTCTCTAAGCCTCAGTTTCTTCATCTGTACAATGGGAAGAATACCATCTACCTCATGATGCTAAAACCAATCAATACAGACACTCATTTACTGAGTGCTACCTAGTTTATAACCTTATCTAATCCTCACACCACTCCTTAAAGATAGGGACTGTTAGGCTCACTTTACAGGTGAAGTTATTTGGGCGGGGGCGGGGGGACTATGTTAACTTCGGTCAGAGCTGGCGCTGAGATGACCCCTAGTCTGCCTGTCCTGACCCTGTGTTTGCATGCCACCTGCCTATGGAGGGGCTTTATAATCCATGGTCTAGGCATACACAGGACCACAGTGTGACAGGCCTGATTGAAAAAGAAAGGGAGTGGGAGAGAGAGGGCCTATCCTAGGTGGAATAACGGCCCCCAAAGATGTCCATGTCCTGAGCCCTGGAACTTGTGAATTCACTGCCTTATACAGGACTATGCAGAAGTGATTAAGTTAAAAATCTTGAGGCGGGGGGGTGGAGGGGAGAGATTTTGGTATGAACTCTATGTAGTCGCAAAGGTCCTTATGAGAGCGAGGAGAGTCAGAGTCAGGGAAAGAAATGTGATTCTGGACACAGATGTCAGAGAGAAGATGCCAGGCTCCTGGCCGTGATGGAAGAAGGGGCCCCCACCTGAGGAATGAGTGGCCTCTAGGAGCTGGAAAGAGGAGGAACAGCTTCTCCCCTAGAGCCTTCAAGGAACCAGCCCTACTGACACCAACTTAAGCCCAGTGAGACTGAAGTTATTGGACTCCTGACCTCCAGAACTACACAAAAACTTGTGTTTTTAAGCCAAGTGTGTGGTAATTGGTTACACCAGCAATGGGAAAAGGACCCAAAGAGGAAGCAGAGGGGCTGAGGAGGCCAGGGCTTGGGTGGCTGCAGCTCTGCCTGGGACCCCTGAGTCCCAAGGAGATATGACAGGTGGGGCCGCCCACTCACCATTGATCATCTCGGGCGCCATCCAGTAGGGGTTGCCTACCACTGTGTAACGCTTTCTCCGGTCTGGCTTCTTGAGGCTTCGCAGGTCTTCAGGCTGAGTCTTCTCATCCACCATGAGCCGCGCCAACCCAAAGTCAGCCACCACCACGTTCTTGTTCTGGGGTGATGAGGAGGCAGGGCCACACTGAGCATGTTCCTGCCACCACCAGCCACCTGCTCCTAGCCTGGACCCCACACCAATCCACAGACAGCCAGAGAACATACCTCTGACACCTGGGGGCTGCTGGTGGGGGTGTAACCCCATTGCTCAGAGGGGCTCGTGTGCAGGGCTGGGACCGCCTTCCTTCCCCAAACCCCTCTGCTCTTTGCAAATGGAGCTGCCCAAAGCTTCAGAAAATACCAGTGTGGCCCCACTCCCCTATTTATTATTTATCTCTTAATTCTCCAACAATCTGGTACATGTTACCTTGCAGATGAGGTGACTGAGGCCGAGAGAGGTTAAGAAAATTGCTTAAGGCCACCCAGCTGGTCAATGATAGGACTGGATTCAAACCCAGGGCTCCAGAGCCCCTGGCTCTACTGTTTTAGGTTTGTAGGAGCCCCTCCCAGGGCCCAGCCTGGACCCTGGCAGAGTTGAGATGCTGACTGCTGTGTTCACCCAAGATGGTAAAATCAGGGATGGGGTCTCCTGAGCGATGAGGGACAGGCAGGGAACCCTAGGGCACAGTGCCAAGTCAGGGGGCTGGGGAGATCCTCCGAGTGCCCCAAGGCCCAGCTTCTTAGGCTTGGTGTCTGGGGCCCTGGAATTCTGGAACCTATTTGCCAGGCCCAGGATTGGCCACTGCTGGGTGGACACCGAGGAATGGGCACAGCGAGGCTGAGGGGCAGGGCCCCAGGCAGGTGAGTTAGAGCCAGGCTTACTCTGAAGGGAAGGACTCTGTGCTGCCTTTGGGGGTAACATGAATGTGAACAGTCACCTAGAGAAAACTCTACAGAGATGGCGTATGGGCGAAGGGATGAAGTGCATCCTGGGTCCACCTCGATGAGGCCTCAGGGGACACAGTCCCTCTCAGGGTTCCATCTCCTCAGGTGTAATATCAGGTGGGAAGTTAGTTGAAGGGTCTTGACCTGGGTTCCTCAGACTCCTGGGCAGTGGTTCTTGAAAGCCAGGGTCCATTAGGATTGTTCAAGTGCTGGTTCCTGCCCCATCCCTTTCAGAAGGCCTGGTGGGGGGCTCAGGACAGTGCACTTTCGTAAGTCTCGCAGGATCAAATGGTGCAGGGTTCTGCAGATCCTGCTATAGGAACAGCTCTAGGGAAACCAGTGAGGGCCATCACCGATTCTCAGAGGCCCCAAATTGTAGACAAAGAGTTTGGCTGTGCATAGATGGATTCTGGGGACAGGAGGCTCACAACTCTCAGCAGATTCTCAAAGGATGGGCTGTGCTGTGGGACTGAGGCTGTGACAGGTCACCCTGTTCTCACTGTGCCCAGCACACTGGCTGGACCTAGCAGTGATACCCATCGCCAGCAGGGGCAGCCTAAGCCGGCTCCCTGGAAGGTCCATGGAGTGGATCTAGCCTCACCAACCTCTCTGTGCTCACTGCCCACTGTTTCCCACAGCCTAGAAAATCCCTGCATTGCCTGAACATCTCCAGGGGCTGAGACCCCCACTTGACAGTGAGCAACTCATGGCTTCCTGGATGTCATACTGCTGTGTCTTTGCATGTCCCGCTGCCACCATCAGACACTCTTCCTGTACTGAATTCACTGGACAGACACCTTGCTGGAGAGCTCCTCCTCTGGGACGGGCGCTCATCCTGCCTGTAGTGTGATGAATCATGTCCCCAGCAAATTCATGTCCTCCCGAAACCTCAATGTGAACTAACATGGAAACAGGGTCTTTGCAGACACACTTAGTTAGCATGAGGTTACACGGGATTAGGGTGGGCCCTAAACCCAATGACTGGTGTCCTTTAAGAAGACATAGAGAACAGAGGGAAGAAGGCCACGTGACGATGGAGGCAGAGACTGGAGTGATGTAGCTAAAAGCCAAGGAACCACAAGGAGTGCCAGCAGCCACCAGAAGCTAGGAGAGAGGAGGGGCCAGATTTTCCCTTAGAACTAACCATGCCAACACCTTGATTTTGGACTTTTGTCTTCCTGAACCCTGAGGACACACTGCTGTTACTTTAAGCCATCCAGTCTGTGGCACGTTGTTACGGCAGCCCCAGGAGGCCTCTCCAGTTGGGCGGTCAGTCACTCCCTCCTCTGTTTCCTGCAGACAGCCTAATCACTACCCCTCTTAAGTATGTCCCCTCAAAGCCTCTTTCAGGAAGCCTGCCCTGACGACCCAGCCCACATGCCCAGGCCCCACTCTAGACCCACAGCCGGGAGAGCGGCCTGGTGTAGGCCTGGCCACTCTGCTGTAGGCTGTTCTCTATGAATGCCACACGCCTGGACCTTTATGGTTTACACATCCATTTTTCCTTCATTGACTTGTCAGACCCACCTACAACCTGCAATGTCAGTGGCTTAAATGGCACAGTGAGGTCTGTTTGCCTCCTGGCCTTGAGCTGTTCCCCTCCGCCACCTCCCCGCTACCTCGGGCTAAACTGGAGTAGGGGCACCTACCCAGGGACCCCTGTTCAGAAAAGGCCTTGAGGCTGAGTGTGGTGGGCAGGGCTCCTGCTGTCCCCTCCCGCCCAGGCCCAGGCTGCTCACCTCACGGACCAGGCAGTTGTGGGAGTTGAGGTCCCGGTGGATGATGTTCATGGAGTGGAGGTAGGCCTGGGGGAGGGGGGCACAAAGGTCAGGAGGCGGCTGCGCTGAAGGACCCCAGCCCTGGCCCCAGAGGCTCCCACCTCCCATCCCGCCCCCATCAGGCCGGTTGGGGGTGTTCTCCCCACTCGGTCCTCTCTGTTCACTCTCAAAGCTTCCTCGTGGCTTTCATGTCTAAATCCCTTGTGGAATTTCAGATTAGCAGAGAGAATGTTTTTATAAGTGGGGTTGGATCACCAGCTCACACCCCGTAAGTCAGAACCAAAGCTTACTCACCATCCCCGAGGCAATGTCCTTGGCAAAGCTCACCCTCTGACTCCATGGGTACTGGCTGTCCTGGGGGCGGAGAGACAATGGCCAGGAAGGGCCAAAACAGGGCCACAGTGGTGGGGCAAAGGGGTGAGAGAGAGGCAGGGTGCAAGTGTCCTAGAGGGTCTGATGAACCCACTCTCATCTGCACCCACACTGTTCCTTCTAATGGGTGTGGGTGTATAATTCAAAACAATTTTCTAGCAGAACTGATTTCAAACACTAAAGTGGGGGTGGGAAGGAGAGAGATATTCCTCTGTAGTTCCTGCTGTGCCACCTCTGAGAGAAAAGCTCTTTTATCTTCTACAAAATCCCATCCTTCCAAGTTTTTTAAAAATCTGAACTGACTTTCATGGACCATCATAGATGGGCCTGGTGAGGTCACCTGCCACGGGCCAGCCATATCGCTCAGGAGAGCAGGGCTTTGGCCTGTCATTTGGGGAAATAACTTCTTCTCTCACCTCATCCCCTGGAGACCTCCAGAGGGAGGGTGAGGACATCGGAGCATATTAAAGACTCAGAGCGCAGTTAGGAAGCCTAAGTGGTACTTGACCACAGAATCCTCTCTGAGAAGTCGTATCTGTTAGGAGCCCACAAAGTGACACTCCGGCAACACCAGGTAATTTGGCCGAGGAGGGAGGAATCAGCGGCGGGCGCGGGAGGGGACAGGAACTCAGGGTCTCAGGGTGACACTGACAGCCCTCACATTGGACCCCAGGGGCACTGCCAGCAGCACAAGAGCGATGGAAGTACCCCTCCAAGCACTTTGCTTCTAAAGGTGGCTTTGCAATTCTTTCCCAGCCCTTAGTTCTGGATTTTATGGAACAGGACAAATAGTACAAATGATATGCTTTCACCAGAAGCAAAACAAAGGTCCGCGTGAAGAGGTAACGCGTGAAGAGGTAACGGGAGGGGCCTCTCAGGTGTTTGACGTGGGGCAGGTGGGCTGGGGCTGGCCTGCGGCCCTGCAGGATGACCAATTCAAAACAGCCTGTGTCCCCTCAGCATAGCTGCCACCCTTCTCTGAGCCTCAGCTTTTCCCCGGCTTCAGATGGAGTCAGAGCAACCCTACTGGATTCCGAATCAGGGTTTGGAGGGTCTTTTGAGACCAGAGGCCCACGCCACCGAAGAGGGAGGTGCCTTTCACGGGGCAGCCCAGAACTCACCATGCTCTTGATGATGCCCCGGAGTGTGCCCCCCTTGATGTACTCGGTGATGAAGTTGAGCCTCTTGTCCTTGTAGAGCACCCCGATGAACTTGAGCACATTGGGGTGCTCCAGGCATCGCATGACCTTCACCTGGCAGGGAACAAACAGGCTGCGCACACATCTCCTTCTCCCTCCACTGTCCCACCAGAGGCCACAGACAATGCCAAAGACAGGGGACCCTCCCCGCCCATGGGGCTCCTGCCACACCCACTGCCACTGTGCTCTTTGTTGGAGCTGCTCCCCACCCCAGGGTGGCCCTGCCTTTCTTGCCCTCCTGGCAGATACTTTTTCTGCTTTCGTTGTGTGACTTGAGTGTCATCCTCTTGGGACCCTCTGCCACCCCTCTCAATGGTGGAAAGGGGTGGGGGCCACAGCAGGTACCCGAAGTCTGGTGAAGCGAGTGTGGCAGTTCCACTCACTGACCTCCTTGAGAAATGTCCTCTGTGTCTCCTCGTCGAACCGGATCAGCTCCTTCATCACCATCACCTCGCCTGTCTCCCGGTGTGTCACCTGCGTGGGGACACCGAGGCATGGAGATAGACAGACAGAAGCTCTGCTCTAAGCCCAACTTGCCGAGGCCCCATCCCTACCCCAGGACTGTCAGGGAGATAAATAGTCAGCTTCAAGATCTTCACAGACATTTGATGTGATGTCCTGGCCCTCAAGGGTGGCAGAACTTAATACCGTTACAGATGAGGAAACTGAGGCTCAGGGAGGTTTCCTAGCAGGGCTCCAGGTCACCCAGTTGGCAGGGAAGGAGGTGGCTGGGCTTGGGTCCAGGACCGCCTGACCCAGAGGCCAGCTGTCTTTGCTCTGCTGGGCTGTCTCCTGGAGGTGGAATAGTGGCTTTGCCAGGGACTCCTCCCCTGGCAATGGGACCAGGGATGAGGACTGGGGGCCAGGGCCTATCTGGACAAGAGCATGTGGGCAACCTGACCAGTACCTTTTGTATAATCCTGAATCCTCTAGCCTAGTCATAGCCCGTGACACGAGAGCCAGGGAAGGGCTCACGTCTCTGCTGGGGAGAGTGTGAAGGGGAAAGCAGTCCCGAGCCCGAGTGGGTTGGCATCAAGCTCAGTATGAGGCCTTCAGGGTGTGGCTGGGCTGCCCTCCCAGCTGCCACCTCCCAACAACCGCCTCCATATAAAGTTCTGGGTCTATCCGGAGTAGGTACCCTCCCCCTCACTAGCTCAAGGAGGCCCAGGTGGAGGAGACTGGCTAGGGAGTCTGGAAGCCCCTTCCATGTGGCTTCCTGGAGACACTGGTGGGCGGAGGTAGGACTGATAGGCTGCACCCGCCTGCCTGCCTGCTCCCACTCTTGGCCTGTCCATGCCCGGCGTGCCCTGTACCTTGATGGCCTGGCCGAAGCAGCCCTTGCCCAACACCTCCCCGTGGATGAGGTCCGATGGCCGGAAGATGCGGTGTGGCCGGCAAACCACGCGAAGGGACTCAGAGCGCCCCAGGTCCCTGCACTGGGAGGCAGGGGAGCCCAGTGAGCTGGCACCCGGAGATCTGTCGATGCTGTAGCTCCTCCTGGGGACACACACACACGCCCAGTGCCACCAGGGGGCAGGTGGACACCTGGCTGAGGCCCCCTGGGGGAGGCTAGGCCTCGGCCTGCCCCCTTCCTCTTGCCTGTCATGTTCCCATGTATGTCAGTCTATGCATAATCATCCATTCTGAGCGGGCAGCACAGGGCAGCTCTCCTGGGGCGGTCACATGACTCTCACCCCATCCTGATGCCAGCACCTGGTGTCCCATCCTGTTTGGCCTTCCTGTTTGAGGCCCACTATTGTTCAGGTGCCCTTGGTAGGAACGTTTGTCCTTGGGCTTCTCTGCTTGGTGGCGCTGGGTCAGATACTTTGTCTCCCAGCATTTGGGTCCTGGGCGCAGAAGCAGACGACCTTCCCAAGAAGCCCACAGCCCTGCCACATTGGTGGCCTTAGAGGGTGGCATGAGCTCCAGACAAACACAGGTGGGGAAGAAATACATAACCTCAGCATCAGTATTTCTCAAGAGTAAAGGCGGTGTCCCCGCCCCTTCCCCAAGTCTTTATCAGGAGTCCCGAGCAGGCCCACAGTAAGTGCAGTGAGGACCAGGCTGCTTCTGGTTTCTTCCTCATGTCCTCCAACCCCCTGCAGGAGAGTACAGGGCACCCCCCAACCTGGACCACTGCAACAGCCCTCTAGCTACCTCTGGTCGTGGGTGCCCTTCCACACGGGGGACCAGAGTGGTTTCTGTGAAACTCATCCCTTTGTTGCCACACCCCTGAGTGAGGCCCTGTGATGGGTGGACAAGGTCCAAGGACCCCTGCCACATCTGAAGCCCTGCAATTAGCTTCTGCCTGGAACCCACCCCTCCCAAACCACACCCAACGCTCCCATCATCCTGAGTTACTCGTGGGCTGCTCCTTGCAACCAAGGCGCTGGTACACCCTAGAAAGCTCTGTAATTCCAGCTGCGGGGGATGCTTCCACCTATTTTCCTACTTCTCACTACCCGTCCTTCCTCTCATGGTCCCCAGCACCTTTTGCTGGCCTGCTTTTCTGCAGGGCTGACTCCCTCACAGACTGAGTGACTGGAGGGTGGGAATCAGGTCCCATTTCGAGGCCCAACATCAGTGAAAGTACCCAGATACACCAAGGTACAGGGCTGACTTACAGGACAGGTTTCTGCCGGGCAGAGCTGCCAGCCTCTCCACTGGGAGTGAGAGCTGGGGAGCCCAGGGGGCTGGGCTCCGGGCCCGCCACATGGCCCAGCGTGTCGTGAGGGTCGTGCTCAAGAGTCAGCTGGAGCAAGCGGCTGGTTTCCTGGATCAGCAGATCAATCTGGGGAGAGCAGGTGTGTGGACAGGTGAGTCCCAGGTGGTGGGGGCAGGCATGAAGGCACCACCTCCAATCCTGCTTCCCAGACTCAGGACTCATACCTCATCCAGGGGCACGTTCCGAATGGGTGTGCCATTGATCTCCAGGATCCGGTCTCCAACATGGATGGAATTCTTCACATCTGGGCTCATGCAGCCTGGGTCCACTCTGTGGGCAGAGCAAGAGCAGTGGTCAGACTCCTGCCCACCCACCTGTCCCCTAGAGCACTGAGAGGAAACCAAGGTGATCTGGCTCTAACTTGTGTGATCAGTAGATGGCAATGGTCTAGAACTTGGAGTTCTGGTTTGGTGAGAATTCTGTCATTAATTACTGATGTCTCCGCTGTGTGAAACTGGAGAAAGGTGGCACTCCTTAGCTATTAGCTGCCCCACACCAGATGCTCAGGGGCTGCCATTCAATACGCCAATCCTCCGAACCTCCTGGTTTGCTTGGAGCAGACGAATGTCATGAATGTTAAAAGGGTCTGGATTCCTACCTCATTCCCAAACTTGCCCTGCAAGATGAGGTGAAGGCTCCCATTCCTCCGGAATCAAGCAGGAAGGAGCTCGAGGCCTGCCCTGAGCCACAATTACGGAGTGGAGATGGGATGACGCCCTCGATTAGTTGGCCATAAGCTAACTCATGGAATGGCCAATTTGCCAAATTTAATCACTTCTTTTAACTCTTTGGTGTTATCTGGTTTTCCTTTTGTCTTCATAAAAGCTTTTTAAGGAATGCTCACTTTACCTCTGCCCTGAGATAGGGAAGGGTAGGTGACAGGATAGAGAGGGAACTGAAGACTTTAAGGAAAAGAGATTCATAAAAAAATTTCATTATCAAGAGCATATTCATAACCTGGGGGAGCTTTTCTTTATATTGGAAAGCCAGGTAATAAATGCAGAAGGGGAACCATCATGGTAATAATTAATACAGATAAGAATCACCTACGGATGCCAGCACCATTCGGTGAAAGGTTCTTGGGAACAGGATATTTACAGAGTCAAATCTCATAAATGACTTATTGATTACATTACAAAGGGGGAAAAAATCCTTTACAGCAGAGAGGTTTATCAAAGCTGACATCCCCAATAAAGGGCATCATGTGACGATGCACAGAGAAGGACACAGCAGCACTTATGTGGTATCAGGCCAAAATGCATAACCTAAATCTAATAAAGAGGAGACATCAGTCAAACCCAATGGAGGGACATTCCACTTAACAACTGACCTGCACTCTTCATAAACGTCATGGAGGACAATGAAAAGCTGAGGAACTGTCACAAATTAAGAGACTGAAGAGACATGAGGACTCAGTGAAATGCATGATCATGGACTAGATCCTGATCAGGAAACTGTTACAAAGAACAGGACTGAGACACCTGGCAACATCTGAACATGGATTGCATACTGGATAAAAGTACTGTATCAATATATATATATTTTTAAATATATTTTTTATTGATTTTTACAGGGAGGAAGGGAGAGGGATAGAGAGCTAGAAACGTCGATGAGAGAGAAACATCGACCAGCTGCCTCCTGCACAACCCCTACTGGGGATGTGTCCGCAACCAAGGTACATTCCCTTGACCGGAATCGAACCTGGGACCTTCCAGTCCGCAGGCCGACGCTCTATCCACTGAGCCAAACCGGTTTTGGCTGTATCAATATTAAACTTCCTAAGTGGCATGATTACATATAATTATAACTGATAATTATGTAAGAGAATATCCTTATTTTTAGGAGAATGTCTAAGTTTTTTTTGGCAGGGAGGAAGGGTCAATGATATCTGTAACTTACTCTCAAATGATTTAGTAAATGACAATATGTACATATATGTGTATATATAAATCAGTACATATGTATACACATACATAAATGTAGAGGGAGACACACACCTACACCCCAAATGTGGCAAAAAATTAAAATTGATGAATCTAGGTGAAGGTTGTATAATTGTTCAATATACTTATTATTTTAGCAAATTTTCTGTAAATTTATAAATGTCAAGATAAAAAGTTGAAAAAAACACACACACCAATGAATACATTTCCATTAATATAAGCTTCTCATGGGTAGAGCCTGAAAAATATATTCCTTAGACTTCTCATCTCCCTTCCTTCAGTCTCTCCTGTTAAGGCAGCAGGGGGCTAGGTTGGAGATAAACTTTCCTTAAAATGCTGCTATAAACAAAATGAAAAGTGGTCAACTAAGACTCTCTTAAAACAAGTAAATCCGGTCAGCAGCCTTTGGGCAAGCTGGGAGCTTCTGAGACGGGGCCGCTCTGCAGAAATTGGAAAGCAGATGTTGTCTGGAAAGAATGCTCAGCCAGTAAGGGAGACGGGGGAGGTGCCGGTGGCTCTCCATTTCTAAAATTCTGCCTGGTTGTCAGGGACCAGCTGGTCTGGGAGTTTCCCCATCTCTCTCACCAGTCTGTCTGCTTACTTGTGTATGTAAGGCAGCTGCTGGCCTGGCTGATGCTCACGGTGGGGGTGGAGATGGAAAGGCGAGCCTGCCAGCATCCTCCTTCCCCAGTACTACCTTCACTTCTTAGGCTTGGTGCCTGGTACCCAGCAGGTGTGTGAGGAAGTTCACTGGATCCAATGGAAGCTGGCACTTGGTTCTCAGGTCCAGACGTGGGAGACATTTAAAACTACTTCTCCAGGAGTCAATGAACTCCTCAGAGAAATCTTACAAGGCTCCCAAGTGTCCAACTTCCTTATTGTTCAAAGCCCCCAAAGCCCATAGAGGACAGGGAGCTAGCTGCTCAACGTCACAGTGAGCTGTGAGCTGGCTCCCTAATCTTCATTCCTCCTGGCATCGCAGAGCTTTTCCACATCCTTCAGAATTTTCTTTAGGGATGAGCTGCTAGTACCAAATCTTGGTTTTGCCTGCCTTACCATGTCTATTTCACCCTCATTCTTGAAGGATATTTCAAATATAGAACTCTAGGTTGATGGTTATTTTTTGCTCAGTGCATTAAATATATCACTTCACTGATTTCTGGCTTACATGTTTTCTATTGAGAAATCAGCTGTCAGTCCAACTGAACTTTTTTGAAGGTAATTTCTCTATTTTCTATGGCCACTTTGAAAGTCTATTCTTTTACCTTTAGGGTACTAATTTCCCTAGATGGGGTGATCCATGGTGGATTTATTTTTATTTTGCTGTTTGGGATTTACTGGGCATGAGTCTGTGGATTGGCGTCTTTTATCAGTTCTACAAAGTTCTCAGCCATTACATCTTCAAATAGTGCCTCTCTCCCATTAGTTCTCTCTTCTTCTGGGATTCCAAACGGATGATCTGATCCCCTCACTGTCCTCCATATGTCTTAACCTCTCTTTCCCAGTTTTCATCTTTTTGTGTATCTGCTTCTCTCTTCTATTTTAAACTGTACTCTATTGTTAAATGCTTGAATTAATATTTTTGTTTTAATAATTTTATATTTCATTTCTAGAGGTATATTTGGTTCCTTTACAAATTTATTACTTTACTCATTTTTCAGGCATCTTTTTACGGAAACATATTGAGCGTAATTATTTTATACCATTTCTGATCATTCCAATATCAGAAGGTTTTATAGGACTGGTCCTGTTGTTTCTGCTGACTCTTGCTCACAATGCCTTGCTTTCTTATATATTTGTTCAGTGATTTGTGTTACTTCATCTGGCTGGTTCTGATTTGACTGAATTGCTCATCATCCTTGAGACACTTATCTAAGTAAATTCAATGAAGCCTGGAAGAGGGTTTCTTCAGAAAGGATCTGCATCTGATTCTGTAAAGGGCTTGGGAGCACCATCAGCAGGGAAGAAGCATTTTAAACTTTTACAATTTTGTCTTAAGGCTTTTTGAACCACCCAGACATAGGAATTTGGTTTGTATAAATTCTTAGATTCCCTCTCCCCTTCCATTCAGGTTCAAATCAGTTTATTTTACAGTTCTCAGAGTTGGGGATGTGTGGGTGGAGTGTGAGCTGATGGAAGGTGTGGTTTATTTCTCATTCATCCTTACCTTGAGAGCCCTTTTGGGGTCCAAAGTTTAATAGGGGAGGGAGCAGTTTTCTTATTAGACTAGCTTCCTTAGCAAGTCAAGGCTTTGAAAGACCAAGCCATGAAAGGACTTGAAAATTGAAGCTTAAGGCCCGGCTGGTGCTGCTCAGTGGTTGAGTATCAACCCATGAACCAAGAGGTCCTGGTTCAATTCCTGATCAGGGCACACATCCGGGTTGCAGTCTCGATCCCTAGTTTGGGGTGTGCAGGAGGCAGCTGATCACTGTATCTCTCTCATCGATGTTTCTATCTCTCTCCCTTCCTCTCTCTCTAAAATCAATAACAACATATTAAAAAAAAAAAGAATCAAGAAAATTGAAGCTTAAGTTCACCCAATTTAGATCTGCCCTCAAGGCATGGCTACCTTTAGTATTCTGCTGATATCCCTGGGCTCCCTCCTTCACTTAATCTTGACCTGATTACTTTTCTTTCTTATTGGATCAGATGTGGATCCAATAAGAAATTATTACTTATTTTTTGAAATATATTTTTATTGATTTCAGAGAGAAAGGGAGAGGGAAAGATAGATAGAAACATCAATGATGACAGTGTATCATTGATTGGCTGCATCCTGCACGCCCCCAGCACTGGGGATTGAGCGCGCAACCCAGGCATGTGCCCTTGACTGGAATCGAACCTGGGACCCTTCAGTCCACAGGCTGACGCTCTGGCCACTGAGCCAAACCAGCTAGGGCTGTGTAGTGGTTTTTAGAGGAACTAGGCATCTGGTATACCAGGCTGTCAGAGCTGGGCTCTATATGGGCCTACGTGCTACCGTTTTCAGAGCCCCCAGTCCCAGAGTTGGCTCCCCATCTAAAGCATCCGTGGCTACAGCCACACCACCTGCAGCCTCAGCAGGCCAGCCACTCACCCTTGGACGCGGACGGTGTGGGAGTGCTCCGTGCCACAACCTGGTGGGCCATGAGGTGGGTCGATGGAGACTGAGAGGCCACGTTTGCCATGAGCTGTGGCTGGGATGGAGACTAGGGTGACGGTGTGGGGCAGGTGAGAGCCGGGGGAGTCGGGCAGGATCTGCTCGATGACGGGGGTCACCACGGTCTGGTAGTAGCAGTGCCCGCTGCAAGAGTCACAGGCAGTGGGAACCCAAAGAGTGGGAAGAAAAGAGCATCAGCAGTCACCAGCATCTCCCCACCCCCAAGTCCCAGTTCTACCACCCTGACTGCTTCCCATGGGAGGGGGAGGAGCTTAGCTGCCTGATGAGACCGGGAGCAGAAACTGAGCATGCGCAGCCCTGCCCTTGCCCCTCTTTGATGCTCATTCAGTCTGCTTTGCCTACTCGCTTGTCGCAGTATAAGCTGACCAGAAAGAGGCCTGGGGTTAAGTCCAGTTCAGGAGTAAGTCATTAAAAGTCCATTTGGGATCAAGCCATGCTGCCCTTGAATCCAGTTTTATCAGTTACATAATAAAAAATTTCTCTGGTCTTTGTCCCAGGTTTCTGGGAAAGAGGCTCTAAAGCCTTGGAATCAGAGTGTCTTAGTTTTTCCGGAGCCCCTCAGGCCACACCCGAGTTTATGTTAACAAGATGATTCAGGATGGGGGCTGGTCACCAAAAAGACCAACCTAGTGATTAAAAGGTTGGTGCTTTGACCCAGTTCAACCTCCGAGAAGGGGAGGGGGTCTGGAGACTGAGTCCAATCACGTGTCCAATGATTCTATCAATTCTGCCCACATAACGGAACCTCAATAAGAACTCTGGTGATGCTGCAGTGGGGCGTGGGGGTCACACGTCCTGCTCCCACTGGGGGGAATGCATAGAACCTTTGCTTTCTGGACCCTCTTGGACCTTCCCCTTTGTGTTACTTCATCCGGCTGGTTCTGATTTGTATCCTTTATAAAAAACTGAATCCTAATTATAGAACTTTCCTGAGTTCTGTGAGTCATTTAGTGAATTATCAAACCTGAGGGGGTTGTGGGAATTCCTGATCTGTAACCAGCTGGTCTGAAGTGGGAGTGGCCTAGGGACCCCTCAACTTGTCTGAAGTGAAGGTGGTCTTGTTGCGTGCGGACTGGGCCCTTAAACTTGGAGGGTCAGTAGTTGGTGCCAGTAATACAACAAGAAATCTGAGGCTTTCTCAGTGTGACTCTCATGTCATATTTCCCAGTCACTCCTACGAAGCACTTTTATTAATGACTGCCCCATATGGGTAGGGAAAGGGCCCTGGTATGGGAGACCTGTGCTACAGGTGGGCACGGCAGACTGGGACAGGGGCCAGCGCACTCACCAGTACAGCTTGGAGTGTTCCACCAGCGTGTAGGTGTCCCCGTCACCAATGAAGGTCCCACACGTGAGGCAGATGAAGCACTCTGGGTGGTACTTCAGCTCCCCCGCCACCTGGAAGGAGGGTGGGGGGACAACCCAACTTAGTAGCCCCTTCAGCTCCCATATCTCCTCCCCTCGACCTTCTCTTAGAAGGGCAGCCCCAAACAAACCTTGAGGGTCTGGCTGGCCAGCTGCTGAGCTCCTGGACAGAGCTGGTTCTACTAGTAAAGGTAGGGGGCTGAGGGATACAGACAGACAAACAGGCTAAGAAGGCATGAGGGAATTAGAGAACCAGTGAAAAGAAGAATGAGAGCGATGATGGGAGAGAGATCTCGAGCAGGGAAACCTGTGAGGACACGGACAGACACACACATACAGACCAGGTGAGACATGCGAGTGGGGCAGGGGGTGCTCACCATGACCAGCCCCTTGGTGATGTGTTCCGAGCATCCGTGGCAAGATTCGCCATAGCGGGCCCAATAGTCTTTCTTGCAGAAGAGCTGCCCATCCTTCTCATAGTACTGGTGTGAGAGGGGGGCACTGCATTCACAACACCTGGACGGGAGAGGAGCCGGGGCTTAGCATGGCCCACTCCCAACCCTCTCCCACAGCTGGGTCTGGTCAGTCTCTAGGCACCTTGTGAGAATTACAAAAAGGTGTGCCCTCTGGGCAGAGACAGCCTGCACTGGAGCACAGGGCTTACTTACCAGGTGGAGTCAGGGATGGATTCAGCCCCCTTGGCCAGAAGTCTCTGTGCAGTGCACAGCCTGCACAACCACCCAGTGCAGTTCTGCACCCCAAGTATCTGGCTCATCTGAGCCCCTGTCCCTTGTCATGTAAGAAAGATGGCCAAGAGAGGGCAAGTGACTAGCTCTTGGTCATGGAGAGCGTAATGGAACCAGGGAGCCCAGGACTGAGTTGGGGATCCTAACAAACCATGGGCCCACTTCTCTAGACAGCTTCCTCTACCTCTCGTCTGCCCCCACCCAAGCAATGCTGGAGGCAGCTTGAGCCAACTGACGTATATAAAAGTGACCTGTTGGAGGTGTGAAGACCTACTAAGCTAGCACCTTCTCACTGTCTTGGTTAAACTTACTTAATCCTCACAGGCCACCATGAGGCAGGCATGGACATCCTCATTTTAGAGAAGGCAGATGAGCTTCAGAGCATCGGAACTGCTCGTCACATAAAGCTACTCCGGGTTCTACTAAGGTCTGAAGCAGGAGGTCAGGTCAGCAGAGACCAGGCAGGATTGGTTTAGACAGAGGATCTGCTGGTTTTCTCGACCTGTCAGGCCTACAGGTGCTGCCAGTCACAAGGGGACTTAAGGGGCAGCGCAGCATCGTCCCTCCCTCGACCTCAACCAGAGCCTTAGGCCCCACACCTTCCTTCAGAAGAGCAGTCCTGCTGTATGGAGGATCATCAGGGCCACAATCCCCCTGCCCCATCACCAGGGGCTACTAGGGAAGCCCAGCTGGTGGGGCCCCTGAAGAGCCGATGGGGAGGAATGATGTACTAGCTTCTTGGTGTCATCCCACAGGCCTGGAGCTAAACTTCTTTCCACCCAAGTGTCTGTCCCAGTGGAGTAGGAACCCACAGCCCAGCTAAATCAGGAGGAGCAAATGCAGAAATGTGGATCCCAGTGAGCCCTCAGGGGCATGTTTTCAAAAGACTGACCCAGGGTCCTAGGGGCCAGAGGACACACCATGCAGAGAATCCATCCAGTCTGGCGGCTCTTTGCGCCCTCTGGGTGATGTGCCAAGGTCACACCGGTACAGAAGGACCCAGGCTCAGAGCTTATGGCACAGCAGGGAAACAATTGGGAAGAGAGGGGGCAGGGAAGACTGGGTCCTGAGTGAGACAGCCCCGGCCCCAGGGAACCCTCCACTCTACACAGTCTGCTTTCATTGACTGCTCCTTAACTAGGGAACTGGGGATGTAGAGGGAGAGAGCAGCAGCCAAGAGTGCTGTGGGACACTGTCCCTTTAAGGGACCCAGCCTGTTCTCCATTGTCCGGGAGCCAGAGGGAGGGGTGATTGGTGGGGAGAGGTCAGGGCAAGGAAGGCACAAAATGCCTGGATTCAGAAACAGGGTGGGGAGTGAGATGCATGCAGAATAGGGGTCTGATGCCATTTCCCTATGAAAGAGGGGAGTGGGGAGGGAGGGACGCGGGAGACCTCCCTGGGACAAGAGAGGAGGCAGCGGAAGCAGCATCTGGACCAGAGCCATGACGTCATCCGCCCCCGCCCCCCTTCCTGCCCTGGGCCCCGCAGGGGGCGGGCATCTCACTGCGGAAGGGGTGGCGGGGGGAGGCGGAAGGGGTGGGGGGGAGGTGCTGGAGAAGCGGGTTCTGCAAAGAGGCGGTGCAGACACTGCACCATGACCATGGGGAGGCCCCCCACGCGCTGCACTGATCAGTGATTCACCTCACCCTGTCACGGAGCAGGCACATCACGATGTAACAGGAGTGTCACCACAGGAGTCTCCCCCTCACTCCCAGGCTGCCAGATTCAGGAAGTGGGGGCTGCCTGACTTCGGGTGGGTGGGCTGGTCAGGAGCAGCTGCCTTCCTCCAGGGGAGAGAATGCTCTTCCCCCTCCCACAGACTCCTACTCCTTCACAAACTCCTACGTAGCAGCCCTGGAAGACCCGACCTCACAGACTACGGCCACGTGGACATCCAAGGGCCCCGTAAGTGTAATCGCAACCTGGTCACCGCTTCCGTGAAACCTGCTCGGTGCCCCTCACCCCCACCCCAGCCTGCACAGCCAGCCTTTGTTGGCCCACCATTAACCTACAGGGGCTCTGCGGTCCCCGGCCAGGCATCCACAAACACTGAGCCCCAAAGAGAACATAAGTGGTTCCCACCAGAGAGAGACCTGCTCCGTGCATTTCATCTGGAGCAGTTTCCACCCCAGCATCCTCAGAACTGCTCCAGGGCACCCCAGCTGGGCCTCTTATCTCAGACAGGGGGCAGGGGACCTCCATCTCAGATAGGGGATCTAGCCCAGGCTCACGCAGCAGCTGGGTGGCTGGCATTTGTGGCCTCAGTGGACCTTTGCTAAAGGAAGGTACTCAGGAGCCCCTAACCCTGTCCATCTCTTCACCCCTCAGGTCCACATCCAGCCAGGAGCCAGAGGAGGCAGGTGGGGCAGGCAGGCCTGGCTCTTAGGGGTGCCCTACACATGCCCCTGCTCCCACAAAGGATGTCAAGAGAGGAGTGCCAGGTACTAAGGGTGTACAGAGATGGCCCAGGGTCAAACAGAGAGGAAGTCCTAGAGGACAGCTGTCTGTCTGCCCTGAACAGGGTACCTCTCCCTGAGAGCAGAAGACAAAGCTAGGCTCAGCCACTGGGGAGGGCACGAGAAGGCTGGGCTGAGAGGCAGTGGCAACCTCTGCAAGGACCGGTCCATCCCTCCCGTGAGTACACTCTACCCAGGGCCACATGCCCAGACATCAGAGGTGAAGGAAGGGTAGCTGGAGGCTCAGCCTCATGGAGAGACTGTACCAGAAAAGCCAGAAACCTCAGCAGCGGCCTGCTTCCCCTCAACAGGCGGCCAACAGTGACCAGGAGTTTCAGTTCTCCTGCCCCACAGCCTGGACCCAGGTCGGTTTGAACCCCAGTTGCCTCTAGTCCCAGACCTTACACCAGGGACCTGCCTGAGGTATGGACAGGTGGGGAAGGGGCTTTCCACTTACTTGGCCCCTCTAAAGAAGTGCCTTCTTCTCGGGGCTGAGGTCAGCATCCTGCGCAGCTCCCCACAGCTCCAGGGGCTCTGGAGGCCTATGGGGAGTGCACAGGCAGGGTGGGCCGACCGGCCGCTTCCCCATCCTACTCCAGGCACTCAGGATTGGAGGCTTGCAGAGGGTGGGGCCAGCGTGGCCACCAGCATGGGAGGAGAATGCAGCAATGTGGGTGCCGGAGGACTTGGTCTGAGCCCGCAACAGGAAGCAGTTGAAGGGCCGTCTGCTGGCACTCTAGTGCAGGCAGGGGGGCTGTGGCAGTCCCTCTGCCCTCAGCCCTACACACCCAGAGAGGCATCCTCCAAGCTCTTCGGCCTCCACTTAAAGGCAGTGAGGGCTCGGGGCTCTCTGGGGACAGGGACAAGCTCAAAGTAGCTGCTTCTTCCGGTGCTGCCCCCCAGAGAACAGAGGTCGACTTTCACGGACAATCTGTCCTCCTTGCCTGAAAGGTCCCCCAAAGAGGGGGAGGCTGCATTCTGACCCAGGCTCCAAACACAGTGCCAGCTGAGTGCTCACCCTCCTCGCCCAGCCTCCGGGGGGATGTTACCAGAGCTACAGCAGCCCCACGGCTCATGAGCGCAGGCTGCTGGGAAGGGACCTCCCAAAGGCAGCAGCTGGGCCGAAGGGAAGCCTGGACCACTCCAGGCGTGGCTATAACCTTCCAGAAGGTGGGGCCCACAAGGGATGGGGTGCCTGGAACAGAGAAAGGGGGGGCCTGGGGTGACAATGAGCCCCCAGTATTAATGCCAGAGGGCATCCTGTGTGCCCACAGGAACTCTCCCACGGCAAGGCCTCAGAGCTCATGGCACTGAGAAGCTTCCAGAGAGAAACCAAACAGAATCAGAGCCTTGGGCATCCCACTGAGAGCCAGATTGGATGCCTATTAGCCATGGGGACCAGGCAAGCAGTGACTCCTGTCTGAACTGCTTTCCAGCTGTCATGGGATGCGGACACTGTTGGCATCACCAGTTTTAGGGGCTGCTGGGAGAACCACACCACAGGGTCAGAACACGCATGCACGCCACACTATGGAACCTGTGGCTCTTACTACCTACGGGCTCGCCTCACTGTGGGAGCCTTCTCTGTGCCTGTCATGCCAGGGATAGCCCAAACATGCCTCCTTCCTGCTGCCCCCACCAGGGGCTTCACCCCTCTCCTGGTTATGCAGGGCCGGGGCCCTTCAAAGCCAGGTTCCATGCATTCTGTCCCACTCCTCGACTCTGTGGCGTCCACCGCTGTACTCACGGCCCTTCCCCATGTCTCCCAAGGCTCCATCTCCCTCCCGACCAGAGGTACAGAGGCCCTTAAAGTTCTTCCCCTGATTTCTCTTGGCCCCATCTTAACCCTCCCCCCGCCTCCCTGCCCCGGCCATCTCAGTGCCAGCCCTAAGCAGGCTGTTCTCTCTGGCCCTCTCACCTCTGACTGGCGTCAGACCACCTCAGCCAGCTCTGGGCAGGGCACTGCCACCCAGGATAGTCCACCACACCTCTAATTCAACAGGGACAGGGTACAACTCATCACCAACCCAGCCCCTGACTCCACCAGAGCCAACAGACCCCTCCCCTCCCCAGCACCAGGGTGAAAACCAGACCACTTTAAATTCAGCGCCTGCCATTCACCAGCCCCCAGCCCCAACCCAAGACCCCTCACCGCTTCAACTCTGCAGTGATCTGGGATGAGACAGACATAGGTTCAAGTCCCAGCTCTAGCTGTTGCAACGTTCAGTGAGTTACTTGGTCTTTCTGAGCCTCCATTTCTCATACAAGCTGGGCAAATAATGGTACTTCATTCAAACCTTATGTTGAAGGTTTAATGAAATGACATTAAAAGAGTGCTCATAAGTGGTGGCTAGTATGACTAAAACTTGCCATACCTTGTCCCTTCTAAATCTCCAATTCTCTCCACTCCTAGTCACTGTCTTACATCAGGCCTTAAGACCCCTGAACTACTGTGATGGTTCATTCTCTGCCAAGTTTCCATCTGCTACTGGGATGGCACTTTTCAATAGCACTTCTGCCCACGTCCCTCCCTTGCTTTCTGCTTTCTGAATCCCTCTGCTGGCTCCCTACACCCTCAGAAGGTGCTTATCTTGGTGTTCAGGGCCCTTCACAAATCAGTCACAAGTTTGCCTCCTCACTGCATCCCTCTACTCAATCTATGCCAACCAAATGAGCTGTTCCAGTTCCCTCCACTGCCCACGCTGCCCCACCTCCTGTCTCAGTGCCTGTGGTTTCTCTGCCTACTGAGAACCCCTTGCTGCCCTGAAGACCTCCTTCTGAACACCTGCCTGGGAACAGGCATGGTGCCTGCCTCTCTCCTGGCCTCACTAGCCAGGGGTGTGGGTGGTGGGTATTCATTTCACTCACTGGCTGCGTGACTTTGGTCAAAAGAATTAACCCCTCTGTGTCTCAATTAATGGAGACAACAAAATATCTAACTGTCCTTACACCAGTGCCTGGCCCTTACTAAACTGTAGAAAACGTTAGACGTTCTTAAAAATGAAAAAAAAATTTTGTCAGAGGTTCCCACTGACTGAAATAAACGCCATCAGCTGGTGGTCAATACTCTGACCCTAGCTGGGGTTCCCAACTTCACTTTCCCTCCTTTGCAATGCATTTCCACCTGATTCACTGACTGAGCCAGGCCCTGTAACCATTCCACCCTTTGCACCTGTTGGGTCCTCTGCCTGGAATTCCTTCCCACGTGGGAAACCTCACATCCTTTGAGACCCCAACTCTGGCTCTAACGCCAACTCTAAGGCTATCCCTGATCCTGCTTCTAATTATGGTCCTATTGGGTTGCCCATGTGCTCAGTCACAGTCCTGGCCCCTGTCTCCAACACATGGGAGTTAGTGTCTGGGCTATGCATCTTCACAACCAGCCTTCGGCCCGGTGAAGGAGGCCCAAATTTCCCCAAGGCTGGGTTTGTCTCCCTTCCTCCCCTGGAGCATGAGCACCCGGAAGGCAAGGGTGCACTGCTTTCCCTCCTCCCCCTGCCTAGGTTGCTGCAGGGCTTAGTAATACTGGTGGAAAGACAGGTTTCTCCTCTCCTCTCCTAAGACCGTGGTCGGCAAATTGCGGCTCTTTGGCCCCTTGAGTGTGGCTCTTCCACAAAATACCACGGCCTGGGCGAGTCTATTTTGAAGAAGTGGCGTTAGAAGAAGTTTAAGTTTAAAAAATTTGGCTCTCAAAAGAAATTTCAATCGTTGTACTGTTGATATTTGGCTCTGTTGACTAATGAGTTTGCCGATCACTGTCCTAACAGGTCTAGAATGACAAAACAGAGAGGCCTTTAGGGATCTCTAGTCCAAGTGCCTATTTAACAGATGGGGAAACTGAGGCCAAAGACTTGCTGGAAGTCAAGAGACAGCACCAGGGGGAGTAGGCAGCTCTCCCAGAATGCTTGCCTAGCCACCTGTCTTTGGTAGGTCTTGCTTAGGGCACCCCACCCCTGGCCAGCCCACCTTACCTGAAGCAATCTGCGTGCCAGTCAGTGTTCAGGGCCTGGAGGTACTGGCCATCATAGATCCTCTGGCCGCAGCTTGCACACACGGGCAACTCGCTTCCTGCAGGGGCGGTAAGGGAGCCAGGAACCATGCTTAGCGGAGGCCCGGTTTGGTGCAGGCCTAGCCTGCCCTGTCGACCCCACATGCACCTGCCCAAATCCTCATGCGCGCGCACACACAACACCCAGGCTAGGCAGTCACTGTGCCGAAGGAGAAAGGAGGCAGCTTTGAGTCTTGCTGAGACCTTGGTGAAATTACCAAGACTCTCTAGATCTCAGTTATCCTATCTATAAACTGACTGTAAACTGAAGAGGATCAGATGTCTACTCTCCAGCAACAGCATTCTTCAACTCAAGGTAAATGGGGAGTAAGAAAGCTGCAGGATTTAGAAATAAGGCAGCGGGTGACATTCTTGTCACAACTCCCTTTCTCCCCTGCCTGCCCAGAAAAAGGAACTAAGAGGACCCTTCAAGTCCAGGTAGGGATTAGATAGGGCTGGACGGGTGCATCCTGGGTTGAAACCCCTAGGAGGGGAAGGGCAGGAAGCCCAGAGGGGCCAGCCCCAAATGAGCTTTGGCTATGTCCTGGCCTGACCAGAGGCTGGGACTGCAGGGCTGGGCACTCCCAGACACCTGCTCCAGGGAGCCTGGCACCTCCACAAGCTAGCCACTAGGCATGCTTAGTCATCCTTGGAGCCTGGCATGGTTAGAACTGGGGTGGGCCCTGGAAGATCCCCCAAGCCTGCCCTTCCTCACTGTACGGATGGGGAGACTGAGGCCTGGAGAGGTTAAGGCTTGATGGGTCATACAGCAGGCTCCCAGGCCACGGCCTGTGCCTCCACGAGGACCCAGGGACCTATGGTAGGGGCAGAAGGGCGATGGTGAGGTGGGCCCTTGTTCCAAGTAGGCCTTCAGGGGCCTGGCGGGCAGCCAGGTGGATGGCAGGGCTGGAGGGTCTGCCTAGTCAGGACCAGGTGGGCCTATGTGATGGTGCAGCTGAGGAAACCCTGGGAAGGAGACCTGACCCTGCTCTGGGCTGGGGGAGTTTTGGGGGATCCTGGTCTTCATACCCTAACTGCGGTGGAGTCCCAAGTCTTGAGCCCCAATAAGGGGAAGGGGCTGAAGAGGAGGCTGGGATTAGTCATCCTCCCCGCCAATACTGCTGGCAGGGAGCGAGGGAGTGCGGGCCCTCAACAAACTGCCAAGGACTCCCTGGAGGTTCATCTGGACTCTGCCCATTCGGCCCCCCAACCACCGGTACCGGGAGGGGGCGGGGGAGGCAACTATGCGGCCCCCACCTGTACAGACGGGGAAACTGAGGCCCAACAGCTAGCGCCTGGCTCAAGGTCACGGAGCCAAGCAGGCGCCAGACGGCAACTCGGACCCAGGGCTGCGGCTTCCCTAGAACCGCTTTCTTCCCAGACAGGGTCAGACTGGGTAAGGGGGGCCTGAGGCAGGCCCCGGGTGGGCAGAGCACGCAGCTGACGGCCGGGCTGCGGGTGGGGGGCAGTGCCTGAGACTCTTACCGGGTGGTCGTCGGTCGGGGAACAGGGGAAGGCGGGAAGAAAGGGAGGAGGGGCTCTCCCCACGGGAGGGCAGCCCACCCAGGGCGGAAGAGGGGAAACCGGGTGGGAGCGTGTCAGGGAGGGGCCTGCGGGCTTCGGAAGGTCGAGCTCGTCCCCAAGGAGGCAGGGGCGCGGCCTCGCGGCAGACCCGGCCTCCGTAGCGGCCGGGCCCGGCCCCCTCCCGAGCCCCCGGCTCCCTCCAGAAGGCGCCTCCGCCCGCCCGGCCCCAGGTGGGCGCCCAGCCCGGCCCGCGCCCCGCGCACCTTCCTCTCCCATACGTTCTTCCCTCCAGGTGCAACAAAGTAGCGTCAACCTCATGCACTCGGCGGGAGGCGGGGCCCGGCGGCGCTGGGGCTGGGGGCGACCCGGGCCCCGCGAGCTGGCCCGCAGCCGCCGCCGGCCCGGGAGGCGGAGGCGGAGAGAGCGGGCCCGGCCGGGGTGGGCTCCGGCTGGCGGCGCCGCAGCCGCCTCTCGGACACCGGCTCCCGCACCGGCTCCGCGCCACGGCGGCCTGGGGATGGAGCGGAGGGGCGGGCCGGGGCGGGGCCTCCGAGCTGCGGCAGGAGGCGGGGCGGGGCGGAGAGGGGCGGGGAGGCGGCGAATTGCCCTGCGCGGCCCCGCCCCGCGCCCCCGCGGCGCCCCGCCCCTACCAACTCCTCCGCCCCTTCATTCATCTTTCCCGAGCGGCTGCTCCCTCCCGGCGCCCGGAGGCGGAGACACGTCAACCGAGAACTGAGGCTTACGCGGGGCCACCTCGGCGCGTTTAGAAGCCCCAAGAAGGGGCCTCAGTTTCCCGGCAGGAACCCCCTTCTGACCCGAGGCAGCTGGATGGAGGCCAAGAGCTGGGACTTGAGCTGGAGGAGACTTTGTGGACCTTGAGGACCGTGGTGGCCGCCTTGGGGAGGGAAGGCGATGGCCCAAGGCTCAGGCCCTCACCAGCTAGGCAGGGAGCTAAGGGAGCAGGACCTGGGGGAGGGGTGACCTTCTGCCAGACCGTGACAGATGTGCTCGGGGCTGTGCTCTTTCCAGCGCTGGAGACTTGATGCTGGCGCTGCCCTGCCCAGGGTTCAGGAGGAGGAACAGATGAACAGGGTTTTGGCCGAGGGAAGTGGCCAGAGGAATTGGTTGGTTCCCAAAGCACAGGTGCCCAGTTCAGCACTAGAAGGGTGTAGCAGCCTGCCTAGAAGTGGAGAATCCTAGAATGCTCCCTGGGGAGGAGCGACCCTATCTCCCCCTAGGCCCACCCTCCCCCTTTATCCGATTGCCCAGGAAGCTATGAGCAGAGAGGTTGAGCCATGTGCCCAAGTGAATAAAGGCAGAGGTACCCAGACTCTGGCTTCAGCCATCACATTTGCTAGACTTCTCTTGCCAGGGCCCTGGCCAGTGGCCTGTAAGGCCAGGCACTCAGCCCTGGTGCAAAACTATTACCTTGGGGGGTATTCAAATCTTGATTTCTAATCATAAAGAAGCAGGGCTTTAAAAATACTTAATATTTAGACAGACACTAGTGCCCCCACTGCCTTCTGGTCAGATGGTCCCAGAGCACTTACAGGAAAGTGTCCCCCCAAGGAGACATGGAGGTCCTCAGAGGCTGTACAATGTCTTTGCGTTTCTGTAGGGCATGTCTCAGATAAGATCCCGGCAGGAAACAGGAGCACTCAGTGGGGATTATTGAGCAGAGTTTAATAAAGGAGGCTTTACAATGGATCGGGCAGGGTTAAGGGAAACCAATGAGACAGGCACACTCCCAGGGGGTGGCAGCAGTCACTGCCCCAGGGAGGAGGGGCTTAGGAGAGGGCCACAGTGCAGGGTGAAGGGAGTGCTCAGAGTGGACCTGGAAGGGCTACGGGCCTGTCCTCGGTTAGCTGAGTGATATTACCTAGTCTTAACAAAACTAACCCACACAGAATGGACTTGTGTCTGCAAAAGATTGCTGAAAAGAAAGCAGAGATAGACAACAATGCTAATACTGCAAGAAGACTGACAAAATAGAGCTGGCATTTCCATCCTAGTTGGAGCTCCTTGTCAGAAACATTTCCTGGTGAGACCAGTAACCGGCTCATCAGATCTGACACATTCAGTCACATTGCTCATTCAATGCATTGCCTTTTTAAAACTGAAAGCAAAAAGGAATTTTGTACTTTTAACAAAGGAAACAATTCAAAAATTGTTTATCTCATCTTTAGAGCATTCCTCTTAAACTCTTTTTGCATTGATATATGAACATATTTTATTATTTGTATAGTCAAGTGTGTATATAATTTATAAGTGAATACGTGTACATGTGTGTGATAGGGTACAGATCTTAATTTGGGTGCAAATTAAGAGCTCTGGCTTCAATGTGTTAGGTTTTAGGTGCCCATTTGCAATCCAGGTGGCAAATATATATACTAGTATTTGCTAAAAAATCTTTTATTGATGGGATTCACGATAAAAATTTTCTAGACAAGGGGCTAAGAGTCCTGTGGGAAAGGCTGTATTACTCCAGATCAGTGATTAGGATTTGTGTAAACTGGTGCCCGGCTGAACACAAACTGGTGATAAGTGAGAGGTCCCGTGAGGACACTGTCACAGGTTGAGCCCAAGACTGTTACCCAGGTCAGAATCCGGAGCCCGAGTTGTCCTAGCCTAGGGAAGAAAAGAGAGCTGGCATCATGGGATCCATGCTGTCCGACTCAGTCTGCCTCCTCCTCACCCAGACACATGGCTCAGTGACTCCCTCACTCCCTCCTTGAACTGCAGACACAAGGACCCAAATGTCTACGTGGCATCTTCACTTGGGTGGGAAATGGGCCTATCAAACTTAATGCATCCAGGCCAGAGCTCTTAATTTGTGTCTGGGCCTGCTCCTCCCCAGGTGTTTCTTGTCTCAGTAAATGCCACCACCGTCATCCAGCGTGGTGCAGGCCAAAACTTGCAGGTGCCCTTGACTTGACTCATTCTCTCTCCCTACTCCTTGCATCTGACCCATCAGCAAATCTTATTGGCTCTCGGTACAAAATATATCCAAAATCTACCAGTTCTCCCCACCTCTCTGCTCTAGCTGTACTTTTAGTGTAACAGCCCCAAGTCTGTCCCCCCTGTTACCCTTCAGAGCCTCTGAACAAATGGGTGAAAACCTGACATTTCCTTGCTTTTAAATCCAAAGCCCTTGAACCCTTATGGGATGTAGCACCTGGCTACTTCTTTGCCCTTATTATAATAATTATTATTTTTTATTCTTCCTCATTTTTGTTAACCAAGGTGCACCTCTCTGCTGTTCTGACTTCCTAGGTATGCACTTATCACAGGGGTTTTGGCCTGAGGTCAGGTGTCCTCAACCGTTCCAAGTATCTTAACATTCTTTGTCATTCTTTGTCTCCTTCCCTGGCTTTTAATCTTCATAGCATGGATTCACTTGACATTACAGTTAATAATTTATTCAATGTATTAGTTTCCTGTGGCTGCCACAAGAAATCACCACAAACTTGGAAGCTTAAAGCAACAGAAATTAACTTTTTCACATTTTTGGAGGCCAGAAGTCTCAAATCAGTTTTCCTGGGCCAAAGTCAAGGGCCACAATCCTTCCAGGGGCTCTAGCAGAAAATCAGTTCTTTTCCTCTTCTAGCTGCTGCTGCTTCTTCTTCTTCTTCTTCTTCTTCTTCTTCTTCTTCTTTTTAATATATTTTATTGATTTTTTACAGAGAGGAAGGGAGAGGGTAGAGAGTTAGAAACATTGATGAGAGAGAAACATTGATCAGCTGCCTCCTGCACACCCCCTACTGGGGATGTGCCCACAACCTAGGTACATGCCCTTGACCGGAATCGAACCTGGGACCTTTCAGTCTGCAGGCCGACGCTCTATCCACTGAGCCAAACTGGTTTCGGCTCTAGCTTCTTCTTAAAAAAAAAAAAATGCAATAAAGATCACATAATATAAATGTACTATTTTAACGATTTTTAAGTGTACATTTCAATAGTGTTAAGTATTGTATATTCACACTGTTGTGAAAGAGATCTCCAAAACTTTTCATCTTGCCAATCTAAAACTCAACACACATTAAACAAAAAATCCCTTCTCTCCTTCCCCTCTAGCCCATGATAATCACCATTCTACTGCCTGTTTCTATGAATTTGGCTATTTTAGATACCACATATCAATGGAATCACACAATATTTGTCTCGTGACTGGCTTATTTCACTTAGTATAATATCCTCTAGGTTCATCCAGGTTTTGGCATGCAACATTCCCTTCCCTTTTAAGGCTGAATAATATTCCAGTGTATCACATTTTGTTTATTCATTCGTCTGTAGACATTTAGGTTGCTTCCACTTCTTGGCTATTGTGAATAATGCTGTTATGAACATGGACATGTAAATATTTTTTAGAGATCTTGCTCTCAATTCTTTTTAAAAAAATATATTTTTATTGATTTCAGAGAGGAAGGGAGAGGGAAAGAGAGATAGAAACATCAATGATGAGGGAGAATTATTGATCGGCTGCCTCTTGCACACCCCCGACTGGGGTTATATACCGGCATGTGCCCTTGACGGGCATCAAACCTGGGACCTTTCAGTCTGCAAGCCGATGCTCTATCCACTGAGCCAAACCAGCTAGGGCTTGCTTTCAATTCTTTTGGGTATATACCTAGATGTAGGAATGCTGGATCATATGATAGTTCTATTTTTAATTTTTTGAGGAATCTCCACACCATTTTCCATAGTGGCTTCACCATTTTACATCCCTACCAACAGTGCACAAGAGTTCCAACTTCTCTACATCCCTGTCAACAATTATCTTTTGATTTTTTGATAGTAGCCATCCTAATTGATGTGAAGTGATATTTCATTGTGGGTATTTTTTTGGAGAGACTAGTTCAGAATTTTTATTCTCATATAATCACAATGTACATTTGGGAATGTGATGTAATTTAAATATTCACATCAGAAAAAATAGTAAATCGATTAATTAATTCGTAAGTCTTTTATGAGAGGAAAAGTAAATAAGGATGTTTAACAAAGGGAAGGATTTAATGGAGATAGGTTGTCAATTTAGAAAACTTCTTTTCATCTTTTTTATCTTGACCTGTAGAGATTCCATAGATATATCTGATAAGTTTTAATTTTCCTCTGCAATATTTAGGCTATTTTTTTGAGATGTCAATTAGTGCTTTGTGCTTTTAATTTGCATTTCTCTACTGACTAGTGATGTTAGGCATCTTTTCATATGTTTGTTAGTCAATTGTATATCATCTTTGGAGAAATGTCTATTCAGGTCCTTAGCCCATTAAAAAAAAAGTCTTTATTAATCTCAGAGAGGAAGGGAGAGGGAGAGGGAGAGAGAGAGATAGAGGCATTGATAATGAGAGAGAATCATTGATTGGCTGCCTCTCGATTATATACCCAATGATACTATATTAAGTATACAATATAGTATCATTGGGTATATAATCGAGCATGATTGGGAATCTAGCCTGCAACCTTGGCATAGCCCTGACAGGGAATCGAACTGTGACCTCCTGGTTCATAGGTTGATGCTCAGCCACTGAGCTACCACAGCGAGGCCCTTTGCCCATTTAAAAAGTATATATTTTTATTGATTTCAGAGAGGAAGGGAGAGGGAGAGAGATAAAAACATCAATGATGAGAGAGAAAACATTGATTGGCTGCCTCCTGCATGCCTGCTTCCTGGGATCAAGCAGGCATGTGCAACTTAGGCATGTACCCTGACCGGGAATCAAACTGTGACCTCCTGGATCATAGGTTGATGCCAACCACTGAGCCATACCGGCCAGGTATTTGCCCATTTTTTAACCGGGTTGTTTGACTTATTGTTATTGAGTTGTAGTTCTTTGTATATTCTGAATATTAACCCTTTATCAAATACAGAGGTGGGCAAAAGTAGATTTACAGTTGTGAGTATGCGAAACACAGACTTTATTCTTGTATTGTTATTGATTAATTATTGTATTATTTTCCATATGAACAACTGTACACTACTTTTATCCACCTCCGTATATGATCTGCAAATATTTTCTCCCACTATAGGTTGTTTTTTTCACTCTGTTGATCCTTTGATGCACAAATGTTTTAAGTTTGATGTATTCGCATTTGTCTTTTTTTGTTGTTGTTGCTTGTGCTGTTGGTGTCTTATCTAAAAAATCATTGCCAAGTCCAATATCATGAAGCTTTTCCCCTATGTTTTTTATAGGAAACATAGAATTTTCCTAGAGGGAACTTATAGTTTGAGTCTTATGTTTAAGTCCGTTTTGGGTTAATTTTTGTCTATGGTATAAGAGAGTGGTCGGCAAACTCATTAGTCAACAGAGCCAAATATCAACAGTACAACAATTGAAATTTCTTTTGAGAGCCAAATTTTTTAAACTTAAACTTCTTCTAACGCCACTTCTTCAAAATAGACTCGCCCAGGCCATGGTATTTTGTGGAAGAGCCACACACAAGGGACCAAAGAGCCGCATGTGGCTCGCGAGCCGCAGTTTGCCGACCACTGGATAAGATAAAGGGTTCAACTCCTTTTGCAAGTGGATATCCAGTTTTTCCAACACCATTTGCTGAAGGGAATGTCCTTTCTCCATTGAATGTTCTGGGCATCCTTGTTGAAAATAATTTGACCAAAAATTTCTCAGGGCTCTGTATTCTATTCCATTTGGCCCATTTATCTATCTTTATACCAGTACCACATTATTTTGATTACTATAGCTTTGTAATATGTTTTGAAATCAGGAAATGTGAGTCCTCCAACTTTATTCTTCTTTTTCAAAATTGTTTGGTCCTTGAGATTTTATATGAATTTTAGGATTAATTTTTCTATTTCTGCAAAAGATACCATTGGGATTTTGATTGAGATTGCATTGAATTGGTAGATTGCTTTGGGTAGTATGAACATCTTAACAAAATTAAGTCTTTCAATCTATGAATATGGGATCTTTCCATATATATGTGTCTTATTTAATTTTTTCAGCAATGTTTTGTAGTTTTTGATGTATGTCTCATTTCCATAGTTGAATTCTTAAGAATTTTATTCTTTTTGACATTATTGCAAATAGAATTGTTTTCTTAATATCCTTTTGGATTGTTCATTGTAGGTGTACAAAACCACACTTATTTATTTATTTATTTATTTATTTATTTATTTACTTATTTATTTTAATCCTCACCTGAGGATATTTTCCATCGATTTTTAGAGAGAGTGGAAGAGAGAGGGAAAGACAGAGAGAAATATCTATGTGAGAGAAACACATCAATTGGTTGCCTCCTGCACACACCCCGACCAGGGCGCGGTCCAGGGAGGAGCCTGCAACCAAGGTACATGCCCTTGACCGGAATTGAACCTGGGACTCTTCGGTCAGCAGGTCTATTCACTGAGCCAAACCTGCTAGGGCACAACTGATTTATTTTTAATTATTTTATTTAATTAAACATTTTCCCCAAATTTTTGGCATCTGTTTTTTTTGTGTGTTAAGTTTGTATCTTACAAATTTGCTGGATTCATTTATTAGTTCTAACAGATTGTGTGTGTGTGTGTGTGTGTGTGTGTGTGTGTGTGTGTAATCTTTAGGATTTCCTACATATAAGATCATGTCGTCCATGAACAGAGATAATTTTGTTTCTTTCCAATTTGGATTCCTTTTATTTCTTTTTCTTGCCTAATGTTCTGGATAATATTCTGTAGAAGAAGTGGTGAGAATAGGCATCCTTGTAATATTTCTGATCTTAGAGGAGAAACTTTCAGCCTTTCTTCAGAGAGTATGATGTTAGCTCTGAACTTATCATTTATGGACTTTATTATGTTGAGGTCATTTTCTTCTATTCCTAGTTTGTTGAGTGGTTTTTATCATGAAAGGTTATTGAATTTTGTCCAATGTTTTTTCTGCACCTATTGAAATAATCATGCGATTTTTATTCTTCATTCTGTTAATATGTTGTGTTATATTGGTTGATTTTTATATGTGAACCATACTTGCCTTCCAGGAATAAATCCCACATGGTCATGGTATATCATCCTTTTAAGATGCTGTTAAATTCAGTTTCCTAGTACTTTATTGAGAATTTTTGCATCAATATTCATCAGAGATATTGGTCTGTAGTTTTCTTTCTTTCCCCTCAAAAATCAATCAATCAGTCAATCAGTGTTAAAATATCTAGCTTTATTGAGGTATAATTGACAAATAAAATTTGCATATTTTATTTGTTATATAATAGGATGTTTTTATATACCTATGCATCGTGAAATGATTTCCACAATCAAACTAATTAACATTTTAACATTTTCATCACCTGACATAGTTGCTTTTTGTGTGTGTGTGGTGAGAACACTTAAGGTCCACTCTCTTAGGAAATTTTAAGTATACAATATAGCATCATTGGGTATAGTCATCATGCTGTACATTTGATCTCCAGAACTTATTCGTACTTCATAACCGAAACTTTGGACCCATTAAACAACATCTCCCTATTTCCCCTACTCCCTAGCTCCTGACAACCACGATTCTACTCTCTGCTTCTATGACTCTGATTTTTTAAAATTCCACATGTAAGTGATACCATGTAATAGTTTTCTTTCTGTGTCTGGCTTATTCTACTTAGCATAATGTCCTGTAGGTTTGTCCATGTTGTTGCAAATGGAAGGATTTTCTTCTTTTTCTTAGGGCTGAATAATATTCTATTATAATTGTATATATACAACATGTTTCCTTTATCTATTCATCTGTTGATGGATACTTAGGTTGTTTCCATATCTTAGCTGTGTTAAATAATGCTGCAATAAACACAGAAGTGCAGATATCTCTTCTAGATTTAATTTTCTTTGCATGTATACCCAGAAGTGGGATTGTTGGGTGATAGGAGTTAATTTTTAATTTTTTTGAGGAATCTCCACACCATTTTCTGTAGTGTCTGATCCAATTTACATTCCCACCACCAGTGTCCAAGAGTGCCCTTTTCTCCACATCCTCTACAACACTTGTTACCTTTTTTTTTTTCTTAAATAATAGTCATTTTAACAGGTGTGAGGTGATATCTCATTGTGGTTTTGATTGGCATTTACATTACCTGATGATTGATGATGCTGAGCACATTTTCATATACCTGCTAGCCATTTGTATGTCTTCTTTTGAGAAAAGTCTATTTGAGTTCTTTGCCCATTTTAAAATCAGGTTTTATGATTTCTTGTTTTTGCTATTGAGTTGTTTGAATTCCTTATGTGTATTGGATATTAGCCTATATACAATGTGTGGCTTGGAAATATTTTCTCCCATTCCATAGGTTGCTGGAAATATTGGATACTAGATATTCAGATGCAGAAGAATATCCACAGTTTGTTTCTTCACTCTGTTGATTGTTTCCTTTGCTGTGCAGAAACTTTTTAGTTTGATGCAATTCTACTTGTCTATTTTTGCTTTATCTGTGCTTCTGGAGTCATATTAAAACAAACCAACATTGCTCTGACCAATGCCAAGAAGTTTTCCCCTATATTTTCTTCTAATATTTTATATTTTTAGGTCTTCTGTTTGTCTTTAATCCATTTCGACTTGACTGTTGCATATGGTGTGAGATAAAGGTCCATTTTCATTCTTCTGTATCTGAATATCCAGTATCCAATTTTTTCAGCACCAGTTACTAGTATGCAGAGACTATCTTTACCCATTGTGTGATTTTGGCACCCTCATTGAAGATCAGTTGATTGTAAATGCATGGGTTTATTTCTGCATTTTCTATTCTTTTTCTTTCTTTTTTTTTTTTGAAGAAATTTTATTTTATTTATTTTAAAATATATTTTTATTGATTTCATAGAAGAAGGGAGAGGGAGCGACAGAAACATCAATGATGAGAGAGAATCATTGATTGGTTGCCTCCTGCATGCCCCCTACTGGGGATCAAGCCCGCAACCCAGGCATGTGCCCTTGACTGGAATTGAACCCGGAACCTTTCAGTCCACAGGCTGACGCTCCATCCACTGAACCAAACCAGCTAGGGCCTGTACTCTGTTCTGTTCCATTGGTCTATATGTCTGTTTTTATTACTATAGCTTTGTGATAGCAGGAAGTGTGATGTCTCTAGCTTTGTACTTCATGCTTTCAGCTGTTTGAGGTCTTTTGTAGTTCCATATGAATTTTAGAATTGTTTCTGTAAGGGAATGTGGGCTGAAGACCTCCTGTTCAGCCATTTTGCTGATGTCACTTCTCTGTAGGTTTTTCTTCTTGTGGTGTCTTTGTCTGGCTTTGGTATCAGGGTAATGCTGGCCTCTTAGAATGAACTTGGAAGTGTTTTCTCCTTTTTAATTTTTGTAAGAGTTTCAAGAGGATTGGTCTAAGTTTGTCTTTAAATGTTTGGTAGGATTTTTTTTTTTTTAAATATACTTTATTGATTTTTTACAGAGAGGAAGGGAAAGGGATAGAGAGCTAGAAACATCGATGAGAGAGAAACATCGACCAGCTGCCTCCTGCACACCCCCCACTGGGGATGTGCCCGCAACCAATGTACATGCCCCTGACCGGAATCGAACCCGGGACCTTTCAGTCCGCAGACCGACGCTCTATCCACTGAGCCAAACCGGTTTCGGCTTGGTAGGATTCTTTAGTGAAGAAATCTGATCCTGGCTTTTTATTTTTTAATTGGGAAATGTTTGATTACTGATTTAATCTCCTTACTTGTTATTGGTCTGTTCAGATTTTCTATTTTTTCAGTCTTGATTGAGTCTTGGTAGGTTGTATGTTTTTTTAAAGTAATATATTTTTATTGATTTCAGAGAGGAAGGAAGAGGGAGAGAGAGATAGAAACATCAATGATGAGAGAGGACCATTGACTGGCTACCTCCTGCTGCCTCCCACTGGGGACTGAGCCAGCAACCCAGGCATGTGCCCTGATTGGGAATCGAACTGTGATCTCCTGGTTCATAGGTTGATGCTCAACCTCTGAGCCAAGCTGGTCAGGTGGTAGGTTGTATGTTTTTTGGAATTTATCAATTTCTTGTAGGTTATCCAAGTTGTTGCCATGCAATTCTTTCAATTTCTTATAATAATACATATGATTGCACTTGGGGCCCACCCTGATGATATAGGATAATCTTCCCAGCTCAAGACTCTTAATCACATTTGGGCTGAATTATGTCCCACCCAAATTCATACATTGAAGTCCTAACTCCAGTACCTCAGAATGTGACTGTGTTTGTTGACGAAGTCTTTAAAGAGGCAACTAGGTTAAAATGAGGTCACTAGGGTGGAACCTAGGCCAATAAAACCAGTGTCCTTATAGGAAGAGGAAATTAGGTCACAGAAATGCACAGAGGGAAGACCATGTGAGGATAGAGGGAGAAGATGGCCATCTGCAAGTGAAGGAGCGAGGCCTGAGAAGGAACCAACCCTGCCAACACCTTGATCTTGGACTTCCAGCCTCCAGAACTGTGCGGAAATAAATTTCTGTTGTTAAAGGCCCCCCAACACACACACACACACACACACACACACACCCGGTCTGTGGTACTTTGTTATGGCAGCCCAACCAGTCTAATACAGTAATATTTATAAGGCTCCAGGGATTAGGACCTGGATATCTTTGGGGCTATTATCAGTACACTTGCTTGCCATCTGTCTACCACAGTGTATAACTAGGGATAGCAGGGAGTTTATAGATTTTGTTCTTAAAACAGTGTCTGTCCTTAAGGAGTTTACATTCTGCTATGGAGAGTTAATAAAAAAAGAAGGAAAATCTAGAGAAAAAGAAGGCAGGGGCAGGGTGAGAGTGCTGCACAGGGGAGGGGAGAGTTTGCAATTTTAGGGGATAGGGAAGAAGGACCTTCTGAGAAGGTGACATTTGAGTCAAGACCTAAAGGAGATGAGGGAGCCAAGCACATTGATAGCTGAGGACAGTGCCTTCTGGGCAGGAGAGACAGCAGACGTGGAGGCCTGCAATGGGGGGCCGGCTGCCCACAGAAAGAACAAGAGGGCCTGTGTAACCGCATGGCCTGGTGGAGGGCTGAGTAGCAGGATGTGAGGTCAGAACAGCTGGTGCAACTCAGGTAGGGGCTTCTAAGCCACTGAAAGGCTGCTGGCTTTGTGCCTGAGTGAGATGAGAGCCATTGCAGGATTTTGAGCAGACACATGACCTGAACTGACTTACATTGTAAGAGAATTGTTTTGGCTGCTGTGTGGAGAGAAGGCTGCTTGGAGAGCCAGGGCAGAATCGGGGAACCAGTTAGGAAGCTGTGTAGTAATCCAGGCACTGGCTGCTGGCGGACCAGGGCATGGCCCCTGGAGGTTGTGAGAAGTGGCTGGACTCTGGATATCTTCTGAAGATAGTTTCATCGCAGAATCTGCTGGCGAGTCTGCTATGGGAAGTGGGAGGAGAGGCCCCAGAGATGGCTCCAAGCTGCCAGCCTGATCCACTGGAGTTGCTATTTACTGAGCTGGGGACGGAGGGGTGGCGTGTGGGGTGGGGGAACCATGCTATGCACTAATGCCTTTGAGACTTCCAGGTAGAGATGTAAGAACTGGCCTTGGGTGTGCAAGCCTGCAGCTTATGGGAGAGGTCTATGCTGGAGGTTATCACTTGGGGAGTTGCCAGTTCATGGGTTGTGTTTAAAGCCATGAACCATAAGAAATCATGCTGCCCCCAGCTGGGGCTGGCCAACTTTCAGAGGCCAGAGAACTGAAGAGGCACCACAGGGATATTTTTGTGGAAGGAATAAATGAATGAATGAATGAATGAATGAATGAATCTCCTTTGCCACTATTCTTGGGCAGGCTGTCACTCCTCACTGATTGCCACAGCAGCCCCCTGTGGGTCTCCATGAACCCACCCCCTACCAACTTCAGATTCACCTTCCATCTTTTCTTAGCTCCGCCCTGTCTCACTAGGGCACTCTCACTGTCCTGCCCTCTAGGCCTTTACACGGGCTGCTCTCCCTGCTCGAAAGGCACGGCCCTCCGCCCTGATTTATTCTTTGTCTGATAAATTGCTTTTTGCACTCTACTAGCCTCCAGGAAGCTATCTCTGAGCATCATCCCATCCTCTTTCTCTTTTCATCCCAACTCCTTCTGGCACTGCAGAGGTCCTTTCGGACAAATGCAAGATAGTCCAGTCTGCCTACTCCATCCACACTCCCAACAAATAGCTCCCTAGCCACCCTTCTGACTTAGGGGTGTGTCACTGGCCCTGGGGTCTGCCCCAGGAGGTCAGATGCAGGCATGAGGCCATGTAGTCCCTGGAAGTGGACTTGGTGGTTTGGGGAAGGAATTCCGGAATCTGGTATCCAGAGCGTAGTCTAGAAGGGAGTTGTAGGCATGGCCCCAGGCCCCATGGATTTCTGACCCCAAAGGGAGGGGGATGTCTCTGCGGATGGGTGCATCTAAGAGTGATACTGAGTCTCCCAGTGCCACCTGCAGGTGACATTTGTTATATTTTATTTTTAAATGAAAGTTTTAGCTTTTTAAAAAATATATATTTTTATTGATTTCAGAGAGGAAAGGAGAGGGAGAGGGAGAGAGAGATAGAAACATCAATGATGCGAGAGAATCATTGATTGGCCGCCTCCTGCACGCTCCCCACTGGGGATTGAGCCCTCAACCTGGGCATGTGCCCTTGACTGGAATCGAACCTGGGACCCTTCAGTCTGCAGGTTGATGCTCTATCCACTGAGCCAAACTGGCCAGGGCTGTTATGTTTTATAAGGAAGTGAAGTGGAACCTTACTTGGTCATGTGTGAGAGTGGATGTTTCGGAGGAAAACATGTCTTCTAGTTTTCGTAGGTAGGGCCATTTTCTCCTTTCTGTACTGCTGTTCACCAAGGCTAAGGGTTTGGTCTGGATAGAAGGGTCACTTTTGTTTACTCCTCCTCTCCAGCTGCACCCTCAGTGCTCAGAGGCCACCACCAGTCCCTGTGCTCGTCTTAGTTCTATGGGGCAAGGGCTGGGGACAGTGTGGCTGGGTAGGTGAGCCCATCTCCAGAGGAGACCCACCGTGGGCAGGTGTGTGTGTGTGTGTGTGTGTGTGGGTGTGTGTGTGTGGGGTGTTGAGGGGAGGGCTGGCTGGCCCTGTTTCCCCTACAAAGGGGTTTTAATTGTTAAAGGACAATCCAAACTTGGAGAAGGATCATACCTCAGAAGCCAACAGCAGGGGATTCTGGTAAACAGCCCCCCAAATACACCTTGAACAGTGGAGGTTTCCCAAGTTCGAGCCCTGTTCCCTACCTGGGCTAGGAGCTGACGGCAGACGAGGGCATTACAAAGGAGGCCAAGACACAGTTTCCTTTAAAATATTTTCATTTATTAGTCTTTTTTGAAGCAGTTAATCCTCTTTTCTTATTTTAAAAAATGTGTGTTTCATCCAGAGTTATACCAAAGTGATTAAAATGAATTTTCTTCTGGGGATATAGCTCCCCAGATCAGAAAAAAAAATTTTTTTTCAATTAATCACAAAAATAAAATCAAGAGAAAACATCAACAATCAAAAATAATCCCCAAATATCCAGGACAAAAAATAAAATATTTATTGATCTATCACAGCGAGACACAAAGAGATGGGCGGGGCAGGGGTGGGAGATGCTGTGAAGTACAGTGGCTCGAGGGAGGGATGGGGGATACAGTACTGCGTGGGGGGACCCAGGTTAGGGAGGAGATTCCTGCCGCCCCCGCTGGCACAGCCCCTCACACCCTGGGCCCCTTTGTAGGGGTGTGTGTGGTGGGGCAAAGGCAGGGCACATGCTGCCATGACAGGTTAACCAGGTTGGTGGTTGGGGTGCCCAGCCAGCTAGTGGTGCCAGGCGGACAACTGAGGGCAAGGATGGATGGATGGATGGATGGATGGATGGATGGATGGATGGACAGATGGGCGGATGAATTCCACAAGAGAAAGAGGGCTATTCCCATTGGCGTTCTTCTGATCGGAGGTGCCCCAGATATGGGGAATAGTGATTGGTGGAGGAGAAGGGGGCCAACGGGGCCAAGAGATGGTGTGACCGAATCCAGCTTGAGGTTTGTGATGCTTGGGTACCAACTGGACCGCAGCCAGGGGTGGGTCCTGGTGGGCAGGGGGAGGTGGGACTGCCCAGGAAGTGTCTGCACCATTTTCAGAGGAGCCCCAGGGAGGGGACTTGCAGAGGGGCTGCCCTTCCCTCCTCCCTCCCCGGGGAAGATGAGAGCACCAGCACTTAGCACCAAGTTCCCCTGGAGATGGAGAGTGTACGGAGGGGGAGCTCCTGGGTGGGAAGGGGGTGGGGGCAGGGGGCCAAGCCCACCCACCCCTCGCCTCTGAAGTAGGGGCTTCCCAGGGCCCACTTGGCCACCGTTCTCTTGTTTCCTTGTCCTGTGGATTTCCAAGTCCGCCCGGCCAGCCCTGTCCCCTCCAGAGGTGGGGACTTAGGAGGGGGCGTAGAGGGGAGGGTCACAAAGGGTTTACATTCTCCACCAAGCAGTAGCACCAACGTTGATGAGGTCGTGAGTCAGGGGTCCTGGGAAGCTCACTTTCTCTTCCGGCCACAGGATTTCCCCAGGCAGGCTCCACCTGGGTGGGAGGGGGCACACACAAGGTTAGTCTGGCCCCTCGCCATTGCTGCTCAAGCCACTGCCCACTGACCAACTCCAGCATCATCACAGTGGGGAACAGAGGCTCCAAGAAGCCTCCAGAAGCCTGGGCTCCACCCCAGGCCTAACTCTCATCGTACAAACTCCCACTGGACAGGTGGGTGGGACCAGGGCTCAAGATGTGGTTGAGGAAACCAAGTCTCAGGGAAGGGAAGAGGCCAGGCCATGGGTCCAGGTCTGGGAAGGACTGGCCTGGGCAAGGTCTCTATACTCTGAATCCACTACATCTGGGGAGCCTTTAGTGAGGGACTCAGAGCACCCCCCAACAAGGGAGATAGTGTGACAAACATGCCTCAAATAAGTAAACTGAGGCTAACTTGGGACTGGACCCCAGGACGCCTGCCCTCTCCTGGGGAGGGTCTGATTGGTAAACCTTGTTTCTAATCACCAGGCACCATGTTCTGGTTGGAGGGCCTGGAGTAGTTCCTACCCTGTGGGAGATAGACGTGGCTTGTTATCGCCACCTGGTGGCAGTGAGAAGCCAAGTGGGGCAGGGATGGGCATCTGTGCGAAGCTCACCCAGGGTGTTTGGCAAGCAATGGGTTATGGCCACAGGCATCACTAGGCACCCTGGAAAGGTCAGGCTGGTCTTGCCTCAGCCTCTCCCAGCCCTGGCCTTGCCTCAGCTGCCTCATCTGTGCGGCGGGAAGCAGGTGGGGGTGGAAGGGAATCCAGTCTGAGCAACCATAGGGGTGGAGCTGCGGCTCCTTTCGGTCTCCCTTGGGCATTGTTGGGAGGAGCTCGGGAGGTGGTGGTGATCAGGACCCACTCCACACACTTCCAGAAGCATGTATGCATTTTGAGCAAGGGTGTGGCTCAGTGCCAGGTAGTGGCCTCTGCCCACTTTGCCCAGCCTGGGCACCGTGGGTCCCCCTGCCCACCCTTCAGATTTCCCTAACCCTATGGCTCCCATCATCTCATCCATTTTCTCCCTCTGTGTCTGCTCCTCTGAGTTCTTCCCCCACCCCCTGCCTCTTCTCTTTCTCTTGGCTCTTTCCTGAAGGTGGCCGGGGTGTGTGGGGGGGCAGCGTGTGGGCAGCAGGGAGGCAGGGACTGCTAGGCCGGGCCAGGCTGGGTGAGTATGGAGGGTCCTGGGCCTACTCCCAGCTCTGACCATCTGTGCTGGAGGCAGAAGAAGGGAGGAGTGAGGTGTGCAGCTCCTCCAGCCTCCCCACTGCTGCCAGGCTTAGTCCGAAGGTGCTCCCCCGGCTCCCAGACTGATGGGCCCCAGCCTCTGCCTCCATCTCTGCCCCTCCCTCCATGCTTTCTTCCGGGGGTGGCGGCTCTACTCACCTGGGTATCCTAGAGCTCCCAGGGCACCTCCGTAGGGCTTGGGAGGTTTGCCTGTGGAAGGAGAGGTAGGGATTGGGGAGGGGACCAGGCTTTCCCGCCTCTTTCAGAACCCCCGCCATGTGGGGCCTCGATCCTTTCACAGCAGGTTCTGAAGGCCTTGCAGATCATATCCTGCATACAGAGGTCTGAGCAGCTTGGCGGGTGCCCCCTTTCACCATAGCCAGACCCCAGCCTTGCCAGCTAACATGCTGGTATCAGAGAGGTTTTGACCCCCTGGCTACCTGCTGGATGGACCTTGCTCTTCCCTTACAGTTTCTTTCTTTTTCTATGGGAGCTTGTCAGTTTCACCACTTAGACCCCAAGCTCCAGGGTGACCCAGGTGCCTGTCTCCGTCCTGGTACCTAGTCAAGGGCCAGGCTGGGAGCTCTAGGAAACAGAATCCTTGCCTCCTATCCCCACACCCCAGGGCAGAACTGTCAGCTTCTGAGATTCTCCTCAAGCCCCCACACCAGAGGCCCAGCCAAGGGTTGCGGTCATACTAGCCACTCCCTCAACAGGACTCTTCCTCACCACCCCCTGCCCCCAACCCCAGGAAAGGAGCTCAGAGCATTGCTTGAAGTGGGGCCTCTCCTTCTTGCAGACTCACCACCAACTCCCAGGCCCCCAGCTCCGACCCCGGCTCCGGCTCCGCCACCTGCAACACAGGAGAGGGGCGGTGAGTGTGCCACTTCTGGGAGTGGCCAAGGCCTCCTGGCGGCAGGGGCCTCGCTTGAGAGGGGCCAGGTTCTGGGCTTGGGAGCCCTGGCTCTGCCTCACTCACTGTGTGACCTTGGGTAAGTCCCTGGTACTCTATGAGCCTCAGTTTACCCCATCTGGAACATGGTGTTTTAGAAAAGCTGATGCTCCCTGGCCTTGCAAGGGAGGAAGAGAAGAAGACAGGGGAGCCTAGCGTGGTGTAACCTGAGGATATGGGACCCATCCTGGGGCTTGACCTAGCCCTCCTGAGCAGGAGATGAAGCAGGGGAGGGGGAAGGTTGGGGCCAGAGCTGCAGCACAGGGCACAGGGTAGGAAGCCGGGGCATACCTGGGAAAATAGGAGACAATCCGAAGCCCGGTCTTGCAACTCCTGCAGGAGGGACTTGGGGTTGGCATGGGGCAGGACCCACTCCGGCCTCGTCCCCTCTTTCTCTCTGCCCACTACTCCCCCTCCCCTTCTCCATGGCCAGAGTGGCTTTCTTCACAAACCTTGTCCCTGCCTGGCATCCTGGTGTGGGGCCCCATCGCCTCAGCTTGCCAGCCTGGTGCCCAAGGCCCACGGTGCCCCTGACACCGAGGCCTGCCCCTCTGCCCAGGGTGTTTCCTTTCCTGGACTGTCCCCTCTCCCGTCTTCCCTCTCCCTCGTGTCCCTGTGCTAGCTGCAGCCCCAGGGTTTCCTCTGTTAGCCTGGCAGCGCAGAGGATTTCACAGCAGAGATGGCCTTACCTCCTGGGAATGGCCTGGCAGCTCCTAGGACACCTCCAAGGCCAGCGGCACCTGAGAAGAGGGCAGATGGGGTTTGCGACAAGGTACAGTCTAAGGAATCATGAGCCTCCCCTCTGGGTTCTGGGGTCAGGGAGATCCCGGACAGGCTGTTGGGATTGAGCAGGATTGAGGCCTGAGGAGGGTGAGATGGGATGGTCAGGATGGGGAGTGTTAGCAGCCTAGAGTCCTGGGCAGGGGGAGGGCAGCAGGGAGCCACTCACCATATTTGGCTGCTTTAGCAGCTGCAGCTGGGGACACACCTGGGGAGATGGGGAACATGAGCGCTCAGAAATATCCCTTCCCTTCCAGTCATGTCCCCCTTCTGACCTGTTCACTGTTTACCATCTGCCCACCGACTCATCCTTCCACCCTCCATCCACCCCTCCTTGATCCATCTTTCCGAAAGTCTTTATTAAGCGCCTACTGTGTGTCCAGTCTTGCGGCGCACACAGGAAGAGACTTCAGGCGGGTTCAGGCAGGGAGATACAGTGAGGACCCAAGAAAGAGTGGCATGTCAACACCAGGCCGGCCAGGATGGCAGAGACTTTGGGAAAGCAATTCCATCCGAGCGTTGGTTTTCTTCCCCAGAAAATGGGCATAACCATCACTGTCCTAACGAACTCCCACTTGATGGGGTCATGTGGGTTGAAGGAGAGGAGAGGGAGAGGGAGAGGGTCGGATCCCAGCTGCAAGAAGCAGCCCTAGCTCCTGCTTGCTCAGGCCCCTCTAAATGCTGGAGGAACCCAGAGAAGGGGCAGGCCCACCACAACCCTGAGAGGCAGATGAAGTGGGGTTGGGGCGGGCACAGAGATGACACACACACAGTAAACGAATAGATTCTAGAGCAGCCTCTTACCTCCAAAGCCAGCCCCTGGGACAGCTCCACCAGCCCCAAGCCCTCCAAGTCCCAGTCCTCCAGCTCCAAGCCCACCAGCTCCGAGTCCACCGGCTCCCCCGAGGCCTGCGGAGAGAGCTGGCTGTTAAAACCCCATTGGCGAGACCCCTGCTGCTCGTCTGTGAAGAGCTGAAGCTTTCATCCCAGTTCCCAGGTGGAGCCTGAGCTTCCAGAGCCTTTGTGGATGCTGTGGGGCCAGGAGGTGGGCTGGGCCTCAGGGGCAGGGCAGGGAATAGTGCTCCATGGCGCATGGTGTGAGGCCCCCCAAACCCTGGGGACTATTGGCACACAGTGCTCACCAAATTGGCCAGCTTTGGCAGCAGCCTTGGCGGCAGCAGCCGCGGCAGCAGGTCCGGCTCCTGAGGACACAGAGGGAGCTCAGGGAGCAATTCTCCACGGGTCAGCCTCCCTCCCTGCCCAGCCCGTCCTGGGGTTTCAACTCACCTGCCACACCGCCTGGGACACCTGCTCCACCAAGACCTCCAACCCCTCCAAGGCCCCCAGGCCCGCCTGCTCCTGAGGAGAGGGGCAGAGAGTCAATCCCCCATTTCTGAAGGACAGGGTCTCCCTGACCCAGGGGCTTTAGGCAAGCAGACAGGTGGTCGAGGCCATGTGACCCAGTGGAAGGAGCACTGGACAGAAGTCCATTCCCAGACACCTGGCCCGTGTCCCTGACCAATCAGTCAAGAGTGAGCTTCCTTGCCCGGCCAGTGTAGCTCAGTGGTTGAGTGCCAACCTATGAACTGGGAGGTCACAGTTCGATTCCTGGTTGGGGCACATGCCCAGGTTGTGGGCTCGGTCCCCAGTAGGGGGCGTGCAGGAGGCAGCTAATTGATGATTCTCATCATTGATGTTTTTATCTCTCTCTCCCTCTCCCTTCTTCTCTGAAATCAATAAAATTCTATTAAAAAAGAAAAGAGCGAGCTTCCTTGAGCCTTGGCCTGCCAATCTCTTCTCCAGCCCTTTGGGCTAGCACTGGAGCCACAGGTGGCCACCAGCTGCCGAGCAGGGAAGAGGAGTCTCAGGTACTGACAGTCCTGGGTTCCAATCCTGCTTTCTCCACTCATTAGAGTTGTCACCTCTCTGAGCTGTCACCTCTCCCGAAAGGAGATGATGATCCTTACTCCACTCACCCTACAGTGTTTGGAGAGCAAAAGAGGACACCGCCGGGGAAGGGACTCTGAGTTTTGAACTGCTGTCCAGAGCAGAGCTGCTACGAATAGCAGCAGCAGGAGTTCCACAGTTCTCAGTGCTTCTCACAGATTCGCCTGCTTATTATTCATTGCAACAGGAAAGGTGGGTGCTATTGTCATCCCCATTTTGCAGATGAGAACATTGAGGCACAGCAGAGGCGAAGCAGTATGCTCAAGGCCCCACAGGCAGGACGTGGCTTTGGAGCCTGTCCCCTTAACTGCTTTGTTTCCCTGGCAAAAATGTGCTAGACCCAGGCAGGCAGAGCAGCCGGCGAGGAACAGGAGAAGGCTTGTGGGTCACCAGGCCCGCCAGGGGCGGGACTGAGGAAACCGGGATTTTCCGAGGTGGAAACTGGCCCCAAGTGGACTGGCCGGGCTGGTTGGTGTTTCCCTGGCAGAGGCCCTGGCCTGGCTCTCAGAAGGCCAAGAATTCAGGGGCCACAGACAGTGTGGGTCTGGCCAGCCAGGGCTGCTGAGCGCCAAGTGGAGGGGCAGGCATGTCTGCCACGTCCTCGTGGCTCGTGGCAGGCGCAGTCATGCTGACTGGGAGGTGGGCGGGGTGGGGTGGTGGGGGCCGGGCCGGGGCTCTGCTGTCCAGGAGGCAGAAGCTGCCTCGCTGACAGCAACCCTGCCCTGGGCCCACAAAACTGAGGGCCAGAGCGGGACCGTGGGGGCCATGGTGTTCACCAAGGCGGGATTGCTCCCTGAGAGGCTGGAAATGTGAGGGGCCTCTTGGGTTGTCACAGGGCTGGAGGCTCGACAGGCGTTTCGTGGGCAGGAGCCAGGTCTGCTAAGCAAACGTGAATGTGTCCTAGAAACTGCCTTTTTCCATCCTGACCATCCCAGCCCTGTGCTGCAGGCGCCGGGCACGGGGCCCAGCCCAGAGGCGGGGAGATGGGTGACCAGTGCATCAGGGACGGTGGGGCAGCAGTGGAACCAGCCATGGTGGTCAGTGTGGGGGCACTCACCATATTTGGCTGCTTTAGCAGCAGCCAAGGATCCAGGTCCTGCAGAAAAAAGAAAAAGGAAATGTGGGGTGGTCAGCAGCTGAGCTCTGTGCTGGGGGGGTACTGCTTCCTCCTGGGAGCCCTCCCTGCCTTCCTTGGCCTTCTTTGCTCCTCTCAAAGCCCCGAAGCTGTGGCTCCCCAGCCAGGAGCTCACCCTGCCCGGGTAGAACTCCAGTCACTAACCATGTCTCTGCCAGTCTGGTCTGGGAGCACTTGAGGGCTGGACTGCCCCCTCCTTCCACCTGCCCCTCCCAGCCCCTTCAGGCTCAGTAACCACCAGGTGAAAATCTGGAGCGCCCAGTGGCCACAGCATCCTGCTGAGGGCGAGCCGGTGGGCCCACCCATGCAGCCTGGGGCTTCCTTGCCTGGCCCGCCGCCATCTGTTACCCTAGTCATCGGACTGCTCAGGAGAACCTAACGGGGAATTCACTATGAGCCCTTAGATGAGGTGCTGGGGGATGTGCTGGGAGGGAGAGGTCTCCCTTCTCTGAGCTCAGGGGTCATTTCTGCCCAGGCTAGAGGCCTCTCACCTGCACCTGCCCCAAATCCGGGAACACCAGCACCAGCCCCAAATCCGGGAACACCAGCACCAGCTCCAAATCCTGGAACGCCAGCACCAGCTCCAAATCCAGGAACGCCAGCACCAGCTCCAAATCCAGGAACGCCAGCAGGAAGGCCAGCGGCCGCCCCTGGGAAAGATGGGCAGTGGGATGGCGACAGCAGGCAGGAAGCATGCCCCTGTGGGGTGTCCTACCCAGGGAGCCGAGACAGGCCCCAAGAGAAGGGGCCAGACCTCTTAATCCCTTAATCCCCCCTCTATGCTGCCACCAGCATGGGCTTCCTAGAACTCCCACTGAGCACCAAGTCCAGCCCCGCCCCCAGCTGGCGTTCAGGGCTGCACACTGACTACCCCGCTTTCCTTTCCAGCCCAACCTCCACTCTTCCCTCTTGGATGAACTCATTTAATTCTCCCAACAACCTTCTGCAGCAGGTGCCATCAGCACCCACACGTCATGCACGAGGACAGGAAACTCGGAGGTCACTCGGCCAGTGTGGGGCCCAGGATTGGAACCCGGGCCTCTCCTTTGCTAAATCTGCTTTTCCAACCCCTTGCCTGCTGCTTTGGGGACCTCCCAGCCTGCAGTGGGCCTGAGAGCCTGCATATTGTGGGGCCCAGCTCCCGCCTGGGTCGTGCTGGGCCAGCCTGCACTTGGTGGGGTGAGGAGGGAAAGCCAGGCAGGGCACTCACGGAGCTGGGCTTTGGCGGCCAACTGAGCAGCAGATTTGCCTGCACCCGGGGTCCCTGCTCCTGGATGGAGAGGGAGGGGGCATCAGGGCGTCAGCCATGGAGGATTCCGAGGCTCCTCAGGCCCACTTTCTCACACAACTTACCTATGACACCGCCGGGGCCAACGCCAAGGCCGGGAACCCCGCCAACGCCGGGGCCAATGCCAAGGCCGGGAACCCCGCCAACGCCAGGGCCTAACCCTACAAGAGTGAGAAGAATTAATCCTCAACCCAGTCTCGACCAAGGAGGACAGAAGCCAATGGAGAGAGCAGCGAGCTGGGAATCAGGAGCCTTGGGCTTTCATCCCCGCTAGGGCACAGGATTGCTGTGTGACCTTGGACAAGTCATTTTCTCTGTATGCGTCTCAGCTTCCTCATCCCTAATATGAGGCATGTGTAGGGTCGGGAGTTCTTAACCTTTGGAGGGTCAAGGACCTGTTTGAGACTTCCGAGGGTGGTGGAAGCAGAGTTATGTAGTCAAGGGTGCTCTACAAGACAGGCAGACATGGGTTCAAAGCTCAGCTCAGCCACCACTTAGCTGTGTGACTGTGAGCCAGTTACTTAAGCCCTGAGAACCTCAGTTTCCACATCTCTAAAATGGGAATGATGCTACCAACTTCATAAAGTTGCTGTAAGGATTGCTTCAGCAAATGGCAGCTTTATCTAAAAAGGGGTTGTATGTCATAGGTGAGTTTGGGGGGGCGGGGGTCAGTGGGCCTAAAATTAAGATTTCTCTGGCCTAGACAGCTCTAGATTTTGTGATCTGAATCTTGCTGCCCACAGGTCCCTAAAGCCAAGGCGCATAGATGCCCTGGCCCAGGCCTGGTAGACATTTAAGCTCTAAGGTGGGGCTACTGCCACTGGCGATGTTCAGGAAGGTGTGGGTGCTTGGGGCTGCCAGGTGGCCCTCAGATCTATTGAGAAATGGAGAACCTTGTCAGGGAGCAAGAAATACTGCCACAGAGGGCGGTGGGAACCCAGAGGAACCCAGCTTGAGGTCCAGAATGTGGCGGGGGGCCCCAGCTAGACTTGGGGGCAGTAGGGGCTTTGGGAAGGGTGTGGAGGTTGGTTCTGGGGTCTCACCAGGGCCTGTTCTCACTTTGCTTTCCTAAGCAGAGACTTTACCCACACCTGGAAGTGGTCAGATGGGTCAAAAGGCCCACAGTGAGAATGTGACCGCTGAGGGGGCTGCCAGACCCCAGAGCAGAGGACAGGAGAGCGGGGCTATAGGATGAGCACAGGGAACAGAATGGGGGTGGGGCACATACCATACTGAGCAGCTTTGGCGGCTGCTTTGGCGGCTGCAGCTGCTGGGGTTCCAGCTCCTGGAGAGGTAAAGAGAGGGGGGTGGGGAGGGGCTCTCTGCACCCCTCCTCACTCTCCCCCAACGCCCCCAGCTCCAGGGATGCCTCCAGAAGACCCGCTCAGTGCTCTGTGCTGCCTCCTTACGCTGGAGCCAGAGAAGGAGGGGCTCCAGGCCTGCTGTGAGGATGGCCCGCTAGCCGCCCTGGGCATGTCCCTTCCCGGCAAGCAGCTCAGGGACTGTGACAGTCTAGCTCGGACTATGGTGGTGGGAGCCTAAAGCTGTGATTGGCCAAGGCCTAGATCGTCTCCAAACCTCTGTTAAAGGATTTGTGAAGCTTCCTGCTAAAGGCCATGTTAATTTTTAAAACTATTGGAGGAAATGTCTCATTTTGGAGAGAAACTCAAAAGGGGAATTTTCTCCCAGAAAGAAGAAGGAAAATAGAAATCTGTGGGGGAAAAAACCAACAACAAGGAAGGTTGTAACTTAATCTCATTGTAACTCTGAATTTCTTCCCTTTGGCCTCTGATTGGTGGAGGAGGAAGAGTGCAGGGGAACCAAAGGCTGACAGGCCCTTCCACCTGATCAGGAACAGGAAGGACCCTAAAGTACGGGAGGCCACCAGCCCTGACGGGGCAGAGCTCCAGCACCCAGCCGGCTGACACCCCCGAGGGAGGATTGCCAGGTTTGTTCAGCAGACTGGAGTCCCATAAAAGGTCTTCCTTCCAAACTAGGGGGCATTGCTTTTCCTCCTCCCCATCTCTGGGCTCAGTCTTGCCATCTATAAAATGGTGCACTTGACCTGGGTCAACTCCAGGGCCCCTTCCACGAGGCAAACCAAACCCATCTCTGGGTTGGGGACACAGCTCACCTGGCACCCCTCCAGCTCCCGGCACACCTGGTACAATGCCTCTGGCACCTGGCACCAGCCCTCCCAGGCCTCCTGCTCCTCCAGCACCTAGAGTAGTAAAGAGCATCAGCGCTGCCCCTCGAAGCTCCCCTCCTGGAGGGAGCAGAGGGTGAAGGTGGGGTGGGGAACAGAATGGCTGCGGTGAGCACCTTCAACTGGCTGGTTTGGGGTGGGTGATAAGCTGGGCACCAGTAACCCTAACGATGGGCGATTGAAAAGGGCAGGAAAGTTCAGTGTGGCTTTGGAAGATGGGGTCAGGGGCTTCCGATCTTGGCCCAGGCCATTTCGGCCCTGGAGGCCTGAGCGCAAGCTTGCTCTGTCCTCATGCTGGAGAACTGCTCTGAGCTCAGAGCCTGGGCCCCAGGGCAGAGCAGGGCTGGGGTCCAGGCTCTGAGAGGAGGGGAGGGCGCTGCCCAGGAGGGAAGGACACTGCCCTGGGCATGGGGGCAGGCAGGGCCAGGGCACTTACCATACTTAGCGGCCTTGGCGGCGGCTGCCTGGGCTGCAGCTGTGGCGGAATGAGAAAAAGAGAGACCCTCAGAAACCTTGCTGGATCTCAGTGGGGCTGTGCTGACACTCTCCTACCCTGAACGGCGCTGCAGGCCCTCCGTGCACGCTCCCCAACTTCTCCCTGAGCACATGCAACCCAATCAACACTCCCCCCACCCCCTTGAGCTCTACAGAAGAGGAGCCCCCATGCCTTCTCCCTGTTTCCCCAGATGGGACTAGGGCTCATGGGAAATACCAGCTCCAGGGACACCTCCGACTCCAGCTCCAAGACCACCGACTCCAGCTCCAAGACCACCGTAGCCCGGAAAGCCCCCAGCACCAACCCCGAAAGTGGGAACACCTCCAACTCCCACTCCGGCTCTGCCCCCTGCGGAGAGAGGAGAATGGATAGAAAAGGACATCAGTGAGCGAGGCTGCGAGGGCCCTGGGGGATGCTGGTGGACTAAGAAAGTAGGAGCAAGCCCCCCTCAAGTCTGGTCCTTGAAGGACAGGAAACCATAGAATACCTGGGCCCCCTCCAGCCTTTTCCAGGAAACCTTTATTGAAACCCTTCCCCTAGCATTTCTGCAACCCATCTCTTCTTCGATTGGGATAGGGCCTTGTTGTTGGTTATGGAGAGACAGTGGGCAGGTCCCATTTCCCCAGCCAGGCTTGGGCTCCTCTGAGAGGGGCACTGTCTAGGGTGCGGAGGGGCAGGGACACTGTCCCCACTGCCATAACAGGACTCTCCTATCACTCAGCCTCATGGCCTCATCCTGGGGCCCAACAGGTCCAGCTCAGCCAGTGACCTGCTGTGTAACCCTGGGCAAGTCACCCCCTTTCTCTGGCCAGAACAGGGTGGGGCAGAGCTGTCAACACACTCACCATATTTGGCTGCTTTGGCGGCTGCTTTAGCAGCTGCAGCTGGTGACACAGCCCCTGGAGAGACCAAGGGGACACAAATAATCAGGGGAGAATTGAGGAAAGATGGTCAATATATATCCTACTGTCCATCCATCTGTCCAGTCTATCTCCTTTCTATCTATCAAGCCAACCCAATGGATGTTTAGTTATCTATCTACCCAGTCACATCTCCATCTAGCTCTCTGTGTACTTAACCACTCATTCACCCACCCACTTACCTACCCAGGTGTCTGTCCATTTGCCTCTCTGTCCTTAGACTTCAATACAACTGCTCAACCACTTATCTCTCTGTTCATCCATTAACCCATCTATCCATCCACATATTAACTCATCTACCCATTCATCTATTTACAAATCTAACCATCTATTTTGCATTTGCCTCCAACCCACCCATCTATTCATCTGCTCACCCAACCATGTGTTCATCCATCCATCCATCCATCCATCCATCCATCCATCCATCCATCCATCCATTTATCAGTCTAATCATTTATTTAGTCCCTCATCTACTTTTCCATCTGTCTTTCCATCTACCCATTCATCTCTTCATCCACCATTTTACCCATATATCTATTCATTCATGTATTCATTCATCCTTTTTCTGTCCATTCATCCTCTTGTCCATCAACCTCTACTTATCCACATGACCATTCACCCACATACCCAGCTGTCCATTTGCCCATCCACCCACCCATCCATCCATCCATCCATCCATCCATCCATCCACCACCCATATATCCACCATTTACTGAGCATCTATCTATTCAGCCAAGGACTGGGGACATAGAGATGAAAAAGACATGGTTCCTTCCCTCAGGAGCACAGTGGCAATGATAAGGTGAGTTGGAGAAGATGATGCTGGCAGGAACTAGTTAGGAGGTTGTTACAGCCCAAGGGAGAGAAGGTGAGTCATGGTCAAGGGTATGGGAGAAGAGGATAGATGGGTGAAGTGTTAGGGAGAATCCAAAAGTCTTGGCAATAGTGTCAATATTTCTCTCTTACAACACACACACATACACACACACAGCTTACTTGGTCTACCCACAATACCTGGGACTCCAACACCTGGCACTCCTCCAACACCTGGGATTCCAGCACCTGGGACTCCCCCAACACCTGGGATTCCCCCAACACCTGGGATTCCCCCAACACCAGGGACTCCAACACCAGGGATTCCAACTCCTGGGCCACCAGGTACCAAGCCTCCAGCAGCTCCTGTGGAAAAAAATAATTATTCTGGCCTAAACCCTGTGGGAACCTTAAAGGGCCTCCAAGGCATGGTTCTGGGGAGCTGTGGGGCGGTGGGGGAGAGGGGGGGGGGGACAGGTCCTGAGTGCGGGATCCCAGGTGGGCTGACATTGCCTTTGGAGTTCTAAGGGTTTGGGTCTGTGGGTGGGAAGAACATGGTCTATGGCTAAAGCAAATTCAGAGCATACCACTAGCACCCAGGCAGTTGGTGCAGTAGCTATGGGTTGGCCTTGGAGTAGGGTGGGAGGAGCCAGATGCTCCACAGGGGTCCCCCGTTGCTGGGCCAATCAGTGAAGAACAACAGGCAGGGCCAGGCAGAGTGGCCAGACCGGCATGTTTGGGGAGGTGGAAGGGAGGTTTCCACAGATGGACAAAGGCCAAGTCCATTCAGCCTTAGAGAACTGAGGTCTCCAAGGCCTAGTAGAGGCCTGGGCAGGCTCCCAGGGCCTGAGGGCAGGCCAGAGTCCCGGGCCTTCCTCCCCTGAGGGCACTCACCATATTTAGCTGCCTTTGCAGCCGCCTTCGCAGCAGCAGCTGGAGTCCCGACCCCTGGAGAGACAGCCGCAGAGGGTGAGGCCTTTCCCCGTGGCCTTCTCCAGGACACCCCCACCCCTGCTGGAACAGACACTACCTGCAATGCCTCCAATCCCAGGAATTCCACCAGCCCCACCAGGAATGCCGGCACCTCCAACACCAACACCAGGGAGAACTCCGGCTCCTCCGGCACCTGTGGGGATGGGGACAGTGCAGATGTAGCTCCCAGGGCCCCTCCTGAGGCTGGGAAGGAAGGCCACTTGGATGCTGGCATTTTAACTAGCACAGTCTCCTCTGGGAATGAAGCCCAGGCAACTCTGGCTGGGCCTGCTTGAGAAGGCCCCCACCCCACTGTTCATTGACTCACCCCCAAAGTGTCCATTTCAACACGCTCATTAAGGGACTTGTATGTTTTCAGACAAATCCCATTCTAATCACTGCCACATACTGAGAAACCACAAGCGGCCACTCCCTGGGCCAGAGGGGCCCCTGTAGGAATGTTCAAGGCTTCCTCTCCTTGTGTTCCAAAGGCTCGGCCAAGTTTGTAATCCAAGCGCCTGGCTGCCTGGCTCTGGCAGTCCCTTGCTGTCCCAATCTCCTGCTCCCACATTCCACCCTTAGGGGCCTAGAGGGAGAGCCTGTGGGGCCTCCTAGGGGTTGGCCTCCAGCTCAATGCTGCCCTCCACATTTTCGCCCCCTTGGCTGGTGGGCAGATGTTTTCTGTCCCACTATGGCTACACGCAGGGCTCCCCTGGCACTGGAGATGAAGGTGAGGACGTTAGCCCTAGTGATCTGACTCTGAACTGGGACTGCCTGGGACAGGGGGACAGATGCCCATTCTGCTCACAGCATGGGCACAGGGAAGGCCATGCCATGTCTGCCAGCCAAGGGATCATGAGCTTGAGGAGCCAGTTAAAATTTTTATAGAACACACTAAATTGATACTAAACTGTTAAATTTTTAAAATGCTTATTCTAACCACCATAGTACCCATTCCCTCTGCATGGGCTCCTTCTTCCTGTTTTAACCACATGGCAAACTCCACCTATATTTTAAGGCCTCAATCAAATGTCATTTTCTCTGAGAAGCCTTCCTGATTTTCTTCCTCCAGTAGAAATAGTATCTCCCTCTTCTCGAGTCCCACAACAGTGCCTCCAGCCTCCAGCAGAGCTCTTATCTGTCCCTGCCTGGTCTCTAGAATGGATGGATAGAGGGAGTGAGGGAATGAGGGAGGGAGTGAAGGATAATTAGATGCGTGAGTGGATGGATGGATGGATGGATGAAAGAATGGAGGGAGGGAGGAATGAAGGGATGGATGGAGGAATGAAAGGATGGATGGAGGAATGAAGGGATGGATGGATGGACGATGGAGAGAGGGGTGGAGGGAAGAGTAGATGAGTGGATGGAAGGAAGGAGGAATAAGTGGGGTTGAAAAAGTTGGACGAAGGCGGGTGGGCTGCCTTGGTTAGTCATCGGTGAGGCAGGCTCTCAGTGATAATTAGGTGGATGGAGAGGTTGGGAGGCTGGAGCTAGCAGCTATGGACTTCAGAGGTACTCACCGTACTTTGCTGCTTTAGCTGCTGCTGCTGCAGCCTGGGGACCAACCCCTGGGGGAGGGGAAGGGGAGAGACTGAAAAATGTGGCCCTGCATCTCCAGAGGCCTCCATTCTAGCCCTAGGAGAACCACCTGTTCACATATGGGTGTGGGTTGGGGACATCACAGCCATCAGAGGCTGATAGAGCGGTCCCACCCAGGATCCTTCTTCCGGCTCAGACGGGGATCTGAGTGCAGGGTGGGCTGGCCTGATTTCCGGACAGATCATAGCCAGCCCCAGAGCCCTGGAGCCAGGGTCATCAGTGCCCCTTTGGCTGGCCCCTTACCTGTCCCCGTTGGGTACCCGGCCTTGGCCCCGGCTCCTGCTGCTCCTCCAGGCCCATACCCTGTAAAACAGAGAGGCTCACTGGGCATCCGTGCAGATCTCACTGCAGCTGCCCCCCTGCCCTACCCATTCAGAGTCTCTACCATGTCACCCCCAGTCAGAGTTAAAACAAATTCAAATATGTGTGGGGGATGGTAACTCCCACTGCACAGACTAAAACACTGAGGCTCAGGGAAGAGGCCGGTTCTCGCAAGTGTGAGGGCCAGGCTTGAGAACCAAGCTGTCTGAGTCCAAGTTCCATGTTCCTTCCTTAGGGAATTCCCTTTCCAAGACTCCCCCCACCCCCCTCCCGCCAGCAGGGTGCTCTCCTAGCCCTGGGCTGGGGCTGCAGCTCTCTTGCCAGGACCCTGCATCTGGAAAGAGCCGGAAGTCCATTGGTCTGGGAAGGCCTTACTCACCATAGGGCAGTTTCCCCGTGCTGTAGGGCAGTCCATAGCCACCTGAGGGGAGGGGAGGGTAGGCTCAGATGCTGCCCCAAAGCAGCCCAATGCCTTGCTGGGCTCCCACTATCTTGGTGGACAGATCTATTCCCACAGAGGCTGAGGCCTGAGACCCTCCCCGGGGTCATGAGCAGCCCACGGTTGCTCTCAGGAGAGCAGAAGCCCTGGGTGGAAGAGGGAGAGGGGGCACCCCACCAGCTCCCTAGAGTCTGAGTAGTTTCCTTACTCCTTTCCCCAACAAGAAACAGCTCATTGTGTGATGTCAGAGGGGTCTTTCCAACGAACAGTGTTTCTTACCATCAACACCGATGGTTTCCTATCAGGGCTGTGGGTCTCTGTGCCCGTGTGTGCATGTGTGTGTGTACAGGTGTGCATGTGAGTGAGGCCAACACCTGCAGGATGGCTTCCCCATGCTTTTCTTTGCTGGTGACCAGAAGTGGGGTTCGGTACACAGGCTTCTTGACAACCCGCACAAGAGACACTGGTGACCAAAAATGTGCCCCACAAGATGCCTCCTCAGTGGTGAGACGCGGGGAGAAGTGCCCCTTGAATCCTCCTTCTGACTTACCTGGCAGCTTGGGTGCCTTGATTGGGTACCCCAGTGGGACTCCAGGCTGCTGACCCCCAAAGGGTCCAACTCCTGTGAGAACAAGGAGGACAAAATCAGGTCCTAGCAACTTGAGCCAGCAGCTCCCGCTGAGCCCCCAGCCTCACTCCCCACTTTCTGCTCAGATAGGATGAGCCCCACCGCATCCAGAAACCATCCTGCCCAGAGGGCATTCCTGCCTGCTGTCACTGATCAGCTGAGCCCTTCCAGTGCTGGGCCATTGCCTACAGAAAGCTGCAGAACTCTCCCCCTCCTGGGGCTTGGGCCACAGTTGGGACCTGCAGCCCTTGCAGCATTTGGCTCAGACTGGTAGGTTTTCTGGACTCATGTGGGCTGCTACACAGGAGGGGTTGGACTGGGAAGCAGAACTGTGATCGATACCACTCTGTCTGGAGCCAGTCCAAGGCCTGGAGCAATGGGCATGAGGGACATTGGACAGGCCTGATGGGATTCTGAATGCCCATCCCATCCCAGGGTGAGTGTCTCTCCTTGGCTGGCCACCCTACTGGCCTGCCCACCCACCGGGGACTCTCGCCTTGTCTCACCTGGGATTCCAGCAAAAGCTCCCCCTCCACCTGCAATGACAAGGAGGCATCACTGTAGTCCACCATGGGTGCAGGGCTCCGAGGCACCTATGGCTGGTGCCAGGCAGCACAGAGGGCTGGGGAGTGGCCATTTCTGCCCAGATTTCCAGGTTTATGCTGCCTCACACACACTTGGGATTTCTGAGAGGTGTTCTGGTCCTCTCAGCCACCAGTACCAAGGCTGGAGCACCGGGGTGCCCACCCAGAGGGCCCTGAGCCCAGGCTCCCCAGCCCCACTCCTATTCCCCTCCATAGGGGCCTGAGGGTAGATACAGATTCCCACCATACTTGGTGCTCTGGTGGCCTCAGTTCCCACCAGATTCCAGCCCACTGGTCACATACCTGGGGTCTTGGCCTTGACTCCTGTTCCAGTGGGAACCCCAGGGAGCACCCCCACACCTGGGAACCGAGCTCCTGCGAGAGCAAACGGGGTCTGGCAGTGAGGGTGGGAAGGCAGGCCTAGAAGGCACAACCTGGCTCCCACCCCACCCCTGGGTCACGAAGGTGACCTCCTTCTGCACTGACCGTCAGTGATGTCATAACTCATGTGGGATGGGGGCGGTTTGGTGGTGGCTTCTCTTCCCTGTCTGACTTGGAAGATCTGACTTTTAATGCCATTTCCTAGCCATATGACCTTGTGCCTCGGCTGGCCTCGTCTCTGAGCTGGGGTGAATTTCCAGCCACCCTTACCAAGGAAGGCAGACAGTACAAGCCAGCACGAGGTGGGAAGCCTGTGCCCACAACCAAGCTCACAGCCATCTGCTGTGGCCGGGAACGCCGCACTTGCCAGTGTCTGGCCCTCCCACCTCTCCTGTCTCCCCTGGGACTGGGCCACCTGGGACAGAGGGAGGGACACTGTCAGCAAATCTCCCAGAGCAGCCCAAGTCTGGGCTTTTAGGGGAATTCAAGAGGTCACATGTTGGCTGGGGTGGCCAGGCCTGGCAGGGAGAGGAGGGTGAGAGGGCAGCTCTGAGGGTCTCCTACAGGGCGGATGCTCTGGGCGGGCTCCCTGGTGACTCATGGCTTTTGGGAATCAGCTGGCTACACTGGGGACTTGGTGTGTCCCCAGGGGCCCACCTCGGGCTGTAACAATGATCTGGGTCAGGGCCTGGGGTCAGAGCTTGGTAGGATGAGGGGAAGCTGACTGGCCTTATGGGGAAAGAAGACAGGGCCCCTCTGACCCTTAGCCTGAGCTTTGATGCTCTGGTGGCCTCAGCTTACAGGGAGTTGAGGGGCCCCCAAGGAGGCTGCCAGGAGATGGTCTCCATACTATAGGGAGGGTCCCCTTCTTCTCTGTGATTTTACCTGTGCCTGGGAGCACTCCACCTGGGTATACACCTGGTAGGCCCACACCTGTGGCCAAAAGACAGAGGAGCCATGAGCAACACCCCTGCCTCCAGCAGCGCCTCCCTGGCCTCCCCTCCACAGCTCCAGGCTCACAAACCAGCCACCCCAGTGCCTGGCAAGGACAGCCAGGGACATGTGTTGTGGCCACAGCCTTCCTCCCCTGAGTTTCAGAAGTCATCTGCAAACCCTTCTGTGCACGGATTTATCTTGTCTTCTGGAGCCTGTTTACATGGCCGGCCCAGCCCACCTCTGGGCTAACAGCTTCCAGATGTTCCTTCCCTGCTGTGCAGACTCAGGCAGGCCTTTGTTTAACCTGAAGTCACTTCCTCAAGGGCTTGGTGCAGAGGAATGAGCACCAGATGGGGAGTCAAGGCTCCTCTGGCCACCCTGGCTCTGCTGTGACCAGCAAGGGCCCTCTGCACTGACTCTCCATGCTGAGCCTCAGTGTCCCCATCTGTCCCCTGATGTCGGCCACAAGCCTGGCTCTGAGGTCCCTTTGTGTTCCAAGATCCTGGAAGAAGGGCCCAGGACGTGGGCTGGATTCCCTCTCCCCATTTTGAACAGAGCCCCACACTTTGGGCCGGTCACTCTTCCCTGCCCCGCTGCAGCCAGGCCCCACCTGTCCCACCCAGTACAGAGGTGAGGGCCTCAGCCCCTCCCTGAACCCGCTGTCCAGCCCCAGGGACTCCACACTGACCCGGCACTTTCCCAGGCTTCCCTCCAGCTCCGACTCCGACTCCCGCTCCGGGCTGAGGCACCGCTGCACCTGGCATGGAAGGGACCGTGTCAGAGTCGGGGTCACCAGCCTTCAGCCTTCACCTGGGCAACTCAGGGCTAGCCACCATACCTGTAGACACTCCTAAGCCACCGACACCGCCGAGCCCGCCAACACCGCCGAGCCCGCCAACACCGCCAAGCCCGCCAACACCGCCAAGCCCAGCACCTACAGAGCCAGGAGTGGGAGAGGCGAGGAGTCATGCCAGGCGCAGTGGGAGGTGGGAGGGACCTGGTGCATGTGGAGAGCCCAGAGCTGATATCTGATCAGGCCACCACCTCACTTGGAGCCTGGTTGCCTCCCTGAGCCCCAGTAGATGAGAGATGAGAATCCCGCCTGCCTCCCAGGAAATGTTCTTTGCAAAGTGTAGAGCCCGCGGAGGCGAGAGGGTCTGTGGCATGTCCCAAACAGTCACACTCACCAGCCTTGGCGGCAGCTTTATAGGCTGCAGGAGAGACACCCGCTCCGCCAGGCCCCAGAGCCCCCGGGAAGGCGCCCCCAGGAAAGGCGCCGAGCCCTGTAGAGGGGAGGATAGGGTGAGGTCCTGAGCCCGCCCGGCCCTGCCCAGGAGGCACATGGAGGGGGCTCTCCTATTCTCTGCAGGACTTCCACGCCAAGCAGTGGCCTCTGCCCCCAGGACCAGGATCAGTGTCGGAGAGCAACATGTGCCAGATGGTTCTGCCCAGCCTGACAAAACTGCAGGATCGCTTGGGATCAAACTTCCACACCCCCTCCTCCAGGAAGCCTTCCTGAAGCCCCGCCGAGCTGAGCAACTCCTCTGGGCTCCACTGGCCCCTGCAGCCTCTTGGCACTGCATTATACTAGCACTCAGGATGCCCCGGTTACTTCCTTGTGTCCTGGGCAGCTGCTTAGGGCAAGCGGTCTCAGCATCACCCTCACACCAGCGCCCAGGGCTGGCCTGGCCCACATACCGGGCAGATACCCTGGGCTTGGCTCTGGCCCCAAATGGGCATCTTGCTTGGGTGTCAATACTAACCTGCCCCAAGGCCACCTCCGGCCAGCCCTCCAGCACCTGCAGGGAGAAGGAGACAGAGCCAGTGAGGAGAGGAGAGACCCGTGTGTGGGCATCATCCCTGGATCCTGGGTGGGAAGGGTCTCATGATGGGCAGGCAGGAACCAGGCAGGGCTGTGGTCAGTGTGCAGCCACTCAGGCCCCTAAGCTGGACTCACGCCTTTGGTACTCAGGGGCTGATGCTGATAAAACAGCAGCTACCATTTAGTGACCAGCTACTATGTGCCGTGTAGATGTAATTGCATTGACCACTCCCCTTCCCCCATAATGCACCTCGGCCAGGCCTAGCTTCCCCTAGAAGGCCTGCCAGCGAATGGGAGACTCGGCAGGGCTTTCTCTGAGGGTGGAAGCTGAGTAGAGTCTGTCAGCATGACCTGACGCAGGCCAGGCCCTGCCCGGCTCCCACATTAACCCCCACGCCAGACCGCTTTTCTACTTCCTTGCAGGTGTCTCCTGGCTCAGCCCATCCTCTCTCCCTTGTATCTGGAGACCCTCCAGTTCGCAGCATCTGTCTATGTGTCCATCCAGCCTGCCTGCAGTCCAGGAGCCTCCTCGAATTCAGACGGATGCTAAAATGTTTATGAGAAGTCAAATGGTCCCTCTGGCTCTCTCCTTCTCACATCTGGGCCCAATCGCTCCTTCTCCCCCTCCAGGAGACATTCCATGGCTTCGGCCAGGACTGATGGGCAATCAGGTTGGAGTTCACAAGCGTGCCGGGTTTGTTTCCAATTATGTGAGAATCTCTGCTGCAAGCACCAGTCTGGCTGCCTGGCTGCCAGGGTCCTGAGCCCAGGGAAGCCCTCTCTGGGGACTGACCCCAAACATGGGGAACTGCCAAGCCTGGAGAGTCTACCTGGCTTTCACTGGGTGTGGTCTCCCTTCCCCCCACTATTTCCTACTTGTGTGAGTTGGCCCCATCTGAAACTCAGCCAGTCCCTCAGTAAGATGGGTCTCGATCTCTGGCTAATCTCCCTTCCAGGCTTGCCGGGTGTGGGTCAGGCCCGGCCTGGGGGCAGGGAGTTCACTTCCCAGCACTGTGGGCCCTGCCCCTCCCCAGCTCTGCTGGGGCTTCTTTCAAGCCAGGCCTGTTTCCTGAGCTCCAACAGGGCTGGGACCTTTCCTGAGCACAGCGGGGCTGGAAGAGAAGATGGGAACTGAACAGGAAGTGAGAAGAGGCTGGGACAGGTGGGGGTGGGAGCAGGCAACCTCTCTGGCGCCATCTGTCCTTTACCACCCTCCTCCCTAGGTGCCTGGTCCCAAGGCCGCCCTCCAGCATGACCAGCCCCCCTCCTGTTTGCCCTCCTTCCTTTGGACTCACCTGGTCCAAATGCCCCGAGTCCAGCCCCTGGAAAGGAGGGAAGGAGGGGTGAGATGCCGGCCACAGCAGGGAGCCCAGGGGCCTGGCCAGCCCAACCCCCTCTCTTCCTGGAATCAGAGAGCCCTGGATTCAAATACTGCTACTCCTGCCGACTCCATGCGTGTAGGAGCAAGTCTCTTCACCTTTCTGAGACTCAGTTTCCCGACCTAGAAATGGTCGTTGTGTCCCTGACCTTCCTGGAACCAGTAAGATCATGAGCAGAAAGCACCTAGTGTGTGCAGTATGCCAGGGTGTCCAGTGGGTGTGACCCGTTCCTTCCAGTCCTCTCGTGTGGGTGGCTGGCCTCCAGCTGGTGCTAAGGGTGTGGGTGTTGCTGGCTCCCAGCTGCCTGGTCCCCCGCTGAGAGCCCAGGCAGGGCCAGCGTGCTGAGGCCCACGTGGAGCAGCTGCCAGGCCACCCACCCTCTACTTGCCAAGGGATTAATTGTTCCTCAGCATGACACACACTGCCCATGCCCCGTTCCATCTTGCCCGGGCAGGCCCGGACATCCCCCTGGCCCGGATGGAAGCGAGGAACTGCCCGAGGGAAGGAGGGGGACTGTGGCTTTGACCTGGCTTTTGCAGCTGAGTCCCGATGACCTCAGGGAGGTTGTGGGATCCAGCCCCTTTTCATCAGAAGGTGATAGCCTGACTTTTTTGGGGTCTACTCCTTCACCCTGCCCTGAAAGTGCTTTCGGAAGTCTAAACCAAATCATTAATAAAAGCTTCACTTTAGTGACCACCCATTATGGGGCTCTATGCAGTTTTCTCAGTCTTCCCTCCTCTGCTTAAGCTCAGCCTGCCATGTGTCCCCAGTGAGATCAGCCAACCCCCCTCTAGCTTTGCAGTCACAACCTCCACAATTTGGTCCTTCTCGGCTAAGCACGGACCTATTTCCACATCTTGGGTTATCTAGTCCCTCTCGACATTCTTTCTACCATCAAAGACCCTGTGAAGGTCCCTCCAAGGAGGCAGGATGCAGGTTCTGGCAGGATAAGCAGTGAATTCCCAGGGCTCCGGCCTTGTCGACCCCCAAATCCCAGGAAACCCCTTGCCCTGGCTGCCTGCCCTTCTGCCTCTCCCCGGCCCGGCCCAGCCCTGGTGTTTCACAACCCAGATGGCTGGCAGGGAGGGGGAATGTGGGTCTTGCAGATTCATCTGCAATTGGATCATCCAGCGGCGGGTTTCATAAGAGCTGCTGGACACCCAAACGGTCCTGGAGCCTCGGACTTCAGAACCAGGGAGACACAGAGCAGGGTGGGGGGGTGCCGAGGCCACATGTGGAGTATCTCACGCCAGTGGGGTCATACATCTGGACAGAGACACCATTTCCTCCACCTGCTCCTTATCCACCAGTGCTTCCTGGAAGGACACGCCCTCCCTCTTTCCTGGGGGGGTGTTCTTTGGAACTGGTGGTGGACCCCGGTGTCAGATCGGCAGGGCCAGGACAATCTAGTCACATCTCCTTCCTGGAAAACTCCATGGTCTGGTCAGCCAGAAGGGGCCTGGGATCAAGAAGGATGCTCATCTGGGGCCAGGGTCAGGGTCCAACCTGGGGTTTAGTTTCGGGCTTGGTCTGGAGTCAGGGTTCAGCCTGGCACTAGAACAGGGGCTCAGATTGTCATCAAGGGTCAGGGATATGGAGGGTCTTGGCCTGGGGTTAGAGAGGGCTTGGTCTGAGTCAAGGGACCATCCACATGGAGTCTGGAGCCTACCCTCTGTGCCTGAGTTCCAGAATGACATTCACAGCATGGTGGCCTCTGGAACATCAACCCCTACCTTTGTCCTGAGCCCCAGGGCTGTTTCTGAGACCATGTGCATAGGAGCAGGGCAGCTGGGCACATAGGCACTTATAGAATAGATGCTGGACACTCCTCGCACAAGCTGCTGCCAGCTTCCTGTCCCTGGAGCCCTGTGGTCCGGCCCCAGCCTGCTCATACTGGTACCGCCCACCACTTCCTTCCTGCCTCTTGCCCTTGCTAGGTGGGCCTCCCCTCCCCGGCCCCCTGGCTCACTATCAGTGCCCTAAGCCCTCAGGTCTTACCTGGCTTGGGTGGTTTGCCTCCAGGTCCCAGCCCTGCCGAAGGAAGAGATGGTAGTGAATGGGGAGCCCCAGCACCCCTGTCTTATTATTTATACCCTCAGGGCAAAGCAAGAGCACTGTGGGGTCTTACTCTCCAAGTCCTAAAAGGGCGGTCAGGGGCAGCCCTCCCTCCGGACAGGGAGCTGCTGGGAGCCCAGTGTCTAGACATCTGGCAGGAAGCCCAACTCCAGCCCTGATTTGTGGTTTTCACTCTCAGACTCAGTTTCTCAGCCTCTGAGGGAACAACGACACCGGCTCAGCCAGCATTTTAGGGGTGTTGTGGAGGATCAAAAGAAAGGCGGGAGAAGGCAGGGGCCACCAGGGAGAAAGCCTGGGGGAGGGGCTTGGGATGCCAGTGGGTTCTAGTTCTCAGACAAGTCTTTCCCCAAGAGGCACTCGGTCTATAAAACAAGGGACCCTTGATGTTTGGACTTGCTGGGGTTCTGAGGTTTAAGGACCTGTGTGGGCTAGAGTGACACTTAGACCCCATCAGTGAGGAAACAGATGTGGTTTCTGCACTCACCTCCTCCTCCCAGGCCTCCGAGACCAGCCCCTGAGGGGGTGGGGGGTTTGGGGGTGGGGTGGGGGAGGAGAGAAAGAGAAACATCAGTGCCCCTGTCAGATCAGTGCCCCTGCCAGAAAGCCACCCTTCAACCCATGGTCAAATCCATCCCTGCCTAGCTACGTGACCTCAGGCAAGCCTTAACTTTTGTGAACCTGTTTCCTCATTTGTCTCATAGGGCCAATAGCCCTGAGCTAGTTTGTGCCTGAGCGTGTGCTGGTAGCCGCCCTCACTTCCGTGTCAGTTCTGAACACTCAAATACTTTTTAAGCATCGAAAATATTACTTTGATCTTTCAATCTACTTGAAGACATTATGCTTTTTTCTAAATGGCATTGCTCCAACGTTTTCCCCATTTTCTTTTGGTGGTGGTGGGGGCGAGGGGCTCCCAGTCTCCACCTACACATGGTCGTTGCTTTTATATTGTTTTTACTTGAAAAACACTTCACCATATTGCACAACAGATAACATATTCATACCTTTTAGTAACTGATAATATTTCAGAGTTTACTTAATCACACCCTCCAGTCGGGTGGGTTTCTTGTTTTACAGTTTTGCAAACACCACACCTATGAACCACATTGCAGATCATTCTTTTCCTCTTCTTTTTAATTATTTCCTCTAAATGGACTTCCAACGCGGGGTTAATGGTTGGAAGACTGTGAATGGCAGGAGTGCATGAAAGCACTCACTTTCCTAGAGCCTCAAAAGCATTGTTTCATCTTTCAGAAGATTTATGCTCTTAAGAGTTGTAAAACGGTGTCACGTAAACTGCTTTTCTAAGTAGCAGTGACTTGTGGGTCTTCTGTGGTAGGCATGCCAATGTTCTTCCCTTCTGCAATACCAAAAGGTGCATCTCTCACGAATGTACTCACAGGCTTCCTCTCCTGGGTATGGGGAAGCTTCATGTACATTACCTGGGAAAAAGCCTCCTCCAGGAAGTCCTCCGGGAACTCCTCCGGGAACTCCTCCAGGAATAGCTCCTGGGACCCCTGGAAGGAAGTAGATAGAGTCCTCTATTAGCCAGAACTAATAAAAACATGATAACAATGTGATGATGATGATGATGATGATGATGATGTAAATCCACAAAGCAGTTTTTGTTTTCGAAGCATTTCCCCCCCATTTATGCTCTACAAAGTGGCCCTGCGAGGTGGGAAGGGCTAGGATTATTATTTTCATCTTAACAGATGTGAAATCAGGCTCAAAGAAGTTGAGGGACGTGCCTGGGGTCACACAGCTGGAAGGAGATGGAGCCTGGGTTCAAACTCAGGCAATTCCTCTCCCTGGAGAGGGCCTGGCATGAGGCTGGGTCTGAGCGCCTTTCGGTGGACAGCCAACTGTCTCCAGCCCCGAGCAGCATGGGCCGGGGCCAGGGTTGTGGCGGAGCTGTAAGCAAGCGGTAAGGAAACGCGGCCCCTGCCAGTAAAAATGCAGCCATTCCCACACTGATAGGATGGCGTGAGGTCAGCGTCCTCAGCCACTGGGCAACAGTGGATGGGTGGGGCTCTGGCTGTCTGACACAGGGCTGTCTTAGGAGGCGCCGGGCCCCAGAGGGGGACACCATGAATGAGCAAAGTGAATAGTTTCCTAAGGAAAAGCGAATTCACTGGCCAGGCCGGGGGCTGTCTGCCCAGCCAAGATCACGAGTTCAGTCCCCACCGCCGGGTGAAGCTCTCACTGGGGAACGCTGTGGTGCTGGGCCAGACCCATGCCTGGTCATGGCAACAGAGGATCCTGGTGCAGACCAGGCCTTCGCTCCACCACCACAGAATGGCCCCAACCCTGACACGCCGCCTTGCCAATGCCCCAGCCCCAGCCCCAGCCCCAGCACCACCCACTGAAAAGGGCAGGGCTGGGGGACAGTGTCGGTCAGTTCTGCAGTGTGACCAGAGGCCTCGTGGGCAGACATCTGGCCTCTGTGGCCTGGTGATGCTGCACAGCTGGGTCTGTTGGCCCCAGGGCCCTGTCAGCCTCAGCCACAGCCCGGCAGGGTAGGGGATGCCAAGCTGTCACAGCCACTCCGTGCCGAAGTCCTGGCGCCACCCCCCTCCCCCAGGGCCTGCAATCCCCCAGGAACTGCAGTCCAGGCCTAGAGCGTGCAAGCAATCTGGTCAAAGCCTCGCGGGCTCTAAGTGGTGGCCTAAGGAGGGTGGGCCGGCTGGGAACGAGTGCTTTGGCCCTGTCATGTGTTGCCAAGCACACACATGGCCTGTCTCGAGCCTTTGATGCCTTCCCTGGCTCTGGTCCCCAGCTCTGAGCACTGTTTCTTATGTGCCCTCCCCGGTGCACCCCAGGCCTTTCTCCGCCTCGGCCTCTCTCCCTCCTGTCCAGCTCCAGAGCAATGGCGGGAGCAGGGCCCGGCTGTGGAGGGAACAAGGGGCTCAGGACGGACCCATCTGCCTCCACTCCTGGCGATGCCACATCTGGGTGACCTGGGGCAAGTCACTTAACCCCTCTGAGCCTCAGTTTCCTTTTCAGTCAGGTGGGGCCGATAACTGCTGCCTTGCAAAGTTGTTGCAACTTGTCAGCGGGTTCAAGTAGAGACCTGTCCTGCCCTGGACCTGGCACACAGTAATTGCTCAAACAAAGGATGGTGACCCCTCATCTCCACGTCGCTGCACAGCACACGGCTTGGGGTCAGGTAAACAGGATATGTCCAATACATGGTGTGTGAATTAGGTGGAGGGGAGGCAAGGATGCTGCCTGTGGGTCTGGGTTCATCCTGTTCTATCCCCAACCAACCTGGGGGTCTCCCACCTTGGGCCTGGCTGACCCCCTACTTCCTCTCTTGGGGTTCTGCTCTCCCACACCCGCTTGTGACCAAGCCCCTCCCGGGCCTGCCAGCTCCTCCTCTGCTTCCTCTCTCCCCAGCACCTACCCATCTCCTCTTCCCAGTCCCCACCCCCATGATTCAAATCCCAACAGCATGTGCCAAACTCCGTGCCTGAACCATGACAGCCTGGGGAGCTGTGGATTTTGATCCCCATCTTGCACTGAGGAAATGGAGAACACTTAGTGGGTGTAAAGGGTGCCCTGGCCTGCCTTCTCTCTTCAAGTTCAGGAGAGGGAGAACATGATAAGACAGGAGGGCCTTCAAAAAGGCGGCAGTCACCGCTCATGCTTCGGTAGGTCATCTTCCCTCCTTGGCCTGAGCAGTCCCTCCTGCCAGAAAAGCCGCCTCCTCTCTCCAAGTCCTACCCTTCCACCAAGACTGAGCTCAGATTCTCCCTCCTGCCTTCTCTCAGCCTTTGCTTCTCATTGCTTAGCTGGCCCAAAGCAGCTGGCCGGCAGCACTCTTGTCATGTTTCATGTGGGTTTGAATGTTTCACCGGCTAGTCCAGGGTGAACTCGTCTCTTGCATCTTAGAGTCATGATCCTAGACTCTCAGGGATCATAACGGTCTTCGGGTCTGGGCTGAAGTTCCTTCTGCAAGCATCCCCTGGTCTCCTGCTTGCACGCCTCCAGTGACAGGAAAATCACCACCTCTGATGCTGTCAGCTCTGATGCAGAGAGATCTCCCTCCTATCAATTTAGACTCTGACCATCTATCTCTCTAATTCTGCCTCCCACGGCCCTACAGACCGAGGCTCACCTGTCATCCAAGGATAGCTCCTCAAACACTGACCTTTCTTTAAAGGTCTAACTCAAATGTCACTTCCGCTGTGAAGCCCTCCTCGGTTTCCTGCGACTCCTCCAGGCACCCCCAGCCTTAGTCCTGTCTGCTTTCTCCACCACTGAACTCTGCTCCCCACTAGACAAACCATGGCATGAGTAGCAAGAGGGAAAGGAAAGCTTATCAATGTGCACTAATTACAAGGGTTGATCAGCTCAAGTTGGCCAATTCTGAATAAGAAGATACATCCTTTTAAAAGTTCACATTTCCACAGCCCTCTTACTTGATACATTCTTGGCATTTGTTTCATTGCTGGAGCCTCCCACCAGCCCTAGGAGATAGTGGGGCCGGGATGTTTCTCCCCATTTTCCAGCCAGGGAAACCAAGAGCCAGTGACATTAAGTGCCTGGCCTGGGACCTGCAGCTGAACCCAGTCACACGCAGGGCCTTCTGTCTGGGCCCTGGGCTCCAAGTTCAAAGATCTGGGAGAAGGTTGTTTAGGAGCAAGCAGTGAGCCAGCGGTCCTCGGTAGGGGCTTTGCCAAGCCCAAGTCCAGAGGGCCAGCCTGGGGAGCAGATAAGACCACACGAAGCTGTTTGTTGTTGGCATGGAGACGGGCTGCCAAGGGCTTTTCAAAAACAATCTGTCCTCCAGTGGGTGACTCGATCCCTCGCTGGGCACGTCTGCCCTCCTGCCTTGGCCTTAGTGGACACAGAGAGCAGGATTAACCCCTAAGCCAGAGGTCCTGGGCCCTGGAGGCTCACTAAAGTCACCCTTGACAAAATCTCCATGTCAGGGTCCGTCCACAGACCAAATAAAGCAGGAATTCCTGGGTGGGACCTCCACATCAGAACTGTTCCTAGTTCCCCGGGTAACTCCAATGTGCGGCTAGGGGTTGAATACCCCCTCTCCACCCACCCCCCTCCCCCCAAAAAAAAGAAAAAGAAAAGAAAAGAAAAGAAAGCCCCTCTTCCAAATTGTCCCCAGTCCTGGAATCAGAAAAAAAGTGATAATATTTCTGGGGGATGGGGAGATGCCTGATTTCTCCCCCCCCTCCCCACTCTCTTAGGGGTCTGAGACAGCTGGACCTCAAAGCTACTTTTGACCCATCCTAACTGGGTCTAGACAAAGCTTTCTATTACACAGTCATCCTGGGAAGCCTCTCCTTCTTGCCTCCACTGACAACGTGGTTCTTTGGATCTGGGAACTCGTGGGGTGACACTGTCTTGGGGTGGGGGAAGCTGGGCTCCCCCAGCGTAGCCAGAGTCCGATGGCTGAGTGTGTGTGTGTGTGTGTGTGTGTGTGTGTGTCTTCAGCCTCCCTATTGCTTGACCTCTCTAGATTTTGGTAGGCTCTGGGCACAAGCCCCTAAATACCTCACCAATTTGCACAGCCCTTATTTGGACCCAGTGCTCCACCACCTGGGACAGAGCTGTGATTTATGTTTGCAAGGAAAGAACAAGGCCAGCTGAGCATTTCGCAGTGTCACTGAGGGGACAAGGAGAAGGTGCATGCTGCCCTAGGCGTGCCCACCCTAGAGGGCTCAGTCCCAGGCCTGATCTTCCCCAAGTGTTGCCTGGCCCCTGGCCCCCACCCCCTTATCCTTTGGCCCAGGGCAGAGAGCTGGCTGGTACTAAAGCCCCTGGGACTGCCTCAGCCTGTCTGAACCTCAAGTTCGCCATTCGTAAAGTGAAGCCAGTAATTCTTAACTCTCAGGGTTAAGGTGATCCTGTGGGGATTAACTGCCTCGCTCTAGGCGGGAGCTCTGGGAAGGCAGGTAAGTGTTCAGGGGCCACACCTTGGAGAGGGGAGGCCCAGACAGGTCCAGAGCAGCTGCTCTCAGACAGCTGGGTGGCAGGTCCTCTGGGCTGTCTCGCTCCCCCCCCCCCCCCCCCGCTGGGCTCCACCTGATGGCGCGCACGTCCCATAGCCCCGTTCAGGTCCAGGGGCCGATGACCTCTGTGCAGGAAGCTCCTGTTCCCAGCAGTGCTGGTCCAGAAAGTCAATCTCACGGAAACAGCTGCCGCTCCTGCCCGGTCCACCACTCCAGCCCTCCTGCCTGGCCCTGCTCCACCCTGTGCACCCCCGTGCTGGTCCCCACTGAAGGTCTGGTTCTCATGGCAAGGAACACTCTTACAGGAACCTTACCCCACCCAGCACACCCCACCAAATGCCTTGTGAACCTTCACTTCCCTTTTCCCAGAACCAGGAGCACCGCGGCGGGTCACTCCCAGGGTCCCCAGGGTGTGTAGCCGCCCCACAGGGGTACCCTTGGGACCTGTGCAGGACACACCCTAGATGGTCCAGGACTGCCCTGAGGTCTACTCCAGCCTCTGCCATGGCCACACTCCCTCTGCCAGGAGATGGACACTTTACCCAGCTTCCCTGTCCTCCCTTGTGTTATACACACACACACACACACACACGCACGCACGCACACACGCACATGCACACACACACATGCACATCCACATGCACACCTGGATACCAGATCTCCCATGTGTATAAGCCTGTCAGGTGGCAGACTTTTGCATATGCCAACAGGCACTTTCACATACCCTACAACCTCCTCCCCCCACAACACACAAATACACACACACACACACACACACACACACTCAGAAGTCCCAGTCCTTCTCACCAGGGACAGACCAACAGTAGCAGCTTTCCAACCACAACCCCATGATCAGCTAACCCTGACCTTCCGCAGAGGGGTTCCTGACTTCCGCGGGGACAAGGAACCTGCTGAAGTCACACAGTTCACTTTCCAGTTCGGGTCCCCTACCTGCAGGGCACGTGTGCCACTGGGCTGGGTCCGCAGGTGTGCAAACTGCAGGTGCCTGCAGACCCAACGGGAATGGTCCTTCCCCAGCATGCGTCCACCACCCCACTGGGAGAGCACTAGGGACGGAGCAGGGGGCCCTCCATCCACCCAGGGCAGCAGAACCTGGACACTCTGGGGACCATCCCAAATCGTGGGGTATCTATGTGACAGGTTCCCCTCAGCATGGGCTGGGTCCGGGGAAGGGCAGCTCCAAGGATCCAGTGACTGCCGGGCTCCTGCTGGGGAACCCCTGGAGGATGCTGGGGATGAAGGGCCGGCACCCTCTCAGCTATTAGCCCAGACACCTGGCTGGGAGGATGGAGGGCTGCGGGCGGCTCCAGGAACAGGGTGAGGCCTACCTCCAGGCTGCGAGGGGTGGATGATGGACAGCAGGAGCAGGAGGACTCCAGGCCACAGGGTTGTAGCTGTCGGACCCGCCATCTCAGGGAGAAATGCCCCAGCCTGCTCTCCGCGCCTCGTTTTATCCCCAAAGCGTAATTGCTGCCTCCTCGGCTGCGAGGGAAGAAGGGAGGGAGAGAGGGCGGGCAGGAGGGCCTGAGAAGGGGGAGGCCTGGGGGAGGGGGCCGTAGGGAGGGGGGCAATTACGAAAGGCCGGCTCACAATCCTCCCAGGCTGGGTCTGAGTGGACTGGACTGTGGGCTTTTTTTCCTTAAAACACATAGTCGCTCACGTGTGCGCATACACACACACACACACACACACACACACACACACACACACACACACAGTTTTCCCCATCTCTCTCCCGCTTTCCCTCTGTGGCTGTTCTCTCACTGCTGGCCCTGTTCCCGCCAGAAAGTGTGAGGGGGGCCTCTGCCAGGACAGCCCTCGGGAGAGGAAGCAGGAGGGAGGGCCCTGCAGCCCGGCCAAAAATCCAGTCCTAGCCAAGTCCTGAGTGGCCAGGCCCCCGCCCCTCCGGCTGGGCCCCGGGCCCAGTGTGGGGACACAGGCCAGCTGTCCCGCGCCTCTGCCCCCACCCTGGCCCTCCAGACTTCCCCAACACCCCCAGACCTGGCCACAGACAGGCCCTGCTTAAATCTGGGGAAGTGGGGTTTTGGGCTGGACTGGGGGCTGGGGCCAGGGCCAGTGTCTACAGAGGTTGAGGTTGCTACAGGCAGAATGGCCTGGAAGGTAAACCCACGTTGTTGTTGTCCCCTGAGACACCTGGGAGCTGGAAGGGGGACCCTGACATACCACACAGCTCCATTCTGCAGGGGCTAAGGTCACAACCTCCTGCCTGAAGTTGGGGGATGTGGTGGGGGGGAGGGGTTGGCAGGTCTTTGATCCATGTCTGCAGAGGCCGAGGGGCTGCACCGGGGGAATGGCCTGGGAGTTAAGACCATGTTGGTGTTGTTTCTTGGGGCATCTGGGGGACACGTGGGAGACCCTGGCACACCACAGGGGTCCCATGTACAGGGATCAAGGTCACAGTAGGCTAGTGCAGGTCCAAGTGTCTGGCAAAGGTCAGTCTGGACCCCCAAGGTGCCCTGTGTATGCACAGGGGTTTAGGGAGCCCCCCAAGACTGATAGGTGGCCCAGCCCCCGTTTAATCACTTGGCCCCCACCAGTCCCAACCCTAAGCACTGGAGCACCCAGACCAGACACAGGAGCTTCCAGATTGCTGGTTTTCTCCCTGCCCCAGAACACCCAGGACTGACATTCCTCGGGTGGCCAGGAGGGGGCGACCCTGCGCTGAAACAACTGGGACCAGCATTTCCAGAAGGACTGGGACAATTCCTGCCTAACTGGGCAGAATGAGGACCCTGAGGATTGGGGGGACAGGATTTGGGGGGGGTGGGGGTAAGGGTAGGGGGGATTTGAAAGCCAGAGGGTAGGAGAGGGGCACTGGTACTTACCCTCATCACAGCCTGGAGGGGAAAAGTCGAGGTCGCAAAGTCTGAGAGCTTCTCCCCACCTTCCCTCGCCCAGGTGGAGAGTGAGGGGCAGACACAACCACAGCTTCCAGGGAAGGAGGTAAACGACACCCCCTCCAGCCAGGAGCGCCCCGGCAGTCTGCAGGGCACCAGGGGTGGCCAAGAGTGGAGAAGCCAGAGGCAGGCACTGGGCTCCGGGGGGACCTAGGCCTCAAATCTGGCTCTAGCACTTCCTAGTGGACGGCTCACCTCTTCATAGAGCTTCAGTTTCCTCACATGTCAAATGGTTATTAATATGGCTACCTGGGAGGGCTATTGCAAAGATAAATAAAATGTGGTCCTATATTTCTGTACTGTGCCTGCTAGATCCCAAATGCTCTGTACTCACCTGATGCTAGTCCTGGTAATAATGCCATGGTTACTGCCTCAGGTTCTGCAAGCACCACTCCTGTCTGTAGAGTAACTATTGGGCTGGCTCTCTGCTGGGCCACCTCGGGACCCTGGGCCATCCCGCTCTCAGGTGGTGGCGCTCCAGGAGTTTGGAAGGGGTGCGTGTGCCAGCAGAATTGTCTTGCAGCTGTGTTTGCACAGCAAATGTGCAGCTCTTACTTCCAGGGTGTGTTATTTGGGGGTGCTTTGAGGGTAGCTGATGGAGATTATGAGTCCTTGGGGAGGTAGGGGCTGCTCAGGGTCAGGGTCTGAGGCTCAGTGCCGGGATGTGCCCGCTGGTGGGGAGACCAGAGGGTGCCTCTGTATGCTTGCCCCTTCCCAGGAGGGGGAAGGATGGGGTGCTGGTGAGGAGCTGGGCCCCACTCTTTTCAGGGCAATGACGTGGGCAGGAACCGGCTTTCAGACTTACAAACCGCAGTCTGCTCAGAGTCTTTATTAATTCCAGGACCGGGAGAGAAGCTGGAGCCAGCTGGAGAGAGCTTGCTGTGGGGGGATCCAGGAGAGGTGTGGAGGGGCGCTTGCAGGGATAGACTTGAGGCTGCTGGGCCAGGCCTCTCTCTGCAGGACCAGGGCCCTGTCTCCTGTCCCCCTGCCCCCGCCCCCCCTCCGTGTTCCCTCTTCTTCTTAGCATCCCATGCTCACTGCAGGAGCTCCATGAACTCATATCCAACAAGGCTCTGTGCACCTCCAAAGGGGAGCCTCAGTTCAGAATCTAATCCATTAACTGGATTATTCAGTGCAACTTAGCCCAATGCATTCAATACATAATGTAAGGACTAGGGGTTACAGTTATCAAACAACTTCCATTCATTCATTCATTCACTCATACATTCAAGAAAGCCAACAGTCCTCAGCGGCTCTGTGCCACCTCCCTGCATAGCTATAAGGATTAAATCAGGTCATGAACTTCCCACAGAGGGCTCACCAAATGCTGGGTAAGCCTGGCTTCACCATTATCCTTGACGAACCACATCTGCTGGGCATCCAGGCGAGTCACTGACAGGCCATCTCTGTCCTCAGCCCCTCCAGGTTCACCCCTTTAGGAAGAACAGAGCCGCCAGCCTCCACACAGTTCTGTGCATGCCATTGCTTTGCTCAGAAACCCTCAGTTGCCTTGCGGGTAAAGCCCAGACTTCTGAGAATGGCCTTCAAGGCTTTTGCCCTACCAGCTCACCTTCTCTGTCACTCTCCTCCCCCCTGGCCGGCCAGCCTCCCTTCTGGTTGATGCAGCTGCTCCCAGCTGCCAGGCTTGTCCTAGAGGCTGGACCCTGGACCATTGTTGCCGACGTTCCCTGGTCTCAGCTTCCCTCTCTGCAGGTCTGTGCCCTCAGCATCCTTGCCCCTTGGATCTCTATGAGGGTCCATAGGTACTCAGTACTTCACCTCATCCCCTACTGGCCTGGCCATCAGTGGAGCTAGCTGGAGGACGGAATCATTTCTGTCTCCCCTGTCGTCCAAGAGTGTCCGATAATAAGCAAAGATGTGCTCTTTAGAAGATGGGGACAGACCTCCAGAATGCTGGGGTGCAGTTTTTGTTTTTTCCCTTATCCACTGAGTGCAGGATGCTCTGTCTGCATGAAACCTTGAACCAGAGAGAGAGATCAGCGCGGGCTGCCTGGCTAGTCTGGGAAGAGCTTGGAGTCAGCCAGACCAGGACTCTGCTATATTCCCCACAAGGGGAAAGTCTCTGCTATCAGTCAGTTACACCTCTGTGTGAGGGAGGGAGGAACGTGATTTTCTCATATGGACCCAAGTGAGGTTTGCCACAGAAAAGAATGTGGATTGGGTAGCCTGGGTTCAAGAGTAGATACTCCAAGAGAGAATCAGCAGCAAGGTAAAGTGAAGGATCCTTTCACACCTTCCCCCAACTACCTGCCCTCGTCCCTGAGACCCAACTGCAGACATCGAGAAGATGGCCAGAACCTTCTCATCCTCTGATTTAAAATTTTCTAGCAGTCATATAACATAAAAGACACATAAAATTAATTTTAGTAACAAGTTATATTTAATTCAATACGTATAAAGTACTATCATTTGAACATGTCATTGATAGGAAAAAATATTAATAAGATGTTTTGTGTTCGTGTTGTACTCCCTTAGAACACATCTCAGTTGGGACTAGCTGCATTTCAAGTGGTCAGGAGGCACATGTGGCCAGTGGCCGCCGGAGTGGACGGCACGGGTTGAGACTATGAGGGGACTCGTGGGAATGAACCTGACTTAGGACAAGAGAGGAGGGGAAACTAAATGGTGGCTTCTGCTGCTCAGAGTTCACAGGTAAGATGGGTGTGCGGAGGAGGGAGAGAGCCAGGGCAGGAGGGACGGCCTTGAGGGCTGGCAGGGAAAGACCTGGGCGCACCCACGACAGGCAGCCCCAGGGGAGAGGCCCTGCCCTCATGCTGGTGACCGAGCCAGAGCGGGTACCGCCTACTGGAGGGTACCAAGCAGCATCGGCCCAGAGCCAACACTTGGGCTAGAAAATGAGAAAGGCCTGCGTAGCTCTTGTCTCCCCAGCGGCAGCCGGGACCCCTCTGACAGCAAAAAGCCAGGAACAGAAGGGACCTGCAACAGGACAGGTGTCAGACTGCATTGGAGGTAAAGGGTCTGCAGCCGACAGGAGATGGGGCGCTGCTGGTCTGGGCCACCTGATTCTCACTCCATGCAGGAGTGGCTTGAGGGGAGAACAGGCTGCACTTGGAGAGGGGTTCAGCAGTTGGGATGGGGGCTGGGATTCCAGGACAGGCTGCTTCTGCAACCCCAGGCTTGGGTGCTGGGAGCAGAATGGGGCAAGGGGTACGTGGCGCCAGTGGCCGGTGATGTGACCGGGATTAACACTGATTGACATAATTAGCAGGTCACCTAGTCATTCCTGATAATGGTGGTGTAAAGAGTCATTAACCCAGGGAAGCCCCGGTCTCCTCTAATGGAGACAGGGGTTTGCACAAGCTTTTCAAGACTGAAGGCTCATGCCTTAAAAGTCTGGTACACAGCAAGTGCTCAAAGGTGGGATGAGGACCACGACACCATCTCAGGCAACCGAAGCGAACCACTGCGGCGGGGGGGGGGGGGGGGAGGAAGCCCCTCCCACAAGTACCAGCCCCACTACCACCCTGGGATACCCTGCCCTGAGCTGCCTCTGATCCAGCGACCTCTGTGCAGTCACTGCCTCTGCTCAGGCCCTGGTGTTTGCGTGTCTGAGTCATTTGTCAGTCTGGGTCCTTGGCGGGTGCAAGCCAGGGTGGGGGGTGGGTGTCCTGGACCGGTCGTTCTGCCCTGTGCTGTTCCCACATCGCCTCTCGGGCTGTCCGCTGCGGTCTCGGGGGAACATAGTGAGCCGGGGGCTCGGACCACCCCTCCCCAGGGGACTTGGGACGAGGAGGCCAGAACACGCCTCTCATTTGACACTTGACAGTTTACAAAGCACATCTCCCTTTGCGATCACAGATATTATTATCCCAGTTTATAAACACAGGGTTAGGAGCCCTGTCTACAAACTCTGGCCGCCAGAACGAGCACTCTCGTTATCTCCTTTAGATCTATTTAATCTTAACTCCGAGCCCCTGTCACATGGGCGGGCAGCAGTAAATTCTCTCCCAGTTTACTGGGGCTCTGCCTCCACCTCTGACCAAAATACAGGCGTCTCGAGAGTGTGGGGTCTGGAGACAGAAGGGCCCTGGCCTCGATGATCCCCTTGCTGGAGCCTCTGTGCCTTTGTGTACCCTGAGACTGGGCTGGGGCTAGGGAGCCTGGGGCCTGGGCTGCCTCTGCGGATGCTTGTCAGGGGAGATCCGCTCGCGGGACCACAGAGCATTCTCCCATCCCCAGGGTGGGACATCGTCCCTCTGAGTCTCCTGCCCCTTTCGGATAGTCTCTCAAAGGAAAAAGGCTTCAGACGCTTTGGCTTGCAGCCGGGTGAGCTATAGGAGGAGCAGGATACAGAATGGATACACATAGGTATTCATGACTTGACAAACCACCCTGCTACCCGGGTGAGGGAACAGAGTCTTGTAGAAATACACACACTGACCCAAGGTCACCCCGAGACACTGTGGCTGGAGCCGAGGGTTTTGGGGTATTTCACCCTGGCCAACCACACTGCTCTCCTAGGGGGCAGTAGCCCCAGCTTCAGGTGCACTAACACCTGGAGAGCAGGCACCCCAGGGGTTTCTGCGCTGGCTCTGGGACCTGACGGGCAGAGCTGTCCATGCTCCCCCTCCCCCCACCCTGGCCCGTGCTCCCTCTGCCTTGTTCACAGCCGTGCAACCTCCTGCTCTCTCTTATCACCTCACCTCCCCCAGCCGGCCGTGCCCAGGAGCCCTTCCAAGAGCCTGAACTGGGAACACTGCTGGGCAGGGAGCTCTCTTCCTCCAGGGTTCAGCCGGTCTCCATCCCTACACCACGTTTGGCCACTCCCTGCCCTGGATAGACCCCTCCACCCATGCCCGGAACCCTCAGCTGGCCTGATCCCTGTGGCGCCGGGCGGGTCCCACCGGGCGGGCAGGGCAGCTGCCAGGATGCAGGGTGGGAGGCAGGCGAGGCCGGGGCCAGGGGCTCCCACGGGGCCTGGGTTATCTACTCCCTCATTTATTCAACTCTGCACATTTCTGAGCTGCCTGGTCTGGCTTGGAATCTAGCCTTGGGAGGGGGTACAGACAGGACACTGGCACCTGCAGTGTTCTGGGCAGGAGAAGGCAGTCAGGAAGGCTTCCCGGAGGAGAGGATGCCACAGCTGAATCCTGTTCTCTTCTTTCAAAGGAAGATGTGTCCGGGTGGTGTTTGCAAAAGGAGGAAGGCTGAAGCCGCTCTGGCCGAGGCTGGCCTTTGCTCTTCGGGCCACCCACAGGCTGCCTGCTCCTTGTCAAGCTCCTGAAAGCACAGATCCCGCGGTCCCCGCCCTGCTTAAAGCCCGCCAGTAACTGACTCTGGGAGGACGTGGGCCCTTCCTGCCCGGCCTTCCACATGCCGCGAGCATTTCCCATACTGCAGGATAGGGTCCATCCGTGGGGTGCGAAACTGGTTTAGCGGGTAAGGAACAGCATTTAAAAATGAGGGAACAGAATAAAATAGGTGCAAATGGAATACATGTGACCAAATGAGCCTTGTGCCTTGAATCTTTTGTCTGAGTTACATGTATTTGCATGTGAGCACTGGGTTATGATGAATTTTTCTTTCTGCACGTCACAGAAAGTCTGAAAGAAACTATTGCAACGACTCTGCATGAATTGATTTTCACCTTTCCGCGGGGGCTGTTGTCCTGCTCGTGGGAAGGAGGCCTGCTCTAAAGTAGGCACCCACAGTGTGGCTGAGTCCATTACAAGCGAACAAGTGAACTGGGGAAAGGGAGACTCCTTTGCTGGGAGTTCCCGGACCCCTGCCTTGGCTTGGCCGCAGGGTCATGCTCCTGCCAAGCTGATAAGAACTAGGGTGCTGGCATCCAAGCTCTGGCTGCCATTGTTCTAGAGAGGAGCGTGTGCCTGCCCTGAGCCCCAAAGCCCTTCAGACTCCCCAGGGGCTCCTGAGAGGACATCTTGGGGGAGGTCAGGGGTTTCAGGGCATGCTCCTCAGAAACCCCAGGACAGAGGAGGGGCTGCTGGGTGGGCAGGGCTCCAGGTCCCACCCAACTGCTACCACAGCCGGCCTGGTCCCACCGGTTTGCTGTGGGACCTTTGGAGAAAGGCTTCTGGGGCTTGAAAAATCCCCAAAACCACTACTCTTCTGGGAAGTCAGGGTCCTTAGGAGACTGGGGTTCCCTTCCCTGCGCTGCCCCAATTGCTGTGTGATGCTGGGCAACTTCTCCCATTCTCTGGGCCTGGAGCTACCTCTGAACAGTGGGGGTACAGATTGGAGCAGAGGTTCTGACCCCTGACCGTGCACTAGAAGCGCTGGGGTTCCACTACCTCAGTTCTACTTCTCAGACCAAAATCTCTGGGGCAGGCCCAGGTGTTAGTATTTTTGCAGCTTCCCAGGAGTTTCCCATGCATAGCAGAGCTTGAAAAACACTGGGCTAGATGGCCCATCTCTACAAGTGACCCCCCCACAGGGGAATCGGGCTGTTGGGCCAGCGCTTCTCAGAATTTAACGAGCATCGTGATCATTGGTTCTCAAAGTGTGGTCCCTGGACCCTCAGCACCAGCTCCACATGAGACAAACTTGTTAGAAATGCAGACTCTCAGGCCCACCCAGATCTTCTGGCTCAGAAACTCTGGGGTGGGACCAGTGACCTGCGCTTTAACACGCCCACCGGGGAAAGCTGACGCACACGCACGTACGAGAACCACTGGCCTAACCTTGGCCATCAGACTCCTCTGCAGGAAGGTCACCTGTGTGCCCCAACCACAGCTGCCGCTTCCGGAAAGAAGACGGAGCCACCAGAGGTTTCTCAGGCTGCCATAACGAAGTTCTGTGGATGGGGTGACTTAAAGAGCAGGAATTTATTGTCTCACGTTTCCAGAGGCTGCAAGGCTGGTTTCTCCTGAGGCCTCTCTCCTTGGCTTGCAGATGGCCACCTTCTCCCTGTGTCCTCATGTGGTTTTTCCTTTCTGTGTCTCTGTCCTAATCTCCTCTTCTCACGAGGACACCAGTCGTATTAGTTTAGGGCCCACCCTAAGATCCTTGTTTTAACTTAATCATCTTTTTAGGAGATGATTTCCAAATACCGTCACATTCTGAGATACTGGGGGTGAGAGCCTCATCATATTAATTTTTTAGGGCGGGACACAAATCAGCCCATAACCAAGGGCTGGTGAGGGCCTGGGAGAGGGAACATTCTGGAGGTAAGCCCTCCAGATTCTCTGGTTTCTTTCCTGACCTTCAACACGCTCTTTGCTCAGCTGAAAGGAGACGCTCTGTTCTGATTACTGAGGGGGCGGGGGGCTTCAGGAGGTGTGTGCACTTCCTGAAGCAAAGTAAATGTCCCATAGAGAGGAGAAGGCTCCTCCTCTGCACTGACTTCTTTGAGGGCCTTTCCTGGTCACACTCTGTTACCAGATGGTCTGAGTAGCCGAGCGGGTGTATGAATGTTCTCATCTATTTCTTTCAAAATATTCTTTGATTCACACGGAGCTGCCCACTCTCTCCCTATCAGCTCAAACTGGTGAGACCCCTGGCCCCCCAGAAACATGTGTGTGAGAATTCACTGGTGTTGGAAAAAAAAAAAAAAAAAAGCCTGACGGGCCTTAAGCAGAAGAGGTGCCAGGTGGGGTCAGTCTGGGAAGGCTTCTCAGAGGAGGTGAGATGTGGCTTTGGAGTCCAGATTGTAGTGTGCTCCTGCCACCTGCTCACCATCCTGGGGCTTCCGTGAAAACAACGGGTTTAACCTCCAAACAAATGCAGAGGTGCTTTTGTTCCCCTGTACCAGTCACAGCTTTTTGTGCTGTCGTTTTGATGACTTGATGTCTTGGGGTCTTGCTGACTCTGGAGGGACTGCCCCTCGCAGGGCTAGCTAATCCCTGGAGAAAGCAGACAACTTGCCCGGGAGCATGCCTTTCATATATAACCAACCACCCCAGGGACCACACCCAAACCACCTCCTTTATGGGCTCTCACACTCGGGGCCACTTCCCACTTGCCCTAATCACCCCACGGCCAGGTATCAGACAGCCAGTATAGCCCTAGGCCAAAGAGCCTGCTGGGTTTGAAATGATCCAAACTAGCCAATCCTAAATCTGCTTACCCTGCCCCGCCCGTTCCTTCCCACAGAAGCAACAACAAAGGCTCTTGCCCATGTTTCCCCTCCCTCTGCCTCCTGACCGGTCCTTGTGCTTCCCCGTGGGGCCCGTTGTGGCGTGGCTACCACCTTCACTTGGGATCTGTGAGCAACAAGCTATCTCTTCAATGGCAGGTGTCTCCTGATCGGTTGGCTTCACCATTCCCGTGTAATCAAACCTGTATTTTAAAACATTCTTCTCCCATTTTCAAAGAGTAAATGGAGGCCCAGAGAAGTTACGTGATTTACCCAAGGTCCCTCAGCCAGGAACAGCAGAGTCAGGATTTGAATCGTATCCGAAGTCCACCATCTGCCTAGCCCCAACCCTCAGGCAGAGCAGGCCTGGGAGGAAGAAAAGTGGGGGTTCAGAGGGCGCCGAGGCACATCTCCTGGAGCTGGGCCACTGCACTGGGGGTCCTCCCCCCGCTGAGCCCATGGCCCGCTCTGGGTTGGCCCACTACTTCTGTCCCCTGGGCTCTGTTCTATCTCTGGATTCTTGAGGGGGCTTGGAAGCAAATGAGACACAAACCCCCTTGAAAGAGGAGGCGGCAGACCTGCCCTAAGCCTGGCTCTCTCCTTCTGGATAGCTGGGGTCTCTGTTTCTTACTTCCAGGGGCTCCTTGGGGGTTGGTGCTGTGACCCAGCCCCTCTGTGTTCCCAGCACCACCACGGCCTGGCCCAGAACACACACCCGGGAGCGGGGTAGGAAGAAAGTGAATGGATAGGTGTTCCCTGCCCTCTGTCCCCTTCTCTCTGTCTTTCTCTGTGGGTCTCTGTCTCTTTTTCTGGGTGTCTCTTTCTCCCCCCACTCTCTCCGCTGGCATCTTTCTCTGCCTCTCGGGATGGAGTCCTGCAGGGCCTGAGGCGATCTGTCCCCGGGGTTTGCATTCAGTTGTTTATCCTAAGCAGACCCAGCTGCCCGAACTCTCATTCCAGGCCCCAGAGGAGGAGTGGGACGGGCGGAGTGGTCTCCATGTCCCCCACACGGGTTTTAGCTTTCAACTCTGGGGGAGACGCATCCTTCCTCTGCCTCGTACTCCACACTCGGAATCACCAGGCAGCCTGGATGGCCCTCCTTCCCCCGCCTGCTGATCACAGAGGAGGAGAGGAGGAGACTGAGGCTGTGGGGAGGTGTTGGTGAGGGGGTGTCGGTGAGGGCAAGTGTGTGTGTGTGTGTGTGTGTGTGTGTGTGTGTGTGTGTGTTATCATATTGATTTGCACAGTGAAATCTGCTTACCCAACAGCTAACTCAGCTCCACAAGAGCATTTTAAAGTAGGAAGAACACACACGAGTAAAGTGCACAAAGCTTAGGTGTGCAGTTTGAGTTTTACAAGTCTGTAACCCGTAGCATCACACCCACACCAACACGGAGAACATTTCCAGACCTGAAGGCTCCTCGGTGTCCCCCTCCCAGTCAGCACCTGCTGGAGATGACCCCTCAGCTGATGTCTCTCACCACAGATTAGTGTTGCTTATTCTTGAACTCTGTCGTGGTTTAAACTGTGCCTTCCAAGATATACGTTCAGGTCCTAAACCCTAGTACCTGTGAATGCGGCCTTATTTGGAAATAGAGTCTTTGAAGATATAATCCAATTAAGATGGCATCATATTGGATTAAAGTGGGTCCTAAATCCCATGAGTGGTGTCATCATCAGAAGGCCGTGTGAAGACCCAGGGACACAGACACACACAGGGAGAAGATGGCCAAGTGAAGATGAAGGCAGAGATGGGAGTGAATCACCTATAAGCCAAGGAACACCAACGGTGACCATGAACCACCAAAAGCCAGAAAGAAGCACAGAAGAATTCTCCTGAAGAGCTTCCAGAAGGAGCATAGCCTTTCCAACACCTTGGTTTTGGACTCTGGCTTCCAGAACTGGAAGAGAATATATTTCTTTTATTTGAACACCAAGTTTGTAATACTTTGTTAGGGTAGCACCAGGAAACTAAGACAAACTTCATATAAATGGAATTCCAATATATGTACTCTTTTGTGTCTGGTTTCTTTTACTCATATTGTGTCTGTGAAATGTAATTATGTTGTGTATTCATTCTTTTTCATTGCTGTGTAATATTCCATCTTAGTAAGGTGCCACCATTTACTTACCCATTCTAATGTTAATGTACATTTGGGTTGTTTCTTCTTTTGTTGTTCTTATGAGTAATGCTACTAGGAATAGTTGTTTTTGTGGACATATAATCTCATTTCTCATGGGTATAGAGCCAGGAGTGAAATTGCTAGGTTTTATGGTAAGTATGTGTTTAAACTTTTGAGGAACTTCCAGACAGTTTCTATAGTGGTTGCACCGTTTTACATCCCCACCAGCAGTGGGTGAGCGTTCCAGTTGCTCCACATCCTGTTGACATTTGGAACTGCCAGTCTTTAAATTTTAGCCATGCTGGTGGGTACACAGGGGTTTCTCATTTTGTTTTGACTTTCATTTCCTTGATGAATAATGATGGTGAACACCTTTTCCTATGCCTCTTGGGCATTTGAATGTCTTTGTGAAGTGCTGATTTAAGTCTTCTGTCCATTGGTTGTTTGATATTTTCCTATTGTTTTATAGCAGTTCTTTTTTTCTCTCCAAATATATTTTTATTGATTTCGGAGAGGAAAGGAGAGGGAGAAAGAAATAGAAACATCAATGATGTGAAAGAATCATTGATCAGCTGCCTCCTGCACACCCCCTGCTAGGGATCGAGCCAGCAAACCAGGCATGTGCCCCTGACTGGAATCGAACCCGAGACCCTTCAGTCTGCAGGCTGATGCCCTATCCACTGAGCCAAACCAGCTAGGGCTGTTGCAGTTCTTTTTTATGCTGTTACAATCCTGTGATCAGTTATATGTATTAGAAAGATCTTCTCTTGCTCTGTGGTTTGTCTTTCTTTTAATGTTGTCTTTTGATGAACAGAAATCCTTTATTTTAATAATAAAGTCAAAGTTATCAATCTTTTCTCTAGTGGTGAGTGTTTTATTTTCTGTCCTGTTTAAGACATCTTTGTCTACTAAAAGGTCAGGTAGACATTCTTCTAGAAGCTTTGTAGTTTTACCTTTCACTTTTAAGTTTCTGATCTACTTTGATACAAGAGCACTTTATTATTTTTTAAAATGTATTTTTATTGATTTCAGAGAGGAAGGGAGAGGGAGAGAGAGAGAGAAAAAACATCAATGATGAGAAAGAATAATTGATCAGCTGCCTCCGGCATGCCCCCTACTGGGGATTGAGCCTGCAACCAGGGCATGTGCACTGACTGGGAATTGAACTGTGACCTCCTGGTTCATAGATTGATGCTCAACCACTGAGCCACGCCGGCTGGGCGATACAGGAGCACTTTAAATCTCAACAGAGCCAGGCTTCAGCCTGCCACCCAACCCCTCCCCAAGCTTGGTGGGGAACTCCTTTCCGAATTGCCAGCTGTCCTGACTCTTTCATTGGCCCCAGCCCTTCCTCCCAGCCCCAGAATTAGTAAAAAGCTCCAAGCTACCTGTGGTTTCCAGGCTGCGCTGGTTCCAATCTGTCAGGATTCAGGCAACAAGTGGGGTCCCCATCCCCTCTCCGTATGTACTTCTTTTCCCACCTGTTTGGGACCAGCTCTTCCATTCATACAACTCTGAGGGTCCTCAGACTGGGACAAGGGATCTCCAAGGAGCCTCCTCACCCCATCCTTCCCCACTCCTCACTTCTGTCCATTTGTTCATAGATGTACGGTCTGGAGGATCTTGTCCCCTCCCAGGATGGCAAACAAGTTCTATCACCACCACATTTGACTAGCAATGGCTGCCTAAAGTGGTGTTAGAAAGGAGTCTGAGGATCTCCAGGTACAGCGGGTGCTTGGTAATGTCTGCCTGGGAGCAGAGGTGGGCGTTGTGCCCTGCATGTTGTGTCTTTAATGCTTCTGATCTAGTCTAGGTCCCTCATTAGCATTAATCCAAAGTAGAGTTTAAATGATTCATTCAAGGGCACTCAGCTATTAATTAATTGAGGTGGTTTAGAAGCTCAGGTGTTATCTATTCAGCAGAGGCACTTACTCATTTATTCAGCAAATATGGACTGAGCACCTATTGCATTTCAGTCATAGTGTATTTCAGCACTGGGCACAGAGGTGCAATGGTGAAGGAAGCCTAGTCTGGTCTATCCCGAGTTCCGCAGGACTTCCTTGCTGCCAATATTCAACATATATAATGAATGAATCGGGGGTCTCATGTAATGGTCGTTTGCCATCTGCTGAGCTTGCTGTTGCTCATTCCACCTCCAGCCCCAGCCCCTGGAGTGGGGTTATTGTACAATTTAAAAGCACAGAGAACTTGGTAGATACCTGGGGTTTCATAGTTGAAATGTTTCTCTCCAAGTAATTTTTCAGGAAAGAGGGTCACAAATGAGGTCTGTAAACAAAGGATGTGAAAACCCTAATTGCTGATGAAACGGACCAGGGGGCTTTGGGGTTTCTAAAAGGGGACAGCGCAGGGGCTGCTCCACACGCTTGGGCCTTTCTCCCTGCTCCTTCCTGCTGTATGCACACAGACACAGACACACAGACACAGACACAGACACACACACATAGACACACACACAGACACACACAGACACACACACAGAGACACACACACACAGACACATACAGACAGACACACACACACAGACACAGACACACACACACATAGACACACACACACACACAGACACACAGACACATAGACACACACAGACACACACAGAGACAGACACACACAGACACACACACACATAGACACACACATACATACACACACAGGCACAGACACAGGCACAGACACACACATACACATACAGACAGACACACACAGACACACAGACACACACAGACACACACGCACACAGACACACAGACACACACACACATACACATACAGACAGACACACACAGACACAGACACACAGACACACACGCACACAGACACACACACATACAGACACAGACACACACACGGACAGACACACACACAGACACACACAGACACACAGACATAGACACACACACTCACAAAAGGACACACACATACATGCAAACACAGACATGGACAATACACATAGACACAAACATGTGTCAAGTCTCTCTCTCCCTCCCTCCCTCTCTCTCTCTGCCCTGTCCCCCTTGCTACCACCAGGTTCTGGGCTCACCATCTAAGGTTCAAGTTCTATTGTCCTACTTTGAGCGATTTGACCTTGGGCAGTTATCCTCCCTGAGCTTCAGTTTCCCCGTTTCTGAGAGAGAGGTGTAGGGGGGCGTTAAGGAGTACATTCCACATGTTGGGCATAGGGTAGCTGCCCAACTAATGTCAGCTACAGCCCTCCTGTGGCCCCACTGAGGTCACTGGCTCTAGGTTATACCAAGAAAGCGGGGCAGTGAGGAGGTATGCAGACTGGCCTCAGGGCCCCTTAGAAAATGTATCTCTGTGCCCCACCCAGAGCTTGGCAATGAGCTGGGGACATGGAAAGATGCAATCAAGACTCATTATGCAGGGAGGACCAGGGTTTTGCCCTCAATCTTCCATTTTCCCTGCTGGGAAGCCCTAATTTGTTCCAGAGGCGTGAGGAGCAGGGTCTGAATGTTTTCTGGACCAAGTAAGCTGGGAGAAGGCTGCTGGGGCCTCCACTGGACTAGAGGGGCCCAGGAGGTGAGCCCCCATCCTGCCACAGAGCCTCTGACCAGAGCTGCGCTGGGCCCCTGCTGCCCGCCCGGGACCCACGTTCTGTGCTTTTTTCATGTCCAACGCCCTGGCTGGGCCCCTGCCAAGCCCTCACTCGCTGGTGAGGGCCAAGCCAGGGCCGTGCCAGGCTCAGTGGAGGCCCTTGGCCAAGAACAGCAGAGCCGTTCTCAGGAAAGCTGGGGGATTAAGCCACAGGCCTGAGGGGACTCAGGTGTCCGCCTCCTGCCCCAGCCTGGAGATGAGGGGCAGGATGACCTCACAGCAGCCAAGGGCTGTGAAACAAAGGGGCTGACACCAGCCACCCACCCAGGGACGTGGGAACGCCGCACCCCCTGGGCAGGATTGATGGGGGACCACATTCAGGGAGATAAGGCCACGTGCCCCCTGCCCCCAATAGGCCTAAGTCTCACAACTTAGAGCACCCCCCCCCCTACCACCACCACAGGCCAAGCCCTGACCCCACTCCAGACTAAACCCTGGATGACAGCGGCCTCCCTCCTGTCCCTGTTCCTAGGCCGAGCTCTGAGTCATGGTGTGAGGGGTGGATTGCCGTTAGGGGCTGGAGCGGGAGCTTGTCCTGGGCTGTCAGTGTCGGCAGCGAAGGGGTGGAGGTACCCACCTTGTTCTGGTGTGAGGCCCGAGTGCCTGGCCTCTCCTCATTTTACTCCCCTGTCTGGACTGTGTTTCCTCGGTCCCTGTCCTGTCCAGATCCAACCCATCCTTCCAGACGTGCTTGCCTCGACCTAGGCTGGGTCTCAGGCTTCCTCCTTCTCTCCCTGCCCCTCTTCTCCGTCTGCTATGACATTGACCGCACCGCACTGCCACCATCTGCAGTCACCTGTCTCCCTCAGGAACCCCAGGGCAGGGGCCCCTCTTCCCTCTGCTCCCAGCCTCGCTCTCTTGACCCTGATAGTCTCGCTGCCCTCTGGGCTGGGCCCGTCACTGGCAGGGCCTCACTGGAGCAGGTGGCCATCTGACCTGGCCCAGTCCCCTGTCTGGGCTGCCTCTAGGCCCTGCCCTGTGGGCCCAGGCGGGTGGGGGTGTCTGTAGGGACGCTGAGTCAGATGTTATTTTGGGCACCCCTTGGGCTCAGCGAGCTCTAGGCCCTAAGGCCTGTTTAGACGGCTGGGCCGGATGTGACCGAATCCAGGCGCTTGGGTCTCCACAGGGCTGGGTGAGAGGCAGGCCAAGGCAAACGCCGACTGGACAGGGGCAGACGGGGAGGATGGGCCTGGCAGGTCAAGGGATCCAAGGACTGACCAAGGCCCTGCCCACGCGGGCCTGGTTCTTGGCTCTGGGGTCCCAGCTGAGAGGCCCTGAGCCTGGGAGCTGGCACTCGGCCCCGAGAGGTCATTCTCTGGTAGATTTACAGTCCCGGGACCTCCCCGTTAGAACACCAGTCAGAGGGCATCGCCTCGACGTGCCTCACCCAGACACACACTTGTGTCCAGTGGCGGGGCCTGAGCCCGGAGACGGAGGAGCAGGCCCAGCAGGGTCTCCGGACCCCAGGAGAGGCCTCCTGAGAGCTGCCACCTCAGAAGCTGCTCAGTCGAAGGCCCAGGGCGGGTGCCTTGCGCTCCCATCTGGGCCCTGGGCCCCGTGCACTGTGGGCCCTGGGAAAGCTTCTCCCCTCCGTGGGCCTCAGTTTCCTTGTTTGTGAAAGAAGCTATTTGGGCTCTACCCCCCTTTGGACCTGGGTGCCCCGTGAGGACCAGGACAACCCCAGTCTGCTGTTCAGTGTGGCCTCAGCCCCTGCCCCAGGTTCCAGCCCCAAAATAATCAAGGAAACATGAAAACCCTTAAGGCCTGTCCCCCACGTCCAAATCAAAAACAAGGGGCTGAAGCACTACCGCAAACTCCTGCAGAGCAGGCACCGGGCCTAGGGCTGGGGCGGGGCCCAGCTGCACCTCTGGGGCCGCCCCCTCTGCGACTCCATCACTGGCTTGTACAGGACTGCCAGGTGGGTGCTTGGTGTCAGCCAACCTCACCTGGGCCCAGTGACACCCAGGCCTGCTGCCGTGGTAAGAGGCCTTTTTGAAGGGAGGGAAGGGGTAGCTGCTGCAGAACTGTGAGCCACTGACTCTCCTGTCCCCCCCTCCCCGGGGGCCCAGGGGAGCACGCCCATCACAGCACTGTTTCAGAGCCACCTGAGGACTGTGCTGTGCGGGGTTCCCCACTAGAGAGGGAGGAATACAGACAGCAGCCCCCACTATCCCTATCTTGCTTGGTCACCTGCAGCACAAGGGCAGGGACAGGTGAGAGAGATGAGAGGAAGGAGATGTGTGAGTGATCAGAGCGGGCGTCCCAGGCAGGGTCCAGATGCACCTTGGCTTCTGTGCTCAAAGTGGGCGGAAGGAGAGACGCTTTGGGCGACAAGACGCCATCAGGAACAAAGGCTGATGTGTCCCTGCCTTTGTGGGGTATGGGCGTGGGGATACCTGTGGGTCCCTTTCTATCCTGTTGGTGTGAGCTGCCCAGGTCAAGACCCAAAGTTCCTAACTGCTGACCCCTCAGAATTGGGAAGGCCTTGGGATAGCCCACTGTATGGAGGGTAAGACTGAGGCTCAGAGAGCTGTGGCTTGCCCCACATCACACGGGTGTGGCCTCTATGGGAGCTGGCAGCCAGGTCCCTGTCTCCCAGACTCAAAGGCAGTGCCTGACCAGCAGGGCCTGGGCCTGGGCCTGGGTGGAGGGCAGTTGACCTCTGTTCTCTGAAAACTACCCTCCCCCAGCCACCGAGACCCCAGCCCCAGAACAGCCCGCCTGAGTTCCCAGGCAGGTGGTAGTGGTGGAGCGGTGGGGCGGGGCCCTTCCCAGGGTTCCAGGCCCTTCTAGACTGAGGACATGGCTGGCCTGGGCAGCCCAGCGGAATTCCGGCAGCTGCCCAAGTATGTGGACGGCAGGGTGGACAGCCGTTCTCGCCACGTTCCCAGAGCATGCACCAAGGAAAACATGGAATGTTTCTTGGATGACACAGTCTTCATCCAAAGTCATGCATTCCTGCGGGAGGGCAGTGAGGAGGGGTCGAGGCTGTCTGCAGGGGCGGGGGCTCTGCTTTGGCACCATCAGTCCTGTCTGCAGACGTGGGTCCCTGGGCTGTGCCCACAGCCAAGGGCGTCTGCTGGATGCACTACTGGGTGGCTGTGCCATGGGCACACGGCTGTGTTCCTGCCCTCACAGGCAGTCAGCAGACACCGGCCCTGTGCACCAGGCTGATGCCCTGCTTCTCCTGTTTCCTGCCCTGGGCACTCAGCTCGTACCTATCTCTGCCCCACATGGACATGGCGTGGCCCTGCCCACACGTGTCCTTAGCCCTGAGCAGGCAGCCCATATAGTCCCTGCCCTTGCACACACCACTGTTTCCCCTGTCCCTGTGTCCTGCCCAGACACCAGCTGGTATGTGCCCTGCACTCTACTTAAACTGGGCATGTCTTCAACCTACTTTGGACATCAGGTCATTTAAGTCAATCAGCGTGGGCTCTACCACTGTTCGAGTATGGCTTGGATAGACATGTTCTCCCAGGCCTCAGCCTCAGTTCTCTCCTCTTTAATTGGGCCTCGTCATACCCTTCACGTGACCACTGTGATCATGATAAAGGGCAATGTCCAGAACACCTTTGTCCCTGGGCCAGGACTGGGTTGGGTGGGCATTATGCTGGAGGCCTGATCTTTTGGCATCTTCACAAAAGGAGGAAGCCTCCAGTCTTGACCTTGAAGATCCTCAAGAGCCACAGGTGGAAGTCAGGAGCACAGAGAGGGCACATGTGAGACCTCTGTTCGAGGGAGCTCCCATCAAAGGCTGGAAAGAGTGCTGAGTACTGTGACTGAGAAGGCCTGGCTGGGGTGGGGGTTGTGGGAGCTGAGGGCATCCATTAGAGAGGCATGAATGACTCCGGAGGAAGGAAACTAGGAGATGGGTTTTGAAGGTTGAGTAGGAGTTTGCTAGTAGATCAGAGTGGAGAAGAACTTTAGAGCTAAGCCAGCATGTGTGCAGAGTCCCCAAGGTGGTAAGTACACCCTCAGGGAAGTGCAGGAGGTCTGGAAGGCTGAGCTTGAGAAGGGCCATGATGATCCACGAAGAAGGAGAAACCTACTTGACCAGTCAGTGATGAAGGAGAGACTGAGGAATTCAGGAAAAATTCTGGAGCAGGTTTGCCTTGAGAGAGAATGCCAAGTTGGGCAGGGTTCGTGATGAGGTGGGATCTCCGTGGAAGGGACAGTGTGAGCAGTGGTGAGGAGGTGGCAATGTGGGGCAGAAAGAGGGGTCCCGATCTGCTGGTGGGCGGAGCCCAGCCCAGCCAGGGAAGGTCCTGAGGCTTCCTTCTGTCCAGGATGGCTGCCTCGTCCTGCTCTGGTCTCGCTGTCTCCGGCTGGTACTGGGAGTTGGGGTGTCCACCCCCCCCCTTGCTGTTTACATCGCTCACATACTTGTGGGCTCTTATCTCCAAGGGTCTGTCGTGCGTGCCCACCTTGCCAAGTGGTCCCATCACTGCTTGCTCATAAATCAGGCCTGCCTCTCCCCTTGTCTCCCTGCTCATGCCACACCCTCCAGTGCTGCCCGCCCCGCCCTGAGTCCCACCCTGCCTGGGAGGCAGAGAGGAGCCCAGAGGCAAGCCTAGGGCCTGTCCAGCAGCTCTTGGCTCTGCAGAGCAGCTGTCCCGAGTGACCTGGTTCTCAGGAAGCACCCCCAAAGGTCCCCAAAGACTTCTCCAGTGGCCACCCCCCTCCCTGGCTCCTGGAGGGGTGGCCCCTGCAGGGGACTGTTGCTCCCTACAGAGGACTGACTGGGGTAGGGTGATGTCCAGGCAGACCCCAGAGGCTGGAAACTAGCCTACACGCTTTTAGAAACTCGAAGCGCTGTGTCTGTACTCCACAGTGGGTTTGAGCCACCATCACTGCTCTTCTGAGCCTCACATCCCTTGTCTGTAAAATGGGTGCATTCACTCATTCATTCAACAGACATTTACAGTAGCCCCCCACTTTTCTCCACTTTGCTTTCCGAGGTTTTCAGTAACCATGGTCCGAAAATATGAAATGGGAAAATCCAGAATAAACAATTCATAAGTTTTAAATTGCACGTCATTCTGAGTGTGTGCTGAAATCTTGCACTGTTCTTCTCCATCCATTGTATATGTTGTTTGGTGCTATTGGTGGTTTGGGGCATCCCCTGGGGGGTCTTGGAATGTATCCCCGTGGATAAGAGGGGACAACTATTCTGTGTGCCAGGCCCCAGGCATGGAGATGCCCCAAGGAGAGCCGTGGCCGAGTCCACAGCCTAGTGGGGACAGTAGAGGTGGACAGAGGAGTGCCTAGAGTGTCTCATGATCCAGGACAGAGGGCGAGAGGTGCAGCAGGAGGACTGAGATGGAGAAGTCAGTCCTCTCCTGAGAAAGCAGGATCGTTTGTAGAGGACCTGGGGCTGGGGGGTGCATGGAGGGAGGGCTCCAGGCAGAGGCAGAGGCTCAGGGGCAGGCGTCCTCAAACTACGGCCCGCGGGCCACATGCGGGTGTTTTTGCCGTTTTGATTTTTAATTCAAAATAAGATATGTGCAGTGTGCATAGGAATTTGTTCTTAGTTTTTCTTAAACTATAGTCCGGCCCTCCAACGGTCTGAGGGACAGTGAACTGGCCCCCTGTTTAAAAAGTCTGAGGATCCCTGCTCAGGGGGAACAGACTGAGGACCTGCCCATGGTTTACTCTGATGAGGTCAAGTACTGGGGATGCGGTGTGGGTGCTGAGACGAGGTTGAAAAGGTCAGCTGACCGTGGGAATCAGGCCAGAAGTCTGGCCTGAGGCACTGAGGAGCCATGGAGTGTCTGAGGCAGGGGCTGTCACAGTCAGGTCTGCATGTACCCTCGGACTGCCATGTGGAGAATGGGCCGGGGGACGTGGAGAGCCTTGTTAGGGGCTGTGGGATCCTGAGGGGCAGCTGAGGAGTCAGTGAGGTTCAAATCAGAGGTGCTGTCCTAGATCGGCTTCTGGTCCAAAGGGTCGCGCCGCTTTCACGGCCGCCTGGCCAGCTTGGAGGAGAGGCTGGCTCATCCCTGGGAGGACAGTCCTCCTTAGGACTCTAACATCTTCCCAGGACAGCACCACACAGGGCCCCGTCCCAGCATTCATACCAGTGACTGTCCCAAATCTGTCTGTTGGGCCACACTTGTTGGGCCACATGGCCAGTTGCCTGCTGGATGCCTCCCCCAGGATGCCCTCAGGCGCCCACACAGTGCCCCTCCTCAGTGCCAGCCCCTGTTTTCAGAGGCCCAGAGTCCAGTGGGGAAGCTATTACAATGGAGGAATGGGGTGCCCTGAGGGGAGCATAAGGCTGTGGGAGCCCAGAAGACCCTGCCTGTGCAGTCAGAGAAGCCTTCTTGGGGGTGGGGGAGGGGTTTCCGGCAGAGTCTTAGGGGACAAGGAGAAATTGGCTAGCTGAAAGGGACACAGTGGGCATGGCAATTAGGGCAACCACAATTCAGAAACACAAAGCAAGACAGAGGCTAGACTTCGGGTGGGGTGCTTGAGAGAGGATAGTGGACAGGAACGAGGTGGGGAGGCTGGTGGGGCCAGATCCTGCCAGGCGTGAAATGTCAGACGGAGTTTGAACAGCTCAACAGAAGGACATGGGAGCCAAGGGAGGTTCAAAACCGAGAGGCTATGGGATCAGATTTGCACCCTAAAATGACCTTGAGGCATCGCCTCCTGCATGGGGAACACCACACCAGGGGCACTGAGGAAGGGGCTGCGGGGCCCAGCAGGGGTCAGGACAGAGGTCACGGTAGCTTCACAGAGGAGGTGTTGCTCAGTCTGGGCCTCAAAGGAGGAGCAGAGGGATGTCTGGCCCCCATGTGTCCCTGCGCCTGGCACAGGTACAGGGCTTGGTTGAGTGGCCTACAAAGGTGTCCACTCTTGGCGACGGGCAATGGGAGGTTTGAGTCCTCACTGTGCTTAGGATGTGCTCCGTCCGCATCCGCCCAGCTCCCCTCGCCCACGCCTCAGAGCCCCTCCTGAGAAGGCTCCCCGTCTTGCCTGGAAGGTGACGGTTTGCCCCCAGGACCTGCACCAGGCTTGCTGTCCCACTGCACGTTTCTAGAAAGGCCCAGGGAAGGCCTGGGGTCCATTCCCTGCCCCCAGTGTCTGGCAGCTCAACAGAAGCCCTGAGGTTACCCCCATCTCTGGGAGGACACAGGCCCGAGGTATCTGTTCTCTCAAAAAGGCTCCTTCTGGAATCTTCCCAGTGGTGTGCTCCTAAGAACTCCGGCAGGGCGGGGGCAGTCATGGTGAGAGAAGTCAGAAGAGTGGTTGTCGTGAATGGGAGAATAGTGACTGGAAGGGGTGTAAGGGAGCTTTGGGGGGTCCTGGCAGAGTTCTATATGCTGATCTGGGTGCTGTCAGCACAAATGTGTTCAGTTTGTGAAAATTTACATTTGATTTGATGAACATTCACATATGATTTGTGCACCTCTCTATATAAATAATATGATACTGTGATTTAAAAGTTCAAAATTTAGTGGCAATATTTTAATATATGTATATGTATATATGTGTGTGTGTGTATACAAATCTATGCCTGTCTCTATCTATCTATCTGTCACCAATGTCTGCATATCTGTATATTTAGGAAAATCTGGCTAATGTGTTTTTCTTGAAATACAGTGGGGTTCTCTGCTGGGACAGGGTGGAGGGAGATACAGACTATGGAGTAGCTCCCCCCCCCCCACGAACCTGCACCCTGGGGGAGGGGACAATGGTGCTGGCCAGAGGGGACGACGACGTCCCCTGTCAGTCCCTAAGAGTTGGCACATGGCGGCAGACCAGGCTGTCGGCCCTCAGGCTGACCTACACAACCCTGAATAAATATTTGTTGACCAATTGCCTGCCTAACTCACAGACCGTGTCCCACACTGGTCAGGATGCCCAGAGACAGGGTGGAGGACACGCTGTCTTGTCCCAGTTATTAGGGCCTCTGGAAAAAGAGCAGTTGGAATAGCCAGCATGGATCCAGGGACAAAGCAGGAGGGACAGACAGACGGTCGGACATTTGCACTCACATGGCCACACACACATGGGCACCCTCACACACCAGGCTTGGATCTGGGTGTCAGGCAACCAGAAGGGCCAAGCCACGGGACTCAGAAACAAAGACTCGCACTTATCCTGCTGTTGATAGGGACTCTCCCACCCCGGACCCAAAGTGCCTCCAGGGCAGGGCTGGCGCTGGAGCTGGGTGACCCTCTGCCGGGTGACCCCAGGGACGACACAGATACCCAAAGCGCCCCAGGGAGACACCCAGGTGGAGCGCAGACACACACTGGGAGAGGCAGCCACACCCTCGATTGTTCTCCGTGTCTCAGTCTGGTGTGTCTTGGCTGGAAGGGGCTGGCTCCAAAGAGCCGTTAGAGAAACCCGAGAGGATTCTGGGAGGGGCAGGGTGTGCGGACCGAGTCCCAGATATGAGATCTTAATCTGGAGCCCTCTGCTCCACTAGGCTGGCTCACAGGTCCCTGTTCCCCTCACCCCAGACACCCCCTGCTGACTTGAGCTTTTTTTTTTTTCACCACCCCCAGTCCTGGAGGCTTGCTCGGGTCCCCCAGGGGCCTGGTTTGCCTCCCACCCCCACCTCGAAAGGGCAGCAGCAGCTTTGCCAGTTACCCCTGACCTCTCCCTGACCTCTGCTGTATCCCTCCTGCCCTCCACCCTCATCACCTCTCCAGCCCTGACCTCATGTCTGCAGGGCCTGGGCAAGGGGGAGATAAGGCGGGCATTGCACCCGCCGCCTCCTGGGTACCGACGGGAAGGGCGGGCCGCCAGCCTCGAAAGACCCATGACTCACCAGGTGGGCAGGGCCCAGGCTGGTGTCCGGGAGGAAAAGCCACTTCCTGTGGATAAGGCCAGAGGCCCAGAGGCCCGCCGGTTTTGCATTACGTTTGGGGTTTTGTTTTAAGAAGTCCTTCCCCGCTCCTATGTTACAAAGATATTCTCCAACAGTTTGTTCAAACAAATTCGGTCCTTTTTTTCATGTCTAGGGTCTGACTTTAATCCATCTGGACTTTACGAGGCGTTAAGTAGGGGTCCAGTGTCATCTTTTCCACAAAATGAGCCCATTTCCTCAACCCTGCTGCCACCGAGCCTGCGGCGCGTTAGGCTCTGCCTTGGTGCTTGCTCCTCTGCGCGTTGCCCGTTTGTCTGTTCTCGCCCCCGTACCATGTTGTTTCCCTTGCAGCGGCTTTGTAGTATGTGCTAACGCCGGGCACACTCACCTAACCATTCATTTTTTTTTACAGAGAGGAAGAGAGAGGGATAGAGAGTTAGAAACATCGATGATAGAGAGACATCGATCAGCTGCCTCTTGCACACCCCCTTCTGGGGATGTGCCCGCAACCAAGGTACATGCCCCTGACCGGAATCGAACCTGGGACCCTTCAGTCCCCAGGCCGACGCTCTATGCACTGAGCCAAACCGGTTTTCACCTAACCATTCATGAATCTGTATTCTTCCATATATTTTAGAGTAAGTTTATCAAGTTCCTCAAAAATATCCAGCTGGAATTAGGGGTTTCGGTTCAATGCAAGGGCCATGGACAAAGCGACAGAGAGGAGTAGGATGCTATTTGTGATTTTAAAGCAACAAGGAGCTTCAACCTTGTTGAATATACAGGGAATGCCTGCGAAGCAAGGAGAAAAAGCCAGCAAAGCCAGCAGAAAATTGAGCTGGAGTACGAAGCGACAATTTGCAGAGGAGAAATGAAACCATTAGAGAGCATAGGAAGACTCAATCTCATTTATGACCAGAGAAATGCAAACTGAAACCATGATGAGCTGTTGGGTAACACCCACCAGGCGGCCGGGCATGAGAGAGCCAGGTAGCTCCACGTGCTGGCAGCGAGGTGGGCAGGAGCGGCCCCGCCACGGTGCCATCTACAAGTGCTTGGTTGCCTTAAACCCTGCTCGCCTGGCTTTCTCCTCAGAGCACTACCCCCGAGGCCCACAAGGGCCGTCCCTGGCAGCACTGTTTGTGGGCGCAGGGAGAGGGGCTTCCTAGGTGGCCAGCACTGGGGTGTGGGTGCAAAAAATGTGGCCACGCCCACTTGGGACACCATGTCGCAGTGCAGAGCAGCAGGCCTGGTGGAGATGAGACTGTGTTGTTAGAGCTTAAACACAGGGCACCGAGTGGAAAGCGTGAGGAAGAAATACGGCCCACAGCCCAACGCCACCCGTGAGAATACCCCTCCCCCCAAAACCTAACCTTAACCGTTAACCATTTTAAAGGGTGGAATCCAGCCGTATTTAATACATTCACCATGTTGTGCAACTGCCCCCTCTATCTAGTTTCAAGACTTGTCATCCCCCCAAAAGGAAACCCTACCCACTAAGCAGTCACTCCCTGGCCACGTTTTACAAGAACACACACGCGTGAAAGGACGTGCATTGGAACGGTTGCCCGTAGGGGGAGAGAAATGGGTACCGACGGGAGGAAGTAGGCAGTGTGAGGTGGGAGCAGGGGCCGGGGTGGGGGCAGCAGAGGCAGACCGCTTGGGGGTACAGGGAGTGGTGAGGTGCAGTTGAGGGGCCGAGTGGAAGGGGCAGGAACCCGAGGGCTGTGTCAGGCCGCACTCTCCGCTGGTCCCTGGCTCCAGGGCAGAGCAGAGCCTAATGTTCTGAGCAAGAACACCAGACACGTGGTTTGCCAGAGGCCTTTTATTTTGTTTTATGTTCTTGGATTTGAGAATTTATTTATATGAAAAGTCTTACCAAGGTATAAACATTCTGGGCCTTTGCACATGCTGCAGACTTAGCTGGAATGTTCCCTCCAAGCCCACCTCCTGCTCTGTGTCCGCCTGGTGGCCTGCAGCACCCTTAGGGCACCTCCTTCAGGAAGCTTTCCCTGACCAATGTCCTCCCCACACCCAGGGGCAGTCGCTCTCTCCTGGGGGGACCCACAGCCCCTCACTTAAAGTTCACCCTCCATTTCCATGTCAGTCTTCCCTCCACCCCACTAGGAGGGGGTTCTGCAGGCACGAGGCTGACTTCTTCTTCTTTCCCAGGTGCCCGGTACCCAGGAGGCTCAGCAAACGTCAGGTGCTTGGGTGACCCGTGGATGTTTATCACCCCGGCGGGGGCTCAGGCCAGGGCAGGGCTGTGTTCCCAGCACTGAGTCAGTGGGGTTTGAATTGAGGTGGTCTCCAGGCCCCTCCCCTCCTCGCCTCTCCTCAGCTAACCCAGGAGGCTGGAATAAGCTATTCCCTGCTGCCAGAGACCCAGGGGCCTGGGCGACAGGGACAGTCAAGACTCCAGGTCCCAGAAGGCAGAGGGGAGCCTGGGGTGAGTCAGGCTGCCACCTCGGGGGGCTTTGTGACAGGGCCCCGGGTGCCTCTTTCCATCACAGCTGCCCCTGGTTGGCCCAAAGGATGGGGGCACCATGGACAAGCTGCCTGCCTCCCCGAGGCCAGATAGGGGCTGCCACACTTGGGTCTCAGCGATGGGGCCATTTTCCGACCCTCTGCACGGCCAAGGGACTCGCCTGGCTGCTTCACAGACCCTGCCTCCGAGTGGGGCATTCTTCCCAGACAAGGGGCCCGTCTGGGGGACCTGCATGAGCCCCCGGGTGGGGAATGTGAGGGAGAGGAAGGATTTTTTAAATGCATGTACTTTGATTTTCTGTGATATCAGCTCCCAAAGTTGCTGCTCCCCTCCTGGCTTGGCAGCACTCCCCGCCTCGCGCTGTTGACCTTGGCTGCGGGTTTGCGGGGGCTGGAGCTCTCACACCATAAATTCCTGTCTTCTAGGAATCCAGCCTGGGAAAGAAAGGAAACACGGAGGAGAATATTTGATTAACATTTTTCCAACGTGACCACATCACAGAGACGTGTGGCCGGAATTCTCACCCTGAACAGGCGGGGTAAGACTGCGGCTCGTGCCCAGCTGGGGGGTGGGGGTGGGGGGGCGGCTGGGCTGGAGGCCCTTCTGGCTTGAAGGCAGAGTGAGGGTTCTTGAATGGGAGCCAGGCCAGGTCAGATACCAGAGACTGAGTGCCTGGCTGAGCTCACCTTTGACCTCAGTGGCTCCAGAGGCTGTACCCTGACCTCGGGATGAACCCCAGCGGTGTGTGGCTCTGACCTGTTTTGACTATCTGCTACCCACTCTGGACAGAGCCCTCTCTGACCCCAGATTGAATCTTGGCCTTAACTCCAGACTCTGACCTGGCCCAAGGTCTGCAATGACCTCTGACCTCAGCCTCAGGTCGACCTGGGCTTTCCCCGGTCACTGAGCTCACACACAGAAATCCTTCATCCTCCTTCACTGTCCCCGAGCTCTGAGCCCTCAGCCCAGCCGGAGGCTAGTTCGATGGGACTGTCCTGAACGTCACAGGCCAAGCCTCTGGCCATCTGCCTGCTCCCCTCCTCCCAGTCCAGGCAGAAGAGACGCCACTTTGACCAAGGTACACCCCACCTGGACCTGGCCCCCCGCCCTGCCACCTGCTTGACATCTCAGCCCATCCACCAGCTTTGTTTCCAGCACTTCTCATTGTTTTCGATCCCTTCTCATTAGCATTTAAACATTCCATTGACACAAGGAAAAGAAAACCCTCCTTGAACCCCACTTCCACCTCTGGCTGCCCCCACCTCTCACCTCCCTGCCACAGTCAGATCTCCAAAACCCTGTCTGCACGGTTGTTTCCACTCCTCACCTCCCGCTCACTGCTCAGCCAGTGCTGTCAGCGCCCCTCCCCACGCTGCCCAAAGGGCCCTCACTGACGTCGGCGGTGACCCCAGAGTCCAGCCCAATGGGCGCTGTTGCATTCTTTAACGTATTCATCATCTCAGCAGCCTTCAACCCTGGACCACCCACTCCCCAAGACGGCTCTTTCCAGGGTCCTAGGACCTCACTCTGTCCGCCTCCGTCCAGACTGGCAGTGCCATCTCCGCCCAGCTGTTCCTCGAGCATCACAATCTCAGCGGTTCAAACCTAGACTCCGCTCCCCCTCAAACTGCTCGCCCTGCGGTACTCGTGGCCCCGCGAATCGCACCATCCCTGCTGCTCAAACCCCAGGTCACCTTCCACACTTCCCTCTTCCTCCGTCCCAGGTCCAACCCACCTCCGTGCCCTGGAAACCTCACCTCATGAGTATCTCTCCTCTGTGCCCACTTCTCTATTTCACCCCATTGCCACCTCCATCACCACCCCAGCACCGTCTTGTTACCCCCACCCATCCTCCCACCCCACCATGTCTCATTACCCTCCCAAATCACCATCGCCCCATCACCCTGCACATCATCCTACCCCCAACCCCATTGCTACCACCCTCTTCCCCCCCGTCCCGATGGCCTCCCACTCCACTTCAAGCTGCTGTCACCTTTCATCTGATTGTCTGGGCTAGCTCTCCAGCTCTTCTACCCTCATCCACTCCGGCCCCCTTCATTCAGCTTCATCTTTAAAAAATCCCAGTCTTACCATGTCACTTCCATAAAACCCACAATACCTTCCCAGTCCCTGTAGGATAACATAAGAAATCCTTTCCGTGCCCACAGGGCCCCGTGTTTTCTGGCTCCAGCCTCCTGCACGGACCTCGCAGTGGTCTCTCCTTCCAACCCGGCCCCAGCCGTCCTGGTGCACCTGAGTGTACCGCGCTCCCCTCTCAGCCGGGATTTGGCAACCCTCTCCCCAGAGCCTCGCAGCCTGTCTCCCTCCAGCCATAGGTCTATTCATCCACCGGCTTAGCGCCCACGTCACCTCCCCCAAGAAGCCTTCCCTCAATCCCAGGACTGGCCTGGGGTCCCCCATTGGGCTACCATGGGACCAGAGGAGCACAAATCACATGAACCATGATTTCCTGGCTCTCTGACCTCAAGCCTGGAAGCCCCCAGGAGCAGAGACTGGGTGCCCACCACTGTCTGTTTCGGTGTCAGGCCCATAGTGGACACTCAGAACATTTTTAGGATGAAAGAGAGGGCCTGACTGCACAGATTTCCCTCCAGGCTGTGAGCTCCAGGAGAGTGGGTCCCTGGCTTATTTCCCTCTGTGTTCCCAGGGCCTGGGAGAGGACCAGGTGCAGCCAGGGGACGTGAGGGCTGGCTGAACAAGGCACTAATGAAAAGCAGAGGGGGCAGTGGGCCAGAGCGGAGAGGAGCTGCTCTCCCAGCAGTGGGGCCTGGTGGACACAGGGTGGTGTGCAGGGAGGGCGGGGGCCCGGACACTGAGCCTTTCTCTTCTGCAGAGCCCAGGAGGTGACATGGGAAGCGGAAGCAGGCCCGCGGCTGTCTGCGGGGAGGAGGAGTGGGCTAGGCGCCTGGGAACACTCCAGCCGGGGAAGAGCTTCGCAGCAGCGTGGCGTGGAGAGGGCCCTCGCTTGACCGAGGGGCTCGGAGGCCCGGAGGAGTTTGGCCGCTTTCCCAGGCTCCCACAGTGGCTGGTGGCGGAGCTACCCCCAGACCAGGCCCCTCACCGCAGGTCCGAGGCTCAGCCCCCAGAAGACTGCACCTCCCTAGACTTTGGTCTTCACGTCCTATGCTCATGCCACCGCTCCTGGAAGCCCACACGGCTTTCTTGGAACCTCTTTTCCCCTCCACCACCTGCTCACAATCCCCCTCCAACCCACCTCAGTCCTTCACAGCTGACTCTATCTCAGACTCACATTCTCCTGAATCTGATGGCCTTTCCACCCACCCTAACCAGACCCTGCCGCCCTCGTCATGCACTTGACTCTCAGCCCCTCGGTAGCATTAGCTTCCATTTCTCTGGGTCTCACTGTCACTGTGTCCCGGGATTGACTCCCAGTCTCCCCCACCCCACCTATTGCAGTGTGGGCAGAGAGGGCAGGGAACAGGGCTTTCTCTCTCTCTCTCTCTCTCTCTCTCTCTCTCTCTCTCTCTCTCTCTTTCTCTCTCTCTCTCTCTCTTTTAAAAAGAGGAGCTAGAAATTAAGCTCTATTAGTACTCCTGTTATTAAAAAATAAGGTTAGACTTACATTCATGTGATTATTGTATATATCCATCACATAATGATCAAAACCAGAAAATTAACATTGATGTGCAGACCTTCTTCAAATTTCACCAATTGCACCACTAATACACCCTTTTACCTGAAACGGGATTGGAAGGCTTTTTCTTAGAACTCCACCAAATGATCCTATATTTCTTCTGGATAATTTTTCTTTTTAGAAATTCAGGAAAAAGGTGATAATTCTTTTTAGATATTCAGGAAAGAGGAGAATTGAAATGGATCAAGACCCTCCATATATTGGTAACAAGAGCAGCATTTCCTGTGCGCCTGCTATGTTGGGCCCACTCTGAGTGCCTCATGGGCATTATCTCACCAAATGCTCACTACTATGTGAGCTTGTCACTGGGGGAGTCTCCACCACCACCTCCACCTCACATTTCTATGTGAAGGCACCTCAACTAGAGGACATTCCTGTCCTCTCTCCACTGCTGTTTCTGCCCCCTCCCCCCGCCCACCCCGGACACCTGTATTTTATGTTGTGCTCTGTAGTAACTTTATTGGGGAAGGCTCTGCTTGGCTAGGTAGAGGGGAGACCTGGGGCTGAGGTCAGAGGTCTTGTGTTTCTTGTTTTTTTTTCCAATCATCATACCTTTTTTTTTTTTTTCATCATACCTTTTATTCCCTTTTCTTGCCTTATTACAATGGTTAGGCCCTCCAGCACAATGTTGAATACTAGTGGAGGCCGTGGACAGAAATACACAGTAATAAGGCTGATGTTTATCTCTGTCTGACTCCTATTCTCTCTTAGTTAATTCTGAACTTGTGAGGAAATATCTTTTAGAGTTTCCTAATTCTCCATTTTACCGATGAAGAACTGTGAGGTAAAAGGTCACACATTTATTAAATGGCAAAGTTCCCATATAAATCCCAGTCAGTTTGACTTCAAAGGCCATAATCTTAACTACTGTGCTATAAAGCCTCCAATAAAACATGTTCTAAAAGAACAATAATTTAACAGTGTGGTACTAGAATAAGATCAAAAATACATATCATTGGAATAGATACAAGGGCAATTACATATAAAATGCAACACATGGTAAAGCAAGCATTATAAAATGAATTGAAGAGTCAGTAATTCAGGGTGGGAGGAAATGAGCTAACACTTTCTATTTAACACTAAAATGACCGCTAGGCAGATGACAGAGTTAAAACTTACATAAATAAGTAATAAAATTCTACAGTAGCTAGTAGAAAATAGTGAGTTCTATCTTACCCTCTGGAAAAGCATTTATAAGTTTTCGTTAATGATTCTAAAACTTCCTGAGAGGTTTATAAGTTTCCAAACAATAGAAAAAAACACAAGGAAAAGATGGATGTTTTTGGCTAAGAGGGGGGTATTGGTGACGGGGGAGCGGGGAGGGGCAAGAGTGGCATTCCCCTAGCGGTGACCATTGGGGACGAAGTCACAGTGACCAGCAGTGGAAATGATCTTTGAGGACCAAGAAATAGATACCAACACACTGCTGCCACGTTGCCCCTGGCAGCCCTTGGGTGCTCACACAGGCCACGCCCCCAGGGCGCACTTACATCCTTAGTTGTTCACTAGATCCCTGGTTTGCACTCACACACTCTTGCATGTCCACTGGCACATCTTCTCTTGACGTCACATACCCCATTGTTCTCCTGAAAAAGTGCTCCCTTGGGGAGTTGCTGAGATGTTTGCACACACGTAGGCACGTGCAAACTCACTGGGCAGATATAGCCAGCAGCTGAGCACAGGCCAGGACACCATCTGCCTGCACAGCCTGGGCCTCTTTGGGTGGCCACCCTACTCCAGAGTGTGGCAGCCGAGGGCCCTGCCAGAACTCACCAGGCAGTGAGGCCTGAGGCTGACCAGACTGGCCCAGGAGGAGCCCAGGGCCTGGCTCACCCACTGCTCTGCTGCAGCTCCTGCTGCCTCCCATATCCCCACCCTAGACATCTCTCCAGCCCAAGCCATACCGCGCAACTGCACCCACTCTGAGCCTGTTCTGCAGGCCCTGAAAGATGAACAGCAAGGATGCAGGTCTTGTCATCCCTTCACCTGCAGGGTCAGCCCTGTTTCCCAGGCTCCGCCACCTATCTGCTCAGGGGTCTCCAGGGAGCAGTGCTGACCTTCACCTCTGCTCCCTGGGTCTGTTCTTGCCCTTACCCCCCTGCAATTGGTCTAGCCCCACCTCACCCCTCAACATCTGCCTGAGTTCGCCCTCCCAGACTCAGAACTTCAGCCTAGAGCTTGAGTTCTGTCCCAAGCTCTGTCTGGAGCTTGGCTGAGCCCTCATCCCATCTGGAGGCCAGAACCCCTTCCCCACCTCCAGCGACTCGTCTGGCCAGGGCTGAGCACAGCACCTGGCACAGAACAGGATGGCAATCAATATTTGCCAGATGGATCAGTTCCTCAACAATCCCCTCACACAGTCCAGTAAGCTCCTTCACCCACCCTCTCTGCCTTGTCCCTGAGTGGGCTGCATTGGGCCAGGGGAGGAGAATTTACTTGATGCAACTCTGTTCCTGCCGCCCATTCCCTCATTCACATAGGCTGCCCGTTTGCCTCTTCCTTCCCCAGAGAGGGCGTGTCCTTTCCAATTCTGAGCTCCTCCTCCTGGACACACAGAGCAGGGTCCCACCACAGGGTACTTTTCTGTTGTCTTGAAGTTTTCTGGGGTGTTCTGCAGGCCTGGCTCATCCTGGGCTGCAGGCACTCCATTCCATTAACCAGCCTGGAACCTCCCACCTGGTCCCTCCCGTGTTGGGCATCCTCATGTCCCCTCTAAGTGTGTGTATTCCACTCTCAGGGCTTGACTGGGGGCTTCTGGGCTGCTCCAAGCCCCTACACAGGTGGCCTCTCTGAGCGGTGAGAGATGTACTAACACTGCAGGGTACCCCGCCCTCTCCCCCCCACATCCCTTGTCTACTGGCCCTCTTCTCCTGCATGTCATCCCGCAATCTTGTGGTTCAAAATAAATGAGGCCCTGAGGCGGATGGTTAATCATGTGGGTCAATGTTGCTCTGAAATTTACGAAGAATGTTAAGGCAGGTGGGACCCACATCTCCAGATGTACCTCTGAGGGCCTCCCAGCTTCACTCATTGATGACCCCAAATGAAAGCCAGGCTTTCCTGTCTCTGACCTTGAAGAGCAGCTGAGCCCTCACCCCAGCACATGACACCCTGTCGGGCTACACCCGAAATAGAGTGGAGAGCTCAGGGGAGCAGCCTGTGTGTCCTCAAACTGGATGGTTAGTGCACGGCCTCATCCAGACGCCCCTCTGACCAGGGACACGGCTACAAGTGAGGTTCAGGCTTCTTCTGAGCTCCTCGTGTACTGACTTTTCCAGGGATTTGCCCCCAGACTTTGACTTTCTGAGCCTTCGCTCCGGTCTCTGACTGGACGAGTAGCCAGCTCCTGGGAACCCAGTCTCCTTGCTGCTCAGTTTTAATCCTTCGTGGCGGGAAGAACATGTTTTTTAAACACACAAAAAGCCCATCCTGTCTGAACTGAACATTTTCTCCTGCTTGTTCAACACCACCATTTACATTCCTGGGCCGGTCGGCGGCCAAGTTATTTATAGCACTGCCCTGGCATTCCATCTTGCCTAATTGGCGCGGCCTGACGGGGCCCCCATCTGTCATGGTAAGTGGGCCTTTCACCAGCTCCGGCGGGCTCTCTGCCGTCCCGGACATTCCCAGGCCTGGGGAGAAGACACCCCCCGCCCAGCCTCCTCCCGGTGCCCTCACTGCCCCATCCAGCCCAAGGTGACTGGGGATCCCTGACAGCATCTCCCTAGACATTCCCAGGCCTCCACACTGCCTTCAGCTTCCTGTCATCCCTCACTCCTTCCTTCCAACTTACAAAGGTGGCCTTGTCACTCCGCAGCCTAATGGCTTCGTGGGTTTCCTTCTCTGCAGGATGAAGCCTCAACTCTTTCTCCAGCCCCGAAAAGACCATCACCATCCACCGAGACATCCCCAGCCTACTCTCTCTTTCTCCATTTGGGCCACAGTGAGCTACACGCCATTTCCCACGAGGGAAGATGCGCTCCAGGCCTTTGAACGGGCTCTTCCCTCTGCCTGGCGCACTTCCCACCCTATCAGCCTGCTTAACCTCTGCTCCTCCTCTGGGATCTGCCTTAGATGCCCCCTCCTCCAGGAAGTCCCTGGTGCTCCTCCCCCTCACCGCCTTCCCAGCAGGGCTGGGGTCTCCCCCTCAAATACCCAGCAAGTCCTAAGCACCCTCATCACAGCATCCAGCACACGTATCACCTTGAACTCTCCAGGGCCAACTAGCTCCCAGGTGGCTAAATTCCTCAGCACTGCTGAGAAATCCACCTATTCCTTTGTCCTTTGGGTCCTAAGGATTGAAGGGGTTTTGTTCCCCAAATACCTTACCTCACCAATTCCCCCAAACCACTGTTTTCACATCTTTGAAGTTGGTATGGCATGGCATGTTTTTAGCCTTCCTTAAAGGGCCACGAAACAATGGTGCATCTTTCACTGAGTGACCTCTGAGACTTGCTGGAGTATAGTAATGGCGTGGATTACAGTGTGTCACTGAGACCTCATCGTGGCTGGCAGGTCAGACCTCTGATTTGACCGACCTGGGTTCTGAACCTGGCTCTGCCATGTCCTGGCTGCGCGATCCTGGGTGTACTGTGTGACACTGTGTAATCCTAGCTTCTGAGCCTCGGTTTCCACATCTGAAAAATGGGGAACACTGATACTACCTACCTCTCTGGATGGTGGAGGTGATTATATTCAAAATGAGAGAGAATTGGACATGCTCAGTGTACAATAGCTGCTGCTATTATTTTAGTGGTTAATTCATTCAACAGGGATTTGAGTGCCATCCAGGGAGACAGTGGTGAGCAAGGTTCTGCCCTCATGGATTTCACAGTTTGGTTTCAGAGACAAAGGGCAAATACATAATTATAAATTAAGATAAATTCCTGGGAGACAAACAAGAGGCTCTAAGGTAATGGCCTGGGGGAGACCTAGTTTGGGGTGGCAAAGAAAATGAGATACACGCCAGACCTGAAGGACAAGAACAAACCAGCTGGGTGAAGAACTGCAGGGAGGACCTTCCAGGCAAAGGCACTGATGTAAAGAGAAGCGAGTGCTGAGACAGTGGAAGAAGTTGAGGTAGTGCCAGGTCACAGAGGACTTCATAGCCATTGAGGGGTGTCAATTTCACTTCAAATGCAATAGGAAACCAGTGGGAGAAGGGGCAGTTTAAGCAGGAGAAGGGTGGGATCTGATTTACGTTTTAAGCCAATTCCTCTGGCTCTGTGGGGGATTGGGCTGGGGCGGGCAGAGGGGAGAGGCAGGAAGCTGACATTGCTGTCCAGGGGAGAGCCAGCGGTGGCTTGAACACAGTGGTGGCAGTGGGAAGTGAGGGAAGTGGATTTGGGATTTATTTTGGAGGTAGAATTGACAAGTCTTGGCAATGGATCGATGTGGATGGTGAGGGGAGGGAGGATCCAAGGATGCCTCCCAGTTTTCTGGCCTGAGCAACCGGGCAGACGATGGTGCCATTTCCTGAGACGGAGAAGACACAGGGAGGAACAGGTTGGGGAGGAAATCAAGAGTTTACTCTTGGACATGTTAAGCTTGAGCTGTTATTTGTCTTGCCTGGCTAATTGCTGACAGAGCTCCATGGGCCTCAGAGCTGCAGGGAAGCCAGAAAGAGGGGTGTCTCTAGGCCAGAAACCGCTCTGCCCATGTGTGGCCCCCATTAGGTGTTTCAAAGCATTGACATTGCTTGAGTATCCTTTATCCTGCCTTCACAATGCCAGAGGCCAAGGAGCCTTCCCAAGCCTTAGCTGGGGAAGAACCGAGTTCCCCAACCTCTTTATTCTACAACGAAGAAGGACTGTGACCTGGTCCATGGACTCAGAGGGGAGGCGTCCACATCCCTGTTGGAACTGCCCCCTTCCCCTCCCACTGCCATCCAGCCACTGTGAGCTTCGGGATCTGACCTTCTCTGTTCCCTAGTCCAGCCTCCACTTGCTCATCCTGGACCCTCCTGCAGAATTCTTGAGAACCACACAAACACCAGCTCAAGAGCCACCTGTCCCATCCATATCTACTAGTTACGAGTTGGGTGGCCTAGGGTAAGGGTTCTGTATCAGTAAAATGGGGGCAATGACAGCAATGTCCCCTCAGGTGCTGTGAGCATCCACTGAGCTAATGTTTAGAAGAGCTTCATACCAAGGCTGCTGGAAGTTCTTGCTTATTATTGTCCGACCCCTCTCTCAAACTCACGGTAACCCCCTAGTGTGAAATCCCCAAGCCGGGACCCCCGAGCCTTCCTTCTTTTCCTGCCTTCTCCTCTGTGGCACCACAACAAAGCTGTGATGGTGGGGATTCCAGACAGTGTCAATCAATGGGAAGGGAGGGTGTACTGAGTCACCCCTTGTTGGCACGCGGTGGCCTCTGGAGCCTGCAGGCAGGGCTGGCTTTGTCTGGTGAGTGGGGCGGGAACTGGCAGGGGTCCGGAGAAGGGGGGACAATGGGCCCTTGTCTTTGCCGAGAGCGTTCTCCTTCCAAGACGCTCCAGCCCCTAGACAAATATGACCTCATTCCTCCTCAAGGCTCCAGGGCAGGGGGCAGAAACAGGCCTGGAGTTGGACCCACCCACCCCATTTCACAGACTGGAAACCAAGTCACTGGGGGAAAGAAGACAAGAGGGCACTGAGGCTCTGGGCCTAGTACCAGGCCTGAATTCACACCCTTCTGGATGGGGGAGCCAGACAGATGGTGGGCAAGCTTCTGGGTCAGACCAGCTGTGATTGGACCCCAGCCCTGCCACTCACAGCTGTGTATCCTAAGCACTCAATCAGCTTCTCTGGGCCTAAGTTTTCACATCTGACCAGCCCCTGCCTGGCAGTGGTGTCCTTGGGCATCATTGACCAAGGACAAGGGCTCAGACCAGCCTGCTTGAAGCCCAAGTGCCCACCCACTGACCTGAGGGGGTGATATTCTGAGGCAGACAGGTTTGGTGATGGGATCAAGACCAGCAACAGGAACATATGGTAGGGACCTGGAATATCCTTCTGGCCAGTTTTTGAAGATCATTTTCATATACTGGCCCTGCTGGCTCTCACACCCCTGCCCATGGCAGCTCCGCCTTCTTATGTTGCTGCACCCCCACCCGTCTCACAGGGTCTTCTCCCAGCCTGGTCTCTACCTTCAGCCCTACCCAAGGATGCCCCCTGAATCCAGTCTCCTCTCTAAGGCGGGGTCCTGATAATCCATGGAGACATGTGAGCCTCAAGTGAAAATAGGGACCTCCAGGCCAGCACAGGCTAGACAAGGGGTGGGTGCTTATGAGACGGGAGCTTTATTGCTGATGACAACGAGCATTTTCAAAGGTCATTTAGAACAACCTTCAACTCACAGATAGAGAAAGCAAGGCCCAGAGATGGTCAGTTCTCGGCCTGGTGCAGAACGTGGCCTCCGGGCTCCATGTCAGGGGTTCTCAGAGCTGGCCTCTCCCTGTAGGATTGGTGCTGAGATGGCCGACCCTGGGCATGGTCAGCCCAGAGACCCAGGTAAGGGAGGTGGGTGAGTGGGGCTGGCCTTTCTTGGAGGTGGCCCAGGCTCAGGCCCTTCCCTTGGCCCCAGCTTCCACCGCGGCTGCGTTCCCAGTGAGATAAACAAGGGATCAGTGGGAGCAAAATGAATGAAGTAACGGGGAAGATATGAGCTGCCGCGCCCAGCCCCCCGGCCGGCCTGCCCGCCCGCCCACCCGCTGTGGACAAGGAGGGCTTTGGAAGAGGCCAGGCCCCCCAGCCTCAGCTGGTGCCAGGCACCCAGGGAGCTCAGCTCGGGGCCAAGCTTTGGCTGATCCCCAGGCTCAGGATGCAAGCCCCTCTCAGAGCTCCCAGACCCTCCCCGGGCCCCGTCCCTGCGCCCCACCCTCCTCCTTGGCCTCCTCAGCCCCCCAGCCATCCGTGAGCTGGGATTATTTCAAATCCAAGCCTGGGTGATCTGGGGAACGCCTCATTTCCATATGCAAACTCACCCAGCCCCTGACTGTCTGGAGCGGCATGGGGTTTGCCACCCTGGCTCAGTTGGGTCTTGGGTTTGGCCCAGCACAACCCATCCACACCTCTGGACTTTAGATGAGCCTCTGCCTGCAAGAGGTGGACAAGCTATTTATTCCCAGGGCCTTGCCAACCACAGTGCCGGCTCCTTGCCCCTGAGCCTTTGGCCACCCTGGCCCCTCTCAGAGGAGCCCTGGAACTCTGGGCGTGTCTCTGGGCCCAGATGGGTGGCTGGCACTGCTGACCCAGTTTGGATATCAACCAAGCTGGACACCAACCCAGGCACCTTCCCCTGCTGAGAAGCAGACAAAGAGCGAGTGTCACCTGAACAGGGCTCTGCCAACCGGCTGTGGGACAAGCTTCTCACTGAAGGGATTCAGGGCCCCAGCCCAGATCAGGGACCCCAGAAACTCAGACCCATCCCTTCCTCACCTTGGGAGGGAGACGTGGAGGTAAATGGGCCCTCTGCCTGCTGGGAAACATGCAGGGTGCCCACCTGTACCCTGAGCCAGGAGCCTAACAGAGTGGGGCCTGTGGTGGCCCCCCAAGGGCCTGCCTGCCTGGCTCACCCCGGGCCTCAGCTGCTCTCTGCAAATGGCCCCCAAACTTCCCCAGGTCCTGACCAGGCTGTCTCCCACCTCCCCCCTGATTTCTCCTATGGAGCTACAGGCCTGGAATCTGCATTTTAACAGCTGCTCGGGTGATCCAGGCCATACCTAGAGAGAAGATACTCCTGTCCCTTCCCAGTTAGCCATCCCCTCCTGGTTTCCAGAATGTTCTGTACTGCCTCCTGAGCTCCACTCACCACGCTGGCTCCCTGGTCCTCAGGCTCCCACTTTTCCAGCAGACTTTCTGCCACCCGGCCTCGTACACCCTTTGCTCTGACCTTGGAGAGCCACAGCTGTTTCCCGAGCACACAACAACCCTCCCTGTCCAGTGTGCTGGTCCGTCCATCTGGAATGCTTGTTCAATGGCCTCCTTTCTACCTGAGATATCCCTGCTCGTCTCATGGACCAGCTCCAACGTCACTCCAAAACGCCTTCCCTGACCCCCACCTTGTCCCTGCTTCCCCTTCGTCCGGACATGTCTTCTAGTTGCATTCATCACTCTGCACCAAACTTCCCTCCCCTCCTGGCTGGGCTGTGTGTGACCCCCCAGCACGGGGCCAGCCAAGGGCTGCTGGGAGAGTAGGGCAGAGCAGCTTCGCAGTGACACGCACATCCAGACTCAGATATCTCAGGGGCTGCCGAAGTCCTGCTATGTACTCGGCTCTCTCCTCACTTTTTCCAAAGACAATGGAGCCCTAGGCAGGGGAATGGACTTGCCCAGGATTCCTCAGCTGAGGTGGTGGTGCTGGCCCTAGAACTGACCCGTGATCACCGCCTGCACCAGTGGCCTCACTGACTGGGACCGTAGTCTTGGACAGTGGCTTGGACACAGGCTCACCCAGTCCCCAGGCCCTAGATGGGCCTTGATGGGTCACATTGCAAAAAGAAAAAGAAAAATACTGAGATCAAGGGTTTGCCCAGAGCAGAGGTCCAGAGCCAGGGGCCTGGATACCACTGGCCAGAGTGGGGGACATAGGAGCCCAGGACACAGAGTGCCCAGTATGTGGGGTACACCATGAACATGGGGGCAAGACTCTCCGGCTTTCACCCTGGGCCCCTCTAGCCAACAGTCCATCTGCCCCAGGGGCCACAGGTTCCTAAGGCCACTCCCCAGAGAGTTGCCAGGCAGAGACTGGATCCCAGAGTTGATACTAAACACACCCAATCCTAGCAGACAGACGTGGGAGGCGCCCCAGAGGCCAGTGCTGTTTGAGCAGAGCAGCGATGAGGTGACCCCTGACTCCCTGCCAGGAAGCCACTTAGCGGCAGCCGCTGGCGCACCAGAGACACCCCATCTGTCAGCACAGGCCACGTGATGGGCTGGTGTCCAGCCATGGCCTCGAGGGGAGCCGCCAGAGGGGGTCCAGACGCTATTCAGGGCCCTGGGTATTCAGGGCCCTGGCTCAGAGTCAGGAGAGGGCTGAGGTCACCATCCTGAGGGAATCACCTTGCTAACTCTGGGTCCTCGGAGCTAGCTTTAACCACGGCCTATGCACAACCTGGGGCTGCCACACCTTCTGCATCCTCTGAGCAAGGAATGCCTTGGAGGTTTGCCCTGAGTGCCAAGGTCAAGGTCCCAGACAAGTGACTTGGCCACTTACCAACTGTGCAGTGGCTGTGGGCAGGTCCCCTCACTGCTGTCCTTCACTTTCCTTCTCCATAAAATGGACTAAAAATGAAGAATGATGACCGAGGGATGCATATGAGGTGCTCGTGAGAGCAGGGCAGGAGGGAGAAATGGGGTGTTTATCCCCGGCTCTCTTCATGCCTCGTCCTAGGTCTGCCAGTGGCTGTTCCTCAGGATCTCAGCTGCTGTGGTGGGGTTGGGGGTCCTGTTGCATGGTCCCACCTCTTGCTGGACCCTGGTACCACCTTCCCTTTCTGTGCCCCTCCAGGCCTGGGGGCAGGCTGATCACAGCTGGACCTCAGCACCTCTTCTTGCCTCCCTTGCCTCCCCTCCCCGGCTTCTGCACACACTCCCTTCCTTAAAGTCGCTTCTGTTCATTCCTTTGGATGTATCACTGACCTCCTGTCAAGACCCTCCTGACACAGAATCTACCACAGGATGGTGCCCAGCAGGCCCCCACTGGCACAGGCTGGCTTGGTGCCGCCTGCTCGCTGGCCCCGCCCCCCACTGCCACCACCGGTCGCCTCCCTCTGCAGGGCAACTGTCAGGGCGATCAGGGGCCCCACTGGCACCCGCCTTGGCTGGCCTAAGGCCTGTGGGCTAGGGGCAGCTCCTGCATTGACAGTCTGCCCCCTGGTGGTCAGTGCACATCATAGCAACTGGTCATTCCACTGGTGGTTCTGCAGTTCGGTCAATTTGCATATTAGGCTTTTATTATATAGAATTGATGTAAGTTTTTTAAAAATCACATATATGTATTGCAAATATCTTCTCCTGGACTATGGCTTGCCTTTCGCGTTCTTAATGGTGTGTTTTTCTTCTTTTCTATCTTTTTATATTGAAAACAATTAAATGCACAAATCTCAATTATACAGTTTAATCTTTGTTTTGAAAAATGCATATGTTACAAACTTACAATAAATAGGTTCAGGAGATCTAATGCACAGCATAGTGAATATAGACAACAGCATTGTATTATAATCATCAAACTTGCTAAGAATCTAGATCTTAATATTCCAACCACAAAAAAGAAATGACAATTATGTGATGTAATGGAGGTGCTAACTATTCATACAATGGCAATCATATTGCAATATTTAAATGTATCATATCAACATGTTATACACCTTACATTTATAAGATGTTATAGTGTAATAGATTTAAATTTTTAAATCTTTTTTTAAAGAAAAGAAAAATGCATACACTTATGTAACCCTCTCCCCTATCAGGACACAGAACATTTCTATCACTCCAGAAAGTTCTCTGGTGCCCTTTCCCAGTTACTCAGAACCCCTGATATGATTTGTAATAACCATACATTAATTTTGTCTTCAGTGGTGTCATTTGATATGCAATTTTTATGAAATTATTTTTTTTCTTTCGTAGCTTGTGCTTTTTGTGTCATGTTTTTTTTAAATATAAATTTTCGCCTATCCCAAAGTTATAAAGATATTCTCATACAACTTCTTCACAGTTTTAGCTTTCATATGTAGCTTTATAATCCATCTTGAACTAACGTTTGTGTGCCAGCATTTATTGTATAGAATTGTATCTGTGCCTTTGTCATAAATCGAGTGACTTGCATGGGCAACTTCCGTTTCTAGACTCTATTCTATTCCATTTGGATTCCTTTCTATCGGCGATTAAACATGGCTAAGTCACTCCCTGCCTGACAACCCCCAACCCTGGCTTAACTCCACACTTTGCTCCACTTCAAAGCAAAGTTGTTTTAAGACTTCACTGTTTCCACTCCTTACCTCCCACTTTCTCCACCACCCCCTCCAGTCTGGCTTCTGTCATCCCTCTTCCACCAAAACAGTTCCCTCCGTGTTCCTGATACCTTTTTGTTGGTAAATCCAATAGATCCTTTCTATTCTTCCTTTTATTCCATTTTGCTACAGTACTTGACACTAGTTTCAACTTCCCACTCCATGAATCCCTTTTCCCTTTTATTCTATGACCACTCTCTTGATTTTCTGCCTCTCTCTCCAGCTACTCCCAATCTCTCACTACTCTCCCTTTTCCATCTCCTAAAGTTGGGGCTCCTTGAGGTTTAGTCCCAAATCCTCTTCTCTCTCATGCCCCACTCCCTGCTCTGGGGAGCTCATCTTCTCCCATGATGACAATTACCGTCCATAGTGAGGCTTATCAACTCTGTCTGCATGGTAGAATGCCGTGGGAGCTTTAGAAAAATTCCAGAGCTAAGCATCCTCAGAGATTCTATTGGTCTAGGGGTGGGGCCCAAGCATCAGTATTTTTTTAAACTTTCAGTTTTCATTCTAATATGCAGCCAATGTTGAGAACCACTTGGAGAGATGCTGGTGACTCCCAAATTCTTCACTCCAGCATCTTTCCCCACACTCTGTCCCCCAGTACCACAAACTCAGCATCCCCAAGACTGAAGCATCCCCACCTGTCCCTCCTTTCCAAACCAGAACCCCAGCAGTTTATACTTGAGCTGGAAACACCAGCGTTCTTTTTGGTTCCTCAGCCTCCTCACACATCCTCAGATCTGGCCAAGTTCTTCCTGAGACAATCCACTTTTCTCTGACCCAGTGCCTACGACAAGCTGGGTGGGCATCAGGGACACAGGGGTGAGCAAGACAGACCTCACTGCTGCCTTTGTGGGGCTTACAACTTAGCAAAGGATCAGTGGGTGTGGGAGTGAGTGAGTGAACAAATGATCATGTATTTAATCTCTCAGCTATGGTCTTGGACATCAATCACCCCTTGCCTCTCTGGTTGCCTGCTGTCATTTGTATGTTGGCTTGTTTTTTTACAGATTTATTGAGGTTCAATTGACATACATTAATAGCAATTATCTAAAACGTACAATTTGGTAGGTCTTGACATGTGTATACACCCAGGAAATCATCGTCACTTTTAAGATAATGAACACATCATTCATCATCCCCAAAAGTTTCCTCCTGCTTCTTGGTAATCCCTCCCTCTGGCCTCCCATGATGTCTCCCAAGCAACTCACTATAGATCCGTTGCATTTTCTAGGATTTTATGTACTCTTTTTTGGGGGGGGGGGTGGCTTCTTTCACTCAGAATGATTATTTTGAGATGCATCTATGCTGTGACATGTATCAATGGTTCTTTTTTTTTTATTTTATCGCCAAATCATAGTCCACTGTATGATATTCTTCAATTTGTTTATCCAGTCACCCACTGATGGACATTTGGGTTGTTTTCAGTTTTGAGCTCTTACAAATAAAGCTGCTATGAATATTCATGCATCACTTTGTGTGTGTGGAGAGACACTTTCAGTTCTTTTGGGCAGCACCTAGAAGTGGAGTGGCTGGGTCATGCGGTAGGTGTGGTAGCATTTTAAGGAACTGCCACACTGTTTTCCAAAGTGGTTGCCCCATTTTACACTCCACCAGCTGTGACTGAGAGTTCCGGTTTTTGCTTTTTTTTTTTTTTAGGTCTAAAATTTCTTCATATATTCCAGATACAATTCCTTTGTTGGATTTGTGTTTTACAAAAATTCCAGTCTATGCCTTGCCTTACCATGTTCTTTTTTAAAATATATTTTTATTGCTGATATTACAGATATCTTCCATTTTCTACCCCTTTATCACTTTCTTAATAGTGTCTTCGAGGAGCTGAAGTTTTTCACTTTAATGAAATCCAATTTGTTGATTTTTTTTTCTTTTATTGTTTGTTCTTTTTGTATTTCAGAAATATTTGCCAAACCCAAGGTAATTAAGGCTTTTCCCCTATGTTTTCTTCTGGAAGTTTCATAGTTTTAGCTCTTACAGGTAGGTCTAGATCTATGTTGAATTAATTTTTGTGTATGGTGTGAGGGAGGGTGACTTCCACCAATCTTACTCCTCCTCCAATCCACTCTCTGCACTAAAGGATGCTTTGGGAAACATGTAAACCTTTCCATGTCACTCCTGGGCTTAAAGTGCCACCCTCAAGGCATACCCCAATCTCCCTAAGGTAGATGCCTCAGCCCACAGCTGGCCCCAGTCAACATCCAGCCTCCATCCCCCTGTTCCGTGAACAACACTAGCCGTTTTGCACATGCTGTTCCTTCTGGCTGGAGGTTCCACCCCCGCTCCCCTCCCAACTGTCACCGTAAACTTTTGGTGTTTCTTGTGAGTCCTTCGGGGATTAACTAAGATAGTGTCTTCTCCAGGAGCCTCGGACAGAGGCAGGTGATGCCCGGAGCCCCATGTCCTGCTGACACCGCTGACCACTGGAATCACAGTTACCTAGTTACCTGTCTGTTTCCTGGCAGCAATTCCTTCCGGGCAAGGGCAGGCCTCAGTCAAAACATTTAACAACTGAGATCCCCTCTCCAGGACGTGCCATCTGAAGGTCAGCCTGGCCTTTATCTGTGTCCTCGGTGAGGAGTACACCAGCCTGGGCACTTGCCCTGCACACCTTTCCCTCCACCTGGACATTTTGCTTCCAGGACACACTGGCCTCATGTCTGTTCCCTTGGAGGCGGTGGGAGGCGATGTCCTTGGGAAAAGCAGGGCTGGGCTGGAGAGGGAAGGAGAGAGAAGCAGAAGCTGAGGTGTGGGGATGCAGGTTCTGGAAGCTGATAAGCAAGCCTGGGTCCGCAGGACGGGGTGAAGTCAGGGCACTGAGGGCAGCCTCTGGTCAGGGTCTGTGGCCCCCCAGGAGCTGCCACGGGAGGCCAGGGGCCCCTGGGCAACTACAGGGCTTTTGCGTGGCTCTCCCTGCTCCGGCAAGGCAAGGGGGGTGAACCTGAGGTCACCCCACGCCTCTCGCCGCTTTCTCAAACAGCCGCCTACCACAGGGGACCTGGGAAGCCAAGTCAATAACGTGAAACCATAAACTATCGAAGGCGTTGAACGTTTGGACAGAGGAGCAGACGCGGCAAATGGGGCCTTTTCCCAGGCAGCTCGTGTGGAACAAGCACAACAGATTTATGAGCGTCTGGTTGAAACGGAGCTGTGCGCGGGTGGGGTGAGCGATGGGGGCTGGTCTGAGACAGGGACGTCTCTCGTGCACAGGAAAGATGATAAATGGGAATTAATTGCACCGTCCCCATGACCATGATTTAAGATGCGTGAAACACTGTCTCTTTCTTTAGTGCGGTTTGTTGTGGTGTCATTTGGAGAAACATAAATGCATTTATCGGCACTTTTATGGGCTCTCCCAAGACCTTCAACCCCTGATCCTCTGTTCTCTGAAAGGGGCCATTGGAGAGGGATGTTGGCCTCTGTGTGTGATGGGGCCGGGTGGGCTGCGAGCCCGTCCTTGGCCAGGACTGCGGACTCCCAGATGTAGCCGCATGGCCTGTCTCGGAGTCACGGGGCGTGTCTAATTCTGGTTACAGACTCTGGACAGACTCTGAGGCTTCGAGTGTGCAACCACACACACACGTGCACACTCGAGCTTTACTGAGTGCCAGGCTTTATTGTAGGGAGAAACGAGAACCATCTCCCCTCCAGCCTCCCTGAGGGATCGGCTCATTTGTGGGAGCAGGGTTTCCTGACCCACTGGGGAGCCACCCACCCTCCCTGTACCTTCCCCCACAGTCCAGGAATATGCTGTGCCAGCTCCTCAAATGCCCTCGGCTGGTGTGGACCAGGTGGAAGCTGCTCAGGGTCCAAGGCAGCCTTGGGAGGTGGGCGGGGCAGAGGCCATCAGAGCCTGGTCATCTCAGGCTCTGAGGGTCCCTGGAGAAGGCACTTGCCTACCCGGGTCAGTGGTGATGGGTTCGTCAGGGTCAGAAGGGCCAGAAGAGAGCTGCCTCCTAGGGGGCTCCATGTCCTTGGGGTGACCCTTCTTCCTCCCAGGACACCCCTGAGCCACTCCTGCGTTGGTCCTAACCACGCCTGGTGCCAGGGGAAGCCCCGAGGCCACAGGAGCACAGAGGCTGCAGCTCTCAGGAAGGGAGACCCTGGGGCAGAAATCCCAGGCAGGTGGCCCTGGGAAATTGATGCCACGGGGAGTTTACAACGTCCAGACCTGCCTTTGGGAGCCCCAAGCTGTGGTCAACTGACTGTCACTGTCGGCTGCTGGAGCTCCAGTCCCGAGGGACAGGATGTGCTTGGGAAGAGTTGTACACACTGCCGGGCTGTCAGCACACCATAAAGAATGAGCAAGATCAACAGAGCCCCTGCCATCTTCCACACCACCCGGCTCCACCGCCAGGCTGCGTCCTAACCCACGCTCCCTCTTCCTGCCCCAGAGATCAATCCCCTCTGGCCGTGGTCTCCCCTGGCCACCTCACCCAGGACCACACGATACAAGAGCACTCCAACCCCCTAATTTCTAGACATGGGGGTACCAACTTTTGTCATCAAACAATCTAGGCCCTGGGTCTGTAGCCAGAGCCCAGAACAGCCCTTCTAGGTGCCCTAAGGCTGTGCTGAAACCCAGGGAGGTGAATGACTTTCCCAAGGTCACACATCTATGAAGGTGTGAACCAGCCTGGAAGCCTGGCCTGGAGGTCAGATGCTTAGCTCTCCAGGCTCCGTCTCTTCAGCAGAGACCAAGCAAAAACTGACAGGCTCTGGTGTGTGTGTGTGTGTGTGTGTGTGTGTGTGTACACACGCACCTCTTCAAATCCCAAAATGCACACACATGCATGCACACACAGGGACACAGCGTATACATGCACATGTATACACAGACACACATGCATGAGCATGTATGTATACGTACACAAGCATGCATGTGTACATATGCATACACACAAGCATGTCTGCACAAGCACACACATGAACACATATCAATACACATACACATGCACACATGAACAAACACATGGGTGTATGTATACACACGAGTATGCACAAACATACATGCATACACATGCACGTGAGGGGACACGCCCACTCAGCATGCAGCAGAAAGAGCACAGGTTCCCTTCCCACCCTGCTCACCACTGAGCCCTCCGCTGCTGCTGTTCAGTGAAATGATGGATGAGGAGCCCAGGGGCCCAGGGCCTGGGCAATGAGAGAGGCCTCAGCAGGATGGCACGCAGGCCGCATCCAGACTGGGGCGTCACCCGGAATAAAATCATGAGGCAAACATGAGCAAGGCTGTAAACATGGGCAGACAATAGGGGAGACAGGCCCTGGGGCTCCATAACGAGCGTCCAGCCAGGCCAGAGCTTAGGGCCTGCTTGGCTCAGGGGCGGCTGAGGGGACGGCAGGCGGGGGCTGCTCTGTGCTTGGCTGGGACGGCTGTCTCGGGCCGCGGCTGGCCGGTCCAGCTCTGAGTTGGCTGGAAGGCCTGGCCTCCACACAATAAACAACAGAGAAAGATAAATCGCAAATGTGTCTGGAACTGGTGGGGAGCGGGGAGAGGTATGAGGGGGTCACCAGGGGACCTGTTTCCTTCCTTGGCCACTCCGCTGCCCCCTCTAATAGGAGGGTTCAGCTCTCCAGGGGGTTCAGTCTTGGAGCCCAGGACCGCTGGGGGTCAGGGTGGTGGGACCAGAGACAAGATGTATTGAGCATGTGGAGCCAAAGAGGGCCTTTGAGGGGAATTTCCACCTGGAAAATTCCAAAGGAGCGCAAGGGCTCTGTACGGAGTGGAAAGGCTGGAGGGCGGGGCTGGAGTCCCCAGCCCAGGCCGATGGGCCATCAGGGAGCCCACAGACCCAGCCGGCATCCGCTGCTTTGGCTCCCACCCGCACCCCACCAGGGATACAGGCCAAGCAGCACGTGTTCTCCCCTCTTCCAGAAAAGGAAACAGGCAGGTCAGGGGGCTTTCTCTTCGGTGCCTCCTTCCTGTGCCCCCCAATCCAGTCTCAGAGTCCCCCCTTTCCCTAGGTGACCTCATGCCTAGCAATTCTACCTGCTGACCCCACTCCTCCAACTCTACTTCTGATGCAAACCTTCTCCCTGGGCTGCATTCTGGATACTTCCACCTCCACGCCCCTGGGCACCTAGCAGGTGCAGGCCCTCTTCATGGCTCCCCTTCTTCTGTGGACCCACCTTTACTGCCTCAGCCAGAGACCAGGGAGCTGGGCCTGAGTCCCCAGTCTTTCCCCCTCCCCCAGGCCCATCAATTCTTCCTTCACCTGTTCCCTCCCATCCTCCCACCACCACTTGGCAGCCAGGCTTTCATCCCTCAGCCTGCACAGCAGCCAGAGGGGTCTGGGAGAATGCATCTGACTTTCTTGCTCCCCTACCTGGTTCCCCATTATCTTCAGGACAAAACCCCAGTCTTAGGGTGCCACCCACAGGGCCCACCTGGCTCCTCACTCTTTAGCCATTATTTTCCCTCCTCTACCACTTGACACCCACAGAGGAAACCTTTGCTAGGGCCTTGACTTCGCCATGATTTCCTCACCACCAGGTGCTTCTAGAATGTTCTTGTAACTCATCTCCTCCCCTAGTCTGAGCGGGAGTCATGGCTCTGCCCCAGGAAGCTGGTCTGAAGGAGGAGACATGGACTTGCCATAAAAAGTAAGTGAGTCTGAGGGGAAAGACACAATCATGCTCTGGAAAGGGTCTGAGGTGGGAGACACAGACCTGGCCCAGAAGGTCTAGTCGGAGGGGGGTACAAGGCCTCCTCTGAGAAGACCCAGCCACAGGGAAAAGGCCCCTGATGCTATGACCTGATTGGAGATGTGACCCTTCTCTTACAAGTCCCCATTCATCAGGTCTCCCCAGGGTGGGTCAGCGGGTGTGGGTCTGGCTCCAAGGCCCCTTTGGCTCTGGGGAGGGCCTGCCAGCACAGGGCACAAGCCTGCATCCGCCTGCAGGAAGCCGGTGCCCAGGCAATGCCAGAGGGATGTGAGGCACAGAGCCACGCTCGATGATGGGGTTGGCCCTAACTCCGGCTGCAGGGCCAATGCTGGGCGCACCCAATACTGGCCCTGCTGGGCTGTGAGGAGTGCAGGGGAAGGGGCCTGTGCTGGCTTATGAGCAGGAAGGACAGACAGCCACCCCTGTGCACCCGACTCAGGCAGTCCACCTCCCAGGGCAGAGACCTCGGGACCTCTCTGCTGCCCTCACTTCCCACATCAGGATGCTTGTATGGGCTGCAGGATCCCAACTCTCTGCTTCTTGAGGATGGGTCCCAAGTGACCCACGTTGAACAGAGCTCCCTGAAAAAGGAAGGCGGGCCCTGACCGGTTTGGCTCAGTGGGTAAGAGCGTCGGCCTGCGGACTGAAGGGTCCCAGGTTCGATTCCAGTCAAGGGCATGTACCTTGGTTGCGGACACATCCCCAGTAGGGAGTGTTCAGGAGGCAGCTGATCGATGTTTCTCTCTCATCGATGTTTCTAACTCTCTATCCTTCTCCCTTCCTCTCTGTAAAAAAATCAATAAAATATATTTTTAAAACAAATAAAAGGAAGGCGGGAAGAATAACCATCTACCAAATGCCTGCTATATGCTTTCCCAGCACCATCTCATTGCTTACAAAACCCTAGAGGAAAACGTCATTGTAGGCTCAGAAAGGGCTTCCCCATCAAACACCAATAACCCATGCCTCTGCTTGCCTCCCAGCTCCCACCTGCTGCCCCAAACCCTGCGATTTTGAGCGTGGCTGCCAATGGCTGTCCTGCTTGAGGATGTTGTCCAGCCTTCAAAGAACACCTCAACAGCATGGAAGGAAGGAAGGAAGGAAGGAAGGAAGGAAGGAAGGAAGGAAGGAAGGAAGGAAGGAAGGAAGGAAGGGCTCAGAGGCCTCACACCTCCTGTTCAATGGGGCTGTGCCCATTGGCAGACCCTAGCCCCCACGTTCAGACCCGTGACTGGCCGTGGTGGGCCACAGGGCCGGGCTTGCCTGTGGATAGTGCTCCAAGCATCGAAGCCCACTGGCATGGGGAGCTGTGCCAGGCCATGAGGAGAGAGGGTAATGGCCCCAGGAGCTTGGGTGTTCCAGCCACCCTCAGTGCAATAGGCAGCAGGCCCTGGCAGGGAACAGGCTGGACTGTAGGTGGCAGGGAGCCCTGGCCCGCAGGCAACTGGCAGGGGCAGCAGCTGCTCATCTTGTTTTCCACTCCTCCCCAGCTCATCATCCAGCTCATCACTTTCCCCTACGGTCCCTGGTCAAGTGGGTAGAGACTAGGCTTTAGTGTGTGTCGTCCAAGGGAGCATCAGGCGGGCCTTGCATCCAACCCCAGCTCTGCTCTAGCTAAGCAGTTTCCCCACTTAAATGGAGATACTAACATCCAGTGCCTGGTCTCTAGTGGGTACTCGCCGAAGGGCAGCTCTAATGACGGCGGAGCAGGCAGCAACCCCACACGACTGTTACAGGAGAGACAGTCTCCTGATCGATCTGTGGCCGGAAATCCTAACGTTCCATCCCTCTCTTGATTGTTGTCTCATTGAGGCCTCCTCTGAAGTAGGGCCTTGTACAAGAAGGACAAGACAGGAGGAAAGTCCAGGACTTCAGCCACCCTGGACACTGGTCTTCATGATGTTGGACAGTTTTGCTGATGGTCAGAAAAACACCACCCGCTCAGGGCAGAGGCAGTGGGGAGCCCAGTTACAGCTCTGGTTTTGCCTTTGCCTGGCCTTTCTCTGGCTGTAGCTGTCATTTGAACAATTTGGATGTGCTGGCGGCCTCCAAGGACCCTTTCAGCACTTGGCTTTTAGGATGCAGGTCCTTCACACCCAGTGGCTAGGCATCTGCCCTCTTTGACCTCAGTCTGCAACACTTGCTTGCTCAGGTTCCCTTGACTGGAATGCCCATCTTCTTCTCTGGTTCTCTAACACCCACCCCCGCCCAGCCCAGCCTTTCCCAGATCCTTGGCCCTGAGCAATCCAACTACTTCTTACTGAGTCCCGCAGCCAGACCTGGACGGCACATTCTTCCTCAGCCCAGCTCTGCGGCCAGGAGCCCAGTCTTCTCCTCTCCCTGGTTCAGACCATGGGCTCCAGGGAAGGAGCTAGCCCTCAGCATCCCTGTGTGCCCCTCAAAGTCTGGGCACATGCTCCTAAGTCAATGGGACTTAGAAAAGGAACCAGTAAGCTCGTGGCCTGACTTCCAATCCCTGCTCTGTCACTTCTAACAGGGTGACCTCAGGCAATTCTCACCACTGACTCCAGCCCCCGCCAGCTCTGTGTCACCCCCTGTAAAGTGGGGAGACACCACCGCTGCATTCCTGGCTCACAGGTAAAAATTTGAACTAAGTGCTCTCCATGGATGATCTTAGTTAATCCTCACGCCAATCTTAAGAGGTTGAGTCTACTGTCATTTTAAGATGAGAAAGGGAGGCCTGGAAAGAGGCAGTGACTTTAGAGGCCATACCGAGTCCATGGCACAGCCAGGGTGCTGACTCCTGCTTCAAGCTGCTCCCCCACCCCTGGGTTTTCTGATTTCTTTGAGATCACATCTAACAACAAAGCTTCTCAGCCCCACAGTACATGAACGAACTGGGCCTGATTGTGGGCTGCCCACTGATTCTCAGGCATTGGCTGCATGGATGACAAGTCCGTCAGCCCAGAACTCCACCACTGGGCTACCATCACCGTGCAAGGCCAGAGTCCCAACACATGAGCAGACATAAGCTATGAGACAGCCAGGACCTGCAGTCTGGCGCACCCCACATCCAGTGTCACCTCTCCAACCAGACACATGCCTAGTTGTTAAGAAATGTCTAGTGATGTCAGAGGTCCAACCTGGGAGCTAAGTGGTGGCAGTGGTGGTGATGGTAGAGATGGTGAAGGTGGAGGTGAGGATGGAGGTGAGGTTGGAGGTGAGGGTGGAAGAAATTAGAGAGATGATTGAGACATTGGCAGTGACAATGGTGGTGATGATGGCAGACCTGCTGAAGATGGTGGGGATGGGATTAGACTGATAGTGAGGAAGGAGGAAGTGATGGGGACAATGGAGATATTGGTGGTGGTGATGGTGGTGGTGATAGGGATGCTGCTGTGACTAGTGAAACTGGAGGCAACAGTGATGATGAAAATAACAGCCAGAGAGGAGTTGCTGAGAGCAGCTCTTGACCCAAGCCCCTCCAGCAAACATGGAAGCTCCTTCAGCCATGACTTCCAGTCACAGAAGCCCGCTCTGACTAGTGAGTGTCACTGAGGAGCATTGAGCTTCAGGTAAGATAATGGACAGGAAGGGGGCCCAGTTGCCTCCCTGGCATTAACTAATGTAAGTGAAGTATCAGGCATGACTTAGGCAACTGACAGTGTAGGGGTTTCCAATTCAGTGAGAGGCCTAGTGACTGGGGTACCAGATAGTTGGGATGTGGACTGGGGAAAGGCCCTCCTCTTCCAGCAAGGAAGCAAGGCCCTGGCCTCATTCACGCAGGGTAGCAAAGGCTCTACGGGTGGATGCAGAGCAGCCTGGAGCTATCCAGGCAGGGAGGCTGGGCCCGGCAGAGAGTCTGCGGAGAGGGACACTGGAAAGGTGGAAGGGGCACCTGGAGAACGCTGTCAGGAGTGAGAATGGAGAGGCTGACGGAGGTATCTGAGGCAGAGGGGCTCGGGGCTCGCTGGAAGCGAGGGTGAGGCAATGGTGACAAGAAGGTTCCAGGAGTGGTTCGAGCACGCATTCTGAGGCGGTCACTGGGAATCTCAGCATCTTTGGCAAAAAGTTACAAATTCCTCTTCTATTGTTGACATCAATACACAAACACAGCAGGCCCGCCATGACCAATGTCTGAGCTTTTCCATTACCGGCGGGCGGCCTGCCCACCTTCCACCCCGAGCACAGTCCCGCGGCGCACCCACTTCTGGCTTCTGCCAGGACCCCAGCGAGGGGCTGGCCTGGAAGAGCCTGGCCAGGGTGCGGGCCAGCCTCCCTAGCGTGCTGCCCGGGGAGAGAGCCTTGCCAGGTGTCAGACTCAATTTCCCGACCCTTCTTACTCAGAGAACCAAACATCTTTCCCTCCACCCAAGCCAGGTCCTCCCAGGCCACCTCCTTGGCAGCAAGAAGACCTCTGGGGGTGAAGGGGCAGCCAGTCTCCCCAACTCATCAGGCAGGGCAGGGTGGGGGGCAGAATGCAGAAAGGTCATTCATCCAATTTGTCGCCCACCTCTCAGCAGGCAACCGGCCGAAGGCGAAGGCCATGTTGCCAAATGGAGTGGGATCCAGGAGGGAGCAAACTGCAGGCAAAGTGGCTGGAGGTGGTGGGGGGAACGATGGACCAGGGAATTCAGAGACTTGGGTTCAAGCCCCTGACTCACCCTGTCCCGTGGGCAAGGCCAGGGCCCAGTTCTCCACTGGTGAATAAGGTGGGTGAGTAACAGGACTTTTGAAGTCCTTCCATTGGTCAGCAAACTTCCCTCCACAGCCAACCCATATCCCTTGCACAACTTCGCACTAATTGCTTTTTAAAATATAACAGCTTTATTATGATATAATTCACATACCATATAATTTGCCCATTTAAAGTGTATAATTCAGCCCTGGCCAGCTTGGCTCAGTGGATAGAGCGTTGGCCTGCGGACTGCAGGGTCACTGGTTTGATCCCAGTCAAGGGCATATGCCTGGGTTGCGGGCTTGATCCCCAGTAAGGGGTGTGCGGGAGGCAGCTGATCAATGATTCTCTCTCATCATTGATGTTTCTCTATCTCTCTTCCTTCCTCTCTGAAATCAATAAAAATATATTTAAAAAAAAATAAAGTGTATAATTCAATGGTTTTTAGTATATCCACAGAGTTGTAGTCATCTCCACAGTCAATTTTAAAACATTTCATCACTCTAAAAAGAAAACGCATAGCTTTTAGCTATTAACACCGCACCCCACAACTCCCAATCCTTCTGGGCCCCACTCCTACCTCCCACCAGCTCTAGGCAGCTATTAACCTACCAACTGTCTCTATAGACTTGCCTATTCTGAACATTTCATCTAATTGTTGCTTCTTTTGAGAGGAAGGGCACTGGGAAAACCAGATCTGTTTGCTGCCCCTAAACCAGTGCCGCCTCTCCATGGCCCTATCCTGCCCCAGGCCCCGGGTCCTGGCTGCCAGGGCTTTGGGCTGTAGACTCTCCATGCCCCTCCAACCAGAACCAAATCCTATTGCTCTCTCTCCTTCTCAGTGACTCCTGTTCTCTTCTTCCCCTCACACTCACCAGCTGACCCCTCTCTCCCACTGTGACAGTGTCCATTTCTCCCTGTCCCTAAGGACTGTTCTAAAGTAAAAACCTGATTCAGTCACCCTGACCCAGCACAACACCTTCCACAGGTCTCTGTTATCCTCAGAAGTCAGTCCAAACTTCTGCCCCAGGCATTTTAGTCTGGATCGCCTTGAGTGCAATGCCTAAGCAAAGGCATGCATTTGGGAGATATTTCTGAGACAGGAGGGAGGAGCAGGGAAACATGAAGGCTACCGAAAGATGCTCTCAAAGTCTGCTGTAGGCAGCAGGGAACAATTCCGCTGGAACCTCTGGGGACTATACAGAATGCCATCCAGACTGGTCTGTTGGAGAGACAGGAGACAGTCTCCTTACCTTCACTGGGTTGCTGCCAAATGAGTTAACCCCCAGCTCACATCCCGACTGTACTTGCTCTCAGGCTAAGAGCACCCAGGCTCAAAAACTCGGAGACAGAGAAAGGTGCCATGGTTGATGTCGTTGTAGCACTCCTCCAGACCCCCCTTGGCGGGCTGTGTATGCACACAACTGTGAGCTGCGGACATCAGCCGCTCATGACTCACAGCTGCCCCTTCTCCAGAGGAGAGATCTCAGCTGATGGGAGTTGAGCAAGCTACATTCAATGGCCAACTGAAATGGGGGCCTCCTTGCCTCAAGGGGGTGGGGGCAACACTGCGGTGCAGTGTGCAGTATGCTCCGGAGCCTTCCCTGTGATCAGGCCAAGAACACAGTTTCCCTAAGGCCGCATCCTGCTTCCCTCCCTCAGGAAATCATGGCACCCAATCCTTGACTCGGGCTCTGCTTCTGGAAACCCAAACCAAGGCAGGCATTGTGCAAGAGGCAGGGCACTTGGAGTCAGTGGGGGTGTCTACCAGAGTGGAGGTGGAAATCTGAGGGGGCTGCTATACCAGACTCAGGAGCTCCAACCACAGAAATCCAACATACCTCTGTGGTCTCACCTCCCATCTCATTCCTCCCAACCTCCAGCCAAATGCTGTAGTTGATTGGGGTTGAGAATGAGATTGGCCTCAGAGAAACATTGTGCCCACCTCATGCCATGATTGTCTGGACCACAAGGCCGACAAGGCCCATGAGGACAAGAACTTGGCTGCATGTAGGCCTGAGGACTAGATTTAGGAGTACAGCCTGGGGAACTAGTAGCCCTGGGTGGAGTCTGGCTGGGGGTGACCAAGTGATTGGTACTGAAAGGTCAGATTTGAGGAGAGCAAAGAGTCCCAAAGGCAGGTCTCTGCCTTGTGCATGGGAGATAACAGAGTGTTCACACACAACATTTAGAGTTCAGTTCGATTCCCAGTCAGGGCACATGCCTGGGTTGCAGGCTTAGTCCCAGTAGTGGGTATGCAGGAGACAACAGCCGATCAAGGATTCTCTCTCATCACTGATGTTTCTCTCTCTCCCTCTCCCTTCTTTTCTGAAATCAATAAAAATATATTTTTAAAAAAGATATTTTATCTCATTTAAATTTTTAAAAGATAGTTGACTTTTAAAGAAAAAATATCACTGTATTGTAGGATTTATAATGTACATAGAAGTAAAATGCATGGCTAACCAAAGGATAAAAGGGAGGAAGTGGCCCTAGCTAGTGTGGCTCAGTTGGTTAGAGCATCCTCCCATAAACCAAAAGGTCACAGGTTCGATTTCTGGTCAGGAAATATACGTAGGGTGTGGGTTTGGACCCAGTTGGGGCATACAGGGGTGGCAACCAATCAATATTTCTTCCTTACATCAATGTTGCTCGCTCTCTCAAAAAAAAAAAACAAAACAAAACCTTGTAGGCCAGGAGAGAGTGGAAAGATATATTCTAATGAAATATAAACACTTCCAACCAAAACCATTTTACCAGGTAATGCTGTCCTTCAGAAATGAAGGAAAGATAAAGATTTTCACAGATAAATAAAATCTGAGGGAGTTCATCACTACTAGACCAGTCTTATAAGAAATTCTAAAGGAAATTTTTCAAGCCAAAATAAAAGGATACTAAATGGTAACATGAAACCATGTCAAATTATAACATTCACTGGTAAAAAAAAAAAAAATACATATATAGGCATATTTAGAATACTCTAATGCTATAATGGTGGTGGGTAAATTACTCTTAACTCTAGTATAAAGATTAAACGACAAAAGACTTAAAGATAACTATAGCTACAATAATTTGTTAATGGATACACATAAAATGGGGGTGTAAAAAGGTAGAGTTTTTGCATGTGATAAAAATTAAGCTGTTATCAGCCTGGCCAGCATGGTTCAGTGGTTGATCATCAACCTATGAACCAGGAGGTAAGGGTTCGATTCCCGGTCAGGGCAAATGCCCAGGTTATGGGCTTGATCCCCAGTGTGGGGAGTGCAGGAGGCAGCCAATCAGTGATTCTCTCACATCATTGATGTTTCTATCTCTCTCTCTCTCTCCCCCCTTCCTCTCTGAAATCAATCAATAAATACATATATATTTAAAAAGATATTATTATAAAATTAAGTTATCAGCTTAAAATACACCATTATAACTATAAGGTATTTTATGTAAGACTCATGACAACCATAAAGCAAAAACTTCTAGTAGATACACAATGAATAAAGAGAAAGAAACCAAAGGATGCCACTATGTCCCATAAAATCACAAAGGAAAACAGCAAGAGAGGAAGAACAGAACAAATGAACTACAAAACAGCCAGAAAACAATGAACCAAGTGGCACTAATAAGTCCTTGCTTATTACTAATTACTTTATTTATTTTTTAAATATATTTTATTTATTTATTTTTTTTTTACAGAGAGGAAGGGAGAGGAATAGAGAGGTAGAAACATCGATGAGAGAGAAACATCGATCAGCTGCCTCCTGCACACCCCCGACTGGGGATGTGCCCGCAACCAAGGTACATGCCCTTGACTGGAATCGAACCTGGGACCCTTGAGTCCGCAGGCTGACGGGCTAGCCACTGCGCCAAACCAGTTAGGGCTACTAATTACTTTAAATATAAGTAGATTAATTTCCTCATTCAAAACACATAGAGTGGCTGAATAAATTTTTTAAAAAAGAGAACCAACTATATGCTATCACAGACTCACTTCAGCCTTAAGAATGCACCTAGGCTGAAAGTGAAGGTATGAATAAAGATATTCAATGCAAATTAAAACCAAAAGAGAGCAGGGGAAGCTATACTAATATCAGGCAAAATAGATTTTAAGTCAACAACTATAATAAGAGATAAAAGTTTATTACATAGAGATAAATAAATCAAGAGGATATAATAATTCTAAATATACATTCAGAAGACCTAAATATGTAACTCAAATATTAAGAGATCAAGCCCAGTCGGTGTGGCTCAGTGGTTGAGCACCGACCTATGAACCTGGAAGTCACAGTTCTATTCCCAGTCAGGGCACATGCCTGGGTTACAGGCTTGATCCCCAGTGTGGGGTGTGCAAGAGGCAGCAAATCAATGATTCTCATAATTGATGTTTCTCTCTCTCACCTTCTCCCTTTCTCTCTGAAATCAATCAAAATATATATTTTTTTAAATTAAGAGACCGAAAGGGAGAAATACCATACATAGCAACATGATAATAATAAGAAACTTCAATATCCCATTTTCGACAATGGATAGATCATCCAGACAGAAAATCAATAAGAAAACACTGGACTTGAACTATAGTTTAGATTAAATAGGCCTAACAGACATATACAGAACATCTTATTCAACAGCAACAAATATACATATTCTTCTCAAGTGCACATACATGGAACACTGTCCCAGATAGGTCATATGCTGGATCACAAAACAAGCCTTTACAAATTTAAGAATATAGAAATCATAGCAAATATCTTTTCTAACCACAATGATATGAGCCTAGATTAATAACAGGAGGTAAACTAAAAATTCACAAATATGTGGAAATTTAAAAACACACACCTGAACAACCAGTGGGTAAAAAAATAAATCAAAAGAGAAGTAAAAAAAATATCTTGAGACAAATGAAAAAGGAACACAATATACCCAAACTTACATGATGCAGCAAAAGCAATTTTAAGAAGTTTAGCCCTGGCCAGTGTGGCTCAGTTGGTTGGAGTGTCATTCCATGCACCAAAGTGTCATGGGTTTGATTCCCGGTTAGGGCATATACCCAGGTTGCAGGTTTGATCCCTGGTTGGGGCATGTACTGGAGGCAACTGATCATGTTTTCTCACACATTGATGTTTCTCTCACTCTCTCTCTTTCAAAAAAATGAATTAAAAAAGAAAACAACATATCCTCAGGTAAGGCTTTAAAAAAAAGGACTTGCATTAAAAACAAAAGGAGGAAGTTTATACCAATAAATGACTACATTAAGACGAAATAAAGATCTTAAATAAACAACTAACTTTATACTTCAAGGAGCTACAAAAAGGAGAACAAATTAAGCCCAAAATAAGCAAAAAGAAGGAAATAACAAAGATCAGAGCAGAAATAAAGATCAGAAAAACAAGACGGATCAATGAAACCAAAAATTGATATTTTTAAAAGATATATGAAATTGACAAACCATTAGCTAGACTAAGAGAGAGAAGACTCAAATCAGAAAGAGGAGACATTACAACTGATACCACAGAAATACAAAAGTTCTCAAGAGAATACAATAAGTAATTATATGTAACCAAATAGTATTACCTAGAAAAGATGGATAAATTCCTAGAAACGTACAACTTACCAACATTGAATCATAAAGAAATAGAAAATCTGAACAAACCAATAACAAAATTAAATTAGGAATTAAAAAAAACTCCCAACGTTTCCCAATTCATTCTCTGTGGCCCTGATACCAAAACCAGACAAAGACAACATAAAAAAAGAAAATTATAGACCAGTATCATTAAAAATACAGGCATAAAAATTTCTTAACAAAATACTAGAAAATTATTCCACTAACACATGAAAGGGATAACATAGTATGACCAAGTGGGATTTACCCCAGAAATGCAAGGTCAATTCAGCATACAAAAATCAACTAAGGCCCTAACCGGTTTGGCTCAGTGGATAGAGCGTCGGCCTGCGGACTCAAGGGTCCCAGGTTCGATTCCGGTCAAGGGCATGTACCTTGGTTGCGGGCACATCCCCAGTAGGGAGTGTGCAGGAGGGAGCTGATCGATGTTTCTCTCTCATCGATGTTTCTAACTCTCTATCCCTCTCCCTTCTTCTCTGTAAAAAAAAATCAATAATATATATATATTTTTAAAAATCAACTAAGTTAAACCCATATTAATAGAATGAAGGACAAAACAACATAACTTGATCATCTCAATAAATTTCAAAAAAGCACGTGACAAAATCTAACACCCTTTTCATAATAAATACACTCAACAAACTAAAAATAAAAGAAAGTTTTCTCAATGTGAAAACTTGTATTTATGAAAATGCACTGCTAACATCGTATGCAAGGGTGAAAACTGAAAGTTTCTTCTCTAAGGCCCAGAGTAGCACAAAGATATCCACTCTCACCATTTATATTCAACATTGTATTGGACATTCTAAAAAAATAAATAAAGGTACCCATGTTGAAAAGGATGAAATATAACTATCCCTATGTGCAGATGACATTATCTTGTACATAGGAAATCTTAAGGAATACACACATATACACAACTACTAAAACTAATAAACAAATTTATCAAGACTATAGAATACAAGAGAAATATTTAAAAAATCAGTTGAATCTATATACATTAAAAGTGAACAAGCCCTAGCTAGTTTGGCTCAGTGGATAGAGTGTCAAACTGCAGACTGAAGGGTCCCAGGTTCAATTCGGGTCAAGGGCGCATACCTCGGTTGCAAGCTCTCCCCAGCCCAGGCCCTGGTCAGGGCACATGCAAGAAGCAACCAATTGATGTGTCTCTCTCACATCGATGATTCTCTCTCTGTGTCTCTCCCCCTTCCACTCTCACTAAAAATCAATGGGGGAAAAATATCCTCTGGTGATAATTAAAAATAAAATAAAAGAGAAGTGAACAATTTATTTTTAATATATTTTTATTGTTCATAGTATTACAGATATCTCCCATTCCCCCCCACCATTTCCTCCCTCCTCCCAGCCCCTACCCACATCCCCAGGTTTTCACTACCCCTATTTCTCGTGTCCATGGGCTATGTATATAAGTATATAAGTTCTTTGGTTTATCTATTCTTATCTCCCCAACTCCACATTGAGATATGTCAATCTGTTCCATTCCTCCATGCTTTGGGTCTTATTTTGTTGGTCAATTCATTTTAGAAGTAAACAATTTAAAAATGAAATAGCCCTAGCCGGTTTGGCTCAGTGGATAGAGCGTTGGCCTATGGACTGAAGGGTCCCGGGTTTGATTCCGGTCAAGGGCACATGTCTGGGTTGCAGGCTCAATCCCCAGTAGGGGCCATGCAGGAGGCAGCCGATTGATAATTCTCATCATTGATGTTTCTCTCTCTCTTCCTCTCTGAAATCAATAAATATATATAAAAAAAGATAAAAATGAAACAAAGAAAACAATTCCTCTAATCATATACAAAAATTAACTCAAAGAATTATAGACATAAATGTAAGAGCTAGAACTATTAAACTCTTAAAAGAAAATCCTATCTAATAAAAGGCTAATATGGAAATCGACCTAAGGGTGGAACCAACGGTTGCTATGATGCGCAGTGACCAACAGGGAGCAGAAGCTCAATGCAGGAGCTGCCCACGGTGGTCAGTGCGCTCCCCAGGGGGAGCACTGCTCAGCCAGAAGCCGGGCTCATGGCTGGCGAGCACAGCAGCGGTGGTGGGAGCCTCTCCTGCCTCCGCAGCAGCGCTAAGGATGTCCAACTGCTGGTTTAGGTGCATTCCCCATGGGGTGTGGGCCTAACCCATCAGTTGGACATCCCCCAAGGGCTCCTGGACTGCGAGAGGGCACAGGATGGGCTGAGGGACCTCCCGAGTGTATGTTTTTTGTGCACCGGGCCTCTAGTACAGGTATAAGTCTTTGTGATCTTGGACTAGGTAATGGTTTCTTAGATAAGATGCTGAAAGCACAAACAACAACAAAAAACAGTAAGTCAATTGAATTCATCAAAATTTTAAACTTTTGTATTTCAAAGGACCATTAAGAAAGTAAAAAAGACTACCCACAGAATGAAAGAAGATATTTACAAATCATTTATCTGATAAGAGACTAATTTTCAGAGTATATAAACAACTCTTACAACATAACAATAAAAAGATAAATAACCCACTTTTTTTAATGTGAAAAGGATTTTAACAGACATTTCTCCAGAGAACATATACATAAAAATGGCCAATAAACACATGAAAAGAAGTTCAACATTATTAGTCACTAAGAAAATAAAAATCAAAACCACTCTATGATGTCTATAATAAAAAAAAAGACAATAAAAAAGTGTTGACAAGAATGTGGAGGAATTGAAACTTTCATACATTGCTGGCAGAAATATAGTATAGTGCAGCCACTTTGGAAAATAGTTTGGCAGTATCTCAAAAAGTTAAACAGAGAGTTGCCAAAGGAGCAATTCTACTCCAATGTATGTACCCAAGAGAGATGAAAAAGTGCATTCACACAAAAACTTGTACATAAATTTTTATAGCAACATTATCCATAGTATTCAAAAAATGGAAACAACACTCATACCCAGCACTGTAAGATGGATAAATATAATGTGGTACATCCATACAATAGAATAATATTCAGCTATAAAAATTAATGAAAAACTTATAAATGCTACAACATGGATGAACTTTGAAAACATTCTGCTAACTGAAAGAAGCCACCAAAGGTCACACACTATGTGATCCCGTTTATATAAAATGTCGAGATTACGCAAATCCGTAGAGACAGAAAGTGGTCGTCAGGAGCTGGGAGGGGAGAAGAATCAGGAGTGTCTGCTAATGAGTATAGGAGTTTGGGGAGGGAGATAGAATTTTATGAAATTAGTATGGTTGCACAGCTTTGTGAGTACACTAAAAACCATTGAATTGTTCACTTAACAAAGTAAATTTTGTGGTTTATGTCAATAAAAAGAAGAACTAGATCATCTAAATGAATTTATATCTATCAAAATTTATATTTTATAGTTAAAACTTTCCAACAAGGAAAAATTCCAGGCCCAGATGGCTTCACTAGTAAATTCTAGCAAGTAATTAAGGATGAGGTAATACAAATCCCAAAAAACGTTAAGAAGACATAGAAGGGAATACTTCCCAACTAATTTTATGAGGCCAGCGTTACTGATACCAAAACCAGACAAAGACATTACAAAAGGAAAAAACAGCCTAACAAATATAGACAAAGGATCAGCACACCAAGGCCTGTGGGCCAAAGCCAGCCAGAAAATAATGTTTTGTTAAAACACAGCCACACCCATTTATTTACATATTGTCTATTGCTGCTTTCATGCTACAGTGGTGAATGTGAGTAGTTATGGCACAAACCATATGATCTACAAAGCCTCAAATACAGGGTGGGGCAGAGGAGGTTTACAGTTGTTTATATGGAAGATAATACAATAATTAATAAATAATAATGCAAGAGTACAAGAATAAACTTTCACATATTCACAACTGTAAACCTACTTTCACCCCACCCTGTATTTACTACTTGACTCTACAGAAAAAGTTTGCTGACCCCTGCTATAGACAATAGCTCTCATGAAGAAAGATGCAAATCAACCAAGAAATATATAAGACAGATAAAACATAAAGATTGCATGGAATTTATTCCATAAATGCAGTGTTGGTCTACCAAAAAATGAAAATAAATCAGTCATTGTAATGTAACATATTAACAAAATAAAGGTTAAAATGATATGGTGCCTTGCTGGCATGGCTCAGTGGTTGAGCGTCGACCTATGAACCAGAAGGTCATGGTTCAACTCCTGGTCAGGGCACATGCCCAAGTTGCGGGCTCCATCCCATGTATGGGGCATGCAGGAGGCAGCCAATCAATGATTCTCTCTCATCATTGATGTTTCTCTCACTCCCTCTCTCTTCCTCTCTGAAATCAATAAAAATATATATTTTTAAAAATGATATGGTCATCTCAATAGTTGCAGAAAAAAGCCTTTAATAAAATCCAAGCCTTAGCTGGTTTGGCTCAGTGGATAGAGTGTCGGCCTGCAGACTAAAGGGTCCCGGGTTCGATCTTGGTCAAGGGCACATGCCCGAGTTGTGGGTGCAATCCCCAGTGTGGGGCGTGCAGGAGACAGCTGATCAATGATTCTCTATCATCATGGATGTTTCTATCTCTATCTCTCTCTCCCTCTCCCTTCCTCTCTAAGAATCAATAAAAATATATATTTTTTAAAAATTCAATATCTGTTCATGATAAAAATACTTTTCAGTAAACTAAAAATAGAAGGGAAATTTTCCCATTGGGCATGTAGGAAATTTGTAAGTCACTGCTCTGTTCTAACAACAAGTAAAAGGCTGAACAAACTGAAAAATCAACAACTCTTCTTAGATCCATCCGAGAAGTTAGGTCACAGGGAAAATTGCTGCACCCAAAGCTGCAGAGACATCAACATCATTAGTCACAAACAATTACAACTTACCAGAATAGAAGCCCATAAGCAGAAACCAGAGGGGATCAGTGCCAGGGTAGGCAAACCTGAACTACAATTGACAAATTGCTGGAGGCTCAGTGTGGACAAGTCTGAGAGATAAAAACTCTAGAGGGGCCAATTATAAGGTGACCTGTTTCCTCCAACATACACACAGAAAACACACACACACACACACACACACACACACACACACACACACACACAGAATTTTGTGAGTTTGTGAATTTACCTCCTGGAGCTCTACCAGGTTCTCACAATGAATATCAGAAAAATCCCCTCATGCTTTTGGCAGTTGGGAGGGAAAATAAACCTTTATGAAATACACCAGAGCATTCTGTTCTTCTTAATAAAGCCCTCCCTCAGGAGAAACCATCTAACCAGAGCCCAGCTTGTTGGGTTTTTATCGGAACCTAACTAACCTGGGGGAAGAGAAATACCCAACTCCAGCCCACTCAAGCCATCCTGTTCCACCCAAGTAGGGGGGGCGGGGGGACAACTGAGAAGCACTTGTGAATTTTACAGTCCAGAGGCATAATTTCACTAAAAGACTGAGACCTAATTATAACAGTATAGAATGCTCCACACACACATTACCACTACATCACTGAAGACCTATTTACAGATAGTCCTTTCACCCAATATATCATGTCCAACTATAAAGAAAAAAATTACAAGGCACACTAAAAGGCAAAATATAAACAAACAAAACACAGACTGAAGAGACAGAGTAGACATCAGAACCAGACATGGCAGGGATGTTGGAATTATCAGACCAAGAATTTGAAACAACTATGATCACTATGCTAAGGGCTCTATGGATAAAGTAGACAGCATGTAAGAACAGATGGACAATGTAAGCAGAAATATGGAAATTCTTAGAAAGAAATACTAGAGATCAAAAAGCACTGTAACAGAAATGAAGAATCCCTTTGATGGACTTATTAGCAGACTGGGCTCAGTTGAGGAAAGAATCTTTGAGCTTGAGGATACATCCATCGGAATCTCCAAAACTGAAAGGCAAAGTAAAAAAGGACTGGGGGAAAAAAGAACAGAATATCCCAAGACTGTAAGACAGCTACCAAAAGGTGTGACATATGCATAATTGTAATACCAGAAAGAGAAGAGTGAAGGAGGAACAGAAAAAATATTTGAAACAATAATGACTGAGAATTTCCCCAGACTAATGTCAGATACCAAATACAGATCCAAAAGGCTCAGAGAACGTTAAGCAGGATGCATGCCAAAAACCTACACCAAGTCAAAGATAAAGAAAAATCGTGACAGAAGTCAGGGGTAAAAAACAAAAAGCACCTTACCTACAGAAGATCAAAGATGAGAATTACATCTGGCTTCTCCTCAAAACTTATGCAAGCAAAAAGAGAGTAGAGGGAAATAATTAAAGTGTTAAAAGAAAAGAAAAACACCAACCTAGAATTCTGTACCTCATGAGATTATCCTTTAAAAATGAAGGAGAAATAAAGACTTTCTCAAACAAAAATTGAAATAATTTGTTTCCAGGAGACCAGCTTCGCAAGATACATTCAAAGAAGTTCCTTAGAGTCCTCAAAAAATTAAAAATGGATCTGCCTATGACCAAGTGATTCCACTTCTGGGGATTTATCCAAAGAAACTCAAAATTCAAAAGAATATATGCACCCTACATTTATTGCAGCATTATTTACAACAGACAAGCTATGGAAGCAACCCAAATACCCATTAATAGGTGAGTGGATAAAAAAAACCCTGGTACATATATACCATGGAATATTATCTACACTAATAAAAGAGAAATATGCAAATTGACCATGCCTCCGTGATTCCCATAAGCCAATCAGGGGTGAGTATGCAAATTAACCCAACAAATATGGAAGGTTAATTTGCATACACAGGTGCAGAGCGGCCGGGAGGGCAAGGATGCCTGCTACGAGGGGGAGGGCGGGGTTGGAGGGAGCTACAGGAGCGGCACTCCGGCCAGGAGCGAGGACTTGCAGGCTCCCTGGTGACGGGGAGTGAAGCCAGGGGAAGGAAGGCCTATTCTTGCACAAATCTTTGTGCAACGGGCCTCTAGTTCAGCCATAAAAAAAAAAAAATAATTACCATTTGTGATAACTCAGTGAAAGAAGTCAGTCAGAGAAAGACAAATATCATGTGAATTCACTTATATGTAGACTCTAAAGAACAAAATAAACAGACAAAATTGAAATAGACTCATAGATACAAAGAGAGAACTGGTGGTTGCTAGAGGGGAATGGGAGTTGTGACACTGGGTGAAAGAGGTGAAGGGACTGAGAAGCACAATTTAGTAGCTACAAAATAGTCATGGGAAAGTAAATAAAGCATAGGAAATATAGTCAATAATATTGTGATAACTATGTATGGTCCCAGTTGGGGTACTGGAAATATAGAGGGGAACACTATGTAAAGTATATGATTGTCAAACCACTAAACTGTACACCCAAAACCAATACATAGTAAATTTTTTTTAAAGTAGTTCCTTAGAGAGAAGGTAAATCATATAAGGTCAGAAAACCAGATATACATAAAGAAAGGAAGAATGTCAAAGAAGAAATAAGTGAAGATAAAATAAAAACTTTTATTTTTCTTATTCTTAATTGATATAAAAGATAGCTTGTTCAAAATAATAATAACAACAATGTATTGGATTGTGTATTCACATACATATGTATATATGTATATACTTATGTATGAGTGAAATGAATGACAGCAATAGTACACAGAACAAGAGGGAGAAATTAGAATTATTTTGTTATTATAGGGACTCGCACTACCTGTGAAGAGGTATATGTTATTGGAAAGTGGACTTGGATTATATGTTTGTAAATATATATTGCAAACTCTAGGGCAACCACTAAAAAAGTTTAAACAAAAGTATAACTGATATGTAAAGAAAGGAGAGGATATGGAATAATAAAAATGCTCGATTAAAATCATAAAAGGCAGAAAAAGAGTGGAAAGCAAATTAGGAAAAAAGAACAAGGCCAACAAATAGAAAACATAACAAATATGGGAGATATTAACCCAACTATATCAATAATCACTTTGAATGTCAGTGGTCTAAATGCACCAATTAAAAGACAGATTGTCAGAGTGGATAAAAAAAATAGGACCCAACTACTATACATGTTGTCTACAAGAAACCCATTTTAAACATGAACACACACATAGATTGAAGGTAAATGGATGGGCCCTAGCTGGTTTGGCCCAGTGGATAGAGCGTTGACCTGGGAACTGAAGGATTACGGGTTCGATTCCTGTCAAGGGTACATATCTTGGTTGCAGGCTTCTCCCGGCCGAGCCCTGGTAAGGGGTCGTGCAGGAGGCAACCAATTGATATGTTCCTCTTACATCAATATTTCTCTCTGTTTTTCCCTCTCTCTAAAAAAATCAATGGAAAAATATCCTAGGGTGAGGATAAATAAATAAATAAATGGAGCCCAACCTGTGTGGTTCAGTGGTTGAGCATTAACCTATGAACCCGAAGGTCACAGTTCAATTCCTGGTTAGGACTTGGCCCCCAGTAAGGGTTGTGCAGGAGACAGCTGATCAGCGATTCTCATCATTGATGTTTCTCTCTCTCTCTCCCTCTCCCTTCCTCTCTGAAATCAATAAAAATATATATTTTTTAAAACGTAAATGGATGGAGAAAGGTATACTGTGCTAACACTAATAAAAAAAAAAGCAGGAGTGGCTACATTAATTTCAGATAGAGTAGACTTCAAAGAATTAACCCCTTTATCATTATGTAATGCCCTTCTTTAGGGGTCAATTCTCCAAAAAAACATAGCATTCCTTAATGTGCATGTGCCTAACAACAGAATGTCAAAATATGTGAGATAAAAGCTGATAGAAATGTAAGGAGAAATAGATGAATCCACTATTTGGAGATTTCAACACCCCTCTATCAGAAATGGACAGATTTAGCAGGCAGAAAATGTTCCTGCTAATAATTGACTTTTCAGAGCTCTCAGATAGTTGTTCCACGTATTTTGTTCAGATTTTACAACTGTATTCAACAAGAGAGACAGGATGGAGTGCTCTTACTCCATTTTATCCAGAACCAGAACATAAGATTTCTTTGGACATACAAAAGAATTAATCACCAGCAGATCTTCATTTCAAAAATGTTCAAGGCAGAGGCAGTTAGGGGCGATCAGGCCGGCAGGGGAGCAAGCAGTTAGGGGCGAGATCAGGCCAGCACAGGGGAGCAAGCAGTTAGCAGGTGATCAGGCCAGCAGGGGAGTGCAGTTGGGGGCAATCAGGCCAGCAGGGGAGGACAGTTAGGGGGCAATCAGGCAGGCAGGCAGAAGCGGTTAGGGGCGATCAGGCAGGCAGGCAGGCAAACAGTTAGGAGCTAGCTGTCCCGGATTGTGAGAGGGATGTCCAACTGCCTGTTTGGGATCGGGCCTAAACCTGCAGTTGGACATCCCCCGAGAGGTCCCAGATTGGAGAGGGTGCTGGCTGGGCTGAGGGACCCCCGCGTACCCCCCCCCCCCTGTGTGGATGTGTGGGATCCCTTGTCACGTCCCGCGTGTTTCCGGGTTCCCGTTCAGGTCCGGTTTCTGGAGAAGGCCGCAATCAAAATGAAGAGAAGCTAGAAAAGAATTAATTTGGGAAAATGTGGGGCCAGGCGGGAGCCACCTCTAGTGGGAGGACTCCTAACTCTGGCCTTTGCTCTATCCCTTTTATTAGAGTTCTGAGATACACCCATTGCCCTTAGGCAGGTAATTCCAGTAACAGACAGATGATCTTATCAATAAGGATTTACATGATTATTTGGTGGGGAAGTTGCCTCAGTTACCATCGTCTCAATTAGATAGGGAGTGGTTGGCTCTGACCTTTAGCTTCAAGGTTGACCAGCCTTGCCGGGTTCCCTTTTCACATAACTACCAAGTAACAATGTTCGGTTTCCGGCACCCCCCCCCGCCGTGCACAAATTTCATGCACCTGGCCTTTAGTAGATGTACATAAAGGAATGAAGAGCACCAGAAATGGTAAGTATGTGGGTAAACATAAAAGACTTTTAATTATTTATTAAATATTTTCAAAAGATAATTGACCAACTAAAGTAAAAATAATAATAATGTATTGTGGAGTTCACAACATGTAGAAGAAAAATATAAGACAACGGCCTGAAAGAGGAAAAATAGAGGGACAAAGTTATAATATTTTTATACTATATTTTACATGGTATAATGTTACTTGAAGATAGACTAATAAGTTAAAGATGTATACTATAAGCTATAAAGTAATCACTAAATAATAAAAAACTAAGAGTTATACCTAATAAACTGATGAATAAAATAGGACCATAAAAAGTATTTAGTCAATGTTTTTAAATGCCAAATAGAGGGAAAAGGAAAAAGAACAGATGGGTCAAATAGAAAACAAATATCAAGATGGCAGAGTTAAATCCCACTGTAACAATAACTACATAAGTATAAATGGTTTATTGGGGGCAGGGCAAACTATGGCCTGTAGGCCAAACCTGGACTACAGAATATTTTTATATGGCCTCAAGCTAAGAATAGCTTGTACATTTATACATTATTTAAAAAGAAGAGAAAGAGAAGGGTATGTAGCAAAGACCATATGGGGCCCACAAACCCTAAAATATGTATTACCTTGTCCTTTTAAGAGGACATTCTTCAATTGCTGGTCTAGATGCTCAATTGAAATTAAAATGCAGATATTATCATACTGGATAAAGGACTCCACTATGCTGCCTACATAAATCAAAGTAGTGAAAGAATAGCATATATATATTTCCAGTGTATAAGACGACTCTTTAACCCAGGAAAATATTCTATACGCCCAGTTGTCTTATACACCGGAAAATATGGTGTGTGTGTGTGTGGGTGTGTGTATCAATGTCTCTGCTTCCATTCCTGGCACAGAACTTTTAAAACCCGTGTGATTTTCTATGTGATAAGAGCACTAGGAGCATCTCTTGTTTTAATATTTGATCTTTGGCCCTGGCTTTGACCTCCTGACACAGAATTCCCAAATCCCTAGGAATTTCCTGGGTGATATCAGTGTCTGGTTCTAATGAGGTGACTCTTTTTTGGGCTCTGGGCAGAGGCTGGTCTCCAGAAAGACCAAGCCATGATTAGAAGCTTGGAATTTTCAGTCCCACCCCCCATTCTCCAGAGAGGGGAGAGGAGAGGGGCTGGAAATGGAGCTAATGGCTGATCATGTCTATGTGATGAAGCCTCCATAAAAATTCCAATAGTAGGAGGTTCAGAGAGCCTCTGGGTTGGTGAACACATGGAGGTGTTGGGAGAGTGGCATTCCTGGAGAGGGAATGGAAGCTCCCCACCCCTTCCTACATACTTGCCCTACACATCTCTCCCATCTGGATGTTCACTTGTATCCTTTATCACATCCTTCTAAAGTAAACTGGTAACTGGAAGTGTTCCCCTGAATTCTGTAGCCACTCTAGCAAATTAATCAAATGCAAGAAGGGGGGTGATGGCAACCTCAAATTTATACCTGATTGGTCAGAAGCACAGGTGACCACCTGAACTTACAATTGGCATCCAAGGGAGATGAGGCAGTCTTGTAGGACTGATTCCTCAACCTGTAGGATTGGATGCTCTTCTAGATAGATAGTATCAGAATGAGTTAAATTGTCTCAAAAAGATAGTAGATCTAAATATAAAATGTAAAACTCTAAAATTTTTAGGAGAAAACTGTTATGACCTAGGTTAGGCAAAGAATTCTTAAATATGACACCGAAACTACAACTGGTGAAATAGAAAAAAATTGGTGCTTCATCAAAATAATCAGCTTTTGCTCTGTGAAAGTCATGATTAAGGAGGGGGGAAGTGGGCGGGATGGGGGCCAATGTGACCTCTTTGCCTCTTTGCATGTCCAGACACCTGTGCAGGCCTCTGGCCCATACAGATCTGGACTTTGCAACATGTCTTGACCACCCACGGGAAACTGTTACAACAGGTGCAATGCAGAAATACCCAAACCCTCGGAACCCAAGTGTGGTTGGAGTTGATGTATTGGGCAGACACATAGATCCTTCTGGAGAACTGCACAGCCGTGGACTTCTCAGCACAGAGTGGGAATGGTCTTCATTGTGAAATCTCTTACTGGTGCAGCAAGAACCAAAACAAGTGTGCAAAAACACTCTGTAGTTGCTCCTGTTGAGAAAACAATGGAACTTAAACCCACTAATATTTCATTTACAAATATGGTTTAGGTAGATAAGAGACTTATATACAAACCACACCCTCAGGACCCAGAAAAGACTCTTTTGACTCAAGAGGCCATAAACAATGTGAAAGGAATCGGTCTCAGTCATTACCTCAAAGGGTTGATGGCAAGTATGATATCTTCAAATGCTAATAAAGGCCGAGAAGCAATGGAATGGGTGATACATAAATTAAATGCAGAGATTGACAAGCTGACAGCTTGGCAAGAGGGAGCATAAGGACACCAGCAGCATTTGTGGAGAAATGATGATGAAAGTTGGTATGCAACACCCAGCCCCCTGGATCTCTATTAACTGGCATTATATTTACTTATTTTTTTAAAAATACAACTGTACACCATGGGAGACCAAAACGGGTTCCTTCATGGAACTTCTCGCCAGATCGTCTCAGCCCATGCTTTCCTGTCTTCGGCTGCTGCTGCTCTTCCTCCAGAGTAAGGCAATGAGAGGGAATGCGGGGGGCTGGGGGGACGGGGCTGTGACCAGCTCATCCCCGTGACCAACTGCCACTGCCTTTGGGAGCATCCAGGGATCACCGGGCCTGACGCATCTTGAGTTACTCAGAAATAATGTTGATATTTGGAAACCCTCATGGAACTTTTATGCAGAACGGGCAACAGTTATGGCCGCCAGGGATTTGAAGGAACCTGTTCCTTTCGGTGGAGACCACTGCAAGCACCACCCTAATGCTTTGACCCTTAGCTTTGGCAGCTGCCGCCAGCCTCTGATGGTCTTCTGATGGTGCTGCTGGCTTGGCGGGATCCCGTCCGGAGGTTACAATCCGTGAGAAACGGGCGGAAAGCTGGCAGGTAAGGAAAGGCATAAGCAAAATGGGAGAAGTGGATCATGAGGAGGAACTCTTGTGGCTGGAAACATGGTGATCTGGAGCCAAGGAAGTACCAGGTGTACTGGTTACTAATGCGGATTTTTTTCAATAGATGGGGTTACACATATGTTGATATACATGCGATTTGATACGTATGCTATTTTGTTGTATTGACAACAAGCTTCAAAACTTCATGTGTCAAATTTGCTGAAGGTGTTAACATCATAGATATTTTTATGCTTAAAAATGTCGCATTTCGTGCCAAAAAAAGGGGGGCATTTGCGGGGAGTTTTAATTCATTACTTTATTTTGAAGAAAAGTGCGGCTGAAAGTTATCGTATACTTCGAGAAGCTTAGGGTGAACATGCTCCATCTCAAGATACTTGTGAACGCTGGTTTAAAAGTGATTATTTCGATGTGAAAGACAAAGAACGTCCAGGTCAACCGAAAACGTTTGAAGACCAACAGTTACAAGCATTATTGGATGAAGATGCGTGTCAAACTCAAAAACAACTTGCAGAAAGATTAAACGTTGCTCAGCAAACAATTTCCGATCATTTACAAGCAATGGGAAAGATTTTAAAGGAAGGAAAGTGGGTGCCACATCAACTGAACGAAAGACAAATGGAAAACCGAAAAGTCATCAGTAAAATGTTATTTCAACAGCATGAAAGAAAGTCTTTTTTTGCATCGAATTGTGACTGGCGATGAAAAGTGGATTTATTTTGAGAATCCCAAATGCACAAAATCATGGGTTGATCCAGGTCAACCATCAACACCGACTGCAAGGCCAAATCGCTTCAGAAAGAAGACAGTGCTCTGCGTTTGGTGGGATCAGGAAGGTGTGGTGTATTGTGAGCTTCTAAAACCAGGTGAAACCGTTAATACTGATCGCTACCGACAACAGATAATCAATTTGAACCACACTTTGATCGTAAAGTAAGAAGACACGGCAAAGTGATTTTGCTTCATGATGACTCACCATCACACACTTCAAAACCAGTTAAAGACAGGTTAAAAGATCTTGCCTGGGAAGTATTAACCCACTCCCCGTATTCCCCAGACCTTGCTCCTTCAGATTAACACTTGTTCGATCAATGGCACATGCACTTTCTGAGCAGCACTTCAAAACATACGAAGAAGTGGAAAATTTGGTCTCTGAATGGTGTGCCTCAAAACAAGAAAAGTTATATTGGGACGGTATCCACAAATTACCTGAAAAATGGGGGGAATGTGTAGCTAGCGATGGACATTACTAGTACTTTGAATAAAGCACTTTGATGTTTCTCTTGAAATTATCCTGTTTTCTTTGGATTACAAAATCTGCATTATTAACCAGTTAACAGTTAATCCTCATTATTAACTGGTCAACAATTAATCTGCATTATTAGCCAGTTAATAGTTAATCCATATTATTAACTGGTTAATAGTTAATCCATACTATTAACTGGTTAATAATTAACCTGTATTATTAATTGGTTAATAGTCAATCTGCACCACTAACTGGTTAATTATTAATCCACATTATTAATCGGTTAATAGTTAATCCATATTATTAACCAGTTAATAGTTAATCTGTATTAACCGGTTAATAATTAATCCACGTTATTAAGCATAATAATGTGGATTTTGTAATCAAAGAAAACACTATAATTTCAAGAGAAGCATCAAAAGTGATTTATTCAAAGTAATGTCCATCGCTAGCTACACATTCCCCCCATCTTTCAGGTAATTTGTGGATACCGTCCCAATAGAACTTTTCTTGTTTTGAAGCAGACCGTTTAGAGACCCAATTTTCCACTTCTTCGTATGTTTTGAAGTGCTGCTCAGAAAGTGCGTGTGCCATCAATCGGAACAAGTGGTAATCTGAAGGAGCAATACCACAAAATAGTATACATATCAAATCGCATATATATCAACATATGTGTAACTCCACCTATTGAAAAAAAATCCACATTATTAACCAGTACACCTAGTAGTTCCTCTCACACTGACCCCTCCATTGTAATGACCTATGATACTGCTCATAGTTTGCATTCTGTGTGGGTTCTCCCAAGAGTGAAGACAGAGGAAGATAATGTTGTTTTAAAGTTCTCTTGAACAGAAGGAATGCCCCCCCTACACCCCAGAAAGTGGCCAGTAGTAGCTCCCTCACAGCACCCCTCAGAAACCTCTGCAAAGGAGATTCCCTGTGGCTTCACCTCCCCAGAATTGCTTCTCCATCCCCAGTCAGAATTGCTACACCTCATCACCCAGGCTGCAGAGAGTTTTATCTCCAACATGATGGCTCTCAGGCCTGCTCTTCCCCAGCCTTAGGAGTGCACTCTTCCTCGGGGGTGCAAAGGCTCAACCTTTTAAGCCGTGATCAAGCTCCAAGGAGACACAGTATTTCTCATTCTCCATATAATAATCCAAATGGCTCTTTTCTTGTACCAGAAACAGTCCGTTGTTCCTGAAACAGCTGACCATTTATGGATAGACCACTTATGGACAGAAATAATTACTAATATAGGGTTTGGAGTATATGTCTTTATATTCAAAGAAAAAATGTGGCTAAAAGTCTTAGAAAATTCTTGGTATTTTGCTTCAACTTCACTTTAGTATACTTGGTTATTAATACTTACAATAATACTTACAAAAATACATAGAGCTCAGCCAGCATGGCTCAGTGGTTGAGTGTCTATTCCCTGTCAGGGCACCTACTCGGGTTGTGGGCTTAGTCCCCAGTAGGGGGCGTGCAGGAGGCAGCCAATCAATGAAGTCAATAAAAATATGTATCTTAAAAACAACAACACATAGAGATATGTATTTCAGACCACCTCTCTTTCAGGAGAGGACATTAATGATATTAAATGATCATAAAAATGCAACTACATTTTAGGCAGAATTTTTTTAAGCTGAAAAAAGGCAATGGGACTTGATCAAAACAAAGAGGTACAGGATTTCTAAATAAAAGGGAACGTCTAAAATTATTTGTGTTGTTTGAAATGACTGTCTGGTTTTGAGGACTCCAGTATCCATGTGAAAATTTAACAACTTTTGAAAAGTACTTGGAAATTGGTGTTAGCGTATTAAATATCCTTAAGGTAGAATTTTAAAGCCTGTCATAATTGGAACTCTACCTGGCTTTGGACAGACCCAGAACAAAGCAGGGCCGCCTCTAAACCGACACAATTGCCCTGCTGTGGTACACTTCAAGAGGGAACCCACTTTAAAAGGAGAAATTGTATAGTTTGAAAGGATATATTAACTTGTGTAAAATAACTTGTTCTGTATAAACCACCATTAAAAACCACAGTATTTTAATTTGGAGCTTAAATGACATTGTTGGAGTGAAAATGATCATGCAAGTAATATATAACTCCAACAAAAATACGATTTTATTGTATTAAAGAGTACTGTATTGATTTGCCAAAGCTTTGTAACAGAGTGAAGGTATTACCTTTACTTGGATTTGTACTTTACGACTTAGTATGCTGTATCGTGGGCTGATTATGTTAACTGAAAAAGTAAAGTCATTACTGCGGGGAGGGGGAGAAAGAAAGAAAGAAAAATTACAAAGAGAAAATATTTGAAAAATATATATCTAAGAAAGGACCTGTATCTAAAATATATAAAGAATAACTCATAATAAGAAATCAATTTCTGTAAACCTCCCCCCCCAAAAAAAATGGGGAAATATTTGAACAGACACTCCTCTGAAGAAGATAAAACAGGTTACGATACTGACACCAATTCCACTGTGTGTGTTTCCCAACACCACTAAGCAGCACTTTGGGGTTTTTATGGAGGCTTCATTACATAAACATGATTGGTTAAATCATTGGCCATTGGTGATTGAATTCAATCTCCAGAGGGGAGGGGAGAAGGGGAAGAATGGAATTTTCAACCCTCTAACCACCTGGTTGGTTCACCTGTCAGTCAGTCCCCATCCTTAGGTTAGCTATTGACTTTCCAAAAGTCGCTTCATTGACATAACAAAGTACACCTTTATTGCTTTCATCGCTTAGGAAATTCGAAAGGTTTTAGAAGCTCTGTGCCAAGAATAAGAACAAAGACCAGATATATATTTCTTCTTTATAGATCACAATATCACACAGGTATATGAACAGATATTCAACATAATTGGTCATTAGAGAAATGCTATTTAAAACCACATTAAGATACCACTACACAGCTCTTAGAGTGATTAAAATGTTTAAAGGTTGATCATATGAAGTGTTGGCAAAGATAAAGAACAACTAGGACTCTCAAGCACTGCTAGTGGGAATGTAACATGATACAACCACTTTGGAAAACAGTTTGGCAGTTCCTTAAAAAGTCAAACATATACCTACCAGATGACCCAGCCATTCTACTAATATTGCATATTAGAAGCACATTACACATAAACACATATAGTCAATGTCAATGTACTGATTCTATCCGCATGGTATTTTTCTATGCACCATTGTAACATTGTTAAGTGTTTATTTGAATATTTCATGTAGAAAGTACTGGTAATAATGATACCTACATAAATTGTAATTGGTAATAAACTTGAAATATTTTTATTTTCATTGTGATTATAGTTAATTCCTTTTTTCAGTTTAAAAAATAAGTATGAACAAATTATTAAAATTTAAACAAAGGCATATCACCAATGTAGAACAATGGAGATATAGGAGCTAGGACTATGACTATAATAGGAAAGAAAAAATGGAAACTGAGAAACTATCTTGCAAATTTCATAATGAATTGCAAATTGGCTTCAGTAGAGCAAAAAAAAAAGCACTTTGTTTTGTGTAAAATATTTTTAAATAATAAAGTATGCAATATTCAGAAACATTTCAGCAAATACATAATACATTTTTAAACTTTTTTCTTGCCAGCCAGTGTGGCTCAGTGGTTGAGTGTCCACCCATGAATCAAGAGGTCACTGGTTAGATTCCTGATCAGGGCACATGCCCGGGTTGTGGGCTCGATCCCCATTGGGAGGGTGTGCAGGAGGCAGCCAATTGATGTTTCTCTCTCATCTATGTTTTTATCTCTTTACTAGTAGCCCATTTGCAGGAAGAATCCTGCAAGCGGCCACTGCGGCCACATGCACTGCCACTGCCGCCACCGATGCGGGTGCCGTGCCTTCACCCACGAGCCACTGCCGCCCGCCCCACCTAGCCCCGCCCAGCCCCGCCCTGCCCCGCCCCACCCTGCCCGGGCTTTCCCTCTGGCAGCCACCTTGCTTTCCGCTTTTCCTCCCTCTTCCTTCTAAGTTGTCTTCAGGCTTCACTCCTCCCTCCCTCAGCATATGCAAATTAACTGCCATCTTTGTTGGGTAATTTGCATACTTGCCCTGATTGGCTGGTGGGCGTGGCTTTGGTTGGTGGGCGTGGCTTGGGCGTAGCGAAGGTGCAGCAATTTGCATATTACTATTTTATTAGTTAGGATACTTCTCGCTTCCTCTCTCTCTAAAATCATTTAAAATTTTTTAAAAAAACTTTTTTTCTCAACAGTTAAAAAAAATGACAAAATTAGCCACCTAAATCAGAATTTTAAAGACATTTTAAACAATTTGTACCAGAATCTGAGCTGGTCAATTTAGCCAGCTGTAAAGAAGCTTGAATTCAACAACATGAAAAAGCAATATATGGGACAAGATAATATATTTGTAAGTCATGTATCTGATAAGGGGTTGAAACCCAAAATATATAAAGAACACATACAACTCAATAGCAAAAAATAAAATCTTATTTTAAAATGTGCAAAGAGCACGGCCCTCAACTGATGGCCCTCGCCGGTTTGGCTCAGTGGATAGAATGTCAGCCTGCGGACTGAAGGGTCCTGGGTTCGATTCTGGTCAAGAGCACATGCCCAGGTTGCAGGCTCAATCACCAGTGGGAAGCATGCAGGAGGCAGCTGATCGATGATTCTCTCTCATCACTGAGGTTTCTATCTCTCCCTCTCCCTTCCTTTCTGAAATCAATAAAAATATATTTTTAAAAACACACACAAACTGATGGTTACCAGAGGGGAGAGGTGGGGTTGGGTGGAAAGGGGGAGGTGGTTAAGAAGCACAAACATCCAGTTATAAAATAAGTCATGGGGATGTAATGTACCACATAGGGAATGTAGGTGTTTGTTTGTTTTTTAAAGAACTCTTATAATTCATAACAAAAATACTTGAATAGATACTTCTCTAAATAAAATGTATAAATGGTCAAAAAACACATGAAGAGATGGTTAACATTGTTAGTCATTAGGGAAATATAAATCTAAAGTATAATGACACCACTTCACACCCACAAGGATGGCTATAATTAAAAAAATGGAAAATAAGTTTTGGTGAGAGTGTGGAGAAATTGTAACCGTCATACATTGCTGGTGAGAATGTGAAACAGTATAGTCACAGGGGAACACAGTGTGGCAGTTCCTCAATAGCAATTCCTAAGAGAACTGAAAACATGTGTTCACACGAAAACTTGCACAAAAATGGTCATGGCAGTACTATTTACCATAGCCAAAACATGGAAACAGGCCAGATGTCCGTCAACTGATGAACAGATAAACAAATCGTGGTATGGTCATACAATGAAACATCGCTGAGCCATTTAAAAGAATGAAGTTTTGGTACTTTCTACCATGTGGATGAACCTTGAAAACATTATGCCAAGTGAAAGAAACTAGACACTTTAATATAAAACAATGAAAATAGCCAAGTCCATGGGGACAGAAAGGAGATTAATAATTGCTAGGAGCTAGAAAATGAGAGCATGAGGAATGGCAGCTTAATGGGTATTAGGTTTCCTTTCAGAGTGATAAAAATTGAAGTAGATAGTGGTGATGCTTATATATTGTGAATGTACTAAATACCACTGAACTTCACATTTCAAAATTATTAAGATGGTAAACTTTATGCTCAGGATGTTTTACCATAGTAAAAAAGTAATAAAAAAATAAAATAAATAGACAAGACACAGACTTGGAATAAAATATTTACAAAACATATATCTGGCAAAGGACTTGTATCCAAAATATGTCAATAACTCCTACAAATCAATAATAAAAAATAACTCAGCTAAAAAAAAATGGGAAAACATTTCTCCATTCTCAAATGACATTACACACTTCTCACTTTTATAACTGATAATAAGTTCAACATAATTAGTCTGCAGGAAAATGCAAATTAAAATCACACTGAGGTACCACTACACATCTATAAGAATTCAGATTTTCAACGGATATATACTGTGTGATTCTACTGTAAAGTCTAAAATTAAAAAGACCAAAATGTTGATGAGAATGTGGAGCAACAATCTTCTTTATTGTTGGAGTAAATGTAATAAATGCAAACACTGTGAGAAAGGTTTTGACTGTTTCATGTTTGGTTAAACATACACTTTTCTTATCACCCAGTCATTCTACTCCTAGTTAGTTACCCTAGAAAACATTCTGAAATAATGGAAATTTTCTCTACCTTGACCGGTATTATGGACTGAAAGTCTGTGACCCTCCAAAGTCATATTTTAAAGCCCTAACCACCAATGTGATGGCACTTGGAGGTGGGGCCTTTGAGAGGTGATTAGGTTTAGGTGAGGTCATGAGGGTGGGGTCCCCATAATGGGATTAGCAACCTTACAAAAAGAAGGAGAGCTCTCTCCCTCTCTCTCCTTCTCTCTCCCTCTCTCTCTCTCCACATCCCCCGGTGCACTGCCATGTGAGGACACAGCAAGAAGGTGGCCACCTGCAAGCCAGGAAGAGAGTTCTCAGCAGGGATTGAATCTACCACCACCTTGATCTTGGACTTCACAGCCTCCAGAATGTGAGAAATAAAGGTCTGTTGTTTAAGCCACACAATCTGCAGTATGTTGTTATGGCAGCCCAAGCTGACAAAAACAATTGGGCCATGGGTAACACAATGTGTGCATTTGTTAAAATTTATCAAATAATACATTATTTTTTGTGCATTTTTATATTAAATTTTATCTTGAGAAATATTGAACTCTATTTAGTAGGTTTGCCTGTTACAGTGGTATGGGTTGCCAACTCTGAAACTATTTTTCTTATATTTCAAGCTTGAGCAAGTGAGTTAAAAATGGGAGCCTGGTTTCTCATTATTGGAGAAGAAGAACATATATACAATAGTTCCCCCCTTATCCATGGGGACTATGTTCCAAGACATCCAGTGGATGCCTGAAACCATGGATAGTGCCAAACACTATATATAATGTTTTTTTCCAATCCACTTAAAGAAAGCACTTATCTGAAATGCCAGCATTACTAATCTTTCACTTTGGGGTCATTATTAAGCAAAATAAGGATTACTTGAACACAAGCACTGCGATACCATGGCAATGGATCTGATAAAAAATGACTACTAAGTAGTTAATGACTGGGGAGTATATATAGGCTGGCTATGCTGGACAAATAGATGATTTACATCCTGGGAGGGGTGGAGCAGAATAGTGTGAGATTTCATCACACCATTCAGAATAGCACACAATTTAAAACGTATGGACTTCCAGCCAAGATGGCAGAGTTACAACTAAACAGGCCCTGGCCTGTTTGGCTCAGTGGATAGAACGTCGGCCCTCAGACTGAAGGGTCCCGGGTTCAATTCCAGTCAAGGGCATGTACCTCGGTTGCAGGCAACCAAGCGATGTGTCTCTCTCACATTGATGTTCTCTCTCTCTCTCTCTCTCTCTCTCTCTCTCTCTCTCTCTCCCCTCCCTTTCACTCTCTCTAAAAAATCAATGGAAAAATATCAAGTGAGGATTAACAACAAAAAACAAAGGCAGAGTAGATAAATGCTGTGCTTGCCTCCTTCCATGATCACATCAAAATTACAACTAAATTATAGAACAATCAATCTTGAGAACCACCTTAAAATTAACTTAACAGGCCCAGCCAGTGTGCTTCAGTGATTGAGCATCTACCTATGAACCAGGAGATCACAGGTTCAATTCCCAGTCAGGGCACATGCCCAGGTTGCGGGCTCAATCCCCAGTAGGGAGCGTGCAGGAGGCAGCCAATCAATGTCTCTCTCTAATCAGTGTTTATATCTCTCTATACCTCTCCCTTTCTCTCTCTCTCTCTAAAATCAATAAAAACATATCTTTTTAGAAACTAATTGAGAGGGTTATCTTGGCTGTGGAGGTCCCCCCTGAGGAGAGAGGAGTCACCGTCCTACAATGAGCTCCCCAACTGGAGCACCAGTGCCAGGAGGAAGAGTCCCACAACATATGGCTGTGAAAATCAGTGGAAATTCCATCCTGGTGAGATGGAGGGCTGCTGTAGACCCAGGCGTTTTCTTAAAGGGCTGAAACACAGACTCACTTGTTCACAAATACTCTCCCTAGGCTCCAGCAAAGGGAAAGTAGCTTGAAAAACACCAGGGACACATGAGGAGAAATTGAATTGTCTGGCTTCAGGGCTTGGGCTGGAGGGGCAGCTCTCTCCCAGACAGAAGTGCTGACAGGCACCATTACTCCTTTGTCGAGCCCTTCCCTCACCAGACATATCTGGGTCTCCTTCAACTTGGCTAATACGGCTCACCCCACCCTGCTGATTCCCTAATACCCCCCTCCACCCCACCCATGCACCAGCCTGAACCTCTTTCAGCAGCTGTTCCTCACAAGCTACTGGCCCCAGCCCATGCTAAAAACTTTCCTAAAATCTTTCAAAGATCCACAAACCCCAAAAAAGCAGCAGCTGGCCTTCATATGCCCTTACATAAAGAGATAAAAACATTTTTTAAAAAATCAGTCAGAAATGAAAAATATAATAATTTAAATGAAGAATACATTAGATGGAACCAATAGCAGATTAGATGAAGCAGAGAATCAAATCAGAGATTTGAAAGAAAGGTTGTAGAAAATACTCAATCAGAATAGCAAAAAGAATTTTTAAAAATGAAGATAGTTTAAGGGGTCTCTAGGACAACATTAAGCATATTAATATTTGCATCATGGGGGTACTAGAAGGAGAAGAGAGAGCGCAACAGATTGAAATCCAATTTGAAGAACTAATGACTGAAAACTTTTCTAACCAGATAAAAGAAATAGACACACAAGTTCATGAAGCTCAGAGAGTCCCAAACAAGATGAACCCAAAGAGGTCCACACTCAGATACATCATAATTAAAATGTCAAAGGTTAAAGACAAAGAGAATCTTAAAGCAGCAAGAGAAAAGCAATTATCAGGGAGCTCCCCTAAAACTGTCAGCTGATTTCTCAACAGAAACATTGCTGACCAGAGGAGATTGGCAAGAAATATCCAAAGTGATGAAAAGCAAGGACCTACAACCAAGATTACTCTACCCTGTAAGGCTATCATTTAGAATAGAAGAAAACTAAAGAGCTTTCCAGACAAGAAAAAGCTAAAGGAGTTCATCACCACCAAACCAGCATTACAAAAAATGTTAAATGGACTTCTTTAAGGAGAAGGTAGAGAAAGATTTAAAATATGAATAATAAGAGAGAATCAAGATGGTAAATGTGGTACTTGCCGCTTCCTACAACCACATCAAAATTACAACAAAACTACACAACAACCACCATTCAGAACCACCTGAACTCTGGTTGAATGGAAGTCCTATAACTAGAGAAGTAAAGAATAAAGCACACTGCCCCAGCTGGTTTGGCTCAGTGGCTAGACTGAAGGGTCCCAGGTTTGATTCCAGTCAAGGGCACATGCCTAGGTTGCAGGCTCAATCCCCAGTAGGGGGCATACAGGAGGTAGCCAATCAATGATTTGCTCTCATCATTGATGTTTCTATCTCTCTCTCCCTCTCCCTTCCTCTCTGGAATCAATAAAAATACATTTTTAAAAAAAGAATAAAGCACATTGAGACTGGTAGGAGGGGTGGAGGCACAGACCAGGTTTGACATCCACATGTGATTTTTTTTTTTAATCTGGAGGGATATCAAGGCTGCAGAGGCCTCCCTTGAGGAGCAAGGGGTCCCAGTCCCACACCAGGCCCCCAGCCCAGGGTTCCAGTGCTATAAAGAGAAGTCCCTGTAACTCTGGGCTATAAAAACCAGCAGGACCTGGCCGGCGTGGCTCAGTGGTTGAGGGTCGACCTATGAACCAGGAAGTCACAGTTCGATTCCTGATCAGGGCACATGCTGCGGTTGCAGGCTCGATCTCCAGTGTGGGGCATGCAAGAGGCAGCCAATCAATGATTCTCTCTCATCATTGATGTTTCTATCTCTCTCTCCCTTTCCCTTCCTCTCTGAAATCAATAAAGATATATATTAAAAAGAAGAAAAGAATGGCAATAAATACATATCTATCAACAATTGAATCTAAAAATCAAAATAAATGAATAAGGAGTCTAATGAACAAAATAATCTGATGAATAAAATAGAACCATAGGTGCCCTAGCTGGTTTGACTCAGTGGATAGAGCATCAGCCTGAAGACTGAAGGGTCCTGGGTTCGATTCTGGTCAAGAGCATGTCCCTTAGTTGCAGGCTCAATCTAGCCCCAGTCAGCATGCATGCAGGAGGCAACCAATTGTTGTGTCTCTCTCAATTGATGTTTCTCTCTCTGTCTCTCCCCCTCCCTTCCACTCTCTCTAAAAATTAATGAAAAGCCCTAGCTGGCTTGGTTCAGTGGATAGGGCATCAGCCTGTGGACTGAAGGGTCCTGGGTTTGATTCTGGTCAAGGGCATATGCCCAGGTTTAGGGTTTGATCCCCAGTAGAGAGTTTGCAGGAGGCAGCCAATCAATGATTCTCTCTCATCTTGATGTTTCTCTCTCTCCCTCTCCTTTCCTCTCTGAAATCAATAAAAAATATATTTAAAAATAATAATAATAAATTAAAATTAATGGGAAAATATCCTTGGGTGATGATCAACTAAAATAAAATAGAACCAGAGGCATGGAAACAATGAAAAAATAATAACAATAAAATGGCAATAACTACATACTTATCAATAATTACTTTAAATGTAAATGGATTAAATGCTCCAATTAAAAGACTGAGTGGCTGAATGAAGAAAAACAAGTCCCATACATATGATACCTATAAGAGACTCACTTCAGATTGAAAGACACACACAGACTAAAAGTAAAGGGATGAAAACATATATTTTATGAAAATGGAAATGGAAAAAAAGCTGAGATAGCAATACTTATATCAGACAAAATAGACTTTAAACAAAGGCTATAATAAGTGACAAAGAGAGACATTTCATATAAAATAGCCAAGATATGGTAGCAACTTAAATGTCCATTATTAGATGATGGATAAAGAAGATGTGGTACATATATACAATGGAATATTACCCAACCATAAACAAAAATTAAATCTTACCATTTGCAACAACATCAATGGACCTGGAGGGTATTATGCTAAGTAAAATAAATCAGACAGAAAAAGACAAATATCATATGATTTCACTTATGTGGAATCTAAAAAATGAAATAAATGAATAATCAAAACAGAAACAAACTCATAGATACAGAAAACAAACTGATGGTTGCCAGATGGGAAGGGGGTTAGAGAGCTGGGTGAAAAGGGAATTAAGAAGTACAAATTGGCAGTTACAAATAGTCCTGGATATGTAAATTACGGCATAGGGAATATAGTCAATAATATTGTAATAACTATATATGGTGCCAGGTAGGTACTAGACATATGAAGGGCAACATTTCATAAGTTATATAAATATCTGATCACTATGCTATACACCTGAAACTAACATAACATTGAATGTCAATTGTAATTAGAAAATAAAAAATTAAACTAAAGAAGTAAAACTTTGAATTGTTTATTTCTTGAATTTTCCATTTAATATTTTCAGACCACAGTGGTAACTAAAATTGCAGAAAATGAAACTGCAAGTAAGAGGAGAGACTATTGGACCTGGAAAGGAATCTAGAAATATACTAGACTGTTGAATTAATTGAAATTGGATAATTGGCTATATCAGGGGGTGAGGGTGGGGAGAGATTAACCAAAGAATACACACACACACACACACACATATAACCCATGGACACAGACAATAGAGTGCTGAAGGCCTGGAGGAGGGAAGAATGGCGGGGGCAGGTGGGAGGGGGTCAGTGGGAGGAAAAAGGGGAACATCTATAATACTTTCAACAATAGAGATAAATTTAAAAAAAATTGGATGTATCAGTATGAAGTCACAGTTCTTAACATTGTGTGTGTGTGTGTGTGTGTGTGTGTGTGTAGAGGGAGATTATACGATATGAGGCAAAATGTAAACAAACAGTGATTCTAGGTTTTTAAAAATTACAAGGGAGTTTCCTGTAATATTCTTGCAGCTTTTCTATAAGTTTAAAATTATTTCTAAATTAAAAGTTTCCCCAAAAAGTGAAAGAAAGAAAAAAAAATCCTGTGAATTGGCAAAGGCAGCTTATAGGGCTGCAGAGAATAGATGTGCTTTTGAAACTCACCCAGCAAGGATGCTTAGGAAAGAAAATTCACTTCACACGCGCAGACGTGTGAGCGTCCCCAAGCACATTTTATTATCCCCTCCGGAATCAAGGAGGAATGCCACGTGGATTTTCCCATTTGGAAGAGGCAGCGGCAGCCGGGCAGACAGAAAAAAGGCCAGGCCAGGAGCCAGGATACCTGGGCCCGCAGGCCCACTGGCTGCAGCTGCGAAGGGTGGCCCCTGTCCTCTGGACCTCACCATCCTGTCCGCGCCACGAGGTGGCCAGAGTCTCGAGTCACTCTGTTTTCACCACTCTGGATGGTCCTAACGCCAGAATGGTGCTCGCCAGCAGCTCAAAGACCTGCTGCAGCCCTCTCGGGGGTTTCCACTTTCCAAGAATTAGTCTCTCCACTTGCTCAGGCCGCCTCTTGGAACACCAGCCTCTCAGCACTTTTCCCTGCCTTGTCCCGGGGCCAGCCTTGAGCTCGTGATGTGATTTTCCAGGCCCAGGCATCTCCTCACCCTTGGAGCCTCTAACTCACCCCTGCCGCAGTCTGGGATCATCCTTGCCCCCCGCCCCCAAATATGCAGCTGCAGTAACAGGGGCTCCACTCTGGCCAGACTCTCTGGCCTTCAGGGTGGTCACAGAGAGACACACGACCTCAGGGCTCAGTGCCACCAATGCTCATGGACTCAGGTAGATGGGACTCACCTGCTGGCCCCACTGCCCACACCCAACTGTGTGTCCTGGAGTCTTAGAGACTTCCTCTGCAGGCTCCAGCCTCCCCAGGGCAGAGAGAACATTCCTTTGTGCATTTGACACATTTTTATTGAGTGTTCTGACTCAGAGTGAGCACACACAGACCCAGAGAGCTTCCATTCCAAGCAGACAAGAATGTGTAATTGTGCACGGGGGGAAGTGCTCTGAAGGAGAGGAAGGAGAGGATACTCGAATTCCCCTAGGCCAAAAGAGGAGAAATGAGTTTGGGTATCGAGGAATGAGAAATGCATAAGCCCCGAGGCCATGTCAAGTTTAAAGGTATGGCCCTTCAGCAGGGGCCAGATGTACAGGAAGACCAGATGTGCATGTCACTCATGGGGTGACATGAATACATTTTCATTCCAGTGACTGCAGAATAGAGGGTGCACCGAGGAGAATGGGTGCACCCCTTAGGAGCTTTGCAGACATGTATGGGGGAGTCCTCCCCATAGTACTGCAGAAGGTGGGGTCTGACGTTACCAACCTGCTTAGGAACACACCAGGGACCATCTCAGCCACGGCTGCCTCTGACCTTCTCTGGGGGCCCATCCAGCCCACAGGAGGGGCTTCTGCCTCCGTCTCCCTGACAAGCACCCCTGTTCCGTGACCTGTCCCCGATGACACATTCTCTTTAAAACAACAACAAAACCTTTGTTAAGATATAATTCACAGACCATACAACTCATGCATTCAGAGTGCATAATTCAATGGTTTGTAGAATGCTCACAGACATGTGTCACCATCAGCACAATCTATTTTAGAACGTTTTTATTATCTCAAAAAGAAACCCCCACATCCTTTAACTATCACCCTCTGTCCCCTTCCCAGCCCTAAGCAACCACTAACGTACTTTCTGTCCCTGTAAGAATGGCCACTCTTTGCCTCCCTGCATCTGGGGGCTAACTCCTACCCCTGAGCCCACTAGGCCATCCTCAGGGTTAGAGTTTCAGGGCCAGCAAAGAGCCTGCCCTGCCCTCAGCTGCCAGCTGTGTCCTGCCTGACTCCCGGGACAGCCCCTGCAGCTGGCAGCTCCTCTGGCCAGCTCTGCCGGGCCCCTCCTTTTCAGTTGGAAACTGGAAGTGTCTGTTCCACCTGCCACACAAGGCAGCTCTCGGGAGCAGCATCCCCAAGCACCCAGGTCAGACCCCTTGGGCCTCAATTTAGGGCCTGCCCCTGCCCCTGCCCCTGCCCCTGCCCCTGCCCCTGTCCAGGGCCAGATCCTGACATGCTTCAGCCAAAGCCTGTTCGTTATCTCTCCCTCTCTTAAAGGCAGGACTCCGATGCCCCTCCATTTTCCCCACCTTCTCATCCCCAGGATCCGCCTAACGTTCCTAGAGGCCTGGGTGGTGGGGCACTCCCCGTCTCAGGAACACTAGGGGAAGCCAGGTAGGAAGGACATCCCTGGTTGACAGCCCGGCATCTTCTCCCTTTCTTTTAGTCAGAGACCTTTTTTTTTTCCTATGGAGAACCCACCCCATCTGGTTTGATGGAGCTGACCCTTCCCTGTTTCCCTCATAGAGGTAGGCATGTGCCTCAGGCCTGAGTGAAATACAAAGGGAGAGAGAGAGAGAGAGAGAGAGAGAGAGAGAGAGAGAGAGAGAGAGAGAGAGAGAGAGAGATCCAGGAAGTGGGTGATGCTGTGGGTCCTTTGGGAATAGGATGCCCTATAGTGGCTGGTTTAGGATGGACATGTGACCCCTGAGGGCTATTAGTCGTCTCTGAGATTTGATATTTGGCAGCTGGAAGGAAGAGGGTCTTCCTTTTCTACTAGACATTTTAGGACAGTGCCTGGGGCTGCCATACATCAGCCTTCCCAACTCACGGAGAGAGCTCGTTGGAAAGAGACACAAACACATCGAGGGGCAGAGCCAAAAACTGGAGATAAAGAAACCCAGTGACATCATTTCTGTCCTAGGACCCAGCCACACCCTGGGACTTCCCAGATACCCGGGTCAATAAATTCCTTTTTTGCTTAAGTCATTTGAGTTGGGTTTCAGTCACTTGTGAGCAACACTTGCTGAGCAGCAGAAGGGAAAGGATCCTGGCGTCCGTGGGAAGCTGGGTCATGTGCACGTGAAGGCTCCTGCCAGCCAGGACCTCGGACTGTTCATGCTGCCCAGGGAGCCGCCCTCAGCACTCTCCTCTTCTGCTCTGCTCTCTGCAGAGGCAGCCCATCCACCCCAGCTTCAGTGACTGTCACTGTGCCGCTGACGTGGGGAACAAGCGACATGAGGCATCTCCCGCCCTGCAGAAGCCCGTGTCCACTCTGCACCCCTGGCCTTGGGAAGCTCTCCCCTCCAACAACCAGCTCATGGCCCTTTTTTGGAGGAATGTCCTTGGGCTGCCGGAGCAGGCTTCCCTTCACTTGAAAAGAGCCAAAAAGCAAGGAATGTTCCCACCTTTCACTGCAGGAGTGTACCCAACCACTGATGGACACCTGCAGGAAGTCACACTCAAGAAAGTCCATCTCGCTCGCCTCAGGCCGGGAAGCATAAGGTACACTCTAGAGCCCCCTCAGGGTCAGGCTCCCGCGGCCTGTGCCTGAGGTCACTTCTGCTTGACTTCCTCCCCTGTGCTGTCCTGTGGGCACCCTCCCTTTCCAGTTTCTCTTGGGAGCACGTCCTTAATACGTGATTTGCACAAAGATTTGCATCTCAGGGTCTGCTTCTAGGAAAGCCAACCTCAGACAACTCCCAAGAGTGAAGCTCCAGTCTAGACTTCTCCTTCAAATCCCAACCCGTTTCATGCAACCTCCTCTAGACATGTCTGGGTGGCTGACCCACCTCAAACTCCATGAGCCCCAGGTTGAGACCATTCTTTTCTGCATCAAGCCTACTTCTGTTCCCGACCCACCCCATCTTTTGATCCAAAAATAGGAGGGTCATCCTCAGCCACCGTCACCACCCTCCATCTTCAACATCCAGCCGGTCACCAGTGCCCTCAGCTTCTGTCTCTTTATTGTCCTGTGACTTTTCCCCTCTCCACGTAGTTTGCTTACTTTGAGTAGCACTCATTTCAGTACAGCTCCAAGTCCAAGTATCTAACCACATGATTTCTCTGCATAATCCCCCTCCATAGCTACCAGTTGTTGTAAGATAACAGCATCCTGGGTTCAGTGTGTGAGGCCCTCTAGGGTGTCCCTGGACCAAGCTTCTGTCTGGGCACAGGGAACACGGAGGGATGCAGGCCCAGCCGGGCCTGGGGGTGCCCCTCAGGAAGACACGCTCCCCGAGCCCAGCTCTCTCTCTGCCATCCACTGCACCAGGAAGCCTTTCTCCTTCATTTTCAAAAACAAACTTTCACAATTAAATTATTTAGAACTTTCCAGCACTCCGTTTCACAATGTGGCCGCTGCTCTGTTTACCAGCGGGTGTTTATATTTTGATGGTTTCTAGTTGGGCTTTGGGAAGTCCAACATTTCGACTGTTTTCCTGTTTCAATTATCAGATGTGTCCTCTCGTGTCCTCTGGTTGTGTCTCCTTGGCCTTTCTCTCGGTGCCCTTATGTCTGGCAACCGGCTTCCTGGGTAACATCTTCAAGAGACCATCTGGATGTCTTTAGACCGGGACCAGGGCCGGAAACCAATCCACAGGGTCGCCACTGCCGCCTCCGCCCGCCAGCACTCCTGTGAACCATCTGGGCCACCATGGCGAAGGCTCCTGGCTGCTCCCACCAGGACACACAGGCATCCTTCATATGGGGTCCAGCAGGGCCACTCACTGGTCACATGCCTGGGACCATGCCCTCCGGGTTCAACCACCTTGGCTCAGGGAGAAGCAGGTCATTCCCACAGGAAACTTGCATCAAACTAAAAACAGAACGCAGCAAGAAGACCAAGCGCTTTTTATAGTGTGCAGAGTACTTTCACATGCATGCATCCATTCGTGCCCCATAGGAAGATTGGGAGGTGGGCGTGATTATAACCATCCCCGCTTACCAACGAGGCACCTGGAGCTCAGAGAGAGCATGCAGGCCGCCCCCCATCTCAGCGAGACAGAGGTGGTGGAGCCGGACTCCGAGCCAGAGCTTTGGCCTCCAGTGCTGTGCTTTGTCTGAAATGAACAGGCACGTAAATAGAACCAGGGGTGCGTGGTGAGTGTTGAATGGTACAGAGCGCAATACCAACACGGCCTCCGTGGGGGTCACAATGGCCCAGGGAGGCTCCTGGGGGGCAGCCCAGAGTTGGACCAGGAATGGCAAGGAACCGGAGGAGCAGAGGTGAGGCTCAGGACCAGAGACAAGCAACAACGGTGTTAGCTGCTGCACCCCTCCCCCATCCCCACTCCTGAGACCTCTTCCCAAGACGCACAGGCAGTCACTCTCATTCTCTCCATTTTACCCACCAGGAAACAGAGGCTCGGAGATGCAAGGCCTTGGCCAAGGTCACCCAGGCAATAGGGGAGGAGCCATAGGGTGCCTACCCAGAGGGCCAGGAGAAGCTAGGTCCTCTCAGCCCTGCCTGGGTGACAGTCAGACTACCAGGGAGAGGGCAGGGCATGAGGAGGAGCAGCGGGGGTTGGGGTCAGGGCAGAAGGCCGTGGAGACTTTACCGACAAGGGCTGCATGCAGGCTTCGGCCTGCAGAGTGGGAGCACGGGTATCCCTCTGCTTCCAGCAGTAGCTCTGGCGGGACTACGCCCTGTCTGTAGTCTCCCTGGAAAACAGGCCGGATGAGCAGATGGATGAGGGGTGTGATTTCGGAGAGACCATCAGAGTGGGCTCCCACCCACCTGAGAGGAAGCGGCCACCCACTCACTGCAGGGAGCGGGCCGAGCCCCTTGGCCATTCTGTTCTGCCTCGTGCAGCCTTTCTCTCTCTCTCTCTCTCTCTCTCTCTCTCTCTCTCTGGCCTCCACAGACATTGGCGGGGGGAAGGTTTGTTTCCAATTTGGTTTCAGGAGGCTGGAGCAAGACTTCTGTTTTTCCGAAGCAAAGCAGAGACGGTCGGCATGAGAGTAAGGAGCATGAAATCCACGCTAAGAGGTTTCGTGTGTGCAGAGATGAGGGCTGGCCCTCCCCACCACCCTCACACGTTCTGGCCCTTTCCCTGGGCCAGAGGGGAGCCTACACTCTGCCAGGTTCCCCTGGCCCCAAAGTGGCAGCAGAATGACCCAAGGCAGGTCACGGGGGTATCAAGCTGTGTGCCAATCACACAGCTCTAGACACCTTCAGAGCCCCATGGAGCCAGCTGGGGCTTGTCGATCCCACCCTCCTCCCCCAGGAAGCCCACCCTGCCTGCTGCCACCTACAGGATCTCACAACACAGCCTCCCCACGACTCGGCTCTCAGCAAAATCCATTGCCGGTTTGTGCCCGGTGAAACACTACGTTAAACTTGCCACCTTGTAGCATTTTATGTCAGACTTCTACTATTTTGTTTTCTTATCATGTATCATTAATTCCGTCCATTATTTATCCAACTGTTACTAGGTGGTTATACGGTGCTAGTCCCCAGGACATGGCATGCGAGGAACAGAGAATGTTTTAGCTGCAGGCTTGCCCTCGGTGGCTCACCAACCGGGGAAAAGGCCAGGCAGGTAAACAGGTGCTTAACATTAAAAAGAACACGTGTTGATGCGACAGAGAGAAGGGACTTGAGGGCTGGGGAAGGTTTTCCAGAAAAGGCGACTTTCTTAAGCTGGGTCTGAAGGAGGAGCAAGTCACTCAGTGTAGACAGAGAGGCCAAAAGTACCACATTGTGGGCCGGAGTGGCCAAAGCTTGGCGGGCGGGAGTGGCAGGGAGGCAGGCTGGGGCACGCGGATAAAAACAATGCGAATGCTTGTGGAGCATCCCTCCTACTAGGCGTCAAGCACCGCCCTCAATGCGTCACCGGTATCAACGCGTTTAGTGACAACCGATACCTGATGAGGTAGGTAGATGGGCGCTATTGCGGGTCTCCATTTTACTGCTGAGAAGAGAGAGGCGAGGTTAAGCAACTTGCCTAACGTGACACAGCTTGCAGGTGGCAGAGCTGGGCGTTGGCCTCGGGCGGTCTCCAGGGCCCCAGCTCCTAACCATGACACCGTGCTGTCTCCCCGGGATGTATTGCTGCATCTCCTCCAGAGAGCTGTGGACACAGTACAGCACCAATACATCAGCTCTCCAATCTCACATGATCAACACCACCACCACCATGCCCTCCCCCCCACCCACCCAAAAAAAATGTCCCACCGATCTCGTTCTCTCCTGTTTCCTTTCGCAGCTCCTTTCTGCAACAAGAACACCAGCCGCTCCCACTGGGGTCGGCCTCTCAAGCTTTCCCAACCGAGCCCCCTCATTGTGACCCCTCAGGACGCGGCCCGTCCCCCACAGGAGTGTGAGAGGGAGGGGCTGGCTGAGGCCTCGCCACAGGTGACTGAACTGCCAACAGCCCGGAGGCCAGCCAGGAGGCGAGCCCGCGTGTGACATTCTCCAGCTCCCCGCCCCGCCCGGCCCAGCCCGGGGTCCAGTCGCCCCGTGAAGGATGAGCTCACGCAGGGGCTCCCCTGCGCCTCGCAGGCTCTGAACTGCAACCAGCGCTGGCGTCCCTTCCAAATCCCTAACTTGAAAAACCTGTCCGTGAGCCCTGGCCACGGAGCGTGTCGGCCACGCACGATCGGTGCTAAGGAATGGCGCCCGCGGCCCGGGCTGCACAGCAGGGCCTTGCGCGTGGCCTCGCCGCGGAGGCAGACGCAGCCACAGCCAGCTCTGGGGATCACGTCTGGATCCACAGCCCAAGTTGATTAGCAAAGGCGTGCCTGGAGGTTGGAAGCCCAGCAGCGAGTGCTGAAAAGATGCTAAGGCCTGAGTGGGGGCGGGAGCCATGGGCAGGGAGTTGGTGGGGGCGGGGGGGACTCCAGGGGGGAGGGCTCCCCAAGACATTGGAGGGGTTCTGTGGGCAGTACTTGGGTTCTCCAGAGTGGTTACAAGGGGAAGGAAGTGGAAAAAGTGAAGGAAGGGGAGACCCAGACCTGGGTGGCTGGAGGAGACGTGGACCAGTCCTTGCAGAGAGGAGAGGACACGCTAAGGGGAGATGGGGAGGGCACTTGGTAAAGTTTGGATTGTGAGGGACCTGGGGCCAACCCAAGCAGAGATGTCCACCAAGCAGTTGGCCACCAGCCCGCTGAGAAGAGAAGGCAGGACTGAGGGTAGAGCCTTGGATTACCTATTCAGTGGGTGGAGAGTCTAGATTTTGGAAAGAGATGAGATGGCCAAGGTGGACAGCTAACTCTAATGGGAAAGGGGGCCTAGAAGATCTTGGGGGGAGACTCCAATGGAAAAGGTGGGAGGCTCCAGAAAAGTCAAAGGAGCAGCAAATGAGAGTTCTGCTGATGAAGAGAAGAAAACAGGGAAAAGCCATAGGATTCTTGGGAGGTGTGGGGTTCAAGAAATGAGGGCCACACCAGGCTTCAGGCGGGGTAAACACAGAGCAAAGGCCATTGGGTGTAGAGAGCAGGGCATCCTCCCAGAGTCCGGCGACCTAGATAACATATGCCAGAGACAAAAAGTCCGTATTCACCAGGAGACACGTGCCAGAATGTTCAGAGCAGCTCCATTCATAACAGCCCAAACTAGAAACCACCCAAGTGCTCATCAGTTAATGAATGGATAAACAAATTATGGTATAGTCACACAGAGGGATTGTTTCAATAACAAGAAGAAAAAAGAGCCCTGGCCAGTTTGGCTCAGTGGTTAGATGTCAGACTGCAGACCGAAGGGTCTTGGGTTTGATTCCCAGCCAAGGGCATGTGCCATACCTTGGTTGTAGGCTTGATATCCAGCCCTGGCTGGGGTGGGGTGTGGGAAGCAACCAGTTGGTGTGTCTCTCTCACATCGATGTTTCTCTCTCTCTCTCTCTCTCTCTCTCTCTCTCTCTCTCTCTCCCCCCTTCCCTCCCTCTCTCCCCTCCCTCCCTTCCACTCTTTCTAAAAATCAACAGAAAAAGTATCAGGTGAGGATTTATTTTAAAAAGTTCCAGCCAGCGTGTCTCAGTGGTTGAGCACCGACCTATGAACCAAGAGGTCACGGTTCGATTCCCAATCAGGACAAATACCCAGGTTGCGGGCTCAATCCCCAGTAGGAGGTGTGCAGGAGGCAGCCAATCAAAGATTCTCTCTCCCTCTCCTTCCTTTCTGAAATCAAAAGAAATATTTTTTTTAAAAAAAGAATGAACTTCAGCTACATGTAATAATATGGATGAGTCCCAAAACTAGGCTGAGCAAAAGTAGCCAGACATAGAGGTGTATCACTGCTAATTCCATGTATAAAAAGTGCTAACAGGCAAAACGAGTTTAAAGTGATAGAGGTCATAATAATGGTTACCTGAGAGAGTAAGTCTCCTGGAAGGGGTATGAAGGAAACTTCTGAGGAACTGAACACATTTAGTGTCTTGATCTGAGTGGCAGCAGCATGAGTACCTGCATATGTAAGATTCATCAAGCCATATGCTTAAGATTTATACATTTTACTGTTTGTAAATTTTAACTCAATAAAAATGTAAAGTGAAGAAAAGAGAGAGACCAGGTGACATCATGGGAAATGGTGGAGTAGGACATTTAAATCATTAGTCTCTTCACTGAAACAACCATAAGCTGGCAAAGATTGACTTAACGCTTTTTTAAATCCAACTTTACAGCAATCAGGAAGATGCTTAACAAATAAAAAAGGAAAACTGAATTTCAGTAAGAGAACATGGTAGTATTTTCTCCCACCTGACTCTTACTCCTCATTCCCTGGCGTGGTGGCAGCTGTGGGGATGGTGGCCTGCATTTCTGATGTAACTTGCTGGTGCCAGGAGGCTAATACAGACCTTATTCTTAAAACACTATAATTGTATGTTTTTAAAAATCTGTCTGGTGATTCCCAGAGAGCAGGCTCAGAGGCTATTTTTATGCCCTTCCACCCCACCAGGCTGGCATGGCTTTCCAGGCAGCAGTAGCATCTGTAGAAAGATTTAAAGTCATATATACCCCATACCCTCTTGGGGCAAGAGATGGCAGATGGGACAAGTGGCCTGCAAAATCCAAAAGCCTGGGGAGGAAGAGACAGAGAAGGAAGGTTATTGAGCTATTTCTCCTAGCTTCCCTCCCACTCTCTCTAAAAATTAATGGAAAAAAATATCCTTGGGTGAGGATTAACAAGAGATAGATAAATAGATAGGTAGATGATAGATGGAGTATATACAAAGAAGGAAATGAGAAGGAAATCAACACCGCACTACAAAAAAAATCAATTAAACAGAAAAGAAAACCATGCTGGAGGAAATGAGAAACAAAGTCCTATCTAATAAAGAGGGAATATGCTAATTGACGCTCATGCCATTGCAAAGATGGTGGCGCCCACAGACAATAAGGAGGGAATATGCTAATTGACTGTCCTGCCCTCAAAGATGGCAATGCCCACAGCCAATAAGGAGGGAATATGCTAATTGACCATCACGCCCTTAAAGATGGTGGCATCCACAGCCACAAGATGGTGGCACCCAGTCCCCTCAGCCCCACCGGGGCGGCAGGCATGCAGCAAGGCTGGGCCCGCCCCTAGGCAGGCCCGGCCACTCCACGCACCTGCCTCCAGAGTCCCCCAGTCCCCTCAGCCTTCCAGCCGCCCAAGGCCGGCCTGAGGTGCAGGCAAGCCTTGGATGGCAGCTTCCCAGCTGCCCAGGGCTGTCTGAGGCTCAGGTAACCAGGGACGGCTAAGGCTTGTGCTGCTGGCAGTGGCATTAGCAGAGGTGTGATGGGGTGTCTTCCTCCTGATCACCAGGTCACCTCCCACCCCTGAGGGCTCCCAGACTGTGAGAGGGGGCAGGCCGGGCTGAGGGACCCCCCTCCAGTGCATGAATTTTCATGCACCAGGCCTCTAGGAAGTTATAGGACACACAGCAGGGATCCAAGATGGTGGTAGAAGAGGCATATGTCACACTCACTCCTCCTAGGACCAAACTGGAATTACAATTAAAATATAGAGAAAGCAACCAGAATAACCAACTGAAGACTAGCTGAAGAGAAGTCTTATAACTAAGGATTTACAGAAGAAGCCACATCGAGACTGGTAGAAAGGGCAGAGATGCAAAAAGGGCTGTCCACTCCCACGGGCAGTGGCTGAGATTCTGGAGGGATAGCTCAGCTATCAGGGATTCCCCCTGAAACTCATGGTATCTCAACCCCAAGCCAGGCTCCCCAGCCCAGAGCACCACAGCTGGGAAGAGGCACCCACATAACATTGAACTGTGAAAACCAGCAGAGATTCTGTTCACCAGGGACAGACAGAAGTCTTCTAGAGACACAGGAACACTCTTAAAAGGCCAACATACAAAATCTTGTTCACAGTCACTCATCCTGGGCTCTGCCAGAGGGAGGGTGGAGCAGACTACAGACATGTGAAGAGAGTGTAAGGTTTTTGGCTTTGGAGAGAGAGCTGAAGGGACAGCCACCAGGATCCCTGTGCTGAGTCTCTCTCCCACACTGCAGACACAATCTTTCTTGGGTGAAGCACTCCCAACAAGCCCATTTTACAAGGCCAACATTATCCTAATTCCAAAACCACATAAAGAAACCAAGAAAGAAAGAAAAGTGTAGGCCAATATCCCTGATGAACATAGATACTAAAATCCTCAACAAAATATTAGCAAACTGGATCCAGCAATACATTAAAAAGATCATACACCATGATCAAGTAGAATTTATTCCAGGGATACAAGGTTAGTATAATATCTGCAAGTCAATAAAAGTGATAAATCATATAAACAAAATGGATAAAAACACATGATAATATCAATAGAGGCAGAAAAAGCATTTTATAAAATCAAGCATGCATTTATGATAAAAATAAAACTCTCAGCAAAGTGTAAATAGAGGGAATATACCTCAGCATAATAAAGCCATATATGACAAACTCACAGCCAAGATCATACTCAATGGGCAAAAAACTATAAGTGTTTTCCTTAAGATCGGAAACAAGACATGATATCCACTTTCACCATTCTTATTCAGCATAGTACTGGAAGCCCTAGTCATAGCAATCAGACAAGAAGAAATAAAAGGCATCCAAATTGGAAAGGAAGAAGTAAAACTGTCATTATTTGAAGGTGGCATGATATTATATAGAGAGAACCCTAAAGATTCCACTAAAAAGCTATTAGAACTGATAAATCAATTCAGTAAAGTAGCAGGATATAAAATAAATATCCAGAAATCCGTTGCATTTTTATATACCAATAGTGAACTATCAGGAAGGGAAACTAAGAAAACAATCCCATTTAAAATTGTATCAAAAAATAAAATAAAATACCTAGGAATAAATTTAACCACGGATGTAAAAGGCCTGTACTTAGAAAATTGTAAGACACTGAGGAAAGAAACTGAAGAAGATACAAGTAAGTGGAAGATATAATATGTTTATAGATAGAAAGAATTAACATCATTAAAATGTCCATACTACCTAAAGCAATCTATTTTTTCAAACAATTCCTATCAAGATGTCAATGGCATATTTCACAGAACTAGAATAAATATTCCAAAAAATTTTATGGAACCACAAAAGACCCCAAATAGCCACAGCAATCTTGAGAGAAAAAAAAAAAGAACAAAGTTGGAGGACTCATGCTAGTATAGTAGATATCAAACTATACTACAAGACCATAGTAGTCAAAACAGCATGGTACTTGCATAAAAACAACACATAGAACAATGAAACAGAATAGAGAGCCCAGAAATAAACCCACACCTCTAAGGTAAATTAATATTTGACAAAGGAGGCAAAAACATACAATGGTGTAAACTTGTTCAATTCAATAAATTGTGCTGGGAAAATTGGACAGACACATGCAAAAAAATGAAATTAAACCACCTTTTACACCATACACATGAATAAACTGAAAATGGATTAAAGACTTGAAACCATAAAAATCCTAGAAGAAAATATAAGCAGTAAAGTCTCAGACATTTCTCTTAGCAATATTTTTTCTTTCTTTTTTTTAAATTCTCAGCTGAGGACATATTTATTGATTTTAAAGAGAGGAAGGGAAAGACAGAGAGAGGGAGAGAGAGAAACATTGATCAGTTGCCTTCCATAAGCACCCTGACAGGGGATTGAATAGAACCTATAACCTAGGTATATGCCCTGATTGGAAATTGAACCCAAAACCACTTTGGTGTATGGGACAATGCTTCAAGCAACTGAGCCACCCAGCTAGGGTGCAATATTTTTTCTGATATATCTCTTCGGGCAAGGGAAACAAAAGAAAAAATAAGCAAATGGGACTACATCAAACTAAAAAATTCTTGCACAGCAAAGGAAACCATCAACAAAATGAAAAGACAACCCACTGAATGGGAGAACATATTCTCCAGTGATACATCTGATAAGGGGTTAATATCCAAAATTTACAAAGAACTTGCAAAACTCAACATCAGAAAAAAAAATCCAATTAAAATTGGCAAAGAACTTGATTAGGTACTTATCCAAAGAGTACATACAGATGACCGACAGACATATGAAAAGACTAGAGGCCTGGTGCACAAAATTCGTGCATGGATAAGGTCCCTAGGTCTGGCCGGCGATCAGGGCTGATCTGCAGGGCAATCAGAGGGACGATTGGGGGGCCCCCACTGGCACCCACCTTGGCTGGCCTCAGGCCTGTGGGCTGGGAACAGCCCTCACATTGAGCATCTGCCCCCTGGTGGTCAGTGCACGTCATAGCAACCGGTCATTCCACCAGTCATTCTGCTGTTCAGTCAATTTGCATATTAGGCTTTTATTATATAAGATGCTCAATGTCACTAATTCTATATAATAAAAGCCCAGAGACCAAACAGCAGAACAACCAGAATGACCAGTCAACCAGTTGCTATGATGCGCACTGACCACCAGGGGGCAGATGCTCAACACAGGAGCTGCCCCCTGATGGTCAGTGCGCTACCACAGTGGGAGCACCACTTGGCTGACGGGGATGAGCAGCTACTCCCACTGCAAACCCCGGGTCAATGGGCAGGAATTCAGGCTGCGATTGTCGCCTCTTCGCCCCAGGCTCCTCCTCCTCGCTCCCTGTCGCCTCCTCCAGAGGCCCACAGGCCACTGGGCTCGCAGAGCTGACCCTAGAGGCTGGAAGGTGGGTTCGTAGCCGGGACTGAGGCCTACTCTGCCACCTCTCAGTGCTATTTCCCCTGGGCCCTGCCCCGACCGGGTCCCCTGGAGAGGCGAGTGCTCTGGCTCCATGGAAGATGCCAGACCAGGGAGCTGCCCCTCAGAGGGTGGGTCCACAGCCGCTTGGCTGATGGGAGGAGCAGCGCTCCCACAGCGGGCCAATCCCCGCAGGCCATGCCCCTACCAGTGCATGAATCCTGTGCACCGGGCCTCTACGCTGGTATAAGAGAAATGCAAATTAAAACCACAATGAGATATAACCTCACACCTGTCAGAATGGCTATCATCAATAAATCAACAAACAACAAGTGTTGGTGAGGATGTGGAGAAAGAGAACCCTCGTGTACTATTGGTGGGAATGCAGATTGGTGCAGCCACTGTGGAATGCAGTATGGAGTTACCTCAAAAAATAAAACATGGAACTGCCTTATGACCCAGTGATTTCACTTCTGGGAATATATCTGAAGAACCCCAAAACATTAATTTGAAAGAATATATGCACCCTTATGTTTTTTTGTAGTGTTGTTTACAATAGCCAAGATTTGGAAGCAGCCCAAGTATCTCATTAGTAAATGTGGTACATTTGGACAATGGAATACTCCTCAGCTGTAGGAAGGAATTCTCTTTTTCTTTTCTTTTTTAATATATTTTTATTGATTTCAGAAAGGAAGAGAGACAGAAACATCAATGATGAGAGAGAATCATTGATTGGCTGTCTCCTGCATGGCCCCTATTGGGGATCGAGCCCAAAAGGTATATGCCCTGAATGGAATTGAACCATGACCTCCTGATTCATAAGTCAGCATTCAACCACTGAGCCACACTGGCTAGATACAAAGAAGGAATTCTTACGTTCTGCAGCAGCATGAATGGACCCAGAGAGCATTATGCTAAATGAAACATGGCAGTCAGCGAAAGACAAACACCATATGATTTTACTTATATGTGGATTCTAATGAACAAAATAAACTAACAAACAAAATAGGAGCAGACATGTGATGCAGAGAACAGACTGACAGCTGTCAAAGGGGAGGGAGTTTGGTGGGCTGGGTGAAAAAGGTGAAGAGATTAATAAAAAAAAAACAACCACCTCAGACACAGACAATAGTATGGTAATTATAAGAGGGAGGAGGGTGGAGAAGTAGAAAAGGGTAAAAGGGGAATAAATGGTGATGGAAGGAGACTTGACTTAAGGTGGTGAACACATGATACAATATAGAGATTATATAAAATATAGAATGGTACAACTGAAACCTATATGATTTTATTAACTAATGTCATCCCAATAAATTCAATAAGAATAACAATTATAAAATAAAATAAAATAATAGAAATGAGAAGAAAAAAATAGAGTCGAAGGACAGATAAAGAACTTCCCAAGCAAGAAAAAGCTAAAGAAGTTCATCACTACCAAACCAGAAAAAAAAAGACATACAGCAAACAAATAGCAAAATGGCAGAAGTAAATCATTTCTTAGCAGTAATTGCTTTAAATGTAAATAAATTAAACTCCGAAATCAAAATGTAGAGATTGGCAAAATAATCAGTTCTAAAAATAATAATTCAACTACATACTGCCTATAAGAGACTCACTTTAAACTCAAGGATGCAAATAGGTTAAAAGTAAAAGGAAGAAAAAAGATTTTCCATTATAGCTGGGATGGTTATACTAATTTGAAACAAAATAAACTTTAAATAAAAAATGGTTATAGCAGGCAAGTAAGGAGATTATATGTTAATAAAAGGGTCGATTCATCAAAAAGATATAACAATTATAGACATTTATTCACGAGTCTCAAAATATTTAAGTAAAATATTGAGAGAATTAAAAAAGAAATAGTTCTATGATAAGGTTGGAGAGTTCAATATGCCACTTTCAATAAGGAATAAAACATCTAGACAGAGAATCAATCAGGAAAAAGAGGACACGAACAACATTATAAAACAATTAGACCTAACAGACCTACACAGACCATCTAGTAAACAACAGCAGAACACACATTCTTCTCTAGGGCACATGGAACATTCTCAGGGTGAACCATATGTTGGGCCACAAAACAAGTTTCAATAAATTTTAAAAGATTGAAATCATATTTTCTCTGACCACAATGGAATGAAGATAGAAATCAATAACAGAAGGAAAGCTGGAAAATTCACAAATATGTGGAAATTAAAGCAGAAATCACAAGGCAAATTAGAAAATACTTGGAGACAAGCAAAATGAAAGCACAGCATCCCAAAACGTACAGGCCACAGCGAACGCCGTGCTTGGAGGGAAATGTATAGCCATACACCCTTCCACTTAAAAAGAAGAAAGATCTCAAAGCAATCATCCAACTCTAGACCTTAAGGAATTAGAAAAAGAAGAGCTGAGTAAACCCAAAGCTAGCAGGAGAAAGGAAATAACAGGGATTAGAGTGGAGATAATGAAATGGAGGGTTAAAAAAACACACACTATAGAATCAATAAAACCAAAAGTTGGTTCTTTGAAAAGATCAACAAAATTGACAAATTTTTAGCCCGATTGACTAATAAAAAGAATTGGTCCCAGCCGGTGTGGCTCAACGGTTGAGCATCAACCTATGAACCAGGTCACAATTCAATTCCTGGTCAGGGCACATGCCCTGGGTTGCAGGCTGGATCCCCAGTGCGAGCCGTGCAGGAGGCAGCCGATCAGTGATTCTCTCTCATCATTGATGCTTCTATCTCTCTCTCTTCCACTTCCTTCATCTCTGAAATCAGTAAAAATATATTTTTTAAAATAAATAAATTTAATAACAACTAATTTTTTTAAAAGTTAAAACTTTTGTGCTTCAAAGGGCACTATCAAGGGAATGAAAAGACAACACGCAGATTGAGAGAGTGTAAATTATATACCTGATCAGGGTTTCATATTCAAAATATATTCTAAAAAACTCCTACAATTCAACAACAAAAAGACAAACCACTCAATTTTAAAGTGAGCAAAGGGTTTGAATATACATTTTCCATAGAGGAAATGAAAATGGACAATAAGCACATGAAAATGTTCTCAACATTATGAGGGAAATGCAAACCAAAACCATGATGAAATGCCACTTCACCCCTCCTAGGATGGCTATAATTTATTTTTAATTCAAAAAATAACAAGGGGCTGGCAAAGATGTGGAGAAATTGAAAGCCTCATAAACTGTGATGGAGATGTACAATGATGCAGCTGCAGTGGAAAAACAGTTTGGTAATTCCTCAAAAAAGTTAAACATAGAATTGCCATTCTATACCCCAGCAAGTCCACTCCTAGGTATATACCTAAAATAATTAATTAAATGTTAGGGACTGAATGTTCCCTCACATGTTGAAGTCTTAGCTACCCAATGTGATGGTATTTGCAGATGGAGCCGTTGGGAAATACTTACTGTTAATGAGGTCATATTGGTAAAGGTGGGGTCCTAATCTAACCAAGGTGGAAGGTGGCCATCTACAAGCAAGAATGAGAGTTCTTACCAAAACACAAATCAGCCAGCACCTGGGTCTTGGACTTCTCAGCTTCCAGAACTGTGAGAAAATAAATGTCTGCTGTCTAAGCTACCTAGTCTATGGCATTTTGTATGGCAGCCCTAACAGACTAATACACAGCTATTCAAACAAATACTTGCACATGAATGTTCTTAGCACCACTATTTACAATAGCCAAAAAGTGGATATAATCCAAATGTTCATCAACTGATGAAGGAATAGACAAAATGTGGTATATCCATACAATAGAATATTTACTATGCCATAAAAAAGAATAAAGTTCTGATACATACTACCACGTGGATAAACCTTGAAAACGTATGCATATGTATATGTATATATATTTACCATAATAGAAAGAAAAAAGGGGGGGAGGAAGGCGGAGGAAGTACGAGAGGGAGGAAAGGTAAGAAGTGGGGGAGGGATTGAGAGTGGGAAGAAAGAGAAGGAAAGAGAGAGAGAGAATATAATGAAAAACCTGCAACGAAGAATAACACTCAGAAATACTCACAGGGAGGGACTGTTGCAGGGCTTGAGCACTGAGAATGCAGGTGAGACATGGGCCAATGGGTCACATCCCCGGACGCCCTGCCTAGACCCCTCGGTTCCCCTGAGTTTAACCTGCTGCTGGCAAGGTCCTGGCGTGAGGATATCTTCCCACCTGAAGTTTGTACGTCTGTCTTTCTTCTCTGCCAGAGGGTTCTCTGGCACCAGAGAATTTGCTGGGTGCCTCCCAGAAATGCAGAGGTCTTGATGACCCCAGCTATAGCCCCCCATTAAAGAATAAGTGCCCTGCCCGCCCCCCCAGAAATGCCCTACAGTTAATTAAAAGTAAATAAAAGCAGAAATTCATTCCTTCAGTTGCCCACATTTCTAGTACTCAGTAGCCCACATGCGGCCAGTGGCTACCATTTGGACAGGGTAGAGTTAGAATACCCACTTCATTGCAGAATGTTCTATTGGGACCCCCAGGGATTGGGCTTTTGTTGGCTTGTCTCCCTTCCCTGTCTCCCTCTCCCCACAGCCTTCCCTGTGCTTCCTGGGGTCTCCTCCCAAGTAAAAGACCTGCACCCAAGTCATTGCCTCAAGATCTGCTTTCAAGGGAACCTAACTCAATGAATGCACTGGTGACATCGGGATGGCGGCAGCCGGGGTGATGTAGCCACACACACACCCTGCGAGCCTCTGAAATAGCTGAAGGTCTGTGTGTCTGACCTGCCCTGACCTCTCCGAAGGTGACAGGTGGAGGAATACCCAGAAGCCAACGTGCAGGGGGTCAACAACCCTGAGATCTGGCCCCTCAGTCTCTGAGTGATGGCAGTGGGGGTCAGCCCCTGGTTGTCCCTCTTGCCCCTCCCACCCCAAAGTCCCAACCCTGCCTACAGCCAGGCATTCAGGCACAGGCACTGCACCCCCTGAGGCCAGGGACAGGAATTCCTCCTGAAGGAACCATTACGCTCCCAGTGAGGACCTGGAGGCTCAGAGAGGAAAGGCAATTCCTCGAAGGCCACACAGCCGCTGAGGAGCTAAATGGGCTCCCCCCGAGGCCAGGTCTCCTGACACCCAGGCCCTCACTGTGCCCTGGCCTCTGGGGAAGACATGGGACCATAGCAGTGTGGGGCAATGTAGGCTCAAGGCTGCCCAAACCAGAAGGGCTGGCACCTCCCAGCTGGGGGTCTCTTGCAAGGCACCAGGCCTTCCTCTGGGAGTGAGCTGTGAGCAGCTGGTCCGCCTTCCTTTGTCAAAAGCCTTCATTTGACTAAAAGGCACATGGCTCCAGAGGCCCTGAAAGGCTGCTTCATCTTTTACCACCCATCCCTCCTGCCTGGAGCCACCTTCCTTCTCTCAACAAAACAAACCATCTGCCCAACTCGTAAGTCCCTTCCTTGGTGACGGCCCCCAGGACCCTGTTCTCACCACGCTGTGTGCCGTCGCTGCCTTGCTGCATCTCTCACGCGAGGGGGAGCTCTGGGCATGATCCCTCTGGGTGTTGGCAATAACAAGGAGTAGGAGGACACCCCAGAGCAGGGGTTCTGGCCCCTCACTTCCTGAGTCTCCCTGAGTGGGACTGGACAGGCTGGCATCAGAGAGCTCAGAGCCATGAGCATTGTCCCAGGGCAATGTCAAAATTAAATTAACATTTTTTCCATTCCCCCTTTATTGCAAGCATATTGAATGCTATTGCACAAACTCCATTTCTCCACTGGCTCCTCCACCCCCAGGATTCGTGACAGGTCTCACGCCACCTCCCCAAGCTAAACCCTCAAAGGTCCTATTGCCCTCGAGACGGAGCCAAGCACCAGCTCCAGGCACAGGCCAGGAGTCCCTGACCACCTACTCTTCCTTTTTCGCTGGCTGCCAGCCCTCCTGGCTCCCAGGCCCCCACCCCTCTCTGCCCCTCTCCCATAGCGTTAGGAATCCCGAAGGAGAAAAAGTTCCCACACCCACCAGCCATCAGCCCATGGCAAACATGCTCAGAACTCAGACACCAGGGCCCAGAGCTGGGAGTGCAGCTGGGGCTTCGATTGTGTCATCTTAGCAGATGACACAATCCAAAGAGGGCTAAAGCTCTGCTGGGATCGTTCATTCATTCCGTCAGGAAGTTCCTACTGAGCACACCCTGTACTCCAGGCCAGTGGAGACACCCAGAGGGATCATGCCCAGAGCTCCCCCTCGCGTGAGGGATGCAGCAAGGCAGCGACGGCACACAGCGTGGTGAGAACAGGGTCCTGGGGCCGTCACCAAGGAAGGGACTTCCGAATTGGGCAGCCGGTTTGTTCTGTGGAGAGAAGGAAGGTGTGTCCCACGCAGGAGGGATGGGTGGTAAAAGATCAGAAGCAAGAATCAGTGTGGTGCGGTTGGGGGGATGAGCACCGGATAGAACAGAAGGCGCTGGTGTTGGAGCTGGGTCAGGCGGACAAGGACCTGGCCACAGGGCGCTCTGAGGGGTCGTGGGCAGTGGGAAGCCAGGGAAGGGGGTTGAGCTGGGGCGTGGCAGAGTCCGTTTTGCTTTTGCAGGAGCTCCCTCTGGCTCCCCGTGGAGGGCCAGCTGGAGGAGCAGAGACCAGTGATGTGGATGTTGCAATAGTCCTGGCCAGCAAGGATGAGCTCGGAATGAAGGCAACGGCAGTGGGAGAGAACAAAGTCACGGGATCGCATGGATGAGGGAGAGGGAGGAGTCCAGGCGCTGCCCGCATCTGTCCCCAGGAATCAGGTAGGTGGTGTGGCCCTTCACGGGGAGGGGCGCCTGGGCCGGGCAGGGCTAGCCATCCCATCTGTGGACCGCCGGGACAATCCTCAGCCACAGTGGTTAGCAATTAGGCCACTGGCCGGGGGAGAGGGAAGAGGGCCTGGGAGGACCACCAGGACAGGGAGGGGCTCAGAGGGAAGCTCCGGAGGAGGCAGGGAGAACCCAGGGCCAGCAGGGGCGCGTGTCAGGTGGGCCGGTGATGGCAGGCTTGAGGGGGGGGGGGCAGCAGGGAGGAGCAGTTGAACTTGGTGACAAGAGCCCCAGCACCCATCCCTCCATCCGTGGAGGACTGGGGACAGAAACTGGACTGGAATGGGTGCTGGAGAGAGTGGGTAGTGAGAAAATAGGGAATGGGAAATGTAGACAACTCTGAAGAAACTTGGCTGCGGACAAATAAAGAAAGCTGGGGTGGGGGACCAAGAACGATATTTTTCATTTTAAGATGAGAGGAAATTGAGCCCGGCTGGCGTGGCTCAGTGGTTGAGCACCGACCTATGAACCAGGAGGTGACAGTTAGATTCCCGGTTGGGGCACATGCCCAGGTTGCTGGCTCCATCACCAGTGGGGGGCATGTAGGAGGCAGCCGATCAATGATTCTCTCATCATTGATGTTTTTATCTCTCCCTCGCCCTTCCTCTCTGAAATCAATAAAAATATATTTTAAAAAAAAAACAAGAGGGAATTGAGTGTAGTGATGTGCTAAGGGCTAGGAAGCATTTGCCATGGGCGAGCAGGAGCGACTGCTGGGGCGAGGTCTCTGTGTCCAGAGGACACCCAGCACTCAGTGGACAGCTTTTGGATAAGGAAGCAGGCACAGATGTCAGGAGCAGGCTCAAGCATCACACAAGCCCCTTCGTGTTAGGGACAAAGGGAATGGAAGGCCAGCAGAGCAGGGGCGGGGTTGTGGATGGGGGCAGGATGGGGCAGGACTCTCCATGGAGCAGCTTGTGTGCTTGGATTAAATGGGGGAGCAGAGGAGGGCCTCCCCCACCTGTGCCTCCGACACTCCCACCCTCTCCATCACCCAGGAGCACACAGAATGCTGGGAGAGGGCTGAAAGACACTGCGTGCTGCGTGGGGCAGGGCAGGAGTGTGGGCTGCAAAGGGGTCAGACGGAAGGCCGGGGCCTGGGCCCTGCCCAGCCTACCTCTGACTCTGCGTGCGACCAGGGGCAGCCCCTTCTGCCCCTTGAAGCCCCCACTTCCCCGCCTGCAGAATGGGGACTCGGTGTCAGCCTGCCGCCAGAGGGGTGCGAGGTGGTGCTCCAGGAACCTGCATCTCAGACCCGTGGGGTTCCGAGAAGTCAATCCTGTAGGAGTCCAGACTCCTAAAGTTCTGTAACATAATTTCTGCATTGCCACCAGGGATGGGTCCAGCAGACATCTCTTCCCTCAGAATTGCTCTGTCTGCCCATCCCAGCTGCCAACTCTCCTTTCCTCCCTTTTCCCCATCAACTCTGGGCACAGCCAGCCTCGAACACATCCCAAGTGAGCACTTGGCCGGCGGGGCCGTGATTCATGCCCCTCCAGCAGGCTTCGTGGCTAGCCCGCCCGCCAGAGTATGCAAGACATTCCTGGCCTGGCCTTGCTCTCAGGATTAGCGGGGCGGGGGCGGCTGGGGCTGGGGGAGACAGTGTTCTCCGTCTTCAGCCAGGCACGGGGCATTCAGGCACGAGCAAGTCTGAAGTGGCCGCCAAGCTGGCCAGCGGGGGAACATCATCCATAAACCAAGGCCACGTCTGGGACCCAGACAGCAGGGCTGGGCGGGGATATTCAAGGAACGCCGCCACCTGCTCCATGTCCAGGGGATGAAGAAGGGCCAGGAGTCTGAGGCAGGCGAGATTGCTCACCCCAACTCCCTGCCCTCTTTCCCCCACGGGCCCCTTCCCACACCTGGGATCCTGGCCCATCCCAACCCCACCGCCATGATCCCAGGCTTGGCTGAGTGTGAAGCCTACTCCTGGGCAGAAGAGCTCAGGCACCTCCAGTCTCTCTCCAGGTCCCCTCACCCCATGTTCCCTCTCAGGGATGTGCCTCCACCCTCAGACCATCATTTCAGAGCAAGATGTGCCTCTCTAAAAGCCAGCCTCCCAAGGCAGGGCTGTGTACACACATGCACACACAGAGACACACACAGGTACACATAGACACATATGCACACACAGAACAATGCATACTCACAGACACACATGCACACACAGAGACATATAGGTACATGCACACACAGGCGCACAGAGATACATGTGCACACAGAGACACATACATGCACAGACGCACAGAGACACACAGGTACACAGGTACATGCACACACAGAGGCACACACATGTACAGACACACATGTGCACACAGACACACACATGTATGCACAGACACACACAGAGACACGCACAGGTACGCACAGACACATATGCACACACAGAGACACACAGGTACACAGAGACACATGCACGTTGGACCAGTGTCCTAGTACAGGGCTTTGTCCCCCTCAAACCATCATCTCAGACCTGGGCTGTAACTCCCCGCTCAGACCAGAATCCCCGGTCTTATCTCTCCCCCAGGAGGAACAGGAGGGGGAGGTGGGGACCTTGGGCAGCGGGAGAACAGAGATGAAGGAAGGTGCCAGGTGAGGCTCTCCTGGTCCCTGGAGGAATCTATGTGCCAATGACCAGGATAAGCAGTTTCCTACTCGGGGCAAGAGGCCTGGGCTAGACCGGTCCCTGAGGGGAGGCTTTGTGGTGAGGTGACTCTGAAGAGGGTCTCTGGGCCTGTGGGCAGGGAGGGCTGTGCCGGGGCGGCTGGCAGCAGCTCTGCGTCTGGTGGGGGCAGCTGTGCCCTCCCCACAAGGCTGTGGCTGCAGCTGTGAAATGCCTCAGCTGCCTTCTCCAGGCCTTGACGCACTGTCCCCGAGGCAGCCCTCACCCCAGCCCTGGCCCTGCCATGCTCCGGGACCTTTCTGAGGCAGGTTCTGATCATCTAATATGGAGAACGGGGAGCGTCCGCCCTACATCAGGATCCTGTGGGTAGCGCGGTCACATTTGTGAAGACCCCGGCACACACAGCTGGCATGGAATCCATGGCATCCTCTTCCCCTCAGTTGGCCACAGCTAACCCCGGGTGACAACAGGGCCAAGACGCAAGAAGCAGCTAATGTGAGCCCAGCCTGTGCCTCATCCCACGTCCAGCACCAAGTCCTTCAGGAAGTCACGGAGGCAGCGCAGAGTGGTGGGGCAGAGAGAGAGCTGGCCGGCCTTGGGAGGGCAACCACAGGGGCCCTTGGGGGAGGACGGGTCCCCTTCCCCAGTAACTGGAATCCCTGGCACCTCAGGGCTTCCTCAGGGGTCCGTTCTCTCCCCAGAGGCCGAGGGTGGACAGTCCAAAACAGAGGCCCCGGGTTCCTGCCCTGGCCCCTGCTGGAGAGGGAAAGGGGCCTCAGCCCCACCCGAGTGGGGATGGATAAGGGACAGAGGTCAGAGGTGACGCGGCACGCTTCCAGCCCCAGTTCATTTCTGACCTAAGTGCTGAGACCTCTCCCCACGGGGGCACCCGGCCAAGCCCCTCGGAGACTGGGCCAGATCCGGAGGGCAGCTCAGCCCAGGGACAGAGCTCGCTCCCTGTTCAGTCCTTAAAAGTCCATTGGACCGAGCGCTACTCCCACTGTGGAGGGGCCTGTGTGCAGGGGCTGCATTCCCAACGTGCCATGGAGGGGGAGCTGACCGGCGGTCTCCCCAGAAAACCCCTGACTCCAAGCCAGATCCCGGGAAGAGACCACAGCACCGGGCCCTGGAGTGGCGGGGCAGGGGGCTGTGCAGTTAATGGGACTAAGTAAGAGGGAGGGACAGGGAGGCGAGGGGGCTCAGAGAGAGGCCAGGGGCTTAGTGGGCTCACTGAAGGGGAGGCAGGACCTCGGAGAAAGGGTTTTGAAGTGTGCTCAGCTGGAGACCCAGGCCCTCCCGCCCTCCCTCTCAGCAGGCTTCCTCTTGGCGGCTCTGCCACACAGCTCTCGCTGGCCCTCTGGCCTCCTGCCTGCTGGGCCTGACCACACTACCTGGGCCCTCTCCACCCAGGGCCTCAGTGAACTCCGGGACAGACGGTCAAGGTTGGACCCTCTCTGAGGACATCTGGAAAAGACCTGGGCAGTCGAGCGAGTGGGAGGGGGCTCCAGGCCCTGTTGGCAGGCAGAGAGGCACAGGGGCCCCTCCCTGGAATTGCCCTGGGGAGGGAGGGGCACAGGCTGAGAACCAGATCACTCCACACACAGAGAACCAAGCTGCTGTGGCTCAGCGCAGGGTGTGGGCTGGCCCCAGGGGCAGTGTCAGCTCCTCTGGCGGCCCAAGGAAACCCACCCAGAAGAGGAGGCAGGACCCTTGAGCTGGGCTTGCGGGAAGAGGAAGTCAGGTGCAGAGGTCTGGCCATGGGGCACTGAGGGGCTGTCCAGGGGCAGGTGTGTGACAGGTGTGGCAAGGAGAAGGACACAGGAGGGCTGAAGACGTGGACGGGCGCTGTCATGTATAGCCTGGAGAGTGTTACAGGATTTTATCTTAAAGTAGTAAGGGAATACCCGAAGGTGTGTAGGCAGGGGAGAGACTGCCTGGGAGAAGGTCCCCAGCATTGACATTCTCCCTGAGGAACAGAAAGGAAAGAGGGGGCTGCTGGGAGCTGTTCACTGCAAGATTGCCCTCTGCCTTCTCAGGCCAAGGGACCTTCTGGACTCACACACACACACACACAACACACACACACACACACACACACACAGCTCATCCATGGAGGATGCACCATAAAAGGGGGATGGGATGCAGTCATCCTCAGGCTCTGTGGAGATCAAGGGTGAGACAGGCTCCCAGGCCCCAAGCTAAGCTAACAGGGGCTATGGGTCACAGCAGGACCCATTCCTCCCCACCCACCACCCAGAAATGCAAGTTGCCCTGGAAATACTGTTTAGGTACAAACACTTCTTCAGGAGATGTGCTGAGGGGAAAGGGTTGAGCAGGCCATCTGGGGAGAGGCCAGGCTGTGCGGGCCGTGGAGAGACCCTTTCTGGTTAGCAAGTGGCCCTGGTCCCTGGGGAAGGGTGGCCAGAGCCAAATCTGCCTTTCCCAGGGCCAAAGGGAGAGTAGGGTTGGAAGGAAGAGTGACAGTGAAAAGAGAGTCCTGGACCAGGGTTCCAAGGGCAGGATCGCAGGGCCTGCTCTGCTGCTGGATCTGGGCCTCAGTTTCTCTGTCTGTAAAATGAACGCATTGTCCCCACAGCTCCTTTGACTCTGGTTTGCCACCTCTCGTGTTCTCTGCTGCTGCCAGGGCCTCCCGTAGCGGGAGAGGGATCCTAGGCCCTTCCCACTCAGCCCCTTGCTAAAGCCCCCTCTGCCACCACCCACTTCTCTCCTCCTGGTAGCCAGTGTGAGAAGGAGCAGTTGGTTGGGTATATGAGGGTGTCACCAGGGGGCCAGAGCTGAGGAAATAGCCTGGAAGGGCAGGTTAGGGAGGATTTGGAAATTTTTAGAACCTTGACAGCTGGAGCCCCATGAGTCAGTGGGGCAGATGGAAATGATTAGGGGACTGGCAAGGAGGCGCAGTGGGCGGAGACAGGAACCAAATTAGCTCAGAGCCCTGTGGCAGGCGGCTTCCTCTCAGCCTCGAAGCCTCAGGGGTCCAGGGGAAGCCTCAGGGGCCCCGAGACTGCTGTGCGTGTTTGGAGGCACCAAGCCAAGCTGTTCAACCAAGCTCATGGGCTGGAAGACAAGGAGGCTAGAGGCGGGAACCCCAGGGAAGAGAGAGGACACCAGGCAAGAGAAAGGCATGGGATCCAGGACCGGGAGCCTCCTGCTATTGGCTCCTCACACCTTCTGTCCAGAGGAGGAGAGGTTCTCAGTGTCTGCCCCTCATGTCCACTTTCCCTTCCAGAGGTTCTCGGACCACCCCCAGGGATAATGCAGACAGTCCCTCCACAATCCAATCCAATACTCCCCTCCTTGGGAGGCTTCTCTGTGTCCCTCAAATTGTATCTCATCTCTAGGGCAGAGGAAAGCAAAGAGTAAGCCATTTTCCAAAGAATTCCATTCTAAACTATCTAACAAGCCCCTCCTAGGTAAGGCCCATGCTAGGTTCTGAGGATTTTGAGAAAAGCCCATTGAGTCCCTGCCTTGAGAAATATACAGTCAAGCAGATGGTAGTGGACAATCAGAGTGCCTGAGAATGAATGACCCAGCAGAGCACCCGTGGCAGCTCCCAGGACAGGGAGGCCATGAGGTGGGGCTGTGGAGAGCAGGGCCTGGGGTGGAGAGGCTGAGAAGGAGGGTCCTCGAGGTGGGAGGGAAGCCAGGAGGAGGCAGGAGGGCACTGTACCTCACTGCTCAGCCATTCAGATTGATGAGCAGGGAGGCCCCTGTCTCCATGGAGCAGTGAGGTGGGAGGCAAATCAGAGTGGATAGAGGATCTAAGGCAAGAAGAGGAAGTGAAGCCTGGCCGGCGTGGCTCAGTGGCTGAGCGTTGACCTATGAACCAGGAGGTCCCAGTTGGATTCCTGGTCAGGGCACATGCCCAGGTTGTGGGTTCCATCCCCAGGAAGGGGTATGCAGGAGGCAGCCAATCAATGATTCTCTCTTATCATTGCAGAGCTCAGCTACAGGGGTGGGAGGTTCCTGACAGAGGTGAGTCCTAAGGAGGAAGGATTGGGAAAGCTGGGGACATCCATACAGCCTGTCCCAGGGCCCTCCTGGTGCAGCAACAGCCACATCAGCCAACCCTATGCCCACATGCCAGCCAGCAATTCTGCAGATCACCACAGTGCTCAAACACGAGCATGACTGTGGGTGCCACAGCTAGCTTTTTCCAGAGCATCTCAGGGCTCCATTTCTCCTCAACCATCCTACCCATCCTCTCAGTGCTCAGCAAACATTCACCGATAGCCCCTCTCTTCCAGGCCCCTGCTGGGCTCTGTGGCATGGAGGTGCTGGCCTACAGAGGGAGACAGATGGAGGGTCCTGGGAGCCATAGCTGACATCTAGAAGAATGGACCACTCCACCGAGGAGGTGGGGACACTGTGGTAAAGAAGCGGCTATGGAGGTGAGTCTGGCCCCGGGAATTTGCCGGGCAGGAGCTGTCATGGGCATAGAGATGGGGGCTCCGGGGGGCCTCACAGAGGGTGCAAGGCAGGCCCAAGGAGAGTGCAGAGGTGGGCAAGGTCAGAACATCAGCACTGAGGACCTGGAGGCACACGGCTTGTCAAGATGTTTTAAGCAGGGAGGATCTATGTTGTAGAAAGATCATACTGGTGGCCTGTGAGCAGCCCAGCATAAGCCTACACTTAGTGGCCATACATGAAAAAGAGGGGACAGACACAAGAGGGGCTTAGGAGGCAAAACCTACAGGATTTGGTAACGGGGCATTGAGGGAGGTAGAAGGAGGCTTCTGGGAAGCAGGGCGGGGGGGGCAGAGGTGTTGCAGATGGGGAAGGAGGCAGTGGGGGAGGAGCAGATTTGGAACCATCGCTGAGCCTCCCTAGAACCTAGCGGCTTTGCAGCGTCTGGGACGTCTCAGTCAGTGATGATTTCCACAAGGACCATCAGCACAGAGCTAGAAACGGAAGTCTTTCGTAGGGAGGAAGGATCTGAAACACAAGGCCAGAGGGCTCACGATGTTCCCATGGATGTGATGGGGAGCCACTGGAGGCTCTAAACAGAAAAGTGACAATAAAATTTAGGAGAAATATTTGAGCAGCAGGGAAGAGGCTGGGGCAGAGGAAGACTGGCAGCAGAGAGACCTAGGATGATGGTGAAATGTCCCCCCAGAGGCCAGGCCCACAAAAGTGGCCAGCGTAGGGGTCATAGAGCAGGCCTGGGAAGCAAAATGATCTAGGTGTATGGGTCACAGTGGATTTCACCTTTTTTTTAAGTTTTATTTATTTTATTTTATTTTATTTTTAAATATATTTTTATTGATTTCAGAGAGGAAGGAAGAGGGAGAGATAGAAACATCAGTGATGAGACAGAATCATTAATTGGCTGCCTCCTGCATGCTCCCCACTAGGGATCGAGCCCGCAACCCAGGCATGTTCCCTTGACTGGAATCGAACCCGGGACCCTTCAGTCTGCAGGCCGACACTCTAACCACTGAGCCAAACCAGCTAGGGCTGGATTTCACTTTTTACATAAGTGGTGTCTTGACAAGGTGAGTCATAAATTATGCTTATGCTGTTGCTTTATGTCAAATCCTATTTTAAATTACTCAATCCAAATTTGAAATTAGCCCTAGCCAGTTTGGCTAAGTAGATGGAACATCGGCCCTCAGACCCGAGGGTCCCTGCTTCAATTCCGGTCAAGAGCACGTACCTCAGTTGCAGGCTCGATCACCATGCAGAAGGCAACCAATCGATGTGTCTCTCTCACATCCCTCCCTCCATTCTCTCCACAAATCAATGGAAAAATATCCTCAGGATTAAAAATAATAAATGAATAAAATCTTTTTAAGAAAATAAAATTTGTTACAAAGCTACAATAATCGCCCGGCCAGCATGGCTCTGTGGTTGAGGGTCTACCTATAAACCAGGAGGTCACAGTTCGATTCCTGGTCGGGGCACATGCCTGGGTTGCAAGCTGGATCCCCAGTGTGGGGTGTGCAGGAGGCAGCTGATCAATGATTCTCTCTCATCATGTATGTTTCTATCTCTCTCCCCATCTCCCATCCTCTCTGAAATCAATAAGAATATATGTAAGACAAAACAAAAAAGCTACAATAATCAAGACAGTGTGATACTGGCATAATGAAATAAACCATTACATTTATGGTTAATTGATTTTTCACAAGGGTGCCAAGGCCATTCAATGGGGAGAGAAGAATCTTTCAACAAATGGTGCTGGGACAACTGGATACACACATGCAAAAGAATGAAGTTGGACCCCTACTTCACATCATATACAAAAATTAACTTTAAATAGATTGAAGACCTAAATGTAAGAACTAAACTGTAGGACAAAAGAAAACATAGAGGTAAACCTTCATGACCTCAAATTTGGCAATGGTTTCTCAGCTATGGCACCGAAATCACAAGTGACAAAAGAAAAAGATAGATGCCCAGCCAGCGTGGCTCAGTGGTTGAGTGTCAACCTTTGAACCAAGAGGTCAAAGTTCAATTCCCAGTCAGGGCACATACCCAGGTTGCAGGCTCGATCCCCAGAGTGGGGGGTGCAGGAAGCAGCCAATCAATGATTCTGTCTCATCATTGATGTTTCTATCTCTCCCTCTCCTTTCCTCTCTGAAATCAATAAGCATATTTTTAAGTGAGAAAAAAATAGATAAATTGGATTTCATCAAAATTTAAAATTTGTGTTTCAATGGACACTATCAAGAAAGTTAAAAGAAAATTCACAAATTATTTGCAAACATATTTCAAATGACTGAAGAGAATAGGTTGTATAAAAGACTCCTCTTGGAAACTTCTTCATGGCGGGCGTGGAAGGGGGAGACCCTTCCCAATATGCAGAGTGCAACCATTCTGCCCTGTCCTTCATGGAGTAAGTTTGCCCAAAGGGGATCTGCCCATATAGGAAATTAGGGAAATGAGAATTGGAGGAGGGTGGGAAGAAGCAGGGACCCTTGTCCCCAGGGCAGTCACAGTTCTCTGGGAACTTGCTCACAAATTCCCCAAATTCTCCCATATTAATTTTAGAACAAGTCTTCGAAACCCGAGGAGTCTAGGGGACGACCTGGCGCCAGTTCGGGCAGCTCCCAGAAAGGGGACAGCGTGAGGGAGAGGCTGTCTGGCCTGGCCTCCTGTCCCAGCCAGGCCTTGTCCATGGAAGGTCATGAGAGGCACGAGCCAGGGACAAGCCCCGTGCAAGGCGTGGGCCCGGGCAACGGGCCAGAAGGTCCTAGGGCCTGAGGTCTCAGTTCCCACTGACATCAGTGCAAGGTGTCAGGGGGCCTGATTCATCAGGGCCGGGGCTCGGGGCCAGCCCTCTCCTGGGGGGTGAGCATAGCAGAGGTATGAGACAGCCCCAGCCAGGCAGGAGGCCCTGGGCTGGGCTGGACACGGTGACTGTTTTATAGAATTAGCAAGTGGGACCTGCCGCAGGGGGAGGTGGAGATGTCATTGTCCTGGATTCCAACAGGCGCCCCCCCCCCTCCACCCCCGCCCAACCACTTCTGATTCACAAAATTAATTCCAATGGCTAGAGAGAGGAGCCTGTCAGCAGGGCCAGGGGGTCATAAACACGGGAAATATTAATAGCTCCAGCCAGGCTGCCTGGGGGGCTGGGGGGCCTGCCAGAGGGACTGACTTATTTAGTCTCCTCATTAATGATGTGGAAAGAGGAGAGTTTACCCAAGCCTGGGGCGGATGCTGACCTACATCAGGGCAGGGATTGCCCAAGCTGAGGACAGACTGCGGGGGTCCGTCCAGGGCTTCATTTCCCCCAGAGAGGATTCCTCTTTGCCCTGCCAGTGTGCCCCTGGCCACACAACCCGGCCACATGTGAGTAGGTGCACCAGTGAGGATGGCTCTCCTTTATGTACAGGGGGCTCAGAGGTGATTCGTGTGAGCACATGAACACACGCACACCTCTGCACATTCCTGACAACAGGACAAGATGTACCTCCTCTCTCCAACCAGGAGGGCCCAACCTGGGAATGTGGGACCAAGCTGGGGTACAGAGTATCGAGCCACTTCCAGAGGTGTGTGCTGACCAGGTGAGGATGGACTCCTTCCAAAGCAAGGCCCCTGGCCCTTCCTCCCAACCTCATTCTGCATTTAATCAAGTCTCAGGACACTCAAAACTGGGAGCTCAAGAAAACCCTATTCGTGCACGTGCATGCAAACACACACACACACACACACACACACACACACACACACACACACACATCTTGCTACATCTCTGAAACGCACTCCCCCACACACTTAGCTGGGTCCACTCTGTGCATAGCCCATCTCACTAAGGGGAACAGAAATCAGTGCAGTTGGTACACTCTGCCCCCTCCCAAGACCCTTAGATCCTGAGAATATTATTCCAAATAGACCTCAGGGCCCTAGCATCAGGGGTCACAGACAAAGGAGTTTGTGAATAGAGACAGCTGGGAAAGGGTTTGCAGAGAATGGGTTCGGAGGCATGCCCAGGGCCCACTGTAGACAGGCTGGGAGAACCCCCGCCTCCCCCCTACCCCCAGCTGCATGGCTCTTAGCTGCCAGCGCAGGGACAGACACAGACTGGCTGGGACTGGCAGCAGTGGGGCTGGGAGCCTGCCGAGTCCCGAGCTGGAATGAAGGAGAAACCTGTCCAGCGATGAGATCAAGGAGATGGCACCAGTGTCTCTCCAGGGAGCTGAGCTCCGCGTCCCAGGACATTCCAAACTCTGCGAACAAAACATGGGGTGGGAGGCCGGCCAGGCTGGGCCTGTGCCAGGTGGCCCCCCACCCTTCCCATCAGCAGGGGGGGCCTGCCCAGCAGTGGGACCGGCTGGGAACATAGCATGAGCTGCTGGGAATGCTGCCCACACAAGTCGCCTGGGGACGCAGCGTCCAGACACCTGCCACGTTCCCTCGGCAGGGTGCCACGTGTGGTTATCTGCCCAGTCTCCTCGGAGCCGGGCCTTGTGTGGAGCGCTGTGGACCGAGCCGGCACATCCACCTGCACGACGCTGTTCCGCTCGGCAAACACCTCCAAAGCCGTAATTACATTTAATAGCTCCTGGAGGAAAGCCAGGCCTGGCAGGTTTCCCCCGTTGTGTAGGAAACTGGGGCCCAGGGTGGAATTTGGGCTACACAGCTATCGAGGGGGCGATGCAGATTCTCACCCAGGACTGCTGCCTCCCAAGCTCTTTCAGCTCCACTTTGTACAGGCAGCAGGAGGCCACGGAGACCCTGGGCTCCATCTCCCTGGCCAAACCCTAATTCCATACAGAGCCTCAAAAATCAGCAAGTTCAATGCCTTTGCTCTATAAATAGGTAAACTGGGGCCAAAAAAAAAAAAAAAAGACAAGCGCTTGCCCGAGTTCAGAGGACACCAGAGGTAAAGGTGAAATTCTGATGATGAAGTTCACAGGAACTATGCCAGGAAGCTGCTTCCAAGGCAGCGGGACAGCAGCCAGTGTCCATGGCTCGGAGGTGGGGAACAGAGGGGAAATCATGATGGTTTCCTGGAAGAGGTTTCCTCCCCAATAGTCCTCTAAGCAGCCAACTCAAATGACCCTAGGTAGGGACAGTGATATCTCAACAAAAGAAAAATTGCAAAGAAGAATCAGAGACCATTGGGGTGAGTTCTAACTGCACGTATGACCTTGGGACTGTCCCGTCCCCTCTCTAGGCCTCCTTCCCCTCTCCAGTCTCATCAGTACACTGGGGGCACAGGATGCTGGCTCCCACTGTGATGTGCCAGCTCCGACGCTCGTGGTGCAGTGCTCTGAAGTCTAGCCCAGGGCTGGCCAGATACTGACCATCATCACTCAGGAGACCTCAGGTTCTGGTCAGTGCCTGGGGAAGGCAGGGGGCAGGTTGCCCCAGCTTAGCTGGGATGTGAGGCCTGGGGAAGAGCAGGGTAAAGGCTCAGAGATATGAGTAGTGCTGGCAGACGCTGGAGGAACAATGAATGAACAGGGAATAGAAAGCATGGGCGTGAGTGGCCAGCATCAGCAGCTTGGACCATATTCCATAAATGATAGGAAACTGAGAGAATTAAGTAAGGTCAGATTGACCATGACATGGGAGACACTGTCTTAGGGAATGACGCATCTATGTAATCCAGCAGTGGCCATGAGGCTGCAGCAGAAGTCGACTCAGAGGTGGAGTCTTTCTCCCCCATCCACCCTGGACTGTGGGCCCCTCAAAGATAAGGGAAGGGTCTGGTCCCCAGGGCAGGCATCAGGAGGCAGGGTGGGCCTGATGGGCGTGTTCTGACCCTGAGGGAGCCTGGCCATCACAACCCTCTGCATGGAAGGGCCATCCCTGGGCGGGACCAGGTCATGCTGACCGAAGGCACATCTGGCTCCCCAGGCTCCTCCCAGGGGCCACAGCTGGCAGTGCAGAATGGTTCCCAGGAATTATGGTTCAAATGTCACATGAACGAAGACAGAGCTTCAAGGAGGAATGAATGATTCATCCTGGCCCAGCAAAGGCTCACTGAGCACCTACTATGTGCCAGTCTTGGGCTGGTGTGGGGGCAGAGAGTACGGGATGCCCAAAGATCCATAAGCCATGGAGCCCCAGGGAGACTGGGCAGTGGGCACCTGCCTGGGGGAGGACCTGGAAGATCATGGCCGTGGCTGGTGGAGAGGAGATGGAAGGAGGAGAAGGGGCAGGAGGACCAGTGGCTGGAACTGCTGGGGACAGTAGAGAGCATGAATTCATGAGTCTGCAAGTGAGTGGGAGGCGGGGAAGAGGGGGGAGAGGGCCCAGCAATACAGTCCAACTCTGGACTAAGACAGTTACCCCAGAGCCCACCTTCCCCCCCAAACCGCCCGTCTTGTCAGGTTTTGGTGGAGACACAGAAGCAAAGCTATGGGCCATTTTCACCTTCTAAAAACCACAGACATCTGACTCTGGGCACCAGAGCCAAATTTCTGGGAGAGAGAGAGGCCCTGTGGGCGCTTCGCCTGACGTCAATTGGGGCTTCTCTTTTGTGTCTGCGGCTTTGACAGGAGGAGGCCAGATCAGGGGGCTAAGCTGAGAGAGCACGAGAAGGACCAGAGGCCAAGCATGCGCCTGCCCTTTTGACCTGTCTTCCCTGTGCAAAGCCCTGGTCAAGGCTGTTTGGCCACCCTGCTGATGAGCGGGGCAGGTGCCAGTTCCTAGACAGAGGCTGGGAGCATCTGAAGTCGGCGCCAGAATCGGGGCCCCTCACCCAGCCTCATGCCGGGGCCCTAACGTTAAAGCCACACCCCATGCGGGCTGGGAGGCTCCCTTTGACTACAGAGGTGGCGCCATCGGCCACTAAGGGACAGTAGGTGCCCTCTTGGCCACAGACCCCCCACTCAGTGGGCTCATAGGACGGTTTGTCGTGCTGCCCTTCCTGCCTCCCCGTGCCCAGTCCAGGCCCTCCCTCCAGGCCAGAGCTCTGGCAATGGCCCCCAATTGCCCTCCCACCTCCAATGCTCTTGACACAGCTGCCCTCACTGCCAAGGCCAAGTCTCTGCAGCATGGCCCAGCTCTCCGACACTGAGCTTCTTGGGCAGGGAAACTAAGGTGGAGAGGGCTGAGGGGCTACCTGGTACACCCTGTGTCCCCGGGTCCAGCACAGACATTAAGACACATTTTGCTGAAGAGAGAACTAGACTGAATTGCCTTCTCCACCCGCCAAGCCCAGCTCCAGCCCTCCTTCTGCCTTTGGGCCCCCTTATGAGGCTTTAGTAGTCAGGGGCCAGCTGGGGGGCGGGGCGGGGGAAGGGAAGAGACAGTGGGGAGAGGACAAGGATCGCCTTCGACACATTAGCTGCCTCCATCGGCCCCACACAAGGGTTCTGTCCCAGTATATACTGGAGTGCCTAATCTGACAATATGAACCTTGGCCTCAAATCCAGAGTGACCCCAACTGAACACGACCCCAAATAGAATCCCAACTCCACTCCCAGACTGAACTCCAAGCTGAAATACAGGCCTACCCTTGAGCCCAAATCAGATTGAGTTCTGACCCTAATCCCAATCCCAGGTTAAACCCTGATCCTGACCCCGGCCCTAGATTGCATCCTGAACCTGACTCCAAGGCAGAGTCCTGGCCCAGCATAAACAGCCTGGGAAAGACTCTTAGGATACCGGGTCCCTCTGAATTCGAGGGGCATCCAGCTATGGGGAAGAGAAAGATAGTAGAGGCCACTGACATGTTGTGTCTTCCTGGCCATCATCACCCTCCCCGGCCTCAAATTTATCAAATCATTGAGCCTGCCTGCCTCTGTGCAAGTTGATGGGATGAAAGAAGGCCTGGGGCCCTAGCCGGTTTGGCTCTGTGGATAGAGCATTGGCCTGGGAACTGAAGGGTCCCAGGTTCGATTCCGGTAAGGGGCACATGCCCGGGTTGTGGGCTTGATCCCCAGTGTGGGGGGTGCGGGAGGTAGCCTATCGGTGATTCTCTCTCATCATTGATGTTTCTATCTCTCCCTCCCTTCCTCTCTGAAATCAATAAAAATATATTTAAAGAAAGAAAGAAAGAAAGAAAGAAAGAAGAAAGAAAGAAAGAAAGAAAGAAAACCTGGGTAGGGCCGTCCTGGAGGGGATACTGGACCCATACACCACCTGCACACAGGTCTTTCAGGAATAGTGGCCTGGCCCTGGGGGCTCCCGATCCAGAAGGGACTGAGATCTGGCCTTGAGCCTTCCTCCATGAGATGCTGACCATGCCTGGGGCCAGCTGGACCAGGGCCACAGCCGGCAGAGGGTACAGCTGCACAGGGGGCTGGAGCACGGGGGCCAGGGGCTCAGCGGTGCAGGAGCCCCCAGTCTCTGGGCCTCGCCTACTAGCAGGAGGTGCAGGGTGTAGAGAAAGCAGCCCAAGTTCCTAGGGTTGGCTGGGTATTGCAGCACCGGTCTGAGGGGCCGCTCCTCCTCTCCCCAGGTGCCTTCTAGTCCCTGAAGCCAGGGTCAGGGCCCTGGGGAGGCCCACCTGAGCGCCCTCCCACATCGCCCCGGTCCCCGGCCTTGGTTCCCACCTCACTGTGAGAACGTGTGCTTGCAGCCGCAAAGAGATCAGCATGAAGGAATGTGCTGTCCAGGGGCCAGCGGACAGGATGGGCCTGCTGGAGAGGGAGCGAGGGAGGAGAGCTCGGGAAGATCGGAGCTGGGAAGGAAAACAGAGATGTGCCTCGGCCGCGGGCCAGGCAGCACCGGCCCAGCCATTGTTTCCAGCCCCACAGGTCAGGTGCACTAGGCCCTCGGCCAAGTCCCAGCCTCTGCTCGGTGCGGCCCCAGACTTTCCCTAGGCTCGCCTGCCTCCCTCCTGTCCCAGACCCTGACCTCCAGAAAGAAGGCAAGCCTGGTCCTCCATAGCCCCAACCAACTCCTCGGACCACTGTCTCTTGGCATATCCCCCCTCCCCCCACCAAGATCCAGGCCCTTCCCCAAGTCTCACTCTGTCCAGACCTCCCTTGTGGGAGGAAGCTTCTGGTTTCAATGGCCTGATAAGCTAGTCCATATGTAGGCCTTAATAGCTGATAATGGCTTAGACCTGTGCTCTCAAAGTGTGGTCTCCAGACCAGTAGCATCAAAATCATCTGGAAATTGGTTAGAAATGCAAATTATTGGGCCCCAACCCAGACTTACTAAATCAGCAATTTACGTTTTAGCAAGCCCTGCAGGGGCTTGAGATACACACTCAAGTTTGAGAACCACTGACTTAGAGTGTGACCCTGGTCAACTCCACAGATGTTGATAGAAATAATAAGTAATTGAGTGAATGAACAAGCAAGTGGATGAGTTTCAAGAGGTCTGGTGTTATCCCCAGGCTTGAGTAGAATGTTTTTTTCTTGCTGTCCAATCCCCAGGGACAGTTGAGATCTGCAGACTGAACCAGAGAAGGACTGTCCAGCTGGACTCCCTCTGAGATGGAGCAGGCTCTCAGGCACTCTCACCTCCAAATAGCCCATCCAGTGGGTCAGGCCTGGAGCCCAGGCAGACTCAAAGTGGACCAACCAGTTAACGGCAAGGGGAGGTCCAGGAGGTCAAGGGGATGTAGTGACAGGAGTCTGGGGCCTGGAAACCAGGCAGGAAGGCAGAGTTATGGAAATCCAGAGGCAGGTAAGAGGGTCCCCCGCACGTGGACTCTCAAGTTTGGTCCAGGACTCTCAAGCTTGGGAAGAAATGACGAGAGGGACCCTGGGAGCAAAGCTGAGCCTTCATTACTAGAACTAGAACACAAGATTGGATGCCGCGCACCTGAACATTGAAGTTAGCTCTTTCAGAAATCGCCTACCTAAGGTCAGGCTGGGCCCCAGAGCCTGGGGCAGAGCTGAGACTACCAGTGTGGTCCACAAACTCCAACTGTGGGGAGGGACAGGGAGCTGCGGGGTGAGAACCCAGCATGTTCTGAGTCTTGGTAACGTATCCCAAAATCTGGTCTTAGTGTCAGATCTCTGTTGGTGCTGGGATTGCCCTTTCCAGAACTTCACACCAGCTTGACGAGGGAAGCCCTCCAGCTTTCCCAGCTGCCTGGGTATTACCCAACCGTGGCCATGGTTGACTGCATCATGGCTTAGTATTTTCAGAACAAGTTAAGAGAGATGAACAAGGTCTGTCCTGACCTACTTGTTCTGTCCATCTGCCAGCTCATCTCCCATCAGTGCCAAGGAAGAGAGGACAAATCCTGTGGCCAGACCTCCACACTGATACCACGGAACCTCCTGTAGCCAACTTCGTCCAGTGTGGAAAGGGTAATTTTCCACTTGACATAAAAAGAGAAGCATCTTCAGCCACAGCTGCCATCTCTCCCTGAGGTGTCCTCTAAACCTGTGTGGCCCATAGGATGTCCCCCATGTCCTGAAGGATCCCATGGGGAAAATGCTGCACACCAGGGTCCCTTCCTAGAAGATCAAAGTCTCTATTAACAATTAAAGGCTCTGAGAAGTCCTGCAAGAGAGAAGCCTGTCTGACTTTGTTGAGTCCAGTATTTCCCCAGCTTATTGGACCCAGATCCTTTTCTTTTTTTTTTTTCTCTCTCCCAGAACAAATATTCCATGCAAAACGGCATTGCCCTCTGCCATCTTGACACAGGTGGGCTTCTTCCTGGTGTTCCAGGTACGCAAGAAGAAGTAAGGGCAGTGTCTCCTTAAAAGGCTCTGGGACAGAGACAGCAGGGACTCTGGAGGCTCACAAGGGCTCAGCATGGACATCCGTCTCTCAATCTACAGAAGACTATCTCCAGAGCCACTGTCCCCAAAAGAGGTGTCATTCAGTCGATGCCTCTGAGGAGGGGCGTGCTTCACTGAGAGGGGAGGTTGAGTGCCTGCTGCTCATGGAAGAGAGAGGCAGAAACAGGCTGGAGGACCCGGGCACCAAAGGAACAACTGGCATCTCCCAGCATCCCCCAGGGCAGGGATAGCCTCATCCTTTCGTTGGACTTGAACCAAGGACCAATTCATATCTCTACCTGACTACCCAACCCTGCCCAGTTGGGCTCCCCATCCTGTCTTCTCCCAGTTCTTCTGCATCTCCCAGGACCTGGAACAGCCTCCCGAGCTCCACCTGTGAGCTTTGGGGCTCCCGTTCCCTTTGAGGTGAAGGGGAGAGAAACCCTGCATAGCTCCCTCCCTCCTGCATAGACTCTTGGCTGCCTTCTGAAGCCAGACAATACAGGGAAATGTTTGCACCCAAACAACTCCGAGGCTTCAGGAACTGCCCGACCCTGCCCAGGAAAGCAAACTCCTGCAGCTCCACCCTGCTGCCCCCTCGGTCTGGGACCAGCGACCAAAGCTGGAGGGGTGGCCCAGCAGAGAGGTCACCAGAGCAAAAGGGGTCTTAACCTCCCCGGCGTGGTGAGAGGGAGCTCGGTGGCCTCCCTCTAGGGACGGGGGCTTTGCTGCCTGCCTAAGTCAGCAGGGAGCTCTGTCCCTGACTCTGGGTTACACAAAAGCCAGATTGTCAACATTTATCTGGAGAGCATGGCTCTGGATTAATCTGGCCTGGAGATAATGAAAATAGCACTTTGATGTGATTTGAGAAATGTATTAATTCATTCAACAAGCATTTGCGGCTCTCGGGTTTGGGGCCAAGCCCTGTGCCGGGCACTGGGGATCATGGGGTGGATCAGCCCCCATCCCACCCTGGAGAAGCCCCCAGTCTAGGGGAAGAGGTGGACACCCAAAATGGAACACGAGGGCCGGAAGGGGGACCTCCTCTACTCCAGCTGAAGCTCCTCCTGAGAAATGCCAGCCTGGTGTTGGCTGAAGTAAGGGCTCGTGGGGTCGGTGCACACACGGGTGGGACGGGCTGGGGGCCCATCACCAAACGCACCCGCCGCCGTGGCCGCCGGCTCAGGAAGCCACAGGGTCAGTGCAATTTGTAAAAGCGGAGGTCCCGGTCCCCATGTCTGATAAAGGCTGAAATGCCTTCTGGCGGCTCCCCTCCCAGCAGCCCTTCCCATCCGCTCCGATTCTGCCCTCGCCAACCCCAACACAGCGCTGAGGTGAAGAACTCCAGGTGCCAGCCAACAAATGCTGTGAAAAGCAACAAGAAGAAAAAGCAGACTCGCTTCTCCTTGATTGTTGCCACACACACGTCCACACGTGACATTCCTGTGCTCGGACCTCTGGGCGCATCAGCTTCCTGGTTCCAATGGTGGGGGGGGGGGCGGGGGGGAGAGAGAGTCAGTGACCCCAGACCCCAAACTCGACCCCACTTGCACAGCGGCCTGCCCCTCCTCACTACCGTTGAGGAAACCGAGGCTGAGAGCAGAGGGGAAGACGGAGGGGCAGGCTGCTGGGGACAACTCAGGTCACGGCAGCCAGCCTGCTTGTCACAGCCCCTCACGCCCACCTCGACCAAGTGCCAGAGACTGCGTGTTTTTGTCTTTCTTGCGGGGGGGAGGGGTGCGGCTCACACAGCCTTGAGTGATGAGTTAAGTGACAATGAATTTGAACCACATGGAGCCCAGGCTTAAGGGGAAAGTGTTTTGGTGAAACACAGCTGGGATTTCATCAGTCCCCACCCCCCAGACAGTACAAAAATAGTGCGGGCCAGGCAGGCTCTGACCCACAGGCCTGGCCCAGTTTCGCCACCCCCTGTCCCGGAGAGGCTCGGAGTGGCCTCTTTCCCTGAATCCGGGTTGCGTAATCTTTCCGTGTTGTTTTGGTCGCCTGTTTGTTGACTGGCCTGGTTTGTCTGGGAGCATTTGCTCCCTCACAGGGATCCCGCTCTTGGCCCTGGAGAGAGGGTGAGGCAGGAAGACCCTCTCTCTGTTGGTCAGGAGGCCCGTGGGAGCCTGTGTGAGGGCAGAGCTGGGCTGCCTGGGAGCTGCCCAGGAGGGGCTGTCAGTCCTGCTGCCTCGGGAGGGCGGGGGGCTGACGGGCACTGGGCACTAGGTCGAGAGGTGGGCTTCACCCAAGCAAGAGCTGGGAGGTCCCCTCAACACTGCCACTCCAACCCCGTTCCTCGGAGGGGGAAACTGAGGCCAGACGCAGGAAGTGAGTGATCTGAGACACCTGCTTAACAGCACAACCAGGAGTCACCCCAAGCAAGGACTTCTGCTTCCCAGGTCAAGCCTAGCACCAAAGAGGCATCCAGAGTGTTTGTGGATTGAGAGAATGATCAAAGCCATCCACCCCCAATCCTTCACTCAGAGGAAGGAAACGGGGCGACTGGGCCCCCCGGACACACCTAGAAAGTCCATCCTGAGTGCCTATTAGTAATAATCTTTCTCCAAAGGTGCATGGTGGGCGCTGCTCCTGGGGCCTCCCAGGCTTGGGGTGGGGAGGGAACACGGATAGGGCCCTCGCCGGCCCAGCAGCAGGGCCCGTGGGACAGCAGCTCCTGAGGGAACGAGATGCACCCGCAGTGAGGCCAGGGGCTGGCTGTTGGCATGGCGAGCGAGATGGCAGCACCCCAGTGAGGGGGTCGAGGCAGAGCTCTCAGCCACAGCATCCCTCAGACCAGCCGGTGGAGCCGCAGGCCTGACAGTCCAGAGTCACATCTGGAAACCTCGGCCCAACCAGATGCCTACACCAGGGCTGGACCCTGCGCCCCGGAGGTTGGGTGACGGGTGATGGCCCTGAGTAAGCACGGCTGCAGGGCTGCAGGTGTTCCATGGCCACTTGGAGAACCGGTGTCCAATCCCAGGGTCCTATCCCAGCGTCCTAACCCAGCGTCTCATCCCAGCGTCCTATCCCAGGGTCCTATCCCGGCGTCCCATCCCGGCGCCCTGTCCCAGCGTCCTGTCCCAGCGTCCTGTCCCAGCGTCCTGTCCCAGGGTCCTGTCCCAGCGTCTCATCCCGGTGTCCCATTCCAGCATCCTATCCCAGCATCCTATCCCGGCGTCCCGTCCCAGCGTCCTGTCCCAGCGTCCTATCCCAGCGTCCCGACCCAGCGTTCTATCCCAGGCTCACAGGCAGGTCACAGCCTCCCAGGTACTGACCAGAGCACTGAGTCCCAGGGAGACCCGGGCCTGGGGACCAGGACCAACACAGAGCAGTCGGTCGGTTGGGCACTGGGTCTGGGTGGCAGCAGAGGGCTCTGGCTCTCCTACAGCTACCAGCTGAGCCATAGCTGCCCCATCTGCAACTCCAATAGCGTAAGGGACATCAAAGGCAGCACTGGGTGTGGGGAGGGGCATGAGAGGTCAGAAAGGGCCACAGGCAGTTCACCTGGAGGGACCATGGGAGCAAGGGCCTTCTTTGTGGTCTGAGGCGGGGTCACCGAGCCCACCTCCCCTCTCCCAGCACTCCCAGCCTGAGGGTGGGGTGGGGGGAAAAGGAGGTGCTGTCAGGACTGAACCAGCAGCTTCCTACTCTGCCCAAACTCAGCAATGTAAAGTCAAGTCAACCTGGGTCTCACCAGAACCATCCTCGACTCTCTCCTCAGGCAGGGGCCCCCCAGGGAGAGCCAAGAGCCCTAGGACCGCAGCACAGGGCCTGTGTCAGTCCTTCCTGCCTCAGTCTCCCCATGCAGGGTCAGGCTGGGTACCTCAATCGCACACAGGAAGTCTGGCCCGGACCTGGCCTTGCCCCATGCCGCCCCCGGCCCTGAGGACCCTGGGACCCAGCCTGATTAGAAACCCCTGCTGGCCTGGCTGCCCTCCCGCTCTTCAGAGAGGGTTTCCGCTCCTCTAGCTCCATTGTTCTCCCCCGTGGCCCTGGGCCAGCCCCAAGGCCAGGCTGAGCCGCTGAAGCCAGCCAGTTAGGGAATGGGGGCCCCAGGCCCGGCTCTGGGAACCCTGGCCCTATCCCAGGAGCTTGGGGATAAGGGGTTTCTTCCCAGCCCTCTTGGCAGGGTTGGGAATTAGGGGCTCAGGATGCGGGGGTGGGGGTCGGGTCAGCTGACTTATCCTCTCAGAGCCTCAGTTTCTTCATAACATGGGATGACAGAGACAGCTCCCTGCCACAGCAGCGGGACTAAGTGAGATGTGACATCATGGGGAAGTCCTCACCACGGTTCCCGGAATGAAGGAAGCGCCCAGTGAGGGTGGCTGCCCTGTTAGTGCTGGAGGGGCCGGGGCTCTGGGTGGTGGGAAGGTCCCTGTGGGACAAGGAAGATCCGTCAGAAAAGCCCAAAGACGATGCCAATAGCTCCAGAATGCCCTCGCCTCCTCTGCTGCTTAGCTCCTCAGGCAGTCAGATGGCAAGAGAAGGAGAAGGAAGCCCCCCTCCACACACACACACACACACACACACACACATACACACACACACATACACATATACACACATATACACACATACACACATATACACACATACACACATATATACATACATGCATATACATACATACACACACATATACACACACACATACACACGCACGCACGCACGCACACACGCACATACACACACATACACATACACACACACACATATACACAGAGCCCCCCAGCCCTAGGCCTGGAAGCTCTGGGTGACGCTCCAGACCGTGCCTGGGCCTCGGGGCCAGGTTTTCCCCAGGAGACAGCGTAGAGCAGATGCCTCACAGGTCCCCACAGCCCAGACTCCTGCCTTCCGGGGGGAGCCAGCGGGACCAGCTCTGCCGCTGGCCAGTGAGACCCAGATACTGCAAAGCCTGTTTGCACTGGAACCCTTGACAAGGTGGAGGGCTACCCCTGGCTGTCTGCACATCTTCTCTGAAGGCCTGGGGGGCAGAGCAGGGTGGCCCCTGGAACAGCCAGTTCTGCTGCTCCTCTTGGGCTTGGGACAGCAGCTTCACTTGTCAGGGCCTAAGGCCCATCCTTCTCTCTGCTCCGCTCTGTGCATCTCCCTCTCTCTCTGCTGTCTCCCCCATGCACCCTGCTTGCAAACAGGCGATGAGGAGCAATGGTTCAGGACACAGGCTTTGGAGGAAGACTGCCTGGTTTGAATTCCAGCTCTGCCGCCCAGTGCCTGAGTGGACCTTAAGCCTCCGGTTCCCCATCTGTAAAATGGGTCTGTGATAACAACAGGGAGGCTGGAAGGAGTTGATACAAGCAAAGCCCTCGGAAAGTATCTGACCCATACTGAACACTCAATAAATGCTAGCCCTCGTTATTTTTTATTTGTGTCTCCGTCTTGTATGCGTGTTGACTCATATTTTCCGTGGGCAAGGAGGTGCAGGAGGAGATATGAAACTCTGTGGTTTAAAGTGCCTGTTGCTCCAGGGACTCCGGGCTGGAGGCTACAGCAATAAAGGATTCCTTTCAATCGGGGCCAGTGATGCTCTGATAAAGCCTGACCACAGGACGCAGAACAGCGGGCTCTGTGCTCTCCCTCCGGGCCTTGGAGGCCGGGCCGGCACCGGAGCTGAAACCCTTCTGGGCAGGGAGGCAGCAAGTCCCTCAGCCCAGGCCACAGGCTGGTGACACTTCTCTGCGTTCCCAGCGCACTTCTCCCTCTGCTCCCTTCACCACCCTGCGTGCCAAATATCCGGCCTCCACCCCACAGCTCTGTGTACCTTCTGTCACAGGAGGCTCGGGGTCTGAGGAGGCAGCATCTCAGAACCCTCGAATCTTGGCACGCTGGGGCTTGAGCATCCTGCCGGGAGGTTGTCTGGCCCAGCCTTTGGCTTCTTGTGGGACTGGCCTCTGCTGTCTTCCTGATGGAGGCTGCTTGGATTTCTCCCCACCCCCACCCCCACCCCATGACGGAGAGCTCACTACCACAATGCAGTGACGTAGGCTCTCACACGCTCTCACCCATGAGGGTCCTACGTCCCCGGTGAGATCATAAGGGGAGCTGTAACCCCACGGGGGAGGAGTCAGTCCAGGACACCGCTGGGCGGTTCTCTCCAGCCCAGACCAGCCTTCTCCCTTGGCCCAGATGCTCTGTGTTTAGCCCACGGTGTGTATCTGCCCCAGTCCGCTGCCCAAGGTGGTCTTTCCTGCAGATCAGCCCCAGTTCCACTGGGCATCTTGCTTTTCCAGGTTCTCTCCTCTAAGTCCGGGGCGTCAGGGGAGACAGCTGGCCCCCATCCTTCTAAACACAGATACTGGTAGAGAAGGAGGGAGAAGGAAAACAACAGCTGAGCACCTTGTGTGGAGTGGGCTTTGTGTCGGGGGCCCAGGGCAGCCCCCCACAGCTGGTGGCATACCCTACAGAACCCTAGGCACGTCAGGAGGGGGGCGGGCAGGCAACACTGAGGGCCCCGGAGGCTCTTTTAAGCAATGCCAAGGGACTGCGGGGTGAGTTGGTGCAGAGTGGCAGCTGTCACCACTCTTGGCAGGGGACATGTGTCTGCATTATGTCAAAACTAAGCTATTCCCAAGGCAGTCCCCAAGAGAATCCCCATGAGCTGTGTCATCCAGAAAGGAAGAGTGGACCCTCTACACACAGAACCCCTCCCCAGAGCGGGAACCCCAGGCAGCATTGACTCCGTACCCAGCCAGGCAGGGGGTGAGGCAGGGCGGCCACAGGGCTCCAGCCATCCAGATGTGCAGCCAGCATTCCTCTGTGGAGACGGTCGGAGCAGCAGCCAGGGGCCCAGATGGGTCTCATTAACCTGGGAGCAGGCTCTTTGGGGCCCAGATGCTCTGTGTTTAGTCGGCTAGCCGGCTTTGGGCTCCAGATGTGGGCCCGGGTGGGGGAGGGACACAGCTCCAGATGTGTGCAGTCTGAGCAGGAGTGGCTGTAGGCTCAGCTGCAGCACCTGGACCCAGGAAGCCTGAGGCCTTGGGGGCTGGGCCAAGGGGTCTCCCCACTCACGCCCTTTCCAGCACCCTAACCCCAGCCCACAGGCCCCAGGGCCAAGAGGGGTTCAGGGTTCCCAAAAACTCTGACTCAGGAATCGCAGAGCCCAAAGGCTTATGCTCCATTGCTTGAGCCCAGGCACCTGCCCGGGGTCGCACAGCCAGGGACGGACAGACAAGCCCAACAGGAACAAGGAGTCTGAGGTCCCTTTAACCACAGGCAGCTTGTGGGGGACACTTGCGGGCAGATGCCTGCCTCTCCCCATCCCCACACAGATGCTCTCAGCCCCACACCATTAGGCAACCTGGACATCCTTGGCTGAGCCGTGGAGGAGGCACTACCCTGACTTCAAGGCAGGGTCTGAGGGATGGGGCAACCCCAGGAGAATCTTGGAGGATGCAGTCTTGCCCTGTCATCACCCTGACCTAGACAGTGCTTCTCCACTTGGGAAGCGGAGGGGCAGGACCCCAGCTAGGCCGACCGCTGACCCCCCACCCAGGCATTCAGCCGCCTAGCTGAGGTCGTCAGAGGCATTCCCACTCACTGGGCACCCCCATCTGCCACCGTTTCCCACAGCTCCTCTGTGGGACGGGGTGTCCCCAACTCATAGGTGGCAGCTCCCAGATGATCCAGCCTGTCCAAGGCCACCAGCCAGGCCAGGCCGGGCTAGAGGAGCAACTAGGGGGCCTGCCCTGGCCTGGGCTTGGTCCGGGGCTCTGCTGGCTGGGGGCGCAATGGGGTGTCTGGAAAAAGCATTTCTAAGGAACACAGAGGAGGTGCCCTCCCAGGGGCCTGGCCCTCCTGTCCCCATAGAGCATATCTGCCCCCCATGATGGGACAGATGGGAGAAACCCAGAGACCCCTGCATTGAGTCCCGAGACCTGACCCGGGGGCCTCTCACCACCCAGGGGCCTCCGCCCAGGGAACTGGAAATCTCCCAGCAGCCCCCTCCTCAATACCACCACCTTCTGTCCCCTCCCCACCCCCTTCCACCAGACCCTAGAAGTATCGTGAGAGATCAGGGATGAGGGCAAAGGGAAGGCCCCTTATCCTCCAACTTCAGTCCCCACGTCTACGCAGTGGCTCCCGCTCGGGGGACTCCGAGTCAGGAGGACATGGCAGCTGCATGGGGCAGAGGTTGGAGGTCAGGCTCCTGCAACCACGAGGCAGCTGCCAGGAGGCCCAGCCAAACGAGGCCTCTGGGTGGATAGCAGCCCCAGGACCCCAACTTAGGGCAGGGGGGAGCAGGCATGTTGCCCTGTGGGGTGGCTGGGCCTCCCGCAGCCTCCTCCTAACCTTGTCCTGGCAAAGCAGCCCAGGAAGGGACAGCAGGACCAGCACAGTCTGGCCTGGGCGGGGAGGCTGGCTGGGGGAGCGGGCTGAGGCGAGGAGCGCTAATAGGTTATGTCAGGCGAGTGCTCTGGGGAGGGGGCCGCGCCTCTCAGCTCTGGCAGCCCCACCTGGGGCCCGCGCCCAAGAGCTGGAGCCTGGAGAGAGATGCTGGCTTGGGTCTGAGTGCAGGATGAGGGCTCGGAGAGGGGCTGCTGGGCCCCGAGCTAGGAACCTCATTTAGCCATGGTGGCCAGGAAGGCAAGAGAGGATGAGCCCCCACCCCGTCAGGCCCCTGTTGGGTGATAAACACCGAGACCACCTCCAGGGGCTGGGGTCCCGTGGGGAGAAGCTGCAGGTTCTGTCGAAGCATGCATGTGGCTTGGCTTGGTGGGGAGCAGAGTCCTGGGGACAATCCCTAAGCTTCAGGAGGGCCCCTCATGTCCCCCCACTTTCACTCCTGCCCAGGGCTCCATCCCAAGTCAAGGACTCTGGTTCCTCACCCCGTACTCTCACTGCCCTGCCCAGGGTTTGCCCAGCAGCCCCCATCCTGCAAGCTGCACAGTGACAGCCCCTAACACTGCCTCTCCTCTGGGGCTGGGAGGGTCAGGAGCAGAGGGGGGGGGGGGGACAGGGGAAGATGGAAAGGAGCCCCTCTCTCAGGGCTGTGGGCTCAGGACTTGAAGGGGAGCTCAAACGTGTAGGCAGGGGGCTCAATGCAAGGGAGGTCAGCGAAAGGCCAGGGACTAAGCCTGGGTCTGAGGAGGGGGCCCCTAGCAGTCATCGCAGGGCGGCCAGGGCCCTGTGTGTCTTGGCCCAGCAGGACCCCTAGGCCGCCAGGTATGTAACAATTCCAGCCATTTCCTGCCCTATTAATGAGAAAGGGGCTGATATAAATACACGCTCAGCATAAATAAATACAGGCCAGGCCCCGGCTGCATAGCAGACAGATTGCGTGGAGCTGCTGGCCAGCCCTTCAGCCAGTTCCCCCCACCCTGCCCCGTCCCCTCACCTCCCCCCAGCAGTCCAGGGCCCCTTCACACTCAAAGGCCTGAGACAGACAGACTGACTGCCCTCACCCTTGACCTCAGAACGGGGTCCCTGTAGCCCCTGGGGAGGTGGCAGGCCCAGGAGAGGGGGCTGGGCTCCCAGGGGCTCCCAGCACCTCCCGCCCCAGGCCTGGAGCAGGTGCTGCTCATGCACAGACAAGGCAACAGCCCTGGGAGGCCCCAGGTGCTGTGCTTGTGCCTGTTCACAGGTGGGGAAACTGAGGCTCACAGGGTTCAGGAACCAGCCCAAGGTCACACAGCCAGGAGGTTGTGGGTCCAGGATTCAAAGCCTGAGGCTTTCTGATCCCAAGGCCTCTGATCTGCCCGCTGTGTGCAAGGGGCAGGTTCTTTTCCCTCCCTTCCTCCACAGCCCCAGCCCCAGCCCCAGCCCCAGGACTCCAGGGTCCTTTACACTCAGGGCCTGGACGCATATGTTTTATGGAACCGGATCTCAGCTCCTATAAGGGCCCTGCCCACAGATCTGCACACGCAGGCCTGGCGCCTCCCCAGCCCCAGACCAACTCCTAGCTAGGGCGTTCAGGACATTGAGGTCTCTCAAATGCTGACTGTCTCACCAGAGATCACCTGGTCACCCCACACTGCACAGACGTGGACACTGAGGGCCAGAGGGGTGAGAGCCTGATCTAAGGTCACAGACACAGGGCAGAGCCCTGGCGCCCAAGCATCTGCCCCAGGCCTTCTCCTCCGGCCGCTGGCTCAGCATGGGAAGGGCCGCGTCCTCTCACCAGCCTCTCCTGCTCGGGGCTTCCCCAGCTCTCCAGCCTGCACACTGCCCAGGGCAGACCCAGAACCCAGCCTGGAAAGACATGCGGGACACAGTGGGCCATGTTTTCCTCCAGCTTAGAACCAGAGAACAAGGAAACATTTTTACCTAACGTCTCTGTATCTTTGGTGGTTGTTTTTTTTTTTTTGTTTTTTTTTTTTTTTTAGTAGAAGTAAAAGATAGCAGTATCACATGCACAGCCCAGAACCTCCCGGCTGGTCCTGGCCTTCAGCCCATCCTCCAGCTCATCCTGCCTCCATCCTCTCTCCCCAGGCACCCCCTTCCCCCTTTGAGGCCTTTCTCCACCTGCCCCTCCCTCCCTTCCTCAGGCCCTGCAGGCCCCAGCCTTGTCAAGCACTGGCTTGGTCCCTGGCAGTGCAAGGCCCATCCAGCTCCCCATGCTGCACTGGGGCGTTCTCCCTACCCCCCAGGCGCACACTTCTGCACCCAGCTTGCCCTGTAAGCTGGGTGTGTGTCCTGGAATCCCAGGGCCAGGGAGAGCCCTCCCCAGCAGGTGTTCTGCCTCATTGGCCAGGCCGGAGCCCTTTACAAGTCTCCCCACAAGGACAGGCTGGGACTGCTCCTCGGACTTGGAGGAAGGGCCAGGAAATTCACTGCACACCCACCCTGGGCCATCTGCAGATCCATATGGGAGACAGGGCAGAAATCCTGCCCTAACTTCCCTGGGAACCAGAATGGAGAAGGAAAAGCAGGGCAGAGCTCTTTGGAACATCCTCCCGTACTCACACCACCCTCAGGCTTGGGAGTGAGTGGAAGTTGATTGCTAACTCTCAAGAAATCATCCCTTCCCCCCGCCCACACACACACACTTTACAGTATCACTCACCTAAGTGGTGTCTGGGGGATTTGACCCACTGCAGCTTGAACTCTCCTAGCTGTATGAGCCATCCCTCAGCAGGACTGGGCAGCTAGGGGTGAGTGCTGAGATAATGATGTTTCCCTCTTTCAGGAGAGAATGGATATATGGATCTGTGAATGGATTTGTGAGTATGCGGATGGGTAGACAGGCTGAAGGATGGATGGATGGATGGATGGATGGATGGATGGATGGATGGATCTGTTGATGGATTTGTGGGTGAGTAGGTGAATGAATGGGTAGGTGGGAGGGTAGATAAGCTGAGGATGGAAGGATGGATGGATGGATGGTTGAGTGGGTGGGTGGACATATGGATGGATGGGTGGGTGGGTGGGTGCATTGGGTGGGTGGATGGAAGGGTGAGTGGGAATTAATTGGCTAAGTGTGTAAATGAATGGATGGGTTAGCTACAGACTGACTCAGGAGTAACTACTTCTCAAAGGAATTTTCTAAATCTCTGAAATGTGAGGCCCTGGCACCCCCCAAAGGCCAGAGTCTCTAACTACCCATCTCCTCTAAAACACCAGATACCAACAATCCTGAGAACCAGGGACAGGGCCTAGAGAAAGTTAGGGGTTCTGGGAAACAAAAAATCTAGGGTCCAGTGCTGGCTTTTCCCCTGATTTACTCTGGGCCCTTGGGATTGTTCAACCTTCTGAGGCTCAATTTTCTTATCTGGAAAATGGTGCTAATCAAACCTGATGCCTGTGTTACTGTGAGATTTAAACAAAATCACGTGTGTCAAGTGCCTGAGATGGTTATCTGGCATGTATCAGGTGCTCAAAGAATGTGATTTCCTTCCCAGAGGCAGCCCTAGGGCACGCATGCAGGCACACACATGCATACATATACATGCACACGCACACATATGTGCACACACATCCCTCCAGCCCAGTGAGACCCTAGACCAGACAAGACCAGGAGAGGCAGATGAAGACACATTTATTCTCCAATGGTTTCACACTCCGGCAGGACTGGCCCAGCCTTGAGAACCAGAGACTCAAAGAATGGGGACTCAAATAGAGACTCGGCTTCCTGGGGCTCAGCCTCCTGGGCCTGGGCCTGGGCCAACTGGGCTGTGTGCTCAAAGGCCGCCTGCAGCAGGTGGGAAGCAAGGCAGGTGGCCCAAGTGACCAGATAGGCCAGGTGCCAGGCGGTAACCACTATCTTGCTCTCCACCCACCAGTACAGATGCTTCGCCAGTGCCAGTAGCCCCAGGACCACCTGGTTCTCCAACAGAGCCTGGAGGGACGAAGAGGATGGGCAGGTGGCCACCACGAGCTCACAGGGCTGCACTGCCCGACGGCTAGCCCTCTAGCCCAGCCCTGGTCATGCCCAGCACCCCAGGCCTGCCCTCAGCAGCCTGCCCTGCACCCTGCCACCCACCTTGCTGGGCAGCCAGCCCAGGCTGCAGCGGTGCGCCTTCCACAGCAGCCTGCAGGCGAGCAGCAGCAGCAGCAAGGCCGCCAGCATCAGGCTGTGCAGACACGACAGGAGTAGGTCCATCCAGGTGGCCGCAGAGAGACCCAGCTGCTCCCAGGCACCTGGCTGCTTCGGGTCCAGGCCCAGGGCCCGGGCACAGCCCAGCATTCCCGCCCACACTAGCCTGGGCACCCTCAGAACCAGCCACACAGGGACCTCCATCAGTGCCAACCCAGCCCGTAGGACCGAGCCCGCTGGGCAGGCTGTGAGCACGGGCAGTGGGTGGGCCTGCTGGCTGCAGGACCCCTGGGCCTGCTGGAGCAGCCCTGACAGCCAGTGGTTGAAGAGGATGATCTTAAGGAGCAGAACATTGTAGAGGTGGACCCGGTTCTGGACCAGCTGCAGGAGAAGGGGAGACAGTTGTCACCCACCGTCACTCAGTGGGGGCAGGAACCCTGCCTGCGTTTTATTGTAGTGGTTGGGGCTGCCAGATCACCTTGAGCCAGGCCCTCCTCCTCTTGAGGCCTCAGATACCCCACATATAAGAATGATCTTTATCTGTTCACTTCTAAGGGCTCCATTCTCTTAGAAAGTGTCTCATTGAGAGTTCAACCAAAGGACCTGTGTGCATGCATATGGGCCTATCCAGCGGTTAAGTTCAACGGGGGATTGGGGCATGCGTGCGGAGAGGGGTGGGATGGGAATGGGGGGATGAGGACAAATATGTGACACCTTAATCAATAAAGAAATTAAAAAAAAAAAAAAAGAAAGTGTCTCATCTTTCATGTGGTTCTCTCTCTTGTGGATTTAAATAATTATTTCTAGAACTCCAGACTGAAGGAGATTGACTGACGGTGATGATAATGATGATGTCGATGACATAGGAGTGACCATGCCCCTCAGCCCTCTAATCCTGTAGGATTTGAATCCAGGTCAGTTTCTTCTCCCAAGCATCTGGGCTTTTCTGCACATCCGTGGCTTCTTGGTGTCATGAGCACAGCTGGTAGCAAAGGGCAGTGTCATTAGGGGTAGAGAGTGTGAGGCATGGGGGACAGGGACGGAATGAATGACTGACCTACTGAGAGGGGTGAAGGAGAGGGAGGGACCTAGGATGATGTCCATATTTCTGTCCTGGGTGACAGGGTGGACATGATGTCTCCCATCCATGGGGAGGAAGTGGGGTTGGATGGGGAAAGAGTCTGAAAATGAGAAAGTTTCACTAGAGTCTTGGAGCTGAGAAGCCCCTCCTCAGAGCCCCGAAGCCCCCAGCCCCTGAGTAACACCAACCCACCAACCTGGACCCCGTGTGTCCTTGTCCACAGGACCAGCTGGAGCCCTAAGGGATGGGGTGAGAGGCAGCAATCTGGGGTTGACTGTATGCCCTCCCATAAGGGGGATCGGCAGAGCTGAGGGGATGGAGCTGTGCTGAGAAAGGAAGGGAACACAGGGGTCCAACTACAGGAGGAATTAGGATGGAGGCAGGAAATGGCATCTGCCCCCACCCCCACCAGCTGATAGTGTGGAAACCAGGGAGGAGAGCAGCCTCCTATATCCCACATGACCTATAAGGTCCGTTATGGCAGAGAAAATGGAGGTTCAGAGAGGTAGAATAATTTGCCCAAAGTCACACAGCTAAAGAGCAGAGCAGCCAAGATTCAAATCCAACTGTCTGTCTCTTTCTACTACACCATGTCATCTCCCCGTTCTGTGCCACAGCAGCCGGCCCAGGGGACCCTTTTCTGATAACTCAGCCCACTGAGCAGCTAGAACTCAGAGATGTGGCCCCAGTCATCAGTATTTGCATGTCTTAAAACAATGAATGGGGCCTGGCCGACGTGGCTCAGTGGTTAAGCTGAGGTCACAGTTCAATTCCCGGTCAGGGCACATGCCCTGATTGTGGGCTCAGTCCCTAGTGTGGGGCATGCGGGAGGCAGCCAATCAAGGATCCTCATCATTGATGTTTCTATCTCTCTCTCTCTCCTCTCCCTTCCTCTCTGAAATCAATAAAATATATATAGATGTGTTAAATGGATGGGAAAGGCAATGCCTATCCCACAGGAGTGATTCTCTAGAGAAAATGCCGGCCCTGTGCCTTGGGGCGGGGCTCCTGGGAGCTGCCAGATTATCCAGGAGGCAGGCAGTCACCTAGCTCCACCGGGTCCAGCGGCTCCTAGGTAGCTGTGAAGAGCCAGGTGTGTGGCCCAACCCCTCCCCACTTTACCCCGGACCCCCACTTACCAGCACTGAGAGCTTCACCACCAGCAGCAGAATCCCCATCAGGCTGGATCTGGAAGGAGGGACGGAGGGACGGCCTCTCCTCCAGCTGGGAGAGGCAGGTGACCTCACAGACACCACAGGGCGGGGGCCAGGTTACCGTGGGGACCCAGTTGCCACAAGAGAATGACCTGCTTCCCTCCCCCTTCACTGCACCAAAACTGGGGTGTTTGTCTGCCACGTCCTGTCCGCTTTCTCGTTGGAGACTGCTCCTAGGGACATCGACTCCCCAAACGCCCAGCCCCAGCACGGAGGGCCTCAGGGCCTGCAGCAGGCAGCCGGAGCAGTCAGGGCGGGCGGACAGAAACAGGCTGCGCCTCCCCACATTCTCCCAACTCCCCAAGTATCCAAGGCTGGGAAATAAAAATCCCTACCTCAGGGCCACAGGTGACAGGATGCTTGGAGGCAGAGGGAATTGAGGATGCTCAGCTGCCCAAACTGGAAGGGGCCTGCCTAAGCCCCCACACCCATTCATTCCTGCATTTTACTGAAGGTTGGTCCCCAGTCACAAAGCAGGGGGGTGAGGTTGTGACCTTTATTCTCGGGCCTTAGTGACACTTCAGCGGTGTTACAGAACGGAAAGACTTCGTCTACAGCACTAGCAGAACCGAAACACGAAACAGAACACTAAACACCGAGAATTGCCGTGGAGAAATATCGGCTATTTCATTATGAATGGAGCCCCCCAGGAGAACGGGACGCTGATGCTCACAGGATGAACTTCCCCATGGCATGCAGGTTACATACAGGGCAAACACCACCAGACCCCGTGGGTGAGGGGTGAGGGGTCCTGCTGGGAGCTGATGGGTTAGACAGGAGGTGAGGGCACTAACTCTTCAGGTCTTGAGGGCAGCTCTAGGCCTTTCCCCGCATCCCTTTGTCTGGTTTCATGCGAAAGCAGCCAGGAGAAAGGTCCACCTTAAGGCTCAGGAACTAAAACATACTAGTAATGTAGGTCAAACTGTTATCTTTTGCCTGCCAGTGGTCAGAGCCCTGTGACCATTCCTTAGGTCCTGGCTACTGTCCCCTGCTGCCTCAGGGATTGCTGATTATAGGGAGGGGTGGGGGAGGGGGAAGGCTAGGTGAGAGAGGGGTGGGGGGGAGAGAAAGAAAGAGGGAGAGAGAGAGAGAGAGGACTTCCAGAGCTAGGGTTTATAACTAGTTAATCAAAGTCATAAGGACCCTCGGTTTCAGTGGGTTCTGAGACTAGGTAGAGGAGAGCAAGGAAGAGAAAATGTGCCTCGGAATGTCCTGGAAGGGACATGTCCTGGGGGAAAGGGGGCAAATCTGCGGAGCGAGCCCCCTCAGGGCCACAGGAGGCAACAGGAGGCCACAGGCTGCCACCAGAATGTTGGAGAAATTGCTGGAGCCATTAATTAGAATACGTAGAATTCTGGGGGAATCCGGAACCTGGGCACAGCTCTCTCACACTGCTTTCCTCAGCAGGCGGCCCCAGGGGGCTGGGGGAGGAGGCTCTCACCTCTTGTAGAAATTTTTCAAAGCACGCTCCCTGGGGCACAGGCCACTGTGAGTGCTGGGCTCGGTGGGGAGAGGGCAGACCGGAAGGATGAAAACCACCGGCCCTTGCACGCAGCGTGATTTCAGTCCTCACCATTCCCTGGGCCTGGCGCCCTGTGCAGGGCACAACCTGCCCCACTGTCCCCGGCAGCCGGCCAGAACGAGTCCCTGGAATGTCAGCGATGACCTTTGTCCCGGGCAGCCCCGTGGACCCACTGGTTTCCTTTCCTGGGGCAGGAGCTGGGGCCTGGAAGGTGGAGTATTCAAAGTCCCTCCATTCTGTCCTCTGCCTTTGAGCCCCTCCCCCACCCTCTCTGTCTCCAACACTATGGCACTGAGAAGTCATGAGGGCTTCAGAAAGGCCTCGGGGAGCTAGGTTTTGAAGGATGGGTAGGAGTTGCCAGAGAAGAGAGTGTGAAGGATGGTCCGTGCAGAGGGCGCAGCTTGATTTAAACAGTTCAGTGTTACCAGAGCATAAAGTGGGACGTTGAGAGGAGCACAAAGTACGTAGGTGGTGAGGTCAGCAGGGGCCACGTGGGTCAAGGAATATTTTATTAAATGACAGGAGCCATGGAAGAGTGGAAGGAGCAAGGCCACTGGAGATCACTGTGGGCTTCAGAACAGCCCCTCTGGCTGCATGAGGAGGCTAGACGAGGAGGGAGAAGGGGTGAGGGGATGTGCTAGGAACCCACCACAGTAAACACTCCGGGCATGAGATGACGGGAGCCTGGACCTGGGGCTGTGGCGCTCAGAATGGAGAAGAGTGGGCAGATGCCAGAAATGTGTGGAAGGTGGGACTGACGAGGATGGAAGCTGTCAAGAATGGTGGAAGGTCCAAGATTGTACCCTGCTTGCAAACTCACCAGTCAGCCTGCCGGAGACTCCTGGATGCTAGGAGAAGGCACAAGACTCCTGGGTCAGAGATGAAGGACCAGTTATTACAGCACCAGCAGTAAACTAGAGTCTACGTATTTTGCATTGACTCTTTGAGTCCCAAATCCCGCAAGGTGACGTGATTAGAGCCAGGTGACACCTGAACACCCTGCAGGTGTATTACCAAAGAGAACCCCTGAGCTTAAGGAACCCAAGTCTTTTATAACAGGCAGAAGCCAAGCCTGCTCCTTGCTCCTGAGAGACACATTATCCGCCTCACGTTGGACCATGCCTGTGCTTCGCTCCAGAAGGAGACATTATATATTCCAAGGTGGTTTGATACACAAACATTCTGGAAAAGATCATTCAGAACAAAGAGAAATCAATTCCTTTGCAGAAACACAAGTGACCTATGGAAATTTTGTCTCCCAACCAGAGGACTGAATAGGAAGAGGGGTAAATTGAGGCAGGGCTCAGGATCCCCCTCAGAAGGCTTGGGCAAAGGGTGGGTGCCCACTGAGGTGGGGTGGGGAGTTGAAGTGAGTTTGGGGAAGAGTCTGAGAGATTGCCGGGAGTCAGATGGTGAGGACTGAAACTCAGACTTGCAACTCATTTCCCCTCCTCGCCTCTGTGGCTTGCTCCCCACCATCACCGGCATCACATACCCAACACTTGTCCCTGAGTTGATGGTCCTCAACCTCATATTGACCAAACTGCCTGGACCACGTGGCCCAGGCAGGAGCTGGAGTTGAAGAGACCTCATCCTGCCGCACTGCCCTCAGGGTGGGCCCCTTGGGGTATCTCTTAAGCCCCATTAGGATGCCAGGGCCAAGTCTCAGTCTCAGCTCCACCAGCAGCTGCTGCAGAGAGCCCTCGAACTTGACTTCTTCAGCAAACAGCCCTCCACCCCTAGGTTCAAGGCCACCCCTGCACTATTGTGCTGTGTGTTGCCTTGGGCAATACCTCCCCTCCTGGCCCAGTCCTCACCTTGCAGGGTAACAGAGAGAACCAGGTGAGAGAACCCAGTTATCAATGAACATTGCCTTGCACGACGTCAGGGGGCACCATTCCCCGGTCCCTGCCCTGAATCCGAGAAGATTCTCCTCCCCTTCCAGGACCACTGGCGGCGAGAGTAAAGGCTAGGAGCCCGCCTCAGAAGCTTCCCACCCACCACCAGCGTCCAAAAGCTCTCAGGTGCGCTCCCCTACAGCTGCAGGACCACGGCGCGGCCGCACGAGGGCAGCAGATACCAGGGTTGCGGGCCGACACAACTGGGCGCGCAGAGCAAATTGGTGGAAAGTTTTCAGTTGCTTCTTTCGCCCTCTAGCCTGCAAGGACAAAACGTTGTGTTAGCCCTGTAACAACAATGTTGCGGTGTGTTATCTCCAGGAGCTCGCCGGGTGCAGGTCCCGCCATGCCTGGGTTGCTGGGGATGAAACCAGCAAGAAATGATCAGGACATATGTATCTCCCCTCCCTCATGTTCTAATGTTAAAAATTCACTTTATTTCAAATATTCACCACCACCCCTCCCCCAAGTATGCAAAAATGATAAACATGCCTTCATACTTCTTGGAACTTGTATTTATTCTTTCTAAAGATGATTTTTATCAAAACCACTTGAAATGCAAGAATAATGATTAAAAGCTTGTGAAAGCATGAGGGACCTGTCTTGTTAAGGGGACAGAAGGGTTTGAACTGACCTCTGTGTCTTAATTACAAGTCTGTGCTGCAGGCTGTAGTTTCCTTATCTGTGAAAATGGGGTATACATTGCAGAACCTGCCAGGTGACGTTGTAGGGAGGAGTCAGTGAAATAATAGGGTCTGTGAGTGCTTTGGGCAGTATCTGGCCCACAGCAATGCTTGGGGCTGGTGGGTAATGAAGTCATCATTGGTGGGTGATAAAGAAGCTCAAGTTTTTTTTCAAGCAAAATAGGCTGCAAGTTGGACAAAACTACTTTAAAATAAATGCAAATTTGTATTTTTTTAATTGATTTCAGAGAGGAAGGGATTGGGAGAGAGAAACATCAATGATGAGAGAGACTCACTGATTGGGTGCCTTCCACATACCCCCACTGTGAGCATAAATTTTATTAATTTATAAACCAGTATGTGGAAACATTCATTTCAAACTGCTTTCAGGCAATTCATTTGGAGCCTGAAATTCACTCGATTTTAAATACCCCCCAAAAAAACACTGCCAAATATGAACAAAGGTCATTGCTATTGTAAAATTTATTTTAAAATTTTTAACAGAAAAATGAATAAAATGGTTCAAAAGTGGGGGGTTTTGGTGCCAAAACCCAGAATAAAAGCATTTTTAAAAGGATATAAACTTGCCAAACCACTCCATTGTTCAAGAACATTATTCACCCCCAAAATAAAGGTTCGCATAAAGGTACAAAACACATATAAATGCTAGCAACAGAGTGCAAAGTCACACCTGTGAGGTACAAAAACCAACATGAAAAAATAGCGATGATAGCCAGTCAATGAAAGAAAAATACCACATGATCTCACTCATTTAGGGATAGTAAAGAACATTATAAAGTGGTGAACAAAAAGATAGATACAGAGACAGTAAAGCATCAAACAGACTTTCAAAGTACAGGGGGAAAGTTTGGGAAAGGTGGGGGAGTTATGAAATCAAACGAAGGACTTGTATGCATGCATATAAGCATAAACAATGGACGCAAAACTCTGGGGGGGAGGGCATGTGTGGGTGTGGGGTGGGGGGGGTAATAGTAAGATATGTACACATATAATACCTCAATAAAAATATAAAAAAAAAAATAGCGATGATAAATACATTTTTTCCAATTCATTTATTGACCAGTTTGTTCAGAACCAATGTGTTCAGTGCACTTGTTTTCTGCCTGTTCACCTAGACTTCTCTCTGGAATATTCTCCCGCCCACCAGCTACCCATCTTCAACCACAAGCACTCCTTTTTTCTCTGTTTGCTCTTTTACCTACAGGCCTCTTCCATTGGGGAGAAAATGTTTCTCGCCCGACCTGTGTGGCTCAGTGGTTGAGCTTCGACCTATGAACTGGGAGGTCATGGTTAGATTCCCAGTCAGGGCACGTGCCTGGGTTGCAGCTGGGTCCCCAGTGCAGGGCGTGCAGGAGGCAGCCAATCAACGACTCTCTCATCATTGATGTTTCTATCTCTCTCTCCTTCTCCCTTCTTCTCTAAAATCAATAAAAATATATTTTTTTAAAAAGAAAGAAATGTCCACCCATCCATCAAAGGCCATTTAGGTTGTTTTTATATCTTGGCTATTGTAAAAAATGCTGTAATGAAAAATAAATGCATCGGGCTATATCACACTAAAAAGCTTCTGCACGGCAAAAGAAACTGCCAACAAAGCCAAAGGCAGCCCACCAAATGGGAGAAGATATTAAAAACAACAGCTCCAACAAGGGGTTAATGCTCAAAATATATAAAGAACTCGTATAACTCAACACCAAACAAACAAAAATCCAATTTAAAAATGGGCAGAAGCCCTGGCTGGTGTGGGTGTCATCCCTTGCACTGAAAAGTTGGGGGTTTGATTCCCAGTCAGGGCACATGCCCGCCTTGCAGACTCCATCCTCAATTGGGGGTGTGCAGGAGGCAGCAAATCAATGTTTCACTCTCTCTCTCCCTCTTCCTTCCTCTCTCTCTAAGAAGAAATCATTTTAAATTAAAAAAAGAAAATGGGCAGAGCACCTGAGACACTTCTTCTAAGACATACAATGGTCAACAGATATATGAAAAGATGCTCAACTTCACTAGCTATTAGGGAAATGCATATCAAAACCATAATGACTCTTCCTGTAAGCAGCCTGAGCTGACCTCTGAAAATGGTGTGCTATTCACCTGACCCACAAAACCCCACAAAACCATGTAAATCAAGAGGTTCAAATCTGCTCTGGCCTGGTAGCTCAGTTGCTTAGAGCATTGTCTCTATAGGCCAAGGTTGCAGGTTCGATCCCCAGTCAGGGCACATACAAGAAGCAACCAATGAATGCATGAATAAGTGGAACAACAAATTGATGTTCCTCTCTCTCTCTCTCTCTCTCAATAACTAAGTAAGTAATTATTTTTTAAATCAACCCATGGATGCATAGATAGGTAGAACAACAGACCGAAGTTTCTCTCCCTTCCTCTCAAATCAATATTTTTTTTTTAAAAGAGGTTCAAATCTTTGTGTTCACTTTAAGAACACTCGCGAAACTGCCCAAGCCATCAAGGGTATGTATATCTGAAAAGCCACCAAGTATCTGAAGGGTGTCACTTTACAGAAGAAGTGTGTGCCATTCTGTGATTACAATGGTGGCGTTGGTAGGTGTGCCCAGGCCAAACAGTGGGGCTGGACACACGGTCAGTGGCCCAAAAAGTGCTGCGTTTTTGCTGCACACGCTTAAAAGTGCAGAGAGTAATGCTGCACTTTCGGGTTTCGATGTAGATTCTCTGGTCATTGAGCACATCCAGGTGAACAAAGCTCCCAAGACGTGGTGCGGCACTTACAGAGCTCCTGGGTGGATTAACCAGCGGTCGGCAGCCGGTGGTCCGAGGGCCACTGGTGGTCCGTGAGGTCCGAAAGGCTGGCGGCCGCTGGATTAAACCATATATGAGCTCTTCCTGCCACATTGAGATGATCCTCACTGAAAGAGAGCAGATGGTTCCTAAACCAGAAGAGGAGGTGGCAAGAAGAAAAAGATACCCCGGAAAAAAACTGAAGAAACAAAAACTTAATGGCCCGGGAGTAACTTCAGCATGAAATAAATACTAATAAATGCAAAAAGAAAATACAATAAACTACAATGCGATACTACCTCACACCTGTTAGAATGCCTATTATCAGTAAGACAAGTAATAACAAGTGTTGGCGAGGTTGTGGGGAAAAGGAACCTGGTGGAGATTTGACGGGTGATGCGGGCTGTGAGTGAATTCACAACTGAAAGAAGAGATAGATACAGAGAGAACGTTCATTTTACTTTCCCTGAAGGAAGACGGCCGGAGCATTGCTAATCAATACAAGGGCAAGAAAACAAAGGACAGCTTCCCCTTTTAAGCCCCGGCTAAGCAGCAAGGAAGGGCAAGGGGTTGGGGCCCCTGGGGGTTGTAGTTTGTTTTGCAGGACAGGGTCCTGGCAGATGTCCTAGGGAGGCGGCTTATCAGTGTTTTTTCCCCAAGCCTGTAAGACAAAATTATGAAAAGTTCAAAAGAGGCTTGTTTGAAGGTAAGGGGGGAAGGGGACTTCCTACTAATTATCCCTGAGTTGTAAAAACAGCAGGGAGGAGGTATATGGAAGAATGTAACCTTGAGAATAGCTTATCTTGTCCCTCAGTCTGAACAGAGGGGCTGTTTGAATCAGAGCTAACAACCTTGGGGTTTAATTACAAGGTGCTTCTCATACGTTGTGGAAAGCTACAGCAAAGAAAAGGAAAGGCCTTGTTCTACCCTGACCTTACCCTCGTTCCCTGCTGGTCGGAATGTAACCGGTACAGTCACTGTGGAAAGCAGTATGGAAAACAGTATGGAAAGCAGTGTGGAGGCTCCTCAGACAATTAAAATAGAGTTACCATGTGACCCAGCAACCCCTCTTCTGGGTATCTACCTGAAATTTTTAAAAACATTTATTTGCAAAGGTAGATGCACCCCTATGTTCACTGCAGCACGATCCACCATGGCCAAAGCACGGAGACCACTGAAGTGCCTTACGACAGATGATCGGATGCAGAGGATGTGGTAGATACATACGATAGAATATTGCTCTGCCATAAGAAAAGACGGAATGCGGCCATTTGTGACGACATGGTGGACCTTGAGCATATCGGACGAAGCGAAATCAGTCAGGCAGAAGAAGTTAAGAACCGTATGGTTTCACTCATATGTGGGATATAAAACTGAAAGCAACAAATAAACAAATAAAAAAAAGCAAAAACTCACAGACAGAGACAACAGTATGGTGGTTACCAGATGGAAGGGGGGAGGAGGAGAGAAGGGTGAAGGGGGCCAAATGTCTGGCGACAGAAGACTTGCCTTTGGGTGGTGGGCACACAATGCATTATACGGCGGTTGTGTTGCAGAATTGTATTCTTGAAGCCTATATAATTCTATTTACCAATAAATTCAGCTTTTAAAAAATATAGTGCCATGAATATGGGAGTGCAGCGATCTCTTCACAATCCTAGTTTCAGTTCCTTTAGATAAATACCCAGAAGTAGGATTGCCAAATCAGGAGGTAATCCTATTTTTAATTTTTGAGGAGCCTTCATACTGTTTTCTAGAATGGATGGCTGTACTAATTTACTTTCCCACATGTGAGATATATATATATATAGATATATATAGATATATATATATATATATGATGGAATATTATTCAGCTCTTAAAAAAGAAATCCCTCCATTTGTGACAACATGGATGCTAAGTGAAATAAGCAAGACACAGCCCTAGCTGGTTTGGCTCAGTGGAAAGAGCATCAGCCTGCAGACTGAAGGGTCCCGGGTTCAATTCCCATCAAGGGCATATGCCTGGGTTGCGGGCTCGATCCCCAGTAGGGGGCGTGCAGGAGGCAGCCAATTGATGATTCTCTCTCATCATTGATGTTTCTATCTCTCTTTCTCCCTTCCTCTCTGAAATCAATTAAAAAAAAAATTTTTTTTTAAAGAAAAGAAATAAGCAAGACTCAGAAAGAGAAATACTTCATGAAGCTGAACTCTTAGAAACTGAAAGTAGAATGGTGGCTGCCAGAGGCTGGGGTTGTGGAAAACAGGGTGTTGTTGATCAAAGGGTATGAAGTTTCAGGAATACAAGATGAATAGATCTAGAGATCTAATGTACAGCATGGTGATGATAGGGAAGAAGATAGACTTTATTAAATCCTCTCAACACACATACACACGGATGGTAACTATGTAGAGGTGATAGATATGTTCATTGGCTGGATGGTAGTGGTCATTTCACAATGTATATCAAAACAGCAAGTTGTGCACCTTAAGTATATACCATTTTTATTAAAAGAAAATCATGTTCCTCAGTCCCCGAAAGGAGTCCTGCAGCCACTTTGTCACTCCTGCCAGCCACGGGCATCCAGCTTCTGCCCTCACCGCCCACTACCACTGCCCTGGCCTCTCAGCGATAAACGCCTTGTTGCTACATGTAGTGGAGAGACACCATGAGCAAAGCCAAAAGGCAGTTGAGAACCTGGGAGAAATGCTTACAACCCATGAAACCACCCAAGGACCAGTATCCAGAACACCCAGAACTTCTAAGTGTTACCGGTACAAGGCTCCTGTGCCTGATGCTTCAAAAAGGAGGCACGTGTTCAATACATCCCAGTTTGGAGTAAGGGAAGGCTTATTGATGGAGAAGGCCTAGCTCAAGAAGATGAGAGTGCCTTATGGCTTCCACAAATCCATCTCACGAGAGTCTAGAATGCCCTCGCCTGTGTGGCTCAGTGGGTTGAGCGTCATCCTGTGCATGGAAAGGTCACCAATTCAATTCCCAATCAGGGCACATACGCAGGTTGCAGGTTTGATCCCCAGTAAGGGAGTGTATGAGGATTTTTTTTTCTCTCTCTTTCTCTCTCTCCCTCTGCCTTCCTCTCTCTCTAAAATCAACAGAACCCAGCCAGTTTGGTTCAGTGGATAGAGCGTCGGCCTGTGGACTCAAGGGTCCCAGGTTCAATTCCACTCAAGGGCACGTGCCCTGGTTGTGGGCTGGATCCCCAGTAAGGAGCCTGCAAGAGGCAGCCAATCAGTGATTCTCTCTCATCATTGATATTTCTATCTCTCTCTCCCTCTCTCTTGCTCTCTGAAATAAATAAAAAATATATTTTTAAAAATAAAATAATAAAATAAAATCAATAGAAACTTTTTTTAAGAAAGCCTAGAATTCAGGCATCTATTATGTCAAGGCCAGGGAGGAGGAGCCAAGCAAGAGGAGTTCTGGAGGCTCTTGTAAATCTCCAATAAAGAATTATTATTCTGTACAAATCTACCCCCCCCCCCCACACCACCACCACCACCACCCCGGGCTTTGGGAAAGCAACCTCTGACAAGGGGCTGCTCAAGCCTCAAGCAGAATTCCTCTAGCTAATTAGCATATCGGAGGCAGGAGCTATTCGCCTGAAGGAGGTGGAAGAAATACAAGCTAGAATTGAGACCCAGAGCGGGAACATTTCATTCTGTTACACAAGGAACTCCTGCAAATATAAATAAGATAAAATCAAGTGACTCAAAAGCACACATAGGCAATGGCAATTCACAGAAAAGGAAACCCAAGAAGCCAATAAACTTATGAAAAGATGTTCAGCTTCATCAAATCGAGGGAAATAAATGCAAATTAAAACCATAATGTGATACTATCTCATTTGCAAAATCAAAAGAAGTCAGACAATACACTGAGCACTGACGAGTTCCTGGGGGAAACAGCATCGATTCCACGCCGGTTTCCGAATCCTCACAGCCACCCAAGGTAAGAAATGCGTTGCACAAAGCCACCCGTTACAAGCATGTGAAACTGACGCAAGAAGTTAATAAAACAATAATTACCCATCCAACTTGCAATGCAATTTTTTTTTATTTCCTATTCATTCTATTTCACAACTGACTGGATTGTTTTCACTACCCCCTAATGCGTTACAAACTCCAGTCTAAGAAGCACTCCTTAGAGAAACATCCACTTGCAAACAAACAAAAAAAAAAAACATGTGCAAGGCTGTTGATGGCAGCATTTTTTCCCCATCAATAGGGAGCTGGATAAATGAACTAGGTGTAATCGCCTAACGGATGACTAAGCAGTGGTTAAAATGAATGAGAGCTATACCCACCAGAGTGGAAAGATCTCAAAAGCAGTGTTAAGTGAAAAAGGAAATAACAGCTATAAAATGATAAAATTCATATAAATTTTTTTTCAAACCCGTTGAGCAATCGTGTATGTTGTTTGGACACATATGTAGTGAAAATCTAAGAACAAGACCTAGAACAGCGATGGGCAACCTTTTGAGCTTGGTGTGTCAAACTTCGCCAAAAAGCTGAGCATCACTCGGGTAGTGTGTCACTTTGAGGAAAAAGCATTATTTCGCAAATGTTTCATCCTCAGGAGCAGCAAATGTTTCATCCTCCTTGTCATCAGAAATGGCTACGCGTGTCAGTGCTGACACGCGTGTCATAGGTTCGCCATCACTGACCCAGAAGGTCCTCACCCATTCATGCTGGTAGCTGGTTCCCAGGGGCAGCAGATGGGGAAGGGGGAGTCCGTGGGAATGTCAGCTTCATCTGTAATGATGTCTCCTTCTACTTTCAGATAATTTAAGGCAATCATGGCAGAGTGCCAACATTTGTTTACTTAGGGTGGTAGATGCCTGAATGTTCAGAACAGGTCAGTCAAGCAAAGGTCTGAAGGAAGAGCGATCTAGGCCCAAAAATAGCCGTGCAAGGGCCCTGTGGTAACTGCGGTAACCATGTCTGTTCCAGGGACAGGAGAGGCCTGGGGAGGGAGAGGGGAGGAGACAGGTTAAGGGTGAGGTTAAAAAGAAATTTGGATTTTCAGTTTTACACAGGGAAGTAAGTTCATCAGATTTATATGTAAAAACATCATTCTGGTTGGGCTTTTTTTTTTTACTATTGAACAGAGTGATAAAGAAATACATTGCAGCCGAGGCCGGTTTGGCTCAGTGGATAGAGCGTCGGCCTGCGGACTCAAGGGTCCCAGGTTCGATTCCGGTCAAGGGCATGTACCTTGGTTGCGGGCACATCCCCAGTGGGGGGTGTGAAGGAGGCAGCTGATCGATGTTTCTCTCTCATCGATGTTTCTAACTCTCTATCCCTCTCTCTTCCTCTCTGTAAAAAATCAATAAAATATATATTTTTTTAAAAAAGAAATACATTGCAGGGGAAGGGAGGGAGGGTTATTGTACTAATCTCTTATTTTCTGTGTATTTGAAATTTTCCAGGAACAGAAAGGGTAGATGAGAGCAGACTGGCAGAGGTGGAGGGACAAGGTCACAGAAGGTGCTGATGGCCAGAACATGGGACAGGAGAAAACTGGCTTGGGCTGAGCTCCTAGCTACCTAGAAGTTTGGGGGCTCTGCAGAAACAGGGGGCCAAGGAGGAGCGGGCTTGGGAGTGTGGAGAAAGGGAGCTGGATTGGGGCACATTGCCAGCCAGAGGCCGGTGGCCTCCCAGGGGAGACGTTAGGTGCACAAGTCCAGAGTTCAGGGGAGAGTCAGGGCTAAGCGCCACCTTTGGGAATGACGGGCACAGGAATACTGGTTAAAAGCACAGGGCTAGATGCGATCACCTAGCAAGTGGGTGTAGCTAGAGAAGAAAGGAGGGCCCAGGACTGAGCCAGGGATCTCCTACCTGGAGGTGGAGGAGGAGGCTGCAAAGCAAACAGAAGGAGCAGCTTCTGGGGTGGGAGGTGAGCAGAAGGAAAGGAAGTTGCTCTCTTGTCCCCCCAAACCTCACCATCTGCCTGTCAACCACAAGGCAGCCCCTCCATGGCAGCCCCTGAACCAAACCCCAGCCTGGTAGCCACACTCCTCGTGGCCCGGGCCCTGCACACATCAGCAGCCACACCTGCATATCAGAGACACACAGCGTTGGCGAACACATTCACACACACCCCAGGAGCAAGCGCCGTGGCTGGCACCAGCAGCCATTCATTCCCTTCTCCCTCCTTGCTGAAGGCAGCCTTCCCTTCCCACACGGAGCCAGGAAATGCCAGACCACACTTTCCCAGCATCTGGGGCTTCTGGAAAAATACTCACCACCACCAGCACCCAAAGACAAAGAGAGAGACCAGGAGACAAGGCCCTGGCCTGCCTCGGGGCTCTGCATGTGAGGACTCACGAATGCCTGAGCTGCTGCCACCCTCTTGTGACCAGAAGTTGCCGACAGAGCAAACCCAGCGTGGCAGACAAGAGAACGGAGCTTGGGTCCGTGGTGAAATCAGTGGGCCGCTGGGCCCACCTGGGTACGGCTGACCCCTGGACTTCTTGTAAGAAAACGTAGCAAACCCTAGTATTTAAGTGACCTTAAGGGGGGTTTTTGACACTTGCATTCAGATGCTTCCTCACACACGCCCCTCACAGCCTGGCCCCTGGAAGTCGTGCTGTCTCCCAGGACTCATGCCCACCAGCATCACCATGTCTTGACCTGACAGGCCCTCATCCTCATAGTCTCCTCAGCACCCACGGCCATTGGCCTTTGGCTTGTACATCTGTGAGACTGGACAATAGTTTTGAAACGTGAACTGCTGCTTTTACCACCTCTCCTCACCCCCAAACTATTTTGTGGCCCAGCCCTTCTCCCCACGGTGGTGGCAGCTTGACCAGGTGTATCCACTGCCTCAGGAGAGCAGCATTTTCAGCAAATGACAGAAAACACTGTTGGGTTCCAAAAGCTCAGGACCCGAAGGAAATGAGGATTAGAGGAAACAAAAACACTTCATGAGTCAGAGAAAAGCTTCCTGCCCCAAAGCTGGCACAGGTTCCTGGGCTCAGGAGGGAAATAAATGGAGTGGGCTGTGTGGAGAGAGAAGTCAAGGGGGGCCCAGGGTCCACCCACAGAAGGAGTAGAGCAGTGAGGGGCAACCTTTTGAGCCTGGTGTGTCAAACTTCGCCAAAAAAACTGAGCATCACTCGGGTAGTGTGTCACTTTGAGGAAAAAAATATTATTTCGCAAATGTTTCATCCTCAGGAGCAGCAAATGTTTCATCCCCGGCATGCGGCCGCCTCAGCGGCCGCGTGTCATCAGAAATGGCTACGCGTGTCAGTGCTGACACGTGTGTCATAGGTTCGCCATCACTGGAGTAGAGCAACATCCAGAGACCACCAGCCCTCACTGGTGTCCCTCATGGCAAGTCTCATCTGCCACCAGGGCCCGGGCCATCTTTGTAGGAGCCGTGTTGGTGCCCACAAACTGTGCAGCCCCCGTCAGTGAGCGGACACCACTGAGAGACTCAGAGGTCAGCCATGCAGGCATCCCCAGGACCCCCACCAGGCCTTCCCTGGAGCAACCCCAGCCGCCCTCTGATGGTCCAACAGGACTGCCTTTACTGGGGTCATCCACCTTACACTCCTCACTACCACGTCTCCATAGCACCCACACACTCCCCGCGCCCCACCCCAAACAAAGGAGTGGCTCTGGACGCCTCGTCAGGGGTGTTGGCTTGGAAGGAAAGCCTACACGTGGACACTGAGGAGATAGTGAACAGAGCCTGAACAGAAGAACTCTCCTCCCCCGGGTTAGAGTCGGGCTGTTTCTGACTCAGCTCTGTGACTCCGATGCCCAACCCAGGGCTTATAAAACAGGAGATGCACAATAAATATTTATTGGCCTAAATGAACTGTGAGGCTGCAGAGCTGGGACCCATACAGTCAGCTGGCTGAGCCAGCCTCCATCCCAGCCTCCCACTCGCCTTTCAGTGAGGGCTCAGACGTGGTCATGTGACCCATTTTGGCCAATAGGATAAACCAGAAGTCATGGGGTGGGGTTTCCAATAAGCTTTTGTGATGACAAATACAGTCAGCTGGCCTAGCTTTTTGTCCTTTCCCCTTAGTCCTGTCTGGAGGTGTAGCAGCCAAGACAAGGTGACAGCGGTGAGGACAAAGGCCTCCATGCAAAAGGTGGCAGAGAGAAGATGACAAAAGCCCGGGTCCCTGAGGGCATAACTGAACCCCAGACCCTGCTGTCCAGTCTCAGCTCCCTTTTTCAGAGCAGTAAATCTCTAAGTCACTGCCATGCGGGTGTCCTTTTATTTGCAGCTGAGCACAGAAGATTCACACATATTCAGCATACACCTTTGGACTAAGACAGATTTTGATGTAGATCCACTCCCCCAAAACTGCTCTTACCAAAGTCACTACATGAACTAAAGGAAATGACAACAGCTATTGTAACAGACAAATCCTTAAATCTCAGTAACTTAGCACAATGAAAGTTTATTTCTTGTTCATGTTGTTAACCTAAAAATAAAGGTTAGGCAACAAGGGAGAGGCAACAAGCAATTATTTGACATCCAAAAGATAGCTACGCAAGAAGCTGTCGACCTAAAAATGTCCAAACATGTAGGGAATTTTTATAAGGACTTATTTGAGCAAAATTGACAGCATAGGCCAGGAAGCAAGATCTCAAATGCCTCCCAAAATGGCAGCATGCAGTTTCTTATATGCATTTGATATGAAGGATGGAACATAAGGAGGATTACAGGAGGGTAGGAAAAAGCAAGATGGGGATGGGATTGCAGGTTAATGAGATTATGTCTTAGCTTGAGGTGGTCCCCTTTAGAAGGAGGGTCCTGACGTGAAAGGGTGGCTACATATTAAGAGCCTCTGAAAGGGGGCATTTTAAAGGCATGTTAACCTGCTTACATACACAGAGACAATGGACAGGGCTTGCTTAAAGCAAAGATAAGCCTTTTACTAAGGAAGTTATTCCTGGGAGGTGACTATGCACCATGACCTGCACAGTTAGGAATTTATGCTCACAACACCCTGTGATGTTACATTCCACAGAACCCCTTTTTTTTTCACCCACAGAGCTATTGTAAACTGATTTAGGCAGAAACTCATATAGTGTCCAATCAGGAGGTGAAAGCAAGGGGTATTTATGAGAAAGGGAAGGGGAATAATTACATGAACCAAAGGAAGGAGTTTCTATAGGTGCAAATAAGCTAACATAGTGATGCTAATACTAAAGAATGTCTTTAATTTTCAGTCCAGTAGTCATAATGTCTGCTTTTTTTTTTATTTTATTAGCTTTACAAACAGTTGTTTGGAATGCAATGCTGCTTTAGGCCCAGTCCAAAGGTTATTTTGCCTACTTTTAATACGCCAAAGGTTTGAGTAGTAAGACCTTCGAGGCAGTTACTCTGGGATGGTCGCTCCAACTCCAAAAAGTAGCTCTGCTTATTTTATTTTTCACGATGTTACAGTCCAAGGCAGACCGATGGAGAGGGCACTGCTCCACACAATCATTTAGGGTCACAGACGCCTTCATCTTGTAGCCCTACTGTCCTCTGGGTGCTTGGGCCCACTTCATAGAGAATCATATAGTGGTTGTTTTTTATTGTCCAGGTCTAGAAATGGAATACTTCAACCCCTGTTAAAGAACACAGTTAAACCAAGTAAGCTGAAGATCTAATTGGCTTTATTAAGTGGTTCATGAATGGAGCAGCATCCCATCCATCAACTAGAAGGACACTTGGATGAGTTGTATGAAAGGAAAGAGGTTTTTTGTTTATTTTTTCCAAGCTCACCTGAGCTGGGTATTGTAATGATGTCATAACAAGGTTTTGTTACGGGCAACGGACCAGGTCTGGAGCAGGTCTGCCTTGAGCCAGCCTATAGTGTGTGGGTTCTTAACTTCACGCAGGGAAGATTTCATAACACAAGTTCGGTGATTTTGAGTACGTTTATTAAAGCTGGGGACAGTGACCCAAGGAAAGGCTTGGGATAGAAGGAGCTACAGGAGAGAGACTAGGCGGGGCTGCTCTGGCTCTCAGAAATGTTATGGGAAAGAACTGGGCCAAGACTGCTTGAGCTCACAGGTTTATGACCGCTGGGCTTCGGACTATGATCAGGTAAACCCGCCGGGGTCCTCCGCCCCCCAGAGAAAAGGGGGCCTTGGGGACAGGTTCAAGGGTTTACCCCGAGAGGAGCTGCTGCTGCCCACTGCTCCCCTGGTTGCAAGTTTCATGGGGTCCCTTAGAGCTTAGGAGATGAATGCCTGTGAGGAAAGGGAAAGGAGTGGGTGGGCTCCCAGGAGGGAGTTTGCTCTGGGCCCTTCACCTTGAGGGTTTTAAAGGCTGAGAGATTTAGGGGAGGATCTCAATAGACTATTCATCAGCGTTTCCAAGTGTGCCCCTTCAAGGCCTTGGTCTCCCACTGATGGGTCAGCACAAGGGGTCATTAGCCCTGGCATGGCCACCTGGTTTTGTTGCTTTTCTGGGCCTGGACCTGAAATACAACTGAAACCTAGATGTTATCTCTAGGCAGGAAAGATGATGTGTTTAAACCACATGACCAGCCCAGAGATAGGAAAGGTCAGGGGTCTAAACCACACGATCAGTGATACGCCAGGGGATGTGATCAGTGATAATGGCCACCCTGGGGGCGAGGTCCGGCTCCAGTTTTGCTTGTTGTTGGCTCCCTCTCTCCGCCCAGAGAAGTCTGGGGCTCCCACTGCCTAAAAGCTCATGGCTTTTTAGGAAGCACACAGGACGTCGGAGCCGAGGGCAACCGGAAACCCACCTACTCAGCCACCTAGAAAATATTGCAAACGAGTCTTCCTGGGCTGGAGGCGGGCCAAAACTTTGAGCCCATTGGCTGATGGTGGAGGGGCGGACTGCCAGCGACTTTTTTGATTGGGTAGTTTTTCTTAGAAGACAGCCAATCGCGGGCGGCGGGGGCGGGGCCAGGCGAGCACGCAGACCCGTTGGGAGTTCAGCGCCCCGCCTCCCCGCGGTCCGAGCGGAGGTAAGTTCTGACCGCCCCCCCCTTCACTCTCCCCACCGCCGGGGAGACCTTTTGGCCCAGGAAACCCGCTCACGGCTGCGGGGGTCCGAGCAGGCCCGCCCTCCCGCTGCTGGAACCCCTTCTCCAGCCCTGAACCGCAGGTGTCCGTTCCCTGCTCAGTGTCCCCGCCTGTGGAATGGGCGTGTGCGGTGCCCGGAGAGCCTCTGCTCTGCCAGGCGGATGGGAGAGGTGGGGGGGTGGAGGTTGCGCTGGACCTCAGGATAGGGAGGCCTTTTCCCAGCAGGAGGATGGCTCAGGAGGAGGGCGGAAGCCTGTCCAAAGTGCGGGCGCGGGTCGGGGCCTCGCATGGCATCACCGACCTGGCCCAGAAGCTGCACTTTTATGACCGCTGGGCTTCGGACTATGATCAGGTAAACCCGCCGGGGTCCTCCGCCTCCCTTGCTCGCCCAGCCTCAGTTTACCTATCTGTACACCGGGAATAGATAGCCTTGCACCCCAGGGCGGCTTGTGAGAATGAAGTGAGACCTGGGCACAACCTTGCAGCCGGGTTCCCTCTCGAACTGCCCCCTCTTCTGCCCACCCACCTCAGCCCTGCCCCTGCCCTCTGACCAGCCCCATCACTCCACAAGGGCAGCCCCTAGAGATCAGGGGCCAAGACCTCCCTCCCCACTTTGGGACTGCAGCCCAGGCAGAAGGACTGCCTGCCTAAGGAGGTGCCATTGAAGGGCCACTATGGACTAAGCACAGAGCACTGCCTTGGCCAGCAGAGCAGGTCTCAGCAGTGGGCTGAGAGGATAGCACCTCATGCCTGTCTCCTCTCACTGCAGTCCCGGCTACACACACACACACACAACACACAGACACACACACACACACAGCTTAGCCTGGCTGACTCCTAGACCACCCCACACTGAGGCCCCTCAAACACTAGGACACAGGGTGGTAGTCAGCTCAGCGCTCTGTCCCCAGGATGTGGCTGCCCTGCAGTACCGTGCCCCCAGCCTTGCAGTGGACTGCCTCACCCAAGCCCTTCCAGGCCCACCCCAAGCCGCCCTGATCCTGGATGTGGCCTGTGGCACCGGACTGGTGGCTGCCGAGGTGAGGCCTGCCCAGATCCCCTGCCCTCTTTGAAGCCCCCACTTGCTCAAATTTCTTGCCAGCCTGGCCCCAGATTCCCTGGTTCCCAAACACTTGGGCTACATCCACTGCAGAGCCCACTGCTCTCCTTAAGGTGCAGGGACCCCTCTGGGAGGTGGCAGGTGTGAACTGTGACAGCCCGCCCACCCCAGCTGCAGGCTCGAGGCTTCCTCCGGCTGCATGGAGTGGACGGGAGCTCAGGGATGCTGGAGCAGGCCCGGGCCCGCGGCCTCTACCAGCGCCTCAGCCTCTGCACCCTGGGCCAGGAGCCTCTGCCCAGCCCTGAAGGTACTTCTCTTGCCACGTTTCCGTCCCCCTTGCTGAGCCCTCCATGAGCCCCCTTCTCTGCTGAGCCTTCATTCCCCTCTGCGCCCCCCCAGTGCCTCACTAAGACCCCCTCTGAGGTCCCGTGAGCCCCTCTCTGAGCTCTCCGTCCCATGATCTGACCTCGGACCAGAATTGGGCTAACCTGCCATATCCCCCACGGGATCTGGGTCCTGCAGACACTAGAGGTTGGCCTGGTCCCTCCCCAAACCCACCATGGATACCATCCTCCAAGGTAGTCTGAGGCCACACCGAAGACAAACCACCACACCACATCTGCACTCTTCACACAGGGACCTACGACGCAGTGCTGATGGTGGGTGCCCTCAGTGACGGCCAGGTGCCCTGTAGTGCGATACCTGAGCTCCTGCGAGTTACCAAGCCAGGTGAGAAGCAGCCCGACCAACCCCCCACACACCTTCCCCTCTCCACACCCAAAGACTCAAGCCTCAGAATTCCTGCCCTCTGGGCTCCATCATCAACCAAGTGGCATGGTCTCGCCTAGGGTCACACAGCCTCGCCTAACATCCCAGCCACCAGCTGCTGAATGCTGACCCAGGCAAACAAGCAGGGCAGACAAGTGGCCTCCTTGCCTCTTATTCATTAGGCAACCAGGAGTAACTCCACTCTCCTCTCTGTAGGCATAGGCCCTTCCTAATAGGATTACCATGATAATTGGGTGAAATAATATATCTAAGGCCTTTGCTTTAGCCTGGCTTGAAGTCTCGGTTCAGTTCCCTCATCTTCCAGCTTCCTCACTAACTCATGGATGACTGTTAGATGAATCATTCTTTCCTGGTCTCAGTTTCCTCCTCTGTGAAATGGGGCTAATGCATTGCTACTATGTGTCTTGCCCTGTGCTGGCCTCTGCCCTGAGGAGAAAGAATACACCCTGCCCTCTGGGCTCCATCACCAACCCACCACGTCCCTGCTTCCCAAACACTTGGGCTACATCTTCAGTAGGGCCCAGGGGAGAAAGACCAGGGCTGGGATGGGGAGTAGGAGCAGTCCACACAGGGACACAGCCTAAGTGAAGTTACAGGCAGAGTGGAGTCTGAGGGTCATGAGGCCCTGACGTGGCTGCAAGACAGGACCAGGAATCCCCAAAGGTTCCCCTGTCACAGCAAGATTGCATCTCCCTGGAGGGGCGCAGCACAGGCTGTGGCTAAGCCTGGGCAGGTCTGGGCAGGCCTCGGAACCATGGAGGCTGACAGATGTAGGGACATTGGTGTGGGGTCAGAGAAAGAGGTAGTGATTGGGCTCAGGACAGGAAACTCCCATTGCCTGAACCCGTAAAGACCAGGCCTCAGAGCCCAGCCTGTGCTTACCAGACCCCTCAGCTGGCCAGAGCCCTGTCTGCCTGCCCACATGGCACAGGCTCCCCCTTCAGAGTCCTTCCTCTCGGCCCCTCTCCACCAGCAAGCCCTGCTTCTCCTCACCCCTTCCTCCAGGAAATCTTTCGGACACCAGTATCTAAGTGCATCCGAGCCTGCACTGGGCATGCTGTGGGTGCCCCGAAAAGGTTTGAAGGGGTGAAATCATTCATTCGTGCAGCCAGTGCTTACTCACTGCACTGGCCTTTCTGAGACAGGGTAATTAATGAACCCCACTCTGCAAGCGAGAAACTGAGACTCGGGGAGGTGAAGGGACATGTCCAAGGCCATGTGCTTCCTTCCTGTGCCTCCGGACACAGCCATATCCTCCAGCAGAGGCGCTGGGTGAGTGGTGAGGATGGGGCCCCCTCTGTCCAGAGAAATAAGAATTCCCAGCATAAAGGATACTTGGGCCCTAAAGGGTACATAGGAGGCATTCAAGCTGGAGAAGCAGAAGTGATTCCTGAAGGTGGAAATGGTGAGCCCCAAAGGCTTGGAGATAAGAAAAGGCTGGCCTGGGGGTAAGCTGGGAGAACTCATGTCCTTGAGGGCACCCTTGGCGACATGAGCCAGAAGGAAAGGGGACCACTAACCTGGAACTTTGGCTCCGGCCTCTCACCTCCCTTCCCCCCATCCCTCCCCAGGTGGGCTGGTGTGTCTGACCACCAGGACCAACCCCTCCAACCTTCAATACAAGGAGGCCCTGGAGGCCACCCTGGACAAGCTGGAGCAGGCCAGGGAGTGGGAGCGCCTGGTGGCCTGGCCTGTGGACCGGTGGGAACTGGCTACCACCAAGCTGGAGGTGGTGCCTGGCACTTCTGACGGCGATGGCTTCATCTCTGGCATTGTCTACCTCTACCGAAAGCGGCAGGTGGCCCAGGTTGAGGAAGTAAGGCCCAGTGCTCAGCCCCTAACTGGCCTCTGACCTTCCAGGTGACTTCATCCAGGCCCGTCCTCGGGCCTTCTGTACTTCATCTGTAAAACGGGCCACTGCACCAACCCTGCTTCTCAGGAAAGCTCTGCCTATTAAATGAGTCCCAGAAGGGGCAACAGGATTCTGACTCTGCAGTTCTCTCACCCAGGGAAAGAGTGACATCGTCCCTGTGGAGGACAGAAGTGAAAAGAGGCTCCAACCCTGGTTGTCCCTGAGCCAGACCCGATAGGGCCAAAGATGGGACTTGATGACTCTTCCCCAGGCTGATGGGCCCTCTCACCTCTAACTCACCAAACAGGAAACCTGCACGCCTGCCTCTGGGCCTTGGCCAAACACTTTCACCTGTCCAGGACTGGGTTTCTTTATCTCCAAAGAGATCGGAACTCAGGGTGAGGCTTGGAGGTTGCCCCATGAACAGGGCTGGTAATCATTCCTCCAAGCAGGTGGGGAGGCTTCAGCGGGGGAGGAGGCTCCGAGCTGGGCCTTCAGGATGAGCAGGATCCAGAGGGGTGGGGAAAGGGAAAAGGACATTCCAGGCCCAAGGCAGGGAAAGCCTGAGCAAAAGCCAGGAGGAAGAGTGAGCAGACCAGCCCGGCTGCCCAGACTGAGTTGGGACAAACAGGGAGAGATCAGGCGGCCCATTCACTAGGTCTGGATGTCCCCATCAGCCCTCCCTCCCAAAGTCCCCAACACCTCACCAGGGTTCTGGGCACACACTTTCCTGTACATGGGCTTCACCCGCTAATAATTGAAGGGCTTGAACAAGGTGATTACAAAGGTCAGGCCAGTTCCAAGTTTTGTGTGTTGTTGTTTTTTACGAAACCAGTTTTTTAAGTTCCCAACCAGGCTAGACACTGTGGTCCTACCCCTCGCTGACCCCCTCCACCCCCTGCCCTGCCCACCCACGGCTGAAATCAGAAACATACAGAGTCTTCCTGTGCACAGGTCTCATTTATTGTAGAAAATAATAGTAATTACCGTGACAAATAGATCTTATATTACAAAACAAACCACAGAGGAGGCAGGAAAAAGCCCCAGGATGAAGGCCAGAGTAAGACTGTTCCTCTGCCTTCCCCAGGCCAGCCAGTGACCTTGACATTGGCAGATCGAAGTGGCCAGTTTCAAGGGGCCCAGGGTTCTCCTGCTGAAGCCACTGAGGCTACAGGGTGGGCAGCCAGGGCTGCCTCTACAGCCCCCTCCCCCACCACTACCCAAACCAGTTTGTAGCACCTTCACCCCTCCCTTCTAAACCCGTCCGTCAACTCTGCTCCGTAGGCAGGTGGGTGGGTGAGGCCCCAGCCATTCTCATGGCCACAGGGTTTCCACAGAAGGCACTTGGAGGGAGTGGGGATGATCAAAGAACAGTGGCCAACACGGGCATTGGCAGGGCACCCAGTCAGAGATCCCAAGTAGAGTCAGGGCTGAGCCGTCCTGGCCAGCAAGAGTCAGCTCCCCGCTCCACTGCCATGCCCGTTTGCTGCCCCCCCACCCCACCCCCTCCCCGGCCCCCGTGTCCATATCCATTCAGAGGAAGGTGGCTAGGAAGTCTTTCAGTCCGTCCTCGGAGTGTAGAGGAGGCCTTAGGAAGGTATCCGAGAGGGCCAGAAGGGGCTGAGGGCTGCTGGCCAATGTCCTGTCTCAGTCCCTGCTTGCCCATCCCCCAGCAGCGTGCGGGCCACGGCAGGGCCATCCTGGGGTTAGAAGCTGCGCTGAGCTCAGTCCAGGGAGAAACAAAGTCAACAGAGTCGAGCAGTGGCACCTTACACGTAGTTGCTGGCGGGGGCGGAGCGGGCGGCAGAATACTTGGCCGAGTAGGGTTTGTCAGCACGGGGCGGGCAGTTGCAGCAGAGCAGGGCCCCGCCAAGCATCATCAGGCCGGCAGCCGCCCAGCCCACGTAGAGTGAGGCCCCTATCTCCCGCTTCTGACCAGAGGCCACCAGCGGGTTGTAGAAATCGCGGATGATGGTGTTGGCCGTCCAGGACACGGGCACCATCACCAGCAGGCCGGCCAGGATGAACACCACGCCCGCCACGATCATGATCTTGGCTTTGCTGCTCTCGTCCTCCACGCAGTTGGTGCACTTGCCACCCATCACGGACAGCAGCACGCCTATCACAGCCACGACGATGCAGATGACGATGAGGGCGCGGGCCGCCTGCAGGTCCTGCGGCAGCGCCAGCATAGAGTCGTACACCTTGCACTGCATCTGGCCGGTGCTCTGCACCACGCAGTTCATCCACAGGCCCTCCCAGATGGTCTGCGATGTGACGATGTTGCTGCCGATGAAGGCCGTGACCCGCCACATGGGCAGCGCGCAGCTCAGGATGGCGCCCAGCCAGCCCAGCACGGCCAGCGCAATGCCCATCACCTGAAGCCCCATGGAGGCCATCGTTCCGCGTCTGCTGGGGTCTAGGACCTGGAAGTCTTTGGGGATCTGGCCCTGGGCGCTGTAGAAATCCAAGTGCTGAGGATGGACACTCGGTGTCCACAGGGAGGCCTCTCACTGCGAGTCCAAGGCGAAGGCAGTCGGAGCAGCTACGAATGTCTCTCCCAGGAGTCAGACGCCAGCTCAGGGAGTGTGACCAGACAGACCAGTTCCTTCCAGCCGACAGCTGCTACTCGCACTCACGCTGGAGCTTGGGGCGGTTATATTGCTCTGTGGAGGGGCGGGGATAGAGGGAGGGGTTTCAGTCCCTGGGGCCTTTCCCTGACCAGTTTCTCTGGATTCCTGAGCCCAGGCCAACAAAGGCACTTTGCCTCCCCAGCTCTGGGCCCCTGAGTCACAATCTCATAGGAAACTGCCCTCTCCCCCATGCTGAGGTCAGACACTGAGTCATAGCTCCCCTGGAATTGCACAGAACAGGGGGGCAAGGTTTGGGACCTGAAGACCAGGGTTCCCCCACCCCGGGGCTCCCTCATTCCGGGCTCAGTTGGTGGGACTGGGGTGGTGACCCTCAGGAAGGATGCAGGTGAGAATGAAGTCCGAGGAAAGTCAGAGCAGCCCCGCTTTGATTACTGTTGTTGAGTCCTTATCACCTGCATTGATGGCCTGATCACTACTCATTGACCTTGTGTTTGCCTCACCGTAGTCTCCACATTGACCTAATGAGGTCAGCTTGGGGAATGAGGAGCTGGGGGCCAGGAACCCTGGGTCCATCACCCACCCTCCCCATCTCGCACTGTCACCACTGGCTTCCCAGCCCTACCAGGTTTGGGGGCTTGGAAGTGATGCCATTTTGGCCAAAGAGAGAAGGAAGCCCATCCACACACACACACACACACACACACACACACACATGGAAATTTCAGCCAGTGGGCTTCATTCCTGCCAGGCTGACCTGCTTGGCCAGAACTAGGTAGAGGAAGTCACCAAGAGCAAGCCATGGGCCAGACCCCGGGGACATCAGCCCAGCAAATGGGTGTTTACTCTGTGAAGACACACAGAGCGGTCCTGGATGGGAGCAAAGTCCCGTGAGACTTCAAAGGGAGAGAAAACTCAGACCAGGGTGGAGGTGGGGTTCCGAGGAGGAGGCTTGACAGGGAAGGGGCGCTGATTTCTTGGGTTATACTGCGGAGGGCTCTGATGACAGAAAGCGTCATGAATGGGTCCCCCTGGAGTTGTGCAAGGCGGCAGAACTGGGTGGAGGAGGACATCCGGGGAGAGAGAACATCGAGAGCAAAGGTACCCCAAGGTAGGAAAATGTTCTGGGAACGCGGAATCCAGTCTGACGGAGTCTGAGGGTGGGGGGAGGGGCTCGAGTGAAAGGGCCAGAAACCTCTGCTTTCTAAGCCCCAGGGCTGTACACAGAAGCACGGGATGAGCCAGGGCACCGGGTGCCAGTTGGAGGATTCCACACACCTTTTAGAAAGGTGTCTCTGGGAACAGGGGGGAGGTAAAACAGGGCAGGGAATCCAGGATCAGGAAGGACCTGGTTCAAGGCAGGGGGCTTAAGGGGCCTAGAGGAAGGGAGCACTGTAGGGGTGAGAGGGTATCTGAGGTCCATCCCAGCTGGATCCAGGGAACCCCTGATCTACATGGCCATGGAACCCCTGATCTACATGGCCTGTTTCTCTTCTCCAGCTTGCTGAGGGGACGTGGGGAAGGACGCCTCGGGGGGCCAGGGCTCTACTATGTCCCTGAGCGCCCGGCGTTGTCCAGCATCTTGCATGGCACCCTGGGGTGACTGATTCTGGTGAGACGTGAGGGCCTTGAGCTTCCTGCCAGAGGACCAGTAAGCAGGCGTGATTTGGGTTGAAGCCATCGGTGAGCCCTCCGCACATGGGAGGCCCTTGAGACACCGGATGAACCGCAAGGCTGGCTGGGACAATCTAGCATAATGAGGGGGTTGAGGTCTTCTATCGTGTCCCCCCCGATGAGGCTGGGGGCTCCTGGAGGACACAAGCAATAACTGACTCCACCTCAGAGCTCCCACGGGCGTTGACTCATAGTAGGTGCTCAGTTAATGCTCCAGGTGGTCAGTCATGCAGAAGTCAGTCTCCTCATTCCCAGCGCCTTTCCCCACTCCCCACACCTCCCCCCCCCACACACACACACACCAGAACACACACCAACACAAACGGATGGTTTCTACCTGGACCACGCCTCCCAGGGTTTACCTTACAAGGCTCTGAGGAACAGTACACACTGAGGCATGTGAGCTGAACAGCAGAGATAACTGCCCTTCAAGATGGACAATAAGTAATTTCCTGCAATGACTTCATCACAGCCTCCCTGTCGGTAAGCAGGGCAGGGAATCTTACTGCCTTTGCACCGATGGGTAAACTGGGACGGCAGGGGCTCGCCCAGGATGTGGTGGGCACCTTACCCAGGTGTTCCTTATCTGTTGTCCCAGCCCTTCAAGCTTTCCGATTGCAGAAGGGAGTTGGCCAGATGGCCAGAACATCCTCCCCCATCCCGCACTTCCTGCTGTTGTTCTCTTGGGACACAGCCAACTGACACTTGGAAAAGCAGGAGTGGGGGAGGGGAAGCATGCAGGCCCTGTAACTTTTCACCTGTGGCCCAACAAAAGTGACTAAGAAGCTGTCCTTCCCTGCTCAGCCCAGCCAAGCACAGCAGGTGTGGGGGAGGGACAGAGGCCAGGGGAGGGCAGGTGCCGAAGGGGTAAGGCAAAGGGCAGGCCCAGGCCAGGGGAAGTCTGTGGGGAGCTCAGGTGTAAAGGAGGTGCAGGAGGCAGTCCGGGGAGCCGTGAGCAGCTCTGCACATGAGTGGAGCTGGAGAGACAATTGTTGATGCTTGATTTATTACAGGAGCCACACTGGCTGGGTCCCACCCACCTGCAGGAAAAATACCAGCCAAGCCAAGACATTTTTCCTACCCTCACTCTGGCTCCCTGAGCCTGGCCTCCCAACAGCGCAGATAACCTTTTACTTTATAATGTGTCTGCCATCCATCACCTTTGCTCTGGGGCAGAGGGGGCAGGCTTAGCACGTATTTCTTTTTCTTTCTGCCAACATACACTGCATAGTCATATGCCAATGGAACTGTATCATGCATGCTGGGTTTTACCCAGGACAGCTCTCTCCCCCACAGACCGGGGCACCCATCCCTGCCCACCCCATAGCCATCTTATCAGCCCTGTGATCTCGGAGAAGCCAGTGCCATTTCTGAGCCTCACTTTCCCGTGTAAAATAAGGACATGACCACCACTCCCTAGCTAAGGCAGATGTGAAATGAGAGGAGGATGTGAAAAATGCTTTGTGAGCTGAAAATGTTTTACTATCATGAGGAGGAAGGAGCTCAGTTTGAGTCACAAAGCAGCCACCTCTCGGCTCTGGTCCTGCTCACACCAGGTGAGAGCTAGGACTTCTCGGACCCCTGTCCCCAGAGCCCCTGGGGCTCAGCCAAATCCTGATCACAGCACAGCACACACCTCCGTGCCCTGCACTCAGCTCCTTGGGTGCCCCTGGGAAAGGTGCAAATAAATTCCCCCATCCAGCCCTGAGCCCAGAGCCAGTGCTGGGCCTGCCAGACCACCCCAGGGTAGCCAGAGGAACCCCAGAACCTGAAGTGAGGCAGGGGGAGCAGGGAGCAGGGTGGGAAGGAAGTCTCCTGTCTGGGGCCTGGGATGGACCCCTCTGAGAGGTAGGGGAGTGACCGAGTAGATTCAGGTCTCCGGAACTTTATTCTTTATCTTCTGGGAATGGAAGACTAGGGGGAGCCAGCGCCAACTTAAAGTTATTCCTCCCCACCAGATATAATGTTTTGATCCTTATAATATCAGAAGGAAATAAATATTACAGATATATTTAAGGATATAATAAATATCTTTTTAAATTTTTATTGAGTTTTAGAGAGAGAGGAAAGAAGAGACAGGGAGAGAGAAACACTGATTTCTTGTTCCACTTATTTATGCATTCATTTGTTGATTCTTGTATGTGCCCTGACCGGGGATTGAACTCGAAACCTTGGTGTATAGGAATAATGCTCTAACCAACTGAGCTACCAACCAGGGTGATGTCTTTATAAAATTGGGGGAGCGGGGGGAAGCAGTCTCACTCTCAGCTAAAAAATTAGTCTAGCTGGAAGTTGGTCCAAAACTATTTATTTTTGCAGAAGTTCACTAACATCTCAGACCACAGACACAAGTTAAAAATCCTGTTCTTTTTTAACCAGTGACAATGCCAAGATGTTTAAAAAAAATTAATTTCAGTAAATAATTTGCAAGGGGCTGTCATAATCGTCTGTGAGTGTAAAGAATGTGTCACCGGGTCACTTCAGAGCCATCTCCCTGACTTGTTCCGAAGGAGGATCTCCTGGAATCTCATAGCAAACAGGCAGTCAGCTTCAGAGTTTCAGACCCGCTGGTATGGACCGGCCACCTCCTGCCTGGCTCTGGAAGCGATGGGAGGGGCTGGGCCCAGGCTGGGACTTCCAGAATCTACGGGAGGATGTGGTGACTCCTTTGTGGCTCTCCTCTGAAATAACCCCAGTCCTCCCTGGATTCAGTCCCAGCTCTGCCACTTCCAATTAGGTGACATTGGGCAATAGAATTAAACTCTCTCAACAATGTCCCCATCTGGGTAAGGAGGATGACACCTCCCTCCCAGGTTCTGGGAAGCTCCGATCAGACCGGGAGCTGGGCTCTCCGGCCACTGAGATTCCTCTGGCCTCCTTCACAAGGGGCCCGGCAGGCCCAGCACAGGCTCTGGGAAGCCACGGGCCCTGGGCTCAGGAGTGGAGGTCCGGGGTCCTAGGCTAAGCAAGTAGCCCCGGAGCCTCAGCCAGCAGCCAGCCCCGTGGCCTTCCTCTCACTTGGCCCCAGACTGGGTAATGGCAGACCTGATTACACAGGAGGCCTGGCCGCCCAGCTGGCCAGACTGGCTGAGCCGGTGCTGCCCCCAAGCTGGGCCCCACGTGGGCTGAGGGAGAGGGTGGAGGTGGGGTGGCCACAGCTGGGGAGTCTCCAAGGAACAGAAGCAAGGCCACACTACTGCCTGCTGGCTGGAGTCCCACCGTCCAGGCCGACAGGGGCCTCTGGGGACAGGACAGAAGGACAGGGCATGCGTTCAGGGAGAGGGAACAGCTGAGTGAGGGGTTGGGAGCTCAGTGAATGGGCTTTGAGAGGGGCTCAGACAGGTGAAAGGGGAGGAGACTTAAAGAGACGATGGGACTGAGTGCATCCAATTTCAGCTTCTGTCTGGTGGTTTCAAAAGCCCTGTATTCACCCATGACCTTGGCTGTCCTCGCCATCCCACCCAGCTGCCCAGCCCTTCCCAGGCCACTCCTAGTTCTCAGAGAGGTCCATCCCGGGCCCCAGACATGAGACCTCCTTCCCACCCACCCCGCTCCCTGCTCCCCCTACCTCACTCCAGGGCAGTCCTCCTCTCCGATGGTCGTGTCTTCTGAAAGGTTTTCGACGCAGGAAACAAGACACAGAGTCCAGGCGATGGAAAGGGGGGAGGTTTTAATCTTGCGCTCCCGGGCGAAACTCACCGGTCCGAGAGTGGGCCAGGGAAGTTGGCGCCTAAACGGGGGCATAGGTACTTCCTTTATACAGCTGTTTAGTGAGGGGAGGGTGGAGGGCATGAGAGGTGTGGAATTCCTGCCTCGGAAGACTGGCAAGGGTCTAGGAAGGCGCCAGTTATCTTTGTCACCATCTACCTTGCGGATGCTTGTATGGCTGTGGACTTCCCCCCTGCCTCGACCTAACATCTCCAACTTTCCAGACGCAGTGGAAGGAGAGCCCTGAAGGCCAGGAGAGCCCTGAGGACCTTCCAATCTGATGGCATAGTCAGGTCTGCCCAGCCCCTCCCTCCCCAGCTAGGGAGGCGTCCTTTCATCCTCTCTCAGTCCGTTGGTTAGCACACGTTTTTAGAGAACCTGCTATGGGCCAGGCACTTGGCGAGGTGCCTTCGTGTTAAAAGAAGTCATTTTGATCTTACCACAAAACCATGTAGGGCTTTATCATTCCCATTTCAGAGATGGGAAAACTAAGGCTCTGCTTGCTGATGTGACATTCCAGGGCCACCAGAATAATAACCAAAAAAAAAAAAGGAAAGTCCCTGACGCTGGGGCTTTTCCTCTACACCCGCACTCTCATTCATTACTCTTCACTTGTTTCTTCTTTCATTCTTTCACAAAGGATGTGCTGAGGACCTGCCCTGGGCCAGGCCCAGGGCTGGGCATGGAGCTCAGCAGGGAATAAGGCTGGCGCCTGCCCTCGAGCCCCTACCTCACCATCTAAATAGACAATTCCTGACACCAGAGAAGCCAGGTCTGTGTGAACTCTGGAGAGGAAACAGCTCCACCTGAGGCCCAGGTAGGCTTCCTGGAGGAGGTGGCAGGGGAAGAGGAGACCTGAAGGGTAAGTAAAAGCTTAGAAGTTTATGAAGAAAGAGTTCTCCGAAACAGGGAGTGGCGAGGGGCCAAAGGGGCCTCGGAGGGGTCTGGAGCTGGGCAGGGGATGGAGCTGGCCTGGAAAGCAAGTTGGGCACATCAGGAAAGGCCTCCAGTGCCCAGGCCAAGAGTTGAAGGCACGGGGGAGCCATGGACAGGCTTTGAGCAAGGACAGGCCTGGCCAGCTCTGACCTGTGGGGCGGTACCTGGACCCGTGTGGCAGGTTGATTGTAGGAGAACTGATAGGAGCGCTGCCCTGCTTTTGGTTGGACGATGGAGCCTCAGAACAGAAGAGGCGGGGCTTCACTGAGGGCTCATCTTGACCCAGGACCCCCCAGAGCAGCCAGCTCACTGGCCCCTGGGTCAGCAGAGACCTGGTCTCTAGTGGGCAGAGCCAGGACAAGGGGTGGGGTCACCCCAACCTGCTTCCTCTTTACCCCTCTGGTGATAGCCTCCGAGGATCCTGGAACCCGGTACCCTTTTCCTCCAAGAAGCCTGGGCAGGGCATACACCTGATGACGACAGTGTACAGAGAAGCTGCCTCCATGACACACCAAGAGGGAGAGAGAAACCAGCAGCTGATCAGGGGACTGCCAGACAGGCAGCCAGTGAGTCAGTGGTGACGGGCCAGGGGCAAACCCAGAAGTCTGGGGATCATCCATGCCCCAGCCCCAGGTGACTCAGATTATATTACCCTTGCTCCTGGTGCAGAGGCCCCCAGGCCCGCAGGCCTCCAGCCTCCCTCCTGCTCCATCCCTCCCTGCATGGATGGGTGGACACCACCCACGCTCATTCCTGACACACACCGATTCTGACCCCTTGACTTCTTGGGGCCCAAAAGTCCAGCTGCCAGATTTTTGCCTTGATGCCAGATGCACCCACTGACCCAGCCTGGCCAGCAGCCCTCACTGCTGGCTTACAGCTCTGGATCAGACTAGTCCCAAGGAGGGGCACACCCCACCCCTACCTGTTCCATCAGCTGGGAGCAGAAGGTGGGGCCAGGCCTGGAGCAGCCACATTTGTTCTGATTCAGTTTATGGTTAGGTTTGAACTTTTTTAGTTTTAATGTTCTCTTTATAGCAGGGCTTAACCTGCCTGTTTAAACTTTTGACATGTGCCTGAGTACTCATCCCCAGCACTCAATCACACCCTCACTCCCTCCCCCACTTTGCACACTCCCTGCTTCTCTCTCCAACTGGGCTGTGGGAACTGGAGATGCCTAGGGGCTGGCCAGCTGCCACTGGCTTGGTGTCCCTACCCCTCAGCATCACTCTACAGCTGCCCACCCAGGCCAGGCCTTCCCACCTACCGGCCATATGAAGCTCCCACCACATTCCTGAGTGTGCAACAAGGGTTCCATGTTTCTTTTTTTTTCTTTTTTTAATTAAAGTATAGTTGACAGGCCAGGGGAAAACCCCAGAAGTCTATATTATATTAGTTTCAGATGTACAACATAATGATTCAACATTTATATACCTTACGGTGTGGTCACCACATAAGTCATCTGTCACCATACCAAGTTATTATATTATTGACATTCCCTGTGCTGTACACCACATCCCTGTGGCTTATTTATTTTATAACTGGAAATTTGTACCTCTTTTTCCATTTTTCCTTTTTTTACCCAATCCCTCTCCCCACCCCACCACCTCTGGCAACCATCAGTTTGTTCTCTGTGCCTATGGGTCTATTTCTATTTTACTTTGTCTATTTGTTTGTTTTGTTTTTTAGATTCCACGTGTAAGTGAAATCATATGGTATTTGTCTTTCTCTGTCTGACTTATTTCAGTTAACTTAATACCATCTAGGTTCATCCATGTTGTTGCAGATGCAAGATTTTATTCTTTTTTTATTGCTGAGTAGTGTTCCACTACATATATATACTAGAGGCCCAGTGCACAAAAATTCGTGCACTCGGGGTGGGGGGTGTCCCTCAGCCCAGCCTGTGCCCTCTTGCAGTGCAGGAGCCCTCAGGGGATGCCCAACTGACAGCTTAGGCCTGCTCCCTCTGCGGGAGGCGACCGGGTGGGCTGGCCCCGCCCCCCCATTGCCCCTCCGCTGCCACTGGTCACCGCCACCCCCCCCACCTCGATCGTCATCCCCTCCCTCTGCCCACTGGCATGCGCCTTGGCTGGTCTGGCACCACCTGCTCGCCGGCCCCGTCCCCCGCCGACCGGTTTTTCCACTGTTCCGTTGATTTGCATATTACGCTTTTATTATACAGGACAGTGGTTCTCAACCTTTCTAATGTCGCGACCCTTTAATACAGTTCCTCATGTTGTGGTGACCCCCAACCATAAAATTATTTTCGTTGCTACTTCATAACTGTAATTTTGCTACTGTTAATGAATCGTAATATAAATGTCTGTGTTTTCCGATGGTCTTAGGAGACCCCTGCTAGCGGTTCTCAACCTGTGGGTCATGACCCACAGGTTGAGAACCGCTGCTGTAGAGCCTAAGACCATCGGAAAACACAGACATTTACATTACGATTCATAACAGTAGCAAAATTACAGTTATGAAGTAGCAACGAAAATAATTTTATGGTTGGGGATCACCACAACATGAGGAACTGTATTAAAGGGTCGCGACATTAGAAAGGTTGAGAACCACTGATATAGGATATATATATATATATATATATATATATATATATATATATATATCACATTTTCTTCATCAATTCATCCATGAATGACCACCCATGTTTTTCTTTTTTTCTTTTTCAATCAACTCCATTCCAGTTCTTCGCCATCTCTGCAGGCTGACAGGACTCTCAACCTCAGCCCTTCCTGGAGCTCCTTCTCTGACCAGGGATATTAATAGAAGCAAATGTGCCATGCTAACATAGGGTGTGAATAGTAGGAAAACTGGGTGTAGGGTTTATATGAGAACTCTCTGTACTATCTTCTCAATTTTTCTGTAAGTCTAAAAGTGTTCTCAAAAATAAAGTCTATTTTTAAAAGGGAAAAAAGGCCCTGCTCAGTGGACAGAGTGTCGGCCTGTGGACTGAAGGGTCCCTGGTTCGATTCTGGTCAAGGGCACATACCTGGGTTGTGGGCTCGAGCCTCAGTGGGGAGCATGCAGGAGGCAGCCTATTGATGGTTCTCTCATCATTAATGTTTCTATCTCTCTCTCCCTTCCTCTCTGAAATCAATAAAATTTTATATTTTAAAAAAAACAAGGGAGAAGGAAGGAAGGAAGGAAGGAAGGAAGGAAGGAAGGAAGGAAGGAAGGAAGGGAGGAAGGAAGGAAGGAAGGAAGAGAGGGAGGGAGGGAGGGAGGAGGGGGAGGGAGGGAGGGAGGGGGGAGGGAGGGAAGGGGGGGAGGGAGGAAGGAAGCTGAGCCTAAACCTCCCTCATCCAGTGAGCCTTCCTGGTTCATGCTTGGGCAGTGAAGGGGCATTGAGTTTGCCAGCAGGACTCAGTACTCAGCCCTGCTCATGTTCCAGAACCTCTGATGAGAAATGTCCTGTTCTTAGGAAATGCATGCTGAAGTACTGAGCAGTCAATTGTCACGGTGTATTCATGTCACTCTTAGAAAAAAAAAGTATGTGTGCAGGAGGGAAGAGAGTGTGCACAAATGTGGCAAAACATTAACAACTGGTGAACCTGGGTGAAGGGTATATGAATGTTCCTTGCACTAATCTTGCAACTTTCTTGTAGGTTTTAAATTTTTCAAAATAAAAAGTTGGGAGAAAAACTAAGAAGGGACCAGTCAGGCCCGGCTGGCGTGGTTCAGTAGTTGAGCCTCGACCTGTGAACCAGGAGGTCAGTCCGTCCCTGCCAGGGTCCCAGAGCCATCCCATGTCTGGATCACACTGGTACTGCCCACCCGCTCCGGACAAACACACATACCAGGGCTCTCCTGGCTCCTGTGTCCCCAGCCCCATGATCACTGATGTCCCGGTCTCTCTCCAGTATCTGACTCAGCACCATGTACCTTGGGCTTCCCTGCTGATAGGAAGGTGGCTGCCCCATCCCTCTTAACTCTACTGTCCAGGCCTCCTTTTGTGAAGAGTCTGATACAAATATCCTCCGGGCTCTGTCCCTTCTCTGTGCTCAGACCAGGCCTGGAAGCTCAGGCCTTGTTATCTTGGAGTACAAGGCCAGTAACATTAATAATAACTACCTGACCCTGGCCAGGTAGCTCATTTGGTTAGAGCGATGTCCCAATACACCAAGGTTGCAGGTTCAATCCCCATTTGGGGCACATACAAGAAACAACCAGTGAATGCATAAATAAGTAGAATAACAAATTGATGTTTCTCTCTCTCTCTCTCTCTCTCTCTCTCTCTCTCTAAAAATCAATAAATAAATTTTAAAATAATAACAGTAACTACCTGAATGTCCATAGCAACACTAGTAGAATAGCCAAAATGTGGAACCTTGAAAACACTGTACCAAGTGGATGAAGCCATACACCAAAGGCCACATATTGTGTGATTCTGTTTGCATGAAATGTCTAGAATAGGCAAGTCCATAGAGGCAGAAAGTAGATTAGTCGCTTAGAGCTGGAAGGCTACACAAAGAATGTTCTAAAATCGATTGTGGTGCCTGGCTGGTGTGGCCCAGCAGTTGAGCATCAACCCATGAGCCAAGAGCTCGTCAGTTCGATTCCCAGTCGGGGCACATGCCCCGGTTACAGGTGCAGGCTTGCTCCCTAGGAGGGGCCATGCAGGAGGCAGCCGATCGATGATGTCCCTTTCTCATCGATGTTTCTAACTATCTCTCTCCCTTCCTCTCTCTCATTAAAAAATATATATAGTTTAGGTGATGGTTGCATCACTCTGTGAATGTATTAAAAAGCACACATTTTATTTTTTTAAGAATAGTTTATTGATTTTTTAAAATATATATATATTTTAATTTCAGAGAGGAAGGGAGAGGGAGAGAATAATGAAACATTAATGATGAGAAAGAATCATTGATCAGCCACCTCCTGCATGCCCCACACTGAGGATTGAGCCCAAAACCTGGGCATGTTCCCTGACCGGTAATGGAGCCGTGACCTCCTTGTTCATAGGTCAATGGTCAACCACTGAGCCATGCCAGCCAAGCAGTTTATTGATATTTTAGAGGGAGGGGAAGGGAAAGGGAGAAAGAGAGAAAGAAATATAAATCCCCAGACCAGGAATTGAACCAGCAACCGCCTGGTGCACGGGACAATGTCCAACCAACCAAGCCACACTGGCCAGGGCTGAATTACACATTTTAAATGAGTGAACTGTACAGCATGTGAATTATATATCCATACAGCTGCTTTAAAAATAATATTTAGCACTTCTCAATGCCTGATGGGTGGCCAGCAGGCCCCATAACAACCTCTGTTAACCCTCAGGACCCTGATCCATACCCCCGGTCCAGAATGAGCTGGGATGCCCAGCAAAGAGACAGAGTAGCCCTCTCGTGTTTGCTGCTGGGAACTGCAGCCGCCGAGGAGTGTCCTGTCTGCTGGCCAGAATTTTGAAAATCGCTCCTTCGCTCTGGCAGGGGGAGGAGTGAGAAGGAAGTCCTGGCAGGCAGAAATGCGATGGGGCCACCAAAAGTACCCCCGAACTGGAGTTCAGTGAAGGGAGGGGGTTCAATGCAAATGGTGACCCATAGGTGGGGTTTACAGGTTTAACATCACGATAAAAAGTAAAAGCTGGTCCAGACCATGGGAATGGCAGAGGTCCATCCTCCCCGGGGGGGTCTGGGGGTCTGGCTGGGCAGCCTCGGTGGGCTCCCTAGGGCGGGGGGGCATCCAAGGCAGGGCTGTGAGGTCCACAGGAAGGTAGTAGCCCACACCAGGTGGAGTGCTCCAGGAGCAGGGGAGCACTCCCTGGTGGAGGCCAGTGCCACTGCAGTCCTGGAGGGAGGTCCTGGCACCCAGTCTTCTGTCTGTCGAGAGGGGTGGGCTAGGGCCACCTAGATCCCTTAGGGCTGGGGCCTGAGACTAAAAGCGTGAGAATGAGGGACAGGACTTCTTCCGGGCCCTCCATGGAGAGGGGCAGGAAGGAGGGCATGTAGGTGAGGGCAGGTAGGTGAGGGCATGCTTGTGTGAGGAGGAGGAAGGGGAGGAGAGGCAGGTGCTGCCCTGGAGCCCCCGGGGAAAGTGGCACTTCTACTCTTCCTCCTCCCAGCGTCCCCCTCAATCACAGCCAGGCCCACGTAGGCCTGGGAAGATGGTGAAACCCCGGCCCACACGCTCATCACGTGGGAGAGCCAGCCAGGCCAAGGACAAGCCGCTGGCTCCCAGGCCCCACCCTGAGCTCCTTCCCCTCTCTCAGCACCAGGTCCCTCACCGAGCTCCTGCTCCTGATTTCACCCACACCCGCCCGTGGCCCTTCAGGGGGGAAAGAGAGCTGAGTGAGGAGACAAGGCACCGAGGGGAAGGAGACTCCGTGACAGGAGGGGCTTCAGCAAGGGGAGTGAGGACTCTGGGAGGGAGAGACTCTCAGAGGGAGGTGCTCAGCGTGGGCAGAGGAGGCTGAGGACCCGGACCAGTCGGCCAGGCAAGTCCCGTGGGGGCAATCTCAGACCACCTCGCTTCAGAGGGGCTTGGTCACATCTGAGCGGCACCCTTGGCACAGCCTGGAGGCAGCCCAGGCTCAGTGTCCGCAGGCCTGCCTGAACACGGAAGAAGCTTGGGGAGGGCCTCTTTATGGCTCTTGTGGCTCCTGGTGAAACCTGGCCCTGGGGACGGGGAAGCAGTTTCTCTGGGGCCGGTGGGGAGGGGGGAGTGACTCATTCTTCTCTTCCAGGCTCCATGACACCTCCGAGGCTGGGAATTACCCAGAAGCAGCCAACCAGGCCAGTCCGAGAACAGCAGCTCCACCCTCCCCTGGCCTCTCACCTCACAACTCCCACCCTTCCCACAGGGAGGGGCGGGCCATGCCCAGAACTGGGGACACCTGGATGAGAAACACACACGCACAAACCCACACAGACACACACCCACACACGCACTAATTCCAAACACAGCCACCCTCGCCCAGAAAGAAACACCCACCACACACAGACACTTGCAAGCACCCAGTCAGAGAGCAGACGGCAGTCCACCACGAAGCCCCCCACAAAGCACGCCACCCAGGGAACACCGAGACCTGCTCACGGGCACAGCAGACCGGGGCCATCCACACTCTCCCCGGCTCCAGAACCAGTTTCGCTTCTCCGCTGGCCCGTTGAAGAGGCTCACTGGGGCGGGAGGGGGAAGGAGACAGAGAGCAGAGGTAGAGGGGATACCAATTGGGGTGGGGGCATATCCCAGGGGCCTCCCTGCTCAGGGGGAAAGTACAGATTGGGTTTTAACCTAGGGCCGGGCACTTTGTCACCAAAGAACCTGAGGTGCCTTCACTGCCTCCTGCTCCCAGCATGTTCCTCCTGGAGGCCGGGTTTCAGTACACACATAAAGCTTGGTGTCCCAGCACAGGTGTCTGTGTACCGAAAAGCTGGCTGCAAAATCACCTCTCCAGGAAGCCCCGGATCCCACATTCCTGTCAGCGCAGCTTAGCACCAGTTAGGGAGCCAAAGCTCCCAGTGGGTGGCATCTGCTGACTTGTTTGGCAGCTTCCGGTATGTGTGATTCCTCCACACTTCCGCTCCAGACGGAGGCTTCCCAGGGCAGGGGCTGAATGTATTTTATACCTCAAAAAAGATAACATACGCCCGGATGTGGTGGCTCAGTGGATTGAGCGTCGTCCCATGGACCAAGAGGTCCCGGGTTCCATTCCCAGTCAGGGCACATGCCCGGGTTGCAGGCTTGATCCCCAGTAGGGGGCATGCAGAGGCAGCCAGTCAATGATTCTCTCTCATCATTGATGTTTTTATCTCTCCCTCTCCCTTCCTCTCTGAAATCAATTAAAATATGTTTTAAAAAAGAAGATATCATAAAATGGTGAAACATAAGCCATAGTCTTAGAGAAGATTATTTGCAACCCATATCACCAACAAATGATTGATACTCAGAGCATATAAATTCCATAAATCAACAACAAAAAGACAAACAGCCCTAACTGGTTTGGCTCAGTGGATAGAGCGTCAGCCAGCGGACTGAAAGGTCCCAGGTTCGATTCCGGTCAAGGGCATGTACCTTGGTTGCAGGCACATCCCCAGTAGGAGGTGTGCAGGAGGCAGCTGATCGATGTTTCTCTCTCATCGATGTTTCTAACTCTCTATCCCTCTCCCTTCCTCTCTGTAAAAAATCAATAGAATATATATTTTTTAAAAAGACAAACATCCCAATAGAAAATTAGGGAAATGCCATAAAGAAGAAGCTCATGAAGAAAACATTGAAACAAACAATAAACAAATGAAAAGATGTTCAATGTGACTGACAACCAGAGAAATACAAATTAAAACAATAATGAGATACCACTTGACACCCACAGAAGGACAAAAACAATGAAAAGTCTGGTGCTACCAAGTGTTGGCAAAGATGTGTAGCAACAGGAACTCCCCAACATGCTGGAGGAGGTGTCAACACAACAATTTTAGGGAATCATTTGGCAATTCCTGGTAAGGTGTGTATACCACCCAGTGACCCGGCAATGTTACTTCTAGAGAAACTCTCACGCATATGCACCTGAAGGCATTTACAAGGCCATGTGTCATATCTTATTTGTAGTAGTAAAACCATTGTAAACAATCCAAATGTTCATCAAGAGAACAGATATAAGCTGTGGCCTACTCACACAAGGAAATACTATGCAGCAGGTACAATAAATGAACCAGAGCTTCTTATATAAACACTAGAGGCCTGGTGCACGAATTCGTGCACGGGTGGGGTCCCTTGGCCTGGCCGTGATGAGGCCTATCAGGGGGGCCGGCCAGTGGGGGGGGGGGAGGGATGCCAGGAGGTGGGCCGGCGGTGGGGAGGGGCTGCAGGAGGTTGGCTGTGGGAGCACACTGACCACCAGGGGCAAGCTCCTGCATTGAGTGTCTGCCCCCTAGTGGTCAGTGTGCATCATAGCGACTGGTCAACCAGTCGTTCTGGTTGTTCGGTCATAATGGTCACTTAGGCTTTTATATATATATAGATGGATAAATTTTGAAAACATACAGTCGACAGAAAAAACAAATTGTCCAATATGTAGAACATAAGGCCATCTATGTAATAATGTTTGATGCACAAGATAGCACTATGTATTGTCAATGAATATATACCTAAGCAGCAAAACTATAAAAACTTGAACAAGGTGATGACACATCAACTTCAGGATAGTGTTACCTGGAGGAAAACAAGTGAACGGGAAAAGGCAGGGGTACAAAGAGCCTTCAGCAGAATAATACTTGTTAAATCTGAGTGTGGTGGGATCTCATGGGTGTTTCTTATATTATTCTTTATACTTTCCCATATGTTTGAAATATCTCATCGTTTTAAAAATATGTAAAAGGGAGCAAGGCAATTTTACAGTCTAGCAGCAAGAAGGTGGGCTGCCATCTTGGTTTCTACACAGATCCCAGCTTATGCCTTCCCTCCTTCACTCAACATTTCAGTGTTGCTCCAGCACTCTTCTCCCACCCAGATGACTTTGTCTTCATTCCTGGGCCTCCCAGACCTTGGCAGTCCTGGCCTTAGGGGTTAAGGGGGAGGGGAGAATGTTTTCTGTGAATGTTTATCAGTTCCTGCCTGGGTCCACAGATAACATTGAGATCCTAATGACCTAATGCATCCCAGTCACATTCACAAAGGATGACCTAAAAAATGCATTAGAACCCCCACCCCACCCTTGTCTTTAGAAAGATGTCAAAGGGCCCGGCCAGTGTGGCTCAGTGGTTGGATGTCAACCTATGAACCAGAAGGTCACTGTTAGATTCCCAGTCAGGGCACATGCCGGTTACAGACGCGATCCCTGGTGTGGGGCATGCAGGAGGCAGCTGATCAATGCTTCTCTCATTGTTGATGTTTCTATCGCTCCCTCTCCCTTCTTTTCTGAAATAAAAAAAGATATTTAAAAAATAAAAAAAGATGTCAAAGGTATCAAAATATGTGATCTACTGCACCACAGGTGAGAGCGTCCTTTCCTCTCCTCTCTTCTCACCTTCCACCCACAACTGGCTAAGCAGATCTTCTAGAAACTGCCCACAAAAACCTCTCTTCTATCCCTGTTCTAGCTGCATGGTCTTTTCCTCAGCAAGCCATTCTTCCTCCTTCTGGTAAGTGAGATGGGCCAGGAGGGAAATCTGGCACAATTATTAAACCCCCTTGAGTAGACCAGGGGAGGAGGAAGTCTGTAATGCTCATGTGTTCGGCCTCCAGGAGAAACAGCACAGGACCTGAGAGCATCTGCGACATGGCAGTCCAGCCTCCCACTGCTGTCTCCCAGGAGGAGTCAGGGTTACCTTCCCAAAGCCATTTCATCGTCCTGCAAGGCCAGCGGCTTCTAGATGGGGTTCATGGGGAGAGCAGGACATCGCCCCATACTTCTCCCGCTGTAAGGCAGCTTCAGCATTCACCAGAACAGCATATGAAACATTAGCAAGTTCATGAATGGTGGTACTGGCAGAAGCATGATACACAAGTAAACCAAATTCAAACCCCAAATAAGCATCTTCTGAGGTATAGACAAATTACCAATGACCTCACAACTAGAAAGGACTGAGCCTGACTGGTCCCTACTGGATTCGGGATCGGTACTGTTTTGCTGCCAGTGGGCACTCGGGTCAGGCCTGGTCAGACAAAGCCTTGCATGCTTCCTTTCCTGCCACAGTAACCACTATGGTCACAAGCCCATTGAACAGACACCAGGCTGGCTGGGGAAGAAAGCACCCACAAGATTGCTTAGAGGACACAATGCTATTTGAGCCCCTCCAGCAGCGAGATGTTCCTTTGAGTCGGAGCTCAGAGTCAGGGCACACAGTGCCACAGGACTGCCCTACCAGGGGAACGTGGCCTCTGTCAGTGATAAGGCGCGAGGCAATAAGGGTTGAGTAACCTCTGATAGAGCCCTATCTTAAATCAACTTCTTTCTCCTTGGGCCTCAAAAGCTGCTTTGTTTAACTTCGTGCTGTTTGGATGAAGATATGATAAGGTCCCCGAGGTTTAAAATAAACTTAGAAGTCAACAGCAGTTACTACCCTCCATTCCCTGGAAGGGAGGCTTAGTGGGGTGAGGACACAAGACCCTGGACGGGCAGGGACCTAAGGTCTCCCACTCCTCTCTCTCCTGCAGACCGAAGCCCCAGCCAATCCCAATGGAGGTTCCCTTGAGTTTCTTTCCTTTCCTGTTTCTCGTTTTGGTTGCAAGTAGGGAACCCAGGGCCAAAACATTTAACTACAAAGCTTAAGCCAGGGGTCTCAAGCTCAAGTGGTTACAAGAGTCGAATGGGAAACAAAAATGCATGGGAGGAGCCAAGTGAAAGGCAATAGGTGGGGGACTTGCACTTTCAAGAAAAGGGAGTAGGCAAAAACCCAGGACTGTATAGATACAACAAACAAGAGGAGATTGAAAGTGGAGGGAAGGCAAACCAGGTAGGGTCTAGACCCAAAGAGTCTAGACCCAAAGAGGCGTGACACCCTCATCGTTGTCACCACCCTGCGGCCACCTTCAGGCTCCTCGTGGCACACGGTGAGTGGCTGGGGTTTTCTTTTTCCCTCATACATCCCAGACTCGGAACTGAAGAAGCAGGCAACTGAGAGACACCAATGGGCACAGACAAAAAAAGTCCCAACGAAAACCTGTTTTCTCTAGTCAAAGAACCAAAAAAGGGGGGCAGACCAGAAACACAGAAAACTTTCAGACAATAACCACTCTCCTCTAGCCAAGGACCAGAGGAAAAACTGTGGCCCCACCCAGCCCACGCCACAAAGGTCAGGTGCAGAAACTGGATCTCCATCCTAGTAGAGGCTGTAACAAAGCACACCAACACCCCCACCAGGGTGGTGTCACAACCCCCGCCCCCACAGTGACTGGAGACCACGTGGTAAGTCTAGCCTTCTATACCAACCTGATAGTAAAAGGCACCACACCCACTCCCCACTGGGTGGGAATCATAGGAAGCCACCCAAACCATGCAATCAGTGGAAACCATCTGGGGAGCTGGAACTCCCACCCCTATTTAGCAATAACAAGGAACCACCTTTCTCCCTTGCCCCAGGTGTCAATCAAGGCTTCTACTTCTACCTGGCAATATAAGGAAGCCCCTCGCCCTTCTCCTGTAGTGTCAAAATAGAACAAAAGGTTTAAGTAAGATTTAGACTTTTGGAACATAATACAAAACTGCCCAGGATCCCACGAAGAATCACTCATCAGACTAAGAACCAGAAAGATCTCAAACTGAATGAAAATAGATGCCAACACCAAGATGACAGAGAATAGAATTGCCTGACAAAGATAATTTTAAACCAACCATGATCAAAATGATTACAAGAGTAATTATGAATGCACTTGAAGCAAATGGAAAATAGAAACATTTAGAAAAAAAATAAGAGATATAAAGAAGAACCAATAGAATGTTTAGAACTGAAATAAAAAACTCAGCAGATGGCACAAGAGCAGAAGGGAGGAGGGTGGTAAATACACAATACAGTGTACAGATGATGTGTTATAGAATTGTGTACCTGAAACTTGTACAATTTTGTTAACCAGTGTCACCCCAATAAATTCAATAAAAAGGAAAAAATAGATGAATTTAAAAAAAGAGGAGAAGGGAGACGACAGAGGAAAGAATGAATGAGCTGAAAGATAGAACAATAGAAATTACTCAATCTGAACAACAGAGTTAAAATAGACCGAGGAAAAAAATTAAAAATAACAGAGCCTCAGGTAACTGTGGGACTATAACAAACATCTAACATTTGTGCCATCAGAGTCCCCGAAGGAAAGGATAAAGAGGGCAAAGCTAGAAAAATACTTGAAGAAATAATAACTGAAAACTCCCCAAATTTGGCAAGACACATAAACCTACAGATTCAAGAAGCTAAACAAATCTCAAACTGATTAAACCCAAAGAAATGCACACTAAGAAATATCATGATCAAACTTCTTAAAACAAAAGACGGGGGGCCAGGGGCGGGGGGATCTTAAGAGCAGCCATAGATAAATAACGTCTTACTTACAAGGGAAAACAATTAGAATGACAGCAAATTTATAATCACATATCATGGAGGCCAGAAGGAAATGGCACAATATTTTTCAAGTGCTGAAAGAAAAGAACCTAGAATCCCATATTCAGTGAAAATATTTCTCAGGAATAAAGAAAATCAAGACATTTACGGAAAAAGGACAATTAAGGAAATATGTCACAAGCAGACCTACCCAAAAGAATTACTATGACTGGCTCTCTAGAAAATCCCAAGAAATCTACAAAAAGCTCCCAAAATAAATGAGTTCAGCAAAGCCACAGGATTCAGGATAAATATATAAAATAAAACATACAGTTTTTGCTCTGTTGGAAGACCTGTTAAGAGGACAAAAGGACAAGCTATCGAGTGGGAGAATATTTGCTAGCCACACATTCAACAAAGGATTACTACATAGGATATATAAAGAACTCTCAAAACTCAAGAATTTTTTAAAAAGCAAGGAATCCAATTAGAACATGGACAAAAGGCATAAAGAGACATTTCAATGAAGAAGATATACAGACATCTTCAAATAAGCAAACAAGCATAGGCAAAGATGTTTAACATCATTAGTCACAAAGGAGCTGCAAATTAAAACCACAGTGAGATACCACTGCACACCTAGCAGGTGATGAAAGTAAACTATACCCAATGTGGGCGAGGATACTGAGAACCGAGGTCGCTGGTGGGTATGTACAATGGGAAGGTCTTGCTGGGAGCAACTCTGGAGAACAAGGATGGTAGTTTCTTTAAAAGCTAAACATGCAACAACCAGAATTTGCATTCCTAGACATTTAGTCCATAGAAATAAATACATGTTCGCCCTAACAGGTTTGGCTCAGTGGCTAGAGCGTCAGCCTGTGGACTGAAGGGTCCTGGTTTTGATTCCAGTCAAGGGCACATGTCCTGGTTGTGGGCTCGATCCCCAGTGGGGGTGGAGGGTGCAGGAGGCAGCCAATCAATGATTCTCTCTCATCATTGATGTTTCTATCTCTCTCTCCTTCTTCCTTCCTCTCTGAAATCAATTTTAAAAAAAATTTTTTTTTAAAGAAATACATGTTTGCACAAAATCCTGATGGCTACTTCTTGGGGATTGAACACTTGGCAGGAGATAGGAAATGGACCAATTTCCTAGCTGTGGGCACTCTTCTTTCAATTCCTCTCTTCTTAGCCCTTTGCTCCTTGGAATCACACACACACACACACACACACACACACACACGCACACGCACACCATTCTACCCAAATACACCTTGTCACCTCCACCAGCTAAATCCTTCTCTACCAACTCCTGCCCAACCTCAACACAGCTGCAGAACTCCCCTTCTCCCGGTGGAACAACCGCCAGAGGGGACAATTTGAATATTAGGCTTTTATTATATAGGATCCTTCTATGAACATTTCTGTACAAATATTTTGTTTCAACACGTTTTCATTTCTCTTGGGTAAGTAATAGTATTGCTGGGTCATATGGTAACTCTACCTTTTGAGAAAAAGACTGTTTTCAGGAGCAACTGCAATGCTCTACATGCCCACCAGCATCATAGGAGGGTTCCAGTTTCTCCACACCCTCTTTCTGGTTCTCATCCTCATGAGGAAGAAGCGGTATTTCTGCGCTTTTGCTTTGCATTTCTCTAATGACTAATGGTGTCGAACATCTTTTCATGAGCTTTTGGCCATTTGTATATCATCTTTGTCTATTCTCAATGTCCATTTAGATTCTCTGACAATTTTCTAATTGGGTTGTCTTTTTATTATTGGTTTGTAAGAGCCATGGTAGATATTAAGCCAAGGTTGCAAGAACACGAAAAACGAATTGGAGCTGTTTTGCCCAGAGCCAAAGTCTTCTTTTGCAGAGTCCCTGAAGTTTGGCCCAGGGTCATGAAGCTTTCTGTCCTCATCTCCTCACAGCCCTGCCCAGCAGATCCACCTCACTCGGGCTCAGGAACAAAGCACCTCTTTCTGCCTGCCTACCCCCCTCACCCCCGGCCCTAACCTGAGCAATCAGAACATACTCCTCTGCACACAAGAGGAAACTGAGACTGAAGGTGGAAAAGGACTTTCTCAAGGTCACATGACTGGTAGAAGCAGAGACAGTGCAAATTCAGGTCTGCCCAACTAAACCCCACACTTTCTCCACACAATTTCCCTGCACATTTGTATGACCTGACCTGGTTGTTTTCTGGTTAATTATACGCTTACATCACCTCCATTCTCATTACAGCCCTGTGAGGTGGGTCATATGAACATCATTTTCTTCATTTTACAAAGGAAACTGAGCCTAAGAGAGGTGACATGACTTTCCCCAGCCTCACAGCCAGCAAGAGACAGAGCTCACAGCACCTCACTCAGACACAACCACCAGGAACCCACCTCAGCCCTCCACTAAGCCCAGCCACACTGCCTGGGGGCTCTGTCTCCCTTCTGGGTCAAAGCCACCCCCACTAACCAGGAAACTAACAGCCAGCAGTCCACTGAAATGGACCTAGCCTCTATGAACTTCCTTCAGGGCAACCCCCACCCAGCACCAGCTGGGCACTCCCAGCCTTGCCCAGCCCAACCCCAACAGGCCCCACCTAAGACCTTTGCCCCTGCAAGAAGTAGGACCCTAGTTTCCTGGGCATCTGGCCCTTGTGTACCTTACCTTTTTTTTTTTTTTTAGAAATCTGCTTTGTTGTTGTTGTTTTTTTGTTCTTGATTAATCCTCACCAAGGATATTTTTCCATTGATTTATAAGAGAGAGTGGGAGGGAAAGGGAGAGACAGAGAAACATAGATGTGAGAGAGGCACATCAAATTGGTTGCCCCCTGCAGGCATGGACCAGGGCCAGGGATCGAGCCTGCAACCAAGGTACATGCCCTTGACCAGAATCGAACCTGGGACCCTTCAGTCCTCAGGCCGATGTGCTATCCACTGAGCCAAACTGGCCAGGGCTACCTTACTCTTATATCACCCTAGGGCTTTGGCACTTATAGAAAAGGATACAAGCTACATGCCTGTGATTTGAGAGATATGGAGAAAACCAGAAAATCCCCCACTCAATGAGGTTTCTTTTTTTGTTGTTAATCTTCACCTGAGGATATTTTTTCCATTGATTTTTAGAGAAAGTAGAAGGGCCCTAGCCAGTTTGGCTCAGTGGCTAGAGCGTTGGCCTGCAGATGGAAGGGTCCCAGGTTCGATTCCTGTCAAGGGCACATGCCTGGGTTGTGGGCTCAATCCCCAGTAGGGGGCGTGCAGGAGGCAGCGGATCAATGATTCTCATCATTGATGTTTCTATCTCTCACTCTCCTTTTCTCTATGAAATCAATAAAAAAATATATTTTTTTAAAGAGAGAAAGTAGAAGGGAGGGAGGGTGGGGGAGAGACAGAGAAAGAGAGAGAGAGAAACATCGATGTGAGAGAGACACATCTATCGGTTGCCTTCTGCACACACCCCAATGGGGGTGAACCTGCAACCCAGGTAAGTGTCCTTGACTGGTAATTGAACCTAAGATCCTTCAATGAGGGACCAACCCTCTAACCACTTAGAAACACTGGCCAGGGCTCAATGAGGTTTCTTATCTGGCTTGGAAGTGTGCTTGGTTTCTCCCAGATTACAAAGCCCTCTGGTTCAGGAAACACAGTAGTGTCCCGTTATCAGTCATTTATGCCAGTAGCAGGGCCTAGGCAGGCAAGGTTGCAAGAACACAAGAAAGTGATGCCCTTCCCTCATTCAAGTCATGAAACCAACGTTCTTGTGAGTACCCAGCACTGTTCTAGGCACTAGAGATACTGCAGTGAACAAAACCAGCGGAAATCCTTGCCCGTTTGGGGACATTCTGGCTGTCCCAATGGAGCTGACATGCTGGAGCAGAGAGAGAATAAAAAAATAACTAAGAGGAATATGGAGTATGGCAGGTGGTGTTAAAATCGAAGGAGAATATAAAGTATGAAAAAAAGGACAGAACACTGTGGAGTGAGTAGTTGTAATTTTAAATAATGTGGTCAGGGAAGGAAGGCCTTGCTGGGAGCAAAAACCTGAAGGGTAGGAATGAGCCTTGTGAATATCTGCACGTGTCCCATTGTTGAATGCCCATGGGGCCGGAAGTGGGAGCGTGTGGCTTAGTGGAGGAAGAGCCAGGAGATCCGAGGGCTGGAGCGAGGGGAAGAGAGGGGCTGGGTGGAGGGGAGGGATAGCCCCGGTGTGGGAGCAAGGGGTTGCAGGTAAGGTCTCTGACTTCCCACTTTTGCCCGGATCAAATCTTTCACCACCATTTCATTAGGGTGAATCTCGGCACTGACTTGGAGCCCAGAGGGAGGGAAGACAGGGCTCTGGGTGAGGGGAGCAGCTCCGCTAAAGGGATCCAGAGTTATTGCGAGGGATTAGAGCTGAGGATTAGGCTGGGGTGGGGGGAGTTTTAGTTCAGCACCGGCTCAGGGGCGTCTTCTGAGTGCTTTTGAGGGCGGTCCCTGGCTACAAAGTCCAGCTCTCTGGGGCTGGCAACCCCCTGGGCCTGAACCAGGCGGGTATCCGGCGTGGCGAGTGCTGCTCGGAGGCCCGGGGGACGGAGGAGCAGGTGCGCCGCTCACTCCCGCGAACACCCGCGGCCACGCCCACGCCGCCCTTCCAGTCCCCGGGGATCCCGGGCAACTGGCAGCGCCCCCTCCACCGCGCGGCCGTGCCAAACGCGGAGTCTGGGGACCAGTCAAACAGCCTGTAATTTGCAACCTACCCCGACCTGCAGGGGAATTGGTTACCTAGCAAGTGGGGACTCGGCGAGGGAGGCCGGGCTCCGGCCCAGGCCCCGCCCCCTCGCGGCACACACCCCACCTGCGCCGCGAGCCACTCCCGGCCCAGTCCTTCCTCCCCCGGCCCCCGGCGAAGGTGGGAAGAGGGGCCACGTCACTGTCCCCAGGTCCGGGAGAACGCGGCTCCGCCCCGCCCGCCCCCGCCCGAGCCCTGAGCAGGATCGAGGACCCATCGGCCCCAACTCCGGGCCAGTTCAGTCGCCGCCGCCGCCGCCGCCACCCACAAAGCCACAGGCAGGTGCGGACGCAGCCGCGGCGCCGCCGGCAGAGCAGAGCCGTTAGCGAGCGCGCGGTTCGTCGGTGCGTCGGTCCGTCCGTCGGGGCGTCTTCAGTCGGCGCGCCGCCGTTCTTGCCCAGGCCCAGCGGCCGCGCCCCTCGTCGTCCCTGCACCCGGAGCCGCCCGGCCGAGCCGGCTTTGGAGCGGCAGCCATGTCCATGGGCCTGGAGATCACGGGCACCGCGCTGGCCGTGCTGGGCTGGCTGGGCACCATCGTGTGCTGCGCGCTGCCCATGTGGCGGGTCACGGCCTTCATCGGCAGCAGCATCATCACAGCGCAGATCACCTGGGAGGGCCTGTGGATGAACTGCGTGGTGCAGAGCACCGGCCAGATGCAGTGCAAGGTGTACGACTCGCTGCTGGCGCTGCCGCAGGACCTGCAGGCGGCCCGCGCCCTCATCGTGGTAGCCATCCTGCTGGGTGCCTTTGGGCTCCTCGTGGCGCTCGTGGGCGCCCAGTGCACCAACTGCGTGCAGGACGACACCGCCAAGGCCAAGATCACCATCGTGGCGGGCGTGCTCTTCCTGCTGGCCGCCCTGCTCACCCTGGTGCCGGTGTCCTGGTCGGCCAACACCATTGTCCAGGATTTCTACAACCCGATCGTGCCCGAGTCGCAGAAGCGCGAGATTGGCTCGGGCCTGTACGTGGGCTGGGCGGCGGCGGCGCTGCAGCTGCTGGGGGGCGCGCTGCTCTGCTGCTCGTGCCCCCCGCACGAGAAGAAATACGTGCCCGCCAAGATCCTCTACTCGGCGCCGCGATCCGCCGGGCCGGGCACGGGCACCGGCACCGCCTACGACCGCAAGGACTACGTCTGAGGGCCCGCCGCGCGCCACCACCGACACGTGCTGGAGCGCCCACCAGTCCAGCCGCCCACCTCGCATCGGAAGCCAGCCCTGCCCCGATGTCCGGCAGCCCTCTCACTGGACTGGCAGGGGCCGGCCCGTCGCCCCTTTCCCCAGCTGCCACCCCTCCGCGGGCAGGCGGTGGGACAGCGAAGCCTGGGGAGCAGCCCGCATAGACAATGAAACCTCCCACTCTGGAGTGCGGGGTGGGGTGGCCACGCTGACCTGCGGGAGGCCTCAGAGCCCTTGTTGGGCAGGCCCCGGCAGCCTTGAAAGGGGCCACTTGATGTTCTCCAATAAAAGCCTTTCGTTTTGCAGTTGCCTGCGCGCCTCCTTGCCCTGAGCGCGCGCACAGGTCCCCACCTCCCTGAAAGGCTTGGCCTTGGCTGGATTCTGCTAGGGAGGAAGCTTAGAGAGGAACAGAGAGGTTCAGTAACCGGGAAAGTGAGGCTGCAAACTGAACTGGGTACCTGGCCTGCTCACTGGGGATTCAGGCGGCTAAGAGGCAGGTGTGGGCACTTCCAGCGTGTTTTGGTGGAGAGAGCCAAGGGGGTGGGGGCAGGGTGTCAGGGACCCTCTTCCCCAGGCTGACATTCGGGTTTTGTGCTCGGAGCGTGTTTTCCACAGCGCCTGCCTGCACCCCAGGATCGCCCCTGTGCTACATGAAAGAGCACATTCAATGCTATGATTTCATATTTGGAAAAGGAGAACACAAAGACCTATTGTGTTTGTTTGTTTCTTAGCAAAAGTAATGCTGGGCAGAACCTTCTCACTTGGGGTGAAAGATGAGAGAGGGGCCTCGTTTTCTTCCATGTGGGGGGGGAGGGGCGGAGGGGGGTTTGAGGGGGCGTTGCTCAGAAGCACTGGCATCTTGGAGAAGGTGCAGGAGGGTCAGGCCCTGGGAAAGGGGGCCTGTGCCCAGGGCCAGGTAAGAGAAATTCTGCATGGCAGGATAGATAGCAAGGTGAGAGAGGAAGTGGTGATGAGGCCCAGGGGCTCAGAAAAGACAAAGGCATGGAGAGTCTCCTGGGAGGAATGACAGACTTTGGACCTTACTCTGGTGTTATGGGAGTCATGGAAGGACGCGCCTTGTCAAAGTTACGCTCTCTAAAACAACCTCTCCAGCAGCCCCTGCAGAGCTGGGATTCAGGGAGGCCAGTGAAGGTGGAAGACCTTCTAAGAGGCTATGTAGCCATCCCAGTATGAGATGATACAAGCCAGAAATAAAGCAGAGTCAGCAGGACTGGGAGCAGGGCCTGATGGGGCTGTTAGCAGGGCTTGAGAACCATTTGGATATGCAGGGAGGGAAAGAGGGGAGAACTGGGAGAGCCCCAATTTTCCACCCTAGATCATTGATTGCATTGTGAAGCCATTTACCAAAATAGGAGACCAGATTACTGGGGGAAGATGATGGGGTTCAGTTTTGAGTGTACAGAGATTGACAAGCCTGTAGGACCTTCGGGCGAGATGTCCAGGAAATGGCTGGGCATATATAGAGCTCTGGAACTCAGGAGTGGTAAAACTTGGCTATTGTTAGCATACAGAAGGGAAATGAAACCAGGGAGTGGATGAGGTCAGTCTAGAAACCAAAGGGAGGAAGGGTTTCGAGAGGGCAGGCATTGGCCACGGTGTCCGAGGCTGCAGAAGTGGTCAGGGAAGATGAGAGACCTGAGGAGTAGCTGTGAGATTAAAAGCAGCAGTGTGGCTCAGTGGTTGAGCATCAACCTAGGAACCAGGAGGTCACGGTTCAATTCTCGGACAGGGCACATGCCTGGGTTGTGGGCTTGATCCTCAGTAGGGGGCATGCAGATGGCAGCCAATCAATGATTCTTTCTCGTCATTGATATTTCTCTCTCCCCTCTCCCTTCCTCTCTGAAATCAATAAAAATACAAATTTAAATTAAAAAAAAAAACACACAGCAAGGTGGTCACTGGTGGCCTTAGCAAGAGGCGTGGGGGCAGACACAGAGGATAGAAAAGTGAGTGGGAAAAGGGAAGCAAAAACAGAATATGTAGACCCTGCATCCAAGAGGTTTTCTTATAAAGGGAATCAAGGCCAAGTTAGCAACTTGAGGGGGAGTGAGGGTAACAGGACAGGTATTTAAAATTGAGGAAACTTGACATTATTTCAGTTAACTGTATCTCAAACTTCTTTCCTTGAAGCAAAATTAAACAAAAGGTCTCAAAGGCAGTCACGTTTTTCAGTAAAATACTCCACTTAGCTCCCCAAAAATTCTTTGGTGAAGGGACACTAACATGTTACCCTATATGACCCAAGGAAGAGGAATAGGTTCCCATGAATAGTAAGAAGACCCTAGCTGTAGGTCATCCTCTGAGAGATTCAGGAAAGGACTTGGGGTTGTCATTACTCTCTCCAACCAATTCCCCCTTGGGAACCACTCTTCTAGCCTGGGGGTAAGGAAACAGGGGGAGTGACTGGATATGAAGGGACAATTGATGGAGATGGGTCCTAGGGAGAGCTGGAGAAGGGATGTGGGCTCACAAAAGGCAGAGGGGCTCAGTGGGGGACCTCAGTGAGGGGAAGGTGGCATAGAGGAGGGGTCAGTGAGAGGGAAGGGCCCAATGACATGGTGGGGCTCCAGCTGGTTTGGCTCAATGGATAGAGCATTGGCCTGCAGACTGAAAGGTCCCAGGTTCGATTCCAGTTAAGGGCACATGCCCGGGGTGCGGGCTAGGTCCCCATTGGGGGGCATGCAGGAGGCAGCGGAGCAATGATTCTCATCATTGATATTTCTATCTCTCTCTCTCTCCCTCTCCCTTCCTCTCTGAAATCAATAAAAGTGTATTTAGGAAAAATAAAAGAAATGGTGGGGACTCAGTGAAGGGGGTCAGTGAAGGGGAGGGGCCTCGGTGAGGGGAAGGGTCAGAGAGGGAGGAGGCTTAGCAATAGGTGAGGGGGAGGAAGCTGGGAGGAGAAATGTTGTCTGGGCCTGTCAGTGATGGGGTTTGAGGGGTGGGCAGAGAGCCAAGCCTTTGCATCTCACTTCATCCCCATAGTCTCTGGCTAAGGTGCAGGTTAGGCCAAGCCAGCCCTGAGGGGTACCTGGTGCTTCTTTGTCTCAGAGAGTCCTGCAGGCAGGAGCAAGGTTATTCATTTACCACTAGCTTCAAGGGAGCAGCCTGGTCAAGACACTGCCTGCGGCAGAGCTGCAGCCTGGGGCCCAGAGCCAGCCAGCCCACTCCCAGCACCTCCAAGCCAGAGAGATGTGGTGCAGACTGGATCCTTGGGTGGGGTGGGGCCAGGTGGGGTGGGAAGAGCTCAGAGCCTCAGACTCTCCCTGGCTCCCTGGTCTCTCCCCGAGTGTGGGCTACCTTGGGGCCTCCTAGAGGGTAGTTAGGTATCCTAATCTATATTATATCACCCCCAACAGGCACACATCCTTGCCTGGCTTTAGGGTCTGTCCTAATTCATTCCCTTCTTATCCTTTCTGGAGTTTAGAATCTAAACAGAGTTGGTGGAATTTTCAGCACAAGCTGAGGAGGATCCCACATGAGGGGGTCCCAGGAAATCTTCAGATGGCTGGATAAGAGAAAGGCATTTGGTGTCAAGGAACAACTTGGCATGGGAGTTAGCTGCTTTCTAGATCCACTCCTTCTCCTCTGTGACTGAGCAATTCCCTTCCCCTTCTGGCTCTCAGTTTCCCCATTATTTCAATAAGGGAGGAACCAGATCATTCATGAGGGCCTCTCTAACTTGTCTTTTCATCCCCATTTTTATCCTTATCACCCCCTGCAGGAGAAAATTAGTCAGAACCAAACTGACCAGGAAAGCAGGGCAGTTCACTTCTCTGAGCCTCGGTTTTCTCATCCACAAAATGGGTATGATAATACTGGGCTGCCTTGTAGATTCGCTGAGTCATCTTCTGGCTTCCTGTACAGCCTACCTCACCCCATCACACATCTATCTTGTTGTTTGGTTTCTTGTCAGATTTCCCCACCAGAAAGTCACCTTCCAAGGTCAGGGAGAACTGAAAGCAATGGTGGAATGAAAGCAATGCTAGGCCTTGATTAAGGTGAGGACCTTAATTAAGGTCAGTAAGTATTGTTAGTATTTCGGTGTTTTCAGCCAGGCAGGCACCTGGAAACATGAGGAAGATGGCTGGGTCGTGAGAAAGTTCCTGGATTCCTTTACAATCCACAGACCTGAAGCCCACTGCCAGGCCCTGGGGCTCTGTCCCACCCCACCTTCCACTGTGGCGCCGCAGGCCTCCTGGTCTTGCCACACCTGTTCTAGCTCTTCCTCCTGCTGAGACCAAAAGCCAAGTGCTATATCAAACAAACACAGCATTTATTGTGGCTCCCTCAAGGTCTGCAGCAGGCAGGGAAGAACAGACAGTACTTTCCTTCTCCCTCCCCTACCAGGGCTCCGTTAAAGGTCAGCTGTGCCAAGACGGGTAAAGAGGAGAGCGACAGCACCGGCTCTGGTGCTCAATGAGAGACCTCGGGCAAGTCACTGGCCACCCTCACTCTCGTCTGTAAGAGAGGTGGTTCTGTCCCTGGGACGCCCATAAGAACCCTACAATGTAGGCAGGACACAGCGAGGCCGATGATGAGACATTAGTCTGGAAGGGAGGAACCTGGAGCCATGGAAACGTTTCTGTCTAGTAACTGTCACCTCCCTGGGGCCCTCCGGGGCTACGGCAGATGCAGCTTTTCTTATTGCTTAAGCCAGTTTGACTTAGGATTTCCAGCCAAAGGCATCCTAACCAGTACAACTTGGCTGCCATAAAAAAAGAATCAAATACAACGTCTCTTGTGAAGTGGTCTTGCAGAAAAATCAAAATAATAAATCAAATCTGAATCTGATTGAATTTCTAGATCAGGTTTCAATGTACAGGCCATTCGAAGGAGAGAGGAACACATTAACAGAGAATGCAATCGGCAAAAGCCAAATGTGGAGAATTCTATAGGACAAAGAAATGGGTTCCTCAATAAAAAATTTTCAAGGGAAACAAAAAAATGAGATGTAGGGAAACCTATATAGATCAAGAGACTTAAAAGACATATCAACCAATCACAGTTGTGGACCTTAATTGGTTCCTGATTTGAACTGTTTAAAAGTTTATGGAATTTATGAAACAATTAAAAATTTGAACACTGAGTGAATAATTGGTAAGTGTAAACAATAATGTAAACAGAGCCACTTTATATTTTATTTATTTGTTTTTATTGATTTTTAGAGAAAGAGAGGAAAGTAGAGGGAGAGAGAGAGAAACATTGATCAGAGAGAACCATTGATCAATCAGCTGCCTCCTGCACGACCCCCACTGGGGATCAAGGCCACAACTAGCCCCGGGCATGTGCCTGCCCTGCCCTGGAATCTAGAGGCGGCCTCTCAGGTGCATGGGATGACAACCAACGGAGCTGAAGAGAGCCACTTTAAAATGGAGCTGGAGCTGCCATACCAGAGGTGCACACCTTATACTTCAAATAACCTTAGGACTGGCCCTCAGCAAACTTGTGCCTCAAAAAAAAAAAAAAAAAACCTGTTGGCAAAGGTAACAAGATTATTGTGAATACTGTACTGATGACTACTAGACTGAAAATTTTAAACATTATTTAGAATTAACATCACTATGTTATCTTCCTTCTATTGATGGAATTGTCCCCCTTCATCTTCTCATAAATTCCCCTTGTGTTTATCTCTTAGTCAGGACATTATTTGAGCTTCTGCCTAAATTAATGATTCCTGAATAGCTCTATTGATCTCAAATGAACACTTGTTTGCCTCTCATTTGAAAGGCCTTTTCATTTTTAAGTTATTACAAGGAATTATTACTTTTTAAAGTGTGCAAGTGATATGGTGGTTTATGTTTAAAAAAAAAAAAAAATAGTCCTTACCTTTAATGGAAACATACTGAAAAAATAATAATAATAAAATAAAAGGCACATACCGAGCCGAAACCGGTTTGGCTCAGTGGATAGAGCGTCAGCCTGCGGACTCAAGGGTCCCAGGTTTGATTCCGGTCAAGGGCATGTACCTTGATTGCGGGCACATCCTCAGTAGGGGGTGTGCAAGAGGCAGCTGACCAATGTTTCTCTCTCATCGATGTTTCTAACTCTCTATCCCTCTCTCTTCCTCTCTGTAAAAAATCAATAAAATATATATTTTTTTAAAAAGGCACATACCGAAATATTTACAGATGAAACATTAACAGATATGATGTCTGAGACTTAGTTCAAAATAATGTGCAGGTGGGAGTGGAGATACACGGAGCATAGATGAAACAAGATTGGCCTTGAGAAGTCTTCATATATCAATAGTCACCCTAAATGTAAATGGACTGAACTCACCAATTAAAAGGCACAGAGGAGCAGGATGGATTAAAAAACAAGACCCAACCATATGCTGCCTTCAGGAGACCCATCTCAGCTACAAAGACGAACATAGGCTCAAAGTGGAGAGATGGAAGATAACACTCCAAGCAAATGGCATCCAGAGAAAAGTGGGTGTAGCCATACTTATATCAGACAAAACAGATTTAAAGATAAAAAAGGTAACAAGAGACAATGAGGGACATCCTATATAATAAAAGGCTAATATGCAAATCGACCAAACAGCAGAACAACCGGTCGCTATGACGCTCACTGACCACCAGGGGGCAAACGCTCAATGCAGGAGCTGCCCCCTGGAGGTCAGTGCGCTCCCACAGGGGGAGCACCGCTCAGCCAGAAGCAGGGCTCATGGCTGGCGAGCACAGCAGTGGTGGCAGGAGCCTCTCTCACTCTAAGGATGTCCACCTGCCAGCTTAAGCCGTCAGTTGGACATCTCCCCAAGGGCTCCCGGACTGCGAGGGGGCGCAGTCCGGGCTGAGGGACACCCCTACCCCTGAGTGCATGAATTTTGTGCACCAGGCCTCTCGTTATACAATAATAAAGGGAACAACACATCAAATAGACATAATACAATATATATGCACCCAACCTGGAAACACCAAAATATATAAAGCAATTACTAACAGAACTAAAGAGAGAAACTGATAAAAGTACAATTATATTGGGGGGCTCACTATTATCTCACTAACAGAAATGGGTAGAGCGTCCAACCAGAGAATCAATAAAGAAATATTGGCCTTAAATGACACATTAGATCAAATGGGTATAATTGATATTTACAGAGCTTTTCATCCCAGAACACTAGAGTGTATACATTCTTCCCTAGTGCACATGGAACATTCTCAAGGATAGACCATATTTTGGGTCACAAAACTGGTCTCAACAAATTTAAGAAAATTGAAAGCATAGCATGTATATTCTCTGACCACAACTGTTTGAACCTGGAAATCAACTTAAAAAAAAAAAAAAAAAGCTGGAAAAATCACAAACATGCAAAGATTAAATAACATGCTACTGAACAACTGTTTCAAAGAAGAAATAAGAGAACAAAAGATCCACAGAGACAAATGAGAATGACAGTATGACATATTAAAAATGTTTACCCTAGCCAAGTGTGCTCAGTGGTTAGAGCATAGCCCCCACCTCCCACGGCGAAGGGTTATGGGGTTCAATTCCCTGTCAAGCGCATGTATCCAGATTGTAGGTTCCGTTCCTGGCCCTGGTCAGGGCACATGCAGGAGGCAACCAATTGATGTGTCTCTTTCACATCTCTCTCTCTCTACCCCCCTCCCTCCCTCCTTTCCACTCTCTCTAAAAATCAATGGAAAAAAAATCCTTGGGTGAGTATTAACAAAAACCAAAAAATTTTTATATGTAGCAAAAGGGCCCAGCAGGCGTGACTCAGTGGTTGTATTTTAGTTGTAATTTTGATGTGGTTGAAAGATAAATAAAATTGACAAACCTGGCTAGCCTCACTGAAGAAATAAAGAGGAAAGACTCAAACAAAATCAGAAATGAAAGAGGAGAAGTTATAACGAACACCACAGAAATACAAAGGATTATGAAGGAATAATATGAGCCCTAGCAGTTTGGCTCAGTGGATAGAACGTCTGCCTGCAGACTGAAGGATCCCAAGTTTGATTCCGGTCAAGGGCACATGCCCAGGTTGTGGGCTCAATCCCCTGTAGGGGGTGTGCAGGAGGCAGCCACTCAATGATTCTCTCTCATGATTGATGTTTCTATCTCTCTCTCCCTCTCCCTTCCTCTCTGAAATCAATAAAGAAATATATTTTAAAAAATAAAAATAAAAAAAAGAAACAATAGGGTTTTCTATACATAGGATCATGTCATCTGCAAAAAGTGACAATTTTGCTTCCTCATTCCCAATTTAGATGCCTTTTATTTCTTTCTCTTGCCTAATTGCTCTGGCTCAGACTTCCAGCACTATGTTGAACAGTGGCGAGAGTGGGCATCCTTGTTTTACTCTGATCTTAGAGGACAGCTTTCAGGTTTTCACCACTGAATATCATATTAGCTGAGAGTTTATCATATATGGCCTGTATTATGTTAGGTACTTTCCTTCCATGCACATTTTATTATAAATGGATGTTGTATCTTGTCAAATGCTTTTTCTGCATCCATTCATATGATCATATAATTTTTTTTAAATATATTTTTTTATTGATTTTTTACAGAGAGGAAGAGAGAGGGATAGAGAGTTAGAAACATCAATCAGCTGCCTCCTGCACACCCCCTACTGGGGATGTGCTCGCAACCAAGGTACATGCCCTTGACCGGAATCGAACCTGGGACCTTTCAGTCCGCAGGCCGACGCTCTATCCACTGAGCCAAACCGGTTTCGGCCATATAATTTTTTTTAAAGAGTCATCTTTTTTAAAAAAATATTTTTTATTGCTTTCAGAGAGGAAGGGAGAGGGTGAGAGAGATAGAAACATCAATAATGAGAGAATCATTGATCAGCTGCCTCCTGCATGCCCCCATTGGGGAACCCAGGACCCTTCAGTCCACAGGCCAACCCTCTATCCCCTGAGCCAAACCAGCTAGGGCTGTTTCTTTTTTAAAAATCTATTAGAAACAACAAACAAATTCAGTATAGTTGCAGGGTATAAAAATGAATGTACAAAAATCTATCCTATATAATAAAAGGCTAATATGCAAATCGACCAAACAGCAGAACAACCGGTCGCTATGATGCTCACTGACCACCATGGGGCAAACACTCAATGCAGGAGCTGCCCCCTGGAGGTCAGTGCGCTCCCACAGGAGGAGCACCGCTCAGCCAGAAGCCGGGCTCATGGCTGGCGCGCACAGCAGTGGTGGCAGGAGCCTCTCTCGCTCTAAGGATGTCCACCTGCCAGCTTAAGCCGTCAGTTGGACATCTCCCCAAGGGCTCCCGGACTGCGAGGGGGCGCAGTCCGGGCTGAGGGACACCCCCACCCCTGAGTGCACGAATTTTGTACACCAGGCCTCTAGTATATTAATAATGAAATATCAGAAAAAGAAATGAAGAAAACAATTCTATTTACAATTGCCACAAAAAAAAAAAAAAAGATAAAATAGCTAGGAATAAACTTAACAAGGAGTAAAGGACCTATACAGTATACTGAAAACTATAAGACATTGTTGAAAGAAATTGAAGAAGACACAAAGGAAGAAAAAGATATTCCATCCTCATAGGTTGGAAGAATCAACATAGTTAAAATGGCGATATTACCTAAAGCAATAGATAGATTTTAATGCAATCCCCATCAAAATCCCAATGACATTTTTCAAAGAAATGGAGCAAATAATCATCAAATTTGTATGGAATCACAAAAGACCCTGAATAGCCAAAGCAATCTTGAGGAAAAAGAACAAAGCCAGAGGTATCATACTCACTGACTTCAAATTATACTACAAAGCTGCAATTACTTTAAAAGCATGATATTGGCAGAAAAACAGACACACAGACCAATGGAACAGAATTGAGAGCTCAGAAATAAACCCACACATACATGGGCAATTAATTTTCCACAAAGGAGCGAAAACATACAATGGAGAAAGGAAAGACTCTTGGATAAATGGTGTTGAGAAAACGCCCAACCAACCAAGCCCCACTGGGCAGGGCGGTATTTCTGTTCTTTAAAAAGAAAGAAGTTTCCTTGACTTCACATCTCCAAACAGATACCACCCCATTTCTCTGCTTACCTTGTCAAGAGTTATCTGACCACCCAATTTCATTTCCTCCCCTCCCAAATGCCCATCAGCCACTCTGGTCTGCTCCTGCCCCCACTCTTTCATAACCTCAAGCTGCTCCTGGCAAGGTCCCCAGAGTTGCCATGGCCAACAGTCGCTTTTCAATCTGGAGCTTACTCGACACTCTCAGCAATTGTGGACATAGTTGACTGCTCCTTTCCCTTCAGGACTATGGCTTATTCTGCTCTTTGTGACAGCACCCCACCTGGCCTTCCTCCTGCCTCTATGTCCACTCCTCCATCTCCCTTCCCTGGTCTTCCTCTACTTAACTCCAAGGGTCCTCTGTCCTGGGCCCTCTCCTCTTCCTCTAATGTGCAAAGGACAAAACCCTTTGATTGTCTCACCCTTTCCCATGGCTTTAACATCCTCTGGTTTTTGGCCCTTTGCTTCAAGCTCCCCATTCAGGCATCCAGTTGCCTCCTTAGATACCTTGGAGGTAGTGGAGGGCAGCAGTTAACAGCATGGCGCCTAGAGCTCGACCACTTGGGATTGGATCCTGGCCTGCAGCTTCCAAGCTGTGTGATCCTGAGCAATTAATTAACCTCTCTGTGGCTCAATTCTCTCAGCTATAAAGGAGGGACCATAAATAAGTCCCTCCTTTATAGCTGAGAGAATTGAGCTATAGTCATTATTAGGATTAAATGAGGTAATGGATATAAAGCACTTAGAACAGTGTTTGGCACATACTAAGCACTCAATAAATGTTAACTATAGTCGTCCCTCAATATCCCCCATCCCCCATGGGATTGGTTCTAGGACCCCCACAGACACCAAAATTCAAGGATGCACAAGTTCCTTATATAAAATGGTGTTGTATTTGCATAGAGGCTACAGCAGAGTGTGCCTACATATCAGTTCATTCATGTGGATTCAGCATAGTGCTCAGTGTGCGGCAAATTCAAGTTTTGTTTTTGGAACTTCATGGAATTTTTTTCCCAAATATATATTGTTAATCCTGACTCGAGGATATTTTTTCCATTGATTTTCAGAGAGAGTAGAAGGGAGGGAGGGGGGAGGAGGGAGAGAGAGAGAGAGAGAGAGAAATATTGATGTGAGAGAGACACATCAATTGGCTGCCTCCCCCACCCACCCCGACAGGAGCAGGGATCAAGCCTGCAACCCAGGTACACGCCCTTGACCAGAAATCAAACCCAAGACCCTTCAGTGCATGGGCCAATACTCTAACCACTGAGCACACAGCCAGGGCTTTTTCTGAATATTTTTGATCCACAGTCAGCTGAATCTGTGGATGTGAGACCTGTAGATACAGAGGGCCTACTATATTATGATATCTCATTGGCATCTCAAACTTAACAGGTCTCACGTGGAACTCCTGATTCTTCCTACCACTGGTACCCTGTAGAGAAAAAAAATAAAATAAATGTTCCTCTCCAGAATTTCCCACCTCAGCAGAACTACCCACCAATGTGTTCAGTCCAGAAACATGGGGGTTGTCCTTGATTCCTTCCCTTTCCTCATCACCATCTTCCTCTCTACCCACCCAATTTTTAAATCAAATCCTATTGATTCTAAGTCAAAATATATCTCAAATCTGTCTGTCTCTTCATGCCTCCACAGCCATCTCCCAGTCAAAAGTTACCATCATGTCCTAACTGGACAACTAACTGCCCCCTAGCTGACTTTTCTTCCCCTCCTCCGTTTCCCTTTTATTCTGTCCCCCGCCATCTGCCACGAAGCCAGTCTTATAAAAATGTAAATCATGTCTCTTCTGCTTAAAACCTTTATTGGCTCTCATTTCTCTTAGACTAACAACCAAATCTCCTACCAGTTCCCTGCTTGGACCAACCCAAGCCGACCTCATATACAACTTTCTTTCCTTGCTTTCTCTGCTCCAACTTCCTCTAACAAGGGAAGGTCTTGTGCACCTCGGGGCCATTGCACTTGCTGTTCCTTCTGCCTAGAACAATCTCCCGCCCCCGCCCCTGCCCCCGCCCCCGCCCCCCCCTGCTGTTATATGATATGATTGCCTCCTTCTTATCCTTTAGATTTCATCTTACCTGAGGTCTTCCCTATCACCATACATATTCGCTCCCACCCCAATTATTATTGAACACAGCACTCTGCTCCCTGAATTTATCACAATTTGTTCTTACATATTTATTTTTTTGTTTATGGCCTGTCTTCCCCACTAGAGAGTAGAAAAGCTAGGATGGGGGGGGGGGGCCGGGGGGGTTGTTTTTGTATTCCCTGAGCAATAGGTCCATGTAATTGCTATATTCCTAGCTCTACAATTCATGTTTGGTATTAGCAGGGGCTCAGTAAATACGTGTTGGATGAATTATTGGATTGTTGATTTAAAAAGAAAGTCAGTTCGGCCCTGGCCAGTTAGCTCAGTTGGTTAGAGCTTCATCCCCAATATGCCAAGGTTGAGGGTTCAATCTCCTGTCAGGGCACATCCAAGAAACAACCAATGAATGCATAAATAATTGGAACAACAAAGTGATGCTTCTCTCTTCTTTCCTCTCTCTCTAAAAATCAATGAACAATTTTTTTAAGTCAGTTGACGAAAGTGTATATGGCATTGTAGCAATAATGAAAGTCCACAAACTCAGATGTGCAATGACATTATTTCCTGGATACTCCATTCTGCCCAGGCGGTTGGAAACAAGTTGAACTTTAATCCTCCTGAGGTCAGACACAGTTCTGTGATATTCAGCAGGACCAAATTTGCTGGGGGAGAGGGAGGGGTCAGGAAGAAGGCTGGGGGGTGGGGAGGTGGCGGTTGGACAGTATCCAGTCCTCAGGCAATAGTGATCACTGCTAAAACATCACCACCCTGTCTCATTGGCCCCTTCAGTCTTGTGGTTCACACTGTGTCTGGGTTTGGGACATGGGAATATTTTGTAAGCAGTCTATGGTACTGCCTAGTAAGCCCAGGAGCTATTCCTCTCTGGGGACCCTGCCAAGAAGCAGGTGGCAGAACCCTCCCCCCTCCTATTCTTGGCCAAGACACTTGTCTCTGCTGAGGCATTCCTTTCCCCTCAGGGCTTCGGCTTTGAAACACATAAACCAGCTTTTCTACTTTCAGGTCTGCCACATATGTGCATCCCCAGGGACAATGAGCACAAAACCCAGAGCACACTCCGGGGTGGGAATGGCTGCGGGGAGAGGGAGGATCAAGGGGGGGGCTGGGGGGGGAGACATATGTAAAACTTTAGACAATAAATAAAAAATAAATAAATAAAAAGTAATTTACTGCTAAGAAAAAAAAGATAGTATACACTTATGTATAATAAATTGCAAAATTTTATTTTTAATAGACTCCGATCTTCCATGGAAAACATTATTATGGTAAAGGAAATCTTACACTTAACTGTAGCTTTGATGTGAATAAAACGGCCATTAAAGTGAAGAAGAAGCCAAAACCGGTTTGGCTCAGTGGATAGAGCGTCGGTCTGCGGACTGAAAGGTCCCAGGTTCGATTCTGGTCAAGGGCATGTACATTGGTTGCGGGCACATCCCCTGTGAGGGGTGTGCAGGAGGCAGCTGGTCGATGTTTCTCTCTCATTGATGTTTCTAGCTCTCTATTCCTCTCCCTTCCTCTCTGTAAAAAAATCAATAAAATATATTTTTTAAAAAAATAAAGTGAAGAAGAAAAAAAAAAACAAAACCCAGAGCACAGAAAAACGGGAAAACGTAAATAGGAAGAAAATAGATTAACATAGAAATACATTGTGTGTTTGGAAAAGATCATGCTGGTTACCATTTAGGGACTGGAGGGGCCAAAATGGAGGAGGCCGCAATGCAGGGGAGAGATGGGTCCATGGAGATGGAGGGAAGTGGATGGATATCAGAACTATCTGGGAGATAAAACTATGTGAGGGATAGGGTCGGGGAGGTAAGGAAGGAGGCGTCAAGAATGACTCCTAAAATTCTACATTGGGAGATGGGATGGCTTTGCCATGGCACAAGGTGTTCCCACTTTGGGAACACTTGACTCCACTGTAACCCCTTCACCTGGCTGACTCCTACTCATCCTTCTGCTCTCCATTCAAGCATCACTTAGTCAGAGCCAGCCACCTTACCTGACCCCAGGGCCTGTCGGATTCCTGTTTTACACTCTCACTTTCCTTTGTGTATTTACTCAGTGTGTGATTGTGCTTCCATTAGTGTAGTCTCCACCAGACTGCCAGGTCTGTGAGTTGATCTCCTGGGCTCACCCTTGCATCCCCAGTGCCTAGCACATAGTAGTTTTCAATAAATGAAGGCTCAAAAATGAAGGCAGAGGAGGCTGGAATATAGCTCGCAGGCTGGTGTTTCTCAATGGGGAGAGAAGGTTGATGAGTTTCAAAATAAAAGGACTCCCAACAAACAAAGATGTGGAGAAAAGGGAGCCCTCGCCAAGCCCGTGTGTGTGGCTCAGTGGTTGAATGTCAACCCATGCACCGGGAGGTCATGGTTTGATTCTGGGTCAGGGCACATGCCTGGCTTGCAGGCTTGATCCCCAGTGTGGGGTGTGCAGGAGGCAGCCGATCGATGATTCTCTCTCATCATTGTTGTTTCTCTCTCTCTCTCTCCCTCTCCTTTCCTCTCTGAAATCAATTAAAAAAAATTTTTTTTAATTTAAAATGGAACTGTCTATGACTCAGTGATTCCTCTTCTGGGAATTTATCCAAAGAAACCGGAAGCACTAATTCGAAAGAACATAGGTACCTCTATGTTCATTGCAGTGTTATTTACAACAGCCAAGATCTAGAAACAGCCCAAGTGTCCATCAGTAGATGAGTGGGGGGGCCAGGGGGGGGGGGGGGAGACTGTGTTACATTACCAATGAGATACCACTCTGCTGTAAGAAGGAAGAAAATGTTACCCTTTGCAACAGCATGGACAGACCTGGAGACCAGAGACCATTACGCTAAGTCAAACAAGCCAGTCAAAGGAAGACAAGTACCATATGATTTCACCCATGTGGAATTTAATGAACAGACTGAACTACCAAGCAAAACAGAGACAGACTCCGGGAGCAGGCAGACAGCTCTGGGGGTGGGGTTTGAGAAAAAAAAAAATACAAGGATTCCCTCTACCACCTCCACTCCAAAGGGTAGGTGTCCTCACCCCACCCACTTTAAGAATTTAAGGGTGTGATGAGACTGTTACTGGGGGGACAGTGACGATGACACTTGAGACTCGGTAGAAAAGAAGTTGACAAACAGTTGCTGTTAGTAGGGCCTGTCAGAGGTTCTGGAGCAAAAAAGTGAGTGGATGAAAGTAAGAGATTGAGGATCTCGGGGCTTGGGGGAAGCCTGGAGGGCAGGAGGTATGAGTAGGGTCTGGAGGTGGCCGAGAGGCCCCCAGAGATGTTCTTGACTCCAGAGATAAGGGAGGACCCTGTGCAGTCCCTGCCTTCACACAATGGTCCCCAGGGGCTTCCCCAAGCGCTCTGAAGAAATGCACACTCTGCAGAACCCACTGTTGTGTGGTTCGTGCGTTTGTTGTTTGTTGCACGGCTGTGTCTAGAAAGGTGCCTGTGTGTAGAAAGGCACGTAGTAAAGAGGTTCCGACAGTGTGGACCGATTGTTGAAGGAAGAAAAGAAGCAGCGAATGTTCTCAAAGTGCTCAGGGAATCTGGGGGAGACCCAGGGGATTACCACTCCCACGTGGGAAAGGCAGATTAATGAGGTAATGTATATGAAAGTCCTGGCAGTTTAATAAACTCAGGTTCAAAATCTGGGAACAGAAGCTGAACTGGGATGGTGCGGGGAGGGATGAGGTGGGAGGAGGCTGGGTGGCAGCCACATAGGGGCCCCTGGGGACAGCTCCACTGGAAACCTCCAGCGGTCCTTGGGAGCCCCAACCCCCCCTCCTACCCCCACCCCCCTGCAAGACTGACAGCGCTGCCCCACCCTGCGGGCCCGCAGGAATTTGCCCTGGTGACCTCCCCAGGCGCACTCCTGTCACCACGGCGACCAGCCCCGGAACAAGCGGCCTGATTGTCCCTGCTCAGCGGGGCAGGTGAAACCCTGGCCACGTGACCGATACTGGTCCAGGTGCGGTTATAGGACACCCGCCACCTCCCTGCTTTAACCCATTCGACGCCGCCACCTCCAGGGTGCAGAGTCCCGGCCTCCGCAGGCCACACCCCTTAGGCCCCCGTCCCTCAGCCTGGGGAGGAATTAGGGCTGGGCTGAGCGATTGGAGCTGGGTTACTTCACCTCCGCCTCCCCATTTCCACTGTACTGGGAAGGTTGGAACTACTGGGAACAGGGCCGCAGAAGGGTAGACTCGACCTCCTCAGAGGTAGTGAGTTATTCTGCAACCCGGTTCTCCCCCCATCACCTCAGCATATCAGGGCTCAGAGGCCTCCCCTCCAGCAACTGAACCCCCCTGTCCCCCCAGGGAGGATCTCACCAACTGTGAGTCCACCAGCCTGTTCCTAACAAGTTGGGGTGGGGTGGGCAGCCCCCAGGTGGACCCTTCTCCCCCAACACACTATCACCAGAGTTCTTCCCAGGTAGCAACAGGAGAAAACTTCAAGCCAACTGGTTTTTCTGCTTGCTGATCTCACCCTAACCAGCCACATGACAGGGCTGGCGGGAAAGGGGGTGGGGGAATGTCTCAAAGTTGTTTCTGCCCTTAGACCCAGAGCTCTGGCTGGGGGCTGATGTCAGGGTCCTGGGCCAGGCTCAGTTTACCAGGCTAGACGGGTTGGCGTGAGGGTGGGGGTCAGCTGGAAATACTACCTTTTTGAATCGCCAACATTATGCCATCTCCCTTCCCCTTCTTCCACCAACTCTAGAAAAACACTGCTTGATCCACTCTCTGAGGACCCCTCCCAGACCTTGGACCAGTCCCCGTCCAGCGCTCAGATGTCCTCGTCACTCCCCTAATGATTATGCTGGTAACAAATGATCACACCACCTGGTGTGTGTAGAGTCACCAGTGACTTCAAAGCCCTCCTCAGATTAGAACTAAACACCTGCCAGTCCTCAGGCTGACTCAAAGTGGGAGCCATTTATCTCTTAGGCCTTAGAGTAGTTAGAACGCCTCCTGCTGGTCCCGGTTCCACCCAGCATACCCTAAAGGGGAGAAAGGCCCAGGTGTCATCTCCAGGAAGGGGCACAGATCCAGCCACCAGCTGAACCTTCACCTAAGCCTCAGCTACTGGCCTGAATCTCTCCAAGATCATTCAGTAAAATTACTATTGCACTTAGCACCAGATGAACAAAACATGGCTCTGGGCCCCTGGGAGCCCCCAGCCTATGGTGGACACAGAGAAGGGCTGTTCTGTAATACTGTAGACTCTGACAAATGCTTTAGAACATGGGGTGGAAGAAATTAGTTTCAACCAGGGAAATCTGGGAAGGCTTGAGGAGGAGGTGGCAGTTATCCTGGAATCTGGCACCTGGCTGTCTGGAAGGCAGGCACAGCATCCCAGCAGGGGGCGTGGGTAACTGTGGTGAAGATCTACAGGGAGGTGTGCCGTGTAGTTCTCAGGGTGCTTCCCTGGGGAGTAAGAGAAGGGGGAGCCTGGGTGGAAAGGTAATCGCACTGGGGGAAGTTTGGGATGTGGTGATGAAGTTTCAACTTTCAACTTTCAACTATGGGGAGTCCCTGAAGGTTTCTGAGCAAAAGGATGCTATAAAAAGAGCAGCCACTCCGCCTGGTGAGGTAGCTCAGTTGGTTGGAGCAGTGTCCTGATACACCAAGGTTTCAGGTTCTGTCCCTAGTCAGGGTACATACAAGAATCAACCAATGGCTCAGTGGTGGAGTTTCGACCTATAAACCAGGAGTTCACGGTTCGATTCCCGGGCAGGGCACATGCCCGGGTTGGGGGCTCAATCCCCAGTGTGGGGCAATCCCCAGTGTGGGGCATGCAGGAGGCAGCTGGTCGATGATTCTTTCTCATCATTGATGTTTCTATCTGTCCCTCTCTCTTCTTCTCTGAAATCAATTAAAAAATATTTTTTTTTAAAAAAGAATCAACCAATCCGGGTGAAGCCGGATCCTGGGTCCGGGAGAGGCCATGTGCCCCTGGATCCAGGTGAGGCTGGGTACCTGGTCCGGGTGAGGCCACGCGCCCCTGGGTCTGGGAGAGGCCATGTGCCCCTGGGTCTGGGTGAGGCCTTGCGCCCCTGGGTACGGGTGAAGCCGGATCCTGGGTCCGGGTGAGGCCGTGTGCCCCTGGATCCGGGTGAGGCTGGGTCCCGGGCCTGGGTGAGGCCACGCGCACCCTGGGTCTGGGTGAGGCCACGTGCTCCTGAGTCCGGGTGAAGCCGTGCCCCTGGGTCCGGCCGAGACCAAACCAGAGGGAGTCGGACCTCCGTTACCACCATTTGTCCACCATCCAGAGCTGACATGTACACATAAGGAACTGGTGGACATTGAAATTGGGTCTCAAAAGAACTGTTGGTCCAGAAAGAAACTCACTACAGACTGATTCATTTGCCTGTCAGCATAACTATTATTGCTCGTCTCACATTCAGTTCTTATAAGTATATCTCTAGTGACACATGATCTCGCTCATCTAGGGGAAATGATGAACAACATAGACTGATGAACAAGAACAGAACCAGAAACAAGGAGGCATCGATCGGACTATCAGGCCTCAGAGGGAGGATAGGGGAGGGTGGGGGGAGGGGGGAGAGATCAACCAAAGGACTTGTGTGCATGCATATGAGCCTATCCAATGGTTAAGTTCAACAGGGGGTTGGGGCATCCGTGGGGAGGGGTGTGGGATGGGAATGGGGGGATGAGGACAAATATGTGACACCTTAATCAATAAAGAAATTAAAAAAATAAAAATAAAAAAATAAAAAAGAATCAACCAATGAATGTATAAACAAGTAGAACAACAAATCAATGTTTCTTCTCTCTCTCTCTGTCTCTAAAGTCAATAAATAAAAATTTTTAAAAAGAAAGAGTAAGCTACTCTTGCAACTGCTGAAGGATGGCCTGCAGTGGAAGCCAACTGAGACCTGAGATAATATCACCAATGCCACCTCTATCACAGACCAGGGAGAAAAGATGGCAGCGGGTCGGCGTTCCAAAGGAAGGCGATTTCTCTGCAAGATGTGCTGAGATCTAGGGGTGGAAGGATTGTACAGGGGGGCGGAGGGAGTAGGGAGAAGATCTGAGTCATTTCAACTCAGACGCCCCCACCAGTACAAACACCCATTTTTGACTCGCATTATGAATGGCAGAGCAGAGGTTCCGGTTTGCTTCAGTTTCCCCATTTGTAAAGAACGGGGTGCGGGGGGGGAGGGGGATGGTTGAAGATAACCTCTAGAGTCCCTCCTAGCTCTTTCTCTAGTCCACGACTCAGGATGGGTAAGAGGTACCTTCCAGCCCGTCTGGCGTCCTCCTCCCCACCTACGGACCACTGTGCCTCCAAGCAGTAGCTCTGACGTTGGGAGCCACCCCAGGTCTCTCTCCCGCGCCCCTCCCACCCCCCTCCCCACCCCGGGCGGCACATAAAGTATGGCACCCACCCAAGACGGTGGGTGAGGGCAGAAGAGCGGACAGGTGCGGGTCCAGGCAGGGCCTCCTAGGCTAGCCAAGAGCCTGTCCCGCGGCTGCCCAGCGCTCGCATCAAAACCCAGGACATGCCGAGCAGCTGGGGCCGGATTCCCAGGACGCAGGGCCCAGACTCCCCGCGAGGATTCCGCACCGGCTGAGCGGAGCTCCGCGAGCGGGGCCGGATCCTGTGTGGCTCTGCCCGGGCCGGGGTGAGGCCAGGGGCGGTGCTCCCGCCGGAGGGGCGGAGCTGGGCGGAAATGACAGTTCTCTAGGATGACGTCAGGGAATGTGGGCGAAGGCGGGGAATCCCGCGATGGCGGGCGGGGAGAAGGCGGAGCTCAATGGGAACCGGGCGGGGCTCAGCAAAGGCGGGAGGCGGGGCTAGGGTACAGAACGTGCTCGCTGGGTGCTTGCGGGGGAGCGGCTCCCGGGCATGCTCAGCGGGGCCCGGGCCTGGAGGCTCCCATATGGGGGGCTCGAACTCTCCAGAATCTGCTTCTCCAGGGTGCCTGTCGCACCCAGCAGCAGCGGCCGAAGCGGCGCCGAGCCGAGGTCAGTCAAGGGCACCCGGTGGGAGGCCGTCCATGAACCCTCCTCCTCCGGTGCGGACCCGACGGCCCCACCTCCTCCGCTTGGGCCCGCCTCCTCCCAGGCCGCTCCCCCAAACCTCTTCCCCAGTGGGCTCAGATCAGCCCCCATCCTTGCCCCTTCCAGTAGATCGGTGCCGCTTTCCTACAAGCTTCTGGATGGGGAGGCGGCCCGCCCAGCCCTCGTCTTTCTGCATGGGCTCTTCGGCTGCAAAACCAACTTCAACTCTATCGCCAAGGCCCTGGCTCAGCAGACAGGCCGGAGGGTGAGCTTCCGGGAGAGGCGGAGTCCCGCGGGAGGTACCGGGGCGGGGGGTGGGGGGGGAGCAGCGGGAGGGAGAGAGAGGGGCGGGGATCGGGGATGAGGCTGAGGCTGGGACCGGGCTGAGCAGTGACAGGTCTCTCTGAGCGAAAATGAAAAGAGAGATTGACCTTCTAAAGATGCAGCCTGCAGGGCAGACCCACGCCCATTCATTCCCTCGTGCTTCCTTCCATCCAGTCCATCTGCATGTGCATGCTCCAAACTGAGCTAGGCTCCACTGTCCAATGCTTAAATGCGGACACCCTCCCCGCTACGGGGGCCAGCCCCTTTGCTTGTTCACCAAGGATGACAGGGGACTTATCACCTCTCAGAGCAGTCCATCCTTCTGTGCTTCAACTGTTGGAAATTCTTGGCGTCTTCTTTCTCTGGAGTTGCTACCCAGCCAGGCCAGACCATCAGAGATGTGGTCACGCTCCTTGGGTCTTCTCTTTTGTGTCAGTGACCCCAGGTTCTTCATCTGGGCCTCCTAGGTCTGGGACCTGGGCCTTCTCACCATCTGAGTCCTTCTTCTGCTTCAGGATCTCTCTCCAGGTTCTCCACCCCCTCGGCCTGAAGGACTTCCAGGCCTTTGGCTGCCCTTGCCCCCCAGTGTGGATGCTAGTGCTGCCCCCCTCTCATCCCATTCCCCAGGTGCTGACAGTGGATGCTCGGAACCATGGTGACAGCCCCCACAGCCCAGACATGAGCTATGAAGCCATGAGCCAGGACCTGCAGGACCTCCTGCCCCAGCTGGGCCTAGTGCCCTGTGTCCTCATTGGCCACAGCATGGGAGGCAAGACAGCCATGTTGCTGGCGCTACAGAGGGTGAGCCGACCTTATCCAGGCTTCCTCCCATCCAGTGTAGATCCTGAGTGCCCAGCAGGCAACCTGAGACTCAAAGGAGCCTGGGATGGTCAAGTTCAGGATCGGGGAACCATGCCTGCGACCCGCTGAGCATGCCCTAAGGCTGGATTGCCAGTCCAGTTCTCTCCCACAGCCAGAGCTGGTGGAACGTCTGGTTGCCGTGGACATCAGCCCAGTGAACACTACATCCAGCTCAGACTTTCCAGCCTACATGGCAGCCATGAAAGCCATAGACATCCCAGAGAAGGTGTCCCGCTCCTTTGCCCGCAAACTGGCCGATAAACAGCTCAGCTCTCTTATTCAGGTGATACCCTCAAGGCCCTGGATAGTTTGGGTTGGGACCTGTCAAGAGACGAGTGGCAGCCCAAATCTCACAGGGAGCCCCCCCCCCCCCAACTGCACCCCCCACAGGACATGGCTGTGCGGCAGTTCCTGCTCACCAACCTGGTGGAGGCAGACGGGCGCTTTGTGTGGAGAGTGAACTTGGATGCCTTGGCCCAGCATGTGGACGAGATCTTGGCCTTCCCGCGACGACAAGAATCCTACCCTGGGCCTACCCTCTTCCTCCTCGGTGGAAACTCTGACTTCGTGCAGTAAGCCAGGCTGAGTGGTAGACAGGGCATGGCTTACTTACCCAGCCCCCAGCCTGGGGAGCCTGCCTTGGGGAGGGCTTGGGTGTGGGCAGTGAGCTCCTGAGAGCTTGGAAACACCACGGGGCATATAGCTCTCCACCTCTTCCTGCTGTACCTTCACTTTTCTTTCTCTTCCCATCTCCCCACTTTCATCCCTTGTTGGCGGCCTTCTCTCCGATGGACAGTCCCAGCCACCATCCTGAGATTAGGCGACTCTTCCCTGGGGCCCAGCTACAGACGGTGCCTGATGCTGGGCACTGGATCCACGCTGACCGCCCACAGGACTTCATGGCTGCCATCCGAGGCTTCCTGGCCTAAGAGTTGCTGGCCAGAGGGGTCATGTTTGAAACCCCAGGTGTCAAGGCCCTGCAGCTTGTTCCCTGTTTCTGCACAGAAGGACTCAGGTGGGCACTAAGAGGGCACACGGTGCAAAGGTGGTCAGACCTCAAGTTTTAATGAATAAACATACTGCTCTCAAGGTTCTGGGCTGAGCGCTCTCACCACCAACGCCCCCACCAACGCTGGGGGAATTGACCCCATGGGGTCCTGGCTGTTCCGGGTTGCATGGGGGCTCTCAGAGTGCTGCTGGACTCTCTCTGCAGCTGACTCTCGACCAGCTGCCTCACCAGCCGCTGCATGTCCTCCTGCGGGCAGGAGAGAAGGTTCACAGGCAGACTCAGGGCCTGTGTCCCTGTACCTCCCAGGCCCAGCTGGCATTCCCACCCTACCTCCCAGGCCTCCACCTCCTGCCTCAGTCTCAGTTTCTCCTCCAGGACCTCCAGCAGCTGGGCCTCTGCAGCTCGTAACTTGGCTTTGCATGTGTCCAGCTCAGCCTCCACAGCCTGTTTCCTGCAGGTGGCAGAAAGAACAGCCTGAGGCCTGGGACTTACAGATCTGATGCTGGGCCCTGGGGGTGGGCAGACATGGCCACAGCCCCTGCCTTGTGACACAGAAAGTTGTTTGTGTGGCGTTTCTTCCAGGAATGCCTGACTTCCCCCCCGCCCCCCGCCTCTTCCAGCAGGACAGAGTCCTGAGGGTGAGCCAGCACTGCCCCCGCAACTCCCACAAGCAGCTGCCTCTCACTTGGCAATGGCTTCATCCCGCTCCTGGAGGACTTGGTCCAGCGAGGGCTCTGTCTGGGTGTCCCCCAGTGCTCCAGCCGCTTAGGATTCTGGGCTCTGTTGCAGGGTGGAAGAGGAGGAAACAGTGATCTTGGGCTTGCCTGGGTGAGGTGCCCCTCTCTGGGCCCTTCCGCCCTGGCCTTGGCCCTGTGCTGATGTCAGGAAGGGAAGGGTCTGAGACACTCCGTATCTGCCCCTCCGTACCCCGGCCTCATGGACTTGTGAAAGTAAAGCAGGGGGACTTATGCCATGGTGAGGGGTAGCAGGTGTGACCCATGCCTGGCCGAAGGGTAAGCAGAGAGGGCACGTGTTTGGACCCCCAAGGAGGAAAGGAGTTCTCACCTGACCCCGAGGAAAGAGAGAAGGTGGGTTGAGGAGGATACTTACCCCTCAAGGGCCCCAGACAGAGGAGGTGGCTGGTGACAGGAACTCTTGTCAGCCGGGTGAGGCAGGTGGAGGACATAGCCCTTTGCCCTCCCTTCCTGGCAAGGCACTCCCTGTTAAGCCCCGCCTGAGGCAGGCAGGCGGGTCCCTGCCTCCTCTCCTAGATCCTGGAACCCTGCAGCCAGCCCCCGAGCCTCTCTGCATTCCTTACCCAAGGCGGGTGCTCTACCCACAGCAGGAAATGAGAAAGAAGGAACAGAGCCAGGGCAGCTCCAACGCTGAGAAACGGGTGCCCAGCCCCCCAACTTGAAGGATTGGCATCTTGGCACCTTGGATGGCATTTCCACACATACAACTATAACCTCACCTCAGCAGAAAACAAGAAAAAAGTTTAACCATTCCGGCCACATTCCTCCTAACATCTTTTCTTTTTTTAATCCTCACCCGAGGATATTTTTCCATTGATTCCTAGAAAGAGTGGAAGGGCTGGAGGACAGTGGAAGGGAGAGCAAGAGCATGGATATGAGAGACACATTGATTGGTTGCCACTCACACCCACTGGGGAACCTGTAACAGAGGTACCTTGACTGGGAATCGAACCCTTTGGTCCAGGGGCCAATACTCTAACCACTGAGCCAAGCCAGCTAGAGTTCCTAACATCTTTTTTTTAAATATGTTTTTATTGATTTCAGAGAGGAAGGGAGAGGGAGAAATAGAAGCATCCATGATGAGAGAGAATCATCGATCAGCTGCCTCCTGCACACCTCCTACTGGGGATGGAGCCCACAACCTGGGCATGTGCCCTTGACCAGAATCAAACCCAGGACCCTTCAGTCTGCAGGCCGACGCTCTATCCACTGAGCCAAACCAACTAGGGCTCCTAACATCTTGAATGTCCATCCTCCCTAGCAATATTGCTCTTTATTCCTCCAGTATTTCCACCATTCTGATCCTTGAGCATGGATGGGTCTGCTGGGCTCTCAAGGGGGTCTCGGTGTCCCACTCCTCTCTCAATGTGATTATTGAGCATATCAATGACATCAAAGGTGTAAAAGGGAATTTTCCCCATTGAGAGGCCACTTCAGCAAGGCTACAACTCAGCCCTAAGGGGGCGGGGGGAGAGATGGAGGAGGGTATAGTGGGGATACATGGTGATGGACGGAGACTTGACTTGAGGTGGTGAACACAATACAGTGTACAGATGCATTGTGGAATTGTGCACCTCAAACCTGTAGACGTTTGTTAACCAGTGTTAACCAAAAATTTATTTAAAAGGGAAAAAATAGTTCCTATAAGACCCCCCAGAAACCCCTTGCATACATCACTCCTGGTTGTTGGTAGGTCCCATTCAGTCAGGTGCACTTCCAACAGCCAGACTTGGCAATTTATTTGGCTGAAGCCCAGGCAAAGAGGTGGGGTTGAGCTGTACTCCCTCAGTGGTTCTCACCCTTTCTAATGCCGTGACCCTTTAGTACAGTTCCTCATGTTGTGGTGACCCCCAACCGTAAAATTATTTTCGTTGCTACTTCATAACTGTAATTTTGCTGCTGTTATGAATCGTAACACCCAGACAGAGCCCTCGCTGGACCAAGTCCTCCAGGAGCGGGATGAAGCCATTGCCAAACCATCGGAAAACACAGATATTTACATTACAATTCATAACAGCAGCAAAATTACAGTTATGAAGTAGCAACGAAAATAATTTTACGGTTGGGGGTCACCACAACATGAGGAACTGTATTAAAGGGTCGCGGCATTAGAAAGGTTGAGAACCACTGCCCTAATGCAACACCCCTTTTGTTGAGATTCAGGGTGTTTCAAGAGGCTACTCTGTTCCATGATCCAGACAGGGGTCTCCAGGGCTAGTAAAGGCAAAGCACAGATATAATCAGAAAGGGGTGTTGGAGGTCCAGGGGCCGTGGGAGCACAAGGGCCCCTCATTCCCAGTTAGTCAAAGTGGGTTCCCCAGGAGCTTGTCCAAAATGAATCCTGCAGGTCAGCAAGAGTCAGCCAGGCAAAGGGCTAACGCTTTTGCCAGGTTTATTTTTTTTTTTAATTTTAACTTTTTATTTGGAAACAATTTCAAACTAGTCTTTGATGTCCAAAAAAATATTCTTTTAGAGTTAAAAAAAAATCTAATATGGTATCGAGCATGGTACCGGTTGCCATATCTCCCCAGCCTCCCTCACTCTAGAACAATTTGCAGCCTTTGGGTTTCATGGCCTTGACACACTTGAAGATTACAGAGAAGTTATTTCAAACTGTCCTTCGCCCTGGGTTTGTCCAATCCTTCCTCATGATTAGACCACTGTTACACGTTTTGTAAAGATAAATCACAGAAATGATGCTGTGTTCTCATATCCAAAATCATTCGGAACCAGGACTGGTAGTGTGAATGTTGATTACTTGATCATGATTGATGAGTGTTGGGGAAGGGAGTTACTTTGAGATGTTGAATTGAGATGTTGAAACTTCCTTTTCTTCATCCCATTTTCACCCATAGGTTTCAGCATCCATTGCAAATGATGATTTTCTAATTTCACCATTTCTTCTACACTTAATTTGTTGGCATTCTATTGCAAAGAACTGTTTCTTTACCCCCATTTACTTATTCATTTATTTATATCAAATGGACTTCTGGTTTCCTGTTTTATTCAATGCATTAGAACCCATTCCTATCGCTTATTTCAATGCTCAAATTGTACCAGGTTTCGGTTTGGTCAATGGGTGCCCCTTGCTGACCTCTTGCCGTTTTGATATGTGACATTATCCTTTGAACACTGCCTTTCTTTCTGGCTCAACAAGATCGTCCAGGCTCATCTGGTTTTACCCTGCCCCAGCCTTAGGATTAGCCATTTCTACCAGAGGCCGTGTGTGTGTGTGTGTGTGTGTGTGTGTGTGTGTGTGTGTGTGTGTGTGTTTATGGCAAATAGTATTTAAAAACCAAGATCTGGTTGTTAGGTGTGCTTGTTGCAATTAAGGTCATCTCTGCTCCCCAGCCCACTCAGTAGCCACACATTTACACACACAAACACACACAACTACATTTATTTTTTTATCTATGCGATGGTGAATTGTATGTGTCAACTTGACTGGTTAAACATGATTCCTGAGTGTGTTTCTGGAAGAGAGTGGTTTTTGAGTTGGTGGACTGAGTAAAGCAGATGGTCCTTCCCAATATGGGTGAGCATGACCCAATCCGCTGATGGACAGAATAGGAAGAAAAAGCAGAGGACGGTTGAATTTTCTCTCTCTTCCTGACCGCTGGAGTGGGGATACTGGTCTCCTGCCCTGGAACTGGTCCTTACATCATCGGTGTTCCCGGTTCTCAGGCCTTTGTACTCAGACTGGAACTGAACCCCCAGCTTTCCAAGTCTCCAGCTTGCAGATGGCAGACTGTAGGACCTCTCAGCCTCCATAATCCGTGAGTCAATTCCACATAACAAACCTCTTTCTCTATATTTATTCTATTGGTTCTGGTTCTCTGGAGAACCCTAACTAATACAATTTATATATATGGGAAAAAGTTTACATTTAGAGCTTAAATTCTAATCCAACGGCATGGGGTCCATCCCAGCTTTCCTCCTTTACATATTTTAGCCCCTTGCCACAATTGTCTTCAATATATTTCATAATTTTTTCAATCCCCCTGCATGTAGCTAATCTCCAAAAACAACTGGGCTCCCCCTGACTTAAATGCCCTCCTTACATGGGCTCGGCTACTGCAGGGCTGCCCTCCCACCCTATTCCAGTGCCTTCCTCATGCATAGTCCTGGCTGCCAGTAGGCTATCAAACATTTCTAAGAGCTTTACATTCATTCCACAGATATTTATTGAGCACATACTATGTACCAGGCATGTTTCCATGCATACATTCCATGTACCAGGCATGTTTGCGCCTCTGCCCTTAGGGATGTTACCAGGTGATGGACATAAAACAGGAAGACAGACAAAATTCCCTAACCTCACAGAGCTCACATGCTAATGAGGGAACACACACAATAAACAAATGGATGAGTATAGAAGAAGGTAAGAAGTGCTGTGGAGAAAAATTAAGCAGGGAGAGAGAATGAGGAAGAACCTGGTGACTGCTATTTTAATATATATATATTTTTAATTTCAGAGAGGAAGGGAGAGGGAGAGAGAGAGAGATAGCAACATCAATGATGAGAGAGAATCATTGATCAGCTGTCTCCTGCATGCCCCCTACTGGGGATCATGCCCACAATGCAGGCATGTGCCCTGACAGGGAATCGAACCGTGATAGGTCACCGCTCAACCACTGAACCATGCTGGCCAGGTGAGACCCTAAGGAGATCACAAATATTAATCCATCACTTAGATGAAAAACAACCATTCTCATGATTGGAATAATATTTCCAGCAATAGCATCATTCATGGATTTAAAAAGTGCTGTATTCCCAAGCACAAGTGAAGATGCCATGTTTAAGAAAACTGTATTAGGAGATGTTAGGGATGACACATGACGTATGACAATGAAAGGCAGAAATGCAAGTGAAGGGTTTGAATATACTTTCATGAAATTGGAAAAGAATTGTTTCAAAATAAAGTTACTCTAAAAAGCATGTGATTTTAAATATTTAAATTTTAAATATTTTAACTATTATAAGTAGGGAACTGCTTATCTCATCTGAATCCCTAAATGTTCAAATTAGAATATTGTGCCAAAAAATGTTTAATTTTCTCATTGGTTAAAAGATTGAATAGCCTTATATTCAGGCACATAGTGAATTCCGTCACAAAGCCCTTCCTCAATATCACACACGGAGCAGTGGGACTTATTTCCAGATACCCACAGCTCCCTACTTCCCAACTCCCCCAGGATGGCTGAGCCCAGGCATCAGGGGAGATGGTTACAGGATGATGGTAGGCGGGGGTGGGGGAGGCCAGAAGGGGAAAAAAGAGCTGCCTGTCAGGGAGTATTCCACTTCCACCTTTAGCCCTTGTTTCTTCTTCCATAGACACACATACACACACATACACACTCCGTGGACTGTGGCCCAGAGCTCCCATCTCTGCACAAAACAGACTACTCCTGCCTCCCAAGCCGGGCAGGGGGCTGGGCTTTGTGGCCTAAACTGCTGGGATATGCAGAGCTGGGCAGCTTACAAACCATGTCACCCGACCCTCCTGACCTTGTCTGTGTTTACCTTCCTGAGCCTCATGGTCCTCATCTGTGAAGTGGACTCATGGAGGGCCCACTGTTAGGGTCACGGTAAATGTTGGATGAGGTACCTCACACAATGACCAGCACTTTGAGGGGCCAGGAGCCAGACTTCCCAGGAGAGGAGAAAGAGGGAATTAGCCTGTCAGAAAGCAGCAGAAAAACAACAACGGGCCCAGCCAGTGTGGCTCAGTGGTTGAGTGTCGACCAATGAACCAGGAGGTCAGGGCATATGCCCGGGTTGTGGGCTCGATCACCAGTGTAGGGCGTGCAGGAGACAGCCGATCAATGATTCTCATTGTTGATGTTTCTATCTCTCTCCCTCTCCCTTCCTCTCTGAAATCAATAAAAATATATTAAAGAAAAACAACACCAGAAGAATCTCTCTCCTCTCCTCTCCTCCCCTCCCCTCCCCTCCCTTCCCCTCTTTTCCCCTCCCTTCCTCTCCCCTCCCCTCCCCTCCCCTCTCCTCTCCTCTCCTCTCCTCTCCTCTCCTCTCCTCTCCTCTCCTCTCCTCTCCTCTCCTCTCCTCTCCTCTCCTCTCCTCTCCTCTCCTCTCTCCAGCAATGGAGCCTGAGTCAGCTTCCCCTTCCTGCTCTGCACCCTGCATAGTTCTGCCCCAGAGACAATTCTGTTCCTGAATCCTACACAAAGCTGCCTCCTCTTCCTCCTCCAGACCCCTACTGCCCTATACTTGCCCGTCATTGCCAAGGTGTTTCTCCCACCAGTCCGCAGGTTTCTGAAAGGCAGGTGTTGACTGTCAGTCATCCCAACCTGGGCAAAGGGTACTGAGCTGTGATGGCATGGGTGAGGCAACACTGGCCATGACCAGCAGATGGCAGCAGTTATCAATATCTGGGATCCAGTGGGCAAGGGGTTGCCTCACCCGCCCAGCCTGTGCAATAGAAACAGAGGGGACTTGGAGCTTTAAATGCCCAGCCATTCTCACAGTGCCCCTCTAAGGGAACACTGCTCATTCCAGCGTGCAGGTGTTTACCATTCATTCCACAATACACTGTCTGTGCCAGCCTTGGAAGCAATGAGAACAAGACCCGGTTCCTTTCCTTCATCTAATGAGGGACAGGCACCCAGGACAATAAGTGCTATGATAGCACTAAGTGCTATTCTCCCCCTGGCCACCAATTCAGACGCCCTGCCTCTGTGAAGTGGTCCCTCACCCCAGGAAGCTGGCTTGCTCTGGGGACCCAAGGCATCTTGTGTAGCAGTGCCTATTTTAGCCCCTGCCATGTTCTGGCTCCTCTGTCTCTGCCCATCCCTCATGTGTGAGGGAGTATTCCACTTCCACCTTTAGCCCTTGTTTCTTCTTACACACACACACACACACACACACACACACACACACCCTGGACTGTGGCTCACAACTTCCATCTCTACACAAAACAGACCATTCCTGCCTCCCACAGCTCCAGCCAGTGTCCGTACCAATCCTCATCTATCTACATGTCTTCCTGGATGTCGGGCTACACATCCTGGTCTGAAGTCTTCCCCTTCCCTGGATCTGTTCCTCTTCCAAGCACCAGTTCTGCTCTCGTCTGCACAGAGTCACCAGGGCCTGTTGCCTCTAGTTCATAATATCTGTCATTGTTTTCATGCTTTACAACAGACATACTCTTTTAATTATTGAAATAAACTATAGTAATATTAAATAAATTCTTGAGTGCCTTTGACACTTTTCTGCAGTCCAACAGGTCCTGCTTTTATTCAGATCACGGTCTCTGGTCTCTCTCCTGGATAGCACAGCAGCCTGCTACAGCCAGCTGTCCTCCATGCTGCTACAAAGGGGCCTCTTCCCTGGCTTTGAGAAACTTCCACGCTAGCCACTGCCAGCCTGGACCTCTCCCATGAATTCTAGACTCTCATAGGCAATGGCCTACTTGCCCTCCCCGCTGGGAAGTCTAATGTCAAACTTTAATAGGTCCAAACCCCAAATCCTGATTTACCTCCACCTTCAACCTGCTCCTCCTCGAGTTCTTTCTCCACCTTTCCAAATGCAACACCATCATTCCAGGTGTTCAGGTCAAAACCCTTGACTCCAAGCCCGGCTGGCATGGCTCAGTGGTTGAGCATCGACCTATGAACCAGGAGGTCACAGTTCAATTCCAGGTCACATGTCCAGGTTGCAGGCTCAATCCCCAGTAGGGGGTGTGCAGGAGGCAGTCGATCAATGATTCTCTTTCATCATTGATGTTTCTCTCTCTCTCCCTCTTCCCTTCCTCTCTGAAATCAATAAAAATATATTTAAAAAACAACAACCCTTGACTCCAGACATCCTTGAGTCCTCTCTTCCTCTGTGGCTCTACCTTTAAAATGTATCCAGAACATGACCACGTCTCACTATTACCACTGTCATCACCTTTGTCCTAACCACCTGAGATATTGCAACCACTTCCTAAATGATGTCTCTACTTCCTTCGTGTCTCCTTCAGTCTATTGTCCACTCAGCAGTCAGAGTAATCCTGTTAAAGCCAAGATGGATCATGTCCTTCCTCTGCTCAAAACCCTCCTGTGGCTCCCATTCCAGTGAGAGACTAAAAGCCAAAGGACACTATCACTTACAAGGCCCCTCCCTCAATTCTCTGACGTGAGCTCAGAGGAGCTCGTCCTCACCACGATGCTCCAACCATCCTTGCCTTCTTGCTTTTTCTCCAGCATGCTCCCCTCTCATGGTCATTGCACGTAATGTTCCTTCTGCCCAGAATGCTTTCTCCCTCCCCCACCTCTTTCAGATATTTATTGACTCAAATACCACCCTCTCAGGCCTCCTGGACCATCTCATTTAAATTGGAATTCCCACCTTGCCCTGGCCAGGTAGCTCAGTTGGTTAGAGCATAGTCCCCATACGTATGACAATATTGCAGGGTTTGATCCCTGGTCAGGTCACATACAAAAAACAACCAATGGATGCATAAATAAGTGGAACACCTGCCAGAGGCTAAAGCAAACAGTATTAGCATAAAAGTGCAAAAGAGACATTGGAAGACCAATGGACTTTGATATTCAGCAGGGCTGAATATCAGCATAAGTTTGCTCCTGCTGTGATTGCGATGGCTCCAGGCGATTTCCTGACCTGATCTTCTCCATAGTATATTACCATAGTATCGTTATATATGTTACTTAGTCATTTATTTTCGTTTATCATCTCTTTCCTCTACTAGATTGTGGACTCTATGAGGACAAGGACTGTTGTCTGTCTTGTTTTCTGCCACATCTCCAACATCTGGAACAATCGGCACATAGTAAATGCTCAATTAGTACCTTTTTATTAAAGGAATGAATGTCTGACTCTTGATTGCCTTCTCCTTGTCTGCAGGATACAATTTAACATTCAAGGCCTCCCTCACTCACCTCTTACCCACACTGACTCTTGTACCTACCCCAGTGTCTGGGCACACTCCTTCCTCTACCCAGGAAGCCTGCACCCCACTCCCCAGCCCACCTCCACCCCCGCTGCAATCCCACTCCTCCCACACCAGCTCAGACATCACCACCTCTGGAAAACCACACTGGATCTCTCACATAGTGAAGCCATGTCAGTCTCTCCCACTACACTATAGGGGCACCTTACCTGCAGAAGAGTGGCCCCAGAGCATGGTTTCCAAGGTAACATTTGATGAATGAATAAATGATTGCATGAGAATAAGACATATCAGAAAGGCAGAGTTTAAGGTGAAGGGCACATGTTCATTCTTTATTCGTTTTCCATGTTATCATTTAATACATTTCAGTGAGTGATGCTTGGCTTGACACCTGGGCTCTCTGAGGGCAGGAGCTGTCTCCCCTTCTTGCCCTCTCCCCACATGGCCAGACATGACTCTGGGGTGCACCTGTAATTGTGCTGCATATAGGAGAGCACTCTGAAGCCAGGAAGCACCTGCCCTGCCATTTGTTCCCTGTAATCCTGATCACATCCCTCTAGCAGCTGAGGCCTGGTTTTGCCTCTGTCTCATGGGTACCGCCAAAAAAAAGGGTGGGGCACCAATGCTTGTTCTGTGGGACGTTCAAGGTCTGGACAACTGGAAGGGGTGTGGCCGTCTCTCACGCCAGGCCACATCTGAGCTACTTTTGGGCCAGATTTTCCAGAGATGGCTGGAACCGTGTCTTTAGCCTGTCTGCCAGCTAGCTAACCTGTACCCACAGTCTGGGACACGTGCCAGATCCTGACACGTTGGGCAGCAGGGGGCTGGCCCAGCTCCAGAGCAACACCTCGGCAGCCCTGGGAAAGGGAAGGGGGTATGCTTGGCTTGAGGTCAAGAGGGTATGGGCCAGGGCACAGAGGGGACAGCTGGTGTGTGTGTGTGTGTGTGTGTGTGTGTGTGTGTGTGTGACTGCAGTCTCAACAAGATGCTGGCAGAGACCAGAAAAGGAGCATCTGCTCTGACTAGCGCCCCCCAACCCCCCACCACACACACACACAGTATTGCTGAGATCTTCCCATTAGTGCCACAGGGAGCTGGGTCCCAGCTTCTATATAGGAAAGAGGATCTCAGGCTTGGGGCTGGGGCTCAAGGTTGGGGATACAGGGGTGGGGGAAAGTGAGGGAGTATAACTTAGATCTCCCTTCCCCAAAGATAGAAGGGTTCCTGTATCCTGCTGGGAGTGGAAACTAAAGGAAAGGGGATGGTCATCCAGCATCAGACCCGTGAACTGAGACATTCTGGGGAAAGAGGGGGTCAGAGCCTGAGTCTACGTGAGAGGATGAGGAAAAAAGTGAAGGGCAGGGGCTCGGAGGCTGGAACTCTGGAGGAGGTTTTTTGGAGGGGTTGCTGGAGGGTCCGAGCAATGAAATGAAGGGAGTGGGGGTTCCAAGCTCCAGCAAATCCCAAGGGATGGGAGGGACTGTGGAGGTAAAGATCTAGGAGGGTCCAGAACAAGGCTGAGAGGCTGAGTCAAAAGAGGGTTGGGACGAGGGAGGGTTGGGACGAGGGAGGGAGCAGCGGCTCTGGGGCCTGATCCGGGCAGGAATTGCGCATCATGAACGCTGGAAGACGAGGTCCCAGGGCCAGGACCCAACAAAGGACCCAGTCGGGGGTGTGGACCAGGAGCTGCGCTTCCAGATCCTGAGCTGGACTGAGACCTGGCGGGGCGGGGCGCACGCTGGGCGGGGCCGGGCTGGGGGCTGGGCCGGGGTCCCGGGGGCCGGGGCGGGGCCGGGCTGGTGCTGCGCAGCCGCAGGGCGGCCGCCGCGCATGCGGGGCTCTCTAGGCTGCAGCCGGCGCCGCAGCCACTCCCGGGAGCATGAAGGACCGAACCCAGGAGCTCCGCACGGTGAGTCCGGCCCCCGCGCGCCGCCGCTCGCCGCTCGTCTGCGCGGGGCCGCTCCTCGCCCGGCTCCGGTGGTCACCGGGCAGCAGCCCCTGCGTCCTCGACCTGGACCGGAGAGAGCGTGGTGGAGCCGGGAACCCCGGCCCCCCAACGGATCCCACCCCTCCGACCCACTCGGGGTCACGGCCGGCGTGAGCTCGGTCCCGCTGGCCCGCGGGCTGGAGGCTGGAGTCCAGGGTCCTAGATAAACTTTTGGGCGCCTCCTTGTTTGGGGTGGTGGTCGGAGGGGTAGTCATCGGATGTGGATGGCAGGACCGAAGCCTGACCTCTGTCCCGGCCCGCGGGCAAGTCCAGTCTCTGCCCCCGCACGGAGCCTGGCTGCCGACCCCCCGGCCCCCGCTCTGGTGTAGACACGCGCCTGGACCGCGGCGGGAAGGGGCGCGGAGCGGTCCACCGCCTCGGGCCCCGCTACGGGCTGTGCTGTGGGACCGGCGGTCGGGTGGGGCCGGGCTCGGTGACGGACTCTACTCGCGGGCCTCCTCGCCTCCCCCATCACCTCCCAGCACCTCCCAGCACCTCCCTTCACCTCCCATCACCTGTAGCTCCCATCACTTGTGGCTCCCCACCCGTTCGAGATTGGGATCAGACCCGCCCCCGGTCCACCTTCATGGCTTCGGGGCAGCCCGCCACAACATTTCCAGACCCTTCCGGGCTTCTCTGGTCAGATTCAGACCTGAACCTGTTTTCCACCTGTGTCTCAGAAACCCTCGGGGTGTGTCTCCTGGGGCGGGGTTTAGGGGGAGTCGTGGGGTGCGCCAAGGTTCTGAGTTAGAGCCCACCCTCTCCCAGACCTAATAGCGACCCCTGCCGCCTGCTCCTCTACAACCCCGCGCCCTCCCCAGGCTTCTGCCATTCAGCTAGAGGTTTGCGCCTCTGCCCTTAGGGATGGCAAGACCGCAGGCCTGGGGCGGGGGGGGGGGGGGGGGGGGGGGGGGGGGGGGGGCAGAGGAGGGAGCGGGGGGGCGGGAGTGAAGGAAAATGAAGCCTGCCTGTAGCCCTAGACCAGGTTGAGTTGTGTCTGGCTCCCTGTCTGCTAGGCCCTGTCCGCTGTTCTCTGGGGGAGCCCTAGTTCCGGGGCTCTCCAGAACCCCACTCCTGCTGCCCACCTTGAAACCAGAGACCTAGGTCCCCTCGTATGGAAAGTTTCAAGTGTCCTTTGGGTTTGTCCTCACTGCCCAGAGGTTCCCTGTGTTTGTTTGTGCCTGGGTCTCCCCTCTATACTAGTCCCCCAGGCAGCCTGGGGCTGGAACCTGTACATTCCTGCCTTCATTCCCCCCTTGCTCTGGCTGCCAGCCCCTGCCCTACCAATTCCTGGCTGAGTGCCCAGCCCCCAGGGTAAAGCCCAGGAGGTTTCAAAGGAAGAAGATGGTCCCTCATGTCCCGTGTGTTGTCTAAACACTTCCCTGCCAGCCCATGCGGTTGCCCTTACGTTTCCTGTGCTGCGTAGAGTCAGGAAGAGTGATTTTTGCGTTGAATGGTCTTATGGTGCTTCTGCTGATGTTTGGGCGCCTGGTGGGTCAGATAAGAGTACACGTGGCCACCAATGGTCAGAGGGAACACGGTCCTCCACATTTGACAGGACCTCTGGTTCCTCAGCCTTTATCCCCGCTGCTGAAGGGGAAACTGAGGCACAGGAGAGCAGGTGGCTTACCTCGTAGGTCAAGGGGCTTTGCCTAGTCCTGAAGACAGGCAGACTTAGGCCTGGTTGGGACTGGGTGGCCCCCAGGAGAGCTTGAGTTGTAGAGAGCTCAAGCCCAGGTCTGTGTCTCTGTGACCCCTCTCCTTCTCCACCCCACGGTAGCCCAGGTGGGCCCTTAAATGGTAAGACCTGGTTTCTCTGTGAATCAACTGAGGCTTCCTCTGCCAACCCCAGCCCTCCAGTATTCTGAGCCCGCGGATGCTGCCATACTTATGCTGGGAGGCATGCCCATTAGGGGTTTCTAGCAGAACCCCACTCCTGCTGCCCACCTTGATGGGGTGCTGGCAGAAAGCCACAATGGAGGAGTGGAACAGTTGGGGGGCTGCCATTCCCACAAGTTTCCCTTTGAGCCTCAAGGTCCCATCTATGAAGTGGAGATAGGAAAACCTAGAACCCAGATTCTTAGGGCAAGAGGAGTGGCTCCTCAAGTCTCCTGACCCTGACTCCATATTTGGGGGAGACTTGCAGGGGTCAGAATTTTCAGATCAGAATCCCCAGGAAACCACGAGGCCAGTGCTTCCCATCCAGGCGTTCCCCAGCTGCTCCAGTGCGTTGGACAGAGGTGGTACTTGGGATAACAACTTCCACCCCCTCAGCCCTTCTTCCTCCCCCTCCTCCCCCTCCCCCACTCAGTGCCACCACATTTGGAAGGAAGGCCCGCAAAGGGGGCTTGTTTATAAACGGCACACTTCATAAAGGAGCTGGCACGTTTCCTTGGCACTCTGCAGGCCAGGCTCGGCCCTCCAGCCTTCTCCGGTCTCCTCCTCTCCTACGGAAAGGGAAGGGATCTTCAGGGTCAGTGTGAGGGCTCAACACCGTAGGCAGCCCTCAGAGAGCAGAAGGGCAACCGGGGACTTAAAAGGGGCAAACACAAGCCCGGAGTCCTACAACCTGGGGGACTTTTGAGGCAAAGGTGCCTCAGGCAGCCCTGCCTGGCATGCAGCTGCCTCCTTTCCCCAATTCGGAAGTCTCCCTGGTTTCCTTTCTGAGAACTTCTTGGAGCCCATCCATCCCTCCCTGGACCCAAACACTGTTTATCTACATGCTGGGCTGTGCGGGACACAAGGGACCTGCTGTAGGAGCCGGAGAACAGAGGGAGGAGGGAGAGTTGGGCTGGCAGACCTGGGAAGAAACCTTCATGGAAGAAGAGGACTTGGGATGACTCAGGAGGAGGAGTTTGGTTTGAATGGGGGGAGAAAGGTGGCCCCAAAGGAGGGACCAGACAGAGTGAGGAAACGCAGAGGTGGGAATGCCCATCCAAGAGAGAATGGTGGGTGGTCATGACTCCTGGTCTGGAGTGGGCCCAGCCCACTGGAGCAGCTGGGGAAGCCCCGGATGGGAAGCCCAGTGTCCCCCTTTGCCCACCAGTTTCCCTTTTCTCTCTCACTGGTGGGAAGAGACTGGGGGTCCTAGAGCAACAACAGGCAGGTTTGTACAGGCCCAGGGGAGCATCTCCCTCCCTCTCTCCAATTACCTCCTTGGGGTTTCCCAAAAGAAACAATGTATTTGAGCACATTTTCATCTGGGATGCAGCTGAGATGTTCTTTAGGGGCTATCTAGTCCATCCTCATATCTTACAAATGGGAAAACAGGTCCAGAAAGGGCCAGGGGTTTACCCAAGGTCACACAGTATCTAAGGGCAGAGCCCAGCCCCTGTCCATTGCCTGAAACTGCCTGAGCTCCTCTAAGGCCCTGTTAAGAGAAGGGATCTGATGGAGGAGGGATTACACAGGATGGGGAGAGGGCCAAGGGATCAGACTGGAGAGCCCTCTTTCCTGGAGACTCAGCTTGGCCTCTCACACAGGGGACTGGGCTCTGGACCTCTCTCCTGTAGTGATCCTGACTTTGATTAGTCATTAAAAGGAAGAAGGGGAAAAAATAGCCGTGAGGCAGACAACAGCAACTCCTACTCAGTAGGAATGAATCAACCCTGCCGGCTGGCCTGCCGCCATCCCTGGGGACTGGCCTGCAGGCGCCTCTCGGAGGAATCAAAGGCTTGTTTCCTGGAATCCTGGAGCCTCTGCCAGGTGAGACCACCAGGGCTGCCTGGCCTCCACTAGGGGAAGCTCAGGGCCTCCTGCCAGTGGTTCCAGCGGTGTCTTCTCATGCTGTGATGGGGGCAGTGCCCGCTCCCACCCCTCCCGGTATTTATTCTTGGTTGCTCAGGCTGGAGGTGGTGAGGCTGGAGCTGAGACAGCCACCTGTCAGAAAGGAGTGAGACCAGACCGACAGTTCTCAATCCTGAGTGGCCTCCCCAGCCCCACCCCCATAAATTCTGACCTGAACTCTCTGGGGTAGGACCCTGAAAGTTGTTGTTTTTTCAAATCCCGCCGAGGGATGCTGGTGCTGGACCAGCGTTCAGAACCATTGAAAGAGGAACAGGAAGCACCAGGACAAATCGGATGTTAGTTGGATGTGAGAGGAGGAGGAAGTGTAGATGTTTCCCAGTTTCTGACTTGAGGAGCCTTTGGGAACAGGGGTTCTAAGCCGGGAGTTTCAGAGGAGGAAGTTTGGGGGAAAGAGGCGGAGCCTAGTGTTGGGCAGGTGGCAGGCAGGATGCCCACATGATGTCTGGGTGGGTTGATCCCGAGGACGTTTGAACCTTCAGGCTTGTAATTGCCCCATGGCTCTAGCTGCCAGTTCCATGCAGAAGCCTTCCAAGTCCCCCGTTCCAACCCAGCCCTCTTTTCAGAGCTCTGACTGCCACTCAGAGAGGGTTGGTGGATTCCCAAGGGAGTTGAGGCCCTAATCATTCAGCAAATATCTAGATACCCACTTTATGTATGTGTATGATATTCACTCTGGTCAGCCCAGGACACTAGGAAGATGGCGTGCCAGCCCAGTTCCTAGTTCCTTTTGGTCAGGAGTATGTGTCTGTATTGGGGGCAGGGAGGTAGGGGTGCTGGCATCCTACATCCTTGTCATTTATTCAATGTCCAGTGAGACCTGATTAAGGGTCTGCGTTAATCTGGAGGACATTTCTAAGAAAGGTGCTACAGGGCTCTAGCCCAGATGTGGATGAGGTTGCAGGGGGCAACAGACTCACAAACCACATGGATCAGAACAAATGGAGAAATGAAATAAAAAAGTTCCTTTACTTGAGGCCTTCCTTGGCAGGAAGCGCTGTAGGATCACTTATGTGATCTATGGCTGCATTAACAGAGGTAGAATATGTAGAAAGAGGGAGGGGATGGGCTAGTACTTGGACACTGCTCAGACCACAATCAGCAACAGGTTCAGTTTGCATCCTGTACTACAGGGGAAGACAGAGGTCAGACTGAACAAGTCAGGGGCAGGAGCTACAATTTAGGGCCCCTGAGAAAGACCTGAAGGGGGAGGGAATGGTGAACTTGAGGGGGAAAACCCAAGTAGAATATGGATGCTGCCTTCAGATTTCTGGCAGGGTCAGCTGAGGGAGAGGGCACCAAAAAGTTCTTTATGGCCTGGGTCCAAAACACAGGAAAGGGAAGGACTTCCTAACAATTGGGGCTGCCCAAGATGGGCAGAGCTGCCTGGGGAAGCTAATGCGCTCACCGTCACAGGAAGTGTGCAAGCTGAGGCTGGAAGCTGGGGCTACAGGGACTTTTCAGATCCCTTAAGGCCTGATAGTCTGTGGCTCTGGCTCCAGTAGGAATGTGAACAGGGTATGGGGAACCCGACGAGCAGGATGCTCACCCAAGGGAGCTGGGAAGGCTTCTGGAAGGAGGTGGCATCTAAGGATGAGGAGAATGTCAGGGTCATGGAATCAGCATCCCAGGCAGAGGGAACTGCATGGGAAAGCAGGGAGGACATAGGGTGGATTGTAGAGGTAGGGAGCTTGTTATAGGTGGCGTGTGCTGGGGTCAGATTTCAGTGAGGTGAAGAGGAGGGTGAGGGTGAGGGTGAAAAGTCCTAAGGAAGTAGGACTTAGTAAGGAAGGGTCCCCTTGGAGCCCCGTTTGGTTTGACCAAAGCTGCAAGGTCAGGCTTTAAACCTTCCAGTTTGTCTTTGGGTTCAATCTGAATGCCCCAACCTGGGTGCCCCAGTCAGACCCTAGCCCAGGGTGTGCCATTCCCCAGCCCTACCCTCACAGACGGAGAGCCTAGAGGAGGGCTCTCTTGCCAGCCTCCTTTTGTTGGAGGAACTACCCAAGTCCAGCCTCCAGTCTCCTGGGGAGGCTGTGGAGGTAGCAGGTCAGACTGGCTGGACATCTGAAGAAGGTATGAGACCCGGAATGGGGCACGAGACCAATTCCTAGGGGTCTCGGACAATGACTCCCATCTCTAGTGACTCAGGTGCCCTTGTCTTTAGTTCTAGCTGGTCACTGCTCTTCCTGGGAAGGGAGCTGGAAAATTCTCCTTCTGCCTCTTTGAGTCCATCCCTGTCCTTCTTTGGGCACCGGAAGAACAGAGAGGGCAGGGCGCTGAATGGCTGGAGCTCCTAGGTCACTTGCCAACCTGGCAAGCTGCCCAGGAAGGGGAACTGGGCTCTCCAGGCTGCACTCTGCCTCCGTTTTCCTAGGGACTGCTCCTCTGGCTCAACTCCTGGGGGTGGGGTGGGGTGGGGGGGCCTGAAAGTGTGGAAATGGCTCCTAGGTTCCCTGTGTCTCTGGGTGGGCTTGGTGGGGGAAGGGGGGCCACCTGGTAGCAGCTGCAGGCACTTGTGTGAGCCAGGATTTATTTTAGCTGCTGGGGGAGGAGGTGTGATCTCTTGATGAGAGGGGCCCCTCCGAGCTGTCTCCATAAATCGCCTCGCCAAGCCCCATTTTGGTGGGTAGTGGGACCCCGAGAGCTCCAAGGGCACAGCCCTTCACAGCATGCTGCACTTCCCCATCCTTCCTCAGCCCTCCCGCCCTGCAGGCAGGTGTCTCTGTCCCCATTTTGTAGAGAAGAGATAGACCCACAGGGTAAGTCCCTCAGTTTCCCTATCCCTTGACCTCTGCCTGCCTCTATCCTGGGCCCTGATGTAAGAGCGTGGAGGTGAGGGCCAGTGCCTAGCCAGCTAGTGCCTCCTCCCCTTGGGGCACTGAGAAATGAAGAGGCGTGACAGAGCCTCAGAACCCCAGTCCGAGGGGTGACAGTCCTGCCCTGGGTATCCTGGCCTTGGCTGTGGAGAGTGGGCTGACCATGGTATGGGGTGGACAGTAATGAGCGTGGCCAGAATGCTGGGAAGTCACAGGTATAATTATCCCCACCCCGTGATGAGGGTGGCTTTTGTACATCTGCTCCTAAGGCAAGCCCCAGCCAAGTAGCATGACTGGCCTCTTGTACCTGTTGGACCCAGCTCTGGTCAAGGTCCCATGTCAAGACTGATCAGGAGAGAGAGGATCCTGAGAGGACTGAGTGGGTAAAGCAGCATGGCAGAGCCCCGTACAAAGGAGTCTCTCTCAGGCACGTCTGGGGTGCTGTGGGGGTGGCCTCGTGTGGGTCTGAACCATCCAGCCTTTTGGGAGGGAGGCGATGACATGCCCAGGCCTGGAACAGCCCAGGCCTCCCCTTCCAGAGCCCGTGGGGGAAAGAGAGCTTGGAACCTCCTAGCCAGAAGAGTAGACAGCACTGGCTTCCGGGTGGTCTGTCTCAGGCCGGGATTTATTTTAGCTGCTGGGGGAAGAGGTGTGATCTCTTGATGAGAGGGGCCCCTCCAAGCTGTGTCCATAAATCTCCTAGCTAAGCCCCACTTGGGGCCAGTTGGGGCCCCGTGGCCTGGAGACCAATCCCTGAGGTTTTCTTGCCCAGCCAATGGCAGGGCCTCCTGAGCAGCACCCTCGAGTGAGGGAGGTTCTGGGAGGACCCCAGACCTGTGGGGAAGGGGCAGGCAGCTGGGCAGGAGGAGTCCCTGGCCTGGAGGTGGAGACTTGGCCCTGTTTCCAACGTGACAGGCAAGGCCCCTCTCCTCATGCTGGGTCACCAGGGATCTGTCAGGTCTCCCCGGGCTGGAGCTGAGGGCACAGCCAGGGCTTATCCTTGCCAAGAGGGCAGAGGGGCATGGTTGGGTCCTGGACCTACAACCTGCAAGCCTGCTATACGTGATGTCAGGCAGTTTGGGTCCCAGGTCCAGTGGTCTCACTACAGGTATGCTCCTGTGTACCCACCCCCGTGCAGGCCAAGGACAGCGATGATGACGATGATGTCACTGTCACCGTGGACCGAGACCGCTTCATGGATGAGTTCTTCGAACAGGTGGGAGCCAGCACACCAGTCTCTCCCCATACACTGGCAGGCCTTGGGTGACCACATCTCAACTCGGAGCCAGGCCTTGCCCTTACACACCTGATCCTGGCTCAGCAGCCCTTGGCACCAATTAATGAACCTATTTTGAGAGTGAATAGACTGGAGCTCAGAGGGGAGCAAAGTTTAGGATTGGACCACTCCTCCTCACCCCAATCTAGAAGGAACTTGGAGCAGCCAGCCCCTAAGGAAGCCTGGCCCTAAGCCTGACTTCTGGCCCCACTCTGGACAAGCCATAGGCCCAAGAGGCCCCGTCTGTGGATTTTCTCCTGACCACCTGGCTTTGGTCTACAGGTAGAGGAGATCCGAGGCTTCATTGACAAGATCTCCGAGAATGTGGAGGAGGTGAAGCGGAAGCACAGTGCCATCCTGGCCTCCCCCAACCCTGATGAGAGTGAGTGTATAGGTGTGAGGGGTGGGTTTTAGGCCCCGTAGGCCTCTCCAGGAAGGCGCTGCTGCCTGGCCAGGTTTGGGAGGGCTCTGTGAGAACCTCAGGAAACAGCTGTCCCAGGCCCAGGATGGAGGGAGGCGGGGGTCAGTGCCTAGTTTCGTACGCTGGACCCAGGTCTCCCACAAAGACTTGTGTGGTGGGAGGGGTGGCCCTCCTGAGACCTGGGTGGGTCAGGCAGCCAGCCTGCCCTCCCTTGGTAAACTGGCTTTTTTTCTAAGGCCCTGGGCTGGCTGCAGCCCTGGGATTCTGGGAGGAAGGCAAGGAGGGGGAGCTTACTCTCATGAATAGGAGGCCTCTCAGCCTCGCCCCTCCCTTTTCCTTGCCTCCCTGGGGAGCAGATGGCAGCTCTGAAGCAGCAACGCTGTAGGAGGGCAAGCTGGCCAAGCAGGCAGAGCTTCCGGAAAGAGCTGGCAGCCTTGACATCTGGCCATTGGTACCCTGGAGCCAGGCATTCTCAGGACTCCAGGAAGTCACTTCTGTCCCTCTGCACAGGGAGCCTGTGTGTGTCTGCATTCTGCTCTGTCCCCAGACAGGTCCCCCTGACCCAGCTGTCACAATATCTGTTGAGGTGTTGATTACTACACTATTATGTGCCAGGCTGACAACATGCAGGCTGGAGATGCCCTTTCCCGGAGGGAGCGCTCCCTCAGCCCCAGGGGCAGTGACAGGGGCCAGGGCGCACAGCCTGCCACCAGGCACTTGGGCTTGCTTTCAGTTTCATCCCCAGCACGGCCTCCCTGTTCAGGTCCCCTCACCCCAGGCCCACAGATACCCTGTTACCCAGAAAAAAATCTCTTCGTAGCCCCCAAGTGTGCTTGAACCCAAGGCCAATGCCACATCAACCAAACACAGTGCCAGGCCCTTGGGAAGAAAAATAAGTGAACGGGGAGCCTGGGTGACTGTCCCAGAAAGGGGTACCAAGGAGAGGGGAACCACCCAAAACAGGGCATATCTCCAGTGCAGTCCCCTCTCCCCAGAGGCTGGTCTGGGACAGCAGCATGGGCCATGGTCTGTCTATGTCCCCGTGTGTGTGTGGGTCAGCATGTGTCAGTGGTGGGTCACTGCTGGTGAGAAGGGGGCTGATTATGGGGCAGGAACTATAAATAGCTGGAGATTTGGCCTCTCACCTGCTGGAAGGTGGGGTGCCCAGGTGGGGTGATGAGCTGCCTAGCTCCTTCCCGGCCTCCCTTGTGCTCTTCGGCATTTCTCCCCATGTCGGTCGGCAGCAACCAGTTCCGAATTGTCACCTGTGAGCTGAGCAGTCAGGAGGTCGCTGACGTGGGCTGAGTAAAGTGAAGGGTTCTAAGGCAAAGGCGAGGAGAGTGGAGGAGGAGTCACGAGAAAAGATAGGGGTGAGTGGGGGGGCGCTTTCCTGGGCTGAGACTGTCTCTGCCTCCTCTGGGAGCTGCTATCTGGACTGGGCTATTTTGGGTCTGAGCTAAAAAGGCTGAGACGTTAGAGCAGCTGGTAACCAAGTTTTCCTTTGTTCAAGGGAGAGACTCCCTCCTCCGCTCCTTAAAGCCCCCCACTCCACCTCACTCCTATTCCACTTGGGAGTGGCCTCACCTGACCCTCCACTGTAAACGCCCCTCCCCAACCCCCTATAGAAGAAGCCCCAGCCCTGGAGGCAAGCAGAGGGTAGATGGAAAAGGTTGCAGCCAGGAGCTCAGTTAAGGTTTCTCTGGGACCAGAGGCTGCCCTGAGGCTGGGGTGCTGTCAGGACCCATTGTTCCACCCAGCAGCCATCTTGTCCCCCTTTTGCCAACCAACACCTCGTTGGGCACCCCCCTGGCTTCCACCAGCTTTAGGGGGATGATTCCATTTGGAACAAGGGCCAGAAACACCAGCTACCGACCTTCTTCAACTTCACCCTCTCAGGCCCTGCTGCCTGCTACCTCCGGAGCCAACTATGCTCCAGGGGGCCCACCTCTTTGAAGCTCTACCCCACCCAGGCCAGGTGCCTCCTGCCCCTACCCACCCCCTGGCACTCAGCAGTTGGCCTCCACTGAGCTCAGCACCTGGGGAGGGGCGCTTTGTGAATAGAACAAGGTTTGCCCCGCTCAGGGTGCTTGATGTAGGGGCTGGCTTCTGCCTCCCTGGCCCCTGGCCCTGTCAGCCCTCTGGCTGGATGCTTGCCCCCTAGCCACCAGGTAATGCCAGGTGAGTTCACACCCCGCACGTCGACTCAGGCAAGTATCAAGTAAATGCTCCCCAGTGCCAACTCCAGCATCACCAGCTGCTCCAGGATTATTTCTGCCTTAAATTTAGACCCATCTGTTATCTGCAGGGGGGGGGGGAGCCAGTGAAAGAAGAAGGGAGGCTCCTTGGAAAGCAGCATGAGAGGGGGTGAGGCTGCAGCTGGTGTGGCCCTGGCCCAAGATTGGAGGGGCAGGCAGAACCTTAGTCAAGGAAGAAGGAAGACCCAGGTCTGTCCAGAGCCCCCTCCACGGGCCCCTTGTGTAGGAGGCTGGGCCTGAACATTGGCATGGGGGAACCCAGGGTGTCTACCCCCACCCTTCTACCTCCCCAGAGACGAAGGAGGAGCTGGAGGAACTCATGTCCGACATAAAGAAGACAGCAAACAAAGTGCGCTCCAAGTTGAAGAGTGAGTCTGGGCTCCAGCCTTGTCTAAGGTGGGGGGCATTCCAAGCCTGCTTCTTCCACGCAGCCCATGGGGTTTCATCAACTTTGAGGGGGTACATTGGGTCTTGCTTTCCTTTATGAGGCTACCATCATGTGCCACTCACTCAACAGCTATCTTGTTGGCCTGATTGTGCCAGGCTCTGGGCTGGCCCTTGGCTTCGTCCAGGAAGTGCTCCACTCTGGGCCTTGTCCCCCCCCTTCACCTAAAGAGGATTAGAGGAGTAGCTAGCACTGCCTAGTTCCACACAGAGCCTCCATGTGGTTGTATGAGCATAGAAGTGCATGCCTGGAATGCACAGGCCTAGGGACTGTGTAACCTGCAGGGGGCGACCACCTGACCCTTTCCACTCGGGACATGGCCCCATGTTGGGTGTACAGCCTTCCTGGGCAGGAGAGAGACCGCATGGGCCTGCGCACTGGGCCTAACATATAGTAGGTGCTCACACTGAGAGGAGTGTGAGTGCATATGTGCACACACCTACACATGCATCATGCCTAGAAGGGTCCTGGCTGGCTCCTCCTCCATCGATGCCTGGCCCTCCTTTTTCCTCTGGTTCCCATGTGATCCCATTTACAGGCCACACAAGTCCGCCCAGGGGAGTTCCTAAGCCAGATCCTCAGTGTGTGGGTTGGGGGTCAGTGGTGAATGGGGCAGATTATGGCTCAGCAGCCATCTGTTCCTCCAGGCATCGAGCAGAGCATCGAGCAGGAGGAAGGCCTGAACCGCTCATCCGCTGACCTGAGGATCCGGAAGACACAGGTGGGGGCTGGACCTCTTGAGTGGGCAGCTGGCCTCTGAGACTCTTGGGCCATGTGGGGCTGGGCCTGACACCTGTACCCCCGTCTCGGACCCCAGCACTCCACGTTGTCCCGGAAGTTTGTGGAAGTCATGTCTGAGTACAATGCGACACAGTGTGACTACAGGGAGCGGTGCAAAGGCCGGATACAGAGGCAGCTGGAGATCAGTAAGCTGAGGGGGTGGGGTTAGGGCTGAGAGGTGGGGCCAAGACTGAGGTGCAGAGCAAGGCTGCTGCTGAACTCCCTGGGTTGGGCTGCACTCATTGTGACCCCTGCTTGCAGCTGGCCGTACCACGACCAGTGACGAACTAGAGGACATGCTGGAGAGTGGGAATCCGGCCATCTTTGCCTCTGGGGTAAGTGTGGACCCCACCCTTCCCACAGGGACTCCTCCTTACCAGGACCCCTCCCACCATGACCCTGGAGTGCTTGGTATGGGCAGTATTTGGACGTAGCCACTTTGTGAGACAGTTTTTAGAGAAGGACAAGCCCCAGGGAGGGGCAGAGACAGGTCGAGGTCATATAAATGTTAGTGGCAAAGGTCTGGTTCCTCTCAGTTGGATCCACTTCCGTGCTCCCCTGCCCATTTCACACCAGCTTGGGCCTCCGTCCACCGTCCTCGGGACCTTTTTTCCCTCTCGGAGGACACGGTGCCCATAGCCATCTCTAAGTGCAGGTGAAGCTCGGTTCTCTGCTGAGCAGAGGACTTCCTGAAGGAATTAGTTACAAGTGAGGAGTTTCGGAGTGTGGGTTTTAGGAGAAAGTGGGGGACAGCTACATTCAGTGCAGGAGGAAGAACAGGAAGAGAGGGGACAGGAGAAAGGCAGTTTAAGGTCTGGGTCCATGGGGCAGTCACCTTGGGCTCTATACAACACTGGTGGTAAGAACTATCACTTAGCAGTTACTATGCACAAGCACAGGTAGGGAGCGTTAATAGCCCCACGGTACAGGTCGGAAATAGGGTCTCATAACAGCTAGTAAAGGCTGAGCAGAAAGTGGGGAGAGGGCTAAAGCCTCAGACCCTCCTTTCAGAACATTCTGCACAGGCCACTGCCCATCCTAGCTGCCTTTGTAGTTGGCTTCCTGCTGTCCTGGTCCCCATTCCCACCCACTTCTGCAAGTGCCTGGGTCCCAGCTCACTGCTCCCATCCCTAGATCATCATGGACTCCAGCATCTCGAAGCAGGCCCTAAGTGAGATTGAGACACGGCACAGCGAGATCATTAAATTGGAGAACAGCATCCGTGAGCTGCACGACATGTTCATGGACATGGCCATGCTTGTGGAGAGCCAGGTGAGGGCCTGGGGCCCCACTGCCCTGCCCCCCAGCCCATGGCAGCGCCCAGGTCTGCCCTAACCCCCACCCTTTCTGCCCAACACGCTGCCCTGCCTGGGAGGGACCGAATCTTCAGGTAACTAGCCACCTGCTATTGAAAATGCCTACAGGGCCTCCCTCACCTAAAGGCCCCTCTCTGCATGGCTCTGCTTGGCCCTCCAGGATCCCAAGCCCTGCATGGCACTACCCACCTTTCCCTGTCTTATCCACCAGCTGTGTGTCACGTAGGCACTGTGTAGGAGCTGGAGATACAGCCGTGACCAGGACGCTGAGGGCCTGCTTCCTGGAGCTGATGTTTGTGGGATGGAGGGAGCATAAGTAAATGACAACCGGAATATTCTCCATTGTGCCAAGTGCTCAGATGTTAGAAGGCAGCGTGGTGATAGAGCAGTGGTTCTCAACTTTTAAAGTGCCCAAGAATCACTTGGAGGGCTTGTTTTCTTGTTTCTGTGTCAACCTCCATTCCCAGAGATTAGTAGGTCGGGGTAAGAGCCTGTGAGTTTGCATTTCTAACAAGCTCAAGGGTGATGTTGATGCTACTAGTCTAAGGGTCACACTTGGAATACCATTTTGATAGGGAAGCCACTTTAGATGGGGTGCCTAGAGAAGGCCTCTCTGAGGAGGTGGTGTTTGAGCTCTGGAGCATCCCAGAGGAAGAAGGAAGAGCTGGCCCAGGCAGAGGGACCGGCAACACCACGGTCCTGCCATATTTGAGGAGCGAAAGGAGGTCCATGCAGCTGGAGGACAGGGGCAGCTGGAGATGAGCTAGACAGGGGGGCCTTGGCAGGTGAAGTCTCTTCTAGATTGGCAGGTCGTATGTATGGGAGTGTGTGACCTGAGTCAGGAAGCAGGGAGGTCATGAGGATGCTGCTGCTGCCATCCCAGTGAGAAATTATGGTGACATGGATGCCTGTGGAAGCGATGGACTTGGAGAGCTTTCAGTTGTCAGCATGCTGTTGCTGGGAATTTTGGGCAGTGTCATGGTCCGAGTGGCCTCTGCCTACTGCATGGGACCAGATTGCAGTGCCCAAGAGAGCTATGGGGCTGGGTGGGGGCGAGGGAGTGCCTTAAAGGTTGAAGACCAAATACAGAGCTGGACGAAACTGTCAGGGAGGGAATGGGGGCCTCACTGGTCACCTGTGATCTGTGGCCACAGTCAGGCCCACCTGCACCAGGCACTAGGGTTAGGGCCCCAGCTGAGTGTTCTTTGCATGTCCCCATGCCCTTGGCTGAGACTGCATGGCCAGTTCCCTCCCTAGGATGGCTACTCTGCAGGGAGAGGCCGGAGCTACCAGGGGTGCCTGGGCTGCAGGACACAGGTGAGAAGCTGTACCCCATCCTCCTCACACTCCTTTTCTCTCTCTAATCTCAGGGCACTTTCCTAAAGTCCTGCCTCAAGCCCCCTTCTGACCCTGAGGGCGGCTCTCTGGAGCTTGGGTGCCCCTGGCCCTGCAGGGGGAGATGATTGACAGGATCGAGTACAACGTGGAGCAGTCGGTGGACTACGTGGAGAGGGCCGTGTCTGACACCAAAAAGGCTGTCAAGTACCAGAGCAAGGCGCGCCGGGTCAGTAGCCCCAGCTCTACCCAACCACGTTTCCTGCACACCCATTAGTGATCACAGATCCCTCCTCACTCTGCCTGTCCCACCTCTCAGCTCTTTCAGTGCCTCATTTTAACCATCCTCAGGCCCATTCCAGGACATCACCTTCCCTCTATATCAGCCCCCAGATTCTCCAACCCTCAGTCCTCTCTCCCAATAGCCCCGACCCCCTAAAATCATGCCCACTTCCAGCCTCTCCCATGCTCTGAGGCCTTTCCTTCCTGCTTCTCTGGTGCAGAAGAAGATCATGATCATCATCTGCTGTGTGGTCCTGGGCATCGTCATTGCCTCTATCTTTGGAGGTATCTTTGGATAGAAACTCACCCCACCTGCCTCTCCACTCTGGATGGTCCACACTAAGGAAGCTCCTTGGCTGCTGACTCCCTTTGGCTCGGAGCCCCCTCCTTTCTTTGCCATGGGGCCCCTCCATACCCACCCTGCCCTGAGCCGTCATGTGCATGATCTTTGTAACAGTGTGTCTATACAAGAGGCAGAGGGGAGCCAGGCTGGGAAACAACCAGCGGGGTGGGGATCGGGTCAGCAAGGGACAGACTCAGGCCCTGGCCTGGCTGCCTCACCCTTCCAGGCCGAGCTGCCCAGGTAGCCATGTTCCCCCTTCCTCTGCCTTCAATAATTCCACTCTTAACCTGGGGTCTGCCCTCTCCCTGCATCAAGGCTCTCTGTACCCCAACCTTGCCTCCTGCTGCCAACCATCTATCCTGTCCTCTCCAGCTGTCCCCCCTAAGCCCAGCCCCCTGAGGGGTGGGGATCAGCTGGCCACATGGTGCTGCTTTTCAGGTTAGGGGAGGGATGGCCCTGAGAGACAGCCCAGCTCTAAGCCTCTAACAGCCAGTCACTGCCAGGGAGGCTCAGGGTGTTGTGGCCAGGTAGCTTCTGGCTGTGTCAAGACCAGGCTCTCCCCCCTACCTAGGGGCAGAGTCCAACAGGTCTTCGGCTGCCTCAACCTCCCCACATTCCTAGAGCCCCAGGAGCAACTCCCTGGGCTATGCCTGACCCCAGATAACATTCTGGAAGAGGCTGGCTGGTGCCTGGTCTCTAGCCACCCTTAGAGCCAGGGAGACAGAGCAGCCTGTCAGGCCAAGCCCACAGCCTGGGCCACCCATTCTCCCCAGCAGGCCTTAGCCGGGTCCTCAAGCCATTGTGTGTTGCATGTTTGGGACAGTAGTCCCCACTCTTGTGCTCTGGGAAGTCAGACGTTACTTCAGGCCTGCAGTCATGTCCTGCCCTTGCTGTTCCCCCACTGATGTGCCACATGAGTGTCAGGTGTCTTGGATGCAGTATTTAGCAGCCAGCCAGGGAGGGGTACCTCCCTCCCCACCATCTCGGGGCTTCTCAAGTCAGAAACATGCCCTCACTTCAAGACCCCTCTCTTCCTTGTTGACAGGCAAGGAGTGTGCATGCGAGTGCATGCAATAGGGGATGGGGCCATGTCCAAGCCCCACCTTTCCTCAGCTTTGCTCCTGTCCAGTGACTGTGACCACTGTCCGCGTGTTGCCTTCTTTAACGACTTCCCTCCCCTCCTTTACCCCTTCACCAAAGGTCTTGGTACAACCAGCTGCCTGTTTTGTGAAATTTTTATGTAGAATAAACATTTGTATCTGTACCGTGCCTCTGCTCTAGATTTCTTACTCTTACAATGTCATGGCCTTAGGACTTAAAGGTGAACATGTATGACAATATGGGGAAGGGGCTCAGAGGGCAAATGATTCCAGCCTCCTCCCTCAGGCCAGTAGGTACTTTGAATACATTTCACCCTGTCCATCCTTCCTAAGTTTGCCTAAATTAAAGAAATCTACCTAGTCCTTTAAGTGTATAAAAGCACTCTTAAGTTCTGTTTGGACCCGTGGAATCGAGTGGTAGCTACCACCAACAAAGGAACTTAAATTTGTTTAGGACCATAGAACTGGAAAATGCCAGAATTCCATAGAAAGTGGTTTATTACTTTTACAACAAAATAAGATGCCATTAGAACTTTAAAGAAGAAAATAGCATTAGAGCTTTTTTGCAGTTGTTAATCCTCACCTGAGGATATTTTTTCCATTGTTTCTTCAGAGAATAGAAGGAAGGGAGAAACATCGATGTGAGAGAGACATCAATTGGCTTCCTCCTGCACACACCCCGACCAGGGGCGGGGAGCGAACCCATGACCCTTTGGTGCACAGGCCGACGCTCTAACCACTGAGCCACATTGGTCAGGGCTATTAGAACTTATCTAGACCCTATTTTGTCAGCTGATGAAGTAGATACTTCAATATATAAAACTTTCCAGAAGCAAATGCCTGAGCTGGATGGCACAGCTCACAATTGTGTGGACCCCGAGCTGTCCCACCATTCAATGCAGCGAACTGCTTAGAAGTAGGGCTTGCGCTTGCGGCCGGTGTACTGAGTATCAGGTCTGACTTCCCTGTGAAGAAATAACGGGCAGGAAGAATAGAAGAGTTTCAGAAGAAAGAACAAAGTACTTTTGGGACCCCTCAAGTGTAGGTGAGCCTTTACTGGTCAAGACCTCCCTTTATCCACAGCAGCCTACCCCTGACCCAGGTACTCACTTGCCCTGGCGTCTACGGCGTTCTTTCTTCTCCAGCACCCACTCCCGGGTCTTCCTCACCACCCCTCTCCGTGCAGTCCTGTACGGGACCCTGTGCCGGAGACACAGCTGTGAACTGATGGATGGAACAGCCTGACTGGCACCCAAGTTAATCCAGGCAGGAAAAAACGGTGAACTTCCTTTGAGTTAGGGGCCTTAGATGCCCATCCTATATAATAAAAGCCTAATATGCAAATTGACCAGATGGCAGAAGACCAGTCAGCGGAGGGCAGCACCAGGCCAGCCAAGGCAGGTGCCACTCACTGGCGGGCGCCATTCCCCCGATTGCCCTGCTGGTCACCTCCGGCAGAGGGAGGTCAGGGAGCGGGCCTAAGCCATCAGTCGGACATCCCCCAAGGGCTCCTAGTCTGCAAGAGGGCGCAGGCCAGGTTTAGGCCCCCCCACTCCCAGTGCACAAATTTTTGTGCACCAGGCCTCTAGTTCTACAATAAAAGTTGCATCTTTGAACCACCCCTTCTCCACCATCACTTCCATCATGGTAACATCCACTGGGGTCAAAAGCAATTTATATAGGAGGGCAGGAGGTGCAAGGCCCCACTCACTTGCAGGCATATTTGCAGTAGGTAACCAATTATTAGGTCTGCACACATCCTGCTTATGGAGCAGGCAGGCAGGGGACAAGGCTACTTTTGGGCAACCTAGGCCAGGATTGGTTCACAAGAGTCTAGCAATGTCCACAGAAACTCAGAGACCCAATGCCCACTGCTGCCACTTAAGGCCCAAGTCTGGTGGTGAGGTCAGCATACCCCATCAAGTAGGGGCTCCCAGCAATAAATGTTTGAAGTAGGAAAACAAGGCTGCCCAGCTGGTGACAGCCCTGACAATAACCCTCAAGGGTTGATCTTGGCCTCTTGCCCTGGCTGAGGAGAAAAGAAACCCCCTGCAGCCCCATGGAAAAGAGGCCCTGAGAACAAGGAAAAAGCCTGGGCTCCCAAACCACTTTCCCACCTGGCAGTTGGGATCACACTGTGTCCAGCATAACTCAAACCAAGCAAGGATGCTTGCCATTTAAGTGACTACCATTTCCTGGTAGGGTGGAGGCCAGATAGCAAGAATTAAGGAATGCACAAGTGGAACAATATTGATGCAAAAAAAATGTATAAATTAGGTAAAGTTTCTGTTTTGTTAATCCTCACCCAAGGACATTCTTTCCATTGATTTTTTAGAGAGTGGAAGTGGGTGGGAGGGAGAGAAGCATTGATGTGAGAGCCACACACATTGGCGGCCTTCCACATGCACCCCAACCAGGGCTGGGGATTGAGCCTGCAACCAAGGTACATGCCCTTGACTGGGAATAGAACCTGCGACCCTTTGGTGAGCGGGTCAATACTCTGACCACTGAGCAACACCGGCCAGGGCTAAGTGTTGTTGTTTTTAAAAATATATTTTATTGATTTTTTACAGAGAGGAAGGGAGAGGGATAGAGAGCTAGAAACATCAATGAGAGAAAAACATCGATCAGCTGCCTCCTGCACACCTCCTACTTGGGAGGTGCCCACAACCAAGGTACATGCCCCTGACCGGAATCGAACCTGGGACCTTTCAGTCCACAGGCCAACGCTCTATACACTGAGCCAAACCGGTTTCGGCATAGGGATAAGATTTTTAAAACTTTTAAACTCACATATTTATAAGTGGCCAGAATGTGATTAGAGAGAAGTGATAGTAATGGGAGAAGCCCAATAATACTTCTAATAGGCAAGAGCCTCTTCTCCTTCCCTTCCCAAATCTGGGGACTTGGAAGGGAAGAGTAAGAGCCTGCAGAATTAGGGGAGACAAGGTCTGTGCCAGGCACTGTGCTGAGTCCTAAACAAACATGCTCTCTACACAAGACACTGCCCAAGTGGGTGGCAATATCCCCCCTTTTTAAATAGAAAAATGGATATTCAGGTCACAAAACTTATCCAAATTTACAGTTAGGACATATAGTCTGTAAACACCAGTGTGAGGACAAGAGGGATCCTAAGATGGATGGAAGGAGTTAAACAACTTGTACTTCCTCTGTGAAGCAGGAAATGGGATCACTCACTGGGGGCAAGTGGGGAATGGGCTGAGAAAGGGAGATAAGAGAGATAACTACTAAGGGACAAGCAATCCGACAGCATAAATCTGTGACAGACACAAAGAGCACAAATCATGATTTTCACTACCGGTGGGCCTTCTAAACTCATTCAATTCTCTGCCCATTTTTCCTTTTAAATGTCTTCAAAGTCTTAACACCTTCCACCCATACCAGAAATAACTCCTTCACTATCTTGTAATTATGTGTTCAACAAATATTGAATATCTTTAATTAACAAGATACTCTTCTGATGGCAGGCACATAATACCAGTCTCCACCAAGTTTTCATTCTAGTTGGGGATACAAATAGCCAAGATCTAGAGCAGTTAAAAGTGTTAAGGAAAATAAAGAAAGGTAAGAACTGAACTAAAGATAACAGAAAAATGGCAAGATTTTTTTTTTTTTTAACAAAGAAAAGGGAAAGAATCAGTCTTGCTGCTGAGAAAATAAATGGAAAGAAACAAATACTAAAAGCAAGGAGACACATGGAGCTGCTTTCAGTAATCCAGGCAAGACTGGTGGTGACTTAAGACCAGGTGGGAGTGGGGAAAAGGGTTCAAATTGGGATAGTCATTGAGAAGAGGGGTGCAGGACTTGCAGATGGATTGATTGGCTATGAGATGTAAGGAAGATAAGAATAAGTGAGAATGGTAAAGAATGGAGAAAGGAAGTTGGGGGGTGAAAACCAAGAGCTCTGTTTTGTTCGAGACATCTGGGGGAAGTTCAGGTATGGATAGGGTGGGAAGTTTAGGTATGGGCGGTTGGAAATCAGAGGTGGAATTGAGGCCAAGGATATAAATCTGGGAGTTATAAACCTGTAGTTGGTGTTTAAGGCGGTGGAGAGAGAGAAGGGGTCCAGGTTGGGCCCCAGTGTGCTCTAGAAAAGCAGTTGCCAACCTTTCGGACCTCACAGACCACCAGTGGTCCACAGACCACCGGTTGGCGACCGCTGCTCTAGAAGAGGGGCCAGCAGAGTAGACTGAGAAGGAACAACCAGTAAGGTTAAGAGAAAACCATGATAGTGAGTGGGAGGCCAAGGAAGGAAGGTGTTGAGACAGTCATGGGCTGGCTTATTGAATCAGGTCCTATTGAGCAGGCAAGATAAGGATAAAGGCCCTGGCCAGTGTTCTCAGTGGTTAGTGTCGACCCACACACCAAAGCGTTTAGGGTTCCATTTCCAGTCAAGGGCACATACCTGGGATGCATGTTCTATCCCCAGCTCTGGGCAGGGCTTATGTGGAAGAGGCAACCAATCAATATGACTCACATCAATGTTTCTCTCTCTCCCTCCCTCTCTTTCTCCCCTCTCCCTCCCTTCCACTCTCTCTAAAAATCAATGGAAAATATCCTCGGGTGAGGATTAATGAAAAAAAGATAAAGCAGGGGAAAAACAGAAGTGACCATACATTTGGCAAGACAGGTTGGCGGTGGCCTTGACAAGAGCAATTTGTGATGGGATAGAAGCATAAGCCAGAGAAGAGGACTGAGAGGATGGTAGAGGAGAAAGCAAGAAGAGGCAGATATGAGGAGTTTTGTGATATAAAGGGAAACAAACAGGGTGGTAGCTTAGAGTTGTTAAGAAGTAAAGGGATAATCTCTTAGTAGACATGAGAAATTGTGTAGCATGTCTGTGAGCTGATGAAAATAGCCCAGGAGAGTAAAGATAAGGATGCAGGAGAAGGGACAGTCACAGGGGCCAAGAGGGGATGGGGTCCAGGACATAGGTGGCGGAGGCAGCCTAGGGAAGGAGGGGACAGCCTGTCAGGCATAGCAAGAGGAAAGGCAGAGTAAGGCTGCAAGGCTGCTTACAGACATCCCAGCCTAAAACAGTAGCAGGCACTGGAACAAGGGGTTCCTGGTTCTATTACCATGTTGGTGTCACTGCCACATCTGAACCCGGAACTTGGTGAAAGCAGAGGAAAAATGGAGTGGTCTTGCCACCTCCAGCTCCCTCTGCAATGTCTAATAAACCTAGCGGCAGTAACTCCCTGAACCTTAAGCAGGTTCACCTACGGTTCGCTTTACCTCTTGTTAGTGAATGTGGATTCCTTTGCCTCCTCTTCTTCCTTAATTTCATGTAGGCCCTATAGGAACCAAAGTGCTTTTAGAGCATCCTAGAGATCTCTAAACCCATCTGCCCTACCCCAAAAGGCCTGGGCACCCACCAAGCCTAAGCCCTTTCAACAGGTACTAGGCCCAGCCTCACAAGAAGGGAACCCAAAAGACACACACCTGAAAACTCAGGGTCCCTCACCTTTGGCAGAAAGGTTGATGGCCCAGAAAACAAACACAGGTAGAACCTAAAACAAGAAAAGTTCAAGGAGTCATAAAGCCTTGTAGTGTAAGTCAAGTCCTCATCTTCCCTTCCAGTAGTGCCTCCTGCACTACTACTCTGATCCACACCACCAACCTCTATCCAGCAGTGCAAGCAGCACACTGGCCCGCAGCACTCACTTCTTTGCTTTGGCACTGTTGGGGTAGTCCACCACCACACCACCAGTGAAACCAGCCCTGATGGCCTGGGTCGTAATTAGCTCCAACTGAGGAGAGAACATTGGTGAATCATAGAGAAGCTGGGGGAGCACACTGCTTTCCCTCACTCCTCTTAAGCCAGTCTGGTTCCAGGATGAACTGTGCCTGGGAGAACTAAAGGTCTTCTCTATTAGACTGTTCCCAATTCTGAGTCCCCAAAAGCCACCTAGAGGAAAGTGCAGGCTAGACCCAGCCATGGCAGACAGCCCCCTCAAGGGAATTACAGAACAAGCAATTCTCACTTTCTAGCCCAGGGATCCATCTACCCACTCAAATCTCAGGAAATGAATGACCAATAGTGGGGGCAGACTCATTCATGGTATTAGTCAGGGACAGCTCACAACTTGTCTTTCAAGTCAGTAACTCCATCCTTCTCATTCCTCCTTCATATTGAATTACACTCCATAGAACAGACAACTGCTGATGTTCTCTCAGCCCTCCACCCTATTTATATATTTGGTTATGGAAATCAGTTAATATATCACATTAACCCTACTCCACACCCACCATTCCTCCTTGGGATATCAGATCATAAAATATGTCATCAGGAGCCACAGGAACCACTCTCAGATACTCATTCTCTCCTTTTCCCACCAACTAGCATAAAGACCCTATTCTGTCACTTCCCAATAGTAGGAGGGCAGGTGAGTGAGGAGCAGGATAAGAACAGTTTACCTGTTCTAGGCCCCTCCCCCTTCCCTGTACCTCTAGTAGCCAAGAGGCTCACCTGCTCCGAGTTCTCAGGGTATAGCTGCAGAACAGCTCGGGCTCCACGGACCTGCAAGAAACAGAAACATTCACTGTCTTACAAGTATCCCATGGCGTCTGGACCCAGACACTCCTTTCCTTATTCACTGATATTTGAGTTCCCACTATGTGCAAGGCACTGTTCTTAGGGCTGAGGTTACAGCTATGAACAAAAGAGAGAGCCTCTCCTCTAACTTTTGGAGCTCACATTTTAGTAGAGGAAGCAAGCTAATTTACAGTAGTGATTAAGAGCCAAAAGAAAAATAACTTAGGAGGACAAAGGGATTGTGAGTGACAAGAGACTAATGAGTTTACTTTTGGTTCAAGGAAGGCCTCTCTTAGACACTTGAGCAGAGACCTGACTATATGGGGGAGCTGGTCATTCAAACATACGAGGGAAGAGCATCTTAGCAGAGAGGCAAACACCACCCTGTTGCCCACCTGAGCATCAGCAGTGGGAGGAGCAAGGGGTGGGAGTTGAAGGATGTGGGCACTCTGGAAGGTATGCTTTGTGTGTCCTGGACACGATGTCCCTGTCCTCATTCTGTGAAGTCTATGTCCCCAAACCAACTTCTGATTAAAATTCAGCACAGTGGACACAGGAATTTTAATTTGTCTCATATTTTGACATCAGCACCTTTTGCATTTCATTAGGGAGTGTTAGCCCACTGAATTTTCTGTTTGGGCTGAGGATCACAATAAGGTTCTGCCATTCCATGCAGTCCCACCTCAACAGCCCTGCCATGGGGCTCCTCTACTTCATCACTCTACCTGCAGGGCAAGGGGAGATCTTATACTCACCAGCACAGAATAAAGAGAAGAAAAAAAGCAGTACAGGCGCTTGGCAGGAATGTCTGACTTCTTGTTAGCATTACAGAGCCACTGCACAGCAGAAATGCTAAAACAGAAAGGGACCTCATCAGGAAAGTGACCAGCACACCCCTGCCTCTTCAGGACTCATACACCACACATCCTTGATGTCCAGGTAAAACCCTCCTGCCCAGTCCCTTTCTTGGCACGTGCAGGTCCACTCCAGGTCACTATTCTACAACACTGGACCAAACAGGGTATCCAGAAGGTCGGAATTAACTTCCTTGCAGTTTTTCTACATGTATCTCAAGTTCAAAATTACTCATCATAGCAAGGCTCTCTCTGCCACCTACCCTTTCACACTCCCTTGCTCCAAAATCAAGGGAAACATGTTTTACAGCACTTACAAAGCCTTTCATTCACTCTCTTCCAAAATCAGTTCCTTCTACTTAAATTTTCAAGCAGCTACTATGTCCTTCATTCTGGCATTCCCTTCCTCGGTGCTGTGAACACCCAACCCATTCACAGAACCCCAAATAAACCCTGCTGATTTGTCCCACTGCCTCTCCAAGCTTTTACTTTCCTCCACCACTCTCCTAGGTCAGCACTTATGACCACTTCAATTGTTTCAACAACCCATCTCTCCTTTCTTCGTCTCCTAAATAATCTTCCTAAAACAAAGAACTACTGAATAAAGCCCAAACTTCTTAGGATGGAGTTAAAAAAACAACACCTTCTAGGCCCTTGTCAATGTGACTCAGTGATTAGAGTGCCAGCCCATGCACCAACCGATGTATCGCTCTCACATAGATGTTTCTCTATCTCTCCCTCTCCCCCACTCTCTCTAAAAATCAATGGAAAAATGTATCAAGTGAGGATTAACAAAAATAACAAAAAATCTTCTAGGACCCAAGTCTATACAATCTCAGCTTCCATGCAATCTCTCATACATGCCCATGATCTCTCAGACTCCTTTCCCCACCCACTTCCATGCCTCTGCTCCACTATTCCTTCACTGAGAAACCCTCCTTGATTTCCCAAATTTCTCCCACCCTTCAAGACCCACCCCCAATCCTCCTTTCTCAAAGCTTTCCTGGGCTCTTTTTAAAGCTTTTCTTGCTTTCTTTTTAATTGATTCTAGAAAGAGGAAAGAGGAGAGAGAGGAACAACTTCAATAGATTGCCACCTGACGGAATCACAACTGGGGATCAAACCTGCCACTTTTTGGTGTTCGGGACATTCCAATCAACTGAGCCACCAGCCAGGGCTTTCCTGTGCTTTTCTCTTCACAATCCAGGTGATCCCATGACTCCCCAGTACACAGCCCACACTCAGCCTTGTGTTTAACCAGTCCATGTCTTTTAGCAACTAATTAACCATGACAGGGACTATTTTATTTCCAAACTCCACAGCAGCCTGTACAACAAGCATGTCAAACTCACAGCCCACAACGAATATTTTGCAGCCCAGCCAATATAACAGTATGTAAGATACGTTTTAGTAAAATTTCATAACTTAATTTTCACAATATACTGTTATACATAATCCTACATAATAAAAGGCTAATACGCAAATCGAGCGAATGGCGAAACGGCTGGTCACTATGACATGCACAGACCACCAGGAGGCAGACGTTCAACACAGGAACTGCCCCCTGGTGGTCAGTGCGCTCCCACAGAGGGAGCACAGCTCAGCCAGAAGCCTGGCTCACAGCTGGCAAGTGCAGCAGCGGTGGCAGGAGCCTCTCTCACCTCCCTGGCAGCGCTAAGAATGTACTAAGGATGTCCGACTGACAGCTTAGGCCCACTCCCCGGGGAGCAGGCCTAAGCCATCAGTCGGATATCCCCCGAGGGCTCCCAGACTGCGAGAGGACGCAGGCCGGGCTGAGGGACGCCTCACCCGGCCAGTGCACGAATTGCGTGCACCGGGCCTCTAGTTATTAATAATGAACTACAATGTTAGCTAATGACTGATTACTATAATAGTGTTGGATTCATTTCCCTTACGCACCTTACACACAGGAGCACCATTTCTCTCCACTAATACTAGCAGCGAATATTTTAGCAGCCAAATGCCACATCATTAGTCTTGGACTGACTTGTTTGATGGTGCACAACAGGAAATATTTCGCTTTCAGAGAACAAGAAAAATAGGTTTAGCCCTAACCGGTTTGGCTCAGTGGATAAAGCGTCGGCCTGTGCACTCGAGGGTCCTGGGTTCGATTCCGGTCAGGGGCATGTACCTTGGTTGCGGGCACATCCCCAGTAGGGGGTGTGCAAGAGGCAGCTGATCAATGTTTCTCTCTCATCAATGTTTCTGGCTCTCTCTCCCTCTCCCTTCCTCTCTTAAAAAAATCAATAATATATTTTTTAAAAAATTTTTAAAAGAAAAATAGGTTTATTTGCGTTATGCTTATTAATTTGTGCAGTTATTCAGTTTCTGGTAAGTTAATGTTCAAGTAAAAACATTAATTTTTATTAAAGTGTCCTATTATTTTATGTTAACGATTACTCATTTATTTCAGCCCTTTGTATTCAGCATGTCTCTATTGAAATAAACCTACGTTTCTATGAATATTGAAGCTTTTTTTTGTGTGTGTGGCCCACATAAACTTAAACCTTGTTCATTTGGCCCGTGTTGGCCTCTGAGTTTGACATGCTAGCTGTACAATATCTTACATATAACGAACGTTAAAGGAAAGCTTGCCATACCATCTCACCTCTTAAAAACAAACTAAAAATGGCTATTTACTACTAAAACATACATATCATATCTCTGGACTTTGGTTTTCTACAACTTAGAACATCTCACCCAATCATTACTAAAAACCAATTGCTATCCTTGAAATGTCTTTTTCCCCTCAATCTTGTTCCCAGATGTAAGCTAATTCCTTAGCCTAGAAGAAAATCTTCCAGTACAAATTTTTATTCACCCAGATCCTTACTGCTCAACATACATCACAGGTCTCTCCCACTTCATGATTAAACTATGACTTCCTCTCCTATTCCCTACCTCCACTCCACCAACAAAACACTCACCAAATACTAAACAGAACTCACCACAGAAGACAAAGAACTTTATGTCTTTTAACAGTAACATCAATGGTCTAAGATCCGTTATTAAAGTTCCATGTACACACTCAAAACTTGACTGGTACCCAGAAAGGAGCCCTAAAATGCTGACGAGACTGGAGCAATCTAGAAACTCTCCACCAGAGTCCTTCAAAAAAGCAACGAGATGGCCACCAGGTCCCCCGGCCACCCAAGATGGCCGTCAAGCCCCCCAAGATGGCCACCGGGCCCCCCAAGATGGCCACTAGGCCTCCCAAGATGGTTCCTAGTGGCCTAGAAGACTACCCCTCTCCTACCACACACACTCAAAGCAGACAGAGAAACTATATCAGAGGTGCCTGAATCTTTGGCAGTGCAAGAGAATCACAGCAGATAGTTTTGAAATACAAAAAATACCTATTTGGGGGCCTTGCTCTGACCTTATTAACTTAAAAATCCCATAGGATGTATAATTTTCAGTTTCCCACATGACTCTGCTGCACAGCCAGGTATGGGAAGCAGTGGTCTGCAAACGAAGAGCAAAGCATGAATACTCTTACCTGATACAACCATCAAAGGAGCCCGGTTTGAAGGGAATGCCCTGGCCCATGTCCCCCAGAAGTAGGTCTCCTTGTGCTTCTCGGTCCAAAGCTGCATCTGCGTCGCAGAAGAGTAAGTGAGGGAAACAGACAATATGCATAGCTGCTCCATACTCATGAGGGTAGTCCACCCCAGTGCTAAATAGAACATACTTACCCAGCATGGCAAGGCTGATGTCGATGCCCACCCAATAGTGCCCCTCATCAGAGAGATAATCTCCACTCAGCCCAGTACCACAGCTGGAAGATACAATCAAACAGGGACTCAAAAGTGTGAGAAGCAAAGATGCCCCACAACCTGGGGAACCTGACTGGGCCCCAGGATCTCACCCAATATCCAACAGGAAACAGGGCTTCTCATCAGGCAGATCAAGGAGCTCCAATGCTCGCCCAGTCATCTTGGTCTGCACATCAATCATTCTAGAGCTAGAAAGGCAGAAACACCAACAAGTGGTAAGGTTCTGAGCTAAAACTGTACCCAGACCAAAAGAAAACACCAAGCACTTCTAGGAAAAAAGAACAAGGTGCTCTTTCCTGGTCAATCTACTCAACTACAACTATTTAATATACTTTTTTTACTGATTTCAGAGAGGAAGGGAGAAGGGGAGAGAGATAGAAATATCAATGATGAGAGAGAATCATCGATTGGCTGCCTCCTGCACACCCCATGGGGATTGAGCCCGCAAACCAGGCATGTGCCCTGACTGGGAATCGAACCTGGGACCCTGCAGTCTGTAGGCCAATGCTCCATCCACTGAGCCAAACTGGCCAGGGCTCAACTACAGTTATTTAAAAGTAACCCCAATAACAGTGACATGTTATTTTGTTGTGACACAAATTATAACTGCACCTGATGCAAAGCTAAAGGGAACAAATCACTTAACTAATGGCCAACCATTGGGTATTTTCAAATCTATCAGGCTTTGATGTAGTATTACTTAAGAACAAGTTTTCTGGCTCGGCTGGCATGACTCAGTGGTTGAGCATCAACCTATGAATCAGGAGGTCATGGGTTCAATTCCCATCAGGGCACATGCCTGGGTTGCAGGTTTGATCCCCAGTGGTGGGCATGCAGGAGGTGGCCGATCAATGATTCTCTCTCATCATTGATGTTTCTATCTCTCTCCCTTCCTCTCTAAAATCAATAAAAAAAAATTAAAAAAAGAAAAAGAGAACAAGTTTTCTGGAAGAATTACCCACCATATATGACTCTCAGATATAAGGATCAAGAATGCACAACAAGCCCTAACCGGTTTGGCTCAGTGGATAGAGCGTGGGCCTGCGGACTGAAGGGTCCCAGTTCCATTCCGATCAAGGGCATGTACCTTGGTTGCAGGCATATACCCAGTAGGGGGTGTGCAGGAGGCAGCTGATCGATGTTTCTCTCTCATCGATGTTTTTAACTCTTTATTCCTCTCTCTCCCTCTCCGTAAAAAAATCATTAAAATATATTTTAAAAAGAAAAAAAAAAAGAATGCACAACAAAAATCTACAGAAGTGCTGTCCAGGAGAAACATAATGCAAGCCACATGACTTTCCAGTGGCCACAGTTAAAATGAAATTAAATACGTAAAATTAACTAATAGTTAACCAAATCCAATGTACCTAATAATTTTTAACCCAATATGCTAAAATTATTTCAACATGTAATCAGCATAAAAATGATCAATAAAGTATTTTACATTTTCTTCATGCTAAGTAATTCAGACACTGATGGCTACTGGTTACCGTAGCACAGAATAGGTCTATAATATATCTGGCTTTCCCAAGATCAAGTATCTGTAGAATTCTCTACAGGGTGGCTGATCAAAAGGTCTGGAAGTCTGTTCTAGCCTTCACCTAGTTACAGAAATAACTACCCTCTATGAAATTCAGAAGCTACACCAACAGTTGTCAAGAGGGTCTCGTGAGATTATACAAATAGGGGCACACAGTAAACATTTATGAACATTTTTCTTCCCCCCAAGAGCATTAACCACTTATACATATCCACTGCCTCCTGCCTATTTCACCACATGTTTAAAACAAGCTGTCACAATAAACTGAAAACCCAGATAAAAATACGATCACTCCCATATTAATGCTGAGGTAACTGAGGCCCAGGTGGTTCGGAGATTTAACTAAAGTCGCCTTTGCCAGTGTAAAAGAAAATGGAATCAACCCAGGTCCCTTCCTCCCAACCCAACCGCCCCAAATTCTTCATGCTTTCCAAGCAATGCCCCAAATGAGGGCAACTGGCGGGTCCCCACCCCCGACGCCGCGCAACATCCAGGCTCCCTTACTTGCGCATGTATTTCTGGGCTTCATTCTTGTCGTAAAACTGCGGGAAAAGAGAAAGAGAAAAGGGTAGTTGGGGGAGAAATCAAGACGCTGAGGTTCTTTCAGACAGAAGGGTGCCCGAGGGCCACAGGACTCACCAGCTCTGGGGGGCCACCGTGCTCCGGCCGGCGCCCGCGACACGCCATCCCCACGCCTCAACCACACCACCGCTGCCGGGGGCTCCCGAGTCCGGCTTTTAGAGCATCAGCGCCGCGCCTGCCTCGTAATACGCATGCTCCGCTCCTCTCCCCGCCTTCTTTTCTACTCGATTGGCCACAAGGATGACGCTCTGCGAACAACGCGCGCCTCCCATTGGCCAGTTAACCTTTGCCCCGCCCTCCAGATCCATGCAAGATGGCAGCCAGACACGATCTGAGGTGGCCGCGGTTGTTTCTGTGGAGCTTGTGGCAGGGTCGGGGGCCTCCACAAAGTCGGGTGTCATGCCTGGGCGTAGAAGCGAGGACTTACTCCCGGGGCGACGGCCCGTACTCGCGCACGGCGCTGTATGAGCTGCTCGGCGTCCCCCCCACGGCCACGCAGGCGCAAATCAAGGCCGCCTACTACCGGCAAAGCTTCCTCTACCACCCGGACCGCAACTCCGGGAGCGCCGAGGCTGCCGAGCGCTTCACGCGCATCTCCCAGGCTTACGTGGTGCTGGGCAGTGCCACTCTGCGCCGCAAGTATGACCGCGGCCTGCTCAGCGACATGGACCTGCGCGGACCTGGCGTCCGTCCCTCCACGACGCCCTCGGCGGACTCCGGCTCGGCCCGCACCCCTTCGCCCGCCTCTCGTACCTACAGTTCTGGTCAGGCCGCGCCGGGCGCCAACCGCACTATGTTCAACTTTGACGCCTTCTACCAGGCGCACTACGGAGAACAGCTGGAGCGTGAGCGCCGCCTCAGGGCCCGGCGAGAGGCCCTTCGCAAGCAGCAGGAGGATCGGGCTAAGAAGGGCTTCAGCTGGGACGACATCCGAGACACAACTTTAGTCGTCCTTCTCCTCACAATCTTCATCGTCATAGGCATTCGTTCTTAGTCGAGAGAGAAGGAAAGGGGAGCAGCCCCCCCCCCCAGCCACACCCCCAGAAAATGGCCTTTCCTGTCTTGAACCCTTCGCTTTCCACAGTCTACCTCTGCTGGGGTCCGAAGGAACCGCTCTCCCCCTTCGCTTCCCCACTCGCCCAGCTTAGCCTTTGACCTGCATGCACATGCTCGCCCTGCGGTCCAGAAAAAGGAGGCCCAAGAAGGAGATCCCAACATGAACAGCCCTGAAAGCCTGAGTGAAGAGTTTTCCGTTAGTCCCTCGGGTGCCTGCTTCCAGAGGTTGCCTTCCTGATGTTGTCGGCTTCTGGAACACTGGGCTCTGGCTTTATTGTCAAGCTCTGAGCAAAGAAATGTCTGCTCCTGCCCCATGTTTGTGCTGTGGAGCTCTGTACCTTGAAACGTGCAATGTGACCCATTGTTAGCTGCCAAAAGAAAAATTCTGAGGTGTGCAACCTTGTCTTTCTGTGAGTTCCCCAAGCCACAGGTGAGACCTGGTATAGGCCAAAAATGTGATATATAGAAACCTTGCTATGGTCATCCCCAAACCCCTCTTCCCCCTTCTGCTGTTGGCATGAAGGAGTCCGGAAAAGCAAGGTCATCGAGCATAAAGAATGAGTGTTCCTGTGCCCATACTTATATGACTTTGCAGAAGTTACTCTGTGGATGTGACGGCAGAGAGCAAACCATTTGCTCTCTTGAGGTTTGTCACACTTTTATTGTCCATAGTTCTAATGGGCTCAATGGTTAAAACATGCTAGTAGAGTCAAGTTTATCCTTGGGATAGTGTACCTGTCACCTGGTTATCCCTTTACCAGCTAGCCCTGCCCCTAGCAATGCAGCCAGTCCTCTCCCAGAAATAGAGCTCCTCTGAGTGTGGCCCATCCTGTTTATCTCGAGTGCTTATTGCAGGTGGTACAAGCCAACTGGAAACATGGTTGCTTGAGGCTGTGGGGAATTTTGGGAGTTCGGAGGTGGTGAGACTACTGAGGATCAGGAGGCCTGTGGTGGAAACCCCTTGATTAGAACTGCTTGAAGCTTTTTTCTGTTTCTAATGTGCTCAGCCGTTGGTCAGTCATCACTTGACTAGAGAAGTAGTAGTCAGGCTCTCTTAACCCTGAGTCCCTGCACATAGGGAGTGCATGGCTGTGAGGTTGTCAGTGCTCAGAGATTTGTGCACTGGGGCTGAGTGTAAAGCTGTGGGATAGGAAAACCTTTGCAAGACATCTTCCACAAGGGTACAGGCCTAAGTCTAGAGTCTAAACAAAGCCAGAGGTGCTTTAGTATAGTAATACCAATTCCTGCATTCACATTCTTGTGTGAAATCCTTGTATAAATTGGGATAAAACCATAGCTAGTTCAACTTGGTCTCTTCGATTCTCTCTAGCCTTAGATGTCAGGGACAAGCCCTTAATCATGGCTTTGCAGTGACCACACGGTTCAATAGTAAAGATTTGAGCCCACCCTGATTCAGGTCCACTGTGCTCAGTGAGCTTTGATTTGGGGGTGGGGCATATGTACTTCGAAAAGAACATTTAATGTTATTATGTTTCATACTTGAAAAACAAGAGGGAGAGTGTTCTTTTCTCTTTTTTTGGTAAAGAATTATGAATTTATTAGGTCATCTGGAAAACCAGGTGGGCTGAGCCCCAAAATGGTGCCAGCTGAGTATTCTTTTTGAAATATAAACTACAATAAGTGAAGCTTAGTAAAATATGCAGAAACTAGTGATTCTCGACCAAGGAGTTGGTGCATGACAGTGTCCTTTGGGCAAGATTCTATCAGAAGGAGTTGGAGTTCTTTTGGGTCTTGTTTGTAGAAGCACTAGTGGTCTGTAATAGCTGGGACCTTTTGCATGGGCTCCTTGACATAGACCTTTCAAGTTTGTTTTCTTTCTGTGAAGATCACAATCAAGAACATTTCCTGGGGCCCCTGAACATGGAAATAGATAAAAAGCTCAAGGAGGTTTCAGGTATGTGTGTGGGGGTGGTGTCCAGGCAATGTGAAACTTCTGGAACATTCCAGAATATATATTTCACACAGGGTAGTCAATAACATTTATTAACCATCTAACTCAGTTTCTCCTTAGGCCTAGAACTGGTGTGCCATTCTGCTTGCCTCAGGGTTTTTTAGGCCAGGTTTGAACTCTGTAAGACCCCACTCCCTACCCTCCCTAAACGGAGTCTGGGCTTTTCATGGAAGGAGAGATGTGTGGGAGGCTTTTTGAGGGCCCCCCCCTCCAATATTACCTTGTCCCCATTGTAACATTTCTCCCTTCTTATCCTGGGGAGAAGAGGCTGAACCAGGCTGAGGACATTAGCTGCCTTCTAGGCACTGTTCCTCAATTCCTGATAGTAGAGGAAGGCTCAGACATGCTCAACTTTAGTCCATTTTTGACTGGAAATGGACAAGAGGGGCCCAGCTTGTCCCAGGCTACGCTTATTGGGGTGGGGATGAGGTTGCAAGTGTAGTGCAGAGTTGATTGAGCAGCACACACAGTTCCTAAATGGGGAGACTCAGACAAGACAGGATCAAAGGTGTACATGTCTAGGCAATTGTTTTTGGACTTGATCAGGACTTTATTTCCCCTAAGCCCATGGTTGGCAAACCGAGGCTTGCGAGCCACATGCGGCTCTTTGGCCCCTTGAGTGTGGCTCTTCCACAAATACCACGGCCTGGGCGAGTCTATCTTGAAGAAGTGGCGTTAGAAGAAGTTTAAGTTTAAAAAATTTGTCTCTCAAAAGAAATTTCAATCGTTGTACTGTTGATATTTGGCTCTGTTGACTAAAGAGTTTGCCGACCACTGCCCTAAGCCAAACTGCTTTTCCCTCTGTTGCCCTTTATTTATTGCTGGGTGAAATCCCAGTGCTGAGAGAATAGGATTTCTTGCTTCCTTCTGAGGTTCTAAGCATTTGGTTCACAGGATATACCTTGCCTACTATAATGGTTCTAGCATGAGCCAAAATATATAAGAATAGCCTACCTAAAGCCAATGAGTTGTCCATTTAGTCATTATTGACTCCACATATATATAAAATTATATGTATCGTGTGTGTGTGTGTGTGTGTGTGTGTGTAATAGCCTGAGGCTGAGGCACCAAATGAGTGGCCATCACAATCCCTTTTTGGAAAATAGTGAGGGTAGGAGGCTATGTCTTAGACCTTTGGGCTTCCTGGAAGGTCACCAGATCTCATGAAGAGAGGCTGGAAAGGGACAACTGGTAAGTGGTGGTGCTACTTCACTTCACTCTCTCTTGAATTCAGTGCACTAGAAAAGTGGGCTCTCTCCTGGCCTTTGCCTCCTCTCAGTTCCTCCGCCCTTTGATGAGGTCACACACTGCCACCCGACTATGGTCAAGATCATAGGAGAAGGCTTGCCTTGCCTGCCCTCAGGCCCTGCTTGTAGCCCTGGCAGCCATAGGGTTGAGCAGAGCAACTGAGGGTCCCTCTGTGTTAAGGACCTGAGTTTGGACTTCATGAACTTGCATATGCTGGAACACTCAGTGCACTCATCCCCAAGAAGCCAGTGCAGAGTTCACCATGTGTTGTGAAGTCATAGTGTCACTATGCATCAGCCCTCATGCCACTCTCTTAAGGCTGTCTGAACCTGAGGTCCTGACACTCACTAGTCTTGAGGTAAGTTGGCCCTCCCATCCTGCCTTTGCTTCATCAGCATTCATATTTTCAGTTCTGGAGGGGACTGCTACTAGACAAAAGAAGGCCTGTTTCAGAATGACCAAGAACAGACCAAGATTCATGGTTCACACAGTGTTTGGCTGTGGCTGGCACAGTATCTTAAAATGACTTTAGCCAACATCCATAACTGAGGGGACTTTGCATGAAAATCTAGATTTTTTACTTCTCAAAAAAATGAGAAATTATGCCACAATTGAGCTCAGATACCCACTTTAGTGCCGGGAGAAGCGGACATCTGCCTTTTAGATAAGATATTTCTCTTTATTTCACTGCACTCCCACCATCAGAGGGAAAGTATACAAGACCTTGATACTTGCACCATTTTGCCCACAGTAGAGAAATATCTCTATCCCATATCAAGAGGAGAAATTTTTTAAAAGGACTGTACATTTCCAGAAAAAATGGGAGAGGGTGTATTTCTTTGTGGGAATGAACTGCTTTGTGCCTCTGTGATTTTCCTGGCCCCTACAGGCATTTGAGTTTACATCATATGTAAGAGCTTACACTTTATGCGGGGAGGCAGAGTGTAAATCTTATTTTCATGTGGGACAGGAAGAATCTTTGAAGAGGTCTACAGCAGTGGTAAGGTCCTAAACAGCGCCAGAGTTCCTCCCTCTGCAGAGTACTATAACCCCAATTCCTACACTCAGTCTTTTGTGTCCAATCTTTATATAAATTGAGATAAACCCACAGCTAATCCACCTTGGTCTCTTGGAAACCATTGGATTCTCTAACCTTGGAGGTGAGGGGCAAGTTCCTAGCTGTGGTTTTGCAGTGATCACATGATTCAGTGGTAAAGAGTTGAGTCTACTCTGGTTCAGGCCTGCTTAGGTCAGTAATCCTTGATTGGCAACAAACAAAACAAAAACACATTTAATGTTATGTTTTGTATTTGGAAATCAAGGGGAGAAGCTTAAGGAAACATGCAGAACCTAGTGATAACTAAACAAGGAGGTGCACATAACAGACTTTCTTGAGAGGTAGGAACTCTGTTTTTATCAAAAAGCGATGGGAGTTTTGTTATTTGGACCACTTTTTGCTTTTGGTTTGTAAAAGCTCTGGTGGTCTATAATAGGTGGTTCCTTACTCATGGGTTCCTTGATGTAGACCCTTGTTTGTTCTCTCTCTCACAGAGGATTAGAGTCAGGAATATTCCCTGGAGCCCCAGAATCTGGGAACAAAGTTCCAGAGGGTTTCAAACAGAAAGAGAGCCCTGCCTGCAACATTCCAGAACATTCCATGTATTTTCCAGCAAGGGAATTAATGCATTTTATTAACCATCCAATTCTAACCCTTTCCCATGGCCCAAAACCAGGCCCACTCCACTCTGGTGATATCTGTACCCATCTACCTTGGTCTTTTTCAGGCTGGAGCTGAACACTAAGGGACCTCAGTCTCTACCCCCTCCAAAACAGTCTGAGCTCTGATGTAGGTGAGGACTTTTGAAGGACCCATACAGTTCCATGGAAACACTTCTTTCTCCCTTTCCTGTCCCTCCATTGCTTGGGTCGTTCCTTTCTCTTCTTTCTTGCCCTGGGGAGGGGAGGCTGAACTCTTGCTTTTATGAGGCTGCTCCTCAATTCATGATAGTGGAGGAAGGCTCAGACATGCCTACCTTAGCCGCCTTTCTCCTTTTAGTTACAAACTGCCTATAAGCATGAATCCAGAGTGGGAGACGAGGGCAAGAAGGGCCCAGCCTGCCCCAAGTTGTGCTTAGCATTTGTGTTTTCCAGAGCTGTTCTGTCTGTTGTCCTCTCAGGCAGAGACGTTTTGGTGTCCCTCAGCCTCCAGCAGCTCAAGTGCTAACAGGAGAGCAGAACCAAGGCCAATATGGACGAAGGGTCTCAAGTGGGCACTAGTAGTGCTTCCTTTGACCGTGCCCCTATGTCAGTGATGGGCAACCTTCTGAGCTTGGTGTGTCAAACTTCGCCAAAACACTGAGCATAACTCGGGTAGTGTGTCACTTTGAGGAAAAAACATTATTTCACAAATGTTTCATCCTCAGGAGCAGCAAATGTTTCATCCTCAGCACGCGGCCGCCTCAGCGGCCACGTGTCATCAGAAATGGCTACGCGTGTCAGTGCTGACACACGTGTCATAGGTTCGCCATCACTGCCCTATGTGATAAATCTGTCTGGGCCTGAAGGGCTCTCAAAAGTTCAGTGGGCCAGTGCCTCCCAACTATTGCCTTCATCTCTAAAGATTAAGCAGTCACTCAGGTGCTGTTCACAAAATTTGAGAGAAGGGGACCACCTACCTCCAATAGTAGCCCTGACCTAAGAGCCTCATAATGAGCCAAAATCTGGCTCCTTGTGGTTTCCGCCCATTGGTCTAGACGTGTGGTTGGCAAACTGCGGCTCGCGAGCCACATGCGGCTCTTTGGCCCCTTGAGTGTGGCTCTTCCACAAAATAACACGGCCTAGGCGAGTCTATTTTGAAGAAATGGTGTTAGAAGAAGTTTAAAAATTTTGGCTCTCAAAAGAAATTTCAATCGTACTGTTGATATTTGGCTCTGTTGACTAATGAGTTTGCCAACCACTGGTCTAGGTTCTGACCTCTGGCCCTACATGGATCCCTCAATTGTTTCACATAGGACTTAGTCTCAATCCTCTTTCTTATTGTTATTACTCCAAATGTGCTGTTTTGGAGATCCCTCTTAGAGTGTAAGATTTCAGTGAAAAGTTGAGCCAACCCAACACTTCCCTCTTTCTAGATGGTTTATTCCCATTAACATGTACCAAGATTACATTTGCTTCTACAGCACTGACTGTCCCCTCTTACTTGTAAGGCCATCCATGCCTCCCTGCCAAACTTCATCTCATCAGACTTGACCTAAGCTGATTCGGGGCATGTTTCTGCTTTCCCATCTTCTTTATTTATTTTTTAATCCTCATCTGAGGATATTTTTTCATTGATTTTAGAGAGAGTAGAAGAGAGAGGGAAAGAGAGAAACATCGATTTGTTACCTCCAGCATGTGCCCTGACCAGGGCCTGGGCCAGGGAGGAGCCTGCAACTGAGACATGTGCCCTTGACTGGAATCAAACTGGGACCCTTCCGTCCTCAGGCCAACACTCTATCCACTAAGCCAAACTGGCTAGGCTTGCTTTCCCATCTTGTCTCACACTCATCAGACAAGCCAGCCACCGAGTATTCACCCGAGCTGAAGACAGATAACCTTCAGCACTCTATAGCCCCCTCCATCACTCTGGCGGTGACCATTTGGCAGGCCAGAGAAGAAGCAGGTACTATCTTGATTGGGCTTACAGATGACCCAAAAGAAATTGGGAGGTGAGGCAATTGGAGAACAGTGAAGAAGTAGAGTGTGCTTCTGGCCAGAAGTGCCGGGAAGTTAAGAGTTAGGAAGTCTCCCACAGATTGATAACCAGAGAAGGCTTCATGGAAGAGGCAGGAGCAGTGCTGGACCTGAAGGACAGGCGGGCTTTGGATGGGCAGAGAGGAAGGAAGGGCATCTCAAGAAGAGCAAGCGCAGGAGCTGACATGTAGAGGCTGCAACAGCAGAGTGGCTGGTTGAGGGAGCAGAGAGGAGTCGGGCAGCATCGTCATCCTCATCATCACATTTATTGACGGCCCCTGGGAAGCGGGGCTGGGGACAGAACATACAAAGACAAGGACCTGCCCTCAAAAAGGTTCCATTCTAAGGAGACGGGACAGAAAAATACAGAATGGTCTTTCCTGGGGATGGCCCACTCTCACCTGTGCAGGTCAGAAGCCCCTGGCCTACCTTGCCCCAGTGTCTGGAGCATGAGTGGGGCCCCAGGGCCATGGTTTCCTTGACCCTGCAGCTGGGACCTGACCACCTGGCTCCTAGGTGGTGGGCCCCAGGACTGGGAGAAAGGTAGGCTCAGTACATGATGGAAAACACTCCTATCAGCCTTGGCATTGATTGTGCCAGCCCAGTGGAGTGGCAGGGTGTGATAGGCCCCCAAGGCAGGGCCTTGGGGAGAGCGGGCACCTTCCTAGGTTGCCATGAGTCAAGTTCTTTCACTGGGTCTAGCCCATCACCTGGGAGGTCTCAGCCAGGGACAAAAAAAAGGCAGTTTCCTCAATGCCAGAGGCTTAACACCCTGCCCACCCACCCCCAGCCCTCTCTCTGGGCATCTTCCAGGTGACCCTCCTCCCCAGCTTAGCCTCCAGGGCCAGGGCCTGCCTGAGGCCAAGGGGAGGGGCCTGCCCCTCCCCCCACCCAGGCAGTGGGGGAGGAGGAGGAGCCACGCATCAACTTTGTCTGGGCCCCCCATTGGGGAGCCATACCCTGGATCCTACCGGTGAGGGGGCTCTGGCTGCGAGGGCCGAGGGCTCAGCAGAGGTGCTGGGCCAAGGGGGCACCCGGGGGAGCCCTTCAGCGGGGGCACTGGGCGGGAGTCCAAGGGGGGCAGGCTTCGGGGCACTGCTGGTGGCCCCCGGCCAGCCCCGGTGGGCAGGACAGCTGCAGCCGGGAAAGGTTTGGGGGGATCCGCAGCAGCAGTGGGTGCTGGCTGGGCAGACCGCTCCCGGCGCCGCAGCAGCTCCTGCAGCTTCTCAGCCTGGGTCCGCCTCAGGTGGGCCAGGGCACGGCCTCGCTGGAAAGCGGGCAAGAAAGCCTCCAGGCTCTGCTCCCCCAGCAGCAGCTGCTCCATGTGCTCCTGGGACGGGAGGAAGGCACAGTTTGGGAGGAGCATGACCAAGACTGTGGACTGCCTCTATTCCGCCCCCCCGCCCCCCCCCCCCCCGAATCCCTTCTAATGGTGACCACAGCTGGGGGACAGAGCCACCTGAGTTCCAGCCTGGTGTGCCTCTGACTTGCTGAGTGACTGTAGACAAATGTCCCCTACTCTCAAGCCTCTATTTCCTTACTATCACCAGACCCGCTGGGTCAGAGATGAGGCAGGATCAGAGACCGGGACCCACTTAGGTAGACTTAGGTGCTGCCCATCAAAGCTGGGGCCAGGCCCCCTCCTAACCCGCCTCCATTAACTCACTGAGCACTGTATTCCCAGCCCAGCACTGAGAAGTCTGTGCCAGCTCCTCTTTAGACCCAGCCTACTCTGCCCTGAGACATTCACAGGGGGGCTCTCCTGGGGGCCTGGCACTTAGGACAGACTTCCTGGAGAAGGGGCTCTCAAGCCTACAATGTAAGAATGAAGTGGGGGGGAATGGTAGAATGGGTCTCTCTCCTGTCCCCAGGCCCAGCCTCCCCCCCCTCACCTCAGCCTCCTGCTCAGCCTCTTCCAGCTCAGCCTGCAGCCAGCCCAGTGCACAGTGGGGGCTCCAGCGATGCATGCTCTCCTCTGAGGGCCACAGAGGGACAGAGTGAATGGCCCCTGCCCTTAGGGCCTGTCACCCAGGACAGATAGGCCAATCCCAGGGCCCAATCCTGACTCTCACTGACCCTGTGTGTGATTCTGTGTGTACGTTTCTCCGTTTCCTCATCTGTACAATGTCCTTGGGGTCAGTTTGTGCACCTTCCCCCAAGGTTCTGCCCCCAGTTTTAGTGCAAAAGAGGGAGCAGGGGCTTTGTCCCCTAGGGTACCCCAGGCCCTTGGATATTGGGCCCCCTTTTCTCCCACGGCCAGGGCCCCCATCTGGCCTCTACAGCCCAGCTCTGCTCACCAACTGTTCACTTCCCCAACTTAGTTTTCCAGGAGTAGCACCCCTCAAACTTGCCTGGGGAATAGGTCTGTCCAAGTCCCACCTTTCAGAGCCCAGCACTTCCCAAGGCCAACCAACCAGAGAGCCAGCTGCCACCCTCCCAGGCCGTTCTCCCAACGGTCCCCTCACCCAGTCGCTGCAGCTTGTCCGCACAGCTCTCAGCCACCTCTCGAAGTTCCTGGTACTTGATGGCCAGGGCTGCCCGGCCCATCTCGAGGCGGGGCCGCAACGCTAGGTTCTCCTTGGCTAGCGCGTAGTTGGAGGCCAGGCATGCCTCGCGCTCCAGCTGCAGGCCCTGGAACTGTCACCAGAGAGGAGCCAAGAGGTGCACTCAGGGCGGCTGCCCACTTCCCCCTTCTGCCGCCCTGAGCAGCAGTGCCCAGGGCCACGCTGAAAGCACCCCAGTCTCAGGATGAGGAGCCAACAGGTGGAGGGACTGCAAGAGGCCCAGACGGAGCTTTGCCTTGAGCCTCCTCTCTGGGCCTCAGTTTCCTCCTCTACAAAGTAAGCTAAAAACCACTACCTTATAGGGCTGTGGTGAGACCGAAGAGAGGAAAACTATGAAGGCCTCTACAAATGTTAGTTAATTTTTAATTTTTCAATTAATATGTCTGCCCAGGTCCCCGAGGAGTCCCCCTCCCTCCTCTGTCCCATTTTCCATGCATGGGCAGCTTCCCTCTCATTCCAGGCCTTTGTCTGCCTCCTCCTCAGGTGTTTGTGCTAAAAACACTCCCACCCCGGCTCGGACTCTCCAGAGTGGTCTTCACCCTGGCCCTGCATAGTACCCCCTCAAGCCACCCGGTCTTCCCCTCACACCTGTCCTTCTGCCCTCCAGTGGAATCCCACACCCCCAAGGAATACACACCCCCTTTCCCTCCCAGATTCTCTAGCACCTCCCAGCTTTCCTTCTCTTACAGAAAGCAGAGCCCCTTTCTTTCCTGGCTCTGGAGAATGCTTTTTCCTTGTTTCCAGGAGTGCCCAGCCTCCCCTCCCTGCCCCTAGAGAACACACTACCCTCCATCTGTCCCCTATAGGATGCATATGCCCCTCCTGCCTGCCTCCCTCCAACACACTTTCCCTATCTGCCCCCCACAGCCAACCAGCCCCGGCCTATCGCCTGAGAATATACAACTTTCTCTTATGGTGGCCTATGGAATATACACCTCAGCTTTCAGTACCCCTACCCAAAGAAAGACACAAAGCCTCCTCCTGCACCCTCAAGATGCGGGCGCTCCCTCGTCGGTCCTCCCAGGTGTTAAACAGGCCCCTAGTTCTCCCGATGGAAGGCGCCTCCCCTTTCTGGCCCTACAGAACGTGGGTGTGCGAGCCAAGGCCCCCCACAACACAACCACCCCTGCCCCCCAGAACACACCTCCCTGGAGCATCCGCTGTAGGACACGCCTCGCGGCCATCCCGGGGGTGCATAGGCGCCTCCCCGGGTCTCTGGCGCCCCACCCGCCCCAGGCCGGCTCTGGGCGCCCCCTCCCCCGGGGGCGGCTCCGTGGAGCCCACTCGTACGTGCCAGGCTCCCGCGCCCACCGGCGGCCCCGCGGCCCGGCCCGTGCGGCCCTTTGGTTGCTCGGCAGGTCCGGCAGGCCGCGGCCCATTCCCCGCGCCCCCCACCCGCGACCCCCGCGCTACCTTCCTGCTGAGCCGCACGATCCGGTCCAGCTTGGGTTCATCCTGAAGCAGGTCCCGGAGCTGCCCGGTGCTGAGGATCCCAAAGCGCCCCGGGCTGCCGGGCTCCGGCCCCGCCCGCGCCGCCCGGGCCCGGTACATGCCGCCCGCCCGCGCCCCCAGCTCGGCTGCTGGCTCGGCCCGTTCGGCCCGCTCCGCCCCGGCTCCGCTCCGCTCCGCTCCGGCTCCGGGATCCGGCTCCGGCTCCGGCCGTGAGCGCGCCGCTCCGCCGCCAGAGGGCGCCCTGTCCGCCCTTAAAGGGGCCGCGATGTTGGGGCTGGGGGTGGGGCGGAAAGGGGGCGAGCCGCACCCCAGCCCACCCGGCATTGCAGCGCCTCGCTGGGCCTCCCGCACCCGCTGATCGGCCCGCAAAACCATCCTACCGCCGCCATCCGGATGTCTGAAGCGGCTTCTCTCCGCACCCCTCCTCTTGGCCATCCATCATTCACCACGCCCCCCAGGCACGGACTCTCCCACCCCAGGCGTTTACAATTTGAGGGACTATTTCACATTTCCCCTCTGGATTCGCACAACAATTTTCTGAGTTTGGCTGGGCGCCAGGTGCTCCTGCTCTGCGGCTAACTTGAACAGGTCGATCACCTCCCCTAGCCTCAGTTTTCTCTTCTGTAAAATGGGTTGATGATGCACAAAGTGAGGATTAGAGACAGTGTGTGTTGAGAGCTTTACCTGTAGTAAAGAGTCCCTGATATGTTGTCATTTTACAGATGAGGAAACAGATTCACAGAGATGATGTCACCGTCCCAAAGTCACATTACAGGTAAATGATAGGCAATTTCAATTCTTCCCTCTGCTCAGGGCCCACAGAGCACATGATTCCTGGTCACTGGGCTAGACCCTCTCTGCAGAACTCATGGATTTAGACCGACCGAGTCACATTCTCACACAGCTTACTCTAGGACAAGTCAGAATGTCAAGTTTCACTACCCAATGGCTTCCTAAGTGATTCCCATGTGATGCCAGAGGATTATCATTTGCCTTATCTTCACAGCTAGACTTGGCTAGTGCCATTGTCAGGAAACAGACACTCAGAGACTAAGCCACTTGTCTAAAATCAAACAGTAATGAGTGAGCTTGTTCCACATTATCACACTGCTGAGGAAGCACAGAGGTAGGAGCAGGGCAATCAGAAAGGCTCACCAGAGGAGGTGACATTTGCTCTGGGTTTTGAAGGGTGAATAGGAGTTCTGAAGTTAAAGGAGAAAATAATTAACCTAAAGAGAAGTCCATAAGCCAATGTATAAGGGCTGAAAGAACCCAACAAGGACTCTTCCAATCCATCCAGAGCACAATGGGCAGATATCAAGAGAGACGAAACGGATGAGTGGGATAGGACAGGCTTATTAGTAGACTATAAAGCCAATACTTCTTCCAAATTTTTATGGTAACTGAAATTTGGTTTTCCCTTTCAAGACTCAGCTGAAACATCACCACCTCCTGGGAGCCCTCCACTTACCCAGGCTGGGTTATGTGCCCCTCTCCTCTGGGCTCCCACAGTCCCTGCTCTCCTTCCACCATGGTCCTGGGCATTATCAAAAGTCCCTCCACACAACCCAGTTCCCTGGCTGTGATCTCCCTGGTTCTGCTCTGCCACCTCAGGACCCACCATTTCCACTAAGCATCCAGGGGTCTTCCAGACAATCCTACATGGCCCTCCTTTGGCCCCTTTCCCTCTGGACTCTAGGCCTTCTTCACCCTAAGAGTGCTGGTAAGACCTCAGCTTGTCCCCTCTTTCTCACCAATCCCCCTTTGTTCAGCCCAGTAGGCACCGTGTTGAATGCCCCACAACCATGTTCTCTGTAAACCTTCCCCACACTCCTCAGACCCCTAAACCCACTCCTGCTGCCCATCACAGATAGAAGCTTGTGCCATTTTCCGCCTCTCCTCTTTGGATTTTCTCTGTGTATGCCTCAGTGCCCTTCCTACCCTCCCACCTCCAGAAACAGCAGCCTCTCCTCCTTCCAAAGCCAATCCAGGTACCCTTTCCACAGGCCTCACCTTTACCTGCCTCCTCCAAGATGCCTCGCCCTGTTCCATCAGTTATGTCTTTCTTTCTCCCTCCCCTTAGACTGATAACCTCCCTTTCATTCATCCTCCAATATTTTGAAAGTTTCCTGTTATGGGCTGAATGTTTGTGTCCCCCCAAATTCACATGTGGAAGGCCTACCCCCTCAATATGCTATTTGAAAGCGGGGCCTTTGGGAAGTTATTAGATTTAGATGAGGTCGTGAGATTGGGTCCCCCATGGTGCCATCAGTGTCCTTATAAGAAGGGAAAGAGAGCAGAGTTCTTTCTCTCTCTCCATGTGAGGACACAGCGAGAGCCTAGCTGTCTGCAAGCCAGGAAGCAGGCTCTCACCAAAAACTAAATCTGCTGGCACCTTGATCTTGGACGTCCCAGCCTCCAGAATTGTAAGAAGTTAATATCTGTTGTTTAAGCCCTCAAGTCTGTGGTATTTCTCTGTGGCAGCCCAAGTTAAGACTACACTCTACACTCTGCACTGCCTGTGTCCCTTTCCTGGCCCTCCTTGTTTCTTAACTGGGTCTGACTTTACTCCCTCTCACCACTTTGGAGGGAACTGCTCTAGCCAAGGTCATCGACCACATTCTTACGGCCAGGACTCCTCTTTTTCACATTCAACACCACTGATCACTGTCTCTTTCTTGACCACATAGCAGTAGAGCCCAGACATTTCACAGCCACCAGGTTGACAAAAATTAAAAGGTCAGGTAATAGCAAGTGTTGGTGAAAATGGGAGTGGCAGGAATGCTTATGCAGTCTTGTCACTCCCATTTCACTGTGGAGAACCAATTCACTGTGGAGAGCAGTTTGACAAACTCCTAATTCAAAGATGCTCATATCACATTGCCTGATTGTTCCAAAGATGTCCACATCCTAAACCCGGAGCCTGTGGCTGTTACCTTCCATGGCAAAAATGAATTTGCAGATGTGATTAAGTCAAGGACCTTGAGATGGAGAACTTGTCCACCCAATGTAATCACAAGGGTCCTTATAAGAGGAAGGCAGGAGAGTCAGAATCAGAGAAGATGTGACAATGGAAGCAGAGGGTCAGAGTCAGAGAAATTTGGAGATACTGTGTTGCTGGCTTTGAAGATGTAGTAAGGAGCCACAAGCCAAGGAATGCAGGTGGCTTCTAGAAGCCAAAAAATTCAAGGAAATGGATTCTCCCCTACAGAGGGTCGGTGACCTTGCCAAAATCTTCACTTCAGCCCAGTGAAACCCGTTGGGACTTCTGACATCCAGAGTTGTAAGGTAATATATTTGTGTTGTTTTAACCCACTAGTATTGTGGTAACTTGTTACAGCAACCTTAGGAAACTAGTACAAACTCCTAGGAATGTTCACTCTCTTGAACTAGGAGACATGAACAAGAATGTTCACAGCAGCTCGATTTGTCATAACAAAAAACTGGCAGCAACCCAAATGTCCAACCCCAGGCTAGTGACAAGAACTCGTATACCTTTACATAATGGAATGCTTCATACTCTACGGCAATGGAAATGAGTAGAGTATGGATACACGTGTCAATCTGGACAAATCTCACAATCAATGCTGAGGAAAAAGGCAGCCTCAGAAGAGCACATTCAGTATAATATGATGTTTATATAAAGTTTAGAAACTTGTAAAACTATACTTCACATTGCTTGGAGTTACATACGAAGTGAAGTATGGGAACAATAAATACCAAATCCAGAAGCATGGTTGTATGGCAGAAGAGGGATGGAATCAGAGAGGAGACAGAGGGGACTGCAATGGTGTTGCGAGATAATTCAATTTCTTTTTAAAAAAAAATATATTTATATATTTTTACTGATTTCAGAGAGGAAGGGAGAGGGATAGAGAGAAACATCAATGATGAGAGAGAATCATTGATGGGCTGCCTCCTGCATGCCCCCGACTGGGGATCAAGCCCACAACCCAGGCGTGTGCCCTTGACCAGAATCGAACCTGGGACCTCTTAGTCCACAGGCCGATGCTCTATCCACTAAGCCAAACCGGCTTGGGCAAGAATTCAATTTCTTAAGCTGAGTGGGGGTACACAGGTGTACCCTGTATTATTCTTTACACTTTTGGTGTAAACTTTTACATAAAATTAAGAATTTTTTAGGGTCTATTTTTAGAACTTAGCTTTGGAGTTAGATAGACTTGGGTCTCATTCTGAGCTCTGAGCTTCCTATGTGACCCAGAGCCAATCACTTAGTTATATCATATGTAAAATGAGAAGTTGAGGGATTAGGTGACTTTATATAAGTGTCTAGCCTGATGACTGGCACTAGTCAGTGCTCCAAAAACAGCAGCTGCAATGGGCTTATCTTTCTGGAAGTGCTCTCTTGGTTTGTAACTAATGGAACAACCATCTTCCAGGAAATTCCAGAAGTTGACTGTGCAAAGGGACGCTTCGCTTCCGTGGTTCTCCTCCCTTCTGCAGTCTTTAAATTTATTGTTCTCCAGCCCTAGCCAGTTTGGCTCAGTGGATAGAGCGTTGGCCTGTGGACTGAAAGGTCCCGGGTTCAATTCTGGTCAAGGGCACATGCCTGGGTTGTGGGCTCAATCCCCAGTAGGGGGCATGCAGGAGGCAGTTGATCAATGATTCTCTCTCATCATTGATGTTTCTCTCTTTCTCTCCCTCTCCCTTCCTCTCTGAAATCAATAAAAATATATTTAAAAAATTAATTGTTCTCCAAGGACCTGATCCCCACTCTCTTTATAAAAATCAATTTAATTATATATGCATAACTCATGGACACAGACAGTGGGGTGGTGAGGGCCTGGGGTAGGGAGCAGGGATGGCCTGGAAGGGGTTGACGGGGGAAAAGGAGGACACATGTAATACTTTCAACAATAAAGATTATTTTTTTTAAATCAGCTTTATTGATATACACTGAGTGGCCAGATTATTATGATCTCTGAACGCATAATAATCTGGCCACTCAGTGTGTGTGTGTGTGTGTGTGTGTGTGTGTATATATATATATATATATATATATATATATACACACATATATATATATATATATCCTGGCCGGACCGGGATATATATATATATGTGTATATATATATATATACATATATATATATATATATATATATATATATACACACACATATATATATATATATATCCCGGTCCGGCCAGCCTGGCCAGGGGGAGGGGACATGGGTGGTTGGCCGGCCTGCCTGCTGGTCAAACTCCTGGTCGAGGGGACAATTTGCATATTAGCCTTTTATTATATAGGATATACACTGAGTGGCCAGATTATTATGCGTTCAGAGATCATCATAATCTGGCCACTCAGTGTATAGTTCACATGCCATACAATTCAAATTTAAATTGTACAATTCAATGTTTTTGGTATATTCAGAGTTGTGCAACCATCGGCACAATCAATTTTAGAACATTTTCCATCACCCCAAAAAGAAACTCTGTACCCATTAGCAGTCACTCCCATTCCCTCCAATCCTACCCCCACCACGCCCTCAGTCCTAAGCAATCACTAACATACTTTCTGTCTCTATTGATTTGCCTATTCTGGACATTTGATACCAATGGAATCTTATCATATGCTGTCTTTTTTGACTGGCTTCTATCATTTAACAATGTTTTCAAGATTCATTGATATTGTAGTGTTTATTAGTACAAGGTATCTTTTTATTTCTTGCAATAAAATATACATAACATAAAATTTACCATTTTAATCACTTGCAAGTGTACAGTTCTGTGACATCAAGTACATTTACACTGTGTAACCATCACCATCATCCATCTCAGAACTCCGTTCATCTTCCCAAACTGAAACTCTGCACCCATTAAAATAATAACTCCCCATTCTCCCCTCCCCCAAGCCCCTTCTACTTTCTGTCTCTATGAATTTGACTACTTTAGGTAGCTCATATAAGTGGAATCTTACAGTAATCTGTCCTTTTGTGACTGGCTTCTTTCTCTTAGCATAATGTCCTCTAGCTTCATCCATATTGTAGCATGTGTCAGAATTTCCCTCCTGAATAATATTCCATCATATGTGTAGACCACAATTTGTCTACTCATTAATGGGTTGATGAACATTGGGATTGTTTTTTGACTATTATAATAATGTCACTATGAACATTCATATACAACTTTTGTATAACGTGTTGTTTTTTCTCTTGGTTATATACCAAATGGTGAATTTAAAAAATTTTTTTATTTTATATTTTTATTGATTTCAGAGAGGGAAAGAGAGATAGAAACATCAATGATGAGAGAGAATCATTAATTGGCTGCCTCCTGCACACCCCCGACTGGGGATCGAGCCCGCAACCCAGGCATGTGCCCTGACAGGGAATCGAACTGTGACCTCCTGGTTTGTAGGTTGATGCTCAACCACTGAGCCACACTGGCTGGACAAGAGAGGATATTTGATAACTCTGTGTTTAACCTTTTCTGAGGAAAGGCCCAACTATTTTCCAAAGTAGCTGCACCATCGTACAATGTATGAGAATGCCAATATTTTCACCACCACTAGTTATTGTCTATCTTTTTTATTATAGCTATCCTAGTGAGTGTGAAGCAGAATCTCGTAATTTTTATTTATACTTCTCTAATGACTAATGTTGAGCCTTTTAAAGAATAGCTTTACATAACCAATGGACATGGACACTGGGGGGGTGGGAGCTTGCCCAGGGTGGGAATGGCTGGGGGTGGGGGGTCAATTGAGGAAAAAGGAGACATATGTAAAACTTTAGACAATAAAAAATAAAATTTAATTAATTAGTTAATTAATTAAAAATGCTTAAAATATTTTTAGAAAGAATAGCTTTATTGAGGTATAAATGATGCACAATAAACTGTACATATTTAAAGTATGCAATTTGATGAGCTTGTGCATAGGTATATGCTCCTGAAAAACCATAACCAAAATCAAGGCAATGAACATATCCATTCCCCCCCCCCAATTTCTTTATACTTTTTTGTAATCCCTCCCTCCAGTCTCTCCCACGCCCCTTAACTCCATCCCCAGATAAACCCAGATCTGCTTTCTGTCACTACAGGTTAGATGCTCCAACCAGTAGGTTAGCTTGCTACTGGGGTCTGGCCAATCAGGACTGAGTGAGATGGGCCGAACACGCCCTGGAGCCCTCCCGTGGTCCCTCCCCAGCTGGCCAACCTCCCACATCCCTCCCAGGCCCGGATCATGCACCAGTGGGGTCCCTAGGCCTGGCCTGCACCCTCTCGCAATCCGGGACCCTTCGTGGGATGCCGAAGAGCCAGTTTTGGCCCAATCCCGCAGGCCAGGCCGAGGGACCCCACTGGTGCACAAATTCGTGCACCTGGCCTCTAGTTTTATATAAGTGGAATCATACAGTATATACTATTTTTTAGTATACTATTCACTTAGAATAATTATTTTGATATTCATCCATTTATCAGCAGGTTGTTCCTTTTCTTTGCAGAATAGTGTTCCATTGTATGGCATTCCATTGTAGTATTTGCATTGTATGAATATACTACAATTTGTTTATCCATGCACCTGTTGATGGACATCTTAGTTGTTTCCAGTTCCAGGCTTTCACAAATAAAGCTGCTAGGAACATTTGTGTACAAGTCTTTGCACAGACATACCCTTTCATTTCTCTTGACTAAATACCTAGGAGTGAAATGGCTTGGTCAGACAACAGTTGTATTTTTTAAAATATATTTTTATTGATTTCAGAGAGGTAGGGAGAGAGAGAGAGAGAGAGAGAGAGAGAAACATCAATGATGAGAGAGAATCATTGATTGGCTGTCTCCTGCACACCCCCTACTGGGGACCTGGGCATGTACCCTTGACTGGAATTGAACCCAGAACCTTTCAGTCCGCAGGCCAACACTCTATCCACTGAGCCAAACCGGCTAGGGCCATGGTCGGCAAACTGCGGCTCGCGAGCCACTTGCGGCTCTTTGGCCCCTTGAGTGTGGCTCTTCCACAAAATACCACGGCCTGGGAGAGTCTATTGTGAAGTAGTGGCGTTAGAAGAAGTTTAAATTTAAAAAATTTGGCTCTCAAAAGGAATTTCAATCGTTGTACTGTTGATATTTGGCTCTGTTGACTAATGAATTTGCCGACCACTGGGCTAGGGCAATAGTTGCATGTTTAACATTTAAAAAAAGCTACCACAGTTTTCCAAACTGTTTTAACATCCCCACTGCAGTGTATCAGTTGCAGTTGCTCCACATCCTTACCAACATTTTATATGATCAATCTTTTTTCATTTTAGCCATTCTAACAGGTGTCTAATTCCTTTGTTTTGTTAAAATAGCTTTATTATGTAGATACGTGCACCTAAACAATGTATTGGTTGTAGCTGTTTTTGAACCTCATAGAGAGTGAAGGCTCTGACTTTACCTCTTGCCTTTCTGCTGCGGGGACAGCCTGCTACCACATTATAGTCATGTTCACACCCGCACAGGGCTAGGCACACAGGAGGCATTGATCCGGGCTGAAGAAACAAGCAGCCTCACGCTATCAGCTGCCTCACAGCTCGGCCATTTGCCTGTCACAGGCTCAGACCTTACCTGCCAACCTGAGGACCAAAGCCTGCTGGATGTCCCCCAGTGGGTACCCTTCAGTGCAGTATCTCCCACCTCTGCCCACATTCAGTCTCCCCTCTGGCCCTTTATTTGGTTTAGGGCATCAATATCCTTCCAGGTGCTGAGGCTCAAACCAGGAAAGCCTCCTGAATCCTTCGCCTTTCTCACCCCTAAACCTTCCATCTGTCTCCAAATCCTCTCCATGCAATTCTGCTGACATGTACAAGCACGTTATCTTGTTTCAGGTCCTGTTCTGGGGCTGGATCCAGAGTTGAATGAGACCCAAGCCCTTTGGAGAAGCACATGCAGAAACCACAGCAACAACCTGTCCCTTCACTCCACAGTCCTCCATCCACCTCCCCAGTGGGTCTCGCGGTAGCCCGGCCACTCCTGGGCTGACGCACCACCCCGTGTGGACCCAGGTTCTCCCTCAGTGCTTCTTCCCGGCTGCAGCCCCAGCACACTCCGCTGGTCCTGCCTTGGCCTGACACTCTTCCGGGCTCCCTGTTCTCCCCTGGATGGAATCTACATGTCTCTGTTTGACTCCTTTGCTCTTACCTGAATCTCTCCCTTTTTTCTTTTCCCTGATCTGATGCTCACCCTGTAGACATCTCCCCTCCAGTCAAGCCAGACTCCTGACTATTACCCAACTTTCTACTGCATTTCCACACCTCCCCTGCTTTTGCCCAAGATATTCCTCTACCTAGAAAGCCCTTCCTCCCAATGCCTGTCCTGAAGCTCTTAAAGAACTGACCCACCCCTTCCTGGACTCGCACAGACAGAATCAGTCCTCCCTCCTGGCAGACTCTGTCGCAGCACCGATCCCAGCCTGACCTGCATTAGAATCATTAAAGACTCGCCTGTTTCCTGCGGTTAGACTAGAGGTCCCCTGAGAGCAGGGACAGCATTTATGTCATCTTTCCAGTCCCAGCCTCCAGCACAGGATCTACTACACAGCAGGTGCAGGGCCGGGACACCTGGGCTCAAATTCCAGCTCTGCCACCTACCACCTGTATAAACCTCAGAAAAATTACCCAACCTCACTGTGTCTCTGTTTCCTCATCTGTAAAATGGGAGAAGATACCCATCCATCTGGTCATCAGAGGGATTTGGTGAATGAACCCACATAAAGTGTAGGAGGTGTAGGTGGAGCCCTGGCAAGTAGCCAATGCCTGGCAGGTGTTAGCTAGAAGGGATCGTGATTTGTTAAGTTAATATGAGACCCCACCCTCACTCCAGAGAATCTTCATGTGAAGGGGCAGATACTTTCAATTAATCTTCAAGGGACTTCCTTAAATGAAGGAATCCTCATGCCTCCCCAACTTCCCTTGAGGAAGGGGGAGCTTTCTACCAGGGACCATCTAACCCTTCTTTCTCAGCATCAAAGTAACCATGAAATCTTCCTCCTGGGGAAGCCTTCCAGTATTGGATTGCTTCAAAGAACTCCTTCCCTTGGCCTTTCTCTGATGTGAAAGCCCTATGACCACAGCTATTCCCCCCATCCTGCTCCCCATCTTCGCCTTGCTCTCCCCTTATTCTACAAGGGGTGCAAACCCTTCCCGGGGTCCAGACCACTTGCAGGTCAGCTCGAGGTTTTTCACAGGCTGCAGCTGCAGCTGAGAGAGGCCCTGGAGCGAGAACATCTTGTCCAAACCTTCCCGCCGCCGCTGTTCTACACATGGACAGGATAAACCCAGGGTGATCAATACATTAGAAACTTAGACGACGTGATGAATAATCCTTTAGTATAAGTATGCCCCAAATATTACATGAGGTTTAATTATACTTTAAAAATATTTATTGTTTTTCAAATTTAACTGAAAATCCTGGATTTTTATTTGTGAAATCTGGCAACCTTATGTAGGGTGCAGGGTGAGGGTGGGGGTTCAAGGATAGGGAGGGGGCTTAGGAGGAGAGAGGGACTCAGGGTAGAGAAAGGAGGTCAGAAAGAGGGGTTCCAGGAGAGTATGGGAGCTCAGGGAGGGTAGAGGCTCTGTGGGCCAGGAAGGGGGGGCTCCGACAGGGGTAGGGGTGTGAGAAGGAGGACACTGCTCAGGGAATGGGAAATGAGGAAGAGACTTAGAGGCCGGAGAGGGCTCAGAAGGGATCATGGAGCTGGTGCTCAGGGAATGAATGGGCTTCAGTGAGCTGGCTAGGAGCTCAAGAGAGAGGTATTTGGGGACTAGAATGAAGTTTGAAGATAGGCTGGGGCTCAGTAGGCTGTCACTGGCTCTGGCTCTGCCCACTTGAGCCTGGCCCCACACCTGTGGCTCCTCCCTTCTCAAACCCAGCTCTCAGTTTGGGAGCAGGGGAGAGAAGGGGTAAAAGGTGAGCAGGCATGAGCAAGTCCCAAACAGGGATTGGCAGGCACCTAGGCCCATGGTCTGGGCCATGACTGCTCCACAGGCTGCCAGCAGCGTGAGCAGCTGCCACCCACGTGCTAAGGAGAGAAGGAGGCACCAGATCTAGGGGGCAAAGGACACCCCGAGCAGGCATCAGGCAGGTGGGGCGGGCAGTGCCCACATCCACACCCACTGCTAAAAGCAGGGTCAGTGCAGCCCAGCATACAGAGCCCTCTGCCGCCGGTGCAGAGAAGACAGCTAGAGCAGCTGCCATCCCAGCATCTCACGGAACCCAGGGGACGCCGCGGTCCCGGGTGGGACCCATGCTACTTCCAGATTGCACGGAATCCAGGTGAGACATGGAGGGTATCAGGTGGGCGCAGGTGCCTAGCCCCAGGGGAGTCAGAGCCTCCCACCTTTCAAGTGGGGCGGGGCAGTTCTATGGCTCTGCTGGGGGGAAGGAGTTAAAACTCCTGTGGACCTGCCCCCTTACTCAGGCTCAGCTGCCAGGTGGACAGAGGCAAGCTCTACCCCAGAGAGGGCTCAGGATCAAGAATTCAAGAGTTCATCCCGCCTGCCCTTCCCGGAGAAGAGGGTGAAGTGCACACAGGTTCCTGCTGCCTCTGGATCCCGCTGGCCGGGCTGGGGTTGGGTCGTGGTCTAAGAAGCTCAGTGTGGGCCCAGGAAGGCAGGAGGGAGGGCCCTGCGGGTGTAGAGAAGAACCAGGAGAGAAGCTGGTTCCAGGTGGGCCCTCGGATCAGGGGCAAGGACCAAGAGCACTCCCTGACTGGACATGGAGAAGTCAGATGTCACAGTGGGGCAGGGAAGCCAAGTAGATTCATAGATTCACAACCACCAGGCTTCTAGCCAACAGGCAGAGGCTGGAGAAGTGGTGAAGGGCACTTCCACTGGTCTGGCAGGGAAGGCCAGGACTTCCTTCCAGCTCCCAGGCACCCTGCCCCCACCCGTGTTTCCTGAGGCCACCCTGGTGGTCGAGTAGGCCATGGCCAGACCTGGGCTGGTTTGAGCAGGTTTGGGTTCTTGTCTGTGTACGACTGTGTGACTTTGGACACATTACTTCCTATCTCTGGGCCTGACTCTTCCTCTGTGACATGGAGAGGCTTGTTCCTGGGCCACTAGTTTGGAGAAAGGGACAGAATAAAATGGGACATCACACCTGGCCAGTGTGGTCCAGTGGTTGAGCATTGACCCATGAACCAGGAAGTCACGGTTCAATTCCCAGTCAGGGCACATGCGTGGGTTGTGAGCTCAATCCCTAGTAGGGGCGTGCAGGAGGCAGCCAATGGATGATTCTCTCTCATCATTGATGTTTCTATCTCTCTCTCTCTCCTCCCTTCCTCCCTCTGAAATCAATAAAAACAGCTCTTTTTTTAAAAATGGGACACCAAGATGCTCTGGAAGACAGGGCGGCCCGCTCCAAGCAAGGTCACTCTGGTTCTTTACAAGGAAGATGATGTTACAGGGTCAGCTTAGTCAGGTTGTAGGTGGGGCCTGGGTCTAGCCCAGGCTTCCCTCTTGCCCAAGTTCTCTTATTCTCAGCATCTGGCCTGCCCTGTCTCCTGCCCAGGCCCCAGATCCAGGGCAAGGCTCAGAATAGGGCCCTGGTGAGCACATCGGGGTGCTGGGAGGGTGACCTGGGGAGGGCATGAAGGCCCCATGCACCCCTGTCGCCCCATACCTTGCCCTATGCTTTATTTCCCTTCCGCTTTTCTGAGTTGTGTCCTTTATGATAAACTGGTAAACGTAAGTAAGGTTCTTGCCTGAGTTCCTGAGCCTTTCTAGCAAATTATCAAACCTGAGGAAGAGGTTGTGGGATCCCTGATTTACATAGCCTGTTGGTCAGAAGTACAGATGACAACTTGAACTTGTGATTGGTGTCTGAAGCGGGGGCAGTGTTGTGGGACTGAGCCATGAACTTGTGGGATCTGACACCAACTCCAGGTAGAGAGTGTCGGAAATGAACTGAGTTGGAGGACACCCAGTTGGTGTTGGAGAACTGGAGAATGGTTTGGCAAATACTGGTAAACAGTGGCCGTGGACATGCTTGCAGACTGACAGACTCTTGGCATGACAGCTCCTCTTGGTGAAACACTAACTCCAGATTGACCCCCACCCCCTGCCCTGTGTGAGACTGATAGCTCATTCTCCTCCCAGGCTGTTCACAACATACTGAGAGGCTGCGCTGTTCTGCCTGTTACAGGAAGGCCAGCTGAGGCCCAGAGAGGCTGACTGGCCTGCCTGACCCATGGGACCCTGATGAACCAGCCCCTCGGCCCTTCCTTGGACCATAAAGAGAAGCCTCGCCCCTCCCATCTTCACAGAATGCGAATGAGTGTCAGGCATACTGGGGTGGGAAGCTGCACCCTCACCTTCCCAGGGTCAGGCTAGCCGAATAGAAAGCCTTTCCTATTGCTTAGACAGCTCTGATCTCTGGACTTCGGGGTCCTCAGAAAGAGAAGAGGGGGTTCCCATGCCATCATCTACTCCACTACCTTCTCTTATTTTCTTTACTTTTTTGGAGGGTTTTTTTTTTTTCTGGTTTCAAAACCAATACACTGGTATTATGCAACTTTAAAATTTATAGAAATTTGCAAAGTGAATGTTTCTGTTACCCACCCCACAAAAGACCATCAGTATCATAGTTTGGTGCCTATATGTCCAGACTTGTCTTCTCTTTTTATATTGAATGTTTTCTATTATTTATTTTAACTCAAATAGGATCACACTTCGCATATTGTAATTTATCTTTTAATCAGCATTGCATCCTTTATTAAAAATATATTTTTTATTTATTTCAGAGTGAATAGGAGAGGGGGAGAGAGAGTGAGAGAAACATCAATGATGAGAGAGAATCATTGATCTGCTGCCTCCTGCACACCCCACACTGGGGATCGAGCCCGCAACCCAGGCATGTGCCCTGACCGGGAATCGAACTGTGACCTCCTGGTTCATAGGGTGACGCTCAACCACTGAGCCTCACTGGCCGGGCAATCAGCATTGCATCTAAACTACCTTTCCCTAGTTCTACACCTATATGATAATGATAGCAAGCATTTACTAAGCACTTTGCAGGTATTAATTCACTTAATTCTCATAAAAACTGTAAGAGGTAAATACTGTTATTATCCCCATTTTACAGATGAGGTTGTTAACAGCTATATAATATTCCACTGTGGGGATTTATCAAAATTTATTCATCCACCCTCCTTTTCCTCAGTATTATAAACAGTGCAGCAAGGAACATTCTTGCACATCTTTGCACACATATGGAAATATTTTTATAGGACAAATTCCTGCAAAGAGTCCCAACATTTTTGGAGTAATAGATTTTGCCAAATGGTCCTCCAAAAATATAAGCCCATGTTCCTTGTCTACTAACAGAATAGGTGTAAGGACTGTTGTCAGATCTGCCTCTTCCTGACCTGGGATGGAATTTATTTTAATATTATTTTTAATTTATCGATTTGAGAGAGAGAGAGAGAGAGAGAGAGAAAGATTTTTCCCCACTCATTCATGCACTCGGTTGATTCCTAATATGTGCCCTGACCAGGGATCGAGTCCTCAACCTTGGTGCATCAGGACAATGTTCTAACCAGCCAAGCTACCTGGTCAGGTCCTGAGATGTTTTTGTGTTGTTGTTTTTTTTAATCCTCACCCCAGGATATTTTTTCTATTTATTTTTAGAGAGAATGGAAGGGAGGGAGGCGGAGGGGAGAGAGAGAAAGAGAGAGAAACATTGATGGGAGAGAGACACATTGATTGGCTACCTCCCACACGCATCCCTGACCAGGGCTGGGGATCAAACCTGCAACCGAGGTACGTGCTCTTGTCCAGGAATCGAACCCATGATCCTTCTTGGGTCTGCTGACCAACGCGCCAACCACTGAGCCAAACCATCCAGGGCTGGGATGGGGTGTTAAGGAAGCAGCCAAAGTGCTGGAGAAGGGGATGTTCCTGGACGGATAACCCTGCTACCAACCCACCACACTCCCACCCCACTATGGGCTGTACCCCAGGGCCCTATAGGAAGGGCTTTCATCTCCTCTTACTATCCTATATAATAAAAGCCTAATATGCTAAGTGTCTGACCATTCGACCCTTCGAACAGTCACTATGACGTGCACTGACCACCAGGGGGCAGATTCTCCAACCAGTTGGTTAGCTTGCTGCTGGGGTCCGGCCAATTGGGGACTGGGCAAGAGGGGCTGAACATGCCCTGGAGCCCTCCCGTGGTCCCTCCCCAGCCCCAATCGTGCACCAGTGGGGTCGCTCTGCCTGGCCTGCACCCTCTCGCAATCTGGGACCCCTCAAGGGATGTCAGAGAGCTGGTTTTGGCCCGATCCCCGCAGGCCAAATCCATGCACCAGGCCTCTAGTTTAACTATACTAATCAAAAAGTACAGGGTCAGGATTTAGAGCCTTAGATTACTTGTCCTGTGACCTCAAGTGACTCAACTTCTCTGAGCCTGTTCCCTTATCAATGACATGGAGTGATCATAATCCTGGTTCATTAGTCTCCCTGAGGGACAGAGGGGAGAGTGCCTGAAAGTGCTGTGCTTCCTGACAAGGGTAGGAGACTGGTGGTTTTGTTGGCTAAACTTTGGGCGGGCTTTAGGAGCACAGATGGATGGACCAAGGCCCTGGCCTCAGGAATCTCACCAGCTAGCTGATGGAGGGAGGAGAAGAGAAGGGATGAAGATGGAGAGGGATCTAAGTGGGCTGGGCCTGGATCTAGCCCCATCACTTGTTCCCAAACAGAGATCCGGGGCCTGGCCTGGCCTGGTTCTTCTAGGAACATCTGGGGAAGCCCAGGATGACCCTCAGGCCGCTCTCCTCAGGAAGTCTTTCTGTCCTCCCTCAGTGCCCTTAGCTCCCATACACACTGTAGGACAAGCCCTGGACACTAGCTCCCGCCCTGTTTGCTGTTCTTTCTCCAGTTGCTTCTTTATTCCTCTCCGAGGCCTTCCCACCCCACCCCCCAGCTCAGCCTAGCCTAGGCAGGAGCTCATGGGAGGCTGCCTGATGTGGTGTCAGTCCGGGTTCAAATCTCAGCCCTGCCATCTACCATGTGTGAGAACCTGGCCAGTCATGCTACAAAATGGGGATGATGTTCCCTGCCGTTGTGGCTCAGTGGTTGAGTGTTGACCCATGAACTAAGAGGTCTCCAGTTCAATTCCTGGTCAGGGCACATGCTCAGGTTGTTGGCTCCATCCCCAGGAGGGGCCTGCAGGAGGCAGCCGATCCATGTTTCTCTCTGTCTCTTCCTTCCTCTCTTTCTTAAATATCAATAAAAACGTATTTTTTAAAAAATGAATTATTAGATGCCCTGACTCGTTTGGCTCAGTGGATAGAGCATTGGCCTGGGACTGAAGGGTCCCAGGTCGATTCTGGTCAAGGGCATGTACCTTGGTTGCAGGCACATCCCCAGGAGGGGGTGTTCAGGAGGCAGCTGATAGATGTTTCTCTCTCATCGATGTTTCTAACTCTCTACCCCTCTTCCTTTCTCTCTGTAAAAAATCAATAAAATATATTTTTTTTAAAAAGTGAATTACTAGAAAAATTAAACTGAAAAAGTAGGCAAACTAAAAGCTTAAAATTTTATTATATTATTATATTCAACAGATATCAGATTACTCTATTAAATTGATATAAATGTTTCTAAACACTCTCAATTAGTGTCATCGATTGGTTAAGAGAATCCATAACCTGGCAGTAATCTATGGGCCACACTATGAGTGTAGATGCCTCAATGCCCTGGAAACAGGCTTAAGGGTGGGGCCTGGGTGTGGCTTCCAGGGAGCATGGCAGCTACAAAGGCGGCTGGCACCCTGCTCTCACCTCAGCCAGTTGAATGACTTAGCACTCATCAGGTCCCCAGCCCTGCCTTTGCCCCTGAACCCTCCCAGAATACCTTCTCCTCTCTGCACATCTAACTCCTGCTCTGTCTTTTTTTTTTTTTTAAGAATACTCATAATAGCTCCTATTTATTTTTTAAAATATATTTTCATTGATTTCAGAGAGTAAGGGAGGGGGAGAGATAGAAACATCAATGATGAGAGAGAATCATTGACCGGCTGCCTCCTGCACACCCCCTACTGGGCATCCAGCCCACAACCCAGGCATGTACCCTTGGCTGGAATCAAACCAGAGACCCTTCAGTCTACAGACCGACACTCTATCCACTGAGCCAAACCAGCGAGGGCCTGCTCTGCTTTTAAGGTCCACCTCAAGCATACCCACTTCAAGCATACTCCCAGGCTGCACGTCAGTCCTCCTCCACTAAACTTCCACAGTCCTGGGTACTATTTCGGACAAGGGCATGAGACTGGTGGTTTTGTTGGCTAAACTTGGTGAGTGAGTCACTCTGAGAGTGAATCACTGGTGGCTCACTCTCCTCTGCTGAGTTGCTTGCAAGCAGGAATCATATTATAAGTATCTGAGCATCCCCCTACACTCCCATCTCTGGCTTAACTGAGGACCTGATACCAGCAGGCAGTTAATACATGTGCTGAATGGGCAGATGAGTGGGTGGGGGGGGGAATGGATGGAAAAATGGAAGGTTAGATAGATGAATAGATGGAAGGATGAAGGGACAGATGGACACATCAGTAGGAAATGGATGGATGACTGAATGGATGGAAGAAGAGATGGATGGATGGATTAACAGATTATGAATGTATAGACAGGAGATGAATGGACAGATTGACTATTAGAGAATGGATGGATAGATAGGAAAATGAGTAAATGTACCGATAGGTGGAGAGATGAATGATGGGTAGACATATGGCTGGATACTCACGCAAGCTTCACTCTGTTGTGCTTCTTCCTCTGTCTCCCCTGCCCTTTCCTTCCCCCTCCATTCTCACAATCTCAGAGCACAATGATCAATGGTTCTCAATTGGGATCAGAGATAGTGTACACAGGACTTTCTTTTTAATTTGGTGTTTTCATAATTTAAAAATGTATAAACTATCTTACTGCTACTTCTATATTATCACTAAACATAAATGTAGAAGAAGACAATCTATAAATGTAAAGTGTGCTTTTGTTGTTGTTGTTAATCCTCACCCAAGCACCCAAGCATATTTTTTCTATTGATTTTCAGAGAGAGTGGAAGGGACGGGGAGAGACAGAGAGAGAAACATCAATGTGAGAGAGACACATCGATTGTTTGCCTCCCGCACGTGCCCCAACTGGGCTGGGATCGAGCCTGCAACCAAGGTATGAGGTAGGTGCCCTTGAAAGGAATCAAACCCATGACCCTTCAAGTCCTTGGACTGATGCTCTAACCACTGAGTGACAAGCCAGGACTGAGTGTTCTTACAAAGGAAAGTGTGTGTGTTTTTTAATTCCTAATATGTTTGGATCTATTTTTTCTTTTCTTTCTTTTTTTTTTATTTTATTTTTTTTAGAGAGAGAGAGAAGGAGGAAGGGAAAGAAGAGAGAGAGAGAGAGAGAGAGGAAGGGAAAGAGAGAGAGAGGGAGAGAGAGAGAGAGAGAGAGATGTGGGAGAGACACATCGATCAGTTGTCTCCTGCCTATGCCCAAAGCAGGGACTGAACCTGAAACCTAGCCATGTGCCCTGACCGGAATTGCACCCCAGACCTTCGGTGCACAGGACCACACTCCAACCAACTGAGCCACACCAGCCAGGGGAGACCTATCTTTTTGATAGAACAACTGCTATGATATGAAAAGTAATATCAATCCATCTTCCTCACTTTAATGCGGTCATATTTATCCATTTTTCCTTCATGATTTGTTCACCCATTTCACCAAGGCAGAAACTGAGACACAGCTAAGAATCCTCTCTCTCTCTCATCCACCTGCCCCATCTCTACTTTCTCAACTCACTCAAGGACCCCTCCTCCCCACCAAAGCAGGTTTTAGTGAGGCTTCCTGGTTGTGAATGTGTGTTCATGTGAAAACTGGTTTCTCTTTTAAGAGGTATTTGTCTAACATACATATTAAAAAGTACTCACATCATATGTATTCACGGGAACACACTCGTGTAACATGAATTCAGATAAAGAAACAAAATGTTAGCAGCACCCCAGAAACCCCTTTTTAATCCCTTCTAGTCACCCAGCCTGAACACACCTTGACTCCTAACACCATAGATTAGCCTGTTTTGGAGCTTTATATGAATGAAATCATACAGCATATACACTCCCATGTCAGGCTTCTTTTGCTCAACATGTTGTCAGTGAGATTCATCCATATGGTTGCATTTGGTTGTAGAGTGTTCACTCTCATTGCTGTATTAATATTCTGTAGTGTGATTTTTAAAAAATATTTTTTATTGATTTTTTACAGAGAGGAAGGGAGAGGGAGTTAGAAACACCGATGAGAGAGAAACATCGATCAGCTGCCTCCTGCACACCCCCTACTGGGGATGTGCCCGCCACCAAGGTACGTGCCCTTGACCGGAATCGAACCTGGACCCTTCAGTCCTCAGGCCGACACTCTACCCACTGAGCCAAACCGGTTAGGGCTCTATAGTGTGATTTTATTGCAATGTATTTATCCACTTGCTTGTTAATAGACCTTTGGGTTGTTTCCAATATTGACTAATAGGAATAATGCTGCTCTGAATAGTCTTGCACCTGTCTTTTGGTGCACATATATACACATTTCTGTGGAACTGCTGGGTCAGAAGATGTGTAGACATTCCGCTCTAGCAGACACTGACAGATGCTTTTCCAAAGTGCTCGTGCCAAGTTACAGTGGCAGCGGCAGTGGTGCACGGGATGACGCTTGTTGCTCATATCCCCACAAATGATCGCTAATCCCATTAATTTAAGAAGGTAGGTGCTTGTGGGGCAGGTTGGCATCAGGTTGCCTGTGTTTGAATGTCTGTTCTCGTCTAACCTTGAAACTTTCAGCAAAGCCAGTTTCCTTGTCTACAAAATGGGTTGAAAACCATGGGGCTCTTATGAAGACAGCATAGACCAATTGTGTTAAGCCCCATAAGTATTAGCTACTTAGAGTTAATTCTCACAACAACCTATTGTATCACTTCACCTCTCAGAGCCTCAGTTTTTCCTTCTGTAAAATGATGATAAAAATACTAATACCCACATGCATACATACACAGTTGAGAAGATTACCAACAAATGGAATTGTGTATTAAAGTGCTATTTTTGCCCGGCCGGCGTGGCTCGGTGGTTGGGCGTCAACCTATGAACGAGGGGGTCACGGTTTGATTCCCGGTCAGGGTACGTGCCCGGGTTGTGGGCTCAATCCCCAGTGTGGGGCATGCAGGAGGCAGCCGATCCATGATTCTCTCTCATCATTGATGTTTCTATCTCTCTCCCTCTTCCTTCCTCTCTGAAATCAATAAAAATATATTTAAAAAATAAAATAAAGTACTATTTTTTTACTAAGATATAATACACATATAAAATTAATTCCTTTTCAGCCGCTCTTAGTATATCCACAAAGTTGTGCAACCATCACCACTATCTAATCCCACAACATTTTCATCACCATAAAAGAAACTCCATACCCATTAGCAGTCAATCCCCATTTCTTCACACCCAACTACTCCCAACCCCTGGCAACTTGCTAATCTACTACATATCTCTATGGATTTTTAAAGTTCTGAATATTTTTAAAATATATATATTTTATTGATTTTTTTTTTACAGAGAGGAAGGGAAAGGGATAGTTAGAAACATCGATCAGCTGCCTCCTGCATGCCCCCCACTGGGGACGTGCCCGCAACCAAGGTACATGCCCCTGACCGGAATCGAACCTGGGACCCCTCAGTCCACAGGCCGACGCTCTATCCACTGAGCCAAACCGGTTAGGGCCTGAATATTTCTTAACTTTTACAAAAGTGAAATACCTTGTACTGGGACAGGCACATAATATACACTTAATAAATGTTATCTGCGTGGGTGTGTGTATGGATAGATAGAGCAACTTAGTAGATAGATATAATATAAACTCATTCATCCACAAATATTCATTTGCACTTGAGAGGGAAAGGGTCTATAGAGAGAAATTGATGTGATTTTCACTTACAGGGAATTTGCCATCTAGTGGAAAGAGAGGCATGTGCACCACTCATGGTGAACGCAGAGCGGAATGAAATTAGAGTTGTATTTGAACAAGGGTTGTGATGCTTCTAGGATGGTTGAGATTTCCTGACATGGAGGGGCAGTCTGGGGGACAAATCCCTGAAACTAAGCCTGGGAGACAGCCCTGGCTGGGTGGCTCAGTTGGTTGGAGTGTTGTCCCATACACCAAAAGCCTGCAGGTTAGATTCCTGATCAAGGCACATACCTAGGTTGTGAGTTCGATCCCCATTCAGGGCTTGTATGGGAGGAAACCAATCCATGTTTCTCTCTCCCTTCCTCTCTCTCTCTCTAAAATCAGTTTTTTAAAAAACCATCCTCAGGTGAGAATTAAAAAAAAAAAAAAAAGTCTTGGAGACAGGCAGGGTATGGTGTCAGGTGGGATCGCTGAAGCAAGCAGGTTTTACACCCAGACAGGATTTTGTCCTGCACCTTCAAGACCCTGAATGAGACTCATGTGTAGTGATAAGCTATAAACACCGAGCAGAGGGAGATGGAGGCCAAATGGGAAAGGAAGGAAGAGGGTGAGTGGGGTCAGCTCATACAAGCCTGTGCTGTCATCTGGGAAGAACACCCTGAACCAGCTGTGCCCACTGCCTGGCATGCCAGGCCCCTGGTTTGATTTCTCCAGTTGCACTGTGGCTAGAACCATTTTTAAGAGGAGAGGGCCACAGCCTCCTGGGTGAAGGAGGCTGGACCTCAGAATCAGGCCTGGTTCTGCCCTGGCTTAGTTGGGGAGCAAGTGTATCCCTCTGTGAGCCTGCTTCTTCACCTGTGAAATGGAGGCAATGTCACTTACTGCAATGGGGTTAGAGATGATGGCCCAAAGTGTTGAAATACAGTGCCTGGGCTGAGGAGTGCACGCTTCCTTAAATGGCCAAACAGATGGGCTGGGGAGGCTGGCCAAGGCAGATGAAGCTCACACTCAAAGCCCCGGCAATGTTGCAGGGGGGGGGGGGGGATTATATATGTAATTTTAATTGAAGATGTAGTCATAAGAGACATCAGAATTTGTGAACTTCACTGCATGTATTGCACAGTGTAGTGTTTTTACACCAGGAGGATTGTCTTTTCAGTTCTTAGGCCTCCAAAGGTGCTATCAGGCCGAGGAGGGCAGAAATGGGGTGCAGATGCCTGTTAGGGGCCAACTGGTGGCTTGGAAGGGAAGGAGCATAGGGTGAGGGACAGTCTCTTGAAAGGAAGGAGATTCAACTGGGACATTTCCTCCTGGAGACAGGAGGCCTGGGGGAGCATGGTGGAGTGAGCTGGGGATGTCGATAGCAGAGACTTAGAACCAGAGGTAGTGAAAGTTGTAGGACCCTGAAAAGTCACTGAATTCAACTTCCGATTTTATAAGTGGAGACACAGAGCCAAGGGCCATAGGTGGATGGAAGAGCTGGTCTTTGAGCAGCCCTGAGTAAGACAGAGATTTGCCCCCAGGTTCATTCATAAAATTATGGGTAGAGTAAGGATCATTTCAGGTCTCTGCTTAAGCCAGAGCCTCTGAAGCTAGAAGATTCCAAGGGGCCCTGCTTCCTACCCCTGACCTCCCACAGTGGCCACCAGCTCCTCTTAGCTTCATGGCCTGCTCCAAGCATTCCCCAAGTCCCTGGGTACCCAGGGTGGGGGCTCAGAGAACCTGGGACACAGTCCTGCCTCATGGCCCACTGGTCAGGGAAGAAGCCAGAGAGGCGCATAAAGCATAAGTAATGACCCTGTTGGTCTCTGTGCCAAGGATCCCAAAAGGGCCTCTGAGGGATGGCTCTCTCCCCGGAGGAGGCAGGCTGAGGTTGGTACCTGAGGCCCCCAGAATTTGATAGGGATGTGCAGGGAGAATGCACCTCCCACAGGGAACAGCAGGGAACCAGCGGAGGAGAGCAGCTGGGGCTCCTGGGAACATGAGGTGACTGTTTGGCAGGGACAGAGACAGAGGGTACCCAGCCAAGGGACTCAGGTGGGTGGAAGGGCTGGTTTGTGCGCAGCTTTCAGTAACGATTTCAGCCGGGCCAGGGGCACTGTCATTTGATTGTGGGAGCTTTGGGACCCTGCCATGGAAGAAGCCACCTTATTTATGTAGCCACATGTAAGCCACATATTTGTCAAAACCAAAGCGGGCTAGCATTTGCCTCCAGCCCACCCCTGCTCCCCACCAGGGATAGCCCTAGGTGGGAAGTCTGGAATTCTTTTAGGCCAGGCTGTGTTGCTGTTCCTCTGAAAGTACTTGGGGGTTTTTCCACTCCTATGAACTCTAGTGCCCTATGAAAGTGGGGCAGGAACCCCACCTCTAAAGATTGTTAAAGGTGCCAGAGGGGTGACAGGTGTGAATGCCGCAGACCAAACATCCGGGTTTACGTCCTCAGGGTGAGAGGAGGAACTTCAGGAACAGGAACATAAGCTGGACCTCAGGGTGGGTGGGAGGAGATGGCCTGCCTGGGGGATATCCAGGGGAGGGAGACAAGGCTCCGCCTTGCCAGCCATCACCCATCACCACTGGGACTGACCCTGCCTGGCCTCGCAGGATTCACATTCAGGTAACCCTCTGGGGCTCTGGGCAGGTGCAGTGATGACCATAATGGCAACTGGGGGTCCTGAGTCCTTCCAGTGGACCAGGCCACACAAGCCTTCTGAGAGGTGGGTGCGTCCAGTTGTGTGGATGACTGAGAGTGGGTGAATGTGAGCTGGGAGGTCAGAGGTCAGGGGGGTTGTAGTTAGGTGCGGGGCTGCATGGGAAGCTGTCCCTAGAAGCTGGAACCCCAGGCGCTGAGGTGCTTTCAGGATCAGGAGTGCATGACTGATAATCAAATCCGGAAACCCATTTTGGGTGCAGTAGGGGCGGTTCTGCCAAGACTCTACATGGTCACAGCTGAAGGAAAGGCATTTGGGAAGACAGGGCCCTCCTCCTGTTCCAAACTGTGGACACGGGAGCTCCGCAGCCCGCATCTACGTGGTGTTTTACATTCATTGAAGCCCCGCCCGGTCGGTCCGCTCTGGCGCGGGGAGCCCTGCGGCCCCGCCCCGCGGAGCGACCTACTGGGACCCGGGGGCAGGGCGATGCTAATGAGGGCCGGCTGCCCCCGCAGCCCGGCCGGCGGCTCCAGCGAGCCCAGGCGAGGCGACCGCCGCCATGGCCACGGCCGGGGCGCTGGCAGGTCTGGCCGCGGGTTTGCAGGGCCCACGGGGTGTCCCCGGCGCGGACTCGGACTCAGACACAGACTCGGAGGACCCGAGCACCCGCCGCAGCGCGGGCGGGCGGCTGCGCTCGCAGGTCATCCACAGCGGTCACTTCATGGTGTCGTCGCCGCACAGCGACTCGCTGACCCGGCGGCGGGACCAGGAGGGGCCCGTGGGGCTCGCCGACTTCGGGCCGCGCAGCATCGACCCCACACTCACCCGCCTCTTCGAGTGCATGAGCCTGGCCTACAGGTGAGGGCGGCTCCGGGACCCGACGGCCTCGGCCCTCCAGGCGGGACCGCACGCCGAGGCCCCGGACACCCGACCCGGTCCCGAGCCCTGGTCCCCGACTGCTCTCGGAGACTCCGGCCACATCCTGGACACCCTCTCCCTCCGCCCCCGAGCGTCCTCTGACCCTGGCCCCCCCTGCTGATCTCCGTCGGGCCTGCGTGCCTTCCGGCTCCCATCCTCACGCCCATCGCTCTGCGCAGGGCGCAGACCTCCACCTCCGTCGGCCCACCGCGGGGCCCCCTCCCCATCCCCACTCCTCTGCCCCCAAAGAAATGCCAGAGAATCCCTCGCGCTCCTGGGATCCTAGGCCATCCTGCCACTCCCACCCTCCACCCGGGGGCCACTCCACGCGGCCTCCCTGGCACCCCGGCCCACACCCACTCCGTTCCTGCGCCCTCGCCGTACGCCTGGCGTCCGTGGTTGTCCCAATTCATAGCCAATTGTCGATTGAAACCCAGTCTCTCGTCCTGCACAGCCCCCACCCTCATTGCTGGGGCACCTGTTTTTGATCTGCCTGGTCGAGGGTGGCTGGAGAGGGTGCCCCAGGCGGACCCAAGGGGGCGCCGCTCGCAAAGGTTCCCCGCTGTCGCCGGGCAGGGGGTGCTGCGAGCCGGAGGGGCTGATGCCGGGAGGCCTGGGCTCGCCTACCCGGTCTCTGAGAGGCTGAGCGCCTAGTCCTGCCTAGGACCCCTGCTTGGCGCTTTTCGGAGCGCGCCGGCCGCCCAGCTCCAACTCCAAGCCTGTGTCCCAGGGGAGGGCGCGAACCCGGGTCCCGGTCCAGTGCCCTGGAGCAAAGTTCCCGGGAGCTGAGAGGCCAGGATAAATTATCAACCCAAAACCGTACGGGATAAAGGAGGGGCGGGCGGTCGGCCGGCTTTGATCTTTTCTCTGCAAAGATTCCGCTTCCTCCGAGACACTCCTCCCCTTCAGAGAACTGTTGTCTACTGATGGGCACTGGCTGCTCTGACCCGGAGCCGGAGCTGGGGTGGGAACTGCGGGGGAGTGTTGCCCACTCCCAACAGCTGCCTCGCAGCCGCGACCCCATTGGCTGGAGGCGTTGTAACCTTGGCCCTCAAGCTCTGGCCCCGGGCCCGGGTCATGTTGCAACCTGACCGTCTCAGGCGCCAGACCAATGTGGAAAGTTCAAATTCCCATCCCTCCCCCCAACCCCCCACTCCCACCCTCATATCACACACCGCCTGAGCAGGCCATCTAAGGTCCTAGTACACCAGGTGCGGGCACCCCTCCTCCCCAGGCTCCCTCAGGGTCCCCCCCCCCCCCAATTTCTCACCCATTCTTAACTTCAGCTTCCCAGGTTATATTACACACACCTCTCTATCTGGGCTGGCTAGCACCCACCCCTAACCCCAGACCATGGGTGACCAAAAGGGGAGGTTCAGAGGAGGTGGCAAGGTAGGGAGCAGAAAAAAAAAAAAAAAAAGGTAGGGAGCAGAGCACATTCCAAGAACTGCCCCCACTGAGAGGCTGACTGAAAGCTGGTGTGACTCCAGTCTGGGGCAGCTGGGATGGAGAGAGCTGTGCTTCCTCCCTAAACAACCAGAAGATTCCCTCCCTCAGGCTGCCCTGGTTGGCCTTATGCTCCAGGGATGGAAGTGGAGCCTTTGGGTTCCCCCATTTGGTAGAGAGAAAAACTGAGGCTCCGATTGGGATTGTGTTTTAGCCCTTTAGACTCCTAATTATTGGGGCTCCCTGGAGGGAGAGAACTGGGGAAGCAATCTCTAGGTCCTAAAGTCTATGGTGTCCCAAGAGAGTGAGTGGATGGGAAGATGGGAAGTGACAGCAAGGCAATGGGTCCAGAGGTGTTGGGAGGAACTGGCCAGCTTGACCCAGAGGAGAGCCTGTGGAAGCCTGGCTAGCTTTCACCCTCAGAAGGGCAGGGTGGGCGGAGAAAGGACTTTTCTAGGAGGAACCCCTTGTTCCATGGTTCTTTGGGTGGAAACTCCAGGGAGGCAGGTTCTGGAAGTCCCAAGCATACACTTTGTTCATGGTCAGAACCATGGAAAGAATGGCCTCAGGGACATGGGGGAGCAAGCAGGACCCTGTCTGGGAGACCATGTGTGGGAGTAGGGGGAACTGAACTAGGAGTTCTGTTCCCCATCCCCAAGATTTCCAGATTTTCTTCTGGTCATAAGAAGTCCTTGAACCCTGGCTTCAGGCTTTTTGCTCCAGGTTGCCCCCCACCCCCCACCCCCCACCCCAGAGCCAACAAGTTCAGCACAGACTTTCCTCCTGGGCTTAGATTTTGTCACTGTCTCATCTCCTCTAGTGTTACCTGGCCACAACACTATAACCTCAGAAAGAGGAAAGGCAGGCAGGCCAGAGGTGGGGCACTGGGTGACCAGAGTGGGCTGGGAGGTTGCTGGGATACAGGCAGGGGCAATAAACTCAGGAGCCCCCCCCACAGCCCCCCAGTTGCCACAAAAGAAGCTGGCCCAAGATGTGTCTGAGTACTCTCCCATTTCTCCAGACAGATGGTGTTTGTCTAACTTAGGAGGGAGGGGGCCAGCCAGCGGGCCTGTGCGCTTGGGTTATGTACTCTATTTGGGTAATGAGGCCTGATGTGCCCTAGGGTGGCAGTCCACCGCTCTCCCTATTCCAAAGCAAACACAGGAGCTTGGAGACCAAAGAGGAGAGGAGACCCAGCGACCTGTGCACCCAAGGGGTTATAGGAGTCAGACTGCCACCTACCTGTCCCTTACCCCCTGGATTAGAGCGAGGCCCCTCCACAGAGCAGGCCTGGTGTTCTGAAAGACTAAGACTAAGCCTTGAGGCCTCAGCCTTCTATGTGAAAAAGGGTTGGATAAGGTGGGCCAGAAGGGACTGGTATACAACCCTGGCTTGTGGACCATGAGGAGGCAGGGACGAGCAGGGGTCTAAGACCCTGAACATCTTGACCTCCTAGGTCAGCTCCCTGGAGGTGGCAAACTTGGCCTGTGCCCAGAGGACCCTGAGAGGCAAGCTCCTCATCTGTGAAGAGCCTTTTCATCTCATGAATCTAATTGACTGCTAGGGTTCAGTTTAGGGTCAGGATGCTGCCTCCCCGCTGCTCACCACTCCATCATCCTAGATGCCTTCCTTTGGATCTGAATGGTATTGTCTTGGGCACACCCCTGAGGAGGGGCATACCTTCCAGCTTAGTCCAGATTGCCATTCTAGGATTTGGGGCTGGGCAGATACCAGAAGGGCAATGAAAAGGCAGTGGCTGGCTGCTTGGAGGCCACCTCTGGTGAAGAGGCTTCCTCTCCTTGCCAGACAAACCTTACCCATCCTCTTGACCTAGGGAGCCAGCAAGACTGGAAAAAAAAAAAGCCACAGGCCTGGGTGAGTCTCTGCCACGTGATCTTGGGTATGTCCCTCTCCCTTCCTGATCCTCAGTTTCCTTCAGTAACAACTGTATCTAGCTGGCCTACAAGACAGCTGCTTGTAAGGCCACTGGGTAGTATTATGAAGATTAAGCTGATAAACAGGCTCCAGTCCTGGCTCTGGTTCTGGTAGTAGATTAACAAGCAGATCTCACAAAGAACACAAGGTCCCCTAGTGGGGACCTGGGAGGGTATTTTATTACTTTTTTTGTTAATCTTCACCTGGGGATATTTTTCCATTGATTTTTAGAGTGGAAAGGAGGAGGAGAAACAGAGAAACATTGATGTGAGAGAGACACATCAATCGGTTGCCTCCCTCACACACCCCAAGGCCAGGGATCGAGGTAAGTGCCCTTGACCAGCATTGAACCTGGGACCCTTCAGTCCGTGGGCCTATGCTCTATCCTCTGATCCAAACCGGCTGGGGCTGAGAGGGTACTTTAAAGCCTGACTTTCAAGGTAGGAATTTCAGGCAGGTTACAGTGAGGGGCAGGGTTTGAGAGGGTCCCTCAGATTGCCCACCATAGGTGAGTGCCTAGTGCTTGTGTACAGCCAGCCTCTGCAGAAGCCCCTTTCCCCACCCTCAGCCCTAACCCAGCCCTCTCCCTCTGACAGTGGTAAGCTGGTGTCTCCCAAGTGGAAGAATTTCAAAGGTCTCAAGCTGCTCTGCCGAGACAAGATCCGCCTCAACAACGCCATCTGGAGAGCCTGGTATATCCAGTGTGAGTGGGTACCATGGGCCTTCCCAGCCCAAGGGCTGTGGGAGGGGGTGGGGGGTGGGAAATGGCTACCCGGGAATCCCAGCTTGCACCAACAGAGTGTTTTGGGAGTATCAGCACAAGCACCCCTGAACAGCTTCTGACCCCCAGAGAGTCTTGGGGAATGACCCTGGCATCCTAAGGGTGCTCTCCATTGTAGAGTTGGGCACAACAGAAGTCACCCCTTGGAAGTCCTAAGTTGGCCTGAGATTTGGGAAACCGTTCAAGACTCATTCTGCATCCCAGTAGTGTAGTCAGGTGCTTCAAATGCCAGGTTAGAAAGAAGTGTTAGACACTGTCTGGGCCAATTCCATCACTTTGCAAAGGATCCTGCATGGGTCTCTTCCAGCCTTTCGTTAAAGTCCTTACTGAGCTCCCACCAAGTGACCCCATGGAGATTTGGGGGGACAGGGCCCAGAGAGGCCACGTGGTAGAGTCGAAGGACTCCAGAATTACTCAGAGCTGGTTTCCCACCCTGTTCCTGTCACTTGCTGGCTGTGTGACTGCAGGCAAGTTGTCTAAGCTCTCTGAACCTATTTCCTCATTTATAAAATGAGGCCAATAGCCCTACTTTTCATGGTTGGTGTGGGGATAACGGGTATGAACAAGCCTGGCACAAAGTGCTCAGTAAATGATAGTTGAACCCTTGAGATCACAGTCATCCATTTGGGGATATAAGACCGCTTCTCCTTCCCCCTGGCAGGACAGCAGAGGCTGAGAAATATCAGACTAGTTGGCCCCGTGTTGGGACCTTGTCCAGCTTAGTTAGGTCCTGCTGCAGGACCAAAGGCTGTGCTGAGCTGGGAACACACAGCCCAGGAGGAACCAGTATTCTCTATACTGGCCCCACGAGATTCCACCTAAATAGAGAGAGTGTGTGTTTTGGTTATTATTCATCTGTGTGCCCAGCACTTCCCTAAATCACCTTATTTGAGGTTTCCTAGCATCCCTGAGAGATAGGTATTATTACCCCCATGTTATACATGAGCACGTGAGGCCCAAAATGCAAGTGACTTGTTCAGGGCCACGGAGCATAAAAGGAGCAGAGCTGTAGCTGGGAAGTCCAGGGCTCTCCAACTCCGAGCCCAGTGCTCCTTTTATTGAATCCTGCTGACTGGCTTCCAGTCCTCACCTGAGAATGGGCCTGACCAAACCAGGGAGCTGATAGACCAGGGGAATCAGTATCACTGTCTGTCTCCCCTTTTCTACAAAGCTGGATGGGGTGCAAACCCGGGGTCCTCACCCAGACAGACTGTGGTCTCCAGCTGTTGTACAAGTTGTTAGAAGGACCCCAAGTTCTGAGTCATACAAAGGTGGGTTTGACAAGTTCTAGTATGCCCCGCTATGTGAACTTTGCAAAGTCCCCAGCCTCCCCTAACCGAAGCTTGCTCATCTGTAAGGTAGGCATGATATTAGGTCTTACTGCTGAGGTCTGCTGTGAGTTTTCAATGTGATCACATCTCAGCACCAGGCAGTCACACACAAGGGCTCCCTGAGAGCAAACCCTGGGGTCTATCTCTATTGTTGTGATAACAGCAAGAGCATAGACAGGCAGAGAACAAGTGTCAGGGCTCCTCCTCCTCCCTGAGCACCGAAGACGTGGAGGTGGGCTTCAGAAAACGGAGAGGGGGGAAATGACTGCTGGAGGGCTGCCTGGCTCATCCCCCAGGCACCTGCCACACCCCTCTGCAGGCTCCTGGCCTCCAGAACCCCTTCTTTTCCCCAAACTCATCTCGGTTTCCTCTGAACTCCCAGAGCACTGTGCCCCTTTCATGGGCAGAATCTCCACCTGGCATTAGCTCATGCTATGTGTGTGCTTTCCTCATCTCGACCACCAAGCTGTGAGCACCCTGAGTCATCCCTGGATTCTGACCCAGCTAGTATCCCAGCATAGGTGCAGGGGCTAGGTTGCTGCATGAATGGATGAATTTCTCATTGTTAAATAAAGCCTGCCCCACCTCCAGGTCACTGCCCTTTTGTCCAGAGCACAGTGTCCCTGGGTGGGGGAGGAGAGAGTAGACCGGGCCTGCTCAGCCCTGACTCCCTGGGGGCCCTGGGCAAACTTACTCTTTTCTACTGCTCATTTCCTCATCTGGAAAGCCAGGGACAGGTGCTTTTTGAGACCCTTATACCCCTGGAGTCCACATACTTAAGGGCTTTCCTTTTGTCTTCTGTCCAAGCAGGCTCAGCAATCCTCCTCAATCTCATAGGGATCATATTGGAGAACGTCCTTTAAGTCAGAACTTTGTTGACGGTCCCAAGAAATGTCATGTTCAGGTGATCCCCCTCCTCTGTGTCAATTGTCCCAGAGGAACTTCACTCAGGGCTTCGGCAGGACGGGCCCCCACAGACACCCCTGAAGTCCTTTGTGTCAAGAATATTAGGAAAAGTCACTGCTCAGGGTTTCGAAGTCCTTCTGTGTGCCAACCTCTGTGTCAGATGCAGGGATTCTGGGCTAAAGGGCACAACTCCTGCTTGCACTTCCAGCGGGGAGGCCAGCATTCAGAGAAATGGCTGAGGCAGGTGAAGATGGAGGCAGGCATCACCAGGGTGGTTCAGAGGAGGGGAGGTTTTCTGGAAGAGGAGCTGCTCTGGGCAATCAAGGGAGGGGCTTTCCATGTAGAATAAAACCAGAGGGTAGTCTGTGAGGGCAGGAGCTGCTTGGCTTCCAGGTGGGGCATTAAGGAGACAGGAAGGCAGGAAAAGCAGTGGAACTAGACCTGGAGGGCTTGGAAGCCACTCAGGGGTGTGGACTTCATCATGGAGGTTTAGGGAGCCCTGGAGGGGTTCAGGCCTGAACTGCGCTTTAGGAAGAATTGACCTGGCCGCAGCAGGAAGTGGGCTAGAGAGTGTGAGACTGGAGTCAGAGAGGTCTAGGTGAGAAATGACAACAGACCAGCGGGTTACAGTGAGAGTACGGGAGGGGGGAGGGAACACTGGAAGCAATGTCACACATCCTCGGGATTGAGATGGCTAGTCCACGGATTAAACAGGAACTGGGAGTCAGTGCTGGCAGTCCAGAGGAGGCACGGGCTGGAGAGGGAATGTCCCAGACATCTGAGAGTGACACGTTTTGGGACATCCTAGGGTAGGGTCCCTAGCAACTGGGGAATGGGTCTGAAGCTGGAAAGGGGCAGGATGAGCGTGATTGGGAGGTGGCCTTGGGGGCAGATGCTGAGAACAGAGGTGAAGATGGGACTGGGAGGTACACAAGTGAAGGTGGCAAGTGACATGCTTGTTCTAGAGTTTGAAGGAAAGCAAAAGGGTTAGCTTGTTGGGTACCTTAGGGAAGGAAAAGTTTGGGAGGTAAAGGAGAACCTGGAATGTGTTTAGAGGCAAAAAGAAAAGGGCATGAGAGAGATCAGCACTGGAGACAGGGAAGGGAGTGGAGGAGGTGAAAAGGGGGCTTGGGTAGGTGGCCTGAAGTGGACAAGGGGTGGTTCTCTGAGATCACATTGGGCAGTGCCAAGGAGCCCGAGGCAAGGGCCAAGGGCTCGGGGCCCTTGGCCTGCCAATCTGACCAGGATGTTCTAGAGGCCAATCTGACCAGGATGTTCTAGAGGCAGCTCACTCCCTGTGGCCCCAATCCCATTCAACAAGCATTGCTTTCACACCGACTGGGTTGGGTTAGTTTCAGAGGGTTGCACAGAAGAGGGAGATGAGGTCGTGCTAGAGAAGAAGGCAGGAAGGCTCCCTAGAGGAGGTGACACTGAATCTGAACATCGAAGGCAAGGCAGCCTTCCTAAGGGTGGCACCTGAGTCCCAGTCCTCTGGGGGTGAAAGATAAGGGAGCTGAGCACCCCTGACCTGGCTGGCCCCCTTCTTTAGATGTGGAGAGGAGGAAGAGCCCCGTTTGTGGCTTTGTGACCCCCCTGCAGGGGCCTGAGGCTGACGCGCATCGGAAACCGGAGGTAGGTGAGACTAAGGGGACCACCGCCCACCTGCCTCCTCACCAAACCCGGGCCCTCCCTCGGATCCCTCCCTGCACTGGGCGGGAGGGGCCGGCACAAGGGGATTGGGCGAGGGGTGAAATCAGTGCTACCCCTCGCTCTGAGCCCCCTCCCGGTCTTCCCCAGGCTGTTGTCCTGGAAGGAAATTACTGGAAGCGGCGCATCGAGGTGGTGATGCGCGAGTACCACAAGTGGCGCATCTACTACAAGAAACGGGTCAGTGGGGACCCCGGGGGAAGCGCCAGACTTTTCCCCTGCCGGTGCTGGCCACTGCTGCTCTGGGAAGAGCCCAAGGAGGAGCTCCCGCCCTCCGTTAAGACCCAGGCTGACAGCGCCACCGTGTGGCCATAGGATCTTCTCGCAGTCTCCTTACTTCCCCGGGAGGAGGAGCTCCTGAAGGGAAGTGGGGGTCCCTTTGATTTGGTGGAGCTTCTGAGTAGAGGAGGCCTTGGCTGGGCGTGATGGAGGAGGGGCAAGAAATCCAGTGTCCACGTCTGTGTGTCCCTGCAGCTCCGAAAGTCCAGCAGGGAAGGGGACCTCCTGGCCCCAAAGCAGGTGGGTGTTCCCTGGACCCGGAGAATTTACAGAGTCCCTCTGGGTGGGCAAGGCAGTGGCGAAGGGGGGAGGTGGGAGGGTGGAACATGAGGGAAGACCCTAAACATAAGGCATGGCCTCTGTCCTCTGGCTGATGAATTGAGCCCTTCTCACCTGGCAGCAGTGGTGGGAAAACCCTAAGGCTCTGGTTGACTGAGCAAGTGGTGGGGAGGCATGGGGGAATAAAGGGTCCTAAAAACTACCCTGTGATCCCTGGCGGGAACAAGTATAGGAGGCAGGAGGCGGCACCCTTATCTCCCGATCTAGCTCCTATGGGCAGTTGTTAGAGGCCGATGGGGTGACCCTCGTCTTCCAGGCAGTAAACTGGGTCCACCAGGGAGAGGTGAGGACTGTGCAAAGGGAGGCCGTCTGGCTGGCTGACGACTTCATCCCCCAGGCAGGGGGTGATAGGGAAGGGCCGGGGGAAGTGGGAGACCCCTGTGTCCCCAGTCTAGGGAGGAGCAGGAGCAGTGGAGCCCTCAGGCTGCTACTGCTGGCTTTGTCTCCCTAGGTGGAAGGGGGATGGCAGCCACCAGAGCGATGGTGCGAGCAGCTCTTCTCCAGCGTGGTGCCTGTGCTGCTGGGGGCCCCAGAGGAGGACCCCGGTGGGCGGCAGCTTCTGGACCTCGATTGCTTTTTGTCCGACATCTCTGACACGCTCTTCACCATGACTCAGCCCAGCCCCACATCCCTGCAGCTGCCCCCCGAGGACGGTGAGGGCCTGTACCCAGGAAAGGAGGCCTGTGAGAATCCAGGCAGCCAAGGGAGGGTGGCCGGGGACAGCTGTCCCCATTCCACCCTTCCTGCTGCTCCTGACATCACCACTGCCCCCTGCAGCCTACGTTGGCAATGCTGACATGATCCAGCCGGAACTGACACCTCTGCAGCCCAGCCTGGATGACTTTATGGAGACCTCAGGTGGGGCACGCCCCTCCCCTGGAGTGGAAGGGCAGGGTCAGCAGGAGAGCCCCAGGTTGACTTCAGGCCAGTTCTATGCCCCTCTGGGAGGGCAGATGGTCCGAGTGACTTCTGAGGGATTTTCCTGGTGTCCCTTTGTCTGGCCGTGGGGTGAAGCTGGTGTGGCCTTAGGTGAGAGCAGGGCCAGACCTCGGTAGGGATCAGGGGACCAGGGTCATTGAAGCTTCAGACTCTGGGAGCTGCCAGGAAAGCAGTGGATGCTGGCACTCTCTCAGGGGAGAGAGGGACTGTGATTTGTTTGAATCTATTTATTTACATAATTCATTAAAAAAACCTATTTATTAAAGAACATTTCAAACACACAAACAGAGAGTTCAATAAATCCTCATGTAACTATCACTGATTTCAACATTTATCAAACCTTGGTCAGTCTTATTTTATCTAGACCTCACCCACTTCTCTCCTCCTATGTTATTTTGAAGAAAATTTCAGGAATTATATCTGGTAAAGCATTTTTTTTTTTTAAGTTGTATGTTTCCCTGACCCCCCTCTGACCCCCAGGGCCACCAGGTCACAAGAGTATGTTCTTCCAGAGATGCTCATGTCTATATAAAATAAGCACGCACAATAGACTCTTCCTCACATTGCTTCTCTTCACTTAGCTGTAGATCCTGGGGACTGACCCTGATATTCAGACATTTAGGGGCCTTCATAGCCATTTAGTGATCAGGTAGACATCGGGTCTCAGCCAAGGCCTAGGGGGGCAGAAAGGGCACTCCTGGGATAAAGACTTAGCTTCGGTGACCCCCTCCAATCCTTCCCCACAGGGTCCCGGGCCTATCAGTCAAGAGGTGGAGGCCTATAGGGCGGGGACTAGGGAATGAGGAACCACCCCCACCCCTGCCTCAGCTCTGGACAGGGGTGGGGGCTGAGGGGGCAGAAGTGTTGATGGCAGTGCCCTGGGAGCAGACCAGCCTGGGAGGGCAGCCGCCCTGTCTGGGCACACAGACCCCTGCCACAGGTAGGAGCTCAACTGCCCCCACCCTGGGATCTGGGCAAAACCTGGGGCCGGGAAATGACTTCTCTCAGCCTAGGGTGGCTACTGGGGGGGGGGGGGGGCAGGAGAGCAAGTATGGGTAGCCTATGGTAAGGGATGTCATGCAGAAGAGGTGGCTATGTGGCCCCCTCTAGTGCTCTGTGCGCTTGGAAGGCAAGGAGCACTGGGGTTACCGTGGCTGCGCTGTGATTGTCTCCAAGAGCTCCTCCCTGGAAAGGAAACCCATGAGGGGGCTGGTGAGGGGCGGGTTCAGTGAGGGTAAGGGGCTTGGTGAGGGGTGCTCAGAGAAGGAAAGGGTGCTTGGATGAGAGAGGGGTTCGGAGAGAGGATGGTAGGTCAGTGGAGGGAACCAAGGCTAGGGAGGGACTCAGTGGGTGGCTAGGGCTAGCAAGCAGCTTCTCTCGAGGCTGGGTGGGGACAGGCCCACAATCTCAGATAAGGGGGTAGTGGTGACTCAGTGATGAGTTGGGCTCGCAGCTCCATGAGGCCTGCCAAGCCCTGTGGAGACAGCAACAGCATATGGCGCAGGGACTGCTCTGTGGCCCTCAGCATCCTGGGGCCAGGCCCAGGTCAAGGCTGGTTCTAGAGCCCAGGCTTCGAGGGGTGTAGTGAGAAGACCTATGGGCCCTGGGGGCTGGGGAATGGAGGACCAGTGATTGCTCACCCTCTGCCACCCAGTCGTTCATTGAAAGGAGGCAGCAGGACAGTAAGAATATCTCTTATGACTGTGTGGCCAAGAAAACACACACACACACACACACACACACACACACACACACACACACAGACATGGGCACAGGGCAGATATGCACACACCAAGCACCTTACATCAGGGCAGGTACACACAGACTTACAGCTACAGACAGTGGGACAGACAGGGAGGGAGACAGATGCTGCCTGAGACCATGCACTGATTTGCGGAGCCAGCTGCCCTGTCACATGTGAGTCCCAGAGTCACAAGAGATGTGCACACAGGTTTGACCCCCAACAGGCTCAAGATTTGGTGTGGTCTTCTCTGTCTCATTCCTGGGTCTCCTTTAAGGGGGCCTTCGGGGGAGAGGCCTTACTAGCTCCCTTGGCTGGGGGGCTGGGGCCCACCCAAGGTCAGTGGGGTCGGGTCTGACCAGACAAGGAGGCCTTGAAAGCTGGTGCAGACTGAAAGCTGACCAGGGTCAGAGAAAGGTGCCCGGAAGGGAGCGGGTGGGCAGGCGGCACCCATGCCCGGGATGTGGTTAGGCCACAGGCAGCTGCTTCCCAAAACCAGAATAGCCTGGGGCTTACACAATCCGCACCTCAAACAATCTGACTGCCCCCCACCCCCAGTTCTTCTTGGCTTTCCAGAACCCCTCACTCCAGCCCCCTCTCTGAGCCCATCCTCTGACCCCTGCTATCACCCCCTTAGCTCCTTCACCCAACTCCTGGATTCTACTATTGAGGTCCCATTTGTTGACCTTCCAGCAAACCTTGTCCCAGACACACTGACCTCCTGACCCCTCTTACCCCTAACTCACCTCTTGAACTTGAGTCACTCTGGGGCTCCTCCCTTGGACCTCGCCCCTTCCCCTCTCTGACACACTCTGTTACCCTCCCCCACTTCAAGTTCCCCAGCAGGGCTGGTAACGGGAGCAGACAAAGGGAGGCCCAGCCCTGGGGATGGGAAGGGGGGGCCTCATGAGCCAAGTGTGGTGCTTTGTTGGAGGGCTATTTCCGAGGTCCTGCTCACAACCCTGCACAGTCCCCTGCTGTCTCCCACTCAGGCCCATCCCACCCGGGCCCATGTTGCTGCTTCCCCTGAGTGAGACAGAAACTCTCCCAGTTTCACAATCTCCTGTGGAAGCCCCCCCTTCCCCCCTGTCCCAGCCCAGCCTGGGGACAGGGCACGAGGCCCGCTCTCCTCCCACAGCTTCCAGCTGCCACGGCCTTAGCCCTAACTGCTGCCACCCTGTGTGTCTGAATTACAGATTTCTTCACCAACTACCGCCCCCCTCAGACAGCCACGCCTTCAAACTTCCTGGAGCCCCCCAGCTTCAGTCCCATGGCTGACTCCCTTTTCAGCAGTGGGATCCTGGGCTCAGAGGTGCCCCCTGCCTCCTCGGGCATGACCCACCTCTCAGGGCATAACCACCAGCAGGTGAGTTCAACCCACCCCGCCCAGCCCTACCTAGCTCGCCTGCCCACGTCCAGGAGGTATTCTGGGTACTTTCTGAGGGCCCAGTCCTGTGCTTGTTTGGTCCACTGGGTGAGACTGGAGGGGAGAACGATCCTGGGAGGGTGCCGTTCAGCTGGAGAGGAAAGCTCCTCATGAAGCAGAACTGACAAGATGGCTGCGGGGAGTCAGGCCGAGGGCAGGAGGAGCATGGAGCAGGCACCACCACGGGCCGGGGTGCCATGGAAGGTTTCCAGGAGGGCGGGGAGTTCGGGGCCTTAGTGTCCAGTTCAGGTATGGACAGAAGAGACCAGTAGAGGGCACGTCAGATGGGAGGAGAAGCTCAAACGCATGCCTGGAGGCCGAAAACTGGACATGTGTGTCTAGGAAACAGTGACTACCATTTGGGCTCAAGAACTCCCAGACCCAATTCGGATGTTGTCTCCCTGCTGCTTGGTTAGATGCCTTTCCCTCCTCCATCATGAGACTTTTCAGACACTGTTGTAGTTATTAGTGAGGGGTCTCTCTCCTGGAATAGACAGTGAGCTCCTTGCTGGAAGAGCTATGTCTTGCTCACCACTGCATCTTCCATACCTACCACTGTTCCAGCACATGAACAGCACTAGGTAAATGATTGCCCAATGATTGAGCAAGTGAGTGAATGAATGAGTGTACGGATGGATGGGTCTGTTGGTGAATGGATAGGCGGGTTGCAGATGGGGCTAGATACTTAAAAATGAGTTGGTGTATATATAGGTAGGTGAGTGGTTGGTTGGATGGATGGAGGAATTCATCGATGAAAGAATAGTTTGGTGGATCAATGAATGGGCTAGTAGGTGGATAAGTGGCTAGTCAATGTATGATGGATGAAGGAAGGAAGCGTAGATGGTTGGATGGATTGGTGAATAGGTTAGTACCTGGTGGGCTGGTAAAAAGATGAACTAGCTCATAGATGAGAGAATAAATAGGTAGGTGGATGGATGGATGGAAGAATGGATGCATAAATTAGTTGGTGAATGAATGGAAGGCCAGGAAGACTGATGCTCTTTCTCATGCCTAATTTATGCATAAATGTGTTCCACTCCCTACCCTCATTAGATTATAATTTCCCTGCTGTGTGGATTAAAGGGCAGGGATCATTTCTCTTATTTCTCCCAGTGCCCGGTCCAGAGCCAGGGCAGGAGGCTGCCTGGGAGGCTATAAAGGCCAGCTTTCTCCCCTGCTCTCTGTCTGTCCCCCCAACCAGGCTCGGAGAAGCTGCTCTGGCTCCCTGGACTCCAGTGTCTTCCTGAGCTCTGACTTCCACCTTTCTGAAGACCCCAAGCCTAAACTCCCTCCCTGTCCCACACCCCCACCCCTCCTCCAGTACCCTGCCCCTGCCAAAGGGCCTGGCCTGGAGCCCTGTCCCCTACCCCTCTTCCCTTCCATGGCTCCACCCCCTGCTGTGCTGCAAGAAGAGCCTCTCTTCTCTCCCAGATTCTCCTTCCCAACAGTTCCTCCTGCGTCAGGAGGGTCCCCACTGCCTGCTCCCACAACCTTCCCACCTACCCCACAGTCTGGCACAGGCCCTGCCCCCACCCACTTCCCCATGGACCTTCTATCCTCGGGGTATCCAGAGCCCCCATTTGGGCCTCACTTCACAATGTCCCAAGGTGTGCAGCCCAGAGGCAAGCCCCCTACCCCATCCCCTAGGGAGCGGAAGCCCAGCCCTCGGACCTTGGCCCCTGCCATTGCTGGGGGCAACAATTCCTGCCTCACACAGCTCCTCACAGCAGGTAAGATAGAAGGGGCAGGGTTGACAGAGTGTGAGATGGGAAGCAAATGTGGAAGCGGGGAGCCTATGGGTTCAGAGGGTAAAGGTTAAGGGGCAGACTCAGCTGGGGGGACAGGGTGGTGAGGAATTAAGGACATGAACCCTGAACCCGAAAGGGGTGTGGGCTATTAGGAGTGGAGGGATGGGGTCTTAGGAGATAACCCTGAGAGAACCGTCACAGTCTGCTTGTACACAGCCAAGCCTGAGCAAGCCCTGGAGCCACCTATTGTGTCCAACGCCCTCCTGCGGCCCCCAAAATCCCGGGTAAGATGGCAGACTCTGGGAGTGGAGGGGAGCCTCAGAGCTTCACCCCAACTCTCCATCCTTCTCTACCTGAGAGCTTCACCCCAACTCTCCACCCTTCTCTTCAGGAGACGGTCCCTGAATTCCCCTGCACCTTCCTTCCCCCGACTCCGGCCCCCACACCACCCCGGCCACCTCTGGGCCCGGCCACACTGGCCCTTCCCAGGCCCTTGATTGTCCCCAAAGTAGAGCGGCTGTCACCCCCAGCACCCAGCGGTAAAGAGGGGTTGCAGGGATTGGAGGACTCTAGGGGTTGGAGGGAGGGGAAGGAAGAAGGGGGGATTATATCTGGGGCCAGGACAAGAGGGACAGGTCAATGGGACCTTCTTTCCTGTGTTGGTCTGTCTGTGGGTCTGTCTGTCTCTGCCACAGGTGGTGAGCGGCGGCTGTCTGGGGAGCTTAACTCCATGCCGGGCCCAGGGACTATGAGTGTCCGAGTCTCTCCGCCTCAGCCCATTCTAAGCCGGGGTCGTCCAGACAAGGTGGCACTATCCCCTCACCCTAAGATCTCTTTGCTACCCTACGCCCTCCCACACTCCTTCCTAGGCTCACCCCACTTTTTGCCCCGCCCCCCCCCCAAGACTGAAAACCGGCGCATCACACACATATCTGCGGAGCAGAAGCGGCGCTTCAATATCAAGTTGGGATTTGACACCCTGCATGGGCTGGTGAGCACGCTGAACACCCAGCCCAGCCTCAAGGTGAGCCCCAACCTAGGCTGGTACCCCCTCTTCATGAACCCCCTACATAAGACCAAATCTCAGGACCCTCCAGATACCCAGTTGCCTCCTCCCGCCTCCCCAGTGCCTGAGTGGGTCCCAGCCCCTGACCCCACACTGGTGATGCCCACAGGTGAGCAAAGCAACGACACTGCAGAAGACGGCCGAGTACATCACCATGCTGCAGCAGGAGCGGGCGGCCTTGCAGGAGGAGGCCCAGCAGCTACGGGACCAGATTGAGGAGCTCAATGCTGCCATTAAGTAGGCAGAAACCTGCAGGTGCTGGGGCAAGGGGGGCCAGTTACTTGAATCTCAACCTCTGACCCTCTCCATGCCCCCAGCCTATGCCAGCAACAGCTGCCGGCCACTGGGGTGCCCATCACACACCAGCGTTTCGACCAGATGCGAGACATGTTTGATGACTATGTCCGGGCCCGCACACTGCACAACTGGAAGTTCTGGGTAGTATCCTCACTTTGCCAGTGGCTAGGTGAATGCTGCAGCCAGACCAGGTTGTGCCTGGCTGCAAGCTCAGCTTTACAGGGTCTCAGCAGGCAGGGTCTCAGAGCTGCTTCCAGGGGAAGAGACTCCAGTTCCAACCCCTCCTTCCAGGCCTTGGCATCTTGGCCAGCAGGATTGCCCAGTGATGGGCTGGGAGCAGAGGGAGGAGCCCCTGGGTGGGGTGGCCATAGCCCTGCCTACAGAAAGTCCCAAGGGAAGTTTGGGAGAATCTAAACTCTGAGTGGCATGAGCCGGCTGGACCCTAGGCAAGACATGGAATTGCTTACCCCCTTACCTAATCAAGCTCTTGACTGAGCCAGGGCAGGAATCCTAGGAATGTGGGTTAGTCCAGCCCAGAAGAAGGGCCATGATGGAGCTGAGGCAGTTAGCTGGGCAGGCCTTGGCAGAATGAGAGGGCGGCTGCAGTGGGGGTCCTTGGGGTTCAAGGCTTCACTGTCACCAGGCCTTTCCCCTGGTTTGGGCCAGATGTCAGGGCTACATGTGAAGTGGGTGAGGATACTGGCTGGACAACAGGCCTGTTCCTTGACCTGGGCCAGTTCAGCATCCTCATCCGACCTCTGTTTGAGTCCTTCAACGGGATGGTGTCCACGGCAAGCTTGCAGAGCCTCCGTCAGACCTCGTTGGCCTGGCTGGACCAGTACTGCTCCCTGCCTGCTCTCCGGCCAAGTACGTGAGCCACCTACCTGCCCAGTGGGATGTCCAGGCCTCAGGGCAGAGGATTCCACTCTGCTCAGACCCCAGGGGCAGCCTGCCTTCAAAAGAGCCTAGGGTTTTGGCCATCTCACCATGCTTTCTGGATGGTTCCCCAGCTTCCAAGACACTACAGACAGTCTAGCCAACCAGCATCTCCCCCTACCCTGTTGTCTTCAGCATCCAAGGGTAGGGCGCTGACCACAGAAGGCGTCTTTCTCTTTTCACAGCTGTCCTGAACTCTCTCCGCCAGCTGAGCACATCTACCAGTATCCTGACGGACCCAGGCTGTATACCTGAGCAAGCCACACGGGCAGTCACAGAGGGCAAACCATTATAGTGCTGACCAGACCCTGCCATTCACTCAGCTGCCTTGGGGACTACTTTCCTTGGACTCCAGACACAGCTTCTGGCACTCCCTTCCTGCCCCAGGCCCTGGTTGTCACCTTTCCTGAGAGTTAAGCAGGCCCCTAGCCTCTTCCCACCTCCTGGAAGTCAGAAAACACTGAGTTCCAGTGTCTGCTCTGCCAGTGACTACACTGTGACGTAGGGGACTCATACTCCATCTTTGGATCTCCATTTTCCAGTCAGCAAAATGAGGGTGAGGAAGGTTCAACCAGATGATGATCCCAAGGCTTAGCAGCTGTGATACTTGGGGTCTAAACTGGCAACTCAAGGAACTTGAAGGAGAGAATGGGAAGATGCTATTCCTCTGTCACTCCCACCTGCTCCCCAACAGGTATAGCACATGCCTCTGTTTCTGAGCAGAGAAGCAGAAAAGGGGGTTCTCTCTGTTCCTTCACTGGTAACCTGGGGGCGCTGCAGGATAGCATCCCTGGGTGGATGAAGCCTAGAAGTTCTGGTCCCAGGAGAGCACCAGCACGGGTGGTGGCCAAACCAAGGCAGGCATCGTGTGTGTGTGTGTGTGTGTGTGTGTGTGTGTGTGTGTGTGTGTGTGTGTGTTTTGTAGAGAATTCTTGACCAATAAAAACAAACTATCAGGGATGGTCAGCGTATCTTGCTCTGGAATGGAGAGTCGGTTGGCAGTAGGAGGTGGCTTCTGAGCTGGAGAGCCACTGCTGGAGGGCTCTGACTAGAGGCGGGACAAGATTTGATATTAACTTCTTCTGAACAGGATTCCTCTGAGTGCCAAGTTGAGAATAGGCCACCATGGGGCAATGGTGAGTGTAAGGCAGCCGGATTTAGGCTGTTGCTGTCAACCAGGCGGGACATGACACTCATCTCGGAAATCCTCCCTCCATGGCCAGGAGAGGGTTCATAGAGGCTCACTACTTTCCAAGGTGGAAGAGGGCAGAGCTGGGATCCAGGAGTGGGAGTGACAGGGCCATCCATCAGAACCATCCAGAAGGAGGACGTGCTGCTGCAGAGAGCAGTGTCGTCCCCAGGATGTGCAAGCAGACCCGATGGCCACTTGGCTGGGATGTCTTAGAAGGAACTGATACTTCAGATGGGAGTTGGGGTAAAAGACCCCAATACTTCATTGATCCTTTCATTGACCCATTGAACATTCCTGAGGGCCTGCTGTGAAGCAAGCGATGTCGTGGCTCTCGGGATTCTGTTCACTGCTGTACTCCTCTCATGGAGCTGACCATTCAGGCCTGGCAAGTTTGAATCCTCTCACATCTCAGAACTTCTGGAGGCATTTGCAGGAAATAAACACAGTCTTTCATGGGCTTTGCCCTTCTCATTCATATAGAATAATAACAATAACAATAACTGCATACCTATCCAGTGTTTACTGCATGCCAAGCTATTCTCAGGGCTTTATCCCTACTCAGTTAATTCCTACCATACCCACCTCTACAGGCCTGTTGTGAGGATTTGAGAGTAAATATAAGCCCTGGTCGAGTACCAGGTAGCTCAGTTGATTAGAGTGTCATCCCAAAACACCAAGGTTGCAGGTTCGATACCCAGTCAGGGCACATAGAAGAATCAACCAATGAATGCATAAATAACTGGAAAAACAAATTTCTCTATCTCTACCTCTCTCTCTCTCTCTCTCTCTCTCTCTCTCTCTCTCTCTCATCTCTTCCTCAGAGCAATTTTTAAAAAGAGTAAATATATATAAAGCACAACAGTGCCTGGTAAAGAACACTACATAAGAGTTATAATATCCCCATTTCACAGATGAAAACTTGAGGCACAGAGAGGTTAACTAGCCCCAGGTTGCATGCTTAATGAGGTGCCCACTCAGACTGACATCTCTGCCTTTAGACACTTCTCTTTACTGTGCACTGACAGGTGCACACAAACTTAAAGTGCTATTTGCTGCTCCAGGCCACGACTCGAAGTGACTCTTTGAAAGGTAAAATCCTGGCAGTTTGTGCTCTGCTGCTTTTCACCCACTCATAACCCACCAGGAAGATTCTCATAAGACATCCCCTTGACTCTGTGTCCTTCTCCAGATGCCACCATCCGGTGAAGGAGTTGTCTTGCTCTCCCTCTCCCACTTACCCCCAGCTGCCCGCCTTTGGGCTCCTCCTCCCACCTTCCAGCCCAGCCATACCCCAGGACTGATTCTTTCACCCAAGTCCCTTGACTCCTTCATTGCCAAATCCAACAACCACTTTGCGTGCTCTTGTCTTCCCCCCCGGCCCGTAGATCATCTTCTTCAACCCCTCTCCTTTCGAATCCCGAATTCCTGGCAGGCTCTCCTTCCTCCTTCCTGACAGTGCCTTCCTGCTGTGGGAGCCTCCTCCTCCATCAGTCCCTTTCCCTGGCTTGGTTCCCTCTCACTAAGGCAAGTCCCAGGCAATCCCATCCCCTCCACCCCTCTCCTGAGGACCTACTCTGTGTCTCTCGGAGCTGGGCCCCCGGAGCTACACAACCACATATCCAACTGCCCCCCTGACCCCTCCCTCTGAATGTCCCACAGCTTCCTTAACCTTGAAGGGGTCAAAACAGAACTCATCATTCCTAAGACTGTACCCCAAGTCTTCCCCCTCAAACCTGGTCCTCTCCATGCACTCCATCCTCAGGAAAGGTGCCACCATTCAGACACTTGTGTAAGCTGCAAAAAGTCTTTCCTGGCTCCTCCCCACACCCCACTACCTTATAGTATCTGTTACAGAGGCCTGGCCAGTTGACCTTGTAAGCATTCATCTCCACAGTCACTGCCGCAGCCCAACAGAACCTTGTCTTTGCATGAATGTCCTGTGTCCCTTACAGCTGCTCTTAAATCAGAATCTCTGGTTATGGGGTTTAGACATCAGCATCTTTTAAGGTATTTCCAATATGCAACCAAGGTTAAGAACCACTGTAATAGAGGCTTTGAGCTGCAAGTTATATATGTCTGGGGCCCAAGTTAGTTTAAATCTGATTCAGAGACTTTAATGTGTATCAGAAATCACTTAGTGGGCATGTTAAATACAGATTGCCAGACCCCCACCTCCAAAGTTCTGAGTCAGCAAATCTGAGAAGAAGTCTAAGAATTTGCTTTTTTTTTTTTTAATATATTTTTATTGATTTCAGAGAGGAAGGGAGAGGGAAAGATAGAACATCAATGATGAGCATGCTCCTTACTGGGGACCGAGCCTGCAACCCCAGGCATGTGCCCTTGACCGGAATCGAACCCGGGACCCTTCAGTCCTCAGGCTGATGCTCTATCCACTGAGCCAAAGCAACTAGGGCAGAATTTGCATTTCTAATGATGCTGGGTCCAGGGCTCAAACTTTGAAAACCACTAATTAAATAATGATGAAATTTATCGTTCCACCTAACACAGGCCAGAGGTAGGGAAGACTCCAGTCAATGCAAGGTGGATCTTCAATTGCAAATTGAAGTTATGTTTCCATTGCTTCTTTGGCTCCTACTTCCCTCCAATGATGCCAGGTTTTTGAACAGATGTTCAAGGTGCTTTGTGACTGGGCCCTGCTACCCCTGCAGCCTCATTTCTCTCCACAGTCTCCTTCCCTTCACATCCCAAGGAGTCTTGAATCTCCAGTGGATTCTGGGATGCGTCATTCCATTTTGCCTTTACCAGTAAGACCTGATCAGCCCATGAGGGAGGCAGGCCTAAACTTTTAAAAAAATTTTATCAAAGTTGACATACAATATTACATTAGTTTCAAGTGTATAACCCAGTGATTAACATTATATAACTTACTAAGTAATAATCCCAATAAATCTAGTAACCACCTGACACCATACATAGTTATTATAATATTATTGACTATACTAGAGGCCCGGTGCACAAATTCATGCACGGGTGGGGTCTGGCTAGCCCACCCCGATTGGGGCTGGGTTGGCCGGAGTGGGGTGGGGGGTGCGTGGTGCGTGTCATAGTGATGAGTCGTTCAGGTCGCTTGGCTTTTATATATATAGATTCCCTTTGCTGTACTTGGCCATCCCTGTGACTGTTCCATAATTACCAATTTGTACTTAATTCCTTCACCTTTTTCATCCATCTCTCTAACCCCTCCCATCTTTTAAAAACCCAGTCCCCCAACCCTCTTCCTCTCAGACTCTGTGTCTGAGTCTGTTTTGATTTTTTGTTGTTGTTGTTGTTCTTTAGATTTCACATATCAGTGAAATCATATGGTATTTGTCTTTCTCTGAGCACAATACCCTCTAGGCCCATCCATGCTGTCACAAATGGTAAGATTTCATTCCTTTTTTATGGCTAAGTAATATCCATTGTATAAATGTACCACAGCTTTTTTATCCACTCATCTATATTGATGGGCACTTGGGTTGCTTCCATAGCCTGGCTATTGCGAATAATGCTGCAATGAACATAGGGATGCATATATCTTTTTGAACTAGTGTTGTGGGTTTCTTTGGGTAAATCCCCACAAATGGAATGGCTGGTTCATATAGAGGCCTAGATTTTTCTGTCACCCTGAACACACCCCTTCTTACTGCATCCTTTCTCTGATCCCACCTGCAACACTCACCCAGCAGACTGTCATAGTCACTCCCTCTGTACAGGAATCAGCTCTTCCTCCACACCTTTGCTCATGCCTTGTTTCCCACCTAGAATTCCCTCCTATTCTCTGCTTCACCTGTAAAAATGCCCATCTCTAAAGGTATAGCCAGGTCTCGATGCCCCTCAAAAATCCATTGGCAGATCTCCCTCCTGATCTGCCCAGCTTTGCCAAATCCTTCCACATGTTGGCCTTGGCTTCTAAGTGGGCTTGAGGATGAGAGTAAGACCTTACTTACCACATCCCAGTGGTGTGTGAGAGGTGTGTGTAGCAGACCCAAGTTTGACTCTGGACTCTATCCCTGGCTTCTTTGTTGACCTTGGGTAAGTTACTTGACCCGAGCTTATTTTTTTTCCACCTGTTTAGAGTTATTTCATAGCATATTAAAGTTCTCTATAAAGAACAACTAAGCCCTGGCCGGTGCACCAGGAGGGTTTGGGTTTGATTCCAGGTCATGGGTAGATACCTGGGTTGCAAGTTGGATCCCACCCCCAGTCAGGCACCTACCTGTGGGAGGCAACCAATCAATGTGTCTCTCTCACAGTGGATGTTTCTCTCTTTCTCTCTCTCTCTCTCTCTCCTCCTTCCCCTCTCTTCCACTCTCTCTAAAGATCAATGGAAAAATATCCTCACTCCTCAGGTGACAATAAAAAATAAAAGAAAAATAAAAAGAACTGAACTTGTGATGTGAAAGAATTTTGTATCCATGACTGAGCTGTACACCGCTGAGCCCTACTCTTGCTTCTCTCTGTCCCCCACATCAATAGATTGGGGTCATAGATCTGCATGTGTACCCAGGTTCACTCTTCACCTGTGTGACCTTTGAAAAGTCACTTAATGCCGAAACCGGTTTGGCTCAGTGGATAGAGCGTCGGCCTGTGAACTGAAAGGTCCCAGGTTCGATTCCGGTCAGGGGCATGTATCTTGGTTGCGGGCACATCCCCAGTAGGAGGTGTGCAGGAGGCAGCTGATCGATGTTTCTCTCTCATCGATGTTTCTAGCTCTCTATCCCTCTCCCTTCCTCTCTGTAAAAAATCAATAAAATACATTTTAAAAAAAAAAAAAGAAAAAAAAAGAAAAGTCACTTAATGAGCACCTCCTAGAGCATCAGTCTCCTAATCCGTAGGATGGGAATATGATAAGATTAAATGAAATGCAAAGTTCCGGGATCAATCAATGTCACACCCAAAATGCATGATGAATGAAATTCTTCTTAAGTACAGCTTTGTCTCTAGGTAGTGGAGAAAGTGGTCCTTGGCTGGGCCTATAGTTCCAAAAAGCAAATTAGGAGGAAAAGCTCTAGGATGCTCTGGACACACCCTCTAGCCCTCCCTACCCCACTGCCCACAGCTCAGTCAGTGCCATCACACACACACACACACACACACACACACACACACACACACACACAGGACAAAAGGGAAGGAAATGAGGCCGCTCCATTTGCTCTCTGACTGGATCTGCTTCCTCACCAAGGCTGTGGGTGTGTCTCTCTGTCATCTAGTCTCTGCAGCAGCCTCTCTTCTCAGGGGGACTTTCTAAAGACCAGAGTCTGCACTGTCAGGAGAGGCTCCCAGGTGGGCATGGAAAAGTTTGAATCTGGAATCTCTGACACTAATACTTCAACTTGCTGTGGGTTTCAGGGCTGGGCGGCCCACAGGGCATGTCTGTTCTGGAACTATTCCCTCTCCAACCAAGCATGTCTAATCTAAATTCTATTATTAGTCTTTCAGAATATCTTCCTTTTTTGTGAAATCTGAATAAGTTCTATAGATTGTATCTATGCCACTTTCCTGGTTTTGATATTACACTATAGTTATGGAAGATGCTACCAATGGGGAAAACTGGGTAAAGAGTACATGGAACCTTCCTGCTCATTTTTTTCAACTGACTGTGAATCTTTAATTGTGTTCAAAATAAGAAATGTCTTGTCCTGGCCAGGTGGCTCAGTTTGTTGGAGCGCCGTCCCTTGCACCAAAAGATTGCAGGTTCGATCCTGCTCAGGGTTGGTACAAGGAGGCGACCAATCAATCTCTCTCTTTCTCTCTAAAAATCAATTTAAAAAACACACATATTCTTGGGTGAGGATTAAAAAAAGAAATGTCTTGTTTAAAATTTTTTCAAATTCCTCTCCACTCCCCAGGCTGCCCTTAAGTCTAGGCCCTTATCATCCCCCTCTTGGATCTTAGCAGACACCTGCTGGTTTCCCTTCTGTCTTTGGTCTTGGCACCCACTGGTCCATCCAGAAAATTTTGAAGATAACAATTTTGCCCTCTTCTCCCTGTAATAACCAGTGGGGGTTCATCTCTGCTAGTTGGATTGAGCTGGCTGGCTCTCAAAGCCCTCTAGACCTTTCCAGTCTTACTAGCTACCTTAAAAAAAAATGTTTTTTTATTGATTTCAAAGAGGAAAGAAGAGGGAGAGATAGCAACATCAATGATGAGAATCATTGATTGGCTGCCTCCTACACACACCCACAACCCAGGCATGAGCCGTTGACCAGAATTGAACTTGGGACCTTTCAGTCTGAAGGCCGAGGCTCTATCCACTGAGCCAAACCGGCTAGGGCTTACCTGCTACTTTTTATTTTGCTCATGTCCTGCCTCCCCCACAGCATCCCTCCCTCTCAGGTCTTTGCTGAGGCTGTCCCACACTCCAATTCCAGGACTACTTAGCCCTTCTCCATTAACAGTAAAAGCCTATCTGAACTTCCCTGGATGCTAAGGCTCCTCCCCCGCCTCCCTGCCCACGACCAGGCCCCGCCCCTTGGGACCCTCCGACCAGGCCCCGCCCCTTGGGACGCTCCGACCAGGCCCCGCCCCTTGGGACGCTCCAGTGGTCAGGCCCCGCCCCTTGGGACCCTCCGACCAGGCCCCGCCCCTTGGGACGCTCCAGTGGTCAGGCCCCGCCCCTTGGGACCCTCCGACCAGGCCCCGCCCCTTGGGACGCTCCAGTGGTCAGGCCCCGCCCCTCGAGGTGCTGTAACGGCCAGGCCCCGCCCCGCGTGCGTGCGCGGCCCTGCGGAGACGTGCTGGCGCCCGCGTTCGCCTGAGGCTGAGGTGGCATCCCTCAGGCCAACATGGAACTGCCGCAGATGCCGGAGCTGATGGGAGTGTCGCTCTTGCTCGGGCTGCTGGCCCTCATGGCGACGGCGGCGGTAGCGCGGGGGTGGCTACGCTCAGAGGAGGAGACAAGCGGCCGGCCTGCCGGTTAGTGGGGCCGGGGTGGGCAGGGGCAGCCTGCGGCGGCCTCGCTTCCCAGGGGTCCGACCTCCGGTCTGGGCTCGAGGGGGTGCCGGCTCCCCCTGGGCCTCAGTTTCTCCCCTTGTGGAGTGAGCTTCGCTTCCCGACCAGAGATGCCGCCTGGCCCGGCTGGTCGCGCCCCTTCGGAAAGACTCGTGAGAACCTGGGCCCCACGCTGCCGCTGGCTCGGTGGCCGAGGCCAAGCCACTTTGCCTTTTGAGTCTCGGCTTGTCCCCAGGGTTGCTGCGAGATCTCCCGAGCGCTCTACTTGTTCGTTATTTTATGAAAATGGGGGGCCGGGGGGGGCATGGGAGGGACGGACCGACATTCATTTGTAAGCTCCCTGACCAGTTCCCTGGTTTATTGTGTACCTACTCTCCCAGTAGGCTTTGAGGTCTTTTCCTTGAGGGAGTCCACTGTGGGGTAATGGAGAAGAACATCTAAAAATGGAAGAGAAAAATAGAGTGTAATAGGTTTCCTAGAAGAGGTTAGGACTAGACACAGGAAACCCAGTGGTGGGAGTGGTCAGTCCTACTTTTTTATGTATCTATTTTTGGTGGGGGGATGTCGAGGAAATCTTCACTGAGAGCAGGGAACACAAGAGATGTGGTCTTAAGGCAAGCATGTCAAACTCAGAGGCTAACACGGGCCAAACAAGGTTTAAGTTTATGTGGGCCGCAAAAAAAAAAACCAAAAGCTTCCATTTTCATAGAAACGTAGGTTTATTTCGATAGAGACATGCTGAATACAAAGGGCTGAAATAAATGAGTAATCGTTAACATAAAATAATAGAACACTTTGTTAGTGGCTGGAGAGGTAAGCAGAGGGCAGATTGTGGCCATCTTTGCATTTGGGCCTCGGGAGTTTTTTTTTTTTTCTTGCAGGAATTGAGGAGTGTCTGTGGTGACTGTTGGATCACTTTGCACCTGGCCTGATTCTCAATTAAATTAGCTACTTCATGCAAAAGTGCCTGGCGCTGTTTCTGGTGCAGGGTAACTCAATGAGTGGTGACTGCCTCTTATCCCTCAGTTCTGGGTCCTTTGAGCCTTTAATGCTTGTGTTGGGTCCTCTACTTGTCATTTTGTGTATATTATCCAATTCTCAGAACTTTAAGGAAACCAAGGCCCAGAGCAGTTGAGTAACTTACCAAGGTTCGGTTGTGCACATTATTCCCTATATAGGGATGTCTGGTCAAGGATCTGCATTCCACTGGCCATGCTGTGTACCCACTGAACTGTACCAGCCCAGAGAGGGTGCCTTTTCTAATTTGCATTGAGGTGCTATATTGACGAACAGCAAGCAGCCTCCTCAAGGTCACAATCCAAAGCCTCCCGATTTTGCCTGTATCACTCTCTCTTGTTGGGGACAGGGGCCATATCTGGTCATCTCTTGTTGCTTCCCTCAATGCCTGGCCAATTATAGGTGGTTAGTAAATGCTTATTGAGTGAATAATGGATGGGTGACGTGGCCCTTCTTCTAGGCCAAAAAGCAAATGGATTTCCACTTGACAAGTCCTTGAGATCCAAGAAGCAGAAACAGCAACAGCGTATTCGTAAGGAGAAGCCTCAACAACACAACTTCACCCACCGTCTCCTGGCTGCAGCACTGAAGGTACATGGGTACCATGCACAACACACATACAGATTTTTCCTTTGTAGTATTCTGTGCATATTATAGACCTCTCGGTCTCTGACCAAAGTCAGTCTGGATGCCACATTCTGTCCCTTTTCATCACATCCCGTCAGCATCTTGCTATTAATCCAGGCTACAGGGCCCTGGAGTCATGGCTCACAATAGGGTTCCCCTTCTGCCCAAGGGGTTCCTGTTGACACTTCCTGCATCCCTTTCCCCTAGAGCCACAGTGGGAACATATCTTGCATGGACTTTAGCAGCAATGGCAAGTACCTGGCCACCTGTGCAGATGATCGCACCATCCGCATCTGGAGCACAAAGGACTTCCTACAGCGGGAGCACCGCAGCATGAGAGCCAATGTGGAGCTAGACCATGCCACCCTGGTGCGCTTCAGCCCTGACTGCAGGTGGGACAGGATGGAGCCTCAGGTTTGCCTGTAGAAGCCCAGTTCCAAGCTTGTGGCTTTCCCATATCTGGTTTGGGATAGTGAGGGCAGGGACTCAAGGTCTCCCTTTGGGTAGCAGAAAAAGAGCATCTAGACAGATTGAGCACTGCTTGGTTTTCCCTACAGGATTATGCTGCTATATAGCAAGGAAGCAACTTGCGAAGTACCAAAGTCAGGCTTCCAGATTAGTCTTGGAAGCTATATTGATTTTCAGAGCCCTAGAGAAACTAAATGAGCAAAAGCTATTAAAGATCTATCTTATGGGGAGTTTTAAGAGATTTTGAACCTAGGGGTAAAGTTGTAAGGCTGGATTATAGGGCATGAGGGGAGGTCTTGATTTTCTTCAGAATCTAGCATAGAACCTGGCATACATAGGACTGTTCAAAAGCATGAATTACTTACTTGTCTGCTACCTGTCTTTAGAGCCTTCATTGTCTGGCTGGCCAATGGAGATACCCTCCGTGTCTTCAAGATGACCAAGCGAGAGGATGGGGGATATACCTTCACAGCCACCCCAGAGGACTTTCCTAAAAAGCACAAGGCACCTGTCATCAACATTGGCATTGCTGACACAGGTAAGAGACAGAGGGTGGACCTTGCCCAAGGCAGGAGGGCATGGCCCTAGTTACTGGTATATGTGCTGAATGAGTTAATGCTGCCTTTCAGCATTTTGCTCAGCCCCAGCATGAATAAGGGGCTCTGTGTTCCCCTGGAGTCTGGGAGCCATAGTAAATCAATTAGGGAAGGCAGGTAAGAGCCACATTCTTTAGCAAAATCTTTATCTGTGTTGACCCTTGGCCCTGGAGGGGAGCAAGGACACTTTGGGCAGCAGAGTGTCATAAGTGTCTCCTTAGAGATTGATAATTGGTCAAGTAATTGACCTCAGCTTATATCACTCCTCACTCCTCAGGAAAGTTCATCATGACTGCTTCCAGTGACACAACTATCCTCATCTGGAATCTGAAAGGTCAGGTGTTGTCTACCATTAACACCAACCAGATGAACAATGCACATGCTGCTATATCCCCTTGTAGCAGGTGAGGAAGGAGGGACTTTGGCATCTGGGATGGGTAGAGGTTGGGGCTGGGGGCTGGGGGCTGGGGACAGAGCAGTGAGCCAGTTATAAATAATGGAAAGAGCATACAGTATGGAATCAGGACACCTAGATTTAAGTCCTAGTCTCTATTTCTTCATCTATAGTTTTTAGATGGGAGTACTATGTATATTATAGCATAGCTATGTAGGTACATTGAGATGTATATAAAAAGCACTTTAAAAAGATAATGTTATTTAGGTATAAGATTATTAAATTTCCCAAGGAAGAGGCTTAATGGATTTGCAGAAACAAGATGCCCTTAAAATTAAGTTTTAAAGGAACCTGGCTTATATGGCAGGTTTGTGGCCTCCTGTGGCTTCACCCCGGATGTCAAAGTTTGGGAAGTCTGCTTTGGGAAAAAAGGTGACTTCCAAGAAGTTGTACGAGCCTTTGAACTGAAGGGCCACTCAGCAGCTGTCCACTTCTTTGCTTTCTCCAATGACTCCCGAAGGTGAGTGAGTTCTCTCTGATTTCTTACCAGTGGCTCTCAGCCCTTCTTGGTAAACAGGGTCTTTCCAACTATCTGCAGCAGCTCTAAAGTGGGTAGGGTGCCTGACCCTCACTCAGCAGGAAGTAGGCGTAGCCGTGAAGTTGACTTCCTAATTGGAGCCCTTAGTGCTGCCCGAGTGCTCTCTCCTCCAGGGTGAGTTGGAACTAGAGCTATGATTTTCCATGCTGCAGGATGGCCTCTGTCTCCAAGGATGGTACATGGAAACTGTGGGACACAGATGTGGAATACAAGAAGCAGCAGGACCCCTACTTGCTGAGGACAGGCCGCTTTGAAGAGGCGAGCACCATCCCCTGCCGCCTGGCACTGTCCCCTGATGCTCAGGTCTTGGCTTTGGCCAGTGGCAGCAGTATTCATCTCTACAATACCCGGCGGGGTGAGAAAGAAGAATGCTTTGAGCAGGTCCATGGGGAATGTATCACTGACTTGTCCTTTGATATCACTGGCCGACTTCTGGCCTCCTGTGGTGACCGAGCAGTGCGGCTGTTTCATAACTCCCCTGGCCATCGGGCAGTGGTGGAAGAAATGCAGAGCCTCCTGAAACGGGCCTCCAATGAGAGCACCCGCCAGAGGCTGCAACAGCAGCTGACCCAGGCCCAGGAGGCCCTGAAGAGCCTGGGTGCCTTGAAGAAATGACTGAAGGGTGTAGCAGGAAGGATCTGGCCTTCTGTTGCCACCACTGCTGCCACTTTTCTTCCCAGGTACTCACCAGCTGGAAACCTTTTGAAAGGAGTATCCTGATTTTTTAATGGTGGCCCCTCTTCTCCCCCTTCCATTGAAGCTGTTCTTGCCTATTTGATCTCTTTCTCTTGTTGCCGGTTGACTCCTAGCCTTACTTGATCTTCCAACATAATGACAAGGTGCTTTTTCCTGAGCCCAAGAGGCAGAATCCGTCTTCACTGGTCATTGAGGAGAGTGGTAAATAGAAGAGACAGGAAACATGGTCTTTGATCTTCTGTTGCCCAAAGAAGTTTGTAATTGTGGAAGCAAAACCTAAAGAATGCCCAAGTACTGCCCTGGCCGGTATTTCTCAGTGGTTAGAGCATTTGCTCGGGTTTAATTCCTAATAAAGGGCACGTAGCTGGGTTGCAGGTTTGATCCCCAACCCCAGTCAGAGGCCCCCAATCGATGTGTCTCTCTCACATCAATGTTTCACTCTCCCTCTCTCTTTCCTTCCCTCTGTCCTCTTCTCTTCCCCTCTCTCCCTCCCATTGTCCACTTTCTCTTTATAAAATAATCAATGGGCGCAGCCAACGTGGCTCAGTGGTTGAGCATCAACCTGTGAAATAGGAGGTCACGGTTCAATTCCTGGTCAGGGTACATGCCCAGGTTGCTGGCTCCACCCCCAGTGGGGGCTGTGCAGGAGTCAGCTGATCAGTGATTCTCATCATTGATGTTTCTATCTCTCTCCCTTCCTCTCGGAAATCAATAAAAATATATTTTAAAAAAATCAACAACAAAAAAAGTAAGTAAGGGATTTCATTCTGTGCCTGTTTTCTTATTTGTAAAATGGAGAATAACTTTTTGACCTCCTTACAAAGATGTTGTGGGGGTATCCTATCTAATAAAGAGGGAATGTGCTAATTGACCATCACGCCCTCACAAAGATGGTGACCACAGCCGATAAGGAGGGAATATGCTAATTGACTGTCATTCCCTCAAAGATGGTGGCGCTCAGTCCTGCTGGGGTGGCAGGCACATGGCACGGCCAGGCCCGCTCCCAGGCAGGTCCGGCCGTTCCACTCACCTGCCTCCAGAGTCCCCCAGTCCCCTCGGCCTCCCACCCCCGGGCCGCCCAGGGCTGGCCCAAGGCGCAGACAAGCCTCAGATGGTGGCTGCCCAGCCGCCCAGGGCCACCCAAGGCTCAGGTAACCAGGACCAGCTGAGGCTTGTACTGCTGGCAGTGGCAGCAGCAGAGGTGTGATGGGGGCATCGCCTTCCCCTGATCGCCGGGTCACCTCCCGCCCCTGAGGGCTCCCGGACTGTGAGAGGGGGCAGGCCGGGCTGAGAGACCCCCACTCCAGTGCATGAATTTTCATTCACCAGGCTTCTAGTGAGAGTATAAAGTCCTTAGATTTGGAAGAAAAGTAGAAAAGAGTAGTTAGTATATGTTATGTGTTGTCCAATATCATTTATTAACTAATGGGTGAAAGTGAGTCTCAAATACTGTAGTTTGGAACTAAATTAGGAAGAAACATGTCTTTTGGGAAGGTGAAGTTTCTGGGATCATATGTTTTGTATCTGGTTGTATGGAGGAATCATAGAATCTCAAAATGGAGTCTTCTTTTTCAGAAGGTTATATCCTGTTGGAGGGGACCCCTTTTCAGTTCATTAAACATTTGAATGCCTACTCTGCCCACCACAGCTCAAGGCACTGGAGATAAGTATAAATAAGACATGATCTTTACCATCAAAGGTGGTTGATGGGAGAGCAGTACACTTGTCTAATAGTAAGTGCTTAATATTAAGTGCTTTTTGTTAGTTTATTTGTAGCTGCAGAAGGCTGTTGTAAAAGAAATGATAAGAGAGAGGACTGAGCCAGGACAGAGGCAGTGGATTTGAAGTTGAACGGATAGATTTGATAAGAGATTAGCCCTAACCGGTTTGGCTCAGTGGACAGATCGTCATCCTGCGGACTCAAGGATCCCAGGTTCGATTCCGGTCAAGGGCATGTACCTTGGTTGCGGGCACATACCCAATAGGGGGTGTGCAGGAGGCAGCTGATGGATGTTTCTCTCTCATCGATGTTTCTAACTCTCTATCCCTCTCCCTTCCTCTCTGTAAAAAAATCAATAAAATATATATTTTTTAAAAAAGATTAAATATTTAGAAGTTTGAATTTTGGAGTTTAAGGACTGCTTAGATGTGGGATGCAAAATAAAGGAAATGAGGAATCTGGGAAGACTTGAGTCTAGGTAAAACTTACTCATCTAAAATCAAATTCTTATTTCCTCTCTTTAAAACTGGGACCTCTCTTACTCACCCCCAGTTCATATAAATGTTTGAGCAAACCCCAGCCTTGGAGTTATCATTATTCCCTTTCATTACTCCTTCTGCCCACTACCACTACAATCATCCACTTACAAAAAAACTCTTGGCTATATTCCAGATTATATTATATCCTGAATTTGTTATTTCTCTCCATTTTTTCTGTTACCATCCTGGTCCTAGCCACTGTCACCTACTGATAATATAGCTTCCTCATTGGTCTCCCTGCTTCTTTTCTTGTTTCACTAAATCACTTTTCCACATAACAGAGTGATCTTTTGAAAATGTAAACCGGATCACATTGTTCCCCAGTTAAAACCCTCCAAAGGCTTCCCATCGCACTTGGAATAAAATCCAAAATTCTCACCATGGCCCACAAGGTCCTGTGTAATCTGGGTTTTTCCTTCCTGTGTGTTCTTTTTTTTTTTTTTTTTTAATATTTTTTTTATTGATTTCTGAGAGGAAGGGAGAGGGAGAGAGAGATAGAAACATCAATGATGAGAGAATCATTGATTGGCTGCCTCCTGCACACCCCCTACTGGGGATCGTGCCCACAATCCCAGCATGTGCCCTTGACCGGAATTGAACCCGGGATCCTTAAGTTCCCAGGCTGACACTCTATCCACTGAGCCAAACCAGCCAGGGCTCCTGTGTGTTCTTTATACCACTTTCTCAACCAACCCAACCTTGTTGTTCCTCAACCAAACCAAATTATTTCCAGCCTTAAGGGGGTCTTGTGCCTATGATGTTCCCTCTGCTTGGAAGCATTTTTCTTTTCTGTTGGCTGACTTGTTACGTTTGTCATAATTCAGGTCTCAGTTTCAATTACACTTCAGAAAGACCCCCCCAATCACCCAGTCTGAAGTAGCCCTTTCTATCAACCACATAACATCCGTCACATTAGGGTATTTTATTATTTTTTATTTCTTAGTGCTATCTGAAATTATCTTGTTTGGCTATTTGTTCGCTTCAGGGGTTTCAATTGAAATGCTTATAGATGTGAAGTGGTTAACGTAGATGCGTGAATTGGTGTTTTCTGGGTGTAAGACAGTAGGAAATAGGGACCGAAGTGATCCCTAGAGGGCATGTATTCTGGGTAAGGGACAGTGGTGGCTGCTACTTATTATTCAGGAATCCAGCAGAAATTGCCAGTTTCAGAGAAGCTAGAAGTTGACAGATTATTATAAAAAAAAAATTAAACACTGTATGGACCAAACAAAACACTAATGTGAGCCAGATGCAGCCCACCAGTCTCTTATTGGCAGCTTCTGGGTTGTTCATTAACCCACTGGAATGTGAACTCCACAAAGACAAGACTCCTTGTCTATAGATTTGCTCTATATCCCAAACACAGTACCTGGGACAGAATAAGCTCTCAATAAATGTACTCAAACCAGGGCAATTGATAGAAATGTCAGTGTCTTCTCTAACTATCCTCCCACTCCAGATTTCCACTCTGGTTTTATGTTCCTAATAACAAATTTCTGATTGATAATGTTATGCACATGGGTCCTAGTGGATATTAGCTTTCTGATTGTCAGAAGAATAAGACTAAAATACTCCTTTCATTCTACTTAGCTCTGATCTTACTCATTGTATATCCAGGAAGGGAAGTGACCATAGAATGTTGAGTTACTGAAGTCAAAAGTCTTCGTTCTGGTTTCAGTTGGATCATTGACTGATTTCAGACCTTGAGGTAGATTATTTGGCCTCTCTGAGTTTGTTTCCTCATCTGTAAAATGGGAATAAGTCCTGTCCTGTGTTTCTAATGAGCGGAGTGAAAGCACTACAAAAAGTCATTACATAGACTTCCTGAGGACAGAAAGCTCTTCTCACTAAAAATGAGCCTTCTTTTCTTGTAAGCATGGAGAAGATATCTGGATATTAATGTAGAGCAGAGGCCACTGTGTTATTTTGATCAAATAGCCTTGTGTATGAAGGCAGCATTAATATTTTATTATTACTATTTCAACTTTGTGGGTTTGAAATTTTTTTAAATAAAAAGTTGGGGAGTATTAAAAATGGTGGTATTGAAGTAGGAATTTTGGGGGAACATAGGCAGGCTTAGGGATTTTTTAGAATTGGGGTCCATGGAAAAGCTTGGAGCTGCAGACTGGGAGAAGGTACATTTCCATAACACAAGGAAGCCAGGTGCAGTTATATCTCCTTAAGACAAGGAAGCAGCAACAGGTATATTTCCATAAGATAAGGGAACTGGAAGTAGCCAAGAAAGGTCTATATTTACAAAATAAAGAGAAGGAAGCCATTCAGAAGGAGAAGAAAGCCCAGAGGGAATAGGGGAACAATGGGGAAGGAGGGGGGAAAACCTTACTTGTCCCATGTGAGGTTCAACCTTTGAGCCCAGGAGTTACTATAGTAACCAGTCTAAGGGAATAGTGACCAATCTGAGGGGATATCAAGGCACCAGGATCTGCAGCCTATATAAGCCATAGGGAAAGGGAACCCAGGGGACCCTTTCCCCCCTCCCTACGTGGGAGTCTGTACTTGTTCTTCAATAAATCTCCACCTATGCTATACCACTTTCTGTCTGTGGATTCATTCTTCGATTCCAGCAGACAAAGAATCTGGGTTCCAGTCCAAAAATTCAGTATCAGTATATAGCCTATTTTTATTAGTTATCAAAAATAGGAAATATAAGTCACCAGTGTATATTTAAAGGCCTATTGATAGTCTTGGTCAGTTTCCATTAAGGTAATTATATTCATATTTAAAGATTGTTCTAGAATTGGAGATTATAGAGGCTAAGCAGGAAGCACAAATATGAGTTCTCAGTAACGTAGATTACTTCATATAGTGCTAGATAGACCCAACACTAACAGTTGGCCCCATATCTAGGAACTTAACTTGGGGATTCATGTACTCCCTACAAATTCCAAAAATATGGGTCTTCCTAGTGAGCACGGCTTGGTTTCAGCTCACAGCTCTTCAGGCTGAGGCCCATGGATGGGCACAGGTTGGCATTGCAAAAACAGCCACAGCAACTGAAAGCTTGGTTCATACACACAAAATTGTGAACGTCTTCTGAGATTGTGACTACCTTTCCAAGTCTTCATTTTAGTCTATCAACTTCCAGAGCTCAGGGCAGTTGGAAAATGAGTGTGGTTTCTACTTGCTTTCTATTCATTATACAAACCCAATTTGAGCCCATTTGCATTTTCTTGATCATCTTAGTGTTTTTGGCAGAATGCACGGGAGAACGATCAGCCAGCACTCTGAGGGAGGAAAGTTTAACCTTTATTTCGCAGATCTGCTAGTCCAGAGGAATTCCGATCCAAAGCCTGAACTCAACTTGTGGGGAGGCTCTGACTTATGTATCTCCTGTGGGGGGCCCCTGAGGGTCCCCACAGCTCTGCCCAAGTCAGCTCTGGTGGGGCCCTGGGGTTAGGCTCTGCAGCTCCGTCCAAGTCAGTCAGAGTGGGGAAGTAAGACTACAGTTTTAACCAGATACTGAACTAGATTGCAAGGCCCGCCCCCATCCCCATTTTCCTTTTCATTAGTATTGGCTAACAGTGCTAAGCATTTATTCCCTACCAACTTGCTACTGTTTTTGCTTCAGCCCTTCTCCCAGTAACCACATTTTTATTTGGTGAACTACCACTTCCCTGACTGGATCCATATGATTTATAGGGGGGTAGACCCAGACTCTTTATAGTGGGCAGCTCCCTGGACTTTTCCAGAATTTTAGAAAAGTGAAAATATCTTTCATTTTCTGCTGAGATCACTTAGTAAGTTGTAAGCTTGTTATTATTATGTGTAGTCCTGCCTGAGAATGAAGCTAACAGGAAAGTAGGGTCAAAGATATAGAGAGACCATATGCTGAGGATGCTGTTTAGACTGGCAGATCCAGACACACCTGAGCTTTTCACCATTGGACTTGTCAGTTATAAAAGCCATTAAATTCCTGTTTATGATTAAGTCAATTTGAGTCAGATACCCTGACTTGCAGCTAAAAAAGCCTTAATGGCCCTAGCTGGTTTGGCTTGGTGGATAGAGCATCAGCCTGCGGACTGAAGGGTCCCAGGTTCAATTCCTGTCAAGGGCACACGATCCCCAGTTGGGTGCGTGCAGGAGGCAGCCAATCAATGATTCTCTCTCATCATTGATGTTTCTATCTCTCTCTCCCTTTTCCTTCCTCTCTGAAATCAATAAAAAATACATTTAAATAAAAAGCCTTAACAGTATTAGTAAATTGTCCAAGGCACACAACTTATAAATGGCATGCCCAGATATTTACATTTAGGCCTGTATGGTACTAAGATAGATACTTAACTTTAACAACCAGGCCCATACCCAGAGGCAAGAATAGAAATGGACGCCCATATGCCACGTCTTAATATTTAAAAGTTACAATAAATTAAACTGAGCTCAAGTATGCTCTATCCCAATGGTCGGCAAACTCATTAGTCAACAGAGCCAAATATCAACAGTACAACGATTGAAATTTCTTTCTTTTTTTTTAATTTTTTTATTAAGGTAGTATATGTGTACATATCTTACCATTGTCCCCCCCACCCCACTCCCATACATGCCCTCACCCCCCAGAGTTTTGCGTCCATTGGTTATGCTTATATGCATGCATACAAGTCCTTCGGTTGATCTCTTATCTCCCCCACCTCTCCCTAACCTTCCCCCTGTAATTTGACAGTCTGTTTGATGCTTTACTGTCTCTGTATCTATCTTTTTGTTCATCAGTTTATAATGTTCTTTATTATCCATAAATGAGTGAGATCATGTGGTATTTTTCTTTCATTGACTGGCTTATTTCACTTAGCATAATGTTCTCCAATTCTATCCAGGTTGCGGCAAATGATGAGAATTCCTTCTTTTTTATGGCAGCATAGTATTCCATTGTGTAGACGTACCACAGTTTTCTGATCCAGTCATCTGCTGACGGGCACCTAGGCTGTTTCCAAATCTTAGCTATTGTAAATTGTGCTGCTATGAACATAGGGGCGCATATATCCTTTCTGATTGGTGTTTCTAGTTTCTTCGGATATATTCCCAGGAGTGGGATTACTGGGTCAAATGGGAGTTCCATTTTCAGTTTTTTGAGGAAACTCCATACTGTTCTCCACAGTGGCTGCACCAGTCTGCATTCCCACCAGCAGTGCACGAGGGTTCCTTTTTCTCCGCATCCTCGCCAACACTTGTCGTTTGTTGATTTGTTGATGATAGCCATTCTGATAGGTGTGAGATGGTACCGCATTGTTGTTTTGATTTGCATCTCTCAGATAATTAGTGTCTTTGAGCATGTTTTCATGTATCTCTTGGCCTTCCTTCTTTCTTTTGAAAAGATTGTATTTAGGTCCGTTGCCCATTTTTTTATTGGATCATTTATCTTCCTTTTATTAAGTTGCATAAGCTGCCTGTAGATGTTGGAGATTAAACCTTTATCAATGATAGCATTTGCAAATATGTTCTTCCATGAAATTTCTTTTGAGAGCCAAATTTTTTAAACTTCTCCTAACACCACTTCTTCAAAATAGACTCACCCAGGCCGTGGTATTTTGTGGAAGAGCCACACTCAAGGGGCCAAAGAGCCGCATGTGGCTGGCGAGCCGCAGTTTGCCGACCACGGCTCTATCCTATCTTGATAGGTACAACATCCTGGAAGGCCAAGTTTGAATTTAGAATTCTCAGACTCATGTCTGTCACAATGTGGTACCAAAGCAGGCCATCCCATGGTCAAGGCCTGTTTCTCTTTTCTTCCTACCTGGTTCTTTCCCACATTGCAGGGGATACCTGCATATCATTGATTGACTGCCTCCAAGTGCTGTCAGATCCCTGAGAACCATCACCCCTTCACCCACTACTTGAGCAGCACTGCCTTTATAGGAATGGAGCCAGGGGAGAGGCTTATACCGGCCCTGGAAGCAGATTTGGGTCTGTGTGGGCAGGGATTCCAAGGTCTTAGGTACCTGGGACTATGGTCTGGTGGATGAAGTGGAAACACAAGCTCTGGGTAGTCACATTTCCTTGGTCCTCCAAGGTCTGTGCCTCATGGCAGGAGGAGAGCCAAAACAAGTCCTAGAAGCAGTCTTCTTGACCACATCTAACACTGTTAACCACACTTCATCCCTCCCCACCCCAGTTTCAAGTTCACTAAGCTCTCATTAATACATCAGAAATACAGTATTTTATTGTGAGTTCCTGGGAGTTCAGCCAGGTATATCTCAGAGCTCTAAAAATTCTGGACATGTGGAAGTAGTCTTGTATGTTTTCATAATTGGTATCTATGGCCTGATTACTGGCTTTCCATTCTCACCTTTAAGTTCTTCTGAGTATCCCACAGACCAGCTGCAGCCTGGGTAGCAGTATGGAAACAATTCATACCTTGATCATTCCTCCCTCATCCCAGGACCAATCTGGGATTAAGAAGGAAGCCATGGAGAGCGGAGCATACCAGCTTTCTCTCTAATAAACCCATAGAACTTTCCCTCCTGCTTTCATTGTAGATGCTGTTACTACAGCAAGTAAACTCAGCTTTTTCATGCTTAAACATTTCAAACCTACTGGCTTGTAAATTATGCTAATTAAGTAGCAGGGTTTTTTGTTTGTTTTTGTAAAAAATCAAATTTCCTATTGAATATCCTGTTTTAACCCCTCACCCTTTCCTTTACTCTTTTTTTCTTCCTTAATGACACCTTTCTGCCATAGCTGACTCTCTAAAGACTTGCTTACTCCATACAAGAACATGGAGAACTGCAGGAGGGTTTTGGGAGGCTGTTCTAGATTAAACTGATCACCTCTACATACATTCTAGGACTCAACACAGAGCTTCATCTAATTGTAGGACTGTGCAGCATCACAATAGACTTTTTTTAAAGTATATTTTTATTGATTTCAGAAAGGAAAGGAGAGGGAGATATAGAAACATCAGTAATGAGAGAGAATCATTGACTGCCTCCTGCATGCCCCCTACTAGGGATTGTGCCCTGACCGGGAATGGAACCATGACCTGGTTCATAGTTAGCTCAACCACTGAGCCATGCTGGCTGGGCTCACAATGGACTCTAGATGTTTGTCATTGATCCTAGATATTTGCCATTGATCCCATCAGCTGACTCCCTAGAATCACTACATGGGGAGACAATGGCTCTGGGTGTAGCTAATTTTTAAAAAATATATATTTTTATTGACTTCAGAGAAGGAGAAACATCAATGATTAGAATCACTGATTGGCTCTCTCCTGCATGACCCCTACTGGGGATCAAGCCCACCACCAGGCATGTACCCTGACCTAAGGAATTGAACCGTGTCCTCCTGGTTCATAGGTCGATGCTCAGCCACTGAATCACACCTGCTGGGCTATCCCAGTATTTCTAGAATCATTCCTTCCCTGCACATGGTAATTCCACTCCTCAGTCAGGCAGACACTATTCTGAGGCTTCTCACCAGCAAGACATTTGCTTATCAAGCCATGATGTTGGTCAATCATGAAAGGCTGAACAGTCATAGTCAGAGGCTGTGTCAGGTTCAGGGTTAGCTAGGCATTTCTCTGGGGCACATAGGAGGAAGTTTCTTTAGAGGTGAGAGAAGTAGATGCTACCAACCTATGCAAACTGTGACCTGCTTCCTTTGTCTCCTGAAACAACTGCTACAGGACTCTCCTTGCATACTGCAAGCATCAATAAATGCCTGTCTCATCGGAGCTGCACTGAATAGTCAGCATTCATCCAAACATTTATTGAGCATCTACAATGTTTGTGGACACAGTTTGCCTCTGAGCAATTGCATCTACCCTATTTGCAGAAGTCAGCTTCAAGGTCATTTTCCCCCCAGAAGCTTCTGGACACCTCTCAATTAGATTAGGATAGTCATAGTACCTTGTGCTTCCCTTAGCCTAGCATTTATAAAACGCATTTTTAATGCCTGTTTTCTTATCTGTGTGTACCACTAAACTGAAAGCAAAAACCCAGATTTTGACTGCAGCCCTTAGCACAGAGCCTTGTACAATGCAGGCATCATCTAATGGATTATTGCTGAATTAAAGACAATGAGTAGAGTGCTAAGTATGAACAAGTGGGACCCCAGGATGGCAGGTAAAGGCTTCTCTGAGTTCAATGAGATGTTGGAAGAGTACCAAAGAGGTCAGTTCACCAGGTGCGGAACGTGTGTACAAGGCTGTAAGGCATACTGAAGAAAGGTGTGAAATTCTGTGACTAGAGCACAGCGGCTTATCTGGGGAGCTAAGGCGCCAGACAGGAGGGGCAGCAGGAAAGGATGATGCAGAACCAGAGTCAGTCCCCTTAAGGTCAAGTCCATAAAACAGGTAATGGCAGCAACCCCGGCTTGAGAACGAGACGCCGACCTCCAAATCCTCTGGGAAAGTCCCAGATTCCACTGGCAGCGCCTCGCACCTCGCCCTGCCCATGGCACATGCTGCCCGCTCACCTCGCACTTCCGTCCTGGCCGAGGGGTCTCCCGGGGCACCCAGGGGTCCTGGAAGCCGGGAGCGGGGCGCGCAGGCGCGCTGAGACCTGGAGTCCCAAGGGGCGGGCGAGTGCGCGCTCTTCCTCGCGCACGCGCGCACGGAGGGGGCGACGGCCGCGGTGACGCTGCTGCGGCGGGCGGGTGGCGGCGCGTGAAGCGCGCGATTCCCCGCGTCTTGGGAGCAGTGCCCCGGCTCTCGCCGCTCCCGCCGCCGCCATGTCGGGCAGGTCAGTCAGGGCCGAGACCCGCAGCCGGGCCAAGGACGACATCAAGAAGGTGATGGCTGCCATCGAGAAAGTGCGGAAATGGTGAGGGGCCGAAGCCGGGGCCAAGGGTGCTGGCGGGGTCCTCCGGTCCAGGCCCAGAGGAACACCAGACCGGCAGGCGGGGTGTGAGTCCACCGACTGGCGCTTAAGTGGGGGGAAGGGGGAAGTCGGAGAAGGCGGGAGGAGAGTGCAGCTCGCGTCGGCGTGAGTTCAGAGGGCGCGCCAGCCCTGACCAATCAGCGGCTCGACCGGCTCGTGGCCACACCCACCTGTCAGTAGGCGGTGCGTCGCCAGAGGAGATGCCGGCTTCCGGTCGCTTTGGTCTGGATTCTTGCTCCTCGCACCAATCCTGGTGCGCTTTTGACTCCGCGTACGCCCGCCTCTCTAGTTTTTTGCTTTGTGACCTGCCCCATGTATTAACCAACAATCTGAGTATTCCCTCCGCTAGACTGAGCACTCTAAGTTTGGTGAGAGGTACTTGGTACCTACCTGCCACAGGAAAAACTTGGTGTGGAAATCAAAACTCTCTCCCCACTTACCGGACGCACTCTGAACTGTAGGCATTTCCTCTTAGTGCCCTGGGAGCTGTGGGTAAAGGAGTCGAGACCTGCTCCTCGTTTAGAAACGACTCATGTAATCTTCTTTGCAGACGCTGGTTGACTGCCTATTTTGTATTAGGAACGCCGATGTGTTATCACATTAAAATTTCACAGCCCACTTTTTAAAAAATATATTTTTGAAAGTATTACATAGGTCCTCCTTTCCCCTCCATTAACCTCTTCCAGCCCGCTCCCGTCCCTTCCCCCGCCCCCCTCCGCCCCAGGCCCTCACCACCCCATTGTCTGTGTCCACGGGTTATGCATATAAGTTCATTGGTTGATCTTTTCTCACTCACCCTCCGCTGCCTTCCCTTTGAGGTTCAACAGTCTGTTCATGCTTCTATATCTCTGGGACATAGTATTTTCTCCCATCAGTTTACTTGGTTCATTAGATTCCACATATGAGTATCATGTACTTATCTTTCTCTGAGTTATGCCGACTTCTGGAGTGCTTTTCTCTAGTTGAAGATTATTAATAACTTTAAAGCCCCAGTAGGTGTTAACTCCCTCCAGGAAGTCTTCCCAAAGCCCTCCTGTCTTTCACTCTAGGGGTTTCTTACCTTCGACTTTCCATGTTTGCTCATTTTCCCACGAGATCAAGTTCCTTATTCCTCTATATCCAAAGGCTTCGAGTATAGTTGGGACCCATTATAAACACTGGTTAATCAATCATGATTTTTCCCCTCCAAATGTAATTCTGGGGGGTTTTGTGTGAAATCTAAGAGTTGGTACACCTTTCTTTCTCTTTCAGCATTCTCTGCCCCCACTAGTAGCCTAAGCCATCCTCTCTCCCCCAGTCTCCCTGTGATCTCCCTGTTTCAGCTCTGCTGATTCCTTGGTCCATTGTTCACATTTCACTCAGCGTGATAATATTTTTCTCAAGTGCAAATATCAGAGTACTCCCCTGCTAAGAAAATAATGCTTCAGTGACTTCATCTTGCTTGTAAGACCAAACCTGGTCCTGCCTGCCTCACCTGCCTGGCTCAAACTGCCCTCTTTCCCAGGATGCTGGCCATCTTTCAGTTAGAGCCACACTACTATTCCAGCTGCCCAGCATCCTTCCTCAAACTTACATCCCCCTTGCCTAGTTAACTCCTGGCTCAGCTCAAAAGTTGGTTCCTCAAGGACACCTTTCAAGACCCCAATCTAGATCAGATCCCCTTCATAAAACCTTCCACAATTGTATTAGATTAAACCATAAGACAAAAGTGGCAATTTGATATGGTTAACCTAATGGTTAAGTGACTGACAATGAAATGAGTTGTTTGATGTCTGTTTCTAACTGGAGTGCAGCCTCTGTGAGGGTAGGGACTATGCATATTGTTCCTTGAGTGCTTAGGGCCTAGTACAAGGTCTTGTATATTAAATATTTGTTAAATAAATGAGGAAATGGAGTGTCTTGTCCAGGAATTAACTTTCAATATTCTAAGTCTTTAATTCATTCTTTCTGTTATATCACAGTCTCTTTTTTTACTTTCTTGTGATGTCATTTGCTGAATAACATCCTCAATAGCAAAAGTGACAACAGTTCTTGCTTTTTTTATGTTATAGGATGTGGACTTGAAACTTTCAGAAGTCATTTCAGGCACACACACCCCTACTCCCCCCACCCCCCCACCCCCCACTTGTCCACAATTTTCTGCCATATTCAAGAATGTCACTTGCCTTTCCCTAGGTATGTGCCTGGGAAAAGATTAAGCTCTCGTTTGTTTAAGGCTTATCTCAAAAGCTACTTCCTCTGGAAAATAAAACCTTAAAGCAGTTCTTCCACGGCTTGGCCTTCACCTCTTCCAGAAACCAGTGTAAGGCTTTGTTCTGTTAGCTGGAAGCATCCTGGCCTGTGATTATTTTTAAATGGAGTGTGTGTTTCAGACCTGAGTTCCACAGGAGTCAGAGGAGTTCGCCCATCCATGGGATATCCTAGTCTTACTCTGCCTTTCAGCCTTCTCATCCTTGCCACCTTCAGTCTTTTCCTTATCTTTTTCATTCCTATGAGCTCCCCAGGTAGGAACCATATCTTACTAGTATACATCCTTTATATCCTGGAGGGCCTTATAAGTATCTGTGAAATTGAATTATTTTTTGAAAAGAAAAAGATCTAGATAGACAACTGAGTTTGGAAATGTGCTGGTACTCTATATTGGTGTAGTATGTGAGGAGGAAAAAGGCTTTGGTATGCTGTACATGAGGAAAAATGACAAGTAGAGAGTTCAGAGCCAAAGGAATTTGACATAAGTTTTTCTGAAAGGGATGATTTTGCACTGAAAGTTAAGGTAATTTGGCCGGAAGGAAGTTTAGAAAGCATTTAAGATTGAAGGAATGATTTGCTGAGAAGTAGGAAAGCCCAAGTTATGAACAGAAAATCTATTTTATTGTTTTATCAGTCCTAAGAAGTATCTTTCTTTTAGGGAGAAAAAATGGGTTACTGTGGGTGACACGTCTCTTAGGATATTTAAGTGGGTTCCTGTGACAGACAACAAGGAGGTAAGTGTGGAAGACAATCCCAACAAAAAAAGGTACTGTTTTCTTTCTTTGATTACCTCTTAATGATAAAGGAGTTTATTTCTCCAGAATTGAGTTGAAAATATGTAAAGACATCCTCTGTCATTGGCCCACACAAAGCCTCCCTTTATTTTTTCCCCTTTTATTCCCTTTCCTTAACCCATTTCTCTTTTCCAGGGCTTGGTGAACTATAGCCCAGGCCTACTGTGAGTGTCAGTGTAGCTTTATTGGAATTCAGCTATGCCAATTGGTTTCCTTCTGCTTTTGAGTTATAATGGTAGAGTTGAATAGTTGCCATAAGACTTAATGAATGGTCTTCAAAGTCTAAAATATTTATTATCTGGCCCTTTAAGAAAAAGCTTGCTGGTTTTATCCAGTTAGCTATTCACTGCAGTGTGTTTTTATGTGTTTTATATATATACTAGAGGCCCAATGCACGAAATTCGTGCAAGAGTAGGCCTTCCTTCCCCTGGCTGCCGGCACCGGCTTCCCTCTGGCACCCGGGACCCGGGCTTCCCTCTGGCTGTCAGCACCCAGGTCCCAGGCTTCCCTCCGGCCGCTGGCAGGCACCGGGACCTGGGCTTCCCTTGCAGCCCTGGCTTCGTCCGGAAGGATGTCCAGTCTAATTAGCATATTACACTTTTATTATTATAGATATGCCTTTTTAATTCCTCTTCCATGGGTTTATTTGGACACCTGTGTATTCTTGAAAAATACATAGCATTGTTTCATGTTGGTGTTTTTAAATGTTTACATCTAAATGTAGCATTGTGCTATAAACTTCCATTCTCCTTTGTTCAGCCTTGTTTTTGAGAACTCTCCATGTTTCTATAATTGTAAATACAGTTATTACCTTTGACCCTTGCACTGTATTCTTTTATATAGTGTTCACATTCATGTACACATTTCCTGGGTAATAAAACACCCAGATTGTTTCCAACTTTTTTCCCCAATTGTTTTTGAAAAATCTCAAATATAAAACAGACATAAAAGTAAGTGAAGTATAAATGTACAGTATAGTAGGTCCTCGGGTTACGTCAGAGATCCATTCCTATGGCGTGACGTAACGCGATTTTCACCGTAAGTCGGAACCCACCTACATAAGCATCTACGTCACTCACATGAAGCATATACACAGCAGTAATGAAGTGAAACAGTAAAAAAAATTTAAAAGAAAGATAACAATTCCTGACCTTTACTTGTGGTAAATAAATAATAAAAAACATAAAGCACATATGTACATATGTCGAAATGACGGAACTTTTTTTTTTTTTTTTTATAAATAAATGAGAGATGGCGACGTAACCACAAAATGATGTATGTCGAGTCCAACATAACCCGAGGACTGTCTGTATTCTATATATACTAGAGGCCTGGTGCACGGATTCATGCACTTCTGCCAGAGGCCTCTGTGTGACTCTTTCCAGCAACCCGTCCCTTCCCTCTAGAGGAAATGTAGCTCCTACTTTTGTTTTTCTTGCCACTTCTCTAGTCATTTGCAAACATTTTTAACTTTATATAAACAGTATAATGAAATGTCTATTTTTGTGTATCTTGCTCTTTTTGCTCAGCATTATGTTTATAAAATTCATCCATGTTTTCTTTGGAGCTATTTGTTCTTTTTCGTTGCTGCATGGAATTTCATTATAGCATTATACCATAATTTATCTTTTTGAATCTCCTGTACATGGATGTTGGGGTGTTCCCAGTTTGGGATACTAGGAACAATGCTCCTAATTCAGAATGTGAGTCAACATGTAGATTAGTTTTCCTAGGAGTGGAATTGTGGGTCTTGGGTGGCTGTGTTTTTTACTTAAAGTAGCTAATGCTAAACCATTTCCCAAAGTGAGTAATGGTACCAGTTTACAAGGGTGGGCAAAAGTAGGTTTTAGTGTCCACTTTCATTGGTCGTTGATTAAATTACCAGCCATCATTACCTAGAAATTGAATCGGAGGAAGGAAGGTGGGTGGAAAGAGAAGAGAGTACAAATGCTGATGGGGGAAAAAAAATAAAGGAAAAAAAGATAAGTCATAAGTAAGGATACAAAAGAATAAAAAAGACATGTAATATAATAATTAAGAAATAGATAATAATACAAGGATAAACTCACAACTATAAATCTACTTTTGCCCATCCCTGTATATTCCCACCAGGAATAGGAAAGTTCTTGTTCTAAATCCTCATCAACAATTAGTATTGTTAGATTTATATGTAAAGTTTTCTCATCTTGGTTTTAATTTGATGACTAATTGTGTCATTACTAATGACATTGAGCACCTTTCCTGTGTTTATTAGCATTTTGGGTTTCCTCTTTTAGGAAGTGCTATTTAAGTGTATTTGCTTGTGGTTTTTTTTTCTTATGACTTGTAATTGTCTGTGTTCTGGTCGCAAATTCTTTAAGTTATATACTACCCATACCATTTCCCATTCCATGGTTTGTCTTTGCACTGTCTTTATGCTGCCTGAGTAAAATAACTTTTTAATTTTGACATAGACAACACAATTAAGATTTTTCTTGAATATCTTAAGAAAGCTTTCAAAGAGAAACATCAGAACTAGTGTGGTGGTTTGGATCCAAGAGTCCCTAAGGACCCAGGTTCTTTTGTTTCTTTAAAAAATCATTTTAGCCCTAGCCGGTTTGGCTCAGTGAATAGAGCGTCGGCCTTCAAACTGAAAGGTCCCAGGTTCGATTCTGGTCAAGGGCACATGCTTGGGTTGTGGGCTCGATCCCCAGTGGGGGACTTGAAGGAGGCAGCCAATCAATGATTCTCTCTCATCGTGGATGTTTCTCTCTCTCTCCCTCTTCCTTCCTCTCTGAAATCAATAAAAATATATTTTTTAAAAAAAATCATTTTAGCTCTAGCTGGTTTGGCTCAGTGGATGGAGCATCGACCTACAGACTGAAGGGTCCCGGTTTCAATTCCGGTCAAGGGCATATGCTGGGGTTGTGCCTTTGGTCCCCAGTAGGGGGGGGGGGGTGTGCAGGAGGCAGCCAAACAATGATTCTCTCTCATCATTTATGTTTCTATCTCTCTCTCCCTCTCCCTTCCTCTCTGAAATAAATAAAAAAATATTTTAAAAAAAGTATTTTAGAGTCTTGGCTGGGTGGCTTAGTTGGTTGGAGTGTTGGTTCAGTGCATCAAAAGGTTGTGGGGTTTTTTTTGTTTTTGTTTTTAAATATATTTAATTGATTTTTTACAGAGAGGAAGGGAGAGGGACAGAGAGCCAGAAACATTGATGAGAGAGAAACATTGATCAGCTGCCTCCCGCACACCCCCCACTGGGGATGTGCCCGCAACCAAGGTACATGCCCTTGACCGGAATCGAACCTGGGACCCTTCAGTCTGCAGGTCGATGCTCTATCCACTGAGCCAAACCGGTTTCGGCAAGGTTGTGGGTTTGATTCCCAGTCAGGACACATACCTAGGTTTCAGGTTCAGTCTCTGGCCTGGGCATGTATGATCGACATTTCTCTCTCTCTCTCTCTCTCTCTCTCCCTCTCCCCCCCCACCCCGCCTTCTTCTCTCTTTAAGAAAAGCAAGGGAAATGTATTCTTTGGTGAGGATTAATAATAATAATTTTAGAGAGTAGTGACTCTGTTCATTTTACTCTTTTTAATTAATTGTGATAAAATACACATACCATAAAATTTACCATCCTACCATTTTTTGTGTTTAGTTCAATACAGTAGTGTTACATATATTTACCTTGTTTTACAACCAATCTCCAGAACTTTTCATCTTGTAAAACTAACTTCATACCCATTAAACAGTTCCCCATTTCTCTGCTCCATTTTTAACCTATTTCAAGGTTAAGCTTTAGCCATTCCCTCAGCACATTCAGGTACCAGGCAGCAGGAGGAGTGGGAAGATGGCAAATGGTATTTTCAGGAGTTTAAGTAGTTTCCTAGAAGTTGCCTCAGGATATACTGTAAGTGTTCATAATAGCTTGTGGTACATCTAGTGGCTGGGGAGACTGAGAAAATATGACCACCTAAAAATTCTATTAATATGCCCTGGCTGGTGTTGCTCAGTGGTTGGAACATAGTCATCATCCTCCCTCATCCCCCACCCCCAGGTATGGTCAAGGGCACGTACCTGGGTTGCATGTTTAGTTCCCAGCCCCGGTCAGGATGTGTGCAGGAGGCAACTAGTCTATGTCCATCTCTCTCTATCTCTCCCTCTCCCCCTCTCCCAATTCCTTTCTCCCTCCCACTTTTCTCTAAAAAAAAAAAAAAAAAAAAGCAATGGAAAAAATATCCTCAGGTGGGGATTAACAACAACAAAAAAATTCTATTAATATGGACGAGGATTTCTGCCATAATATACTTGCTTTTTTTCCCCCCCTCTCTTTACCTTTTGGTGACTAGATAAATTTTCTTTTGGTGATTTGAAGTTCTTTTTTCTATTTTTCTATTGGCTACCTCTTAACTTAAGACTTATTATATTTCCCTGTAAAGTGTATCAAAATCTGTATTTTCCCTCTGAACCTGGTAATACCCACAACATTTTCCCCACCTGTGATCTCCGCCCCTCCCCCTTCCATCCTTACCTTGTCCTTAGTTGTTATTGTTTTTAATATATAAATATCATTTCTAAGGAAATATTTTTTAATTCTTTTTTTCTAAATATATTTTTATTGATTTTAGAGAGAGAAAAGGAGAGGGAGAGAGATAGAAACATCAATCAGCTGCTTCCTGCATGCCCCCTACCAGGGGATCGGATGGAGCCTGAGAGCTGGGCATGTGCCCTCACCAGGAATCAACTGTGACCTCGTGATTCATGGGTTGATGCTCAACTGCTGAGGCATACTGGCTGGGCCCTTGCCCTTAGTTTTGACTGGAATTTTAGATTGTACTAGAGGCCCAGTGCACGAAATTCTTGCACGGGGTTGGGGTGGGTATCCCTCAGCCTGGCCTGTGCCCTTGGGAGATGTCCGACTGCCGGTTTTGGCCTGATCCCCATGTCAGACATCCTTCTCACAATCCGGGATGATGCATGCACCAGTGACCATACTTTTCATACAGGTGAAAGGCATCCTGCTGTTGTATGGGCAGCTATATTTTTTTGCCCTGATTATAAAAAGGAGTACAAAACAGGATCCTTCTGAGGCAGTAGTACCATTTCCCCCATCTTATGGGTGGAAAACTGAAGCAGAGAGAAGTTAAGTAATTGGCTTTGTCACACAGTTATAAGTGTCAGAATCAGGGTTAACCTAAGATGACCAGATTTTAACATTGGTAAAGCGGGACACCATTGACTGGGGGGGGGGGGGGTGGGGGCGGGTTCTTGATTAAAAATTTGGTCTATATGGAGCAACAAAAATTTTCATAGAACGCAAAAATAGTATTGTAATATATTTCTTTAAATTTCAACATAAGTACAATTTACAAATATAATAAATAAAATTATGTATAGTATTATTTTATTCTTTGGCATATTTCTCATTTGAGTGAATTTTTTTTAGTAGATTGCTGTCGTTGTTTAAAAGGTCTTTCAAGGCCGGTGCTAGACTTTTTGCCGCCACTATAAAATATAAATAATACGAGTACTGTCTGCTAAATTCAAGAAAATTTATGTATTATGAAATAAATAAATAAATTACTTACCTAAATTATCTGAATAGCTGATTTGTAATGACATCACTTGTTTAGCTTACTAGCACGCAGTACGATGTGTATCGTCTGAGAGACAGTTACAGAATGTTTTCGTCGTTGCCAATCCCCAAAAATGCCATTGTTCATTAAGTCCAAACAATGGTGGTCGGATTCTAACAACTGATCAACAATGCGAACTTTGATATGCAGTTCTCGATAATCAGTTCTCAATAATTATTTGTTATTGCCGAAACCGGTTTGGCTCAGTGGATAGAGCGTCGGTCTGTGGACTGAAGGGTCCCAGGTTCGATTCTGGTCAAGGCATGTACATTGGTTGCGGGCACATCCCCGGTGGGGGGTGTGCAGGAGGCAGCTGGTCGATGTATCTCTCTCATCGATGTTTCTGGCTCTCTGTCCCTCTCCCTTTCTCTCTGTGAAAAATCAATAAAATATATTAAAAACAAACAAAACAAAAAAAACAATTATTTGTTATTATTAAAGTTTAACATTATAAAATTAACAAAAATAATATAAAACTCATATCCTGGCTAAATAGCCACATGGCCGCCGAAAACCGTATATTCCCTTCCCGTTCTCCTGCCATTCCCTAGCTTGTCGTGCATTCTTTCCAAAAATCGGGACTGTCCCGCCAAAAGCGGGACGTCTGGTCACCTTAGGCTAACCACAAAATGTGCAAACCAGAGTCCATGCATGTCATCACTGCATCATCCTGTTTTTTCAATGTTAGAGTAGCCTTGCCAGGTTTTAATTTTTAAATCTAAGAGACTGTTCCCAATATATAGGGTAGGAACCCGAGGCCTGGTTGGCAATCAGGGCTGATCTGTGGGGCGATTGGTGGGCAGGACGATCAGGCAGCCCCTGCTGGCACCCGCCTTGGCTGGCGGCCTGGTGCTGCCCACTGGCCAGCCCCACCCCCCAATCACTGCTGCTGCTGGTCACCTCCCTCTCGGGGGGGGAGGGGGAAGGCGCAGATGCTCAACGCAGGAGCAGCTCCTGCGTTGAGCGTCTGCCCCCTGGTGGTCAGTGCATGTTATAGCGACTGGTTGTTCTGCTGTTCGGTCGATTTGCATATTAGGGTTTTATTATATAGGATATTCAATTCATATATTTCAGTTTTTGCAGATGTTTCTTGTTTTAGTCATTGCTTAATTAGCCAAAGTTAACATTACTAATTATTTACTAACCCTTTGCCACCTATTTATTATTGTTTTCTCCTAGACTCATTACTCTTGCTGGAATCCATCCTTCAAAATTTTTTCAAAGAGGGCTTTTGTTGAACAAACTTTCTGAAAATATCTTTTTATTCCTAAAAATATCTTTGTTTTACTTTTATGTTTTGTTGATCATTTCATGTTTAATTGATATTTTTAGGAATAAAAAGAAAACCTCTTTTTATTCCTGAAAATATCTTTGTTTTACTTCCATGTTTAGTTGACCTCTATATAAAATTCTAGGTTCCAAGTTATTTTCTTTCAGCATTTTAAAATTATTACTCAGTTGTGCTTCTGGTGAGAAATCTAATGTCAGTCTGATTCTTGATTCTTTGTAGGTTATCCTCTTGTATTTCTGGGAACTTTTAGAATTTCTTCTCTCTGATCTTCTAGGACTTCTTTAAGAATATCCTGTAATGTTCACATCTAGCTTCTTTATTTCTGAACTTCTGTTTATTTCATATCGCTATTCTTTCCTCATTTCCCTATTCTAATTTCTCAACCCAGTTTTTGCTCATTAATCCTTTCCTCAACTGTATCTATTTCTACTGCTAAACTTATTTACTTTTTATTTTGAACAATTATACCAATTTCCTGTATTGATTCTTCTTCAAAACAACTTTCCAGTATCATCCTTATCTTTGTGAGCAGACTCGCTATGTGTTTTATTTAAATTCTTCTCTGCCATTACCATTCTGGTATAGTTTGTTCTGTTTATTGTCTTTCATGGTGCTTGTTATCCTCCAATATCTGGTTAGTTTTTTCTGTACACTTATCTTTTATTCCCTTGGGACTCTACCCTGCCTTGGCTAAAATAATATGTAACTGAGGGAGTATATAAGCCTAAACTCTGGTTTCCCTCCTCTAAATGAATTTAAGGGATGGAGTTAGCATCAGGGTTCAGTCTTTTCCCTCTGCCACCTTCCCCTGCTTCCCAGGGAACTCCCTAGTACCATTCTTCCATGTGCTACCTTAATATAGGAGCAGCCATCCTCCCTTGTCATTGCCAAGCCCAAGGAGTTGGGAGGTGAATGTTAGGAGGGCTATGGAGCCACTCTTTATTCTTCATACATCCCTGGCACCTGTGAGGCCATTATTGCTAGAATCAACCCCTCCTCCCCCACCCCCAACTCATTTTCCCATTTAAGTCCCTGGTCCTTTTCCTATTCAAATTATCTGTGGGACTCAGCTCCCTTTGTCTCTCTTGAGGGCTTCTTGCAGTGTTTGTGTTGCTTTCTGAGCTGGGCCCAGAGGTCCATCAGTTTATCTGCCCTTTAGTGATTCATGGTAGTGTGCCATCTTCTAAGGTACTAGCATAGACCTGTTAGATTAGGAAAAATGGGAAATGATGATCAAATTGGTAAAGAAAAAATTACGAAGGATACAAGGATACATGGGACACTCACTGCTGATGGGAGAGTTAATTGGCACAAACTTTACAGGTCAAGTTGATCATAAGAGCTTTCAATGATGGATGTGTTAATTAACTAGACTGTTGGAATCCTTTCACAAATGTATATAGTGTGTCACAAAAAAATGTATACACACTTTAACAGCTGATAGCTCAGTTTTTAACATAAAATTTACTAAACACTGCCTTTATAATTATTCAAAGTGTGTATATATATTTTTTTTTGGGGGGGGGGAGAACACCCTGTATGTATATCAAATCACCATTATGTACACTTTAAATATCTTACAGTTTTATTTGTCATTTATAACTAACTCAGTAAAACTGAAGGGGTAAAAAGTTTTAAATATTTATTCCTTAAATCTGCAAGTTTTATCTCTAGGAATTTATCCTCAGGAGGTAATCATATGTATATAAGATATGCTTAAATATACCTAATGATAAAGCCAAATGTCAGCATTACTGCATTGTTTATAGTGTTTCAAATTGCAAGCAAAATAAAGATCTTAATGTAGCCCGGCCAGTGTGGTTGGGTGGTTGAGCATGGACCCAGGAACCAAAAAGTCACTGGTTTGATTCCTGGTCAGGGCACATGCCTGGGTTGCAGACGTGATCCCCAGTAGGGGGCGTGCAAGATGATGTTTCTCTCTTACCAATGTTTCTATCTCTCTCTCTCCCTTTCCCTTCCTCTCTAAAAATCCATGAAAACATATACATATAAAAAAAGAGAACTTATTGTACAGAATTCATTAAATAAGGTAAGTTATTGTGCACCTGTATTTTGTAGATCTTTGTAACCATTATAAAAAAGATGTAGCCGGGCTGGCGTGGCTCAGTGGTTGAGCCTTGACCTATGAACCAGGCAGTTACAGTTCAATTCCCGGTCAGGGCACATGCCCCAGTGTAGGGTGTGCAGGAGGCAGCTGATCAATGATTCTCTCTCATCTTTGATGTTTCTATATCTTTCTCCTTCTTTCTCTCTGAAATCAATAATAAAAAAAAAAAGAATAAATGAGAATTTTAAAAGATGTAGAAGATTACTCAGTTGCATAGAGGAATGTTTAATCCAGTGAATGAGGAAGGGGAAGTAAGTTATATGACCAATTTTCACACAAATATATGTGTAGGTTGTCTCTGGTTTTCGTTTCTTTTTCTGTACTTCCAGAATTCCCTATAGTGAAGTATGTATTTTACATGAACACAGAATCATTAAAATGAAGATAAAATAGAGATCAGAAAAAAATAATGATAAAGCCAAATGTTGGCATGGATGCTGTGAAACTAATACCTCAAGTATATTGCCACCATCCTTTCAGAGAGTAGTGGGGTACAGTGTATTTCAAGGAAAGTAATATGTTTATATTTTCTAATCCAGAAGGAATATTTTTGTGTGAATTTTATCTGAATAAAATAATCCAGGAAATAATGAAAGTTTAGCATTGTGGTTTTATTTCTAGTAACAATAAATAAACACAATCCTAAGTAAGTTAAAGCTAAATGTCTAATAGTTGAGAAGTTATTAAGTGAATTATGGTATATGGAATATTATGCAGCTATTAAAAATCATGTTTATGGTGCTCGCTTCGGCAGCACATATACTAAAATTGGAACGATACAGAGAAGATTAGCATGGCCCCTGCGCAAGGATGACACGCAAATTCGTGAAGCGTTCCATATTTAAAAAAAGAAAAAGAGAGAGAAAAAATCATGTTTATGTAGCTTATGTAGTAAAATGGTCAAGTGTAATTATACTAAAATTATGTCTGTATAGAAAAAAATGAAGGGAAGGACATACATAAATTGTACAGTTGATTTATTGCAGAGATAGGATTGAGAGTTATGAACAAAAAATTGTATTAGTAGTACAATGCATGTACAATGAAGAGACATGTATGAACAGTGTGAATTAGTGAATTTGAAATTACCAGATTTATACTTTGGGCTGTTGGGATGCTGTCATTTGCAAATTTCCTTTCCTGTGGGCTTGTTGGTTGCAGGCTAGTTTATCTTCCACTGTGGTTCCCCAACATGTGTAGGGGAATGATGTTTTAGACAAAGATTGAAGTAGGGTGAACATTTTGAATGGATGGGGTTTTTGGTCAGGGGCCCTTTGTCCCATAACTTCTTACATTACATAAAAATGACTCCTTCCTTTTTCCAGTCAGGGTTCCATTCTTCTTTCACTTATTTTTTTTCCTGCTGTGCTACTAAAATAGGAATCTTTTTCAAAATTAGTATTTTGTGCTTCTCACCCATCCTCACAAGGAAGGGTTGGATCGAACATTCTGATCAGGGCAGAAAGCAGAAGAGTACCACAGGGAAATCTAGTGGAAGTATATGTGTCTATCTTTTACTTTTGATTCATGATATTAGCGCTGGAAGGGTCCATTTTACAGATACAGACAGTGAGACTTGCGGACACCTTGTCCAGGATTCTATTATGCCTTGGGCCCTGGATTCTCAGAACCACTGTCATCATTCCTGTTCAGTCCTAATCCAGGCCTCTGTGGTGTCTCAAAAAGCACTCTTCTCTATCTCTGCGAGTCTCCTCGTTGGCTCTGTCATATCCCTCTTTTTTTCCTTTTCTAGAAAGAAAAGTCAAAATCGAATGGTTCAGCAGCCCGGGAACCTAATGGCTTTCCCTCTGATGCCTCAGCCAATTCCTCTCTCCTTCTTGAATTCCAGGGTGAGTTGCATCCATATGTCTTCCTTGCAGGAAAATGAAAATTTAGATGAACCCATTAATAAGAAGAATAGTTCTATGTATAATTTCAGTGCCTACTGTTTTGCTGGTATCTTGCTAGGCACTATACATAAATCTTCCCTTTTATACTTCACAGGCACCCTGCAAGATAGATGATAGTATCCTTATTTTCCATTTAAGGAAACAGGCTCAGAGAGGTAAAGTTACATATATAAAGAAACATAACTAGTAAGTGACAAACGGCACATTAATTCCGGGTTTTCTGGATCAGAAGCTCTTTTCTTTGGACTGTATACTTTATGATAGCGCCTGAGAGGGGGCCACCCAGAGCCAGGGCATCGACCTCTCCCCTGCCGGCCCAAGTCCTGCTTCTTAAGTCAGTCTTCAGGAAATGTCCTGCCGGTGTCAGGACCACACTCATGATGTTCCCTCTTACACCCACGTGGCAGTTACTGTTTGTGAAGCACTTTCACTTCAGTTTCTCATTTTTATCCTAACATCAGCCTGTGATATAAACCAGGCAGTTATCATCATCCCTAGTTAAGGAAATTGATGCTTGGAGAAAAAAAGTGTTTGCCTAAGTTCAAAAGTGACAAAGCTTTATTCTTACTTTTTCTTTCTTTCTTTTTTTTAGAGCTTTATTCTCTTTTTATAATAAAATGCAACTTCCATTTTAGCATAGAAGATAGTGGTCTTCATAGAAGTAAAGACTAGAAAGGGCTTACAATTTTCTCTTTAAACCTAGTCTGGGAGCATGCCTGCCAACCTTTCCCCCAACCCTCTGTCCCTGCCCCACGGTCAGTGTGATATATGAAGGAATACAAGAAAAAGGTTTTCTAGTTATGTGAGGGGTATTCAATAACTATAGAACTCTAGGAGACACATATGAGGCCCCAGTTTCTCAGTCCATTTAATCCTTTTCATTCAGTGAACATTTAATGAACTACTGTATGTCAGGCACTATGCACAAGAAATTCAAAGACCAATAAACCACAGAGCCTACCTGCACAGAGTATAATGGGAGGAAACTGGTGTGTAAAATAGTAAACTCAGGTGTGCACAGGATACTACAGGAGCGTAAAAGAGAAGGTGGTCATTTTTACCCAACAGAGCCTAGGATATAGGGATATGTGGAGGACATTATGCTTGAGCTCAATGTTGGCCTGTATAGGGGGCTTTCGAGAAATGCTAGGAAGAACAAGTGGTAACAGACACCTGTGAATGAAGCAGCTCTTCACTTAGGGTCCAGCTTGGTGTGGACTAACAACAGGGAGTGAGACTGGAGATCAGAAAGAACTTTGTACGTTATGATAGGGCCATCTTCTGCCTGTCCAGAGAAGCAGAGGGGTTTGAATTTTATTGTTTTGGCAGCAGGCAACCTTTGAAGGGCTTAGAAATATCATGCTGGCAGAGGTGTGAAGTACAGTGGGAGTACATGGTACTGAAGGAAGGGCAGTTAGGTGGCTTTTGCTGGAGGCTAGGCCTGAACTAAGCCACCAGGAGAGGAAGCAATGAACACAACTCCTGTGTTTTTAACTATTTCTAACTTAGGTGGTGATTTTAAGCCTTCAGACAGCTTCCCGGGTGGGACTCCCTTGGTCCTTGGGGCCTCAGGTGGAACCTAGACCACTGAAGGGTCTGAGCTGAATACCTCCCAACAGATTTTATCATTTTCTACACATCTTGTGTTGTGAGAAAGGTTGAGAGGCATACTGTCCATCTCTTCCACTGGACAATAAGAAAATGCAGGGTCTAAGCTATAACTGGTGGATAATAATTAACTGTATCCTGATCTTCCTGAAATATACATGTTGCATAAATTTGAAAATTCTAGCTGCACCTGGTGCTTAGAATATGTCATGAAATAGGAAATGCTTAAATTAATCAATGTAGACTCTGTTGATAAGTTGCAGTGCATAGAAGTCCCATGAACCTCTGCCTTGGGTTCAGAGTGCATCTGCAGCAGTGATCATTGTACCTGGTGTGTCTATGGCTGCCTAAGAAGACACCAGGTCTTGGGCTCTATACAGAGTTACTCTTGAGGAATAATTACCACCCTTAGCTGTTGCCTTTGTCATGTTTGGTTTTCAGATGAAAACAGCAACCAGAGTTCTGTGTCTGATGTCTATCAACTCAAGGTGGACAGCAGCACCAACTCAAGCCCCAGCCCCCAGCAGAGCGAGTCCCTGAGCCCAGCACACACCTCTGACTTCCGCACAGATGACTCCCAACCCCCTACTCTGGGCCAGGAGATCCTTGAGGGTAAGTCTTGGTTGAGCCAGGACACGCATCTTGGAGGGGCCTTGCCTCTTGCTGTTGATGTTTCTCTTCTTTAGAGTAAGTGGATAGAGAAAATGCCACAGAGTCTGGCAGTCTCAAACTATTTAACAGTTTGGGCTACTTTGGAGAATGGTTGTATTTTCCCCTTACAGAATGAAGGAAGAAAACAAACACCAAAAGTGAGTGCCAGGATCTGTGTGAGGCACTTTCAATATTTAATGCCTGGTATAATTCTCTCCCAGATCCTTGAAATAGAAGCTATTATCTCCATTTTTAAAAAAATATATTTTTTTTATTGATTTTTTACAGAGAGGAAGGGAGAGGGATAGAGAGTTAAAAACATCAGTGAGAGAGAAAAATCGATCAGCTGCCTCCTGCACACCCCCTACTGGGGATGTGCCCGCAACCAAGGTACATGCCCTTGACTGGAATCGAACCTGGGACCCTTCAGTCCACAGGCCGCCGCTCTATCCACTGAGCCAAACCAGTCAGGGCTATTATCTCTATTTTACAGATGAGGAAGTTGGAGTCTTTGAAAGTTTTAATTGCTTATCAAAGATCACATAGTAGCTGGTAGAAGTGGGTATATCCAATTATATTCCTTCTAACTTCAGAGTTTACTCTCTTTGCATTATCTCCTGTGAATTTCTTCTTATATATTGTTTCTAAAATATATGTATGTTGATTCTTTTAAAAAAATATATTTGTATTGATTTCAGAGAGGAAGGGAGAGGGAGAGAGAGAAACATCAATGATGAGTGAGAATCATTGATCGGTTGCCTCCTGCATGCCCCCCACTGAGGATCGAGCCCACAACCTGGGCATGTGCCCTTGACTGGAATCGAACCCGGGACTTCCAACGCTCTACCAACTGAGCCAAACCAGCTAGAACTGTATGTTGATTCTTCAGCCAGTGCTGCCTCTTCACCAAGGCACCTTGAGATAGCCTTAGGAAAGCTTCCCCAGCTTTAAGGCAGATTCTACAGGAGTCTCCCGCGTCAGGAGGCCTTGCAGTTTTGCTGACCTTGTTGCTTTTTCAGAGCCCTCCCTGCCTGCCTCAGAAGTGGCTGATGAACCTCCCACCCTCACGAAGGAAGAACCAGTTCCACTGGAGACACAGGTAAGGAGGCACTTTGGATTTCCCAGTTTCTAAGAAAAAAGGAAGGACTTCATTGCTGTGAATTGCACATATTCTGTTGAATGTGCCATAGTGTAGTAGAGTGGAGAGGCAGCAAGGAAAACCAGTGTCTCCAGGTTATAAGGTAGGGGAAAATGTTTGATTATGTACGAGAAGATTGGCATTGGGCTTCTGGGTTGTAATTAGGGATGGGGAGGTTCTGGTTCAGAGGGATGGCCCTATAATTCCATGTTCTGGCTGCTCCTAGATTGCCACGGAAGAGGAAGACTCAGGTGCCCCACCCCTGAAACGTGTCTGTGTGGACCAACCCGCAGTGCCGCAGACAGCCTCAGAAAGCTAGCACCACCCTGGCACCCTTCACCTCCTGGCCCCCTGCCTCTATTTATTGCATTCTGGTTCTGGCTGTGCTGTGTTGCTGGGCTAAGGGCAAGCACTGGGGCCCAGAGCCTGCCCATAGGAGCCTTCTATTCTGGAAGGCTGACATAGGACTTGGGGTTATAGCATCATCTTCCCTCCCTGGCACCTATGTCTGCTTGTTCCTGAGAAGAGGAATGCTCATGTCCTCTTTGTATCCCAAGTAGGCTGGAGCATCAGCATCCCAAGGTTTATCTGTCACCTCCAGGTATCAGTCTCTGCTCCAGAACCTCTGGACTGAGCTGCTGGCGCTTCTATAAGAGGAAAGAGATGTGGAAGGCACCCTTTAGAGAAGAGAGTGCCAAGAGTTACTTGAATTTGAATGGCGACTGCAGATTTCTGGACTTTCTCATAGGGCTAGGTGCCCTGTAGGCCATTATTGGAGAATGCCTAGGTAGAGACTTTGGAGGGAAGGTGCTTTTCTCCACATGAGGGCAAAAAAGTCCATATAGATTTCTTGCTGCCCTGGCACTTCTGCCCATTCCTGAGGTTATCCTGCCTCTAATGGGCTCTCTAGCCGCTGACAGTTTCCCCCGCCCCCCACCACCAAAAGAAAACTATCTCCCCCCCCACACACACATGCAGCTTTCTGTTTTCACCCGTACATTTCATTCCAGCATTCTCTGCCTCCTGCCACAGCCCCCAGCATTCATGCCACAAACTGCCCCAGCAAGAATTTGAAGTCTGACCACAGTACCCATCCCCCAGAGTACTCCTTCAGCTCAGACTTTCTAGAAAGATCCCCTTTAAAATCTGCATGTTTAATTGAACTTCGTGATTTTATTTTTTGTTTCATAAAAGTTTAAGAAATGGAAATGGGCAACAGTGAGTGAAGACATATTTTAGCACTGAATAGAATATTTTTAAAATTAAACTATTTGAAATATGTCTTGTTGGTATCTGAGTGCTTCATTCTTGAAGGTTGTGGGGGTGGGGCTGGGAGTGCTTGTGAAGTCACTGTGGACTAGGCTCTGCCCATTGTCTTACTCCCAGAGAATGACTGTGATGAAATGATTTGTCGACTCCCGTTGAGGTTGTCGTGTAGTTGGAATTCTATGACTGTTCCTGTGTACACTGAATGCAACCAATAGTTTTCCACAGCTGCTTAGGAGGCATTCATGAGTTCTTTTTTAAAATTTTATTTATTATGGCAAAATATACATAACATAAAATTTATCATTTTGACCAGTTTAAAGTATACAGTTCAGTGGTACTAAGTACATACACAATATTGGGCAATCATCACTGCTCTCTACCTCCAAACTTTTCATTACTTCAGATAAATCCCCATACTTATTAAGCAGTTGCTCCACACTTGCCCCTTCCTGGAGGCCCTGACAATCACAAATCTATTTTTCTGTCCATGAGTTCCTTCTTGATTCCAAAGGAAAACTAGAGTCATGGTTGAAAAGAGTTCTACATTCTACATGTTAAAGAACTTCGTTTCAGTGTTCCCTAAAGTGATTCACTTTTCTCAGGAGCTCCAGGTTTCTGGGATGAGACTAGAACCAAGTTCTGCTGCCCTGTTTTATCATCCCTAGTTTGCTTTTTCTTAAAATTTTAACTTAACATGTACTATCAAGTTGTCAAATGCATGTCACAGATGTTGGAATTGTATGTGGTACATAAAACAAGTATCCTATATAATAAAAGCCCAGCAACCTAACAGTGGAACGACCAGAATGACCGATCCACCAGTCGCTATAATGCGCACTGACCACCAGGGGGGCAGACCCCTGATGGTCATTGCACTCCCACAGTGGGAGCACCTCAGGGCTTAACAGGATGAGTGGCTGCTCCGCAGGCCAATCCCCACAGGCCACGCCCCCCACCAGTGCATGAATTACCGCACTAAAAGCTGATGGGTGAAGGTCGGGTACTCTCCAGGGAATCTCAGATAATCCCAGAACCCGCCTCACAGGGTTGATCTAAGGGTTTCTATTCATAGCTTTAAGAATGGAATGAGATCATCAGCTTTTAAGTAGTTGAAGGAAAACACACACTGCTCCTTTTTCATTCTCTTTGTCCCACCTTCTTGTGAGAAAATGAACACCTGGCTCCCACGGCCCCGCCCTGAGCGCTGTGTGAGAGCTCACTGGCCCTCAGCTCTGAGTGAGTCTGCATAATGTTAACGTAAAAAAACATTGAAACCTGTAAAGAATTTTGTGAGTTTATTTGAGCCAAACTGTCAACCAATGCCGGGAAGCAGAACCTCAATGAATTGAGATAATGCTTTGGAGAATGGTGCCTCACATCTACATTTATACATTGCAATCAAAGGAAGGAATGTAAGCGGGTTACATGAAATCCATTGGATAGGCTAGAGAGGCGGGAGAAAGCAAAGGGGGGGAACCCCTGGGATTGGATAAAAAGTAAAATGATAAACACATACTTAGGTGGGGGCCGGAACAATTAACATGATAATAATGAAGGAATTTGTGGTATTTGACCTGGAGCCCAGGTACCTTAGGCAGTGCCCCAAGGGGTCCAGAAAAAGCAAGTTACAAGTTACCCAGACATTTCAAGGGTATGTTGTTATAGATGCAAAAAGATAGGTAGGCTCAGTTAGGGTAAAGGTTGACCTTGTCAGTGAAGATACTAGCCTAGGACGGTAACTACCCACCATAACTGCTTTTAGTTAAAGTGTAATTTCAGACCATTCTTTGTGGTTACTTTAGGTCTCTGAGTTTGCAAGACCGCCATGCAGGCCTTCCCTGAGCTTGTCAGGTTAGCATGTGGCCCCTTTTGTCCACACTTCCAATGGCCTTTACACCTAGTGCCGCTGCCTGAGCATCTTACTCAACCTGTATCACTGACTGAGCACCCGCCGTGTTCCAGGCAATGCCCGGGTGCTCGCAGAGCAGCAGGGAGCCAGCCACCCTGTCCTATGGAGCGTGCGTTCAGCCAGGAAAGGACGGGGGTGTGGGGAGGAAACAGCCTTGGACAGACGTGAGGTGCAGCCGTTAGAGGGCATGGGCACCATGAAAACATTGGAATGAAGCCACACAGGGGCTGCTTGAGGGAGGGGCAAAGGGAGGCTCGCTGAGGGAATGTGGACGGATGGAGGAGAGCCCGGCGGATGCCTGGAGAAGAGCATCGGGCAGAGGGGACAGCCCATGGAGGGGCAGCAGGACAAGCAAGAGGCTGAGTAGAAGAGGGTTGAGGCTGAGTCCGGGGGGCGGGGGGGGGAGGGGGGACACATCCTGCAGGGATCGAGGGCCGGTGAGAACCTGGCATCCCCTGAGTGCAGGGGTTGGCGCCAGGGCTGTAGGTGAGGACCGGCTGGGCTGATGCAGTGGGGGCAGACCCTCTGGCTTCTGTGTCAGGAGCAGACTAAGGGGGAAGAGGAAGCAGGGAGACAGCAGGAGGCGACAGCACCCTCCCCGAGGGCCATGCGGAGACAGTGGAAATACGATGGGGGCAGGGGGGAAAGGAGGCCCCATGTTCTCCTCAGCCCCTGGGAAGGCAGGGTCTCCAGCAGCTGCCGGCGGGGGTGTCTGAAGTCAGATCCTGTCCGTTTTGAGGGTCTGACTGTAAAACCAAAACCTTAGTTTGAGCTCCACACATGGGATGTGGAATGTTCACGACCAGCCTCCCACCCTGAAGTCCAGGCGGCAGGTCATTCCTGTCTCGCTGCCCTAATCCCTCCATGTTCCCCCCTCCCCCAGCTCTCTTCAGTCATGACAAGTACTTATCGTAAACAAGCAAATGGTTTTGTTTTTGGTACAAAAAACAACAAAACAGAATGTACAGTAGTATGGAAAGCAAACGTTGAAAACTAGGAAAATGAGGCCCCCTTGTGGACACACAGATCAGCTGAGTCCAGAACCTAGGTCACGCATGACACAAAAGGGCTCAGGGTTCAATGCAAAGGGCTTGCCCAGGTGGTCCGACTCCAACCCGACTCCAGTTTCCAGGACAGAGAAGATACCGCACCACAGAACAGAACGGCCGAGACCAGTCCCAAGTCCCACGGTCTAAGGCAATGCTTGCTGTGCTTCTGGAGAAAGAAATGCTCCTGAGAGGCTGGGATAGGGTGATCAGCATCCAGATTGCTGCCTCTAACTCCCACCTGGGGTCTGTGGGGCTCCCAGCTCTGCCCCTCCCTCCTCCCATGTCCCCTCCCAGGTGAACCACGGATGGCCCTTCCCATCCTCCGCCCTCCTCAGCTCCAATGGCAGGTAGGGAAGGTGGGAGGGGGGTGTCATGCGGGGAATCTGAGGGCCTTGAGGAAATGCCGCTTGAAGAGCCAGAGACAGTGTCTGTCCACCCGCCTCCCTGGCTGAACTGATTAACACAGAGGCCTCATGAGTGTGTGTTTAGAACCGGTCCTCCTCCCTCCCCCTAACTCTGCCACTGCATAACTTGGCTGTTTTGGGCAAGTCGGCCTCTGGAGTGTTAATTCTCTCTCCTTTAAAATGAGAACAAGAGCCCAGCGGGCATGGCTCAGTGGTTGAACGTTGACGTGTGACTCAGAAGGTCAAGGTTTGACTGTCAGGGCATATGCCTGGGTTGTGGTCTTGATCCCCAGTGTGGGGCATACAGGAGGCAGCCGATCCATGATTCTCTCTCATCATTGATGGATCTCTCTCTCCCTCTCCCTTCCTCTCTGAAATCAATGGAAGAGATCTTATGTAATAAAAGCCTAATATGCAAATTGTTACCTTGACCAGGAGTTCAACTGCTCGCTATGACATGCGCTGACCACCAGGGTGCAGTGTGGAACATTGTGGGCATCGGTGAGGAGGCACTGGCAGCAGGCTGGGCTTCTGGGTGAGCTGGGCCGCAGCCGCAGGGACCACAGGGGCCAGTCGGGCTCCCCACGGGTTCATGCAGGAGCTGGTCTGCAAGGCCAGCCAGGAGAGAGTGCGCTGTCCACCCGGCTTCCATGCGGCTCTGCTGGGCAACCCAGAGGCCCACATTGCGCCCCAGCCCGCGGCATGCAGCCATGCTCACTGCATCTCTGTGTGGGGACTTGAGCACCATGACTCAGGCGCAGGGGGGTGTGCGGGGACCCAGGGCCCAGGGCCCAGAGGTCAGCTGGGACCTGCCCTTCCACACCAGATGCTTGCATTTCAATTGCCGGCCAGGCCTAGGGACCGCACCCATGCACGAATTTTGTGCACCAGGCCTCTAGTATTTTAATGTTTTTAAATGAAGTTATTGAAACTATAATGACTAAGATAAAAATCAGGCACATTTGGAAAAGAACCAAGTAGAGTTTCTGTGAGAAACAATTATTGCTATCAAGTGTCACAAAGGGTAAGCAGGAGAGAAAGCTAACAAAGGGAGGTAGCTGACATTCGTGGTTACATCATGATCAGGTGCTAGGACTGGCAACAGGAGGCTGGGAATCCCATCCCTCACGAGGCTGACAGAACGGCTCAGGAGCTGAACCTCTCCATGGAACTACATAGAGCATAGTGTGGTAGTTCTGGAGTAGAGCCCATAAAAGAACATATAGGATCATGAAAAAGGTGTAATAGAAACCATTCTTTTCTTTCATTGGGTTCTACTTAGCACTACTTCATTGATACTCTAAGAAATTCAGGCTAGCAGTCTATGCTATCATCCCAGAATCTTGGTGCAGTAAAGGTTAGGAGGAGGAGGAGGAAGATAAAAAGAAGGGGGAAAAGATAAGGAATCACCAAGTTATTCACAAATAACTTGTAAATTCCCTCTTGAGTAGTGGTAGGCCCAATGCATAGGCACATTTGAATTATTAAGAAAAATACATATGAGCCCACTAACAACTCATGAATATGAATAAGCACGAAAAATCAATAGAGCTTAATGGATTTTTATACAAGAGAATTCTGGAGTATGGAAAAGGTGAGTGCATGGGAGCAGATTTACTCATCTTGGAAAATGGCATTTATTTGTTTTACAAATTATTTGTTGGAAATATGTCTTGGCTTCTCTATAAAGTACAACTGGTAGATGCTTGGTCTCTGCCTTTCAGGAGCTTTAGTCTGGTGAGGCAGAGAAGCTAGATAGGAGTCTGCCGTGGGGATGGTGAGGGTAGAATACTGCTAGGGCTCAGAGAAGGATCTTAGAGGCTTTGAGATATAGAAGTTTTATAGAAGAGATGGCAGTTGAGGCAGGGCCTTGAGAAATTTGTCTGGATGTGAGGAAAAACTACTCTGGGCATGAGCAAACAAATGGGGGCTATATGTATGTATAGGGAGTAACCAGAAATTGGGTTTCTATTTTTCTAACTTTTTATTTTGAGAAATTTCAAAACTACAGAATGTTGAAAGAATAGTTTAATAAAATATATAAACTCTTTATCTAGATTAAACCAACATATTAACATTTTGCCATATTTGTTCTATATCTCAATACACATTTTTTCTTTTCTGAATTACTTGAAAATTGGTTGTCATTCTGATATTTGAGCCTTAAATATCTGAGCTTGTATCAACTAAGAATAAGGACACAACGTGGATTTATCTTTCTTTTAAGGGTCTCAGGTTAAATGATTTTGGTTATGTTCATTTTCCATTGCCTTATGGCAAGAGGCACATATTGTCGGTTTGTCCCATTAGTGATGCTGAGTTTGATCAGTTGGCTAAGACGGTGTCTGCCAGACTTCCACCTTCAGGATGCTTTTACATAAGTGATATGTAGGGAGTGATAATTTTAGATGGCTCCCCAATGACTTTAGCATCCATTGGTGATCTATTTCTGAATCAATTACCTCATTGAAGTTCACAAAATGGTAATTTTTGTAAATCCATCATTCTTTTCACATTCATTCACTGACAGCTGTCTGTAAATAATAGATTTCCCTTCTCTTTCACTTCTGTTTTTCCTTCCTTTCTTATTTTTTATTTAATTTTTTGTTTTTTTGTTAATCCTCACCTGAGGATATTTTCCCCCATTGATTTTTAGAGATTGGATGGAAGGGAGAGAGAAACATTGATGTGAGAGAGATACATCGAGTGGTTGTCTCCCGCATGCTCCCCTACTGGGGCCTGGATTGAACTTGCAACCCAGGTATGTGCCCTTAACTGGGAATTGAACCTGTGAAACTTTGGTGCAGGCTGACTCTCTAACCACCGGGAAACACTGGCCACGGCCTGTTTTTCTTTTTGCTGAGTATTATTACAGGTTCGTGGATTCCCTTTATATTCAACTAGTGATCTGTTGCATGGATTTGTGCACATTGAAAGGAAATTAATTAGAAGGTGGCCAGTGGGGCAGGACTGGGCCAGATGGGCTGGACATGCTCTGGAGCCAACCTCCCGCGGTCCCTCCCTGGAGTCTGTGGAGTGAGCGGGGGTTCCTCCGGCAGGTGAGGTCCCTCAGCCTGGCCTGTGGAGATCAGGCCGAAACCAGCTCTGCGACATCCACCAAGGGGCCCGGAGTGTGAGAGGGCACTCTGCAAAGTTGCTATCATATAGGGTGTGGAACACAAACACAAGTGTGCAGTAAACCAGATTCGAGGCCGACAGTGCCCCAGCAACAACATAACCCACAGCCAAAGGTGGAATTGCATGGCCCCACGAGGAATCGGGCTTCCTCCTCTCTGGTTTTGGGGTACATCACCCGAGAACTGCTGCTGCCAAGTCACTGCAGCTCAGTAGCTCCTGCATTGAGCATCTACCCCCTGGTGGTCCATGTGTATCATAGCAACCAGTTGGATACTTAGCATATTAGCCATATATATATATATATATATATATATATATATACACACACACACACACACACACACACACACACACACATATCCTATATAATAAAGAGGTAATATGCAAATTGACCATCACTCCAACACACAAGATGGCCACCCCCATGTGGACACAAGATGGCCGTCACAAGATGGCCAGCAGGGGAGGGCAGTTGTGGGTGACCAGGCCAGCAGGAGAGGGCAGTTGGGGGCACCAGGCCTGCAGGAGAGGGCAGTTGTGGGCAACCAGGCCTGCAGGGGAGGGCAGTTAGGATGACCAGGCCGGCATGGGAGGGCAGTTAGGGGCAATCTGGTCAGCAAGGGAGCAGTTAGGCATTGATCAGGCTGGCAAGCAGAAGCGGTTAGGGGCAATCAAGCAGGCAGGCAGGCGAGCGGTTGGGAGCCAGCAGTCCTGGATTGTGAGAGGGATGTCCAACTGCCCATATAGGCCCGATCCCACCAGGCAGTCGGACATCCCTTGAGGGGTCCCAGATTGGAGAGTGTGCAGGTTGGCTGAGGGATACCGCCCTCCCCCATGCATGAATTTCATGCACCGGGCCTCTAGTGTGTATGTATATATATATATATATATATATATATATATATATATATATATATGTGTGTGTGTGTGTGTGTGTGTGTGTATTTTTTTTTGTGTGTGTGTATTATATTAAGTGCCTTACTGTCATTTTTTTTCCTTTTAATCCTCACCTGAGGATATTTTTCCATTGATTTTTAGAAAGAGTGGAAGAGAGAGGGAAAGACAGACAGAAATATCCATGTGAGAGAAATACATTAATTGGTTGTCTCTTGCAGGAGCCCTGACCAGGGTCTGAGCTGGGGAGGAGCCTGCAAACGAGGTACATGCCCTTGACTGGAATTGAACCCAGTACCGTTCGGTCTGCAGGCCAACACTCTATCCACTGAGCCAAACTGGCTAGGGCTACTGTCATTTTTTAAATGTTCAAATTGTCCCAGATTCAGCCATTTTGTGGCTCCTGTGTCCTTTTGACATGTTCCCATTATTATTTGAGCAGTTCCTTACTTTCAGGCACAAGATATTCCTGACTCACTTTGAACATTGCTATTCCTAGTCATTTTAAAATATATATATTTTATTGATTTTTTTACAGAGAGGAAGAGAAAGGGATAGAGTAAGAAACATCGATGAGAGAGAAACATCGATCAGCTGCCTCTTGCACACCCCCTACTGGGGATGTGCCCGCAACCAAGGTACATGCCCTTGACCGGAATCGAACCTGGGACCCTTGAGTCCGCAGGCTGACGCTCTATCCACTGAGCCAAACCGGTTTCGGCCCTAGTCATTTTTCAAGGAGACTTGGATCCTTTTAGTAGGAAATGTTATTTAGAAACCTAGATAAACATGGCTTTGCTGAGGAATAAGTTTAATGTAGTAGAAAGACTGAGGACAGATTCTGGAGGGTCTTAAAGGTCAGACCAGATAGTTTTGTTTTACTCTCTTGGCTTTAGGAAGTCAATTATTAGAAGCCAAGAACAGGAAAGTGACAATGTGCAAGATACCATGGAGAGGAAAGAGAGGGAGGCAAGGGGACAAATTGGAAGGACATTGCTCACCTGATATATTTGCACGTATTGAAAGGAGACATATTAAATTTGGGGATAGAGTGAGTAAGTATAGGTACATTGAAAACAAGTGAAAATAGACTGAAACAAACCAGGGAAAACAAAATAAGAAAGGAAATGTAATCAGTTCACTATGTGGATTGCAATATAATTATTTTGGGAATATTTTTATATATGTATGTAATGTTTCTGGGGAAAGAAGGCTATGTCCTCATCTTCCAATGAAGAAAGTCAGCAGCTAATATTAAAACTGAAAAATTAAATAGCATTACATACATTAGTTAGAAACATAGAGGTAAATACCAGAGGAAACAGCTTAAAAACTTCAAAATGGCCCTAACTGGTTTGGCTCAGTGGAAAGAGCATCGGCCTGAGGACTGAAAGGTTCCAGGTTCGACTCCGGTCAAGGGCATGTACCTTGGTTACGGGCACATCCCCAGTAGGAGGTATGCAGGAGGCAGCTGATCGATGTTTCTCGCTCATTGATGTTTCTAACTCTCTATCCCTCTCTGTAAAAAAATCAATAAAATATATTTAAAACAACAAAAAAACCTTTAAAATGGCTGCCCAGGGGAGCAGGAAATAGATGGCGATAGTGCTGCCGGGCTTCTTTTTGTAGAAATATTTGGTTTTGTGTGTGTTTTTTAACTGTTTATGTTTCCTTTTAGATTTTTTAAAAAATGTTTTTATTGATTTTTTTATAGAGAGAGGAAGGGAGAGGGATAGAGAGATAGAAACATCATTGATCCACTGCCTCCTGCACACACCCCCACAGGGAATGGAGCCCGCATCCCAGGCATGTGCTCTGACCAGGAATCGAACCTGGGATCTCGTTTCATGGGTCGATGTTCAACCACTAAGCCACACCAGCTAGGTGCACCCTAAGGGTTTTAAGGGTGGAGATTTTGGGTGAGGTCCCAGGGGAGGATTTAATAGAATATTCAGCAGTATTCCTGGTGTGTCCTTTCAGGATTGTGGTCTCCTCTGATTGACTGGCCAGCACCCAGGGCAAAGGTCACACTATTCAATCCAGCTGGTCCTGAGGCTGGTTTTGTTGCTTATCTGGATCTGGAGCTGAAATACAACTGAGGCAAACCCATGATCAGCAATATGCGAGGAGAGGAAAAGTCACCCTGAGGGTGAGGTCCCACCTACAATTGATTGTCCCTGGCTAGGTACCTGGGGCTTTCCACCCTGCTGACCGTGGTACCTGGCCCATTGTCTTTGCTCTGCTCTTGTCTGTCTAACTGTGTACAATAGTTTTAGCCCCTGTTTTGCATTCCACAGTCTCAGTTACCCAAGATCAATCATGGCCTGAAAATATTAAATGAAAAATTCCAGAAGCAAATAAAAGCGTTTTAAATTGCACGCCTTTTCAGAAATTGCTCTGTTTTGCTCAGGACATGAATCATCCCTTTGTTCATGGTATCCACATGGTACAAGCTTCTTACTTGTCAGTCACTTAGTAGCCCTCTCAGTTACTGGCGAAGTGGCTGTGTTCAAGTAACCTTTATTTTACTTAACAATAGCCCCAAAGCACAAGAGTAGTATGCAGGCAATTCATATATACCAAAGAGAAGCCGTTAAAGTGTTTCCTTTAAGTGAAAAGGTATGTATAGGAGGGAAAAGTGTAGGATGTGTAAACAAAAACTTTCCTGGCTGAAATCCTTTCTAAAAGAAAGGGTTTATTGAGCCAAATGCTAGCCAGAAGGACCAGGTCCTGGAGCATGAATTCTAGACCACCAGCAGCAGGGCTAGATGAAGACAACATATTCGAAATCCTTGGGTTTAAGGGGTCTTCTAAGTAAACAGTTTGGCAAAGAAAGATGTAAGTTGTTTTGAAAGAATTTACATTGGCTATAAAGGGGGTAATAGAAGGTGATGTGGGGCTAGTTGAGAGTCTAGACCTGTAAGGAAGAAGCATTTGCTCCTTTGGATTGGTTGTGGGCAACTGTGGGGGACATTCAAGTGTAAACAAATGGATTTACCTGGTAGTCATACTCAGCTATTCTCTTTATTTTTTTATTTTTTTTTTTTTAAATATATTTTATTGATTTTTTTTCAGAGAGGAAGGGAGAGGGATAAAGAGCTAGAAACATCGATGAGAGAGAATCATCGACCAGCTGCCTCCTGCATACCCCCTACCAGGGATGTGCCCGCAGCCAATGTACATGCCCTTGACCGGAATCGAACCTGGGACCTTTCAGTCCGCAGGCCGACGCTCTATCCATTGAGCCAGACCGGTTTCGGCCAGCTATTCTCTTTAGATAATCCAGTGGAAATAGCCCCTTGAAAGTTAATTCAAAGTTTTAGCATACATTCAGGAATGCAAGTAGTCTTTTGTTGGTCTTGTCCTTCAGCTGTTAACTGTTTAACCTCTGTCTCCTCCTTCCACCCTCAGGTCTGCTGTAATTTAATTTAGCACTTCTCAGAATTTTTTCTTTGTCATATATAAAGGTTCGGCACTATCTATGGTTTCAGGCATCCACTGGGGGTCTTGGGATTTTTCCCTGAGTATAAGGGTGGTGACTACTGTATCTGGTTTACCCTGTAGCTGTAGAGCTCAAGAGAGGTCAAGGCTGACCCTTCGAGGTTGTGAGGAAGGTGGAGCCATTAATAGAAATAAAAAAACACCCAGACGTGGCTGGTGTGGCTCAGTTGGTTGAGTTTTGTCCCATGTACCGAAAGGTCCCCGGTTCAATTCCCTGTTAGGGCACATACCCAGTTTGCGGGTTCGGAGTATGTGTGTGGGGCAACCGATCGATCCTTCTCACATTGATGTTTCTCTCTCTCTCAAATCAATAAAAACATTTAAATACATTAATAAAGTAAAATAAAAATGCCCAGAGAAAGCCAATGATGGAGGACAGGGAAATAATAAACTATGGTTTTGGCTCTGGCCAAATAGCTCAGTTGGTTAGAATGTCATCCGAATAAATCAAGGTTGCAGGTTCCTTCCTGGGTCAGGGCACATATAAAGAATCAAACAATGGCCCAGCTGGTGTGGCTAGGTGGATGAGCTTCCACCTATGAACCAGGAAGTCACAGTTTGATTCCCAGTCAGGGCACATGCCGGGTTGTGGGTTTGATCCCCAGTAGGGTGTGTGCAGGAGGCAATGATTCTCATCATTGATGTTTCTATCTTTCTCTCCCTTTCCCTTCCTCTCTGAAATCAATAAAAGACATATTGGGAAAAACAAGAATCAACCAATGAATGCATAAATAAGTGGAACAACAAATCAATGTTTGTCTCTCTCTTCCTCTCTCTCTCCCCCCTTCCTCTCTTCCAAATCAATAAATTTTTTTAAAAAGCCCTAGTCGGTTTGGCTCAGTGGATAGAGTGTTGGCCTGTGGACTGAAGAGTCCCAGGTTCGATCCCTGTCAAGGACACATGCCTGGGTTGCGAGCTCAGTCCAACGTGCAGGAGGCAGCCAATCAATGATTCCGTCTTGACACTGATGTTTCTATCTCTCCCTCTCCTTTCCTCTCTTAAATAAAAAAATATATATTTTTAAAAAAATTGAACTGTGTTTTTGGGCTGTGTTGAGTTTGAGGAACCAACAGAATGGCCAGGAGAAGACCAGCCAGAAGATGGAAATGTTCAAGCAAGGGTTTATGATTACATCAGTGAAGCATCGATGTGTGGCAGAGCACAGCTCCCTATGACACAGACCACAAAAACAGACCCTGCTCATTGAGCTCCTGTCACAAAACTACCCAGTGGAGATCTGCATGGGGAAATGTGCTATACATCTGCAGACAGTGTTATTCCTGCAGCTAAGCAGTCACAGTTTTCTTTGAGCAGTAGACGCTCTGGTATAGAGTCCTGGAAACAACACATTTTAATCTCTGCCCTTTATTATTATTTATTTAAATGCTGGGAGAGAAAAACACATTGAACAACAAATTTTGCTAAATTTATGAATAATAAAACCTTGAGAATTCAGTGAAAGCCTATGGGGGGCTGGAACAATTGGGAAAAGGCATTGGGAAGAAAATGTGGGATTTGGATGCACAGAGGAGATAGAAATATACTTCTGGCAGTGGGGAATTCTGGGAAATAGGAGAAAGTTGTGTACTAGAGGCCTTGCTGAGAGTTAGGCACTGGAAGACTGGATAGGAAGAGTCAACTCAAGGATTTTGTCAGCAACAAGAGTCAATGAGTGGAAGCAAGAGCATACAATGGAGTAAAGACAATCTTCAATAAATGGTGTTAGGAAAATTGGACAGAAACATGCAAAAAAATGAAACTAGACCACAAACTTACACCATACACAAGAATACACTAAAAATGGATAAAAGACTTAAATGTAAGTTGCAAACCATAAAAATCCTACAAGAAAACAGGCAGTAAAATCTCAAACATCTCATGCAGCACTATTTTCACTGATACATCTCCTAGGGCAAGAGAAACAAAGGAAAAAATAAACAAATGGGACTACATCAAACTAAAAGGCTTCTGCACAGCGGGGGGAGGGGGGAGGGAGGGAAAACACACCAACAAAATGAAAAGGGAACCTATTGTATGGGAGAACATATTTGCCAATGATATATCTGATAAGGTGTTAGAACTCCAAAATATACGAAGAACTCATACAACTCAATACCAGGAAGACAAGCAATCCAGTTAAAAAATGGGCAAAGGACCTGAAATACACACTTCTCTAAAGAGGACATACAGATGGCCAATAGGCATATGAAAAAATGCTCAACCTTACTAATCATCAGAGATATGCAAATTAAAACTATAATGAGGTATCACCTCACACCTATCAGAATGGCTACCATCAACAAACCAACAAACAAGTGCTGGCAAAGATGTGAAGAAAAGGGAATCCTAGTACACTGCTGGTAGGAATAGAGACTGGTGCAGCCACTGTGGAAAATAGTATGGAGTTTCCTAAAAAAAATTTAGCCCTAGTTGGTTTGGCTCAGTGGATAGAGCGTCGGCCTATGGACTGAAGGTCCCAGGTTCGATTCTGGTCAAGGGCACATACCCAGATTGTAGGCTCGATCCCCAGCAGGAGGCAGCCAATCAATGATTCTCTCTCATCATTGACGTTTCTATCTTTCCCTTCCTCTCTGAAATCAATAACAAATTATATTAAAATTTTTTTAATGGAACTGCCGTTTGACCCAGTGATCCCACTTCTTGGAATATATCCTAAGAAACCTGTAACACCAATCAGAAATCAGAAAGAATATATGCATCCCTATGTTCATAGCAGCATTATTTACAATAGCTAAGATCTGGAAACAGTCCAAGTGCCCATCAGTAGATAAGTGGATAAAAAAGCTGTGGTACATTTACACAATGGAATAATACTCGTCTGTAAAAAAGGAGCTCATGCCCAACCAGTGTGGCTCAGTGGTTGAACGTTGAACGTTGACCGATGAACCAGGATGTCACAGTTTGATTCTTGGTCAGAGCACATGCCCACATGCCTGGGTTCAATCCTCAATAGGGAGTGTGCAGGAGGCAACTGATCAGTGATTCTCTCTCATCATTGATGTTTCTATCTCTCCCTCTCCTTTCCTCTCTGAAATAAAAATATATTTTAAAAATTAAAAAAAAAGGAGCTCATACCCTTTGTGACAGCATGGATGGACCTGGAGATTATTATGCTAAGCGAAATAAGCCAGTTAAAGACAAATATCACATGATCTCACTTATATATGTGGAATCTAATGAAGAAAATAAACTGACCAACAAAATAGGTGCAGAGACACAGATGCACGGAACAGACTGACAGAACTCAGAGGGGATGGGGTGGAGGGGCCAGGAAGAGATTAACTAAAGAACACAAATGCATATAGGTATAGCCTATGGGCACAGACAATAGGGGTGGGGCAGGGGCTGGGTGGAAGACAGCAAAGGAGGGGAAAATGGGGAACATCTGTAATATTGTCAACAACAAAATAAAAAAAAGTCAATGAGGCCCTGGCAGGGTGGCTCAGCTGGTTAGAATGTTGTCTGGATATGCCAAAGTTGCAGTTTGATCCCTGTTCAGGGCACATACAAGAATCAACTAATGAAAGCATAAATAAGTGGAAATCCATGTTTGTCTCTCTTTCAAATCAATCTATTAAAAGAGTCAATGAAAGTATTAGAACAGAATACTTAGTCTCTCCCTTTTTATTTATTGTTTTGTTAATCCTCACTAGAAGATAACTTTTCCATTGTTTTTCTGAGTGGAAGGGAGGAAAATGGGGAGGGGGAGAGAGAAACATCAGTGTGAGAGAGACACAGCCATTGGTTGCCTCCCAGATATGCCCTGAGTGGGGAGGGGAGGAGGAGGGAGTGAACTGCAACCCAGGTACATGCCCTTGACCAGGAATTGAACCCCCAATCCTTTGGTGCACAAGCCCACACTCTAACCACTGAGCACCATGAGCTAGGGCTCTCCTGTATATATATATGTATATATATATATAGACAAATATGCAAATTGACCGCACCTTCGCTACACCTAAACCACGCCCACCAGCCAAGCCACGCCCACCAACCAATCAGGACGAGTATGCAAATTACCCCAACAAAGATGGCGGCTAATTTGCATATCAAGACAGCGTCGAAAGAAGCCAGGGGTGAAGGGAAACGCAGGCGGGCTGGAGGAGAAGGTGAGGCGGGCGACAAGGGAGGAACGGAGGCGGGGTAAAGTGCAGCAGGAAATCCTATTGCAGGATTTTTCCTGCAATGGGAACGCTAGTATATATATATATATATATATATATATATATATATATATATACACACACACACACACACACACACACACACACACAGTCCTCGGGTTACGTCGGACTTGAAGTACGTTGTTTCGTGGTTACGTCACCATCTCTCATTTATTTATAAAAAAAAAAGTTCTGTCATTTCGACGTATATGTGCTTTATGTTTTTTATTATTTATTTACCACAAGTAAAGGTCAGGAATTGTTATCTTTCTTTTAAATTTTTTTTACTGTTTCACTTCATTACTGCTGTTTATGTGCTCCATGGGAGTCACGTAGGTGCTTATGTAGGTGGGTTCCAGCGAAAACTGCGTTATGTGTTATGTCGTGCTGTAGGAACAAATCTCCAACGTAACCTGAGGACCTACTGTTGTGTGTGTGTGTGTGTATATATATATATATATATATATATATATATATATATAGCTATACTAATAAAAGGGTAATATGCTAATTAGACTGGGAGACCTTCCTGGATGTCCTTCCGGACAAAGCTATGGTAGCGGGGCCTAGGCAGAGGTGGTTAGGGGTGATCAGGCCAGGAGGGAAGGGCAGTTGTGGGTGGTCAAGCCAGTGGGGGGGGGCAGTTGGGGGCAAGCAGGCCGGCAGTGGGGGGCAGTTGGGGGTGATCAGGCCGGCAGCCAGAGTAGTTAGGGGCAATCAGGCAGGCAAGCTGTTAGGAGCCAGTGGTCCCGGATTGTGAGAGGGAAGTCTTGTGGGATCGGGCCTAAACCGGCAGTTGGACATCCTTCAAGGGTCCCAGATTGGAGAGGGTGCAAGCTGGGCTGAGGGTCACGCCCCTCGCGCCCCCCCCCCCCCCCCCCCGCACGATTTTTGTGCACTGGGCCACTAGTGTGTGTATGTGTGTGTGTGTGTGTGTGTGTGTGTGTAAATTGATTTCTGAGAGGAAGGGAGAGAGAGCTGTCACCTGCATGTCCCCCACTGGAGAACAATCCCACAACCCTGGCATGTGCCCTTGACTGGAATCAAACCCGGGTCCCTTTAGTCTGCAGGCTGAGGCTCTATCCACTAAGCCAAATGGGCATGGGCTCCCTTTTTTTGACATCTTCAGTACAAATGTTAAAATATTGTGTTAATCAGTTCCATTGTTTATAAATTTGAGACATAGAAATAGAGGACATACACCAAGCAAGGGTCATATTAAAGTTTTTTTTTTTTAAATATTGTAAACGAATACGTAATCACTATAGAAAACAAAAAAGAAAACCAACCATAATTCCACCTCTCCAAGATAAGCACTGTTCTTTATTTGGGGAGGCCCTTATTAACTCATTTTGGGGCTCTAGCTGATAACCCATCCTCACAAAACTACATCTCTAGCTTCAAAAATTCCAACTGTGTTCTGGATGGCTCTCCAGTGAGCTCATTATTGAGCCTCCCATTCTAGAGCTCTACCAACACCAGGGCTGGATTCCACCCATATTGGGCCCAGGTGCTGAAATGATTATGGTGCCCATTCTTGTGGACAATTAGATGCTGTTTTTGAAATATAACAATTTTCCAAATATTTGTTAATTTTTGTTTTGTTTTTCTTAATGTTTCTGGAGTATTTACTCTGTGTGTAGTCAGCTCTTAGCTATCTAGTCCTTCAAATGTCTATCCCATTAGTCATCTAGTCTGTGCCTCTCAAATCTGCCTGCCTGTCTCCACTGATCTTGTTACATTTGAGGCCCTTGGTATCACTGCCACAAACAACTGCAGTTCTCTTCTAAGTGGTCACTCCAACCATCACATGCTGTGGCCAAGGGGATCACGTCTTTTGCCACTTCTATCTCTTGGTATTTTTTGCCTCAAAACCCCTATGTTTTAGGCACATGTCCTGAATTTACCAAGTCTGCCCTGCTGCTCCCTCTGCCTACAATGTTTGTCTCATTTCTCGGTCTAGTCAAGTGCAACTTACCTTTTTACAATCAACTCAAATACTGTATCCCCTGAGAAGAAAACTAATCCTCTTACAAGAAATGGCTACTCAAGGAAGATGACCTACCTTTTCTGCTCGGTGATCAGAGAAGGCTTCATAGAAGTGGCTTCTGGTCTGATCTAGAACTTACCACCTTTAACTGGGGGTATTCTTCTCACCTCAAGGTGAAAAAAAAAGAATAAATCTGGTATTGGCATGCTGCATTCACAGACACCCAGCAGTCTATCCCTGTTGAAAAGGCTGCAAAGGATGTTCTGGGGCCACTGAAGATCTTTGAACCAAGGGAGACAATTTAATAGGGAGAATATTATAGTCAGTGTGTTTCTGATTGCATTGAATACACAAGCAGACTTGGGACTATGTGGGTATAGTCTGCATGGAGAAGCAGCTTAAATGTCATTTCCAGGCAGTTATTGCTGTCTTCTTACTTTGACCAGCACTCATCACATAGAACAATTATTTATCTCTTATTTTTTTCAGGGGAGTCTAATACAGGGCCCTGAACATTATAGGTGCTAGTAATTATGATTTGAAGGAATGGATGTCTCTTTAATAAGTATGTCCTTTAGTACATTTTTCCGAGAGATTCCATGTTATCCTTTCCAGCAAGCCCCTGGAAAGTAGCACCATACCAATATCCAGATCTCAACCACACTCTCATCCAGCAGTAAACTTTGGGGTGAGCAAGGCTGGGGCTCAAGTTGTCCTTCAGTAGAACCTTTACTAGGACAAGGTCTTGGGGTTACTTCCCGCCAAACCCTCCTCCCATCCGCTCCACGCGCGCATCTCCGGGCGTGGCCGAGCGCGGCGCCTTTAAGAAGGGGGCGGAGCACAAGTGGAAAGACAAAGCCCCTGGTCGCGCGCTCCCCTTCCCCCCTCCAGCGCACCACACGGACAGTGATGCCCGGATGTCGGTGTCGCCGTCAGTGTCACAGATGGCGTAGTGTGTGTACGTGTTAGGGGGCTCCTCTTGTCTCACCTCCTTGAATTTCCGACTTTTCGGTTCAACGCTACCTCCCACTTTTCAACTCCACTGCTAGAGGCCTGCACGCCAGTCACCGGTGCTTACATAACGTGACCTTTCACCTCTTCATACTGCCCTCTAGTGCGTTGCAACCCAACTACGCAGTCGGGGAAGGGGGCTGGACCCAAGCGCAGAGCGGCAGTTCCTCTGAGCCAATAGACTGTGAGCGCTGGCTAGCTCTCCGCCTATTGGAGCATTCGCCACCGGCGCCACAGGAGAGCAAGTTAGTGTGTGTCTTGGCCGGCGGGGGGGTGGGGAGGAGGGGAATCTCCCGCCATTTTTCAATAATTTCCTCCTGTGCAGCTAAGGAGTCGTGACTGCCGAACGCGGGGACCAGTAGCGAAGGTTGGCTGGAGGCTGCCAGCCTGCGCAGCGGTGTGCGTGGGAATTCTGCGTCCTTGCGTCCCGTTCCTTGGCCCTCGCGCGGCCGCGCCACCAGCGAGGGAGCTGATTTCTCGCCGCCCTCTCACCCCTCCCCTCCCCCACACTACTCCCGGGAGCCTGGCGCTCGCTCCGGGCCGCGGGGCCTAGTGTTGCTCCGCGAGCTCGCGGAGCACCCGCTGTCTCCGCTGCTGCTGCTGCTGCTGCTGCTGCTGCTGCTGTCGCCGCCGTCACCGCCGCGATGGCGCCGCTCCTGGGCCGCAAGCCCTTCCCGCTGGTGAAGCCGCTTCCCGGCGAAGAGCCGCTCTTCACTATCGCGCACACTCAGGAGGCCTTCCGCACCCGGGAGTATCCTTTTCTAGCCGCGCCGGCCTGGCCGCCCGCGGGGTGGGCAGGGGGCTCCTCGGGCCCGGGGCCCTGCAGCCCCGCGCGGGTGGCAGCTGTCAGCGTGCGGATGCCCGCGGGCCTACACCGTGAGTCCGAGCCCGCGGTTCTGGGCGGGGAAGCGGGCGGCGGGGGTGAGGACCGGCGCCGTACCGGGCGCTACAGAGCCCCGCGCCCTCCATTCCCCGGCACCGCACTTTGTCCCCGGGCCTCGCAGTCGAGGAGCGACCCCCACCACCACACCCCCTCGGGTTGGCTTTAGATCCATGGACCGCAGGGAGCGGGATTTCCTTTGCCTTTTTTTTTTTTTTTAAATTAAACCTTCGAGTGAAGTTTTTAAAATGGTACCCATGTGGCCTCGTGATCCGGCTTGTACAAGTCTCGACTGCGTTTTACCCCGATCTCTGCGGGGGCACTTGTGTTTTTCTCCTAGTGGACTTGAGGTGACAGAATAGTGAGGCACAAAACCAAGAATAAAGTTCCAGACTTAGAGGGAAAGTTACTTTGGAGGAGCTGATGTCTGTCCCTACGCATGCACAGGTTTGGAATTTTGACGATTTAGAAGGTTGGTGATTTTAAGTAAAATTAAAAAATAGATACCAAGACATCCTTAGAGTTTTTATGTTGTAACTTAAGGTCACGAGGCTGATGTTTTATATACTAAGCATCCTCTCTAATCATTGTCTTCTTGAACAGGCCTAGTTTCTTGGTTAAAAGTTGTACAACTTTTATTACTTTTTAATGGATACCAGTTGAGTCCTATTGACGCTTTTGTGTAAAAAAAGATTTTTGAATCCATCTTTAATGTAGAGAAAGCTTCAAGAAGGCTAATGTATTTAGTTTCGTCAGCCCCTTTACCTTTGGTAGGACTTGATTTCTTGTAGTTTCTGCTTGCTTTTGTACAGAGGAGGAAGTGCCCAGGTGAGGGATATCATTTGATTTCATTTCTTTTTGTTCACCCCTTTCATGTACTTAAAAAAAAATCTTCACCTGAGGATATGTTTTTATTGATTTGAGAGAGAAAGAGAGAGAGAAACATTGCCTCCTGTATGAGTCTGTAGGTACTAGGGATCAACTGCAACCTAGGTATGTGTCTTGACCTGGATAGGAACCCCGAAACCTTTTGGTGTTCCAGGGGAACACTCCAACTAACTGAGCCAGCTGGCCAGCGCTAATGTAATCATTTATAGGATAATTTCATTCTTGTTCGATTGCAGTTTGTGACTATTGGGTGTTTACATATAAAGAAACCTGGAAAGTGAGTCCATGCTGTGTAGGAAGGCTCTTAAAATATAACCATAGCATCTTAGAGCTGAATGGGTCTGGGAGATGTTCAGGCTCTCCTGCCTGCTTTGCCAGGTGGTCCCAGAGAGTTGAGATTGACACACACTGTAAAGGATGAGAGTCAGGAGTAGAATCCACTGCTTTTCTTACGTCATCCCTGTACCTAAATTAAAACCATGGAATGCTACTCCTTTTAATGATGTTAGTCCACTTTTGTGTCAGTTTGTGGTATAAGATGAGGTCCATTTAAGGGAGGGGTGGGGAACCTAATCTGGTTCTTTTTCTTGTTCTGTTAGGACTTTCAGAATATTATTCTAAGGTTGCACTACTTTAAAAAAAAAAACAACATTCCAAACATTGATAGAGTGAAAAATTACTTGTGGGAATCAGCCATATCCTTTTCAAATGCCATTCAAATGTCATCTTTTGAGCAGTTGATTCCTCACACTAACATATTATCAGATGTTAATTTTTCAGGTATGATTCTAAAGGAGTATAAGAAACATGATAGAGAAGAGACAAACGCTAAATCTTTTAAGTACTGAGCCATGTAAAAGTGGCCGTAGCTAGCTAATTTAGAACTGGCAGCACAGGCTTTTTCATATAATTTACTAAAATCTTTGAAATATAATGATATATATGAAGCGTTCCTCTTAATGATGACAGTTAAACTGAAGCCTGAAACTTGTAAAGTGGCATGTGTTTAATAAAAAATTCCCATACCAGTATTTGTAGAACCCTTTTAACCAAGGAATTCATAAATTGTGTTACATATTGGGGGTATATTGCCCACTTGGGAGTGTCTACAAGTGGAAGCACTTTAGGAGGTTTTTTTTAAACTATTGTATTTTGTGTTTATCAGGTTGGCATATTTTTTTATCAGGCTATTAGGGATTTCATAGAGGAGAACAGGTACGTGGTTGGGTTTCAGCTGCATTTGAAATACTGTTATTTCCAGTTCTATATATATATATATACATACACACACACACACACACACATATATACATATATATGTATATGTGTGTGTGTGTGTGTATATATATATATATATATATATATATTTTTTATTTCTTTATTTTTATTGATTTTTTTACAGAGAGGAAGGGAGAGGGATAGTGAGTTAGAAATATCCATGAGAGAGAAACATCGATCACCTGCCTCCTGCACACCCCCTACTGGGGATGTGCCCACAACCAAGGTACATGCCCTTGACTGGAATCGAACCTGGGACCCTTCAGTCCTCAGGCTGACGCTCTATCCACTTAGCCAAACTGGTTAGGGGTTAATTTATATTTATAATTATGTTTTTAATAGGATTTGAGTGGTTTTCTTCTAAGTACTACCTTTTGATTGCATGTATATTTTATAACAAATTTATGTGATGTTTTATTGACTTAAAGCTCTGAGTGTTGTTATGTTCTTAAAAGCATTATTATACATCATCATTAAATTTACAGTAGTAGTTGTGAATGATGCACACACTTAATAACTGGGTGTTATATATTGATTGTTTTTTTGTACAGTGTCTTTGAATCTGTGCTACATTAACTTCCCTACTGTAGTACTTCAGGCAGGACAGTAGATCTTAGTTGGGAAAATTCACTTTATCAGAATACTATTAGTTAATTTACTTATTGATTTTAAAGAGAGGGAGAGAGATATTGATTTGTTGCTCCACCCATTCATGCACTCATTGCTTGATTTGAAAAAATATATATATTTTTGAAATCTTTATTGTTCAGATTATTACAGTTCCTCATTTTTCCCCCCATAGCTCCCCTCTACCTGGTTCCCACCCCACCCCATGCCCTTACCCCCCACACCCCCGCCACTGTCCTCATCCATAGGTGTATGATTTTTGTCCAGTCTCTTCCTGCACCCCCCACACCGCTTTCCCCCCGAGGATTGTCAGTCCACTCCCTTTCTATGCCCTTGATTCTATTATATTCACCAGTTTATTCTGTTCATCAGATTTTTTATTCACCTGATTTTTATTTTTATTTATTTTTTATTTTTTAATTTCTTTATTGATTAAGGTATCACATATTTGTCCTCGTCCCCCCATTCCCATCCCACACCCCTCCCCACACATGCCCCCACCCCCCTGTTGTCCTTAACCGCTGGTTGGGCTCATATGTCTGCACACAAGTCCTTTGGTTGATCTCCCCCTTTACCCCCCCCCTTCCCTCCCCCCCCCCCCCCCCCAGGCCCAACAGTCTGATCCATGCCTCCTTGTTTCTGGGTCTGTTCTTGTTCATCAGTCTATGTTGTTCATTATTTCCCCTAGATGAGTGAGGTCATGTGCTATTAGAAATACACTTATAAGAACCAAAAATGAGACAAGCAATAATGGTTATGGTGACAGGCAAATAAATAAGTGTGTAGTGAGTTTCTTTCTGGGCCAACAGTTCTTTTGAGACCCAATTTCAATGTCCAACAGTTCCTTATGTGTACATGTCAGCACTGACATTTCAGTTCTGGATGGTGGACAAATGGTGGTAATGCAGGTCCGACTCTGTCTGGTTTGGTCCTGGGCAATCTGCAGTGATGCACAGCTGCTAACTGCTAGTATGGGAAGGCCACATCAGCGTCTTCCGTCTCTGGACTGCTTCTCTTCTGTCTTCATGCTGGAGTAGTCCTGTCAATTCCTCTCTTGCTGGAATCCTCATGGTCTCGGAGTTGTTTTCTGAAAATATACAAACATATTCTCGACCAAAAGTTAATAAAGGAATATTTTCTATAAATTTGACTGGGGATCCTTTTTCAATTTTTGCCCAAATGATTTTCCTCTGGCTTGTTTTGTCACCTTGTGTGTTTTTCATGGGTGTCTTGCTTTTAGCCTTACAATTAATTTTCTAGATGTAATTTACTTACAGGATATTTTTCCTTACATGATATTCCTCTACTATCCCCTCCTTTTTTGATTTAAATGTTAGGAGGCTTTTGTATTCACCTGATTTTTAGATTCACTTGTTGATAGATATGTATTTGTTGTCCATAATTTTTATCTTTACCTTTTTCTTCTTCTTCCTCTTCTTAAAGAATACCTTTCAGCATTTCATATAATACTGGTTTGGCGGTGATGAACTCCTTTAGCTTTTTCTTATCTGTGAAGCTCTTTATCTGACCTTCAATTCTGAATGATAGCTTTGCTGGGTAGAGTAATCTTGGTTGTAGGTTCTTACTATTCACCACTTTGAATATTTCTTGCCACTCCCATCTGGCCTGCATAGTTTCTGTTGAGAAATCAGCTGATAATCGTATGGGTACTCCCTTGTAGGTAACTGTTTTTCTCTTGCTGCTTTTAATATTCCCTCTTTGTCTTTTGCTCTTGGCATTTTAATTATGATGTGTCTTGGTGTGGTCCTCTTTGGATTCCTCTTGTTTGGGGTTCTCTGTGCTTCCTGGATTTTAAGTCTATTTCTTTCACCAGGTGGGGGAAGTTTTCTGTTATTATTTCTTCAAATAGGTTTTCAGTATCTTGCTCTCTCTCTTCTGGGACCCCCATAATTCTGATGTTGGTACGCTTGAAGTTGTCCCAGAGGCTCCTTACACTATCTTCATATTTTGGGATTCTTTTTTCTTTTCTGGTTGGGTGTTTTTTGCTTCTTTGTATTTCAAATCTTTGACTTGATTCTTGCGATCCTCTAGTCTGCTGTTGGATCTCTGTATATATATATATATTTTTTTTCAGTCAGTGTATGTTTAATTTCTAGTTGGTTCTTTTTCATATCCTCGAGGGTCTCGCTAAATTTATCAGCCTTTTCTAGAAAATTCTTGAAAAACATTATAACTGTGGTTTTGAGCTCTATATCCAGTCGTTTGCTTTCCTCCATTTCTTTCCTTTGTGACCTGTTTCTTTGTCTCTGCATTTTGGCTGCTTCCCTGAGTTGATAGAGTGGCTTTGTGTGCTAGGTGTCCTATAGGGCCCAGTGGCTCAGCCTCCCCAGTTACCTGAGGTGGACACTCTTGGTGCACCCCTTTGTGGGCTGTGTGCACAGTCTTGTTGTAGTTAAGCCTTGATTGTTGTTGGTATCACTGGGAGGAATTGACCTCCAGGCCAATGGGCTGTGAGGATCAGCTGTGTCTATGATGGAAGAAGTTCTGTGCTGGAGACACTCTTATGAGACAAGACTTGCTTCAGTGGGGCTTTGGTGCTCACTGAGTCTACCCCTTGAGTGTGTCCCTTATGGATCTGAGGGGTTGTAATCTGGATGGTCCCACTCTGACGCCTGGTTACGCTGGCTCTTGGATCTCCAAGGAGGTGCTAATTTAGCCTCTGCCTGAGGCCACCCAGCAGGAGCTACGGAGAGATCTTCAGATTCCTCTTCTTTGTTTGGGTTTTGGAGGTGCCCAGATGAGGCCCAGCTGTGAAGCAGTGCAAACTGCTGTGGGGCCTTGGGCCTTCTTTTGGATGTTCTGGGTCTCTCTGACTCAGCTGCAGTTTGTTAGGTACCTTTAGATTTCAAAGGACCAGGCCATTCATATGCAAAAGCCTCTTTGCACAGCTTGGATGGGGCGGAGTCTCAGGGTGGAGCAAACAGCAATGGCTTCCTGTCAGCCCTGCCCTAAGAGGCCCCCGAGTCTCAGTGTCCCTTGGTAATCGCTGCAAGCATCTCTGAGAGAAAGCCGCCCTTGAGAGTTCTGCCCGCTGCCAGATAGTCCAGTTTCTCCCTGTATGAGTCTGGGTCCCCAGTGTCTTGCCCAGAACTGGAGTTCAGAGCAGTCGGGAGCTTGTGTCTGTCTCCCTGTGGATTGAAAAAGCCAGCCCTCCATGTGCGCGCCTCCGTACCTCTGCACTTTACTTCCACAGCTCCTCTGAGTCTCAGTGTGCTTTTCTCTTCCCTTCTAGTTGGAGAATTTCCACTTAGCCAGCCTTCCTGTGGTTCTGGATGATGTCCGTTTTGTCTTTTAGTTGTAGTTTTGAAGTGGTTGTGCGAGGCAGCAAGTTCAGGTGTTTACACATGCCGCCATCTTGGTTTCTCTATATTTTTTTATTGATTTCAGAGAGGAAGGGAGAGGGAGAGAGATAGCAACATCAATGATGAGAGAGAATCATTGATCAATTGCCTCCTACACGCCTCCTATTGGGGATCAAGCCTGCAATCTGGGCATGTGCCCTGACCTGGAATTGAACGCTGAACCACTGAGCCACACCAGCTGGGCTGATTCTTTTTAATTTTCTATTTTTTATTGAATTTATTTGGGTTATATTGGTTAATAAAATTATATAGATTTAAGGTGTGCAATTCTATAATACATCATCTCTATATTGTATTGTGTGTTCACCACCCAAGTCATGTCTTTTTTCATCACCATTTCATTTGATTCTTTATGTGTCCTGATGGGATGGAACCAGCAACCTTGGCTTATGGGGACGATGCTTTATGAACTCAGCTACCCGGCCAGGGTCTATCAGAATCAATTCTTGATGTGATTATTTGACAATAGTATGTTACCTTGACTGTATTTAAGTCAAGGTGGGTTTTAAGGAGGAACTGAAACTATAAGCAGCCTGTTGTAGGTTAATATTTTTGTTGTATTGCTTTAACTATCTTAGTTTCTAAAGCCTAGAAACAGCTGGTTATTCATTTTTTGCTGCATCAATATATGAGAACTTTCAGCTGGTGTAATGAGGAAGGGCTATTAGAATATGGCCAGAATAACTTGCTTGCTTAGAAAACCATGACTAGAGCAGGTTGCGTTTTTTATTTTCAGAGAGAGGGAGGGAGAGAGGGAGAGAAGGCTAGAAACACCTAGGATGAGAGAGAATCCTCCTGCGTGCCCCCTAGTGGGGATTGAGCCCGCAACCTGGGCATGTGCCTTGACTGGGAATCAAACCAGTGACCTCCTGGTTTACAAGTCAACTCTCAACCACTGCGGTATACAAATGGGGCTAGAGCATGTTTCAAGAGTTGGAGTTGTGCCCTGACTGATTTGGCTCAGTGGATAGAGCTGCGGACTGAAGGGTCCCAGGTTCGATTCCAGTCAAGGGCATGTACCTTGGTTGTGGGCACATCCCCAGTGGGGTGTGTGCAGGAGGCAGCTGATCGATATTTCTCTCTTATCGATGTTTCTAACTCTCTATCCCTCTCCCTTCCTCTCTGTAAAAAATCAATAAAATATAATTTTTTAAAAAAGAGTTGGAGTTGCAAGACAGGCTTTTATTGGACAGTGGAATACTGAGCTCTTACATTAACTTTTATAATTTAACTTCTTTAAAGTAACAAGCTATACCACATTAGAGTGATTTATTATTTTTATTAGAGGAAGGGAGGGAGGGAGGGAGAAAGAGACAGAGTCATTTATGGCTTGCCTCCTGAATGCATTCCGGCTTGGGATCCAAAAAACCTGGATTTGTGCCCCGATTGGGAATTGAACCTACCACCTTTTGGTGTATGGGACAGTGCTCCAACCAACTGAGCCACACTGGCCAGGGCTAGAGTTATTTTTATTTTTTAGTTAATCCTCACTGAGGACGTTTTTCTATTGACTTATTTTTTAAATACCCTTTTTAAAAGAAGATATTTTTATTGATTTCAGAGAGGAAGGAAAAGGGAGAGAGAGAGAGAGATAGAAGCATCCATGATGAGAATCACTGATCGGCTGCCTCCCGCAAGTTCCCCACGGGATTGAGCCCACAACCCAGGCATGTGCCCTTGACTGGAATTGAACCTGGGACCCTTGAGTTCGCAGGCCGACGCTCTATCCACTGAGCCAAACTGGCTAGGCTAAATATCTTTCTTTTATTGATTTCAAGAGGAAAGGAGAGGGAGAGAGAAACATTAATGATGAGAATCACTGATCAGCTGCCTCCTGCCTGCTCCACACCGGGATAGAGCCAGCAACCCGGGCATGTGCCCTGACTGGGAATCGAACCCTGACCTCCACTGAGCCATGCCAGCCAGGCATTCTATTGACTTTTAGATTGAGTGGAAGTGGGGAGGGAGAGAAAGGGAGACATCAATGTGAGAAAGAGACATCTGTTGGTTGCCTCCCACACTGGTGGGTCCAGGGATTGAGCCTGTGACCCTTTGGTGCTTGGGCAGAAACTCTAAAGTCTAACCACTGAGCACCACTGGCTAGAGTTATTTTTAACTTAATGACTAACTGGTCCAAAGAGAAAAAAATAGGATAAAAAGCATATCTTGACTTGGTACTTTGTCATCTCACTTAGAACTCAGGGTTATAGTTGTGCTTATTTAACCTCCATACTTTTCTGGGCCACTTCATTTTAGGCTATCAAGTCCTTCCTTCCTTCCTTCCTTCCTTCCTTCCTTCCTTCCTTCCTTCCTTCCTTCCTTCCTTCTTTCCTTCCTTCCTTCCTTCCTTCCTTCCTTCCTTCCTTCCTTCCTTCCGTCATTCATTCATTCACTTATTCACTCACTCTATTTATTTTAACCCTCACCTGAGGATATTTTCCCCATTGATTTTTATAGAGAATGGAAAGTGGGGGGAGAGAAATACCATGAGAGAGACATATCGACTGGCTGCCTCCCACAAGCACCCCTGCCAGGGCTGGGGAACCTGCAACCAATGTATGTTCTCTTGACCAGGAATTGAACCCAAGACCCTTTGTGGGCTGAGGCTTTAACCACTAAGTCAAACTGCACAGAGTACTTTATTGAGAGAAACAATTCTTACAAGGCGAAAGAACAAAGAAGCAGCATATTGTAGGAAGAGGTATTCCTTGAACTCATGAAAAGTAGATGCATAATGAGATAGTCTAGGACTTGAAAATATCTTATTATTTATAGTTTATACAACCTTTGGAGAACTGCTTTGACATTTTCTCTGCAATTATATGTGCAGCAGTAGCTGGAACATAAAAAACCTCAATTGGCATTTGCTCTGAATGGTTATTTGAGAGTGAATGACTTATTTTGGTAACCTAAAATCTGAAATAGGATTTAGAGGCAGCTGTCTCAATATCCTTCTAGTCAGCCTTTTCTTTCATTCTCATTTTTTTCTCTTGCTTTCTTTAAACAGAGTAATAACCAGAACAAAATTACATAAACTTAAAAATACCCAGTGTTAAGGGGTGTTGTAGGAATTTCAGTTTTAGCCTTTTTAAAAAAATTGATTTTAGAGCCCGGCTGGTGTGGCTCACTGGTTTGACCCATGAACCAGGAAGCTCCAGTTTGATTCCCTGGCAGGGCACATGACCAGGTTGCAGGTGTGATTCCCCAGTAGGGGGTGTGCAGGAGGCAGCCGATCAATGATTCTCACTGATGTTTCTATCTCCCTCTCCCTTCCTCTCTCTGAAATCATTAAGAACATATGTTTAAAAAATTGAGCTAGAGAAAGGGGGAGGACGAGAGAGAAACATCGATTTGTTCCACTTATTTCTGCATTCACTGGTTGATTGTTGTATGTGCCCTGACGATTGAACCCACAACTTTGGGGTATCTGGATGATACTTGAACCAACTTAGTTTTTAAAGTAATCAGAAGAAATGGGTTTAAAAACAAACAAGGCTGAGAAAAAAGGAAGTTAGGGTGAGAAGCACAAAGCACCAGAAAAGAGGATTACCAGTGTGGCCAATTAAAATATTTTGCCTGGGTCAGAAATAAAGATCAGAGGCTGGATTTGTTAATGGCTCTGTTTGCTATTGGCAAGGACTGACTTGAGAAATGTGTAAGTGGCTGCAGTTGGGGACTGAAGAAATGAGGATGATTCCCTCATTTCTGATTAGGGCACTAGGGCCATTCAGTGAGAATGGAAATATCTGTTAAAGTAGCAAGTTTAGGAGGATGAGGTGGGGTAATAAGAATTTAGATTAGAAACAGTTGGGTTTGAGGTATTACTGAGATATCTAGGCCAGTGGTCGGCAAACTTATTAGTCAACAGAGCCAAATATCAACAGTACAACAATTGAAATTTCTTTTGAGAGCCAAATTTTTTAAACTTCTTTTTTAAAAAAAAATATTTTATTGATTTTTTTACAGAGAGGAAGGGAGAGGGATAGAGAGTTAGAAACATCGATGAGAGAGAAACATCAATCAGCTGCCTCCTGCACACCTGCTGCTGGGGATGTGCCAGCAACCAAGGTATGTGCCCTTGCCCGGAATCGAACCTGGGACCCTTCATTCTGCAGGCTGACGCTCTATCCACTGAGCCAAACTGGTCAGGGCTATTCCTACTTTTAAAAGTAACTAATAAAATAAAATGTTCTCTCTTTTTTTAAATCCTTATCTGAGGACATGCTTATTGATTTTAGAGAGAAGGGAAGGAAGAGTGAGAGACAGAGAGAAACATCAATGTAAGAGAAACATTAATAAGTTGTCTCCCCATATACCACACCCTGACTAGGAATCAAACCCACAAGTTTACTATTGGTATGGAATGATGCTCCAACCACCTGAGTCATACCGTATCTCTTTAGGATATATTTGTTAATATCATTTACATTCTCTGATTTCTCAGTGAATTTCTTCAGTGTTGCTAAGTAACTATTAAAATGCTAACTTTTTGTATGTTTAAATAAATTCACTTACTGATTGTCTTTATTTTACCTCCAATCCTTAAGTGCCAAACAGGCAAACAAAAAAAAAGTCCATCTTGTTATGATATAAAAATACCATTATATTTATGATAATAGAAGCCATGCTATTGCCTTTTTTCTCTTTACTGTAGTTCACCCTATCTGTAGGGAATTAGTTCCAAGATCCCCCAGTACTGTATTTGAAACAGCACCGAAATATTGAAATATTGAAACAGTATTGAACCCTATATAATACTTTTTTTGTATATATACATCTTAATGAGGTCTTAAGGTTTCTTTTTGGCATATCTGATTTGCCAGCAATATTACTCTTGGTGCTTTGAGGCCATTAGTAAGTAAAATTAAAGTTGTTTAAACACAAGCATAGAGATAACCATAATGGTCCATCGGATACTAATATCATTCAGGTAGCGTATACAGCCTGAATATGCTGGGCAAAGGGATGGTTCATAGAATGGGATGACACAAGATTTAAAACATAAATTATTTATTTCTGGAATTTTCCACAATTTTTTGAACTATGTTTGGGTAATTGAAACGAGAGCAAAATTGCACTATATAATTTTCTATAAATTTTCAGTGATTGGCTTTATATGACTATACTAGAGGTCCGGTGCATGAAATTCAGCACAGGTGGTGGTGGGTGTCCCTCAGCCTGGCTTGTGTCCTTCCAATCCGGAACCCGTTGGGGGATGTTGGGCCTAAATCGGCAGTCGGACATTCCCTGCAATCCAAGACGCTGCCTGCACCAGTGACCATAATTTTCATACAGGTGAAAGGCATCTTGCTGTTGTATGGACAGCTACATTTTTTTGCTCTGATTATAAAAAGTAGTACATAATATCCTTCTGAGGCAGTAGTACCATTTCTCCCATCTTATGGGTGGAAAAACTGAAGCAGAGAGAAGTTAAGTAATTGGCTTTGTCACACAGTTATAAGTGTCAGAATCAGGGCTGACCACAAAATGCAAGCCAGAGTCCATGCATGTCATCACTGCATCATCCTGTTTTTTTCAATGTTAGAGTAGCCTTGCCAGGTTTTAATTTTTAAATCTAAGAGGCTATTCCAATATATAGGGTAGGAACCCGAGGCCTGGCCGGAAATCAGGGCCGATCTGTGGGGCGACTGGTGGGCAGGACGATTGGGCAGCCCTTGCTGGCACCCGCCTTGGCTGGCAGCCTGGCGCTGCCTGCTGGCCGGCCCCACCCCCCGATCACTGCCGCTGACAGTTGCCTCCCTTTGGGGGCAGACGCTCAACGCAGGACCATCTGTGGGGTGACTGGTGGGTGTGGTGATTGGGCGGCCCCCACTGGCACGTGCCTTGGCTGGCGGCCTGGCGCTGCCCTGCATTGAGCATCTGCCCTTGGTGGTCAGTGCGCGTCATAATGACCAGTTGTTCCACTGTTTGGTCGATTTGCATATTAAGGTTTTATTAAATAGGATAGAAGTCTGACTTGTGGTTTTTGTGTAATCCTTTAAATACTAGAGGCCCGGTGCACGAGATTTGTGCTCGTTGGGAGGATGGGTCCCTCAGCCCGACCTGCACCCTCTCCAATCCGGGAGCCCTCAGTGGATGTCCTACTGACGGCTTAGGCCCGCTCCCTGTGTTTTTCTGCTCTATGCGGACCTGCCTGCTTGACACTGCTGCTAGCCCTGTTGTCTGCTCTCTGCGGGGGCCCGCTTACCCCTCGCCGCAGTAAGGGCTAAAAGGACTGGGGGACTCTGGTGCGGCTGAGGGGACTGGGCGCCGCCATCTTGTGGCTATGGGCGCCACCATCTTTGTGATGGAGTGACAGTCAATTTGCACATTCCCTCTTTATTAGATAGGATTAGCACCATCCCCAATGAGGGAAATAGATTTGTTGCTTCGTTTTTGTCAGATCTGGAGGTGGTGCTTTTACTATTGGTTAAAACTGCTATTTTGGATTCTCTGGTTTTGTCCCTGTTTGTCTTGTTATTGATCATAACCCTAGAAAACCAAGAATCTTCATATATTAAAAAGGAAATTACTTGTTTAGTTGTGAGTTAATATCACACAGGGAGCTTTTTAAAAACTTATTTCAACTGCTATAAAATAAAGTAACTAGGAAAGTAGACATTGGCAGCGAATTCTCTAGTTGTGTCAGTTTATTTGCTAACTTAGCATCTGTTGCTGTGCATAAAAGTAAATTAGCCCTAACCGGTTTGGCTCAGTGGATAGAGCGTCGGCCTGTGGACTCAAGGGTCCCAGGTTCGATTCCGGTCAAGGGCATGTACCTTGGTTGCAGGCACATCCCCAGTAGGGGGTGTGCAGGAGGCAGCTGATCAATGTTTCTCTTATCGATGTTTCTAACTCTCTATCCCTCTCCCTTCCTCTCTGTAAAAAATCAATAAAATATATTTTAAAAAATAAAAATTAGCTACATTTTGAATTTGAACATAGCTGGCTGATAGTGAATTCCTGTTGGAATATTGTAGAAAGTTATATGCATGGCACTAACTTGTGAAGTCCTCTTCATCTCATAAAGACTGAACAGTGACTGCTAAGCAACTTGTGAATGTATTGTTATTGAAGATAACATAAAGACTTTATATTATTTTTAGGATTTTTATGGAATTTTTAAAACCCTAAGAATCAACAGGTGTTCCTATGGTACTAAAAACTTCCAGCCTTTTAGTAAATGGATCATTAGATGCACAAGGTTATTCCAGACTATCTGTAAGACCGGTGTAGTAATCTCATCTTCCTATGAAACTGATTCTTAAACTTGATGACCATCTAAATTTATATATATAAAAGCCTAAGTGCCCAAAAGACCGGTCGGTATAACGCGCACTTACCACCAGGGGGAAGATGCTCAAAGCAGGAGCTGCCCCCTGGTGGTCAGTGTGCCCCCACAGCCAAATTCCTGCAGCCCCTCCCCAGCCAACCTCCCGCAGTCCCAATTGGCCCTGATCGCTGGCCAGGCCGAGGGACCCCACCTGTGCACGAATTCGTGCACTGGGCCTCTAGTTGTGTAATAATTCCACAGACCCATTTCTTAAGACTTTTTGTCTTATTTTGCCCCCCCCCCCCTTTTAACAATGCCCAAATCTTTATTTTTCTCTCAATAAATTGGAAATTCTGTTTTTTTGCCTTTATTTTTTCTTATGCATTTTTAGTACTGTTTGAGTCTTGGGAATTGAAGAAATCACATTTGTACTAAAGTATTCATGTTTTATTTGCAAAGCACGACAAACTATTCTGATCATACTTGAGTCTTAATCGTCTTGTTTGGATTTACCAATTGAAAATTAACTTCAATTTTATCTTCTCAATATGTATATCATAGAAAGAATACTGTAGGTTTTTTTCTATATGTAATAAGTATTTTATGGCTATGGATTAGTTGTCTCTGTTGCTTGAATATTGTTTTCCTGAGCCACTGTTAACAGAGAGTATGAAGCCCGCTTGGAAAGGTACAGTGAGCGCATTTGGACATGTAAGAGTACCGGAAGTAGTCAGCTAACACACAAGGAGGCCTGGGAGGAGGAACAGGAAGTTGCTGAACTGTGAGTAATATAAACATTGGTTTTCTAGCACCATCTTCAAATTATTAGGAAAGGGGGGATAGAAAGTAAAGCAATATTTATATTAAAGTTTATGGGGCATAAACTGGAATTAGTTACATTAGTATATTGTATTAGTGTCTAAGTGCCCTGGCCTAGTGGAATTTTGCTAGTAACAAAGTGTGTGGAATACATAGTTATGTGTCTACTTATTTAGGTAGTTACCAGGCTTTTGAATATTCTTGCTCTATACTTTTATCCTGTAAATATTTTGAAAATGGTGGTTCTAAACAATGGATACAAATATGATCTAGAAGTAATATGGAGGTAGCAAATTAGCAGAAAGATTTTTTAAATTTTGTGGTCATTTGAAATTTAAGATAGTATTTACAGCAGCTACCAAAAATAAATACAATTTAAAGACCATTTTTCTAAGTGGGGTAGTTGAATGAGGAGTCTGTTTTTTTAAAAAAATATGTTCTCATTAATTTTTAGAGAGGGAGAGCGAGAAATATCAATCAGCTACCTCCTACACAACCCCTATTGGGGATTGAGCCTGCAACCCTGGCAGTGCCCTGACCAGGAATTGAACATGTGACCTTTTGTGACAGTGCTCAACCAACTGAGCCACACCGGCCAGGGCTGAATGAGGAGTCTTAAAATTCCTGTCTATATTCAAAGTGCCTACTTGTTTGGTATTCTCTCAAAGAAAACACTCAGAATTGGGCATTAGGAATGTAAAAGATAAATAGAAACTAGGGATGTAAATTACTCTTTTGGGAATTTGGAATAGAAGTTTTTTCTGTGGCCTTCTCATTGACTTTTCCTGATAACCTACAAGCAGAGAGAATATAATTCTGCTCTTTTGCTGGTATAACAACACTGGGTTTAGTTGAGGTCTGGGTTCTAGTTATGGCTTCAGGACTAATTATTAGTCAAGTTTGTTAACCTGACTAACAGGTTTCTTCTTAACTTGGGTCACTTACATCATTCTGTTTTAGATTAGTGTTATTTATGTATATGCCTTTTTTAAGTGTACTAGACCAGGTGTTGGCCACCCTTTTCGGCAAACTGCCAGTTAGTAAATATTTTAAGCCTTGTGGGCCATATGGTCTTTGCCTTAGCTATTTAATTCTGAGGTTGTACAGTAAAAATAGCCATAGATAATAATACATAAGTGAATGGGAGTGACTGTGTTCAATGAGAGACACTTTGATTGGCTGCCTCCCGCATGCCTCAAGCACACAACCCAGGCATATGCCTGACTGGGAATCGAACCCGAGACCTCTTGGCCCATGAGATGACGCTCAATCCGCTGAGCTACACCAGCTGGACTCAAACTGCTTTTTAAAAGAGTTGAAACATAGGCTATCAGCAGTATATGAGTGATACTTTGCACTATTTATTTGCCCATATAGGGTATGATAATTAAAATTCTTTTTTTGTTAGGTTAATAAGTGAAAAGTGGTACATCATGGTTTTACTTTGCCAGGGTATTGAAGTTCAAATCATGGTTCCATCATGTTAACTTCCTGATTTATTTTCCTTATCCATAAAATGAAAATTCTAGAGAACTAAATGAATGAAAGCATATTATTGGTTCAGACATAATACAAATACAAGCGTTATGATGTCCTAACTAAAAGATGGGAAAAGGCTATGAATAAATAATGCACACCTAAAACAGGAAGTCTACTGCAAAAACAAATTAATGGGAAAATGACCAACCTTACTAATGATGTGCCTATTATTTTTACTTTACGTATGAAAAAATTAACCTGGAAAGGTCAGCCTGACAAAGATATTTATAAGTTCTTTTTCCTGTGTACTACATGGTTTTTAATCTTTGTATTCCCCAGTGCCTTGCATATATTTGCTAAAGAAATGCAGTGTTTGAATTGACCTGAATTAAAGCTGTGGAAAGGCTTTCCTGTATTTTCTTGGTAATTAATAACATATTTGTTTAGTTTGAAGGAAGAGTTTCCTGCTTGGTATGAGAAACTTGTTCTGGAAATGGTTCACCATAACACAGCCTCCTTAGAGAAGTTAGTAGATACTGCTTGGTTGGAGATCATGACCAAATATGCTGTGGGAGAAGAGTGTGACTTTGAGGTAAGTGCCTATATTCTTTAAAAAATGAGATTTGATTCACTAACTGTATATCAGGATTTGAGCATAGAGTACAGAATGCATATCTGTGTGTATAAAATTGTGTTATATGAAGTCTCTACTTAGTATTAAATATAAAGACCAAATTTTAGAATACTGGACTAGTCATTTTACACGTTTTGCAGATTCTGCACAGAAATATGGAGGTAGTAAACAGGCTCAGATAATTAAATAGGTTTGTTTACATTGTTGTATCAATTATGAGTGATTTCAGCTGTATCTAACAATGGCTAGTACTTCTCAAACTTGAGCCTAAATAAAATCACTTATTTTTAAACTATTTAAAAATATTGAAGAGGCCCTAACTGGTTTGGCTCAGTGGATATAGAGTATTGGCCTGCAGACTGAAAGGTCCCTGGTCCCATTCCCAAGGGCACATGCCCAGGTTTCAGACTCAATCCCCAGTAAGGGGCGTGTAGGAGGCAGCTGATCAGTAATTCATCATTGGTATTTCTATCTCTCCCTCTCCTTTCCTCTCTGAAATCAATAAAAATATATTATTATATATTGAAGAGGAAGGAATGTTTCCAAACTCATTTTATGAAGCCAGCATTACCTTGATACCAAAACCAGATAAAGACATTACAAAAAAAGGAAAACTTACAGGCCAATATTGTTGATGAATATAGATGCAAAAATTTTCAACAAAATATTAGCAAACTGGATTCAATAATGCATTAAAAGAATTATATACTACGACAAAATGGAATTTATCTCAGGGATACAAGGGTAGTTCACAACCAAGGTACATGCCCTTGACCGGAATCGAACCTGGGACCCTTCAGTTCACAGGCTGACGCTCTATCCACTTAGCCAAACCGGTTAGGGCAACACTAGATTTTTGATAGAGGTTGAAAGGTAGTTAAGTGAAGAAAAGATAGTTTTTTCAATAGGTGGTTCTGGTATTGTTGGATATCCATATATATAATTGATTTTTTATTAAATGGAAATTCTTGAACTATTTTACACATGTCTCATGTTTGCAGTGATTGCCCTTTGGGCTTAGTACATTGGTACATGAATTATAAACTACATTGTGATAATTTTATTTTTTAAGATGTAATATTTTACTGGGTGAAAAAGGTGAAGGGCTTAAGTACAAAATGACAGTTACAGAATGACGGATGTAAAGGACAGCATAGGGAATATAATCAATAATAAAAACTATGGTGTCAGGTGGGTACTGAACTTATCTTGGAATCACTTTGTTAATTATGTAAATGTCTAATCACTATGCTGTATACACCTGCAACTAATATGATATTGAGCCGAAACCGGTTTGGCTCAGTGGATAGAACGTCGGTCTGCGGACTGAAAGGTCCCAGGTTCGATTCTGGTCAAGGGCATGTACCTTGGTTGCGGGCACATCCGGTAGGGGGTGTGCAGGAGGCAGCTGGTCGATGTTTCTCTCATCGATGTTTCTAGCTCTCTATCCCTCTCCCTTCCTCTCTGTAAAAAATCAATAAAATATATTTTTAAAAAATGTATATATGATATTGAATGTTAACTTTAATTGAAAAATAAACACATAAGTATTGTAGAAAAAGAATGAAGAAATGAAGTCAGGGGGCGAAATATGTCATTAAAAAATATGTTTTTATTGATTTCAGAGAGGAAGGGAGAGGGAAAGAGAGATAGAAACATCAATGGTGAGAGAGAACCATTGATCGGCTGCCTCCTGCATGCCCCCCACTGGGGATCAAACCTGCAACCCGGGCATGTGCCCTTGACCGGAATTGAACCCTGGACTCTTCAGTCTACAGGCTGATTCTCTATCCACTGAGCCAAACCAGCTAGGACGTAATATGTCATTTTTTAAAATAGAAGTTTGAGAAGTAAAATTGGAAAAAAAATCACTGTACTTGGTTGGTACTTTAGAGGTTTAGTGAATTTTTATTAGGTGTGGGGTGGAATGTATATTGGCTAATATATTCTAAACATTATCTTTAGGTTTTCTAGTTTTTATTTTTTATCTCTGATTCCCATTCCTGTCTCCTTTATAGGTTGGGAAAGAAAAAATGCTCAAGGTAAGGATTGTGAAGATTCATCCTTTGGAGAAAGTGGATGAAGAAGCCACTGAAAAGAAACCTGATGGTGCTTGTGATTCTCCCTCAAGTGACAAAGAGAATTCTAGCCAAATTGCTCAGGAGCACCAGAAGAAGGAGGCAGTTGTAAAAGAGGATGAAGGAAGGAGAGAGAATATTAGTATGTATGATGCTAGCTTTCCTTTGTGACTCTTACTATACACAAATCTTTTTGAGTTCTCTAGCAAGTAATTTGTGATTTGTAAATGAGTTTTGTAGGTAGATATGCCTTTCTTTTGTAATTCAGCAAACAACTAAAATACAAAGTGCCTTGTAGAGCATTGCCCCATGCACCAAAAGGTCTTGGGTTCCATTCTAGTCAAGGGCATATACCTGGGTTGCAGGTTCGATCCCTGGCCCTGGTCAGGGTGTGTGCAGTAGGCAACCAGTCTATGTCTGTCTGTCTCTCTTTCTCCTTCTCCCTCTTATCCCACCTCTGTCCCTCCCTAGCTCCCTTTTACTCTCTTAAAAAAAAAAAAAAATGGAAAAAATATCCATGGGTGAGGATTAACCAAGAAGAAAAAGAAAAATAATCCATAAAGCAAATAAAGAATTAAGTCTCCCCTGGGAAGGCATTTCCTCTTAGAAATCTGTGTGCACGCACCTAGCTACTCAAGATGGCAAAGAAAGTTTGCTTTCCTTGTCTCTTGAAGTTGGAAAATACGTATGTCTGTGTGTGGAGAAGCGGGGTTAGAATAGAAGGGGCAAATTCTAATCTCCATTTCTCTTCACCATGCAAGCCAGTTGTGATTTTAAGATACTTCCTTTTATCTAAATCCTGTATCTTAAGTTCCTCCCACATGGGAGCTGCCAGAATTTTGAAACATTATGATGTCTAAAAGTAATTTTTTGGGACTTGGCGATTCTAACAATACTGTTTGAAAAGTTGAAGAATTGAGACTTTGCCCACTGGGAAAATTATTCAGCCTCTGAAACCTTCATTTTGAAAAAAAAAAAAAAGTCTGTAAATAAAAGAATTTGACTGGAAGAGATTACTTCTGTCTTAAAATATGAGTACTCAAAGGATTTGTGTATATTGATCCCCCTCCCCATGACTGTTAGAGGATCAAATAATCTTAACCTTTTATTTAAGTGTTACATACACAGTTTGAATTAGAATGTTTTATTAGAGTGCTATGCTCTCTGTTTTCCATTCTATTTTGTCTTTCCAGATATTTTGGATATGTGCAGATGTGTTTTAGAGGGACTTCCTTATCTAGTCCCAGGGGAACAATTAATTAATTAAAATTTCCCCAAGGATACTTAACTGTTGTAACTGGTTCACTCCAGTTGTTCATACTTCAGTTTTGTTTTCCACTTTGTATTATGAATGCTAATGTTTATGTTTTTCAGTTTCTCCCTTTTGGATACTGAAGTTTTCTAATATGTTCATTACTTAATATTCCCGCGACTTAATGTTAATAAATTTTTTGGTTAGGCATTGCCTGATAATATGTCTTCTAACACTTCTTCTGGAAACAGATCCTTGAACTACCAACAATATGTTAACAATTGTTAATTTTATGACTTTGGCATCATGTACCAGGGAACTTCTAGTTTTAGGCTTTGTTTTTTTATGAGTGTTATATGCCTTAATTTAGTTTTTAATTATTGGAATATATATAATACTATTGCTAGTATGTGGAAAGGGTGGTGGACAGGCTGAAGAATTAGTGTTATTATCTCTTCTGAGTGTTTTCAGGGGAAAAATTGATTAGAATTTTCATAGAAATGATAGGCAAATTCCAGTATACTAAATCTTTTCTCACTAGGTGATCTTTTGTTCTACTACTTTATGGGGAAAAATGTATTAGACAAAAACTTTCAGCTTGTTCTTAACCTCCCTGTTTTAAATTTCTATATTTTTCCATCTGAGAAGGGAGCTAAAATACTTTGGCTTTGAATTCCATTTCCTCCTACTTTCTCTAGGGTAGAGTTAACTTTTATTGTTCTACTCTACGGTGTTTTTTAACCCTCTAATGTTTTTTTTTCTCTTCCAATTTATAAATGAAGCCTCATTTTCTAAAAACAAAAACATACCCTCCCTTGATTCTGTTGTTTCATTTCTGTCTTAATCATTCAAACCAAGATTATGAGATGTTGTCTCCACTTATTGTGCTATTATAGTCTAACTTCTGCTTCTTTACTCCTGACACTGTTGCTAATAAGATTTTAGGTAACTCCCTACTTGCCAATTCCACTGATTTATTTTATTTTATTTATTATTATTATTATTATTATTTTTAAATTCTTTTTAAAAAAATATATTTTATTGATTTTTTACAGATAGGAAGGGAGAGGAATAGAGAGTTAGAAACATCGACCAGCTGCCTCCTGCACAGCCCCACTGGGGACGTGCCTGCAACCAATGTACATGCCCTTGACTGGAATCGAACCTGGGACCTTTCAGTCCGCAGACCGACGCTCTATCCACTGAGCCAAACCGGTTTCAGCTAATTCCACTGATTTCTTCTATGTTTTGCTTTTCTATTACGTTTAACACTGTTGGTCACAGTCATACCTTTAACTTATTTGATACCACAGTTTCCCTTAACCTTGACCCTAACCCTAATCCTTATCTGTTCTTTTGCCATCTTTAGAAAATATGCATCTGCTTACTTAGACCAAAAATCCTTTGTTTTCCTAGAGCTCACAAGATAAATTCCAGTTTCTTTGAACGATATACAGGTTCTTTATAGTTTGCCCTCCTTACTTCTTTAGTCTGATTTTTTATTGTAGTCCCAAATATATTTACCCAAACCTTATTATTTGGAATCTCTGAACAAGTCATGTTCTTTCTAGGCCCTTTCTGCCTATCTTTCTAAGTTAAACATTGCTGCTCTCTCTCCTCATATTATTTTTGTGTACCCACCTCTGTAATAGTATTTACCACATTGTATTATAATTATTATTGACTCTGCCCATAGACTTTAGCTAGTTCAGGTAAGGATTTTATGAATCATCTTGGTGCCCCATCATTCAGTGCCTGATGCAGAGTAGGTGTTCAGTAAGACAGTTATGAATGAATGAATGGGTGAATGAATGAATGAATGAATAGAATTAAAAGAATTCTTATTTTCACTAATTTTTTTAATGATTTGACTAGATGACAGAGCACGTAGATCTCCACGAAAACTCCCTACTTCATTAAAAAAAGGAGAAAGGAAATGGGCTCCTCCAAAATTTCTGCCTCACAAATATGATGTGAAACTACAAAATGAAGATAAGGTTAGTTGGCACTTTATATTAACCCTGTTACATATAATAGATGTTGTTTAAGAAAATATCATAGGGCTGGTTTTCTTAGAGAAAATGTGCTAAAGAAAAATGTAAATGAATGTGTTTCTGCAACAAATTCTGATTGGTTTTCTAGTTCTTTCGTCTTAGTTATTATGACTTTAAGTCAAACTGTATTTTCTTTCTTAGATTGTTTTTTCCTTTTAATAGGACTTATTAAGGTTAGGAGTAATTTGCATTTGAGCTTCAAATTCAGTTTGAAAAATAAGAATCTGTTTCCAGCAGTTATAGACTGAGGTAATAGCTCTTCCCAGGTAAAAGTAGAGCAATTTGTAATGTAATTAAATTTAGAAATTGAGTCAACAATCATCAGTGCTTTTACAAGGAATCTGTGGAGCTAACAACCTAAAACAGTAAATAACCTTAAGGTAACTTAGTACTGTGTTTTATTCATTCTAAGATGTTCATCTTTTATATTTTTAATGTATTTAGAATCAGTATATATCTTAAAATCAGTTGGCATGAATTTTTTTCTTAGTGGTGCATAAAATAATGTCTTTTATTAATAGCATCTTAGAATCTATGAAATAATGCCGTATTACTTTCAGGTACTCATACCTGTATTTAATTTGTTAGAAAGGAGGAGGATGGGAGGCTGTGTGTGGAAGGGAGCTGCACATTTTTCTTCATGTTTATGTGTTTTATAGAAAAGACAGCTAACGCCTGGGAAGTTTAATAATTGTCAAAGCTCCTAATTTAGTAAATGAGATTGGGATGGATTATAACCCAGATCTTTTGCTTCTTTAGAGTTTTTCCCCCCCACCTCAAATTGTTAACAAGTCGTAATTTCATTTTGACCGTTTTATAGTGAACTAGAGGCCCGGTGCATAGCATTTGTGCACTGGTGGTGGGGGGGGTGTCCCTCAGCCTGGCTTGTGCCCTCTTGCAGTCCGGGACCCCTCCGGGGATGTCCATGGGGAGCAGGCCTAAGCCAGCGGGAGAGGCTCCCTCCACTTCTGCCGCGCTCGCCAGCCATGAGCCCGGCTTCTGGCTGAGCAGCGCTCCCCTATGGGAGCACACTGACCACCAGGAGAGAGCTCCTGCATTAAGTGTCTGCCCCTTGGTGGTCAGTGCACGTCATAGGGACCAGTCGTTCTACCGTTAGGTCAATTTGCATATTAGGGTTTTATTATATAGGATGATCTGAAGACATACCTAAATTGTTAGGATTTCTTTATATTTTAAAATTAAATGTTATATGCAATTTTTCACTAAAAGTTTTTTCCTCATTCAGCAAGGTAACTAGTTAAAACATTGCTAGGGAGTCTCAACCACTTTCCTAATTATCATTCATATTCTTATTGTTGAATGTAAATTGTTTTGTACACTGTTCATAGGAAGATGGAAAATACAAATAAGAAAAAAGACATCTTGAATCCCATACACAGAGATGATAATTGATGAATATAGTTGTGATTAATGGTGGTTGTTAGCTTTTAAGTGACTTTTAAAAGTAGGAATATTTGCCCTGCCAGTATGGCTCAGTGGTTGAGTGTCGACCCATGAACCAGGAGGTCAGAGTTTGATTTCTGGTCAGGGCATATGCCCAGGTGGCAGGCTTGATACCCAGAAGCAGCCAATTGATGATTCTCTCTTGACATTGATGTTTCTGTCTGTCTCTCTCTCCATGAAATCAATAAAAACATATTATAAAAAGAATTAAAAGTAGGAATATTTTATACATACTATTTTATAGCTTTTTTCATTTTCTCTCTGGTAACTATCTGTAATGATGTAACATTCTTCGAAAACAGTATTTTCAGGTTGTGGTGTATATGATAGTCACCAAGAGAGTTTATGAAAAAAGTAGTAGGTCTTTCTAAAAGCAGCCAGATGTGACCTGTGAAAATAGTTCGCTATTCACTTGACCCAGGAAACCCCACAGAATCATGCAAATCAGGAAGTTCAAATTTTTAAGTTCACTTTAAGAACATGTGAAACTGCCCAGGCCATTGAGGGTATGTATATCTGAAAAATCACCAAGTATCTGAAGGATGTCAATTTACAGAAGTAATATGTGCCATTCCATCGTTACAATGGTGAATGGGTGGATGTGTCCCGTCCAAACAGTGAAGCTGGACACAGGGTCTGTGGCCCAAAAAGTGCCGAATTTTTGCTGCACATGTTTAAAAATGCAGAGAGTAATGCTGAACTTTAGGGTTTAGATGTAGATTCTCTGGTCATTGAGCACATCCAGGTGAACAAAGCTCCCAAGCGGTGGTGCAGAACTTACAGAACTCTTTGGTGGATTAACATGTTAAGCGCCATGTCAGTCACCGGTGACTGAAACGGAAAGGAAGACAAAACAGGCTTGGCGCTTAACATGTTAAACTATATATGAGCTCTTGGCTTAACATGTTAAACTATATATGAGCTCTCCCTGCCACATTGAGATGATCCTCACTGAAAAAGAGCATATGGTTCCTAAACCAGAAGAGGAGGTGGCAAGAAGAAAAAGATACCCCAGAAAAAACTGCAGAAATAAAAACTTAATGGCCCAGGAGTAAATTCAGCATAAAATCCTCTATATACATAAAAGCCAAGCGACCAGAACCATGGAATGACTGGTTGCTATGATGACTGGTTGCTATCATGCACGCACTGCAGCAGCCGGCCAGCTCCCCCAACCTCCCGCAGCCCCCCCCTCCCACCACCACCCCCCCCCCCCGCCAGCCCTGCCCCCATCCCCCCCATTGTGGGCAGGGCCAGTCAGCTAAACGCCTGTGGCCCCTCCCCTGGGCCAGCCCCCCACCCGATCAGCCCCCCACCTATGCATGAATTCGTGCACTAGGCCTCTAGTAAGTAATAAAAGTAAAAGCAGGGGGGAAAAGTGGATGCTCAGGCTCTACTACCAGACATTTTATTTTATTTTTATTTTTAAATATATTTTATTGATTTTTTTACAGAGAGGAAGGGAGAGGGATAGAGAGTTAAGAGAGTTAGAAACATCGATGAGAGGGAAGCATCGATCAGCTGCCTCCTGCACACCCCCTACTGGGGATGTGCCCGCAACCAAGGTACATGCTCTTGACCAGAATCGAACCTGGGACCCTTCAGTCCACAGGCTGACGCTCTATCCCCTGAGCCAAACCAGTTATGGCTACTGCCAGACATTTTAAAAGTATGTTTGTATTGATTTTTAGAGAGAGGAAGGGACGCAGAACCATTGGTAGTGTTGTGAGAAACATCCACCAAATACACCCGTACACACCCCAACCAGAGATCAAACCTGTAACCTCAGCATGTGCCCTGACCAGGAATCAAACTGGCAGCCTTTCAGTGCATGGAATGATGCTCAGCCAACTGAGCCACACTGGCCAGTGCTAGCATATGCATTTTAATAGCTCCCTAGATCAGCGGTCGCCAACCTTTCGGACCTCACGGACCATCAGTGGTCTGTAGACCACCAGTTGACGACCACTGCCCTAGATGATTCTGATAAGTTTGCCTTGATTGAGAAAAGTATTTTCCCCCATGGCTGCAGGGTGTTCATTATGGATATATTTTAATCTTAAAAATGAATCCTTTATTGAAGATATTTATATAGTCCTCCCACCCTTTTTTCTGCTTTTATAAGCAGTTGATGACTGGTCCATTTATTTCCAAATTTTTTAATATGAGAATTTGTTGATTCAATGAGTAGATACATTTTTAGGACTTTGATACATATAGACAGATTGCCTGGGGACTAATTAACATTCTGTCTCTGACAATTATTCTTTTTCTTCCTGGTTTTATAGCTTTATTTTATGGATGGAATTATGATTTTTTCTGGAGAGAACATAAATCTTTGTTCTCATTGGTTAATTGTTCTTTCACCCTAGTGATGAGTTGTTTATATTTGTTAACCTAGATCATCAGTAATGTGCCAGCAGACAGCTTGATTCGTACAGAACGCCCACCAAATAAGGAGATACTTCGATACTTTATACGGCATAATGCCTTACGGGCTGGCACTGGTGAAAATGCACCTTGGGTGGTAGAAGATGAATTGGTGAAGAAATATTCCCTACCTAGCAAGTTCAGTGACTTTTTACTTGATCCATACAAGGTAAGGTCACTTAATTTTTGGACAGCAGGATAGAACACTATTAGATGAGTTTATTTTCCCAGATGAGTCCAATATATTGGATTATATTTATAGCAGATTTTGAACTCGAATATCAGATAAGGAATTCAAAAATTTTCAGATATCTATTTCATATAGGTTGTATTCTGTGGGGTTGGTCGGGGAGAGGTAACGTTGAGTATCTCCCCTAGTTCAATTTATTTTTTACATAATTAAGAAGCAAACTACATACATGTACTTTTTAACCTCAGATCCTTCTTGTAATGAGGTATGGTGTAAACACAAAGTTTGCAAATTGAATCCTAAAAATGAAAACTAATTTTGTACATCGGAAAAGATGATCAAATATACTGGTAGCCTTGAAAAAGGACTTGGAATGAGTATTAATTTGTATGTCAGGTGAGTAGAAAATTTAGGATTTTCCTCTTGAGAACATGCTTTTTTCTTTATTTCATTTGATCTTCAGAACATTATTATGAAGTTGTATAGTATGTAAAAATATCTTAATCTTATTTTTCAGATAAGATAAGGGGAAACAGAGGCTAGTCTAATTAGAAGGAATATAAAGTGAATAACAAAAGCCAAGACATTGTCCTTCGATTTCTGGTTATCTTTTCTATCTTAAAGTTTCTCCAATGAAATTATAATGTAGTTTGTGAGAGTTTTTTATGTAGGTTGTGAGAGTATTTATGCTGTTTGTGTTGGTAAATTTACTTATTTGCATACTGATGTTTTCATCTTTGTCTCTGGGCCAAAAGGGGAAGGAGAGAGCCCCTGGTCCATTAAAATAAAGTCTGAGTTCTAGGGTTTTTCTCCCCCACTTTATTTATTTATTTATTTGTAAGAGAACATTTATTGGGTAAATTACAGGGGTAGAAAAAGTAATTTCTGGAAGAAATGGGCTTAGGAAACAAGTTATGGAGGTAAAGGAAGGGCCTTGGAATTTGGGAGTGAGGAAGCTAATGATAACAAGCCAGGAATCTAGGGCAGAGAGAGGTTGGGGCGGGAAGGGAAGAGAAGAGAAGGGAAAGGCATGGGCATACTTTCAGGAGAGAGAGCACCCCCTTCCTTTTTAAAAATGTATATTTTTATTGATTTCAGAGAGGAAGGGAGAGGGAGAGAGAAACATCAATAATGAGAGAGAATCATTGATTGGCTGCCTCTGTACTATCCCCACTGGGGATCGAGCCTGCAACCCTGACCATGTGGCCTGGTCATAGGTCAATGGTCAACTACTGAGGCTCCCTCCCTTGTTTATTTGTTTGATGGTTTGTTTTTAATGTATTTTTTATTGTTGATATTATTACAGAGATCTCCCATCCCCCCTTTCCTCCCCTTTCCCCCTCCCCTCCTAACCCCTAAACCCCCCCCCACACACACACACCCAGGTCTTCACTACCCTATTGCTCGTGTCCATGGACTATGTAGGTTGTGAGAGTATTTATGCTGCTTGTGTTGATAAATTTACTTATGCATATAAGTATATTTGTTCTTTGGTTTATCTCTTCTTGTTTCTCCAACCCCACATCAAGGTATGTCAGTCTGTTCCATGTCCCCCTTGTTGTTTTTTGTTTGTTTGTTTTTTTAAAATATATTTTATTGATTTTTTTACAGAGAGGAAGGGAGAGGGATAGAGAGCTAGAAACATTGATGAGAGAGAAATTATCGATCAGCCGCCTCCTGCACACCCCCTACTGGGGATGTGCCTGCAACCAAGGTACATGCCCTTGACCGGCATCAAACCTGGGACCCTTGAGTCCGCAGGCCGATGCTCTATCCACTGAGCCAAACTGGTTAGGGCCCTTGTGTTTTTTAAAAATATATTTTTTATTGTTGATGCCTCCCTTGTTTTTAATTGTGAAGAACTAAGGATATCTCTAGTCATGTAACTAAATTATTGCAATTATCTTAGGTTGATTTTGCTGACAAAAGTATATTGAGAAGTAAAAGAAAAAAAAAAAAGTATATTGAGAAGTAAATTTATTTATTTAAACATTGATAAAAACCTCTAACCATAGTTGAACATTTAGCATGTTTTCTTATTCTAGACCAGCATGATTAAGTATTATCTTTCATTATGCTCTTTAAATTTTTATTATTTATGAAAAAGAAGAATTTAGGAATTAATTGGCTTTTTCTAGATAAGGACTAAAATTTCCATGTAACTATAGTAAACCTAAATTTTTTCCTTAATATTTTCTTGGTATTTTTATTTACTGAGGGGACATTTTAATACATTATCATTTCATTGCTGTAAGTTTTGGAACTGATGGCTTTTGGTGGTTATAACATGAGATTACTATCTGTACTGTATGAGAAGCCTACTATATAAAATGATCTCTGAATGGGTTTTAGATTCTTGGATCATTTGAATCCTTTAATATTTTTCTCTTATTTTATAGCTGTCTTTTATGTATTTTAGTTTATTGATTAAAGTATGTGACCATGCTCTAGCTTGTTTGGTTCAGTGGATAAAGTGTTAGCTTGCAGACTGAAGGGTCCCGGGTTCGATTCCAGTCAACACATGCCCGGGTTTCAGGCTTAATTCCCAGTGGGGGTGTGCAAGAGACAGCCTATCAATGATTGTCTCATCATTGATGTTGCTATCTCTCTCTTCCTCTCCCTTCCTCTCTGAAAACCAACAAAATTATGTAAAAATAAAAATTATTTTAAAAAGAAGTATGTTAATAACATGAAAAGACTGAATATTTATGGGTAAAATGGTCTTTGGAGTTTACTGAATGAAAAAGTTTGATCCACTCTAAAAATCAATTGAAAAATGTCCTCAGGTGAGGATTAACAAAAAACTAAAAAAATAAAACTAAATTCTGCTTGTAACGTAGAAAAATGCTACTGACAGTTGAGTTTAGGAATAACCTTTTTTTATAGGCCTAATGACTTGGAGGAATGTTTTACAAAACAATTGGGTAATAAGATAATTGTCATTTAAGATGAAATCAAACATCTTAGTTCATTTCCCTTTGTAATACATGCAGCTCTAGTGTTTTGTTATTCTATCCATAATGTTTGAACTCTTATTTTGAACTGTTATAAAGGGCACTCTTTCACCCTGGCCAGTGTGGGTCAATGGTCAGAGCATCAGCCACTAGTGGAAAAGCTTTTAGATAGAGACATAACAAGAAAATAACACTTTTTAAATTGGGAAGCCTTAATTAATTTGGGGTAATTTAGTATGGTTTTTAATATATTTTAAAAACATTATTTTGAAATAATTTCATATAGAAAAGTTGACAAAATAATATAAAGAATTTCCCTTCATGTAGATTGTATTTCAGGTAGATTTCTCAAATGTTAACACTAACCATATTTATTATTTTCTCTTTTAATACATACATACATACATACACACAAAAGTTTTTCTTTTTTGAGACATTTGAGAGTAGGTTATAAGATACGATGCCCTTATTATTATTTTTTGTTAATCCTCACCTGAGGATATTTTTTCCATTGCTTTCGGAGAGAGTGGAAGGGAGGGAGGTGAGTGGCGGGGGGGAGAGAGACACAGAGACATCAATGTGAGAGACATACCTCAACTGGTTGGCTCCTGTATGTGCCCTGGAGGGACAGGAATCGAACCCAAGACCCTTCAATGTATGGGCTGATGCTCTAACCGCTGACCCACACTGGCCAGGGTGACAGGATCCCCTTTTAAAAAGTACTTGAATATGTGTTTCCTGAAGACAAGGGTGTTTTCTAATATAACTCTAGTATAGTTAATCAAATCGATAAACTAACCTGATCTACAGTTTTTACTCAAATTTTGCCATTTATTCCATTAATGTCCTTTTAGCCGCCCCTCCACCCCCCCCAATTTTGTTTTGGTTTCAATAGGATCCATTTACTTGTTATTTATTATGTCTCTTTAATCTCCTCTAATTCAGAACAGTCCCTCAACTTTTCTTTGTCTTTTAAAAACCTAATTATTATGCTCTTCAATTTGGATTTATTTTCTCATGAGTAGATTCAGTCTATGAATTTTTGGTAGGAATGCCAGAAAAATGATGTTGTATTCCTCAGTGAGTTGTATGAGAAGGCACATGATGTAATCTTGTCTCATTACTAGTGATATTAATTATTATATACTAGAGGCCCAGTGCATGATTGAATCATGCACGGGTAGGGTCCCCTACACACTTTCGCTTTCGATCGCGGGGGAGCTGGGTGCCTGTCTGCTGGTGCACCAGGCCTTTCGGAAGCCTCTGGCGTGGCGTAGGCTTCTGAAAGGCCTGGTGCCGGAGCAGACAGGCACCCAGCTCCCCCGCTTTTGATGGTCTGCGGCGGGATGTGATTTCGCTGCCCCATAGGCCCCTTCTGTGCCGAAGCACAGCCATGGCACAGACGCTGAGCTCGCGCCGCCGGCCCAATCAGCTACCCCGGCCACCCCGAGTCCCGCCCCCTGCGCCTCCCGCTGGCCCAATCGTGGGTGTAGCGGAGTGATGGTAATTTACATATTACCATTTTATTAGGTAGGATTTTAAAAGATGTTTCTTATCTCTCCTAATAACTAATGTTTCAAGTAAGTGTTCATAGCCCTAAGATTTTTCTTTAAATTTTAGCTCTTGATGTTTATTTATGAGGTGGAGACTAGAGCAGAAGTATTTAAAATAAATTATATTATTTTTCAAAGCACTTAAAATATTTTATAGTAACACATTTCAAAAATTTGCTGTTAAAGGCATCTAGAGATTGAAACAAGCCCATTATGTGAATGTTACCTTGAAATTCTTAATATGGTTCCTAAGGTGAATGAGAAGAATGAAATAAGGATCAGAATATACATTGCCAACATTTTCTAATTTATGATTTTCATCATAAATTAGCATATGTTAAATTTAGCATCTGAATGAGCTCTAAATAAAGGTTCTTTATTTTCATCTTATTTATTAGATTTTCTTATTTGTGGTAGTGGTTTGTTTCTGGTGACAGGGAACAAGTATAGAATTGTATACACTATTTTTCTTAACAGTCTCTCATGTTTTGAGACAAATATTTATTCTTGTTTAGCAATTAGGAAGAGCCTTTGCCCCAAACTGTAGTACTACAATCCAGACATTCATTCTTTTCTCCCTTCCTATACACTACTCTGGTAGATTACTTATGCTGAATGGGGGATAGGGGAGACCCTTAGCACATAAGTGGTTTTATACTTTTTCAGATTCCCCTGAGTCCAGCCATGCCGGCTCCCATTTGGCTGTGACTGCCCACCCAGCATGCCCTGTGCTGAGATGATCCAGTTACTGAAGGACTACTCACTCGGGGAGCTGGCCTGTTGGGAGGGGGTTGGGTGAGTTAATTTCTTTCCTTTTTTTTTAAATCCTCACCCGAGAATAAGTTTTCATGGTTTTTAGAAAGAAAGGGGGTGGGGGGAGAAACATTGGTGTGAGAGAAAAACATCAATCGGTTGCCTCAAGCACCAGCCCTGACCAAACTGGCAACCTTTTGATTTAAATGCTCCAACCACTGAGCCACCAGGCCAGGGCTTCTTTCATTTTTAAGAGAATAAAATTAAATCGTGTATATTGGCAAAACCACATCTTACACATAAAAATGGGTAGCTGGACCCTTGCATGGTTAAGCCACCCCAGCCTTTTCTTGCATTATTTCTGCATAACACAATGCTTCTAAGTAGAAGAAATTTAAAGAAACTTAAGCTAAATTTTACTTTTAAAATTTTTTGACTTTTTAAATAGAAAGAAATACAACCAGTAAATTTGGAAGAGAGATCTAATTATAAAAGATCCTATTAAAAATATCTTATTTAAAATATTAAAAATGATATATAGACTCATATTAGTCTTCTTTTTAGTGATAAATTTCATTTTAGAATGACTTTAAATAAAATCTGTTGTCCTAATCATTAGAAAAAGTGGGAATCTATTTTGTTTGTACCCGGAAGGTTTTCCAAGTCTTGCTGAAGAGGATGGTTAACTCTTCTCTTGGGAGTAATATATTTGTCTTTAATTTCTGACAGGGTAGTGTTTAGTCTGACTCTGACAGCAATTTTCCACTGTTGTGCCATGGCACATTGCAAGAGGCACACTGTGTGCTGCAAGAGTTTTTAAAACATGTAATACCTGAGTGTTTAATCAGGGGCACTGACTTCTTTTCCCTTAGATTGTCCAAAAAATGACAGCAGTCAACACAACAAATGAATCAAAATTATGCTAATTTTTCTTTGGTTAGATTAGCAAAAAATATATTATTTGGTGTGCTGCAGAATTTTAGTAATTAGTTTGTATATGCCATGAGATGAAAAAGATTGAAAATCACTGCTCTATGATTTGTAGAATAGTCTTGAAATACGGTTCTCTTTGGAATATTGGTGTTATCACTGTCCATGAGGAAAATGCAATCTTACATTAGTTATCATTGTTTATTCTTTTTAGTCTTTTGAAATTTATTTCTGGGGAAGAAGAAATGGGAAATTCTATTTCTGTGAAAAGTATCCCCTGAAGCACTGATAGTGTTTCTTTTTATGTTAACTATGAAACTATTTTGACATTTTATACCGAGGCTAATAATTGAAACCAATTTTTTAGTCAGGCAACAAAAACAGCCAGCTAGAGGAACAGTAACCTACAATTGCCAGTAATTCTTAAAAGGCAGGTTGGCCTTTAAAGTTACAGAACTTGGACAGAAGTACAAGGCCACTTATTTATTGCAGACCGTATTTATGTCTCTTTTGCTGCCTTGGTTCTGTGAGCTTGTTTCTTTGATTATATATTTTTTGTTTACTTATTTTTGGCATTATTGTACAACTTATTAAATTTTACTCTACCGGCTTGTTTACTCCTAAAGAGCATAGGTGTTTCTCTGTATCATCTCCAGCATTTATTTTACCATAGCCATTTTCCTATAGCCTTTTTAAAGGGGCTCATAAATTAATGTTCAATAGTCTTTAGGTGTTTCCTTGCCTATAGTCTGATTTCACACTAACCTATCTTACTGACTGCCTCCAGACTGCTTTCCCGCTATGTATGCATATATTTACTTATTTAGATCTGTTGTTCCACTCATCTATGCATTCACTGGTTGATTCTGACTGGGGATCAACTCCACAACCTTGGCATATTGGGACAATGTTCTAATCAATTGAGCTATCCAGCCAAGGCCAGACTGTTTCTTTTATTAAATATATTTTACTAGAGGCCTGGTGCATGGATTCGTGCACTGGGGGTAGGAGGTGTCCCTCAGCCCGGCCTGCACCCTCTCGCAGTTTGGGACCTCTCGGGGGATGTCCAACAGCTGGCTTAGGCAGTTGGACATCCCTCTCACAGTCCGGGACCCCATGCTCCTTACTGCCAGCCTGCAGCGGAGGTAGGAGAGACTCCCGCCACCACCGCTGCACTCGCAAGCCGTGAGCCTTGAGCCTGGCTTCTGGCTGAGCGGCGCTCCCCTGTGGGAGCGCACTGACCACTAGGGGGAAACTTCTGCATTGAGTGTCTGCCCCCGGTGGTCAGTGCTCATCATAGCGACCGGTCATTCACCATTTGGTCGATTTGCATATTAGAGTTTTATTATATAGGATAGGATTGATTTCAGAGAGGAAGGGAGAGGGAGAGACAGAAACATCAATGATGAGAGAGAATCATTGATCAGCTGCCTCCTGCACACCTTCTACTGGGATCCAGCCCGCAACCCAGGCATGTGCCCTTGACCAGAATCGGACCTAGGACCTTTCAGTCCACAGGCTGACGCTCTATCCACTGAGCCAAACAGGCTAGGGCCAGACTGTTTCTTTACATGTTGCTCTTATCAAGTTAGTCCCTTCCACTAAAAAACTTGAAGTGTTTTAGAATTGAAGTATTCTAGATGTTATCTAGTCTTTCTCCTGATCACTTGAAACGGTACTTTTTTTTGAAATTGGCTGTACCTTTTCATTGCTGGTTATTATTTTATTTGTGTTTTAGCTGCTAGGTTTTTTGTTTTTTTTTTAAATATATTTTTATTGATTTTTTTACAGAGAGGAAGGGAGAGGGATAGAGAGCTAGAAACACCAATGATGAGAGAGAAACATTGACCAGCTGCCTCCTGCACACCCCCTACCAGGGATGTGCCCGCAACCAATGTACATGCCCTTGACCGGAATCGAACCTGGGGACCTTTCAGTCCGCAGACCGACGCTCTATCCACTGAGCCAAACCGGTTTCGGCTAGCTGCTAGGTTTTTTTCTTTATAATTATATTCTTTAAAACATAGAACTCAAGTGGGTTTTTTTGTGTGTTTTTTTCAGTATACAGAAAACAATGGTCATGACAAGTTGATTAGTTCTAACCTATTAAATTCTGGAGTGGAAAGGGATAAGGTAGAGGTTTGAAAACACAGGAAAAGATGTATATCGAGAAATATGGGAAAGTGAATGGACTAAGGGAGGCATTCAGGACCCATTTGAAGGCACTTGGTTATGACTTTAATATCACACGTCATTGTATCTTATTCTAGTCATGTTTCTTTTTAAAAATTTTATTTATTGATTTGAGAGAGAGAGATTTGTTGTTTCACCTATTCATGCATTCATTGGTTGGTTCTTGTATGTGCCTGACTGGGGATCGAACTGAAATCTTGGCTTATTGGGATGATGCTCTAATCAACTGAGCTACCCGGCCAGGGCAGTTCTAATCATGTTTTAACTGAACATGTGTGGGCTGGGAGTGATTAGATACCACAGAGCAAGTGAGACAAAATAATTTAATCTGGGTTAGAAGGGTAGGGAAGTGTGAGCATGGTGAAAATGATAAAATTAACAGATTTGAGGGCCTGGTGGGATTGAAGGATTACAGACTTGGGGTACAAGAGGAAGTGAACTAGAAAGATGTGAGAGGATGAACAAAAAGAATTAAATAAAATTGAGAATTTAGAGGGCTTATAGTTGCTAATATATTCAAGGGAGTGAGTTCTTAAGGTATGGAGAAAGGTCAAAAGGGAATTTGAAGACTTACGCTGTCAGGGTCATGAGAACAGTGTCTTTGTTATTGTTAGTATACTCACTGATACTTAAAAAAAATTCCTGATCTGAGGTTATTTTTTCCACTGGTTTTTAGAAAGGGAAAAAGGGGGAGATGGAGAGAGAGAGAAATATTGATGTAGGAAAGCCACATTGATTGGTTGCTCCCGCATGCGCCCCAATCAGGGCCAGGGAATAAACATGCAACCCAGGTACATGCCCTTGACCGGGAATAGAATCCATGACTCTTTGGTGTGTAGACTAACGTTCTGCCACTGAGCAACACCAGCCAGGGCCTCACCTTCAATAAGAAAATAGGCTTCTGAATTTAGACAAAAATACTTACTGGTAAACTTTAAATGTAAACTTTAAGAGCATAGAATATTCCCAGTTGGAACAAAGGCTTAAAGGATAAAAACCCAGTCCTGTCTCAAGAGCAATACTTTTAGCCCTAGCTGGTTTGGCTCAGTGGATAAAGCGTTGGCCAGCGGACTGAAGAGTCCCAGGTTCGATTGCAATCAAGGGCACATGCCCAGGTTTCGGGCTCGATCCCAGTAGGCAGCATGCAGGAGGCAGCCGATTGATGATTCTCTCTTGTCGTTGATGTTTCTCTCTCTCCCTCTCCCCTCGTCTCTGAAATCAATAATAATAATAAAAAGAGCAATACTTTTACATTTTCTCACATGTTCCCCTTATCTATATCAGGTACTCTTTGTTAATCCTTTGTTAATAACCTGAGGATATCTTTTTTAATACATTTTTTTTATTGATTTCGGAGAGGAAGGGAGATGGGGAGAGAGAGAGAAACATCAATGATGAGAGATAATCATTGATCTGCTGCCTCCTGTATGCCCCCTACTGGGGATTGAGCTCGCAACCCCGGATATGTGCCCTTGACTAGAATTGAACCTGGGACCCTTCAGTCCACAGGCTGACACTCTATCCACTGAGCCACACTGGTTAGGGCTAAATCAGGTATTCTTAATCTGGGATCCATGGATGGACTCGGAAATTGTTTGCATAATTTTTATATGTCTTTTCTGGGGAAATGGTTCACAGTTCATCCAAGTATTTATTTATTTATTTATTTATTTATATATTTTTATTGATTGTAGAGAGGAAAGGAGAGGGAGAAAGAGGCAAAGACATCAACAATGAGAATCATGCAGCGGCTGCTTCCTGCCCGCCCCTGACTGGGGATTGAGCCCACAGCCGGGGCATGTGCCCTGACCAGGAATCGAACCTGGGACCTCTTGGTTCCTAGGTCGATGCTCAACCACTGAGCCACGCCGGCCGGGCCATCCAAGTATTTAAGAACTGCTGATCTGTATATAAACAGAAAGCTAGTTGCATAGCAAAAATGTCTAATATTAGAGTATAGCTTTTTAAGCCTATGTATCAAGAGAATTTTGTGTTGATATGGCTAAGACATTGTTTTTTTTTCAGGAACATAAAGAGAAATGAATTTGTAGTTTTGCCTGAATAGCAGAAAAGAGGGCCTTTTGGATACTTAAATATTGCTTCTTTAAATTAGTTTTTAAAATTAATTTTGCTTCTGTTCTTAAATTCTAGTATATGACTCTCAACCCTTCTACTAAGAGGAAGAATACTGGATCCCCAGACAGGAAGCCCTCAAAGAAATCCAAGACAGATAACTCTTCCTTGAGTTCACCACTAAATCCTAAGTTATGGTGTCATGTACACTTGAAGAAATCCTTGAATGGCTCACCACTCAAGGTGAAGAACTCAAAGAATTCCAAATCTCCAGAAGAGCATCTGGAAGAAGTGATGAAGATGATGTCAACCAACAAATTACATGCTAACTTTCACATTCCTAAGAAAGGCCCACCTGCTAAGAAACCAGGGAAGCATAATGACAAACCTTTGAAAGCAAAGGGCAGAAACAAAGGCATCCTGAATGGACAGAAATCCACAGGAAATTCCAGATCTCCAAAAAAGGGCCTGAAGACTCCTAAAACCAAAATGAAGCAGATGACTTTGTTGGATATGGCCAAAGGCACCCAGAAGATGACACGAGCCCCCCGGAATTCTGGGGGTACACCCAGGTCCTCTAGTAAACCTCATAAGCATCTGCCTCCCGCTGCCCTACACCTTATTGCCTACTACAAAGAAAACAAAGACAAGGAGGACAAGAAGAGTGCTCTGTCTTGTGTTATCTCTAAAACAGCTCGTCTTCTTTCTAATGAAGATAGAGCTCGTCTCCCAGAAGAATTGCGGAATATTGTTCAAAAACGCTTTGAGCTTCTAGAGCACAAAAAAAGGTGGGCCTCTATGTCTGAAGAGCAACGCAAAGACTATTTGAAAAAGAAACGAGAGGAGTTGAGAGAAAAGTTGAAGGAGAAAGCCAAAGAGCGGAGAGAGAAAGAAATGCTTGAGAAACTAGAAAAACAGAAACGATACGAGGACCAAGAATTATCTGGCAAACATCTTCCAGCATTTAGATTGGTGGATACCCCTGAAGGGCTGCCCAACACACTCTTTGGGGATGTGGCCATGGTGGTGGAATTTTTGAGCTGTTATTCTGGACTACTCTTACCAGATGCTCAGTATCCTATTACTGCTGTGTCCCTTATGGAAGCCTTGAGTGCAGAAAAAGGTGGCTTTTTATACCTGAATAGAGTCTTGGTCATCCTTTTACAGACCTTATTACAAGATGAAATAGCAGAAGACTATGGTGAGTTGGGAATGAAACTTTCAGAAATCCCCCTGACTCTGCATTCTGTTTCAGAGCTGGTGCGGCTCTGCTTGCGCAAATCTGATGTTCAGGAAGAAAGTGAGGGCTCAGACACAGATGACAATAAAGATTCAGCACCATTTGAGGACAATGAAGTACAAGATGAGTTCTTAGAGAAGCTGGAAACCTCTGAATTTTTTGAGCTATCATCAGAAGAGAAGCTACAGATCTTGACAGCACTCTGCCACCGGATTCTCATGACATACTCAGTGCAAGACCACATGGAATCAAGACAGCAGATGTCTGCAGAGTTGTGGAAGGAACGGCTTGCTGTATTAAAGGAAGAAAATGATAAGAAGAGAGCTGAGAAACAGAAACGGAAAGAAATGGAAGCCAGAAATAAAGAAAATGGAAAAGAGGAGAATGGGTTAGGCAAAATTGATAGGAAAAAAGTTGTGAAGTTTGAGCCTCAGGTAGATACAGAAGCTGTTGACATTATTAGTACTGTGAAGAGCAGACGGCTGCTTGCCATTCAGGCCAAGAAGGAGCGGGAAATCCAGGAGAGAGAAATGAAAGGTAAAATCTTATGATGAGAGAAAAGAGGAAGCCCGTTAGTACAGGGGTGGGGAACATCTGGCCAGCAGGACCTATAAGGCCCAAAAAATCATTTGTCCTGGCCCTGCCAAGGCATTAGGGGTGAGTTCATGAAATGTTTGACCAAATATATCAGGCTAATTATTAAGTTGATAATTTTGTATGGCCTACAGATGATGTTATAAATATCCAAATGGCCCTTGGCAGAAAAATGGTTCCCTACCCCTGCTTTAGAAGATAGTAAAAGTAAGGAAATTACTGAGGTAATGGTAAAGTCTCTATTTGTCATAACTATTTAGTTATTTTTATATATAATAACCCAGGCCCTACTATGTATATAATATTCCAACAGAAGTGTTCAGTATGGCATTCTGTGGTTAATGATAATTTGACATAGATAATGTGATATTGACATCTTTTCTGAGTTTCCTAGTTTAGACCAAATCCACAAATAGGTACAGCGGAAATAACGTATGACTAGAGAATTGCTGATACGGGTTCAAACTCTACCACTGACTTAGCTATATTCCTTTGGTCAATTTATCTATGCCTGTTTCCTCATGATTGTAATGATTGTAACAATTGATAAAGATTATTGTAACAATTGAAGAATAAGGTACTTGAAGCCCTCTTTGCCTTTAAGATATAAGAACATAAAAATTTGGGGTTTTGATAGCACCATTAAATCTGAACTTCTTTAAAAAATATTTTTATTGATTTCAGAGAGGAAGGGAGAGAGAGAGATAGAAACATCCATGATGAGAGAGAATCATGGATCGGCTGCCTCCTGCAAGTCCCCCACTCAGGATCAAGCCCACAACCCGGGCATGTGCCGTTGACCAGAATCGAACCTGAGACCTTTCAGTTTGCAGGCTGACGCTCTATCCACTGAGCCAAACCGGCTAGGGCTGACCTTTTTTTTAAATTGATTTCAGAGAGGAAGGGAGGAGGAGAGAGAGAGAGAGAAACATCAATGATGAGAGAGAATCATCGATTAGCTGCCTCCTGCATGCCCCCCCCCCCCCCCCACTGGGGATCGAGCCTGCAACCCGGGCATGTGCCCTTGACCAGAATCGAACCCGCGACCCTTCAGTCTATAGGCCGACGCTCTGTCCACTGAGCCAAACCAGCCAGGGCTAAATCCAAACTTTTTTTTAAAGTATTTTATTTTATTTTTAAAAAATATATTTTGTTGATTTTTTACAGAGAGGAAGGGAGAGGGATAGAGAGTTAGAAACATCGATGAGAGAGAAACATCCATCAGCTGCCTCCTGCACACCCCTTACTGGGGACGTGCCCGCAACCAAGGTACATGCCCTTGACCGGAATTGAACCTGGGACCCTTCAGTTCACAGGCTTACGCTCTATCCACTGAGCTAAATCGGTTAGGGCTAAATCTGAACTTTTAAATAAATAGCTTTATTAATAAATTATAGGCCCGATGCAGGAAATTCGTGCAAGAGTAGGCCCCCCCCCCCCCCCGCTGCCGGCACTGGCTCCCAATGGCACCTGAGACCCAGGCTTCTCTCTGGCTGCCGGCAGGCACCTGGGACCTGGGCTTCCCTTGCAGCCCTGGCTTTGTCTGGAAGGTGTTCCTGAAGGATGTCCAATCTAATTAGCATATTATGCTTTTATTATTATAGATAATTCATATACCATGCAGTTCTGCCATTGATAGTGTACAATTCAATGTTTTTAAATATATTCACAGACATGCAACCTTCACCACAATTTTAGAACATTTTCATTTCCACAAAAGGAAACTCTATACCCTTTAGCTATCATCACTGTACCTTCCTAGCCTCCCTAGACCCAAGCAACCACCAGTCTACTGCTGTTTCTTTAGATTTGCCTATTCTGACATAACATACAAATGGGATCACATAAGATGTGATCTTTTATGATTGGCTTTTTTCACTTAGTATATATAATGTTTTCAAAGTTCATCCATGTTGTAGCATGTTTCAGTAGTACTTAATTTTTTTATTTATCTTTATTATTATTTTTAATCGTCACCTGAGGATATTTTTACATTGATTTTTAGAGAGAATGGAAAAGAGAGGGAAAGACAGAGAAATATTGATATACGTGAAACACATCGATTGGTTGCCTCCTATATGCCCTTGACTGGCATTGAACCCAGGACCCTTTGGTCCACAGTCGGACGCTCTATCCGCTGAGCCAAGCCAGCTAAGGCAGTATTTCGTTCCTTTTAATAGCAGAATACTATTCCATTGATTGGCTATACCACATTTTATCAATTGATGGACATTTGGTTTGTTTCTTCCTTTTTGGTTACTATAAGTCTGCTGAAAGCATTGGTGTACAAGTTTTTGTATGGATGTATCTTTTTATTCCTCTTGAGTGTATACCTAGGAACATAATTGTTGGGTCTTGTAACTGTTTAACTATTAGAGAAACTGACAGACTATTTTTCAAATGGCTGCACAATTTTACTTTCCTATGAACAGTGTATGAGGGTTCTGATTTCTCCACTTGCTGCACCCTCACCAACACTTGTTATTTTATGATTTGTGGATTATAACCATCCTAGTGGTTGAGAATTGGTATCTCATTAAGGTTTTGATACACATTTCCTTTTTCTTTTTTTAATTTTAAAATGCAAATTTTATTTATTTTTGGAATAAGTAATGCATTTGCATGGCTCAAAAATTCAAAAGATACAAAAAGGTTTGTACTCCAGGCAACCACTGTGATACGCATTTCCTGATGACTAGTGACGTTGAGCATCTTTTCATGTGCCTGATAATCATTTGTATATCTTCTTTGGAGAAATGTTAATTCAGATTTTTGCCCATTTTCAAATCAGATTGTCTTTTATTATTATTGAGTGGTAAGAGTTCTTTGTATAGTCTAGCTACAAATTCCTTTTCTCTCAGATATATGATCTGCAAATATTTTCACCCATATTATGTGTTGTCTTTTTGCTTTCTTGATAGTGTCCATTGAAGCACAAATTTAAAATTATTTTATAAAGCCCAATTTATCCCCCTCTTGGTTGCTTGTGGTTTTGGTGTCGTATCTTAAGAATCCATTGTCAAATCTAAAGCTATAGATGTTTTGATTTATTTATGGACTCTGAATTCTGTTCCATTGACCTATATGTTTATCTTTACACCCATGTTACAGTGACTTGATTACTATTGCTTTGTTGTAGTTGTTGAAGTGGGAAGTATGAATTGTCTAACTTGTTCTTTTTCAAGATTGTTTTAGCTGTTCTAGGTCCCTTGCAATTCCATAGTAATTTTAGAATCAGCTTATTAATTTCTACAAAGAAGCCATCTGGGACTCTGATGGAGATTGCTTTGAATCCATAGATCAATTTTGGGATCTATAGATTAGAACTATAGATCTAATAGATTTATTGCCATCTTGATATTTTGTCTTCTGATCCATGAATATGAGATGTTTTTAATTTATTTAGATATTTAATTTCTTTCAATGTATTGTAGTTTTCAGAGTATACATTTTGTACTTCTTTTGTTAAATTTATTCCAAATTAATCTCGACATCCCTCAGGGGTTCTGCTTTGCCTTCCTCATTCTATATTTGCATCTTTTTTTTTTCTTCCATGAGACCCCTGGCATCTATTAATATATCAATATGGTTTTTAAAATTGACTTTATTGGGGTGACACTGCTCAGAACTATATACAGGTTTCAGATACACAACTCCACAACACACCATCCGTACACTGCATTGTGTGTTCAACTCCCCAAGCCAAGTCCTTCCTCCCCAACAATCACCACACTGTCATTCGCATCCAAGTTTTTTCTTTTTTGCTCAGCTATCAGCCCCTCTATAGTAATATCAATATTTACTTATTTGATCAATCTCACAATGTACACAAAATTTGTTTTAGAATTATTATCCATAATAAACTAAGTTTATTAGTTTTTTTCCTTTAAGACTAAACTATTTTGATCACTGTTACAGTTTTAAACCTTATGAAAGTTGCCAACTTAAGAAATGAAGATGGTAAAAACGCTTTATTTGTCAAAGTTGTATGCTAAGAATTGGGTAGATAGATCCCTAGAAATAGTCTTAAATTATGTGTGAGAGCCCGGCCAGCATGGCTCAGTGGTTGAGTGTTGACCTGTGAACCAGGAGGTCACGGTCTGATTCCTGGTCAGGGCACATGCCTGGGTTGCGGGCTCAATCCCCAGTGTAGGACGGGCAGGAGGCAGCCAGTCAATGATTCTCTCTCATCATTGTTGTTTCTATCTCTCTCTCCCTCTCCCTTCCTCTCTGAAATAAATAAAAAAATATTTAAAAAAAATTATGTGTGAGAATTTTACAGTAAGTCAAACAACTTTGTTACTTTATTAGTTTTTTCATTAGGAAATATGAAATATTTAATTTAAAACAGGTTTTAAGTTATACTACTTAAGGCCATTGAAATGTTTTTATATGCATATTGTGTGAGTTTGTGCATATACATATTTTCCAATTTGAAAGTATAATTGCATTCCATATAAAACAGCATGTAGATAAACTTTATATAAACATTTCAGTGTGTTTTACCTGAAACAATGATTTCTTGAGTTCCTGAAGTGTTACTCTGTGTGTTATATTTATTTTAACCTAGGAGAAAGGCTAGGAAGATGATATTCTATTATTGATAGAGGGAAACAGTATACAAATATGAATATATTGCCATGGTCAATATTTGAATGGTAGAATTAGGTCTTTCAATATCTATTCAGTATTGTAACTGCTGAAAATAAATTTGGTTGTCTTTTGGTGACTTTCCCTAGATTTTTTTTTTTTTTTTTTTGTAGTTGCAGGAGAAGGAGCTTTTCCTTTATTGTGATTTGGCCATTACTCTTTATCATTTACCTTTGTAATGATCTCTACTGAATCATTGTTGCCAACATAGTTCCATTCAGGCTAAAAAACTTGATTAAAGATAACATGCCATGTTGGTTTCAAATAAATGAGATCGATGCATTTTCCAGATTCTCACCATATTGTAGATATTATCACCAGTAGAAGATGAGGGTTAAAAATTCTGGCATTGTAAATAGTAGTGCATTTGATAATTACAGTATCAAAATTTGTGATGGTTATGGAAAAACTTAAAAGGCAAGATTACTGGGCTTTTGTTGAGGGGAATTTCTATCTGGGTAGAATAAACCCATATAATCAATGATCAGAAATAAATTGATTAAAACCTTTTTTGTCTGTCCTTAACAGTGCTTACTAAAAAAATAGTATTTTTTTGGTCACTAAGTCTAATAAGGTAAATATACTATCAAATTCCTCAAAGCAAAAATTTGTTTTATTTTGAAATACTATTCTAGTTTTATCCCAGTCATTCTGAGGATGCTATGATGCTCCTGTCATAAAATTTTCAATTCCATTTAAGGACTGTTTTAAGGTTACATTTTAAATTATTAATAAAATAAAATCAACTTAATTATTAAAATTAATAAGTTAAATTTTGGAGAGAAAAGATTTTTATGATGCCTGAGACATCACCAAAATTCAAAGAACATAGGAGGGCCGGATAGAAATTGCTTCCTTTAAATGTCTTTTTTTTTTTTTTTTAATTTCAAGAGAGGAAGGGAGATGGAGAGAAGGGAAAGAAATATCAATGAGGAGAGAGAATCAGATTGGCGGCCTCCTAGACGCCTCCCACGGGGGATCGAGCCCACAACCTGGGCATGTGATCTAACGGAATGGAACCATGATCTGGTCCATAGGACAATGCTCAACCACTGAGCCATACTGGCTGGGCTACATGTCATTTCTTATAATAGAATTAGGAGAAGGAAACTAAGGTTTGATGAAAATGTACTTTATACCAGGCACACTTTACTACATATGTGATTTATTTATTTTAATCCTCAACCGAGGATATTTTTTTCATTGATTTTTAGAGAGAGGGAGAGTGTTAGAGAGAGAAACATCGATGTAAGAGAGACACATGGATTGGTTGCCCCTGGCACTCGCCCCAACTTGAGGCTGGGGATCAAACCTGCAACCGAGATACGTGTCCTTGACCGGAAATCGAACCTGCAACCCTTCTGTTGGAGGCTGACTCTCCAACCACTGAGTCAAACTGGCTAGAGCTTCATATGTGATTTAATTTGTAAGAGTGGAATTTACTAGGAAAAAAAAAGTCTAGTTGACTCTTTTTGTCTTTAACAGTGAAACTAGAACGGGAAGCTGAGGAAGAACGAATACGAAAACACAAAGCAGCTGCTGAGAAGGCATTCCAGGAGGGAATTGCCAAGGCAAAACTAGTCATGCGTAGGACTCCTATTGGTACAGATCGGAACCATAATAGGTAACTTACTAAACTTAATTTTTTGTCATCTTGTTAGAGCCTTTACTAGTTACAAAACTGTCAAAAGTTCTAAAAATAGATAAGCTTTGCTATTCATGGGTTTTGGAAACAATTATTCATCACACGTTCATTGAATATTTATTGAATATATGCCAAATGCTAGGGTTACAAAGTTAAATAAAGAAATGACCCTGTTCTTAATATATCATAAATATGGAGCTTAAAGTATGATGATAGGTGACATGTGAACCAAATAGAGGACTTTAAAAAATGGTATTGTATTTTAAATGCTGCATACATTGTATGGAGTATAAAGTCGAGACATATTAGAAGTTATAAAAATTACAGATTTTAGACAAGTCTCAAATTCTAAACATTTTGGTATTCTTTGTCTTACTTTATAATTTGTATAGTATTTCTGAATGTTTAGTAATATTCTTTAATCGTCTTTCCCAACAATAAAGTCATCTTGTGCTCATGATCTGTCATTATCTTATTAATATGTGGTTGTGATTTATAGATACTGGCTCTTCTCAGATGAAGTTCCAGGATTGTTCATTGAAAAAGGCTGGGTACATGACAGCATTGACTACCGATTCAGACATCATCGCAAAGACTATGCTGACTCACCTGATGAGGATTACTGTCCCCGTAGTATGTATATCTGTTAATTATTTTACCCTGCCCAAGTAGGGTAAATATTAAGAACTGTCTGTTCTCTGTCATCATTATCTTCTTCTTTTTTTTTGGTTTTTTTTGTTAATCCTCACCAGAGGATATTTTTCCATTGATTTTTTTAGAGAGAGTGAAGGGAGGAGGAGAGACAGAAAGAAACATCTATGTGAGAGAGACACACTGATTGGTTGCCTCCCTCACATGCCCTGGACCAGAATCAAACTTGGGACTCTTCAGTCCATGAGCTGATGGTCTATCCAGTGAGCCAAATTGACTAGGGCTGTAAGATTTTTTTATTGCTTTCTTAGGTAGATGTATTTGAGTGGGGTGGGAGAATGTGACATGCACAAAAAGGGAGGAAACTAACATGTGATTACCAATTTTATTCCAGGCATTGTGTGGAAAGATAAAGAGTTTGAAAACTACTCGTATAAAATCTATACAAGTATAACATCTTGTTTAGGTATTAAATTTTATAAGAATAGTTTTCAAACTTGGTTCTTTAGAAATCTCTTTCTAGGTACCTAAAAGGTTAGAATTGAAGTAAGGGGGCCAAGACTGCAGTTAGATGTCTTCTTCCTTTACTTTTAAAATTCATTTATTCGATATTTATGGATTATCTTTTATGTGCCTACCAATTTTTCATGTGCTGGGATACAAGGTAGCAAATAAGATAATGTTCTTTTTCTTGTCTGGGTTCTGGTTACATGGGTATATTCACTTGGCAAAATAAATACATAAACGTACTTTTCTAAATATTTTTTTTTCTTGAAGAGTGTGTGTGTGTACACACACACATCCTATATAATAAAAGCCTAATATGCAAATTGTCCCCTCGAGAGTTCGATCACTTGCTATGATATGCACTGACCACCAGGGGGCGTCACGGAACATGGCGGGCAACCATCAGCAGCAGGGTGCTGAGGGAGCGAGGGAAGGAGGCGGCGGGGAGGCAGGGAACCTGATCGGCCCTGATCGCTGGTCAAGCCTAGGGGCCCTACCCGTGCACGAATTTTGTGCACCGGGCCTCTAGTGTGTGTGTGTGTGTGTGTGTGTGTGTGTGTGTGTGTGTGTGTGTGTGTGTGTATACACATACTAAAGGCCTGGTGCATGAAATTCGTGCACTTGACCGGGGGGGGGGCGTGGCTCTCAGCCCGGCCTGTGCCCTCTTGCAGTCCGGGAGCCCTCAGGGGATGTCCAACTGATGGACATTCTTAGCGCTGCTGCGGAGGCGGGAGAGGCTCCTGCCACTGCTGCTGCGCTCGCCAGCTATGAGCCTGGCTCAGGGCTTCTGGCTGAGTGGCACTCCCTCTGTGGGAGTACACTGACCACCAGGGGGCAGCTCCTGCATTGAGCGTCTGCCCCTGGGTGGTCAGTGCAGGTCATAGCGACCAGTCGCCGTTTGGTCAATTTGCATATTAGCCTTTTATTATATAGGGTGTGTGTGTGTGTGTGTGTGTAGAGTGAGAGAGAAATTAGAGCTGGAAGCTTGTGAATCATTTAACCCAGTGGTTCACAGGAAGTCATGTTGCCTCCCAAGGGACATTTACAATGTCCAGATACATATTTGGTTGTCACTACTGGCACTGGTGGTAGAGGCCAGTGATGCCACTAAATATCCTACATTGCATATAACAACACCGCCACCCCCCACTACAAAGAATTATGTAGCTTAAAATGTCAATAATGCTGAAGTTGAGAAAGCCTGACCTAACCTAACCATCTGAATTTTTCATTTTTATCATTTATTTATTATTTCAGAGAGAAAGGGGAGGAAAGGGGGGGGGGGAAACATCAATGATTAGAGAGAATCATTTATTGGCTGCCTCCTTCATACCTCATATTGGGGATCCAGACCACAACCCAGGATGTGTCCTGACTGGGAATCGAACCATGACCTCCTGGTTCATAGGTCGGTGCTCAATCACTGAGCCACACCGGCCAGGCCCAGCTCTACTTTTTATAACTTAATAAAATTTGCTTCTCAAATGTTAGATTATATGTGTGTGTTTTTGAGAAATCTCTTAATTTTTTTCAAAGTAGTTTTTTTCTTTTAATACCATAATCTAAACTATATACTCACAAAATTGATAAGTAAGGAAATTAATATATAGCCCAAACTTCAAATTTTCCTGTTAAATTATGTTAAGTGCTAAATTGTAGTACTAGTAGAAAAATCTAGTTCTGGTAGACTGTAAATACCCAGGTGAGGGCAGTTAATGTGTGAGAGCAATAAATATGAAGTCAGGATTTTCAGACATAGGAAAGTTTCTAGTGGACTGAGAGACTGTGAATGTGTTTAGTGGCTGTCCTTAGAAGTTGGGCCTACACAGTTAGAATATTCTGATTGAAGGTTGGCATCCAAATCCTTTCACTTCTAGAGCATCCTGATAGATGTTGTTGCTTCTTCTTTTTTTAAAAAAAAAAGTATTTTTATTGATTTCAGAGAGGGAGGGGGAGAGATAGAAACATCAATGATGAGAAGAATCATTGATCGGCTGCCTCCTGTACGCCCTCTACTGGGGATTGAGCCTGCAACCTGGGCATGAGCCCTTGACCGGAATCGAACCTGGGACCCTTGAGTCCGTTGGCCGACGCTCTATCCACTGAGTCAAACCAGCCAGGGCTGTTGTTGCTTCTTGAACTCTAGTTCCAGCATGGCAGGCTCTCTTCAAAATTACCTGACTGAAAAGATTAAAAAAAAAAAAAAAAAAGAGATTGTTTGTATTATAGGAGGGAGAATGGTAGCAGGGGAACAAACCAATTGTAGTATGAGGAAAGGCTTCAAATACTGGCTTAAGATCTATCTATATTAATGTCACATATTAGTATATAAGAATTGGTTATTTGCTTTGATATAAAGAGTTATCCCTCTTCATTCTAAGTTGTGAAACTCTTAAACTTAGAACTGTACAGCTATTCAACTGTATAGAGAACAAATAGATAATGTGCTTTATGTAAAATACTTAAGAGAAGTTAGCATCTATTGTGCATGTGGATATATTTAATAGGCAGCATCTGTTTTTAGTTGTTAGATTTGGTGCTGTGTTGTACTGCTTAGATTTGAAACGATAGGAATTGGATATTTACTATATTCAACCTAATGTATTAATTTTTCTTAGATAAGAAAGCAAATCTAGGCAAAAATACAAGCGTGAACACACAACATGGAACAGCAACAGAAATTGCTGTAGAGACCACCATACCCAAACAAGGACAGAATCTATGGTAATGTGAGCATTCATCTGGCTGCTCTTTTTCCTTTCGATGTTAAGAAAGTATTTACTATATTAACACCAGTGACTTAGTGATTATCTATTCAGATCATTTTGTGTTACTTTGATTTCTTGGATATGTAAACTCATTGCTTTAAAAGCAGACTTGATTTTTTTTTTTAATCCTCGCTTGAGGATATGTTTTTATTTTTTATTGATGTTAGAGAAGAGAGGAAGGGAGAGAGGGAGACATCGATGTGAGAGACACATTGATTTGGTTGCCTCCGGACGGTGGGATGGAACCCGCAAATCTAGGTATGTGCCCTGACCAGGAATTGAACCCCATAACCCTTTGGTGTACAAGACAACGCTTCAACCAACTGAGCCACCTGGTTGGGGCAAAGCAGACTTGATTTTTTGATAAATATTTATTTGTTCTAAGTTTGGAATTATATTCCCCCCCCGTAATATAACCTTGTATATGATAGATCTTATATAGCATTGGAAGCGCTTTTCAGTCCATTTGCAAGTAGAAATACTTAGCATTTTCATCTTTATTAATTAAAAAATAAACAACTGTATAGATAGCCATTAATTTTTCCTTTGTGTTGATTCTGCTTTTAGGCAGGGAGCTAGGTTCTGAAAGAGCTCTTTGATTACATTAACTGCTTTAGCTTTGATAACCTTTGGTTTAATGACCATTTATCTTTTTTAATATCCAAGTTTACTCTTTGAAGGTATGTGGACAAATATGCCTATAGCTCAATAAAATTTGTCTCATTATATTTTAGTAGGAATTATTGGCTCCGATGTCCATGGATAAAGTTAACATTAGGCATGAAGATAATAAACTAGTTCTTCTTGTGAGCAAGTTTGGAATTCTGCTTTCCTAATTCCCACCATCAACCCTAGATCCCTTTCTTAGTGTTTGACTTTTGACCCCTGCACCCCACCCCCAATTATTCTAGGCCTGTTTTGCCCCTACAGGTTTTTATGTGATAGTCAGAAGGAACTGGATGAGTTGTTAAATTGCCTTCACCCTCAGGGAATAAGAGAAAGTCAGCTTAAAGAAAGACTAGAGAAGAGGTAAGGATTTTCATCTTGCTCTTCACATCTTAATTTTGTTCAGCATTAGATATTATAAATGTCTTAGAGGTGTGTGTTTTTTGTGTTCTTTTTTTTTTGTGTGTGTGTGTGTGTGTGTGTTCTTTTTATTCATTAAAAACTATTATTTTTAAAAACATCTAACTTTTCTATTTCTTTTGCTTGGTATTTTCTTGGCATATCATACTTATTTAGAAAAATATGATTTTAAACTATGTATATTCAGGGTAACAGGATTAGTCATTGAATAATGCATGCCATGTACCACACTGAAATCCTCTTTGTAGTTAGGCAGCGTTGCACATCAGTTGATGGTCAAAAGTATTCTGTCAGTATTCAAAATAGCCAAAAAATGAAAACAATCTAGATGTCCATCAACTGATGGATAGATGTTGTTTTTATATCCATAAATTCAGCCATAAAAAGGAACAGAGTGCTGATATATGCAACAACGTGTTTGAACCAAGAAAATATGCTGAGTCAAAGAAGCCAGATGCAATAGACCGAATATTTTATGATTCCATTTATATGAGACTTCCAAAATAAGTAAATCCACAGAAAGTAGATTATTGTTTGCCAGGGAATGGGAGACGGGGAGAACTGGGAGTGACTGCTAACAGCTATGGGATTTTTTATGGGGTGATAAAAATATGTTGGAATTAGGTAGTTTGAATAGTTCCACAACATAAAAACCATTAAAAATTTATACTTTTTAAAATGGTGAGTTTAATGTTATGTGACTTACATCTCAAAAAAAAACAAAAACCCCAAACACCCCAAAATCCCAAACAGGAACTGTGCTATTTACAAAATTAGCGTCAACTCCATCAAGATTTGTTAGTGTACTTCCTTTTTTAGGCATTGTTTCTATCAAAGCTAGGACAAGATTTTGGTTTAAGACTACCTTTAATTTCTGACTGCGTGCTTTCATGGTTGAATTTAAGTTTGATTGAGAGAAGGAAAATACCAGACTTTTGTAAGTGGTTGTGGATACATCATATTGGTTTTAGCCCACTGCTTAATGTGAAAAATTAAAATATATTCAGAATCATGCTGTATTAATGCAGATGTGATTAGGAAAATTAAGAAAGACAAGGGAAAATGTCAGTACACAGAACCACAAAGGAATATAGTTCTATGATGAATCTTCTTATTAAAATACAGTCAAACCTCAGTTCTCAAATGAACAATTTTGTTTTCAACTAAGTTGTTCAAAGAAAAAATGTCTGTTGTTGAACAAATTTCGGTTCTTGGCCTGAAACCCTTTTATGCTGATATAGATCAGCCTGACAAAAGTGTCTCTCAGGCCCATCTCAGGAAATAGTGCTGTAAATATACATGTAATTTTTGCTTTTGTTGCTGGTGAAATGAACAGTCAGCACAATTTTAAAACATAAAGAGGCCATTAATGTAGTCTTGATAGCTTTTAAATTTTTTGCACTAAAATATGACTGCTTTAGGTTCATTACACGTTATGCAATTTTACCATGAGATGAACTACCAATAAAAATTTTAGTTAACACTTTAGGAACAGCTTTTTGTCCAGTACAATTAATTTTTCTAGAATATCGCTTATTTCAATTAGTCAATTTAAATTAGCCTGAAAACTTGACTACTATTTTACTGTCAAATTTAATACTTTAACAACAATCTTATTTTATCCTGTAAATATTAGTGGAAAGGATTATTTGCCTTCTTGAGTAGGTAACACAAATCTGGGAAAAATTATAACGACATTGTAGAATAATATCATGTAAGGATATTCTTTGCTCTAGGCCAGGGCAATTCCTGGTACAGGATCAATATTATCAGTATTATAGTATCAATATTACTTCCCTTGATATAAGAAGTAGAGTTTACAGGCTAATTTTGCATCTCTGGGTTTAGCAAGCACATCTTTTGACTTTAAAATGAATTAATAGTTATTTCTTTTTCATATAAAAAAATGAATTCCAGTTAAGTCCAATTTTACACTTCTTGTGCATACACAACCATTTTTAACCAAGTGTTTAACTTTATTTGTATTCTCATTGAACTTTTAATTTAGTTTCCTTTCATTATTTTAATATATTAGTATTATTATTATTTTTTTAAAAGGCCATTAAGAGTGCTAATGTTACTAAGGGTATGAAAGAAACAGTGATCATAGACAATTGAAGAGGTAGAGAGTTTGTTCATTTGTATAAATGAAAAGCAGTTAGCTGGTGACTGCAAGCAAAGATGCTGCATGCTGACCTGAAAGATAACCCTCGAGTGAGTGTTGAAAGTGATTTGTTTAAGGCAAGTAGGGGGTGATTCGATAAATTTAAGACAAGAAGTGTTTGTTTATAGATTAAACAGTACATTAAACATGTGCTGTATATAAGAAAGGTTAAAACGGAATCATTTGGGTGTCTAATAAAAGAATCCTTTATTTAAAAAAATTTTTAAAATACATTTTTATTGATTTCAGAGAGAGAGAGAAACATGAATGATGAGAGAGAATCATTGATCGGCTCCTCCTGTATGCCCCACAATGGGATCAAGCCTGCAACCCAGGCATGTGCCCTTGACGGAATCAAACCTGGGACCCTTCAGTCTGCAGACTGATACTCTATCCACTGAGCCAAACCTGCTAGGGCTGAAAGAATCCTTCCTATATAATAAAAGGCTAATGTGCAAATTGTCCCCTTCACCGGGAGTTTGACCAAGGGGTGGAGCCGGCTGGCCAGCTGCCTGCATCCCCTTCCCCGGCACGAATTCGTGCACCAGGCCTCTAGTCCTTTATAAGAACACCAGTAACAATGAAGTTGTATTCAGGAAAAAAAATATTAAAAACCCATATTATTAAGAAAGAATAGGGAACTTAGTACTCGGATGACCTTAAGCTTTAGTTTTCTTTTTCATATAGGAAGCCAACAGTGAAAAACAACAGTGAAGCTAATAGTTGGCCCCGTCCAAGGTAGAGAGTCGTATTTTAGTGCTTCTTTACTGGGACCTCTCAAGTGTGGTTAATTAGTGGAAAAGTGAGTGTGAAGGTCCTTATGTAGGTTTTCAGTTGGAATCTTTTTTTGTGTGTGTTGTGAAGAATGTCAGCAGATATTTTAAAGTTATCTTGGGTTGGTAGCAATTTTTGGCAACTGACATAAGCAAGTATACTTTCTCTCTGGAGGAGCACAGCTTAAAACCAGGCCTCAAAGAATTTCCACAAACTTGGATAAAATTCCAAGAAACTCATGGTAAGTTTAAAAATATACAAACTAGGTATTATGAATAAGAGCTAGGAAAAGCAACCCACTTCAGATACTGGTATTTATCAAATAGAATAAAATAAGTTTGTTTTTAAAATGAATCAAGAATAAGAGAAATTTGAAATTTTGTGCAAGAAACATGAGACTACTAAAAATTACCAAGGAGAGATGAAAAATCTAAAGATGTCTTATAGAAATAAAACATGTTATTCAAGTAATTGAAATTCATGAACCATCTTCAAAAGTTTCTTTATTTTCCCCTCTGCTTACCCCAACTTTTCTAGGTACCAGGACATTGTTCATTCTATTCACCTGGCCCGGAAGCCAAATTTGGGCCTAAAATCCTGTGATGGCAACCAGGAGCTCTTAAACTTTCTTCGTAGTGATCTCATTGAAGTTGCAACAAGGTTACAAAAGGGAGGTCTTGGTTATGTGGAAGAAACATCAGAATTTGAAGCGCGAGTAAGAACATATGAAAACACCCTTTGAAATCTGTTACTCATGAAAACCCAAGTTGGAATTGTCCCCTGATACTGTTGTTGACTTCTCTGGTGATCCTGGAAATCATATGTTTGGGTTTATCTTGAAAGACACGTGGAACTGAAAATTCTCTATATACATATGATATTTTTCCTTTGTCATCTTTTGCTGGTATCCCCAAAAATCTAATAGTGGGCTCAGAGCCTTTGTTCAAAAAGAGGTTTTCTATTAAGTTGAATGAAAACTGGTCCTGGTGCCATAGACCTGTAACATTATTTAACATGTTTATTAGCATGTGATGCCTGTGCTTTAAGGTCTGAAATACATTTGTTGTGCTCTGATTTTATGCATTCTTTTTTTTTTAAATGTATTTTTATTGATTTCAGAGAGGAAAGGAGAGGGAGAGAGAGAAAGAAACATCAATGATGAAAATCATCCATTGGCCATTTCCTACATGCTCTCCCCCCGCCCCCCTTAGTGGGGATTGAGCCCACAACTCAGGCAGGTGCCCTTGACCAGAATTGAACCCAGGACCCTTCAGTCCATAGGCTGATGCACTATCCACTGAGCCAAACTGGCTAGGGCTGATTTTATGCATTCTTTACACTAGATTAAATCAAGAGAGTTATGCTTATATTGGGCAATACTCATGCTGTTAGATTGGAGAATACTATCCATCAATTATTATAAAATATTTTTTTACTGATTTTAAATAATAAAGTCCATATTAACTCTAAACAGTATTTGTGGGTCCTTTCAAATTATTTATGTGCATTATAACATGCGTATTTTTGTTGTATCATATTTTTAAATTTTTTTCAATTACAGCTGACACACAATATTATAGTAGTTTCAGGTGTAATTGTTGTATAATTTTTATGAGCAGTTACATCTTTCTCAGAAACGCCCTTTGTCCTAATTTATAAACACTTTCTATTTTAGTTTTTTTTTTCTTTTAGTTTTTATATCACTTCAAGGTCATAATAACCCATGGAGTTAAATACTATTTTAAATCTACTGTCAGAGTTTGTATTTCATTTTCTTTGCTATTAGAATTAGCAAATTATAAATGCATCTTTTATGCTACTTTTTCTTTTTAATCTGTTTATGAATTCTTGGTACATTTCCTAGGGAAAAGAATTTAAATACCTTTATGTTTTTTAATTTTTTTAAAGAATTATTCAACCCAAAATAACTTTGCCATTTTCAAATATTACATTTACTCTTTTATTTATTTAGCAAATATTTACCAAGTGCCTACTTTGTGTCAGACCATACCGTACTGGCATTGGGTTATCATCATTCTTCCTTGTTTCTCTTTGTGGTTATAAAATGGCATCTTTTAATTGTGTGTCTTGCGTGACTAAAGAAAGTAGTGTTTGGTATTTAAGAACATGATTTGGGTCCAAATGATTTAGCTTCTATTTCCTCATTCATAAAAAAAAAGTGAGGCTTAGATGAAGTCAAGTATGTAAAGCATATTACTTAGTTTATAGCTTGTAAGCTAGTAGGTCAGACAACTTTAATTTTCCTTCCTAGTTTTTCTTTGCCTTTGGACTATGGTTTGCACATAATAGGCACTCAGTTTACTGAGTGAAAGAATTGAGTTGATAACTTACTTAAGTAGAGCTAGTTTCAGTATTTTGTGGATCTCTTCACTGGGGAAATGGAAGTAGTCGGCTACTTTTTTTTTTTTTTAATATATTTTATTGATTTTTTATAGAGAGGAAGGGAGAGGGATAGAGAGCTAGAAACATCGATGAGAGAGAATCATCGACCAGCTGCCTCATCGGCACACCCCCTACCAGGGATGTGCCCGCAGCCAATGTACATGCCCTTGACTGGAATTGAACCTGGGACCTTTCAGTCCGCAGACTGACGCTCTATCCATTGAGCCAAACCGGTTTCAGCTAGTTAGCTACTTTTAAATGCATAAGCCATCCATTGAACTGAGGAACCCAGTTAAACTAATGTTATGTGATCCATTGGTGTCTAGGTTGATTTGAATGTAGTCAAGGATAGTCTCCTTTCATCTTTTAGCCTTTCTCTTAACCTGGTTTTAAAATCAATTCCTGTAGGTGATCTCTTTGGAGAAACTGAAGGATTTTGGTGAGTGTGTAATTGCCCTTCAAGCCAGTGTCATAAAGAAATTTCTTCAAGGCTTCATGGCTCCCAAGCAAAAGAGAAGAAAACACCAGAGTGAAGATTCATCAAAAACTGAAGAGGTGGATGAAGAGAAAAAAATGGCAGAGGAAGCAAAGGTATCTAGTTAATGAAGATGTAATTTTATGATTGTGTAAATTTTTAGCTACTGTAAACACTACTCCTGAGCCATTTTTGTCACTTTCACTGAAGTTTGTGGTTTTCAAACTCGTCTGTGGAACACAGCCCTATCTCTAGGACTGGGTAATGGGTCAGAATGCCCCTTCCCCTTTCCCAGAGCTGATTCCTTTTTTTTAAAAGGTGGTAATGGTTTTTAAATTTTTAAGAATTGTGGTAAAATGGACAATACAGTGTACAGATGATGTGTTGTAGAATTGTGCACCTGAAACCTACATAGTTTTGTTAACCAGTGTCACCCCAATAAATTCAGTTAAAAAAGTAAAACTGAAAAAAATTGTGGTAAAATATATATAACAGGCAATTTACAATTTAACTATTTTTTACGTGTGCAGTTCTGTCATTAAGCATATTCACATTGTTCTTTAACTGTTATCATCATCGATCTCCAGAAGTTTTCATCTTCCTGAACTGAAACTATTCATTGCAAATACTAAACTACCCATTTTACACCCTACCCCAACCCCTGGCAACCACCATTTTCTTTCTATGTCTATACTAGTATATTTGATTACTATAGGTACCTCATATAAGTATAGTCATTGAATATTTGTCCTTTTGTGACTCGCTTATTTAGCAGAATGTCTTCAAAGTTCACCCACATTGTAATATGTGCCAGAATTTTCTTCCTTTTTAAGTCAGTAATGTTCCAGTGTACGTATATAATACCACATTTTGTTTATTTGTCCATGGATGGACACTTGGGTCACTTCCACCTTTTGGCTATTGTGAATAATGCTGCTATGAACATGGGTGTACAAATATCTGTTCTAGTTCTTACTTTCAATTCTTTGGGGTATAGACCCAGAAATAGAATTGTTGGATTGCATAGGAATTCTGTTTAATTTCTTGAGGAACTGCCATAATGTCTTCCATAACGGTGTACCATTTCACCCTTCTACCAGTAATGCATGAGGGTTCCAGTTTCCCACATCTTTGCCAACATTTGTAATGTTCTGTTTCTTTGATAGTAGCCTAGGGTATGAAGTGGTATCTTGTGGATTTGATTTTATTGGTATTTCCCTAATGATTACTGATGTTGACCATGTTTTCATGTGCTTATTGGCCATTTGTCTTATCATTGGGCAAATGTCTATCTAGTCCTTTGGCTATTTTATAATTGGGTTGTTTCGGTGTTTGTTGTCCAGTTGTATGGCTTTTCTTTTTTTTTAAATGTTTTTATTGATTTTAGAGAGAGAGGAAAGGAGAGGGGTAGAGAGAAACATCGATGAGACACATCGATCGGCTGCTTCCTGCATTCCTCCTATTGGGGATTGAGCCCACAACCTCGACATGTGCCCTGACCAGGGATTAGAACCAGAAACCCCTTGGTTCATGGGTCGACGCTCAACCACTGAGCCACACAAGCTGGACTGTATGGGTTCTTTATGTATTCTGGATATATAATTTGCAAATGTATCCTATTCCATGAGCTGCCCTTTCTTTCCATTGATAATATCTTTTGATGCACAAAAGTTTTAAATTTTAATGTGCAACATCTATTTTTTTCTATTGTTGTCTCTGCTTTTGTTGTCCTATATAAGAAATCATTGTCAAATTCAGTATCATGAAGCATTTCCCTGTTTTCTTTTTTAGTTAATTTTTATAGACAGTAAAAGGTAAGAATCTAAGTTAATGTGTTTGCATGTGTGTATCCAGTTCTCTTGTTTTTTAATTTTAAAAGTAGCATGTTCATTGTAAGTAAAAAGAGGTAAGTAAAATATGAAACAACTCCTATTCTAATTTTACTGCCCAAGAATATCACTCTTTAATAGTTTGATGTGTTTTCTTTATACATACAAGGTTGTGGGTTTGTGAGTTTTTATAGAATGGAATCCTTTGCATAATGTTCTGCAGTTTTTCACTCATCAGCATATCCTGAACAACTGTCCCCCCTTCCTATGAGTCCATGTAAATGTTCATTTTTCTAACATCTTAATTTCTTACTAATGAAGAAATTAAGATGATGTCTCTGGTTTTTCTTTTTAAAAAAATACACATTTTTAATCATTTAATCATTTTTATATTTTTAATTGAATGTATTGGAGTTAACAAATTATACATCATCTTTGTATTGTATTATGTGTTCATCTCCCCAAGTCTTTTTTAACACACACACACACACACACACACATACACACACACACACAAACACTAGAGGCCCAGCGCACGAAATTCGTGCACAGGGTGTGTGTGTGTGTGTGTGTGTGTGTGTGTGTGTGTGTGTGTGTGTGTGTGTGTGTCCCTCAGCCCAGCCTGCACCTTCTCCAATCTGGGACCCCTCCCAACTGCTCGCCTGCCTGCCTTCCTGATTGCCCCTAACCGCTTCTGCCTGCCAGCCTGATCACCCTCTAACCACTCCCCTGCCAGCATGATTGATGCCTAACTGCTCCCCTGCCAGCCTGGTCACTCCTAACTGCCCTCCCCTGCAGGCCTGGTTACCCCTATCTGCCCTCCCCTGCCGGCCTGGTCACCCCTAACTGCCCTCCCCTGCAGGCTTGATCGCCCCCAACTGCCCTCCCTTGCAGGCCTGGTCCCTTCCAACTGCCCTCCCCTGCTGGCCATCTTCTGGCGGCCATCTTGTGTCCACATGGGGGCAGCCATCTTTGACCACATGGGGGCAGCCATCTTGTGTGTTGGAGTGATGGTCAATTTGCATATTACTCTTTTATTAGATAGGATATATAGTTATTAATTTCAGAGAGGAAGGAAGAGGAAGAGAGAGAAATATCAGTGATGAGAGAGAATCATCGATCAGCTGCCTCCTGCACACTCCCCACTGGGGGTCGAGCCCGCAACCCGGGCATGTGCCCTTGACCAGAATCGAACCTGGGACCCTTCAGTCCGAAGGTTGACACTCTATCGATTAAGCCAAACTGGCTAGGGCCCCAAATCTTCCATCACTATTTATTTCCTCCTACACTTATATTCTCTTTTACCTCTCCCCACCCCCTTTTTCCTTTGGTAATCACTATATTCTAGTATTGTTGTCTGTGTGTGAGGTTTTTTTTGTTTTGTTTTGCTTAATTCTCTCACCTTTTCCACCCAGCCTGTTTTTTCTTTATTAGAATAATCAGCAGCTGTCTTTGTCTGCTTTGTGTATTAGATTTCTGCTTAAAATTATGTAAGAATTTTAAAAGAGTACATTAAAGAAGTCCCAGGCATCATTCAGTAGCATACTTTCCCCTATTTTTGATTTCTCCTTTTCTCCCTTCTTTTGTTTCATAAACAACTGATAAGAGCTTGCTAGTGTCAATCACTGTGGTAAGTCTGCAGGTTACAATGATGAGTAAAAGCCAGCAGTGTGTGCCCTCAAGGAACTCATTTTGAGTGTGAGAGATGGTTATAGTAGTGTTACAAGTACTGATGATAAAAGAGCAGTACTGGAATCACCAGGAATACCTTGGGGCAAATTAGAGAGGACTTCCCAGAGGAGAAGAACATTATCAGCTAGGTTTTGAAGAATAAATTGGAGTTAATCAGATGGAAGGGTGCATAGGCTGAACTTAGCCTTCTTGTCATATACAGCTGCCCTCTCAGTTTACATAGAATAAGTCTACTGTCTAAAGCTCCTCAGATATTTGAACACAGTTGTCATGTACCCCCTAAGTTTCTTCCTAGGGCCAAGGGTGATACCAGTATGTGATCATTTTGGGGAAGAGGGTAAGCAGAACAGAGAACTAAGACTCAGTTAAATAAAGGTTTAACAATTTATTTGTGACTTAGGCTTAGAGATTTCACATATATGTCATTATCGTACTAGGATTAGTTCTCACCTTCTTGTGTTCTTTTTAATGATTATATGGCCTCCAGGTCACCTAGATGAAGTCCAAGTAAGACATTAGATAGTTAATAGTCTCCTTTGCTGAATACTTCATGGATTTTGTTTTTAACTTAGTTTTATACAGAAAAGTCTCTTTCTTGATATGATCTTTCTTTGCTATTTATTTACCTGTAATGTTTTCTTATTGAGAACTAGATGTAGATTTCTTATATATATTCTTATTTTTGGTGCTCAACCCCATGGTGAAGTAACCTCTTCTTAGCTTGTCATATGAGACTTTATTCTTAGCTTGACTGGGGAAGAAAATATGAGCACTTTGCAGGTTTAACCTTGGGGCCCAGACACATAGTACACAAATGGAAAGCATGGAAGAGTTTCATGGAAAATCAATTAGGTTGCCTACTGAGTAGTTCAACAATGTTCTCCATTAAAATGGCATTATGTCCTTCAGTTCCCCACCAAAGGTCAACTTTGACACAGCTCCGAAATTTTCCACTGTCCTTTGCTTTGACGGTTTCCACTTAGCATGCATGGGTCAGGATTTTTTAGTTGGCATTAGGTTGTTGCATGAGCTAATATCAGTCTCTAATCTGGGCTTCAGTTTCCTTATTATAAAAGTAGATTATCTCTGAAATATATTTTTTGTAATAGTTATTGATTTTGAATATTTAATGTTTATTTCATTTTCTTGTACTAACTGGGAAAGACATGGTATAATTTGGCAAAATCCTGGATTCTGTTAGGCTCTCTGCTTAGTTTGGCTCCTTTTGTCCTGACAACCTGATTATCTGTTTTTACACTTTATACATTCTTTGTGGAAAAATATGATGTGAAGCCTCATTATATTTTTGCCAAGATATACTGCCTTTTTACTGTTAGGCCGAGGGACTTGCATGTAAACTGCCTTCTTCTTGGTTCTGTTATACTCATTTCTATCTAGGGACCAACTTTATTTAAACATGCTAGAGAATTTCAAATTTTCATCAGAGAGTATTTACTGGATGCGTTGAATGTCAAAATATATATTTTGCTGCTCTTGATCTGTTTTTAAAAACACTGTTTTGCCTGGCCAATGTGGTTCAGTTGTTTGAGCATCATCCTATGCACCAGGAGATCGCAGGTTTGATTCCCAGTCAGGGCACATGCCCAGGATTCATGCTTGATCCCCTGTAGAGCATGTACCTTGGTTGCAGGCACATCCCCAGTGGGTGGTGTGCAGGAGGCAGCCAGTCAATGTTTCTTTCTCATTGGTTTCTATCACTTTCTTCCTTTCTGTGAAGTCAGTAAAAACATTTTAAAACAAAACCAAAAACAAATCTCACACTGCTTTGACTATGATAGGGTTTTTTATTTTAAAATATATATTTTATTGATTTTTTTTTTACAGAGAGGAAGGGAGAGGGATAAAGAGTTAGAAACATCGATGAGAGAGAAACATCAATCAGCTGCCTTCTGCACACACCCCACTGGGGATGTGCCTGCAACCAAGGTACATGCCCTTGACTAGAATCGAACCTGGGACCTTTCAGTCCCCAGGCTGACGCTCTATCCACTGAGCCAAACCGGTCAGGGCTTGTTTTGTTTTTTAATGTACTGGACTATTTAGAATTTTGTGCAGTGTGAGAAGACCAGGATGCTCTTTCAAATCTTGAGTGCCTAATGTTTTTGCCCTCAAAATTAGAGGCTGGTTGGAGTCTAGGCTGGTCTAGATGGATAACTCAGTGGATATAATAGGACACTGATGATTAGTATGTGTAATGCCAAGAGCATTGGATCTGGATAAATTGGCCCTAAATTGCTGTGAGACCTTGGGTAAGATTTCTTTCCACGAAAAATAATAAATGAATATTTCCTAAATGTGCACAAACAGTTCATAGCAACATTATTCAGAATAGCCAAAAAATTGAAATGACCCAAATGTTTATCAGCTGATTAATGGATAAACAAAGTGTGATATATCCATACAATGGATATTATTCGGCAATTAAAATGGAATGAAGTACTGATACATGCTATGATGTGGATGAACCTAGAAAGCATGCTCAGTAAAGAAGCCAGTCATAGAAGGCCAGATGTTATATGAAATGTCCAGAATAGACAAATCTATAGACCACAAGTAGATTAATGGTTACTTACCAGCTGGGTAAATGTGGTGGGGTAACGTAGGGAATGGGGAATGAATGCTAATGGGTACAAGGTTTCTTTTGGGGATGATGAATGTTCTAAAATTAAGATTATTTCCAAGATCCCTAGCAGTGTTTTTGTTAATCATCACTGGAGGATATTTTTCTATCGATTTTTAGAGAGTTGAAATGAAGGGGAGAGACAGACAGAGAGAAACATCAATGTGAGAGAGACACATCGATTGGTTGTCTCCCACACACACCCTTACCAGCCTGCAACCAAGCTATAATGCCCTTGACCGGAATTGAATCTGTGACCTTTCAGTCTGCAGGCTGACACTCCTATCCACTGAACCAAACCGGCTAGGGCTCAGTTTTTTAATTTAGAGGCCACATAAGCTATTGAGTACTCAAATTTATAATCTATAAGCAATAACTTAAGGAAGTAAAAAAAGCATAACTATATGCTAAGACATTTTCTTGAATGCAGTGTGCATCTGACTATCCACTAGAGGACAGCAAAGCCCATTTTAGCCATTTTCTATCTGTTTTCAATAGCGCTCTTAAAGAAAAGTCTGTGGTACTATATGCTAGCTCTCCATTACAACAGGGGAGAAAACCAACAGCTGTCATAATGGACCCTATGTTTTACTGAGGAGCTCTGAAGAGGGAAGGAAGGAAATTGTGCTGTACAGTATTTCGAAGGCAGATGTTAAAACATCTGCAGTTGGAGATTGGAATAAGGAATGAATCTATTTCTCCTAGAACTTTAGCAGCCTCTTAAATAGATTTTTTTGATGTGTTTAAATGATTCTTGCTATTCATAAATGTATACCTGTGAAGTGCTCTGTGGTTCTTTATTTCTGTAGGAAAGAGAAAGGACAACATTATTTTCTCTCCCTCACACCGCAGCTTCAGAAGTGGCTCAACTATCTTTGTCCCTTGGCAGCTATTTTAAAGCCTATGGCTTTCCAGGATAACTGGACTCTCCTATAGGAGGAAGACTATATTCCTTAAAATAGACCTCTTTGCCTAAGGCAGGGCAGTGAAATCCAGCTGTAGTAGTGTCAGTTAGCTAGAGCTAGCCCAAGTTGTAAAAGTAGCAGGGATTGCTAATCCACTTAGTTCAGTCTTGACAGTTGAGCAATATGACCTCCACAAGGTTGATGATACTAAGATAACCTAGTCTCTCAGCTTCTGCTGAATTGCCTAAGCTTTACATTGACCGTCTCTGTTGTATTTTCTGACTATCTGAGAATGATAACCCCCCACATTAGCATTTGTTTAGGTAGATGCTTTACCATAGGAAAGAGTTGTGTTTATCATCAAAATTGCTGATTATATTTTCCACCATCCTATGTTTTGCTTGGCTTATTCTAATTTAATTTGCATTTTATGATCATGGAGAAGGCAATATGCAGAGATTAACTGTCCAGAATGAAGTCAGGCTAACTTCTGGGACTTTCAAATTTTCACTTAACTTAGAAGTTGGTGATAGTGTTGAAAGGATTATGTTGTATCAATACTTCATATTTCGTTTTTTATTGATTGGTTTTAGAGAGAGAGGAGGGTACAGAGAAACATCGATTTGTTGTTCCACTTATTTAAGCATTCTTTAGTTGATATTTTTATGTGCCCTGACTGAAGATCAAACCTGCAACCTTGGTGTATTGGGACAGCGCTCTAACCAACTGAGCTACCCGGTACTTTTCATACTTTTTAAGGGTTGTAGAATGTTCCATAAATATTATTTAGGGTTGTGGCACGTATTAGTGCAGAAACTGGTCATCTTGGTAGCCAGTTTTATCAGCTATGTGACATTATTGCATACTAGCGTTTACACAATACAAGTGTTCCTGCTTTTAAATGACACTGAATCTTTAAGTGGTTTTCACTAGAAGAGATGTGTCTCCAGTTATTTCCCTCCCTTAATTCTTTATGTGACCTTTGGCAAGTATTTTCACCCCCTCTTCAGAGCTTTGATTTCTTCTATAAGATTTATAAATGAGTTAGACAGGAGGAGCTGTCGGAGGTAAATGTACTCAGAATTCTCTAGTATCTACCTATTCCTAGTCCTCTTTCACTGTATACTCTGTCAGTATTATGTGAAAAATCCATGTCTTTGAGGTCCCTGTAGTAATTCTGGCCTGATTTGGTCTCTGTTTAGGTTGCATCTGCTCTGGAAAAATGGAAGACAGCCATCCGTGAAGCTCAGACCTTTTCCAGAATGCATGTTCTACTTGGGATGCTTGATGCCTGTATCAAGTGGGATATGTCAGCAGAAAATGCTAGGTGCAAAGTTTGTCGAAAGAAAGGTATGTATATTTAGGTCAGTGCTGCTTATTTGAATGTATCAGGAACTGTGACTTGTTAACCCAGATCTTTTCTCCCCTAAAGAGTTTTGCATACACAGCTTTTAAATGTGGTGGGAGATGTTACTTGCTGGAGTTCTATAATAAAATGCTAATCTGAAATCACATGTCCACAAATCAGAGTAGGCCCTTGGTTCCCCAATATTGAGTATAAAATAAGAGCAGTTGCTCTCCAATCTTTAAATTTTATACAGAGAAGAAAATTAGTTAACCTAAACATTTTAATCTTACTGTCTCTGAATTTTAGTCATCTGTGAAGTAGGACAGGTGCTACCACCAGAGGGCAGTACTTGTGTGGTACGTTGTGAAGAATACTCAGTTTTGGGTTTTCCAGCAAGAATTCTACACAGCAAGTCATTTGGGAATCGTTTAATGCTGAAGCTTTCAAAGTCCATATGTGTAAAAGGAATTTCATGACTAAAAGCCTCCCTCAGTGATTCACTTTTCAGTGGCTAATGTTCTTTTGTGAATTTGGCCTAGAATTTAATTGCCAAAAACAGTTGCTCTAAGAACTGATTTAGAATGAAGGTTGGAGAGGGGAAATGACCATGTTCGTTGGTTCAGTGTATTTTCAAATTTAGGGAAACTTAAGTGTTTTAAGAGAGTCATACCAGATATGAGTTGGGAAGTGTTTAGAGGGTCCAGAAGGAAGAAGGGGAGAAAATATAATACTTAATAGGGGATTTTTTTTCTTATTGGGAAAGGAGCAGCAAAATTTCCTCCTATCACTGTTTTTTTGTTGCCTCTTAGTAAATGTTAACTGTCCTGTCCTAGCCCTGGGTAGATTTTGGGATATAAATCAGGAGACCTAAGACCTAAATTACTTACAGACTAATATGTGCTACATTTCTTTTCAGAAAATGACTGCATTTAAAAAAAATATGTAGTAGCATTGTACTAGAATGTTTGTTCCTTCTATAGTCTTAATTGAGGGTGAGTGGCTCTTTCTTCCAACTCCTTGACTGTTGCCATGTTCCCAACAATGCCATACAAGTTTATCTTCTTGCAGGTGAGGATGACAAACTGATCTTGTGTGATGAGTGTAATAAAGCCTTCCACCTGTTTTGTCTGAGGCCGGCCCTCTATGAAGTACCAGATGGTGAGTGGCAATGCCCAGCTTGCCAGCCTGCTACTGCCAGGCGCAACTCCCGTGGCAGGTGAGAATTCTTCTTCTAAAAACAAATGAATAAATAGCTGTTATAATTAGGCTTCAGTTATTCAAACTGAATGACTTTGAGGAGCTTTAATTTAAGTCCATCTATTGGATATGGAGCCTGGTCATTTAAGGTATAATAGGAACTCAAAGGGCTCTGATTTAATTTTAGCTTAATGTTGACATTTCTAGTTTCATTACCAGCTATGTTCTCTCTCTTCTTGACCATACCTTCTAAAGTGACAATATATCTCCTTCTGCCCCTGGATTCCACCTTGCCCATTTCTTCATTGGTGATTATGTCTGTAACCACCAAATCCTGAAACTCATTACTTTCCCTACCCAGACCTTTCTTATCATGATTAGAATTTGGGTGTCAACTTGGACATCTTCCTCTCCTTCATCTTCCATAGTCATTCATTTGCCAGATGTTATTAAGTCAGTATCCAGATGTCTTATGAATCAATCTGCTATCCATTCTCCAAGGTCCCTGTTGTCACTGGCCCTCCTACATCTCTAACCTGGGCTCCTTCAGTGGTTTCTCAACTCCTTACCTCATATCTTTCACCCTCTTATCCTTCCAGCTTTAGTGGTGAAACCAAAATAGGTTATAAAAGGCAAAGACCTGCTTATGTCACTTTACTATTCAAAAACATCAATCTTTACATTTCCTCTTAAATAAAGTCCAAACTCCCTAGCCTAACTTTTGAGACTTATTGTACAATACTGGCATATGTTTTTATGAGCCCTCCTTCCCATATTTGTGCGCTTGTTACAAACTGTTCATTGTGCATTCTTGCCTCTTGTGCTTTCCCTCCAACTGGGAATATTTTCTCTTCCAAGAACTCCCTCATTTTACTGGGTGTAAACTATCAAAAATTTCTCTTGAAGTGTCCTTACATCCTTAGAATTAATTGTTCCTCTTTGTGTTTCAACTGGGTGTTCGATATCTAAAACAGCATTTTGGTGCATTTGACTGTCTTCCCATGAGATTGTGAGTGCCCTGAGAGGAGAGGTGGTGCTTTGTTCTTCAGCCTAATTTCAATAAGGCCAGACATAGGGCTTTGTAAAAAGGAGGCACCTAATATTTGCCAAGTTAATACAATTGTTTTCCACATTGAAATTTGAGGTTGTCAAAGGGCAGCTTATAGGCACTTCGGCTTGGTCTCTCTTTGAAAGGGCAGAGCTGTTTGATCCTGACCTCACCTACCAGTATTACTCAGTTATTTCTCACTCCATTCCAGCTACACTTAAGAGAGATGAGGCATGCTGTTCTGAAATGGTGGGGCTTTGGACCAGCTGTTCTGAGCTGGGATTACCATTGCTTTGATGTTATGGTCATCTGCAAGCTGTTTCAGCTCCTGGAAAGGGGCCATCAAGGTGGAGTAACACCTGTCTGGGCTTTTATTCTTTCAGTCCACCCCAGAGTTGGGGACACATTTTAGTACCTTAAATGTTACATTATCTGGCTGTTTTTGTGAGATAAAAGGAATAAAATTTTGAATTGTTTTGAGGAGGAAGGGGATACCTTTTGGTCTTGATTTCTGTTGCCATTGGTATCTTATCCAAAGCATTTGGGGACTGGTCGGGGAGGTATGCTGTTGAAGCTTAGGTTTTCATTCTACTTCCTGTGTCCTGGCCTGGATTCAGTTTACCTTCCCTCACCAAATCTGTCTAGTGTCTGAAGAGGGAGAAGTTGCTGGGATCCGTATGGGACTTCATCCCCCTAGGAACACTTTGGCTGAGAACCAGGTTCCCTATATGCTTTTTCACCTCACAGGAATTATACTGAAGAGTCTGCCTCTGAGGACAGCCAAGATGATGAGAGCAGTGAAGAGGAAGAAGAGGAGGAGGAGGAGGAGGAAGAGGAAGATTACGAGGTGGCTGGTTTGCGATGTAAGTGTTCAGTTTGCCCTCATAGTTAATCTCATAGTCTTTTAAGCTGACTTGGAAAGACTGGGTTGGCAGGCAATAGATAGTCAGTGATGCCATCATGCCATCTTCCTTTTCTCACATATTATGGCTGTTGGGGTGACTTCATTGCCATGGTTTTAAATGGGTTTTCAAGGTGCCATTTAACCACCTTCCTATTAGGAGGTTGGGTAGGTTGGTCTCAAGAACATTAATTTATGGTAGATGCACTTGATCCATGATTTAGTAGAATTCAAGGTACCAAGTATGTTTATGACAAGCCTTCTGGTTCTGAACTCCTCATTGTCTGGGGACAATGAGTAAAGAAGGTCTAGTTCCATTGCCCTCTCCTAACAGTTCTTTTGCCTCTGTTATAGTTCTGTTTTCAGAGAAGTAATTTTTCCTTTGTTTTGTACTTCCCTATAGTGTGCAGGGCATAACTTTGCTAGTTTGAAAAAATACCGTTTTCTCATAGCTTAGGCATAAAGTTGTTAGGAAGGTTCATATATGTTTCACACTAGATGCCAGTAGGGGGAGAAAAAGGCCTCATCGTTTACCCTTACCTCGCTGACTCTTTATTTTTTGTGACTATTTAAGAGTCTTGTTGTTTTCATGGTTAAACCTGAAGTTCTGTAATTTACCCTTAGCCTCCCTCTTTTCAAAACATATCCTTCTTTGTAGGTTAGTAGAAAAGAGACACAGATCAAGATTTTGATGAGCTCTTGAAGCGATGATATAATTCCCAAGATCATAGCACTCTGAATGATCAGAGTTAGTATAAGGAGAGAGAAGATGCTTGGCATGATCAGTCTCTTCAGTAGTGCCGCCAAACCTGAGGGCTTGGGCTTACACACCTGCTCCCATCTCTCCAGTCCTGCAGGCTTTTAATTTGGGACACCTCAATTTCACTCATTCCTATTGGCATGATTTTTCAGGTATTCAGGGTGAGGAGACAAGCAGTCCATTAACCTTGCATCACACAGAGACCACCATCTACTGGCTGAGAGTTGTGATTCAGATGCATGTTTGTCTGGAAACAGATTCTGAATATAGCAGTGTACTGATTGTTTATTTTCAAACTAGTGATTGCTTTCTACTTCTGAGTTGTTACTCTCTTTCCAAGGAATTGTTTCCTTTCCAGGTTTCAAGGGCTATTTCTATCAAAAGGATGTAGGACATATTATAGAGCATTTTGTCTCCTCTGCCTTTTAGACCACCAAAGATGTGGTTCTCTAGTTCAGCTCGAGTCTGGGGTTGGTGTCTGTTCCTAACATCCCAAAGTTTTATCCTTGGCATCGGCTGCTTACTCTCTGTTCCTAGCCAGGTCTTGAGCTTGAGACCCTGGAATAGCCAATGAAGGGTTAACATTGTTTATTTATTCCTGTATCACTGCCTCTGTATGCCCCTATCTCTGTCCAAATGTCACCTTCCCACTTTCCAGGGAAAATTTGTTTAGTAGAGAAACCTTGAGCTAATCCTTCTGGAGCATGAGATATTGAGGGATGTTGGTTTGTGTGACATTAAGCACATGTAAACCTGAGACACAAGTGGTCTTGGGTGCCTTTGTATTCTTTGTTCTCTCTGGGGATCCTAGGCAGGTTTTTATGGAAGTGACCTAGATGACTATGGTTATCAGAAATGCAAGAGAGCAGGACTGATGCTACCCCTAAATTGTGTTCAATGAGGAAGACTTTACATAAATACTTCACATAAGTATCAGCTTTTCTCTAAGAACATTGTGATGTGAGTTTAAGATAACCCTGGGAATTATAAAACAGGATCTCTCCTATAGTCAAGTTTCATCTCACATGTAAATGCATTACACTCTTTCAGGCTGAGTGTGGGCTGTAGGAATTTCAGGCAGACCTGTAGCAAATGGCCTCTCCTTCTGAGTGAGTCACTTACAATTGACTCCTTCAAGAGCCTCATTTCCAGGCGTAACTGAACAGGGTGGGGCCAGAGGATAGAAGCACTGAAGGAACTGACCTGAGGAGGCTCTTAAAAAGGTCTTTGGCAGTTGATGAAAGGTATTCATTCTTCATCTACTACTGCTACCTTCACAATGTCAGATAGGACAGGAGATAGCAAAGAGCACTCTGTAACCCAAGGAAGCCATTGCTTTGCTTGTCCAGATTATCTCCTCATTCCATAACATGCTTCCTTCATCCTCAGTTGTTCTCCTCTCAGTCTGTATTTTTTATTTCAGTGAGACCTCGAAAGACTGTCCGGGGCAAGCCGGGTGTCATCCCCCCTGTGGCCAGGCCAGGCCGACGACCAGCTAAGAAGCCACATCCTATCACCAGGAGGTCTCAGCCAAAGGCACCACCTGTAGATGATACTGAGGTTGATGAGCTGGTAAGAATTATTTATCATCCTGCCTCTAATGTTTCTGCTTCTTATCCCCCACTCCAGCATTAGGAATTCATCAGGCAACAGGTGGGAGCCTCCCCCTCTCCTCCCTCCTCCCTCCTCCCTAAATTTGGAGGCTGATGGGAGGGCCTATAGACAGACAAGGCAGCAGGCCCTCCAGGAACAGCTATGTCCGGCATTCTCCTGCTGTAGCCTGCAAACATTGTCTCCTTTAGTTAACAGGCAGCCTGCAACTTGTTAAGGATTTTAAAATAGTATCCATGTGTCTCCAGTGGCTCAGAGGGGCTGGGTCTCCATTGTGGGAATGTCAGCAATGTTGGAGCTTCATTTACTCTCTGGTCTTTTGCTGACAGTTGTTATGGGAGGGACATTACCCTCCCCTCTGCTCCTCCACTGTGATTTTAGTGGTTTTGCTTTAGACTTCACTTGAGCTTTAAAGAACAAAAAAAGGCCCTTGAAAACTTGATTATTTTGACAGATCAATTTGGGGTTGGGATGGGCTCGGGGCATAAAGCAAGCCATTTGGGAGCTCAGAGAGCAATGAGAGATCCTCCTACTTGCCCAGCCCTAACCTCTTCAACTCTGTGGCTCCTTCTTCGAGTCACAGCCTGTTAATGGCTACCTGGAAAGGAGGCCCCACTTTTTTTCTTCTTAGTCACTTAGCTCTCACATGCCTACAGCGGGAGAACATAGGAAAGGAATTGTACCTCTTCCCTTTCTTCACTGAGACTCCCTACTCCCACAGAATTGTCTGTCAGGGGCGCCCATAACCAGTCTGGTTTTCTGCAATTCCTTACTTATATACAACACTGTTACCATAATCCCAGGTCCATCTGCTCTTAAAAAAGTGGTTGAGCTCTTTCTCTTTTTTACAGCAGATGTATACATTTTCTGTTTTGTCCACTTTCCTTCTCTTGGACCTGTAATAATGTCTTCTTCCATTGGCACCAGGTGCTTCAGACCAAACGGAGCTCCCGGAGGCAAAGCCTGGAGTTGCAGAAGTGTGAAGAGATCCTCAACAAGATTGTGAAGTACCGCTCCAGCTGGCCCTTCAGGTAATGAGCTCTGTGCTCTCAAGCACAGAGGAGTAGACCAACCTGGCAGCTGGCTGAGGGAGTGCTCATTTGAGCCCCTAGGAACTAATCTGATCCCTTCCTTTCAAGACATGTCTCAGTGGCAGGGGATTGGTGTTCCAAACTGGTAGAGACAGCTCTTAGTGCAAGGTGAACACACCACCTCTGTGCCTCCAGTTGGCTGATCTCAGCAGGGGTGGGCCTTCTGTGGCTAATGGTTTAACAGCAAAGTTTCTGTCCGTTGTATCAAGGCTGTGCTGATACCTCCATTTGGTGTTTCTCCACAGGGAGCCTGTGACCAGAGATGAGGCTGAGGACTACTATGATGTGATCACCCACCCCATGGATTTCCAGACAATGCAGAACAAATGTTCCTGTGGGAGCTACCGCTCTGTGCAGGAGTTTCTTACCGACATGAAGCAGGTGTTTACCAACGCTGAGCTTTACAACTGCCGAGGCAGCCATGTGCTAAACTGCATGGTGAAGACAGAACAGTGTCTGGTGGCTTTGTTGCATAAACACCTTCCTGGCCACCCCTATGTCCGTAGGAAACGCAAGAAGTTTCCTGACCAGTTTACTGAAGATGAAGGGGACAGTGAGCCAGAGACCATTGGACAGTCTAGGGGACGAAGACAGAAGAAATAGAGAGGTGGGGCCCTGGTAAGGGAGAGGGAGCTGAGGTTCGGGAAATGGAGGTGAGAGCAGGGGAAGGAAGGGTGGGATGGAGAAGAACAGGAAGGGAGGACATCACAGGGAGTCCTGAAATGCCTGTTGTCCCAAGCTTGTGCTGTTTTTCTAAAACTATCCATAGAACCTTAATCAAGCAGAGCTATTTGGAGAGCATAATATTTGGTTGGTCTGCCTAGAAATATGGTGGTAGACCTTAACCTACCCTTTCTGAGAATTTCCATGAAGAGCCCAAGGGTATGAACCCAATTCCTTTTCTTTCCTACCCAAGGTCCCTTCCACTTTGGCCACGACAATAGTGCCAAGCCCTCTGGTCTCCAGGGGCGGGATGACTGTATTACACAGAAGGATCAAGTATAACCAGGCCAGTTAGAGAGGTGGTGTTGCTTTTTAAAAATCTATATTTATATACAGCCTTGTTTCTTTAAGCCCATACTCTGTCTCTCCCCCCCCTCTCAGGTGACGGTATTAGTGAGTGCCATACAGAATTCTGTATTCACCAGCATCATGAAACAGTTGTGCTCTTTTGAGTTGATCTTGGCAGAGTAAAGGGACATGTCCTAGAGCCATTCCTGAATACCCTTCCCCTTCATTGTGACAGTTCTCTCCCTACTTCCACCCCACCTCACCCTTCAGAAAACAAACAAAAACAAACTAAGGCACTTCACATAGAGACTGGAGTCCTGCTTATAATAATGCATATAATCTTTAGTTTGATGGATCTGGCCAGAGGGGTGTTGGAGCCCAGCCCACCCACATACCAGACAAGCTCTTAGGGGAGCAGAAGAAAAGCAGGAAGGATTGAAATGTTTAATTTTTTTAAATTGACTTTTCTAGTTATTAAAAATCGCTTGTTTTAGCAGTGATATTGTATAAAAAACATCTTGTAAAATATTTCTGTCATCTTGCTTTGGCACATGTACAGTACAATTTATATGATAATGTGTTTGCTTTCCTTTGCCCCATCTCCTCCCTCAGCCCATCCTCTCTGCTTCAGAGAAGTGGGTTGGAGGCTTATCACAGCAATCAGTGTGACCTGCGGGGGGCAGGAGGGCATCCTCCTGCCTGCCCCTGTGGCTGTTTCTCCCTTCTCCATTCCCATTTTCATCCCCCTCCTCCCATGCCTTTTCTCTACTCCCTGAGAACCTGGATCTTTCAGTGGGAGGAGAGATGGGAGGAGAAGCTAGGCAGCCCCTTCCCACAATGACTCTAGCACTAGTGGTTATATTTAGGCAAAAGTTGGTAGTCTTCTTTCCCTTTTATGGAAGATTTTGATAAAAATGCAAAACAGGGTTTAATTTTTTTTTTCTATCACCTTTGAATTGGAAAATTTGGATCACCTCGGTTCTTCTGTATTTAAATGAAGGGAAAACAATTCCACCAAGGGATTGCAACTTACAGAATTTGGGAATAAAGCCTCTTAGTATTAAACTTCAAGGTGTGGTCCCTGCCTCTCCCCTGTCCTCTTCATTCGAGGACTTTGGGGATTTGCTCCGGTGGCTGGTGGATAGGTTTACTGTCCCCTTTCCACAGGCTTGGAATTAGCACTGACATTACAATTTCATAATCCCAGCACCAACACCTCCTGCCTCTTACCTAGAGCCAGTCTGTTCTTGTTAACAGTAAGAATCCTGTGTTCCCACTTCAGTGATACCTGAATTTGTTGTTTTATAATTGTCTTTAAGGAGGAAGGGCCCCATGGAGGGGTAAACTTGTAATAAATTGGAATTTCAAATAAACATTATGTACTTGTGTTTATAAAGAAAAAACAATGCTGGTGACTTTTTTGGGGGGTGCTAGTGGATAGTATATAGTCCTGAGTCCTCTTGTTTTCCCACTGAGTCTTGGAACCAGTTATTCCTCAGCATTGAGAGGACCTCTGACTTAGTCTTTTTTTTTTAAATGTTTTTATTTATTTGGGAGAGGGAGAGAGGGATGGAAACATCAATGATGAGAGAATCATTGATCAGCTGCCTCCTGCACTCCCCCTACTCGGAATCGAGCCTGCAACCCTGGGCATGTGCCCTGACTGGGAATCAACTTCTGGTTCATGGGTCGACCCTCAACCACTGAGCCACACCAGCCGGGCTGACTTAGCCTTTTTAACCACAGGTCACAGCCAGCTTCTCATTTCCTTGCTTCCAGGAGACATTTCTGATGCCCCGGGTACAAAGTAAGACCTTCGTTTTCCCTGGCCTTATCTCTGTCCGAAACCTCCTAACATTTTATTTGAAATTTCTAACAATTAGAGGAAAGTATTTTTTAAGTCTTCACTATAAAAATTTATGTAGTTCTTTAATTAATTTTGGGGAAACTCCTGACATTTTAAAAACTTTCTGGGAGTCCTGGTCAGTGTTGCTAAGTGGTTAGAGCATCGGCCTGCGCACAGAAGGGTCGTGGGTTTGATTCCCGGTCAAGGGCACGTACCTGGGTTGTGGGCTAGCTCCCCACCCTCAGTCGGGGCACGTGTAGGAGGCAACCAGTCGATGTGTCTATTTCACATTGATGTTTCTCTCCCTCCCTCCACTCTCTGGAAAGCAATGGAAAAAATATCCTCTAGTGAGGATTAAAAAAAAAAAAAAGGAAAATTTCAAACAAAAAAAGAGTAAATATGTAATGGATTCTCATGTACTCAGCTTCAACATTTCTACCATGTAGCCAATTTTGGGGGTTTTTTTGTACCTTTTTCTTGATGCTGGAAGTTTTATAAAGTCCCAAGTGGTTGATTCAAGTGGTCACTGCTAGGTGGCAGCTTACCTATGGATTTCAAAGGTTTTGCAGAGCCACTGCATGCTCCCATTTATTGAGAAAAGGAACTACCAATTCTTGACCAACTGAACCAGGGACGGCATATGGTAAAATAGCAAGAAGTTTGAGGGGGAACCCAAGCCCTGGGTGTGGGTTCTGCCACTGACTGTGTGGCCTTGTTGAATATGTGGACTTTGAGCCAGGCCTGCACCGAACACTTGGGGATTTTCAGTCCTGCAGGGGAGGGAGCAGTTTGCCCCAAGGTCAAATTGGATTTGATCAGCCCTCAAGCTCTGGAGAAGGGAGCTGTGTTACCTATGAGCATTTTCTACACACAGTTGGACTCCCACCTCGTGTATGCAGTTCTGTGCCTCAGGTAGGTTCCTTAGGCCACACTAGGATAGTGCTGTTGGGACCATGTGACTTCATCTAGGGTCTGTATCCTGGTCCTGCCCAACCTCGAGAAGCACCATTTCTCTCTACTTCTCCAGGGGTGTGACCTTGGGGGAGCCGCCTCATTGTGGTTGAGTACTATAAATGGGGATGAAAACTTTTACCCTCTGTTGTTGTTAATCCTCACATGATACTTTTCCTGTTGCTTTTCAGAGAGTGGAAGGGAGGGGGAAGAGAGAAACATCAATGTGAGAGACACATCACTGGTTGCCTCCTACATGTGCTCCGCCCCAGGTCAGGGAGGGAACCGGGAATCCAAGTACATGCTCTTGACCCAGAATTGAAACCTGGACTCTTCGGGGCACCAGCCAAAGCTCCAACACTGAGCCACACCAGCCAGGGCAAGAACTTTCATTCTTGAAGATGGGTATGAATCTTTACTTCTGAGAACCAACTAAGGCCTCCCCTCATCCTGACTTCTTTTTCCTCAAACCCTGCCTCTGGGGGAGGAGGTATAGTCGGCGGTGGCAGTGAGGTGGGGTCTGGATTCCAAAGCCACCACTTGGGCAGTGCGTGTCTCCAACTTGCCAGGGAACCGGGGTCTCCTTGGCAGGGGTGAGAAAACAGGGGAGGTAGAAAGGTTTGCCCTGTTCCAGCTTCCATTCTTGCCCAGAGCCTTCAGGCCGTTTTGTACCCAGGACTGCTCAGGCATGCTGGAACTTTCCCTTTCAGGGTGGAACTGATAGCAGCTACTGACCCTGAGGCAGGTCAATCTGAACTCATCAAGATCACCCTTGCTGACCTAAGAAGTTCCCTTAACTCAGGCTCTCCCAGCCACAAGTTCAGACTGGATAGATATGTGCACACTGATGTGCTGTGGTGCTCTGAAAACCCACCTGCTGGGCTAGCAGGTGTTGATTTCTGAGGCATTTTGGGGGGCTCTGGAATTACTTGTCTTGGGGTGTGGAGAGATCCTGCTTTGGGAGGGGCTTCTCTGGACAAAACCACCCCAGGTTACATCTGCTGTTCCCCTGGGATGTGGTGGTGGTGGTGGAAGTCACAAAAGTTCTGGAGACTGCACACCACCTACCTGGCTGTGTGATGAACGAGCCAAGTCCTCCACTTGCCCCTATCTGTAAAGTGGGGAGAGGAGGACCAAATTGAGGACTTCTGTAAAAGGTCTTTAATAAATGTTTCTTTTCCTCTAGGGTCTGGGACATTTCTATAGTGTCTTCCAGTGCTGAGAAGCCTTGGATGGCAAGGTCCATTCTCCCTCCCTCCCAAGTACTGGCCCATGTGAACCATCTCAGTCTCAAGGCAGACAGAGCCCCCTTGGGGCTGGTCCTGACTACACCTCCCCCTCAGTCCCCACCCGCCTCCCAGTTGTTCTGGAAGCCAGTCTGGCTTCTGCTGAGTGAAACATAGCCAAGGACCACCCCCCCCCCCTCCCTTGTCCAATGACTGGCAAGGAATAGGGTGAACTGGTGCCATTTTAAAGGTAATTCTTCCCTCCACCCTTCACACTTGCCTTTTTCTTCCCATCGGAATCCTCTCCTTTTACTCCAGCTGCCCCTGTCCTGTGCAGGCCTTTAAGCAGCTTCAGCTCCACTCACTCCCTGCAGACCTGGCCTATAAGCCCAGCTTGGTGCAGCCACTGCCCCTCCCACTCTGAACTTGGGCCCCTGTCACTTTCAATAAGCCCATCCTGTCTCAAGGACCCTCACAGGGAGAGTTACAAGGTGTTATGGTCATTTGGCTTCATTGATCAAAGAAGGCACAGGGACCTACTGTGTGCTCTGTGAGGAGGGAAGGATTAAGATGAGGAAGGCATTACACATGTAAGAAACACAGAAGCAAAAAGGCAGAAGGGTTGCAGAATTCCCCCAGAGGTCAGTGCTGTTCTGTGTGATGAGGGACAGCCCTCAACCCATCTCAACTCCTGATGGGGCTGTCGTTGGTTTTCATCTGGTTTCTCTCTTGTCCTGTGAGATGGGCGGTTGGTGCAGGGCAAGAACTCTGTCCTGAGAGGCCCTGGGTTTGGGGGCTGAGCCCTACCACTGAAATGAAGCTATTGACCTTGGGCCTCCCCTTGGCTCCAAAGTGAGGCCGGCAGCGGAACTAGATCCTTGGGGCCTCCTGGCGGCGACAATGAATGCCACTGTGCCATGCACCCAGGGACAGTAACCAAGACCCTCACATTGCTCAAGGTGAGGGTCACAGTGGCCACAGCTGAGGCCATGATGGGGCCCTGTAGTCTAATCCCACGCTGATGGGGGTCCCTGGGACCTGGCATACAGATACACAGGGACCTTTTCCTAGCCCCTGGCATCCATGCATACTGCCTTGTACCTGCCCAATTTCTTATTGCTGCTCCCGTACCTCAAATCTTTCCACAGCTTCTTAGGAGCTAAAGGCCCAATTCCCACTATACTCGGGCTCCCATCTCTATGTCCATGTCTGCTACCAATATGTCCATATACCAGTCTAGTCCCTGCTCTACTCCACCCAGAGAGAGCCCCAGGGCCCCAACTAGTGAAGTGGGTGCACTGATAATCTTCAAAGGCAATAAGGATGGCCAGACACCAGCCCCAGGCCCCCGGGAAGAGACAGCAGGCTGGGCTACAGGAGGCAGTAGGAGCAGGGCCTGAAGCTCTGAGAACCTTTGAGATAGGCCGATGACCTCATTTTCTACACAAATGAGGAAAGCAGTCTGGGAAAAGGAAGACTTACTAAACACAACCCCCAAATAGGCTAGATCAGGGGTCCTCAAACTTTTTAAACAGGGGGCCAGTTCACTGTCCCTCAGACCGTTGGAGGGCCGGACTATAGTTTAAAAAAAAAACTATGAACAAATTCCTATGCACATTGCACATATCTTATTTTGAAGTAAAAAAACAAAACGGCAAAAACACCCGCATGTGGCCCACAGGCTGTAGTTTGAGGACGCCTGGGCTAGATTCTCCAGGACCAGAGATGAGGATGTCATCCTGGGGGAGTCCCTGAGTATCCCAGCAGGCAGGCATCCCAGTCTCACTTTGGGAAGCAGGAACCCAGGCCTCAGAAATAGGCAAGCAGGTTGCCAAAAAGGAGCAAAGACAGGCAGAAGGGAAACACACACACACACACACACACACACACACACACACACACACACACTCACACACAATCTGAGACTTGCAAAACACAGCTGTTCCATGGGGGACATTCTCCTGATTGGTGGGGAGCCAGAGAACAGGGGCAGGGACCCACCCTGGCTCTGCTCACAAAGGAGATTCCTGCAGAGCCCCCACCCTCCCACCTCCCACCTTCCCAGCCCAGAGAGGACTCAGGGGTGCCACATGGGGGTTTATTCCAGTCACAGCTTCCAGAGAAACTCAACAATAAATTACATCATTAAATAAACTCCCTGCTGGACCATGCCCCTTTCTGCCCCTTCTCCACATACTCCCTCGGGACACTGTGGGGACTTAGCCAGGCCCACCCCCTGCTCTAGGCCACAGGGGAGTGAGCCTCACGGGGTCCTCACATGTGAGGGTTGAAGGAGAGTCTCCCTGCCCTGGTCCTCAGCCCCCTTGCACTCACTTGCCTGACCTTGACAGCTGGGCAGCTGCTAGTCAGCTGTCTCCTCCAGGGGCCCGGGGGGGGGTTGGGTAGAGGAGGGGGCAACAGCCGCCCTGAGTAGGCCTGTGTACCTAGAGGTGTGTGGGGTTCTCCAGAGAGGGGTCCGTCTTAGTCATGTGCAAGACCACGGTGGGAGCTTTATAGTGGCAGTGGGTGCCACGGCCATAGCCTCCTGGGGCCCGGCAGGCCTTTGCCCGGGCCCGGCCAGCTGCCATCTTGCGGTGACATAGGCTCTGCCAGGTCTGGAAAGTCTTGGAGCTCCAGACCCAGACACCGCTGGTTATGCCCACCACCAGCGACATGAAGATCTTCAGCATAAAGACAGCCACAGTGGGCACGGAGCCCCCCTGCAGCGAGCAGTCCCTCCGGCCGCCCGGCACACTGGCTGGGGAACACAGCTGCTCTGTTGCCCGGAGGCGCCAGAAGTCCATGTTGAGGCGCTCGTAGACGTAGCACACGATGACGCAGGTGGCGGGCACTGTGTAGAGGATGGAGAAGACCCCTATCTTGACCATGAGCTTCTCCAGCTTCTCTGTGTTGGTGCCGCCCGTCTTCATGATCTTGCGGATGTGGAAGAGGGCCACGAAGCCCGTCAGGAGGAAGCTGGTGCCCAGCACCAGGTAGCAGGAGAGGGGCACCAGCACGAAGCCCGTGAGCGCAGCCGCGTCCATGCTGGCCACGTAGCAGAGCCCAGTCAGCTCGTCCCCGGCCACCTTGCGCAGCGTCAGGATCACGACGGTCTTCAGGGCCGGCAGGCCCCACGCCGCCAGGTGGAAGTAGCTGCCGTGGGCCTCAATGGCCTCGTGGCCCCATTTCTTGCCGGCTGCCAGGAACCAGGTGAGGGTCAGCACAACCCACCACAGCGAGCTGGCCATGCCAAAGTAGTAGAGCAGCAAGAAGACGAGGGTGCAGCCCGTGTTCTCCAGGCCCTCCTGGATCACGTAGAGCGCGCCCGCCTCCTGGTCACAGGCCACGCTCTGGGCGCCGGCCACCGCGCGGATGAGGAAGGCCAGCGAGTAGACGTTGTAGCACATGGAGAGGAAGATGATGGGGCGCTCGGGGTACTGGAAGCGGTGAGGCTCCAGCAGGAAGGTGAGGACGGTGAAGGCCGTGGAGAAGAAGCACAGGGCAGACCACACGGCCATCCAGACGAGCGCGAAGTCCTTGTCACGCCGCGACCAAAACACCTCGACCCCCGGCCCGCAGCGCGGCGCGCAGGAGCGGCTCTTCTCGATGTACTGGAACTTCTCCGGATTCTCGCAGGTGCCGCCGCCGCCGCCCAGGCCCGGGGCTGCCTCTCCGGGGGGCCGCGCGGGCCGCGGCGCCACAGGCAGCATGCCCAGGCCCTTGTGGGGTTCAGCGGGGCCGGCCGTGGCGTTCTCGGGCGCCTCCATGCAGAGCGCGTGGGGGTCGTTGCGCGTGGGCAGCCGGGCGCAGTCCAGCGAGTCCGGCCAGCCGAAGTTGAACTGCTCCATGATGGGCGCGCAGCGCAGCCGCGCCTGCTCGCACATGGGCCGGCAGGCAGGGATGGGCGTCGAGACCTGGTCGGTGCACATGGGCGCGTAGAGCGAGCACAGGAAGAAGCGCAGGTGGCTGTGGCAGCCGTACTGCACGAGCGGCGCAAACTCGGCTAGCTCGGCGGCGGCTTCGCCCTGCGACGTGTGGCCCAGCAGGTTGGGCATACGGGTCAGGTTGTAGCCGATGCCGTGGCACATGGGGATCTCCACCGCTTGGCACGGCGGCGGCCCGCGCCCACGCTCCGGGTCGAAGCGGCCGATCTCCAGTGCCGCGCCACCCGCCGCCAGCAGCTGCCACAGCAGCAGCGCCCGGCGGAACGGCGGCACGGCCATCCCGGGCTGCCCCGGCCGGAGGCGGGAGGTCGGCCCCGGCTCACTCGGGCCGCGCCATCCGGCGCCCCCGTGCCCGCCCGCCTCGTCCCGGAGCGCGGGCCATCGCCGAGCCGCCCGCGTGTGTCCGGGCGCGGCTGGGCGCGCTGGGCAGCGCGCAGGAGAGCCACCCGAGGGACAGTGGCGCCGAGTCGCCACCGCCGCTGCCACTCCAGCGGCCGCGGAGCCTGAGCCGGCGCCGCCTCCCACGGCCGCTGCTACAAGCCTCGGGGTGGGGCGCCGGGTGGACAAGCCCAGAGGCGGGTCCTTCACGCGCCGGGTTACGCCCCCGCCTGGGCTTTAAAGGCGCCGCGTCCCGCAGCCACCCCGGGGGTGGGGGGTGCGGTCCTGTGGGACGGGTTGAAGTACGACATGGTCTGCCCGCTCACAGCTCACACTCCGTTGTTTCCTTTCACTACACCGTCAGGATGATACTGGATTATTACTCCCCCTGCTTCCGTGGGCCTCACTTGAATCGTGGAGATGGGGAGAACTGTCCTTCCTGTGGTACAGATGGAACCACCGAGGCAGGACACAATGCAGTAACCGTGCACCCCTAGGGATATGGCTCAGTCTGTCGGTGACAGAGGACAATAAGTGAATGAGGTCTGAGACTGAGACCCCTTACTGCCCACCCCACCCACTTGCACACCCCCAGGTTGGGAAGGTGTTTCTGAGGGGCTGGGTTGTGGGGCTCCCAAGGGTCCCAGAGCACCTCAGTCCTCCCACTTCTGCTCAGCCAGGTACCCTCCATTGCTCCTGGGTAGGTCTGTGGGTGAAACCCAAGGGCATCCAGCAAACCACCCCAGCGGCCCTGCTCTGGTTTGGGACTCACGGTGAGACTGCTGTCCCCCTCCTTTGCCCACCTCCCATCTGCCCTCACCCCCTAGGAGGATCTGGAAGACTCAGACTCGGATTCAACATGGGTGCTCAGCACAAGTTCAGTCACCCTGGCAGCTGGTCAGGGATGCTTAGAGGATGAATGACTAAGGGAGTGACCTGCAGGAGGGCTAGGAGACGGACTGAGGACCTATGGAAAGCCACGCAGCCCCATGCCTGGCATCTTACCGTGACCTTGTAAACTCTCATAGTCCTACAAGGAACCCTGAGCCCATTTTACAGATGAGAAATTGAGGCTCAGAAAGCTTAAGCTTATTTGCCCTGGATTATAGAACTCACAAGGGTCAGGGTTGGCATTCAGGCTCTTCCACTACATTAGGCTGCCTGTCACCAGCAGAGGAAGGCTCCTGCCCAGCTGACCCAGCTGACTCAGCTCACCCTTCTGTAGAGCTTGGCATGTGGTGGGGGCTCTAGAAGGAGCCAGGGCAGTGGCTATAGTTAGTGCTCACCCCCTCTAAGAGCTGAGCTAGCACGAGGACGAGAGAAGGAAAGAAAGACACTCTGTTGCAGGCGTGCATCCAGCCGCTTGTTCTTCACGGGCACATGAGAGACTGGGCATCCAAGGAGATGCAGCCAGCACTGCGCCCAGTGCATAGTGTCCGCCTGGCTCACCTGAGCCATGAGAGGCGCTGCTGCCAGATGCTGAACTTCCCCAGGAGGTAGTGCAGGAGGGCGGTACCTTTGGAAAAAGGATGTGACTTCGATCCCCTGGTCAAGGATAACAGAGGTTCATTGCCAAAATGCCAGTGGCAGTTTCCCATTACACAGGGTGACAGCTCTTGCTCATGGAGATGGCAGCAGAAACCCTTCAAGGCATAACTTCCTCTTCATTTCCTGCCAATCCCGCGCCCCCCGCCCCCAGCGATTCCAACTCCTCCCGGGAAACAACGTGCCACCTCTGTCTTGCCTCCAATCTCCCCAGCTCAGAGGCCCTTCTCGGCTGCTCTGGCTGTCCAGCATCACGTCCCAAGGGCAGCCCCCTCTCCGGGATGGAGCTGGAGGCTCTGCCCTGTGGGCCCAGGATCCTTGTCCACCCACTGTCCACCTACTTGTGCACTCACCCCCTCTGCTTCAATACTCGCAGCTGCTCAAGGACCAAGGGGACATTTTATCTTCCTCTGTATCTTGCCCTAAGGAGGGACAGTTGCATGGATGATAGTGGAGCATGACCCTGGCTCCTGAGCCCCTACATTATGGTGTCGGTGGGAGGAGGGGGCTCCAGAGCTGTCCCCTTTGCTGGCAGCCAGTTTGGGAAGCTCAGACTGGTGGAGGCTTCCCATTGTTAGGACTGGCTTGGGAACCACCAGGTTTTCTGTGCCCCAACCCCCCTAACCCCCGTACCTCCCCCTCGCCCCCCCCCCCCTGTAGAGGAATCAGGGGCCCTTCCTCTGGCAGTGTAATGGGAAGGGAGCCCCAGGAGCCAGGGGATGCCAGGCCTGTCACCATGGTAACAGCTGCTCCTGGGAAAGCCAGAGGTGGGGAGGGGTTATGGAACAGCCCCTCCCCCATACAGATGCTGCCTGGGAGAGAAGAGGCCTCTTGGGCCGCCTGCCCACCCACCCGGCTTTGTCACTCGATCCCCCTCTTTACAAAGGCGGAACAATGCCCCAGGCGCTCGCTGAAAGGGAGACTATGAGGAGGACCGGAGGGGACTGGGAAGAGGGAGATTACCATCAATGCCCACCCCCATTTCTGCTCTACTGGGCAGAGGGGGCCAGAGCGGCAGGCGAGGTGGGAATGGAGTCCCTTTCCTGGGGGAGACACCTCCCTTCCTGGGGCCCTTGGCTGTGAGCCACGTTGCCCGGCATAAGTGGGAAGGGATACCTTCCTGACCTCTGTCCCCCTCCCACCACTCCAGTCTCCCTGAAGTCCCCACTCCTGCGGCCCTTCCTACCACATCCTGCCTGACTGTAGCCACCACTCACCTCCACCGACACCTGCTGGTCCTTCCCACCCAAACTCAGCTCTGCCGCTGCCATTCACAGGACAACCCCCACCTGGTGCCGCCTCTGTGCCTGGCAGCCACCTCGCCTGTGCCTGTCTCCCCACAAGCCTGGGAGCTCCTGGGTGGCTTGTCCCATGGCTTGGAAGAGGCTCTCATCAATGTTCGTTGTATGAAAAGAATGTAATGAGGAGGGGGCCATAGATCCTTCTGGAAGAGGCCGACTACAAGTGGGGCCTGAGATTAGGAAAGGGATGTTGATTGGACTCTTGGGGACAGAGGTGTCTGTGAATAAACAGGAACTTGAAGGAGGGCCAGTCCTGTATCTCTTCCAGGTGCCGGGAACGCCCCTCAGGGGGCACTATTGGTGATGGAGGACCCAGCAGGTACATGGACACACCTGCTCCTGGGCAGGGGCGGGGTGTGGAGAGTCACTGCGGCCTGGGCAGACAGAGGTGGGCTTTGGCACATGTGTGTGCTGTGTGCGGGGGCGTGAAGGGTGAATTAAGTGTGTGTGTACACCCAAGGACATACAGGGGCCTGGTTATTCCTGTGTGTGCATGCCCGTGCACTGGGCGGGGCTGGGTGAGACCCTCAGGTGGGCCTCAGGGAATGAGCCCACCTCCCTGAAGCTTGAGCCCTGGTTCTCAGTCAGTTTCCCTTTAAGGAAATGTCAAGGGCTGGACTAGACTGTTTCATTTTTACTAAAGAAGTGCTTTAAAAATTTCTCCTTAGGGCTTTACACTTTTCACAGCTAATTCAACATTAGAGATGAGCAGAGAAATAACAGTCATTTCTTCCTCTTCTTACATACAGTCCCAGCACTCAGCTAATCAATACAGAGCTCAAACAGCTCATCCTGGCCAGTGGCTCGGTTGGTTGGAGCGTTGCCCTATACATCGACAGGTTGCAGGTTTGATCCCAGGCCAGGGAGCCTATGGGAGGCAACCAATCGATGTCTCTCCTCTGAAATCAATAAACATATATCTTTGGGTGAGGATTTTTTTTAAAAAAAAGTTCAGGAATCTTTTTTGATACTTTTTTTCTAGACTTTACAAACATTTGTGCTAAAATGGAATTAATATAGTACATTTCATGCCTCATTTTTTCACCTAATAATCTATCATGAATCAATGGATGAATATATGGTAAAAATAAGTAAAATGTTAATGGTAGAATCTAGGTGGTGGACATTCAGGTTCTCACTACAAATTTTGTTAAACTTTTTCTGTATATTTAAAATTTTTCATAATAAAAGTATTTTTAAATTACTATCATAAATGTCTTTCCTTATCAACACACACAGGGCCCAACCATTTTTTAAAAATAGTCTCTCTGATCTTCACAGTGAGGATTTATTATGAATTATTTAGCTAATCCCCTTTGGATAGACATTTAAGTGGCTTGTTCTGATCTAGACCAGCCATGCAGAAACAGGAGTACGTGTATCTGTAACTGGGTTCTGCAAACTGGTCCACAAGCCAAATCCAGCCCACCAGATTAAATAAAATTTTATTGAAACACAGCCATCCTCACTGGTTTAGAATCTATGGTTCCTTTTGAGCTACGATGACAGAGTTGAGTAATTTTCACAGAGACAATATGGCCCCCAAAGCTGAACGTATTTACTATTTGGTCCTTTACAGAAAACATTTGCCGACCCCTGAAAGGACTTGTACTTTTATTTCTATAGTATAGAGTCTGTGTTGATGGGTATGTGAATTTTTATAGCATTATCGAGGTACATTATTGATGTAAAATAAACGTGCACATATTTAAAATATACAATTTGATGAGTTTCAACATATGGATATACCTGTGAAATTATTACCACAATTGATCCAGAGAATATCTTCCAGTTAAAACGCAAATATCTTACTGGGAAGTAGTATATTAAAAAGTTAATAACTGGTATATGTAATAACTGGTCAATATAGGGTGAAATGAGCTTAAAAATAACTACCATTTATTGAGTATTAATTTAAATCTCATTCAATTCTCAAAACACCCTATGAGGTGATTATTATTTATTCTAATTTTTAGAGGAGGGAACAGGCTTAAAGAGAGTTGAAGCACGAGGTCAATGGGGGGAAATGGGAGACATCTGTAATACTTTCAACAATTAAGATAAAAAAGAGAGAGTTGAAGCAACTTGCCTAAAGGCAAGCCATTGCACCAGGATATAAAAAAAAAAATAATATATTCTTTACCCCCCAAAAGTTTTCTTGTACTCTCCCTCCCCCTCTCAGGTGACCACTGAACTGCTGTCACTGTAGATTAGTTTGCATTTAGTTTAAGTAAATGGAATGTCCGTGTGATTTTATGGGAATTGTGGGAATAGCACACACTAATTGAGCTGGGCTGGGTGCTGGGGACCCAAGATGAACAAGACAGGGCACCTGTCCTCTGGCTGCTCCTGGTCCGCTGGCGTCACAGATAGAACAGTGACCACCCTGGTGTCAGCTGACATCTGTGATTAGAGAGGGAACCTGGGGGTGGGCTCACAGAAGGTGACACACGAGCAGGTTCTTAAACCCAACTGGGAGCCAGATAACAGAGGGAGGAGTGTTCTGGACAGAGGAACAGCACTGAACGCATTAGAGAGAGAATGGAAGCAGCCCGCCAGGGCCCTCGTGAGGCTGGAGAGCCAGGGTTTACCCTTGGCCAATGGGAGCATGGGAAGGTTTTAAGAGAGGGAGTGTTTTACGTGGTCTCTTTGGGGGTCGGCTGGGGCCAGTAGAAGTGACACGTTTGAGAGAAGGAGGTGCTTTAAGAGCAGAGGGGGAGGAGGGCAGAGCTAAGCAGGCCCTTTCAGAGCAGCTGCTGGCTTGGGGGCGGGAGGGGGAGCGCTGCTGGGAAGGGACATGGTGACTGCGTATGTGGGGGCAAAGGGTACCCCACCTCTAGAGAGCCCCATCTGTGTCCAGCCCCAGTCCCGCCAGGGCCGCTGTGGCCACCCTGTGGCCAGGACGCCCAGAGGCGCCTGCCCCTGCTGAAAGCCGCTTTTGTGCAGCAGCTCCAGCTCCTGTTTCGTTGACGTTGGACCTGCTGCTTATTGATCCAGCTCGAAGGGAAATTCGGCAGTGGCCGAGGGGAAAAAACAACCTCAGCTGCCGAGCAAGGAGGAAAGAGTCCCCAGCGTGGGCCCCGCTGCCCTCCCACCACCCTGCCCAGCCCAGAGAGGGCCTCACACTGCCCCCTAAGCAGGCAGCCTGGAGAGCTGCCTCACCTCCAAGACCTGGGACCCCACCCTCCCTGAGGCTGCTGGCTCTCCGTGGGGCTCCCTCTGTGGCTTCTCTCAGGGAAAGTCACCTGCCTTCTGGGCAAGCTGGTTCTCATCCCCCCAAACCCTCCTCCTGCCATCCACTACCCCCACCCCCACCCCCTGCAACACACACCTGAGGAGGCTCCAGGTGGATGGTCCCTAGTGTGTTCTGAGCCATTCTCCTGCCCCGTGTCCCCCCCCCCCCCCCCCCCCCCCGCCGCCACTGCAGCCAACCCTGGAGGTCAACCCTGGAGCCTGACCTTGGCCACACCGGCCTCTCAAGGTGTGAGGGCCGAAGCCCAACAAAGCCTGTCAGGTGGGAGGAGGCATGACCTTTAGCCACCCCAGACTAGTCCTCGCTCAGCCAGCCGGAGAAGGTGTGAACATTGCCCCCAGGCCCCACCACACCCGGGGAGGGGCTCCCAGCTCTCCACAGAACAGACCACCTCCCCTTCTCCCATCAGCCCTTTCAGATTACAGTCCGTCCTGGGGTCCGTGTGTCCTGTGAGGCCCTTTCACACCCAGGACATTTTACCTGAAGAGACTGAGGCTGAGGGATAGAGCTGAACCCCAGGCCTCCTGACTCTAGGCCTGTGCCCTCCCTGCTTAATTCTCTGCCTCAGGTCATCGCACCCGACAGGGCCACTTGCTTCCATGGTCTGGTCAGCATGTCTGAAACCTTGTCTCTTTCCCACGAAGATCTGCCCCAGGAGCTCCCACGGGCAGGGAGCATGTCCCTCCATCTGGGCTTATCCCAGCCCCGGCCTTTCCTAGGGACGGAGGAGAAGGGGGAGTTATCCCATGTGAAGGGCAGAAGGCTCCCCTCCCCCAATATGTCTTGTTCTGTTGCGAGTACTACCTTTCTGCAGGCCCCACTCACACAGGGACACGCTCATGGCTTTCTTGGAGGCGTTCAGGCCCTGGGAGGCAAAGTCACGGGATGAGCAGAGCATGGCTTTTGGGTTCAGGGCCTGGACTGAAACTGTGCCCTGCAGCTGTCGTCTTAGACAAGCCGGGGCCTCCGGGCCGTTTCTCAGCAGGTGAAGGACCTGGTGGAGCCAGCTTCCAGGGAAGCTGAGGACCCGCAGTGACGGCTCAGCACTGTCCCTTCACACCCGACCTCCCCCCACACACTCCCCCTCTCTCTCTCTCTCTCTCTCTCTCTCTCTCTCTCTCTCTCTCTCTCTCACACACACACACACACACACACACACACACACACGCATGCATGCGCGTTCACGCACCCTTCAGCCTTTCCCGGACTCCGGGTAAACTTGTCTCACGTTGTCATTTGGAGCCCCCTTGTCATCAGGGCTGCGTTTTTACTTTCCTGGTCCTTAGACACTTTTGCTTCCCTGGCCCCTTTCTCCATTAAAACAAAATATTAAAAAATTAAATTTTATGACTATATGAGCTATATTTTATGATTACATTACATTTTATGAATATATTAATATTATATATAAAAACACTTTTTGACCTAACCGTTTTTTTCTCCTGTTTTTGAAAGAAAGCATTTTGGTGGGTCCCTAGAAATGTGTGGGCCCTGGCACGGTGCCCACTGAACCCCATGGGTAAGTCGGCCCTGGCTGCTGCCCAGCGCCGTTTCACCCCCTCCTGTGGGACAGCGTGCAGGGAACAGTACACACCACCAGGAGCTCTGGGCTCCTCCTCTTGCCTGGAGCTCCGCGCTTCTCCTTTGTGCCTGTTCCTCCCATGAAGGTGGGAAGGTGGCCCAGGAGAGCTCAGCGGGCCTTCTCACAGCCTCTGCAGATGAGAAAAATCCATGACTCCACGCTCCTTCCTGTCCACATGGGTTGGGCCAGCCAGTGGGCACACCCAGCCTAGCTCGCTGCAGCCTCCTCCTCTGTCTTCTGACCCCAAATGGTTTCCCTCTAAAACAGGCCACATCTTCCTGACGCACCTCATCTGCTCTGCTCCAAGGCCTTCATGGGCTCCCACCTTCTGTAAGGCCAGACCCAAAGGGTCCAGTCTGGCAATCAAGGCCTCGCCCCAGCTCACTGTCAGCCCTCCTGACTGGAGACCACCCCCCACTTACTAGGTGTCCCGGTTACTAATGCAGACTTTTTTCAATAGATGGAGTTACACATATGTTGATATATATGCAATTTGATATGACTGTAAGGCCAAACCGCTTCGGAAAGAAGACAGTGCTCTGTGTTTGGTGGGATCAGGAAGGTGTGGTGTATTATGAGCTTCTAAAACCAGGTGAAACCGTTAATACTGATCGCTACCGACAACAGATAATCAATTTGAACCACGCTTTGATTGTAAAACGACCAGAATGGGCCAGAAGACACGGCGAAGTAATTTTGCCTCATGATGACGCACCATCACACACTTCAAAACCAGTTAAAGACACGTTAAAAGATCTTGCCTGGGAAGTATTAACCCACTCGCTGTATTCACCAGACCTTGCTCCTTCAGATTACCACTTGTTCCGATCGATGGCACACGCACTTTCTGAGCAGCACTTCAAAACATACGAAGAAGTGGAAAAGTGGGTCTCTGAATGGTCTGCCTCAAAACAAGAAAAGTTCTATTGGGACGGTATCCACAAATTACCTGAAAGATGGGGGAAATGTGTATATTATATATATATATAATTTATAACCATATATACTTTAAATAGCAACCAATATGCGCCATGCCAGCCCTAGACTATACGTGGGTTTAAGTAATAAAAGTGAAAATCCACACTCTGAGCACCCACCTTCCCCGTCTCTGCAAGGGGCCTCTGTTGGCCTGGGTAGTGTGTCTCTCTAGACCTTTACAGACACGAACACGTGTGCCTACTTACAAGTGAATGAAATTGGGAGGCTTTTACTTACTTACAGTTAATTCTGTAATTCAAGTAATATATGTACATGTAGTTTTAAAAAATTGAGATATAATTTACATTAAAATGCACAACTCTTGAGCATTCAGCTTGATAAATTATTAGCAAAGTGAACACCCAGTGGAAACCCCCCCCCCCCATACAGACCCAGAGCCTGCCCATCACCCGAGAAGGCTTGTTTGTATCCCTTCCAGCAACATGTTCCGCTGTTCTCACTGCCCCATCTCAGCTTAGCTGCACCTGTTCTTAAACGTTGTATAAATGGAGTCAACACAGTATTTGCTCTTTTGTGCTGTTTTTTTCTGCTCAGCATATTATTTGTGTAGCTCATCTCTGCTCTTGGCATGTAGCTGTGCTTGGTCATTCTCATGGCTGAGTAGTGCTCCATTGTATGGGCACAGACAGTTTCTTCTTTCATTCTCCTGATGGTGGATATTTATTTGGGTTGTTTCCAGTTTGGGGCTTGTACCCCGCCCCCAAATAAAATTCCTATGTTAAAGCTTAAGCCTCACCGTGATGGCATTAGGAAGTGGGCCTTTGGGGGGTGATTTGGTCAAGAGGGTGGAGCCCTCAGGAATGGCATTAGTGCCTTTATTTTTTTTTTAAAGGCTTCGGAGAGCTCTTAGCTTTTCACCAAGAAAGACATAGGGAGCAGATGGTCATCTACGAACCAGAGATGGGCTCTCAGCAGACAGCAAATCTGCTGGCACCTGGACCTTTCTAAATGTTTTTTAATTTTTAAAAATATTTTTTTTATTGATTTCAGAGAGGAAGGGAGAGGGAAGAGAGATAGAAACATCAATGATGAGAGAGAATCATTGATTGGCTGCCTCCTGCACCCCTCCGCCCCCCACTGGAGACCGAGCCTGCAACCTGGGCATGTGCTCTTGACCAGAATCGAACCTGGGACCTTCAGTCCGCAGGCCGATGCTCTATCCACTGAGCCAAACCGGCTAGGGCACCTTGCCTTTCTTACATCTCCTGTTCTTGTTTCGTTATAAAAATTTTTAAGTACACTGAGTAAGAATCTATGGAGCAATGAAAATGCACGAATGACAGTTATGTACATCAATATGGTGAGTCTTTAAGTCATAAGGTTGAGTGAGAGAATCCAGGCCTAACAGAATACAGACTGTTCATTTATATAAAGTTTAGAAAGAGGCTAAATGAAACTAGATTGACATTTATGATAAACGTTCAAGAAATGCAAAGAGGTGAACATCAAAATTGTTAGGCAGGATGTGGCAGTCAGGGTGGGGGCAGGGAATTGGTTAAATTTGGGAAGGGCAGGCAGGTGGCTTCTGAGGGCTGACAGTGTCCTACTTTTTGACTGGGTAGGGCCACACGAGTGTTCATTTGATGTTTTAATGCGAACACGTAAGTTTTGGGCACTTTTCTGTGTGTTACATTTTACTATTTAAGAAGGAAAAAGTGCCTGGCCAGTGTGGCTCAGTGGTTGAGCGTGAACCCATGAACCAAGAGGTCCTCGGTTCAGTTCCCGGTTGGGGCGCATGCCTGGATTGCAGTCCCCAGCGGGGATGCGCAGAGGGCAGCCAATCGATGTTTCTCTTTCATCAGTGATTCCATCTCTCTATCCCTCTCCCTTCCTCTCTCTCTAAAAAATCAATTATATATATATATATATATATTTTTTTTTTTAATAGGAGAAAAAGGTACATGAAGTATCTGAAGTAAAGAGCAAAGTCCCCATTCCTTTCCTTTCTGCCCAGGCAGCACTATGAGCCTCGTTTGGTTTCCTTTCAGACACTCTTCTTTGCACTTACATCCCTCTATACCTGTGGTCGGCAAACTGCTGCTTGAGAGCCACATGCGGCTCTTTGGCCCCTTGAGTGTGGCTCTTCCACAAAATACCACGGCCTGGGCGAGTCTATTTTGAAGAAGTGGCGCTAGAAGAAGTTTAAGTTTAAAAAATTCGGCTCTCAAAAGGAATTTCAATCGTTGTACTGTTGCTATTTGGCTCTGTTGACTAATGGGTTTGCCGACCACGGCTCTGTACACATGTACACCGGATACACGTGTGGTTTTTCGTTTGTTTGTTTGTTTCTCTTACATGATATGTGTATAATTCTATAACTTGTTTTCGCTTGATGAGTTTTGGACCCATTTAAAAGCTCAGTCCACCTTCTTTTTACAGCGGTGTCATAGCATTTTGCGCAGTATTAATGCATTGCAGCTGGACTGAATTAGTAATAGTACCTACTGCGTAGGGTTGCTGTGAGGAGATCAGATGCCAAGTGCTTAGAACAGGGCCTGGGCCACGTCAGGCTAGCCTTGAGCCATTACTTGACTCAGCGCGTCCGTTTCCTGAGCTGTGAAGCGGGATTCGCCTGCGGATCGGATGGTCAGGACGGGAGGAGCGGCTCCTAACGGTGCCCGGCGCCTGCAGCAGCGGCTGAGGGCAGCGGAGGGGCCGGTGCCGCTCGCTCAGTTACTGTGGACGTGCGTTTGCTTCCACACCTGGGAGGGCAGGCTCCCCTTTGCTCTTCATTTTTATCATTGTTTTGGCTCTTCTTTCCAGTTTCTCTTCTGGATGAACTTCGTCATCTAGTTTCACAAACAATCCTGTTGGATTTAGAGGTTAGTTGATTGAAGTTGTAGATTAATTTGGGGAGAACTGACATCTTTACAATATACTAAACTCTTGGTTGTGCTGACCTCAATTTAACGGACTTTGGATTTAATGGGACAAAATTTCTGGTCTGTATGTCATCTATGAAAATTAACACCCTGTTGATTTTAAAATGCTTTTAACCAAGATTTGCTTATAATTAAGTAAACAGGGCTTTTTTTGTTATTAATTCACTGTTTTTTTTTTTTTTTATTGATTTTTTACAGAGAGGAAGAGAGAGGGATAGAGAGCTAGAAACATCGATGAGAGAGAAACATCGATCAGCTGCCTCTTGCACACCCCCTACTGGGGATGTGTCTGCAACCAAGGTACATGCCCCTGACCGGAATCGAACCTGGGACCCTTGAGTCCGCAGGCCGACGCTCTATCCACTGAGCCAAACCGGCCTCGGCAATTCACTGTTATTTTTAACAAATAGGCCATATGTTGGAAAAAACACGAGTAGTTTCTTTTTTTTTTTTAATGAGAGTTTTTTTTTTTTAATATATATTTTATTGATTTTTCACAGAGAGGAAGGGAGAGGGATAGAGAGCTAGAAACATGGATGAGAGAGAGACATCGACCAGCTGCCTCCTGCACACCCCCCACCGGGGGAATGTGCCCGCAACTAATGTACATGCCCTTGACCGGAATCGAACCTGGGACCTTCCAGTCCGCAGACCGACGCTCCATCCACTGAGCCAAACCGGCTTCGGCAAACACGAGTAGTTTCACTGACACAAATAAATATTACATATTATAACTATAGTCCACATATCTAAATCCCAGGGTTACTGCTCGTAAACAATGTTCAGCTCATGATCAGCACGTGACGAGCGGCGTGCTTTCCGCAGCAGTCTGAAACACCTGCAGGCCGACACATCTCCTGGGCCTCTTCAGTATAAATGTAAAATTACTGTAAAACATATAGAGAACTTGTCTGTGAAATTAAACTTTTCACACACACCCAATTTTACTTACACAAGCGTGTCTACATACCTAAAACCAGGTAAACTAATTTGTCCATTTTTTCACTTATACATTCAGAAAACCTACTTATTGGCTTTATCGGACACCCCCTCGCCCTGATTAGGCAGATCATCTCCCTTTTAATTCTAGTCCCTTCCTTTCCTGCTTCCTTCATCCCACACCATTTACCGAGCACCTCCTACACCGCGGAGGAGACAGACCTGGTGCCTGCTGGTGGAGCTGGTGATCGGGCCGGGGGACACCAGGTGAACAGTGTGGTAAAGTCCAGCTGTGAGGAAAGCAGGGGTGGGGGCAGAGAGTGATGCCCTGAGTGGGGTGGGAGGGGGGTCACCTGGAGCAAGCGTGTCTAATTCGCGCCGGGGGCGGGCGGGGGGGGGGGGGGCTGCATTTAAACGAGGCGTGCCGCCTGCCGTACTTGACGTAGACGCTCCAGCCAGGTGACGGCTGTGCACGTGTCTTGTCCCAGGTCTTCATTCCAATTCTGAGATCCCTCGGACTCTTCCGGCTAGAAGGACCTGTCCATCCTAAAGCCCCTGCTGAGTGCTGGGTGGGAGAAATCCATCTCACTTCTGACCCCCCCCCCCACGCCCCCTTACCTGCATTTTATCACCGGTCACTGGTGTTCGGGGACCTGAAGGCAGTTGGGGCTGAGCTCACAGGGTCTGTGGGCGTCTTTACCCGGAATGTAGTAGGAAGTCCTGCGCTCCTGTAGACACAGGGGTGACATAATCAGATCTGCATTTCTCAAACAGCACTCTTAACTCGGAGTGACAGCAATAGAGAGGAAGGGAGTGTGTGTCCAACAGACAGGGAGCCAGGTAATGAATGAGTGAGTGAGTGAATGAATGATCAGCCTGTACGGACACCAGCATGTTGGTAAGAAAGATGCAGGGTTGGAGAGGGGTCAGCCCTCCCCAAGTACCACCATGATGACATCAAGCCCCATGCCAGCCTGGACTACGCCAGCCGGGGCCTCGTCAGCCAGGGCAGGGCTCTGACCACAGAACTCGCCAGCCTCAGTCCCTCCCAGGGTAGGGAGGCTCGAGGTCAGGTGAGCTGCCTGTCAGGAGTTGGAACCCGGGAGGGGAGGCTGAGGGCGGGATGTTCCACCACTGAGGGGTGGCATCTGCCCGCAAGAAGCTGGGGGTGCCAGGGCCAGGCGACTCCTGGGTCTCTCTCCTCCACCCGAGGCGGGCAGGTCAGTGCCAGGTGGGCTCTAGACTGCCATGAGGGGCCATCCCCTGCTGTGTCCCTGCCTCATCCACTCCCACTGCCCCCGCACAGAAGCCCTTTCATAGGCAGGCTGGCTGGGAGTGCTGGCTACCCCTCAGCCCCACGCCTCCTTCCTGCCTGGGCCCCCACGCAGATCCCCCTCTTTGGGCTCCGCAGCAGGCCCAGGTTGGGGAGCGCCCGGCGTGGAGCACAATGTGGCTCCTTGTTCCCCAGCCCGGCCGAGCCTCCTGGAATTGGCCCATTTCCTGCCTGGGCCATGGGGCCTTTTCCAAGGTAAATAAACAAATACAGAGAAGTTGGGGCCTGGGGTGGAAAGCGGGGTGTTGGGGTTTTCTTTCCCCTCACTCCAATCCCATAGCCATAGTGGCTGTGTGACCACTGGGGCGGGATGGGGAGGCTGAGCTCACCGCCCCCATCCTGTTGATTCCTAGGAGATCAGAACCCACTGAGGATTTGGGGGGTTCTGTTCCTCTTGTCCCCACCCTCATCCAGGGGCTGCCCCCAGACAGGAAAGCAGGAGCGAGGGACCCTGTCAGGGACCCCCAGCAGGGGCGACAGCAGCTGACAGTGGGTGGAAGGGGCTCTGGGCTTCCCTGGGCTCCCGCCCAGCTGTGCCTCCTGGGAGGACTGTGTCCTTGGGGAAGGGAACTCCCGTTCAGCTGCAGGAAGGGCTCCGGAGGGGCTGCCTGCCCGGAGGCCATGTGCCCCCAGCTGCCCGATCTGGACAAGTCATGCAAGCTCTCTGTACCTTAATTTCCTCGGCTTTAAAACAAGGACATCATCACCTTCTCACAGGCGTATGGTGCTCCCTGCGTTTGGGAGTAGGAGGCTCTGAGCCAGTCCTGGTTCCCTTGCCTAAGAAATGAGTGACGGGAGCAAGAGCAGATCCTCTGCTCCCTCCAGGGCTGAGATTTCAGACTGAGCCCCCTCTGCCCAGGCTCCTTCCACCCTCCAGGTCCCCGCTGACCCACCTTAGACTGCAGGTGTGAGAGGGCACAGAGCAGGGAATGGGGGACCGACAAACCTTCCCTGGCACCCCCCTCTCCCTGTCTTCCGGCTGCTCCCCTGTTCCCAGCACAGCCACTTCACAACCTTCAGACAGAGGCACTTTCTGAATGGATACTTTGCCATTGACTCCACCAATCCTCCCTTTCTTCACTTACTCAGTCAACAAAATTTGTTAACAGCTTGTGCTGTGCTGGGCCATATACACTGGGGGGCGGGGGTGGGGGATTGCTGTGTGGGTGCTTGTTTCTGGTGATGCCTCTCAAAACAGGGCCTGAGGATGTATTTGCAGAGATCAAATTCCTTGAGAATTGACATTTTTAGTTTTCACTTCAATGATAATTTTAAGGATCATTTTATCACCCTGGCCAGGTAGCTCAGTTGGTTAGAGCATCATCCTGCTATGCCAAAGTTGTAGGTTTGATCTCTGGTCGGGGCACATACAAGAAGTAATCAATGAATGCATGAATAAGTGAACAACAAATCAATGTTTCTCTCCCTCTTTCTGTCTGTCTGGCTCTCAAATCAATTTTAAAAAGATTACTTTATCAGTTACAATGAAAAATCCCTCTTGCAGTAATCCTTTGCAATTATAGAAGTAACCCCCATATAGTGGTTCTGAGGTTTCACTTACCCTCGGCCAACTGTGGTCCAAAAATATTAAATGGAAAATTCCAGAATAAACATTTCAAAAGATATTTTGAGAGAGAGAGAGAGAGACCACATTCATATGACTTTTATTGCAGCATATTGTTATAATTGTTCTATTCCATTATTAGTTATTGTTAACCTCTTATTGTGCCTAATTTATAAATTAAACTTTATCATGGGTATGTATGTATAGGAAATATGTAAATATGGGGTTTGGTATTATCTGTGGTTTCAGGTCTTGGGAACATATCCTCGGTGGATGAGGGGGGCTACTTTCTATAAGCTAAGGCTTTAGAGTCTTAGTGTTCTTCAAACTTTAGTGCCATGGGAGTTTGGGAGTATATTTTTTATGGTTTCTGATATATATTTTTCCTTTAAAAGAAGTATACAGTACAGCAAAGCATGCTGGATGCCACGATCAGCTCCACCTGGGGTCTGGGCGGCTCCCCAGGAGGACCACAGTGGGGAACTGACAGGTGACAAGTCGCCGCCCACACGGAGCTTACCCTCTGCAGTCCTCTTACCTTGGCCTCGGCTCCCTCACCCGGGCCTGCGTTGCTGCACTTTGCAGGTGGCCTCAATCTCTCCGTTGCTTTCTGAACACTTGACGGCAGCACCATTTTTTACTGCTGTCAGCGACTTCTCTCATCTCCCGTCAAACCTCCCCTCTGAGTTCCGACATCCAGTGTGCCTGATGTCTGTCTCGACTTGGATGTCCCACAGACATCCCACGTGTAACATGACTGACAGGATCCTTGCCTCCCCTGCACCCCTCCTGCCTGCCCCACTGCCTCCTTTCTTGTCCTCGGTTCAGCGATGACGCCACACCCAGCAAGTGGTTTATGTTCAGAAACCTGGGACGACCTCTGACTTCCTGTAGCCGTTCGTGAGCCGTCCTGCAGGATCCACGACCTCCAGTGAGTACGTGTCCTGCATCCATTCTGTTCGATGCAACCAACCTTGTGGCCATGGTTCATTTGCCTAACTAGTTCCTCTGTAACAACCAGGCAGTGAACAAGACATTTTAGGGAGGAATGGATTTTCTCTCTGGCATATGGACTTCAACAGGGTCCCATGTGGACACCTCAGACTAGCAGGGCTCAGTCTGAAGTTGGGGCGCTGTCTGTTCTCAAGATGTGTGGCTCCAAGGCCAGACATGAGGTGCCGTGCCCTCCCTTCAGGACCAGGGCCAGTCTGCCGAGTGGGGCTCCTCCTCTCTGGGCACGAGGATGGAGAGTCAGGGAAGCTGAGCTTCCAGGGGCACCCAGCACTCTGCTGGCGTCCCTGCTGGGAAGGACACTGACTCCATGGGGCTCCCCTGCCGGTCAGTGCCCTGGAGAACAGGGAGCGAGACAGCCAGCCTGGAGGCCCTTCCCCGGCTGAAGCAACAAAGCCTGGACTGTCTGCAGGTCTGGGAAGTATAAGGTTCGGGGCGGGGGGGTTCCCCACACTTTTCTGGTGCACCGTTTCCTCCCTCCACAGCCCTGCCACTCTGGCCCATCACACACAGCCCTTGTCTGAGGCCCTTGGTCTTCTCTGTCCAGAACCTCTTCCCAGAGGCCTCCTGAGGACAGTGGCCTCCCACCTGGGCTCCCACGGCCCAGCACTGTTTCTGGCACAGCCCAGGTGTGTGCCCCCCGCCCGCCCTCGGCCTGGGCTCTCCCCTCACCACCTTCCCACTCTCCATACAGCCTGGGATGGGTGTGAGGGGGACAAAAAAGGGCTGGATGGGGACTCAGAATCATCCCACTCTGCATCTTACCCACCAGTTACCCACCAGACCCCACGGATGAATCGAACCTCATGAAGGACCAGGAGGATAACGACACACGGCGCGAGGAGCGTGCCCGGAGGACAGGCCTCTGCACGGCGCTGACAGCAGGTGAACAGAGTGGGGAGCCCAGCTGGGAGCAGCTGACGGGAGAGTTTGGGAAGCTTCGCACAGAAGATGATGTCGGCATGAGTTCTTAAGGGTAGATGGGAGATGGGCTGTTCGGTGGTGGTGAGGACAGAGGAAAATTATTCCAGAAAAAGAGATGAGCATCTGGGAAGGTGGTAAAGAATATGGCCCTTGCCCAAACCAGTTTGGCTCAGTGGATAGAGCGTCGGCCTGCGGAATGAAGGGTCCCAGGTTCGATTCCGGTCAAGGGCATGTACCTTGATTGCGGGCACATCCCCTGTAGGGGGTGTGCAAGAGGCGGCTGATTGATGTTTCTCTCCCATCGATGTTTCTAGCTCTCTATCCCTCTCCCTTCCTCTCTGTAAAAAAATCAATAAAATATGTTAAAAAAGAAAAAAAAAAAGAATATGGCCTGTTCTGGGAACATTGAGAAGGTCAGTGTGTTAGTGACAGAGGCGGAATAGCAGAGGCTTCAACAAGAGGGAAGTGTCTCTCCCTACCCTCACCCTCTTTTCATGCGGAAGTCCTGAGGGAGGCAGCCAGGCCTGACACGTGGCTCAGCTGCGTGAATTCCTCAGGAGCCAGGCGTTCAGCTCGCCACCTCGGGAAGGTGGTCTGTAACCTCTTGGCCCAGAGGCAGCGGGAATCCCAGCCATCACACCATCTCCCAGGCACGGGCGTGGGGGAAGAGGTGAAGCAGAAGGGAGCTAAGGGGACGCGTCCGTGTGCTGAAGGACGGCTTGCAGACGCTGGCAGGTGACACTCTTTATAACCTGTTGGCCTGGACTTGGTTTGTAACCACCGCGGCTGGAAGGACAGCCAAGAGAGTATTCTGGGTGGCCACAGGCCCAGCTAAAACTCCGGTGTTCAAATGCGGTGGAAGTCGGGGAGGAGAAATATAGAGGGACAACCCGAGGTCTCTGCCACCTTCACGTGGCTGGAGCCCGCCGGGCAGGGGGACTAGAGCCAGGAAAGACCTCGGAGTGGGCCCCAGCCCCACGGGTAGGGGGTGGCCACACGTGTCGGCGAGAGAGTGAACTGCTCGGCTGGTTTGGGGCAGGTGGTGCTGGAAGCGGCGGTGTGGGGCTGCGTTAGTGGATGGGCAGGGCTGGCAGCGGGGCATCCTGTGTCTGCTCAGGTCATTTCTGAAGTTTCTTTAAGTGGCCGTTAGTCTGTCACAGATGAAAATAAGCCTGTCTCTCTGCGAACCACTCCTTCCAGAGGCCTCTTTTCTCACAGAGGGCGGCCTGGACGTGGGAGGGCGGGAGGGAGGGCCGGAGGGCCCCGCTTCCTGCTTGCCCAGGGCCTGCACTGGCGCCTCTCGGTGTTTGCCAGGCTCCGGGACCCAGGCCTGGCGTCTGCCCCCTCCCTGCCCTCTGCTGAGGCGGCACCTTGTCCACCACAGCCGTCCCTGCGATGACCGGCTGGCTTTCACCCAGGACCCACCCCGCGGGACCCACCGGAGGGGCCTTGCCGAGCTCTGCCTGGAGGGCTTCCCCGGCCTGACCACCATGGCCGCCAGGCCCGCTTTCATGTGGCCGAGCCCGGGCACAGGCAGCCGGTGAGGGTCTCCTCCACCCCCGACAGGCAGCGGAGAGAACCGTGGCCGTGGGCCGCTCGCCAGGGCGCCCTCACAGCGGCCCCTCCAGGCAGAAGCCCGGGTTGGACGCCCAGCCACCTTCCCTCCAGCCGTTCCCAGGTCCAGGGAGAGGAGGACCCCACCGCTTCTCTCCTGCTGCCTTTCCTCACGATAAAGTCCGCCCTCCAGGCAGTCCCCACACCGGCACCTGGGGACGTGCCAGTGGGAGATATTGTTGTGAAGCGCGTTCTTTTTCAAGATGGCAAAATGGCACGTTTGAATGTCAGAGGTCCCCGCGTGTCTCCTCTTTCTCCTTATGTCGCATCCTCTGTAACAAATCCTGGTCTCCCTCAGCAGACTGGACAAAGGACATGGCTCAGAAATGCAGGAGAGTAAAGTACAGGAAAACTAAGCATTTCCACCCACGCCCACCTTAAGACAAAAGCCTCCTGGCTCTGGATGGAGGTGGCGGGGAGGGGTCGCACCCAGTCTGCTCCTGCTCCTTCTCTTGCTCCAAAATATCCCCTAGAACCCCCGTCATGGTGCAGGCAGAGATAAGAAAGTCAGTTGATTAGATTCGCAGTCAGCAATAGTCACGCCCTCCCACCCACTCCCCTCCATGGAGTATGGCCCCCCCATTCCGTCATGGTTGGGCTTGGCCATGTGACTTGCTTTGTCCGATGGGCAGACGTGAGGTGAGCGGAGGTTTGAAAAGTGCTGAGCGATTGGGCTGCTGCCTTAGCTTCATGCCTCAACCAGCCACTGGTCCAAGGAGGGTGAGAGGTGCGTGGAGCCGTCCTGGACCCGACTGAGCTTGCAGCCAAGCCCGGCTACCCGACCGAAGCATGAGCAAGAAATAAATGCCTGTTGCTTTAAGCTTCTGGGCTTTTGATTGGTTTGTTATGCAGTGTTATTGTGGCAATAGCTGACTGGCTCTGTTAGGTGAACTCTGAGGTCCCTTGTAGCCATTAGTGTCTGCAAGGGGACCAGTCGTGGCCCCTGATCAGCCAGGTTTGGACAGCACTTCTCTGGATTGGATGCTGCCTGAGTCATCTCTGCCTCTTATGAGCAAAGGAAGTGAGGCCTCAGGAGCTCATGGGGAAGCAGCTCTGCCGTCCCCCCAGTTAGAGCAGAGGTGTGGCCCCGTGGCCCCGCTTCACGGATGAAGGACCGGGGCTCTTCAGAAGAAGACGGTGATGTCAGACAGGAGCTGCCTGCCCTGAATATATATCCCTTGTCATCCAGCCTGGCCTGAATCTCACACACGTCAATCTGGTGGTATGCACCTTTGCACCCATTTTCAGAGAAGTTGAGGGACTTACACAGCTGGTGCGTGGAATAGCCCGGCCTGTGCTCTGAGCCTGGGGTCTTCCTGTGGCAGGTGCCCTGCCTTTCCACAGCTGAGGGGAGGAGCAGGACGAGGACCAGTCCTGGGCCCAGGGGGTCCCCTTGGCACAGGCGCTGTGGTCTGGGCACCCTCTCCATCTTGCTGCTACTTCCGGAGAAGACTCTGGTCAGATGGGCACATCTTGGGAGAGAGGCAAAGTTTTTTTAGCCCACTTCCCTCCTGCCTGGGCCCTCTCCCCTTCTATTATTCAGACCCGCCCCTTGAGGGAAGTGTGAAGCTCAAATTAAAAGCTCTCCCTTTCTTTTCCCCCTCATCAGCGCCAGCGCCCAGACAACTGCCACTCCCGAGATCACACCCAGGCCCCGATGACTGCGGGGATGGGCCACCATCGGGGGGGCAGCTCTATGGAGGAAGGACGCCCCAAGAAGCCCACACACGTGTGGACACAGCTGAGTGAGTCAGGAGAGAGGCCACGCAGGACAGGCCGGAGCTTCCGCTCCAAGTGAACGCGAGTGTGGGGCCAGGTGTATTTATAACACAGCCCTGAAGGGGACCAGGCCTCACATAAATCACACTATTTCCTTGGCAGGAGTAAAAATAGCCACATGGCATCCTGCACATGCTTGTGCACGGAACAGAGCTCACCCAGCCAACCCTCCACCCCCCTGGCCCTGCCCCCTGGTCAGACGGCTTTTGACCATTGGGACGAAGTTTCCACCTCCTCTCCCCAACCCGCCCCCCCCCCCCCGCCGCCCCCGGGCACCAGGCTTGCTGCCTGCCCCTCATCTCTACCGAGGGGGTGCTCCCCAAACAGAGCTGGTGGGTGGTGCCCCCTGCAGCTCTGTCCACCAATTAGACTGCTGAGGGGCAGCCATAGAGGGGAGTGTGCAAATCTTCAGCCAAGTCAAGTCGGGGAGAGTCAGAGCTGGGCGGCAGGTGAGGAACAGGGGTTAGGAATTGGGGGAACGTAAGCGGAAAACCTGAAATAAGCATCTTACTGCACCATTAGGACTCCCATTCTCTGACACCAGGTAAAACTGGGACGGAATGAGAAGAGGAACTTAGGAAGACCCTGAACCAGGGTTGGTGCTGGCGGGAGACCCCTCAGCCAGGGCACCTCAAAGGGCAGTCTGAGGCCTGCGTCAAAGTAGTTTGGGGAGTTCCTTACGATGGAGATTCCGGCACCTGGCCTTTCAGGGGTGGGGCCGGAACTGCATGTTAAGCAAGCCCCCCAGCAGCCTCTGAGGCCCTCAGACTCTGCCATTAGCCCAGCCCCTCATCCCACTCTGGTGTAACCCCCCACAAGACTGGAGCCCTGGGAGGTGGGAGGCAGGACAGGGTCAAGGCCTTTTCCTCGCTGCCCTCCATTCCACCTCTCCTCCTCCTTGGGCAAGCCAGTGTTCCAGCTGTCTCTGGGTCAGCAACAGTGGGAAAAAGTGACCAGCTGGAAAGTGACCTATTTGAGGCATGATCACACCCTACCAGTGCCCCAGCCTCTCTGGGAAATCCACTCCCGGCTGGGGCTGGAGGAGGCAGCCTTCCTGGGGATGAGGCCTGGGCTCAGGTCTTGCAGGAGTCACAAGGGGAAGGGTCTGCTTGCACCATTCACACCCGCGTCAGCCTGCACGCTGAGCTTCCCCAGCGGCTGGTCTCCCTGTTTTTACACTCCAGGATGCAGGAGCTGGGATGGAACCTGGGTCTCTCTGACCACAGTCCATGGTCTATCTAGGTCATAGTGGAAACCCCCAGATTCTTTCTGCGTCCAAGCTCAGTATTGTCACAGCGCCGCCTTCAGTGTCTCTCTCTCGTGATGTCTAGGGCATGGGCATTGGCCTCGATCAGACCAGGGCATGACAGGTTGCCCTGCCCCCACCCCCCCTGGCACTGCCTCCCTGGAGCCTGGCCCTCCTTCCTGGACAGGACCTCACCATGCCCTGCACGCCGCCGAGGGAGAGGCTCTCGCTGTGGCAGAGCCTGCAGGCACTTAACTCATCTAATTAGACGAGGGCAGTGGTTCTGGCCACACCACACCCTAGGGGACCTCAGAGGAGTCACTCTCCTCTGAGACTCCTTTGTGCAACCAGCACTTGATGAGCACATAGCCAACAGCAGTCTCTGCTTACAGGCTCCTAGCTGGGAATTCTTCCTTCATTTTACAAATGCTTACGGAGTACCTCCTATGGGTAAGGCACTCTTCCAGGGCTGGAGGTACAGCAGGGCCAGGACAGGCCAGCTCCCTGTCTGCATGGCACTCACATTCCAGGGAATATCGTGGTGCCACAGTGGCAGGGTTAAGAGCAGAGACTCTGGAACCATCTGGGTTCAAATCCTGGCTCTGACTCTTAACAAGCTGTGTGACCTTGGATAAAATACATAACCTCTCTGTGCTTCAGTTCTCCCATCTGTAAAGTAAGGGTGATAATGGTACCTGCTTTGCTGTTGGGAGTATTACATGAGTTCATGGCACATGACATAGAATGCTGGCTACTGTCATTGTCAGACCTGACCCAGGAATTTCCCAGGGAGCATTGGGAAGATTATGATAAGATAGTAGGCACTAATACCCTTCGGCAGCCCCAGCATTCTTTCCCTCTTATGAGTTCAAAGGGCCCACCCTTGCCTTTTACTCTGACTGTTTCCTCTTGGACCACAGCCTCCTAAACACGTGACAACCTCCTGATCCTTATGCAGCTGGAAAAGGACACGGAAGAAGCAGAAGAAAACACGGACACCCCCCACCCCCTGACGTGGTTTAGTTTTTATTTTTCAAGGAAGAAATCTGCCGTTTATGTACCACCTTCTCCCTTCTCATTCACTCCCTTTCGGTGTCTTGTGTTGGGCGCTGCCAGTTCATCGGGAAGGAGAGCCCTGATGGGAGCAGAGGGGAGCAATCACAAAGCTCTACTTGGAGCAGGGAGAGCAGCGCGCTGAGCGGGGGCATGCTGGCAGAAAAGTGGGTAAGATTATGGCGTCTGGTTAGCAATCCTGCTTGACTCTCGCCTCAGCAATTGCTCTGAGCTATACGTGGATCGAGAAGGAATAGAGAGAGACAGCTGAAAATGCTGGAAAATCTAGTCATCTGGGCTATTTCAGTGAAAGGCCAAGTAGTATCAAAACTTAAACACCTGAGACTATTTTTATATTAAGAAAATCTTGGGACACATTGATAATAATACTAAGGCTGTCTGTGTGCCAGACACTAGTCTAATGTTTTGCAGATGTTGATGCAACTACGCTAAGGAGTTAAATATTGTCGTACTGTTATGTGTCCTCAAACATCAGAAAGAGTGGCTGGAGCAGCGGTTCTGTGTGGTTCCGGGACCAGCAGCATCGCCTTCGCCTGGGAACTTAGGAGGAATGTGCATCCTCTGGCACCAACTGGGATCTGCTGAATCAGAAACTCAATGGGTAGGCCCAGCACAGGGTGTGTCAGCAAGCCTTCTGGGTGATTCTAATGCATGCCCAAATTTGAGAACCATTATGCTAGACTTGCTGTGCTGACAAAACCCCCCGACTCTCAGTGGCTTAAAACAGCAAAGGACGATTTCTCCCTCACACTGCTCGTCCACTGGGGGTGGGAGGAGGACTTCGCTCATTACAGCCCCCAGGCACCCTTTGGAAATGCTCCTAAAGGCTTATAACAAGTAGAGAAACACTTATTTGAGGAACTCTACTAAAACCTGGTAAGAACAGTGAAAGTCTGTGGTATTTGAACAAAAACTTCCCCCAACACCAGCTTAGCAAGATGGAAATTCCACACCAGACGGGGCAGCCCAGAACACATGTGGCCCTTCCCCTCCAGCTCCGTCAGAGGGCTATTTCCCAGAAGGGGCAGGACGGCAGCAATGCTCAGCCTGCTCAGATCTGCCTGTTATTGAGGCGCTGCTCTGGACAAGTGTGGCTGAGGGTTGGGGGCTCTCTGCTCAGCCAACGTCTGAGAATATTTGGGTCCTGATCCCTTTGCCCTGGATTTTAATGGCAGAGGCAAGCCAACTAGATATGAGGCTACTGTCCTTGCCCGCACTGAGCACTCAGTTCCTGAAGTAGGGGTGTCATTCAGAGAAGCAAACCATTGTCTGTATCCCCATCTCCAGAGTCATGACACGGAGATTATTCCCAGAGGAAGGGGCAGGCTGTAAAATAGTGAGCTCCCAATCCCTTGTCAAAGAAACTGACTTCATTTGCAACAGAGTGTGGAGAGGTTTAAGCCTACAGGTGCTCTCAAAACAGCAGAGGTTGCGGTGAAAGGCAATTGGGAGGAGATCGGTAGATTCACTGGAGATAGAGGCTAAAATGCAGGCTTGCTAGCTTTTCAGAGAGAGCCAGGGAGAAAGACAACTGGAAGAAACCCTTTTGGGGTCAGATCAAATGGGAAACACAACTTTAGGGACCATCTCGTCAAATGAGCCCAAATTTGATTGGATCAGTTTGGGAACAATTTATGCTCACAGGACATTGTTGAAAACAATAGAGCAATTAGCCATCAACTAGTGCAGCTTAACAGATGGGTGTGGTCAGAAAAAGGGGCAGTCAGAGAGAGCCCTGCCCAAACCACTGTCAGTCCAGGGCGACTGAAGGCAAACCCAGAGCTGCAACTCCTGAGGAACAATAGCAGAGGCTACGCATTGAGAAGGGGAGAGTGTGGAATAAAATTCACTAAATAATCCATCCAGTAACTAAACAAATAACAATAACAAGCCACAGGTGTACTTCATCAACATTTTAAAAACTGGTGCTTCAGAGGTCATTATCAGATAAGTGAAAAGACAACCTACAGAATGGAGAAAATTTCTGCAAATCTTATATCTGAAAAGGGAGTAGTTTCTAGAATATACTAGTATAAAGGACTCTTACAACTCAATAATAAAGAGACAAATAACCCAATTTAAAAATGGTTAAAAGTTCTGAACAAACAATTCTTTTTTTAAAATTTCTTTATTGATTAAGGTATTACATATGTATCCTTATTCCCCCATTACCCACCCCCAACCCTCCATGAGTGACATGCCCTCACTCCCCTGTTGTCTGTGTCCATTGGTTAGGCTTATATGCATGCATACAAGTCCTTTGGTTGATCTCTCCCCCTTACCCCCTAAACAAACAATTCTTGAAAGATATACAAATGGCCAATAAACACATGAAAAGATGGTCAAAATCATTAGCCATCAGGGAAATGCATATTAAAACCACAACTAAATACCTCTTTATACCACCATGATGGCTATAATAAACAAATCAGATAGTAACAAGTGTTGACTAAGATGCCAAGAAATCAGAACCCTCATACACTTTTGGAGGGAATATAAAATAGTACAGTCACTTTGGAAAACTACCTGGAAGCTCTTTAAACAATTAAACATTCAGTTACCATATGAACCAGCTATTTCATTTCTAGGTATATACCCAAGACAAATGAAAACATATGTCCTCAGAAATACTTCTCTACAAATGTTTATAGCAGCACTGTTCTTATAAAATGAAAACAAGCCAGATGTCCATCATCTGATGAATGGATAAACAAAATTTGGTAGATCTATATAATAGAACTAGTGGCCTGGTGCACGAAATTCATGCACATTAAAAGGAGGACCCAGAGTCAGGTCCCCGCCCACCCACATGCGCCTCAAAATCGTGTGAGACCCAGACCCAGCCGCCCCCCCCCATTGGGCTAGATCCAGACTCAGCCAGTCCCACCCTTGTCAAGCCCCGTCGGGCAGGGGGCGTAGCCTCAGGTCTCCTGGCCCGGCGCCAGGATGGGGGGGCATGGCCTGTGGTCCCCCAGATGGGGTGGGGGCATGCCTTGAGGTCCTCCGTCAAGCCCCACTGGGTGGGGAGCACAGCCTGAGGTCCCCTGTCAAGCCCCGCTGGGTGGGGGCCGCAGCCTCAGGTCCCCCGGCCCGGCACCGGGCGGGGGCGCAGCCTCAGGTCCCCCATCAAGCCCCACTGGGCGGGGGGCACGGCCTGAGTTCCCCTGTCAAGCCCCGCTGGGTGGGGGCCGCAGCCTCAGGTCCCCCGGCCCGGCACCGGGCGGGGGCGCAGCCTCAGGTCCCCCATCAAGCCCCGCTGGGCGGGGAGCACGGCCTGAGGTCCCCTGTCAAGCCCCACGGGGGCGGGGGAGGGCGTAGCCTCAGGTCCCTGCTGATTGCTCATTAAGGCTCCTTAAGGGAACTTGGCCTCAGCTATGGGTGCAGCCATCTTTGTGATGGAGTGATGGTCAATTAGCATATTCCCTCTTTATTAGATAGGATATCATTCAGCCATAAAAAGGAAAGAAGTACTGATACATGCTACAACATGAGCATTATGTTCAGTGAAAAAAGCAAGTCACAAAGAGCCACATATTGTATGATAACATTATATGAAACATCCAGTTTAGACAAATCTATAGAAACACAAAGTAGATTGATTTTTGCTTAAGTCTAGGAGAGATGGGGGGTAGGGACAGGATAGTTAAAGGTTACAAGGTTGTTGTGATTTTTTTTTTTTTTTGAGGTTTTGAAAATGTTCTCAAGTTGACTGTGGTGATGATTGTATATATCTGTGAACATACTAAAAACTATTGAATTAAATAGATAAATTATATGTTTTGTGAATTATATCTCAATGAGCTGTTTTATGATGCAATTCCTAATAAGATTTTTATAATTTTTTTGTATGAGATTCATTTTTTAAAAAAATATTTTTATTGATCTCAGAGGAAGGGAGAGGGACAGAGAGACAGAACATCAATGATGAGAGAGAATCATTGATTGTTTGCCTCCTGCACGGCCCCCACTGGGGATCAAACCTGCAACCCAGGCATGTGTCCTTGATCAAACTCAAACCCGGGACCCTTCAGTCCGCAGGCCAACGCTCTATCCACTGAGCCAAACCAGCTAGGGCAGTGTATGAGATTCTTAACACACAGAACAGATGGAAGTGTTATTTTTTTAGTATACTTTTTATAGTGTCAAATTTATTTACTTAAAATAATGGCAATCATTTATTGAATTAACTTTAGTCATAAGTTTTGCTTTGTGTAAACATTTGGTATAAAATACATTGAGTATGCATGTTGATCTTTTGTAAGTAGCCAAAAATTTTATTTTTAAACAAATATGTCAAGCATTCAGAAAAGGATTCAGAAAATAAATTACATAACCAACAGCTAACAACAATCCACCTTTGTTAACTCTGCACATTTTGTGTTATTTGCTTCTGATTTTTTAAAGAAGTAAAATATAACAAAACCAGTTGAAATTCTTTACATAAATCTCACATCCCATTTCTCTCTCCTGAAGTTGATGTTTTCTTTTTACCACACACACACACACACACACACACACACACACACACATATATATATATATATGTATCATTATACAATATAAAGTAGGGTTTTGTGTGCTTTAAATTATGTAAATACTCTATAACTTTGAATATATCATCCTTCAGCTTGCTTTCTTTTCATACTGTTTTGCCCTTAAATGTATACATGCAATGAACCCCCATGTATCCATATCCCAGCTTCGACAATGACCAGTTACGGCTTCATGTACTTCATTAAAACCCGTTCCCATGTCCTCTCACTCCTCTGAATTTCTACAAGGCAAAACAGATATGCAATTTCATCTGTAAAAATTGTCATATGTATCTCTAAAAGATAAAGATACTACTTAAAAAACCAACACTATATTTTAGATCCATCCATGTAGATTGTGGAGCAAAATTTGATTTCTTTAATCATTGTGTTGATTCTACATTTTCATAAAAAACAGTGAACATTCTTGTACATGTCTCCTTATGTATTTATGCAAGAGTTTGAATATTACCTGGAATTGGAATGGTTGGGTCATAGGTAGGGAAACCATATGATTCCCCTTTATCCTGAAGAGTATCATATTTATTTTTATTATCTTACTGCACTGGCCAGGAATTTCAGTACAAATCAGAGTAGAGGCTGTGGAAGTGGATGCCTTTGTATCATTTCTTGATTGGAATGGATTGTCTGACTTTAAGGTAGTGTTTCTACTATTCCACCACCAAGTATGTGACTCAGTGGTTGAAGCGTCAGCCCGTGCACCGAAGGGTCGCAGGTTCGATTCCCAGTCAAGGGCACATACCTGGGTTATGGGTTCATTCCCCAGTCCAGTCGGGGTGCATGCAGGAGGCAACCAATTGATGTGTCTCTCTTGCATCGATGTTTCTCTCTCTCCCCCTTCTTCCCTTCCAGTCTCTCTGAAAAAAATCAAGAGAAATAATATCCATCAGTGTTTCTCTCTCTCCTCTCTCTCTCTCTCTCTCTAAATTTCGTGTAAGCATTGTCTCATGGTAATAAATTTCCTTCTTGTCTTTCTGTGGCTAAAGGCTTTTTCTTTTTTCCTAGCACATTATTTCACCGAGGGTGTAATCCCAGCTTTAGTTGGGGTGACTGTTTCAATCCCCACTTTGGGTAGGTCCAAGGCCTCACCTTCTTTGGATGACAACCTGCCCCCATTTCCTGCCTGTGCTGTCACCACATGTCCCCTTCCTCCACTTAGGACAGCTGTGGCCAACTTTTCTCACCACCCTCTTCGTTCCTGGCTCTTGGAGATTTCCTTTTGTTTGTTGGCAATTTTTGTTTGTTTGTTGATTGTGTTTTGTTGTTGTTGTTTTAACCTAGCTTTCAAACATAAACACAAATGATTTTTCTTTTCTTAAGAATCAGAATAATAAATTTCCAGGGCCCTCAAAGCAGGCAGAAGCTCTGTAGAACACAATTTGAAAACCACTGAGCAGAAGGGAGAACTCAGGCTTCCTGCCAACTGCTGCCACAATTCCAGCCCCAGCACCTTCATGCTCTGTGACTTGGGACAAGTTACTTAGCTTCTCTGAGCCTTCCTTTTCCCTTCTGTGTGGATAATCACACCTAACTCCCAAGGCCTGGGGACAGGTATGGAGACCGCTGGCCCTATGATGCTTGAGGTGGGGGTCTCTCCAAACGCAGCCTTTGGTATAATCTGGAAAATCACTGTAGGTGTAACAGCCAGGTGACTAGTTGGCTGGCTGGTGACAGGTTTGCAGACATCGTTGCAGGCCGTTGTAAGCCCACACGCAGGCATCTCCCCAAGCAGAACCTGGGATCCCGGGGTCCCATCTCCTTTTCCAACCATTGCTGGGAGGACACCCGTGGCTGGCCACACCTAATGGCAGTGCTCTCTGGCCAGCTCTGGTCAGGGGCCCCTGGATAAAATACCCACCCCCTCCCCACTGATTTCGACTTCCAAACACTGCCCATTCATCCCGGGTGGGTGTGCCGGCCGGGGTGGGGCTGGGGGCTGGGGGCTGGGGGCTGGGAGGGGCGATACCTCAGCAGAGGCAGTGAACCCCCCTCCAGCCCCCGCCCCAGGCCCCTGCATAGGAAGAAGGCATTTCTGTCTCGCTCTGAATCCGCCTCGGGTTTCGCACTTCCCTTCCCCAGGACAATCCCGACCTTCACCGTGAAGGGCCTTTTGCAAACACACACACGCACATGTATTTTTGGAAGAAGGGGAAAAATTCCAGGAGAACCTCTGCTCGGTTAAAAATGAAGTGAAGATTATATTAAGAATGAAAGCCGAGCGGGGCCGCTGGGGCGCAGACAGAAGGCCCTTTCATCGCACCCGGCCGCGCGCCGCAGGCAGCTGCCAACACAAACGCGGGCGGAACAGAAGCTGCGGAGCCGCCGCCGCGCTGCCAGGCCGCGTCCCCGCCGGGGCTGGCGCCGCGCCCGTTTCCGCTCTGCTGACGCGCCCGGATCGCCGGGCGGGCGGCGGGGACCCCGGAGCCGCGCGGGAGGTGCGCCCGCGGGGAGCGCGGGACGTCCCAGCCCAGCTTCACCTGCAGCGCCCGAGCCCCCGGGTAGGGCCCAGAGCTTCCGGCCTCCGCACCTCGGTCCACTCCACTGCCTGCCACCCTTCGCTGGGACTGTCCTCTCCTCCGGGGATGCCGGTCCTCATCCCAGTGCCCAGAGCGTCGTGGGTGCTCAGGGAGCGCAAGACGGCCACCTGCGGGAAGCTTGCCTGGGTCACCCTGCGCTGCCTCCCACAGGCCACACCCGGCTCTTCCTGGGGGTCCTGCGAGGCCGGAGGCCCCCACAGGGTCTGTGTCCTGCCCGCAGCCCCTCATCCAGTGTGAGCCTGTCTCACACCCCAAAGGTGTTGCTGGGCCGAAGAAAGGGCCCAGGCAAGCTTGCCACCTCTCCTGGACAGCCAGTGCCAGCTCCTGAGGGAGATCCTCCTTAGAGAAAGGGCAGCCTAGTGGTTTGCCAGCCGGAGCCTCTAACTTCCATTAATGTTGGGAAAGCCATTCCACCGCACCTGGAAAAGGGGCACAGTCAGGGCTCCTGAAGCTGAGGCCGTAAGGACTGCTTGGGAACTGCAGGGTGGCGGGCCTTTTGCTGGGAAACACGCAGGCCTAGTCCCTGCCAGATCCGCCCTCCTCATTCACTTCCAGTGCGTTACCTCCCACCACCTCACCGGAGGTTTCATCACTGTGGTTGGTCCCACGACTCCTTTCTTGCAGAGGGAAAGGTTATGTCAGTCCACCGCCTGGCCAATTCTTCATCACTCTGCTCCCACCTCGATGCAGAGGAGGGCACTAACTTGGTTGGCCAATTGGAGGCTACATCCACCTTCCCGGTTGGTTCGGGGATGGGCAGGGACCCACCTTAAGCCAATCAAACGTTCTGTGTGAAAGCCAGCAGTGAAGCTCTGAGTCTTGGTACCTGGTGGGGCGAGGATGAGGGGTTTCCCTGGACCGAAGAGGGAAACAGAGGTGAGAGGTCCAGAGGCTGAGAGGCAAACGAGAAAGAGGAAAACCCAGAGAGACAGAGACGAGGAAATCATCCTGGGTCCCCAGAATCCAGCTCTGGTGCAGACAGAGCCACCTCTGGGTCAGTCATGACAACAACCATTCCATTCTCTTTGGTTTGGGCCAGTTCGGGTTGGGTCTCTGTCAGCTGGAATTGAAAGAGTCGCACCTGATAGCCTCACCACTAAGGTGAGCCTGAGCCCTTGCACTTGGCAGCCTGCTTCCCTTTCTGGCTGTGGACGGCCGTAAGCTCACCCAGCCCTTCACCGTTTACAAAGGACTTTTACAACCATGTTCACAGGTGATCCCCACCACAACCCCGGTGTCAGATAAGAAACTGAGGCTTCCGCGTTAAGTGCTGTATCTGAGGTCATAAAGGCATAAGGGATGTGGATGCCAAGTCATCTCAAATCCCAGCGAGAGTCCCAGCCACACTCAGTCACACTCCCTCTACCCTCCCGTGCCCTCCCTCCCACCATGGCTGGGACTGACTGCTCCTGAACCCCACACTCAGGTGTCTGTGGCACAGTGTGGCTCTGGTCTTCCCTCCTGTTCTCTGTGGAACTCGGTCCTCCACAGCTCAGCGTGTACCCGCTTCCCTCTGCCCCTCCTCTGAGCCTTCAGCCTACATTGGTCATTTGGCGTTTGTGCTTCGGGCGCTGGGGGCTGGGTTGCTGCACTCCCACCTTGTCCCCCATCCATGCAGGGTCAGGACCTGCCCGATGCCAGCGGTAGCCAACCTTTCAGACCTCACAGACTGCCAGGGCCTGTGCCACTTTAGATCTCTCTTTTGAATATTTAGGGGCAAAAGCTAAAGGATGTGACATCTGATGAGATTTGGGAAGTGAGGGCAAGAAAGGACAAACACGGTGACTCCGAGGATTGCTTTTGACTGGGGTGTTGTCACTAACCAACCTCAGGAACATGAGAAAAGGCCCAGGTTACTGAGGAGAGTCCAGGGAGGGGTGGTCTCAGGCCCCTGGGGGGTACAGCACTAAAGGTCCAGAGAGGGTGGGGCTGGAGGAGGATGTTTGGGAGGCTCTGAGGTAAATTGAAGGCTGAGGCTTTGGGAGTTGAGTTTACCGAAGATGAACTCATTCACGTGGAAGAGAAGATGAACAAGAATAGAAACCCAACATTTAAGGGACTGGGGGAAGATGAGGGAGAGGGGGAAGAAGAGGAGGAGAAAGAGAGGAGTAGGGTCAGTGAAGGATACAAACAGAAGAGTGGTTTGTGAAAGCTACACAAGAAGGAATTTTAAGAAAGAAATGCTCAGCTCAGCTGGCGTGGCTCAGTAGTTGAGCATCGACTTATGAATCAAGAGGTCAGGGTTCGATTCCCGGTCAGGGCACATGCTGGGTTGCGGGCTCAATCCCCAGTGTGAGGCATGCAGGAGGCAGCTGATCAATGATTCTCCCTCATCATTGATGTTTCTATCTCCCTCTCCCTCTCTGAAATCCATAAAAGTATGTTAAAAAGATAAAAATAAATGTTCATAAGTGGCCAATGATCTCAGAGGTCCATGGGAAGAAGACTTCTTTCCAGAAGGAGGTGTTCACTGGACAGTCAACTAAGGGGTCACTGAGAACCTAGGTCAGAGTAGTGCTCATAGAAGGGTGATAGTAATGGGACCAGAGACAACTAGATAGAGATGAAGCTGAGAAAACAAGTGCAGGCAACACAGCTGAAAGCCTGGCAAATGTGAACTCAACAAAAAGGCGCAAGATACTCTGAAAACTACACCTCACTGAAAGAAATTAAAGAAGATACAAATGGAAAGACATGCATGTTCATGAATTAGAAGGCTTAAAAAATTGTTCTACATTTTTTTTGCAATAATTGACAAGCTTATCCTAAACCCATATGAAAAAATGTAAGGAACTTAGAATAGTTACAACAAAATGGAAAAAGAAAAAAATAACAAAGTTGGAGAACACGCAATTCCTGATTACAAAAACTTACTATAAGGCTACAGTAATCAAACTGTATGGCAGTGGCTTAAGGACAGATACACTGATTAGTGAAATAGAATTGAGTCCAGAAATAAACCCATGCATCTATGGTCAACTGATTTTTGACAAAGGTGCTGAGACCATTCAATGGATCTTGAATACTCTGTTCTACAAATAGTGCTGGGAAACTAGATATCCACATGCAAAAGAATATAGTTGGACTTTTACTTCATACCATATACAAAAATTAACTAAAAATGATCGACAACCTAAATATCAGAGCTAAAGCTATAAAATTCTTAAAAGAAAACAGAGGGACAAATCTTCATGACCTTGGATTTGGCAATGGTTTCTTACTATGGCACCAATAGTATAAACAACAACAAAAAAAGATATGTACTTTTGGATGCTTCAAAACGTTTTTGCTTCAAAGGACAACATCAAGAAAGTGAAAAGGCAATATACAGAATGGGAGAAAATGTTTGTAAATCACAAATCTGATACAGTTCCAGAATATATAAAGAACACTTATCACTCCACAATAAAAAACAAGGCAATGACCCAATTTAAAAAATGGTTAAAGGATCGAAATAGACATTTCTTTAAAGAAGATATACAAATGGCTAATAAGCACATGAAAAGATGCTTGACTTCAATTATCATTAGGGAAATGCAAATCAAAACCATAATTAGATACCATTTTACATGCACTAAGATGGTTATAATTTAAAATTAAAAAGGGGTTAGTGAGGATGTGGAGAAATAAGAACACTAATCCATGGCTTGTGGGAATGTAAAATGGTAAAGCTGCTGTGGAAAACAGTGAGGGTCAGTGGTTAGAGCATCGGTCCATGCACCAAAAGGGTTGTGAGTTTGATTAACGGTCAGGTGGCGGGTTTGATCCCCAATAGGGGCATGTATGGAAGGCAATCAACAATATTTCTCTCAAACATCGATATTTCTCTTTCTTTCCCTTCCTCTCTCTAAAATCAATTAAAGAAAAAAAAAAAAGAGAGAGAGAGAAAACAGTATGGCAGTTCCTCAAAAATTACATATGACCCAGCAATTCCATTCCTAGGTGTACTCCCCCAAAATTGAAAACAGGTGTCCAAAGAAACATGTATATGAATGCTCATAGTAGCATTATCCATAATAGTAAAAAGTGGAAACAAACCAAATGTCTATCAACTGATAAATGAGTAAACAAAAGCTGTTCTCCATACAATGGGATATTATCCTATATAATGAGAGAGGAATATGCTAATTATCCGTTACACCATGAGGCGTAATGACCGACTGTGTAACACCCGGATCACAGATCTGCAGGAGGGTGGGGCAGGGAACTACAAGTGGGCAGCAGAGAGCTACAGGATGGGGCAGGGCAGCAAGCTATGAGGTGGGGGAGCTACAGGAGGGTGGGGCAGCGTGTGGAGAGCTACAGGAGGGTGGCAGCGGCAGTGACCTACTGGCGCACGGATTCATGCACAGGGCTACTAGTTCAGCCATAAAAAGAAATGCGACACTGACACATGCTACAACATGGATGAACATTATGCTAAGTGAAAGAAGTCAGACATAAAAGGACAAATATTGTATGATTCCATTTATATGAAAAATCCAGCATACGAAAATCCATAGGGACAGAAAGTAGATTGGTGGTTGTCAGAGCCTGAGAGGAGAGAAGACTGGGGAGTGATTGCTAATGGATTCAGCATTTCTTTTTGGGGTGATGAAAATATTCTCAGATTAGTTAGGGTGATGGTTATACAACTTTGTGAACATGCTAAAAACAACCCGAAAAACCAACACTGAGTTGTATATCATAAAGAGTGAAATTCAACCCGGCCAGCATGGTTCAGTGGTTGAGTGTCAACCTATGAACTGGGAGGTCAAGGTTCAATTCCGGGTCAGGGCACATGCCCAGGTTGCGGACTCATTCCCCAGTGGTGGCCGTGCAGGAGGCAGCCAATCCATGACTTCCTATCAATATTTCTATCTCTCTATCCCTCTCCCTTCCTCTCTCTAAAAATCAATATATTTTTTAAAAAGAGTGAAATCATGGTATGTGAATTACATCTTTTTTTTTTTTAAAGGAGGAAGTATATATGAAGATATCCTTTTGTAAAAATTGTTAACTCTTGCCCTACCTGGTTTGACTCAGTGGATAGAGCGTTGGCCTTCGAACTCAATTCTGGTCAAGGGCACATGCCCGGGTTGCAGGCTCAATCCCTAGTGTGGGGCAGGCAGGAGGCAGCCAATCAATGATTCTCTCTCATCATTGATGTTTCTATCATCCTCTACCTCTCCCTTCCTCTCTGAAATCAATAATTAAAAAAAAAAAGATTATTTAAAAAAAAAATTGTTCACTCTCTTGGGAGGATAAACTAGGAAACTGTCAACGGTGAGGAGGGGCAAGGATTGATCCAATGAATTACATTTTCAAGAAGTAAATAGACTAAAATAAAAGGGGCCTGGCTCTGGGGGAAAGGAGCCAGCCGGGGTTTAAGGAGTGTTCTATTAGAGGAGAGACTGGGCCATGTTTGGAGGCAGAAGGGAAGAAACCCATGCCACAAATAGAGGAAGGCTGATGAACCTGATGGGGCCAGGATCAATTGCACAGAAAGTGGCAAGGGGTGGGAGTTTCTACCCCTAAGGACCCAGGGGCGGAGGTGAGGTGGGTAAATACAGAAGAGGTAGTAGTGAGGAAAAAGGGGGCCTTACTTCATGCTCAATGGCCTTTATTTTCTCTGCGGCGGCGGAGGCCAGGTCACTGGGCTTGGAGAGAGGAGGGCGGGGGGGAAGTACTTGGGAAGGAGGGGGCCTGAGAATCAAGGGTGAGGTTAGGGAGGGCCTCCTCATGGAATCAAAAAAGGAACCAGTGACGCAGGAAAGGGCTGCTGAGTAATTCTGAGGTTGGAAACGCACCTTGGCGATTTTCACATCCATTCCACGGAGCCTGAGTAAGGCTCTGTGTGTGCTGGGGGACACTGTGCTATTGATGGCTGGTAGCTATCGGCTGTGCCCATACAGGCGTCTGCTTTACACACCAAATGCCAAGTGTGGTGGGGAAATGGGCCTTTTAATGCCTATGGGAGGGAGAGCCCTTGTGTGACTGGGCTCCTTGCAGGGGTGCATGAGACGTGGGGGTGGAGGTGCACAGCCCTAGCGGAGAAGCACAATGGGAAGGTGCCCAGGGGAGTGGGACCACGAGAAGAGGGGGCTGACATTGCAGTGGTCTTCAGTCCTCCCAGTCTTGACACCTACTCACAACTAAGTTTGAAACCCTCGGTGCATTTCCAGCCAAGTAGTTGCATCTGCTGTGGCCCCTAGGGCTCTCCTGACCCTGAGGATTGGATTTGGCTCTCAAATGGAGAGAGGTGGCCTCATCATTAAGGCCGAGAAGTGAAGCACAGAGCACAACTTTGTCCACGTGCCCTTGGCCCTTCCTGGGTCAGTGACCGTCCTCAGATCTGCAGCCTGCAGACCTGCCCGGGGTCCTGTGACTAGGGTGTGAGCCGGCACAGACCACGGGGCCCCACCTGCCTTGAGGGACGCTGTCCTCCAGCCTGCCCCCATCAGCACTTTCCCGGTCCTTTTTAGCAGTCATTGCACCCCATGGCTCTTACTGAGCTCGCAATCACCCTGGGTTTGTCTTTTCTTTTTCATCAAGGGTCCTTGAACCAGATTTCCCTGATACACAGACAAATTCGGAACTCATGCTAAGCCACTAATTCTGCATTATCTTTCTGACTTGTCCATAGGATTTCAAGGGATGGGTGGATATAGAAGATCCATTTATTCTTTCAACAAACTGGGGCTCTATCTCTCTGACTGTGCTGGGGAGTAAAGAACCACAGTCAGGTGAAATATTGACCTCACATCCTTGGGGAAGTCAGGCCAGACCATCCGATGACTGTGGTGTGATGGGAACCAGGAGCCTGGGCATCGTACAGGCAGCTACCACAGGCGGTCAGGGAAGGCTGCCTGGAGGAAGTAGAACTTAAGGTTTTTTTGTTTCTAATCCTCACCCAAGGATATGCTTTCATTGATTTTTAGAGAGAGAGGAAGGGGGGCGAGAGAGGTGAGAGAGAAACATGGATCACATTGATCAACTGCCTCCCTTACGTGCCCCAACTGGGATTGAACCCACAACCTTTGCGTGTACGGACCACGCTCCAAACAACTGAGCCATCCGGCCAGGGCTTAAGGTTTTTTCTCTCTCTCCAATTTATGCATATATTTTTAACTACCTTATATGTGTGGTTTTCATGTAAAGGAATTAAAACGGTTTTTAGAAACATGAGAAAAAATATTTTAGTACCAAGCAAAAAAGAAAGCTTCTGTGATTTTGTTTGCTGGACTGGAGACAGAGAATTCACCATGGGTGGAGGAGCTGATAGTTAGCTGGGCACGTGTACCTTTTTTTATTTTTTATTTTAAAAACTGTTTTATTGATTTTTTTTTTTTGAGAGTGAGGAAGGGAGAGAGAGAGAGAGAGAGAGAGAGAGAGAGAGAGAGAGAGAGAGAGAGAGAGAGAGACATCAATTGGTTGCCTCACCGGAAATTGAACTGGTTACCTTTCAGTGCATGGGACGATGCTCAAACAACTGAGCCACAATGGCCAGGGTGTGACACTGTGTCTTGACTCCCAGTCCTGCCACACTGTAGGCTTGTGAACCTGGGGGGCTTCCATTCAGGATCCTGTCTTAAGCTAAGCTTGGAAAAGAAGTGGAAATGCAGCCTGAGAACAGCACATGAGGAGGCACAGAAGTGTGGAGTGGTGTGAACATTTAGGAACCATAGGTGGCTTCCTGTGGCTGGAAGGAAACGAGCCTGGCAGAGAGTGGCTGGAGAGGGGCCAGGCCTTCTGTGCTAAATTAGGGAGTTTGAACTTTATCTCAGAGGCTACTGGTAGCTACGGAAGTCAGGGTAGGACAGGGCTAGTTGTTGGGGGAAGGCTGATGGAGCCCAGACTGGGACTGGGGAGGATGGCTGGGAAGGTGGCAGTGATCAAGGTGAGAAGTCCTTAGTGTCTGATCCAAGCAGAGAAGAGAGTAAAGAATTGAGGCAGGAGTGCGATACAAGGGACATTAAGGAGCAAAATCCTCAGCTGTGGATGATGGGATGAAGCTCAGTGGGAGGAGGGAGGACTGCTCAGGGCCCTGGGCAGGGGGACAGGAGCAGCTGCAGCTTGAGGAAAGTGGCTCTCATTTTCCCTAGGCGGAGGGTATTGATTTGGCTAGGATTGGATTTGGGGGTCTCGTGTGCTACATTGAAGTCCTTCCAATACAAACCAAACCCAACACAAATGAGTTTGGCAAGCCTATTCTTAAAGAACAGATGAGCCGAAACCGGTTTGGCTCAGTGGATGGAGCGTTGGCCTGTGGACTGAAAGGTCCCGGGTTCGATTCCGGTCAGGGGCATGTGCCTTGGTTGCGGGCACATCCCCAGTGGGGGGTGTGCAGGGGGCAGCTGATTGATGTTTCTAACTCTCTATCCCTCTCTCTTCCTATCTGTAAAAAGTCAATGGAATATATTTAAAAAAAAAAAACAGATGACTCCAGCATACCCATCTCACAATTTACTGCAAAAGGTTCTTAGAAACCAATGTGAGATTTTGCATCAGGAATGTGGATTCAGGTTCAGCCAGCAGGCAGCAACACCCATCAAGTGGATGCCCAATCTCTTGGCAGGAGCACGTTTGGGGCTCTTTCTGAGCCATGTGGCCTCTTTGCCAAAATAGCCATTTGCCTGGAGTCTGTCTCCTGGTGCTGTTCCTGTTTCCTCGGATTTCTCAAAGAGCAGCCACAAAGCCACCCCCAAGTCCTTTTCCTTTTTGGATGGTGTGTTTTCTGGGTATGAACGTTTCTCCTCCCTAGAAGGGCCTTTCTACCTTGATCTGAGGGATGAGGGTGAGCTCAGCAGGAGGGAGCTGGGAAAAAGGAGCAGGATGAGGGAAAATGAAGATTTGACTCATCTTCCCCTCCTGCACTTTTAGTTTGAAGGATTATGAATGAAGACTATCACCTTCATAAAATAGAAAACATGTCTTGGTTTATTACAATATTTATATCATACTAGAGGCCTGATGCATGAAATTCTTGCACTGGTGCGGTCCCTAGGCCTGGCTGGTGATCGAAGCGCGAGTGTCTGGCGTGGAAGGGCAGGTCCCAGCTGACCTCTGGGCCCGGGGCAGCATCTGAGCCCCCAGAACCCCATGTGCCCCCCCCTCTGCCTGAGTCATCAGGCCACTGCCTGGCTCCCTCAGTGCCTAGGAGCCGGGTGGCGGCCCCACCCACTGCCGCCACTGCTGGTCACCATCTGCAGGATAATTGGCAGGGCGATTGGGCCCCTACCTGGCTCCCTCAGCTGGTCGCCATCTGCAGGGTGATTGGTGGGGCAATCAGGCCCCGCTTGCACCCGCCTTGGCCTGGCACTGTCTGCTCACCTGCTCCACCATCCTGCCGTGGTCCTGCTCTCATCGGGGGCCCATTGGGGCCGGCAGCGCCTCCATTGCCACCTGCTGCCAGCGCTGCATTGCCAGCACGCACCATGTTCCACGCCACCCCCTGGTGATCAGCGCATGTCATAGCGAGCAGTTGAACTCCCGAACTCCCAGTCCAGGAGACGATTTGCATATTAGGCTTTTATTATATAGGAGGATTGTATTGCTATCTGCTGACATTTCTGTCTCCTCCTAGAATGTTTGCCTTCTAGGCTAAAAGCATGTGTGCAATGCACAGGCAGGGTTGTGCTTCAGGCCTCTGCTCCCTATGCTCTATATGCCTGGAGTAGATCCTGCAGGCTCTATTGTCACAACCCTGCTCTAGTCACCTCCCTGCAAAGCCTCTGGGCCCTTCCCAGCTTTGTGCTTATGACTGACTACACTTGCTGCCTGTTCCTACTCTTTGAGTACAAGGGCCCCACTCTTGGAGCCGAGTCTCAATACCCAGCACAGATCAGTCTTTACTGAGTGAGCATGTTGAGCAACTGGGCAGAAAGAGCCCACAAGCCAGGTCACTTGCCCTGGCACAGGTGAGCCATAGTTTCTCTGGGGCCACCTGGCTTGCCCAGAAAGCAAAAAGTGGGTTATGTCGCCACCTGTTGCTCAGTTTGCTCAGCAAAAGTCAGTCAGGGCCTCCTGGCCTTCGTAGGGAGGGAAAAGTTCAAGTCCTCTCTCCAAAGACAGTGAGTGGCCTTAGGTGTAAAGAGAGGAGAGAGGTCGTTGACCACTTAGTGGACAGGGCCATGTTCCAAGTTCTAACCGGATCCTGACTCAGCTCTAGCTGCATGACTTGGGGCAATCCTTCCTCCCCTGAACCCAACCACCTTCTATCAAATGAGATAGTAAGTTGTCAGTTGATGCTGTTAAATTCCAGGGAGGAGAGGGTTGAAGTAAGAAAAACAAGGCTCCCAGAGGAGGGGCTGAGCACCAGGCTGAGTGGTAAGGATGATGAAACTCTTGGGAGAGCTAGAGGCCCCATACAAATCAGTCCAGCTCTGACAAGGATAGCCGGGTCGCTCTGTGTCAGTTTCTTAACCCCTCTTAGCCAGCTTTTTCCTTCCTTGGTAAGTGCGAGTGCTGCCACTTGCCTCACTGAGTTGTCAGGAGAGTGAACTGAAGCAAAGCTGTGAGGGCCCCGGATGACCCCCACTGATGGCAGCTGACATCACCCTGATACCACACTGCCCAAGATGCCATGGGGAGGCTGGCTTCAGAACACATCCTGACACACATTTTGTAAAAATGCATCCAAGACAAAGACATACATAAAACACATTAACATGGTTGCCTATGGGAGAGGATATGGGGATACAAGAGAATCCATATATATAAGAGCCTAAGCAACTGACCAATCGACCTGTCAACCAGTCACTATAATGCACACTGACCACCAGGGGCAGATGCTCAACGCAGGAGCCATCCCCTAGTGGTCAGTGTGTTCCCACAGTGGGGGAGTGCTGCTCAGCTGACTGCCGGGCTCACAGCAGTTTCCTGATCGGGACTGACTGGGTGCAAGCCCACAGCAGGCACAGTGGGGGGCCGGGATGAGCGGGAGTGGCAGGAAGGAGCGGCAGGTGGTGTTGGACTGCCAGTTTCAGCCCAATCTCCACAGGCCATGCTGAGGGACCCCACCAGTGCATGAATCCATGCACTGGGCCTCTAGTTAAGTAAATAAAATAGAAGGGCCTTGCACATGTTAGCATGGTAATGTGCCATGACTGAGGGGAGTGACTGACTCTATTCTCTGTAATACAGCTGGTCCTGGGCACACTTGGTGGCTTTTAAAGTCCAAGATAGAACCTGGAGAATAATATGCAGAATTTGAATACATTGATGTGTATAAATAAAGGACTGAAAGAATGGGCTCCAAACTTAATAGTGGCCACTTCTGGCAAGAGCAGCAGGGAGATAAAGGAGGTTAAGAGGGGGAATAAACCCCAATACCCATGTAGGGTGCAAAATGGTTTACTGAGAACAAACTGTGTGATGTGGCTAGATTAGATGAGTGCCACCTGAAAGCCATCTTGGTTGCCATATCCTGCCACCTGAGTGGGGAGCCCTTTCAGAAATTCTTTTTTGGAGATCAACAAACAAGCTGGTTTCCTTGTTCTTCAGGGGCCACATGTCCCCTGGCAGAAGCAGAAGACACTGTCACTGAGACACACACGTGTGGTGGGTAAGGGGTAGCCAGATGGTCTTCCCTCCAAGTGCTCTTCAGCAATGCTGCCCACAACATTCCTGCAAGCATAGCCCTATCTTGCTCCTCTAATTCATCCTCCACGGTATACACTGCAGCCAGTTACCTTTCCTTCTAAGTTTTAAATTGCACCAATAACATCATACAGAAGTCTTTAGAACAAAACATGGAAGCCTCTTTTATCTCCCATGCTGCTCTGGCCAGAGTGGCCACTGTTAAGTTTGGAGTCCATTCTTTCAGTCCTTTCTCTATTTATTCAGATTCCATGTATTATTCTCCAGGTTCTATCTTAGTCTTTAAAAGCCACCAAGTATCCCTAGGACAGCTGTGCTGTGCTGTTTCTCACGCTGCCCTCTGAAGGACTTATAGTTGTTTCCAATTTTGCCCTGTCATCCACCCTGTGCAATGCTTTTAGCTCACAAATGGAATGGTTTTGAAGGACACAGTCCTACAAGTGGACTGCTGGGTTGAAGAGTGTATATTCTTAAATTTTTATTACTTTCAAACTGCCTTCCCAAACGCTTTTATCCCAGAGTAAACCTCCAGAAACACCAATCTCATGACATTCCTCTGCTAAAGTTCTAGCAGCAACTCTTCTCCAAGATAAAGCCCGGAAAGGAGCCGAACAGAGGATGGGCAGTGATGGGTCAGCCCCACTGCTGGTGGAGGCAAGGATGGGAAATGAGTCAAGGGGCAAGAATTGAGGGAGAGGAGGTCAGTGAAGGCTAACAAGTGAAGACACCAGATAGCCACACAGGATGGCAGGGTTAACTCTTAGACTGATTCAGCTGTATGGCCACATCAGAGGCTAAAGAGGAAAGAGACAGACAGCCGTTGGGTGAACAACCTTGCTGGTTGCTGGATAGGGCTGGCAGAGCTGCCTGGATGGAGTGTGGGATAAGGAGATGGCTCTGATTTGGGCTCTCCTCAATCTGGAGGGACTAAGGGACTTCTGACACTGGGTGAACCGAAGCCGTGGTCATGAAGTCTGGAGGTATGCAGCTGGGAACCATCAGCAAGGTTCTTACAGCCTCTACAATAAACCATTCTTCTGAGGCTATCATTCCAGCAACCCAGGTTGAAGGAAACACCCGGAAAGGGCAGGAGTCTCTTGGGCAGGCCTCTTTGTACCCTGGTCCTGGGCAGTACCACCTTCACCCTCCTTCCCCAGGCAGGGAGGCAAGGCCCAGCCTGCTCTAAAAGAACTTGGTTTCTGTTCTCTAAGTAGATCCTGTCAGAAAGGTGGGGGTACAGACCAGGTGCCTCTCCGGTCAGGGAATACGCCCAACCTTCCAGAAAAGCCCAAGGTCTAGTTGGACCACTTATCTAAACTTAGCCATGGATTGTCTAAATAACATATGAAATGCTCTGAAGTGTTTTTTTTTTTTTTTTAAGGGTGAGAGATTGGAGGGGTGCAATGAAAAGAGTGAAACCAAAGGGTGGCCCAAGAGGTAGGAGGAAATCCAAGAGTATGGGAGGTTAGAAATCCAGGGATTAGAGTAAATACAGAGAGATGCCCACTGGATTAGACTGTCTAGGGGGTTGGGTGAGATGATGCGAAGGCAGTGGGTTAGGGAATAGCTGGCAGTGAGTGGGGAAAGCCAGTGTAGACAACACCCTTGAAGAAGGTTGGCCAGGAAGGGAAGACGAGGGTCGGGGAGGGTAAAGAGGGAGGACATGGGCTGATAAAAGGATCCGAGGCAGCGTGGGTGTTGTGGGGAAGAGTAGGCAGTTTACCTGCGGATGAGAACACACACTGTGGGGTGGATGGCAGGGGTGGAAGCAGAGCCAACTGACAGGGTTGTGGCAGCCAGCCAAGGAAGCACCAAGCTGCCCTGCCAGGGAGTCAGCCCCAGCCCTGAGAGGTGTCTAGGTAGCTCTGGGGTGTACAAGTGCAGTAGGACTGACTGGCTCCAAGGTTTCCAATTAACTGTCTTGAAACAGCTCCCCACAGAAGGGAGCTGGTTTCAAGGGAACCCCTATCCAAATGCACAAGCATTTTATTAGGTTAATAGAAAAGAATAGTTCTGGCTTTAGAATCCTTCTTGCTGATCCAACTGGTCTTAATGAATGGCTGTCCCTTACCCCACCTACTGACTTTACAAGTTTAGTTGAATTCACACAATTAAAATTATACTGGATTTTGCAAGGACAAGGAAGTGTTTTATTTATTTACAACAAAAACATTTGTAACATAATTCTCCCTCTTCAAAACAGAGAACACTATAAAATACACACAGCAATCTCTATTTGTATTTACCCAGGGACATGAGCAGCTGGAAGGGGGGTTGGGACTGGGAGAAAAGCCAAGAACTAATTCCATTAAAATAACCCACACATAACAACAACAAAAATAACCAAGGAACTGCCTTAAAAAACAGCATTTTCTACTTGTCAGTAGTGACACTTTCTCTACTATGTACTGTGTGTACGAAATGTGAAACAGAAAACAGCACCTGTGAAAACTTGGTTCAGCGGCTTCAGAGATGAGGCAGTGCCCAGGACTGTGGAATTCAGCCTCTCTTCCAAGCAGGCCACTGTGACAAAGTGCGCCCTGGGGAGTTCTTTCTGTCCAAAACAGATCTCCCCACCCCAAAACCAATGGAGAACTCCAGCAGCCTCACTTCTCTTGCTTGTAGTTAGTTGAAGAATCTAGGAATCAAACACAGCAATTAGAAACACCATGGGACTCAGTCATCCTAAAGCTGAGCCACTGCAATCTGAAGGTGCTGCCCGTGGTCACAACCATGAGTGAGAGGGAGCCAAAGCTGGTCCCGGGTCTGCAGTGATGACACGAGGAGAAATCAGGGAACTGGTGCCATTACCGGACAGCTCCTACTGGATGGGCTCTAGGAAACTGTTAGCAATTCATATGGTGGATTTGAAACTTCAAATCAAGAACACAGGACAGGGGAGGAACCAAGATGGCGGCATAGTTAAACAACTAATCTGCTGCCTCACACAACAATTTCAAAAATACAACTAAAAGACAAAAACGTCTACCACCCAGAACCACGGGAAAGCTGGCTGAGTGGAAGATTTACAACTAAGAAGAGAAAAGAGCACAATCGCTGAAAAGCTGAGGTACGGAGGCACGTGAATCGGGCCGGTGGCGGGCGGCTGGGTGCGCGGCTTTTCTTCAACCCGCAGGGAGACAAGCTCCCGATCACTCTGAAATCCAGTTTCTGGGGACACTCGGGGGACCCAGACACCTACGGGGAGAAGCTGGACTCTCGGCCATCGGGTGGGAAAGTGAGAGTGACTTTTTTGCGGTGGTGCGCCCAGCAATCATTGTTTACTGCACTGGAGCGAGGGGCGCAGGGACTTGGAAACTTGGAAAGGCAGAGACGGCTGACGGCAGCCATCGCCGTTGGCCACGCCCCAGCCTAGTGACGCCCTGAGGCCCCGCCCTGCCCTAAAACCCCGCCCCGCACATTCTACAAACCCGCCCAGGCTCCACACAGCGGCTTTTGCATATAAATGGCCTGTTCTGGAGCAGCCCAACCAAATTAACTGCAGCTCCAGTCAGACTGCTCCAAAACCGCCCAAGCAAAGGAGGAGAAAACTAGCCCTTGCTGTAGCTCCTGCTGGGGGACACACAGTACACAAGGGTACACCAAGAGTGTCCACCTCAAGTAACTGGGAGGCTGACCCGTTGAACTAATAGGACACCTAGTACACAAAACTACCCTACCAACTTAGGGAAGCAGAGAATATGAGAAGGCAAGGAAACAGATCACAAACCAAAGAAATGGAGGAGAACAAGCGACTGGACATAGAGTTCAAAACCACGGTTATAAGGTTTTTCAAGAATTTCATGGAAAAGGCTGATAAATTCAATGAGGACCAACTAGAAATTAAACATACACTGACTGAGATAAAAAATATTATACAGAGACCCAAAAGCAGACTAGAGGATTGCAAGAATCAACTCAAAGATTTGGAATACAAAGAGGCCAAGGACACTCCTCCAGAGAAGCATGAAGAGAAGAGAATTCAGAAAGTTGAAGATAGTGTAAGGAACCTTTGGGACAACTTCAAGCGAACCAACATCAGAATTATGGGGGTACCAGAAGAAGAGAGAGAGCAAGATGCTGAAACCCTATTTGAAGAAATAATGAACGAAAACTTCCCCCACCTGATGAAAGAAATAGACTTACAAGTCCAGGAAGCGCACAGAACCCCAAACAAGAGGAATCCAAAGAGGACCACACCAAGACACATCATAATTAAAATGCCAAGAGCAAAAGACAAAGAGAGAATCTTACAAGCAGCAAGAGAAAAACAGTTAGTTACCTACAAGGGAGCTCCCATACGATTATCAGCTAATTTCTCAACAGAAACCATGCAGGCCAGACGGGAGTGGCAAGAAATATTCAAAGTGATGAATAGCAGGAACCTACAACCAAGACTACTCTACCCAGCAAAGTTATCATTCAGAATTGAAGGGCAGATAAAGAGCTTCACAGATAAGAAAAAGCTAAAGGAGTTCATCACCACCAAACCAGCATTATATGAAATGCTGAAAGGTATTCTTTAAAAAGAGGAAAAAGAAGAAGAAAGATAAAAATTATGAACAACAAATACATACCTATCAACAAGTGAATCTAAAAGTCAAGTGAATTAAAAATCTGAGGAACAGAATAAACTGGTGAACTTAATAGAATCAGGCATAGAATGGGAGTGGATTGATAATTCTCAGGGGGAAAGGGGTGTCTGTGTGGGGAGTATGGGAAGAGACTGGACAAAAATCATATACCTATGGATAAGGACAGCGGGGGGGGGGGGGGGAGGTAAGGGAAGAGGGGGGGTGGAACTGGGTGGTGGGGAGATATGTGGGGAAAAAGGAGAAACAATTGTAATCTGAACAATAAAGATTCATTAAAAAATAAAAAAATAAAAAAATAAAAAAAATAAAAAAAAAAAAGAACACAGGACACAGTTGCAGAAAGTCAGAACAGAAAGACCCTAAAATCATCCAATTCAACTTCTTCATTTTTAAGATGAGGCCCTGAAGTAAGTGACTAATTTCTGAATGCAATAAAGCTTTATTCATTAGTCTTTCTCAACAGTTCCATAAGAAGTGACTTCCTTCACCATTTAAGGATGTGAAAACACCCCCAAAGAGCCAAACATGTATACAGCTGCTTTTCAATGAGCTACTCAAGCACCTGTAACAAACACTGGGGCAGCACAAGCCACTCAGGATGTAACCAGATGAGACGCCCAGACAAACCTTTCATGGGCACCTATAACTGACATCTTACCACATGGACAGATAACACACACATGTTGATGGCAGAGAGATACTGTGGTAGTTTATCTAGAACCAGATGATCTGCGTTTCCTAGGCCCCACTATTTCCTGTCCTGTGATCCTGGATGAGTCACACAGCCTTTGTTTCCTCATCTATAAAATGTGCATGACATGTACTTCACTGAGCTGTTACAAGGAGGGTACATAATGAAAGCTATTATAATGGCCTGTTGATAGTTCTGCAGTTATTGACTGGCCATCACCCCTCCTCCTCAATTCCCCTGGAGCCCAAGGCTGGCCCTCAAGCCATGTAAAATGCTGGTACACAAAGGGTTCTGGCTGGATGAGCCCTCCCAGCACTGGTGTACTGCTGTGATCAGCTGTCTCGGCCATCCTGGAGGCTGGGGGGGGCGGGGTGGTGGTGGTGGTGGTGGTGGTGTCTAAGTTAGAATACTTCCTCACCCTCTTCTTACAGAATAACAGTTTCTGAGGTAAGGAGAGAAACGTGACATTCCCCTCTCCCTACCCCTTGGGCAGCAGCAGGTGGGCACAGTGCAGAGCAGGAGGGGGAGATCAATGCTTCCTCCTCAAGTTGTCCATCGTGCTTCTCATTTAAATCTAGTGTGAAGAGTGTTTTCTTGCCTATAAATACTATGGCACTCTGCTGATTAAGCCTTTATTAGCTGGCCTTTGTAACAAATTATAGAAAAATATGGTACCAGTGAAATTCAACTTACAAATCTGAAAGTCACCACCCTTGTGAACTCTTCTTAGTGGGATAGAGAGATGAATAAATAAAAAAATATGTGCTATGAAGAAAAATAAGTAGGCTATGGGGACAGAGAATGACGTAGGTTTCTGTTTCACAAAAAGTAACCGGAGAGACCTCTCTGAGGAGACCCTTTGAGTAGGTTGAGCTCCGTGAATAATCAGAAGGGCTTCCCAGGCTGTAGAGATATTGAGGCAAACGCCAAGAGTCAGGAACACAGACCAGCATGTGTGAGAAACATTCAGAAAGCCAGTGTGGAGGAATGACATTGGAGCGACAGCAAGGGGTCAAGTCATGCAGGGCCACAGAGGCATCAAGAAGGACCTCAGTTTTTACTCGGAGTGTAATGGAAGCCACTGGAGGCTCTGAACAGAGAAACGACTTTTTAAAACAAGATTTTTCTGGCTGCTTTGTGAGAAAGAGATTGCAGGGGCATAAGAACAGCAGCAACAAAAGCAGCCCCTTTAACCTGGGCAGGTTCAGAGTGCTCTGCCCAATACACTAAGTCATGATGTCGTGCCAGCTTCCTCATCCCGGCTTTCGGAAACTGGCACCTCACTTTTCATTTATTTGTCTACAAATCCAAGCTGCCACATAATTCCAACTATTTTAAGACCACACTAGAGAGGCCATCTGGGGGCTCCAGCAGACAGTCCATTCATACACCTGACTAGAATGTGGGCCATCAGCCACTGAAGTGGGAAGCACTGAAGTACTCTGCTGGGCACCCAGAAGAGGAGGGGATGAGGGCAAACCATGCAGGGTGCATGAGGGCAGAAATGTCAGAAACACCTTCCTATCCTACCTCAAGGATACTCATGGAGAAACAATTTGCTGGCAGTAATCTCATGATGATCTCTGATTCAGTCATACTGAGAAATGTCCAGCTTTGGGGCCAAAACCAATTTGATATTCCCTCTGACCCCCTGAAACTGTTGTCCAGTTTGAGTTTCAATAGGACATGCAGTGTTCAGGCCCAGAACCTACTGGTGAACCAAGAGAGAACTCAAGCCACAGAGTCAGTAAAAGGCGAGGAAGGCCCATTGGAACACTGGTGTGGAAAAATCATGCTATTACTAATGAAATTCAATTATTCCACTACTCATGCCAACCTTTTATTGTAAAAACATGCACTACTCATTGTATCATTAAAATGAAGGATGAATTAATTTACTTTTTAACTCTTTGTTCAGGGTATTATATGTTCTTTTAAGTCAATAAACAGAAGGTTTTAGTACAACTATTTAGACATTTGAATAAAAGTTAGATCCCTACTTCAAATTAAGAATGTAAATAAACTGATGATAGCTTAAAAATCTAAGCATAAAAAATAAAACTATAAAACTACTAGGAGGAAACAAAAGACATTATTGTCAGTTAAGGAGGAGAAGTGCCAACAGCTGGGGCTCCCTCCCATTAGATGATCCTCGAGCTCTTGGCCCTCTGCCCCTCTTCATGGAGCTCCTGGGCTTTCCTCCTTTGCTCTCTTCCCAAGTCCAAAGTCCCCCCAAACTCTTCCCTCTCAGGCATCAAGCAGCCTGAGGAAAACAAAAGGAAATGCCTGTTAACCTATGCTGAAGAAGAAATCTAGTTCTCTTTTGCTTCAAATTCTCCTACTAATTTGCTTCAAGTTCATTACAAAATGTGCCATCAATGCATTTCCTTAGGAAAGGAACTGTTCTTTTGTATAAGAGGAACTGTGCTGCTCTCCTAAAGCAACCAATTAAAGATGCACAGTATTTCTATTCCTGCCACATCAAAGATTCAAGATTATAAACCATAGTAATGGGCCAATGGTTAAAAAAAGCTTACCTTGGTGATAGAAAGGCATCTAATAACAATCATTCTTGATAAAAGCCTTTAATAAAAAAAAACCATTTCCTTAACTTGATAAAAAGAATATCTCAACCAAAAGTCAGCAGCATGCTTAACAGTGGAACAGTGGCGGTTCCATTACAGTCATGAAAGGTGCAGGTGGCTCAGTCATCACCACTGTTTAACACTGTCTGGAAGCACTAGCCCACATGATGGGCTCTGAATACACGAAGAGATGTTAAGTGGTAGAAAGGAGAAGATAAACTTACCGTTATTTGCATATGATGACCATGTGTCTAGAACCGTGGTCGGCAAACTGCGACTTGCGAGCCACATGCGGCTCTGTGGCCCCCTGAGTGTGGCTCTTCCACAAAATACCACGGCCTGGGCAAGTCTATTTTGAAGAAGTGGTGTTAGAAGAAGTTTAAGTTAAAAAAATTAGGCTCTCAAAAGAAATTTCAATCGTTGTACTGTTGCTATTGGCTCTGTTGACTAATGAGTTTGCCGACCACTGGTCTAGAATATCCAGGAAGCAACCTGACCTACCTACAAAAAAACTAGAACATTCAGAAAGGTGTTTGGTTATAGAGATACAAACAGGCAATTTATATGCTGACTCTGTGTGTGAAAAGATGACTGATCAGGAACATGCTAATTCTAATAAGATGCCATTTCATATGTACCAAACAGGCAGACACTAAAAAGTCTATGTACAATGATGACAAGCATGGAAAGAGATCTCTGACACCAACAAAAGAGACATAAATCGGTACAGTCACTTGAGAGATCAATTTAGCAATATCTAGTTCAGTGGAAGATCTACACATCACCACCCAGTGATATTTAAATAAATATCACAGAAAACTCGGTAATATAGTGGTGATAACTATATTACCTCCTATCTATTTATCCTTGTTAAATATATGTATTATGATGCTCTTCTAGGATGGACTGCTACTCAATCATTGTCTTTTTAAGTAAAGTAGTTCTTTGTGTAATGACTTAGAAAATACCCCAAATGCATTAGAGAACATATTACACAACAAAATGTATAATTTTATTTATGGGAAGATTACACCCACATTCTCAAATTTCACCAAAAAACAAAAAACAACATCAAAACACCCTACAGGAAGGACACATATGAAACATCAATAGTGGTTATCTCGGAAAGTGGGCGTGGTACTGGGGTGTTTACTTTTACCTTGTTTAAACTATAAGTGTGTAGTATTTTAAGTTGTGTGTGTTTTTAAAAATATATTTATTTGATTTCAGAGAGGAGGGAGAGGGAGAAAGAGATAGAAACATCAATGATGAGAGAGAATCATTAATCAGCTACCCCTGCATGCCCCCCACTGGGGATCAAGTCCACAACCCAGGCATGTGCCCTTAACCAGAATCGAACCTGGGACCTTTCACTCCGCAGGCCAATGCTCTATCCAACAAGCCAAACCAGCTAGGGTGTATTTTAAGTTTAAAAAAAGTTTGCACGCAGCGGTTTTACAGTTTACATTTAAATACTGACGGCAAGTTACAGGGAAGGGTAGAGGAAGCAGAGCAGCCGAATGCTGGTAGTTACCAAAGATGGGTGAAGAGCACAAGGGCAGATTGTCATGCTAGTTTTTCTACCTTTAAATAGGTTTTAAAAGGCCCATATTAAAAAGTTTAATAATAGCCGAGACAAACAAAACAAAACAAAACTGTTTCAATCTAGTCTATGTCCCATGAAATGACTTTAGAAATAAACCCTGTAATCAATATTCATTCAGCTTGAACATGTTCCCGGGAAGGCAGATGGGCAGAGATAACCTCCAAGATCAGGCAGTGAAATTTTATGAGGTCCAGTTAGTTGAATGTTCAAGTTGAAACTGATAAAAAGTAGCACATTAGCATAAGTGAAAATGTGTCAAAATGGAAAAGTTTACACTTAATTTTGAAAGTCCTATAATCCTAGCACATTGAAGTGCAAAGTCAGAGAAAAAAAGCTGTCACACATCCATGGCTCAAGGGAAGATAAGCCCTGAGACCTACAAAGACAAAAGCAGTCCGACTTAGGCAGGGAATACAGACAACAGTCTAACAGGGCAGATGCCAGCTGAATATATGAATACTAAACAAGCTGCTTCCAATGACAGCAAACCCCAGGCCTAGGCAAAAGGCACAATGTGAAATAGAAACTCAAGCAACGATATGATCAGTGTCCACAATAATGAGCAGTAATCAAAGAAGAGTGTGAAAATGTAACAGAGAAGACAGAGAAGTGATGTAATCCTGGAACCATGAGCCGGAGGGAGCAGTGCCCAGGATGTTTATGTTGGAAATCCGAGGACAAAGAACTGAGAATCAGGGCAGGGTAAGCAGAGTTCCCACGGTGTCGTGTACCAGCCCTGCCCTGTCTCGCAGCCCCATCCTACAGCACTTTCCTCCAGTCCTACAATGGACCAGAGTGAACTCTCAGACCTGTTCCAGGAACAATGAGTCTTAACCTTTTACAGTCATAGACCCCTTTCAAAAAACTAATGAAAGCTATGGATCCCTTTTCCAAATCCCCAAAAATGCACAAACATTGTACATAAAGGCAAAGATTCAAAGATTCTCCCCGAAGCATTTAACTGGTTCTCTTTCTCAAAACACAGTATTCAACTGGAAGAATCTAGTCTGAGTATCTCACATAATTCCAATTGAGGAAGAATTCTAGAAAGAGCCCCAGCCCATTTGCATTCTATGATGTGATGTTCTGGCCACCCCACCAGTTGGCTGTGTCCTCTGGCTGGTCTGATCCTCCATCCTGTCCCTTCTGCTCCTGCCAGGCCACTGTTCAAAGTTGACTCTTGTCTCTCCCTTCACCTGCCGCTCTCCAGCTAGGCCCTGGCCCTCTCGTGGCCCGCTCCACACTGACTCAGCCTCCCTGCAACCTGGCCCTCCCTTGGCTACATATCTCTACCTCTTCTCACTGTTGACATGAGTCAGGAGTCACAGGGTGGTGTTCCCTACCTGCTAGAAACACACATCAAGCTCTCTGAGTGGTCCTCTGAAACCACCCCTTTCCAGGCTGAAAGTGAACAAGCGAGCACTCCAGACCTCTACCCCAACTAGGGGTGGGCAGGACTCACAGCACAGCCCTGCTGCACTTCCTCTGATGACAACTGTCTGCTTATGATTGTTAGTTGCCACAGTGCCATAGTCAAGGCAGCAGGATATGTATGTGGTCAAAGAGGGGTCAAAAGTACCACCCATCGGCCACCCTTATTTCGAAACAAGGTTTACATTAATATTAGAGGCCCGGTGCACAGATTTGTGCACTGGTGGGGTCCCTCAGCCTGGCCTGTCGGGATAGGGCCGAAACTGGCTCTCCAACATCCCCTGAGGGGTTCCCGATTGTGAGAGGGTGGTTCTCAGGTGACGCACCCCAGAATCGGGCTCCCTCCTCTCTGGTTTTGGGTGCATCACCCAAGAACCGCAGCTGCCAAGTCACCGCAGCTCAGCAGCTCCTACGTTGAGCGTCTGCCCCCTGGTGGTCAGTGTGCATCATAGCTATGGTTGGCTGGTCACTTAGGCTGGTATATAGATGCTTCTAGTTACATCCAACCATGCCTCCTCTCCTCATGAAAACATCTTGATAAAGGAACCTACATTATTGTGGTCCACAGACTAGCTATGTCTGTATCCCCTGAGAGTTTATTAGAAATACAAATTATTGGGCTCCCCCACCCAACCTGTTGAATCTGAAGAAACCCTGGAGGTTGTATTCTAACCAGCCCTCCAAGATAATCTGATGAGGCTGATTCCAGCAGCACTGCCTTGGAATTCCTTACTTTCTCACTTCTTGCTCACTACTCATCCAGGGCAGTCTTATCTTTGTTCCCACCACTCCACTGTTGCCACATGTCAACATTAGCTGAACATTGGCAATTCCAATGATTACTATTCAGTCCTTATCTTTCAAATCCTTGGTGCTGCTGGATTTGAAAGTTGGCCCTCTACAGGTTCTTTACCCTTTTTGGTGTCAGAGGCCCCACTTGGGAAGTTGATGGCAGCCATGGAATCTGTATATATACATAATCATTCAGGGATTCATGGATCCCTGAAACCCACCAAGGACTCCCAATTAAACCCCCTATTCTACTTTGGTTTTCATGGTGGCTCATTCTCTTGGTTCCTGACCTCTTCTTTCAGTTACATGTTGGTGTTCCCCGACTCTATCGTTGGCCCTCTGTCTTCCTCCTCCTCCTCCTCCTGAGTGACTTCATTCACATACCTGGATGTTACTGTGTGGCATATACTGATGGCTGCTACATGCTTTCCAGATAGGCCTCTTCTCTGATCCTCAGACTCCTATCTGTTAGCCACCTCTGCTTAGATGGTCCTGCAGGCACCTCAAGTTCAAGCCCCAAACTAAAAATACCTTACTCCAAACTTCTTTCAGTTGGAAATACCTCCATTGACTCAGCTATCAAATCTGGACATCTGGGGATCACTCTTGATTCTTTCCCCATCCCAACACCTAATTGTTTGATACTGCCATCTAAAATAGTCCCTGAATTTTTTTCTCTCCTTTCCATTCACCTCACGTCTGTGTTCAGGCCCTTGTCTACTAGATATGTTAGTCTCCTGGTTCCAGTCATTTCCCTTTATAACCAATTATTTCCCCAGCCACCTCTCTCTGCATCCTCACTTGGTAACCATAATGAGCTCCAAACCTGCTTCCTACTAAGGTTTATGTTAGTGGATTGCCAATGTGCAAACCTTACAACATATCAGGATGTCAAAAGGAATTACAAAACCAAGGCCTGCATCTGTCACAGTCTTTTCTGTTTGGACTGTGACAATGAGGACTGTAGATGCTGTCACAATAACAGGGCAGAACACATCCTTGTGAACAAACACTTGTCCTCTGTGCTAGAGACAATTTTTGCTTACAGCTATTTCCTCCCTTTGTCTAACAGATTTGCAAACCCTTCTCTGTGTTCTTGAAACTCTTAGGTTCATTGCAGTTAATTTCAGCTTCATCCTGGGTCTGTGACTTCTCTGGCAGAACCATACAGAAGGTAGTCAGGAAAACTAGGCTAAGACTCCTTATCTTCTCCCTCCTGAGGCTCAAGGCACTAAGACACTCACTTGATGTTCATTACTCATAGCTTAGGCTCACTTCCTTTACCATTTGTTTGTTCCCTACTCATCTAAATCCTTGTCTGGGCTTACATATACTTGGAAGCAGGGCTTATGCACCTAATTATGAACCAAAGAAATTAAAAACAGACTAAGCGAACATCTGATGGAACCTAAGGAAGTGCACTGTAACCTTAAAGCTCTGATCACTTCATCCTACAGATGATGACACGGAAGCCCAGAGGGGTTAAATGACTTGGCTAAAGTCACAGCTAGAGAGCTAAGACTGGGAAGCCAAACTGTCCATCTTTTAACCCTTTTATGAGTGGTAAAGGACACTTCAATACTGATTTTAAAGTGTAGAAAAAGAAATTTAGTTATCTCCTGAAATTTAATTAAGTAGCCCTCCTTGATACATCACCTATAAAGAACACAGAATCCACTAACATAAACCTTAGTAGGAAGCAGGTTTGGAGCTCATTACAGCTACCAAGTGAGGATGCAGAGAGAGGTAAAGGGGCCAAAGAAACTCTACCAGAGGAAATGCTTTCCCAGGAAGAGGTATAAAGAAAAAGTGCCAACCTAAGTGCAGTTATTTATAGTCACACAACAAAGGGATGACTTCAATGGCACCTCCTGAGCTGGGAGAAAAGGCATTTCACAGATATCCAGATCAAGAGACTGTGTCTAAAAGTTTGCCTGGAAAATGACACGGCCATCACCTGACAACAGAGAATGCCTGCCTGGCCCAGTTACCCTTGAGAAAATACAACTCCATTTTGAGGAGAAAAAAAAAAAAGTGAAGATGCAGTGAAAGAAAATCAGAAGAATTAATAACATATAAAAATTTAAAAATACAATTAAACAAGTTATTATTTGTTCAGAACTCAAATGAGTCTAACTGGAACCATAAAGTATCTTTACAGACTCAATAGTCCATCTAAGAGTTTCTTCTTTATCGCTTTGAGGAAAAGGGGATCAAAAGGACTATTTGTCTAGATCTAGTCACATACTGTGAGAGATGATGATCTGCTCCCACAGAGTTTCCTAGCAACTAACCAGTTGGGCCCAGACACAGGAAGGCTGTTTTGGAACATAGGAACCCTTGACCCCAGAGGACACCTCCAGCCTTAGCATTGGCACCAACCTCTGTGGGGCCTGCAGCTCCAGTGCTCACTTCGGGCCAACTCTTTGAACCAGGACTAAACCCCAGAATCTCCACTGTAGGAGTGGACTCTTCCCAGCCTGGCCTTTATTTCTATCTAAGCCTCCTGGGAGCTGCTTTGACTTCCCAGAAAAAAAATTTTTAAAGTCTGTTAAGATACTCTTTTCCTGAAACTGGCCAAGCAATATGGCTCAATCCTCTTAATTTTACAGCCCAAAGGCTTCAGCTTCTCTTAAATTGGAAAGGAGAGAAGAGGGAGTAAATTCCAAAACATCTAAGAGAGAGATAAAAACCAATGGCCACCCAAGAGGTAACACTCCAACTGAAGAATGAAGCTGAATATATTTAAAGCTTCAGATATCATCTGGCATTTACATTTCAAACCAAATGAAAATGGTCAGTTGTTTACACATATGCATAAAGACCTACACAGTAAAAGGGTCTAATTCTGAGCTTTTTATTCTTCCCCCAATCTGTAAAATGAAATAATTATTTCTTCCTCAAAAGAATATTGGGGAGATTAAACAGGTTTATGAACCTTATCAAGCACTATAGACATGGAATGATGCTCAGACTCTAGAAGAACTGTTAAGAAACCCTATACCCCAAGCACTCTTGTGCACCTGCTTACTCCGTAGATAGGTCAAATGTAAGGATAATGTGAATTCTACAGGAAACAGTGACATGTGTAACTATATAAATACTCAAAACATTTACTGGGGAAAATTTAAACTTACATAACAGACATTTAATTTACCTCCTTTACTTAGAAGAGGGTTCTTACTAATCAACAATTAAAGACTCAAGAGAAGAGTGAGCAAAGAATATTGATAGACAATTTGCATAAAGAACATAAATAGCCAATAATTATATAAAAATATGCTCAACTTTATTAGAAACTGGGAAATACAAATTGAAATGATATAGCACTACTGTATCCACTACTTTAGGGAAAAATAATCCACCTGAGGAAAATTTGGGAAGATGATGTAAGAGTTGGTACTCACTTTATGTTGGTAATTGTTAAAGTTAAATACATGGAGTACATGGAGGAATAATTATACTAGTACTATCCTCTACTTGTGTAATTTTGAGACTTTTTTTTATACTAAGAGGGGAGAAAAGAGTAGATATTATGAAAAAGGGAAATCTAAAAAGAGCTCATGAATTTATATTATTGATTGCTGAGATGAAAAAGCCATTGGAAGAGTTAAAAAATGAAGTATATTTCCAGAAGGCGGGGGGTGGGAGGGATTTTAAAGAGACATAAAGACTTTAGAGGATTCCTGCAGGAGGTCCAACATCCAACCAGTAGGAGGTCCCAGAACAAGAGGACAGGGAAAAAGGGGAAGTGTCATTAAAAAATATTACTGAAGAATTTTTTAGCTCTTTTAGAACTTGAACCTCTAGAATTGAAGTACCTATCTACCTAAAGGACTTGAGTATCTGGGGGTACCTTGACATATTACTATGAAATTTTAGATGAATTAAGAATAAAGATATATTGAAAGATTCCAGACAGAAAGAAAAACAGATTTTCTCAGAAGTGACCATCCAAGAAACAGTCTGCCTTTAGACTTTTAACTAGCATCTGGAGGTGATGATTAAGTTCTAAAAGGGGACAGAAGTACTGATTGGGGAGAAGTTCTAGTGAGGGAGTGGGGGTGTGAGCAGGGGAAATGAAAGGTCTTATCAGGAGACAGTCTGAGGTGGGAAGCTGCTTGCCATCTGTGCAGTGCTACCTTCCCTCCCCTGTCACCGGTGGCCTCCCTCTGCAGGCGACAGGCTGGGATGAAATGGCTTGGCTGGCCTGGGCCTCCCTCTTACTTTGCTGGGGGGCAGGGCCAGCCCTGCAAGGGGCCGTCTGCCTACCTAATCGCCCCTAACCACTGGCCTGCCTACCTGATCACCCCTAACCGCTGGCCTGCCTACCTGATCACTCCAAACCGCTGGTCTGCCTACCTGATCACCCCTAACCGCTGGCCTGCCTACCTTATCACCCCTAACCACTGGTCTGCCTACCTCAGTGGTCGGCAAACCGCGGCTCACGAGCCACATGCGGCTCTTTGGCCCCTTCAGTGTGGCTCTTCCACAAAATACCACATGCGGGCGCGCACGTACAGTGTGATTGAAACTTCGTGGCCCATGCGCAGAAGTCTGTTTTCAGCCTGGGCGAGTCTATTTTGAAGAAGTGGTTCTAACGCTGAGCCACACCCAAGGGGCCAAAGAGCCGCATGTGGCTCGAGAGCCATGGTTTGCCGACCACTGGCCTACCTGATCACCCTTAATCACTCTGCCTGCCTGCCTGCCTGATTGCCCCTAACCAATTTCTTGGGTGTGGGGCCAGCCCGGCGAGGGGCCCTCTGCCTACCTGATCTCTCCTAACCACTGGCCTGCCTACTTGATCACCCCTAACCACTGGCCTGCCTACCTGATCACCCCTAACCACTCTGCCTGCCTGCCTGATTGCCTCTATCTGCTTGCTTGGGGGCGGGGCCAGCCCAGCAAGGGGCCCTCTGCCTAACTGATTACCCCTAACCCCTCTGCCTGCCTGCCTGATTGCCCCTTACTGCTTGCTTGGGGATGGGGCCAGCACTGATTTCCGGCTGGGTCAGCCTCTGGTTGTTACTGGTCATTATGACCCAGGGTTTTTATATATTAGGATATCCTATATAATAAAAGGCTAATATGCAAATTGTCCCCTCGAGAGTTTGACCAACCGGGAATTCGACTGCTTGCTATGACGTGCACTGACCACCAGGGGCGTCACGGAACAAAGGAAGGCCCTAGCCGGCAGTCAGAAGGCCCCGATTGGTGGCCAGGCCTAGGGACCCTACCGTGCACTAATTTCGTGCACTGGGCCTCTAGTATGTGTGTGTGTGTGTGTGTGTGTGTGTATGTATGTATATATATGTATATCCTATGTAATAAAATGCTAATATGCAAATTGCCCCCTCGACTGGGAGTTTGACTGGGAGTTCAACCGGGAGTTTGACCAGGGGGTGGGGTTGGCTGGCCAACTGCCCTTGGCCCCCTTCCCCGGCCAGCCCTGCCCCTCCCCCCAGCCGGCCCAGCCCAATCGGCCCCAATCAGGATGGGCCGGCCAGACCCCACCCATGCATGAATTCGTGCACTGGGCCTCTAGTATATATATATTTTTATATCCTTAATGTAAGTGTGAATTGGGCATATAAGGAGTTGGAAAATTTCTCTTTACATCTCATTTTTAAATATTACTAAAAATATCAGAACAAGGAAGTAAACCAAAAAAAGGTATCTAGGAAACAGTGGATTCAATCCAGGAGATAAAAGAAGTCCCAGAATGGCAGCTGTGCATCAAGCCTATAGGAAATCTGTGCAGACTGTTACACTAATATAGATATTTCCAAGAAGGAGCTCTCTGAGAAGAAAGGTTCAGACTATATACTAGTAGTACCACAGAGTTTTTAAAAGAATAAATGCAAACAGGTCAAGAAAAAATAAAAGAAACTCAATTAGAAATTGAAGAAAAAAATAAAGCTTAAAAAATTTTTAAAAGCATAGCATTGGCTTTTCAGTTAGTAATATTCTCATTATACAAAAGTGAAGTATAGAAAATACTGTATATTTAGCTTACAAAATCAGAAATATCAATGAGTGTAATTTTTTATTACAATAATCTAATAGAAGGTCTAAAAGTAGTAATCTATAAGAGTAAAAGGGTAATATTCTAATTAGACCAGACGTCATTCCAGATGTCCTTCTGGACGAAGCCGGGGCCAGAGCAAAGCCCGGGTCCTGGGTGCCTGCTGGCGGCCAGAATGAAGCCCAGGTCCCGGGTGCCAGAGGGAAGCCAGTGCCGGCAGCCAGGGGGAAGGAAGGCCTACTCTTGCATGAATTTCGGGCACCGGACCTCTAGTAGAATTATAAAGTGAGGAAAGAGATTGTACTGTATTATATCACAGCAGGAAGTCTATAGACATGTGTCCAAAATTGATAAAAATCAAGAAATGGCAATACAAACAGAATATTAGCTATATGGAAGAATCCCCAGAAGCAGCACAAGTTAAAATTGGTTTCTTCCGTTGAACCCTTTTGTATTGATTGTTTCAACTTGGTGGCCCTGGGCCAGACTGCCAAGTATGGAATACCTGGCTCTGTCGCTTACTAGCTTTGTGACCTTGGCAAATTACTTAGCTTCTTCATGTCTAATTCATCATCTATAAAACGGAGATAGTATCTATATAATAGACATGTTATATTAAAAACAATCTACATAAAACATGTAAAAGAATGCCTGGCATATAAAATAAGTTTAATATATATTTTGATAATTAATAAAAACACATTAAAAATAAAATGAATAAATGGTGAGCAATGCTATTAAAATAAAATATGACAAACCATGAGGGTGAGTTCCCTCTGTCTAGCCACACCTACCAATTAGTCTTGTGAACTCACTCAAGTTCTGCCTTCTCCTCCAGAAGATTTCTCTATCACTCCTAGTTCACTGTGATCATCTCTAACTCCTAATTCTGCATACTCTCCACTCCAAGCCACTTCTTTCCATTAGCTAACACACAGCACTTAAAGCTTCTCTTCTCCAGAATAAATAGTTTCAGTTCCTTCCACCTTTGCCCATAGGTCACCTTGTACACCCTCTATGGCCATTCTTTATCAACTAAGTTCTCATTTGCTACTAGAATTATTTTGACTGAAAGCACCCTCCCATCCATTCTAGATGGGAGGCCTCATGCTCCTGCCTTCTTTCCATTTCTGCTGGTGCTTTTGTCATCACCTCTCAAACATCTTCTACCTGCCAGACTTGATGCTTCCAACATGGCCCTTCAGCCGCTTCCTACATGAGCCTATCAGATCATCTCAGCTCCAATCATCACATCTTTCCCCTCCTCTGATGCCTATAGAACAGTCCACACTCCAAAAAAAGACTGAAATTCCAGGACAATACCTGGTCCACAACTGACTTCAGCACTGCATTCCTTGTCTTGTCCATTTACACCCCCCCACTCCCTCCTTGTGTCCAGTGCTACCCTTTGAAGCTTCAGGACTGCCTCAGTAAAGCTTTTCTCTGGTCAGGATGCTGCCTATCATAGCACTCTGCTTGTGTACTCTGTGATCCAACTGATTTGTCCTGTCCTATTAGAGCACTATCCCTGCAGACCAGCAGTGCCACAGAGCACCTGCCAGAGCACATGAAAACCACAGTTCTCAAGAGGTACTTGGGGAAGGAGTAATGAGGTTGGGCAGTGGGAGCCTCCTCTTCACTCATTCAGGATGATGGGAGGAAGGGTTTAAGTGTGTGTGTGTGTGTGGGGTAATTGGAGGACATCTGTAATACTGTCAACAATAAAATTAAATTTAAAAAAAGAAAAAAGTTAAAACACTATTTCAAATGTTTCCAACTATGACAGCGTCTGTGACAAAAGCTCTTTGATGCCCCTGGTAAAATCACTACTATGGATGGATATATGTGAGATCTTAACCAAGTAGGTAGTTAGAAAATGTCCATTTATGAAAGTCTGAATATATATAAACAGGAATACTGCATTGCAAACCACAGGGAAAGCAGTTTCAAAGCAGCTTATCAAATATTGGCTAGGGGGTTTCCTATGAAACTTTAGGTCTTCTGATGTCCATGAGTGAACACCCTGACGGCCATCTTGACTTTTTAGATTATCCCCAGGTACACTTCCATGCAGAGGTCTGTGTTTTTCCATGCCCTCTGAAAATCCAAACTAAGGAAAAAACGTTGTGGCAGAACTATGGATGTATTTGATTTTTCCACTGTTGAGCTCTTAGCAGGAGGAGCTGCAAGAGATTCCTAATTCACCAAATTGGCAAATGACCCACTGCTCTGTAACAGCAAGACTAAAGGGCGCAACTCAGCAGAATAGTGAGTGGCTGCTACAGTTAAATACCCTTTGATGGACCCCATCCCCTTTGCCCATTGTCTTCATCCCCTTGCTTTTGGGGAGCAGTAACCTTCTTCGAACAACCATTGCTCCCCTAACCTGTGTGCCACTCAAGGGACTCCACACACCTGAAACCAGGCCAGAGTCCTGCCTTACGATTTTCAAACTGGAGCTGTGGTTGGTACAGGAAGGGGAGGAAGGTGTGGGATAAGGAAAGTCCTCTCTCAAATAGAAAGACTGTGCAAATGGAGGTCTGGGCACTCCTTATAATGGAAGAGAATAAAGCAGCAATGAGATCGGGACCCTGAGCCCTCAGAACTGCAGGTACCCGCTTGAGCATTGGTTGTCCAACTCCTCCTTTGACTCAGTGAGCTACATAGGATCCCTTCTGTAATTCTCTTTTTTTTAGCTGATGCTAGATAAAGATGGATTTCTGTCACTGGTACTAAACAACAGTCCTGACAGCCAATACAAGAGCCAGCCTGGAGGGTATGGTTTCAAAGAGACTGGTCTAGCATTTCCGCTATTTTACACTTGATCCAACCAACATTTACTGAGTGCTAATCATGTGCCAGGCATAGTTCCAGGTACTAGAAAATACAAAGATGAAAAAGACATGGCCTTTGATCTAAAAAAAAATTCAGTCGATTACAGTCAGAGGCTTAGAACACTCACCCCACCAAGGTAACTGTCTAATATATTAGGAGACAAGATGAATTCAAGTCTGGAATACCTAACATCTGAGATGAACAAATTTTAAATGCTCCTACTCAGTTAAAATTGTATTTTCAAAAGACCTAGACATTTTAAGTGACTAACTCAGCACAAGTACAACAGAGGAAAAGGTGGAGTAGGAAGAATACCAATGACATAAAAGCTACAATATGTTACAACTACAACAGCACAGGAATATGACAATCATAACCACTTTAGACCCCAACCACTTTAGACCCCAGTCACTGCTGGTGATAAAACACTCAAGATTTAGAAATGCATGGGATATCATCTAAAAATCATTAGGCTCCAAAAAATCTGACAGACTGAGAAAACTGAGAGGTAAAGATGATGGAAAGGGAACTTGCTGCTCTGCTGGGTTTTCTAAGATCTGTTTCTACGATGGACCGTGGAAGAATGGGATATTCATTAAATGGCAGGATATACCAGGTCACAGACTAAAATGTCTTGCAAAAAGCCACCCAGCCTCCATTTGTACTGGACATTAACAGCAGCCAAATAGGAGAAATCCTTTGGCTCACATCTTAGTTCAAATACTCCAATGTCCCTGAAAGACCTGAAGGCCAGGGTCACAGGGTCAGGGTCAGTGAGGAAGGCAACATTTATTTCTGATACTGATAGGTTGTTTCTGACAGGGCAGACAGCAGCAGTTTGTAGATCACCTGTGAAAAAGTCTGGGATGAATGGGCCTTTTCACTGCCTTCTTCTCTCAAGCCTCTTTTGTAGAGGGATGTAGGTAGCAACAAAGGAGAGATTTATCACCAAGAGCCCGTTGGGCAGCTGTTTTCTTGTTGTCCCTTGTTTAACTTCTCTCTCGAGAGAGAGCAGAGTTATCTACCCAGCTAAGCAGGTGTTTAAGGCAGGTGATTTTGTTTCCATTAATTTTCTTAAGTAATAGTAAACCAGACTAGAGGGTTATCTCATGTACTCATGGGAAACCTTAACCCTGTGCCTGCTAAATCACAAGGTATATGCTGTGGTAGAAATGTGAGCTTCTGCTCCCTGTTGGTTCTGAAATCTTCAAATCCCTAATTTTAATAGCAAGCAAAACTTCAGAGTCACTGCTCATTCCTACCCCTTGACATCTGAACGTAGTCTTTTTTAATGATGTGTTAGATGTAAAGTGAAGTTGGAGGCCTTCAGGAAAAACCAGATATGAAAAGTATTACTGTTCATTTCAAAACTCAGATAAATCACCACATTAATGACTATTACATTGCACGTTCCAAGCTTCTGTGAGGGAGAGATTAACATAAAATATGAAAAATTGTTTTCATTTTAAAGCCTAAGGCTTCACAAACCTATACATTTATCCACAAGCTCTGGATGGACTTTCCAAACTTCTCTATGATCTTCTCTATGAGAAGACCCACCGTGTGTGCATTCTGCACTAGACTTGTGTCACTACGTTCAATAGGAATTTTGCTACTCCCATTTATCCTCAGCTGTAGATAGCCAATATCCACTGGTGGGTTGATGAGAACCACATTTTTATATTTGCTGGACAAAATCCTTTTATACTTTAAGTCCTTTTATTACCTTTACTTTTCTCCTATTGTAGAGCCATTATCACAAGAAGCAAACATTCGATGGCACATTTCTTTCTCTTTATCTGTGTAGTCCCTGTAGTGGCTGTAAAGTGAAATACACAGTAGTTAGAGAAGGTCTGTCTTTGTAGGAGGTGACATCTGGTGGCTGGAATTCTCCACTCAGCTCCAGAAGCACTGAAAATTCAATGGGCTTTAAACGGAATCAGGAGGGGTGGAAGCAATACTGGAGAGGTAGGTGAGACAGTGGAGGCTCCCAAGAGCTGTTAAGGAAGCCCTTGGACAAAAAGCCCATTTCTGAAAAGATGGCAGCCTTGAAGGCTAGGAGCCACTGTCAGTGAAGCTGCCAGGTGACACCTCACACTCAGTAACCACTAACTTACCCTAAGATTTTTTTGCTAAAGAATGGTTAGATTCCAAAAGTTCTACATTTATCCTGACAGGATACTTATAAATAGCAGAAAGTGTTGGAAAGTTCTAAAAGGCCCAAAATACAATTGGACCCAAATATAAAGAGATACACATACATCAGCTTTTTTTTTTATGTCAAGAAAGCTTTAAGCAATTTGGATTAAATGTTTAATGTTAACAGTAGAGAAATTCACCAATACTGAACAACAACAAAACCATCTTAAAAAACAGTGGATGTATCCTGGCCAGCGTGGTTTAGTGGTTGAGCATTGACCTATGAACCAGGAGGTCACAGTTGGATTCCCAGTCAGGGTATATGCCTGGGTTGTAGGCTCAATCCTCAGTAGGGAACATGCAGGAGGCAGCTGATCAATGATTCTTTCTCATCGTTGATGTTGCTATCTCTCTCCCCCTCTCCCTTCCTCTCTTAAATCTATAAAAATATATTAAAAAACAAACGGTGTATATATTTGGGGTGATGGAATATCAATTTATGTTGATATTTTCAAAATTTTCTACAATAAACATGAAATTTCTATAATCATAAAAAGTTACATTACTGGCCCTGGCTACGTGGCTCAGTTGCTTGGAGCATCATCCCAATACACCAGAAGATTGCAGGTTCGATCCCTATTCAGGGCTTGTACAGGAGGCAACCAACTGATTGATGTTTGTCTCACATCAATGTTTCGCTCTCTCTCCCCCACTCCCCGCTTTCTCTAAAAATCAATAAAAACATACCCCCAGATGAGGATTAAAATAAGCAAACAAATAAGTAAATAGTTACATTACTGAAATATTGGTATATATATTACTTGGATAACAAAAAAGTAACTCTATGGGTATGAATCAGATCTGAAAGATCAATTTCAGATCAAACCAGGGTCTATAAGGCACCTTTCTGCAGTCAGTTGAGAACAGTTGGTGCCAAACAGAAAGAGTACCTGAAGAACAAGTCCCTTTTAAAAATCACATTAGCCCTCCTCTTTAGGGGTGCTTATTTGAAGGGTGAGGAGTGAAACAGGGAGATGGAAAATGATCCAGACAGGTGTAGTTTGGAGTTGGTCACACTTCCCCACTAGGAGCTGCTGGTTTAGAGTACTGAGCACTTCAAACACTAGCTCTAGGGGGCGCTGCCTCATAACACGTGCTGGACAACATCCCCAGGTGGAGAGTCAGAACTGTTAAGGCATCATACCTCTCTTTCTCTGTTAGCAGGAGTGCAAACACAGGTCTCACCTGGCCAGTTTCTTCAGCTCATTATTGATGTCATGATTAAAGGGCTGTTCCTTCTGGGCTCGGACTAGAAAATCTCGGGCCTTCTGATACTCAGTCATGAGGAGACAGGCCTGTCAAATGACAGAATTTAAAAGCATAGTTAGGAACGAGCATTTTTGCAGTGCCCAAGTTGAACACCATTGCCACCTTTACTTAGGCATTTGTTCTCAAGTCCTTGTCCTCCAACTCACCTGTCCACACCGGAAGAGGGCTTTGGCATTCTTTTGGTCAATAATCAGAGCCTGCTCTCCATAGTTCAGGGCCCTGGTGGGATGTTCCAGCTTCAGGTATGTAAAGGAGAGGTTAAGGAGAACAAGAAGCTTGGCGGCTTCCACCAGGTGCTGTTCTTCAGGGGGTGCTGATCGCCTGCAGAGAAGCAACAAAGCCTGTGGAGAGGAAAGACAAGTGGTTAAGAGGAGTGACAATCTTATATACAGAAAACGCCAAGAATCCACAAAAAAACCCTTTGAGCTAAAAATTTAGTTCAGCAAAGTTTCAGGATACAAGGTCAATATATAAGTTAGTTATATTTTTATACTCTAACAATAAACAATCCAAAAATGAAATTAAGAAAATAACTCCACCCCATTGCTGCTCAGCTTCACATGCCCAGCTCAAATCAGGACCCAGGTAACAGAGACTTGGCCGACAGCAGATGCCCTCTCACCGCAACAAGACTTGATGGAGATGTCTTGCACCCATGATCCGGGGAACTGGGGTCTAGGATATCTAAATCCAGCCTAGCACCTGGAATGCTCAGGGCCTACTCAAGAAGGCAAATAATCCTCTCCACTAATAATTACAGGGTAAAACAAGATGGTTGTTAGAGTATTAAATGTGACAGTAAAATAGTAGTCAAGTTTTCAGACTAATTTAAATTGGCCAATCAAAATAAGCAAATACTCTAGAAAAATCAATTGTACTGGACAAAAAAGCTGTTCCTAAAGTGTTAACTAAAATTTTTATTGGTAGTTCATCTCATGGTAAAATTGCGTAACAGTTGGTGCCAAACAGAAAGAGTACCTGAAGAACAAGGTACTCTTGTTCATATAATGAACATATAATGAACCTTTAGGAGTCACATTTTAGTGCAAAAAATAAAATTTAAAAGCTATCAAGATTATAGCATAAAATTTCCAAAAGCCTCCCAATATTTAAACCAAAAAAGGGGGGATAGTAGAAGAATATCATGTAAGGAAAAATATCCTGCAAATAAATTACATCTAGAAAATTTTTACTTTAGAAAATTAACTTTCATTTGTAATGCTAACAGCAAGTCACCCAGGTAAAACATACATGGTGTCAAAACAAGCCAAAGGAAAATCATTTGGGCAAGAAAATGAAAAAGGATCGCAAGTCAAATTTATAGAAAATATTCCTTTATTAACTTTTGGTTGAGAATATGTTTGTATATTTTCAGAAAACAACTCCAAGACCATGTGGATTCCTGCAACAGAGAGGAATTGACAGGAGTGCTCCAGCCATGAAGTCAGAAGAGAAACAGTCCAAAGATGGAAGACGCTGACCATGCCTTGCCATACTAGCAGTCAGCAGATATGCGTCACTGCAGATTGCCCAGGACCAAACCAGAGAGGGTCGGACCTGCATTACCACCATTTGTCCACCATCCAGAACTGAAATATCATTGCTGTTATGAACACATAAACAACTGTTGGACATAGAAACCGGGACTCAAAAGAACTGTTGGCCCAGAAAGAAACTCACTATAGACTGATTCATTTGCCTCTCAGCATAACCATTATTGCTTGTCTCATTTTCGGTTCCTATAAGTGTATTCCTAGTATCACATGAGCTCACTCATCTAGGGGAAAAGATGAACAACATAGACTGAAGAACAAGAACAGCATTGATCAGACTGTCAGACCTCAGAGGGAAGGTAGGGGAGGGTGGGGACAAGGGAGATAGATCAACCAAAGGACTTGTGTGCTTGCATATGAGCCTAACCAGTGATCATGGACAACAGGGGGAGGGGGGCATGCGTGTGGGGGGTTTGGGAAGGGAACGGGGGGAGGGGGTTGATGACAAATATGTGATACCTTAATCAATAAAGTAATTAAAAAAAAAAAGAAAATAACTCCAGCCCTAACCGGTTTGGCTCAGTGGATAGAGCATCAGCCTGCGGATTCAAGGGTCCCGGGTTTGATTCTGGTCAAGGGCATGTACCTTGGTTGCGGGCACATCCCCAGTAGGGGGGTGTGCAGAAGGCAGCTGATTGATGTTTCTCTCTTCGATGTTTCTAACTCTCTCTTCCTCTCTGTAAAAAAATCAATGTTAAAAAAAATAATAACTTCAGTCCTAGCTGGTTTGGCTCAGTGAATAGAGTTTCTGCCTTTAGACGGAAGGGTCACGGCTTCAATTTCAGTCAAAGGCAGGTACTTTGAGTGCACGCTTGATCCCTGGTTGGGGTGAGTGTGGGAGGCAATCAATCAATGTGTCCCTCTCACATCAATATTTCTCTCTGTCTCTCCCACTCCCTTCCACTCTCTCTAAAAATCAATGGGAAAATATCCTCAGGTGAGGATTAACCAAAAAACAAAACAAAAAGAACCCTCTATCATCAAAAAGAATAAAATAAGTAGCAATAAATTCAAAGTGGAAGACTTGTACAGGGAAAACTACAAAACATTGTTGGAAGAAATTAAAGATGGCTTAAATAAATGTTCACGGATCAATGTCTCTCTGTCTCCCTCTATAAAATCAATTTTAAAAAATTAAAATTATGACAATACTGGGAAAGTAGAAGTGAGAAATAAAGCCTCTTCTGTATTGAGAAATAAAAAAAATGTCTGAAAGAGCAACTAAAGCATGTCATTTGTAAATTCAGAATATGATAAAAGCAGCAGGTATAATTAAAAAGTGACTGCCTCAGGGGATCAGACCCAGGAAATAAGGGAGAAGGAGTGGTCTGTTTTCAAGAGAAAAATTTTTTTCAAGCAAGCAGGCTCTCAAGAAACTTTATGAATAGTATCTATGATTCAACTGTGAGCCAAAATCTGTACTATCCAAGTTTAAGAACCAGATTTTGTCAGCATTCCAAAAGACAGGCACATGCATGCTCTCCTCTTTTATCTCTCTGAAGCGTATTCACATAAGCCAATGTGGCAGATACTGTTAGCTGCATAACCAATATCTATTCCCCTCCTCTTCTCCTAACCACTTCCATTTCATTCAAAGCAGCAATGTACTAACTTTAAAAGTACCTTTCCCAGCTTTCTATACAGCTAAGGGCTGTCCATTTAACATGGCTAATGAAATATAAAGGGAAGTAATATACAAACACACCAGACTCCTCTCCCCTCTCTTCTTTTTGCCCAGATAATCATGTGATGCTACAAGTTGAATGACCATCTTGGGGGGAAAAACAAGGACACATGTAAGGGTGGCTGAGCAGAAAGACAGAAGGAGCCTGGATCCCTGGTGGCTTCATGGAACTGCTCTACAGCCTTGGACTGCCACCCTTTTTATGTGAGGAAAAGTAAATATCTATTTGTTTAAAGAACAGTTTCCCAGAATTCTGTTGCTTGCAGCTGAGTGCAAATCCCGAATGATTTAGGCTCATATGCAAACGAGATATAAAATCAGACTACCCCTAGATTTTAAACTCTGCCCTGTTTGAGTCTGATTGAGAACTTCAGGCACAGAGTCTGGAACACAGAAAGTGCTCATAATATTTATTGAATGAGTTACAAATCACAGTGAATTCCTGTCAGCATAACCTACACAAGAAGCCAAATCACAATAAAAAACTTGGCGAGAAGGGAGTCACCTCAGAGAGTTAAATGAATCTCCACTGTCAGACAGGAAACTTCCCAGATGGGTGGAAAATCAGTTGGTAGAGGACCTAATACAGTACTAAGATGAGAATTTAAAAAAACTTTTTACTGCCCTAGCCAGTTTTCTCATTGGTTAAAGTGTCAGCCCATGGACTAAAGGATCCCAGATTCAATTTGGTCAAAGGCACATACCTTGATTGCAAGCTCCCTGGCCCTGGTCGGGGTGCATGTGGGAGGCAACCAATCGATGTGTGTGTGTCTCTCTCTCTCATCAATGTTTCTCTCTCTGTCTCTCCCTCTCCCTTCCACTCTCTCTTAAAAAAAAAAATCAATGGAAAAAATAACAAGCGAGAATTAACAAATAAATCTATAATAATAAAAGCATAATATGCAAATTGACTGAATGGCCGAACAGCAGAACGACCATCCAGATAACCTGCCGGAGGAAGCCAGGGCTGTGAGGGCTGGGGCAGCCAGGGCTGCGAGGGCCTACTCTTGCATGAATTTCATGCATTGGGCCTCTAGTCTATATATATAAAAGCCTAAGCGACTGTTATGACTGGTCAACCAAATGACCAGTTAACCGGTGCTATGATGCACACTGACCACCAGGGAGCAGTCGCTCAATGCAGGAGATGCCCCCTGGTGGTCAATGCACTCCCACAGCCAACCTCCCGCTGTCCTCCCCACCATCCCCCCCGAGACTGGCTGGCCCTGATCACCGGCCAGGCCTAGGAACCCCACCCGTGCATGAATTCGTGCACCGGGCCTCCAGTAAATAAATAAATAAATGTTTACTGAAATGCATACACACACACACACACACACACACACACACACACACACAGGTAAGTACAAAAATAAGTACCGTTCAATGAATTTTCACAACCTGAACACACCTATGTAGTCAGTATCTAGTAGCAGACACAGAACACCAGGCTTCCCCCAAATACCTTGTCCCCTCTCCCAGCCACCTAGTATGAGGTTTAATGAGATTTTTCTTAAAGAGACAACGTCTATGTCTTTTAAACAAGAAAATTTTCAGGGTCTAAACACTTCTTAAGCATTCTTACCCGTTTATATCTCACTTTGGCATCATAGAAACGATTTTGGCGGAAAAGGTAGTTGCCAAACTCCCGTTCAGTAGCTGCCACTTTTAGGACTTTCTGAAGTGGAAATTGATCTTGTTGTTCCTGAGAAGCAAAGATAAGGACACTAAAGCTACGATGCCACAATGCCAGTATAATTACACCTGTTTATTGCTGTATGTGTGCCAAGCATGGGGCTAGGTGCCTCTGCAGAGGTCATCTGTGTGAATTCCAATAGAAGCCACAGCAGTTCGGTGTTATCACTACCCCCACTTTACAGCTAGAGCCAAAAGGAGATCTTCTATAGTCCTCCCAGAGATATTCCCTAAAGCAGTTTTCATGGAATTAGAAACTGATGGAACTTGTCAAGCACAAAAATCAGAACTATTTATCAACCAAAATTTAGCAGGTCTTGGTCTGCCCAGGGCCGTACTGGTCTTTATAGCCACAATGCGCTACCTTGGGTACATATCAAAATAACCCACAGCACCTCTTTTTAAATGCAGATGTCTTGTCCCCCCAACCCAGGCATCTGCAAGAATCTGTTTTGTGTAAAGATGAAAAAAGGTAAGATCCCTCACTTGGGGTGCTGACAGTTTAGCTGGGGAGACATCAGATACAGACGTAAATCTAGGGTGGACATCTTAAGATCACATATATAGTCAGTGTGAGATAGAATGACAAAGTGTGTATCTGACTATTAACGAGATTTGAAGCCCTACCTTTATAGGAAGGGTTAAGTAAAGGCAACAAAGAAATGGCAACACTTAAATTATGAGAACAGAGGCCATATGTCCCATGTTTCCTGGGATTAACCCATTTACACCTGATGTCCTGGTATCCTATCCAGTTAATAGCCCATTTCACTCTCAAGTGTCCTGGCTTGGACAACAAATTAGATGGTTACCCTACTTATGAACTACCAAGGCGTGACTTGCTGAAAACCAACCTTAATGTTGAGAAGCAAATGTCCACTACCTTGCAGAGGGCAGCAGGCAAAGGTGACTGACTGAAAGATCAACTCAAACTGCTGGTCCATAACAAACCCACAGCCTGACCCTGGCCTAGCACAGTGACCCCCACCTCAGAGCCAGCATTATGGACAGGACTAGGAAGTGGGTGAACACCACCACCACCACCACCACCCAGGAGCCTCAGGGGTGGAACCCGGGCCAGAGGAGCATCAGCATGGCATGGTAATTACCAAAAACACAAACCCAACCCTCTCTCTATGAAGTGCTGACATTGGTACCCCAGAACTTACGGCGGTCAGGGCACAAAACTTGTCCGATTCAGCAGAATCCAGGAAGTCAATTAGCTCAATCTCAAATAAGACAGTGGAGTTGGGAGGGATCAAGGGCGGGCAGCCCAGTGTTCCATAGGCGTAGGGCGGTTTGAACAGAAACCTGGCCAGCTCTCCCCTCCGCATGGTCAGAAGGCCCAGCTCCATGCCATAAAGGGTAATATCTGGAAGAAGGGGCAGAGAACGTGGTTGAAGTCTTCCCAGTATCCTGTTCCCGGGCTCTCAATGTCTTTCCTTCTTAGGCCCAAATCGCTCCACACGCTCTTCCGAGCCTTCTGCACTGTGGCCCCAATTCACTCCCCTCCCCCCTTTCCAACTCTAACTTCTTCAGGCTCCGCAGCATTCTGGCCTCCACAGCTTTGTTCACACAGTTCTGTCTTCTTGCAACATCTTCCTCCCCATGCCCAGCGTCTGCCCCGATTGAAATGTTATTCCAACTTCAGGGCTCATTTCAGATGCCGCCTCTTCCATGGGACCCCTTCCCCTATCCTCCCAGCTGGAGTTAACGATGCCTTCATTAAGGACTCCTGCAGCGGGGCTTACACCTGCCAGGGGCTTTAACCAGGTTAGTTGTCTGAAACCAGTCAATCTCCACCACCACACTGGCTTCCATGTTCCAATCACCCCCAGTACATCCTCTCTTTTCAGCATGCATTGTGGGTAGGAAGCATTCAGCAGATGTTTACTTAAACAAACACACACAATGCCCAATGGTTAAGTCAGGGTGCGAAGATAACCTTGCCAGGTAGGACATTCCCCTAATGCCTAGGTCTCCAGGGGAAACGTAGGAGAGAGCTGGCTGGTTTAGCAAAACCCAGCCTCAAAACACCGACTCCAAGCACCTGTGCCCTGGACAGTTTTCCGGGCCTAGTGCGCTGTCCCTCATCAACTCCCCCGGAAAAAACACACACAACTCCTCCTTTTCCAGCTCCTGATGTGAACTTACCCACTCCAAGCTTCATGAGTCGGGGAGTTTTCCTAAAGCAATTCGAATCAAAAGGCTTGTCCATGTGCTCCAGGTATCCAGAATATTTCACTAGGACAGAGGGCACAGACACAGAAACATGGACCAATACCCTCACCTCTGGAACATCACCAATCTTTCATTATCACACAAAAACAACAGAATCAGATGCCCTTCAACTGGCCTGCACCCTGATGGGAACAAACCTTTGCTTAACGTTTGGATGCCCGCCCTTGGGCTTTGAGGTTCAGAAACGTGCCCCTGGTTCACAGTGGCGTCATGCAAAGGGGACACGGGGTCCCCTGGCTTTCCCTTAAAAACTCCAATTCTGCCGAAACCGGTTTGGCTCAGTGGATAGAGCATCGGCCTGCGGACTGAAAGGTCCCAGGTTTGGTTCCGGTCAAGGGCATGTACCTTGGTTGCGGGCACATCCCCAGTAGGGGGTGTACAGGAGGCAGCCGATCGATGTTTCTAACTCTCTATCCCTCTCCCTTCCTCTCTGTAAGAAATCAATAAAATATATTTAAAAAAAAGAAAAGAAAAAAGAAAGCTCCCCTGGCCGGTGTTGCACAGTGGTTAGAGCATTAGCTCGCGGACCCAAGGGTCTTAAAAAAAAACAAAAAAAAACCTCCAATTCTAACAAAGCATGTTCTACCCAATCCAGGTGCCTCCCCTCCCCCCAGAGCCAAGTGCCCGAGGCCGCCAGTCCTCCCGAGGGCCGATGGCATCCCGCGAGGGCGGGCCGTACCTAGCACCGAGGCGTCCGGCATCACCAGCTCGCCTGCACCCTCGCGGATGACGTCCTTCAGCACGCCCTGGTCCCCGGAGATGTCCAGCATCCACTGGCTTAACCTCTGGTAAGGAGACTTCGGGAACGAAACACAGACTTCAGAGCCCCGGACTGGCCCTGACTCCGGCGCCCCACCCTGCCTCGCCCGCCTGCCCGCGCGCGGGGCCCTTACCTGGCCGGGGGCGTCCTCCCCACCTCGCGTGGCTCCCGGAGTCCGGACCTCCCCCACCATGTCCACGTGACCCTCCCGAGGCACCCGCCCCGTGCCCGAGAGTCCAGGAAACGGCCGAAGGCTGCGACCCAGCCGCCCTTTATGCCCTGATGGCTGCCCCTGGCCCGGGCATTCCTTTCAGGGGCCGCGCTGAGGAGCTCAGGGACTCACACCAACCGCAGCCAACGGCCCTGGCTCTCGGGCCAGGGAGGGCGTGGCCGGGCGCGTGACGGGGTGCGTAGCACGTGGCGCAGCACGTGGCGGATGTGATGGGGGAGGGGCACTCGGTGGGGTCACGTGGCCAGAGCACCCTGGTGAGCACAAGGCCCCAGAAACGGCCTACTGCAGTGGGTTATTTCCACCTTCCTTCTTTCTCGCTTGTTTTTCCGAGAAATTCAGGCCAGGACAGGGCTTTAGAGTCAAACTGCCCAGTTCCTGAGAAGACAAGCTGATGCCTCTCACTTTTCCATCAGCAAATCTACAAAATCTGTGCTGCACTTGCGCTTTCCTGGCGCAAAGGGAGAATAGTCCTGGGTCCCAGCTGGGTCCTCCCGCTCACGGCTACTCATGCACTTTAGTTACCCCCTCTCTCCTGCATCGATCTTGCCTCGAATATGGGATCATTTCCTCCTTCTGTGTAGGAAAATCTACCCTAAAAGGAACAGGCCTCCTTTTGTCCCACAGCGCCCTCTGGCGGCTCTTCCCAGAAAAACTTCTCAAAAGAGTTGCTGCAAAGGCTTTTTAAACTACCCTGTCTCACCCTCCATTTTCGGTTCAACCCTCTTCCATGTAACCACTTTTCCCTGCTCCGTGCTACAACAGACTGCTCTTGCCGCCAAATCCATCTTGTGCCTCTTGTCAGCATTTGATGAAGTTGATGTCTCTGACCTTTGAACACTTTCCTTTTGGCATTAATATTCATTTTCCATCATTGTCATAACATGAGAAGGCTAACCCCTATTTTGTAAAACTGTTTGGAATTCTCTGATGTTTTTTTAGATGGCCTCTTATTCTAAAAAAATAACTTTGCTTTCTAGCCTGCTTTAGCCTGCTTGAGTAATGAGGAAGACAAACTTAGATGTCTGACCTGGTAGGCCAGAGACTAGATATGCCCATACTCTCAATGCCATGCTAGGTGTATTTTTTAATTGGATAGAACTGTGTTGTTTTCAAGGCCAGCAGCGAGATAACCACTAAGCGCTCATAGGGCTGGCTCTTTAATAAAAAGGGAAGTTCTGCTTGTAGCCTTGCTTAGAATTTGAATTCATTTTCTCTAAGCCCACCGGTGAATAAAGTGTGACTCCAAACTCTCCGAGCTTTGCTTGATTTATTCCGGTTCTCTGTAACAAACAGGTTGCCACAAACCTAGCTGTTTAAAGCAACACCTGTTTATTCTTTCTCATTTCTGTAGGCTAGAGGCCTGACATCAGTCTCATTGGGTTCAAATCAAGGCATCAGCCCGATGGAAGCTTTGGGGAAGAATCCACTTCAGAGCTCATTTAGGTTGTTGGCAAATCGAGATCCTTGAAGCTCTAAGCCTGAGGTCCCCATGTCCTACCTGGCTGCCAGCCAGGAGGCACCCTTAGCTCTTAGAGGCTCCTCTCCCATTCTTGCATATGGCCCCAACATCGCAGAGTCAGCAACAGGGTGCTGAGTCCTTATGTTTGCAGTCCTCTTGCTTCCTCTTCTGTGGCATCTCTCTGTGACTCCAGCAGAGAAAGTTCTCTGCGGGTAAGGGGTTACATGATGAAATTGGACCCACCTGCATAATTCAGGTTTATGACTGTGATTACATCTTCAAAGTCCCTTTGGCCTTTTAAGGTAACATGTTCACCGAGGTCCAGGAATTTGGGCATGGATATCTGGGTGGGGGCATTCTAGCTCCCACAGTTTCCTAATCACCACACTCTCCTGATGTTCCTCTTACCTCCTGGCTGTCCCTTCTCAGCCATCCTCTACTTCCTGACCTCCAAAGGTCAGCAACCTCAGGGCTGTCCTCGGATCCCTGCCCTTCTCTGCTTTCAATCCCTAAGAGATCCCAACCATTTGTGCTATAAACGGGTGGCATATACCTGGCTAGCTTAGAGCCTCCCAAGTGCCACTGTTCCAGGTGCCTGTATCCAACTGCCTTTTCCAATGGTTCTTAAAAGTAGCATCAGTGCTTGCTACAAATGCAAATTTCTTGGGTCCATCCATGGACTCCTGAGTCAGAAACTCTGCGGCCGGGCCTAGACATTTGTCTACAGACCAGTTGGGCTCTTCAGTTCCTCCACCTGGATGTCCTCAGGCTTCTGACTCTGGATCCCCCTTGTATTTTGTTTACATCATTCTTCTCTGTATCAGTCCTTCAGCTTCATCATCCATCCCGCCAAGTGCTCACACTACTGTGATCCATTATGTACACGGCAGCCAGAATGATATTTTAAAAATATAAATGAGATGATATTCCCTTGCCTTAAAACCGGTTTCTTCAATAGCTCCCACTGCCCTTGAAATGAAATCCAAACCTTGGCCCTAGTCTACACAGCCCTCCTTGCCAACCTCTCTGGTCTCATCTTCTGATATTGCCTCTCCCTTACTGTGCTCCAGCTGCACAGGTCTCCTCTCTAAGTGCTTTCCAGCCTCAGGGCCTTTGCACTTGCTGACCCAGTGCCTGGTCTACCCTCCTGAATCCTTTCAGTTGGCCAGCTTCTGTGTAACCTTCTGGCCTCAGGAAAGACATTGCCCTGCCCCTTGCTCAAGTGCACCTCATACAACCTGTCACCCCATCCTACTTTTCCACCACAGTGTTTACTTCCTGCATAGCATTTAAAACTATTATATTAATTTGTTTATTTATGACCTTACACCACTCCTACCTCCATACATCATAAACACCAAAAGGACAGAAACCTTGTCTGTCTTGTTCTTTAATATATACCTAATACCCAGCTCAATGCTTGATACGTAGCAAGTTCTCAATAAGTATTTCCTGAATTAACAAATAAAATTAGCTTGCTATTTGCCTATACCAGACCTTAGTCTTGCTTGACACTGGGGTGGAGACCACCCCTGCTGGCAGATGTGGGTGCTTAGGCCTGTGGGAGTTGTGGCCTGATGTTCTAGAGCTTTTTCTTTCTTTTTCTCTCTCTTTCTTCCTTTAGAGAGCTCCTGTTCTAGATTTCTCTCTCTCTCTCTCTTCTCTCTCTCCTTCCCTCTCTCCCTCCCTCCCTCCCTCCTTCTCTCCCTCCCTCTCTCTCTCTCTTCAAATTAGTTGGTTTAATTCCAGGTGGTAGAATTTGGGATACAACAAAGACCGGAGAACACACTTTGGCAGGATTCTGGGCTGGGATTACTCTGACCTCACAGCTAAGTTGAAATGATTGAGTGAAAAGAACTAAAAAGATGTGTCACTGCATGATGATGATGATTATTATTACTAGTGGCCCGGTGCATGAAATTCGTGCATGGGGTGGGGGGGTGTGTCCCTCAGCCCAGCCTGCCCCCTCTCCAATCTGGGACCCCTCGAAGGATGTCCTATTGCCGGTTTACAGGGATCGGGCCTAAACCGGCAGTCAGACATCCCTCTCGCAATCTGGGACTGCTGGCTCCTAACCGCTCACCTGCCTGCCTGCCTGATTGCCCTTAACCACTCTGCCTACCGGCCTGCTCGCCCCCAAATGCCCTCCGCCGCTGGCCTGCTCGCCCCTAAAGGCCCCCCCACCAGCCTGATTGCCCCCAACTGCCTCCTGTGCCAGGGTGCTCACCCCCAACTGCCCCCCCCGTTGTCCTGATCACCCCCAACTGACCCCCACTGACGGTCTGCTCGCCCCCAACTGCCCCCCCTGCTGGTCTGCTCACCCCCAACTGCCCCTCCTTGCCGGCCTGATCACCCCCAATGGCCCCCCCCTACCAGCCTGATCACCCACAACTGCCCTCCCCTCTTGGCCTCTAACCACCTCTACCTCGGCCCCACCACCATGGCTTTGTCCAGAAGAATGTCTGGAAGGTCTCCTGGAAGGTCTCCCAATCTAATTAGCATATTACCCTTTTATTAGTATAGATAGAGGCCTGGTGCACGGGTGGGGGCCGGCTGGTTTGCCCTGAAGGGTGTCCTGGATCAGGGTGGGGGTTCCCTTGGGGCGTGGGGCAGCCTTGGCAAGGGGCCTGTGGTGGTTTGCAGGCCGGCCACACCCCCATGGGGTGAGGGTCCCCGCTGGGGGGCGTGGCCAGCCTGGGTGAGGGGCTGAGGGCTGTTTTCAAGCTGGCCACACTCCCTTCAGGGTGGGGGGTCCCACTGGGGTGCCTGGCCAGCCTGGGTTAGGGGTTGATGGCTGTTTGCAGGCTGGCCAAGCCCCCCAGCGTGGACCCTCACCCCATGGGGGTGTGGCCAGCCTGGGTAAGGGGCTGAGGGCTGTTTTCAGGCTGGCCACGCCCCCTGGCGACCCAGTCCCCCAGCCCCTCCTTGACTGGAGGCCAGGGCAAGTGGGAAGCTTGGCTTCCTCATTGCCAGGGGCAACCCAAGCCTTCTGCTTGCTCCAACTCCATGGCGGCCGCCATATTTGTTGGGTTCATTTGCATACTCACTTCTGATTGGCTGGTGGGCGTAGCAGAGGGATGGTCAATTTGCATGTTTCTCTTTTATTAGTGTAGATTATTATTTACAAAAGTTAATTCTTAAATATACCATAGGCTCCAAGACAACACTTCATTCTAGCTCTCGATGGCAACAGATGGTATGACAGGGAATCCATAAGTTAAAACAGGAATGGAATTAAGGATCACCATTGCCCCAGGCACAAGGAACAGCTCACTATTTGCCAGATTTGTTCATTCCACCTGTGACCCGGAGGCCCTTGCCCACAGCTTTCGCTTTTAGTTCCTTGAGTTTCTTCTGCTCCTCTTTTTGCTTTTGCTTGAATGCCTTACCCTCCTCATCCATCTCCTTGGCCTGCTTCTTCAGCTGGTTTAGGGGCTTCTTCTTGCCACCTTTGAGGCAAGACATGGCGCCTGCCGCTGCTTCCCCAGACTCTGCCACCGGAAGCTCTAGAGCTCCTGTTTCTTAACACTCCCGGAAGCCTCTCCATCCTATCCTTTCCAATCAGTAATTTCCCACCACACCCCTCGGGTATGTGTAGTATCCTATGACCTGTATATCACATATCCAGCATACATAGTATATTATTAAGTGTATAACAAAATGTCACTGAACTTATAAACCTTTGAAAGACTTCATATAAAAAAGTTCTTGATGCATGTTGAATAAAGAGTTAGACACAAAAGAGCACATACTATATGATTCTGTTCATTTGAAATTCAAAACTGGGCCACGTTAATCTGCAATATATGAGTCATGTGAGCAGCTATTCTTGTTAGACATTCTGACTAGGGGGCAACACGAGGGAGGTACTGGAAATGTTCTGTATCTTGATTTTGAGAGTGATTATATATTAAGTTTACTTTAAGTGTGTGGTTAAGATTTGAGCCCTTTTTAGAAGATATTACCCCAATTAAAAAATCTAAATAAGTAAATAAAAATATCTTTAAACAAAAGAGAGAGATTCAGAAAGATTGTGTTGAAGCACAAATCTGCCCCGTTGGGGTCTGTAAGGTGTGAATGGGTACCCAGTCTCTTTGTCTGTACCCCTTCCCCTTGCCTGGCAAAGCAAGCACCTGAATGTTACAGTTATCAGAGCTGGCCGAGCAGAGGCTGCCTCCCCAGTCCCGTGATGTGGCCCAATTTCCACCTGATTCTGGGTGACCTTGAGGACATGGGGGTGTTGCTGGGAAAGGGGAGGAGGAAAGGGTAGTGACAAGGTGGTGGAGCAAGCATCCAGCTGCAATCTTCAGGTCTCTGCTCCTGCTATTCTATCCTGGGGAGAAGAGGCCAAGCCAAGCAGGTCAGTGATGCTGGTTTGAGGCCCTGGTGGGAGGCTCAGTGGATTCTAAGAAGCCAGGTAGTTCCATGGCGGGGGGGCGGGAGGTATTCTTCTTGGCTCTGCTGCTGACTTCTAGCTCAGTGCTTCTCTCTTTCAGAGCCAATCAGTTTTCAAAGAGGAACAGGGTGGGAGATTAAGATACAGCTTTCCTAAGTCCCAGACTGTCCAGAACAATGTTGTTCTAAGACAGAACTCTGCTTTAGGATGATCTGGGAGTGTCTAATGTAAACGCAGATTTCTGGGTCTCGCTGGAGATGTGGGAAGGGGTGACTCAAGAATCTCTGTCTATAACTATGATTCCAACATTGCTCGCCAATTTAAACACTTATCTAGAAGGTGGGAAGGTCCTTTGCTTGTTTTTGCTGTCCAGTTCTAGGGCAGGACACCTGCCAAGGCTGGAGCTTGCATTATTTGTGTCATCTAAATGATGCTGCAGACGGCCCCTTTCATGTTTACCTCCAAATCTGAGTTTAAATAAGTTAGAATCGTATATCACAAAATAACCGCCCCCCGCCCCCCACCCCCCATTTAAGCCCTTTGTTTTAAACAGGCCCAAGGTCATCGAAGGTCAGGACTGGAATCCAGGACTGGAGTCTGTTAAGGCCTCTAATTTCCAGAGGCCCTTTCCAGGGACTTGTGGGCAGAGGGAGTGGAGGGAGCCCGCTCAGAAAGGCCGCTGTGTGACAGCCCGCAGGGTGGATGGCGAGGCTGGTGAGCACGACGGAGCTGGAGGACCGCCTTCAGTGCCCCATCTGCCTCGAGGTCTTCAAGGAGCCCCTAATGCTGCAGTGCGGCCACTCCTACTGCAAAGGCTGCTTGCTGTCCCTGCTCTGCCACCTGGACTCCGAGCTGCGTTGCCCTGTGTGCCGGCAGGAGGTGGACGGCAGCAGCTCCCCGCCTAACCTCTCCCTGGCGCGGGTGATCGAAGCCCTGGGACTCCCGCGGGACCCGGAGCCCAAGATCTGCGCGCACCACCGGAACCCGCTCAGCCTCTTCTGCGAGAAGGACCAGGAGCTCATCTGCGGCCTCTGCGGCCTGCTGGGCTCCCACCAGCACCACCGCGTCACGCCGGTCTCCACCGTCTACAGTCGCATGAAGGTGGGCCCCGAGGCTGCTGGGGGGCGGCAGCCAGGTCACCCAGGGGGCCCACAGAACCCAGCCTCTGCGCCCTCTGGCGCCATCGCGGGCGCGGAAGGGTCCTGGGACAGCGAGTCCTCCCCAGCCCTGTCCTGGAGCAGGACTCCGCTGCATTCATTCGCCCCCCACGCGCTGAGCAGGTGCTGGGGATTAACGTGGTTCTAAAGGAGAGCGCCCTGCGTCACGTGCTAGCCCTGTCTCTGCTTTATTTTTCTTTGTAGCTCTGGTTGGTTTCTAGAACGCTCCTGGGACTGCGCTCTCAGGCACATGAGGACAGGGACTTTGTTTTGTTCCCTAGGGTATTTTTGTGCCTGGAGCTGTGCCTGGCTTAGTAAACGTTCAAAATGTATTTGTGGAATCAACGGATTCCTGCCCTCCTGACCTTTGCCTCAGGTCTAGCAGATCATTATTTAACATCATAACAACAACAACAACAACAATAGTGATCCCTTCTTAGGTTAATATGTTGACCCAAGGTTTGTGAAGGGTTGTTATATTTTGCAAATGAGGAAACAGGCTCAGACAAGGTCACACAGCTTGGCTGGCAGAGCTAGGACTCAAACCAAGGCCAGTTTTCTTTGCACTGCCAACAGATCCAGGAAGGGCAGGAAGGGCACTTGGAAGTGACTTATTATAGGGTTCGTGGCCTGGTATTTGAGGGGAAGTGGGCATAAAAGTGAGGAATGACCAAAAAAAAAAAAAAAAAAAAAGTGAGGTGGTCAGGAAAAGAAAGAGCATGGAGATCTGCAGGCAGGGCGGCTAAGTGCTCTGGGCAGCATTTCTTTGCTCCTTCAACCCTGGGAGACAGGTAGGAAACATGCACAGGGCCAGCCAGGTCATCCACCAGCCCCGCCTCCTCACAGGCATTTACTGGGCATCTGATCTGTGCGAGGCGAAGTGCCAGTGCCCACCATACAGCACGCCGCCCTGGGGGAGTTCGCAGACTGGATGTCTGGTGTGTCGGGTGCTGCTGTCAAAGTTAAATTGTCTCCAGGTGAGACTTCCTGGAACATGGCTCCTGCATGGTCTCAGGTGGGCAGGGAAGGCTTCCTGGAGGAAGTAGACTACTGAACCAAGACTTGAATCCCAAGGAGGGCTAGATAAGAAAAGAAGGGGAGGAAAAGCATTCCAAGTGTAATGACAGCACATGCAAAAGCCCAGGGGATAAACAGCAAGGCACATTTGAGGATTTATAAGTCATTGCATTAAGCCCATGGGAGCCAGATGGGGTAGCTGAGGTATGCAGGGGCCAGGTCATGGGAAGACCTGTGTGACATGTGTTGAGATTTGTAGTTTATTCAGAGAACCATGGTGGTGTGGTTTGGGCACTGGAAGTCTTTAAGCAGAGTTGTGATGGAGTCCTATCCCGTTGCCAAAGGGGTAAATTGGAGAGTGAGGCTGGGGATAAGAGACTGGTAGTCAGAGACTGCAGAGTGATAAGGGAAGACACTGATGATGCTCCAAGGAGCAGCAGGGTTTAAGGTTTGCGGGGGGAGAGAACCCCGAGGAAGGGGACAGAAAGAATCAAGAGGAAGCAGGGACACTGGCTGCATATGGCTTCCTGGAAATCAGAGGAACAGAGCATTTTAACCAGAACAAGATCACTTGTGTGAAATGTCTGCTGAGGATTCGAACCAGTGTCAGCTTTAACAGTGAGAATTGGTTACCTTGGCAAGAGTAGTTTTGGGGAAGTGTGGAAGGAGGACATGCAATTGTAATACAATGAAATTGAACCCATGTTTTATTAGCAGATGGCTGCCCAAGAGAGAAGGAAACACTTGGGAGCTTGCTCATCATTTCTGGCAAAGAGTCAGGGCCCAGCGTGGGTCCTGGTTTTGGATGTGGTGTTGTTGTTGTTGTTTTTTTTGTAATCCCAAGATTCTTCTGTGTGATGTGACTCAGTTATGTTTCTTTATCAGATCCCTGTCATGCTTTCCTGTTTTTTCCTATTGATTGAGATCTTGAGATACTTTATTTATTTTCACAATTGTGCTTCCCTTCACTGTGGCCCAGTTGCTGAGAAAGAACTAGTCCCATCTCTTTCTGCCTCATGAGGGTTACCACTGGAATGCCCTTTCTTGGGTTGCTGTGAAGTTTTATGCCTCCTTATTCAGAGCAAGGGCTCTGTATCCATTTATTCTTTACCCAGCTCCCTTTCTGAAAGGCTCTTGAGGGCGACTTCTCCTTGGGAACTCTCTAAGCGAGAGTCAGTACATGCCATGGGCATAAGCCCACAGGGCCTTAGTCAAGTAGTGCAGCCTAGATGGTGGTCTAGGTGGTTCTGCTTGGACGCCTAAGGATAGATCAGATTTGGGGCCAGAGCATACCCGGAGAAGTGAGTTTATTTCACCCTTGGGAGCCCCCAAATCTAGGCTCAGATCAAACCTGCCAGAGATGGATTCAGATCTTTATAAGGTGTTAGGGACTCACCAGGTATAACCTGGGCCACCACATGCACTACTAGCCTCCCTAGGGGACAGCCCTTTTGTAATGACTCTTGATCAAAGGCTCACTGATTCTGGACCTCCTGGTGACTGGAGAGTTTACCTGGTGGGTATCCTACAGGTAGCATTCCATGCAGGAATTATTGGCTTCAGACCAGCAATCACCTCTCCTGAATGTGGTGTGGTGACTTCCAGGTGGCTGTAACACGTTTAGCATCTCTCTCCATGTCTTGGAGAGGGATGGCTTAGAGTTCCTCTGCTGTCTGGGCAGTTCCTACCATCAGTATGGAACATTCTTGAATAATCTTAACTATTTTGAGGTCAAGGGCACCTGGGGTAGCTCTGGTGCCTAAATGGTTCCACTGGGAGTGCTAGTGGCCATTGGGATGCTCCCTAGAAGTGTGAGGCCCAGGGCTGGCCCCAAGGAGCTAAGAGCCTAAAGGGGTCAGCCACTCACGGGGGCCATGGCACATTGCCTCTAGGAGGAGCTTGCAACCCTCATCTCTGACCTGAAGCAGGAGCAGAAGAAGGTGGATGAGCATATCGGCAAGCTGGTGAACAATAGGACCCGGATTGTTGTGAGTGCCCTTTCCCTCTGCCTCTACGCTGGGACCAGTCACCTTCCCTTTCCTACAGAGCCCAGTTCTCATTTGTCCTTTATAGGAATCCATGCCTTCCATATAAAGCCAGCATTCAAAGCATTCCAGGGCAGGGTGTGGAAGGTGCAAATCTCAGGGGAATTCAACCCAGTTGTCAGTACTGTCTCTAAGTTGGCTTGTGTTCCTAGAGTCCTTGGGACTGAGATAAGCCAGAAGCTAAGTCCCAGAGGTAAACAGCCCGAAGTGTGGGCATGACTCCCCAGCCCCTGCCTCTCGTGTCTGCTTGACCTTGACAGTCTGTGTGGTACCTTCTCAGTACCTTGCAGCACAGGCATGGGAAGACCTGAAGCTCCCCTTGGCTGGCTGATTTTCCTTAGTGAGAGGCACACTGGGTCTGGGAGGTGCAGAGCCCAGGCCCTGCAGGTGATTGTGAAATAGCAGCAGTATCCCCAGAATATCCCTCACTTTTGAGAAGGAGGCAGCATCACCCCGATCAACGGAGCTAAACTTGGGGTCACATGGGAAGCCTGGGTAACTCACTCCAAAACCTGCTCTCCTGGGGCTTTTCAGACTTTTTCTTCAGTTGTAAAACCCTGTGATAAAGCAAAATGTTACTTGCACACATAATAGTTAAGACGGCGAAAGCAGAGCCACTGCTTTGAAATGGGAACTGGGGACCCTGCCTCTGCCCTGCCACTGTTGCCCACTCCCATAGTCCCCATGGGGCCTCCAGGCACAGTGTGAACGGGTGGGCAGGATTCAGCCCTGGGACTTGGGTACCAGCCATGACAGGCCCTCCCTGTTCTAGAATGAATCCGATGTCTTCAGCTGGGTGATTCGCCGTGAATTCCAGGAGTTGCACCACCTAGTGGACGAGGAGAAGGCCCGCTGCCTGGAAGGGGTGGAAGGTCACACCCGTGGCCTCGTAGCCTCCCTGGACATGCAGCTGGAGCAGGCCCACAGTACACGGGAGCGGCTAGTCCAAGCCAAGTGTGTGCTGGAGCAGTTTGGTAATGAGAATCACCATGACTTCATCCGGGTGAGTGGCTAAGGCCCTCAGGGCCTCAAGAACCTCCCCCTCCCAAGTGAGGGCTTTTGCATAGCCGCTGCCATGCCCTAACCTACCTCTCTCTTGTCTTCCAGAAGTACCACTCCATGGCCTCCAGGTAATAACTTGGGAGGGTGCTCTCAGCATGGGTCTGGTGGCTGCAGGCACAGGCATCTCTTCTCTATTAGTTCCTCCCCTCAGTTTCACCAGTGCCTCAGGAGCAGCTGGCCACATCTGGCTCTGTACTGGGGCCAGGCGAAAACAGAGATGAAGTCAGGTCCCTGCTTTCAGGGGTTTTGCAGACTGGTGGGAGGCGGCCAGTGAACTGTGGTTATCTCATGGTGGGTACCTAGAACAATAGAAGCTACAGAAATACACAGAGGAGGAGGTGACTGTGGAGGGAAATTGGCAAAGACAGTGTATGGGTGGGGTAGCTGAGAAGGGAGAGGATAGGAGTTTGCCAGGCAAGCCAAGTAGCTTGAAAGGGCAAAGTAGTATGTGGACTTGGGAGTATTGCGAGAAGTTCAGTATTGCTCGGCTGTGAATTATACACAGATTGACATGGGAAATAAGGTGGAGAATGGTCAGAATGAGGGGCCTTGACATCTGCACTTTGGCTTGTGTAAAGGGATTGGATCCATGTTCTAGTCCCAACAAGTGAACAGTCCATGCAGTTCCTGAGCCTTTCTCATACCCCATTTATGAGTCTCCTTGTTTTCTCAAATTTTCTTTTTTCCCCCAAAATTTATTGATTGATTGATTTTTAGAGAGACAGAGGAAGTGGGGTGGAAGAGAGGAACATTGATTTGTTGTTCTACTTATTTATGCATTCATTGGTTGATTCTTGGTGTGCCCTGACCAGGGATTGAACCTGTAACCTTGGCATATTGGGACGATGGTCAAACAACTGAGCTTCCTGGCCAGAGCCTCAGATTTTCTTTAGTTTCCAGGACAATTTGATTGGGAGCACTGGTTTAAATGAATGGACAGAGAATCTGATTGGCTCTGTATCAGGGTCATCCATTACAGAGAAGTGGCCCTGAAATGTTAGGATGCACCAGAATCACCCAGAGGGCTCATGAACACACCATCACTAGGTCCCAGTAGTCAGTTTCTGATTCAGCAGGTCCGGGGGGTGCTGCCCAAGGAAATTTGCATTTCTAACAAGCTTCCAGGTAATGCTACTGGTCTAGGACCTGCACTTTGAGGACCACTGATGTAGAGTATTTCCCCTTCCAGGAAGGAGGCGGGTCCTCAGAGAAGGAGGTAGAGGGGAGGAAATGATGGAACTGAGTGCACAGCCTGCTGAGCTGTAAAGGGACTTGCCTATGGGTAGGGTGCATGGTACGCAGCTCTGCCAACACTGCACCCTGTTGCCTCCAGAGCAGAGCTCCAGCCGGCCCGACCTTTGGAAAGCACGTTCAACCCCATCTCCTTCAAACCAGGCCTCCACCAGGCTGACATCAAGCTGACTGTGTGGAAAAGGCTCTTCCGCAAGGTTCTGCCAGGTGCGGCCCCATCCCATCCTCATTTCTGAGGACTGCTGGTATAAAGTACAGAGCGCTGGGAGGTCTGCATGGGCTAGTGGGGAGAGCATGGGAAAGGGGATCCACCAAACAGTTTGGGTCAAACTCAGCTCCAGCTCCTACTAACTGGGCAAGTTGTATAATTTCTGAGTCTCTGTTTCCTCACCTGTAAAGGGCTATTAACCCCCACCTTGCTAGGCTGCATATTTATAAATGTGTGTGTGTGTGTGTGTGTGTGTGTGTGTGTGTGTGTGTAGTTTAGTGCTTAATAAATGTAGCTGTTACTTTGTCAAAAAATACTCAGACATTTCATTAACGTCTTCATTACTGGCACATAAAGGTGATCAATCAATAGACTGATTTCATCCAACAAAGACATACAGGGTTTATATAATAGAAAAGGGGGGCAGGGGAGAGAGAAACATTCTGAACTCTGAATGTTGTTTGCACATTTTTGGTGTACACTGATTAGCTGGCAGCTAGCAAAGAGGTCAGTTGGGAGTTTGTCCTTGAATAGGCTGCTTAGGATATCAAAGAAACCAAGTGCAGTTGTTATGGATTCTCCAGAAAACCTGGAGAGTTTAGCTGTGGACCATACATGACAGGCTATCTTCCAGGTCCTTCCATCAGCTCCTCCACCTTCAGCAGGCCTGTACCATATCCATTACAAGAAGGCCTCGGTTCATAGCTGTTTATTTTTTCTACCCTTCAGGCATCATTCATTCATTCAGCCAACAACCTACTCTGTGCCTGGTCCCTTCTAGGCCCCGAGGATAGAGATGAGGCCAGTGCAGTTCCTCTCCTGAGGAGCTCAGGGCCTCCAATCAACCTTCCTTGGAGCAGGGTCTGCTGCCTTTTGAAAACTGCCTTCTCTGATCTTTCCTAGCCCCGGAGTCTCTCAAGCTGGATCCCACCACAGCCCACCCACTCCTGGAACTCTCCAAGGGCAACACAGTGGTGCAGTGTGGGCTCCTGGCCCAGCGGTGCGCCAGCCAGCCTGAGCGCTTTGACTATAGCACTTGTGTCCTGGCCAGCCGGGGCTTCTCCTGTGGCCGCCACTACTGGGAGGTGGTGGTGGGCATCAAGAGCGACTGGCGCCTGGGCGTCATCAAGGGCACAGCCAGTCGCAAGGGCAAGCTGAGCAAGTCCCCAGAGCATGGCCTGTGGCTCATTGGCTTGAAGGAGGGCCGGGTGTATGAGGCTTTTGGCTGCCCGAGGGTGCCCCTGCCCGTGGCCGGACACCCCCACCGCATTGGCGTCTATTTGCATTATGAGCAGGGAGAGCTCACCTTCTTCGACGCTGACCGCCCAGATGACCTGCGACCACTCTACACATTCCAGGCTGACTTCCAGGGCAAGCTCTATCCCATCCTGGACACATGCTGGCATGAAAGGGGCAGCAACTCACTGCCCATGGTGCTGCCCCCACCCAGCGGGCCCAGTCATCTCAGTTCTCCACAGCCCACCAAGCTGTAGGGGTGCTCATGGGGCTGCCTGCTCATGGGCCCTTCCCATCTGGGCATGGGGACTCCAGGGATTCTGTGGGGTCCAGCAAACAGAGGTTCCATCTTTACTGTTGGGATGGTCTTCATGCCTCTGTGACCCTGGAAACATTTAGTGATATGGAGAAAAGGACCACAGTTCCCATCAGCTAACAGCGTGTTTATTTACCTATTGTTAGATTATTAACCTGCTTCTTAACCAGCGGAACTGGGCCTTGGGCTTCCCTTGGTCCCTCCTACCATGCTTGTCGCTTACTCCTCCAACTGAGGGTGGAAACATTCCCATCTATAATTTTTCATTATCATTGTGAACTTAAAATAACTTCAAAGACAATAAATTTGACATTATTTCTCTTTATTTAAAAAATTATTTTTAATTTAATTAATTATTTATCTTTAATGTTGACAAAATTGCAGGTGTTCCCCTTTTCCCTGCCCTTTGCTCACCTCCACTCACCTCCACCTTCCTATCCCTATTTCTCTTTAAATGATATGCAAATATTAATTACTGTACAGAATTGCTTTATTCTTGGGTCTCCAACCTCTAGTGGGACCAGAGCTTGATTCCACCCACTGCCCATTGTTCTGTGGTTACAGTCACATCAACCATTCCATCACTGCTCTGTCCTTACAGACTCTTGACTTCCCTCTCTGTGAGATGAGATGGAAATGACACTACTTTAAAGCAGAAGCAAGTTGGAACCAGACAGGGATTCTGCCCATCCCTAAAAGCTGCCTTGCACATGGAGGGGGGCCAGAGCCCATGAATGTTCATGGTGAGCCTGATCCTGGCCATAATTGATGGTGTCTAGCTGAATTCTCTCCCAAGAATCTGAACACTGGGAGAGAGAACATGGTTGAGGACCCAGTCACCTGAGACCTGGTGCTTTAGACTCTAAAAGTTTAGGCCGAAACCGGTTTGGCTCAGTGGATAGAGCGTCGGCCTGCGGACTCAAGGGTCCCAGGTTCGATTCCGGTCAAGGGCACGTACCTTGGTTTCGGGCACATCCCCAGTAGGGGTTGTGCAAGAGGCAGCTGATCGATGTTTCTCTCTCATCGATGTTTCTAACTCTCTATCCCTCTCTGTATAAAAGTTTAGAGAGCTCCCCAGACTTGAGGTCTGTGAAGCCACCTGAGAGCCTTCATGGGGAAGAGCTCCATTATGGTGCTGTGGCAAGTATCGACATAGGCCACACAGGCAAAGGCTTTACTGACAGCCTGAGTGATCCTCCAGGAACAGGAGAGGCTGGGAGGCTTGTGAGGTGCTACCTCAAGGCCATGCCCACCCTCCTCCTTATCCCACAGGAAACTATCAGGAGATATCACCTCCTAGGCTCTGATGAAGAATGAGGCTTTTTGCTCCATCTCCCTCCAAGTAGAGTTGCAGACTACAAAACAGCTTAGCTGATTGTAGAACTGGCTCCTCAGCAACAGCATATCCCACAACTGGGGTTGCAGTCATCAACCCTTTGATTTCCATGGCATCCTTTTTTGTGTGTACAACAAGGACCACTGGAGTTGGCACTTTGGGCTAATTTTCCTTCTGCTTTCGATGTAAGTAATAATCTGTCTGAATCAAATGGTGCTTGTATTTTACTGGCTGAATCTGCCAGGCGTTGGCCCTGGTTGCTGTGTGCTTGAAACCTTTCAGACCTTGTTTTTGGTTATGTAGCAATCCCTTCAGTCCTAGGACTGGGCTGAAGAATGTCACCCCTCCAAAGCCACTCTCCACTCTTCTTCATCCTGCTCTGTGTCCTGGGAGGCTGGCCCTCAGGGAACACAAAACTCTTTGGCTTCTGCTGGGCTCAGCTGATGGGAGGGACTGGCAGGAGATCCAAGGGCAGGAGAGGGGGGTTTGAGGTATTTATTTTCCTGGTTTCCTGCCTGCTGGGCTATGGGTTGGCAGCTTCCCTCTACTTAAGACTCCTGGCAGGTGGCTCCCTCCTTCTATTACTCTTTCCTTGTTCCTCAGGCCTGGTGGTGAATAGTGCTGCTGCTAGCCCTGAGTACTGCACCATCCCCTGTAAGTTCTCTTAACTCTAACCAGTCCCTTCTTTAAAATGTCCTCAACTACTCTTTTGTGTGCACCTTCCTGCCTCCAGCTAGACACCGACAGACACAATGGCATGCTTCTTCTACCTATTTAATAAATTCTGTTTGGCCAGCCAGAGTTAATGTTTGCAATCAAAAGGTCTTCTTTTTAATTAAAATTTTTTAAAAATCAAGGTCATTCTCTTATATAACCACAATGCAAATGTGTCAAAATCAGGAAATTAACATTGATAAAACACTGTTATCCAACCTACAGATGTTATTCAGATTTCACCCATTGTCCTACTTGTCCTCTGTTGTAAGACTATTTCAGGTCCAGGATCCAATCCAAGATCACTAGTTATATTTCAGTTGTCATGTCTCTTTAGCTTTCCTTCATCTGGGTCAGTCCTAGTCTTTCTTTGTCCTCTCAACTTTGCCATTTTGAAGAGATGGGACCAATTATTTTTGTAGAATGTCCCTCGATTTGGGTGTGTTTAATACTTCATTTGATTCTGGTTATGCATAGATGGCAGGAATACTCTGGAAGTGATGCTACCAACTGGCCTGAGATTGTGACTTGCTCCCACATTGGCAATGTTACTTTTTTTTCCTAAAATATATTCTTATTGATTTCAGAGAGGAAGGGAGAGGGAGATAGAAACATCAATGATGAGAGAATCATTGATCGGCTGCCTCCTGCACGCCCCCCTTTGGGGATCCTGACCCACAACCCAGGCATGTACCCTTGACTGGAATTGAACCCGGGACCAGTCTGCAGGCCAGTGCTCTATCCACTGAGCCAAACTGGCTAGGGCTGGCAATGTTAATTTTGATCACCAAGTCCTGAACATGTCCTCCAACTTTCTCTACTGTACAGTTACTTCCCGCCCTTTGTTTTAAATAAAGTAATCTGTGGAGAAATTACTTGAAGTTATGTGAATATCCTGTTTCTTATAGTAATTAATGGCTCTTGCTTGAATCAAATTACTGTTATAATTGCCATATAGTGATTTTAAAACAATCATTCCTTCTGCATTTATTACTTAACATTTTATTGTAAGACCCTTCCCTTCTACTTTTATTTCTGTCAATATGAATCCATGGATTCTGATTTTATTAATGGATTATAATCCATTACTATCATAATTTATTTTTATGCTCAGATTGTACCAGATTTGGTCAGTGGAAGCTCCTTCAAGCTGGCTTCTGTGCCTGCCATTCTTTGGGCACATTCTTCTGGCACAAGATGGTCCAGGTTACTCTCCCAGCCCCAGCCCTGGACTCAGCCATGTTGCTAAGGACCCCTGATTATTTTTAGTGGGGAGTGATCTTAGAACCCAAGATCTGGAAGCTAGGTGTGCTCATTGCCACTGAAGCATTATTGCAAATATCCTTCCTGTGGACAGACTGGAGAAAATATTGCCATTTCATATAATTCTTGCCTTTCACCATTTTATATTTGTAGCGTCTTTCTCTCACCGCAAGAAGCCTGGCTCCCAAAAAAATCAAGATATTTACTTCTTTGCTCAATTCTACAATACACATACACTTGTTTCAGAATTACTATCATTTTACTTTTTACCCATGCCCAGAGGTCTCCCCACTTTGCTTTCTCCTGCCTCCCTAATCTATCATCAATGGATTTCATGTAAACCACTTATAGTTCCTCTTATGATTATTATAAAATAAATTGCACAACTGCCATTCTCTGGAGCATATTCTCAAACCATTGAGATTGCTTCCTGGCAATTGTCATCAGTTTGGCTCAAATAAACTCACGAAAATTCTCTACAGGCTTGAATGTTTTTTACGTGGGCAGTATATAATGTTAATATATAAAAGGCACTAAGAGAAAGATGGCATAAGTGTGAGCTGAAAAAACAAGTGAGCTGACTTCCAGGGCAACACATTAACATCTATAATAATCTATAATAATAAAAGTATAATATGCTAATTAGACCTGACGACCTTCCTCACAAAGCTGGGGCCGGTGGGCCACGGCAGAGGTGGCCTCCGGGGCAGGGCCCGAGCCCCTTGTACGAATTCCGGACATCGGGCCTCTAGTGTTATGATAACAGAAGTACAAATGACCAATAAGTATGAAGACATTCAACCTTAGTAACAGCAGTAAAATCCCACTGTTTGCTAATAGAGCGGCAAAAATGGAAAGAAAAAAAGTGAAAACCTAAGAAGTGGAGAAAGGCGCTCCCACGGCCCGCCTCCCTACTCTAACCTAACGGACATCCGCCTTGGGAGACTCAGACGGCACTGGGGCTTCCGGTGCCGCACCTCTGCGCCCTTTAACCCCGGAAGTCTGGGCGGCCGCGACGTTGCGACAGAACCGTAAAGGCACGCGTGAGTGGAGCATGGCGCTGTACGCGGCGGCGGCGGCTGTGCTGGCTGGTGTCGAGAGCCGCCAGGGCTCCATCAAAGGACTGGTGTACGCTAGCAGTTTCCAGGTAGCGGGGTTCGGGGTTCGGGGTTCGGCTGGGCGGGAGGCTAGCCTGGGCCGGGCCCCGCCTCAGCTTGTGTCTCCTTGGCCGCGCGCAGAACGTGAAGCAGCTGTACGCGCTGGTGTGCGAGACGCAGCGCTACTCAGCGGTGCTGGACTCGGTGATCTCCAGCGCCGGCCTCCTCCGCGCCGAGAAGAAGCTCCGGCCGCACCTGGCCAAGGTGACGGGCGAGGGGTGGGGCGGGGGCGGGCAGAGAGTCCCTCCTAACCTGGTCCTAGCTCCCTACGGTCCGCCGGGTGAAGGTAGCTCCTCTGAAATGAGGACGCGCAGCCCGCCTCTGAGTTATGAATTGAGGTGAGATGAAAATGCTTTAACTGCAAGGCTTGTGTGAAAGATTAAATAAGAACAAAAGTACAAAGGAGCAATGGCAGGGGCGATTTAGGTAAAGCAAAAGGGTGACGTTGACGAGGAGGAGGGTTGAGATCTTGAGCTCTGCTGGTGAGCGGAGGGGTTCAGGACTGGGGAAGCAAGACTCCAGGTTCAAATCCTGTATCTGCCATTGATTGAGTGTGATCTGCACAATGTTCCTCACTTTCCCCTGTTACTGTCTCGACAGGTGGTCTGTTTAGCCTTTCCAGTTCCAACACTGTGGAGTTGGGAGGCATTAATGCTTAGGGTTTTTTTTTTTTTTTTTTGTTTTTACCTCTTGATCTCTCCATCTCCAGGTGCTGGTGTATGAGTTGTTGCTGGGGAGAGGCTTCAGAGGGGGTGGGGGCAGATGGAAGCCTCTACTGAACCGTCACCAGGCAAGGCTGAAGGCTGAGTTGGCCCGGCTGAAGGTTCATCGAGGCGTGAGCCGGAATGAGGACTTGTTGGAAGTGGGATGTGGGCCTGGCGCAGGTGAGCTGAGTTGGGGGGTGGGGGATAGCCATCGGGCCCTCAAATGGCATGTTCCTGCCCACTGATGGCTGGTTGCTTCCTAGCCTCCCAGGTGCCTCGATTTGTGCGGGTGAACACTCTCAAGACCTGCTCTGATGATGCAATCGATTATTTCAAGAGACAGGGTTTCTCCTACCAGGGTCGGGCTTCCAGGTGAGCATAGAACCCTAGCTGCCCTGAACTCGGGAGGTGCGGGGGTGGGGGTGGGGTGGAGGGATGGGGGGGCGGGGCGCGCTGGGGAAATGGATGGGGAGAGGTGGGGTGGTTGTGACTGCACTCTGGTTTTTTCATATTTTTACAGCAGTTTCTCCATCCCCTTCCAAGGCCTGTTTTCCTCCATTCCTTAAACATTGATTGTTCTGAGAGTCCCATTGACATTCTTCTAATGTATCTATCCTTCAATTTCTTCTCTAGCTCTAATTCCTAATTCTCACCTGATGATTCTGACTCCCAGTCTAGACTTCTCTCTTGTATTCATTCCCTCAGGTTCATATCAATGCTTTACAGATACCACAGTCACAGCATATGTCAAACTGAATTCATCCATCCTCTGAACTTTGCACCTTTGTTGTTGTTCAGTAACACTCAAAATTTAAAAGTAATTTTTCCAAAAAATATGCTTAAACAAGTTGTTGGATTATTTTGCAGTATTTCTTTTTTAAATTGAGGTATAATTGACCTATATAACATTATGTTAGTTTCAGGGGTACAGTGAAATGTATATATTTGATATTTGTATATATTGCAAAATGATCACCACAGCAAGTCTAGTTAACATCTGCAAAAATTTTTTTCTTGTGATGCAAACTTTTAAGATTTATTCTCTTAACTTTCGAATATGCAGTACGGTATTAACTACAGTCAGCACGCTGCACATTACATTCTCATGATTTATTTAATAATTGGAAATTTGTACCTTTTGACTCCCTTTACCCATTTTGTCCCCCACCTCCCAGATATGTTCTTTGTATCTATGAGCTCTAGGTTTTTTTGTTTTGTTTTAGGATTCCACATATAAATGAGATCATAACGGTATTTGTCTTTCTCTGTCTGACTTTGCCGTTAAGGTCTATATATCTTGTAGAAAATGGCAAGATTTCAACTTACACTAAATAAAAAAAAAAGAAAGAAAATGGCAAGGTATTTCTTATGACTGAATAATATTTCACTGTGTGTCACATTTTCTTTAATTCATCTATTGATGGGCACTTAGGTTGCTTCTATGTCTTGGCCATTGTAAATAATGCTGCAGTGAACATGGGGGTGCATATATCTTTCAAATTAGTGCTTTCCTTGAGGTAAATACTCAAAAGTGAAATTGCTGGATCATATGGTAGTTTTGTTTTTAAAATTTTGAGGAACCTCTATATTGTTTCCCATTTGGAATTTACATTCCCACCAGCAGTGCACAAGAGTTCTTTTTTCTCCACATCCTTGCCAATCCTTATTTCTTGTGTTTTTTATAACACCCATTCTAGCAGATATGAGGTGGTATCTGATTTGGGTTTCCCTGATGATTAATGATGTTGAGCCTTTTTTCATGTACCTGTTGGCCATCTGTATATGTTCTTTGGGAAAATGTCTATTATCCTGTGCCCATTTTTTAATTGGATTGTTTGTTATTGTTGTTTGCTATTGAATTCTTTATATATTTTGGATATTGACCCCTTATCAGATAGATGATTTGCATATACTATTTTCTATCATTTAGTAAGTTGCACCTTCATTTTGTTGATGGTTTCCTTTGTTGTACAGAAGCTTTTTAGTTTGATGTGGTCCTTCTTGTTTATTTTTGTTTTTGGTGTCAAATCCAAAATATCATTACCAAGACCCATGTCAAGGAGCTTACTGTCTATGTTTTATGGTTTCTGGTCTTACATTCAAGTCTTTTTTTTTTTTAATATATTTTATTAATTTTTTTATAGAGAGGAAGAGAGAGGGATAGTTAGAAACATTGATGAGAGAGAAGCATCGATCAGCTGCCTCTTGCACACCCCCCACTGGGGATGTGCCTGCAACCAGGGTACATGCCCTTGACCGGAATCGAACCTGGGACCCTTGAGTCCGAAGGCCGACGCTCTATCCACTGAGCCAAACTGGTTTCAGCACATTCAAGTCTTTAATCCATTTTGAGTTGATTTTTGTATATGGTATAAGGGAATGGTCCAGTTTCATTCATTCTTTTGCATGTGATTGTCCAGTTTTCCCAACATCATTTATTGAAAAGACTGTCCCTTTCCCCTTTGTATATTCTTGGTTCCTTTGTCATAAATTGACCACATGTGTGGGTTTATATCTGGGCCCTCTGTACTGTTTCATTGATCCATGTGTCTGTTTTGTTATAGTCTTGTAATAATCATGTGAAATCAGGGAGCATGCTGCCTCCAGCTTTGTTTTTTCTGAAGATTGCTTTGGCTATTTGGGTCTTTTGTGGTTCCATACAAACTTTAGGATTATTTGTTTTATTTCTGTGAAAAGTGCCACTGGAATTTTGATGGGGATTGCATCGAATGTGTAGATTGCTGTGGGTAACATGGACATTATAACAATATTCTTCCAACCCATGAGCATGGAATATCTTTCATTAATATCTTATAAAGTTTTCAGTGTACAAGTCTTTCTCCTCCTTGGTTAAATTTATTCTGAAGTATTTTATTCTTTTTGATGCAATTATAAATGGGCTTCTTTTAAAATTTCTGATAGTTCATTATTAGTGTATTGAAATGCATCATATTTTTGCATATTGATATTGTATCCTGTAACTTTACTGATCTTGTTTACTAATTCTAAGATGTTTTTGGTGGCGTCTTTGGGGTTTTCTATATATATGTTATTTGCAAATAATGACAATTTTACTTCTTCCTTTCCAATATAGATGCCTTTATTTTCTTGCCTAATTGCTCTGGCTAGGACTTCCAATACTGTTGAATAAAAGTAGCCTTGTCTTGTTCCTTATCTTAGAGGAAAAGCTTTCAGCTTTTCACCATTGATATGATATTAGCTGTGGGCTAATCCTATATGGCCTTCATTATGTTGAAATACATTTCTTCTATACCAACTTTATTTAGAATTTTTGTGATAAACCCTTCATTAAAAAAATTTTATTGATTTCAGAGAGGAAGGGAGAGGAAGAGAGAGAGAAACACCAGTGACGAGTGAATCATTGATTGGCTGCCTCCTGCACGGCTCCCACTGGTTATCAAGCCCGCAACCTGGGCATGTGCCCTGGACCGGAAATGAACCCGGGACCCTTCAGTTCGCAGGCCAATGCTCTATCCACTAAGCCAAACCGGCTAGGGCAACCCTTCATTTTGTTAATGTGCTATATCATTAATTTGAACCATCCTTGTGTCCCTGAACTTTGCACCTTCTGCATTCCTTATTTTAACCTAGCAGATATAATTATGCCCTTATTTGATCAAACCAGACACTGAGTCATCCTAGATGCTTCCTTCCTCTCCCTCCAGTCACTCACTACTCTGCCTTCAGCATTTTTCTCAAATCTGCTCCTTTCTTTTTGTCCTCCTGGACATTACCTAGGTTTAGGCACTCATCCTAATTTGGTTGGCTGCCGAAAGATCTGAAACCATATCCGACGTGTTACTTCCCTGCTGAAAACCCTCTCTTGACTCTCCATTGTGCTGTGTCCCCTGCTTCCTCTCCAGGCCCATCTGCCATGGCACTCTGTGCACCTGTTGTTCCCACAATGATTGCCGCTCTCTGCTCTGATGCTTTCCCACCTCTCCCGTCCTTTGACAGCTCTGGGACGCGCCTCTGCCCCTCCCCCACATCTGTTTTAGGTCTTCTCCCTTCTGCCTGGAGCATGTTGCTTAGAAACCAGGGAGGTAGAGTAGAGAATGGTTGTGTGTGGGTTTAAATTCCAGCTCTGCTGCTTGATAGCTTTCTGAACTGAGACACTATTCTCTAGGCCTGTTTCTATGTGGGTCAGGGTGGAGTGGACAGTGCTCCTTTACAGAGTTTAGTGAATTTAGTTTTCATCTTAGCTTCTCACATTACTAACTCATCCATCAGGAGTCAGCTCAATACTTATCTCCCCTACAGCTACCCTTCTCTATCCAATTCCCCCCAAAATAACCTCTCCTTAAGGTTTTAGCAGTAATGGCTAACATTTATTGAGTGCCTAATTTGTGCCATATATTTTTCTAAGTACTAGGTGTATCGGTTAATAATAGCGGATTTTGTAATCAAAGAAAACGATAATTTCAAGAGAAACACCAAAAATGCTTTATTCAAAGTAATGTCCATCGCTAGCTACACATTTCCCCATCTTTCAGGTAATTTTTAAAAATATATATATTTTATTGAATTTTTACAGAGAGGAAGGGAGAGGGATAGAGAGAAACATCGATGAGAGAGAAACATCAATCAGCTGCCTCCTGCACACTCTCTACTAGGTATGTGCCCGCAACCAAGGTACATGCCCTTGACTGGAATCGAATCTGGGACCCTTGAGTCCGCAGGCCGACACTCTATCCAGAGCCAAACCAGTTAGGGCGATCTTTCAGGTAATTTGTGGATACCGTCCCAATAGAACTTTTCTTGTGTTGACGCAAACCATTCAAAGACCCAATTTTCCACTTCTTCATATGTTTTGAAGTGCTGCTCAGAAAGTGTGTGTGCCATCGATTAGAACAAGTGGTAATCTGAAGGAGCAAGGTCTGGTGAATATGGCGGGTGGGTTAATACTTCCCAGGCAAGATCTTTTAACGTGTCTTTAACTGGTTTTGAAGTGTGTGATGGTGCGTCATCATGAAGCAAAATTACTTCACCGTGTCTTCTGGCCCGTTCTCGTCGTTTTACGAGCAAAGCGTGGTTCAAATTGATTATTTGTTGTTGGTATAGGATCAGTATTAACGGTTTCACCTGGTTTTAGAAGCTCATAATATACCACACCTTCCTGATCCCACCAAATGCAGAACATTGTCTTCTTTCCAAAGTGATTTGGCCTTGCATTGGATGTTGATGGTTGATCTGGATCAACCCATGATTTTGTGCATTTGGGATTCTCAAAATCCACTTTTCACCACTAGTCACAATTCGATGCAAAAAAGCCTTTCTTTCCTGCCGTTGAAGCAATATTTTACTGATGAATTTTCGGTTTCCCATTTGTCCTTCATTCAGTTGATGTGGCACCCATTTTCTTCCTTTAAAGTCTTTTCCATTGCTTGTAAACGATTGGAAATTATTTGCTGAGCAATGTTTAATCTTTCTGCAAGTTGTTTTTGAGTTTGACACACATCTTCATCCAATAATGCTTGTAATTGTTGGTCTTCAAACTTTTTCGGTTGACCCGGACATTCTTTGTCTTTCACATGGAAATCATTACTTTTAAAGTGTTTAAACCAGCGTTCACAAATATCTTGAGATGGAGCATGTTCACCATAAGCTTCCCAAAGTATTCAGCAGCACTTTTCTTCAAAATAATGAAAACTTCCCGCAAATGCTCTTTTTTGGGCACGAAATTCGACATTTTTAAGTGTAAAAATACCTATGATGTTAACACCTTCAGCAAATTTGACATATGAAGTTTTGAAGCTTATTGTCAATACAACAAAATAGCATACATATCAAATCGCATATATATCAACATATGTGTAACTCCATTGAAAAAAATCCACATTATTAACCGGTACACCTGGTACATATCAAATCGCATATATATCAACATATGTGTAACGCCATCTATTGAAAAAAATCCGCATTATTAACCGATACACCTAGTATTTCGCATGTGTTAACTCATTTAATCATCACCGGTACTATTTTCTAGAAGTGCAAACAGGATGAGATAAAGGCACTTGCTCATGCTTCTACTGCTGGTAAATGGCTGAGGGATCCTGAAATCAGAGTCTGGTCTGAGAACCCAGACTCTGTCTTATTATCCTGTTTAGTTCAGCCTTAAACATTTGTTGCATGAATGGTTAACATGTTAGGTAACATGTAAAATGCCCAGCCTGGTGCCTGGCATGGAACAATTCAAGAAACGTTGAATGAATGGTTCTTGTTCCCTGACAGCCTTGAGGACCTAAAGGCCCTCAAAGGGAAGTGTTTTCTTCTGGATCCCTTGTTGCCAGAGCTGCTTGTGTTTCCTGCTCAAACAGATCTGCATGAACATCCACTATACCAAGCTGGTCACCTCATCTTACAAGACAAGGTAGGGAAGGTGGGTGGAAAAGGAAAGAATGTGTAGGAGTGACCAGCTTGGAATCTGTTCACCCAGCAGTTGTGCTTTGCCCTGCCAGGCTAGCTGTCTCCCAGCCATGCTGCTGGCCCCGCCCCCAGGTTCCCATGTCATTGATGCGTGTGCTGCCCCGGGCAATAAGACCAGTCACTTGGCTGCTCTTCTAAAGAACCAAGGGTAAGTGCCATGGTCACACAAAGGGAGGGAATGGGGTCGGATCCTGTAGTTGGAGAGAAATAAGGAACTCGTTTTCCCAATAGGTCTGAAGGCTGAAAGGAAGATTTTCCTTTAAATATGTCATTCTGGACTTAGAGCAGTTCCTGATATAGCCCCAAACTAAGCTTCCCAGTGGGTTGCAGGTCCCAACCACCGGTTCCTGAGAAGTGAATTCCTTAGTCCTTGCAGGCTGTATAAATGTTATCTTCTGCATGTCCCAACTTAATGTCCATTAGATGGTGTATAAACTCAAGTTAACCTCAACTCTGGCCTTGTCTGTAGGAAGATCTTTGCCTTTGACCTGGATGCCAAGCGGTTGGCGTCTATGGCTACTCTGCTGGCCCGGGCTGGAGTCTCTTGCTGCCAGCTAGCCGAAGAGGACTTTCTGGCAGTTTCACCCTCAGACCAGCGTTATCGGCAGGTCCAGTACATTTTGCTGGATCCTTCCTGTAGTGGCTCTGGTGAGATGGGGAGAATTCATAGCCTAGGGACCAACAGATCAAGAGCAGCCTTAGAGTGGAAGTGGTAGCAGTTCATTTAGGTCTTGGGTTTATTTAGTTCTGACTCAAATTGTCTTGTGACCCTGGGCAAATGTTCTCATTTATAAAGTGGGGATTTCAGTATGAAACAAGGCAGTTTAATTAAAACACTCTTTTCCCTAGGTATGTTGACTAGACAGCTGGAGGAGCCTGGGACAGGTATACCTAGCAAGGAACGTTTGCGTGCCCTGGCAGGGTTCCAGCAGCGAGCTCTGTGCCATGCGCTCACTTTCCCCTCCCTGCAGCGCCTGGTCTACTCCACGTGTTCCCTTTGTCAAGAGGAGAATGAAGATGTGGTACAGGAGGCCCTACAGCAGAGTTCAGGAACCTTTAGGTAGTTGGCTTTCCACTAGGGTCTTGGGGAGGGGAGGGGGCTGCTCTCTTTTACCTAGAGTCTGTGTGCTCTTCTCCACAGGTTAGCTCCTGTCCTACCCTCCTGGCCTCACCGAGGCCTTAACATCTTTCCAGGGGCAGAACACTGTCTCCGGGCCTCCCCTGAGACCACACTCACTGGTGGCTTCTTCATTGCTGTACTTGAACGGGTAGAGGTGCCAAGGTGAGCAGGGGGCCTGCTGGGAAGATGATAGAAGATTGGGACACATCTAACTTCATACTTTTCTTCTAGCTCAGTCTCACAGGCCAAAGTATCAGCACCAGAACTTGGGTCCAGCCCCAGCCCAGCTCCGAAGAGAAAGAGGCGGCGGCGAAACGCAGCAGCTGCTCCTAGCACACTACCTTGCACAAAGCAGGTGCTCAAAACTTTGACTTCTTGGGTGGAGGAAGGGATGACACTGGTTCTCCCTTCGGCTTAGCTTTGGGCCCTCAGCCCCTGGCATCAGTTTAGTTTCTGAAAGGTTCTGTTCTTTTTGTTGCTATAGGAAGGAAATTGATAGTCGTTTCTCCAGCTGGGAAGACAGAGCGGACTGCTTCGTCCTTTGGGTACCTTCCCTGAGCCATGTTCTTGCTGTTGCGAGAAGTGCTACCCACAAAAATAAAAGGCAGGACATGGTCTACGATAGATCACAGTTTTTTTTTTTTATTATTCTTAATGACATAAGCAAGGAGAAAAATCTCACATTCATACTAAAAATTCCAACTAGACTCACAGGAATTAAGTCTTTATTTGTAATGGAAAGTCCCAGCCTCCCGTTCCTGTCCAGTGCACGTACATGTACACATACACACACACTCTCACACTCAGGCCATGCCAGGATACCCTCTTCAGGGGGCTCCTGGACCAACTGTCCTGCCTGTGGAACTGAGGTAAACTAGCTTAGAGTACTAAAACTAAGAGGGTCTACCTTACATAAGGTATAGGTAGAAGCTTGATTTCTAGGCCCGTGCCCCACCACACCCCTCCAATTCTAGTAGGTATTTGAGACTTGAGGTTCAGGCTCCCTCCTCAGCTCCACAGACAGTTAAGTATTAACAGAGCTCCTCTAAGGTGGGGAGCAGTCACTCCCCTGCCACAAAACTTTCAACCTCAGTCACAAAAGGGTGAGGGGGACTAGTTACATCTACATCACATTATTTATAAAAAAAAAAGAATTACATTTTACATAATGTGTCCAGAAGGAGCTCTAGTCACCTCAGGAAAGCTGCCTGGGACAGCACTAGAGCCTCTTCTTCACACAGGCATAACTTAACTATACAGCTAATTCCTAATCAACAGCATTTATACTTAACCACCTCAATGAACCAAGCTTGAAGGAATTTAAAAGGCAATTTAGCTTAAATACAAAAATAAATTTTTATTTTGTTAAAAAATGTTTAAATATTTTTTCTTTTAATTTAGACACACGCATTCATACTTCTCCCAAAGAGGATGGGCATGGCAGCAAGGCTCTTAGGCCTGGGGTATGTGGCTTTGAAACAAAGAAAAGAAGGGTTGAGGGGACAGGGGGTGGCGACTAAGAATTTGAAAGTGTGGTTCATTAATTTAGGTTTTCTAACATATACTAGGGGTGTTCTAGCCTCCTGTAAGGTCAGGTAGGTAGGAGAGAGAAACAGCAGAGGGAAGAGAAGAGATCTTTGCTTCCCTTTGGCCCTATCCTCCTGGGCTGCCAGCCCTTAAAGTCAAAACACCATTTGAAAATCCAGGAGTTGGCACTTGTAGCCATAAAGTGGTGCTACTTTCCACATTCAATTAGCTAAGTCCCAGAAACTTGAAACAGATAAGTCCGGCACTACCAACATGCCGCCACTCATACAATTCAATTCTTCCTCCAAACTCGATTCAAAGAGAAATAGACATGAGCATCAGACAAAGTAACACAGGACAGGCTTTAAACATACAATGCCAGAGAGGCAGATGTGCCCAATGAGGCCAGCAGGGATAGTGGGTGAGGAGGCAGCTGAAAGCAGTGGTGGGCATCCTGTCTGCTCCAAGAGCTTTCCTCCCTGGAGTGAGGGATCACCCCTGGATCTGCCAGGCTAACAGTCTTGAGCCACCAAGCTTTTAGGGGCCAAACTGGCAGATAGGATTGGGGACAAAACACTGACTCAGACTTGGCAAGAGGAAGTGAAATAGCAGGAGCAGCATCCACTGGGATCTTCAAGGCAAAGCTTGATTCAAGATCATTTAAAAAGCAATAGATCCTGCAAGGAACCAATTGAGGGACAAAGCAAGAAATGGGGAAACAGTCCCCTAAAGGGACCAGAGAACCACTTTTTATAGCCAAGCCAAGCAAGGTAAAGCTTTAGGGATAATCCATTTCCCCCAATCCCATCAAATGCAAACGAGAGAGAGAGGTGGGCAGGGCTCTACCTACTACCCTCCAGCAAAGATAGCTCTCTGGGGAAAAGGTGGGAAGGAAGGCTGCCTGACTAAGCTTATATACTAAACAAGTGAGGGAAGTAAGTGGACAGTATGTACAGATGTTTCTTTAGTTTTCTCCAGCCTCACCAGTGGAACTGTTCAAGTAAAGGTTATCAGGCTTCTGCCCTGCCACATCCTGCCTCCCCCTCCACCAAGAGTCCTGAGGCTTCTGCTTCCTCTAAGAGAGGGAAATGGCCCCCAGGGCTGCTACTACCTCGGGTGGCTGAAGCCAGGTTTGCTTTATGGAACTAGAAGGGTTAGAGGCTCTTCCTAGCAGGTACCAAGGTCCAGATCTGGGCAAGGGGTGGGGGGAATGGAGGCAGGGACAAACGCTATTTCTTGCGGGTGTGCTGCCTTCGGGCCTGCAGTCGCTGTCGAGCCCCTGGGGTCTTGGATCCTGCACCAATGGAAAATGAAGGGGCCGCCGATCCTGGAAAGATTCAACAAAATCTCATCAGGGCAGCTGCTACCTGAAAGCATTTCTTTGGTTGCCCCAATCTCTGGAAAGTTAGGCCAACAGGACTGTGGGTGCTTGAAGAGGGGGGGCTTCCCAAACTATATCAATTGTGTTGGGAGAGGGGCCTATTGAAAAGGAAAACCCCCGGAATCACAGTCTGGGCGAGGCCCTGGACAACAATTTTACCCGGCTTTCCAGTGATCCAGGAAATGCAGCCCAAAAAGGCTCCTCTGCTGTCTGCCGCCAACTGCAAACCTTGGTTGTGCTGGACTCTCAATCTGGCCACATCTTTCTCATGTTTTCAGCCTGACTTTCCGGAGAAGGCCTCAGAGAGTCAGGAAGCTACCAGCCCACCCCACCCTACTCCCTCTTCAGAGAATAAGCAAGCCATGCTGGCAACAGAGAGACTTGCTAAGCTTACCGAAAGGTCCGACTCCAACAAAGCCTTGGGTGGGTGTTGAGGATGCCCCAAAGGAGAGGCTGCTTCCTGATGTGCCCACTCCAGGGGCAGGGGTGTTCTGACCAAAGGTGGGTGTGGAGGTGCCTATAATGAAGAGATAGCAGAGAACTGTAGAGACTAGGCCAATGAGCAGAGGGTATCAAAGCAGATGGTAATGAAACTTGCAGAGATCTGCTCTCTGTATGGGCATCCCCCACAGACCATCTTAGCTCTGAACTACTATCAGGACTAATCATGTTATTCCTCTTCTCCCTGTTAAACAGGTTGGGTTTTACCAGTTGTACCCTCCCTTCCAGAAACCAGAGCCTTCCACCAAACTCACCACCATTCCGATCCACCCTGTAGGTCGCCTAATCTGCCCATGGGGTCAGTCATCAGCAAACTCCCTTGCCCTCCCTCACTGAATCCTGATTCTCAGTAGTGATTCTGCTTTCTCTACAGCCCCCCTCAGGGAAGGCTGCGTTCTCTCTCACATGTACTTGTCTCAACCCGATGTGGTATAAGTATCTTTCTTGATCCCTGAGGCCCAGACCTTGCTACTCCAATCTATTCCTCTATCCAACCTTCACCACCACACCTATCACCACCAGAAACTGTTCTAGCTCCCATAGCTTAACTACAACTACTGCATTCTTTCTTCCAGCTGTTTCTAGTAGTCCTGCATTTCCTTCATCTCATCAAGACCTCTAAGCTCACTGCCCCTCCTGCTATATTTGCTTGAGTTTAAACAGGTGGGGTTTTACCAGCTACCTTCTTATTTTAGATCTATACCTCAATGACAGAATGTTGCTGGGGAAAAACAGTGCTAACTGGTCTCACTTTAAATTCATAACCACAATTTTCCAGCCCTCAAATTGCATGGCAGTTCTATTACACTTTCTCAGTACCTTCCTTTCCACTCTCCAAAATGACTATTTTAAGAGGCTCTCCTCTGTACATATTTCACCGTAATCTGCTCCCCAAGATCTCTCATTTAATGAAGAAAACAAACTATCAGGATCAAAACTTCTAATTCATCTTTCATATGGCAAGTAAGATCATTTTTCTGCTTGAAATTCTACAGTGATTTCCTTTAGTACTTAAAATCCAAACATTTAAACCCCGGCCATGGATGATCTTCAATTCTGCCTACCTCTCAACCTCTTTTCACACCATTTACACTTTTAAACTTTTAGCCACACCTTGCTTTTATCTGTTCATACCAAGCTTATTTCTGCCTTTGGGCCTTTGCACTATCTCCTGTGCCTGCAAAGCTCTCTTACACACATCTAACCTGCACTTGCAACCACTTTCTGTCACAAATATAGTCTTGGCTTAAATTTATTTCCTCGGAAAGGCCTTCCTTGATTACCTAATTAGCTCTTCTACAGTCAGTAATTACATGTTTTATTTTATCAAGACATTGTTATCTGACATATTTACATATTTAAGCCTGCCTCTTCACAACCATTATGTAAAGCTCCATAAGAGTGGAGACTATGCTGGCACTTAAAACTGCCTGGCCCAGCAGACCAAATTAATTCCTAGGCTCACCTCCAAACACAGGCTTGCTCTCAGGCGTGCTGGCCACATTGAAGGCAAAGGGTGTGCTCTGGCTGGGTGCGCCCAGTGTGTTCTGACTCAAGGCTCCCCCAAAGGGGGCTGTGTTGCCAGTGGTCCCACTCTGTCCTCCTCCAAAGTTGAATGCTCCAGAGGTAGAGCTTGTGCCTGGGGTAGCCACATTGATCCCAAAACCCCCACTGCCAGCTGGGGCTGCCGAGCCCCCAAATGTGAAGGGCGATGGTGCTGTGCTGCCAAACACTGAACTACTGGTCCCGCTGCTGGTAGTCTGGGTTGTAGCTCCAAAGCCAGAAGTGGTGGCTGCACCAAAGGAGAAGGCAGCTGTGGTGCTGCCAAAGGCTGGCTGGGTGCTGGCAGGGGTGCCAAAGGCAGAGGCTGTGGGTTTCAAACCACCAAAAGCTGACTGTGCAGTGTTGCCAAAGGCTGGCTGGGTTGGGGTTGGTGCTGGAGTTGCAGTTGGGGCTGAGGCTGCAGAGTTTCCAAAAGTGAAAGAGTTGCCAAAGCTAGGGGCAAGGGTTGGCTTGGTAGCTCCCTGTTGCTGCCCATCAGTGGCCCCAAAAGGCTGGGGGTTGGCTGCCGGATATGATGGGAGAGGGGCCTTGGTGCTGGAGCCAAAGGGAATGTTGAATGTTGGGGTGGTAGAGCTACTGAATGTCAGGGTAGGCTGGCTGGTGGTGACCGGGGCTGAAGTTGTAAGGGTGCTGCCAAAACCACTAAAGCCAGTGGTGCTGCTGCTGGTGGCTGCCTGCACGGCACTGGGTAGGGACTGGCCAAAGGTGGTGGTGGTGGTCGTCGTTGTTGAAGTAGGAATGGCAGAAAGCTTGCCAAATTGGAATATGGAGCCTATGGCTGGGGTAAAGCTGGCACCAGAGGCAGGGGGATTCCCAAAGAGGAAAGGCTGGGAGGTGGAAGTGGTGGTGCTAGTCATGCTGTTCATGGTGCTGGTCACATTGCTCACACCAAAGCCAAAAGCAGGCTTCGAAGCTGAGTCTGCGGAGGTGCTGGCTGTGGTCGCAGAAGCCACTGTTGAGGTGGCACTGGCCTGGCCAGTGAAGAGAGGGGCGTTTGTGGTTGTGGCTGTAGTAGTTGTCTGATTGAAGGAGAAGGGAGTTGACAAGGACACAGATGTAGGTGGCCCCATGTTGCCAAAAACAGGCTTGAAAGTGATGGGTGAGGTGCTGGTAGTTGTGGGAAGGGCAGAGCTAAAAGATGCTGTGGTTGTGACCTTGGAAGGGCTACATGGCAAGGGGCTCTCATTCTCACTTTTAGGTGGGACCGCAAAAATGGGCTTGAACATGGGGGATGCTGAAGACACAGCAGGAGCTGCAGAGGCAGAAGGGTTAGCAGGGGGAGTGCTCAGCATTCCAAACAGAAGACTTGGCTTGGGGCTGGGGGCTGGGGCAGACAGGGCCTGGGATGGGGCAGATGTCTCAGCCTGAGGTGACTTGGTGGTGTCAGTGACTGGTGTGGAAGTAGGGGACAGCCCCAAGAAAGATACTGTGGGTTTGGAGTCTGAGGAGGTGCCTGGAAGGGGCGTTGACTGTGAAGAGCCAAGAGGGCCCAGAAGGCTGGGTGTCTTCTGAGGCGAATGGGCCACAGGAGTTGCCACTCCAGCTGCATCATCTGGGGAGAAGAGTAGAGAGAGTGAATTCTGAATATCTCAAACATGATGACAGTCAATGCTTTTGTATCTACCTGTGCCCAGCACAGTGCTGGGGATTTAAGGGTCAGTCAACAAATATGACTAAATCTATACCATCACCCTTAAAGTATTCATTACTTAAAAATCAAGGAAGTGTTCGTTATTTCCACTCTTCATAGGTCATAAGGAATATAGAAGGGGATAAAACTTGGCCTAATTGGGTTAAATGTGTGGAAACTTAGTCCAGTTAATAACCTAGATACACTTCACTCACCTAACAAAGATTTACTATACTTGACTACCATATGCTAAGTGCAGAGCATATAACAATGAATGAGAGTCTTTGCCCCTGAGCCCTGGGACAGGCTGAGAGCTAACATATACTACTACTGCATGATAAAGTGAAATAACAGGAGTGTGTATATAAAGTGCTATGAAAGCAGGGGGCTGGAACAATCAACAGACCCTTGGAAACCTAGAGGGAAAAATAATTCATATCTTGTGCCTCTGGTCTAATAAGCACGTGACAAGACATCTCAACCATGTAATCACATTTACACTTCAGCGCTACCTCATGAGGTAAGCATTATTCTCATTTTACAGATGGCAGCAAGGCTCAGAGCAGCTAAGGAAGTAGATTTCAAATCAAGAGCCATTTGACTAACAAAACTAGCTTAAATGTTACAGCTCCCCTTCCCTAAAATTTCCTGATTACAGAATTCTGAAGCTCTTAAGCTTGCACCAGTTCAGGTCTGGTCAGCCAGAATAAGTTCAATTCTTATAATTTCCATTGACTAACAGGCATAATGCTTTTACTTCAACCTCAACAAAGATTGATGTCATATGCTCTAAGGAAAGCTCTCTCACTCACCTGGGAAGGATGTTAGGCCCGGGGAATCCTGCATCTTCTTCAAGCTCTCCAACAGTGGATTAGTGCTTGGGGCTGGGAGAGAGGTTGGGGAGGGAGCAGTCCCAGCAGTAGGCAGGGTAAAAGTAAAAGGCTGAGTGGTAGGTGGGTTCTCAGTGACTGAGCTCGAGGCAGCATCTAAGGAAGAAAAAGATTCAGTTGTCCTCCCTGGTTTGGGAATTCTTTCCAGTGGCATATCGCAGAGCATGGGAATGCTCAATGTCTCAGTATAACTAATTTAGAAATGCTTCCCCTCAACCTCAGTGCTCACTTTCTCCAGATTCTACTGAGGACCCACATGGATTTCTCAGAAGGGATAGACCAAAAAAAACCCCAAATCCTCCCTAGAATGTGAAACATCTTTATTCCTTACCAGTCTTATCTTCCAAGACCTTGTTAAACCATCGTAATGAAGCTTTCTTTTCCAAGTCTAGGTCCTCAGCAGTAATTGAATAACCAAGCTGGGGAGGTGGAGGCTACCCAACAGAAAAAGGAGAAGTCAAGTCAGTCATAAGAAATGGGGAGAAACCTGTATTTAGCCTTCCTAAGACTTAGAAGAGCTAAGAAGGTGGGCAGGGGTAAATGGACAAGACCATACCAAGGTCAGCTGGTCCCCTCGCCTGGAGGGCAGCAGCTGAATCTTCCGTTTACGCTGCCCAGAGCTGCCAGGTGTAGATGGGGAATTCCTCAAGTTCTGTTTCTTCCATGTGGTTGTATCTACAACTAAAGAAATATAGTCTTGTTTTCTACCAGAAATGGATAGGTGTATTTATACCCCCTGATTTGTAACACTGAATTTTCACTGGATATCTCTGAAAGATTTCATCTTCCATAGTATGGGCTTGTGGATAGTGTTTACAAGATTATTTTTAATAGTCAGGAGGCTGTACAGAGAGACTTACTCCAGATGCATGCATACAACTGCTGGGCAATAATTCCTGGATTGCTCACAGATACATCAACCTAAGCTTATCCCCATCCCAGTTACCCTGGGTTATACTGCATTTGTTTATCACCTTCCTCCCCTACCAGACTACAAACCTCTGAAGTACAGGAACTTCTGTCTCTGTATATACCAGGCCCTCTATACAGCAATGCTCAAAGTGTGATTTGAATAGATACTAGTCTATACATCCTCTATAAACACTTCTATCACCACAAGCCACTCTTGCCTATTTATTAACTTACCCCTTTCTCCCTGGGACTCCTTGTCGGTTACTAATGGAGTTGAAGGACTAGAATGATGGGAAAGTTCCTCTTCTCTGTAGGAGAAAACCACAAAATTAAGTTTAGAAAGACTTCCTGACAATAAATACTGAATAACATATCTTCCCAACTCCCAACTGGCCAAAGTCTAGAACAGTGATGGGCAACCTTTTGAGCTTGGTGTGTCAAACTTCGCCAAAAAACAGAGCATAACTCGGGCAGTGTGTCACTTTGAGGAAAAAACATTATTTCGCAAATGTTTCATCCTCGGCATGCGGCCGCCTCAGCGGCCGCGTGTCATCAGAAATGGCTACACGTGTCAGTGCTGACACGTGTGTCATAGGTTCACCATCACTGGGAACAACCATGATTTGAGATCTTAGTATGCCAGGACAAAAAAAAAAAAAAAAAAAGGAGTCAGAAGAAAATTCCCACAGAAATGAAGGGAGGTAGTTAATGGAAACATGGAGAAACCACTGTCTTAAAACAAGCACAAATCAATTATCTTCAAAACCTTCCTTACAACCTCCCACGTTACTGAGTGTTCTAGGCACAGATATAATCCCTAAGAGAGTGGCATTGTAGTCGACTGTAGGTAGGCCTGGAGGGTCAGCTGCAGTCAAGAACATGAAGATTATTGCCCACTGACATTATTCACTCTGCTCACTCTATTCTACTTTTACACCTGGTCATTCGTACAGCAGAAGAGAACCAGAGGCCCCTACACTCAGTGCATAAAGAACTGTAAAAATAAGAGCAATTCTGCTTGGTACTTACCTGTACTTCTAGATGTTAATTTATTTGATTCTCTAAATCAGAGAGCCTAAGAGCCAAGTAAATTTCCCTAATTTCCTGACCAATAATCCACACAGCAAGTAAGTGATTACCTGATTTTCTTTGCTGGCCTCTCTGGTGTCTGGGAGCGGGATGAGGCTGGGCTGGAAAAGGGTGATGAACTCGGACCACTTCTCTTCCATAGCTAAAAGTCAAATAAAAGTAACATTACTGACATTAGGTGATACTTCAGCATTCAACCTTTAATATAACTTTGTGGTTCTATTCATACTGCATATAAAGTCCCCTTTGTAAGTGACTAAAAAATATTTCTTGGTGAAGGAAGGCTCCTGAAAAGAAAGTCAGTTGGGATAAAAAAGTCTGAAAAGTAATGGAATGCTAATAAGTGTAGAAAGAATCAATGTACTTTTTGCATATATTAAAAAGGAACATTACATTCAATAATGACTTAGTTATGATGCATAAATTTACTCTATATTGTCTATAGAAATGATCAGAGTAACTTAAGAAACTGTTCTAGTGAAGAAAAGCCCATAAACTTTAGTTTTCCTTCATTAAATTTTCAGCTTTTTTAAAAATATTGTCATGACATTTATGACTTTTACAACACCTATGGTACTTATCGTTATATGGTAATTATCTATACATCTGTCTCTTCTGCCGAGCAGAGTCCCTTGGCAGCAAAGATAGTCTTGTGTGTTTTTTTTTATCCTCACCAGAGGATATTTTTCCCATTGATTTTTAGAGAGAGTGGAAGAGAGGGGGAAAGACAGAGGGAAATATTGATGTGCAAGAAAAACATCGATTGGTTGCCTCCTGCATGCGCCCGACCAGGGCCTGGGCCGGGGAGGAACCTGCAACCAAGGTAAATACCCTTGACTGGAATCAAACCCAGGACCCTTTGGTCTGCAGGCCGATGCTCTATCCACTGAGCCAAACTGGCTAGGGCAAAGATGGTCGTTTTCATCTCTACCTCCTTCAAAGGGGGCTAGCAGCAAAGTAACTGACAAAAAGCAAGCACTCTGAGAATCACATTTTCTTACTGAGAAGCTTCTAGTGATTTCTTACTCTGTAACAGTTACATGATATAAGCACAAAAAGGAATAAAACAGTGCTTGAAAGTTAAAAAGAAGGATTTAAAAATCAAAGACAGGTGATAAAATAGAAGAAGAGTTCCATAAACTAATAATATCAGAAAACCCAAGGCTCAGAATTAGATTGAGAAAAATGCTGAAATAACATTTTAAGAAAATGTTATTCTCAGATATAGAACAAGAAAGGATGGTCATTTGGGATAAATAAATCAATCGTGGGCCTCACACCTTGCATTTTTAATAAAGTGCCAATGGTGATTCAAATGTTTCGCCAGGGTAAAAACTTATCTCTACTTCATAAACTGTACATACACACATAATCCTAACGCAATAGCAATTTACATGTAAAAAGTGTAACAAACAAAAGAACTGTAAAAACATTGATGAGTTGTTAAATAACATGGGGTAGAAAAAAAGACTTTTTATGCCAGAAACAAAAGAAAGAAAACTGACAGAATGTTACATAAAAACTAAGAACCTCTCTACATAAAAATATTGCCATGTGGAAGGAAGCTTTTGTGTATCTTTTGTACCATTTGTATTTTCAATGACACTAATGTTTCCATAATCCTATCTAATAAAAGGGTAACATGCAAATTAACTATCACTCCATCACAAAGATGGCGGCACCCAGTCCTCTCAGCCCTGCCAGAGTCCCCCAGTCCCAGGGGTGTGGCAGCTGAGAGTGGGCAGCATGAGTGGCCTGGCGGAATGCTTGCTTCATCGCCACAGCAACGAGGCAAGCGTTCCACCCCAGCCATGGAGGGCCTCTGGGCAGTGGGCACCAAGCGGCCAGGAGTGGGGGTTTGGAGGGGAACATGCTTGCGTCGTCGCCCTGGCGATGAGGCAAGCGTTCTGCGCCCGGCCGCGGATGGGCCTCTTGGCCACGGAGAGCCTCTGGGCAGCGGGCACAGAGCAGCCAGGCCCCGCAGAGAGCTACTGGCGCACGGATTCACGCGCAGGGCTACTAGTTATAAATATGAACCAAATGCAATGAATTGATTTTTGGTCCCCGATACAAAGTAGTAAAAGACAGTTTGGGGTAATAAGAGCAATTTGAACATGGAGTGATATTAACTAATCCTATATAATAAAAGCCTAATACGTGAAGTGTCTGACCATTTGACCAGTCACTATCACGTGCACTCACCAGCGGGGGAAGACGCTCCGACCAGTAGGTTAGCTTGCTGCTGGGGTCTGGCTGATTGGGACTGGGAGAGACGGGCCAGACACGCCCTGGAGCCCTCCTGCGGTCCCTCCCCGGCCCACGATAGTGCACCAGTGGGATCCCTCGACCTGGTCTTTGCCCTCTCGCAATCCAGGACCCCTTGGGGGGTGTCGGAGAGCCGGTTTTGGCCCCATACCTGCAGGCCAGGCCGAGAGACTCCACTGGTGCATGAATCCATGCACCGGGCCTCTAGTCTATATATATAAAAGCCTAAGCGACTGTCCAACAGGTAGCTATATGCACAATGACCACCAGGAGGCCGACGCTCCGATCGGTAGCTATGATGCGCACTGACCACTAGGGGGCAGATGCTCAACGCAGGAACTGCTGAGCTGCGGTGACTTGTCAGCTGTGGTTCTTGGTTGATGCACCAGAACCAGAAAGGAGGGAGCCCAATTCCGGGGTGTGTCACCCGAGAACTGCCCTCTCGCAATCCGGGACCCGTTCTGGGGATGTTGGGAGAGCTGGTTTTTGCCGGATCCCAGCAGGCCAGGCCGAGGGACCCCACCAGTGCACAAATCCATGCACCCAGCCTCTAGTATTAAATAATTATTATTGTTTGAGTGGAATCTACACTAATAAAAAAGAAAGATGCAAATTGACTGTACCTTCGTGATGCCCACCAGCCAATCAGGAGTATGTAAATGAACAAAGATGGCGGGTTAATTTGCATATGCAGGCACCGAGCGGCCGGGGGCGGGACGCTTGCGTTGTCGCCATGGCGATGACGCAGGCGTTCCGCACCACCCCAGCAGCTCCGGGCCTCTGGGCAGCATGGGAAGGCGGAAAGGCGGCTCCAGGCCAGAGCAAAGGCAGAAAGGCGGCTCTGGTTCGGAGGGAAGGCAATGCCAGCAGCCAGGGGAAGGAAGGCCCATTCTTGCACGAATCTTCGTGCATTGGGCCTCTAGTAATGGTATAATAGTGACCGTTAATGTTAAGAAAATTTAAAAACACACTGAAGTACTTCTAAAGGTGAAATGACATGTTTACAATTTACTTTAATACACAAGAGCAAAACCAAAAGGTGGTGGGTGTGGTGGTGGGGGGTGGTATTGATGGAACAGGACTGACAAAATGCTAACTATTGAAGCTACATGGAGGTTCATTCTATGTACATTTCAAATTTAACGTAAAAACCATTTTAAATATAGGGATAATGGCTATGTACTTAATAGGCCTACTGTGACGATTCAATGAGGAAATAGGCGTAAAGTGCTTAAGGTAGGGTCTAGCCAAGAATAAGTGCTCAAGGTAAAGGTTATTATAAATGATTATCTTCTTCTTTGCAGTCCCACAACTGCTCTGGCTTAGGCCTTCATCTTGAATTTATGTTAACTATAAGAGCCTTATGGATAAATTTATCTCAAAATTTTTCTCCCCTCAAAAATCTTCCTCCACACATGCTTTATTTTTTTTTCTAGTACTATGTAATCGGGTAGCCACTTATTGACAGGCACTGTAATGGGTACATTTCGAACATTACCTTCAATCTTTCCAACAATCCTTCAGAGATGAGAAAAGGAATTTATGTGATTTACCAGTCCAAGGCCCCATAGCGACTAAATGTTAGAGCCAAAATTGAACCCAAGTCTGTCTGGTAAAAAAGCCTGATCTGCTGTAGGCTATACAACACCCTCTTTCTAAAAAAAAAAAACAATACCAAAAATACAACCACTTCTTATTTTTAAACTTTCACTAAATTTACAACCTAGGATAAATTTCTTTTATGACCCAATGCAATTTGAACTCAGTCTACCTCCTCAATCCAATTAACACTATTTATTGAATTATTCATCCTTGGTCTACTTATGTGCAATGGCTCTGTCTTGTATCAGGCTCCCACATATACACTGGCTTACTTCCTCAGCTTTCTTTTCTGTTCCATTGATCTATAGTTTTTATTCAAGGATTTGTATCTTCTGTTAATTTAGAGGTAATCCCAATGTCTGACAGAGAGAAGGTAGTTAGTAAACACTGACTAATCAATTAATTAATTAATGCTTGGAATCCATTTTGCCCATGCCACCCACAAGAATAATGTACCTGAGAGAAACCTCGAGTAGAACTGTAAGAACTGGTAATGGCATTGCGGCTGGAGCTAAGAATGCCACCTGTGTATGTGCTCGTCATGGAGCTCATAGAGGAGGTGCGGGATCTCTTATTCAAGTGGTCATCTGAGCTCTGGGAATTGAGACCTCTTTTCAGAGACCCAGGCCTAATAAAAGGGAAAAAGATAGTTAGATGTGCTATTGAAGGCAACATTCTTTTAAGGTTTCATCCATGGTCACAAAATCTTTCTTAAATATATCTGACAAAGTCAAGAAGGAAAAGCCAAATATTTTGAAAATTAAATGTATTATTCCACTTAAATAATATTCTGGAAAATACACACTTATCTCCAGTGATAGAAAGCATTATTACTGAATGCCTGGGGATGGGGCAAGATTGGAGGGAGAAACTACTAAGGGACACTGGAAAACTTTTGGAGGTGATGGTTATGTTCATTATCTTGACTGTGGTGATGGTTTCATAGGTGTATACATGTCAAAACTTAAACTACACTTTATTTTATTTTTTTTATTTTTATTTTTTTTAAAATATATTTTATTGATTTTTTACAGAGAGGAAGAGAAAGGGATAGAGAGTTAGAAACATCGATCAGCTGCCTCTTGCACACCCCCTACTGGGGATGTGCCCGCAACCAAGGTACATGCCCTTGACCGGAATCGAACCTGGGACCTTTCAGTCCGAAGGCCGACGCTCTATCCACTGAGCCAAACCGGTTTTGGCATTAAACTACACTTTAAACAGACACAATTTAGTACATGTCAGTTATCCCTTAATAAAGCTATTAAAAAAATCAGTTAAGAGGAACCAACCATTTTTTCTAAGTTTCCAATTGAAATAGAAATTCCTGTACATCCTTCCTATAGAATAGTCATCCAACTTCTATTAAAATATAGATAACTCACTATCTCTTAGAGCAGGGGTGGGGAACGTCCGGCCCATGGGGCCATATAAAGCCCACAAATTCGCTTGGTCTGGCCCTGCCAAGGTATTAGGGGTGAGTTAATTAAATGTTTGACCAAATATAGCAGGCTACTTTTTAAGTGGACCCTCAAATGATGTTATAACTATCCAAATGGCCTTTGGCAGAAAAAACGTTTCCCATCCCTGTCCTAGAGTGATGAATGTCAAACGTGGACCAGTTTATTCTTATATGGGTTGAAAAATATTTCCTCTAACTTTCACCCATGGATCCTATTTGGTGCCATACCAAGCAAAATGCTTTCATTCTTTCATTTGATAGTGCTCCAGTTTTTTGAAGGCCATTATCTTTCCCTTCCTCATTTCCTTATTCCTGTTGAGGTTTTTCTCCTCTGGGCTAGTACTTATGTACCTTAAAATCCTCCTTACCCACCACCACCACCCTTTAACATACTAGTTGCTTCACTCAAAATGAATTTCAGTTTGTGTATATCTTTTTTTAGAGTGTAGTACACCAAACCAAACACAATACTCCATGCACAATCTGAGTAGAACTAAGGAAAGCAGCACTACCACTTACCTGCCTCATTCTAGTCTCTGTTCTATCAACACAGAATAGGAGCACATTAGCTTTTTTTGGCATCTGTATTACACTGCTGGCTCAAATTAAGCATATTAGTTACCCCAAGTCTTTTCACACATATTTCTGAGGCACTTTCCCTCCAATCCATTTCTTCTTCAAATGTATTTAAACTCAAATGTAGAAACTTATCACTTATCTTAAATTTCAGTTTTGTATGTTATCCATTGTGCAAACCTTGTGATCTTTCTATTTACATACTTGGTTATTAAAAAATATTAAAAGGAATTATAACAGCATTATTGTGGCAAGTTACTCAAATGTTCCCCTGATTTAAAAGATTTGAACTTGAACAAATAAAGCAACACAAAAAGCAAATAGGAACATCTATAGGACAATAACTTTGGCAATGCCCTTTTTCTAAATAATGTATAACTCAACCAAATGGATTTTCACTTACTTAGGCACAAAAGAAGCAGGGACTCCATTGGCCACCAGGGGCTCAAATGCTGAATGTCCACTCCCACTGCTATCATGGCGCCTGTGATAAACCAAAAAACTCTCAATTAAATGAAATGACTTTTTCCCCCCCCTTAAAGCATATTCCTGGGGCTATGTGCACAGATTCCATGCTAGACAAGAAAAAGGTTGCTTCAAATCCCAAAGATTCCAAAAGGTAAATTTATTCTAAGACTGTCTGGCAATAAGGAAAGTATAAAATCCTTGAATAACATGATTTCATTCAATGTCATTTCATTATAATGTTGATGAGATGACCATAAGAATTTAACTATTGTTTATATCAATTAGCCTAGGGGAAAATAGATTTTGTTATATATTGTCACAGTTTCTAAGAACCTATCAACAATGTTAAGACTTACTCTACATCAAGACCTTTAGAACTATTTAGTGTATTAATTTTACAATCACAAATTTAACACCCTACTATTCACAAATTAAAAACAAAACAAAAGAAAAAACATTTTAGGAACCAATCCACACATCCCATATTGATCTAGAGGTTAATATGGCAAGTCTGTTAGGGAAAAACTTTACATCTCACATTTAAGAAGGGCCTAAGCATGGTGCACATAATCACTGATTATTCCAATTATGGGAAGGATAACTATAGAATCTTCAGTTATAGACTCACTAGGGTCAAGTAAAACTACCCATCCCTAAGAACATGAAAAACCTACTGGGACCATAAGAATGGTTATTTCCTCTCCCACCTCCACACCCCCTGCCTCCTGCCACTCCTGCTTAGCTAGTTAACATTAGCTCAAATTGCTCACTTATAAATCACATTTCTATTCATCGTAACTTGATCTTCCTATCTACACTATTAAAAGAGAAAGATGCAAATTGACTGTACCTCTGTGACACCCACCAGCCAATCAGGAGTGAGTATGCAAATTAACCTGACAAAGATTGTTGGTTAATTTGCATATGCGGGCGCCGAGCGGCCTGGGTCCCGGGACAAGTGGCCAGGGAGGCCAAGTGGCCTGGGCCCACGCCCCCCAGCCTGGTGGACACAGCAAACGCGGGGCCACCGGGCTTAGGAGCGTGTCCCCAGCGGCTGCCAGGTGCCTTGTCTGCAGGATCCACGCCCCTGAGCCCACGGACACAGCGAATGTGAGGGGCACGCCCCTAGCCTTGTGGACAAAATGCAGGGGATCTTCTGCACATGGGCTGCAGAGGAAACACCTTCTCTTTTTTTAAAAAAAATATTTTATTGACTTTTTACAGAGAAGAGGGGAGAGGGATAGAGTGTCAGAAACATTGATGAGAGAGAAACATCGATCAGCTGCCTCCTGCACACTCCTCACTGGGGATGTGCCCCCAACCAAGGTACATGCCCTTAACAGGAATCAAACCTGGGACCCTTCAGTCTGCAGGCCGACGCTCTATCCACTGAGCCAAACCAGCTCGAGCATAAACACTTTTTCTGACTGCTCATTGGCTAAGCTCCCTGTATGCCACCACTTGCCGTGTTCTTGGTAACTCAGGTAATAAGAATCCAAGAAGGTGTTCTAGGGTTTTTCCACCACATTCCTGGAGAAAAAAACGAAGGTCCGCTGCTGGAGGGGCTAAGAAATGTCGTATCCTACCCTAGCCAGTTTGGCTCAGTGGATAGAACCTCGGCCTGCTGACCACAGGGTCCACGTTCAATTCTGATCAAGGACATGTACCTAGGTTACAGGCTTCTCCCTGGCTGGGGCCCAGGTCAGGGCACATGCAGGAGGCAACCAATCAAAGTGGCCCTCTCACACTGATGTTTCTCTCTGTCTCTCCCTCTCTCTCTCTTCAACACTCTCTAAAAATCAATGGAAACGTATCCTCAGTTGAGGATAAAAAAGAAAGAAATGTCATATCCTATGAAAGACACATTTTGAAAATGCCTAAAAAAGTTGTCATTTTTTCATGGTGAAGGGACTGGAGTCCATGTTGATGAAAACACCTTGGTAGCTGCAATGGCTGGCAATGGCTGCAGCAGCGGGGTGATGGGGCTGGCACCTTCCCCTGATCAGCCCAGTCGCCTCCCGCAGAGGGAGACCAGATTGTGGATTAAGCCGTCAGTAGGACATCCCCTAAGGGCTCCTAGTCTGTGAGAGGGGGCAGGCTGGGCTGAGGGGACCCCACCCTGTGCATGAATTTCATGCACCGGGTCCCTAGTGTTACATAAATACACTTGCATTGATTAATATTTCTCTACTTAATTTTGTTATCTAAAGTGGCAAAGATGGCCAACCCTGAACCTGTAGGATATGAATAATTTGGTTTAGGTAATAGGGACAATGATTATATTTTTCAAGGGTTCACTCATATAAAGAAGAGCAATTCCTTGACCACCTCATATAAAGAAGCTGCCTTCTCATTACCCTGTTATATATATCACTCCCCTTTTTAAAATTCCTATCACCCTATTTTTTAAAATTTCTGTATACTTATAATCTAAACCTTGTTTTAATATCCTCCCCCTTTTTGTTTCTTCCCTCCAAGAGGTCCCAAGAGGACTTAGTTTTGTTCACTGCTCTATCCACAGTACCTGGAATAGGCTCTGGCACATTGTGGTTGCTCAATTTATTATATTAAAAAAATGAGTGGAATCCTTAACTACTTAGAAAGCCACAAGCAATTCTGCATTCTCATTAGTGACTTCAAACTCCTTTCTTACCATACTCAGGAAATAAGAGTCCTTATTTCATTTTCCTTAAGTTATTGAAAACCAAAAAATGAAGTCGGTTTTACTCTCTTTACTGATAAACCTACCGTACTCTAGTTTACACTTTTCTTTGTCAAGTATTCCCTTCAGCACAATTACACATTTAAACTGGTGGTTACCCAGATAACTAAACACCACAAGATTAGGAGGGTAAGCCTTTGGACGTTTTTTCTCAAAAACAGAATTTAACACATCTATATCAAAAGTATGAGGCTAACATGACGAATAGTTGTTGTCTTATCCCAATACTTAGAGCAGTGGTTCTCAACCTTTCTAATGCCGCGACCCTTTAATACAGTTCCGCAAGTTGTGGTGACCCCAACCATAAAATTATTTTCGTTGCTACTTCATAACTGTAATTTTACTACTGTTATGAATCGTAATGTAAATATCTGTGTTTTCCGATGGTCTTAGGCGACCCTGCTAGCAGTTCTGCTAGCGACCCTGCTGCTGTAGAGCCTAAGACCATCGGAAAACACAGATATTTGCATTACGATTCTTAACAGTAGCAAAACTACAGTTATGAAGTAGCAACGAAAATAATTTTATGGTTGGGGGTCACCACAACATGAGGAACTGTATTAAAGGGTCGCGGCATTAGAAAGGTTGAGAACCACTGACTTAGAGAAAGGTAAATTATAACATTTATCTAACCTATGCCTAAACCTGAAATGAACAGCATTAAAGCCTCACTGTCAGCATTATTAAGCTCTTCCATGAAAGCCAAAGAAGGGGACCTACTAAGGCTCACAAACTGGAGCAGGCCTCTGTATCTTTTTGGGGAGTAATCTTCATTTCAACAAATCACAGGAATCTATGTGGGAGGCCTGTTTAGTACTCTGCTGAGCCTGTTACCTTCTTTTATTTTCCTGGCCATCAGTGAATATTTGTTCTTCTTCCTCCACTGTTCTTTTCTTCCTCTCTTTGAGGGCACTCAGTACAGTCTCCTTTGCACATGGGTCTGGAGCATTACTTGATGGTGAGGACAGTGTTGAGCTAATTAACTGCTCTGTTCTGCAATGAAAGACAAGAGTCTAGCCTTAAGATATTTTAATTACCACGTCATATAGCACAGTCTTCATGGAAAATCAGAAGCTAGCTAACAAGCAACAGTGTAATTTATACATTCACAGAAAATGCCCTTAGCAATTAAAGCTACAATGTGAGGCAAAAATACTAGAAAATAAGAGATAGTTCAATGACTCAAATTTGAGATTTCTCATTTAAACACACAGGTACACTTTTTTTTTTTTCTTTATAGTTGTCTTGTCAGAGAAACAACCATGTAAGAATAAAGTGGACACAAAAAGGAGTCTATTTTTCCAACAGTAATACTTACATTGGAGAACGAGTCAATTTGCTATCAGGAGGAGCAATCCTCACTGTCACTGGACTGCACACCATCTTGGAATTATGAGGAGATAGCACAGTCTTCTTGTGATAACCATTCCAGGACACTGTGGGAAGTACCCCCAGAAAGGAATATTGGGCCTGTTGAATTGGATATTGTCTTCGAGGTGTTATTAAAAACCGATTTGATAAAGTTCCACAATCCCTGTGGAGAATAGGAGACATATTATGGAACCAAAATGCTTAAAAGAATGTCAGAAAATTAACTGACTAAAGAACTATGTGGGTTCAGATATTTTCTAGAAAGCTTAAACCTCTAAGCAATACAAAACACAGAATTTTTATGGTAACTTCCCACACCATTCCATCTAGAGGCAGAAAGTGGCAGCTGCTTAAAAGCCATCCCTACCATGGACTTCAACAATTTGAGAGGGAAATTGAAAACCTTGCCCACACGAGCAAAACTACAATGGAAGAAAAGTGTGTATTAGGACACACAGGGAGAAACTTAAAATACCCTTCAATCTTTTCAATAAATCATCAGTAATGTACCAGAGTTAAATATTTTTCAACACCCAAATGTTCATCTTCCCAACTAAATTTACTTATCAAGAACCTTATGTCTGGCTGGTATGGCTCAGTGGTTGAGAGTCAACCCAGGAACCAAGAGGTCACGGTTTGATTCCTGGTCAGGGCACATGACCAGGTTGCAGGCTCCTTCCCTGGTGGGGGGCATGCAGGAGGAAGCCCACTGATCATGGATATTTTTATTTCTCTACTAGAGGCCCGGTGCATGAAATTTGTACATGGGTAGTGTTCCTAGGCCTGGCTGGTGATCAGGGCCAACTGGGACCTGCTGGCTGCTGGCTGGTGCCTTCCTTCAATCCGCGCCGCCCCCTGGTGGTCAGCGCATGTCATAGTGAGCGATCAAACTCCAGAGGGGTCACTTTGCATATTAGCCTTTTATATATATATAGAAGATACATCCCTCTCCCTCTCTCTCTAAAAAATAAAAAACATTTAAAAAAAAAGAACCTATTTTCATCAAACTTTTTGTATTCTCCGCTATTGAGATTAAATAAAAGTGTCTTGTTAATTTGATCATCTTTATCAAATTTTATTAATGGAAGAAGTGTTTCCTGGGAATACCTCTTTGAGCTCAGCTAAACTGATAAAATTTCTCTATGAGTCCAAAATATATATACTATATTTATAATACATATATGTATGTAACACATATATGTAATATATATAACATGTATAATATATATAGCACATACACACATATTACTATATGACTACACTCGAAAGATAAAGATATTTTCCCCCGAAGTAGGGGTATCTTAATGTTAACAAGTATTCTGCTAAATCTATACTGTACTAAAATTCAGACAGTTTTAAGAATTGGAAGGAAGGGATCAGCTGTGGCATCACATCTCATTCCAAAGGTTAAATAGGGTGGAGGGGGTGATGGGGGACGGTTGACATGCACCAAGATATTTAAAAGAGGTCAAACGACACAGAATCTACCTTGGACTTGAAAGAAAACCTGATTTAAAGTCAAGTCCTCAATTCAAAGGCAGTCGATAGAGAGAGGAAGGTCTGGGGAAGATCAGCGTATCTTACCTGTGGGAAGGCCTCCTGGAGGGTCCAAAAAGAGGAGTGGGGTGAGAGGAGTGAATGTGATGAACGCGATGAACCGAGTGACCGGGCGGCGAGGTGCGGGTGGGAGGGCGACGGATCTGCCTCTCCCGCAGGTTCCTGGCCTCCGGAACGGGGGCAGGCTGCGGGGGGCCGGGCTTGCCCTGGTAACTGCCCATAAGGAGCAGTTCAGCGGGGTCGGGTCCTTCGAGCAGGGTCCGCGGCTCTAGGAGGTTTCCGTTTACTGCCGACTTGGCCGGAGGCGAGGTGAACAGTATTCGCTGACGCCGCGCGTTCCGAACGAGCGAGGAGAAGGCGCGCGAACCTCGGGGCTCGCGGCTCAGTCCCCACCAGGCCGCGGTAGCCCCCACGGCCAGCCAGGCCAGCGCAGCCGCTGCCGGCACCAGGTACAGGACGAGGCCGAGCAGCGACAGACCGAGGAGCGCCGCCCCACCGCCACCCCAGCCCCGGGCCCGACAGTCCCTGACACTCGCTATGGGCCGCCGCCGCTCGCCTCCTCCAGGCGCCGCAGCCGCCGGAGACATCGCGGCTCCGCGCCGCGGAGAAGACTTAAATATCCCAGCGTGCACTGCGCCGCGCATTACGTCACTGGGGCGCCGGTTGCGTCACTGCATGCGCGACTTGGACGCGAGACCGGGAGGGGATACGCTACTGCTGGGCAACGCGGTAACCCGACCCAATTCGAAAAATGCGGCTTCCCTGGAAACTGAGTTCTGATTCTCCAGGCCTCCTGGCAAGTCCACCCGCACAGCACCCATCCAGAGGTGAGCCTGTGAAGAATCGGGTTAAAAGTAAAAGCTCCAGACAGCGACTATTCATGTAATTCTTAATCCGTGGTAACTTCGTGGGGGCTAAACTCTCCAGAAGAGATTATCAGGCACTTTTCACAATTGCTACCCGAGAGCGTGAGCTTTTTCCAGTTACCCTATTTTCTGCCAAAGTATAAACAGCTTAAGAGGGCTTACTTCGACAGAAACAGTGAAAAGACCAACCCAAACCAACCACCATTGTTAAATGTGGATCTAGTCTAGTTTTAATAAAATCCCTATCAAGTAGTCTAATAAACTGCAGATCCAACCCGGAGTTACGAGATAATTTTAGGTTCTGCAGTACAAGTTGGCAAAGTGAAACAGTTATCTACCAAATTTCACATCAAGGTCCAGAATCAATTTTGAAGATTTGTGACCAATTTGCCCAGGTTAAATTTGGTGACCTGAGGAAATAGATTAGTGGTTGTCTGGGGCTGGGGAGTGTGTTTGGTGGGGAAATGGAGAGTAACTGCTAAAGGGTAGAGTTTTCTTTTGGGGGGAAACAAAGTGTTTTAGAATTAGGTTATACTGATTGCTTCACAACTCTGAATTGTATCTTAATAACACTGTTAAACAAACTTGGTGGTCTGCCAATTCAGACTTTACTCTAGCTCAGCTTATTCATTGGTATACATTAAAAACATTAATGGAGAAAAGACAGGTTCTCTGATCTCTAGAAGCCCTCAGGTGAGTAGGGAAGAAAGACATGTAAGTAAAAAGTTAAGATGCAATGTGGTGTGATAATAGAGGCACAAAAAGAGAAGGAATGATAAAGGGTAAGATGGGCTGGGAGGTGCTACTTGAGCTGAGAAAACTGGTTAAAGTAGGTTTAAGGCAGATGAAAGAACATTGCACAGAAGCACAGAGATGGCAAGTACTTTGATACAAGGTTCTCCAAGTAGATAAGTATGGATGGAGATTAGGATGTTTGGGGGAATAGGGAGGTTGAAAAGATAGACAGGGCTCAGTAACAATGCATCTGGAGCAACTTGGAAAGATGAGAAAAGCAAGCAATTCTCCTCCCGAACTCACTGTCAGGGCAATTCTGCTTCTTCTTTGAAAAGAAAAGGGGATGGGCTGTGTTGCTTAAGAAAAAAATCATCAGTGTCAATGGAACATTGGGACAAAAGCCAAGTTGCAGAAGGCTAAACAGTGAATGGAAGGTGAGAAAATGGAGGCAGTAACTACAGATTTCCCATTCAAGATACTTGGATAATAGGAGAAGAAGAGAGATAATATCTAACTCAGCAAGAGTCCTTTAAGTTATAATATATTACTGGAATTGGGAGGAGCCAGATATAAAAGCCATCAGTGTAAAGTTGCCACAGACTAAGTAAGATTACTTGGGAATTAATGCAGATAGTTCCAAGGCCTGAACTCTGGGGCACCCCTGTGTTTAGAGGTCAAAGAAATGGGCACAAAAACATAAATAATTTCATAAAACATTCATAAATTTAACACTTCTGTATGGGAAGACAACATAGGCAGCTAAAAGACAAGCCAAGATTAGGGGTGGAGGATCTAATTCACATAACCAAAAAAGGATTAGTAACTAGAATTTCTAAGGAATTTCTAAGAATCAATAACAAAAAGATATCCCAACTTTGAAAAAAAATGCTATTTATTGACTAGGAAGCCCAAATTGCCAATAATAAATAAATACATACATATATATATGTGTATGTGTGTACATATATGTTTAACCTCATTAGTAGTCTAGGAAATGTTTATTGATGTAACAAAATACCATTTTGCATTCACTTGCAGAAGTAGAAAAATTAGTTCAACAGATAAAATTTTGGCATGGGTGTGGAAAAAATGGAACTCATGCTGTTTGTGGGTTTGTAGAACAGTATAATTTGACAGTACCTAGTAAGGTTGAAGAAATATGTATCTTATAACCCTGCAATTCCATTTCCAGGTACAAAGATAGTCATTAAAGCATCATTTATATTAGTGACAATTTGAACACACTAATATCTAATGTCTACCAACGCAAGGATGATTAGTGGTATAATCTATATATATAAAAGCCTAAGCAACCGTCTGACTGTCTGACTAGTAGCTATGAAGTGCTATGACCACCAGGGGGCAGATGCTTCGACTGGTAGCTATGATGTGCACTGACCACCAGAAGGCAGATGCTCAGTGCAGGAGCTGCCAAGCTGTGGTGACTTGGCAGCTGTGGTTCTCAGGTGATGCACCTGGAAGCAGAGAGGAGGGAGCCCAATTCTGGGATGCGTCACCCGAGAGCCACCCTCTCGCAATCCGAGACCCCTCGGGGGATGTTGGAGAGCTGATTTTTGGCCCGATCCCTGCAGGCCAGGCCAAGGGACCCCACCGGTACACGAATCCGTGCACTGGGCCTCTAGTTCATATTATAAAATACTATAAAAGCAGATGAAAACTAACAACCTTTCCAGCCATGATTAAGAGACACCAAACTAGTCCTCCTATCATAAACAACTGTAAAAATGGACAAAATATTTGAGGCAACTACTTTCAGGCAGAGGTCAACAGGAAGCACAAGACTGCTCACTGAGAGGAAACTCATGAAGTGAGCCCCAATATCACTTAGATCCTCTACTTGAGGACAATTTCCTAACTGTAGTACAGAGGGCAAAAGTCTGAGCAGAGGGATTTCTATTGGGCTAAGGAGGCAGAGATCAGACTTTGGGATAGCTGAAATGGCTGGAATCCATTGGGCAGAGCAAGGGGAAGGAGGGCACCATGCAGACAGGGAGTTCCAGAAGTCTATGTGTGAGTCCCCTTCAGATCTGTGGCTGAAGGCTGTTGAGACAGTTAATTTTATGTCTCAACTTGACTGAGCTATGGGTTGCCCAAATATTTAGTTAAACATTATTTGCAGGTGTGTCTGTGAGAGTGTTTCTGGATGAGAATAACACTGGAATTGGTAGACTCAGAAGATGGCCCTTTCCACAATAAGTGGGCCTCGAACAGTCTGTTGAAGGCCTGAATAGAACAAAAAGGCTGAGCAAGAATTCTTTATGCTTGAATGTCTTTGAGCTGGGGGCATTGGTCTTCCATACTTTCAGACTTGGACTTGGACTGAAACTCACACTATTGGCTCTTCTGCTTTTTATGCCTTTGGCCTTGGACTGGAATTACATTATCAGCTATCCTGGGTTTCCACTGGCTGACTACAGATCTTGGGACTTCTGAGCCTCTATAATTGAGTGAGTCAATTCCTAATAATAATAAATATAGGGTTGTGTGTGTGTGTGTGTGTGTGTGTGTGTGTGTGTCCATCTTACTGGCTGTTTCTCTGGAGAATCCTGAATAAATACAGTGAGGCTGTAAATAGACAGAGTGAGATCACTTGAGGCTTACCAGAAAGCAGGTACTATAAGGGGTTGAGATTAGAACAGAGATCCTAGAGTTAGAGTAGTCATGGGATAAGAGCATTGCCAGGGAAATTCTTGTCCTGCCAAAGGGGAGAGATCTTATAAATGCATCTTTAACATCCTTGGCATCCAGCTGAAACAGCAGAAAGGTTACATCTTAGGTTAAAGACCAGAGTGCAGAGTAGGAGCTACTCTAGGTTGATCCTAATAAAGCCTAAAATCAAACCATGACAAGCTCCACAGGAAAAGATTTTGGAGGTTGGGTCTTACCAAGTTAGTGGGGCTTGGGAAACCATTTAGGCTCTCCACTGATCTGTAAAAACAAAACCAAGCCTAAACAAGTGTAAGATCATTAGCCAGTAATAAAATTGCCTACTAAAATAAGGATTCATGTATGGTACTTCATGGAGAGGTAACAGACTCCAGTGTATTGTTCACAATGCACAATATTCAATAAAAAGTCATTTAGACAAAAATACAAACAAACAAGAAAATATGACCTATAGTCTAGAAAAACAGCAATATATAGAAATGAATCCAAATGTTACACTTAGCCAACCAAGACTGTAGATATGTCCAAAGAATTATAGGAAAACATGGTTTTAATGAGTGAATATGTAAACAATCCTTACAGAGAAATGAAAATTATATTGGAAACAAACATACTAAAAAATAAAATAATTGAAAAATTCACTGAATAGGCTTAATCGCAAATTGGAGATAGAAAAATAAAGTCAGGAAACTTAAAAGACAGATAAGTAGAAACTAAAATTTAAAAATCTGCATATAAGTGAACTTGCACAGTTCAAACCAGAGTTGTTCAGGGTCAATTGTATCTTTGATTTGCAGTTGGGAATCCGCATATGCAGAGAGAAAATTAAAGTTATACACGTATTTTTGCCCTGGCCAATGTGGCTCAGTTGGTTGAGCATCCTATGAGGTTGCCTGTTTGATTCCTGGTCAGAGCACATTCTCAGGTTGTGGGATCCATCCCCAGTAGGGGGCCTGTAGGAGGCAGCTGATCAATGTTTCCCTCTCCCTTACTCTTTAAAATCAATAAAAGTATATTTATAAAAACATTATATTTATTTTCAACTAGGAAATTTCTCAACATGATAAAAGGTATTTATGAAAATTCCACAGCTAAGCATACATGGTGAAAGACTGAAAGCTGTACCTATAAAATCAAGAACAAGACAAGGATGCATGATTTAACTACTGCAATTCAACCCTACACTAGAAATTCTAGTCAGAGATGTTAGTTAAATAAGAAAAAGAAATAAAAGGCATCCAAATTCCAAAGGAGGAAGTAACACTATCTGTTTCTGTAGATGACATGATCCTATGTATAAAAGAAATCCCAAAGAATTAACAAGAAAGCCATCACAGATAATAAACATAGTCAACAAAATTGTAGGGTATAAGATCAATTCACAAAAATCAGTCATGTTTGTAAACACCAGCAATAAATAATCTAAAAAGGAAATTCAGAAAGCAGTTCCATTTATAATAAAATGTAAAATAAGAATAAAATACCCAGGAATAAATTCAACCAAAGAGGTGAAAGATTTGTACACTGAAAACTACAAAATGTTGCTGAAATTGAAGAAGACCTAAACAAATGAAAAGACATACCATATTTATTGGAAGACTTAATATTGCTAAGATGGCAATACTACTCACGCAATCTAAAGATTCAATGGATTGTTAAAGTTTCTACAGCCTTTTTTGCAGAAATGGAAAAGTCAATCCTCAAATTCACATGGAATTGTGAGGGGCAGTTTGGGCCCCAAATAGCCAGAACAGTATTGAAAAAGAACAAAGTTGGAGGACTCATGCTTCCCAATTTCAAAAGTTATACAAAGCTACAGTAAACAAAACAGCGTGGCTTTTGGGATACAGGCAGATACATAGATCAGTGGAAACAAACAGAGTCCCAATATAATTATGCCCAATTAATTTTGAACAAGGGTGCCAGGTCCCTTCAATAGAGAAAAAAAGAGTCTCTTCAACAAATGGTGCTGGGACAACTGTATTTCCACATGAAAAAGAATGAAGTGAAACTCTGCTTCATACCACATGTAAAAATTGACTCAAAGTGGATCAGTAACCTAAATATAAGGACTAAGATCACAAGATGGCGGCATAGTTAAACAACTAATCTGCTGCCTCACACAACAATTTCAAAAATACAACTAAAAGACAAAAACATCTACCACCCAGAACCATGGGAAAGCTGGCTGAGTGGAAGATTTACAACTAAGAAGAGAAAGAAGCACAATCGCTGAAAAGCTGAGGTACGGAGGCACGCGAATCGGGCCGGCGGCGGGCGGCTGGGTGCGCGGCTTTTCTTCAACCCGCAGGGAGACAAGCTCCCGATCACTCTGAAATCCAGTTTCTGGGGACACTCGGGGGACCCAGGCACCTACGGGGAGAAGCTGGACTCTCGGCCATTGGGTCGGAAAGTGAGAGTGACTTTTTTGCAGTGGTGCGCCCAGCAATCATTGTTTTACTGCGCTGGAGCGCAGGGCGCAGGGACTTGGAAACGTGGAAAGGCAGAGACAGCTGACGGCAGCCATTGCCGTTGGCCACGCCCCAGCCTAGTGACGCCCTGAGACCCCACCCAGCCCAGAGGCCCCCCCCTGAGGCCCCGCCCCGCACATTCTACAAACCCACCCCAGCTCCACACAGTGGCTTTTGCATATAAATGGCCTGTTCTGGAGCAGCTTAACCAACTGCAGCTCCAGTCAGACTGCTCCAAAACCACCCAAGCAAAGGAGGAGAAAACTAGCCCTTACTGTAGCTCCTGCTGGGGGACACACAGTACACAAGGGTACACCAACAGTGTCCACCTCAAGTAACTGGGAGGCTGACCCGTTGAACCAATAGGACACCTAGTACACAAAACTACCCTACCAACTTAGGGAAGCAGAGAATATGAGAAGGCAAGGAAACAGATCACAAACCAAAGAAATGGAGGAGAACAAGCGACTGGACATAGAGTTCAAAACCACGGTTATAAGGTTTTTCAAGAATTTCATGGAAAAGGCCGATAAATTCCATGAGGACCAACTAGAAATTAAACATACACTGACTGAGATAAAAAATATTATACAGAGACCCAAAAGCAGACTAGAGGATCGCAAGAATCAACTCAAAGATTTGGAATACAAAGAGGCCAAGGACACTCTTCCAGAGAAGCATGAAGAGAAGAGAATTCAGAAAGTTGAAGATAGTGTAAGAAGCCTCTGGGACAACTTCAAGCGAACCAACATCAGAATTATGGGGGTACCAAAAGAAGAGAGAGAGCAAGATGCTGAAAACCTATTTGAAGAAATAATGAATGAAAACTTCCCCCACCTGATGAAAGAAATAGACTTACAAGTCCAGGAAGCACACAGAACCCCAAACAAAAGGAATCCAAAGAGGACCACACCGAGACACATCATAATTAAAATGCCAAGAGCAAAAGACAAAGAAAGAATCTTACAAGCAGCAAAAGAAAAACAGTTAGTTACCTACAAGGGAGCTCCCATACGATTATCAGCTAATTTCTCAACAGAAACCATGCAGGCCAGACGGGAGTGGCAAGAAATATTCAAAGTGATGAATAGCAGGAACCTACAACCAAGACTACTCTACCCAGCAAAGTTATCATTCAGAATTGAAGGTCAGATAAAGAGCTTCACAGATAAGAAAAAGCTAAAGGAGTTCATCACCACCAAACCAGCATTATATGAAATGCTGAAAGGTATTCTTTAAAAAGAGGAAAAAGAAGAAGAAAGATAAAAATTATGAACAACAAATACATATCTATCAACAAGTGAATCTAAAAGTCAAGTGAATTAAAAATCAGAGGAACAGAATAAACTGGTGAACTTACTAGAATCAGGCATAGAATGGAAGTGGATTGATAATTCTCAGGGGGAAAGGGGTGTCTGTGTGGGGAGTATGGGAAGAGACTGGACAAAAATCATATGCCTATGGATAAGGACAGCGGGGGGGGGGAGGTAAGGGAAGAGGGGGGGTAGGAACTGGGTGGTGGGGAGATATGTGGGGAAAAAGTAGAAACAATTGTAATCTGAACAATAAAGATTCATTAAAAAAAAAATATAAGGACTAAGATCACAAAACTTGTGGAAGAGAACACAGGTAAAAATCTTCATGACCTTGGATTTCATACCAAAAGCATTAACAACAAAAGAAAAAAATCTGGCCTCAACAAAATTTAAAACTGTGCATCAAAGGACATTATCAAGAAAGTGCAAAGACAGTCCACAGAATGGGAGAAAATATTTGCAGATCGTATATCTGATAAATGTTTAATATCCAGAATATTATAGCATACCTCCAACAACAACAAAAAGAGAGTCCAATTAAAAAATGGGCGGTGGACTCAGACATTTCTCCAAAGACAAATGGCCAACAAGCACATGAAAAGATGCTCAATATCATTATTCATTAGGGAAATGCAAATCAAAACCACAATGAGGTGCATTTCACACCCACTACGATGGCTGTAATTAAAGAAAAAGGAAATAAGTGTTGGTGAGGATGTGGAGAAATTGAAACCCTCATATAATAATGCTGTAGAAGACAGTTTGGCAGTTCCCCAAAAATTAAACATAGAATTACTATATGACCCATAAAATTTCACTCCCAAAAAATGGAAAGCAAGAATTTGAAAAGATTGCCAATTAAAAATATGCCCATCAAAAAACAAAGGACTTGATTTTTTTCCAACAAACGTGAAAAGGTACTCAATATCACTAATCATTGGAGAAATGCATATTAACCCTACCAGACCTGAGGCCCTGAACCTAACTGTCCCCTATACCTGGGCTCCTGAGCATTAAAGAGAAAAAAACCAACATGATATAGAAAAATGTTAGTTACATGCAAACAAGTGGTTAGAATAAGATGGAACTTGGAGACATTGTAGAAAATAGGTCTACCTTTCATCTAGCGCCAATATTCCACCTTTGTGTGCCAATCCACCCAGCAGGATGAGCCTTGTTTCACACAGAGGTACTTCTTGCAAAGTGAGCACCAGATGTTGCTCTTCACCCTCTTGCATGGATTGTCTTTGTAAGACACTCCAGGATTTTGCTTGTACCTGGAGTGCTTTTCCATGCACACAACACAGATATGATTAGACGATGTCCCAGGGGGAATCTCTGGAAAATGATTGCCTGGGGTCATCCATTGAGGGCAGGGTTCCTTTTGTGGGTGGCGGTGGGCTGATGTCCCGTATCCACCAATAAGTTGCAGGCACAATTTCTGAATATATCTGGTGAAATAAACTGGCTTTTTTGAAGCCGCTTGCTGCTTTGAAGCATACAAGATATAAGAATTATAACTGGCCCACATAAAAAATTTTATGAAAAGCCGCCAGGGCCAGCGGTAATGATGACGAGACCGGTGAAGGCGGGTTATCTGGTCATTTTTGTCACAGCCACCCATATATTTATTATAGTCCTTCACCAGCTGTGGCATCTGTATTTCTTGCACACTGCCATCTTTATTTCTTCTGTTTATTACTACCTTTTGGGCTGGATCGTGGTAGTTCGAAATAAATGTGATGGGCTTTCTATCCTGCCAAACTAAACATGTTACACTTTCTTGACATAGATAGCGACAGTCACCCCTAGCAAGTTTTTTTTTACACTTTTCAGCGACTTAGGAAACTGCTTCCGGTTTTGCTGCAGGTTTCCCACAATTCCTGTGTGTAATTCTGACAGTGCATATTTAGCAAGGGTTACAGAGTTGTAGAACCCGTCCATGACAAGTACATGAGATTTATTTTCCATTGAACATGAGGTCAGGAGACGAACAACTGTATTTCCTACTGCGCCCAAATCTTTTATAGGCATTGGTGCAGCACCAGTGTAGATTTCTGCATTCAAAATGTAGCCAGTCTCACCTTCACAGAGAAGGAAAGACTTGATGCCCCACTTTGTGGGCTTATCCTTGATATACTGCTTGATGGCCAAGCGGTTTTTTGTCAGGATCATCCCCTCATCTAGGCTCAAACGTTGCTTTGGCAGATAGAAGTGGAGAAACTTGGGGAGCAGACTTTCCAAGAAAGGCCTAACTTGATATATTCTATCTGTCTTATCGATATCTGTGTCTTCCTCATCAATTATGTGTAAAAAACTCCAAAGGGCCAAGAATCTATCTCGAGTCATAACATTTCGAAATCCGGGAGTAAACCCAACAAAGTCAGAGCCCTCATTTGTCCAATAATCCCAATAGCTGGGCTTCATACATAAGTATTCCATATAGATCCTCAGTCCAAGAAAAGCCTTCATTTCTTCCACTGTGGCATCCTTGAAATTTTTGGCATTGTAGGAGGTGGGCTTTGCTATATGCAATTGGTGGGCCCGGAGGTTGGTTTTCTCTGTCAAATTTTGCCAGAAAGTATCATCCAAAAACAAGGATAAAAAGTCAATCGGTTCACTCTCCTCTGTGATAGATCCAGGAATGTTCACTGGGCCTTTTCCATCCTCATTGAAATTCAGATCTGTATTTGGTGATACAAAATTCCTTGTTCAACCTTCAACACCACCTAGATCTCCCCCATCAGCTGTTTGAGGGACACGCCCCCCTTCTCTTACTATTGATCTAGCTCTAGATCTATAAGGTTCAAGATTCTCCTCATCACTTGAGCTCTCACTGTCTGTGTCACTTGAACTGGAAACGTATTCTTGATGAAATTCTGACTCCTCAGAGTCTGAATCAACCAAAGTATCGATCACCTGTTGGACTGTGATAAGCCTAGACCTACTTCGCTTTCCTGTTGAAGTGCTTGGTTCATCAGCCGCTTGTTTCATTGTGAATTTTCAGAATTTTTTCACGTTAAACCACACAAAGTCAATTCAAACACATGGGGGCAGACATTTGCAATGGCTAACCATGAGGTTTGATCATGATTGGTTGGTTATTTTTAGTTTGTGACGCATTTTTTTCATGTACTAGGCAAAGTACCGAAAATTAGGTACAGTGGTATAGCAGCAGATTCGGAAATTACCGAAAAATCGGTACAGCGGTCTGGTAGGGTTAAAACCACAGTGAGATATTGTCCCACATCCATTAGGATGTCTAATATTAAAAAAACACAAGTGTTTGTGAGATATGAAGAAATTAGAATCCTTGTACACTGATGGTAGGATTGTAAAATGTTGCAAGTGCTACAGAAAATAGTATGGAGTTTCCTCAAAATTAAAAATAGAACTACCAGATATCCAGCAATTCACTTCTGGGTATATATATGTCTGAAGGAATGAAATCACTGTCTTGAAGAGATAGCTGCATCTCCGTGGTCATTGCCATATTATTCACAATACCAAGACTTGCAAACAACCTTAGTGTCTACCAATAGATGAATGGATAAAGAAAATGTGGAAGGTATACACAATGAAATATTCAGCCATAAAAAAAGAAAATCCTGGCTTTTTGACCACATGGATGGACCTTCAGAGAATTATGCAAAGGGAAATAAGTCAAACAGAGAAAGACAAATACTGTATGTTCTCACTTATATGTGAAATCTAAAAAAGCCAAACTCATAGAAATAGAGAGTAGAGTGGTAGTTGTCAGGGGCTGAGGGAAACGGAGATATGTTGGTCAAAGGGTACAAACTTCCATTTTAAGATGAATGACTTCTGGGGATTGAATGTACATAATGTGACTATAACAGTACTGTATTATATACTTGAAAGTTAAGAGAATCGATCTTATATGTTATCAGCACACAGAGACACACAAATGGTAATTATGTGAGGAAATGGAAGTGTTACCTAACCTTATTGTGGTGATAATTCCATAATACAGGCAGTCCTCGGGTCATATCAGACTTGACATACATCATTTCTGATTATGTCGCCATCTCCCATTTATTTATAAAAAGAAAAAGTTCCATCATTTTGACGAATGTACATATGTGCTTTTTCATTATTTATTTACCACAAGTAAAGGTCAGGATTTGTTATCTTTCTTTTAAATTTTTTTTACTGTTTCACTTCATTACTGCTGTGTATGTGCTCCATGGGAGTGACATAGGTGCTTATGTAGGTGAGTTCTGACATGGCGAAAATCGAGTTACGCTGCGCCATAGGAACGGATCTCTGATGTAACCCGAGGACCTACTGTATGTATGTTTACATATATATACATATATATATATATCAAGACATGTTATAAACCTTAAATTTACGTTATCTATATATATAAAAGGCTAATATGCAAAGTGTCCCCTCAGGAGTTCGACCAGGAGCCCAGGAGTTTGATCACTTGCTATGACGTGCACTGACCACTAGGGGGGCAGCACGGAACGAAGGAAAGCCCCAGCCAGCAGCTGGAAGGTCCCGATCAGCCCTGATCACTGGCCAGGCCTAGGGACCCTACCCATGCATGAATTTTGTGCACTAAGCCTCTAGTATATCAATAATATCTCAATAAAGCCAGGGGGAAATGACAATGTAGTGTATGGCTTATATCATATGTAAAACTAAAATACATAACAGAAGGACACAACAACAGAAGGGTTGGACAAAAGTAGGTTTACAGTTGTTTGTATGGAAAATATACAGTAATCTATATAAAGAGCCAGGGTTCGTAACGTCTAAAACTACCAAACAAACGACTGAACACCGGAAGTCAGTCCTGCAGTCAGTGCTGGGTCACAGCGGCAATCCAGCACTGATACCGTGCTGTAGGCGCCATGGTGACCCAGCTCTGACTGCAGAGGGGGCTGCAGATTAGGCCCGGAGAGAGAAGCAGGGTCTGATCTGTAGCCTCCGTGGCAGCTGTTGATCAGCCCTTGCCTCTCTCCGGGCAACACCAGCAGCCCTGGGGGCTGCTGATCAGCCCCACCTCTCTGATCAGGCCTGGAGATAGGCCCGGAGACACTGACTGGCATAGAAACCGACCAATCAGCCCCAGCTGGTTTGGCTCAGTGGATGGGGCATCAGCCTGAGGACTGAAGGGTCTCGGGTTTGACTCCGGTCAAGGGCACATGCCCAGGTTGCAGGCTTAGTCCCCAGTAGGGGGCATGCGGGAGGCAGCCAAATGGTGATTCTCATCGTTGTTTCTCTCCCTCTCCCTTCCTCTCTGAAATCAATAAAAATATATATTTAAAAAAAGGAACTGACAAATCAGAAACAAAGCTGGGTGAACTGTGAGGAGCCAATGGCTGCCTAGGAGGCGGAGCTTTTGACACTGGCATAGAAACTGACCAATCAGAACCAAATCTGGGTGAACTGTGAGGAGCCAATGGCTACCTAGGAGGCGGAGCTTTTGACACTGACTGGCATAGAAACTGACCAATCAGAACCTAATCTGGGTAAACTATGAAGGCAGAACCTAAGGTGGGGGCTGAGGAGGGTTTTTAAGGGCAACAGCTGTTTGGTGTAAGGTGTAAGAAAGTGGTTCAAGCTGGGCGTAGTGGCGCGCGCCTGTAGCCCTAGCTACACGGGAGGCTGAGGCTGGAGGATTGCTCGAGCCCAGGAGTTCTGGGCTGTAGTGTGCTATGCCAATTGGGTGAACTGAGCAGGTCAAAGCTCCCATGCTGATCAGTAGTGGAATCGCGCCTGTGAATAGCCACTGCACTCCAGCCTGGGCAACATAGCAAGACCCTGTCTCTAAAAAAAAAATAAAAAAAAAATAGAAAGCAGTTCAATTTTTTAATGACCGGTTTGGCAGTATAGTGCATATGGCTGGCTATCAGTCCAGATATAGGGATTATGTATTTTTGTCTGCCAGGAGCATCTCCTCCTGCTGAAAAAGGCTCCCCCCGCATTTAAGCAATCCTATCCTATATAATCTATACTAATAAAAGGGTAATATGCTAATTAGACCGGGTTGATCGGCCATCTTCCAGACGTCCGACTTCCTTCTGGACAAAGCCATGGTCTGGGGAGGCCGAGGCAGAGGCAGTTAGGAGTGATCAAGCTGGCAGGGGAGGGGCGTTGGGGGTGAGATCAGGTCAGCAGGGGAGGGAAGATGGGGGCAACCAGGCCAGCAGGGGAGGGCAGTTGGGGGTGAGATCAGGCTGGCAGGGGAGGGCCATTGGGGGCAAGATCAGGCCAGCAGGGGAGGGCAGTTGGGGGCGAGATCAGGCTGGCAGGGGAAGACAGTTAGAGGCGACCAGGCAGGTGAGTGGTTAGGAGCCAGCGGTCCCAGATTGCGAGAGGGATGTCCAGCTGCTGGTAGTCGGACATCCCCCAAGGGGTCCCCGATTGGAGAGGGTCTAGGCTGGTCTGAAGGAACCCCCCCATGCATGAATTTTGTGCACCGGGCCACTAGTTGATAAATAATAACATAAAAATAAACTCTGTTTTGTGTACTCACAACTGAAAGCCTATTTTTGCCCCACCGGTATTATAAAATTCTTATGCTACACATAATGTGCCTACTATTACTTGAAGGTAGACTCTGATGAGTTAAAGATGTATACTATAAACTTTAAAGTAATCACTAAAATAACAAAACAAAGACATAGTTAAGTCAATAAAGGAGACAATGGAATAACAAAAAGTACTGGATTAATCTAAAAGTGCAGAATAAGAGGAACAAAAAACAAATACAAAATAAATAGTAAAATGATAAAAGTAAACTTAAAACGTTAATAACATTAAAAGTTAATGATCTTAGCTAGAGAGGGTCAATGGGAGGAAAAAGGGGACATTTATTGTTGTAATACTTTCAACAATAAAGAATTATTTTTTAAAAAGTTAATGATCTAAACACCCAATATACAGCCTTTGTAAGGTAGAAAACATTTAACAAAATTGAATACCCATTCATGATTAAATAAAAAATCTCCCAGCCCTAGCTGGTTGGCTTAGTGGATAGAGCGTCAGCCTGTGGACTAAAGGGTCCTGGGTTTGATTCCAGTCAAGGGCATATGCCTGGGTTGCAGGCTCGTCCCCAGTGGGGGGAGTGCAGGAGGCAGCCAATCAATGATTCCCTCTCATCATTGATGTTTCTATCTCTCTCTTCCTCTCCCTTCCTCTCTGAAATCAATAAAAAAATATATTAAAAAAAAAAAATCTCCCAGCAAGCTGGGACAAGAAAGGAACTTCCTTAACCTAATACAGGACAAGTTAGAAAGCTGAGGAAAAACTGTTCGGGACAAGGTAAGGATGTCTACTCTCATCAGTTCTATTCAACATTACCTGGGCAATAAAGGCACGAAAAAGAATGAGTTGACATACAAATTGTTAAAAAAGAAGTAGAAATGTTCTTTATTTGCAGATGACATGATTTTGTTCACAGAAAATCCCAAGCAATGTACAAAAACAAACCTTGCTAGAACTAATGAATGAATTTTAGCAAGATTACAGGAAAAACAGGGACAACATACAAAATCAATATGCTAGCAACAATCGAGATTTTATATTTAAAAATACAATACCAATTATAATAGCATAAGTACATGAAATACTTAGAGATAATTTTAATAAGATATGTGTAAGACTTCTACATTAAAATATTACACTAAATCTGCAAAACATTTTTGACAGAAATTAAAGATCTAAATAAGAGGACCAGAGTGAACATTCAATATTGTTAAGGTAGCCATTATCCTCATATTGATCTATCTATTCAGTAGAGTCCTAATGAAAAATCCCATTTGTTTGCGTGTTTTTTAGAAACTAACAAGCTGATTTAAAATTTACATGGCTATGCAGAGAACCCAGAATAGTCAAATCAATTTTGACAAAAGTAATAACAATAGCCCTGGTGGGTGGCTCAGTTGATTAGAGCATTGTCCCATACATCAAAAGGTTATGGGTTTGATTCCTGGTCCGGACACATACCTAGGTTTCAGGTTGGATCCGATTGGGGCACATGTGGGGGGTAACTAATTGATTTTTCCCTCTCACGTCAATGTCTCTCTTCCCTCTCCCCTCACCTTTCTCTCTCTAAAAATCAATAAAAGCATACCCTCGGTGAGGATTAAAAAAATAACAATAACAAAATTGGAGAACTTACACTACCAGACTTCAAGGCATCAGTAAAAATCATAGTATTCAAGACAGTATGTTGTTGACATAAACACAGACATGTAGCTCAATCGAACAGAATAGAGAATTCAGAAAAAGACTAATACGTATGTAGTCAACTGATGTTCTATATTGGCAGCATTGTAATGCACTGGATGTATTGGTTATCTATTACTGCATAACAAATTACCCCACAGCTTAGTGTCCTAAATCAACCCAAATTTCTTATGTTAGGGTCAGGAATTTGGGAGTGGCTTAGATAGGTGGTTCTGACTCAGGAATTTTTAATTTTAAAAATATATATTTCTTTATTGATCTCAGAGAGGAAGGGAGAAGGGGAGGGAGATAGAAACATCAATGATGAGAGAATCATCAATTGGCCGCCTCCTGCACACACCCCCAACTGGGGATCGAGCCCGCAACCCAGGCATGTGCCCCTGGCTGGAATCGAACCCAGGACCCCTCAGTCCACAGGCTGACGCTCTATCCACTGAGCCAAGCCGGCCAGGGCCTGGCTCAGGATTTTCATGAGGTGGCAGTCAAGACATCAATCAGTGAGGGCTCCAGTCACTAATAAAGGCTCAACTAAAGCTGTAGGATCTGCTTCTAAGATAGTTCACTTACATGGTTATTTGGAAGAAGCCTCAGTTCCTTGCCAGCTATTGGCAGAAGGCCTCAGTTCCTCCTCATGTCGATCTACGTAAGTCTGCTTAAGTGTGTCCTCACCACATGGCAGTTGGCTTCCCACAGAGGGAATAATCCAAGGAAGAGAAAGCAAGGGGGAACCACAGTGCCTTTTATGCCTTAATCTTGGGTCATACACCATCATTTCTTCATATTTTATTCATTAAAATCAAGTCATTTAATATAGCCCACACCTAAAAGGAGAGGAATTTTTTGAAGAGAGGAGTGTCAAAGAATTTATGGAAATATTAGAAAATGCCACACTAGGTATCCATATGGAACAAAATAAATCTCAACCCCTACCTCAAACGATAAAAATTATCTCAAAATGGGTCAGAGCACTAAAAGGTAAAAGTATAAAACTTCTTGAAGGAAACAGGAGATAATCTTTGTAATCTTGGGGAAGGCAGATGTCTTAGTACACAAAAGCACTGTTTAAAAAATTCAATGTTGTATATATATAGCAGTATGTGTAAATGTCAAAAACAATGTTGTGTAGAAAAAGGAAGTGGTGTAATAATATATGCAAAGTTAAAGAATAATATACCTAAAATGGGTATTATATTAAGAATAAATATAAAGTATAATGTGTGCAGGGGAAAACACCAATTTCAGCATTGTGTTGTCTGGAGAGAAAGAGAAAGAGGGGAATGGCATCCAGGTGGGGTACATAAAGAGATTTTAATTGTATCTGTAATGTACTGTTATTTTTAAAGGTCTGAAACATGGCAAAATATAAACATTTGGTAAATCTGAGTGATAAATACATGAAGTGTTCATTATATTATTCTCTGTACATTCTGAGGTTTGAAATACTTCATGATTAAAAAACATTTTTAAAGGAATGGGGTCAGCAAACTATGACCTGCAAGCAGGTTGCCTGTTTCTGTATATAACGTTTCACTGGAACACACACACATTAGATTATGTATTGTTCCTGACTGCTTTCCTACCACAATAGCAGTCACTAGTTTTGATAGAGGCCATATGGCCTCTAAGCTGAAAATATTTTCTACCTATCCCTGATTTATATAATCTATGGTATTTGGCTCAATGTCTTAAACAGAGAGAGCTTTCAAGAAATGTGCTAAGTGCTCATAAACAGTGCGTGTTGGTTATTTTGTTTAATAAATATTGAGTACCTACTAAATGCCAGGTAATATAGGTACTGATTATATATAGTCAAGAAGACAGAGCTGGGCCCTAGCCAGTTTGGCTCAGTGGATAGAGTGTAGACCGAGGACTGAAGGGTGTCAGGTTCAGTTTTGGTCAAGGACACACATGCTTGATCCTCACCCCTGGTTGGGAGGCAACCAATCTATGTGTCTCTCTCACATTGATGCTTCTCTGTCTCTTTCTGTCTCCCCCTCTCTTGCACGCTGTCTAAAAAATCAATGGAAAAATATCCTTGGGTAAGAATTAAGAAAAAATATCTAAAATAAATAGATAGATAGATAGATAGATAGATAGATAGATAGATAGATAGATAGATAGATAGGTAGATAGATAGAAGAGGACAGCAGAGCCGTGCCCAGCACTTTAATATTCTTTGTCCCTGGGATCCAGGTTGCCTCAGGGTGTAATATAGTAGGACTTTATTGTGCTGGTTCCCACTAGAGGGCAGCCTGAAGCTTGCCCATAATGGTATAGTAATATTATCAGGAAAGAACTGTCATGAAGGACAAAATACCAAACTACCTAAGGTTTGTATTTATTCTTTCAAGATTGTTAACAAAATTATAAAATGAGTCCAGTTTGTCTTTGGAACCTCTAGCTTCCTATTTCTTCATCTTTTCTACTCTTTTCCCTGCAAAGGTGGAGTGATGTATTTACTTACACCTGTAAGTAAAACATTTGGGAGAAACAGGCAGGTGACTCTCTAATCAATAGATCAGTCAGGGTGAGGAGGGAGAGGTGGTTACTGGGGATGGAGGGTGCAACCTGGGAAGCAGAACTGTAGGCCAGGAGCAAACTGGGAAGCAAAAACACACAGATACCAAATTGGGTGTCTACCATAATTGGGTGTCTACCATATTAAAAGAAGAAAAGAAATACATACCTTCTATTTATTAATTCACTATTTATTGTGCATCCACTACCTACTTTGTGCCACCCAGGATACAGAAATGAGCACTACAGACACTGTACCAGCTCTTAAGGAGCATACAGTTTACCAGAGAAGCCAAACATTAAACAAATAGAAACGTGCTAAAAGTACTGGAGTAGTAAAGACTGTTTCAGTTACTAATAGCATAAGAAACCAAGTGTAGTGGCATAAAACATATTCTCAGGGATTCTATATTAGGAGAACCAAGATGGTGGTGTAGGTAACTGCCTATACGTACCATCTCCCACAACCATATCAAAATTACAACTAAAATTCAGAACAACCATCATTTGGAAGGGCTTGAAATCTGACTGAATGGAAGTCGTACGACTAGAGAAGTAAAGAAGAAAACACATTGAGACTGGTAGGAGGGGTGGAAGTGCAGAATGGGCTGGTCTGGCACCCATGTGCTGTTTTTTTGTTTGTTTTAAATATATTTTTATTGATTTCAGAGAGGGGGAGAGAGAGAGAGAAACATAGATGATGAAAAAGCAGCATTGATTGGCTGCCTTTTGTACACCCCCTACTGGGGATCAAGCCCACAAACAGGGCATGTGCCCTTGACTGGAATCAAACCCAGGAGCCTTCAATCTGCAGGCCAATGCTCTATCCACTGAGCCAAACCAGGTAGGGCTTTTTTTTAAATCAGGAGGGATATCTCCAAGGCCTTCCATGAGAAGCAGGGGGTCCCTGCCATATACCAGTCCCCCCCCCCTCCCCCGCCCAGGGTTCCAGAGCTGGGAAGAGAAGTCCTTGTAACTTTGGGCTGTAAAAACCAGCAGGGGTTGTGGCTGAGTGACATGGAGGCTGCTGGATTACCAGATGTTCCTCTTAAAGGGCCCGTGCATGAACTTACATAGTCTCCATTTGAGCTCCAGTGCTAGGCAGTGGCTTTGGGGGAATCCAGGGACATGTAGGAAAGAACTGGACTATCTGGCATGGGGCAGAAACTCAGGGGTGGCTTTCTCCCAGATAGGGGTACACCAGGGGTCATTCATTGTTCCTGTGCAGGGACCTCCCCCATCACAGAGCTGACTGGCAGCCATATCTGATTGTCCATCAGCATGGCCCACACTGTTGGCTCCACCCTGGTGATTCCCTGAGCCCCAGCCCCATCCAATTTGCAGCTCCACCTAAGTAGTTTGTAGCTGGTTTTCCATATAAATGGCCTGAGCTGGCTCAGGCTTCAGACTTTGCTAAAATCTCTTAAACAAGTAGCAGCTGGAGTCAGCATGCCCCAAACCTATCAACAAAAGGCCCAAAACCTAGCACTAGCACCAGCCTGCCTTGCTACACAGCTGGGCCTTGCTTGCCTGGGTACTTCTTAGCCCATTAAAGTAGCAGCTATCTGAAGATCTCTCTGTAGCTCCTGCTGGGTGGCCCCTGGAAGTGGCTGACTTTGCAACTCCCGGGAGACTCCAGAGCCAGTGCACAGCTTCAGACCATACCAGATTACAATTACAACTCTACCCATCCGAAACACTCAAGGGGCAGACTCAGTGAGCACCAAAGCCCCACTGAAGCAAGTCCTACTTCATAGGGGTGTCTCTTGCACAGCTGTTCTTCCATTGTAGACACAGCTGGTCCTTACAGCCAATTGGCCTGGAGGTCAATTCCTTCTGTGACACCAACAGCAAGCAAGGCTCAACTACAATAAGACTATGCATGCAGCCCACACAAGGGTGCACCTAGAGTGTCCAGCTCGGTGACTGGGGAGTATCAGTCACTGGGCCCTACAGGACACCTACTACACAAAGTCACTCTACCAATTCCAGAAAACATAGCAGCTCTACCTAATACATAGAAACAAACACAGGGAAGTAGCCAAAATGTGGAGACAAACATGTCACAAGTGAAAGAAACAGAAGCAAGCAAACTACTGAGTTCAAAACAATGGTTATAAGATTACTTGAGGAACTTAATGAGAGCTTTAAGGGACTTAATGAGAGCTTCAAGGGAATTAATGAGATCATCAAGGGACTTAGTGAAACTTTCAAGGATCTTAGTGATAATGTCAAAGACATGAAAAAGGACTAGTCAGAAATTAAGTATATACTAACTGAAATAAAGAATAATTTACAGGATTCAACAGTAGAGTGGAGGATTCCAAGTATCAGATAAATGATTTGGAATATAAGGAAGCAGGAAACACCCAATTAGAAGAGAAAAAAAAAAATAATCCAAAAATATGAAGATAGTGTAAAGAGCCTCTGGGACAACTTCAAGCATACCAACATTCACATTATGGGGATACCAGAAGGAGCAGAGAGAGAGCAAGATATTGAAAACCTATTTGAAGAAATAATGACAGAAAACTTCTACTGAGGGAAGAAATAGATTTACAAGTCCAGGAAGTGCAGAAAGTCCTAAGCAAGAGGAACCCAAAGAGGCCCACACCAAGACACATCATAATTAAAATGCCAAGAATTAAAGACAAAGAGAGAATCTTAAGAGCAGCAAGAGAAAAGCACTTAGTTACCTACAAGGGAGCACCCATAGGACTGTCAGATGATTTGTCAACAGAAACTTTGCATGCCAGAAGGGAGTGGCAAGAAATACTCAAAGTGATGAGTAACAAGGACCTACAAGCAAGATTACTCTACCCAGCAAAGCTATTCTTTAGAATTGAAGGTCAGATAAAGAGTTTAACAGTCAAGAAAAAGCTAAAGAAGTTCATTACTACCAAACCAGTATTATGTGAAATGTTGAAGGGTATTCTTTAAGAAGAGGAAGGAGGATGCGGGGGAGGAGAAGAAATATAAAAAATATGAATAATAAAATGTCAATAAATACATATAAACAATTGAAACTAGAAATCAAAATGAATGAAAATCTAATGAACAAAATAAACTGATGAGTACAATAGGATCAGAGGCATGTGAACATGGAACAGACTGATGAATCTCAGAGGGAAAGAGAGGGGAGGGTAGGAAGAGACTAACCAAAGGTCTTATATGCATATATGCATTACTTATGGACACAGACAATAGGGTGGTGAAGGCCTGGGGCGGGGTGGGTTCTAGGTAGAGGGAGGCAATGGGGGAAAAAGAGGGACATCTGTAATACTCTCAACAATAAAGATTTTAAAAATAAATAAAAATATTAAAAACATTTAAAATATTAAACTATATTAAATGTAAATTATTTATACAGGCCAATTAAAAAAACAGACATTGTCATAATACATTTTTTTAAAAAACATGACTCAGATGTCACACAAAGTGGCAGAGTAGGAAAATGTAGGAATTGGTCCCATCATCAAAGCAACCACTGAGCAGGGAAAAATGATTGAAATAAACTATTTTGGAACTTTGGAACATGACCAGAAATTTTTAACAACCAGAGGAATTCTTGTGAGAGTGAAGGGAGCCCTGATCAGTGTTGCTAAGTGGTTAGAGTGTTGGCCTATGCACCAAAGGGTTATAGGTTTGATTTCTTGTAAAGGACTTGTACCTGGTTGCAGGTTTGATCTCTGGCCCCTGTCGGGTCACATGTGGGAGATGTGGGAGGCAACCAATCAATGTGTCTCTCTCACATCAATGTTTCTGTTTCTTTCTCCCCTCTCCGTCCCCCTTCCCCTCCTCCTCCTCCCCTCCTTTTTCCTCCCTGCCTTCCAATGTCTCTAAAAATCAATGGGGAGAAAATATCCTCAGGTGAGCATTAACAAAACAAAACAAAAAAGAATAAAGACTGAAGGGCGAGGTTGTTGCTCTTTCACAAGTAAGCAGCATTCACAACCAGACAATATCTATCCCCCATTTCTTAGACATGTTGCACCTGTATGAATAGCAGCCTGCATTCCTAAAGAAGCTGGCTGATGTCATTGCAGGCAGTAGAAACCCTGACCTCCAAAATTTGGGGTTACATATTTTGGTCAGTCTTAAGGATCCTTGAGGACCAGCACAGATGCTTGCCTTGCACTTGATCCTCTCATCAGCATTGGCTTCCTGAGGAGGAATCAATCAGATTTACAGAAACAGTGACTTCACAAAAACAAGGAATATACTTTGCCATTGCCATTAGGGGAGATGGGCCACCACTAGCTGATTCCTGTATCCCCTGGAGGCCGATGTTGCAGAATCTGTCACCAGAAAAGGAGTAGAAGGTTTACCAGTTCTAGATTACCAAGCAGTTTCACACATAAACCCTCTAGCAAGTTTAAAAATAATTCAGCCCAACTCAGAGGAAGTGGAATTGCTCCTGTTGCACAAAGATGTCTAGTAATGAAATCCACATGCAGGAAAGTATCCTGTCTGACACATCCTGTAATGAAGGACAACAAAAAACAATTCTGAATGCCCTCTAACTGCCAGATCATCCACAAAGCTATTCAAAACCTAGATAAGAAGTTTGATGTCATTAATGGAAAGGTTTCAAAAATGTACTATTTTTGTGCTAAATCAATGTGGCAAAACCACCCACTTGGATATGCATACAAAAATTAAAATTACCTGCTTTCTAGAAAGATCAAATTGCAGAAAGTGAAGAGGGAGCCTCTTCCCTCTTCATTGTCTTACCCTGAAAATGAGAGCCCAGCTATGCCAGTAGAAAGGCCAGAAAATTATTCCCAGAGCAACCCTGTCGAAACATCTTACCAGTCAGAGGATTCCCAGGACAGGATCAGGAGTTACTCTACCAGGAGCAGGAGCCTTGCCTCAAACAGAGTCCCATGATTTGTTCCATCTTCACACTCATATCAGTCATATTACAGAGCCAATGATCCAGTGCAGGGCTCCTTTTCCATGCCTTGCTTTGCCAGCCCAGGGGCTGGCAGCAACACTAGTATCTTCTCAGTTGCCTGAGCTTCTACATCAGCACCTACAGCCATGCTGGGCCAAGACAGATCCAGTGTAGCACACAACCCTGAGATGATGGCTTACTCAACTTTGCTGGAAAAGAAGAACCCCAGCTATATGACCTCATCTCTGCATCCTGGCTGGCTTTACTATAAGTTCGTCAGTTGGTACTGACCCAGGTTTGCTAAAACAAAACTTCTCTGATGACCCTTCAACTTGATCTGTAGAGGAAGTGATCCTGTTTCTGAAACATAGATCCTCAGACACTAATCCCCCTCATGGACCTCTTCAGGCAATATGACATTTGATGGGAAAGCTCTGCTACTACTTAAGAAAAGAGTGACATTATCCTATATAATAAAGAGGTAATATGCAAACTGACCCTCACACCATAACGCCGTCACAAGATGGCTGCCCTGCCTAGCCCCCTCCTCCGGCCCCACCCCTGATCAGCCTCTCCCACCCCAATTGAGGGTGGGGTGGCCCCCCACAGCCCCTCACCCAGGCCGGCCAAGCCCCCACGCTTTCCCAGGGCTGGGGGTACCCCAGGCAGGCTGCAGGCACAGTGTTGGTCAGAGTCAAAGGTCCTGGCTTTCCCTGGCCTTAGAGAGACCATAAAACCTCAGCAGTGACCAAAGACCAAGACCGAGTGGAAAGGTCCCTGCCGGCACTTATGGCTCAAAGTGCCAGGAGGAGGCAGAGCGTCTTAAATCTGCAACCCTAGCATCTGCACACTAAGCCTTGGCGCACACCACGCCAGTGGCACCTGTGGGTGAAAGGGGAAGAGCAGGGAGCTGGGGTGCAGAGCTGGGAGGGTCTTAGAGTCTTTGGGAGCAGCCCACCTGCCAAGGTTGCTGTGACCCTCACGCTTGGGCTTGGTCAAAGCCCCTGGTCAGCTCTGCCACTTGCCTTCCAGGTGTGGCTAGCCCTGAGCCGGCTGGCATTGCACTCAGAGAAGCAGCTGTCACTGGGCTCAGTTAAATAAGAGAAATCAAAGAGCCAAGAGGAAATATCCTCCCAGCCCCTTCCTACGCCCCTGGGTGAGGAGGGCTGGGGTTGGGGGTAATGGAAAATAGCTGCTGCTTTGCATTTTATAATGAAAAGACTCCTGCTATGTAGAGAGGAGAGCTGATTTGTTTCCAGCAACACCTGGCATGTTCCCTGCCCCAGCCCTGAAGCCTGACAGCACCTAGCAAAGGTGTGTCCGCACAGCCATGTTGGCCTGGCTCCTGGAATGTTGGGAGCAAGTTTGAGCTGCATTAATTTAAAAAAAAAAAAAAAAGGTAAAGATTGAAAACACCTCTTTGTACTCAAATGGCATTATAAAATGCACATTACAGCATCTGATTTTGTCTTCAGTGTTGATTTTGAGGCAGAACGCAAATAGGTTTATGGGAAAAGCAGAAAAAACAAAAGGAAAGAGAGAGGATTCTGCCATCCACAGCCTGAACATTGTTTTTTGTGTGGTTATTTTTCCTTTTGTTCTTCAAGCCAGCATATGCCATTTAAACCACTTTATGGCATTAGGTAATGAGCTAATGCTTCCTCTATTAAGAGCAAGCAGCAGTGCCTTTCATATGAGTCACATACATTTAATCCATTCAAATGGAGCATACTGAGTGGAGAGAATGGTATGTGTCATTATATAAAGAACTTGGCATTATGATGCTATCTGGCTGAAGATCTTATTTATTTTGCAATTTAGAGAACGTAGACAAATCAGGCATTGAAAATGAATATGCATGCTTAAGTGCATGACTTTATTTTCATCTGTAATGACCAAACGACCAGTCACCAGAAGGTGCATTGATGGGTCCCGCTGTGCGGCAGATCTGGGGTCTCTCGGCACTGTGGGTCTGGGTGAGGCTGCATGGCGTGGGCCAGGGCCAGGGGGCCTGAGGCCGCGCCCCCTGCCCCAGCGCCAGGATGGGAGGCTGCGTCCCCTGCCTAGCGGGGCTTGACAGGGGTGGAGCCAGCCGGGTCTTGGTGTGGCCCAATGGGGGTGGGGCTGGCCGGACACTTCTATTACAGAGAAAGGGCAAATAACAATATTAAAAGATTTCCTCTAATTAATTCCCTTTTAATGTGCACGAATTTCATGCATCGGGCCACTAGTGATGAAGTATATGGGCTTAAGCCAGGGACAGCTCTGAAGTTGTGCCACTGCATCGAAAAGTGTAAAGGAGAAAAATATGTTGACATTTGAAAAATATTTGTGTAGATTTATTTTTTTAATATATTTTTATTGACTTCAGAGAGGAAGGGAGAGGGAGATAGAAACATTAATGATGAGAGAGAATCATTGATCAGCTGCCTCCTGCACACCCCCTAATGGGATCGAGCCCGCAACCAGGGCATGTGCCCTTGACTGGAATCGAACTGAGCCAAACTGGCTAGGGAAATATTTGTGTAGATTTAGATTGGACTTAATTCTGGGAAGACCAATGCCATTTTGTTGTAAAATCACTTTGCTGTCCTTAGAAATGTTTGTGTTGTAGAAGGTTCCTCTAAAAATATGTTATATCTAGAATTGCAGAACTACATCACAGTCCAGTCTACTTCTTTAGAAACTATTTCACATGCTAACATTAGCATATTCAAATTGGCAGCCTGTTTTTTGTTGTTGTCATTGCATAGTTTACAAATATACTTCATGTAAGAAACAGAGAAACACCTTTGCTTTCGGTTAATATTTATATGTACAACCAAAACAGCTAAATCCCAAAGAGAAAGTATCAGGGATTGACAAGTTCTCTAATAAAATCCATGAGAAGTTTTCTTTAGAAGAGAATTTAAAGATACAACTATAGATATCATCTTTCTCAAATATTTTATGTCTGTTACTGCAGTGTTCTATTCTTGTTCTACCAGTTTCCTGAAATGGAATAATCATATAAATTATTTTTCTTTTTGTTATTATTTCTTTGAATGCTGTATTTGTTCCTATTTAAAGAAAAAAGCAACCTTATAAGCTTTCATGAAGTGTTCTTACCATTTTTTTAAATAAATTATAAAATAGATAGAATCGTTTTATGCAATAGGTTTTATATTACAAGGTTGGTTTGGGTGGAGTCTGTATATTCTTTTATATTAAATACCTATTATTTAAAACTTTTTAAATATTTTGCCTAAGCTCAGATATTTAACTAGCCATTTATAGCTCACATCTCTCTGTGAAGATGCCTATGTCCAAAATTTTAAAAGATGTATATTCTATTTTGTGTTTATTCCTCATATACTCTTTCATATTTATATTTTACTCTATATTTAAAGCATACACACAAGTAAATCTTTTCTTTTTGAATTAAAAACGGCACTTTGCACTTATACAGAGGTAAAGATTAAACCATTATATAGTGAGAAGTTTTTATTCTGTAAAAAAATTTATCATCACTAGTACATCTCAGCTCACTCTTCAGGGTTTTCCTACAGGAAAGTTCTCTATCCTTTGCAATATTTCTAGTTAATTTTTTTTTGCTGATTCTTTTATTCTACTAAACTTTGGAAGGTATATTAGTTCTGATTTGTCATTTTGGACTTTATTTTAAAATGAGAACTTTTAAGCAGTATATGTTATTATTTTGTTATTTATTCCATTGTTATATTATACTAGAGGCCCAGTGCACGAAATTTGTGCACTGAGGGGGGGCAGGGAGGAGGTGTTCCTCAGCCCAGCCTGTGTCCTCTTGCAGTCCAGGACCCCTCGCTCCTTACCACCCACCTGCTCACTCCTTACCCCTTGGCTCACTGCTCCTTAGCGGCAGGCTCCTTACTGCTCAGCTCGCTGCTCCTTAGTGCTGCCGCGGAAGTGGGAGAGGCTCCTGCCACCATGGCTGCGCTTGCCAGCCATGAGCCTGGCTTCTGGCTGAACGGTGCTCCCCCTGTGGGAGCACAATGACCACCAGGGGGAAGCTCCTGAGTTGAGTGTCTGCCCCTGATGGTCAGTGCGCATCATAGTGACCGGTTGTTCTGGTTGTTTCGCCGTAACAGTTGCTTAGGCTTTTATTATATAGATAACATTTGTTATAATGTTTATAAGCTATGAGAACTGGTGCTAGTTATATTGGTGATCTGTTGTAAATGTCAATAAAATGCTCACCAGGGGTCAAAATGTACATTTTCTTTTTAGAAAACCAAGTGTCCTTTATATTTATAAACAAATACAACTATTTATTGGGCATATGTAATCTAAAGAGCTGTTTTATCTGTGTTATTCCTTTTGTGTTATGAGACAAGATTTTAATTTACACTTTTAATCTTCTTTCAAATTGTGTGAAGATGCTGTGCCCAGTTGAACAGTTCTCAGGTGTTTGTATAAATATTGTTTTACAGTCTCAGATTTTGAAATATAATTAAGTTAAATAACTATAAAAATTTAAAAAAACAAGGAATACACACTTTGCAAAAATAGTTTGGAAAAGTAATATACAGCTCCGGCGCTCAAAAAGCAAAAATTAGCAATGCCTCCCTGGCCAGGTAGCTCAGTTGGTTAAAGCATTGTCACAATATGCCAAGGTTGTGAGTTCAATCCCTGGTCAGGGCACATACATACAAGAATCAACCAATGAATGCATAGAAAAGTGGAACAACAAATCCATCTCTCTCTTTCAATATCAATTTTAAAAAATAAGCAATCCTCAATGACTAAGAATCACATTTTGAGAATTACCACATTATAACACTTGAAATATACAGTTCTCGTCCCTGGTGGTTAGAGTGTCATCCTGATACACCAAGGCTGCAGTTTCGATCTCTGGTCAGGGAACACACAGGAATCAACCAATGAATGCATAAATAAGTGGAAAACAAATTGATGTTTTTTTCTCCCTTCCTCTCACCAAATCAATAAATTAGAAATTTTTTTTTTTTAAAGAATGTACAGTTCTCAACAACAAATATAAAACAGAGAGAGAAACAGCATAGTTTGGACTATTCAGAGGGGAAAAAAAGTTGACAGAAACCATCCCTGAGGAAGCCCAGACATTAGACTTACTACATAAAAACTTTAAATCAACTATCTTATATATGCTCAATGAGTTCAGTAAACCGTGGACAATGAACTAGAGAAACAATGGATGAACAAAATGAGAATACCAATAAAAAGAGTTATAGAAAGGAACCAACCAGAAATTCTGGACTGAAAACTACCTGAACATGAAATGAAAAATTCACTGGAGGGGTTCAACAGCAGATTTGAGAAGTAAAAGGAAAGATCGGCAAACTTGATGACAGGTCCTTTGCAATTATCCAGTCTAAGGAGCAGAAAGGAAACTAAATGAAGAAATGGAACAGAGAGCCCTGTTAGAGCACTTTTTGGATATGCCAATGTTGTGGTTTCCATTCCCCCATTAGGGTACATACAAGAATCAGCCAAATAATGCATAAATAAGTGGAACAACAAATCAATATTTCTCTTTCTAAAAAAAAAAGTAACAACAGAAAATAAATGGAACAGAGGCTGAAGGACCTGTAGAAAGGCAGTAAGAAGGCAAAGGACAGAATGATAGAGACAGCTTTATAGGGCCTGGCACCTCATAGAATGTTGGGGCAGAAGAGGTGGTTAAGAGTCAAATCTGACAGTTTCATGCTTTAGTGATTCTGGTAAATTTAGTGAGCACACAGAAGGCGAGAGACTGAGAGAGGAAGTGTATATTATGACTTCAGATTTAGACAGAGTCAGAGGGATAAAAAAAAAAAATCACATAATACTGCCCTGCACAGTCCTAGAGCTCATAAGTCCTGTTAGAGGAGAGCAATTAGGAGCCATCTAAACAACCTTGATAATTGAGCAGATGGTGTAGTAGACCAACATCTGTTAAGAGTGGGAAGAACAAAACCCAGAACAGGGGCGTGTGCTGAGCTGAGGAGTAGAAACCAGGAAAGGAGCAGCAGGCAGAGAGGAGGGGTTGGATGTCATTAGAAGGAGTGGCCTCGTGGGACCCACCATACAAGAGCACAGGAACCAACGAAGGCGAAGAATGAACTACTGGAGCTATGCTAAGCAACAAATACTGCGCACCTACTACGTGGGGAACTGCGTTCATCACTTTATCTGAGTTGGAAGAAGCTGGTAACCAGCCCAGAAGTGTCTGGGTGACGTGCGAGGCCTACGAGACCTAAGGGCGTGGAAAGGGCTTACCCGACTGCGACTGCGCATCTCCAGACTGTGGCCTGGTCAGGCCCAACAACCAGGCAGTTTCAGCGGCTGCGGCCCGCAAGGCCCCAATGTGAGCCGGCCCAGGCGCGAGGCCGGACCTCCCTGGCCAGCCCGCCTGCCTGGAGCAGGTGGGAACCGCGTTGCTCTGATGACGTGCACCTCGCGCATCTAGCGTCACTGTGGGTGATCCTGCGAGACAGGCACAGGGGAGCTGGTTGCTGGGCAACGAGGCGAGGCTGCTCCCCGCTGCGGGTGGGACCCAGAGTCTGATCCAGGGTAGGAGGAACGCATGGTGAGGCTCCGGCCCTCTTCCTTCACCTCGAAGATCCAGCTTGATGGCTCCTTTCCATAGGAGAGGGTGGGGCGTTTGCTCTGTCCCTGCACCCATGCTCCCTAGGGGAGTGAGTTCCTCCAGGCTCTGGCTCTTTGAGAGCCCAAATCCCACCTAGCTCTGCCCCTTGCAAGTGCAAGGCTTTTCTGGGATACCCCCACCTCCTCAACGAAACACCGCTGGAGATTTCCCGCGGTTGACTGTTTCGTTTTTTGTTTCCTCCGTTGTAAGTCACTCCGATCATAGTAGACACTGCGTGGAAAACGGAACATTTGGACAATCCAAACCCAACGGGCACTCCCTCCCCTCCCCGCCCCCCTTCCTAAGGGGTTTCCCCCTCTCACCATCATTCTATCACAAGGCCTGGCCCAAACTGAAGAGCTAACACCTGTTCTAGTCTGAGCATGAAAGAAAAACCATTTTTTTGTGGATTTCAAACTCTGAAATTCCTCTCTTCTACTACAAACTGATTCTGTCACCTCTCTTCCTCCTTCATTTATTGAGAATAGTTTACATTTCCTCCAGTTCTATTTCGAGTACACTTTTCATCATTTTACTCTCATCAAAAGCTCTCTGGGCTTCACTTCTGTACCCAAATTGCTTGGATATTATGACCAGTCATTTCAATTCTCACCTCAGTGATTTTTAACTTTGCCCTTTTGCCACTCTCCATCCTTTGCTAAAACAGGCAGTGTGTTTTCTCCAGTCTGATTGCAGAAATTCCAAGCATTTGTGAAAAGCAAAGAATCGTGCTATCACTCCTCCACAAACGCATTGAGCTCCTATTGCAGACTGGAAGTTCTTTTATCCATTCTTGTGATCTTGTTGTCAAATTAACTACAACATGTCTTCCAGACTCAATTCCAGTCTACTTTTAGGAAATGATCTCACCTACATATACTTTGCATCTGCATGCTTTGTATACATCTTTTAAGTAAAAATCTGAAATATGTTTGAAAATAACACAGGTATCAAATAATCCACCACTCAGAATAAACAAATATTGTCATATCTTTCAAACTTTTCCCCCAGATATTTTTAAATGAAAAAAAGTGTAGAAGGAAAAAAATATTTTTCCTCCTTCTAAGTTCTCAACTAGGGACCCTATAACCAAAAAACATAAACATTAACAAGAGAAAAGCATACAAATTTAATAAGTTTTATGTGACATGGGAGCTTTCATAAGGGAATGACCCAAAGAAGCAGTTAAACCTGAGTAGATTTTTTTGCTAGGTTGGATGAAAAGTAAAGAGTTGTGGAAAAAATGATAGTACAAAAAAGGGTGTGAGCTGAGTGTAATAAATTGGGGGAACAGTAAGGAATGCCCATTTGTTCAGATTCTTCTCAGCATCCCTCCTACTAGGAGATAAAGATGTTCCTTTCCTCCGGGGAGTCTACTTTTTACATGAGCTTTTTATGACCTGCTTCAGGGGAAGGTCAGAAAGTCCTTCCAGTACATGTTTCTCAAATTCCTTCAGCTTAAAATATTCAGTATGCTAGAGTATCAATATTTTAGGTAGCATGTCCTGAACCCTGTATCCCCAAGTTTCATAGTCCAGAAACTGAGTTGGTAGATTGTTCCATAACCCATCGACCCAATCTCTCAGGCCTGGGAATAGGTCAGTCCAATAAAACAGCTGTATCTCATTTCAGGAGGCAGTGCTATAGGTGGGCCACCTATATGGTGTGAGCAATCAGGCATTTAATAAGAAGCATTAAAAAAAAAAGCATTTCTATGGAAACAAAAGAAAAAGGCTAGTGATTAGAACAAACTATTCAGTTTTTTATTTCCGAGGGTAAGTTGAGAAGATTTCTAGATGTTAGATGGCATGAGGCAGTGGCAATTTGACAGATTTTCCTAGTTTTTAGTGTGAATGTCTCTTGATGTCAACAGGTATTCTGGTAAACTTTCTGAGTGACCCACTCAGAAAGGCAGGAAGGGTGTCCATACATGAGCTATTAAGATGATTTCTCTGAAGTTTATATAAAATCATCCAGCTTCAATTTGAAGTACTTTGGGGAAAGGGCTATTTTATGTTTTCAGTGGTTTTAAGTCAGAAGAGTGGGAGAAAAATTAGAAATGTTAGTTTGGAGAGTTGTAGCCAGATATTGGAGGAAACTAGAATAATTCAGGATCCAGTCCAGTTTATAGGTAGATAATAAAACTTTAAAGACAATGACGAGGCCTAGAACTTAATATCCACAATGTTGTACTATAATTTTCAATTGAAACATATCTTTCTAGTCATTGAAAGGTTTTAAGGAAGAGAGGGAGGGTGACAAGATCAGATATAACTTTGGGAATGATTACTCTAGATGCAAAATGAGAATGGCTTGGCAGAGGGCAGAGCTGGGTTAGGTATAAGATTTAGGAGGCACCCTGGCCCGTGTGGCTCGGTTGGAACATCGTCCTGTACACCAAAAGGTCTCGGGTTTGATTCCTGGTCAGGGCACATACCCAGGTTGCAGGTTCAATCCCAGGTTGGGGCACGTGTGAGAGGCAACTGGTCAATGCTTCTCTCTCATGTTGATGTTTTTCTCTATTCTTTCTGTGCTCTCCAAAATTCAGTGAACATGTAGTCAGATGAGGATCAAAACAAACAAACAAAAAAAAAAATTAAAAAAATGATTTAGGTGGCCACTGAGGCTATTTAGATGAGAGGTGATAGCTGATGTTATATCACACCGCTGCTTAAAATCCCAAGCATGAAGCCCCAAATCCTTCAAGTGGCATTCAAAGTCTTCTACAATTTGGTTCTTACATCAGTCACCCATAACTGATAGGGGCTTCTGTTATCCTTCAATGTGCCAAACTCTTTCACTGCTGTTAGATTTGCCTGGAGTATATTCTTCACCTCCCCTTCAACTTTTACTTACTCTTCGGGTTCAGCAAAAGTGTCATTCCTCATGGAAGCTTCCCCTGACCTCCTTGAATGTACTAGTTCCCTTGCCATGTCCTCCTTTGCCCGCAACCTTTGGGTCATGCCTTATACTTGTTCAGTGTCAGTTGCCCCACCAGATTGCATGCTCTCAAAGGGTGGATGGATGTGTCCCTGGCATTGTATCCCTTGTGCCTTAAACTCAGTAGACAGTGAATAAGAATTCGTGGGAAGAATGATTGAATTCACAACTCAAGGAATTTGCTTCAGTATACCTCTCATTTGTGTCATACTTCAATTCCTATCTCCTCTAACTTCTTTTTAGCCTTAAAGCATTCTTTTAAAAATACATGTATATATTTTTATTGATTTCAGAGAGGAAAAGAAAGGGAGAGATAGAAACATCAAGGATGAGAATCATTTGTCAGCTGCCTCCTGCACGCCCCACACTGAGGATTGAGCCCACAACCCAGGCTGGGAATTGAACCATGACCTCCTGGTTCATAGGTCGATGCTCAACCACTGAAGCCATGCCAGCCGGGCAACCTAGAAGCATTCTTCTTACATCTTTATCCTTAAAAACACCTCCTTTGATAATCATTGCTTTCTAAAGTTACTGCCTGATTTCCCTTTCCTTTGAATACTGCTTAATTTCTTAAAATAGTGTTTTATTCCTTTCATGTGTATGTGTCTTGTCTTCCTTTCAAGCTTGGAATATCCTTAAAGAAGGGACCATACTTGGCTTGTTTTTCTCTTTCCTATAGTCTCTTGTGTACAGTAAGAACTCAGCAATGTTTGCAGAGTTGGCACGATTAAAGAGGACATACCTGTTGTAATATTAGTCATTATAAACAATGTAGGAATTGAATAAAATTTAGTTTTCAAATTGATTTTGAATGTTGGTTCCATAGGAACAAAATGTATTTAATTAGGAGACATGGAAAGTTCAGTAGAGATTTTGAAGGACAGTCCAGGATGCTTCCAAGGACTTTGGTATTTAACTTAGAAACTTAATACTTTCTCTAGAAACAGTACTGCTGAGCTGTTTTGGTTCACAAAGGGACCGTGGTGCACATGGATTGAGGAAGAAGGGCAGAGCCTGCGTGCCCTGTGAAATGGCCTGGAGAAGAATTAGTGAATCGTGAGATGAAAGGCAAAGTTAAAGGGGAAACTGAGAGGGAGTGTGGGAGATCTTGTGGGGTGACAAAAATGTGTCAGCCTGCAAAAAGTGTTTTCAGTTGGCCAGTCTGACTAGTGAACACAGGAGGTGAGGATGAGGGGTGATCTGTCCTCCTTCAATGGCTTGTTCCTCTCTATGGAACAAAACAGACTCACTGGATTTCCCATTGGCTCCTGCTCCTCTCTCATATGTTCTCTGCATTGCAACTGGAATGGTCTTTTCAAAATGCAAATGTGATTTGCCGAAACCGGTTTGGCTCAGTGGATAGAGTGCCGGCCTGCGGACTGAAAGGTCCCAGGTTCGATTCCGGTCAAGGGCATGTACCTTAGTTGCGGGCACATCCCCAGTAGGGGTTGTGCAAGAGGCAGCTGATCGATGATTCTCTATCATTGATGTTTCTAACTCTCTATCCCTCTCTGTAAAAAATCAATAAAATATATATGTATTTTAAATGCAAATATGATTTGATACCTCTTTGCCTAAAGCCCATCAACCACATTCCATGTCTGCATGATCTGCTCCTGCCTCTTTGTCCAGACTCACCTTGTACCACTGGTTGGGCTCCAGCTATACTGGCCTTCAGTCCCTTTCGTGCCCTCTCACAGAGCCTAGTCAACACCTCTTCGTACTCTGTATTTTAGTCCAGCTATCCCTAGCAGTGCTCCTTTCTTGTACTTAACTCCAATCATAGATATATACTTGTTGTTATTGATTATCCTGTTTCCTTCAATAACCTAGAAGCTCCAGAAGCGTGGAACCACGTCTGTTCTTGCTTGCCACTGTGTTCCCAGAGCCTGACAGACACTTGAAAACACATAGTTTGAGTACGTGAGTGCCACTTTTGAGGACAGGGAACAGAAAGCCTTCATCTTTGAAAATTTCTGCACAATGAATGGATGCATAAAATGTGTGTAAAAATAACGCATTTCGAAATGAGCATTCATTCATTACTAAGTGTTTAAAGGCCTATCTGTTCCTTACATTGGGGTAATGTGTTAGAGACTGAGGACAACCATAGTGAGCAGGATTAAAACTTAGTGGCTTTAAATCACAATGGTACTTAGTACGCTTCAGCTATATGCCCCTGGCCTAGATTTCATCTAGGCCAGTGGTTGGCAAACTCATTAGTCAACAGAGCCAAATATCAACAGTATGACGATTGAAATTTCTTTTGAGAGCCAAATTTTTTAAACTTAAACTTTTTCTAATGCCACTTCTTCAAAATAGACTCGCCTAGGCCGTGGTATTTTGTGGAAGAGCCACACTCAAGGGGCCAAAGAGCCGCATGTGGTTCGCGAGCCGCAGTTTGCCGACCACGGATCTAGGCTATCCTTCCACTTGCCCAGTTCAACCATTTGTTCCCTTTTACTTTGGCAGTGCCATTCCTAGACCCAAATTTGGTCCCCATCTATAAACCCCAACCTCCCCCCCCCCTTTTTTAGGCATCATTCTGGTGGCCTGATTTCAGGACTCCTTATAATAGCCAGTGATCAACTAGCCAGGCTGCCTTATACTACTGACCACTTTGACCAACTAGAACTGGGGAGCAAGCCACAGGACCCCAGGAAGACCACTCAGGCATGAGTACCAGAGCCCTTGGGGTACCTGGTCAAAGCCATGTGCAGGTAGGACGAGTATACCTGGAACAGGAGCAAGGATCTGCCTGGATGGCACTGCTGGCTGAGGCCAGACCCACACCCCAGATATTTCAAAGCATGGGGCCCTGTGTGCTCAAGGCAGTCCTCTGCCTGGCTTCCGGGACTCTCATATTCACACTTGATCTGCAAGGGCTGTGACCAAGTGCCCGGTCTATCAGTGGTGCTTCAAATGGAGCAGGCTCACCTTTGCATCCTCCTGCAGGGAGAAGAGCCCAAAGATAGGCAAGTGTTCCCCATCTTCTGTCTCTCTCCAGATCATCTTCCCCAATGGGTAGTTTCAACACTATTTTTCCTTCCTTTTCCAGGTTCTATGACCTACTTACTCGATAGCTTCTGATTACTTGCTTCATTCTCTGCTTACTTAATGTGTTATTTGGGCAATTATCCTGCTTACCAACCCCAGGCCTTCCCCATTTCCCTCCTTCCCTGTAGAGCCCCTTGGCTTAAAACACTGGCAAGCATGAGGTAGCAGACAATCCTGCCAGGGAAAGGTCACCATGCAACCAGCCCCATTCTATCAGCTCCCTCTGAATATCCTCTGGTAACTAGCTGGCTGGCTGGTCCCTGATCAGAATTTGTCCCATCCAATGTTAAGGCAGCAGTTTACTTATGTATCTTAATGGAGAAGGGTGTACCCATAGCTTAAGACTCCAGGTTTTAGGCAAAGACCTGGTCTTCTAGATAAATTATACTACTGACCACTTTGATCATTTTCAGGGACAGGAGTATACAGAGAGGACAGATGTTTAAGGGGTACAAACTAGAGTTTCTCTACAACAACAAAGGAAATGCAGTAGTTCCATGCTTCAGAAAATGTGGACATATTCCTAGAGCATAAGTGAATTAAATGAACCCCAGGTTATAAATGTAGGCTTTTAACTGGAACCCCAGACCTCAAAACCACTTTGGTCAGTTATCAAAGCTATTTTTCATTGCCAGGTTGAAATATTTATTTGAAAAATTGGAAACACAGATGCAATGTATTATACAAAGAAAGGTCTTAATACCATAATAAAAGTATTATTGGAAGGGAACAAAAGCCAGTGGCTACCTGCCCTGGGAAGGTAGGCACTCAGTGAAAAATGAAATTCATTTATAGGAACTATTCTAATGGAAAAGTGGGGAAAAGGTTAAAAACAGAAAAGAAAAACAATCCCAACTCCATCCCTGCAAACCTAAGTGTGAAAGAGTTATAAGTTCGAGACAACTGTGTTATCACCAAGATTTACCTGAACCCCCTCGGTTTGTCCCTATGAAAAATCAGCTTAATTTAGGGCCTTCAAACCTGAGGTAGTTGAGGGTCATCTGAAAGACACGTCTGAAAATTATCTACTCTCAGAATCGGACCCAATAGCATCTAAGAAATTGTTTCATGTTGCTTTGGCTCCTGGGGTAGAAAGGCTGGGCCACCACTGTTAGTTGCTGATCCCCTATTTGGTCTGGACCTGGGAGACGAAGGACTTGGACAGCAGAGAGCTCGCCAGTTTGCTGTGTTGGTGGCGGGCAGGCCTGTGGTGGTGGTCTATGCTACAGGCAGTGCAGTCTCTGGAGGATGGAGAATGGCAGAGAGAGAGAGGGCAAAGCCGATTTGATTGGAAGGCCAGTGCCAGGATTAAAGGCTTCTGTTGGCAGGAGGGATTTCCAGAGACTTTGAAAGGTGGTAGAAGGTAGCAAGAACTTTAGTTATTAAAGACCAGGGTAAGTGGAGCCAGAGGACCCCACTGGAGCAGCGGTTTTCAACCTTTTCATCTCATGGCATACATAAACTACTAAAATTCTACAGAACACCAAAAAGACAATTTTTGCTGACAAAAAAAAGGTATAATTTTGATTTACTAAAAAATTAATAGTAATTACCTACCCTTTTTGCTCCAAAGTGACTTTAAAAAAAAATCAGGTATTTATATTTGTATATAAGGATTTCTGGTATCAAGAATTAACCAATCAGATGCAACCTTATTATGCAATGTGACCAATAAGATGCAACTCTATTATATGACCTATATATTTATGGTTCAAGACAGGGCATTCACACTAGATGGCTATTTTCATTTTGTTAAATTTGACAATCTAAGGGAAAGAGGTCAGTGCCCCTGACTAAATAGTCAGGTATTGCATGTTTTAAAATTATGCACACTGGTTCAAAATCGCTGCTCTAGACTAAGAAGTATGTCCTGGGTACAAACTCAGAACCAGCTCCTCTTAGTGAGGCCAAAGTGTACCAACCTGAATAAACAACTTGCACTTGTGACTCCCTGGGACCTGGTGTCTGATTCAGCAGCTCAAACACTTCCAAGAAAGGATGCCCTGGACAATGTTTGGTTCTTCCAGCCACAGGGCTGGGGACTCATATTTAGGTGGGATCCTAAGGATCAATCTCAATTATAGTCCAATTTAAACTTCTTGCTCAGATATAAATACTAGTAACCCCACAAATAGTTCTTTTTTTTACTTTTTCCTTATTTATTTACACACCCTTATTCTAATGGTAAATGGTATTAGAGCACCGTATTACAAGACTGCATAACAGATTCGGCCGCATTTTAACCTCTTGTCAGTCCTAAGCCATTATTTTGCTGTTGTCCTCTCTTGTCATGACCCATTTACACTGACCCATGAGACTCCAGTCACTAAATGATGCTCAGTGACTAATTTAAAAGGCTGTGAGGTTCATTTTTAGCCTTAGGATATGATTTCTGTTTTCATCAGGTATTTCACACCAAGTACCACACACTCATTTTTAGAAGTAACGACATAGGCCAATTTGATTTTGGCTGGAGAATGGACTAGCTTCTAATTTGAGCAATGATGAAGTAATTATCTGACAGGTATTGCCTCCTGTGAAACTGACTGAGCCTGTGCTCCTGTTTAAGTGCTTTCTTAATGGTTTTATTACTGGTTAAGCCCATGAAGTTTTAAAAATTTAAAAATTACTGTGGTGCCCTGACCAATGTGGCTGTTGATTGGAGCATTCTCTCATACACTGGAAGGTGGTGGGTTTGATTCCTGTTCAGGGTGTATACAAGAGGTGGCCAGTGTTTCTCTCTCTCTCTCTCTCTCTCTCTCTCTCTCTCTCTCTCTCTCTTCCTTCTCTCTAAAATCAATTAACATATCCTCAGATGAGGATTAACAACAACAATAACAAATTACTGTGGCTTCTTTTTAGAGGGAGTATTTTTCAGAGTCCTAATCTGCTCCAATATACTAGATTTTCCCCTCCACTGGTAATTTTGAGCACAAATGTTTGGCTGAAATTCTGGAAATGAAGACCAGCCACCTTTGGAAATATTGACCCACATTGAGAACACACTGATTGGCTTAATTGGCACAAGTGGGCCAGGGATGCCACACACCACTCCTTCTGAGCCTTGGATGGAAAAGCACTAAGCACAAAGAAGCATTAAACACAAGCGCTCAATTTCTACTGCTGAACCCTCTCTTTAGCCCAGTGTGGAGATCACACATCTGAATCTCATAATTTGAGCTCAAGGGAGACAGTATTTTGAATGCCCACTTAGAAATGCACAGAGACGGAGTCTGGAGGGTGTATAGGAAGGAGGGAGGTTGATTCACAGTGATCAAACAGGAGTCTCACAACCTGTCACGTAGCCACACTTACAATGTTCCTTTGGGACAGGTCCTGGGAAGTGCTTGTTGGCTACTACCTAGGAGTTGCTATGGATAAGGAAGACACAGTCCAAGATCAAAAGGTCACTTAAATGCTGGGGTCCGGCTGGAGGTGGAGAAGTGCTGTCTGGCTGCCCATCTCTACAAGGCTATTAATGTGCCCTCATCCCTGTCCACAGGGTATCGAGGGCCCGGGACATGTGTTGGGAAGGAGTCAGAGCCAGCGTTCCCCCTTTTTTTGTTTTCCCTGCCCTGGATGCTCTGTGGAACCTTGCTTGCTTTGTGATCCAAGCTGGTTACAGATGGGGATGGCATCTTGGCCTTGTTTCCAATTCTTCAAGACTGATGTATAGGGCAGAAATACAAGCCTTGCCATAGTCACACCCGAAATCCTGATTGCTCCAAGTGTCTTTCTGTTGGCTGCTGCTGCTGCTGCTGCTGCTGAACGGAGGTTAGTAATAAATATTAAAGGTACCAAACCAAGCACAGGGTTCTTTCCTACCGGGAGCAAGTTTGCCTGATTTTCTGGGTCTGTCAATTAGGTAGAACATGGAACCATCTTTTTCAGATTCAAGAGGATACCAAGGCAGGCAGACATTTGGAGAAAAGAATTGAAAACCTCTCACAAGCTCCCTCTTAGGGCCCTGCCTGGATCTGAAGGGAGGTGCCAAGGAACATTCATTCTGGAAAAAGAGGTGTGGCTTTCTCACCAGTTCCATTCGAGCATGCGGTAAGGTTTTTCAGCCTGGTCACAGGGAGTTCCCAAGGAAGGCGTCTCCTGAAGACCTGGGCCGTGTGCACCCCCCTTTCTCTCTGTGGCCCTATCCCTTATGAAGGTGGCAGAGGCTTTCAACGGGGCTCCAGCTTTAGGAGGGAAAGGCACTCCCTCCACTTCTGCCTTTGGAGGGAAGCTGTGGCTCAGCAGCTCCACCCGACCCTGGGAAGTGGCCTTGAGTCCCACACTCAGCTGGACACAAGCATGGAGGCTGATGGGGAGCACCAAGGTAAAGCCTGAGCAGCACCATCGCTGTTGACTGCTGTGGTCAGGGGCTCCTAGGAGCTCAGAGCTTCAGAGCTGTTCCCTTTGGGAGAGTTGGCTATATGAGTGAAACTTGAAAAAAGAAACCCCAAAACCCAACCAACCACCATAAGAAGCAGTGGGAATCCACGGAACTGCCAAAAGAGGGGAAGCATTGCCTTGGCATTCTCAGCCAGGACACTCCTGCTGTTCTTCTGACTCTGTGCACAGACTCAGGGTAGTGTCCTGGTTTGGAATCCACCAGCCCTCTGATGCTCACAAGTTTGTGCAAGTGATGAAACTGAAAAGACTGAGAAGAAAACAGAAGAGAAAAAGCATAAGATCTTCCCTCTCCAGGCTCTCAGCCATAACAACCACAGCCCCTCGGACAAGGACACTGATTGTTTGGGGCTAAAATAGCAGGCAGGACTGGGAGGGAGGTCCTCTCTGGACACCAGGGAGGGCGGGGAAGAACACAGATCACGGGTTCCAACACAAAGGGTGTCAGTGTGGAGGAGTCTTTAGAAGGCCATGCAGGTCCTCAGCACTGGACAATGGGAGTGATGTGGCTGCCACTGTGACCCCAAGGGTTTAGTCTGTGGCTGGGGAATAACACACACACATAAACAGGCAACAAAGATTTACACTGTGACGTGTGGGGCATCAGTGCGGCTCTATTCTTTCTCGGTTACCACTTCTTGCAGTGCAGGTGGAGATGCTTCTGTTTCTAAAAGACAGTAACAGCCATTCATGTTTCACAGCCCTTCGTGCACCTATTCTGTTAACCAAAACTGCCACCATGCTGGGCTCTAAAATACATTATCATCATAACCACCTCGTCCCTAAGTGAAGTGTCCAGGAACGACTGGGATATACTACAGCCAGCCAAGTTTGACAAGAATCGGCAAGCTTGGTGGTGAACAAGTGGCCACCTTGGACATGCAGAAAAGCAGCACTCACAGAGTCTGAGCAACGAAGTCTCTGGGCTGGTGGCCGAATAATATTCAGTCCACGCCATTTCTAGCTCCTGACTTCCTATCTTTTGGCCATTGCTGCCCATCACTGGCTCTAGAGAGTCAGGACCTGGTAATTCACTTGCCCTGTCTGCTGGATCTTCACTGGTCACTATTCAACTCTCGGCTGGCCAGAGACTAGACACCCTGGGGGGGTAAACCAGGCTAACTGGGCCTGGAAAGAAATGGTGGTGAGTGACCACTCTACTGGTCAACGTTAAGATCTTGAAAGGCGAAAACAAAAGCTTTCAATTCATAATTTATCTGTTTTGGGCTTTTAGATTGTTTCCAACTGAAAACATGCTCTGTGAGTATAGAGAAGGAGGAAGTCACTGACCAATGGGCTCCTCATTCTGTTACAGTCGAGGGGAAAGCCCTTATCACACAGCACCCCCCTTCACTGCAGGCTAATGCCGGTCCTCCAGTGGCTTACCTTCTTCCCAGCCCTCAGCAACACCAGCAAGCTCGTAGTGCTTTTTTCGAAGCTCCCCCAGTTTTTGACGCTCCTTCTGCAGTTCATTTTCTAGCTCTAGCACCCTAACCTGTGGGGAAAGGGGAATTTTCTTTTGAGCAGTGATCTCAGAATTGTCTTATTTTGACTTAATCCCTTTTCTCCATCTTCCAGTTTTCTTCCATATTATTCTATAGCTTACCCAGTTCTCAATTCCAACCTCGTCTCTGTTCTAATTTCCCCACCCTCTCATTCATCCATCTATTCCATCTATCTTCTCCCCGGGACCCTCTACTAGAAATGTATGGTGCTTTATAGTACAAATGCCTGCATGGGATTAGGACTTAAGTTCCTCTGATAAATTGCTATCTAAAAACAACTCTAATGTCTGTCATATCTGTATTGTGTTCCAATCTAATCATAACCCTTCAATTCTAGTTCCTTGGAAGTTCAGGCAGGAACCAATAATGATAGTTCTGGCACCTTGGAGGGGTTGGTACAACTTAGAGTTATTATTGTACAGGCACAATCTCACTAAAGGAGAGGTTGGCTCTGGCTCTTCTTCCGTTCATTAGTTATTTTATTTATTAATTTAAGAGATATTTGCTGAGCACCCATATGTAACCCAGGCTCAGTTGTAGGTGCTGGAGACCTCTACTGTTTCTTTCAGCATTGCTTACATTAATTCTTGGGCTAAATGGTACAACTGAGTTCATTTCCTCCCAAGTCTCTCGCTCACTGGCTTCTCACCATGGGAATATTTGGGGTCGATACCATATGCAAGAGAGACTGCCTAACCTTAGAGATGGAGTTCCTACCTGGGAATCCATCTCCTGGCGTTTGATCTGGGTCAGTGTCATGCCTGAGAAGTCCATGTTGTCTGCAAGGATAGAAATGAGAAGTTCTTATCAAATAATACCCCTGGCTGACCCTTGCCTGGGAGGTGGCCAATGCCAATGTTCTGCTGAAATGTTTGGTTTGCCTTTTATCAATGCACATGTGCACATTGTAAGGGATGAAGACAGTGACAGGGTAACCAGAATCAGAACTCCACCCCCCAGACAACCAGGCCTGTAGAGGCATTTCTTTGAATTCAGAGAAATGACTAAATGGAAAATCTACTACCTAAAGGTGTGTCACTATAGTGAAATGAATAGCATGCTCGTGTGGTGTCCCTTCTTATGAGAAAATAAGTATTTATGTAAAAGATGAAAAGTAAGAGAATTTAGAAACAGAACTGTGAGAAATTGGGATCATGGAGAAGACTGTAAAGAACAGCTATATCGGATGGATAAAAAAGTACCGCTTCTGAAAGGCTACCTGTTTCCTCAATCTGTGATTTGCCAGAAATGGTTGAAGCCACGACCGCGGCGGTGGCCTGGTTCACCCCGCGAGAGGCTTGCTGCAGCTGGGCCAGGTTTGGGCTGTCCTTACCAGCTTTCACCTGCCAGAACCAAGCATATTTAGGTTCACATAACATAGAGTGGTGGCAAGGACTGAGTCAAAAGTTGGATTGATGGTTCTTGATGAATATATCTGATCCACTGCAGTTACCAACCAACTTCTCAAAAATCATTGCCTGTGGGGTCAACTCCTGGCATTTCTTTAATATAAAAGGTGCTTACTGGCTTATTTGCTTGGTGGGCTCAAACTTTAGCTTTATCAGATATTTTAATGAAATGCTCCATTTGTGAAAATCAATTTGGGATAGCAATAAATAAGGATGATTAAAAAACACTCCCCGGGGTACTATAGAACTCACAGAAGGATACTGGTGATAAGCTTTGCATTAGGACTAGCTGGGGCAATGGTTCAAATTTGGAGTCTTGAGGAGAGGCAGACACTGATTGTGGAAGCTCTGTGCCATGCCGGGCAAGCATCTGACTGCTCTGACTCATTCCTTATTTGAGTGCTCCTGGAATGCTGTGATTGCTTATCAGAGGTCGGCACAGTTGGGACCCTCAAAGGCCACTTGTAACAAAGGTGAAGAATGCCAAGAGGAGCACGTGTGGTGAGCTGGGTGGAAGGGCTCCTTGCTGACAGATGAAAGGCTTTTGGAGGGAGGGGTAGGGGGACCCTTGAGAGTCAGAATTTTAATTTGGGACCCAACCCTCCTGGACCCTGGAGAAATCATCTGTTCTTGAATCCAACTTCAGAGTCCAAGTATCTCTAACCTAGCCAGGCCTCATAGTATCCCAGGGAGTCCTATGCAGGTCCTACCTTGGATGCAGCCACAAGCTGGGCTGTGCTAGCAGCTATTTCATGGGAACACACCATTAGCTCCTCGAACTTCCCTTTGCCTTGTACCACCAGATCGGCTGCATCACTGACAGTCAGGAAAGGACAACATGGATTATGTCACTGTGGCAGTCACAGCTGCAACCCCTTATGATCCCACCTCTAGACCATCCCCTCATCCTGTCAGCCAGGGAGCACAGCCTGCCTGTGCTGCCCCAGGAGACCCAGTCTCCCTTTTCAACTTTAGTCTTACTGACTTCCTTATCAACAGTGTATTTCTAGTGGGAATATCTCCCCCCACTTAGTTATTCTCTGGGGTGATCAATGGAATGGGGGTGGGGTGAGGAGCCTTGGGACCCAAAGACACTTACACCATGACAGTGGCGCCCCAGCCCACAGCTTTGGAGGCTGAGATGAGTCCCTCTGTCCATCGAGAATTCTTGGCATAAAACTCTTTAGGAGATGCTGTGCCCTAGGGAAGTGAGAAATAATAATAGCTACCTTTTATTGAGTGCCTGCTGTGTGCCAGGTGCTTTTATATATATATTACCTCATATAAATTTTCACAGCCACTCTGAGAGGCAAGCATTATTATTCCCATTTTACAGATAAGAAAAATAAAGTTTTGAGAGGCAAAAATACTTTTCCCAAGGTCATGCAGGAAATAAAGTAAATCCTAGGCTCTTCTGACTCCAAAACCCATAGCATTTCTATTATATTTCCAAATAGTTTGTGTATGTACACACACACACACACACACACATTATCCTATATAACATATTATCCTAAATAAAATAAAGAGGCAATATGCAAATTGACCATCACACTCTTGCACAAGATGGCTGCCCCCATGTAGTCACAAGATGGCCAGCAGGGGAGGGCAGTTGTGGGCGATCAGGCCAGCAGGGGAGGGCAGTTAGGGATGAGCGGGCAGGCAGGGGAGGGCAGTTGGGGGCAATCGGGCCGGCAGGGGAGGGCAGCTGGGGGCAATCGGGCCGGCAGGGGAGCAGTTAGGCGTAGATCAGGCTGGCAGGGGAGTGGTTGGGGGGTGATCAGGCTGGCAGGCAGAAGTGGTTAGGAGCAATCAGGCAGGCAGGCAGGCGAGCGGTTGGGAGTCAGAAGTTCTGGCTTGTGAGAGGGATGTCCGACTGCCGGTTTAGGTCCGATCCCACAGGGACATTCCCTGAGGGGTCTCATATTGGAGAGGGTGCAGGCTGGGCTGAGGGACCCCCCTCCCCCAGTGCACAAATTTCGTGCACCGGGCCTCTAGTTAATGAGTAACAATTTCAGAGGAGTCTAGCTGCTATCCATGATTTGCCAAAAGAAGAGAGTATACAGTGAATAATTTTTAAAAACTATTTCTACTTGGATTTAAAAAATGTATTTATGCTTTGAAAGTACCTGATAGTCTGAGAATCTACAGATACTCCTTGCTCAGTCCCTCTTTCTAATTTTGGGGACCAAAAACAACATCTCTCAGACTGGTAAAAAGCACCACCAAAACAGATATGGCTTTGTTCCTTATATGATTGCTTTCAGGCTCATAAACCCTCCCTGGACCTTTGTCTCTTGAGTTGCAGCTGCTTCAGGGATGTGGGGAAAAAACAAGATGGCAATAATGCCAGCAAAGGAGGAAATCCAAGTGACAATGTCAAGACAAGACTGAGGGCAAGTCTGTGAAGCACTGCAAGTTGACTGCTGTTGGAAAGAGACATGGCAGAGCCACTGTGAAAGTCAGCAGCAGGTTCATTCTTCGGATTTGCCTAGTTTTCAAAACCTCTCACTTCCTCCTCCAAGGGCTCAGACTTGCAATGTACACTTGGTTTCCACAGCAGGCTCCAACGATGTCGCCTGGGTTAATGAGCCTGTAGCTGGAAGCTGTGCTTGGCTGCTCTCTGGGGACTTGGCAGTGTTCCAGCTTCTTCCCATGACATCTGCTGATATCCCCAGTGATGGCAGCTGCACCCTCAGATGGACACACAGGGTGAGAAGGCAACATACATAGATTTCACTGAATGTGGATGAGTGTTTCGTGTAGACTTAGCCTCTCAGTGAGCTGGGAATATGTAACTAATGTCTGTTCTCCCTGTTCCCAGGCCCTCACCCACGCTTACCCGGCCACTTTCCACTATCTCTCTCTGGAGGTCCTTCGAGGCCACAATCAGGACCTGAATAGCTTGCATTAGGCTGGTACATGAACCAAGAATCCTGAAAAAAAAAAAAAAAAGTAAATAAATAAAGTGAGGATACAGAACTGAAACTAATACCAATGAAGAAAACGGTTCTCTTTTTCATTCCTAAACACAGGCATACTTGGAATGGGAAGTAAGGCAGGGTATGCTCTCCGGTTGAAGCCCCAAAGGAAAGGCAGGTGAGTGAGGAGACTGGATCGTGGCTCTTCTTCATAAGGAATAGCTAAGTGACGATTCCTGGGGGTTTCTTTCCCCCTATAATGCAACAGTGATACTATCTCCATCGTTAATACTGTTATTGATAATTACATACTAGTAGACTCAACCCTTTCCTGTGGCTGGTAGTGTTCTAATTAGAATAAACCATTGCAGGCAAGACTGACTCCGATCACCTACGTGCCACCATGCTGTTCAGACTGACCTTTCGTTCACTTCTAATTTGACTCCTGTGTCTCCTTCTCGGGATTTGCTGAGCATCTCCTGTTAAAGAGAAGGTTTTTTTTTTTTTAACACATCACAGGTACTGAGAACCTACTGGCATCCCACACTTTGGGTCCAATATTAAAATCTAGAAGAACCCATCCACATCCTTGTGAGAATCAGGAAAAGAATCTACTAGTAAACTTCTGATCTACTCAGTGGGGGGCAGCTACAGCAGGCTGTCTCTGTCAGTGTCTTGACATTCTGGAACCCAGGCTGGTGTGCACAGAACTCTGCGAGCTATAGCACCATGCTGGTAGGGGCAGCCTGAGTCTTCCACCAAAGGAGCAATGTGTGACCTTTCCAACGGGGCCCACTCAGCTTTTCTGAGACAAGCATTGTCATTGGTTTTGAAATCAGAATCTTAGCGAGGTTAATGTAACTTAGTGGAAGTCATACAGTTAGTAAGTGGTCAATCAATCTGGAACCTGAATGCAGGATAGCCTGATACCAAAGTATGTTGATCCTTGAGGAAACTGCTCACCTTCTAGTGGTGAGGACTTTCTCATTTTCTACCCCTAAGAGATTCTGGTATAGTCTGGTTTTGGTTAATTTTTATAGGGAGCCTCCGAAGCCTTAATGAACAACTAAGATATATCCAATGGGAAATGTTGCCAAAGGAAAGCTGCAAGAGCATCGCTTTAGATCTTGAGACACTTCCATACCTCTATTCTCTTTTGATTTTCTTTTGTTAATCCTCACCCAAGGATATTTTTTCCATTGATTTTTTATTTTTATTTTATTTTTAAATATATTTTTATTGATTTCAGAGAGGAAGGGAAAGGGAGAAACATCAATGATGAGAGAGAATCATTGATCAGATGCCTCCTGCAAGTCCCCCATTGGGAATCGAGCCCACAACCTGGGCATGTGCCCTTGACCAGAATCAAACCTGGGACCTTTCAGTTCCCAGGCTGACGCTGTATCCACTGAGCCAAACCAGCTAGGGCTTTCCATTGATTTTTAGAGAATGGAAGGGAGGGAGGAGGGGAGGAGGAGGAGGGAGAGGGGGAGGGGGAGAAGGAAGGAGGAGAAGGAGGTAGAGGAGGAGAGGGAGGAGGGGGGAGAAGAAGGGGAGTTGGAGGAGCGGGGGAGGAGGAGGAGAGAGGAAACATTGATGTGAGAGAGACACATCAATTGGTTGCCTCCTGCACACACCCTGACCAGGGCCAGGATTGAATGTGCAACCCAGGTGCATGCCCTTGACCAAGAATCAAACCTGCAACCCTTTGTTGTGCAGGCTGATGCTCTATCCACTGAGAACACGGGCCAGGGCTCCATACCTCTATTCTGGCTGTAGCAGTTTCAATGGCAGCTGAAGTGGCAGCCATCTCCTTGTCCACCAGGTCTCCTAGCTCCTCCTGTTTGATGTCCAGGCCTCTGGGCAGGAGATTCTGTGAACACATCACAAGGGCTGAAAAGACCCTTTAACCTCTTCTTTCTCTGGTGGCAGACCTGTAATCCTCACATGAGGGCCCCACCACTTAACACACTTCTGCAAGCCTTGGAGGGGCATCCCTAATAGGCCTTGCTTGGAACTCTCTTCCATGTGAACTCTGGAACCTCATGTTCCACCCCCTCTACCTTCACTCAGAACCCATCTCCTTCCAGAAGGCCAATCCTGCTTAACCCCACAAGGCCATTCAGTTGCAGCTGCTTGGACCCTAACCCCACAGCTGCACAGCTGATCGTGTTTGCTGCCTGGGATGTGTTTTAAAAACCTCTTCAAATGTAGACAATGTCTTCCAACCAGACAGCCTGCCCCTTATTTAACTTTACTCCCACAGCAATCATATGAGGCAGGTATTACTGTGTGTGAAATTCATCCTATAAACTAGTAATTCGATTCCTACGTATATAAACTCTAGAGAAATTCTTGCACTTATGCATCTGGAGATGTGTATAGGAATGATCACAGTGACCCATTCATAATAGCCCCAAACTGGAAATAACCCTGATGTGCATCAACAAGAGAACAGATATAATAGAAATTAAGCAATATGCACACAATGGAGGGCAACAGAGGAGTGAAAAAGAACATATCCGAATGGATAAACCTCACACACAAGAATGTTGGGAAAAGCATAAAATTAACAATATGTTGCAGGGGGTGGGGAGGACATAGTCGTTCTGTTATCTTCTGGAACGCTGATTAAATATTCTATATATAACCATTTCATTCCATCTTATAAAATCTGTGCCATATTTAGATAATTCCTCTAGTTCACTAATTCTTTCTTCAGCTTTGCTTTAACTTGCTGTTGAATCTATATATTTTAAAGTTATTACTTTCAATGATTATATTTTTCATATCTAGAAGTTCTGTGGTTCTTTTTCAAATATATCTGGTTACATTTGAAACTATCTATTCCTTTGTCTTGCTTTTAATAACTTTTATAAGGGTCTTTAGCCCTAGCTGGTTTGGCTCAATTGATAGAGCATCGGCCTGTGGACTGAAAGGTAAATAAAGAGGTCCCAGGTTCGATTCCAGTCAAGGGTACATGCCCAGGTTGTGGGCTCGATCCCCAGTGTGGGGCGTACAGGAGGCAGCCAATCAATGATTCTCTCTCATAATTGATGTTTCTCTCTCTCTCCCTCTCCCTTCCTCGCTGAAATCAATAAAAAAATATTTAAAAAAGGTTCTTTAACATGTCACAATAAACACAGTTATTGCAAACATTTTTTTTTTTCCAAATTTTATTCAGCATTTTCCATGTCCTATTCTGGGAAGATTCTCTACATCTGGTAAACCCTAGTGCCAGAAAGAAAAACTGCCCATGATCTTTCTATCACACTTTGCTTTGCTTTCAGTAATGTAATTTTTATCTCTTCATGGTGTCCTACATACTTTGCCCATATATTGACTTCTCAATTCTGCACTATACGTGGTAAGATGCTCTATCTTCAACAAAAGGCAGACTGTGTTAATGTTGCCTAGGCTGCCACACCAATTTAATAATACCAAATATCATCATTATCATGTCACCCTATCGAAATAGAGGTTAGCAATTCACCATTGTCCATAGTCTTCCTTTATCCAGACATTCAAGGGTCTCCACCTCATTGCCTATTTCTCCCCACTATGAACATTCCTCCCCCATCCGATCCATCTTTTTATCTGGTTTGCTCTCTCTCTGTGCATATTCAATTAATTAAACACTTGTGGGGTGTTAACCACCTGCCAGATATTATGCCAGGGACCGGGGATACAATATGAAGAAGGTATGGGCTCTACTTCTTGTGGGGCGTGGCTACAGTGTTTGGACAGGTTCAAGCCTTGGACTAATGAGAGGGCACAGTCCTCTCGTGGCCACGTGCAAGTCCCAGCCTGGAAGGCAGAGCCCTCCCAGCACAATTATGGCCAACAGCTATAGTTGTAACCTTGAACCTATGGTCCGAACATGTGGCCCCACATGCCTAAGTGATATAGGCTCCAAGTAAACAAAGCTTGATCAGGTGCATGTAGTTGAGTAGGCACCAGAATGTTGTAAACATCTTGACCATGCCCTTACTTTGCCTCGTGGCATCCTACCTAATAAAAGAGTAATATGCAAATTAACCACCACTCTGCCACACCCACAAGCCATGCCCACTAGCCAATCAGAGCGAGTATGCAAATAAACCCAACCAAGATGGCTACAACCACAGAGAGCGGGAGGGAGGCTTGTGTTTCCCAGGCGACAGAGGAAGCCAAGCTTTCCGCCTGCCCTTGCAGGCCTAAGCCTCCACTCAAGGCTACAAAGTTTCAATTATAGAAGGTAAACAAATCCAAACAGAAATGGCGGCAGCCACGGAGCTGGAAAGAGCGGGAGGCTTGGGTTTCACAGGCAATGGAAGAAGCTAAGCTTTCCCCACACCCTGGCTGGCCCAGGCCTCGGCTTAAGGCTACAAAGTTTCAATTATAGAAGATATATACAAACCCCAACAGAAATGGCTGCCAGCCACTGAGCGAGCAGGAGGTTTGTCTCTGCTCCAGGCTACAAAGTTTCAATTGTAGAAGGTAAATAAATTCCAGATACCAGGGCCTCTGCTTGGGTCACCAGGGGGCGTGGCTGGCCTGCAAACCACCACAGGCCCCTCGCTCAGGCCACCCCATGCCCCAAGGGAACCCCCACCCTGATCCGGGACACCCTTCAGGGCAAACCAGCTGGCCCCCACCCGTGCACCAGGCCTCTATCCTATCTAATAAAAGAGTAATATGCAGATTTACCATCACTCCAACACACAATATGGCTGCCCCCATGTGGACACAAGATGGCCACCACAAGATGGCCAGCAGGGGAGGGCAGTTGGGAGGCACCAGGCCTGCAAGGGAGGGCAGTTGAGAGGGACCAGGCCTGCAAGGGAGGGCAGTTGGAGGCGATCAACCCTGCAGGGGAGGGCAGTTAGGGGTGACCAGGCCAGCAGAGAAGGGAAGTTGGGGGCAAATAGGCTGGCAGGGGAGCAGTTAGACATCAATCAGGCTGGCATGGTAGTGGTTAGGGGGTGATCAGGCTGGAAGGCAGAAGCAGTTAGGGGCAATCAGGAAGGCAGGCAGGTGAGCAGTTGGGAGCCAGCAGTCCTGGATTGTGAGAGGGATCCCAGATTGGAGAGGGTGCAGGCTGGGCTGAGGGACACCCCCGCCCCCATGCACGAATTTCATGCACCGGGCCTCTACTCTGCTATAAAATAAAGACACGGCTTGTGGTCATCGGCACTGCTGGGTCCCCATCAGGGAAGCAGTGTCCCACCGAGTCCCAGCTTTCCTTCTCTTGTCTGTCTTTTCTAATCCTTCATCGCCCCCACTCGGGTTCACCCTTGGCCGTTCTGGCATGGCACATAAGGCACCCTAGGGCTGAGTATGCCATGGCCGTGCCGGCTCCCCACAACTTCTGAGGACTCACTGGGGGGAAATAGGTAAGCAGGCACATCACAGTGCTAGCCACCAACTGTAAGGTGAAGGGAGAGTGCAAGAGGGGCCCAGAAAGGTGAATAAAGCCCAGACTCTGGAGGTCCTTGTGTGTTACATTACATAATATAATTTTTGGTATCAAACTAGAAGAATCATGATCAGATCTCTGTTTTTGGAAGAGAGCAGAGGAAAAAAGAGGCCTGAGGCAGAGAGAGTAATAAAAAAGTTGTTTAAAGCACTCAAATGAGAGGTAATGAGGATCTGAACTCTGGCCCTGATCTCTTTCTTTCCTGAAGTTATCACCACACATTTTAGAAATTAATTAAATGCTGCCTTGTACTATACTCTCAAAATAGAGCTCTATTTCACTTCTCATCGCACTGTATAGAAATTGTTGCTTTATTTTCCTTTCCTCTAGAGACCATGACTTATTTGTTCCTATATAACTACACCTAGCACAAATCCCAGTAGTAGTATATAGGACATATTCACTATGTCTTTATTGAATGAATAAATATATCATTATCTCCATTTTAGGTGTTACCTGTCCAACCACATAAAATTCCTTGAAAACAGAGAAGCCATGCTTATTCTTCTTTGATACTTCCTAATGATGACCACAGAGTAGATTCTTAATTAATAGCAAGTGAATTAAGTGTAACTGGAATGTCGTTCAGGGAGGTAAAATTTTTCAGCACACTTACTTTCTAGAATCAAGTTTGAAGTGCAGAAAGAACTGGCTTAGAGCTGGCTCACTGACTTCCTGGCAAATCACCAGAACTCACACCCAAGAACAACAACTTTCCCCAAAAGATAATACTGATAATACCTCGCCGATGGCCGCAATCTTGCTGAGGAAGCTCCTCATGGCTGTGCTATTGACATTCTCAAGGGTTCTTTCTTCCTCCAGGAAAGCCAGATAGAGGAGGGTTTCCTTGCCATACTGCTTACAGGCCTCGGTCAGTGCTGGAGTTGCAAGACAACAGAGACTTGTAAAGGCCCTCTGCTCCCCCTGCTTTTCTGAATGGCCCCTCACCTCTGGTACTCACCATCAGCAGGCTCTGGTAGGGCTCTAAGGCAGGTGGTGCTGCCGTGAACAATGGTGTCACTGGTCAAGTGGGCAAGGAGGGTTACTGAGTGCAGAAGCCCACTGATATCTGCCAGGAATTTAAAGGAAAGTTTCTCAGTCCTGCTTGAGAGGTATAGCTTTCTTTCTTTTGTTGTTGTTAATCCTCACCTAAGGATATTTTTTTCCCATTGAAAGGAGGGAGGGAGGGGGAAGAAGAGGGAACGAGAGACAGACAGACATCGACCAGTTGCCTCCTGCATGAATCCCAAATGGGACTGGGTTTTGAACCTGCAACCCAGGTATGTGACCTTAACCGGGAATTGAACCCAAAACCCTTTGGTGCATGGGCTGACGCTCTAACCACTTGGCCACTTTCATTTTTCCTCCCTCCCCGCTTTATGAGTTGTACATACTCCTTGCTTGGTACATAGGAACCCATGTTTCCACATTCAAGCATTTTTGAGCCCTGCCCTGCCATCACTGGTGACAGACCCTATCCTTTGCCTTTGTTACCTTCTGGACAGGCAAGGTACTGGCTCCAGCATTTTTCCAGTTGTTCAATACAGCTGGAAACGGACTTGACCGTGGAGAGAAGGTGATCTGTGAGAGGAAAGACGGCAAAGTGAAAAGTGAAAGTTGTCCTAGCTTGCTTCAGTCATCCCTGTTACGTCACATGATGGATGAGCCTACCTAGTGAGTGGCCCCAGCCCTACAGGAGCTGCCCTGAGAAGAGGGAAGGGAAAAAAGCTTGTTGGTTACTCTGGTACGTGATTCTCTTATTGCAGCTTCCAAAGCTGTGTTTCTGAGCCTATCTGGTCTTTAGCCAAGAACCAGGGCAACCACATTGCCAGCCCAGATTCTGCGTCTCATTTCTCATTACTGCCCATTGTATCAAATCCAGGCTTTTCTGTCAAGTCTTTCAAGGCCCTTGGACTCTCATTAACCTTGAGTCCAGGTCCTTGGCTCCCATTAAGCTAATCTGTGCGTGTGCTCCATACACAACAGTCATTCCCACTGCTGTGCCTCTGTGCACAGGTGTGTGGAGACTGTATCACAGGAGTTACAGCATGGGCTCTTTGGTCACACGGCCTCGGTGTGGCTCCTGACTCGACCCCTAGGCTGTGATCTCATGCTGGCTGTGCTTCCTCATCTGAAAACAGAAAACTGAGAGCATCACCTCTGCCATCACTCTGAGGATTCGCTGGGCTAAGGCACATAAAGCGCTTAGAACAGTGCAAGGCACATAGAAAGCACTCGGGAAATGTCAGCTGTTTTTATTATTATTCCCTACTTCTCTTTTCTATGGTTCATATCTCTCCTCTTCTTTCAAAAGCTAGCTCATAACATCTCCGAATCTGCCCATATCGGCCCTGCTTCCTGGCATTCCCTAGGTACTGAGTGTGCTCCTTCATTTGTAACGTTGTGTTTCCTTACAGATGGTTCCCTGTTGAATAAGATATACTAGTCCGTGCTGTGTACTTCACCACACCGAGACCTTTCTATGTGATAATAAAAATCAACTGTTAGCCGTTTCTTCCCATCTGCCTCCTGCTTCAATGGAAGCTCTCATTGCTTTGCCAATGTCTTTTCTGTTTGAGAATGAGCTGCAATGAGATCTGCTCATCACTATGACTTCAAATCCCATGGGCCTGGATGCTCTCCTACTGTGCACAAAGGCTCTCTCCTCTCACCCAGAGGGCTTCTCTAGCTCAGATGGCTGCTCTACTCACAAGCCCTTAGGATCTGGTACATGCCAAGTAGGCCTCTGTTCATACCTAAGACTATGAGATTTTTATTGTTTCTGTCCCTCCACACTTTGAAGCCTCCCTGTCTCGACTTGAAGCTCATGAGCAACCACCCCTTAATTCAGAGCACATTTTTCTCCTTAGAGAGACACAGGGCTGTCTGCTCCTCCTCTTACCGGCCTTTAGAATTGTTACCAAGGCTCAGTTCCCGGTAGATGTTGCATTGGTGTGATCTATGACTAAAGCAGTAGTTATCACAGCTGGGGCTTTAGACAGTACTGCTGCCCAGGCCCTATGCCCAAGAGCTTACTCCTGAACTGATCTTGGCATTGGGGCCCAGGCACCGCCAGGCAATTCTGACATGCAGCCAGGCTGAGAACCTGAGTTCAGTGTCACATGGGATTTAATGCCAACAGGATTCAATACCTGCAAGCCGGGAAGAGTACCTGCAGATCCGGCACAGCTGATGAGAGTGGGCTCCTCAAGCTGCCTCAGGGCCTCTTGTATCACCTGCTCTGCCGCCTTCCTTGATTCTGCCAGAAGCACTTTTCGTTGGTCCTTTGCGAGCTGGCACATAGATTCCTAGAAATGGTCCAGGGAGGTGAGAGTCTGCCACACACCCCATACGAGCCTTCAAGCAGCATCCATCTGTGACACAGATGGGATTCCTGGTGTCTTAACTCAAGCTGTTGCTTTCTTTGTCCAAAGTGTGTGTCACTGAGCACAGAAGGCTATGGGAATGGGCCACTGCAACCCCTTCTCCAATCTTGGGGAGAGAGTGCTAAGTGCATCCCTTTTTCATACAATAAAGGAGAGCTTTGCCTTCCCTCATGTGCTCTGTGGGTGACTCAGGGCATGCCGGCATTAGGGGCTACTCCTACAGATGCCTTCACAATCAGGCTGGAGACCCCAAACCCCTTTCACAGCCCCCAGCCTCCAGCCTCCATGATATGCTGCTGAGGCCCAGGAGTGAAGTTGAACCTGGTCAGCCAAGGGTGTCTGCTACTTGCCTGTGTGCTGGACAGTTTGAGCTGGGTGTTTTCCAGCTGTTCCTGAAGAGCAGAGAATTCCTCTTCTCGACGAGCCATGGCATTCACCAAACTGCCCCGCTCCTTCTCCAGTTCAGCAATCTGGGTCACCCATTTTTCTTCTGACTGCAATGGCGACCAAGTGGGAAGAGGGAGCTTCTGGGAGGAATTAAACTGTCCCTCCCCCAGAAGTCCAAACCCACCACTAGGCCACAAGGAACAGAAGGTGATATCTCTTAACCTGCCAGTTTCATTTCCCTGAGTACACACTGATCGCAGATGGGACCAGGTTGGCCATATGCTGCATGGTGACAGGGGCTCGGTGAGAGCCACATGAAAGCCAGAGGGGAAGGAATGAGGAAGGGGAATGAAGAAGGCGGTGCTCACCTGGGCAGCTATTTCCAGGCTGCCTTGGACAACCTGGAGTTCCTGTTTGCTGGTGGCAAGTTCTTGCTTCAAGTTCTCTAGTACTTCCGTCTGTTCTTGAGTCTGAAAGAAGAAAAGCAGGAGCACCCTGATTTGGGTGGTGATTACAAGGGATAAACACGTGTAAAAAAATACCTGAGATTTGTGTACTCTTTTGTATGCAAAATTACCTCAGCAAAAAGGGGGAGTGGGGAGGTGAGAACTCAGAGTGTACCAAAATTTTTTCTTCTGACAAGTGGAATGTCAAGGGGGGGGGGAATTTTAAGGACACTGTCTGAGTGCCATGCTTAAGCCTATAACAGTCATTAAAGTAGAAGTGGATCTTTGATTCAGGCATCCCAACACTGGTACATTGTGAAATCTTGCCATCTAAAAATAATTCCCCTTCTTTGATTTCTAAGTGGTGTTTTTCCAAGAGTGGGTTGTGACCCTATTAGTAAAATTCACAGTTAACATTAAAAAAAAAAAAAAGAAACAGAACAAAATATCCAAATGCAATCACATAGTAAGGGTAAGTATTGCTGTGTGAAACTTTGGTTTTGATTAGATAGATGTATTTTTTTACTCTGGGTTACAGGAAGTGTGAAATCCCTCCCAATGGACCTGCGTGCCAACCCCACCCTGACCCATGGATGTTCGCCTGGCTGCAACTCCTTGTAAACACTCGTTCCTCTCTCAGATATCCATGTGCTTTTACTTGATTCTCCTTAGGACTCTCCCCGGGAAGGCCTTTGCTGATGAACCTCACTCAGCTCGTCCATGCATCACTTCTAACCCTTGTGCCTAGGTAACCACGATCTATACAGCCTCTCCTAGCATCCTCATAGGGCTCCAACCCACAGAGCTAGCTACCGATGGAGCAGAAGACAAGATCTTTTGATCAAGGCCTGCCTCCAACTCGGATGGCCCCTCCATCATTTCCCACGTATGTCTCCCTCCCACTCACTTTCCGCTGGGCCTGCTCGCTCACGCGCTGGAAGGAATCCTCTATCTCTTTTTTCTCTCGTTCCAAATCCACCTGGGCTTGTCTGGCCACAGACACCTGTTTGGTCACCTCTGCATTCTGTAAGGGGAGAACATTGTCTTGAAGTGGCTCAACACGGGCTTAAAGGACATCTTCCTTCTAGAACAAATGGCAGCATTCAGATCGTGAGTGGCCTAGAGTTGGACACACAAATCACTGTCCTACCCAGAGGGAAGCCAGAAGAAAGCTGTCATCTGCAGATATCAACTCTTAAATATTTAAAGAAATAATAAGTAAAAATGGGGGATAATGCAAGTGGGGCTAGCATCTCAGGTGGAGCTCAAGATATGGGAGGCCAGGGAGCCTGAAAGCTGAGGTTCCCAAGAAATGGTGGTGACCCACTGGAGACGAGTGGGGGCACTGGGCCCGGAGAAGCTACGAGGCCCCAGCTGTCCCTTCCCCTGTGGAGCGGGGCCTATGCGTGGTGAGAGGGAGGCTGAGGGTCTTACCTTCCGCAGCAGGTCAGCGTGGTTCTGCACCAGCTCACTGTACTTCTCCTTCAGCTTGCTGTACCGCTGCTCATTGGCCTGGGCTTTCCCTGTGTGGTCAAGGACCAAGGTGAGGACGCTACCCAGCTAGGACCCTCCACCGGCCCTCCAGGGAGCCAGAGTCCCCAGAAGACCCTCATTTCTCTTCACAAATGCATGCATCTCTTCTCCCTCAAAAATTCTACTTAAAATCCTGGGGGAAGTCTTTCGTAAAAAAGAATTCACCTGATTCAAATCAACAATTCATGCCTCCTGAGCATTTACACACATGCCTTTACTTAATCAGTGTTTTTGGCTTTAAGTCAAGTTATTTCTTGGGCTCTTTCTCTCCTACAGAGATCCACGCTCCTGGGGTAGGCACCCCCGTCACCTTCTGTAGTCCCCATAGCTGTGTTCTCAGTAGTGCCTCACACAGGTGCTCCACCTGCTGGCCTCCCGGCTGACCTTTGACTGGTGGCAAGAGCTGGCCTTCCTGACGGCTCCTCTGGACAGATGCAAAGCTGGGTGGCGCTCTGCCACCCTGCCTCCTCCTCCAGCCCGATCGCCCTGACCAACACCCTCACTCCCACCCCCCACCAGCTTCTCACTTTCTATCTCTGTCAGGCTCCGCTGCGCCTTCTCTGTGTCTTCTCGCTTCTTCTTGAGTTCATCCAGCTCTGCCCGCAGGAACTCGCTATCATCGGCCGCCTGCTGCCGCAGATGCTTCTGCTCTGCCAGCTCGGCCTCCAACTCGCTGATGCGGCCCTTCAGCTGCAGGACAGCACGCTGGCTCTGTGGGAGGGACTTCGGTAACGTACCTGGTCGCCACACTGCTGTGGGTCAGGTGTGCTGGGCGGAGAAGCAGGTCCTACCATGTTTCCAGCACCGACCAAATAAACACCAAGGTTTTCCTAACAAGCCCACTCCCAAGGCCTCATGAGAGCCGAGCCTGGGGGTTATTATAAGCCATCCAATCAGCAACAACAGGGGACGACTGTGGGGTGTTCTGGTCCTATTAGAGTGCCTTGGGAGCAGCAATGAATGAGCTGGAATCAGGAAGGAGAGAATGTTCACCTGTCCCAGTGAATAAAGCCTCTGACCAGCTCTGGGTCTGAGGAGCAGGTATATTTATAGCATCATTCACTGCAAACAGCCATTAGAGTTGGGAATTAATCCTTCTTATCATCATTTGAGAACAGGTCTTTACTACACCACTTCACAGCCATTTGGTGATCATGGTTATCTCTGAGGGACACTGGAGCTTGGCTTCAATGCTATTCTCAAAGCCAGTACAATAGAAATGCATTATAATTGAGACCCTGGGAAGACCAGGTCCTCTGGCTTTGACATTTCTACTAATGAATCCGCTTTAACATGTGGTCTAATAAGTATCGATGTGAAGAAAATTTAATAGTAAAATCTGTCCTGCTCTGGTGACGCCCAAAAGCAGATCAGAACCCACTCGTACCTCAGTCTTCATGTTTTCCAGCTGTGCCTTCAGCACACTGATCTCTTGGTACAATTGGTCAATTAAGTGGCCCCTGTAAACAGAAGGAGAGCAAGTTTGCTCCTACTCCTCTCCTTTTAAATGCAAGCTGGGAGATCAGGAGAGGAAGTTAAAGCTGGTGTTGCCCTGGCCAGCAGCTCAGTGGTTAGAGCACTGGCCTGCACACTGGAGGGTTGCCAGTTCAAGTCCCTCTAAAGGGCATGTACCTGGATTGCAGGTCTGATCCCCGCTCCCGGTTGGGGTGCATGCGGGAGGCAACCAATTGATGTGTCTCTCTTACATCAATGTTTCTCTCTCCTCCCCATTCCCCCTCACTTCCCCTCTCTCTGAAATCAATGGAAAAAAATAATCTCACTCTTGGGAGAGGATTAAAAAAAAAAAAAAAAAGCTAGTGTTAATCTGGGGACAATACTTTGAAATTCCATAAATTTTACTCTAAGACTGTTAGTATTATCAGATACTAATCTAACACCGTGGGTCCCCTGTTATTTCAGCATCATTTGATTTTCCTTTGGATTAAAGGGGCCAATATTTGAAAGTCAAGACATTTCTCTAAGAAGCCCAAGCATCATTAAGAATTCCTCTTTGGCCCTGGCTGATGTAGCTCAGTTGGTTGAGAGTCGTCCTGTGCACCAAAAGGTTCCCAGTTGGGGTGGGTACAGGAGACAACCAATCAATGTTTCTCTCTTACATCAATGTTTCTCTCTCTCCCTCTCTCTAAAATCAATAAAAACATATTTAAAAATATCCAGCGGTTAAGGACAACAGGGGGGTGGGGGCATGTGTGAGAAGGGGTGTGGGGTGGGAATGGGGGGATGAGGACAAATATGTGATACCTTAATCAATAAAGAAATTAAAAAAATATATATATATAGAATTCCTCTTTGGTTATATGTGGCGAGTCAGATGATGGCTTAACTTAGTTTCTGTGTCATCTACATTAACCCAGCTTGGACTCACTTCTCATCCTTGTTCACACCGTTCTGACTGTTGAAATTGAAGGGATCATTGCTGAATGAGCTGCCAAAGATGTCATCAAACTTGTTGTCAAATAAATTCTGCAATGGCCAAAGAGGATTGAGAACGAAGTTAGAGATCCAGAGAATTCTGGGTGGGGGTCAAATGAGTGACACCTAAGAATAGGCCCTATCTTAATTTGGTCTAAATCTAATGTTCCCTCTTAGGGACCACAGGGCAGGGTGCTCAGTGTAGGTTAGAGCCTGGGTTAGAAGGCAGTGACCAGAGCCCTTCCTGTCCTTTCCCCAGCACTTGGGGTCAACAGGAAGAGCCAAGTTTCTCTCTCAAATGGTCCTCACCTGCTGGGAGGCATCCATGTCCATGAGGTCATCCTTCTCCAAGACGGGCTCGCTGTCAGGGGACGAGGCCTCGGCTGGGATTACCACCACAGGGCTGATGTGTTCTGACAGCGCAGAGGCTCGTAGGAAGTTGGGTGGGTTCTGAAGAGGGAAGACACATCCTCAAACTTTGTCATTCATTAGATCTGCCTCTAAAAGAGTGCCCTAGACTTAGCAGCTCCCAAGGTGTTGCCAAGTACACTTACCTCAGGCAGCTGAGGGATCTGAATGAGCCGCTTGAAGTACTGAAGGTTGCTGGAGCGGTAGAACAGATCTTTCAACCTAGGGATGGAGGAGGGCCCGAGGGGGCTGGGGTCTTCACCAGCCCCGGAGAGGAGGGGACAGTGCATCCACCCTGCTTTCCTCCTGTGCCTGCCCAGGCCAAAGGCATAGGCTGTCAAGGAGATAGCCTCCATGGTGCAAGGATTCAATTATGATGCTATAGAGAAAAAGTACTTATAGCCAGTCCTCACTTACCTTGTGGTGAGGAAAGAGTAACTAAAACTACAAAATCCTTTACAAGAGTAGATAACCCCTAAACTAATTTCTGCACCACTGTAGGATAGTTTATTGATTTTTAGAAAGAGGAAGGGAGAGGGAGAGAGAGAGAGAAACATTGATGTAAGAGTTTAACATCAATCGGCTGCCTCTTGCATGCTCCCTACCATGGATTGAGCTTGATACTTGGGACTGTGCCCTGACTAGAAATTCAACCAACAACCTTTTGGTGCACAGGATGATGCCCAACCAACCGAGCCACACCAGCCAGGGTAAGGTAGATCTCTTTTTAATTAAATCACCTTGTGTTAGAGCTATTTGTTATCTTCCCAATTAGACTATCAGGTTCTAGAGAGCAGAGACTGGGCCCTGCTGATCTAAGTTTACCACAGTACCAGGCATAGAGGAATTATTTAACAAGTATTCATTGGAAAAATACTGTGTCCTCATCTTGGATGAATAGGGAATAAAGAAATCAATTTTTCCCCCCTCATCCTCAAGTCTCTATTTTGAATCTAAACATTGAAGGACAAGAAAGCTGAGGGCAGACACATTTTCTGAAATGGAAGAGGTCATGGATCTCAGCACCTGCTCTCTGCAACACAGAATTTTCTTCAGCTTAGCCCAATAAACTAAATCCCTGGGGTCTCATGACAGCCCTTCAGACCCCACGGTTAGGACTGTCCCTGTGACGTCATTGCTGCTTTCCCAGAATTAGAAGATAGTTACACCTCAGAGAACCGCCGTGCCTGTTAGAAGAGAAAGTGAGGTGGATACTCATGGGAAATGTTTTCATAAGCTAGAAAAAAAATTAAAGGAAATAAAATCACCTGACTACACGTCTCCTTTCTGGGATGGAGCCAACAGTAATAGGCTCTACTGCTTTCAAAAGCTACTGGAATTTAACATTCCAGGAAATCAGCCCTAGGGCCTGTCTCCTAGGGTTTAGTAAGCCATTTGTTCTAGAATAAACAGATGAGGCTTTTCAAATGGAACAAGGAAATCAAGAGGTCAGTACAACCCTGAAGTTGTCCTCTGATTGCTGCCTGGGAACCAGCAGCAGAAGCCTAAGCTTGGGATTTGGGGGGTATGCTTTTCCTGTTGTCAAGGCTGAAGACATTAACAGGAAAAACAAGTGTCAAAATAAACCCTGCTAAGCTGATTCCCTTCCTCAGTTCTTTATCTCCCACTCCATTCCTTCCCCTCTTCCTGGACACACTTAACTGAGAGGTCTGAGTTTTACTTTTTATCTAGCTACCAATTTTCTTTTCTAAATGCACCAGAATAATTAGCCTCTCAATCAGACAAGCTCTTCTTCTTCTAGACTAGATAGTTGACTTATGAGCTCACTAATTCATGCAAATACTTATTAAACACTATCTGCTTAATTGCTTTGTATCAGGTGCTAAGGGTATAATAGACAAGACAGTCAAACAAGAAATAAAGCTGTGATAAGAACGCCAAAGGAAGTAAACAGGGTGCTGTGAGAGAGAATATGGGGGGTGGGAGGGATGAGGTTGGAGGATCAGGAGATGGAGAATACCCAACTCAAATAAGGGGACCAAAGACTGCCTGAGAGCAGGTGACCAAAGATGACCTGAAGCTGGTCAGGCTGGGAAAAGAGAATCCCCAGGAGAGGGAACAGCAATATGAAGCCCCCGAGAGAGCACTGCCCTGAGTCTGTTCCAGGAACTGGAGGAGGACCCTGTGTGGCTGAAACAGGTTGAGCTCTGGAGACAAGATCAGAGATGGCAGGCAGGCATCAGATCATGCAGGCATCTTGTAGAGTTTGGCTTTTATTCTCAATGCACTCAGAAGCCAGTGAAAGGTTTTGAGCAAGGGATTTACATTTTTACGAGGATGTTCTAACTGCTGGGTAAGGATAGTATTGCAGGTGGGCAGAGTGGGAGTCCAGGGCAAAGGTAGCCGAAGAGATGGGAGGAGATATGACCAGAGCCAAGATATATTTGTAGAGTATCAACTGAACCTGTGAATGCATTGGATATGGGGGATGAGGAAAATGGCGAGTTCTGCCCTGCAGGTGTGGCTCAGTGGTTGAGCATCGACCTGTGAACCAGAAGGTCACAGTTCGATTCCTGGGTTGCGGGTTCGATTCCCAGTGGGGGGCGTGCAAGAGGCGGCTGATCAGTGGATTCTCTCTCATCATTGATGTTTCTATCTACCGCTCCCTCTCACTCCCTCTCTGAATCAATAAAAATACATACATACATACATACATGGTGAGTTCTAAATCCCTGGCTTAAATGAATGATAGCAGTATTTACTGAGATAGAAAAGACCAGGAGAAAATGGTTCTTGGAGGAAAACCTAGAGTTCGGTTTGAAATTTAAGTTTAATGTATAGGTGTCATATAGATAATGTGGTATGTGAGACTGGAATTCAGAGATAAGGTTCTGCTAGCAATACAGATTTGGGAATTGTGAGCATGTACATGGTAAAGACCACAAGAACTTAGAGAGAAGAAAAAGTGAAGAGGATGAAGCCCTGGACATGAAGCAGGTGATGAAATAGCCTTCTTCAGTGCACTTTTATGGGATTTATTAGAGAAACAACAGCTTTGCCAGACATTTAAAGCAAATGCTCTTGTATGGATTGACTTTATGGCACTCTTTTGATTCGCCTTCATTTCCATCACTTACTTTGTGAACTGCTCCATGAAACGGTCCCGGTGGCCTTGCAGGGTGTCAGCCGGGAGACCTGGGAGAAATTGTAAAGGAGTGAGAAGGATGAGGAGGACCAGCAGGCAGGTCAAGCCACAGGGGGCCATTCCTCCTGGGGCGTGTGGCCAACCCTGCCGGGGGCATCCCTGGCCTAGAGCTGCCTCAGGACTGGTGTGCCAGGAGGCTCGTCAGGACCAACAGGGCGTCTGGGAGCTTATCCTCTAAATCTTTCCTTCTGTTCGCTCCTAAAGTGCAAGCCATGCTGGACACAGTGGACTGGAAGCCGTGTCCCTGACCCTGGAAGAAGCAAGTGGTGACCTGGCCAAGCAGCAGAATGACCACAGCTGGCCCCACAGAGAGGGGGATGAGGGTTCTTCCTAGAGGTGTTTGCATTGGGTGCACTGGGTGAGGCCCAGTGCAGACATTACTCCAGAAGAAACCCATAGAGCCTGCCCGAGAGGATGCCTGTCAGAGGAAAGACCGTGGACTGAGACTCGGAGGATGAGGCCCAGTGCCCACCTGGTCCCGCTAACTCTGTGATGTGGGACAAGCAGCAGCCTCCTCCCAAGTGGGTTTTCTCTGCGGTCTCTTCACCTCACAGCAGGTGTGAGTCTGTGTATTTCAGTTCTAGAGCACAACTCAGACAGCCTTTTATGTTTAAAATCTGAATCTGATTGACGAGGTGATCTATTCATTTGGTATAAAGAGGTAGTACCTGTATAAGGTCTGATCATCCAAAGTGGAAGCAGTATAGAGTGGGTGGCAGCGTCACTTTACCTCGGTGATCTGTCTCCCAGAACCCCAGTCCAGTCATGAGGAAAGTGTCGGACAGACTCAAATCGAGGGACATACTACAGGATATCAGACTAGGACTCCTCAAAACTGTCAACGTCATCAAAAACAAGGAAAGTCTAAGAAACTGTCACAGCCGAGAGGAGACTGAGGAGCCGTGACTGAATGGGACCATGGGCAGAAAAAGGACATTAGGTAAAAACTATGGAAACCTGAAGGAAGTATGGACTTCAGTTAATAATAATGTATCAATGTCAGTTCATTAGTGTGACATATATCATACTAATCTAAGACGTTGACAATAGAGAAAACTGGGTTGGAGGTATATGGAATTCTGAACTACCTGCAACTTTCCTGTAGATCTAAACTATTCTAAAATAAAATTTTACTTTTAGAAAAGTATATACTGCCGAAACCGGTTTGGCTCAGTGGATAGAGCATCGGTCTGCGGACTGAAAGGTCCCAGGTTCGATTCCGGTCAAGGGCATGTACCTTGGTTGTGGGCACATCCCCAGTAAGGGGTGAGCAGGAGGCAGCTGGTCGATGTTTCTCTCTCATCGATGTTTCTAACTCTCTATCCCTCTCCCTTCCTCTCTGTAAAAAATCAATATAAAATATATTTTAAAAAAAGAAAAAGAAAAGAAAAGTATATACTGTACAGAGTGTCTCTCACACTCGTTCCCCATGCTACCGAGTGCTCCTGCCCGGAGGCCATCCGGGAGGGTCTTGTGTATTGTTTTGCCTTTAAAGAAGGCCTTTAAACCGAAATACTTAATTACCTGTCTCTTCTCATAACTCACCACTTTATAAGAAAGTGGGGATGTTCTAGTGCAGCGGTTGCCAACTGGTCCGCGAGGTCCGAAAGGTTGGTGACTGCTGTTCTAGTGGGAAACTGGGTCCCATAGCATCTTAGAAACAATTACAAGTTCATCTATATTCAGAGCTTCTAAGTAACTGCCTGCCTTCTCTTGGAATTTAGTCCAATCTCTGCTCCCTTCAGACATGCCCATCTGCTCCAAAGCCCTTCTAATCCTTGAACATCGAATTCCAACCTCCCTTCCACCAGAACCTCCTGGATTCATCAGAGTAATGCTGGCTCCTTTGTCCTAAAGTAACCAGACCCATTCCTTGTCAGTGACCACAGTTCCAGAGTGCCCCTTGTCCGATAATTCTAAAGGCACCTTGCTAGGACCATTTATGTCTTGATTTTAATTGGTTTCCGTCACCCACACCTTCTGCCTGTGTATACCCTTCACAGTGGCCACGTTGGTGTGTGGCTCGGGCTACACCCACACCAGATTCATCGTTTTAAACCAAAAGCACATGAAAGAATAAGAACGTCTGCAGGACCAGTAATCTCAAAAAGAGATTCTGCAAAAGCATCCCAAGGATCTGTGGCTAGGTCAAGATCAGCACTCCATTTACTTGAGCAGCTGTTTTATATTTTATATTTCTCTCTAAAATTCCATTTGTACAAAGAGACTGTGTTGTTGAACACTTTGAAAAGCACTGCCTTTGCTGCTGTGGATCTAGGCCAGGTCTGTCATCATTTGTGTGGTTCATAGAATACATTACATGTATGGATGGAGATGAGGTAAAGCCAGGGATGGAGGGAGAGGGCCATCCTGGGACCCGACTGTGGCAAGCCAGGTGCTTCACTGGGCACACCAAAGCTTGCACCCTGCTCTTCTCAAGCTGGCTGGGAGCCCCAGGGCTGTTTGGAACAGAGGCTGAAAGCTCAGGCCACGGAGGAGCTGCATTTCTGCAGGGACAGCCTCAGGCTGAGCTCCTCCTTCCAGCCAGAAGCTCCGAGAAGATCTGGCCAGTGTACTCACAGGAGTGGAGTTTGAAGAGAAGCTTGACAGTGTAATCATAGAGGTGACTGCAGTCCAATATGACCTGGATCAGCGGGGCGAGGCGGCACTGCCCAGCTGTCGTCACTGATACAGAGCGGGACATGTCCAGGGAGTTGAACACTAGAAAATAAGAGGGGGGAGAGGCACTGGAGCTAGGAAACTATAGGTGACTTGCTCAAAGGGGCAGAAGGCAGGGGTCTCACATACACTGAGGACCTATTCTGGGCATACACTATCGTATTTAATGCACTTAAACCTTACACCGTTCCTACAAGATAATTCAAAGTACCCTGATACACAGATGAGGGAACTGACAGTAAGTGACTTGAAAGTAGTCACAAAGTCAAGAACTGATTTTAGAAAAAAAAACCAAAAAAAAAAAACCCACGAAAAAAACAAACAAGCTGGTTTTGCTGAGAGGTGATGAGTTAAGACAGCGCCTGTGTGGCCAGCAATGGCCAGACCAGAAGCCTGTGCTCCCATAAGCCGAGGCGCTCGTGTCATGAACAGGTGAACTCGGCTCTTCTGTGCACAGCCCTGAGGAAGCCGGGAAGGAAAGGTTTACCCACAGCCTGGTGGAGCACCTCGATGAGGGGGATCCCTCCGAGAGGAGCTTCGTGGCCTCTGGCCCAGGCTGATCAGAGAGACTGACACATCATTTTCCAGTTTCTGATTTAATGGTCATGAGGAGACGGGAAGCCTCGGCTCTATGGGACATCAGAGTTTCAGGATTGAAGGGGCTGCTGAGATGGCCAATCCAGCCCTTCCTCTCACGCGTGAACACAGTCTGATGGTAACCCTGACCCTGAGAAGCAGACAAGCTGGTGGTGGCAATAGTTAGTTAACATGCGGGGAACACATCAAACATTGAGCAGAACACGAAGAAGGGGATGAGTCAGCCTTGGGTTCCTGGTGGCTTGCCACAGGGTTGTTGGGGCAGCAAAAGGGGGGATGTGCCAGAGCTTTGGGTGATGATTGGAGAGCCTGCAAGAACCAAGGCCAGGCCCTGGGAGGAGGATGACCATCAGGAGCAAAAGCTGATGAGGTCTTTGGAGCAGATCAACGGAAGTATTGCCCTCCATTCTCCCAAGCTCCAGGGAGCAAGTTGCTCCCTCGGTGTCTTGCTCCCAAGACCCCTCCACTTTAACCCCCTGCACTTGCTCCTAAACCAAGCAGCTAGATGCCTGGTTGTCGACCCTCAGCACAAACCAGTGGCCTGGGCCCATGTCCTGTCTGCAGTGGCTGCCCATCACCTTCAGCACGACACGCGTGGCTGGCAACGAAGGACATTCTCTGCAGCCCCTCGGTGAGTGGGGCTGCCCCGGAGGAAAACCCAGAGCTGCTGTGCCTGGCCTGCCCTGACTGCACTAATCCCTGTTAATTGGCTTCGTCTGGCAGCTGAAAAAAAACAACCCCAAACGGTTCTAATTAAAAGGCAGCTTTTCTTGACACAAATTAAAAGCAGCTGTCACTGCAAGGCGGCCATCCTCCATTCTTCTGGCTTTATAGGCTCCACTCTGGCAGGGAATGACAGACTGCTCCATCTCCAGGCCTAACGCTGCTTTCGAGGAATGCCCTTTGGCATCCAGGAACATCCAGACTCGCAATGTGACCATGGACACGTGACTCAACCTCTCGTGCCAACAGATGATTTTCTATAAAATGCAGATGGTTCTAATAGCACATACTTCATAGAGGTCTTGTAAGAATTAAATGAAAATGTTGAGGAAAGTGTGTAGTGCTGGGCAGTGGTTCTAAACTTGGGCTTTGAGATTGATTAGAATCATCTGGGGAAATTTAAAAACTACTAATGTCTGCCTGCAACTCCCCCACACCCTCATTCTGTTTTATTGGTCTGGAGTAGGGCTGGGCATCAGTAGGTTTAAAAAGCTCCCCAGGTGATTCTACTATGCAGCCAGTTAAAAGCTGTATTTTCTAGCTCAGTGGTTCTCAAACTGTAGTAAGCATCAGAATGACCCGGTAACAGTGGCCAGTTGAATTCTGTGATGACGGAAGTGTTCCAAATATGCCAGCCACACGTGGCTACCGAGTGCCTGAAATATGCCTAGGGCAACTGAGGACCTGACTTTTTTTTTTTTTTTAATATATTTTTATTGATTTCAGAGAGGAAGGGAGAGGGAGAGAGAAACAGAAACATCAATGATGAGAGAGAATCATTGATCGGCTGCCTCCTGCATGCCCCACACTGGAGATCGAGCCCGCAACCCGGGCATGTGCCCTGACTGGAATCAAACCGTGACCTCCAGGTTCATAGGTCAATGCCCAACCACTGAACCACGCTGGCTGGGTAGGACCTCACTTTTTAAAGTTATTTAATTGTAATGAATTAATTTTATTTTTAAAATATATTTTATTGATTTTTACAGAGAGGAAAGGAGAGGGATAGAGAGCCAGAAACATCGATGAGAGAGAAACATCAATCAGCTGCCTCCTGCACACCCACTACTGGTTATGTGCCCGCAACCAAGGTACATGCTCTTGACCAGAATCGAACCTGGGACCCTTCAGTCTGCAGGCCAACTCTCTATCCACTGAGCCAAACTAGTTAGAGCTCATTGTAATTAATTTAAATAGTCATACATGGCTAGTGGTTGCCATATTGGACAGTGCAGACCTGGGGGCCTTGTGAAGACACTAATTGCTGGGTCTCAGCCCCAGATCCACTGTGTCTGGGGTGGGACCTGAGCATGTGCTTTCCTAACAAGTTTTTTAGGTGATGCTAACGCTGCTGGTCCAGGGATCCTAGTTTGAGAACCACTGTAAGTGCTCAAAATAAATGTTAACTGTAACTGGTCCATCTCCCAGAGCTGAAGGCCAGGGGCATCCTCCTGAGGGTACCGCTGGAACCTCACGGAGCCACAGACCAGGACTTAAAAGCTGGAGCAGCTTCCTCCAATACCACCCCCATGACTTTGTGTCACACAGCAGGTGACCAGGGACAGGGGAGGTAGCAGGGGAGACACGTAGCAGAAGGCTCTTGATTCCAAATGTGGGCTCTTTCAGGGGTGAGAAAGCCACCAACATTTACCTCGGAAAGGCTGTGCCGACTCGGGTAGCTCTCCTCTATAGAAAACTCTAAGTAGCTAATCACCTGATAAGCCCAGAGCATTCAGCCAGATGCTGTCACCATGTTACGAACTCTGTTCACCTGCTGTTTCTTCAATGCTGCTCATCTAAGGCAAGCATCCTTGAACTTTGCTGTTGAGCACTTGCTATAGACCGGGCACTGGGCTAGAACAGAGATGAGTAGGGCACGGTTCCTGATTCTGAGGAGAAGCTCAGCATCTAGTGGTAACAATACAAGTGAGCAATGCAGATAAAAGCAGCCAGGTATCACGGGAGGTGGGAGCAGGCTGGCCACCTGGGGTGAGGCATTTGCCTGCACCACTTACTCATTCTCCCAGCCTCGTCACATCCTGGCGGGTGTTACCACTCCTTTGCTTACTCTTACTCCAACAGTTGGCCAGCGACTGGAAGGGGCAGCCCCAAAGGCTGAAACATTTGCCTTGTTTTCCCCACTCACGACTGCAGTGGAAGGCAGACTCTGAGAAGAAGGCCCGAGCTCCTGGAAGAGAGCTTGGGTCAGCTCAGTGGCAACCTCTAGGCTGACTCTCCCAAGGATGACAATTCCTAGAATATCACTCATACCTGCTTTCAAATTAAGCACATTCCGAAGCTGAATGTCAATGAATTCTGACTTATCCACCTAGGCCCTTCCTGCTCAAAGCGAAATAACTGCAAGTCAGCCCCAACAATGTGTCGCTGTTTGTATACTTTTATGCAAAGATTTCTAATGCATTAAAAAAAAAATCGCATCTACACCATTTCTCCTACCTTGCTGGGAATGCCTTACAGCAGGGACTGGATTTTGTTTCCTTTTTACTTCCCTACCAGTACTGACTTCTGTGGAAGACTCCTCAAACAGGTTGCTAGTAGGCCCAGTGCCTTCTTATTTCTTCCACAAACCATAGTTTCCATCTGTTTCTGGTGTCCCTCTGACCACATCCTGCACTGAACTGATTAGTCAAAGTATCAAGGAGTTTGCTGCCCTGTCACAGGCCTGGCACAGCTGGAATGAACCGGCCAGTTGTAATTATTTGCTACATAGATGAACATATTGCAAAAAGCTGCAGCTTAGGGTGAGTTTCTGTCTTTCATGAGAATCAAAGCCCCAGGAGTGGCCTACATGCCCAAACGCTGAGGCCGCCAAGCTTGTGCACACACACTTGTGGTTTGGAATGTGCTTTCACAGAGCTGGACACTCGTCACAGAATATCCTGAGTCTCGGAAAACTGGCTCTTCCATTCCCCAGCGATAGAAGGGAGAGCCATGCTGGGAAGTGTAGGGATGAGAGGACACAGGAGACAAGGGAACCGGTTGCTTCCCTCTCAAGTCTTGTCAGGAAGTGTCAGGGGCTGACAGCCTAGAGGCACCAGGACTCTCAGCAGGAGGGAGCCCCCAGTGCTCCCCCACCAGGGGATTAGGACTTCTCACGTGGACTTCGGTGACACCCCAACTCAACCTGGCTACCGAACAAACAGCAGACAGCAGCCCTTCGGACAGAAATCGAGCCCGAGTGCCGGCCTGGCTGCGTAGCCGACGGGGCTGGCCAAGGACCAACCGATGTTGGGGCCAGAGTCCATGGGCTGTCGAAGGGGTCAGACCTGTCTTTGGGCTCTTGGAGGCCTGGACTTCAGGGATGAAGCCAGTAAGCTGGGGAGTGTGGTCATTCTGCTCAGACATGAAATCACCGACTCTGCAAATGCCCCAGAGCTTCAGCCCCTCTCTGCATCAGGGACGGAGAGCCTGAGTCTCCATGTTCCTGACCTTGTGTTGTGCAGCTTGTAGGGAGAGGCAGACGAGCCTGGCTGGTCCAAGTAGCGAACAAGGCTGGGAATGAGGCAATGCCCATGGAAGCCTGGGCCAGATGGGAGGGAGAGACTCACCAGTTTGGAAGAGGTTAAGTTCGCACTCCAGGTAGTCGAACATCTCCACGGTTAGCTGAAAACTAGACCCAAGAAGAAAGACAGCTGATGCTCCCAAAGCGAGCACTTAACCTGTCCCTCCCCCCACACTCTGCACTGCTGCTTCCAACCGCAATGTGCATCCACACACACACCAGCTCCAATTCTTAGCTCCCACCTAAGTGGGTATTGAGGCCATCTGAAGAACAAGCAGGGTGAATTCAATAGTGACAGCGGCAAAGGGAGAGGGCAGGTACCAGACTGGGTTGGGAGGGTGGAGGGGACCAGAGGATGGAGCTGAAGTGTGAGACAACCTGGAAGGGTTCTGGATAAGGCCTCAGCAGTAAGTGGCCCCAAGGCCTTTCGTCCCCACCCACGCCCCAGCCTCTACCATAAGGGCCTCTGAAAGCCTAATGGGAAGTGAGAGATTCCACAAAAGCTCTCTTCCCCACGGGGTCCAGAGCACGAGGACAGCCACTTACAAGTTGTTAACATCACTCTCTCCAGCCTCGTCCAGCTGCCGGTCACTCATCTGAAGGTTGCCTGGGAACCTGGGATTCTGGAAAGGAAAGAGAGAAAGGAAGTCAGAACATGACACCTCAGAAGCTCTCTACATAGCCTTAGCCGGTGTTTCTCAGTGGTTAGAGTGTTGGCTCGCACAGTGAAGGGTCACGAGTTCGATTCCCGGCCCAGTTAAGGTGCTTGCAACCAATCAATGTATCACTCTCACATCAATGTCTACCTGTCTGTCTGTCTGTCTCTATCTCTCTTCCCACTCCCTCCCGCCCACCCTTCCACTCTCTCTAAAAAGTAAAAATCAATGGAAAAAATAACCTCCAGTGAGGATTAACAATAAAATAAAATAAAATACCTTTCCACCTTATTCTTTTGGGAAACTTCACCAGGCTGTGAAGAAGTCCTGACTAGCTCTGAGCCTCCAGGAAGAGAGAGCTGGCAGGCCAACCCCCCACTGTTGCACTCCAGCCAGCATCTGACTGCAACTACATGAGACCTTTGGCTAGAACTGCCCCGCCAAGCTCTTCCAGAACTCCTGACCAACAGAAAGTGTGGGAGATAGTAAAGGACTATTGTTGGTGCAAGACACTAAGTTTGGGGTGTTGTGTTGTGCAGCATAGACAACTGTAACACCCTACGACTGAGCTCAGGTGTCACACTGCCTCTCAGAAGCCTACCTGGTTCAGTCTAAACCAGAGAGCCGTGTATGTGCTTTTGTATCACCTCCTGCTTCTCTCAGTTCTCATCCTCACTGCAGCCTATCTTCTCTCCCTCTGTCACTTCTCTCCCAGCCAAACTACGACTCCCGGAAGCAGGGCCAAAGTCTGTTCACCTTTCTCTCTTCAGAGCCTACTAGCTCTGGCCCTTGGCAGGCACTCAATGAGACATGAGAGGAGGTAAGGGTGGCCCCTGACCCACACAGGCTATAGTATCATATGGGCTTGGGTTCAAATCTCCACCTTCCTACTGAGAAGCTACGTAACTCAGGCAAGGGACAACCACTCTCTGAGTTTCATTTTCCTAGGATATAATAATAGCTACTTTGTAGGGTTGTTGTGAGGATTAGGTGATGTACAGAAAAGGTTTAATAGACTAGGATGGATTCAATGAATCAAAGCTACCCTTTAAGTTAATAAAAGATACTGGAGATAAAAGACACTACCGTAAATATATTATTCCTTCTTAATGGTCCTTCCTTCTCCATTTGTACTGCCAGCTCCCTAATTCAGGTGGTTTTCTCTCCCACCTGGCATGCCATCCACCACCTATATGCACCACACCCATCCTTCGAGGTCCACATCAAGCCCTGCTTCCTTCACTGTGCCCTTTCAAACACCGCAATCCTCAGGCGTTTCAAAACATCTCTGCATTTTCCCACGGGCACAGACACATGCAGCTGCTTCGCACTATACATGGGTGCTTAAGTACATAAGCCTCTCCCCAGCGAATCTGCAAATGCCGACGAGCACCCTTTTTACTTATTCTTACATGCCACTTGGTACCAAGCACACAGTTTTACATGCATTAGGTACGTAAGAAATACTGACTAAAGTTATAGAAGGTTCTGTGTGAAAACTCGCTATACAAATGGAAGGAATTATTTTTGTTAACAGTAAAGTCAGTGCTTCTAAAATATTTTCATAAGGCAACCTGCTGGATAGGGTTCCTCCTCCTATTTCCAAAATGGTGCAGAAGACACGGGCCACATCCCAGGGCATAACCATGGCTGTCCTATAACATGTTTCCTCTCACACAGCTGGGAGGTGGTATAAATACTCCCTGAGCCAGGCTGTCTTATTACCTGAAAGACCTGACAAGGTCATCAAGGTACTGAGGAGACTTGGGGAGGGGAAAGAGAGCAGAATTGTCAGCAAAGACTCACTTTGGTGTGGTATTCCATCTTCGTTCTCAGCAGTTTGAGGTAGATGCTGCAAAGCTGTCCATACCCCTCACTCAGGTGGCCCTTTCAGGAAGAGGAGAGATAGTAGGGTGTTAACACTAAGAACAGTTGAGTTGAAATACCTTACAGCCGGGACTTCATTTTTAAATATATATATATATATATTTTCTGATTATGAAAATAACAAACGTCCATTGTTAACAATTTGGAAAATATAGGGAAGTACATATGTGAACATCAGATATAATCATGGCTAACACTTTGGGGTACAAAATGTTATTTATTTTATTTTTTCCAATTCAAATAGATTTCATTTTCAAAGTAGTTTTAGCTTCACAGAACATCAAACAGAACGTATAGATTTCCTATATACCCCTTGCACATACACAACCTCCCCAGCTGTCAACATCCCACACCAGAGTGGGACATTTGTTACAATTGATGAACTTACATTAACACATAATTATCTTCAAAAATAAATTTGGCATTAGGGTTCACTCTTTTTCCACCTTTCTCTATTGATTAAGGTATTACATATGTGTTCTTATGCCCCCATTGCCCCCCACCCCCCTGCTCATGCCCTCACCCCCCTGGTGTCTGTGTCCATTAGTTATGCTTATATGCATGCATACAAGTCCTTTGGTTGATCTCTCCCCCTTACCCCCACCCTCCCCTACCTTCCCTCTGAGGTTTGACGGTCTGATCGATGCTTCTCTGTCTCTGGATCTGTTTTTGTTCGTCAGTTTATGTTGTTCATTATATTCCACAAATGAGTGAGATCATGTGATATTTATCTGACTGACTGATTTTGCTTAGCATAATGCTCTCCATGTCCATCCATGCTATTGCAAATGGTAGGAGTTCCTTCCTTTTTACAGCAGCATAGTATTCCATTGTTTTTTAATCCACTCATCTGCTAATGGGCACTTGGGCTGTTTTCAAATCTTAGCTATGGTGAATTGTGCTGCTATGAACATAGGGGTGCATATAGCCTTTCTGATTGGTGTTTCTAGTTTCTTGGGATATATTCCTAGAAGTGGGATCACTGGGTCAAATGGGAGTTCCATTTTTAGTTTTTTGAGGAAACTCCATAGGGTTCACTCTAGATATTGTACATCCTATGGGTTTGGACAAATGTATAATGATATGTATTACCATTATAATATCAAACAGAGTAGTTTTACAGCCCTAAAAATCCTCTGTTGCTCCACCTTTATTTTAAAATAAAAAACGGAATCAATTTGCCATTTTAATATACTGCAATTTTTTCTATCTCCTTAAATTTTTTTCTATATCATTATTTTTAGTGACTCCCCAGTACATTATAAGTATGTACTATAATTTATCAAACCAACTCCCTACTGTTCATTCTTACAGTATAATCTTGTGTACAAACATGAGGATTTTTCTGGATAAATTCTGTACAAGGGCTTCTTATTTAAGAATTTTAAGTCTCTTAGTCTTAGTAATCACAGCCTGGCTATGGGCTATTTCTTTCCTTCTGTCTCTCTAAGCACAGGAGAGGAAACACCTCCTCCAGAGGGACTCCAACAGATTAAGGTCATCTACAGTATTAGACATGGGGTGGGGATTTTAAATGAAACCAATCCTAGCAGGTGAAGAACAAGCATTTCCATAGAGCCTGCCCATGCAGTCATGTCCTGGGTGCGTGGGAGGAAGCTAGGATTCGCAGAGTAATGCTGGGAACTCCTAGTTATATACAAAATGTCCCCATATCCACAAAGAACCCTTCAACTGAATAGCTGTGGCATCCACATGAGTTTTGACTTTTGTTTTCTTTTAATTGCATCTATATCCTCTAGAAAAAAGAAACCCTGTTGAAACAGGCCTGAAAGGGCACCAAAGGGAAATGAATAATCAGAGGTTAAAAATGTCAAATGCTAGAGATGAGTGTTTCATAATTTTCTATGAAAATTAACCTGATTAATTTTTACATTATACTTATTTATTATAGAAAAACTAGAGGCCTGGTGCACGAAATTCGTGCACGGGGGTGTGTGTGTCCCTCAGCCCAGCCTGCACCCTCTCCAATCTGGGACCCCTCGAGGACATCCTTCTCACAATCCAGGACTGCTGGCTCCCAAATGCTCACCTGCCTGCCTTCCTGATTGCTCCTAACCGCTTCTGCCTGCCAGCTTGATCACCCCTAAACCACTCCCCTGCCAGCCTGATTGCCCCTAACTGCCCTCCCCTGCAGGCCTGGTCACCCCTAACTGCCCTCCCCTGCAAGCCTGGTCCCCCCCAACTGCTCTCCCTTGCAGGCCTGGGTTCCCCCCCAAATGCCATTCCCTGCAGGCCCGGTTGCCCCCAACTTCCCTCCTCTGCCGGCCTGGTCACCCCTAACTGCCCTCCCCTGCAGGCTTGATCGCCCCCAACTGCCCTCCCTTGCAGGCCTGGTCCCTCCCAACTGCCCTCCCCTGCTGGTCTGATCACCCACAACTGCCCTCCCCTGCAGGCCTGATCCCTCCCAACTACCCTTCCCTGCTGGCCATCTCATGGCAGCCATCTTGTGTTCACATGGGGGCAACCATCTTGTGTGTTGGAGTGACAGTCAATTTGCATATTATTATTTTATTAGATAGGATTGGAAAGTACTGAAAAGAAGCAAAAATATTCTCACCATCAAAGACAACTATCCTTCACATGAAAATGCATAGGATCAAAAAGTAAAAGATGAATGAATGGATCACAGACTTAGTGTAAAACACAAAACTATAAAACTCCTAACAGATAACACAGGAGAAAAACCTAGGTGACCTTGAGTATGGTGATGACATCTTAGACACAACACCAAAGATACAATCTATTAAAAAATTAATTTATAAGCTGGATTTCATTAAAATTAAAAACTTTTGCTCTGCAAAGGACATCAAGGGAATGAACAAATAAGCCATAGACTGGGGAGAAATATTTGCAAAAGACACACCTGATAAAGGACTACTGTCCAAAATAATTTTTAAAAAAACAAAACCCTCTTAAAACTCAATAAGAAATCAAACAGCCCAATTAAAAAATGGGCCAAAAAAAATATAGATGGCAAACAAGCATACAAAAAGATGCTCCACATCATATGTCACCAGGGAAATGCAAATTAAAACGAGACACCACTACACACCTGTTAAAATGGCCAAAATCCAGAACATTGGCAACACCAAACGCTGGTAAGGATGTGGAGCAATAGGAACTCTCCTGCACTGCTGGTGGGATGCAAAATGGTACAGACAGTTTGGCAGTTTCTAACAGAACTAAGGATACTCTTACCAGTAGTGGTGCTCCTTGGTTATTACTCAAAGGAGCTGAAAACTTATTTCCACTCAAAACCTACATACGGGTGGTTATAGCAGCTTTATTCATAATTGCCCCAAATTGGAAGCAACCAAAAGACACACCTGATAAAGGACTACTATCAGTAGATGAATGGATAAATCAGTTGTCATGTATCCTGACAATGGAATATTATTAAGGGTTAAAAAGAAATGAGGTATCATGCCATGAAAAGACATGGAAGAAACTTAAATCTATATTGTCAAGTGAAAAAAGCCAATCTGAAAAGGCTACATACAATATGATTCCAAGTGTATGACATTCAAGAAAAAGCAGTGAGACAGTAAAAAGATCAGTGGTTGCCAGGGGTTGTGGGCAGGGGGACAGGGAGGGATGAATAGGTGGAATATAGATCTTTTAAGTCAGTGAAAATATTCTGTATGATACCATAATGATGGATATATGTCATTACACATTTGTCCAAGCGCAAAGAATATACAACACCATGAGTGAACTATAATGTAAACTATGCGCTTTGGGTGATTATGATGTGTCAACGTAGGTTCTTCGATTGTAACCAATGCACTACTCATTGTGGGGGATTTTGATACAGGAGAGGCTGTGTGTGCTGGGGTGGCAAGGCGTATTTGGGAAATCTTTGTATTTTCTTGTCAATTTTGCTGTGAACCTAAAACTTCTGTAAAAGAAGTCTTAATTAAAAAAAAATAAAGTAAAAGAGGTTTCTAATTTCAGAGGTTTCTAATTCTTAGGCAAATGAGAGACATAGACTACATAGGGAAAAAGACCTAAAGGAATTCTATTTTGGATAACAAGGCAGGCTGGCTACCTGGGTTGACCTTCCCACTGAAAACTGACAATACTGGGAAAAACATTTAAACATTTTTGAAGGTAGCCCTAACCGGTTTGGCTCAGTGGATGGAGCATCAGCCTGCAGACTCAAGGGTCCCAGGTTCGATTCCGGTCAAGGGCATGGACCTTGGTGGCGGGCACATCCCCAGTAGGGGGTGTGCAGGAGGCAGCTGATCGATGTTTCTCTCTCATCGATGTTTCTAACTCTCTATCCCTCTCCCTTCCTCTCTGTAAAAAATCAATAAAATATATTTAAAAAAAATTTTTTTTGAAGGCATTAATGAATTAACAAGAGTAAGGAATCCATAGGCCAGGGACTGAGTAAACACAGATTCTTGGAGAGTAAATGGATTACTGGATTAATAGAGTTGGGGGAGAGGGGACTTTGCCAGAGCAGGTGGACTTGAGCTTTGATTTTCTGGGCCTCAAGGGCCAGGTGGTAAACAGAAGGCAGGGCTCTGCCCAAGTTGAAGAGTCTACTGAAGAGCCAAAAGGCTGCCTCCTTTGTTCAGGGGAGCCAAGGGTAACTCGGAAATAACACATTTCCATACTCCTGCCCTGAAGGAGCCCTCCATGTGGACTACAAAGGAAATCGGCAGCCTCAGACCACTGTTGTGATCAGAAGGAGGAAAAACTGCTGCTGAGAACTGGACTCATGAGCTAGTACTCAAGAGGCTCTGCCTAGAAGTCACAAAACCTTAAGCTGAGAACTTAAGAGCGGTCAACAGAAGCAAATGCCAATTCTCTCTATACTGTAGGAACCTACAGACGCCAAAGACTTCCCACAAGTAAAATTCTAAGGAAAATGAGAATCTCACAGTAAGAAATAACTAAACACAAAAAGAAACTACATACTATGAGCAAAATTCACAAAAAACAACAGATGCCAGAAACAGATCTCTTAAGGGCTTTAGATAATGGAAATATTAAAAATGATTTATGAAATCACTATGTTTAATATGTCTAAATAATTAAGAGACTATTTCAAAATATATGCAGGGCCAATCCGATTAGAGCCAGCTGAAGAGGGAACAAGTAAACTGAAAGCCAGATTTAATAAAATGATCCAGAATGAAGTATAGAGACGAAGAGGTAGAAATAGTGGTTTAAATGAAATAGTGGTAAAGTGAGATGGGGATAAAGTGAGAAAGTCTAACAAACTCTAACCAAAGTCTCAGAGGAAAAGACAGAATGTATAGCAAAGGCAATATTTGAAGAGACAATGAGAATTTTTCATAACTGATGAAAGATACTTACTGATAGATTTAAGAAGTCCAAAGAATCACACATAGACATGTACTAATATCTTTAAAATGGCCAGATAAAAAAGACAGATTAGCTTAAAAAAGACAACGATGAGTCTGACAGCAGACTTCATGAAAATGATGAAAGCCAGAAGTCAGTGGAAGGATATCCTGAATAATATCTTCCATGTGATGATATAAAATAACTGTCATACAAAAATTCTAAATCCAGAGAAAATATGTTCCATGAATGAGGGTGAAATAAAGACATTCTTAAAAAAGTAAAAATGGTTGTTGGCCAAAAGTAAACTTTCACAGAAGGAAGTTCTAAAGGAAATAATTTAGACAGAAAGAAAGTGATCTCAGATAAAAGATATAAGATGTAAGAAGAAATTAGGTACACAGAATAAAACAAAATAAAATACCTGATAGGGTTTAAAAAGAAACAAATAACTAAGATTAAAATACATGACAATAACATACAAGTTAAGGTGTGAATGGAGTTAAAATATTCTGAGGTCGTTGTATTATACAGGAAACAGATAAAGATATGAATTTTAGACCGTGATAAACATGCATTTTATAAATATTAGATAACATACCAAAAAACAACACATAAAAACAGATGTTTTTTAATCTCCCAACTAGCAATTAGGGAAAAATGGAATGAGAAAAAATAATCAATCCAACTGAAGACAAGGTGGGAGAAACAGAAACAGACCAGATAGAACAAATAGCACAGAATAAGACTGAAATATAAATCTAAACATATCACGCATTGTAATAAATGTAAATTGAGCAACTGCACAGTTAAAAGACAAAGACTGCCATCTTTAAAAAATCAACAACGAAATCCAACTAATTGCTATTTCCAAGTGATATTTTTAAAACATAAGAATGTAGAAAAGTCAAAAGTAAAAGGATAGAAAAGGACATACCAGGCAATTTCTAACAAAAAGGAAAAAGACCTAAGCCCTACATGTTTAGGGATACAACGGAAAGCTCTCTAGCATCCAGCTGGGAGTTTGGGGGACAACTCTCAGCTTTGTTCAGTTGAACTAGCCTTATGACTAGGAAAAGCAGCTTTCCTGTCTGGGCCTGTCGTCACTCATCGGTAATGGGTAGACGGGACCACACAGTTGCTAACATTTTGTGAGTGCAGACAGACACAGGTAAGAATTTAAAGGGGAGAGCTAAAGTAGTAGTTCTCAACCAGTGGGGAACACATCAGGATCAACCTGGGCGATTCTTCAAAATGCAGATCGCCCCCTATCCATACACATACTCTTTGGATGTAAGAATCTATTTTAAAAAAATCAATCAATCAATATATATTTTTTAAAAAAGAACCTGGTGGAATTCTGATGTGTGCATAAAAATACTCTTTTCAATTGATTCTGGTATTGTCAGCTACCTCCTCCCTCATCCTGGGAATCCCTAGGCAGAAAAGAAAAGGCACTGGCATTGCCCTAGCTGGTTTGGCTCAGTGGATAGAGCGTCAGCCAGCAGACCCAAAGGTCCCAGGTTCGATTCTGGTCAAGGGCACATGCCTGGGTTGCGGGCTCGGTCCAAAGTGCAGGAGGCAGCAAATCAATGATTTCCTCCCATCATCGATGTTTCTATCTCTCTCTTCCTCTCCCTTCTTCTCTGAAATAAATAAAAATATATTTTAAAAAAAGAAAAAAAAAAGAAAGAAAAGGCACTGGCATTAAGAAGTGGGAATGCTAGTCCTCAATGTATTGTGACCCAAAAAAGACCAGTAAAAAAAAAAAACGAGGTGGGAACTGTGGCAATGTCACTGCTGGGGGATCCCAAGGCCTGGAGAACGTTGTGACATAAGGTTCCATTGGCAGAAAAAGCTCCCAGACCTCTACAGCTTCCAGAGGATCCCAGGTAAGACTGTGGGTGTCATGGTACTATTTGGAGGTACCCTTGACCCCTCGCTGATGCACATGAGAGAGATCTTAAAATAAGTTGAAAGAGATGAGTTTGTTCAGTTCCACAGTCCTTGTTCTGTGGTCTCTGGGGAAGGAGAATGAGGCACAAGTAGTCCTTGTGCAAATCTCCAAACTCACCCACATCCTGCTCATGTCACTCAATTCGTTTTTGTATCTCAGAGAGTCCTTTAGGACCTGGGGAGGAAAGAGAACAGCCTATGAGAAGAGAGGAGACAGAGGAGGGTAAAAGATGGTTCTCAGGGATGGAGAGGCTGATCAGAGAGACAACCCCACCTCAGGTCAGTGAGCAAAAGGCCAGAAGGAAGGGGCAGTTGCCACCCTCAGGGCAGGAAATCACGCTTTCCCCACACGGTCCCCGGCCCTCTGGCCCATCCCTTGCAGCCCCAGGAACTCACGTTTGGGTGTCCATCTCGGAGGAGTTTGTGGAACACGTGGCAGAACTTCCAGCAGAGCACAGCGTTGCTGGAGAGGGGCAGCCGGTTGACGACAGACCAAAAGGTCTGTGCCCCTTTCTCATGGTGGGTGCCCAGTATGCACGGTGAGGAGGGTCATGGAAAACAAAGCACAGGCCCTGCCTCAGGCAGCCAGCCGATCTTTGGGGTCGAGCCTGCAACAGGCGGCTGCAGAGGACTGTGCAGGTGTCCAGGGCACAGTGGCACTCCCTAGGAGGGGACGCTCCTTATAACGAACACACCAAAGTCCTGTACAGTTTTTTGACAGCTGCCAAGAAAGTGTCCCATTCTAATAAAATCCACTTTATTAGACAATTTCCCCAGAGATGGCAATGTCTTTTGGGAGGGGTGTCTTTTTCTAATTTGCACAAGTTTGCCTTTAGCGGGAAAATAATTTGGTTGGCTCCTCCTCCAGCAGCACCTGACTCCTCTCTATCAGGTTCTCTGCTCTTGCCCTGAAAGCAGCAGTCTTTGTTCAAATGTCTTTTCTCTAAAACTAAAATGACTCTGACACCCCAACTCCTCTATAAACATTCCTGGCCTGTTCAGAGGTGCCTTCATCTCTTAACACCTTCAACTCCCTGTATGTCAAATCCTAGGGCCACTTCCTCCCAAGATCCAATTCCCAACAGTACTCACTACCCAGGGACCGCCTGCCACGGTGTGAGTGTAATAAATGTTCGTCTGGGTTCACATGCTTTTAAGGTAGCACTCCGGACTCTGCAGTTAGTGAGCCCTTTTTGGGGTGAGTAAAGGATGCCCACATTTCTTTTGTGACTGTCTACTTAAACAGGCCACACACATCCACTAAATGGGCACCATCAACCTCAAGTACAGCTCTTCCCTCAGAATTTCAAGTTCTTTATCAAGGCTCAGGTAAGAAGCATGGTGCCATTTAGGACAGAAAGACTTGCCTCTGCTGAAACTGGTTTGGCTCAGTGGATAGAGCATCGGCCTGCGGACTCAAGGGTCCCAGGTTCGATTCCGGTCAAGGGCATGGACCTTGGTTGCGGGCACATCCCCAGTAAGGGGTGTGCAAGAGGCAGCTGATCTATGTTTCTCTCTCATCGATGTTTCTAACTCTCTATCCCTCTCTCTTCCTCTCTGTAAAAAATCAATAAAATATATTAAAAAAAAAAAAAAAGACTTGCCTCAGGTCACAAACTATGATTCACCCAGACACATGTGGTTTTGCTTCTGAGCTAGAAGGGATCATAAAGCTCCTTCCCTAAACGGAAACCTGCATTTTGAGGGGGGTGGGCTTGAACACAGAACTTTTGGGTCCGGAAGCTGAAATCGGCTTTTGGTCTTGGAGTGATTTCTGAAATAACTTACACTTTCACCTAAAACACAGCCCCTCAGACTACAGGGGAGTAAGAGGAGAGATGGGCAGCACCCCTCCCTCGCGTGCGATGACTCCTCACACTGACTGTGGTACTTTGCCCGAGAGCAGTTTGCCGAGACAGAAGCAGGAGAAGGAGCTAGCTGGACACTCTTACTTTGAAAGAAGCAAGAAGACCTTTCTGTCCTTCTTTGACTTTATAAGCATTTTAATGTGTGACCCATTATGTGTCAGGAACTGTAAAAGGCACTCAGGGATATAAAGGAAAATAAGAATCAGTCCCCAGCCCTCCAAAAGTGGATGCCATGGTGGTGGAGGGAAGGGGAGTAACCTGTTTGCCAGTTAGGCACCTGGATAAACAGATGTCTGAACAGCATTTCTGAAGTAGAAGCATCAGGTGGCTGCTGCTCTTTATTTATCCACCACTTAGAAACTGAGAATCAAAGAGATGCACAGAATATTAGAGCTGGAACACGAGACCTTTGAAATCTTCAACCAACTCTTTCATGACAGATAAGGGAACGAAAGGCCATGGAGGCCCCACAGGGTCCAGAGCAAGCTAGAGGCGGGATCCTGGACCCTTCCTCCAGCATTCCTTCTTCACCCAGGTGACTCCCTGGAGGGGTGTGGCATGGCCCCGCCGCGGCAGGCCTGGTCCTCTCTGTGCCAATTCCCATCCAGAGGAGCACACTGGCCTACGACAACTGTCTCTGTCTTACTTCAATCTTGCACCAGACTGACCACAAATCCTTGGCCGGTACGAGTCAGGACTAGATAATTCTGAGAAAACCAATTGGGCTTTTCTTGGTTTGGTTTTCTTGACTCAGTAAAGCAAGGGGACTATGCCCTTCTGGGGCTAAAAGAACAAGATCCAGCTGGCTCACTGTCAGGGGTACCAAGGAGACGTTCTATAGCTCCCACCACAGAGCAAAGCCCTAATTCCAACCAAAGTATCTTCCCGCTAAAGAGCAGTACATGCTGTTAGCAACAGTTCCTGGGGGCCTGCCAGCTTTGGCATCTAATCTAGAGTCTCCCCCAGGGGCTGAGGTGCAGCCACCATGACGAGCCCAGGCAAAGAGGAGCTGCCATCCCAGACAGAAGCCGAGCCTACACTTGCTCTGCCCAGTGCCCTGCTCTGCCCCTGGCACACACGGAGGCTCAGCCCCACTGGCAGCCCCTCCTTCGGCCTTTGAGGACTCGGCCCTTCAGCTCCTGGACTCTACACCTCAGGGGCAGATCCCCAGGGACCCAGAGTGCTGCCTGCACTTCTCTCCAAAGCCGCCGACCCACGATGGTGGTCTCCCAGGGCCTCTGCTAACTCGGCGTGGTGAAACCTTTAAGTCACTGGCTCCCTCACCACCTTGAGGTCCCTGTCTTTTCCCCTTCTGGCTTCGGGTGAACCCCTGCATTGGCTTAAGGCCAACCACTGTAGCGAGGACCTTTGTTTTGCTGTTGAGGTCAGAAAAGGGGAGATGATCATGTCCCCAAAGGGGTGGTCAGTGTGGCCCTACAGGCAAAGGGCAGGACCTGGAGTGCTTTGATGGCACCGGTGAAAATCCCTCTGGTGCCCCGAGGAAGAAAGTAACTTCCAAGGACTTGGCAGTTCTGGAAAGCTGGAGTCCCAGGAGGGGTGTGGGATCTTGGTAAGCTTGAAGGACTGGCCTAGATGCCACTTGGGTGCCTTCCACCCTGATGAGCCTTGGTCTCTGGTGGCCAGCTGCTGCTACCCCACGCTGCTCAAACCCTGCAGGGACCTGGCCTGTGTGGGGGTTCCCTTTCCCACAGCTGAGCAAGGACTCCTCACCCTGACCTCAGTACCCATAATTCAACCCCTCTCAGGGTCGGTCTTCCAAGCAACATCCAAAAGGATATTTCTGGCGTGTTTTTCCTTTACAGCCACTTCCTGCGTATTAATGGCCTTATTGATGCTGACAGTCTGAAAAACAAGAGGGAGGGGAAGGAGAGGGGAGGATGAGATGAATAAGCTTCTGAGAGTGGCTGAGACCCTCCCAGGGGCCACCCCTTTCTCTCCCTCTAATGACTCTTCTCTCCTTTCTACAGACCCTTCGGCCCCACTGTCCCAGTGCCGGGCCCCCAGTGGGGGTGGGGGGTGGAGGGCAGAGGTGGGCAGTGCTCCCAGGCCAGCTGGCCCAGGCTGTCCTAAGGCAGCGGGCTTTGCTGCCTGGCATTGGCTGTGCCCAGCTGCTGCGCCTGCCTGCCACTCATTCACTTGGCACAGCAGCATGGCAATTAAAGCCTGCACAAAGGGATGCTTTTTCGTCCCCCAGGGAAACATTATTTCTCTGGGAGCAGGAGGAAGAGGCGCTGAGATCAGGGAGCGACTGTGGCTCAAAGCATCGACCCGCCCCTTTCTCACCACTAGAACCTTCCAGAAGAGCCTCCCTTTGCTGGCCCAGGTCACTCTTGTCTCTTGTTTTTCCACTCTTGGGTAATTTCCAACTTGTAAGCAAATTCCCTTTTATTTCCTCACATCAAAGGACATTAAAATATGCACACCTTTCCAGTTATTTTAAAAACCATAACTCTTAATTTAGCAAAGCTCATATACATGTGAATATAACTTAAGAAACATATACAATCATATCATGTAGGCTGTTTTTTAAGTATAGATTTTTCCTTTTCTGTTTTGCTTTGCTTCCCTTCCACAGATGTCATTCTACCCCAACCTATGTTAACAATCTGTTATGCATATCATACACACACACATACATACATTCATGCCTGCATTCCAGAAGAGGTTAATTTTGCCCTGTTCTACAAAAATCAGACTGTCACATACAGATTTTCCTACATTTTGCTTTTCTCACTTGAAAATATCTCATGAAAAATTCACCAAGTGGAATGGCAACATTCTAGTTCATTCTTTAAAAAGACAACATCATAGTCCATGGTGTGGGTGGATGTGATTTATACAAGCATTCCCATGTTGGAAGGCAATTTATTTCCAGTTTTTTGTTTTTACACTATAAACCATTGTAGTAAACATTCTTTCACACATATCCTTATTAATTGATGCTTTTATTTCCAAGGGTCAGATTTCTAGGAATGAGATTACTAAGTTTTTTTTTTAGTTTTTAAAAAGCGTTGCATTATGGAAAAGTGCAAACACAGAAAAGTATGAAGACCAGTCTAATAAGCCCTCACATCACCAGTCCCAGAATCAACCATTACAAACTTTTAGCCAAACATGCTTCTTTATGGGTGAGGGATGGCAAAGATTTTCTGTAGAGCCAGTTAGTATGTGAATATTTTAGGCTTTGCAGGCCACATGGTCTCCATTGCAACTGTTCAACTCTGCTGCTGCAGCGCAAAAGCAGCCTCAGTGATACCAAACAAAATGTAACTAAATTAGTGTGGCTGCATTTCAATAAAACTTTATTTAAAAGCCAGGTTGTGGTCTGGATTTGGCTGTGCTGTAGTGTGTTGACCCTGACTTTATACCATCAGCCACTGATCTCCTTGTTCCCTGGATTATCTGAAGTAAACTCCCAGGAGTTCTATCATTTTAACAGTAAATATTCAGTATGACCCTTTAAGGAAAAAAAAAAAAAAAAGACTCTAAAAAATAACCATAACATTATGATCATACCTAAGTCCTTAATATTATCAAATGGTTAGGTGTTGCCCACATTTCCCTACTATATTAAAACAAAAAAGCTTTCTTGCAGTCATTCTAATCAGGATCCAGATTGCTTTCTAAAAAGGCTCTAACAACCCACCTTTCCACTGAACATGTACAATAGCACCCCCAACTACAACAGGGGTTATTGCTTCTTGTCATTTTGTTAGTCTGATGGGTGTAGTGACATTTCATCTCTACTTTTAATTTGTATTTCCTGGACTTATATGTCATGATTGTTGATTGCCTTACATAGTTAAGTATGTCCACCTTATCTTTTATAACTTCTCTATTTATTTAAGGCTTTTTCTACCCTGGGCAGACTCTTACATTTTCTTCTAATTGTTTTATTGTTTGCTTTTTCACATTTGAGTCTTTATCTGGAAAAAAAGTACATACATATGTACATATGTACATGTACATATATGTGTATTTATGGTATAAAATAGGTTATTTCTAGGCTTTACCAAGATACGTTCTTTTATATCTGGTTTATATAATGTTTGGATGTGTTAAGTCCACTATTCCACATGTCTTTTCTCCTTACCAGACTCATCTCTTTAACAGCATAAGCTCTGTTGTGGGTTTAACTGTGTCCTCCCCTCCCGCCGGCCCCGAAAAGATATGTTCAAGTCCAAATCCCCCAGTACCAATGAACATGATTTCATTTGGAAATAGGGTCTTTGCGGATGTAATTGGTTAAGATGAGGTCATACTGTGTTAGGTGGGCCCGAAATCCAATATGACCAGTGTCCTCATAGGCAGGGCATGTGAATATAAAATCATATTGCATGCAAACTGTAATTGGAAAATAAAGTAATAATTTTTAAAGGCTATGTGAAGACACAGGGACACAGAGACACACAGGGAGAAGACCATGTGAAGCTGGAGGCACCGATTGGAGTGCTGTGCTTACAGGCCAAGGAACACCAGGATGACTGCAGTCACCAGAAACCAGGAAAGGCACGGAAGGATTCTTCCCTGGAGCCTTCAGAGGGAGCATGGCCTTGTTGACACCTTGATTTTGAACTTCTAGCCACCAGAACAGTGAGCGAATACATTTTTGTTGTTTTAAACCACCCTATTCGTGGTCATTTGTCACGGCAGCCCTGGGGACGAACACGGTCCTTTCCCCGTCACACGGAGTCCTCCCGAGGACAAGGAGAGTGCAGGTGCTTCCTGCCCTCTTCCCTACAGCACATGATATGGGGCTCTACTGAGAAGGAATCTCATGTGAGATGTTGCAAGTAAAAACATTTATTCACAAATACCTCCCAGTGAAGCAGTTCGTGAGGCAGAGTGCTTCCAGCTCCCTTTTAACAAATCCTTACTTGGACTTTTCTCAGCTTCTGCTTCCAGGACCAACCCAGGCCATTCACGTGCCTTCAGATTTCCTTGGGTGATTTACAGAGGTTTAAACTATGTTCCTCCCCTGGCCCAGGACAAGGAGGGGGTCCTGGCTGCAGACAGAGCTCTAGGCAAAGTCACCACCTTTGTTGAGTGCTTAAAGATTGCCTGCATTCCATAAAATATTATAAGGGCCATAAACATGTAAAATGACAACAAGAGACCCAAATCCAGCGAGGTGCTGAACTGGATGTGGTCAAGTTCCAGGGTGGTTGGTAGAATCAGTAGTACAGGCTGAGAGAAAGAAGAGCAAACCCATGTTGGCGGGAAATGCTAGGAACCACGTCAGGGCCTCGAGGAAGGACCTGTGATGGGTGGGATTTAGACTTGCTACACATATATCTGTTTACTAGAGGCCCGGTGCACAAAATTCATGCACTGGGGGTGGGGGATTCCTCAGCCTGGCCTGCGTCTTCTCGCAGTCTGGGAGCCCTCGGGGGATGTCTGACTGATGGGTTAGTGCTGCTGTGGAGGTGGGAGAGGCTCCCGCCACCACCACTGTGCTCACCAGCCGTGAGCCTGGCTTCTGGCTGAGCGGCACTCCCCTGTGGGAGCGCACTGACCACCAGGAGCAGCTCCTGCATTGAGCATCTGCCCCCTAGTGGTCAGCGCACGTCATAGCGACCGGTCGTTCTGCCATCGGGCCAAAACCGGCTCTTCAACATCCCCCAAGGGGTCCCAGATTGTGAGAGGGCGCAGGCCAGGCCAACGGACCCTACCGGTGCATGATCAGGGCCAGGGAGGGATGCGGGAGGTTGGCCAGCTGGGCAGGGACCACTGGAGGGCTCCAGGGCATGTCCAGCCCATCTTGCTCAATCCTGATTGGCTGGACCCCAGCAGCAAGCTAACCTACTGGTCAGAGCATCTGCCCCCTGGTGGTCAGTGCACATCATAGTGAGTGGTTGAGTGGCCTTAGCATATCATTAGCATATTATATTTTGATTGGTTGAATAAATGACTATACATTTAGCATATTAGGCTTTTATTATATAGGACTAGAGGCCTGTTGCTTGAAATTTGTGCACCACCAGGGGGAGGGTCCCTCAGCCCAGCCTGCACCCTCTCCAATCTGGGACCCCTTGGAGGACATCCCTCTCACAAACTGGGAATGCTGGCTCCTAACTACTCACCTGCCTGCCTCCCTGATTGCCCCTAACTGTCCCCCCCGCCACCGGCCTGGTCTCCCCCAACTGCCTCCCCACCGCCAGCCTGGTCACCCCTAACTGCCCCCTCCTGCTGGCCTGGTCGCCCCTCACTGCCTTCCCTACTGGCCTGGTTGCCCCCAACTGTCTGCCCTGCCAGCCTGGTCGCCCCCAACTCCCACCCTCCCGGCCTGCCTGGTTGCCCCTCATGGCCCCCCTGCCAGCCTGGTTCCCGCCAACTGCCCCCCCTGCTGGCCTGGTCACCCCTCACTGCCTTCCCTACTGGCCTGGTTGCCCCCAACCGTCCCCCCTGCCAGCCTGGCCGCCCCCAACTACCCACCTCCCGGCCTGCCTGGTCGCCCCTCATGGCCCCCATGCCAGCCTGGTCGCCCTTCACTGCCCCCCTCGTTGCCCCTCACTGCCCCCTCTACTGGCCTAGTCGCCCCATACAGCCTGCTATTCAGTCATTTGGTCGCCCCTCACTGCCCCCTCTGCCAGCCTGGTCGCCCCACACAGCCTGCTGTTCAGTCATTTGATCGTCCCTCACTAACCCCCCTGCCAGCCTGGTCGCCCCATGCAGCCTGCTGTTCAGTCATTACAGTGAGGGCATCCTGACCAATTTGCATATTACCCTTTTATTAGTATAGATATTGATCAAGTGTCCAAGCTTGTGGACACTAAGCCTTGCTTGAAAAAAAAGAAGTCCTCAAAATTCCTTTAAGCAACATAAAATACCATGAGTTTATATCTATAGACTCTGTGTGTGTGTGTGTGTGTGTGTGTGTGTGTGTCTGAAAATTGGATTGGAACTGTTCTGTGCTCTAAATGTTTAAGGAGAGAGAAATCCCTTGAAATGGCGATGCTGCTCAGGAAAGACTTCTTAGAGGAAGAGAGGGGTAACTTTTCCCAGGTGCCATCCCCTGCAATTTATCTACTTCTTTTATTTTCACTGCATTGCAAACTCAGGAGCCCTTATGACTGCTGCACAGAAAGGCTCAGTGACTTGCCCAAGGTCATACTATTCACTTCTAACCGTGTGGTCAACTAGATCTGCAAGCCCATCCTGAACCATGGAGGTCAGGGAAGAGGGGGACAGGCCCTCCCGGCAGAGAGCACAGCAAGGAAAAGTGCAGAGTGGAAAGGCCTGGAGCAGGCAGGCAGGTGTAGCTGGAGGGCAGCATCTGTGCAAGGGAAGAAGAGGGTTGGTGCCAGAAAGAGAGGTGCTGCTGAATGTGAAGGCCAGTGTGCTTCTGAGTGGGCAGGGGAAGGCAGAGCAGCTGGAGGAAGACTGGCCAGCAGCAGTGAGAGCTGGAGGAGAGGAGGGCAGAGCCTGGAGGTAGAGCTGAAGGAGCAAGTTCTTAATAGCAGACAGCAGTGAAAGAATAAAGGCCTCAACCAACATGATAGAAGTGAAAATGTTAAGAACCGTATACTAAGTGGACTATAAAATGAATTTCAAGAGGATTGGCCAGTAGGAGCTCCCATTTATAGGGACACAGCAGGGGAAGCATCCAAGATGCTGCAGAGGTTTTGAAACTACACAAGGGGGAGAACAGAAGCAGGTATCTCAGGCTGAGGAGACAATGAGGCCAGGAGGATTTGGGGTGAGACATGGCCATTTTAAAAAGAATGAGGAAGTGAACTAGCCAGTAGCAGTGGTTATAACCATCAAGATTATGCAGCGAATGCATGCTTACTACCAGGCCCTGTGCTAAGAAGCATTTTGTATGAATTATCTCATTAAAGTCATACCTGCATCCTATAAGCAGGCGAGCATTACTGCTAGTTAGCTGCATCTTACAGAAAAAGAAACCCAGGCTTAGAGAGGCGAAGCAAATTGCCCACGGCCACTCCCCCAGCCAGTGTGGAGCTGGGACTCAGACCTGCAGTGTGGCCAATGGCTCAGGCACTGGGTCAGGATCCCCACACTAGACACGGTCCTCCATACCACAGAAACAGAATCAGAATCCAAACGATTTCCATACATTGGAAAAACGGGTTAAACCTCACAAGATGCAATCCAGTAGGTATAAAGGAAATTTCCTATAGTTAGATCTAAACTCACTGGCACAGGGGAGAAATGCCTCAAAGCAGCAATTGTGAAAACAATTTCGGTGTTTTATTTGGCTACCAACTTGACAGAAGCAACATTTTGGTCTGGCTGGTCTCAATGCAAGTCAGAGACCGAGGCATGAAAAGGAATATATAGGGTTCAGAATGAGGGGGCGTGTCCAAGTCACTATGCAGAGCAATTCACATGTAAAAGTTAAAAATACTAGGCAGTTTTAGGCTTCATAGAGGGGCATTGGCAAACTAGACCACCTCTAAAAAAGAGTGACCTGAACTGGGATGGATGTGGGACCTGAAGAAAACTTAGAGGAATATCAGTATTGTTTTGTTTTTTTTAAATATATTTTATTGATTTTTTACAGAGAGGAAGAGAGAGGGATAGCGAGTTAGAAACATTGATGAGAGAGAAACATCGATCAGTTGCCTCTTGCACACCCCCCTACTGGGGATGTGCCCGCAACCAAGGTACATGCCCTTGACCGGAATCGAACCTGGGACCCTTGAGTCCGCAGGCCGACGCTCTATCCACTGAGCCAAACCAGTTTCGGCGAATATCAGTATTCTTAAGGGTGGTCATGTGGGAGAGGAATAACTCCAGAGGACCAATCCTAGACCAATGGGTACAACTACAGGCAGGCCATTTCTGGATAAACTTAAAGGCATCTCATGACAGACAGACTTCCCCATCATTAGACACACATAGGCAGAAGTGAGGCAACCTCTCCTCAGGGTTATTGCGAAAAAGACTGATTGGCTCTGGCTACATTAGACTTCTGGGTCCCTTTCAATATTTAGACTCTGTAAAGGCCCTCAGATGATGGAGGGCTTTGGATATCAGGATAGGAAATTGTGACCTGATGGATACTAGGGAGCCACAGAAGGCTCTTGAGCAGGGAAGGGCCCTAATACAAATGCCCCTTCATCCTCCTGAGTTTCAGGAGTTGCTGCTTAGGGCCCTGATGAAAGAAAGTGTGGAACAACTTCCAGGTGGACATTCAGAGTCACAGTCCCCAGCACGAGGTCAGCACACTGACAAAAGCCTAGCCTAGCACTGGGCTATGGAACAACGTTTCTTCCCAAACCAACAACTACAAGACACCTGCAAGTCTTGCCTGCCCTTGTCAGGACTGCCCCAGACCTTTCTCGTGCAGCTCTGGCAGGCTCACAGGAGCACCCACGTACGGCAGCCAACGTGCCTGAAGTCCTCCAACCAACCCTTCCCCAGGAGAGCTCCTGAGAGGCAGTCCAGCCCGAGACCGTGGGCCCACTGCCCCAGGTTTCCATGGCAAGGCTTTCTGGGCTCAGAGGCAGGGCTGAGCCTCAGCACCCTGGGCTGGTAAAAGCAAGCTGTGGGCCTGCCGGGGCCCTCGGAACGTCAGATACAGGGACGTTTCCAGGGCCGAAGTTCTCGGCTATGGCAAGTTTCCTACACGTACGTTATACTTGGTGCCTGGCATTCCACCCTGTGCGACACACTCCTCCACGTCCTTCTTCGTCCCAAATCCTTCCCAGTCTTCCCAGCACAGACCACATTTTACCTTCCTTCGGGCTTACCAGGCCACTCTGACCAATAACTTCTCTGTTTTTGTTTTTTGTTTTTTGAATTCCTATTTCTCCTAATGAGTTTCACACTTAGTATGTTATATTGTCTGACCTCCCCACCCAGATTAAACCCCCGGGCAAAGACCCCTCGAGGGCCCACAGCTGCTAAGGCATTGCTAACAGTCTTAATACATCATTAAGGACTTGCTCCCAGCTATAGACTACCAGGTACGTGATTCATGGTCTCTTGAGAAAATCTGCTTCCTTTTCCTCCCCTCCCCAGTCTCGCTCTGAAAAGACATAATTGGGTTCTGAACTGGGCACCGGCTGGGGGCCCTGCCAGGGCAGAGGGTGGGAAGTTCAGGGCTCAGTCTCTCACCTCCGGTCTAGGTTAGGGAACATCCTCTGAGAACAGACTGTTTTCCAGATGTCCCTGGGGTCACAGGGCCCTGAGGCCGTGCAGAGCGCCCCCTGAAAGAGCAGCATTGTGCACCACTTCCTGACCCAGCTGGCCCTGTGTGCCGAGTTGGTTCCGGAGAGCCAATTATCAGCAGGCACCACAGGAAGGGTGGCTTTCTCCCAGCCCCCCCTCATTCCCCCTCCCCCCCTACCCTCTGCCAGGCTGCAGCTAATGGAAAACCGTGGGCCTTGCTTCTTTGGGGAGCAGAGCCTGGGCCTGGCCTGTGGGGTCCAGCTGGGCACTGTCAGGTCACACACACAGCTCCTGGCAGGGGCCCGGCACTTGGGCTGCCAAGGCCGAGCTGGCTCGCAAAGGTCCCATGGGCAAAGGTTCCATGCCAGGGGCAGGCATGAATGAGGTGCCCAGGTGGGGGTGGCAGGTCTTAAAGCGAGGGACGGAAAGGCCCATGGCCCAGACCAAGCAAAGGAGTATCTGACACCAGAAAGGGCAGAGGGGAAAGAAGAAAGTTAGGCAGGAGGGAGACAGAGAGAAGTGAAGAGAGCAGGGGGAAAGGAGGCTTTTCTCAGCAAAGGCATAGCGGCCATCACCATCGCCCGGCCGTGGTGATGACTGCCCCCACGGGGCTGAGCGCTTACAGCATTCCTCACCTCCTCAGGTTTGGAAGCTTGAGGTAAACAGATAAGGGAGGTGGTCCCCTTTAATTCCTGCAATTTAGTCTAGGCTCCTTCTCCCACCCCAGCCTGCATTCCCGAAAAGGCTTCCAGAGTCCATGAGCCAAGCTCAGCCAACATGGGGTTGAAAGAATCTTTTTTTCCCAAGTACCTAATCCTGAGAGAGGGTAGGAAGGGATCCTTGGGCCCTCAGCTCTGTCTGGGGAGGAACAAGAATGGCAATGAGGGAGGGGAGGGTGAGATCCCAGGAAAGAAGAACAGAAAAGGCTGCTGTGGCATATCGCAGGAAAGGTGGGGACAACTTAATTTCACAGCTGGGACCCCAAGCCTGGGTGAGGCTGAGAGAGTTCTGACGCAAGTCGAGGTCACACTAGTCTCCGGGAAAGAACAAGCGAGGCACAGCCAGGGTGCCTTCCGCATTGAGTGAGACTTCTCTGGTCTTGGCTGTGATACTCAGAGGCTAGTATCTCTCTCTTTTTTTTTTAAAAAAAATAAAAATTCTTTATTGTTTAAAAGTGTTACATATGTCTCCTTTCCCCTCCCCCCATTGACCTCTCCCCAGCCATTCCTACCCCCAGCACATGCCCCCCCCCCCACACTGTCTGTGTCCATGGGTTAATGCTTATATGCATACATACAAGTCCTTTGGTTGATCTCTTAACCCGCCCCCCCCCCCTCCGCTAGTATCTTTTGATCAGAAATAATAATAATACTAGAGCAGGCGTAGTTGTTGTAAATGGATCAGTGGTAACAGCAGCAGCACAGCCTCTGCCTCCTACTAGTCACTGCACTCGGGCATTTGCTTCTGATCCACCCCTTGGCCCTGGAGGGCAGGGACTGACCCCCTATTCTCTGAGTCAAGTTGCCCAAAGTAGCACAGGCAGCAGCAGGCAGAGCCAGGATTCAAACCCAGGTCCCTGTCCCCACACCGAGCTCCAGCAGTCCAACACCCTAGTCAACACCGTCTGCCTGCCTCACTTTCTACCCCACGATGCTGATCCCTAGATCTCTATCTATTTATATTCACGCCTTAGTGATCTCAACCAGGCCCATGGCTTGAAAGCTTAACTTCTGCCAGCACGCCCACCTACCCAAGTATTCCTCTCCCACTCTCCCTAGAAGTCATCCTTGACTGCTGCCTTTGCCTCTGTGCTCCCATCCAACCCATCAGTAAAGCTGCCCTTTCGGCCCCAAAGCCCCTCTGCTTCTACTCTTCTCCTCTGCCTCCACTCAAGTCCAAACCACTACTATGTCCCCACTGGACCCCAGAAACAGCCTCCCAAGTGGACTGGCCCGCCCCCAGCTGCTCTCCACCCAGAAGTCAGGATGAGCTTTATAAACCACTCAGGAGGTCACACCACCTGCTCAGAGCCCTCCACCACATGTGGAATGAAGTCTGCATCCCATGAGGCCGTCCATGCCTGGCCATCAACTCCCATTCTCCCTCCTACTCCTTATGCCCAACCATACTGGCTGCCTCTTTGTTCTGCAAATATGTTTTATTCTTTCTCTCTCTGATGCTCCTTTGGCCTGATTGTCTTTCCCCCCATTCTTTCCTCCTTCTTCAAGCTGTTCAAATACCACCCCCTAGGCTGTCTCTAATCTCTCCACCCATGCCCAGTGCTCTATCACAGCTCACAACCACCCTGGCTACTTCCTGTAGAGGCCCTTAACGCAACCTGAAATCCCCTTGTTTGTTCATTTGCTTGTCTCCCACTGGACAGTGAGCTCTGTGAGGGCAGGGACCACGGTCCCTGCTGTTCCCCCCGTGCTCACACACTGGGCCTGGCACACAATAGGCAGGAACGAAGAAGGGCCGGCTCTGCTCAGTCCTCTCCCAGCAGACTTCCCATCAGCACTTGATACCTTGTCTGCCCCGCCCTCCTGCCTGTCCTGTCTTTCCTCAAATCTCATTTCTTTCTCTTTCCAATTGAAAATCTTACTGATATTTAAGTGTAAGCTACACTAACTGATGACATCCGGCTATTCTTTCTTATACTTTTTATACTTAGTAGGCTCCATATAATTAAATACTATGACTCATTTACATGTTTTTATAAAAGGTATCTGTCATGGACTGAACTGTGTGTCCCCCAAATCGTATGCTGAAGCCCCATCCCCAACATGATGGTATTTGGAGATGGGGCTTTGGGGAGGCGCTTAGGTTTAGGATTAGATGAGATAATGAGGACGGGGCCCTCATGACAAGATTAGGGCCCTTGTAGAAAGAGACACCAGAAGGGGCTTGCTTTCTCCCCCTCCCCCTGCGCCCCCCCCCCCCCCCCCCGCCTCTGGAAGGTGGCCATTTAAAAGTCATGAATAGCGCCCACCCTCAGTGGGGATCTGAATTGGTCAGCTCCTTGATCTTGGACTTCTCAGCCTCCACAACTGTGAGAAATAAATTGCTGTTGTTTAAGCCACCCAGCCTATGGTATTCTATTATTAGTATTTTGTGTGTACTTTCTCCTTCATAAGCTGGGGACTACTGAAATTAGGATCACATCTCCCCCTTTCCTCTCACCCCAAAGCCATCAACCATTCTCTGGCTTCTGGATAGTGGTTATTAACCAAACTGCCTAGGTCACACATATTTAAAGGGTTTAGCAAAAAGCAAGGCACCATTCTGCAGTCTGATAATCCAGTAGAGAAGATGGAGTAAGAAAACTGAGATTAAAAAAATGTTAATCACTTCTGCAATCAGTAAGGTATAGATCCTGTGTTGGGAGGAGAGTGTGGGGGTTACTTCTCTCAGGAAGAAAGTGTTTCAGTTTGGAGGGAGCTGCCAACTATGTCAAATCCTGCTGAAGGAGCAGGAGAGATGAGGACTGAGAATTATCCACTGCGTATGGCAAGGATGTCATTAGTGACGTGGGCAAGAGCTGCCCCAGGTGAATGACGGTGGAGGCAAAAGGCTGTGTGGGAGGGGTAGGAGAGAAGGGAGGAGAGGAGTGGGAGACAGTCTAGACAGAATGGACGTCTCTTCCCTCCCAGGCCTGGGGCTCAGTGGTGGAGCTCTTAGGGCCATGAACAGCTCCATGTCTCTCTCCTTCCCTCCAGGACCCCCCACCGGTGTCCCCACTTAGAATCACAGCTCCATGGCTGGTTCTCCTTCCCCAGACAGGGTCAGATAGACCAGGAGTACAGACGGGCACGGGATCTTTCCAGATTGGGAGCAGAGGGCTGTCTCTTTTGCCAGAGACAAATACCTTTCCGTCTCTGAAAATGATCCAGGATGCTCTTCAATCCCTAGAAAAGCGTTCTCCCTGCTTTTCAACAAGACCTTTCTCCCACCTGCCCCCTCACTCCCAGTCCTGAGGCTCTTTTTATTCTGTGGGGGACAAAGTGGGGGAGCCGAGTGAGCAGCCTCCTTCCTGAACCGGTCCTCCACACACTTTCCAGCCTGAGAAGCCTTCTGGGGCCAACCCCATTCCCACGCCGACATGCACCCCTCACGCTAGTTTTCTCTGCCACTATGTGGAAGACACATCCCTTTCCCCCACCAGCTCCATACCCGCAAAGCTCTCCAGGACTTTTACTACAGACACCGAATCAGATCATGTGGCGCGGGGGCAACTGATTACAGAAAGGCGGACCCCATCGTGATCCCTCCTGACCTGCAGAAGCCAACAAGCTTAGTCTCTCTGGCATCTCCATGGCCGTCTCACTGCCCTCCATTATCATTACAGCTGCCTAAGAGTCCCCTTAGCCAGGTCATCCTGTCACATCCTTAGGCAAAGAACACAATAACCCCTGTACTTTTGTCTCCACCAAAACTCCCATGCCCATGTCACCCACGGACTTGAGCAGCCCAGTTTCTCCTGTGAGTCTTGCAGCCACTCCTTTTCTCCGCATACTGGCTGCCTCTTCCCACATGAGAACCTTTATGGCATCTCTCAGGGGCCCAAGGTGGCCTTCAGAAGGGCCTATGGATACTTAGGCCTAGAGATACTTAGACCCCAGGTCTCAGGGAAAAGAAGAGGCCAGCCCCTCTCCCTTCTCTCCCACCTGCAGGGGGCCATGGCTTCAGACCTCCCCTACAGTTCTGCTTCTCTTTTCACAGAGGAAAGCTCAGTTCTGCTTCCCTAGGAACCGGAACTGCAATGCCAAGTTCACAGGTCTTGCACTGAGAACTCTTTAGGGTTGCTTTGTGGCAAGTCACTCTGCCTAGAAAGTCAGGCCTCGGGCAGGCCTTTCGAAATGTCCTTGCCTATCAGATACACAGCTGGCCTCCAAGAGTGAAACCCTGTGCTGTCTTTGCCCACAATACCAGCATTGCTTCACTTCCTCTCCTCCCCTCTACCCTGTCCTCCACCACTCTCCACCTCCCAGATTCTTAACTGTGAGGTGAGTTTTGTCTCTTCTCTGCCTCACTGAAAGACAGGTGGTCCCTAGGCACAGGAAACACCCATTCTCAGGCTCTGTGCCTCTCCCAAAGCCCTGCTCCTGAGAGTGTCTCCGTCTGTCAAATGAATGAGTCAGGAGGCACTTGTCATATCCACATAACACCAAGGCCTGCCTCTCCTCCCTCCCGAACATCCTTCAGATCTCTTTTTGTTCTATTTGTACAGCAAATACCCTCATCGTACACCCCTATTACTATATGTAACTGGCCCTTTATCTCTCATCACCACAACTGACCCCAAATAAAGCAGCAAGAATAACTTTCCTCATGAGTTCTCCCAGCAGAGAAATCTAGTGGCTTTCGACCTTGTGAATTCCAAACTCTCCAGTATAGCCAGCGCCACCCCTCTCAATACTTCAGCGGCTTTTCTCGCTGCAGATGGTGGTCTTCACACAACTGTGATCCCATTTTCATGGAATGCAGTTTATAGATAGAATCCCTTTTTACGCAAGGGGGTGGCTCAGTGAAGATATCTTATTTGACTCTAGCGGATAATTCTGTGATGTAAACATTCCCAAAATACGGGTTGGGCTCATTCAAATGTGTAAATACCAGGTTTGAATAATAAATGACAACAGCATTTCTCATTTTGTTTAGCCCTTCACAATCTTCAAAGAGCTTTCATAGGTACCGTCTTCCGGATGCTGAGAAGACCTTGTGCGGGAGGCGGGGCATACTTTAAACAAGTGGGCTCAGAGGAGTCAGACACACCGAGGCTGGAACCTGCCTTTCTCAGTCGGGCATACATTCTACATCCTACTATTTGGATGGCTACAAGTGGACTCTCAGCCAAAACCAACTTGTTTCCGAAACCTCTTCCCTGACCTCAACACGTTGGTTGTCTTAAAGGCAGATTTCTCTGAGCCTCATAAAATGTCCAACCTGCCCTACTAGCAGATGCTACATACAATCTTTCGGTCTAGTGAGAACCAAAAAGGAAATCTAGAGTGGGTACATAAATGAGACCCGACCTCAGGCCAAACAACCTCTAACAAGTCAGCCTTCTATTGTTGTCAAGAAGCACGTTCCACTGCACCCTTAATCGCAGTTGTGTTCTCTCGAGGGGCCCATTCCAGTTTGAAGGAAAACAGATTGTGTGATAGACTGGGAAGCCCCCGTTCATTACAGACACACTCGGGAGAGCACCTGAACAAACGCCATGAGGGAGTGGCCACAGGATCTTGCTCTCATCTAAGAAATCAGCAGGGTGGGTGATTTACTCAGAGAGGAATCTGAGCCCGGAACTCAAACCCCCAGACAAATCATCCAGTTCTGTATCAGTCTGTGGTCGAATGCACATCAGCCACCTGCAAAGCCCCAAAGGGATGCTCGACCAGTCTCCTCAGTTCTGGAAGCGTAGGCTCGGATGTGGGAAGGGTGAATAGGACATGGCTGCCTCTTTGGCCAGTGGCTCTCAAACCTGGTTATGCACGAACATCACCTGAGCACCTAACCCTGTACCGCAGTGGCATTCACACACTCCTAACAGATTCCTTTGCCCACCCCCAGATTGGATTCATTTGGTCTGGAAAGGAGCCACTGCTCATTGCACTTTAATTCTGGCAGTGTTACAGAACACTCTATGTCAGAGTCTAAGAAAAAAACTCAGCTATAGGAAAAGCAGGAATGAAGAGGGGAACGAATGAGAGAAAGGGAATAAAACAGTAAATAAATGGAAAATGAAGAGATTTTCTCAGCTTGAACCAGCAAACCTTGATATAAGTAAATATAAACTTGGGGTGAAGTGGTATGAGTTGGCACTAAGGCCAAATTAGGAGATTGCTACTCATCTTATAAAAGAATTTGGCATCAGATTCCTTTAAATAGCAACCTCCACTAGTACATTTAAAATGGGATTCCGTTTATAGAAGTGTGGTTTATACAAAACCACATCTGTTATACCAGCTCAGAAAAATAGCTCTCCTCCTGGCTAACTATAGAACTGGTCCAGTATAGATGGTCATCTATTTTCTTCTTAATGATACCCAGCCCTGCTCTCTGTCACCTATTTCTATGTTTAATAGATTCATATATATATATATATATATATATATATATATATATATGTATATATATATATGTATATATATACATATATATAAATATACATATATACATATATATATGTATATACACATACACACACACACACACACATATATATATATATATCCTATATAATAAAGAGCTAATATACTAATTAGATGGAACAACAGAACGACCGTCCAGATGACCTTCTGGACGAAGCCAGGGCCGCGAGGGCCAGGGACCAGCCAAAGCAGCTGGGGCTGCGAGGGTCAAGCCCCTTGCACGAATTCCGTGCATTGGGCCTCTAATATGTATTTCAGAGAGGAAGGGAGAGAGAGAAACATCAATGATGAGAATCATTGATTGGCTGCCTCCTGCATGCCCCCTACTGGGGATCGAGCCCACAACCTAGGCATGTGCCCTTGACCAGAATCGAACCCAGGACCCTTCAGTCCACAGGCCGATGCTGTATCCACTGAGCCAAACCAGCTAGGGCTTAATAGATTCTTAAGGGCCAGTCAGATCTGTTTTGGTCTTCCCTAAATTCGGGGAACACTGCTTTGAGTTCTTTTCATAGTCACTTATTCATTCAACATATATTTGTTGAAGACCTATCATGTGCTGGACACTACTCTAAGAATAGAGCTGTAAACAAAAAACAATGCCTCTGGCACCATGGATCTTTTATTCTAAGGGGAGAGAGAAAGTAAACAAATGAGCAAAATACAGGGTGGGGCAAAAGTTGTTCATATGGAAAATAATACAATAATTAATAAACAATAATAAACTGTGTTTTGCATACTCAGGACTGAAACCTAACTAAAGCCCAACCCTATATGTATAGTTGGTAAGATGGCAATAGGTGCTATGGAAGACAAATAAGGCCCACTATGGGGCTGAAGCTTACTGAGCTGGCGGTATAACCCAATACAGGCTCATCGGGGAAGGTAACAAAGGAACACATTTGAAAGTGATGAGGAAGCAAGCTGGCAGACGAGAGTTCCGGGAATAGTCCACCTGGCAGGTACAGGAACAGCTAGAACTTAAGTGTGGCTGGAGCCAGGAGGTCTGAGATGAGAGGGGCCGAATCACAAAGGGCTTGTGAAAGACTGGCCACTGTAAAGGCCAGTCTTTGTTATGAATGAGACAGGAACCATCGGAAGATTTTGAGCAAAGGGGTGACACAACCTGACTCACTTTTTAAAGAGGGTCCCTCTGGCAGCTATGCTGAGAAGAGACTGCAGGGACCTGCGTGGAAGCAGGGAGGACAATGAAGATGCTGCTGCATTAATTCAGGCCAGAGATGCTGGTAGATCAGGCTAGTCGCAGTGCGGGTGTCAAGATGTGGTCGGTATATTTTGAAGGTAGAGCTCACAGGACTTGCTGCTGATAGGAATTTGGTGTGTGAGGGAAGTGTCAATGATGATAGCATGGTAATTTGCCAGAGCAACGAGAGGGACTGAGTTGCCATTAACGAGGTGGAGAGAACCATGAAAGGAGTAGATGTGGGGCGGGGCAGACAGGAGCTTGTTTTCAGACGTCAAATGTGCGATGCCTTTGAGATACCCAAATGGAGCCTTGGAAGAGCAGCGGGATATGCAAGCGTGGAATTCGAAAGAAGGTTCGAGCTGGACCTAGCAGTATGGCAGCCATCAGGATATAGAGATGGGGTTTAAGAAGGGTAAGTTCACCAAGGAGTAAGTGCAGATGGGAATCTGGAAGCAGCCCAAGGACACCCAGCATCCACGAAAGAGAAATAATGAGCAGTGGAAACAGGAAAGAAACAGCCCATGAGGCAGGAGGAAACCAGGAGGGTATGGCACATGAAGAAATGAATCTCACCTGGAAGTGATCGATTGCATTAAATGCTGCCAACAGGTCAAGCAGGATGAGAGCTGGAAACTGACCGTCAGACTGAACATCGAGGTGACCTTTACCAGGGCTTTCTGGTAGAGAAGCGGGGAGGACCTGCTGGGGGATTCATGAGAGAAAGGGAAGGAGGGGCCCTGGAGGCAGCAAGGCAGTAAGGAGGCAGGGAAAGCAGGAGGCGAGGTCCAGGTTGTTTTACTTTAAATTTTAAAACAAAGAAGAATTGTAACTTGTTTGTACATATGTATGGGGACAGAAAGGAGAATTGCTGGAATGGGGAAGGGATCTAGTGCACAACAGGAGGCAGCCACCCTGTTAGAATAACAGGCTAGGTCACCGAGTACGGACCCAGATGCAGGCAGGCGTGCGAGCTTTCTCAGGGTTTCGTCTCATCTCATTTCACAGGAAAAAGGTCATGGGCTGAGAGTGAGGACAGGGAGGAGGAAGCACAGAGTATCGTCTAGGACAGTGGTGGGCTGCACAGACCAGGGGATGCACAGGCCTGCCAGGGAGCAGCGCTGAAGGCCCATCCCACTGCAACCTGAAGAAAGGAATCAAACTGGCCCTCTGCCTCCTCTTCCAGGACAATTCTCCTCGTCCCTTTCACTTTTCCTCACAGCAACCCTTCTTTTCTCATTGCCTTTCCAGCTTTAAAACTAATTGGGTCTTGACGTAATCAATACTCAGATATACTTGGTCACTTCGATGTCCTTCTTCAGTGAGGCCTTTCAGGAAGGAGAGATGGAACTGATGGTGCTTCCTCTGGGAAGACAGGCCCAGGAGCTTGGCAATAGGTGTGTGTGTGTGTGTGTGTGTGTGTGTGTGTGTGTGTGTGTGTGTTTTGGGGGAAGCAGAGGAAGTATAAGGCAAAATATCCAGACTCCCTCTCAGTTCTTCTCTCAACTTCCTCCCCCACCGCCATCCCCACCCCGCCATCCCCCTTCCTTTTGGGTCTCAATTTCCTTATCTAAAACAGACTGAATAGTCTCCACCTCACTGTGTTCAGGCTCTCATTCTCTAATTCAATTAACTTCTCCTGGACTGTAATAGATCCCAGATTCATTTGCACACATTATTTCATTTAACCCTTACAGTAACGCTGGGAGTTGCTAATCCACTGACAAGATGGGGAAACAGACCTGGAAGGGTTAAGTGACTTGCCCACCTAGTTGGGATGCCTGGCTAGCTAGGTGACTCAGCTAGTAAGCAGCAGAGCCAGGATTTCAACCAAGATCCCACTCCAGGTTCAGGCCCATCAGTCCCATTTATCCTTCCAGGTTTGAGGTAATTCAGGCTCACTTCCACTGAGAGAACACTCAGGCCAACATCAAGCCCGGGGGTCCAGCAACTGAAGTCCTTATTAACACACAACAAAAGCACAGGCCTCACTGATCTCAGATCAGGGCCAAAGAGAAGAGAGTGGATGCGTGGTGCAAGGTCTGGTCACACTCAGGAGGCCAAGGAATGCCCCAGCTGGCAGGCGGGAGCTCTGATGGATACTTCCAGCTCCAGGCACAGGAAGTAATAACAAGCGAAGAAGGATATGCTGAACAGTTTTCTACAGTGGAGAGAGGGTGGTTGCTAATTCCAGAGGTGGATTTCATCAGCAGCTGCATGGCTGTGATGAACTTCCCCAGAAAGCAGAGCAGCCAGGAACTCGCACTTCCGTTTCTCGAGGGGCGAAGGAGAGCCCTTCCTTAGCGGATGAGCCGTGAGATTCACGTGAAGGGTAGGGGTGTGGACAGAGTCACCCAAAGTGCCCCAGGAAGAACGAACCCCCCTGATCGTCCAGGCCCGATATTTCTCTTGTCCCTCGGCTACCAGCTCCTGTTGGCCACACAGGGCCAGCCCTCTGTGTCTAAAGCACAGCTCCAGTCACATCAGACACGTCCAAGGGTTCACCCACACCTTGGCTTCATTCCACCCCTATAACCCAGATTAATCGCCCTCCTCAATCCATCTCCATTTATGTAAGTCCTGCCATTAATTAGCCAGTCATGATTTTATTCATTCACTAAATTCACCCACCAAACATATACTGAGTATAGTATGTATCAAGTGCATTGCCAAGTCAACTCACAGGGAAGTAAGACCTAAGACCTGGTTTTAAGGAGGACAGTCTAGATGGGGGAAAGATGGTGACACTGTGAACACTGACAGTTAGAGGAGAGACACTGGTGGGTACGGGGTGCAGGGAGCCTGGGCACAGGTATCTAACCAAGGCTGAAGGGTCGTGTACGGCTGCCCTTCCCTGGAGGAAAGGCATCCAACCCGATGAGCTAGCGTGGAGAAGGGGCATGGAGGGGCCTCACCAGGGAACAGAAGTGGGGCCAGAGTGCAATGTGGGAAGTGGCCAGCTGTTCGTGTTGCTGGAGTGTGAAAAGGCAAAAAGGAGGCAGGAACCAGAGAGCCCAGTTTACAGAGTTATAGAGCGACAGAAGAGAGAACCATCCAAGCAACCTTCCCTTGCATCATGCACCACGGCGCTCAAAACACACCAATAAAAAGAATGCTTTTTAAAAATTTGATTGATTTGAGAGAGAGAGAGAGATTGATTTGTTGTTCCACTTACATATGCATTCATTGGTTGATTCTTGCATTCATTGGTTGATTCTTGTATGTGCCCTGTCTGGGGATCGAACCCACAAACCTGGCATATCAGGACAACACTCTAACTAACCAAGCTACTTGACCAGGGGACATTAAGAAGAATTCTTAAAAGCCAAAACCTTAAAGTGTAAAGCAGTGAATGGATAGATGCTCTTAGATGTGTATACAAGGACATCACTTCAACAGTGGAAAATGGATACAGCCTGGCTGGTGTGGCTCGGTGGTTGAGCGTTGACCCAGGAACCCAGAGGTCCCCGGTTTGATTCCTGGGTGGGCACATGACCGGGGTGTGGGCTTGATCCCCCGTGGAAGGCCTGCAGATTGTTGTTTCTCTCTCCTCGATGTTTCCATCTCTCTATCCCTCTCCCTTCCTCTCTCTCTAAAAAAATCAATAAAAACATATTTAAAAAAAGAAAAAGAAAATGGATACAGCTAAAAGTCTATTGATAGGGTGTGATTGCAATGAAATGATACATTTCAACTCACTTGGATATATGGTAGTTAATTGCTTAACAGTTACTGAATGCTGGCCATGGGTTAGGCATGGGTCTATGCACTTGACATACATACTAACTCCTGTACCCCCACAACAATCCTATGTAGAGGGTATTGTGACTCCCCCACTATACAAGGGAGAAAACCCACAGTGGGAGCTTCAGTAACTTGTCCAGGTAAATGGTGGAGATAGAATTTGAACCCCAGAATGCAGGCCTTTCACCACTGTTTCTAGATCTACAGCACAGTATAAGCTAAAATAAACATCTATAAACTGTAATTTGGATTGGCTATATTTTGTTTAAATATGTGTGTATTTGTCTACATATGTATGGTTGTATTTGGTTGAATCAAATGAGAATGTGTTCATTTTTGACTTATAAAAACAGCACCTGCCGTTCAACCCAGCAGAAAAGTCCATAAGGATCTATACCAAATTGTTAGCGGTAGTTTGGGATGGTGAGAATATGCCTGACCTTTATTTCTTTACACTTTTTCATATTTTCTGAAAAATAGCACAGGATTACCTGTTTCCTCATCACAGCTGCCCATCACCACAGCTACGAGATATTTAGTTATAACCGAAGTGCAGGAGCCCCAGTCTCCCTGAGCTACAGCATCAGAGGCCAGAGCACTCATGGCTGTCTCCCCGCAGGAGCTGAGAAGCCCAAAGTGTTGTCATAAGCTGCCATAAGAAGAGCCCAGCGTTTAAAGTGCTGAGTTCTGCCAGCTGTTGACCTCTCTGAGCCTGTTTCTTCACCTGGAACATGAGAGGAGGAATCACACTTTTCTGATAACTGAGTTAAACCTAATTCTGCATACGCCATGAACAAGAGTGCTCTGTTGTCACACCCTCATTCTAGCTGAGGTGACCTGGGTATGGCTGAGAGGGCCTCCTAAAGTGTTGATGACACCAAGTCCCCCCAGGACCATGCCCAGAGAACTGCTCAGTTGACACTCAGCTCCTTTAATGGAGAGTCATTGGAAATAAGAGGCAGCATCTTCCCTCCAACTTCTATGAAATCTGAGAAGAATTGATAAGCTTGCATTACACTCAAAGTTGAATGCACTGCAGAAAGATAGCAGAGGGCAGTTGGAGCACAAGGCAGGTTTCCTGAGGTCCAGATTCAGACAACTCTCAGCAATGAGCCAGGGCAGTTTCAGCCAGACCAGAAGCCAGTAATAGACCAGGAATGGAGGTTCCAGGGTCCACTGGTGGTCAAGGATACCAGCTAGGAAGGACGGGCCTATCCCCTTAACAATTCTTTTTTTCCCCTATTCTTTTTTTTTTTTAAAATCTTAGAAGGAGGGAGGGAGGGAGAGAGGGGGAGAGAGGAGGGGAGAGAGAGAAAACACGGATCGGTTGCTTCCTGCACATGCCCTGACTGGGGATTGAACCCACAACCTAGGTATGTGCCCCGACCAGAAACTGAACCCACCACCTCGTGGTGTGGACACTCCAACCAACAGCTACCTGGCCAGGGCACTTTAATAATTCTTATCCAAGTATCCTTAGGGCAATTCTGCACACTCCATTCCCTTTTCACCACTTTCCAACATCCTACACAATTTACTCATTTACACTTATTGTTATTATGTAGCCACCCATTCTCCTCTTCCCTCCGTACACACACACACACACACACACACACACACACACACACACACGGGCAGCTCCATAAAGCAAGGAACTTTGTCTGGTTCACCTAAGTGCTTTAAACAGCACCTGGTGCATGAAGGGTACTCCATTAATACTTTCTGAATAAATGAATGAATGAATGGCCTGCAATGTCACCCTCCCCAACCCACCTCCTTACCATTTGGCAGAATTAATTATTCCTACCTGAGTTTCTATAGGACTTTCCTTAAATCTCTAATATGGCACTTATCGCACTATATTATTTCTTCCACCTCCCTGAAGGTGGGAGTCTTCAAATGACACCATTTCCTTTGATATTCTCGGTGCCTGGCATAGGGCCTCAGTGTTTGCTGACTCGGGGGATAATCTCAACATATGTATAGACAAAAAGCATGATCTCCAGAACCCTGGTCGAGATTGCTGATTCTGACCTCTGAGCTGGTGGGGCTTGGGAGGCAATGATTTGGTAAGACTCCTTTCCAAAGAATCCAGCCTGAGAGAACTCCAGAAAGAGGCTATTTCAGGTTCCAGAAAATGAGGCTTGAACTGAGTGCACCCAAGAGAGGTCACAGTAGAAAGTTTTAAAAAATGTTAATTTCAAAAAAAAAAAAACACAAAAAAACTTTGCCCCAACCCATGGTTTGCAGCTCCCACACTTATTCTGGGACCAGAAGGAGGTGCAAGCCCGTTGGCCAGAATAGTACACCCAAGCCTGACTGTCCGGTGGGGGTGGCCTCGATTACTGGTTCTACTGGACACCTGCTGATTATTTTTAATATAATACACCCTGCTCCCACTCATCTCTCCTCTCACCCTGCTCCTCACACCCTGCTCCCACTCATCTCTCCTCTCATTCCTCTGGCCCTGCTCCTAACAAACCTACTCAACATTCATCTGCCTGCACACAGCACACTCTACTGGAATGTTGTCTTTCATCACTTCATCCATTCATTGAGCACCTACTGTGTGTCAGGTGTTTTCATCAATAAAATCACTGCTCCTCTTCATCAAAGCACAGCTTAAACACCTCTTCAGGAAGTACTGGGGCATAAAAAGATTAGGATCCCTTATCCTGGCTACTCTGCTAGTCCCTCGGAGACAGGGACTGCACCTACTCACCTAGCATAAACCACAGGTAGTTCCTGAACACACTGGTGGACTCATGACCCGTGTGCTTTTGCATGTGTAATTCCCTCTGCCTGGAATGCCCTTCCTTTCCTTACCCCCTGGGGGAACTCCTCTCCCCATTCTCCAGCTTTCTCATCAAGGACCGTTCTCTAGTGCCAGGTCATTAATCTCACCCTTTCCCATGCTAGCACCCCCCCCCAGATGTACTCTGTGCATTTTACCACATGTACTGTAATTACTTATAACTTGTCTGATTGCCCTACCCGACCGAGTTCTCCCAGCAGACGGGTCATTCTGAAAGAAGGAACATTCTACCTCATTATCTGAAGTTTTAGCCCTTTGCACTCGGATGTCGAGTGTGACTCGACATGGTTAGCAGTAGAATAAAGGAATCGAGAAAAGCAAGTGAGTGCAGAGGGTTAAAATTTTATTTGTTGCCTAAATGAATGAGCAAAAATATTACTAATGAATGAGCAAAAATATTACTAATTGTAGCAGTGGCTTAGTAAGTTCCTCCCATGTGCCAAGAACTTTAAACAGGCCATCTCAACCCCTCCCTCTGTAGACACCAATCCCTCTGAGAAATGAGGAAGCTGGAGATAGTGAGGTCAACTAACTTGTCCACAGTCCTAGAGCGGCAAGTGGTGGCATCAGGATTTAGCCTCTGGCCTAGGTGACTCGAAAGCCCCTGGTCAGCATCTAGTGGTCTCTGGACACAGAAGATGCTCCCTGATCCTCCATGCAGAGATGATGCTGTGGACTCCAGGTGGCTCCCACTCACATGTACAAATTGTCTCCTCCCCTCTAGTCCCATCCACTGGAACCACCTCCAGATCAAAGACACATTAGGACAGCAGGGAACCTAAAGGAGACAGGAATCTCTTTTTTCTTAAAAGATCTATATCTTCACTTCTTTGGGCCCCAGACAGCATGACAAATGCTGGAATTCTCTGGCTCAGGGACAGCTGCCAGACCACATGACTGTCTGGCTTTGGACTGGGACCTCTCAGGCAAGAAAGGAGACAAAGGTGGAACGGAAACAGCCCCTGGATGAGCTCTTCAAGAAAATCACCCAGCTGTGTGTGTGTGTGTTGGGGAGGGGCGGAGAAGCTTAGGGGGAAGTCAGCAGGAAGGAAGGGTCGTCTGTGTGCTGGAATGTCCTAACACCTACCTTTGTCTCTGATCTTAGACCCTGACTAGCAGGATGACTTGGACTGGCCTCTGAGGGCACTAATTCTTGCTTCTCAAGGCTGTTTTGAAGGGGAAAATAATGCAGGTGAGAGTGTTCTATCAATTACAAATGTCTATGTGTCATCTCACTCAATGTACCTCGAGGAAACCTCCGTCTCCCACTCTTGACTCTAAGTCTTTCCACGGATAACTCGGCCATCCGCAGCTCTATATCCCTAACACCATACCTGGGCATAAAGTGGATATTCAATGTGCTGGATTGAAATGAACCTCATCTTAGTTATAATCACTTGGATAAAATCATAGTGGTCAGTGACAATAAGTGATAGCAGTTATATGGTAAATCAAAACCTTTCTAAGCATTTTTAAAGGAGGCAACTTACAGATTTCCTTCCCCACTGGCACTTGGCTGAGGCCCACGTCATCTGTAATTTCTGACCCTAGGGGCTAGATGGAGAAGGCGGCTCATCGTGATGCTCTGAGTTTTAGAAACTGTGGTGGGTGATGTAAAAAGCCAGGATACGTCAACTCGCTTCTCTGGAACCGCTCCCCAGTGTTCAAATGAGCTGCCTTCACACGAGGCCGGCCATACTAGACCTCAGCCACGAACCCACAGTCTCTGAGGATGTTCCCAAAGCCTGAGCGCTGAGCCAGTCTCCAGGTTGGCAAGGAGTCAGCGGCCGTGCTCCTCCAAGTGCCTGAGCAGCACCAGTGACCAGAGAGACTCTCTGACTCTCTCTCTCTCCCTCTCTCCAGGGAGTTGGTTTTCCCACAGGATGGCCCTACTGTGGGTAAGTCCTGGCCAGCCAAAATCTACCACATCCAGAAAACAAATCGCACTTCCCAGAGCCACGTGGGTAGATGCACAGTCTCTTCCTCCTGACAGCCCTCCGTGAGTCAGAGAGCAGTCGGCCTCCAGTCTTCTCAGGAGGCAGACATCCTCCTTGCCCTCTTCTGGGAATGGTCTAGGTCAGAGACCCCAAACCTTTTTTTGACTCTGACCACATTTTATTTGGCCAGTCCTTACCTGTGTCTATGTGAATATACAACCAAAATCAGTTTCAGGAACTGATGCTCACCTCCTTACACGGAATACAATTGGATGTTTTCTGATCTATTTCGCTCTTTCAAACGCTGGCTACAACACACTAGACTGATTCTGTAACCCAGAGCTGAAAACCGTGCTCTGGTTTCACTCATGCCATCCATGTCCAGACCCTAAGTGGGAGGACCACCTCCTTGCCACAGCTATTAGCCAAAGTGGACTGTGAGGAGAGTCCACGGCATCATTCTAACACTGAGATCTCCCCAGCTTGGTACTTCCTTCTCCCACGTCCCAACTCAACCCAGCAAATAAATACACATGTGCACCAGCAGCCACAGCAGACTGACTTGAATCTTTTTCCTGGCCACCATTGTTACCATTTACTCAGAACATCTGAAACACCTTTTCTCCACTCTTCCCACCTTGCTGCTGTGTAAGCTAGAGGATCTGAGGGTTCAGGTGACTCAGATTTGAGGGGCAGCAGAGATTCACGAAGAAACCCCAAGTTTTAAAAATAGCCATAGGTGATTGAGGAGATCCATGGTCCACCTGGAGACAGCTGCTAATCCTTTCCCCCTAGATCTTATCCTCTAGGGGACCCAGAGGCCAAAGGCCGCCACCCAGCTCATCTTTTTAGATTAGCTTATGTCCATCCTAGAATCTGCTCACTGAATCTTTTTCCGGACCCTTTATTTACTTTGTCATCATAGCGTACATTTTGGTGATCAGGAGAACTGGGTACAAGATCTGGTTCCACCACTTATGGAATCCGGGGTTTCACTTTGCTGAACTTCAATTTTCTTATCTATAAAACGTGGCTTATAGAAGCCTTGCCTTCCTCACAGGATTGTAATAAGCATGAACAGATGTGAAAATGCTTTATGAACTGCATAGCACTATGCAAATATAAATTATATAATCTATACGTTCTTTTGTAAGAACTGACAGTGTTGACTCTGCTCCCCAAATTAGAGCTCTGCATTCTCTGTGTTCAATAAAGGCACAGACTCCATCATCGACCCCCAAAGGCACCTGCACTTTACCCCCCCAGGTGCCAGGTTAAACCAGTTCTCCTACCTGATGTCATAAAAAATTCATCAGTCACAGCAGCTGGTGAACCCACTCTCCCCAGTCATTTGTACCTTCATTCAGAAAATAGACATGGCAGAATTGGTCCCAGGAGCAGGCAACTGAAATACATCCTACACGCAGCCAATCAAGAAAATAAGGGGGGGGGGGGGGGGAGGTACGTGAGGGGGCGGGGATCAGAGTCATCTTAGATAAGACTTTGTAGACCATCATCATAATAGCCACCATGTATGGAGGACTTGCTATGCCAGGTCCCATGCCTTATAGTTCTTTCCAGCCTTCATGAGAATGCTCCAGGCAGGTACAGGCATACCCTGGAGCAGGCGTCCTCAAACTATGGCCCACGGGCCACATGCGGGTGTTTTTGCTGTTTTGTTTTTTTACTTCAAAATAAGGTATGTGCAGTGTGCATAGAATTTGTTCATAGTTTTTTTTAAACTATAGTCTGGCCCTCCAACGGTCTGAGGGACAGTGAACTGGCCGCCTGTTTAAAAAGTTTGAGGACCCCTGCCCTGGAGAGATTGAGGATTTGGTTCCAGGTGACCACAATAAAGTGAATCACAATAAAGTGAACTGCACAAATGTTTTGGCTTCCCAGTGCATATAAAAGTTATGTTTTAAAAAAAAAAGTTATGTTTATACTGTAGTCTACCAAGTGTGCAATAGCATTATGTCTGAAAAAATGTACATACTTTAATTTAAAAATACTTTATTGCTAAAAAATATTAACCATTTTCTGAGCCTGTTTGAAAAGTGTCAATAGACTTGCTTGGTGTAGGGTTGCCACAAACCTTCAATTTATTAAAAAAAAAAAAAAAAAAAAAGAGCAAGATCTATGAAACGCAATAGAATGAGGTATTGCCTGTACTACTGTTTTCACTTTACAGGTGAGGCTAAGAGGTTAAGAAACTTGCTCAAAAGCATGCAGGGAGTTGGGTGAACTATAATTTACGTTTCTCATTCAGCAATAAGCTAAAGAAACCCCCAAGGCTGACTCTGGGCTCTGCCAAATATACGGTGAAAATGCTGGATTTGAGGTCGACCCTGGAGCTAAGGGCCCCCAGAGTGAGGACTTCAAATAGGAGATGGGCTTTAATGGTCAGAACGAATAGTAACTTGGGCCTACTGCAGGAATGGGAAGCAGGTACCAATTCCCCGGGGTGGGTAAGGTTCTTCTCGCTGCACAGTCCAGGGTCTGTGCTCTTTACAAAGAGCCGAGGACAATCGTTTCTGAGCTGGGCATTTAGCTGCTCAATAATTAACGAGCATCCAATATCACTTTTGTTGGACCCCCAGCTAAAAGAGGAAATACATGTGCCTTTCCTGTGCCCAAAATTCTCCAGAATTTACCCAGTACCTCAGGCCAAAGTTGGAACACCTTGGCTGGCTTTCAAGGCCTTCATGGCTCTGCTCATTCCTCTTCCTGTGACTCTCCCAACAGGTGATGCCCCTTGCTGCTCCCAGCAGAGCCAACACCCCCCAGCCTTGAAGAGCCAGCCTAGGGCCTGGCCCTCCATTTGAATTCTGCAGCCCAGTCCCTTCTCAGACCTACACAGCCCCTGCAGCTGTGGCCTTCTGATTAGGGTCTGCATTGGTAACTGTTTGGCAGCCACTGGACTAGAGCTGTAGGTCCTCTGTGCCTCCCCCTATAGCCGGAATAGGTGACGCTTTGGTCTTGCTAAGACACCTCTAGGAAATGGCTGCTGGTCAGCTTTCCACCTCCCCACCCCCAGCTGCATAGAGTATTTTTTTTTTTTTTTGAGGGGTAGTTCTAATAGTCACCCAAAGAAAGCGAGCTTCATGGTTCACACATAGGGAATGGCGGTCCAGTCTCTTGGCATTGTCCAAACATGAACAGGTATGCATCCTCATAGGAAGATGGAGCCAAAGCCCCTCACTCCAATCCCAGGGGTGGCACTCAGTCAGTTTGAGACTGGTCTCCAGCCATGGGGAAAAAATGACTGTAACCTATTATTTGCTCCCCTTCCTTCTATTCCCCACCCAAGACAGAATCCCAAAGGCCTGGCAGGGCCAGGAACCTACCTGCCCTTTCCATAGGGATATTTGCTTCAAAGGGGCACTCTTGGAAAACTAGCCTAATTCTGTACAAGATGAACTCCTCTTCCAGTACCTTCCTATCCCTAAGGTGCAGGTAGACCCAGACCCCTCCCCCAGACCCAGCTCCTTTCCTCTGAAGCACAGCCCATCATAGGTACCTCTCTAGCCTGACAAGCCCTCAAAGTTTGTAAGGTTGGGGGGGGGGGTGTTACCCTGGTCTACAGCCAATGTCGGGGTGGTAGTGATCTCAAGTGCACCCTTAAATCTTCATTCTGAGTAGCAGCCAATCGGGACCCCTGAAAACACCTGCCCCACACTACAAGTGGTCCCAGAGACCTCCCTCCTTTAAAGTCCCTTAAATCACACCCTGCTACCCCCAGACAACTGATCCTCAAACAATGTATTCAGCTCCCACGGTGTTCCAGGGGGTGGAGGGTTGCCCTGAGGGGGGGATCGGCCCACTCCAGGGAGTCAGATGCTTAAGAGGCAAAGGTGTTTGCGGTTCCTCAGGCCCAGTTAGCTGGCGTCCACAAGTGGTAAATCTAGGACATCCCCCATCTATGACCAGATTCCATTTCTGCCCACTCATCTCCTAGGATGGTTAACGCCTTAGCTCTTCCACACCACTGTCCCAGGCCACACACCTGTGCCCTCCTGCCCACTGGCTCAGCCAAAAATCTTTCCATAAATCTCAAATAGGTGTGCAAGCAGGGGCTCTGGAGGAGAGGGAAGGAGAGAGGAGTTCCCTTCCCGCAGCCATGCCCCCCCCCCCCCACCTCAGATGGTTTCCCAATTTGGGGGGCGGCGGCTCAACAACCCTCCCCTGCTCTCCCTGGAGTACAGCGAGCTCTCCTGGGCAGCTCTGGCGGCAGCGCGGCGGGAAACAGGGAGCCCCATCCCTGCCCGCCAGCCGCCTCCAGAATCCTGGCCCGACTCCCTTCTCCAGAACGCCTGGAGTTGGGGCCAACAGGCAGGATCAACAATCCAGAAACTTTCAATGGATGAAGCCGACTGGGAGGCGGAAAGAGAGAGGGAAGTTGGGGGTGGGGGGTAGAGGCTCCAGGGCAGAGCCCCTGCTCTTCACTTACCATCTTGCTCACATCCATGACTGAGGCTGCAGGGCACCCCCCACCCTTTGAGGTCCCGCTTCCCCCAAACGCTGCTCCTGGTTAATCCAGCCCCTTTGGTGCCATGCTGCAGGGAGGGCAGCTGGCAGGGCCCCCGCGGACCGGGGAAGGCGGCGGCGGCGGCAGGACCAAGGCTGGACCGGAGAAAGGAAGGGAAGGGGGAGGGGAGGCGGGAGGGGGCGGGGGCCAAGCGCGGAGCCGCAGCGCGCACCGGGGGCGGGGGAGGCGCTGTGGGCTGGCAGACCCTCGCGGCTAGCCTCCGGTAGCCGGGGAAATCCCGAAATCAGCTGGGGAGCCCCGATGGGGGTGGTGGGGAGAACCAATGGACCGATTTTCAGGGCCGGAGCCCGCTGCCCGGCGTGCGGCGAGGATGTGATTTGAATAACAAAAGGTCCCTTCGCCCCCCACCCCCCAGCCCAAGCGGCGGGGAACACCAGCCGGAGCGTGGCCACGGGTCCTCCAGGAAGTGTGAGTGTATGTGTGGATGTGCGTGTGCGTGTGCGCGCGCGTAAGTGTGTGTGTATGTGTGTGTGTGTGTGTGTGTGTGTGTGTGTGTGCGCGCGCGCGCGCGTTTGGTGGTGGGATCAGTGGGACTCAGGAAGTGAGCGGAGAAAAGGCGGCTGAAAAGGAGGGAGAGCTGGGGGGCGCCACGAGCCGACATTCCAGTGGGGGCAGGGGGTCCGCTCAGCCCCTCCTCACTTGGCTTCACTGGACAAAGGCGAATTCAGAGCCAGTTGCTTGCCTCCTGAGGCTAATCCGGAGGGGACGCCCAGATGAGGCTGGGGTCTGCCAACAGATGGGCGAATTGAGGAAGTGGAACAGGTATCCCGGAAAGGCCCCGAGGTTCCCCGAGAGTAAGCCAGAGCCAGCCTTTTCTGGAGTAAGGGAAACTGGCTTCCAAACGATGTTGGCCCTGAGCGCAGAGCTGCTTTCTCTCAAACTAGAATCCCCAGTCTCCCATTCGTATTCAAAGCCTCGTCTGCCCTTAGAGAAAGGGGAGGCAGACATTCCTCTCTGCAAGAGATGCAGCTGGTGTTGGAAAAGGACTCCTGACAAATGCTCTTTGGGGGCAGAAAAAGGCTGGAGGCACAAGCCTCTGGTTTCAGATCCACAGGCTGCTTCAAATCATGGGCCACATGCTGACCTGACACGCTCAGAGAAGGCCTGCATGGCGGTCTTGCAAACTCAGAGACCTAAAGTAACCACAAAAGATGGTCTGAAATTAAACGTTAACTAAAAGCAGTTATGGGTAGTTACCCACCATAGGGCGGTATCTTCACTGACTTCTACCTTAACTGAGCTTATCTGTCTTTCAGCATCTATGATAACATATCCTTGAAATGCCTGGGAAATTTGTAACTTCCCTTTTTCCAGACCCCTTGGGGCATAACATAATGTGCCTGGGTGTCAAGGACAGATACCACAAATTCCTTCATTGTTATCAAGTTAATTGTTGACTGTTGGCTATCCTGTACCTAAGTGTCTATCATTTTACTTTTTATCCAATCCCAGAGGTCCCCCCACCCCCGCTTTGCTTTCTCCCGCCTCTAATCTATCACCAATGGATTTCATGTAACCCACCTACGTCCCCTCCTTTGATTGCAATGTATAAAAATAGATGAAAAAAACACAAAACGCCATTCTCTAGAGCATTATCCCAATCTGTTGAGATTTGCAATTGTTGACAGTTTGGCTCAAATAAACTCACAAATATTCTTTACCGGTTTGAATGTTTTTACGTTCACAAAACCCTCAGATGAGGAGGAAAGTTTGGAGCAAAGCCAGGTCAGCAGAGACCTGAGACCACTTACACCAACTTGGTGTTAGACAGCAGGTGAGGATACTGAGGCCCAGGGAAGGGCAATGATTTGCCCCAGGCCATACACCTGGCAGGGAATGGGGGCGGGAGAAACCTCAGTAAGGAGGGTGCAGCCCACGCCAGTAAGAGCTTCCCATGCTGCCATGGCGCATCCAGCTTCTAAAATCCTTTCCAATGAACTGGTGATAGAACCCATCCACAGCCCGGGTCCTCTGGCCCGTGACACCAAGGGGCAGGAAGGCAGCGCTGGCTAAGCCCCCCATGCTGACCCAGGGCCAGCTGGGCTAACTAGGACAGCCCCTGCTCCTTTACTTCTGAGTTCTCAATCTATGAACTAGGTCTGCCTCCTAAGGAGATGTGAAATATCATGATCTAAAAGACATAAAAGCAGAAGTACAGGGATGTAAGGGGCTTTCATTGTGGCGGTTATTTTCATTTCTGGGCCCAGGATCCCAGTCAAGGGTCCCTCAGCTTCAGGTAAGGGCTCTGTGGGCCCAGATCTCTGCCTAATCTCGAGAGTGGACTGCAGACTGACTCTCCCACCCCATGGCAGGGCTTCCCCTGTAAGCACAGCTCTTCCCGTGCTGTGCCCGAGTCAGGGAAGTCAGGAGGGCTGCCAGGTCTGCTCTGGTATCCTGGGCCCCCGTGGAGGTGACACTCAAGCAAGATCAGGGCCAGGTGAACCAGCAGAAGTCCCCCGATGCAGAAATGGAGTTTGGATTATCTACATGATTAAATGTACCACCATCTTTTTTTAAAAAATGGATAGACTTTATATGTTTAAAAAATATTATGAACTCTTAGGCCTGGGGTTCATCAATAGGCCAAGGTTTCTCCATAGATATCGGCACCTTAGCTGGCAGAACCCATTTCTCATTGCTAAAGTGGATGTAGTGACACCACTCCACTAGCAAGTGGTAAGATACAAATGAAAGAACTTTCTTACACCTTACCTGTAGTCCACTGAATAATGGCCCCCAAAGATGGTAGGTCCTCATCCCTGAACCTGTAAGCACTATCTTATATGGCAAAGACTGTGCAGGTATGATGAAGGATTCTGAGATGGGAAGATGATCCTGGATTACCTGGGTAGGCCCTAGATGCAGTCACATGTCTCCCTATAAGGGACATTTCACACAGAGAAGAGGTGAGGAAGTGTACCACAGAGGCAGACTGATATAATGATGCACCACAAGGTAGGCCATGCTGGTAGCCACCAGAAGCTCCAACAGGCAAGAAACGGATTCTCTCCTAAAGCCTCTGAAGGAGTGTGGTCCTGTCACCACCTTGATTTGGGCCCAGTGATAGTGATTATGGACTTCTGGCCTCTATAAAAGAATAAATGTCTGCTGTTCAGTCATAAAACTTACGGTCATTTGTTACAGCGGCGTCAGGAAGTAAATACATTGTCTAGAGGTCAGTAAGGGATGGTGTCATGGCTCCAGCCAGGCCCCTGCTTCGGGGGCTTCGCTGTAGACTTCCTTGGAGCTGCTCATGTGATGGCAAAAGGCCAAAGGCCTGCCCTCCTGTTCCATTTAGGGATAGCGCCCTGGCAAATACATGTAAGCATGCATATGCATGGGTTCACATATGCACACACATACACACACAGGGAAGGGGCAAACAGCTTCTCCCCCCCCCCCCACCCCCCCGCAACTAGCTTTTCTTAAAAAAGTTTGGGCTTCTCTGCTTGGGCTACCCTAGCACCAGGTAGGTCCACCCAGCACATAAACATCTCCGGAGGCCTGCCATGCCTACCACTCCTTTTAGGCAGAGAGGTTCAGACTTAGAAATGAGGTAATGAGGGGCCTGCCTGAGCATTCCCCATTCTACGTTGGTTGTGCCGCAAGGTATCCTGTGGTCTCAGGACATGAAGGAAAGACATTTCTAGCCGTGCAGGTGGGGACAGAAGCAACTTGAAACATGTGTGATCTCCGTCAGGCTGTGGGCCAATCGCTTAGACGGGGGGAGCCTCTTTTGAATAAATTGGGTCAGAAAGAGAAAGAGAAACTGGGTCCAAAAGTGAGAATGCTTCGGCCCTCCCACTGCTATGCTGTCCTTTCTTCAGCAGCTCCAAAAGCTGTATCCAAAAGCCTGCTGGATGTCTCCACCTGGGGGATGGGGCAGGGGTCTCAGTCTCACAGGCTCCTCATACTCAAGGAGTCTAAAGACAATTTTTTTTTCACTCTGTTTTCACAATCTGGTTTCCTATGTTTTCTGTCCCAACTAATGGTTCCACTTCCACTAGTTGCTCAAGCTGGCCAGGGGTCCTCAAACTTTTTAAACAGGGGGCCAGTTCACTGTCCCTCAGATCGTTGGAGGGCCGGACTATAGTTTTAAAAAAACTATGAACAAATTCCTATGCACACTGCACATATCTTATTTTGAAGTAAAAAACCAAAACGGCAAAAACACCCACATGTGGCCCGTGGGCCGTAGTTTGAGGACGCCTGAGCTGGACACTGCAAAGTCAGCTTAAATTCTTCCATTGACAATCCCCGACTCCCACCCCCATTTAATCAGGCCCCCGATCATGCAGTTCTGGGAAACAGCTTCCATTCTGTTTCCCCTCCCAAGGCTGACTGTTCCTGCGATGGCTAAGATTTTCAACAGCCTCCTAGACTCCCTGCCTCCAGTCTCTTCCTAAATAATTCCTCTTCCACACATCTAAGTGTGAGTCTCTACTGGCCCACCCCAAATGGGAAACCAACCAACCAGGCCTCAAGCTCCTTACTAATCTGGCCACATCTCCCTCTATTCTAGTCCACCTTCTCCCACTCATCCTCCTCTACCCCATCAGTGAGAGTCTGGCCCGTCAAACTGCTCATGAGTACTCAGGATGCTCCTGGAATGCCTTTCCCATTTCCTCAGCATGGGAGATTCTTCCTCACCCTTCAGGGTCATCTTCTCTGTGAGGCCATCCCTGACCCCTCGACACAGCTAGTCACATGGGAGTCCCTCTTACAATGGAGAGCTCCTGGATCCAGCCTGCAATACCCTGGTAAGGGATGGTCTCTGCCCTGGGTACTCCCTACCTACCTGTGAGCTCCTCAGGTGGAAGCTGGGCCTCACTGGCCTTGCATCCTAAGTGTCCTGCCCTTTACTTACTTACCTGCCCAGGGCTCTCTCCAGTCCGAATTCCATAACCACATTACTACATTACTGCATTATTGCGCTACTCCTAACATCAACCTAAAAGTACGGAAAGGGCTCGGGAGGCCTGTATGAAGGTTTAGTGGATGTGATCTGGTAGAGGGTGACGCCTACTGGAGAACTGTTGATTCTGTAGCCTAGGGCTATAAATACCACACAGCTGACAGGCTCAGGGCTGGGCCTTATAGAGTACTTCAGAAGCTTGAGATTCCATTAATTTCCAGGAAAAAAGGTTTAAACTAAATAATACTCCCAACAAAGGGCCTTATATAATGCATGTTGCTATGCTACCAATAACAATAAGCATATGAAATGCCCCTTTGTCCATTATCTCATTTGATCCTTAAAACAATTGGGTAAGGCAGATAGAATGGGTATTATCATCACAACACTATTTTACAGGTGAGGTGTTGTAGAGAAAAGAGTGTACAACTGAAAGCCAGGGAAGGCACTGAGGTGGGGAGGGGAGGTCCCAACAGTTTTTGAGCTTTGCCTATAGTATTTTAATATTTTTATAAGGAAAATGTGATGAAACATTATTACTTGCATAATAACGATGAATATTAAAGAAGAAAGTGTAGGCTCTGAGGTCAGACAGACCTCCAGTTAAATTCTTGCTCCATTACTTTTTTGATATGGGCATCTTTCCCTCTCTGAATTAGTTTTCTTACCTGAAAAGTAAGGCTAATAAATAGAATGCCTCCCAGGGTTGATGTGAGAATTAAGGAAACCAATGAATAAAAAGCACATGGCATAGTCTCTCCACTTACTTGGTCCTTGAGAAGTTCGGGATAATTTTTTTAAAAGCTTATATCATAAGAAAATAGGGTGAAAAGCCAAGGATAACAGTAGTCCTTCTGATTAAAATGACAGTAAATAAGTAGTTTTATAGGGAGAAAAAGTAAGTAAGCAAAGCCATTGACCCAGCTGGGCAGCAGAGAACAGTCACTAGCTGAGTGACCCCTAATCTTCCCAGGGGAAGCTCCTGCAAACACAGCCTTGGCCAGGGTGAGTGAGATCCCAGCATGGCCTGTGATCCTGGTGGCTCCCTTACGGAGAGTTCCCACTGGGCTTTCCAGAATGTCCACTGGACTGAATGTGGCCTTTTCAATGAGTTGCTTTCACTCCAATGGGAGTGAGATCCCAGCATGGCCTGTGATCCTGGTGGCTCCCTTACGGAGAGTTCCCACTGGGCTTTCCAGAATGTCCACTGGACTGAATGTGGCCTTTTCAATGAGTTGCTTTCACTCCAATGGGAAAGGCCTCCTGCTGTCTCCTGTGGGGCATGAATACACTTAAAAGTTGAAAAAGAAAGCACCTTGAAGAAACACAATAGGTCCTAGACCTCAAGTGTATTTCAATACCTGAAGGGTACAGTACCCCGTGGCAAGTCGGGAGGTGGGTGCTTTGATGGGAGAGAGGACATGTTATTCATGCTATAAATAGTAATAACTAGTAGCGTTTATTGGGTTCTTACCACATGCCAGGCACTATAACAAGCACTTTGTAAGCATTAGTTTTTAGTCCTCACAACAACCCTGTAGACTATACTAAGTGTTACTGTTATCATCCTTATTTTACAGATAAGGAACCAAGACCCAGAAAGGCTCAGTGACTTTCCCAGGGCCCCACAGCTAATAGGCCGTCAGTGTATCACTCATGGCCCCTACAATGGGTTCATGCTGAGCCACACTATACAGTGTCCCTCGCACCTGGCACTGCCCTGTCTTCACCAGGGATGGCAGGAGTTTAAACTGCTATTATTAGCGTGGATTTTTGTTTAGGGGGTTGATTTTCTTAATTCTTCTAAAACCTTATGAATAATTGTGAGTAAAATGAATTTGGCTGCCTTCTCTTCCTTCCCCTAAGTGATCAGCATAAATTCCCAGAGCCAGATACTAGGCACTTGGACTTCAATCCCATTCCTCCCCCCTGCACCATGAGTGCTGGTATATAGGCTTATCTGCTGTGGGTATGCAGGAATAGACCCGAAGAAATGATTCCTTAAGTAGTTTACACATTTCCCCTGAACACAGTTTTCATCATGAACACCTGAAGAGGCATATATTTTAGGGATATCTGGCATTGTCCCAGGTATCCCAAATTATGAAACTGAAGTTAAAATAAATACAGGCAAACCTGTTTTTATTGTGCTTTGCTTTTATTGTGCTTCCCAGATGTTACTTTTTTTTTTTTTTTTTTTACAAATTGAAAGCAAGACCCTCCACCAGCAAAAAGATTACAACTCACTTTATTGCAATACTTGTTTTGTTGTGGTGGCCAGGGCCCAACCCCCCAATATCCCTGAGGCATGGCTGCACTGATTATTAAACACCAGGTAGAAAGGAAAAGATGGCAGTGTAGGCAGGAAGCTATCAGCTATGAATGAGGTACTAGGACATGACCGAGAAATTCCCATAGCCAGAGGGGAATGAAGTGAAGTAAAAGACAAGCAGAGAATACATAGGGGAGACCCTACAGCAGTGATGGCGAACCTATGACACGCGTGTCAGCACTGACACGCGTAGCCATTTCTGATGACACGTGGCCGCTAAGGCGGCCGCATGCCGAGGATGAAACATTTGCAAAATAATGTTTTTTCCTCAAAGTGACACACTACCCGAGTTATGCTCAGTTTTTTGGCGAAGTTTGACACACCAAGCTCAGAAGGTTGCCCCTCACTGCCCTAGAGTTTGGTTAGTGCTAGAATGGAGAGTGAACTGCTGGGCAGGGACTAAATTTCCCACCACCTCCAGTGATGAAGGTTACAAACAGGTTCAGTTTCCGTCTCAACATTTTCCCACCCAAACTCTTCAGATGGAACCACTGGGAGGTCTTTCTCTTGACCTCTTGGAACATACCTCTAATTTTAGAGGGAATCCTAGCTTTCTATACACAAAATTCATTTTATAGGAACCTCTCAGCAGTATCCAGGTATAGGTGACAGGGTCACAATAAACTGTGAAGCTGAGCAACCCTCTTGGGAAGTCCCATACTGACAGGGGCAGTTGGTGGCACTTAAGTGCCCCATCCAGATGTTTTTACTGAGCCCAAGATCTGTTTCTGAGTTGCCACAACTGCCCCCAGAAACCTCATCCTTTGTGGTTCTGAAGGGCCAGGCTGTTAGCACCTTAAGTCATCATCAGATCAGAGTCCTGGGCTCATGCCATAGCCAGGTGCCTACAGGAATCTTTGTTCCCCTGTTAATGGGCCACCAGCTCTCCTTCTCATCTAGACCAGCCACATATGTGTTGATATTAACAAGATGACCCAAACAGGAGCATGGGTGGTAATCTCCATTATGAGCACTAAGCAGGCACAGGGCTCCCCCCATAGGCTCGAGCCTGGCCTCTAAGCACCCGCTCAATAAAGACTTAGTTACTGATGTGTGATCACAGTGACTGCATTGTTGAGCCTGCATTAAACCTAATAAACATCTGTGCAGTGCTTTGCCCATCACAGGGTTTACAGCAGCAACAAACGCACCTACAACATGTCAGGTACCAGACTGGATGCTCTGCCTACATTGTCCTGTCCAATCCTTCCTGCTCATGGTACTTGCTCTATAGGTGTGAATGCTGAGTTATAGAGGGGCTGGGTTCTTCCCAAGATTCCACAGATAATGAGTACTACCGGTCATCCACCTGCAGATTCCTTGTTTTCCCTGTGTATCCATGGCCACCTTCCTGGGATAAACTTGGGCACGCCAGGGGCTCAGATCTCTTCTACTGACAATCTGTCAGCCTTCTAAGAGGGAGGCCATGGGAGCCTCGCCATCAGCTGGGACATGTCTGCCCCAGCACACTTTCTGGGCACCAGCTGGGGGTATCAGAGCTGTCTTTGGAGACCCTAAGGAGCTACAACATAAATGAATAATGAGATGAGGTCTGAAGTGCCACTTAGAGCCGGGAAAGGTCAAGTGCTCTGCTATCATCAGGCCTCCTCCAGGACTACGGGTGTTCCGAGGACATACTAAGGAGTGCAGGCCACTATAGAAGGTGTCTAGAAAGGTACCCTCCTGATCAGCTAAAGGGCCAGGAGTCTCCTAAGAGAAAGGGCAGGGTCCAGGGTGCCCCTCTCACTCTGGCACTAAGTGTGCATGAACCTGTATGCCTTAGCCCTGGTTTTGTTATCTGTGAACCTGAAAATCTAGAACTATGTTTCCAGTCTTGCTTAGCAGTGGCTCCTGCAGCTGCTAAGCGACCCCAGAAATGTTCTTGTTCTTCCCTTAAGAGGAATGGGTACACAGGAAGGGCCGGCAACAGTTTCAAATAGAGAAAACCAGAAGTATGCCCAGAGCTCTCAGGCAATTCAGGAGGATAAGATGGGAAGGCCCCTGTTGGCTCATCTGTATGGACAGGGACTACCCCAGACTCCATTTAGGGAGGTGCCATGGGTACCTGCACATGCCACTTTACTCCCGAGGGTTCTAGGAGAGCAGAGTGTGGACGGAGCTGAAAATGGGGCTGGTGGGGAGGAAGATCAGAGGTGCAGGAAGACCTGGCAGCAGAGCTGACCACAATGGGCAGGGTGACCAAGTGTGTCTGTGCCCCACCGAGCATATTCCTGGGGAGTAACAGCTAGAACACCTAGGTTCTGCCATGTAGAAAGGCTGCTGGGTAGGAAAAGCAAATATGGACTCAAGAGGGGAAGCAGGATAGAGTGCCTCTTCACTTTTGGAGCTCAGGCTGAGGCCGGATGGAGCACCTGACGAGGACTGAGTGGAGGGTGAGTTCAGTGATGGCTCCTGCGGTCCCTCTGGCCTGTAGACTCTCAGGTCCACCTGTGTTTGAGGCCAGTTGCTGGGAATGGTACCTGGGAGGCTTCGAAGAGGAGCCAGACTGGCAGGTACAGGAAGACAAGAGCCCAAACCGGGGCCAGGGCTTTAAGAAGGGAGCAAGGGGAAAAGATGAAACCAGCTGCAGGATAGAGGGGCAGAGGGAGATCTGACCCTGGGCACTAGGAGAAGTGGTGATAGGAGGAATCAGGACAAGAGTCCTGCTTTCAGGGCTATGGGGAGAGGAACTTGGTCTTCACAGCATTGTCTGCACTGCTGGTTGACCCTGTGCCAAGGCAGATCCACTGTAACTTGGCCAGAGGGGGCCCAGACATGCAGATACGGGAATCCTCTGTGAGTCAGGGGAGCAGAAGAGCCATCTGGGAGGCTCACTTGGTCCTAAGGACGAGAACTCCGCTCGGGCCAGGCCCAGGAGAAGGCAGTAGAGCTCTCAAAGGATGGGTCACTTTGCTGTCTATGAGCTAAGGGGAACTTACTTTTTTAACCTCTTTTGGAGCTTAAGTACAGCTTTCAAAATGATCCTTTCTTTCCCTTTAATATTTATAAAGGACATTTTCTAGTGAAGTCAGAGAAAAGCACTTTTTGAAATCTTCTAGCCCTTGGAGTGTGACTTAAATCATCATCATCATCATCATCATCACCACCACCACCACCACAGCAGCCCTGAACATTATTTACTCAGTCCCTGTTAGATAGGACACAGTGTCAGGTGTGGCAATGCCTACCTCTGCATTTGAGAAACCAGAAGTTAAAGAGCAAGGCAGAGGGTGGCGGAAAATGGAGGCGGTTATTGCCAGGATGGCTCTGCACTCCAGCTGCACACGGCAGTCACCTGGGCAGCCTGGGCCCTCCCCAGGGGTGCTGATGTAACTGGCCCGGGGTCAGCCTGGGAATCCAAATTGTAAAGCTGAGGTGTAGCCAAGACTGGGAACAACTGAAATCATCGTTAGGGCTCAGAAACCCTGGCCCCAGTCCCGGCTGAAGCTGAGGGGTGCGAGAGACAGGAAGTGTGGCACTTCCCTTGCCACTTCTCCTGCCCTGGGAATTTCCAAGCTTCCACCTGGAATTTTCCATCTCTTGGCCAAAGACTCAGCATAAGTGGAGACCTCTTTGAGCCTGGTGATTTCTTTTCCCTCTTTACACTGCCATCCCCACCCCCATATTAAACACAGGTATCGCTGGACCCTTTCCATACATTTGACATCACAGGGGAAAGAGAGGCCCCAGGTATGGCTGAGCTACATGGAAACACCCAGCATACCACCAGAACCCATATCCATTCTGCAGGGTCAACCAGGCTGAGGAAGAAATGTGGCCTGGTTGCTACTTTTTAGCTGGAAGGTTCTGGGGAACAAAGATCTAATGGATTTCTAAAGCCTCTCCAGACAGCCTGTGGGTGGGTGGTGGGGGTAAAGGGGCCTGTTAGAGGCACCGAGACAGATAGAAACCACTCAGCCAAGTCTCCCTGAGTCAGCAGACAGCTGGAAACCTCGGCTCAGGGGCCCAGGCTGCCAGAGCTCCCTGCCTCTGCCCGCCTGGTTCCTCCCCGGAGGCAGGAATTTTGGGCACCCTCAAATGGCCAAGCCCAGAAGCTGCCAGCCTCTCATTTGGAGAGGTTTTTCCATTGCTCCTCCCCAGGCAGACAAGTCCAGGAATCTGTCTGTGCCCAGTTTCTAATAAGCAAAGACCTGTCCCGGGGGCGTGGACCAGGGCAAGAGGCATCAACTCAGAGGTCTGTAGTGACCAAGGGTCAGCATTTCCGTCCTGGAGAGGGCGGCAGCCAGGCTAATTCCATGTTATTACAGCCTTACAGGAAGCCAGCCTGGCCCAGCTGTCAACCAGCAGCAATTTATGGGCCTTCGGGGCAGAGGGAGGGAGGAGAGGGAAAAGAAAGGAAAACACAGTCTTCCCCCTCCACTCCCCCCCAAATTGATCCTGAGTTATTTTTAGGTGCTTATTCATCCCACGCATTTCTTTTTAAGAGCCACAACATAGGTTCTGTACAAACACCATTTAGCAGGAGGCAGCTGCTCACACAGGCAGAAGAGGGCAGGGGCGCCTGTGAGCACTGGGCCTGCATGAGAAGGAAGGAGAGTGAGAGGGTCTTCAAGGACCCTTCTCACAGTAAAACTATCCCAGGATTCTGAAGGCAGAGGAGGGAGGTTGAATGAAGAGAGGCTTTTAAATCAGAATCCACAAGTTCAAGTCCTACCTCCAGCTTTCGCTTGCTGTATGGCTTTGGGCAATTCACTCGGAAAGTCAGATGAGACCCTGGGATGGGACCCTGTGGCTTTGGGCAAGTCATTCAATCTCTCTGTGCCTCAGTGTCCCCATCTACAAAACAAGGCTAGTAAATGTACGTAAAACACTAGAAAATTGCCTAGTATACTTAATATTCTATAAGAGTTAGCTATCGTTTCTATTATAGTACCATACATATGTTAATTATTACTATCCATAGTAATAACAATTTAAAACAGTATATTGGAGTAGAATAGAGTAGGAAGCCACAGAAGGCCTGAGGTGAAAAAAAAAAAAAAAAAGGTTACAGAATGTTGTATTCACAACCCAACGCCTGCTGAGAATGAGTGTAAAGAGGCTTTGCCTCCATTTTGGTGTGAATGTTGAGACAGTTTCTCTCCTATAAATGGGCGATACCCACTCTTGGGGTGTTAAAGAAGTTCATGAAAATGGAAGCTGACAGCAGGCTTACAGGAGGTGCTCATCCTGCTGTTGACTCTGAAATCACCCCATCCTGGTGTTGCGGGTAATTCTGTCCACTGGACTAGGTCACAGGGTGCCCAGATATTTGGCTAAACGTCTCTGGGTGTGTCTGTGAGGGTGTTTCTCTCTGCCTGGCAGGAAAACACACACATGCCTATCACTCGGTGAAGTCTTCCTGGGCAGGTTGTCTCCCCACAGCACTTTCTGCACATCTGTAGCTGGTGCCATTACTTGGGTCAGATGATGCTTTGAGGGCATGGACCTGGTCTTATTCTAAGCCCAGCTCAGGGCAAACTTCAGGTGAGGTTCTCCCAAACTTCAGGTGAGGCTCTTGAAGCATACGTGCAGGGGAAAATCCCACCATTTCTAAATATACTGGCATCACTAGAGGTGATAATCCTTTTAACAGATGGCAATCGTATGGAGGTAAAGTTTATTTCACATTCTAGAGAAAAGACTGGTAAATAACACATATAAGTCAACAGCATTCACTACAATACATAAGTTGAATAATAAAGGTTTGGGAGAAAAAAACAAACTGTGACTGCATTAAGTGGAGGAATCCCCGCCCTTCCGAACCAGGCTGGGGTCACCTCTGCCCTGAGAGCCCCACTGGGAGTGAAATACTTGATAAAGCTGTTGCCCACAATTGTCAGACCCCCACACACACGTCAGGCCTCACACACAGACTAGTCATGCAATTTGAGGCATCTTACTTTCTGTGAGCCACAGTTTCTCTGTCCATAAAATGGGTTAAAAAAACACACAACACCATTGCTTTTACAAGAGGTTATATTATGAGGATAAGGTGCAAAATAACAAGGGAAAGTATTTAGGAAACTATTAGTGCTCGTAAAATTTTCTGAGCTTCAAAAGGGTCCCTTTATTGCTAAGGTTATTAATAAATAATAAAATTCGTTCTTGTCAGTATAACAGGTTTTATTACACGGAGTCTCTTGCCAATTCTTGCCCCATCAACCTTTGCTTGGCTCCTAAGATCAACTAGTGTCCTCTGGTAAGAATAAGGATTCTAGTTCTACCGTGAATAGATGCATGACCTAGACCAGTGATGGGCAACCTTTTGAGCTTGGTGTGTCAAACTTCGCCAAAAAACTGAGCATAACTCGGGTAGTGTGTCACTTTGAGGAAAAAACTAACTCCAAGACTCTAGTCGCAAATGTTTCATCCTCAGGAGCAGCAAATGTTTCATCCTCGGCATGCGGCCACGTGTCATCAGAAATGGCTACGCGTGTCAGTGCTGACACGCGTGTCATAGGTTCGCCATCACTGACTAGACTGAGGTTCTTACCCTCCCTGAGCCTGTTTTCTGTAGACGATCAAGGGTTGTGGAGAGGATTAAATGGGATGATTGACAGCCAGTGCATGAGATCCATGCTCAGTGGCCATGAGGCCTTGGGCCACCTTGGAAGGCTCCTGGGGGGCAGGGCTCAGTGACCAAACCAGATAAACAGACTTCCATCTCCCAGTCGGGCCAGAGAGTCACCTGACACCACTCCTAGTTAGATCTGGTGTTGCAGGGAGCCTGGAGACAGTCCTCCCACCCAGCCCCAACGCCAGCAAGAAGAGGTATGGAGGCCACGCCTCTCTCATTTTTCCTGGGGGGTGCCTGTGGGGGGAGTATCTGCAAACTTTTCTCTTTCCTTTTCACACAGAAAGCCCATGAAGGTTCCCCCTCATGGAGTTTCAAGCTGCTTGACTTATAAAGCACCTGGCCTATTCTTTGTTCTACATTTTTAAATCCATTTTTCTCCTTTAAGGTGGAAACACCTCCTTAAAAGACACGCTCTTCACCAGCATTTCTTGCTGTCCTTTTAGAAAGTCTAGAGTTGGTGCCAAAAGAATAGGAAGGGAGTTGTCTCTTGGGACTTGTTCTTGGACCACTGAGTGATTGATGAGGCCAGGGCCTTTTTTCTCTCTCTTAGTCACAGCTGAATCCCAGTCTCCAGAACAGTGTCTGGCACAGAGCAAGCACTCAATTAACAGTGGTTGAATCTATGGATGAAGGCACACAAGAAATCATTTAACCGATGCGTCAGGCCCTAGCCTGAGTGCTGGGGCACACGTGGGACTTGGCAATACCTAACATTGGTGGGTGTCTTCGGCTTTTGCACCCAGATCTCATGTCTCAACACCCGGTAGAGCAGGAGTGCAATCACCTATTACAGATTAGCTAAATGAGACAGAAACTAAGGGCTCATCTGCGAAACAGAACTCATGTCTCTTGTCACACGCATTCACCATTAATATGGCTCCAGGCACTTTTCACAGCACCACATTGCTTTCTGCTCAACAGTCCAGTTGTCTGAAGTTCATCTGTCCATTTACCCACCCAACCAGGCCAACCCGCACTTGGTACCACCATGTGCCAGGTTCTGTGCTTGGCTCTAGTCGGGGAGGGAAATGTGGGCAGGAGAATGCAAAACAGGCCTCAGGGACTGCTCTTTCTACTAACAATGAAGGGGGTCAAGCATCTTCTCTGTGGCCACTGTAGAAAAGAGTTTGGCGCACCACAAAAAGTTAAACATAGAATTACCATATGACCCAGCTATTCCACTCTTAGATACCCAAGAGAACTGAAAACAGGGACTCAAACAGATACTTGTACATATATGTTCATAGCAGCATAAACAAAAAGTAGAAATCAACAAAAGGTAGAAACAACCCAGGTGTCTATGAACAGATGATGGATAAGCAAAACGTGGTATATATACAACAGAATATTATTCGGCTATAAAAAGAAATGAAGTTCTAATACATGATTCAAACTGCATGAACCTTGAAAACATTAAGCTAAGTAAAATAAACCATATACAAAAGGACAAATATTGTATAGTTCCACTTATATGAAACATCTAGAATATGCAAATTCACAGAGACAGAGAGTAGACTACCAGGGGACGGGATGAGATGGGGATAGGAAGCTATTGCTTAATGAGGACTGAGTTTCTGTTTGAGCTGATGAAAAGTTCTGGAAACAGTGGTGATTATTGCACAACACTATGAATGTGATTAATGTCACTGAATTGTATACTTAAAAATAGTTAAAATGGAAATTTATATGTTATTTATTTTCCCAAGAATTTTTTAAAAGCACAAAATATGACAGCAATAGTGTAAGAGTAGACATATGGATCAGTGAAATAGAACAGCAAGCCTCAAAGCAAAGTAGAGTATTCAGGTGGTACTTATACAATGGAAAAAGTTCTCATAGGGAGTGAAGGGATTCAAATGTAAAAAAGCAAAAGGCCAAACATTATAAATACAGAAAAATCAGTTTATAACTTTAGCAATGAGAAGAGCTTTTTGAGCAAGATATGAAATGACACCATAATTTTTTTCTGTGGCAGCAGTCTTTGAACTGAACAGTCTGGCAGGATCTAATCAATTTTTAAATGCACATATCCTCTCACCCCTGGGCATCTCTATCCTAGAGAAACCCGCAAGCTGCAGTTGAGGGCATTCCCTGAGCATTGTTCCTAAGGAAAAAGCAAGGACAACTTAAATGTTGAAGAAACTTGAAACAAGCTAGGGCACTTTAATTCTAAGGAATAACTTCCTGGATCACTCCAAATGGCTTTGGTGGCTGGCTTACCAGCCTCTTCCTCGTTTTCTTTCTTTTCTTTCTTTCTTTCTTTCTTTCTTTCTTTCTTTCTTTCTTTCTTTCTCTCTTTCTTTCTTTCTTTCTCTCTCTCTCTCTCTCTCTCTCTCTCTCTCTCTCTCTCTCTCTCTTTCTTTCTTTCTTCCTTTAAAAAATATATTTTATTGATTTCCTACAAAGAGGAAGGGGGAGGGACAGAGAGCCAGAAACATGGATGAGAGAGAAACATCCATTCAGTTGCCTCCTCCACACCCCCAACTGGGGATGTGCCCGCAACCAAGGTACATGCTCTTGACCAGAATCGAACCTGGGACCCTTCAGTCAGCAGGCTGACGCTCTATCCACTGAGCCAAACCGGTTTGGGCCTCTTCCTCGTTTTCAAAGGATTCTGCAGGTGAAATACACATCTGCTCAACTGCATAACAGCTACGTTGTGTGATGCCATTTGAAGAGCTGCTAGACTTGAGAGAAGGACTTGGAATGTCCTACCCCAGCAGCTTTACTGTGGAATACGGAAAGTCAGGAAGGGGCCGCTAGGTAGGTGTACTGGTATTTGTGTATGCAGTAGGGGCCAAGGGAGGGAAAGAGGCAGGGGGAAAAAATATAAAAACAGCAAAAAGGAAGCTAAGGCAGGGCTGTGTGAAGGTTAAAGGGGCCATACCAAAGTGCAATAAAATTCCAACCACTGGCCAGTCATTTACGGGCAGAGATACATCAAGTATATCAATATGTCCTGCAGCTTTCAGCAATTTAGGTCACTTTGTCTCCTCCTACTTCTGGCCAGTCCCAGGGCTGAAACTGTAGATCATTCATGGAGGATCCTGTGTTATGTCAAAGTAGGGCAGGCTTGCAAATGGCTTCCCCGCAAATCCTGAAGTCTGCACAAATGCTTGGCTTTGGTTTCACTGAGTGTCCTAGTGTCCCCCAGGTTGGTGCCCACCTCACTCCACTCCTTCCCATGTCAGGAAGGAGAAGGGACCTGCATCTTCTGAGCATGCACTGTCCTATTTCATCCTCACATTACTGTAATTAGAAAGGTAAGCAATGTGCCCCAGGTCGCCCAACTACCCAGGTTCAGCATCAGAATCTAGGTCTGTTTATGTCTAAAAGTCATGCTCTTCCCATTAGCTGATGCAGCCGAGGAAGCTCTTATAGATTAAACACTCTATGCAAGAATCTGTTAAGTGCTCCAAGGGATATAAAATAAGCCAAGTCCTGACCTCAAGATAGCCTGTGTCCTGGAGAAGAATATAAGCTACAGTACATGGTGGAAGGACTACCATGTCATAGTTGATTTGTAAGAGAAGCATTACTAGAATGCTACAGAGGTCATGAGCGAGGAGAGGACACAACAGGTAAAGAAAGACCAAGACAAAGAATGTTTGAGGATGCCCTGGCTGGGTAGCTCAGTTGGTTGGAGTGTTGTCCTGATATGCCAAGGTTGCAGGTTCCATCCCCAGTCAGGGCACATACAAGAAACAACCAATGAATTCATAAATAGGTGGAAAAGCCAATCTGTCTGTCTGTCTGTCTGTCTGTCTGTCTGTCTGTCTCTCTCTCTCTCTCTCTCTCATCAATTAAAAAAAGAAAAAAGAATGTTTGGGATATGTCCAGAAAATAGCAGAACCAACATGTGGTTTGTTGTTCTCCTTGAACCCTCTCCTTTGTGGCCTTAGGAATCCCTCAAACCATTATAAAATAACTACAACAATAATAAACCAATATCACCAAACCAACACAAAGAATCCCCTATCCTCATAGTCTTTTTAGCACCCTCTCTCCATCTCCTTGTTGTCATAGGTAATAGGGAAAGTGTCAAGAAAAAAGACCAAAAACAGAGAATCAGGAAATCCTCCATCTAGGATGGGAGAAGCAGACACAGCAGGAACCCAAGAAAGCACAAAGAGACAGCAAGGGAAGAGAAGATGAGGATTGGGGCTGCCCTAAAAGGAGGAGGAGTTGGCCAAATCTTGTAGGGAGATCCCTGAGGATGAGGACTGGGGGGAAAAGGGAAGGAAAGGCACTAAAATTGCTGGTTAGGTTTCTAATGCCACTTGGGGTGCAGCTGTCACAGAGTAACTCAGCCTAAGTCACACTGTGTGCCACTGAGTGACTGGTGAGAGGCGGCAAGAGGGAGGCAGGGAGGTGGACTTCTCTTTGGACAAGGCTGGTGATGAAGGGCAGAGCATAGCAGGAAGTTCTTAAGGGATGGAAAAATCCAAAGGAGGCAGTAAGGATGGAAAAATTTGCACATGCTCGTAGGCAGAGGGATGGAATGGGTAGGAACTGCAACAGAAGAGACATGGATGATTGAGCGAGGTCTCTGAGGAGCAGATGGGCTCAAGGGAGCATGTGGGTAGGGAAGCCACCGTCAGGAAAGAGGAGGGGGACTATATTCAATGACGTTATGGTGTATGAAATAGGAAATGGAGAGCTGAATCACTTTGGAGGGTCTCCAGCTTTTCAACAAAGTAAAGTTATCGCCAGAGAGGAGAAAAGGAGAAAGGATGAAACAAGAGAAAGTAGCATCGTGGAAGCTAAGGTGGGTTTTCAGATAGTAAGGGATGGATGGTGAGAAGGGGCAGGAGTGAGCATAGACTCTTTTTTTCAAGAGTATAAAAGAAAACATCAAAGCAGGGAGGAAAGGGGGGCATCTATAATACTTACAATAATAAAGATACATTTAAAAAAAAAAATTTTAGAAAAATGGAAGAACAGAGGGAAGCACCTGAGGAAAAGGCAGGTGGGACAGAGGGTTTTAAAGGTTGGCAGGAGGGGCACATGCACATATTTACAGGATGAGAGGATGGGTGGGAGTGGAAATTACTGAAGACACGAGAAAGAATAGGGACAATAACAGAGCGACACCAGTATGGAAGGCCAAGCCTCCCGCAGCGTCCTGCAGCCTGACCACACCCACAACCCGGGCCGAGGCTGCGTCTATGAAAATCCCCAATTTTTCTCCCATGAACTATCACAAAGCCATACTTGCCCACCTGATATCTGCATGCCTGTTGTTTTTGTATGTAGCTACAGGCACTTACATTTACCCTAATTACATTTCATAAACTGTCTTTATGACCATCTGTTCTGGTACAATGACCAAGAAAACATTAAACTCAGTCTGTCGTTTGCCAAGTTCCTTTTCGGTTCAGTTGTGCACAAGGTATGTGCCAGGCTGTGTGAAGAACAAGACACAGTCCTTGCTGTCAACATGCTTCTAGTGTCGTGGGGATGCAAACACAATAAAACATTTTAATGTCATGGTAAGTGCTATGAAGGAAGGAAGTGGGATGTTTCCCATTACCCCAGAATTTGCCGGTTGGACCTAAAGCTGGGGACCAAGTAGTGATATGTGTTCCACATCTTAGAGTCAGATGGCTTCCACCCAGCTTCCTAAGAGGCAGCCGGACCACCAGGCTGCTCAACAAAGCACTTAGGTTGTGCAGAATGCTAGGATTACCCAGAGTGGGGATCACTTACCCAGCCTAAGCCTCAATGATGCCTGAGCTGAGTTTTGGAAGATGAGTAATAAGGGGGTCTAAAGAAGTAGGGTGGTAAGTGTGTGGAAAAAGTGGGGTGGTTGTGTGACATAAAGTCCAAGGCGAGGAATGCTGGCAGGTGGGTCTGGAGAGCTGGGCGATCCAGGGCCCTGGAGGAAAGAGCCTAGCATTACAAGACTATCCTGAAAATCTGTGACTCAAACGGACGAGGGAAGCTTTTCCAAATTATAGGTGCTCCCTCACCAACCAGGGGCGTCCTTACACGCTGCTCTTACTGCAGTGGACGATACAAGTAATGGAAGAGGCAGGCGGTCAGTGAAAGGTGTTTGGCAGGAGACATGAGCAGGTCTGAGTTTTAGATGCACCCCTGGCAGCTATGCGGAGGACCCTCCAAGGTCAAGTTGAAAGCAGGGATCGGTGAAGTCCCGGCATGAAATGATGAGGCCTGATCCTGAGCAGTAAAGGACGGAAAGAGAGGAGAGAACAGAGCGAGGATGTATCTAGGAGGTAAAACCCAGCAGGATGTGGTAATAAACGGGGTGAGAGTGCAGCATGGTGGGCCAAGGTGACTTCTAGTTTTCTGACTCAGGTAATCAACGGTCCTACCAAGGCAAGATGGGATGGGATCCAGGTTGTGTTGGCTTCAGACAGGAGGAGAGACACCTTCCATTTTAACAGGTGGGAGAGGGAATGGATGGGCTTGAGTTCAAATACATTTAGAGGTTCTGTGGTAGGAAGAAGAGAGCATTTGGACTCAAGGCAAGGACGCCACGGGCCAATGGGAGAGGGAGCAGACATGTTTCATAGAGCAATTCCTGATCCCAAGAAAAGAGATCGCCCGGGATCAGAGGAGAGTACATAGTACATAGGATATGGCATATTTTGTATGAAAGTTTGAATGAACCTCTCTTGTATTAAGGTACAAAAAGGTTAAGTGGCATTCACAAGGGCACACTGGATGTTGCCTTCTGTTCTAGGGCCTCATTAACCTTCACCAGTATGCTATGCCACTTCTCACAATAGCATGCTAAGTGGAAAAGTAAGACACAACGCTGTATATAGTATGAGCACAGTTTTGTACAGATTAAAAAAAAAAATGTGTGTATGTATATATGTGTGTGTATATATTTATAGGCTGTATATTTTTAGGAAGACACCAGTAAGATATACACTAAAATGTTAACAGTAGTTATCTGAGTGTGATTTTTAAAATATTTTTCTAGATTTTCTACAATTACCATTTATATTAACAGAAAAGAATGTTATGTAAAAGAGTCACTGGAATGGGCAAGCATCAAAGACATTTTACAAAAATAGACTTTCTGGAAAAAGATACGTTGGCAACAAACTCTGAGAATTTGAATAAACAAAAAAAGTATTCTGCTTGATTCATAGGGTAACAGTGGAAAGAACGTGAGATTTAGAAGACCTGGTTTCAGGCTACTCAGAAAAGTGTTAACCCTGTAAGCCTCCATGTCCTTATATGAAATGAATGTGATGACTATACAGACCAAGTGAGCCAATGAAGATTAAAAAAAATCTGCCCATTAAACCATGTAAGTTTAATATCATTATTAATTCTACCCTTTTCTCTTTTATGAATGCACTGGCAGATAACTCGATTCAAAATTAACTTGTCATTGTAAAATCCAATGCCAATTCTTGATTAACCAGTCACTTTGGTTTCATAAAACAAACATTCATTAAAATCAGGCTATGGCTTATTGAGCCATAACAACAGAATGACTATCTCAAGTTTCCTCATATTCCAACTCAAAAACCATTGTTGTGTACAATTCAAGAGGACTGCTTCCCTGACCAGAAGGCCTCATGCCCAATCCCAGGGTTCCATGGTCTTTCTGGAAGCCAAGGCCATGTTCTCTGCTTGCCCACAGCTGTTTGAGGCTTCCAGCATCCTCTGCTCACAATGATACATGATTCTTTCCATATCAAACCAAAAGACAGACCTAATTTTCTAAAATGCCTACTCCTATAACCCACATACCTTCTTCCCTCTTGCCTCACTGTGGAGGCGCCCCTCTTCCTGCTGAGGCCAGCCTCTTCGATGGATTCCTGTCCTGGGCCTTCCCACCTTTTAAAGCCATCATCCCCTTGGGCCCTAGTCATCAGTTCATCCCTAGATGAGACTGAAACAACCTCCCAGTCTCCACTCTTGCCCACCTACTCCATCCCTATATGCAGCCAAAATAATCTTTTTTTATTTTAAGTTGAGATATAGCCCAGCTGGCATGGCTCAGTGGTTGAGCATCAACCTATGAGCCAGGAGGTCACGGTTTGATTCCCAGTCAGGGCACATGTGTGTTAAATGTTGGGGTCCCGGGTTTTGGGCTCGATCCCCAGTAGGGGGTGTGCAGGAGGCAGCCGATAGATGTTTGTCTCTCATCATTGATATTTCTATCTCCCTCTCCCTTCCTCTCTGAAATCAATAAAAATATATATTTTTTAATAGTTGACATATAATTCAGATACTACAGAATTTACCATTTTACATTCCCATCAGCAAAGTATGAGAGTTTTGATTTCCTTGATGGGGCTGTTAGGCCCAAGGGGATGATGGCGTTTAAGTCTTTGATCCCTCTGGAGTTCATGTTTTGTACATGGTATGAGGTAGGGCTCCAACTTCATCTTTTACATATGGATATCCAATTGTCCCAGCACCATTTGTTAAAAAGACTATTCTTTCCCTATTTAAATGGTCTGGGTGCCCTTGTTGAAAATGAACTGGCCATAGATATATGGGTTTCTTTCCGGACACTCAATCCTATTCCAGATCTATATTTCAATCCTTATGCCATACCACATTATCTTAATTACTGTAGATTTGTAGTAAGTTTTGAAAGACCTGTCTTTGTAGACTATCTTCATTTTACAATCTCAACAACAATCTCCATTTGCAAAATCCAAAGAACACTTTTTTCCCCCCCAGATCCCATCTAATTAGAGCTTGTGTTTTGCTTTTGTTTGTTTGTTTTTGCCTGAGGATATTGATTTTCAGAGAGAAATATAAATGTGAGAGAAACACATCGATTGGGTGTCTCCTGCATGAGCCCCGACCAGGGCCCGGGCCAGGGAGGAGCCTGCAATCGAGGTACGAGGTATGTGCCCTTGACCAGAATTGAACCCGGGCCCCTTTGGTCCGCAGGCTGACACTCTATCCACTGAGCCAAACTAACTAGGGCTAGAGCTTGTGTTTTTAGTAATGTTTTCCACAGCTCATACTCTGATATGCATGAAACTCTTCCCTTGTTCTCCATGGTACCAAGCTTTCCTGGTTTTCCTTTTTCTTTTCATTCTTGCTTCCTTGGCTGGCTTCTTCTCAACCTGTGTGTTAAATGTTGGGGTCCTCAGGGCAGGTGAAGACCCCCTTGGTCCTCTGCACTCTCTCCTTCAGTAGTCTCCTCCTTCCCCATGCCTCCAGGGCAGGAATTTCCCCGGGATGCGGATGCCGACATAACTTCCAACTCTCTGACCTCCCGATGTTTAGCAATATTTACAGTGACCTCAGACTTAACATGTCCAAATCCACCCCTGACCATTCCTGCAAACCTGATAAATAACACCATCATGCTTTTGGTTGTGGCCAAAGCCAAAATCCTGAGAATAATCCTTGACTACGCTCTTTCGCACTCTAACCAATGACCAAGTCCTGGCAACTTGGTTTTTTAAATGCCCCATCCACTTCTTTCCTGTCTCTGTGGTCACCATCCTCATTTTCCTCACTGACTTCTGGGCCCCCACCCCCATCCTATGCTTCACAATGAGACCTCCCTTTAATCCATCCTACCACCTCATTCAAATATTTATGGGGTCACAACTATATGCCAGAAGGATCTTTAAAAAGTACATATACAATCATAACATTCCTCTGCCTCAAATCCTTTGAAAGTTTTCCATCGTCCTTAGGATAAAACATAACACTATCAACAAGGTCTCAAAGCCCTGTACACCTGCCCTGTCTCTTCAGCATCACATTAAGACCCTTATTCCCTCCTTGTCTACTGTAGAGGCACTCCACACCATTCCTGGAATGAGCAGCATCTTCTCCAGCTTCTGGTCTTTGCAACCTCTGCCTGGGATGTTCTTCTCGACCTCCTCTTCCAGCCAATTCCTGATCTTCCTTAAGATCTTGGCTTGAACCTCCCTTCCTGCTGTCCCTTGACCAGGGTGTTTCTCCTATTATTCACGCCACAGCACCTGTTCTCTTTTATGGCCACATCATGCCTATCATCACATGTTGGACATCCATCCACTCACCGGACTCATGAAGGTGGCACTCGGTCCCGTCTTGTCCACCCACCATATATGCCAGCAATGCTGGCACAAGGTCTTCTCATGGTGAGGGATTAATAAATACCTTTCAAATAAATAAGTTTCAGCGGCTTGAAAGTGATTTATCTAGCCAACACCCTCGTTTTACAGACAAAAACACCAAAACAAACAAATAAAAAAACAACTGTACCCCAGAGGAATATTCCTATTTCCCAGGAGACCAGAGTTTCAGCTGTTTATGCAGGATTTTGACCTTGGAATGCTTAAGGAGGCCTTAAAATAGATAGACATGGCTATAGAGACACATACACACTCCAAAATACACGTGCTAGGAAACTCATAAACAGGAGCAAACTATTCTGACCATGTTCCCACCTCCTCCCTTGATAATGTTTCCCAGATTGCTGCCCTAGAGAGATTTTACTATTAATCCATTCTCGCTCTGCTGGTCAGCCAAGGGCATGGTATGATGGCATGGGGCATTCTATTCAAGGACTTAAGGAGTGAGGCAGAGGTTAGCTCCAAGAGGCAAACATTAATATTCATCATTCACTTGAGATTTATGAAGGACCTGGGAGGTGCTGAGGCCCGAGACTGGGGCACTGCAGAGGATCCAAGCATGAACCAAATGGGGTTGTCTGATCAAATGAGCTGTAAAGGTCTCCTTTGGCCCCAAAAGGCAGTGCCTGTGCAGTTCCTGGGCAGGGGCTTCTCTGGGCAAAGAGCACGGGAGATGATTCTGGTAGCTGTGAACACGCTGGGAGGGGGCAGCCTGCCAGCCAGCAACGGCTTTCTCTCAGGTTTGTGGGGCAGGTGCATAGGACGGCCGAGTGTGTGCATATGCGCGTGTGCATGTGCGGATGGTACCTCAGGGAAGCTGGAGGGGGAGGGGGAAAACCAGCCTGGAGGAAGAAATGATACCACTGGGGGCCTCTACGTTTCTAGTATGAAGGAGAGACATCTTGAGGGTCTAAGCCTCGGGAAGTGCAGCTTGTGGAGGTCCAAAGGTCATGGGCTTCTGAGCACCATCCTCTGCCCCATCCTTACCACCTGGTGTTGTGGAAAAAAAGAATACCGGCTCCCATTTTCAAAGGGTCTGCTCTGGTCTCTGAAGTTCATCAAAGAGGAAATAAAAACAAATAAACATCTGTACAGTACTTGACAATTTATAAAACACTTTCACGTATATTATTCAATAATGGAGGCAGTGTAGCTGGGTCAAATTCCAGTTCTGCAGCCAACCAATTATGTGAATTTAAACAAATTACATACTTCTCTGAGCTTCCGTTTACTCATCCCTAAGTTAGGATTAGAGATCACTTCTAACTGGCTCATGGGTTGGTGACTCAATGTGGTTAAGTACAGCACAATGTCTGACACGAGGATGCACTCTATACAATTGCTGATTATTATTATTTAGCTTTTGCAATATCTTTGCAAATAGGTATTATCCCCGTTTTCCACTTCAGGAAACTAAGGCACAGAGAAGGTAAGTGATTCACTGGGAGTCACAGCTATGTGCTGCAATGCCGCTCCTTCCAGACACCACAACCACATTACTGCTAGAAGGGTTCCAAAGGGATTTATGGGTACTTGAGTGCAGGGCAGAGTTAAAGGGTCTCTGAATTGGGCCTGGAGGGCAGAGAGCTGAGCTGGCTGGCTTTGTGCTTTCAGGTTCTGCACTATGGAGTTGCAAACCCCAGCTTCCCTTAGCCCTGCTCCTCCCAGGCTGCTGCTCTTCTTCCCTTTAAGCATGCTTTCTCCTAGAAGTTTCCACTACCATCTGCTCTGAATCCTGTGTCTGCTTGCAGCCTTCTCTACCTGCCCAAGTTACTCATTGCCCAGTTCAAAGACCTCCTCTCAGGATTGGGCCCTTCCCCGCAAGCTCTGTTCTTCCACACCCCATCTGCCTCAATTCTCCATTTCCCCCAGCCTCATCATGAGCCCCTTTGCATCTACACACCCTTCAAAGTGGTTGCTCCCCCAGAGACATGCTCTTGGCCCTGTCTGCTGGTCACCCCTCAAATCTTCATTTCCACCAATCATCTCTTCTCTTTGCTCTAAGCCCATTTTTCTTTCTCTTTTCCTTTAATTTCAATCACGTAGAAAAGTAAAGAAAATTATGACACCAATGCACTAGTTACCCAGCATTATCGAATCTTAACTTTGGCAGAGTTGAAGCTCCTTGCTCATCCTTCTCCAATTCCATTCTGTTTCCTCATTCCTAGTGTTCCTACTCTTCTGAATTTGGTCTTTATCATTCTCCTGCATGATTTTTATAACATTTACTCATATGTGCATATCCAAACCAATTTGCAGTGTCTTTCATGTTTTCAAACTGTATATAAATGGTAGCACCATTTCTGCTTCTTTTTTCCTTACATCCTAACCAGAAACTGAACTCCCACTTTCTTTTTTAGTGTGTGTCCAACATTTATACGTTTTCAGGGCTATCCATGTTGACAGAATGTAAACCACTGATTTGTGTCCCAATTTATTTGGCCATCTTCGCGTAGGTAGACACTTAAGTTGTTCCCAACTTTTTACAATTACAAACAGATTATTCAGTGCTTCAGTGAATAATCTAGTTTACATGTCTTTGTGCGCATATGCCTAGAAGTGAAATTGCTGGGCTGAGGGTATGCACATTTTAAACTCTACTTCCCAAAGTGAGCTCCACAGCAGTGAAAATTACACCTTCGGCACCAGGAAGGAGTGCCCCAAGCAGCTCCATCAACTTGCCAGCATGTGTTCTCAGACTTCTCCAGATTTGCCAAATAGTCTTTCATATGTTTGTTGGTCATTCACATTTTCTACTCTGTGGAATGTCAATTCATGGCTTTGTCCACTTTTCCACTGGGTTACCTGTCTCCCTTGGTATAGATTTGTACTAGTTATTTATTCTTATTAGTCATTTTTTGTCAGTCTTCTGAATCACAAATATCTGCTTAAGCCTATGGACAGTCTTTTTATTTATAGTGGCATCTTTTGTTGACAACATCAACAATTTTATTAATATTTTCCTTTATCTTCATGCTTTTGGTGTCATATTTAAGACTTTTGTCCCTACTCTAAGATCACACAGGTGTTCTCTCATATTTCCTTCTAAGAGTTTTAAAGTTCTGTGTATTTCACAGTTAGGTCTTTAATATATTTTTAGTTAAGGTATAAAGTAAGATTCTAATTTTATGTTATTTTTCCCTACAGGAAACCAGTTGCTTCAGCATCATTTCCTGAAGAATCCATTTTAGTTTGGGTTCCACAGAAACAGGCTCCAGGGATAAGGATCCAAGAGCAAATTGTTTATTTGGAAGGGACCTCTGGTAGCCCTGGGTCAGGAAGGTGAGATCGGAATTTCTCTTACTATCCCATAAATACTTCTGTGCATATGAATGGATATTTGTTCTTTTTTTTAAATCCTCACCCGAGGATATTTTTTCCAAAGTATACGTGGGTGTAGGGCCAGTCTGCTCCACCTCTCCACTCTTCCTAACAGTCTTGATGTGGCTTCTTTTTTATATTCATAGTGATAGGACTTCTGTTCAGCTAGATTTCAGGTGGTTCTGAATGATGGTTGTTCTGTAGTTTAGTTGTAGCTTTCAGTGGTTGTGGGAGGTTCTGATACCGATTTACTTACACCGCCATCTTGACTGGAAGCCCTATCTAGCATTTCTAAAGGTTTGAGGCAACAAGGTTTTCAGACTATCTGGTCCACCTGGAGGCTGTAACCAAAAGTGTCCAGAAGCCCCAAGATCTCTCCCGCAAGAGTCCAGCTGGCACCTCACCAGAAACAGAAGACAATTTTGCCAGAACTCATCTGCTCCCTGCACATGATGCCTTTAGTATCTCGGATGACAAGAAATAAAGAATAATATCTCGGAGGACACACACACATAATCTGGGCCCAACCTTCCTTCCTAGCTTCATTTCCCCTGAGTCTTACTCCCTTCCCAATCCGTATCCCAACCTCTCACTGTTTTCAGAACCAGACTATCTTTCATGTTTCTGGACATTTCCAAAATTAATCTTTTTCTCTTGTGCCCTCAGCTATAAAACTTCTTCAAGGCTGCCCTAGTTGGTTTGGCTCAGTGGATAAAGCATCGGCCTGTGGGCTGAAGGGTCCCGGGTTCGATTCCAGTCAAGGGCACGTGCCCAGGTTGCGGGCTCCATCCCCAGTGTGGGGCATGCAGTGCAGGAGGCAGCCAATCAATGTTTCTCTCTCATCATTGATGTTTCTCTCCCTCCCCTCTCCCTTCCTCTCTAAAATCAACAAAAACATATTTTAAAAAAACACACAAGACTTCTTCAAGGCATTGCTCATGAGTTACCTCCTCTGTAAGTTATCCTCACCACTAGAAAGAGTCCTTCACTTCCTTCCCAGTGCCCCCTAGTGCCACCTCAGCCAGCACTCTCACTCTGGTTGTTGGTGAGTGTCTCTCCTCTGTGAAACCGGGGGCAAAGCCCCACTGTATGGCACAATCTAGGAGGTGGTATATGTAAACCCACCAGGACTGCCTTCCCTCAGAAAGTGGCTGGAAAGTGAGACCCCACCACCACCACCACATAAACAGAAGGCCCTCAGCCCCACCATAAGTGGCCAAGGCTGAGCGGACCCAGGGAATGAGAAGCCCACCATGCTGCATTTGCAGGAGTAAGAGCAGGTGCGGGGGCGGGGGGAGGGGGAGTCTTAGCAGAGACCCGAGAGGAGTGAGTGACTGGAAGGTGGCCAAGTGCAGCCAGCAGGAGAAGGAACTGGGTGAGGGAGATCTGCTAGGCCACTCCTCCAGATGACAGCACCCAGGACACAAAGCTCCACCTGTCAGGCCTTCCACACAAATCCTCTGAGTGGTTCTCCCAGGCCTGGCCCTGTGCCCGCCGCCAGCAGCTGCCACCCTCCTGCACTTAGCGGCCTTTGGTCCCCTCCTGGGGACAGCTGCACCACACCAGTGGGTGGAAAGTGGTTCATTACAGGCCTCCCAGCTCTGGTTCCTAATAGCAACCTTCAAATCGCTGGAATCTCTCCAGAAGCCGGCAGCAGAGAGTGGCCCCACGGCATCTGGGTGTCCCTGATCTGAGTCACAAGCAAAGGACTAGTGCCTCCAGCTGAACAGTTGACCAGGGGCTTTCTTCAAGAACACCTCCATCCTCCTGAGCGCCCCTGATTGAGCTCCCCACTAGCCATACCCAGAACCCTTATCCTCTCTCTGTAGAGCCTTCTGGGCAGCCTGCAGGCAAACCAGACAGCAAAACAATAAACCAAACAAGCAGAGTGAATGACTAAAGAGAAATACAAAGCACACTTTTATTTTTGCCACATAATGGCGATACCAACTCATTGTACACATACACATATATACACACACACACAGATACATATATATGTATATAATGTACATAAGCAGGTATATATATGACTGTATGTATACCTATATGACTGTATAATATAAATAAAATTTTTGGCTGTGACCTGGCACATGAGGGAAACCAGTTTCCCTGGAGTAAAATCTGTGACTTCATCTGTATTTCCACAAGGAGCCTTGACACAAACCATGAGGACAAATAGAGAGTGAGGATTGTCAACACAATGAGCCCTCAGGTACCCTAGGCCTGGCTATCAGCAGAGAGATGTCAAATGAGTGATCGTGATAGGTACATGGAAAACGCCATCAAGAAACTTAAAGATGGCATCATCCTTTGCTATACACACCCGGAGAATGGTCTGGAGCCACGGTGCATTTCATTTGATCTTAGATGGGAACTCCCTAGGGTGAGGGGTCCTTGAACTTTGTGTCCTTGAACTTTGCGTGGTGCAAAATGGATGCTTAAGTGCTTGAGAATAAATTTCATATATTTTACATTTCTCAGCATGCTCAGCAAAGAGTCAGATGTCTCAGCCTAAAAAGGGGAGAAACCTTTACTAAATAATCTGATGGGGGGAGTGAGAGAGCCCAGCAGAAGACGTCACCTCCACTTTCAGATCATCCTTCCCACCAGGTGATGAAGTCCTGGGAAAACTGCCCTAGCTGAGACAGGTCGGACAATTGTGCAGCAGCTAAGGAGATCATATCTTTTTCATTATTTAATAAGAAGCAACATTTTAATTTATTTCCTTCTTTTTCCTATGCTTTCTTTTTATCTTTATTTTACCAATAAATAAAATCTTTAAAAAAAAACCGGGTAGTTAGAACATATTCCAGATAAACTTTTTAATGTCATTCCCCCCATAGTTGATAACTTCACATTATTAAAAATGATAGACATATACTTTTACATTACTGCATAATATTCCATCCTATGGATGTATATCCAACAACCATTTCCTTTATTCCTACTATGTGCTGGGCAATTTTCAAGCACTGGGTATATCAGAAATTACTCATCCACCTTCTGTAGAATGTTTAGGTTGTTCACATTTCTCACTATTAAACTAACACTATGATAAACATATTTGTATGTAAGAGGGCTTTGTATAGTTCAAGTTATTTTCTTAGGAGAGATTCTTAGAAGTTGAATTACTGGGTCAAACAGGAACAATATTTTTAAGATTCCTGACATGTTGTGCCAAACTGCCTTTCTTTATCAGAAGAGTGCCTATTGTACATCCTGACATTATTCAATTTTGTAACTATAAAAAAAGTATAAATATTATATATTAAAAATGTATTAATCTTATTAATTTGTTTACTTACTAGTTTTCTTATGTTTTTGAAATTTTCCTTCCTTTGTGACTCATCTATCTATTCATATCCATTTTTCTATTGGAGTCCATGCTTACTTAAAGGTTTGTATAAGTTTTCTAAATAGAGTAAGATATTTCCTGCATCACTTTTTGAAACATATTATCTCTTTTTTACATAATATCTATTATTTGTACTCTTTTGTTATTTTTAATATTTTAATAAAGATCATCAAAATCATACATGAATATAGTTTAAAAAGCAAATGACAGCACTATCAAGAAAGTGAGAAGATAACCAACAAAAATGGGAGAAAATATTTGTAAATCATATATTTGATCAGAGTCTAGTATCCAGAATACATAAAGAACTTTTACAACTCAGCAACTCAAAGAAAAACAATCCAATTAAAAAATAGGTAAAGGGTACAAATAAACATGTATCTAAACATGTATACAATGGCCAATAAGCACATGAAAAGATAGTCAACATCATTAGCCATTAGAGAAATGCAAATCAAAACCACGATGAGCCCCAGCTGGTTTAGCTCAGTCTCAGAGGATTGAAAGGTCCTAGGTTTGATTCCTGATTCTGGTCAAGGGCAGGCTCCACCCTGACCCTGGTAGGACATGTGTGGGTGGCAACCAACCCTTGTTTTTCTCTCTCACATTAATGTTTCTCTCTCACTATCTCTCTCCATCCCTTCCACTCTTTCTAAAAACCACTGGGGAAAATATCCTCGGGAGAGGATTAACAACAAGAAATAAAAAATAATAAAAGTAGTGTTTCCAAACCCACTTTGTATAATTTAAAACACACACACACACACACACACACACACACACACACACACACACAAAACCAGGATGAGCTACCACTTCATACCCACTAGAAAAAGAATTTTTAGAAAATAACAGATGCTGACAAAGAAGTGGAGGAATTAGAGCCCTTGTACATTGTTGTTGGGAATGTAAAATGGTACAGCCACAGTGGAAAACTCTGGTAATTCCTCAGAAAGTTAAACATAGAATTACCATCTGACCCAGTAATTCCACTCCTACGTACATACCCAAAAGGACTAAAAACAGGTATTCCAACAAGTACCTGAACATTAATGTTCATAACATCACTATTCTCAACAGTCAAAAAGTAGAAATAACCCAAATGTCCTTCTATTATTGAGTGGCTAAACAAAGGTGGCATTATTCGTGCAATGGAATATTACTCAGCCATAAAAAGGAATGAAGTACTGACACATGCTACAACATGGATGAACCTCAAAAACATCATGCTAAGTGAAGGAAGCTGACACAAAAGGTCACATATTGAGTGATTCCATTTGCAGAAAGCTTTTAGAATAAAGCCACAGAAAAGCAGACAACTGGTTGCCAGAAGCTAGGGGTTGAGGGGGCAGGAGACAGAGGAATGGGGAGGGACTGCTTACTAGGTATGTGGTTTCCTTTGGCGGGGGAATGAAAACGTCTTGGAACTAGACAGAGTACTGGTTGTACAACACTGTGAATGTACTAAATGCCACCAAATTGTACACTTTAAAATGGTTAATTTTATGTTACATGAATTTTACCTCAGTAAAAAAAAATCAAGTGGTAAGGACAGCTTCTAATATGCACTAGCAGTCATTTTTTCTATGTCTTTATTTACTAATTTTAAATATTCCTAATGATTTCCTATTATGACAGATATATAATTCCCTTAGATATCCAACCACCTTCCCTTCCTCACGTTCTCAATATGGTTATACAAATATTTTAGTTTAAATTATCCTATCTAATAAAGAGGGAATAAGTTAATTGACCCTCACACCATCACAAAGATGGCAGCACCCACAGCCAATAAGGAGGAAATATGCTAATTGACTGCCCCGCCCTCAAAGATGGCAGTGCCCACAGCCAATAAGGAGGGAATATGCTAATTGACTGCCCCGCCCTCAAAGATGGCAGCGCCCACAGCCACAAGATGGTGGCGCTCAGTCCCCTCAGCCCTGCTGGGGCAGCAGCCGCATGCCTGCCTACGGAGTCCCCCAGTCCCCTCAGCCCCCCCAGCCGCCCAGGGCCAGTCCGAGGTGCAGGCAAGCCTCGGATGGTGGCTTCCCAGCCTCCCAGGGCTGCCTGAGGCTCAGGTAACCAGGCCGGCTGAGGCTTGAGCTGCCGGCAGTGGCAGCAGCAGAGGTGTGACGGGGCAGCGCCTTCCCCTGATCGCCAGGTCGCCTCCTGCCCCTGAGGGCTCCCAGACTGTGAGAGGGAGCAGGCCGGGCTGAGGGACTCCCCCCTCCAGTGCATGAATTTTCATGCACTGGACCTCTAGTAACTATATAAATGTCATTCAGCACATAGCCAAGTGGAACACTATGATTATATTTCCATTCTTGTTCAATTTTTAACTCTTTTTTTGGAGTTAGTAATTCCTTTGTTATTCTATATACACGTCCTAAACTTTCCCCAAATACTCTACCATGTAAGATATTCTGTGGGGTGTCTTGTTTTCAGAAGGCACCCCTCGCTCCACTTTTCCCAAATCTCATGCTCTCCTCTTCCTCGTCTTGCTGAAGTGCATCCTCCAGTAAAAAGGATTCACAGAGGGAGTTGGACCTACGTTACCACCATTTGTCCACCATCCAGAGCTGAGGGGTCAGTGCTGACATGTACACTTAAGGAACTGGTGGACATTGAAATTGTGTCTCTAAAGAACTGTTGGTCCAGAAAGAAACTCACTACAGACTGATTCATTTGCCTGTCAGCATAACTATTATTGCTCGTCTCACATTCAGTTCTTATAAGTATATCTCTAGGGACACATGATCTCGCTCATCTAGGGGAAATGATGAACAACATAGACTGATGAACAAGAACAGAACCAGAAACAAGGAGGCATCGATCGGACTATCGGGCCTCAGAGGGAGGATAGGGGAGGATGGGGGGAGGGGGGAGAGATCAACCAAAGGACTTGTGTGCATGCATATGAGCCTATCCAACGGTTAAGTTCAACAGGGGGTTGGGGCATCCGTGGGGAGGGGTGTGGGATAGGAATGGGGGGATGAGGACAAATATGTGACACCTTAATCAATAAAGAAATTTAAAAAAAAAAAAGGATTCACGGAGATAATTGTTGTTTGCATCTTAGATTATCTGAAAATACTTTTGTTATGCCTTCACACTTTATTAGTCATTCAGCTGGGTAAGAAATAATAGTTTGAAAATCATTTTCCCCTGGAATACTGAAGGCATGCACAACTAGCAACCAGTATCAACTCTTGAAAAGTTCAGTACCATCCTCTCTGGAAGCCTGTAGAATCCCCTCATTTACCCGGGTGTCCTAAAATTTCACAATGCTGTACCTCGGGGTGTCTTCTGTCATTTACTGTACTGGGCACTGGTGGTCTGAAGATGTGTTCCCTGTACAACTTCTTTGATTCCCTCAATTCTGATGTCTCTATTTCTTTCTGGAACTCTAAACATTCTGATGTTGAACCTTCTGAATTGATTGTCCAGGTCTCTTATCTGTTCTCTGTACTTTTTCAACTTGTCCTTTTTGCTACTTTGTAGGAGAGTTTCTTGACTTTTATCTTCTCTGACTTTATTTTCTAATGAAATTTTGAGTTCACTGCCCTCTTGAACTCTACAAGAATACCATATGGAAGTTTCTGAAGTTTTCCTCTGAACTTGCATTGTCTTTGTTCCTTACACACTGCTTTTTCCTGATTGTTTGAGTTCTTTTGTTCATGCAGGGGCTTGCCTTTCCTTATAAGTCAGCTCACCCTTGGTTAGCTGTTTATGTTAATGACAAAAGCTCTGAAAAGTTCATTGGAGGTTCTGTGTGTAAGTTCCAGTGGTGGAACTCATCAACTGGCAAATTTTATTTTGGCGGGGGGGGGGGGGGGGGAGGGGAAGCCACCTCTCTCTCACTGGGCCTCCCGATCAGACTGTGGAGGGTTCTGCTCTGAGGCCTTGGGTTTCTCCAGAGAAGCATCTTCTGATCACCCACCTGGGAGGTAAATGTACTTGGCTCATCTGGATGGAGTGAAGGTTCTAGACTCACTCCCTTGTTTTAACACTGCAGTACCCTACCCTCTGCCACAGAGAATTCTGAATTAGGAAGCTAATCCAGGTCAGTTTCTCCAATCTGGTCCACAGCTGCAGGATAAATATTTGGCTGCTGAAATGTTGGGGGGGGCGAGGGGGACGGTCAGTTCTTACATACTGATACCCTCTCCACCTGACTTTAGTCCTGCCTTCTCTATTCCCACCCCCACCAACATGCCTCCAAGCTCAAACCCATCTGGGCCCAGCAGGACATATTTGCTCTCCTCCTGTCAGCATCTCTTTCTATATGGCCATTTTTTTTTTTTTTTTTTTTTATCCTCACCTGAGGACATTTTTCCATTGATTTTTAGAAAGAGTGGAAAAGAAAGGTAAAGATAGAGAGAAATGTTGATGTGAGAGAAACACATCGATTGGTTGCCTTCTACATGGGCCCCAAGCAGGGCCCCTGGAGGAGCCTGCAACCGATGTGCCCTTGACCAGAATCAAACCCAGGACCCCTCAGTCCGAAGGCCAGCGCTCTATCCACTAAGCCAAACCGGTTAGGGCATGCTAGCATTTCTTGAATTCTTTCCAAATGTTTTGAAATACCTCCTTTGATAATGATTCCTCTCCAGTGCCTGATCCTTATGGGTCTTTATCATTCTTATTTCTTTACTATTATAGCAAATCTAGGAAGATAAAGGTGTGGAGACAATTTGCTACTTTAGCTGAACTCCTTTTTTGTGCTTTGACATATGAAGCCTGTTAAGGGTTGAATTCTGTCCCCCAAAAAGACATGTTTGTGTTGTTGTTTTTTGTTTGTTTTTTAAATATATTTTTATTGATTTCAGAGAGGAAGAGAAAGGGAGAGAGAGAGAGAGAGAGAGAGAGAGAGAGAGAGAAAGAGAGAGAGAGAGAGAGAAAGAAACATCAATGATGAGAGAGAATGATTGATTGGCTGCCTCCTGCACGCCATCTACTGCAGATTGAGCCCACAATCTGGGCATATGCCCTTGACCGGAATTAAACCCGGGACCCTTCACTCTGCAGGCCGATGCTCTATCCACTGAGCCAAACCAGTTAGGGCCAGAAAGACATGTAAGTCCCAAATCCCCGTACCTTAGAATGTGACCTTATTTGGAAATAAGGTTGTTGCAGATGTAATTATTAGTTACAGTGAGATGAAGTCACATTGGAGTAGGGTAGACCCTTAATCCAATATGATGTATAAGAAGAGAGACACTGAGACACACAAGAAGAACCCCATGTGAAGATGAAGACAGAGGTTGGAGTGATGCACCCACAAGCCAAGGAACACCAAGGACTGCCAGCAAGCACCAGAAGCTAGAAGAGGCAAGGAAGGAGTGTTCCCTGTGGGTTTCAGAGGGAGCACGGCCCTACTTTGGACTTCTCGCCTCCCAAATAGTGAGAGGATAAATTTCTGTGGTTTTAAGCTACCCAGTTTATGGTACTTAATTACAGCAGCCCCAGGAAACTAATACAGAGCCCTTAACTTTTTGTGATCACATAAGTCAATGTTTTCCTCACTGTAATATTTTTAATAGGTAATAACTGCTTTAAAACTTTGAAGTTATTCTAACTTATTCTCCCCTTTCCCAAAATGCTTTCTTCTATCTTCGTCAAGGGTTTTAAAAAAATAGTTTAATTCCCCTTACCCCAGATTTAACTTTTTAATCCTTCTGGAATTTACCTAGGCATGCAGCCTGAGGTGGGAATCTAAAACATCCTCTTCTCACAAACAGCTAACCAATGACTGACCCTGACTAATCTATCAAATGATCTTTCCAATCCTATTGACTTATGAGGTTACCTCCATCCATCACATAAATAACTTATATGTGTATAAAGGTACATTTCTGAGCTATTTATTCTACTGATCTGTTTATTCTTTTTTTAAAAAAAATATATTTTATTGATTTTTTACAGAGAGGAAAGGGGAGGGATAGAGAGTTAGAAACATTGATGAGAGAGAAACATTGATCAGCTGCCTCCTGCACACCTCCTACTGGGGATGTGCCCGCAACCAAGGTACATGCCTTTGACCAGAATCGAACCCAGGACCCTTCAGTCCACAGGCCAGCGCTCTATCCACTAAGCCAAATCGGTTAGGGCTGATCTGTTTATTCTCATGACAATAATTAAGACACTGTTTTAAACATTAAAATGTTTTTTGATATTTAGTAGGGCAAGACTCTCCTTGCTGCCCTAACCGGTTTGGCTCAGTGGATAGAGCGTTGGCCTGCAGACTGAAAGGTCCCAGGTTTGATTCCGGTCAAGGGCATGTACCTTGGTGGCGGGCACATCCCCAGTAGGAGGTGTGCAGGAGGCAGCTGATCGATGTTTCTCTCCCATCGATGTTTCTAACTCTCTATCCCTCTCCCTTCCTCTCTGTACAAAATCAATAAAATATTTTTTTTTTAAAAAAAGATTCTCCTTGCTGCAATCTTTTTCAAAGTTTTAAAGTTACTCTCACTCATTTATTCTTCCCAGTAAATTTTAGAAAAATGTAAATTCCAAAATAAATCCTACTGAGGTTTTGGTTATATGAAATGTGAAAAGTATAAATTACACAAGGAAAAGCTGACAATCTCTACAAATTCCATAGTTTCCACTAGAAATAAAGTACATTTCTCCACTAATTCATCTACTTTATCTCTCAGTAGAGCTTTATAATTTTGATCAAGACCCCTCTGTCTAAAATACCTCACCCCATGAATCACTCCTTATTCTTTACCATACTTTGCATTTATAATAGTCATCATTTTAATAAGAATAAGAAAAGCGGCTAATATTTAGAGGGTCCACTAGGTGCCAGGTACTATCCTAAGTCATTTTATAAGCATCATCTCAGTAAATTCTTACAACCTATTATTTCTACTTACACATGAAAAAGCTGAGGCACAGAGAAATTAGTTCAAAGTCACAGCAGAAGAACCAGGTTTCAAATCCAGGAAATTTTACTCTGGAGCCCATGGTTTTATCTAAAATCAGTATTTTTACTATTCAGCTGTAAAAAGGAATGAGGAAGCCTTTTATATGCTGATATTTCAAAAACTGCTATTGGTGAAGTGAAAAAGCAAGATTCTGAACTACCATTTGTATAAAAAGTGGGGAAGAGGGCATTACCCAATATATTCATGTCTACTTATATTAAAAAAATATAACATTTGGAAGGCATAACAAGAAAGGAGTAAATGAGTAACTCTCTTGGAGTTAGGTAGGAACCAGGCAGTAGGGGACAGGAGTGGAAGAGAGCCTTTTCTTTTCTTTTTTTTTTAACCAAGTAAATGTATTACCTATTCAAAAATTAAGTAAATTTTAAAAATATATTTTATTAATTTCAGAGAGGGAGAGAGAGATATAGAAATATCAATGATGTGAGAATCATTGATTGGCTGCTTCCTGCATGCCCTACCCTGGGGATTGAGCCCACAACCCGGGCATGTGCTCTGACCGGGAATCAAACCGCAATTAGGTTCATAGGTTGATGCTCAATCACTGAGCCACCGCAGCTGGACAGTAATGTTTTGAGTGAATGATTGGAGATTTCATAGATTCTTATAAAGGAATATTATGATCTTGCTGCTTTTGGTGAATAGAAACTGTTTTTATTATACTTTCAATGTGGTTGTTGATATATAGAAAGTATACCACTGATTTTTATGTCTTGCTCCCAGCACTTTTATTCCTTACTAGTGGCCCAGTGCACGAAATTCGTGCACGGGGGGTTGGGGGGGGGGGGAAGGGGGTGTCCCTCAGCCCGGCCTGCACCCTCTCCAATCTGGGATCCCTCGGGGGATGTCCGACTGCCGGTTTAGGCCCGATCCCACTGGGTCCTAACCGCTCACCTACCTGACTGCCTGATCACTCCTAACCACTCTGCCTGCCGGCCTTCTCACCTCCAACTGCCCCCTACCAGCCTGCTTGCCCCCAACTGCCCCCCCTGCTGGCCTGCTCACCCCCAACTGCCACCCCCTGCTGGCCTGATCACCCCCAACTGCCCCCCCCACCGGTCTGCTCGCCCCCAGCTGGCCCCCTCTGCCAGCCTGATTGCCCCCAACTGCCCCCCCTCTGCCAGCCTGATCACCCCCAACTGCCCTCCCCTCCTGGCCTGATCACCCCTAACCACCTCTACCTCGGCCCCACCAGCATGGCTTTGTCCAGAAGGTCTCCAGGTCTCCTTAGCATATTACCCTTATATTAGTATAGATAGGATATGACATACCACCATAACTATAACATATCTACCAGTATTACTCTATGAGAATACGTACTTCATGTGATAGGAAGGCATCTACTATATTACATTATATATGTTGTAAGTAGTAGGAAATACTGTATTCATAGCAATAATATACACCCTGTGACTTCCTTTCCTGATTTGGGAATGGTTCCCCAGTTCTTTGAATGTTTCCTGGCCCCTGATGTATTTGGAAAGAAAATAGCTCTGAGTTTGGACAAATTAAATTACAATCATGACTCTAATTCAACTGCCTCCTGTACTTCCAGCCAGATAACAGGAAAAACATCCCGGGGCCGGTGCCTCCTATGGCTGAGCTCCGGAGTGAGGGCCCGCGGCCCAGCACTGGGTGGGTGATGGTGACTGGAGGCACCTCGGGTCCATCCTGCTGTCAGCCCGGCAACTGGAGCCCTCTGCTTCCAGCCCCTCCTGAGCCCCGGTGCCTCCTAACGGGGTCCCGAGGCTGTGCCCCCGATCCCGCTGCCCTCTCCTCACCAGGGACCAGGGTGCAGGGATCGGGGCACAGGCATCCCATTTTCATTAAAATGTTCAACCCGCGCCTGCTCCACTGGTGTCCGCAGGTGGCCCAGGGGCAGACAGTGATCCTGAAGGCACTTGCCGCCCCTATCAGAGCTCAGCCACGATGGTCCGGGGTGAGATAGCCCTGCCAGGCCCCGACTTGGACACGCTTCCTTAACCAGGGACCTGGTGATGGGTGGGCGGCAGCACTGCTTCCTCCCCAGCCCGTGCTGGGGTGGGTCCCTGCGGTTTCAAAACCGAACTCTGAGGGCCTCCCTGGGCAGCAGCGGCCCTGAGCCCGCCAGCTCTCCCTCGATCCCGCCAAGGCTTGCTTCTCACACTTGCTGAAAACCTTCTCAGTCCACTTGCCATAGTAATCAGTTCGAGCTGAAAGGACTGGAGGACTCCAGCCACACCCCTCCCTGCCGTGGGGCTGAAAGGACTAGGGGACTCGGGTGGGGCTGAGAGGACTGGGTGCCGCCATCTTGTGGCTATGGGCACTGCCATCTTTATGATGGTGTGATGGTCAATTTGCATATTCCCACTTTATTAGATAGGATAATGAACTTGCTTTTTATTAATTTAATAAATCTTTATTGTTCAGATTATTACAATTGTTCCTCTTTTTCCGCCCATAGCTCCCCTCCACCCGGTTCCCACCCCACCCTCTGCCCTTACCCTCCCCCCCACTGTACTCATCCACAGGTGTACGATTTTTGTCCAGTCTCTTCCTGAACCGCCCACACCCCTTTCCCCCAAAGAATTGTCAGTCCACTCCCTTTCTATGCCCCTGATTCTATTATATTCACCAGTTTATTCTGTTCATCAGATTTTTTAATACACTTGATTTTTAGATTCACTTGTTGATAGATATGTATTTGTTGTTCATAATTTTTAACTTTGCCTTTTTCTTCTTCTTCCTCTTCTTAAAGAATACCTTTCAGCATTTCATATAATACTGGTTTGGAGGTGATGAACTCCTTTAGCTTTTTCTTATCTGTGAAGCTTTTTATCTGACCTTCAATTCTGAATGATAGCTTTGCTGGTTAGAGTAATCTTGGTTGTAGGTTCTTGCTATTCATCACTTTGAATATTTCTTGCCACTCCCGTTTGGCCTGCATAGTTTCTGTTGAGAAATCAGCTGACAATCGTATGGGTGTTCCCTTGTAGGTAACTAACTGTTTTTCTCTTGCTGCTTTTAATATTCTCTCTTTGTATTTTGCTCTTGGCATTTTAATTATGATGTGTCTTGGTATGGTCCTCTTTGGATTCCTTTTGTTTGGGGTTCTGTGTGCTTCCTGGACTTGTAAGTCTATTTTTTTCACCAGGTGGGGAAGTTTTCTGTTATTATTTCTTCAAATAGGTTTTCAGTATCTTGCTCTCTCTCTTCTTCTGGCACCCCCATAATTTGGATGTTGGTACGCTTGAAGTTGTCCTAGAGGCTCCTTACACTATCTTCATATTTTTGGATTCTTTTTTCTTTTTGCTTTTCCAGTTGAGTGTTTTTTGCTTCTTTGTATTTCAAATCTTTGACTTGATTCTTGCGATCCTCTAGTCTGCTGTTAGATCTCTGTATAATATTATTTATTTCAGTCAGTGTATGCTTAATTTCTAGTTGGTCCTTTTTCATATCCTCAAGGGTCTCGCTAAATTTATCGGCCTTTTCTAGGAAATTCTTGAAAAACCTTATAACCATGGTTTTGAACTCTATATCTAGTCATTTGTTTTCCTCCATTTCTTTCATTTGTGATCTGTTTCTTTGTCTCTGCATTTTGGCTGCTTCCCTGAGTTGATAGAGTTGCTTTGTGTGCTAGGTGTCCTATAGGGCCCAGTGGCTCAGCCTCCCCAGTTACCTGAGGTGGATACTCTTGGTGCACCCCTTTGTGGGGTGTGTGCACAATCTTGTTGTAGTTAAGCCTTGATTGTTGTTGATATCACTGGGAGGAATTGACCTCCAGGCCAATTGGCTGTGAGGATCAGCTGTATCTACGCTGGGAGAACTTCTGTGCTGGAGACACCCTTATGAGACAAGACTTGTAAAAGCCTCTGTGCTCAGCTTGAATGGGGCGGAGCCTCAGGTTGGAGCAGACAGCATTGGTTTTCCGTCAGCCCTGCCCTAATAGGCCCCTGTGTCTCAGTGTCCCATTGTAATTGCTGCAAGCACCTCTGAGAGAAAGCTGCCCTCGAGTTCCGCCCACTGCCAGACAGTCCAGTTTCTCCCCGAATGAGTCTGGGTCCCCAGAGTCTTGCCCGGAACTGGAGTTCAGTGCAGTCGGGAGCTTTTCTCCCTCCCGCTTGAGAAAGCCAGCCGCGCACTCAGTTGCCCGCTCTCTCCACGCGCACACGCCTCGGTACCTCTGCCTTCTGCAGCTCCTCTGAGTCTCAGTGTGCTTTTCTCTTTCCTTCTAGTTGTAGAATTTCCACTCAGCCAGCCTTCCTGTGATTCTGGATGATGTCCATTTTGTCTTTTAGTTGTAGTTTTGAAATTGTTGTGCAAGGCAGCAGTTTAGGTGCTTACCTATGCCGCCATCTTGGTTTCTCCTCTGAACTTGCTTTTGAATTCTAGACTCTTTTGCATTGATTCTTCTAGGTTTTCATGGTTCTGGAATGATTCCATAAATGTGTTTAGACAGGTTTGGAATGAAAATGGGGTACAGTGAGGACTGCAGTGAAGGGAAAAGTGCATTCTCCATATAAAGACATTACATTCCAATTTTTAAAAAACACTGCGTGGGCCAAACAAAATAATCCCACAAAAGAATCCAGCCCTTGAGATGCCAGTCTGTGGCCTATGTTTGCAGTATTTCCCATTCACTCACACTTTCTCCCTCTTCCCCTCAGCTATACCCGTTGGTCCTCCGAAGCCATCCTCGCGCCCACCTGCCCCGCAAAAGCCTCCCTGGTTCCTCCAGTCTGCACTGAGCTCCTCTTCTCCACGGCTGTCAGGTTTGGAATCACTGCAAGCCAAGTGTGGCCCTGAGATAGTTAATCCTGCTTTCCTGGGCTCTTTCCACCATTTGGGGATCCTCTGTTTCTGTGGTTATTGGGTTGCAGTTCAGCCCACCCATTCTTCCTCGGGTCTAAGAGCAACTTGAACTCAACAATCAAGTCTGACTTACCCCTGACTCCTGGCTCCTAGCACTGGGGAACCTTCTCTGCTGAAGGGGTGAATGCTCTCGGGGCAGGTTCTCTCCTTGGCAGGCAATCCAACTAACTCACTCATCCAGACCCTGACAGAACTTTGTAGAGCAAGTCAAAGAGGACAGGATACCTGTCCTCCAGGGACCAGGCAGACCCTCCATGAGGGGAGAAACTAGTTTTTAAGCTGTCACTTGGAGCAAGCTCTCAAACATATTTGCTGGTGTGCTGACATGGAGCTTACCATCCATACAGTCACAAAAAACACAGCCACAGCAGAGACAAAAGACAACATCCGAGGAAAACCAACCAGAAGGGGCTTAGGACAAGGTGTGAGAAAAGTCTCCTAGGGCTTCATGATCCTGGTAGGGAGTGGCCTTGCAGTCCCCTCCCTGAAAGGGAAACTTTTCCTTCTGAATGAGAATACTTGCTGTCGCCTCTCCCAAGGCTATGAGAGCATTCACATTTCATTCTTGCAAAAACTCCATCACATACAGTTGTCCTCATTTTAGAAATGAGAAAATGGAGACTGAGAGAAGTGAAGTAGTTTGCCCAAGATCACACAGAAAACGTGCCTTTCCGCCAGAACTGAGACACTGACCTTTGACTCTATCTCCAGTGTTCTTTCCTGAGAGATTCTGGGAGGAATTTTGAGGAAAGTAGCAGGGGTTTAAATAATCTAACCTCCAGAGAGGAGAAGACTGGCACCAACTGCTGTCCCAATGCACTGTGGTGGGGGCTGAGGACGCAACAGTAAATAACACAGATTCTTACTGCGCTCATGGAGTCCGTGTTGGCAGTGGGAGGGAGGGAGATGATGAAACTGGGAAACAAATAACATGCGATTCGGAACCTTCGTTCTCGAAAACCAAGTAAAACTTGAGCTCTGGAGGGCTTAACAAAGACAAACATAAAAAGATTTCCCCAGGGACATCTTCATAATTCAATGCAAATGCAAAACCCCATAGAATATAATCTACACCAAAGTGGGACTCACAGAAATGACCAAAGTTACCGGGAAAACCAAATGCTACACAAAGAGAACATTCAACAAATGGAACGAAACTATAAATAATAGTCTCCTGAAAGGACTTTAAAATAAGAATGTTTAAAATAGTCAAGGAGATGAAAAAAGAAATAAAAACCACACAGAAAAAAAAGATATGGTTAGAAAAAGAGCAAGTGAATTTTTAAAAAGTAGAAATTCTAGAAATCAAAAGTAGATTTAAATGCAACAAAAGAGAAAATTAGTGAATAGGAAGATAAATCTGAGGAAATCACCTAGCATGAAAACAAAGAAAGAAAAATAGACAGGAAATATAGAGAAATTAAATAAAATGAGAAGTTCCATCATACACTTGATAGGATTTGCAAAAGGGAGAAGAGTGAAAAAAATCAGAGTAATCATCAAAGAAATAATGGCTGAGAATTTTCCAGAACTACAATATAAACAAAACCAAGTCCCAAGAATAATAAACTAAAACACCTGGTGCACATAATGTACCATATTAAAAGCAGAGAATATTGAAAACCATTAGAGAGAAAAGGTAGAGTATCCACAAGGGACTAACAATTAAACTAGTCAAATGCCTGAAAACAACATAATAATAGCTTCATATCATTGGGGAAAAAGAACTATGTATCAAGAAGGCAGCAGGGTCCTAATCTTGTTCTATCTGCTATTCCACCTCCATCTTGTATCTCAGCAGCTCAGGTAGCAGAAGGGGGAGTGGGTCCAGGTGGCTGGCTTTGGGAAGGTTCTCACCAGGGTACCCACAGGCCATGTCCCCTGACCCCACTGCGTCCACAGTCACTGCTTGCACCCAAGATGACAATATGGAAAGTCAATTCTGTTGAATGGGCAGGCATGAAGGGAAAACCCCAAAAGATCAACAAATAGTCATTTAACATGACCTTGAAAAAAATGGAATCTTAGGCAAAAAAAAAAATAACTTTTTTAAGGCAACAGGAAAGGATAAATCTTCAGATCATAAAAGTGTTGACAAAAGGGAAAAGGAAGCAAAAGAAAATGGTCAGAGAAGGATCATCAAGTAAACTAAAGATGACTTAACACCAGAACCAGAATCTAAAAATGAGGATATTTCAGACTCCAATGCAGTGGGAAACAAAGCTATCTTAGGCCAGTCTGAGTGATGCTTCTTGCATACCTTTCTCCTACCATTCTTAGAAGCAGCTTCATCAACTATTTTAGGAATGCAAATTTTCTCTAGTTCCAGAAACATTTTTAAGATGCATGGAATCCACCTTATCCTGTACTTTAATACATTTTTAAATAAGTACAAATGCCTTTTTAAGAGGTAAAATCATGTGCTGATTAATTTCAGTAAAAACAGAAATTAGTGGAATGTTCCATTAAAGGAGGTTTTGTTTTATGTAAACTTAACATTCCATAGACTGTGAAGGGCAAAATAAAAAAAATCCTCTAAAACACACACAGCCCAAATGACAGAGTCATTTAAAATGGCCCATCTTTCATATTTGTGTTTTTCCCTACGATTATTGTCTCTGTGTCTTCTATATGATCTTTGTCTCCTTATCAGAATTGCAAACTACCTGTGGCAATATCCTGCAAGGGAAGGTCCGGAATTTCCCCAAACCTGTTAATGTGCTGTGGATATAATGTGTAAGATATCACATCCTGTGTTATCAGGACATTCCTCACAAAAGGCTTAAGAGTTGTCAATATTGGAAAATTCTGAGCTCTGGTGTCTGCTTGTGGATAAATTGTCTCCAGATATTATGCTGGAACATCCACTGAGTAACACTTTAGCAAAATATTGCAGCTACATTGTATAGAGTTTTTAATACTAGCATAATTAAATATGTTTGTGTGCTGAGGACAAAAAAAAATAAAAATAAAATCTTGGTTATAAAAGAAAAAAAAGATGGTGAAATGTAGACACCTTCAAGTATGCTTAGACTAAGAGAGTTCACTGCACAGAGCTTCTTACAGAAAGAGCGACGAAGTTCTTCTCCTAAAGAGATGTCAGTTCAGCCCCAAAGAAAGTTCAGAATTCCTAGAATAGTCCTACTTATATTCTAGAACAGCGGTCGCCAACCTTTCGGACCTCACAGACCACCAGTGGCCCACGGACCACCGGTTGGCGACCGCTGTTCTAGAAGAAACATTTGAGAAACAAAAACATCATTCCCAAAGTTTCATATTCTCTTGGCATTTTCACCACCCAGTGAGCCCAAAGTGGAAGCCAGAGGCAAGAGTAGATAGAAATCCCCTAACCCTCAATCCATGCCATTGTGACCAGGGTGAGTGGAATTTCAGTCTAGACCTCTCTCTGAGACCTGAACTGTTTCCTGGCCTCTGCAACCAATATCACTTTACACCAGTAAGGATCCAAGGGCCCCATCCCACTCCTTGCCATCTGTATCACCTTCTGCTTGCCAACCAGCACCTGAGAGAAACTGATGTTACTCCCCACTCAGCCACTGCTGGTCCTGGGGCTGGGGGAAACGTAGCTCTCACTGACATGTTCCTGAGCATAGCTCCCCCAGCCTTCTTGGGGAGGGCACACTGGTCAAGGTCACTCTCCAGGGCAGGAAGCATGTTTAAATAGAGATGAGAAGGAATTATCAAGAAATGACTCCCTAGCCCTAACCGGTTTGGCTCAGTGGATAGAGCGTTGGCCTGTGGACTGAGGGGTCCCAGGTTCGATTCCAGTCAAGGGCATGTACCTTAGTTGCAGGCACATCCCCAGTGGGGGCTGTGCAGGAGGCAGCTGATGGATGTTTCTCTCTCATCGATGTTGCTAACTCTCTATCCCTCTCCCTTCCTCTCTGTAAAAAAAATCAATAAAATATATTTTAAAAAAGAAAAGAAAAAGAAAAGACTCCCTGACAACAAAAAAACCAAGCCCCAATCTGGTGACGAACATCTGGTGATTCCATAATGAAGACACTGACATCACACCACTGCTCTGCTCCATGCGGACCCACAGAAAATCTGGTGCAACTTCACTCTTTTTACAAAAAAAAAAAAAAAAGTACTTTCTTCCCCTGCCTCTCTGTTCAGACATAACATCATCAACACAGCTCTTTAAATATCTCTGCCGGGAGGCTATATTTAGTGACTATTTGGCCCTTAAAATGAGCCTGATTTCCTGTGGCAAAAAGTTCTCAGCAGCTAGGAAAGAGGCCCAGAGAATTCTGAAGCACTGACAAACAGCTTTTAAGCTTGCGATGTTCAAACATGGTAAGAAAAGGAGTTAACTTGCTTTTTCTGGATAAGTGACTAGCATTCGAGAGGGGGAGAAAAATCATAATAGAAGTGTATGACTGGTCTGAATGCTTCCAAAGTCATCCTGGAGAACAGACTGACATGAGATAACTATTTGAGCCAAAAATCATATGTGGTAGGTTATGTGGCACGAGAAGGCACCAGTTACTCACTCACTCATTCATTTACTCACTCATCCACTCACACACTCCATTCTCCATTCACTCACCACATCTGAACATTTCCCTCTAGAGTCTAGGCAAATCCCTCTGGTCTATAAGAGCTCTAGGTCATGGGCAAACAAAAAAACACAAACCCTGGGACTGGAAGGCTTTCCCTAGATAGGACCTTTGGAGGGACACAAAGTGAATGCTGTGGGGAACCTGGCGGGTGGTGGGCACTGGAAGACTTTGGGCGGAGAGGAAATAACAGTCAGCACTGGCTTCTGCTCTGGACCCTCTCATTCAACCCACTCACTGAGCCCAGATGTCAGTACATTGTCCCATACTCCAGAGGAGTAACTTTCCCAAGGCCCCCACAAAATAATAAACAACAAAAGTGGAACCTGGCAAGTGTTGCTCAGTGGTTGAGCATCAACCTATGAACCAGGAGGTCAAGGGTTTGATTCCTGGTCAGGGCACAGGACTGAGTTGCGGGCTCAATCCCCAGTAGAGAGCATGCAGGAGGCAGCCTATCATTGTTTCTCTCTCATCCATGTTCCTATCTCTCTCTCCCTCTCCCTTCCTCTCTAAAATCAATAAAAACATATCTTTTTTAAAAAAGGGGAGCAGGAGCTAAGACTCTCTGGCTACAAAGGGCTTCACTCTGAGTCCCAGGCCCACTGCAGCAGGTGGAGGCTGACAGAGTGTCTGCTAGACTGCACACAAAGGCCCTGCTCTGTTTCTGCCTCCAAGACTGGCCACGGGAAGCAGCTCCTCTTTGGAACAGTCCCCAGACCTCCTGCCTCCTCTGATGCAGCCTGGGCTAGTCACAGTTTCCCTCCTCTGAACCGCTGACCTGTCCCTCTGTGTGTGGGTCTCCAGTGTCCCCAGGATGACCCAAGGGAGCAAGGGAATGCACGTTTACTTAGTCGTGACTAAGGTTTGCCAAGCAACATGCCATTCTTTTTTTTTTAGCATTCTAATTGGAGATAATTTTAGACTTTCAGAAGAATTGCAAAAATAGTACAGAGTTCCCGTACATCTTTGCCCAACCTCCATTTATATTAACTAACGTCTTACGTAACCGTAGGAAAGTCATCAAAATGAAGAAATTAACCTTGGTACAATACTATTAAGTGTACTACAGAATTAATTAGGGTTTCTCCAGTTTTTCCACTACGGTTCGCTTTCTCTTCCAGAATCCAGTCCAGGATCTCTCCACCGTGTATTAATTATCCCATTTCCTTAGTCTCCCCCAGTCTGTGACAGCTCCATAGTCTTTCCTGGTCTTTCTTCACCTTGACATCTTTGAAGGGCACTGGCCAATTATTTTGTAGAACATCCCTCAATTTGGGTTTGTGTGTTTTGTTGTGATTAGTTGAAGTTATGCAATTTTGGCAAGAAAACCACATATGTGACATGCCCGGCTCAGTGTATCTTGGCAGGGGTCATTTATTTTGATACACTACCTTCTTGAGTTTCTCTGGATCCTCAGGGCAATCCATGAGACGGTTTTGTTATTCCCCGTTATACAGATAGGAAAACTGAGGCAAAAAAAATTGAGGCATTGGCCCAAGGTCACAGAGGTGGTGAGTAGCATGATAGGATTTGAACCCAGTTATGTCTTTGGATTCCTCTACTCCACACCAAACTATTACTTCAATTCTAATTTAAAATACTTCATATGACTTTAAATATAGGAAGTTGGACTTGGACATTTAATCTAATTATTCCTAGTCCTACTAGTGTGATTCTAAAATCAATGAATGAACAATAAGAATAACAACTAACATTTATTGAGCACCTACTATTTGCCTGGCATAGTGCTTCATCTTGTATACATAAGGTATCTTATTCAAATTCTCCCAACAACACAATGGAGTATATACTCCGGGATACAATCCTTTATTCCAAACTCTTGAGGCAAGTGTGTTTGAGATTAGAATTTTGGGGTCTAGGAAACACCCTCTCTTCAAACACAGTAATATCTTTGTAGCATCTCATATGACCATTCACTCTAAGATGGGCCTATAACAAAGACTGCAAGTATACAGACCCAGACAAGTGCAGATGTGGTATCAAATTCTGAAAAGAACTTCAGGTTTCCAGAGCTTTGGGAATTCAGAACAGCAGATTAGGGATTGTGGGCCTGTACTATTATGCAGAATTGTGGATAAATAATATGTGATAAGTACTTAGAAACCCAAGCACACAAGGATAATTAATTACTCCAGGACTAACGAAAATTTATGCCGGGAAGGAAAAGATGTCAGAGTACACTAGGGGCTCACCTGCCCCTAGCACTTACAGGGTCATGATCAAGTTGACACTGGATACAGAGCTAAAATTCTAGGGACAGGACAGGGAAAGTGTTTGCCATGGGGGTGGGAATGAAAGCTAGATCTTTATCTTCCATAATGGCAGGTTCATAATAGAGGCTATAATGAAAGCAGTTTAAAGAAATGAAACTGGAGTTTCTGGGGAGCAGGAAATGGTTGGGGAAGGAGGAAGAGCTGGGCCAGCAGAAGGTTGATTTTGGCTAACAGGCCTGTGTAACTATCTGACCCCTGCAACTATGTACAGGTATACTGTTAATGAAAATAAAATCAGCCCTAGCCAGTTTGGCTCAGTGCATAGAGCGTTGGCCTGTGGACTGAAGGGTCCCAGGTTCGATTCTGGTCAAGGGCATGTACCTTGGTTGAGGGCACATCCCCAGTGGGGAGCATGCAGGAGGCAGCTGAATAGATGTTTCTCTCTCATTGATGTTTCTAACTCTCTATTCCTTTCCCTTCCTCTCTGTAAAAAAATCAATAAAATATATATATATTTTTTTTTTTTTAAAGAAAAGAAAATCATACTAGTCCTGGGCAGAACCACAAACCCAAGTGTTCTGACCTGGAGCCAGTGTCCTTTCCCTCCCATATGCACCCTTGCTTCAGCCTAGATCCGTGGTCGGAAAACTGCGGCTCGCGAACCACATGCGGCTCTTTGGCCCCTTGAGTGTGGCTCTTCCACAAAATACCACGGCCTGGGCGAGTCTATTTTGAAGAAGAGGCATTAGAAGAAGTTTAAGTTTAAAAAATCTGGCTCTCAAAAGAAATGTCAATCGTTGTACTGTTGATATTTGGCTCTGTTGACTAATGAGTTTGCCGACCACTGGGCTAGACAATTTTCTCTGCATGCTCTCTGCCATCTCAGCCATCATCTCTGATCCAGCCTGTGCCGCTGACCTGATGATGTCTTTCTTGGGGCCTTAGAACCGAAATGCAGATTCCTCCAAGCACACAGTCTAGCCTTGGCCCGGTGCAAAGGCAGGCCATTGTGTTCAGGTCATGGCCCAGGAAAACACATCCTGAGATCTCCCGGTAATGCTTCCTGTGGTGCTGCACCCCTCTAAAACAGTGCCCTGAAGCCCAGGGCGAGTCCTCATCTAGACATTACTCACTGGAGGGAGGGGGCACTTCATTAAAGCACAACTCGGGCCTCGTCGGGAGCAGATGAACCAGGAGACCTATTCTGTGCCAAATGGTGCACCAGCCCCAAACTGATGTTACGAAGAACTAGTAAGAGAATAATAATAAGAGCTGATATTTCTGAGTGCTTGCTACATGGAAGGCAATGCATTGAGCATTTTTCATGTATGATGTCACTTAATCCTCTCATCAACCCTATGAGGTAGGTGTTTTTTGCTTGTTTGTGTACTTAGATGCTCTTTCAACAGCTCTCCACTTCATTGACTCAGAGTAACATATGCCAGCCAGTGCCTCTGGAGAGCAGTTTGCCTGGGACCCAGGGCAGGTGAACTGTCTGGCTCTGAAGCCCATGCCCATCGCCTCTACAGAATCTTGGAGCACAACGTGGACCCAGACACAAGCCTGGGTCTGCCTCAAATCTGGGCAGTGACTTGCAGCATGGAGCCTGGGCAAGTTATTTTTCTTTTCCAAGCCTCACTTTCCTCAGATTGAATCAAAGGTCACACCTCAGATAACGACAGAAACCAGGGAGGTAAGGTCAATGCAAGAAGCTGGCTGGTAGAAGACCAAAGTGTTTATGCCCTGGTTGCAGGTTTCAGTTTATTTAAAAATCTTACCTAATTAAAGAGAAACATGCAAATTAACCATCACTCCGCTACACCCACAGCCAATCAGAGTGAGTATGCAAATTAACCCAACAAAGATGGAGGTTAATTTGCATATGCAGGCCTGGAGAGGTGTGAGGCCTGCTATGAGGGAAAGGGGGGCAGTGGAGGGAGCTACTGGAGTGGTGCTCCAGACAGAAGCGAGGACTTGCCGGCTCTGGGAGGCCCGGGAGTGGGGATGTGCCAGCCCCCGGGCAGCTGGGGTGGGGAGCGGGGACTTGCTGGCTCCCAGGAGGCTGGGAGTGAAGCCAGGGGAAGGAAGGCCTATTCTTGCACGAATATCGTGCAATGGGCCTCTAGTAATAATAATAATAACAAATACACACATCTGCAGCTGCCAGCTTGAATCTCTCATATTCTTCCCAGCTCAACAGTCTCTGAGTCAAATAGATTTTAGTAGGTCGGGCCACAGGCTTGCTATCATGGCATCATTTTAGACAGTCCATGTGTCCTCTGATTTAGGGTCAAAGAACTTTTCTGGACATTATCTTTTTTATATGCTACAACCTAAGCCGAATAGGCTAACACTAGGAAGGCTACCACAGATGAGAAGACACTCCCAAAGTTGTGCAGGGCACAGCCTGCAGATGTACCTGGCAGTCCTAAGCACAAGGCAGAGGATGGTGCCTGGGCAGACATGACCGACTAACCGTACTGTAAGTCTTCTGAGTGAGTGACTTTGAGAGGCCAGTTCTTTAGGGGGACATGGGTCCATCTGACCAACACCCATAAAAACTAAGTGCAGCCAGGAGGAAAGGTCTCTTAGGGATGGGAAAGACAAGCAGAATTTCGTGTGGAGGCGGAGAACCAGCACAGTAACGCTGGAATACCAGGGGCCAGGGGTTATCAAAAGGCAGCCAACCCTAGCAGTGCTACCTCCGTCACTGCACGGTCACAGAACCAACAACTCTCTAAGCCCTTGGGGCCATCTTGTCCAAGCTCCCTCATTTCACAGACCCTGACTGAAGACCTACAGAGGGAAGGGGGCACGGCCAAAGAAAACAGCCACTGCCAGAAACAAGGCTTCCCGATTCTTCATCCAGTGCTGCAGGAGCTGCTGGCTGCCTGGCCGCGAAGCCCAGGAACACTGGGGCATTCGGACCACCACCGTGGGCCTAAGTATCAGGACACAGCAGGCCGACCGGAGGGAAAGCCAATCATTATTCCCACCTCTGCTTCCTGACTTTAAGTCCGCTGTCTTTCTAGCAGAGACACCACCATGATCCTATAGCACCGCGGGGATTTCCCACACCCTTTTTAAAATAGACAGCGCGGTACTTCATAAAAAAAAAAACTTGTTTAAGGTTAAGCAAATTATATCTGTGATCCTCAAACTTGGAACTGCACCAAGAAACTCCATGGCCCAGCAGGAAAGAATGTTTTGAATAGGCTGCTGAATTGTTTTTCCAGGATAAAGCTTCTGTGAATACGTGCCAAGTGTGGAAATCCAACATTTCATCTACGACCACAACGAGCACAAATGAAATAGTAAGTGTCCCGTCTGTGCATCGAGGCATGGGCTCCGTTAGGCCTCTTGCCCCGGAGCGTAAGTTACCTGTAGTAGGTTTTATTGCTGCCGTAACAAATCACTGCAAATTTAGCAGCTTAAAACAACACCCATGTAACATCTCACAGTTCTGGAAGTCAGAAGGCCAACGGGGTCTCACTGGCTAAAATCACGGTGTCAGTAGGGCTGTGCTCCCTATTGGAAGTACTAGGAAAAATCCCCTTTTGTGGTCATTCCAGTTATTGATATAATCTAATTCCTTGTATTTAGAGATCCGAGGTCCTGTACCCTTGCTGTCAGCCAGAGGCCACCCTTAGATCCTAGAGGTCTCTCCCCAGTCCTTGCAGGAGGGCACCTGCATCTCAGAGCCAGCAACAGCATGTCGACTCCTCACACATGCACTCTCTCAGCCGCATCCCTCTTCCGCTCCAGCCAGGCAGGTTCTCTGCTTTAGAGGGCCTATGTGATTAGATTGGGCCCACCTAGACAATTCAGGCTACTCTCCCTTTCTTAACATGTTAAGCGCCATGTCAGTCACCGGTGACTGAAACAGAAAGGAAGACAAAACAGGCTTGGTGCTTAACGTGTTAAGGTCCTTAATTACATTTGCAAAGTCCCTTGTAGTATCACAGCTTCAAAAGGTGGACATGTTGATGGGATAGGGCTGGTGGTGCATTATTCTGCCCACCATATCCCATTTCACACTTCTGAGCCACAGAAGGAACACTCATGAGCCCACCTATGGACATAGATCAGAAATACTGTCTCTCAGTCCGCTGGCTCTGGGTGTACCATGGCTGGATGTGGAAGTCTTTCTCTGTAAACATGTCCCTCCCACTGAATTCTCCACCCCTAAAGCACACTCACCTTTGTCCCACCAGGGTTGCCAAAATTTGTGTTTCAGTCCAATGGGACACAGATCAAATATACTCACATGCCTTGGAGCAGGGATGGGGCCTATTCCATTTTCTGTTAGAGTAACAACCACATGCATCCTTAATATGCACCATTAGCTCATTCAACAAACATTTATTGAGGCCCTACTGGGTGCTGAACACTGTGCTTAGTGTGGGGAGGCCTACAAAGTAAGGCCAAGCTACAGGGAAGCTCATAGTCCAGTGTGGGACAGACAACCAGAGAAACATTAACACAGAAACACACAAAAATACCATCCAATAAATTGGCCTGGAAGAGTAAGGGCAAACCTCCCAGAGGAAGGGCCATCAGAGGTGGGACTTAGAGGTGAATAAAGTGGAAGAGGCATTCTAAGCAGAAAAGAACTGCCTGGAAAACAGAGGAGTGAAACGCCAAGGGCTTGTTAAGGCTGGGCTGCAGGGGAGGGGAGTGGCAGGGCATTAAAGTTGACAAAGTTTGGCTCTGTGTCATGCCAACAAGCTTGGGTTTTAGCTTAGAGTAATGCATAATAAACAGAGGTTTTTTAAACATGAAGTCATACAAGCAACTGTGCCTTTTATTTGTTTTTATTTTTAAATATTTTTATTGATTTCAGAGAGGAAGGGAGAGGGAGAGAGAGAAACATCAATGATGAGAAAGTATCATTGATCAGCTGTCTTCCTGCACGCTCCCCACTGGGGATTGAGCCCACAACCCAGGCATGTGCCCTTGACCAGAATCAAACCCGGAACCCTTCAGTCCACAGGCCAATGCTCTATCCACTGCGCCAAACCAGCTAGGGCCAATTGTGCCTTTAAAATAGAACTCGGACAGCACTGGCGGGTCTTGCTCAGTGGGAAGAACATCAGCCCTCAGACCGAAGGGTTTCAGGTTCGATTCCTGGTCAAGGGTACATACCTCAGTTTCGGTTCAATCCCTGGCCCTGGTCAGAATTTATGTGGGAGGCAACCAATTGATGTGTTTCTCTCCCCCACCCCCTCCCTTCCACTCTCTCTAAAAGCCAATGGAAAAAATATCCTCACTCCTTGGGTGATGATTAAAAAACCAAAACAAAGCAGAACTCAGACAGCCAAGGAAAGGGTAGATCTCAAGAGGGTGGAGGGCAGGAAGGCCAGCTGATCCATGTAATAAACAGTTCAGGCTAGAGATGAAAGGCTAAAATAAGGCCGAGGTAGTGGTGGGGGGATGGGAGTGAGATGGAGAACAATCAAGGAGACATATCAGCACCAGGGCTCTGTGAGGAGTCGAAGGGGTGTAGACTAGAGGGGTGTCAAAGGTGACTGGGAATATTTCAGCTGGAATGGCCAGGGGTGGCTTATAAACAGAAATTCTCAAAATCTGAGAACAAAGGAGAATAATTAAGCTTGTGGCAGGAAACAGAGTTCAAGGTTAGGTGTGTTGGGTTTTTCTTATTAGCAGTAATGGGCCCAGACTGTAACTGCTAAGGTCCCATCTGGAATAAGGATCTCAAAGGAAACAGAAGATCTTAAGCCACTTCCAAGCATGAGCCAGGGAGCTGACATTCAATAGGAAGTCTGCAGAGAACCACCCACAGTTACGTCAGAAAGCTGGTCTCTTCAGGGTTCTTTCTGGTGGCTCCAAATGTGCTCACGAGACCCCACATTCACAGCTGCATCAGGGCTCACAGTTCAGAACTGGGACCAAAAATGGCTGATGCTCATTCAGTTCTTTATTCAAAATACTTTATCCTTCTTTCCACATACCCTTATTCAAGAGTTGCTCAGAGCTAGACACTGTGCCAGGAACCTGATGTTATAAGATGAAGAAGGCACTCAACATAGATTTTTTTAAGTATCTACCAAGTACCAAGCCCGGAGAGGCTGGGCTGACTTGTTACTCTAGGTCAGTGGTTCTCAACCTTTCTAATGCCGCAACCCTTTAATACAGTTCCTCATGTTGTGGTGACCCCCAACCATAAAATCATTTTCGTTGCTACTTCATAACTGTAATTTTGCTACTGTTATGAATCGTAATGTAAATATCTGTGTTTTCCGATGGTCTTAGGCGACCCTGCTAGTGGATCTCAACCTGTGGGTCGCGATGCTGTAGAGCCTAATACCATCGGAAAACACAGATATTTACATTACAACTCATAACAGTAGCAAAATTATAATTATGAAGTAGCAACGAAAATAATTTTATGGTTGGGGGTCACCACAACATGAGGAACTATATTAAAGGGTTGCGGCATTAGAAAGGTTGAGAACCACTGCTCTAGGGGAAGTTGCCCTGGATCTTGCTCGGAGAAGAAACCACACAGCTCATGCCTGTGTTTCTGAAGGATTATGGAAAATGGGAGGAAAGAAATAGCGTCAGTCAAGATACATCCAGGGAAAACCAAATAGAGAAGGCATTTGCTTCCAGCCCCAAAGGGGAAAGGGGACATATGACAGGAGAGTAAGACATAATAACACACAGAACAACTGCATCATGGGCTGGCCCCAGGGACCACACAGACAAATACCTCAAAGAACCACTGTTAGAGGAGGCTAGCATTTCTGCCATGTTCACAGGTGACATTTCCCAAGTTCCCACATTCTCATAGTGGCTCATCATCGCTCCATTATGCATGACTTAATCTAAATCTTTGCAACATGAGCTAAACTTGAAGCTGTATTCCAAAAGTCCACCACCCAGTTCTTTGATTTTATTCAAACGTGCTTCTTTTGAGCCTTGGAACTTTTCACCACCTAATTTATTTTGTATTTCATGGACATCCGGAGCCTTAGCTGGTATAAAGCCCTCCGCTTGATGCTGGGGCACTGGCTAAAACCTGGGTGAGAAACTGAGAGCCCATCTGCCACGAAGGAAAGTAGACATAAAACAAATGAACGGAAGCCAAGGGCAACATGCTAAGTGTGGGTTAATGATAGGTCTCAACTTCCCGGCTACATGTTACAGCAGTGCTCGGAAGATGCTTGTATATGCATGATTCATAAATCAAAAGCTTTCCAGTTCTAGGGCAGCATCAGAAATGCTTTCACAGTGAAGGCTGTATTTGAGAGAGACCTCAAATATGTAAGTGCAGGATCTTAGCCTCCTCAAGACATTGTCTTCTATTTGCTAGGAGGAGGTGTTTGTTTGTTTTTTTAATCTTTTGTATTTTGAAATGTAAATAGAGATAACTACACAGAACAAAAATGTACAGTAAATAAATTATCATAAACCACCACCCAGGCCAATAAACAGACTGATGACAGCACCTCAGCAGCTCCCTTTGCACACCCTTCCAATCACTAACCTCCCCCTGCACCCAAGGATAATCTTTTATCTGGACTTTTATGGTAATCATTCCCTTTATTCCTTACAGTTTTTTTAAATTTTTATTTTATATTCTTATTGATTTCAGAGAGGAAGGGAGAGGGAGAAAGAGAAACATCAATGATGAGAGAGAATCATTGATCGGCTGCCTCCTGCACACCTCCTACTGGGGATCGAGCCCGCAACCCAGGCACGTGCCCCCGACTGGAATCAAATCCGGGACCCTTCAATCCACAGGCCGACGTTCCATCCACTAAGCCAAACCAGCTAAGGCTATTCCTTACAGTTTTAAGCAGCACACCTTAATAGCTTTGCCTGTTTTTAATTGTTTTATTTCTTTCTTTTTTCTTTTCTTCTTCTATGTTTCCTGCATAGTTTGTCTCCTCTGGCATTGTCCACAGGACTCTGAGAAGCTGTAGGAATGTGCAGGCACAGACTCAAGACCCGGCTTTCTCTCCAGTGTTGTGGCAAGGGACTGTACATCATGGGGCACAGTCTTATGCCCCTTGATGCCAACTGGACAGAGCCCCAGGAAGGGTGACGCCCTGGGGTTACCCACTTTGGAGCTTTGTTGCTTTTTAAACCTGATGTAAAGGGAAGCATACAGAAGGTGTTCTTTTGGGCCTGCCTTTTTTGTAAGACTCATGCATGTTGTTGAATGTAACTATAGTTTATTCATTTTCATTGTTGTATAGCATCCCAGTGAGAGACTATATCACAACTTATTTATTCATCTATTGTCAATGGACTTTTAGATTGCTTCCAGTTTGGAGCTATTACAAAATATGATTATGAATATTCTTCTTGGTGCATGTGTATGCATTTCTGTTGAGTAGCTACAGTGGAATTGCTGGTTATTGAGTGTGCCTATCTTTAATTTTAGTCTAATACCAGACTGTTTTTCAAAGCAGCTGCTCCACTGTAGAGCCCCATCAATAGTGTATGAGCTTCTTCATGCTTCACATCTTTGCCAACGCTTGACACTGTCAGGTGTTTTTTGTTTTTTTTTCATTTTTATTTCAACCACCCTGATGGGCATATAATGAATCATGTTGTAATTTTAATTTGCATTTCCCTGATTACTAATGAAGTTGCACACCTTTTCATGTGTTTATTTGCCATTTGTTAATCCTCTTTTGTGAAGTTCCTCCTGCCTATTTTTCTATTAGGTTGTCTTTTTCTTTTTTTTTCCTATTAAGTTTTTTACATATTCTGGATACAGGCCCTTTGATGGTTATGTTTATTGCAAAAATCTTCTGTGAGGAACTTCAAATGTCCAGATAAGTCCATTGGGAAAGACCTAGGGAAAAACAATCTCTGTATCTTTTCTAACTTAGCAGCTCTAGACCACACTTCAGCTTTAAAGGGAGATATGAAAAGGAAAGTAAACTATTTGAGATTGACTCACCAGGTTCAAACCTCAGATCAGCCACTTCCTCAGTGCCATTAAGACAAGTCACTTAAGCTCTCTGGGCCTCAGTGTCCACACTTGAAAACGGACCACGATCACCTACTGCATGGTTGTTCAGTGGTTAAAAAAAGGTTGTGTAACGGTGCTTTATAAACTACAAACAGTGTCAGTTGTTAAATCAGAAGCCATCAGCCACACTAGCTTCCTGGACCCTCCAGACCAGCTCCTTGAGTTGTCCCACAGCCCTAACAGCAGAGGCAACAGCAGCACCCTTGCAGATCCTAGTCTCTCTTCTGATGTCTGAGCCAGGACACCTTCATCCCCATCCCGCTCCCTGAATGGCACTGCCCACAGCTGGGAACAGGGCTCCTCCCTGCCTGCCTGGGCAGGAAAACAGGAAACAGCCCCCACCCTGCCAAGAGGTGGGGCTGACAAGTTCCCTTCTGAGGTGGCATCTATCCAGGCCATCAACCCTCTGGATGCAGGCAAAGCACTGGCCCCCAGCCCGCTGCAACAGGCTGCTCCCTGCCCCGTGCCCAGGTTTCCTCAGCACTTTGTCCCGGGGAGGTGGAATAAGTGCACCAACTGATGGGGAATGCAAACAGGCGCTCATCAGTGCTTCACAGACAAGGGACCCTTGCAGTAGCCAAGTGGCACCAGGGGTCTGCTCTCCTGGGCCCCACAACCACGCCTCATCCCTTCCTGGGGTACAGCAGCATCCTCTCCTGAGCCCCACAACACTAGTACCTGGTTCCCATTCCACACACAGGGGGCATTTGAAAACTTTTCAAGCCAGCAGCTACAGCTCAGAAGAAATGCAAATCCTTATTCCACAGTGCGAAAGCCTGTTGACAGGAGTTTTATAAGCTAAAATATTTGATAGCTGGAAAACCTTCAGAAATCTTTTGCAGCCTCCTGAATTTTGAAATGAGAAATTCAGTAGCAGAACCAGATATTCTCCCGGGGAGGGCTCTCATATTCCTCTGCACTGATCGTAACCTCTCTCATGCCCTGATGCAAACTCCAGCACTTGCACATACCACTGCCATTAGCCACATCCAGGTGCCTGGGTACACTCTCCCTTCCTGGTAATACGTTCTAGTTCAGCGAGGTCCCACCTGAAGCAGAAAGAAGCTCTGAGAAGGCCAAGACCATGTTTGGAGGGATGCTTATCAAGTATTCCAGCCCAGAGTGGCTCAGTGGTTGAGCGTCCACCTATGGACCAGGAGGTCACAGTTGGATTCCTGATCAGGGTACATGCCCAGGTTTCGGACTTGATCCCCAGTGTGGGGCATGCAGAACGCAGCCAATTAATGATTCTCTCTCATCACTGATGTTTCTATCTCTCTCTCCCTCTCCCTTCCTCTCTGAAATCTATAAAAATATATTTAAATAAATAAAAAAGTAAAGTATTTCAAACTTTACAGAAATTCAAATAAACAGCCGTCAGCCCAAATTCTGTTTCTAGACTCTTGCAGGCTTTCTCTTAAATGGGTTCTCCAGCCTAACTCTCAGGAGCTGGGCAGGGGTTTCCAGCCTAACTCTCAGGAGCTGGGCAGGGGTTTCTGGGAGCACAGGCATGGCACACAGGGCAGAAACGTAGTAAGAATTAACCGCTGAAGAAATCAAAGGAGACAGAGGGAGAATCTCCAAAATGTGCAAAGGAAAAGAGCTCTGCAGAGGGGGCCTGCCTTAGTACCCAGCTCCCTGTAGATCCTCCAATGTTTTCAGTTCACACATTTGGCAAACAGGTCACATTGCCTGCCTCATGCAAGGCCCTGAGACCTAGACCCTGCCCCTAAGAGCTAACAGTCTAACAGGGAAGCCAAGATGTGGGCTTGCTTGGATGAATGGGAGACATACAGTAGCTAAGGGCCCCTGCTCACTTGGATACGTGATCTAACAGGAACCGGACGCAGGGGCTGCCTAGTGGAAGGAGGCAGTGTAAGTTAAGGCCTGAGGGGGACTAGGGACCCTGATGGATGAGAGCAAGGTACTTGAAAACAGGAAGTTATAGAAGCAGTGTTGGGCTTTAGCGACAATCCCTCCGGCACCAGGCTCTTTGGGGGAGAGGGCAGGGAGGATGGGATTACAACAATGTAGACAACAAGTAATAAGGGCAGGAACTGTGAGAAGCGAAGGCACAAGAGAAATGTCACGGAACAGAATGTGACTGTGAGGGCAAGAGGGAAGGAAAACTCAGAACTAACTGATGCCAAGGAAACGAGGGGAACCAGACACGGGCATTCAGAGGCATGTGTAGTTTATCTGGAGGGGGGGGGGGAATGTCCAATGGGAAATGGTCACTCAGGGTGGGAAGTCAGGAGGGAGATGTGGGGAGCTGGCGTCATGGAGATGAGAACAGAAACCACCAGATGGTGGTGAGGGCAGAGGAAGTGGGGTGAGGACAGCACCTTGAGGACCCCAAGCATTAATGGGAGGAAGGAGGGAGGAGGAAGGCAGCCAGAGGGGGCCAGGCAATGACACAGGGATGGGAACTGTGTAAGGCCAGGCTCTGGGACTGGTTTTCCTGGGTCTGAGTCCCAGCTTTGTCACTTACTTCAGAACCTTGAGCTAGGTCTCAACCCTCTTAAACCTCCATTTCCTCATCTTTAAAAATAGGGGTTAGAATTCGTAAATTTGTTGCAAGAATTAAAAGGGGACGGCTTGTGTAAGGCCTTTACCAGCTGCACGTAGTAAGTGCGGTAAACGTTGGCTATTATCAGTAGCCTGAGTAGGAGGAAACCAAAGGAGTACAAACCACGGGCACAAAGAAAGTTGTTAGTGTCTTGTCTACGTCCTCAGTACCAACTAGAATCAAAGGCTGATTGTTGATTGTTTGCTGAAGATCTCGAACAAGGTGGCAGAAACACCCCGACCTACACGTGGAGAAGAGGACCTGGCTGTCTAACTTTAAAGCCCTGGCTTCGCTCTTGACTCACTGTGTGACCTTGGATAAGTCATTGCCCTCTCTCAGCCTAAATAGGATAATGGATAGAAATCACCTGACATGTTCCTAGTACCCAGTAGGCCCTCAATAAGTATTTTGTTTCTCTCTCTTCTTCCCTAGAACCCAAATCTCCTGGCTCTTCCAAGCACACGATTCATTAGGATCCTGTACTCTATGGTTGGCTCCACCTGAAGACATTGCTACTCTCTAAGGCAGTGATGGCGAACCTATGACACGCGTGTCAGCACGGACACGCGTAGCCATTTCTGATGACACGCGGCCTCTGAGGCGGCCGCATGCCGAGGATGAAACATTTGCAAAATAATGTTTTTTCCTCAAAGTGACATAACCTACCCGAGTTATGCTCAGTTTTTTGGCGAAGTTGGACACACCAAGCTCAAAAGGTTGCCCGTCGCTGCTCTAAGGGCTCCTCTGTGTTTCCAGAGCCCCCACCTCTCTCCTCTGATCCCAGCATTCACCTGCCAGAGAGCAAAGCTGCTCAAATGCCAGTGTGCACGGGACCACCGGGGCTCTGGTTGAAATGCAGCCTCTGATTCAGCAGGTCCTACACGGGTAAGGACTCCAGTGAGGCTGGGGCTGCAGGTCCTCTGTCCTCCGTGCAGAGGAGCGCCGCAGAGACCGCTCCACCTCCCTGCTGACTCAGGAGCATCCCTGGGGCTGGTCTCTTCATCTTACTCATCTCTGTGTCCCCTCCATGAGTAAGTGCTCTAAATGGATGTTGAAAAAAAACTAAACAACCACGGAGAAAACGGAACAACCACAGAGAAAACTATTTTCTTGCTGAGTAAATACAAGGAGGGTATCTGGCTTTGTCTGTGGGCTGCAGCCCTCCTGGTTCATTCCAAAACCGTCCTCTGGAACTGGCAATGTGAGGACAAGGTGGTCGAAGGGGCCCGAAACCTGGAACCTGGAACTCTGGGTTTGAATTTCGACCCTTTCATTCACCAACCAGTGGCCCTGGGTAAGTCACCAAGCTCTCATCCATAAAGTGAGGGAGATAATAACCTAACCATCATGTAGCCCAACGACAGCTAAAACATGCTTTATAAACTGCAAAAGGCAAGGGATTATTATTACAGGAGCTATTTTGAGGACAGGAGCAGCTTTTCATTTCCCTAGAGCCCGAGGTTGCTTGCGATGGACTGGATGGGGAACACACTCCAGGGGTCTAGTTGGAAATGGGGGCTGTAGCAGGTGGGTCTGGGGTCCTACACTGGCAGGGCCAGTGACCATGAGAGTTGAGGAGGAAAGGCTTCCCGGAAGAGGCTGGCAGAAGTGAGCAAACAAGGATGGTCTGAGGGCACAGACAGGATACGGGCCTGCCTGGAAGGCAGGCAAAGAAATCAGTTCTCTGATGGGCATGGGGCAGGCTCCCGACTCAGAGTGCAGGAGGCAAGGCTGTACCAGGAGGAAATGGTGGAGGGGAAAACATCAAGTAACTACATCTGTCCCTGTAACCCAGAGCTGAGTAACCCACTCAGGCCAGGGCTTACCTACTGGAGCTAACGAGTCATTTTCTACCCTTGACTATAGCCAGCTTGCCACTAACACAAGCCTCAGGCATCTGAGGACACAGGCAAGAACAAGGCACAGTCCTGCCTCAAGAAACTCATAGAAATGGTGACAGTATGAGGCAGCAGGCAGGAGTGGCCAGTTCTGTTCCTATCTCCACCTCAGCCAATTCCCGCCATCTACACTCACCTCCAGATGTTTCCTGATGCCACCCCCCCATTCCTGGAATGCCCCATCCCCATCCCAACCCCTCTACTCAGCAAGTGCTAACTCATGCTGAAAGGGGTTCAGTCTTCATTGAGGGCTCCCCACCTCTTCCCAACCCCACAGCCTGTACTTTATGCACATGCTCTTGGTAATTATCACATTACCTAGTAACACTTCTGTCCCTCTACTGAAGAGTTAATCACAACCTGCACGATTACTTATACTGTGCTTTCTTATGTCTTATCTCCACAGTCAGATTTAGAGTAATAATCACTGAAATAATGCTCTGCAGTTTACAAAATGCCTTCACACATATTATTTAAATTAATCCCCACAATAAAGTATTACCTTTGTTTTACAATAAAGAAATGGGGCTTGCTTAGAAAGGTTAGACAACTTGCCTGAGGCCACACAGCCTATCCAAATGCCCGGCCATAAACTCATACTTCTTCTAGCTCCAATGCCAGTACTCCGCCCAGTAGTCAGAGGCAACACAAGGCAGTGCTTAAAGGCTGGAACCACTTCCAGCTGTGTGACTTTGGGCAGGTTACTTAACCTCTCTGGGCCTCAATTTCCTCCTGGAAAATGTGGCTGATAACCACCTAATAGGTTCTTGTAGAGGTTAAAGAAGGTAATACAATAAAGTAATCAGAACAGTGCCAAATACTAATTAGTTACAATTATCACTATACCTTGGCTGATTCTCATGGTCTCTTAACTCATTAAAGATTTTTTTCTAATTTATTTTTATATCTCATAATACATTTAATAGGTAGTCATTAAACAAAATAAATTTTTGCAGGTTGACTAATGCTAAGTTTCAGGATTGTTCTCTCTCTCTCTCTCTCCAACCCCCTAATAGAAAAACTCCCTTTTACTGCTCCAGACTACCTCCTCACTCCCACACTATCCCCCAACACTAGGACAAATTTAGCCATTTACAGGTGTTCCACAGAATAATCTAGACTCTCTTCGTTGGGCTGTCCCTGGATAGCAAGGAGACATGCCAGTCTTGGATAGAAACTTTCACAAACTTAATTTTCATCACTTTAGATAATGGGTCAAAATTCTATTTCTCTATTGCTTCAGTTTTTACTTATTTGAGACTCTAGAAGGAATGGGTTATCACAAAATAACATCTATTTATTTTCCTTTTCCATCTTAAAAAAAAAAAAAAAAAAAGGACCTCCACGGCTTCCTGGGGCAAGAAGCCTCATGTGACCAGGCAGCTCGTCGAGGCAGACACACCCAAGGCAAATGGGCACAGAAAGCTTCCTTCTTTTCAGCAGTCCGGTCCACAAAGCCAGAGAATGAGCCACAAACCCGGCTGGACCCTGGGAGGCAGAAACGAATGGCTCTCTCTTCCGTTCTGCCCGGGGTAGGATGACCCAGGGAGGGGACACTCCCTACTTTACATCCCCCAGACACACCTTCCGTGGCCAGAGGTGGCTGGAAAGGGTCGAGAGGATGGAGTCCCTGTAAAGCGTTTAGTCTTTGCAAGAGTCCACATACAGAACACTCAGCCGGGTCCTCACCATCTTTTCTGTCTAAACGTTTGGAGGGAAAAGCAGAACAGAGCAGGGGAAGCAGCCTCTGGCGGTGGAGGACCAGCTGGGTCTTCAAAGGTTCGTCTCTGAGAGGAGCGGGAACCCATCTGCCCATCCAACTGTGGCACTGGGGTGAAAAGGAGGGCTGCGCCCTTTGGAACAGAGTTTGCACACACACGAACTGATGAGCACTATAAACACGTCAGCTTGGTTCAGTCGAATCAATACACCAGGCATTAAAACTCTGAGGTAAAAACGGATTGTGGCTTTTTGTTGATGATAGAGGAATGTTTGGCCCCCAGCCCTGGGTAGGCTGGACAAATAGGGCAGTCTGCCTATTAGCTGTCAGGCACATCTTGGGGGGATAGAATCAAAACCCCAAGTCAGGTCTCTGGGCACCGCCGGGTAGCTGGCTCAGCCTACCAGCACCTCCATTCCTGCCCCTGGCCGCCCCCTCCTCCAGCCCCCAGTCATTTCCCGAGCTCGGCCACACTTCGCATTTCCCACATTCCTTCTCTCCGCTCGGACCCCTTCGGCCCAGCCTCCGGGGGCCGACAGCTGCGGGTGGTGTGCGCTGAGCAGGAGGCACGAGGCAGGGAGTTCTAGGGGTGGGGGCAATGTCAATGCAGCTGAGAAGCGATGGAGAGGGAAGGAAAAGGCTCCCGAGACCCTCCACATCTCCAACCCTGCACCCTCTCTTTGCCGCCACATTTGCGTCTCCAAGTGGCTCCTCGAGGCATTCCCCTGCCTTAGGGGCACTCCTTCCACGCCGCCGCTTTTCGGTTCTTCCCCGGGTCGCCGCCCCTGTGACCCCGGCACAGCCCCGCCGGGACCTCCCCTCCGCCGCGCCGCACGGATCCCGCTCACGCCTCGGAGCCGCCCTGCCCCTTTCCCCCAGACTCGCTGGGATGCCCGGTCCCCAACTTTCCCCGGTCGCCTAGACCGGAGATGCCCCCCTCTCCCGGCCCCCGGCCTTCCCCTGGCCTGGAAGACCCCTACTTCCTTCAAAGCCCCCACGGCTCACCGCATCTCTCGGGGTGCCCCAGCCACTCACGCCCCGGGATCCCCCGTCCTCACCTGAGTCCGCTCGAAACTCTCCCGTTCCGCCGCCTCCATCCCCGCTCCGACCCCGCGCCGGCTCAGCACTTTGGGCAGGGGGTTGGGCACCTGCTTCATGGAGCTGGCCATCCGGTCCATGTTGCCTCCCCGAGCCGAGTCTAGGGCCCTCGACCGCCCCGGGATCCCCACGGCGCCGTCCGCCCCGCCCGACCCGCTGGGATCCGGCGCTAACGGGACGGCTCCCGCCTCTCATTGGCTGGGAGCGCTGCTACTCTCCGAGGCCCCGCCCACCAGAGGCTTCCCCGCCCGCCCCGGCCTTTCCAAAGCCCCGGCGCGCCCGGCCCGGCCGAGCCCTGCGGACCGCGAGGCGCACGGTGACCGGCCCGGAGGTCTGTCCATCATTAGGTCCCACTGCCCCCGGCGGGGGCGGGGAGGGGGCGGGGCCTGGGGAAGGCCCTGACCTGCCCCGGCCCGCCTCTCCCCTGCCTTTGCACCGCTCTCCGCGTCCCCCTCCTGCGCCCAAGTCCCTGACCCTTCGTGAACCGCTCTCTCCTTCGGCCCCGGGCGCTGCGAGGTCCCCGCGTGGTGGGCGGAGGTCACCCTGGCCGGGAGTCGGCCTCCCGCAGGACTCCGGGCTCGCCTGGGAATACCCTGTTTACTTCTTTGGGTCCGGGGACCTGCGATCGCGGGATGGACCGACTTGGCGGCTGGAGCCCCAGGAAGCGCTGCCCGCAGGCCCGGCTCCCGCAGGTTGGGTCAGCATCTGCCTGACCTGGTCACCTTGGGTGGCAATTCCCGCTCAGTTTCCTCGGCTTCCTCCCTTATCCTGATGCTGCTCGGAATCCCTGCCGATCCCCTGGGTAGTGATCGCAGCTGCCCCAGGAGCGCTGGGCTGGGTCAGTGGGAACCTCCCGCACCTTCTTTCCAAACCTCTCCTCATCTGCACTTGGCCTGAACGTGTTGTTGGTAGAACCCCTGTGGACACGTTCCTTGGTTCTGGGCCACCCCTCCCACCCTACTCAGACGTCAGCCAAGGTGCCGACCGGCGGAGGGAAATGTGATGCTTAAATGAGATGCTGAAGAAAGAGATCGTAAATTTTGGTTTTGGGGGGAGGAGGGGTTTGAAACTCAAAGTAAAGAAAGGTATTAAGCCCTGGCTGAGCCGCTCAGTTGGCTGAAGCGTCGTCTCTTACACCAAAAGGTGGCTGGCGGGTTCAACTCCCGGCCCTGGGCACATACCTGGGTTCTGGGGTTGGATCCCAGTGGGGCTCCTCGGCTCGTATGGGAGGCAACAGATCAATATTCTCTCTCATACCGATGTTTTCCTCTTCCTAAAAATCAATGGAAACATTATCCTCTGGTGAGGATTAAATTTTAAAAAGAAAGACATTACAATTTTTAACCAAAAAAAAACAAACAAACAAAAATTTTAACTAAGAGCCTTGGATAAAAATTCACATATTCGGTAAAGAAGTGAAAGAGTGGGTGGGCCTTTTGCAGGCAGGCTCTTGCTCAGACCTGTGCTTTGCATTGTGTGGATGGGATCTTGGCGGGAGAGGGAGAGGGAAGGGTGGGAACCCATGGGGAGACTCCAGCAATAGGTGAGAGATAGTCATGAAGGCGTGCACCAGAATGGATAGAAGAAAGTGTAATGTCCTGTAGAGGTTAGTAAATAGGCTTGGACAAAAGGAATTCTGGGAGAGAGGAGGTAGATCATGATGGGAACAGAATTTCTGTAGAGGAAGGATTTAAGGGTGGCTATGTGATGGAGGGGAATTGCCTTGCATAGCAAGCACACTGGTTTTACCTTTTCTTTCTTTCTTTTAAATATATTTTTTATTGATTCCAGAGAGGAAGGGAGAGAGAGAAACATCAATGATGAGAATCACTGATCAGCTGCCTCCTGCACGCCCCCCACTGGGGATGGAGCCTGAAACCCAGGCATATGCCCTTGCCTGGAATCGAACTCTATCCACTGAGCCAAACTGGCTAGGGCTCACCTTTTCTTAAATTGTGTCTACATGGGAGACTTGGGAGTGGCTCCCCTTGGGTTCCTCTGGGAAGAGGTTCACTGTCACCTAGTTTTTGAGGCCTTGTGCCTGGGCATGTGGAGAGGACACGGAGTAGAGGAGCATGGTAGGGGTGCTGGTTGATGAAGAGGAGATTACTTTAATTCTAGGCAGAGCAATGTCAACATAGGCTTGGCCAATGAGCAGATAATGGGTAGAAACAGAGGCACCTGGGGAGAAAGAATTGAAGAAATAGGAGCACTTAAACCAAGAGGGTTGGACCCTAGGAGGTGCTATCAGTAAATTGTGCCCTGTTGGGAGATAAAGACAATAGATGAGGATCATGTATGTGGGTGTTTGGAGGTCATGAGGATGTATCAGTCAGAGCTGCAGGAGGAAAGGAATTGCGCCCGGGAAGGGCTGACTGAGAGCTGAAGAAGGAACTTGTACAAAGGTGTGACGTAGAATAAGGGATCGGCCAAGGAGGGTGAAGCACTAACAGTGAAGAACAGTGGGAAGCCGTTACCAGTCTGTACCTGCAAGGACAAGGCAGGGGAGCTATACTGGAACCAGCTGGGAGCTCTCGTCACAAGAAAGGAGGCACCTGACAAGAGCTGTGGCCTTAGGTAGAACACCAGTCACTGGGAGATCCTACTCTCTATCTCTTCCACCTTTTGATTTCCTAATTGTGCCTCCTGCTGGCCAAACCCAGCTGGCAGCCCAAGGCAAGGGTGATGCCTCCACCCCTTCTTCCAGATATGGAGAAGAGTGGAAACTAGATGGGGAAGGGGCGGGGGGAGTTCCCAGCACAGGAGGCTCAGAGGAATATACCTACAAGGAAAATAGACAAGATTCATAATATTACCTTCGTGTGCCAATTCTTAATCCTGCACCCACCCCATGTCTGGACCAGCTAGAGAGTGATTTATGACCTTTGCCCAAAGTTTATGTCTTCAATAAGCAAGGGCCCTTTAAACAGGGATTAAGGGATCAGTCTACTTCTTATTAAAATAAACCAGAATAGGAATCAGGAATTTGTAGTTTGGAGCACCCTGTGGAAAAGATTCAACCAAGTTACATTCCTCTGTGAAACTCAGAATGAGTTAAAAATAAGGATTTTCCACCTGTCGCAGCAGCAAAACCCTTTGTTAAGGGTTGAGGGAAGCCACCCCCATGATATACAAACTATAGGACTCTACAAATTTCCTTTAGCTCTTACTGTCTCTCCCAGCAATGTGGGGACTACTTGTTTTAAACCTTGCAGGGATGCTGGCTTTTGGACATGCAGTCCTAATATCTGGGAAACCCTTAGGGGAATAAGTGTGACATCTGGCTCTCTGTAACTGGTGAGATCTGTCCCACCCCAGACCAAGTTTGGATCTGATTTAATATCTGGTATGAAGATATATAAGCCCACCACACTATGACTACATGTTCCTTGAGCCAAAGTATACACTGAGTGGCCAGATTATTATGATCTGAACGCATAATAATCTGGCCACTCAATATCTCTCTCTCTCTCTCTCTCTCTCTCTCTCTCTCTCTCTCTATATATATATATATATATATATATATATAGAGAGAGAGAGAGAGAGAGAGAGAGGCCTGGTGCATAAATTCGTGCATGGGTGGTATCCGGCCAGCTTGGCCAGGGGGAGGGGACATGGGCAGTTGGCCCTCCTGCCTGCTGGTCGAACTCCTGGTCGAGGGGACAATTTGCATATTAGCCTTTTATTATATAGGATATACACTGAGTGGCCAGATTAATATGCATCTGGCCACTCAGTGGACATGTTTTAATAGTTTGAATGAAATGTCATTAATATACATAAACTGCATAATTTAAAATATACAATATGATGAGTTTTGACGTATATGTACACCCATAAAACCATCACCACAATCAAGGTAATGAACATATTCATCACCCCCAAAAGTTTCCTCATGCCCTTTTGTGGGCTTTTTGTGTGTGTGTTTTTTTCCTCATGCCCTTTTGTAATTCATTCTTACCTCCTCCCAAACCCCTGTGCCTAGGCAACTACTGATCTACTTTCTGCCACCATACATTAGTTGCATTTTCTAGAATTTTAAATAAGTGGAATCATATAGGATGTGTTCTTTTTTTGTTTGGCTTTTTCCACTAAGAATGGTTATTTTCAAATATATGTACGTTGTCACTTATATCAATAGTTTGTTCCTTTAGTTGCTGAATAGTATTCCAGTATATGGATAGTCCACAATTTATTTATCCACTAACTTGCTGATGGACATTTGGATTCTTTCCAGTTTTTAACTATTACCAAGAAAAGCTTTGTGTGAACATATGCTTTTATTTATCTTGGGTAAATACCTTGTATGGTAGATGTATGATTAACTTTTTAAAATTGCTTTCCAAAATGGTTGTACCATTTTACATTCCCACCATCAGTGTGTGAGAGTTCCAGTTGCTTCACATCCTTGTCAACACTTGGTATGCTCGGGCTTTTTATTTTAATCATTCAAGTGAGTGTTTGGTAGTATCTCATTGGTATTTAAATTTACATTTCCGCAATCACTAATGATGTTACTGTCTTTTCAGATGCTTACTTGACATCTGTATATTTTCTTTGATAAAGTATTTAAAACTTTTGCACATTTTAAAAATTGTTTTCATGTTGAAATAATGATAGACTTATAGAAAACTAGAGGCCCAGTGCACGAAATTCATGCATGCAGAGGTGGGGGTTGTCCCTCAGCCTGGCCTGTGCCCTCGGGGGATGTCTGACTGCCAGTTTAGGCCCGATCCCTGGGGCCTAAACTGGCAGTCGGACATCCCCCTTGCAATCCGGGATGCTGTATGCACCCGTGACCATACTTTTCATACAAGTGAAAGGCATCTTGCTGTTGTATGGGCATTTTTTTGCCTTGATTATAAAAAGTAGTACATAACATGATCCTTCTGAGGCAGTAGTACCATTTTCCCCATCTTATGGGTGGAAAAACTGAAGCAGAGAGAAGTTAAGTAATTGGCTTTGTCACACAGGTATAAGTGTCAGAATCAGGGCTGACCACAAAATGTGCAAGCCAGAGTCCATGCACGTTATTGCTGCATCATCCTGTTTTTTCAGTGTTAGAGTAGCCTTGCCTGGTTTTAATTTTTAAATCTAAGAGACTGTTCCCAATATATAGGGTAGGGTCCCTAGGCCTGGCCAGCGATCAGGGCCCATCTGTGGGACAACCGGTGGGTGGGGCAATCGGGGGGAGGGGGGGACCCGCTAGCACCCGCCTTGGCTAGCGTCCTGGCATGGCCCGCTGGCCAGCCCCACCCCTGGATCACTGCTTACGTCAGTCACCTCCCTAGTGGTCAGTGCGCATCATAGCGACCAGTCATTCCGCTGGTCATTCCACTGTTCAGTCAATTTGCATATTAGGGTTTTATTATATAGGATTGCAAGATACTACAGAGTTTCCACATACCCTTCACCTACCTTCTTATACAACCTAATGTTAACATCTGACACAACCATAGTACAATTATTAAAACTAGGAAATTAACATTGGTACAATACTATTAACTAAAGACTTTATTTATTTTTATTGATTTCAGAGAGTGGAAGGGAGAGGGAGAGAGATAGAAACATCAATGATAAAAGAGAATCATTGATTGGCTGCTTCCTGCACACCTCCTCCTGGGGATTGATCCCACAACCTGGGCAGGTGCCCTGACCTGGAATTGAACATGACCTCCTGGTTCATGGGTCAATGCTGAACCTCTAAGCCACACTGGCCAGGGTAAATACTTTATTTGGATTTCACCATCTACTAATGTCCTTGTCTGCTCCAGGATCCAACCTAAAACTGCACACTGTCTTTAGTGGCCATGTTTTCTTAGTCTCCTCCAATCTGTGACAGTTCCTCAGTCTTTCCTTGTGGTTTTGAAAGTGACACTTTTGAATAGTACTGACCAGATATATTATAGGCTGTTCCTCAATTTTGTAGGCTGTTCCTGGTATTTTCTCATGATTAGATTGATGTTATACATTTCTGATAAAGATAGCACAGAGGTGATGTCCCCTTCTTCACACATTTATTGGGGGTGTATACTGTCCATATGTCTTATTACTGTTGATAAGCTCAATCACTTGGTGAAGGCGGTGTCTATTATTTTTCTCCACTGTAAAGTTACCATTTTTTTAAATTAATAAAAATTTGTGGGAGATAGTTTGAGGCTGTGCAAATATCCTGTTTCTCTTTAATGTTTCTGGCCCATCTTTTAATTGGGTTGTTTGTCTTCTTATTAAACTCATAAGTGAGTTGAGCAAGGCTGCAGGAATCAGAGTCACTACACAAAACTCAATTGTATTTCTATACACCAGCAATTAACAATCAGAAATTGAATGTAAAACGGATACCATGTATAATAGTATCAAAATTATAGAGTACTTAGGAACAAATTTGACATAAGACATGAAAGACATGTACACTGAAACAACAGAGCATTGCTGAAAGAAAGGAAGACAATGCAGGGATGCACCATGTTTGTGGATCCGAGATTCAATTTTTTTAAAGAAGTTTGGAGACATACATCAGGCTTTCTAGTTCTATTTATTTATTTATTTATTTATTTTCTTTTAAATCCTCACCTAAGGACATGCCGAGAGAGAGAGAGAGAGAGAGAGAGAGAGAGAGAGAGAGAGAACATCAGTTGCCTTCCACATGCTCTCAGACTGGGGACCAAACCCACAACCCAGGCATGTGCCCTGATTGGGAACCGAACCTGCAATCCTTTAGTGCACAGGACGATGCTCAACAAACAGCCACTCCAGCTGGGCTGAGACTCAATTTTGTTAAGATGTCAATTCTTCCCTAACCGATGTGGCTCAGTGGATAGAGCGTCGGCCTGCGGACTCAAGGGTCCCGGGTTCGATTCCGGTCAAGGGCATGTACCTTCGTTGCAGGCACATCCCCAGTGGGGGGCATGCAGGAGGCAGCTGATCGATGTTTCTCTCTCATCAATGTTTCTAACTCTCTCTCCCTTTCCCTTCCTCTCTGTAAAAAATCAATAAAAATATATTGTAAAAAAAAAGATGTCAATTCTTCCCAAATTGACCTATAGATTTGATATATTCTGATAAAATTTACAGCAAGTTATTTTGTAAAAACTGTTAAGATGATTCTAAGATTTGAAGAGAAAGGGGAAGGACCTAGAATATTCAAAACAACTTTGAAAAAGAACACATTTCATGTACTTACATTACATGATCAAAACTTACTATAAGGCTACAGTAACCAAAACAGTGTGGTATTGGTGAAAAGGTAGATGTGTTGATCAATAGAACAGATTAGAGAATCCAGAAATAGGACCACACATATATGGTCAATTGATTTTCCACAAAGGTGCAAGGCAGTTCAATGGAAGGAATATAATCTTTTCAATAAATGGTTCTAGAATAATTGGATAACCAAATGCCAAAAACAAACAAAATAAAACGCCAGGCCTACACACCCCACACTGAAGATTGAGCCCACAACCGGGGCATGTGCTCTGACCAGGAATCAAACCGTGACCTTCTGGTTCATAAGTTGATGCTCAACCACTGAGCCACACAGCCTAGGCACTTTTATGTATCTTTTAATCCTATATAATAAAAGGCCAGCGACCATAAACGTAACAACAGGAACGACCACTCGACCAGTCGCTATGAGGTGGGGGGCTGGTGAGGGGAATCGGGTGGCTGGCTGGGGCAGCAAGGTGGGACCAGGGACTGGCAAGCAGGCAGGAGATGGGCCTGATCACAGGCTAGGCCTAAGGGACCCTACCTGCGCACGATTTCATGTGCTGGGCCTCTAGTTTAAAAAATAAAATTAAGAAATGTAAACAAAATAGTTGATAAAAATATACCCCAAGTAGTGCTTTTTACGTTGATTAAGACAGACTCTCAGCTTATGACTAGCGGGTGCACAGGTGGAGATCCAAACGGAAAGCTTCCCTTTGGTTGCAGAGGGTGACTTATACTTGATTACCGAAAGTCTTTGCCAGATCTCGAAAAGTTCATGCCAGTACTCAAAACATTTACTGTATGTATAGGGGTGTCAGGGTAGATTGGGGAGAAGGATAGTGACCAGTAAGGGGCAGCAGAGACCTGGCAGAAGTGGTCAGGGGTACCCCATAGCTGACCAGGGCAGGTAAGCTGGAATGGGGCACCTCTCCTGGCTGAATCAGGAGCTAAGGCAGAACGTGAAACTGGAGCCAGGGGCTGTGTCAAGTCAGAAGCCAAGGAGATAGGAACAAAGCCAACATGGCAATCCAAGCCAAAGTCAGACAGGCAGCCTGCAAGCCAAGGATGGGCAGACAGCACTGAATTGACCCTGGCAATGGACGAGGGTCAAGTGTCTGCAGGGAAAGCTGATCTCACCCTGCGCTCACTAAATAATGCCATTGCTCAAGATGAGGAATACTTTGAGGGAAAGATAGCAAGTTCATTTGTGGACACATCAAGGTTCAAATACCCGCAGAGATAGCCATCAGGTTATTGGAACATCTGAAGGACTGTCAGAACTGTTGGAGTAAGGTGAGTGTCACTCTCATAGAGATGGTCAGGGAAGCGCTGGGCCTGGAGGAGAGAAGAGAGGGGGGTCCAGACAGAAACTTGGAGCAAGCCACACACTGGGAGACAATATTTGCAAAACATTTATCCAACAAAGGACATGTGTCTAGAATATACCAAGTATACATTGTTAAAGTTTACCTAGTTTTAAATTATTCACACAGGTCAGGATGAATAAGGAACAAGAGGACAGTGTAGGGGACCTCCAATGACAGGGTTCTGGCTCTGAGCTTCAGCTCTATCATGTTTAGTTATCATGTAGGAAAGTGACAAGCACCAACAAGAAATGGTTGAGGAAAAGAAGTAAAAGGAGACTAAAAAAAAGGAAGACTGAGAATTAGAAGGGAGGCCAGCAGATTAAAATGTCATCAGAGCCCAGGCAGGAGAGCATTGCAAGAAAAAAGGAGTTGATAAAAGAGGTCAGGGAAGGATGACTGAGGGGGGGAGACCTAGAAAGTGGAAATTCGTGCCTCTGAGAGAGCAGTTTAAGTAAATGTATGGATGCCACAAAGTTGAAGGGTCTCCAAGGTTTGATAATCCACTAGGAGGACACAGCACTAACTGAAAGCTGTTATACTCATGTTTACAGTTTACTATAGAGAAAGGATACATATTAAAATCTTCCCTGGGGAAGAATCCAACGGGGTTCTAGACTTGGGGTTTCTAATGAAGTCCTGGACAGCTATGGCCTCTGCAAATAATGATGTGTAACAACATGCTTGGAGTGTCACCAACCAAGCCTTGTGTGCAGCATTTTATTGGGGCTCTATCACATAGACATGGCGGTCACCTGTGTGGCTGACCTTTAGTTTCTAGCACCTCCAAAGGTCAAGCAATACTGTATGGCCCAAAGCCTGCAGGTAAACAAGGAACACTTTTTAAAAAATATATATTTTATTGATTTTTTACAGAGAGGAAGGGAGAGGGATAGAGAGTTAGAAACATGGATGAGAGAGAAACATCAATCAGCTGCCTCTTGCACACCCCCCACTGGGGATGTGCCCGCAACCAAGGTACATGCCCTTGACCGTAATCGAACCTGGGACCCTTGAGTCCACAGGCCGATGCTCTATCCACTGAGCCAAACTGGTCAGGGCAAACAAGGACACTTTTATTAAGACAATGCAAAGGCTTTGAGATCACCTCACCAGAGCTGGAGGCAAAGCCAGCTCTCTCTTTCGATAAGGTCATTTCTTTACTATACAGATGCTAAACTGCAATGAGTTGAGAAATGAATTAAATATGAGCAGGGGAAGTAGACACGATGGCACTACTCCAAAACATGTGTCAGGAAAAACGAAGGTAAAAGTCTCCATGGAAAAATGGGGAGGGCAGAGGCATGGAAAGATAAGGAGGGGCTGAGGGTTGCAGGTTGCAAGGAAAGCACAGGCTGGAGCCCAGGGCCATGAGAGAGAAGATGAGGTGGGAAAATGTTAGACTGAGCCCAGCAAGGGGTGAGTTTGGGAGAGGAATTCCGAAGCGAAGATGAGGCGCCCCCATCTGGCAGTGAGAGTCTGAAGTGGGATGGGGTGTTTGTTCCTGTAAATGAGGAGGCAGGGAACTGGATGGGAAGAGGTGGTGGGCTATACAAACTGGATATGAAATTGCCCAGAGCAAACTTAGGAGCAATGTTCCTGGGAGAAACTTGTGAGTATAGGTGTGGCTGAATAATATTTTAGATATGTCACTCTCCCGCCCCCCCCCCCCCGCCATTTCTTTTCCCTATTACACTTACCCAGTGGCATTTACTGCCTCAGCAGAGGACAAATAAAGCAGAAAGAAATGCTTTGTGTTAAGAAGCCTAGGGTTTGAGTTTCAAAAGCCTGGAAGACACATTTATGTCATAAACAATGGATTGGGGAGAATAGAGAAAGGATCAGGCTACCCCATGCCCAGACCTGGTCTGCCTATCAGGGGTTTGGGGAGAGACAGGATGCAGAATGCTTAGACAACAGTCTGTTTCTTACAAATGGGTCCTTTACCCTGGATCCTTGGGACTGAGTCCTGGGGGTGAATGGGGACGCTGACACAAACCACAGAGAGGTCTGGAGAATCTGGGGCAGAGGGAATCCACACTCTCCTTTTCCTAGAGGGTCCCAGTGTAGCCATAAGGAGACCAGGGCAGCAGGACATTTCCCATGAACCCAAGAGCCATGGGCCATGCCAGAGTCAGCAGACCCAAAAAGATGGACATGGCAGTGACCTGTAGGGATCAGGCTCTGAGGCCATGGAGGGCACAAGGATGTTTTGGGGGTGTCAGTGTGGATGGCTGATGACAACCAGGGACCAATGCCCCACCCCCGATTCCTTAGCATGGTAAGAGCCCTTTGGAGAAAGGGGCCATGAGACCCTGAACTGCTGGCTATGAGTTCTGCCCTCTGGAACACCAGTAACTCAAAGGAGAGCTCCAGTTCAGGTATGGAAAAACAAAAGTACATTACTTACTCAGCTAAGACTGTGAACTTCCAATCTGGAAAATAAAGACGTACAGACCAGAGAAAGATGTCTTTCTGCTACAATGTTTGGACCAAACTTCCATCACTGTTTGCCCAGAGTTCCATTTTTTGATGCCCTATCAGTTTTCTTGATTATGGGGAAACAACCTTGCATTTTAAAAATATATATATTTTATTGAATTTTTACAGAGAGGAAGAGAGAGGGAGAGAGAGTTAGAAACATTGATGAGAGAGAAACATCAATCAGCCGCCTCCCGCACACCCCCCACTGGGAATGTGCCCACAACCAAGGCACATGCCCTTGACCGGAATCGAACCTGGGACCCCTCAGTCCACAGGCCGACGCTCCATCCACTGAGCCAAACCAGTTTCGGCGATTTTTTTTAAGAAAATATTTTTTAATTCACTTCAGAGAGGAAGGGAGAGGGGGAGAGAGATAGAAACATCAATGATGAGAGAGAATTATCGATTGACTGCTTCCTGCATGCCCCCCATTGCGGAATGAGTCCACAACCTGGGCTTGTGCCCTGACCAGGAATCCAACCGTGACTTCCTAGTTCACAAGTCAACGCTCAAAAACTGAGCCACGCCAGCTGGGCAAAACAACCTTTCTTGAGTAATACTTTTTGACTGCAGGGCTGCTGAGGTCATTTTCAGGAGAGATGGTAGGGGCCAGCCAGACTCCAGCAGCAGAGAGCAAGAGCAGGTGAGGGCCCATGGGCTGGGTGGAGGGCTTCTGTAGATAGCAGAGGACCAGCCCCCAGTGGGTGATGGAAAAGAGGGCCAAAAGCAATCCCGAGCTCTCAGTTCCGTCGTGATAAAACAAGATCCCCTGCCGAAACCGGTTTGGCTCAGTGGATAGAGCGTCGGCCTTCAGACTCAAGGGTCTCAGGTTCGATTCCTGGTCAAGGGCATGTACCTTGGTTGCTGGCACATCCCCAGTAGGGGGTGTGCAGGAGGCAGCTGATCGCTGTATCTCTCTCATCGATGTTTCTAACTCTCTATCCCTCTCTCTTCCTCTCTGTAAAAAATCAATAAAATATATTTAAAACAAAAACAAAAACAAAAAAAAAACAAGATCCCCTAAAAGTAACACCATTTCCTTGGAAGACTTTCTTGTCCTTCTCAGGATCACATTTGTGTGTTTCTCAACATACAATGGGGCCCGTTTTCCAGCCTTTGCCCTCACCCCATCTTTTCCTCATTTAACAGCAGTGGGCTAAAATGTGTCTGTCAATAGTCACACGTTGAAGTATCAAGCCCTTATTCTTCCGAATAAGACTGTATTTGGAGACAGGGTCTTCCACGAGGTAATTAAGTTAAAATGAGGTCAGTAGGGTGGGCCCTAATCCAACATGACAACTGCTTTAATAGGAAGAGAGTAGGATACAGATACACGACAGAGAGAAGACCATGTGAAGCCGTAGGGAGAAGACAGCTATCTGCCGACCAAGGACAAAGGCCTCAGAAGGAACCAATCCTGCTGACACGTTGATCCCTGCTTTCTGGCCTCCAGAACAGTGAGAAAATAAATTTCGGTTATTTAAGCCACCTGGTCTGTGGCACTTTGCTATGGCAGCCCTAGCAGACTAATGCCTCCTCCCATCCCATCTATAACCTTAATCCTCTCTCTCTCTAAGGCAGCATTTCATCTCCTCTTCCAGGGACTTACACACCTGTACAAATATGTTCAGTTGAGAAACACAGGAGAGCAGACCTTTGCTTGTGTTTCCATCTTGCCACTTTTCCTGAGGCTACAATTTGATCAACAATTCATTCAGTTCAGGTCCATAGCTGATTTTATGCCACTCACAAGGGCTACACCATCAAAAGGGATAGACATGGTCCTTGCCCCCATGAAGACTGCAGTCTGGTGGCAAAACACTGTTAGCATCCCCATGCCCCTTCCTGCACCCCCCATCCCAGCTGCCAGCTTCACCCCACCCTGGCCCTGCTGCAAATGGAGGGAGGAGGGATGGTGTCCACACATTCACCAGGTGTCTAATCCTGGTGCTGGTGCCACAAACCCTGAAACATACAGCCCTGGTCGCTGTTGGCAGGCATTTGCCACTACAGTGGAAGGCAGCCTGAAGACCAAACTGGTATCAGGAAAAAGACAGGGCCCAGGGAATCACAGAGGAATAAAGCTAGAGTCTGACCAATCTCTGATGACGTGTGGCAAAGACTTCCAGTACCGTGATGAATAAAAGTGTGAGAATGCCCATTCTTGCCTTGCTCTGATCCAAGGGGAACAACATTCAGTCTTTGACCATTAAGTAGGATGTTACTGAGACTCTGAACTGTCACAGAAGAGTTCCACCCGCTCGCTCTTCTTCATATTATGGAAAGAATGCAGATCCCTCACCGGAGAAGATACAGGAATGACAAGCAAACAGATGAAAAGATGAGACTCAACATTTTATGTCATTAGGGAATAGCAAATTAAAACAGAAATTACATACAACAACGCATACCTATTAAGACAGCTAAAATTCAAAACACGGGCAACACTGGCGAGGATGTGGAGCAACATGAACGTTCATTCATTGCTGGTAGAAATACAAAATGAAGCCTCCACTTTGGAAGACAGTTTGGCAGTTCCTTAGAAAACTCAACATACTCTTCCCATATGATTCAGTGATCGTGCCCCTGAAAGCAACCAGGATATCCTTCAACAGGTCAATGGGTAAATTGTGCTACGTCCATACAATGAAATAGGATTCTGTAATTGAAAGAATTACAGAGCTATCAAGCCAGTAAAAGGCATGAATAAAACTTAAATGCACAGTACTACACGAATGAAGCCAGTCTGAAAACATTACATAATGTATTATATCAACATTCTCGAAAAAGCTTAAGTATGGAGACAGAAAAAGGGTAAGTGGTTACCATGGATTTAGGGGGAGGGAGAGATGGAGGGATGAATAAGTGAAGCTCAGAGGCTTTTCAGCTCAGTGAGACTACTCTGTATGGTACTTCATGGTGGATACATGTCATTATATATTTGTCCAAACCATAAAATGTACAATAGAGTGAACTATGGACTTTAAATATAATTTTTAAGGAATGAAAAAAGAAAGTATGATGTTAACTGTAGGTTTGTGTGTGTGTGTGTATATATATACCCTTTATCAACACTCTGTATCTGCAATAAAAAAAACCGCTTTGTTTGACAATATCTTTATGTCTTTATTATGGAAATTAAATGTAGTTTTGGTGAAAAAACTGATAAATACAGGGCCATAGCCTGGCTGGTGTAGCTCAGTGGTTGAGCATTGTGACCCATGAACCAAGAGGCCATGGTTCAATTCTTGGTCAGGGCACAGGCCCGGTAGGTGTGTGCCTGAGGCAGCTGATTAATGATTCTCCTTCACCATTAATGTTTCTATCTCTTCCTCTCTCTTAAATCAATAAAAAATATTTAGAAAAAGAAAATAATAATACAGGGCCATACACACACAGATACCACAAATTCAAAAATAATATGAAATCACTTGATGAAACAGAATGGTATAGAGGAAAGAGCATGGACTTGGGAATTAGTTCTAATCTTTCCTTGCCTGCTTTTTTTTTTTTTTTCGGCTCAAAGTTTAATGACCAGAGATATAGGACACATAAGGACCACAGAAAATATTATCCTTGCCCTGATGAATAGTTAGAACCTGTTCTTAGGATGTGGTGTATAATTTACAATTGTGTCAATTTCCATTAATTGAGAAATCTGGCTGAGTGCCTGCTATATGCTGGTCTGCAGAGCATACAAATATGAATGGGAAAAGACTACTGTCATAGAACTTTGGTAGCAAGGAGGAAGAGGTGGAGGAGGAGGGGAAAGAAAGAAAGAAGACAGAAGAATTATGGAGAATTCAAATACAAGGGAATATATAGGAAGACTGGCAGGACTCATTACATAGCTTGGAGAGGCCAGCACAAAATGAAATCACAGGGTCCCTTGTTCAAAAAATATTAAGAATTTCAAGACAAAAAGAGCAGAGCATTAAACTAAGCATTGGGACCCTTCCAAGCAAAAGGTCTTGCACAACTGCACACACAGGTTCTACGCCCAGGAAGATAAGCCAGCCCTGCTGTTGGGGCGGGGCAGGCAGCAGAATAAGGCTGGTCAATGGGGAACCATGGCAGCTCCAAAGGAGTCATAGTGATTTCAAAATATGCTCACAAAATCTTTAATGCTCCTCTCTTCAGTGCGTGGAGCCTAATTCTCCTCCTCCTGAATGAGGGCTGAACACAGTGACTCCCTTCTAAATGACTGGAATAAAGCAGAGTGACAAGGTATCACTTCAGGGACGAGGTGACAAAAGGCACAGCAGCTCACAGAGGGGACGCTAGCTGCCATGGCATGAGGACACTCAAACAGCCGGGGAGAGGTCCCCATGGCAAGGAGCTAACAACTCCTGCCAATAGCCAGGCATGTGAATAAGTCAACTTGGAAGCTGATCCTGGATCCACATTCAGGCTATCAAATGACTGCATCTCCTGCTGGCACACTGGATGAGACCACACGAGAATCCCTAAGCTGGAAACACCTAGCTAAGCTACTCCCAAACTCCTGACTGAGAGGTAATAAGTATTTATTGTAGTAGCGGTAGATAACCAATACAGCATGGAAGCCGGGACCACACGAAACTGGTGGGTTCATCTATTCCTTCTTCAGCCTTCATGCACTTGCTCAGGATCCAATATCTTGGAAGAGACTATTTGAGCTGCGATCAGGATCAGCAGGACAGTGAGAGGAAGGACGGTGGGCCTCTGCAGTTTTGTCTTAATGGGCAGCACATGGGTGTACCTTCCCTCCAAGGCTGTCCCTACTGGGAGAGGGGTGCTGTTAGGAAGAGAAAAGGACCCAGGTACAAGTGTCTGCCACTTCTACTTAGGGAACTCATTCTTTTTTTTTTGTTTTAATCCTCACCTGAGGACATGTTTAGAGAGAGGAGGAAGAGAGAGAGGAAGAAAAGAGAGAGGGGCCTCTTACCCCTGTTATGTGAGAGAGAAATGGTTGCCTTCCGTATGTGCCCTAACCAGGAATCAAACCAGCAACCTTTGGGTGCATAGGACTACTCTCAACCGAGCCACTCCAGCCAGGCGTGAAAGCAGATTCTTAACACATGAAAGAGGAACTCCCTCATATTGGCAATAAAAGTGGCCAATGAGTGTCAGATGGGAGCTACTTGCCTTAACTATGCCTGTCAGGTGGGAGATTCTGCCTGCTCTTAAAGGAGTTTCAGGCATCAGTAGCAGACAAGAAAGACATGGGATCTGGAACCTTCCCTGCACCCTGGCCATTTCTTCCTCAGACAGTGAGTCCGTGCAACTGGGGAAAGCACAGACTTTGGAATCAGCTGACCTGGAGCCAGATTTACCTGCTAACTATGTACTAATCACTTAACCTCTTTGATCCTCAACTTCCTCACCTGTAAAATGGGGATTTAGTTAATTCTTACCTTAGTAAACTGTTGGATCCAGAGAAATAATGCTGTAGTTATCTTTCTTTTTCTTCTTTAAAAATGGGTTACTTTTATTGAAGTTGTAATGCATAGAGTTTTAAAATATCAAAGAGTTCTCTAAGACTAATAACCAAAAAAAGTATCTTCCTTCTTCTTTCCTTCTCTTTCTCCTCTCCTCTCTGCTCCCCTGACTATCCCGTCCCTTACCCGCCTCCCTTCCTTTTCCCTCTCCTTTTCTCTCTTCTCCTCTTCTCCTCTCCTCTCCTCTCCTCTCCTCTCCTCTCCTCTCCTCTCCTCTCCTCTCCTCTCCTCTCCAATTCACTTCCCAGAGGAGGCATTTTTTCAATTCAGTCTCCTTTGGAAGCCCCAGGAATTCTAGAGACATGTTATTTGAATTTCATTTAAATGACAACTTTTTAACCCTTTATAAAGCAGTGGCCCAAAACAACACCTCCCCAAAATGTATTTTGACATATATGAGATCCTTGATTGATTTAACACCAAATTAACTTATAAATTGCACTTATACATTTGAAATTATAAGATAAATCTCAGTTTTACTTGTATTTTATATTGTGGTTCCATATAAGATTTTATTTTGAAAAAAAAGTTTCCCCTGATTAAAAAAACAAAAAGGATTTAACACCACTGAGGAAATGGTTTTGAAAATGCTTTACATGCACTTAGAGGAAAACATCTCCTACCTTCAGAGAGCAGGGAACAGTACCCTGCAGGGCGGCCAGGCACTCTCCTGAAAAAGAGGGCGCAAATCACAGTCACCTGGGGGGCTCGGCTCTCGTGCCCTGCAGTGAGAAGTTGGAATCCAGCTGTGCTGACCAAATCCTAGAATGCAAGACCTCCCATCTCCAGGCTTCTCGCCCTCCCATTCCAGGCCCCTAACTCTCCATTAATAGGGGTCAGGAGCGAGTCTGTTTTGGTTTCCCTGGGCCTCAATTCCCTCGAGGGCCAGGAGGGAGTCTTGCCCACTAGAAGTAAATGGCCCCCTGATCCTTCCTCAAGAGGGGCCCAAAGAGAACCCTGCCCAGTAGGAGTAAATTCTCCCTCCCCAGCAGAGTGAGACCCACACAGGGGAACCAAACCATACCTCCCACCATGTCCTGTCCTTGACCCCACTATCTGCCTTGGCTACACCAGTACCAATCCCACTGGGCCTCTTACCCTGTGAAGCCCAGACCCCCACGTCACACCGCTCCTCCCTGCTCTAATACCCAACAGCTCCAGCCTTGTGCATCTTGTCCCCATGTCCTACTCCTCCCAATTCTAGAACTCCCTCTACTGTACGCGCTGGGATGCATGTCCATCATCAGCAAAGTGCATACCCTCAGCTTCTTGCTAAGGAAACCTGCCTCTTTCTCCCATGTCCTACCACCAGGATATGGAGTAGGTGTCCTCCTGGCTCCTCAGGGTTGCTTCCACATGTCTTCCTGTCTCCTTCCTTCAAACACTCAGCCTTCACTCTGCATCATCAGCTACACCGCCAACACTCATTGCCTGTGCCATTTACTGACATCCCTTCCCCCCGGCCACCCTCCCTCACTTCATGATAGTATTGACTGTGCCTTTTATTTTCTGACTAGAGGCCCAGTGCACAAAATTCATGCACTGGGGGGGGGGGGTTTCCTCAGCCTGGCCTGTGCCCTCTCGCAGTCCGGGGCCCCTCGGGGATGTCCGCCTGGGGATCAGGCCTAAGCTGGCAGTCAGACCTTCTCGCAGTCCAGGGCTCTCGTAGTCTGGGACCCCTTGCTCCTTGACGTCTGCCTGCAGCAAAAGTGGGAGAGGCTCCCACCACCACCACTGTGCTCACCAGCCATGAGCCCGGCATCTGGCTGAGCGGCACTCCCCATCTGGGAGCACACTGACCACCAGGGGGCAGGAACTGCGTTGAGCGTCTGCCCTCTGGTGGTCAGTGCACATCATAGCGACTGGTCGTTCTGCCGTTTGGTCGATTTGCATATTAGGGTTTTATTATATAGGATACTTTGCCATCTTGGGACCTTGCTGACCCTGGAGGGACTGTCCCTTCCTGGACTAGCTAATTCCTAGAGATGGTAAACAACTCACCTGTGAGTGTACCTTTCACATTCAAACAAATCATCCAAGAGTTCATACCCCAACCACCTCCCTTATGGGCTCTCACTCTCAGGGCTTCGATCCACCTGCCCTAATTGCCGCACAGCCAGGAACCAGACAGCCAGGGACAGCCCCTATGACCCGGAGCCCACTGAAATGATTCAAAGTAGCCAATCCTAAATCTGCTTACCCTGCCTCACCCCTTCCTTCCCACAGAAATCACAATACTGTAAAGACACTTGCCATGTGTCCCTCCCTCTGACTCCTGACTGACGCTGGTGCTCCCCGTGTGGCCCTGTGTGCATGGCATGCGCCTTTCTCATGGGATCTGTAGTAAACTATCTTCTCAGTGGCAGTTGTAGCAGATCTATTGGCCTTGCCATACCTGAATAATAATAAAGCCTACATTTAGCTTCCTGGCTCATTGCCTCTCTTACCAACATTATTCCATCTTGATTCCTTGATTTCCATACACACATAGATAATCCTCCCACACCCCAGCCTTTCAGTTCCTTGTTCTCCACCCAATCTCAGCCACCCATTCCCAATTTCATAACCTTGACCTCATAGGTACTAATAGCTCAATTTTGTGCTTCCCTGTCACTGGCCACCACCTATCTTTACATGCTCCTCCTCTAGAACCTCGACTCCAGTTTACTGGGACCTACCCATCCTTTGGGTCTGCCACTTTTCCATTGCCTTCCCCCTCCCACACAGCCCCTACTTCTCTCTTTATAAGCGCAAAAGTCCTGACAATCAGCCACAAGGCTGACAGGCTTTGTGTCCCATTATCTCTCTGACGTCACAATAGCAACTGGAAGGACCATGAGATCATCTGATCCAACTTTTTCATCGAAGCAGCAGCAGAAACAGATGTTTGTTCATCAATTTGTGTATCAGGCACTGTGCTCTGAGGTTTTTGCGTTATCTCATTTAACACTCAAAGCAACCCCCTGAGCTCGGTATCACTACAATCTCTATTTTACTCACAAGAAAACTGGGGTTAATGGGGGGGTTGGGGTTCTAGTCCAGGAACTTATCTCAGATCTCCAAATTGATAAGTGGTGGCACTAGCATCCATGTCCAGGCAGCCTGAGTCCAAGCCCCAGCTCACAGGCATCTGCCTATGAAATGCAGATCATGCATGCAGAAGGTCTCTGTCTGCGAAAAACGCTTCACATGTGGGATAAATTATTGCATAGGATACTGGGGCCCAGGTACCTGCTTGGTGCAGGGATGCCCTTAATCAAGCACCTTGAATTTGCTGGAGTTGCTGGTTGGGGGTGAGGGGGTGGACAAGGCAGCAGTCTGGCTGTTCGGGCAGGCAGCCGTGTGGCTGAGCAGAGCTGGCTCCCGATACCTCCGCGCCTGCTCTAACGCACTCCGTGGAAGCCTAACTGCCCCAGGAGAGTCTTAATGGACCCCTGAAGTCACAGCTTCAGCTGAAACAGTGGATGAATAATGGAGAAGGCAAGGTCATTAACAACCAGAGCAGGGAGGTAGAGGGGAAAAAAAGTGATTGGTTTCTGAGGATCCCACCCCATTCTGACCGAATCCTTGACTCCTGTCTCCCCAGTCCCAGCTTCCTTCTTCTCTCTTCTAGGGTCCTGGTGTCTACTGAGCCCCAAGTCTCTCTATATATCTGGGTTCCTCTCCTTCCAGGAATCTGCCTCACCTGGGTTCCATACCCCCAGCTTTCATCCACCTCAGAGCTTACTGAAATTTGGGCGTGGGGATCAGAGAGGAGTCACTGAAGGGCCAGAGCAAGCTTATTTAGAAAAAGCTTTCCAGTGATTCTAAGATGCCACTCTCTCTCCCCTGTGTCCACTGAGAGCCAATGTTGTGCATTTCTGTTTTTTTATTTCTTCCATCCTTCATCCAATACATTGGAATTAAGAATTTACTATGTGTCAGACGTTTGCCCAGGTGCCATTTCAAAGATGTGTTCAATAATTCATAGGGGTAGCATAATGGAAGCAGAGAATTTTAGAATAAAAGCAAAGCACATAAGCTCTGGAACAGCAGCCTCTGGATTTGAGGCCTGGGTGACTCAGGAGTTCATCTTTCCCCACCCCTCCTGTCCTGCCTGCTTCGGGCCCTGGGCCTTTCTCTTGTGGATTGTATAGCATCTCCTGTTCTCATATCTCTCCCATGCCTCCCTCCCCCAGTGCGTGCAGGCAACTCTGGATCTCATGTAGATCCTCAGTAAAGACTCATAGAATGGACTTTACGGTAAATTGGACCGTTAGGAGAGAGATAATAGGAGGCCCTAAAAAATAAAAAAATAAAAAGGTTAGGAGACTGTTGCCATCTACTGGTAAATTTGTGGAACTACAGACAAAAGTCCACCTTGCTGGTAGACAGGGTTTGATTATGCAGGCTTGCCTGCCTTGCCCTCTTCCTGTACTTAAGCCACTCTGACTCAGAGCAGAGCCAGAGCAAAGAGTGTCTGGCAATATTTGTCTCTGGTAGCATAGGCCACAAGTTTTCCGAGCCCTTTATTTGTGCAAAGATAGACTTAGCCCCTGACCTTAAGGAGCTTGAAGGTCGGTAGAGAGCTATGAGCATCAATAAATATATTACAACTAGGGGCCCAGTGCACGAATTCATGCACCTTGAAAGAAACTGTGGGCCCAGGGGTAGGTCTTGGCCCATCCTCTGTGCCCCCGCCCAGCCCCTCCCACTGCAGCCCCAGTCCCCTGTCTGTCAGCAGGCCTGCTCCCATGCTCTGACGGTGTAGTCCCTGCTCACACCTACTGACAGCGCAGAGTGATTGGGGCCAGTGCCAGCAGCAGGTGTGAGCAGCGGTTGCTTCCCCAATTGCTCCTCAGGAGCAGGGGAAGGTGGAGAAGCCCTGAGGGGTGATCTGGGCCAGCAGCCATTGCTCGCACCCGCTGACAGTGCCGAGTAATTGGGGCCAGTGCCGGACACCAGCAGCAGGTGCGAGCGCCAGGTGGGACCATGGCGAGCGAGAGCAAAGAATTTTCAGTAACCACCAGAGCTTGCCCCAATGATAGCGACCGGTGCCCTGCCTTGGTCTGGCGCCTCCGCTCACCTGTTCCACCATCCCACCAAGGCCGATGCCCTCCATGTTCCGCGCACTGCCACCTACTGCGGACACCTGCCATGTTCCGTGCACGCCCCCTGGTGGTCAGTGCACGTCATAGTGACCGGTTGTTCTGTTGTTCTGCCATTTGGTCTATTTGCATATTAGCCTTTTATTATATAGGATTGTAAACAAGTACCATGGAGGGGAGGACAAAATATGCCAGAGTCCATCCGAGGTTCCGGGGCTGCTGCTGCTGTTTGGGAGCGTGGAGGCGATCACTGAGACCCCATGGAAAACATGACCTGACATTCTCATCAAAGGGAAGAAGCATGTTGCCAGTGTGGTCTAGTTGGGCAAGTAGAATTTTGGCAGGGAGAGACTGGCAGTAGAGAGGGGATGTTCCAGCAGAGGAAACAGCATTCAGGAGATAGAAGGACATTAATGCTTGAAGGCCTGAAGTGAGCTAGGGGTTGTCTCATAGTATTTAGAAAAGCAAAGAATGGCCCAGTGTGCTTGGTTGGGGAGTGGTGGGTGATAAGCTGGAAAAGTAGGCCGGACCTGGTTCAGTGAAATACTAGTACGTGTTGTCAGTGCCCCACTTATACGCCCTTAGGACTTACTCTGTATCGCAGCCTTCCAGCACCTGCAGCTCTTTGAGGGCTCCCTTTGGTGACTCACCCTGCCCATACACACAGCAGGCGGAAAGTGCACCCCTCACTTACCCCAGCAGCCATCTCTCATGACCGACTGGAATTCGTATGTAAGTACCTTTGTTCTCTTCCCCTTTGAGTTATATTAATGCTTAGACGTATGTTTGGCCATTATTTCCCAGAGGTTCCACCCTTATGGACTGCCTTCCCTTCCCTGTCTCACTTCCCCATTTCCTACTGGTGTCTCCAGAGATAATTTCCAACATATATTATATACTCAAATTCTTATCTCAAGGCCTGTTTCAGGAGAAACTCAGTCTAAAACATCAGGGAAGACCTGGGATGCTAAGTTAATGTCAAATCATAATAGCCACTATTTGCAGGTAGTTCTTCTAAACTACCACCCTCTCCGCATCTGGGGCCAGTTTTCCTTAGCTGAGTTATATTGCTATGAAATGACACAGTAGTACATATACCCCAATCTCAGCACAGCCAAGTGAAATGCTGCATTTTTTCATCTACTATTGGTCAACAATTTTCCAAGATTTCTTCTTTTATATTTTCCTTTCTGATTCTTTAGCCATTCTTTTAAGGCAGGGAACAAGGACTTTCACCCCCTTACTCAGCAGTAATAAGGTATCTCTCTCTATTGCAAATGGATTAAATATACCAGCTAAAAGACAGAGATTGGCAGAATAGATTTTTGAAATGACTAAATTATATCTATCTGCCTATAAGAAACTCACTTCAAATATAACTACATAGGTAGGTTTAAAAGGATGGAAGAAATATAGTATTAATCAAAAGAAAGCAGGAGAGAATATATTGTTATCAGATAAAGCAGACTTCAGAGAAAAGAAAATTACCAGGAACACAGAAAGAGGAAGATTATATAAAGATAAGAGGGTCAATCCACCAAGAAGACATAGCAATCCTACCTGTGTTTGCACCCAGTAGCAGAGCTGCAAAACATGTGAAGCAAAAGAAAAAAAAAAAAAAAGAAACAAAAGGAGAAATGGACAAACCCACAATTTTACTTAGAGATCTCAACATCCTTCTCTCAACAACTGGTACAGAAAATCAGCAGAAATGAAAGAACTCAGCAACATCCTCAACCAACAGGATTGAATAGATAGAACACTCTACCCAGCAACAGCAGAACACACATTCCTTTCAAGTGCCCAAGGAGCATATACCAAGGAGCACCATGCATTCTGGGCCATAAGACCAAACCTCAAATTAAAAAAGAATTGAAATCATACAGAGTGTGTCCTCTGACTACACAGAGTAAAACTAGAAATCAACAACAGAGAGATAACAGTCAAATCTCCAAATACTTGGAAACTAAAATAATCCATGGGTCATAGAAGTCTCAAGGGAAACTTTAAAAACACACCGAATTGAATGAAAATGTAACTATATCATATTAAAATGTGTGAGACACAGCTAAAACAGTGCTAAGAGGATCCTTCTAGTGCTATATATACTTACATTAGAAAAAAGGAAACTAATCTTCTACCTCAAGATATTCAGAAAATAGCCCTAGCCGATTTGGCTCAGTGGATAGAGTGTTGGCCTGCGGACTGAAGGGTTCTGGGTTCAATTCTGGCCAAGGGCACATGCCCAGGTTTCGGGCTCGATCCCCAGTGGGGAGTGTGCGGGAGGCAGCCAATCAATAATTCTCATCATTGATGTTTCTATCTCTCTCTCCCTCTTCCTTCCTCTCTGAAATCAATTAAGAAATATACATATTTAAAAAAAGATATTCAGAAAATAAGTGAGGAATAAACCCAAAGCAAACACAAGGAAAGTAATTATAGGGATCAGAAATCAGTGAAACTTGGGAAAACACAAAAACAATAGAGAAAATCATGAAACTAAAAGCTGATTCTTTGAAAAGATCAATACAATTGACAAACCTTTAGCAAGAATGACAAAGAGAAAAAGAAGACACAAATTACAAAAATCAGGAATGAAACAGAGGAAACCCGATAGGCACCAAGGACTTCTAAAGGGTAATGAAGGACCACCTGGAACCCATCCACACCATGAGCTCAACTCACAAAACAGGGCCACGTCCCTAAAAACACAAATTAGCACAACTCACCCACTATGAACAATGTGATTTGAATAGCTTTAAAACTAGTAAGAACATTTAATCTGTCATTTAAAACTACCCAAAAGGAAATCTCCAGGCCCAGATGTTTTCACTAGATTTACCAAACGTTTAAAGAGGAACTAGAGAAATACCTAGAGGGCTTGTGAAAACAGATCACTGGGCTCTGCTCCCAGATTTTCTAACTGAGTAGGTGTGGATGGGTTCTGAGAACTTCCATTTCTATCACGTTCCAGCTCTCGTTCGTGCTGCTCTAGGGACTGCATTCTGAGAACCACTACACTCATTCTGCGTATCCTAAATTGGTTTGTTCGAATAACATCCACATGAGGTCAAACTTGCATGTGAATGTTTCTACAGAGGAACTTTTAATTTAAAAAGTCACAGAAGTTAAATAGCTTTCAGGCTATTTATTCTAAACATTGTCCCCGAACGCCCCCCCCCCAAGTAATATTATTATACTTAGCAATTATTAAAAATTGTATAACTGAGCTGTTTCTTTGTTAAAAAGTGATGTAAGACAAATTCCACTATTAGGTGTTTATTGCCTGGAATTTTCCACTAGCTGTTCTGTGTGTTCTATAATAATCCTCACATTAACCTGGAGTGACTTCTGAATCATGAGGAAAAAGTTATATTATGTTCAGTTCAATTTTAATGTTAGCATGTTTTATAGAATGCATGTTTTGAGGAATGCAGCTGCCTGTTGGATATAATTATGTTTCTAACTCTCTATATTAATTTACAAATTATTTAAGAATTATTAAAACATTGGAGTTGCCCTGGCTGGGTGGCTCAGTTGGTTGAAGTATCATCCTGTACACCAAAAAGGTGGTGGGTTCAATTCCCCATCAGGGCACATGCCCAGGTTTCAGGTTTGATTCCAGGTCAGGGTGCATATGGGAGACAACAGATCAATGTTTCTCTCTCACATCAATATTTCTCTCTCTTCCTCTCTTCCTAAAAATCAATAAAAATATATCCTTGGGTAAGAATTTTTTTAAATGCTTAAAAAACAACAAGAAAGCCCACTGCATGGGAGAATATATTTGCCAATGTTATCACCGATAAGGGTTTAATCTCCAACATTTACAGGGAACTCATACAACTTAACAAAAGGAAGATAAACAATCCAATCAAAAAATGGGCAATGAACCTAAATAGATACTTTTCGAAAGAAGACAGAAGGAAGGCCAAGAGGCATATGAAAACCTGCTCAAAGTCACTAATCATCCGAGAGATGCAAATCAAAACGACAATGAGATACCATCTCACACCTGTCAGAATGGCTATCATCAACAAATCAACAAACGACAAGTGCTGGCGAGGATGTGGAGAAAAAGGAACCCTTGTGCACTGCTGTTGGGAATGCAGACTGGTGCAGCCACTGTTGAGAACAGTATGGAGTTTCCTCAAAAAACTAAAAATGGAACTCCCATTTGACCCAGTAATCCCACTTCTAGGAATATATCCAAAGAAACTAGAAACACCAATTAGAAAGGATATATGCACCCCTATGTTCATAGCAGCACAATTTACAATAGCTAAGATTTGGAAACAGCCTAAGTGCCCATCAGCAGATGAGTGGATTAAAAAACTGTGGTACATCTACACAATGGAATACTACGCTGCAGTGAAAAAGGAGTTCTTGCCATTTGCAATAGCATGGATGGAACTGGAGAGCATTATGCTAAGTGAAATAAGGCCAGTCAGAGAAAGATAAATATCACATGATCTCACTCATTTATGGAATATAATGAACAACATAAACTGATGAACAAAAACAGATCCCGAGACAGAGCAGCATCAGTCAGACCATCAAACCTCAGAGGGAAGGTAGGGGAGGATGGGGGTAAGGGGGAGAGATCAACCAAAGGACTTGTATGCATGCATATAAGCCTAACCAACGGACACAGACACCAGGGGGGTGAGGGCATGAGGGGGAGGGATGGGGGGGGGGGTAATGGGGGAATAAGGACACATATGTAACACCTTAATCAATAAAAAAATTAAAAAAAAAGGATTGTTGTCCTAGCAGGTTTGGCTCAGCGGATAGAGTGTTGGCCTGTGGACCCAAGGGTCCCGGATTTAAGTCCAGTCAAGGGCATATACCTCAGTTGCAGGCTCCTCCCTGGCCTGGGCCCTGGTTGGGGCTTGTGCAGGAGGCAACAAATCTATGTGTTTCTTTCACATCAATATTTCTCTCTGTCTTTCCCTCTCTCTTTCACTCTCTCTAAAAATCAGTGGGAAAATATTGTCGGGTAAGGATTAAAAAAAAATTGTTAACATATTAGAATATTTGATGATCCAAGACACTTCATACCACCACCAATAATTAATAGGAATTAAATAAGAACCTATCACTGGAAAATTATTTATTATAGAGGTTTTCATACATAGTCCAAGAACCCACCCTAGTTGATTCCCAGAGACCCTGCCTCACCCAAATTTCAGGCCCACCCAAGCTGTTTCCAGTGGCTTTACTGTAGGAATGGCCTGTCTTGGCTCATGCTTCAGATTTTCCTAAAATCTCTCAAACAAGCAGCAACTGGCCTCAGAGAGACCCGTGCCTATTGCTAAGTGGCCCCAGGCCTGCCACTGGCAGCAGCCGGCCTTGGTTCACAGCTTGGTCTCACCTGGGCACCTCCAAGGCCAGTACAAGAAGCAGCCATCTGCATATCACTTTGTAGTTCATGCCTGGTAACTTAGGCAGAACACAGGCAGTGACTGATCTTGGCCTGCACCTCCCCGAAGAACCCAGAGCCAGTACCCTAGTGGACAGCTTCAGACCACGTTGAAGCACCACCATCCAACCACCTCCATAAACAACACACTCAAGGATGGACTCAGCAGGTACCAAAGCCCTGCTGAAGTAAGTCCTGCTCTGCGTGGTGCATCCCTGCACAGCTGATCCTCCAAGGTGGTTGGAGATTGGTGGTCAGTGGTCACAGCCAGTCCTTTTAGCTGATCAGATTGAGTAAATCCCTCCCACTGACATGCCAATAGCAATCAAGACTCAACTACAATAGGAGGGTGTACAGTCCACATAAGGAGACCACCTTGAGTGCCAGCTGGGGTGTTTGGGGAGACTGTTCCATTGAACCCTACAGGACACCTACTACATTAGGCCATGCTACCAAACCTGGGAGACATAGCAGCTTTATCTAATACATAGAAAGAAACACAGGGAGGCAGCCAAAATGAGGAGACAGAGAAGCATGGCCCAAATGAAACAACAGAACAAGACTCCAGAAAAAGAACTAAACAAAATCGAGATAAGCAGTCACTAGATGCAGAGTTCAAAACATTGGTTATAAGGATGATCAAGGAACTTAGTGAGGACCTCAACAGCATAAAAAGAACCAGTTAGAAATGAAGGCTACATTAACTGAAATAATTTACAGGGAATCAATAGTAGAAGAGATGAAGCTGAGAATCAAACCAGCAATTCAGAATATAAGTAAGCAAAAAAACACCTAATCAGGGAAGAAAAAAAAAAAAAAGAGGGTAGTGTGAGGAGCCTCTGGGACAACTTTAAGCATATTAACATTCACATCATGGGGGTGCCAGAAGAAGAAGAGAGAGAGTAAGAAATTGAAAACTTATTTGAAAAAATAATGACAGAAAACTTCCCTAACTTGGTGAAAGAAACAGACAAACAAGTCCAGGAAGTGCAGAAAGCCCCAAACAAGATGAACCTAAAGGGGCCCACACCAAGACACATCATAATTAAAATGCCAAAGGTTAAAGACAAATAAGGAATCATAAAAGCAGCAAGAGAAAAACAGTTACTTCCAAGAGACCTCCCATATGATTGTCAGCTGATTTCTCAGCAGAAACTTTGTAGGCTAGAAGGGAGAGGCAAGAAATATTAAAAATGATGAAAAGCAAGGACCTACAACCAAGATTACTCTACTCTGCAAAACTATCATTTAGAATTGAAGGTCAGATAAAGAGCTTCCCAGATTAAAAAAAAACAAACACCTAATTTGTTCATCACCACCAAAATAGTATTATATAAAATGTTAAAGGGTTTATAGAAGAAGGAAGAGGAGGAGGAGGAGGAGGAGGAGGAGGAGGAGGAGGAGGAGGAGAAGGGAAGATAAAAAATATGAACAATAAAATGGCAAAAATACATATCTATTAACAATTGAATCTACAAGCAGAACAGAAACAGACTTATAGATATAGAGAACTTTTTGTTTGTTGCCAGATGGGGAGGAAGGGTGAAAGGATTAAGAAATACAAATTGGTTGTTACAGACTAGTCATAGGGATGTAAAGTACAGTGTAGGAAATATAGTCAATAATCTATAATAATAAAAGCATAATATGCTAATTAGACCAGAGAGCCGAACGGACCTTTTGGACATCATTCCGGATGAAGCCATAGTGGCGGGGGCCAAGGCAGATGCGGTAAGGGTGATCAGGCAGGCAGGTGAGCAGTTAGAGGTTATGAGGCAGGCAGGCAAGTGGTTAGGGGTGATCAGGCAGGCAGGTGAGTGGTTAGGGGTGATGAGGCAGGTAGGTGAGTGGTTAGGGGTGATGAGGCAGGCAGGCAGAGTGGTTAGGAGCCAGCGGTCCCAGATTGCGAGAGGGTGCAGGCCGGGCTGAGGAACCCTCCCACCCCCCACCCCCGCATGAATTTTGTGCACTGGGCCTCTAGTATTCTAATAACTAGGCATAGTGCTGGATGGGTGTGGGATTTATTGGGATGATCACATATTAAGTTATGTAATGTCTGGTCACTGGAGTTACAAAAAATATAATAAAAAATGAAAAGGATTGGCCATTTCGATTGGAAATAAGCGAATATTCTAGAAAAATCAATTGTACTGGACAAAAAAGCTGTTCCTAAAGTGTTAACTAAAATTTTTATTGGTAGTTCATCTCATGGTAAAATTGCATAACATATAATGAACCTAAAGCAGTCACATTTTAGTGCAAAAAAGTAAAATTTAAAAGCTATCAAGATTACAGCATAAAATTTCCAAAAGCCTCCTAATATTTAAACCAAAAAAGGGGGGATAGTAGAAAAATATCATGTAAGGAAAAATATCCTGTAAATAAATTACATCTAGAAAAATTTTACTTTAGAAAATTAACTTTCATTTGTAATGCTAACAGCAAGACACCCAGGTAAAACATACATGGTGTCAAAACAAGCCAAAGGAAAATCGTTTGGGCAAAAAAATGAAAAAGGATCGCAAGTCAAATTTATAGAAAAGATTCCTTTATTAACTTTTGGTCGAGAATATGTTTGTATATTTTCAGAAATCAACTCCAAGACCATGTGGATTCCTGCAACAGAGAGGAAATGACAGCAGTGCTCCAGCCATGAAGACAGAAGAGAAACAGTCCAGAGATGGAAGACGCTGACGATGCCTTGCCATACTAGCAGTCAGCAGATGTGCGTCACTGCAGATTTCCCAGGACCAAACCAGAGAGGGTCGGACCTGCATTACCACCATTTGTCCACCATCCAGAACTGAGATATCATTGCTGTTATCCTACCTAATAATAGACAAATATGCAAACTGACCACACCTTTGCTACACCCAAGCCAAGCCACGCCCACCAACCAATCAGGATGAGTATGCAAATCACCCCAGCCAAGATGGAGGTTAATTTGCATATCAAGACAGCGTGGAAAGAAGCCAAGAGCTGCAGAAGGGAGCAAAGCTGCGGAGAAGCAAGCAAGCCGGGGGGAGGAGAAGGGAGGAGCGGAGGCGGGGCGGGGGAGAAGGGAGGAGCACAGACGTGGTGGGGTAGAGTGCAGCAGGAAACCCTATTGCAGGATTCTTCCTGCAACGGGAACACTAGTGTACACATAAAGAACTGTTGGACATAGAAATTGGGACTCAAAAGAACTGTTGGCCCAGAAAGAAACTCACTACAGACTGATTCATTTGCCTCTCAGCATAACCATTATTGCTTGTCTCATTTTCAGTTCCTATAAGTGTATTCCTAGTATCACATGAGCTCACTCATCTAGGGGAAAAGATGAACAACATAGACTGAAGAACAAGAACAGCATCGATCAGACTGTCAGACCTCAGAGGGAAGGTAGGGGAGGGTGGGGATAAGGGAGATAGATCAACCAAAGGACTTGTGTGCTTGCATATGAGCCTAACCAGTGATCATGGACAACAGGGGGGTGGGGGCATGCGTGTGGAGGGGTTTGGGATGGGAATGGGGTGGGGGGGTTGAGGACAAATATGTGATACCTTAATCAATAAAGTAATTTTAAAAAAATGAAAAGAAATTAATACCAATTCTATATAATCACTTATAAAAAGTAGAAATTGAGGGAGCACTTCCCAATTAATTAATTTTATTTAGAATTACTGATACCAAAGACAGTAAATACAGAGAGAGAGAGAGAGAGAGAGAGAGAGAGAGAGAGAGAGAGAGAACTAAAGAACTACAGACCAATATCTCCCATGAATATAGACACAGAAATCCTTAACAAAACCTTGCAAATTGAATTAGGCAATATGTAAAGAGAAAAATCAGTAATTAAATTGATGCAGAAAAGCTTTTGAAAAAATTAACACCCATTCATGATAAGAACTCTCTAAAATAGGAATAGAGGGGAATTTCCTCAACTCATTTTTTAAAAAGTTAAAATGAAAACAAAAACACCAAAACTACAACTAACATCATACTTAATGATGAAAGGCTGCTTTCTCCCTGAGATTAGGAACAAAGCAAGGATGTCCACACTCAACAGTTATTCAATATAGTACTTGAAATTCTAGCAAGTACAAGAAAGAAAAAAAAGGAAATAAAAAGAATACAGATAAAAAAATAAGAAATAAAACTGCCCCTATATGCAGTTGACACAATTATGTGCTTATGAAATTTCAAGGAATCTACCAAAAAATTCCTAGAACTAAGCAGTGAATTCAACAAGGTCTCAGAAAACAAAATCAACATACAAAAATCCATTGCACCCACTTCACAGAATTCTATCTAATAAAGACAGAATATGTAAATTGACCATCACTCTGTGACAAAGATGGCGGCACCCACAGCCAATAAGGAGTGAATATGCAAATTGACGTGACAAAGATGGTGGTGGCCGGACTGGGATGCTTGCGTCATCGCCATGGCAATGATGCAGGCATTCAGCCCCGCCCTGGCCACTCCAGGCCTCTGGGCAGCGCACACACGAAGGTGCGGAGCGGCTGGGGTGGGGCGGGATGCCTGCTATGAGGTTTCCTAGCTATGACTGTTAGGGTCACTGAAGGTGAAATGCACTAGGCCAAAAGTGGTAAAGAATTATGAATTTATTAGGTCATCTGGAAAACCAGATGGGCTGAGCCCCATAATGGCATCAGCACCCAGGGACAGGGAGTCAGAGATTTTAAAGGACTCTAAGTGGGCTTTTTCTGGGCAGGTTCTTAGCAAGTGGAATATGGCCTAAGCAAAAGGGAATGTCAGTTGTGAAGTGGTCTAAATGTCAGTTCCCAGGGGAGGGGGTGTGGATTCAATTATTTGATTAGATATAACAATGATACTAAAATCACAAGCAACTAAAGAAAAAAATAGATAAATTAACAAATTTGTTCATTAAATGGGTACTATCAGGAAAGTAAAAAGACAACCCACAGGAGGGGAGAAAATATTTGTAAATAATATATTTAATAAGGGCCTAGTATCCAGAATATATAAAGACCTCTTACAACTCAACAATGAAAAGACAAAGGTAAAAAAATTTGAGTAGACATTTCTCCAAAGAAGATATCTAAATTACTAATAAGTACATGAAAAGATGCTCAATATTATTAGTCACTAGAGGCCCGGTGCACAAAATTCATACAATGGGGGAGGGAGGGTGTCCCTCAGCCCAGCCTGCACCCTCTCCAATCTGGGACCCCTTGGGGGATGTCCGACTGCCAGTTTAGGCCCGATCTCTGCAGGATCCGTGCAGGATTGGGCCTAAACCAGCAGTCAGATATCCCTCTCATAATCCAGGACTGTTGGCTCCCAACTGCTCGCATGCCTGCCTGCCTGATTGCCCCCTAACCACTCCCCTGCCAGCTTAATCAACGCCTAACTGCTTCCCTGCTGGCCCGATCACCCCTAACTACCCTCCTCTGCAGGCCTGGTCACCCACATCTGCCCTCCCCTGCCAGCCATCTTGTGGCTTTGGGTGCCGCCATCTTGAGGGCATGGACGTCAATTAGCATATTCCCTCCTTATTGGCTGTAGGCACTGCCATCTTTGAGGGTCTGGCAGTCAATTAGCATATTCCCTCCTTCTCCTTACTAGCTGTAGGCGCTGCCATCTTTGAGGGTGGGACAGTCAATTAGCATATTCCCTCCTTATTGGCTGTGGGCGCCGCCATCTTTGTCACGCATAAAGGTCAATTAGCATATTCCCTCTTTATTAGATAGGATAAGGGACATACAAATCCAAAGTACAGTGAGATACCACTTCACATCTTACTAAAATGAGCATCATCAAAAACAGACAATAACGTGACAGGGTATGGAGAAACTGGAATTCTCATACAGTGCTGGTAGAAATGTAAACTGATACAGCTGTTGTGGAAAACAGTTTGGGGTAGTTTCTCAAAAAGTTGAACATAGAATTACCACACACCCAACAATTTCGCCCATACATATGTACTTGTAAGAGTGAACCAGCAATCTTTTCTGTCAAAGAAAGGAGCTCACCACCATCTTAGGTCCCGCCATTTTGATATGACCTTCAGATTCTTTCAGGGGGCCACCATCTTAGGTTCTGAGATCTTGGTATGACCTTCAGGCTCTCGGGAGGGGGGCGGGTGCCATCTTAGGTTCTGCCTTACCTTTCCCTTCCTCTGAATTAGCCAATCGTGCAATAATGGGAATCCAAGCTCTGAACCCTGACCAATCAGGTCAGAGTTCAGAGTGAGGGGCAGGGCAGACCCCGCATCAGGAAATAAAACCCCATCGGACTTCCCGGTTGGTATGCTTTTGCCCATGGTTTCCAGCTGGCAGGAGCACCCTTCTTCGCAGAAGTAAATTTGCCTTGCCAATCCAGTGTCGAGTGTTTGTCTCATTCCTGCGACATTGTTGAGAGCATTTCTAACATACTCAAGACAATGAAAACATATGTTCATACAAAAACTTGTACACCAATGTACAGCATTATTCATAATAGACAAAAAATGGGGGAAGAACCAAATGTCCTTCAACTAATGAATAAACAAAAGTTGGTATGCAATGGAGTATTATTTAGCCATAAAAATGAATGAAGAACTGTTATGTGCTACAACATGAATGAACTTTGCAAATATTATGCCAAGTGAAAGAAGCCAGATGCAAAAGCCACATATTATATAATACCATTTATATGAAATGTCCAGAATAGGAAAAATCCATAGAGACAGATGTTGATTAGTATTTTCTAGGGTTGAAGGGAGGAGAGAATAGGGAGTGAATCCTAAGGGATATGTGGTTTCATTGGGGGAGGGGGGCGGTGAAAATACTCTAGAATATTAATAGTGATGATGGTTGCACAACCTTGTGAATATGCAAAAAGTCACTGAATTGTACATTTTTAAATGGTTAATTTTATGGTGTGGCAATTATTTTTCAAGAAAAATAAAATTTTAAAATTGATTATATTATGGAGCAAATGGGATAGAAATAACCCCACACAAGAACAGAAGTGCAAAAACTATTCAATGGAGAAAGAATAGTCATTTTAATAAATAGTGCTGGTGCAATTGATTATCCATAGGCAAATAAACCAACCAACCAACATTGACTTAAACCTCATACCTAAGCCCTGATTGGTTTGGCTCAGTGGATAGAGCATTGGCCTGTGGACTGAAGGGTCCCAGGTTCAATTCCAGTCAAGGGCATGTACCTTGGTTGCAGGCACATCCCCAGTAGGGGGTGTGCAGGAGGCAGCTGATCGATGTTTCTAACTCTCTATTCCTCTCTGTAAAAAGTAAAATATATATATATATATATATATATATATATATATATATATATATATATATATATATATATACTTTAAAATTAACCCAAAATGCACGATAGATTGAAATGTAAATGGAAAACTAGAAAACTTTTAGGAAAAACATAGAAAAAAATATTTGGGACCTACAGCTTGGTGGAGAGTTCGTAGGGATGACACTAAAAACATGATTCATGCCCTAACCGGTTTGGCTCAGTGGATAGAAGATTGGCTTGTGAACTGAAGGGTCTGAGGCTCGATTCCAGTCAAGGGCATGTACCTTGGTTGTGGGCACATCCCCAGTAGGGGGTGTGCAGGAGGCAGCTGATCGATGTTTCTCTCTCATCGATGTTTCTAGCTCTCTCCCCCTCTCCCTTCCTCTCTGTAAAAAATCAAATATATATATATATATATATATATATATATATATATATATCATGATTCATAAAAGGAGAAAAATAAATAAATTAAACTTCATCAAAATTCAGTCTTGTGATCTGTGAAGGACCCCATTAAGAAGATGAAAAGATAAACTACAAACTGGGAAAAAGTATTTGCAAACCAGATATTGATAAAGGACTCGTATCAAAACTCAACAGTGAAAACAAGCAGTCTAATTAGAAAATGGACAAAAACACAAGAGACATTTCACCAACGAGGATATATGGATAGCAAATAAGCACATGAGAAGCTCTATATCACGAGCCAAAAGGGAAGTGGAAATTATGACCACAACGATTTATCACTACTCACCTTTTAGAACAGGTAAAATAAAAAAAAAAAATGATGACAATACCAAATGCTAGCAAGGATGCCCAGAAACCAGACCATACATTGTTGGTTGGAATGTAAATTGGCACTGCTCATTAGTGAAAAACAATGAACTATTGACACACACAATAGTTGGATACATTGTGTGAAGTTAAAAAAAAACCCAAACTCAAAAGGTCAGATATTACTAGTATAGGATTCCATTTATATAATGTTCTCGAAATGACACGATTATAGAAGAGAACAGAGTAGTGGTTGCCAGAGGTTAATGATGGTGATGAGGTGAGGAGTGACTGACTATAAAGGGATACTACGAGGGAGATCTTTGTGGTGATGGAATATTTCTTGTATCTTGGTTGTAACGGTGGTTACACAAATCTACACATGGATAAAATGATAGAACCACACAAACACTATATCAATATCAATTTCCTGGGTCTGATATTGTGTTATAATTATGTAAAATGTAATTGTTGGGGGAAGCTGGGTAAGAGATACACCCAAACTCTCTGTACTATTTTTGAAACTTCCTGTGAATCTATAATTATGTTTTAAATTTTTTTTTAGGCTATATAGACACAGGCACCTTAGGGTTGGTAGGTAGATAAACTCATGTTTATTAATAATACCGTATGAGAAAACACTGCCAAATATGGAGGCAGTTCACTTACCCAGCACCAACAGGCTATGAGGGGTTACACAGAATTTTCCAAGTAACATAAACTTACCTGTCCAAATAACATTAAAACATTTAATGGGCATTTTGCCAAAATGTATTATACTTGTCCATGATTTTTTGACACAAAAACATAAAGGTAGAATTCAACACCGGGGTCAGTTCAGGGGTTGGGGACCTACCAGGAAGTCAGCTGTAAATGTTGACTCAGTTTTGCCCACTAAGGTTACAGGCTCCATCCCCAGTGGGGGGCAAGCAAGAGGCAGCTGATCTGATCAATCATGTTTCTGATGATATTTCAATCTCTCTATCCCTCTCCCTTCCTCTCTCTCTAAAAATCAATAAAAACATATTTTTAAAAATATTGACTCAGTTTCTTTTCTTGGAAGAAAACTCAGGTTTATTGAATAAGAATGTTTATGAGCAAGTCAAATCTTTACAAAAAACCTTCGTCAACAAAAACTGGTAGAAAATACCTTTCCTCCCCACCAGGCCCACGGAGCCTTCTTTTGAAGAAATTCTCCATGCTCTGCCAAGGACAGCAGGGTTCAGGTGTCCTTGGGCTGAAAATTCAGCAGTGTCGAATTTTGTTGAGCTTTCAGTAACAAAATATATCTTCGCACCCATTTTTCCTTTGGTTGTGCACAGACTTTCTTGCCTTTTTTGGTAGTGAATCTGTGGGAAAGAGATGCTGACAGTCAATACTGACTTTAGCCTCCTGGAAAGGGCTGGAGAGGCAGCTGCCTGACTCATATTCCAGCCTTCCCACACCCCTGACACACGGTTCCTGCTCCCTTTTCTGGCCCTTGCCCTCCCTCCTGTCGGAAACATCACTTTCCGCTGGAAACCACGCTTCCAGGCCCACCTCCCTCAGGAAACATTTTCCACCCACTCTAGTCCAAAGAATGTACCTTGTACCCTGCCTCTTAACTCTTTTGTTTTAATCTAACAGCTTTACTGAGATATAATTCACACACCATACAATTCACTCAGCTTATATAATAAAAGCTTAGTATGCTAAGTGACCGGTCATCCAGTGGACCGTTCAACCAATCAAAGTGTAATATGCTAATGATATGCTAAGGCCGCTCAACCACTCACTATGATGTGCACTGACCACCAGGGGGCAGACAGTCGACCGGTCAACCAGTCGCTATAAGTTTGCTCCTGGGGCCTGGATCGGGATTGAGCAAGATGGGCTGGACACACCCTGGAGCCCTCCCGCAGTCCCTCCCCAGCTGGCCAACCTCCCACGTCCCTCCCTGGCCCCGATTGTGCACCGGTGGGGTCCCTTGGCCTGGTCTGCACACTCTCACAATCTGGGCCCCTCGGGGGATATCAGAGAGCCAGTTTCGGCCCAATCCCACAGGCCAGGCTGAGGGACCCCACTGGTGCACAAATTCATGTACCGGGCCTCTAGTTTAAAGTATATAATTATCACTCAGTGGTTTTTAGTATATCCATAGATGGAACAACCATCACCACTATCAATTTTAGAACATTTGCATCACCCCCAAAAAGAAACCTTATAAACATTATGCCACTTAATTCATAACCACATTATCGTGGGTTGTTTGCCATGATTCCTGCATTCCTTATATATGATTCCTGATTTCCACTGTGATCGCACTAAGAAGGGGGTTGTGGTTAATGTCCCTGAATCTCCTCCAGCCTCATGCACCCTGAGCGTCAGACATGACGAGAGCATAGATGGGGTCGTTCTAGCCTGGAGCACCTTGCAGCGCCCAGCAATGTTTTCAGGGCTCTCAGAAGGGCCCCAGGGCACACAGGGGAGAAAAGCCAAGAGAATGGAAAATAAGAGAGAGGAAGAACTTTCTGGACAAATGAAAGCATGCCATTGCTCCTATTGAGAGATGGAGGTCTATGTTCTCACCCCTTGAATTTAGGCCAGCCTTAGTGGCTCGTCAGCCAACAGAGTATAATTCACACACCAGAGGTGACATTGTGTGACTTCATAGGCTAAGTCAGAAGAGATGGTGGAGCTTCTGCCTGGTTTTACTGGATCATCTATGCTGCAGCCTTGAACCACCTTGTAAGGAGTCCTACTACCCCAGGTCACCATACTGTGAGGAAGCCCGAACTAGCCCAACAAAGAGACCACACAGAGAGGCCCTGAAGAGAGAGAGATGCCATGAGCCCCAGCTGTTCCAGCTCCAGCACCATCGGACCACAAACACCCAGCCAAGCCCTGTGGAATTTTGGATCCACAAAAACCTCTCACCTTCCCTTTACAGGAAACTTGACTTGCCCAAGGTCACACAGCTTGTAAGTGACAGAGCCATTGCTTTGAGTCCAGCTCAGGGCTCTTTGCCAGCTGCTGGTTAAGTGTTGATGACCTTAAAGCACCAGAAAGCCAATTAAGACACAAATGAGAGGCCCATAGCATCCTGAGCCCCAGAGAACCCCCATCCATATCTAGGCTCTTGAGTGTCTCTTTCCCTTCCTTAACTGTCTCAGAATGCTGGCATTCAGGTTGCCCTCCAGAACCCCTTCTTCCTCTCTGCACCATTCTCTCATGCTCAGGAACCCATGTCCAGGGGAGCCGTGACCTGCTGCTCCCTGTGTAGTTGCACTTGAAGATGTTTTTGTTGAATCTTGGTAACTTGGGTTGTCACCCTACCTCTGCATGTGGCAGTGATGTGCCCAAATTCTGCCACTTACACAACATTTTTTGAACATTCACTGCGTGTAGACACAGCAGTAAATGCTTTGCACATAGTAGCTCATTTAGTCCTGCCAGGGAGCCTGTGAGATGTGTGTCCTCACTCCTGCTACCAATGAGCCCGGCATGACCTGGCTCCTATTTACCCGTCTGCCTGGTCAGTGACATGTTCATCCTCCTTCCACTCGCCTGCTGCTCCCTCTGCCTGGCACACCCATGCTCCTTCCTGCCCCCTTTACCCAGGCCACTCCCACTGTTCCTGAGGGTCAGTGTAAATGTCACTCCCTCAGGGGGATCTCCCGACACCGAGTGAGGTCCTCCAGTGACTATGCTACAGAGTGGCAGAATAGGCTGCTGCAAAATATGCCACTTTGGCATAAAGATTATTTTGAGCTAAAGGCACTTAAAAATAAATCTGGTACAAGAAGGGCTCTCTGACCTCCTCCTCTCTTCCTGGAAGCAGGAGATAAAACCCCTCTGTAAAAAATTGTCCTCCCTGTACCAGGAGGAAAAAAACATTTTTGTTACCAGAAATAGGGAGTCAAGGCCAAGAGAATTCTGTAGAAACAGAGCTTGGTAAGATAACTCTTATCATCCTTTACGGCCTCCCCCATACATTTTAGTTACTTTCCCACACTTGCCTCTCTTTATTTTAGTATAAATGCATTTAAGTTTTGCCACTTTGGGGAGGTATTCATTTTCCTATGAGGGCTTCTCGTACATGTGAAATCTGTACACTTTTCTCCTATTCATCTGTCTATCAATTTAATTCTCAGGCCCAGCCTAAGAGGTTAGAGATAAAGTTTTGCCTCCCTCTCCTGCTGTCCTTCCTGCTGTCCCCTTCAAGCACCTATCACAACTGAGATAATCTATTTTGTGAAAATGTCTCTTAATGCCCCCTTTCTTATGCTAGATGTAAGGTCTATAAGGGCTGTCTTGTTTGCTCTTTTATACTCAGCACTTAGCACAGTGCCTGGTACATGCCTGGCACAGGATAGGGAAGTGAGGAAACCAAAGCGGAGAGTCACACTTGTTAGCGGCAGAGGAAGGATAACAACCCAAGTTCCCAGGTTCCCATCCTGAAGCTCATCCTGGCACTGTAGGGGCCTGGCTTGCACCCACCCAACTACACGGCTGTCAGGGACCCTAAAGCCCAGATGAGAAATACTCACATCACAGCCTTCTGGGAGCAGCTGCTCCTAGTGAATTCATAGCTTTGCACCAAGTTCCAGGGAAGGGTCCTTTGGATGAATTGTAAGCAGCAGTATTTGGCCACCTCACTGCCACCTAAAAAAACAGCGAAAGGAAGGAGATTGGAGACACCCCTTTGCTTCTACTCCTAGTCATCCCGAAAGGGAGTGGGGCAGCTACATACGTGGGGCAGCTCCAAGAAGGACACTCAGGAAGAAAAGTAGGAGAACCGGGGGAGCCGTAGGGAAGCTCTTCATGGTGCTGCAAACCCTTCACAGCCTTCTCCCCAATTCCTCCTGTCCTGACCAGACACCCTTTTATGGGGCCAGGTGGTCCCTGAAGATAATTCCAGCTAAAATGAGTAATCTGGTATCCTTGAGAAGATTGAAAAGTGAGACAATATCATGGGTGGAGGATATGGGAGGAGCAGATGGGAGGAGCCGGCATGCAACTGAGAGCCTGGCCCAGTTTTATGTCACCACTTTCTCCTCTGAAAACAGAATGAAATGAAATCATTCCAGCAAACTGACCTAAAATCCTTTACCACACCATTAGTTGTTCCAGGTAAATACCTGGTTCTTGGCTGAAGCTTTCTTTGCTTTATAAACATTGCTTATCTCTTGGTGAGGTCTGACCAGTCTCGGGACGTGTGTAGGGCAGCCTGACCATGGCAATGGACGTTCAAGAATGAGGCTCCGGATCTCTGCCTGTTTCTCATCGTGGTGCAGATCAAGGTGAAGAGGAGAACCCCATGCAGGAGCTTCACACCTGAAAGCTCTGCTGACTCAGCCAGCCAAAGTCCTGGAGAAGCTCCCAGGCCAGATCCCCGTGTTCTCCAAAGCCAGATACACCGTCAGCTCCTTTGGCATCAGAAGAAATGAAAAGGTTGCCGTCCACTGCACAGTCCATGGGGCTCAGGCAGAAGAAATCTTGGAAAGGGTCTAAAGATGTGAGAGTATGAACTAACAAAAAAATAACTTCTCAGATACTGGGAACTTTGGTTTTGGGAACCAGGAACACATCAATCTGGGGGTCAAATATGACCCAAGTATTTGTATCTACAGCCTGGATTTTCATGTGGTGATGGGTAGGCCAGGTTTCATCATTGCAGACATGAAATGTAGGACTGGCTGCATTGGGGCCAAACAGAATCAGCGAAGAGGAGGCCATGTGCTGGTTCCGGCAGAAGCAGGATGAGTTCATCCTTCATAAGTTCCTGTTTCTATACAAAAAGCCAAAACCATAGTTTTAGTGAAATGTAAAAAAAGAACAAGAATATGCCTCCTATGTTCTTTTTTATTTTATTTTTTAAATATTTTATTGATTTTTTTACAGAGAGGAAGGGAGAGGAATAGAGAGTCAGAAACATCAATCAGCTGCCTCCTGCACAACCCCAACTGGGGATGTGCCCGTACCAAGGTACATGCCCTTGACCAGAATCGAACCTGGGACCTTTCAGTCTGCAGGCCGACGCTCTATCCACTGAGCCAAACCGGTTTCGGCGCCTCCTATGTTCTTAGTATCACACACACATCACCTCCCACAGGGTGCCAGAGCTGCTTGGGGGCACTTGGAACTATCTCATGTGGTATAGAGCATTAGCCAACAGTGCCAAATATCAACAGTACAACTCATTAGTCAACAGAGCCAAATATCAACAGCACAATGATTGAAAATTTTTTTGGGAGCCAAATTTTTTAAACTTAAACTTCTTCTAATGCCACTTCAAAATAGACTCGCCCAGGCCGTGGTATTTTGTGGAAGAGCCACACTCAAGGGGCCAAAGAGCCTCATGTGGCTCGTGAGCCACAGTTTGCCGACCATGGGAGAGGATCCCAAGCCAGACAGAACACAACTGCCCAGAGTCTTAGACATACTTTTCCCGGGCCCTGCTTTGCACCTTTTGAGTCAGGCTCTTGATGGGGGCTGGGAATGGGCAGGGACCAGAAATCTATATTTTAGCCAGATTTGGCTGACACAGAGAAAGTGAATTCCCAAAATTTCTGGCAGTGACTTTTGCCAGAAAAGTCTTAGGGAGGGGTTGATGAGGTTTTCAGATCCGTGTTTCATGATTATCTATGCTCAGTTATTTTAAGTCCTGATATGACCCCAGACTTTAAAATTCTGAAATTAAGATTAAAAAAAAAAAAAAAAAAAAAAAGGCCACTCACTACTCATCTTGTGCTGGGGTTCTTGTCCCAGCATTAAGAAGAGGTTCAGCAATCTGGAGAAAGACTGTGCGTAGATTAAGGAGGAGTCCAGAGACAATAGTTTTGAAAGGCATTGGGGGTCAGAGGAGCTTCAGCTAAAGGAGCTAAAGATTCCCCTTGACTCAGGACCCTTGCTTTTTATTCACACAGTTTTTCCTAAGGCAAGGTGGAGATAATACACTTCAAAGGGTAGGGTACAGAAGCATTGACAGATTGGGGAATAGCCTACAGCTGTTCAGGTGTTTGGCCAACAGGAGGCAATAACATGTAGATTAAGATGCCCTGAGCTGTCTGGCAGCCGACAGCCATCCTATTCAGGTTTGGGGGAAGTGCCCTTTAGACACTCCAATAGGTAATTACATATGTGACTCAGTCCTTGTTGAGCCCCCAAGTTTCATCAACCTTTTGATAAAACTCTTGTAATTATGACATGCTGGAATTGGCTCCCGGCAATCTTGAACCTTAGACTTTTTCCAGGCTAGCTGGCATTTTTCAAATACATCCCAGACAGTTTTAACTATTCTGAGTGATAGGGAATTCACCTTTGAACTTGGCTCAACCTAGGACAGATCTGACGGTGTGTCACAAAGTTTTCTTACATTCTTTTCAAAATTTGGCTGAGCCGAGCTGGTGTGGTCCAGTGGTTGACCCATAAATCAAGAGGTCACTGCACATGCCTAGATTTCGGGCTCCATCCCCAGTAAGGGGGGGGGGGGTTTGAACAGTTCTCTACCCCCCTCCCTCCTCTAAAATCAATCAATAAATATATTTTTAAAAAGAAATTGAGCTGAAATCTATATTCCCATTGCTTCTACTTATTGGCCCAACTCTATACAAAAATGCCCAATTTCTCTTTTCTTCTTTTAGAAGATGAGGAAATTGAGGTTCCAGCAGGTTTGAAGATGATTGTTTTAGTTTGAGTTCCCCTAGAACAGGCTCTGAGACAAGGATTCCGGTGTAAGCCGTTCAGAGGGAGGTGATTCCTGAAGACGCCATTAGAGGAAGGGGGATGCCAGGCTGGGAAGAGCCAGTGCCAACAGGAGGTGTGTTACGCAGCGGGCAGCAGCTAGCTCAGGCTCAGTTTCGCTGCGGGGTCTGGAAGCGGGGGCAGAATCTGAGTCAGCTCAACCGCTGGCTGAGGCAGCAGAGACATTCAGCCCCCAGCTCTCTGGTTGGCATTGATTGAAGGCTGCGTCCCATACTCCTTGTCCTCTGAGCAGACTGAGTGTGCTCTGTGATTAGGAAAAAGGCTCATATGCTGAGTCCAGGAGGTCCTCAATGAACAGCCTTTGGGAATGATGAGGGGATATGGGTTGGATAGCAACAACTGCTACTACCATTATCCTGTTTGCCCCTGAATGTTCTCTTCTTTAGGCTAAACTCCCTTATGCCTTCAATTTATCTGCAACAATCCTACTGGCCACCTTGACACACCAGTTTCAACTTTAATGAACAGGCATAGTGTGCTGGGAACCCAAGTGTTTCATAAATGGGATACATAAACACTATCTATAAAGGGCTGATAAGTAGTTGATAAATTGGACTATATAAAATTTGGAACTTTTACCCCTTAGAAGACACCAATAAGAGAGTAAAAGGTGCCCTGGCTGGTTGCTCAGGGGTTAGAGCATCTGCCTGCAGACCAAAGGCTCCCGGGTTCAATTCCCTGTCAAGGGCATGTACCAATTGGGGCATGTGGCATGCAGGAGGCAACCATTTCATGTAGCTCTCTCACATCGATGTTTCTCTTTCTCTCTCTCCCCCCTCCCTGCCTTGCCTCTCTCCTTCCACTCTCTCTCTAAACATCAATGGAAAAAATATCCTCAGGTGATAATTTTAAATAAGAGGGAAAGGTAATCTGCAGGTTGGAAGATTTTTGCCATTCATATGTCCTGGGTTGAATAGTGTCTTCTCCCCCTCCCGCGCCTCCCCCCTCCCCCCCAATTCCCAAAAACCCAGAACTTCAGAATATGACCTTATTTGGAAAATTGGGACTTTGCTGTAATTAGTTGAGAAGGCTATATTGGATTAGGGTGGGCTCTTGAGATACTGTGATTTGTAATAAATATATATTTGGTCTGCATTCCCCTGGCACACAGCTCCTAAACCCTTGTAATTTTCTGAATGGGGAGCATCTTTTGTGACACTATTTGGTCTTTTAACCTCAGTTTTTGAAATAGCACCAAAGTGATAAAGGTAAGAGGGGTGTCTTCTTTTTTTGTAACAAACCCCTTTCAACCACACCTGTTTATAGTATTAATCATGTAAGTTTTGGAAAGTCCTAGGTGACCACAGGATGAGAGTGGTTGCTAGGGAAACCAATCTTGTGATTAGAAGGTTGAAATTTTCCAGCCCACCCCCCAATCTCCAGAGAGGGGAGAGGGGCTGGAGGTTGAATTAATCTCTAGTGGCCTATGATTTAATCAATCCTGCCTACATATGAAGCCTCCATAAAAATCCCAAAAGAACAGAATTCAAAGATCTTCTGGGTTGGTGAACATATGGAGGTTCTGGGAGGATGGTTATGCCCCTTTCCCATTCTTTATCCTGTGCATGTTTTTCATATGTCTGTTCCTGAGTTATAGACCTTATAAGAAACTGGTGTCTAGTAAATAACTCTGTTTTCCTGAGTTCTGTGAGTCACTTTAGAAAATTATTGATCCTGGGAACCTCTGATCTAATTGGCATCTGAAGTTGGGGCAGCCTTGTGGGACTGATCCCTTAGCCCATAGCATCTGATATTATCTTCAGGCAGACAGTGTCAGAATTGAGTTAAATTGTAGGATACTCATCTGGTGTGTGAGAATTGGTGGGTTGTGAGAAAACCCCTCCCACATCGGGTGTTAGAAGTGAGGTATTGAGAGTAGCGTTATAGTGAGTAGACAGAAAAAAACCCAGAAGAGTATCCTTATAAGAAGTCCATTTGAAGAGACAGAGACACAGGGAAGAAGTCCAAGCAAGGGCAGAGGCAGAGGTTGGAGTGATGCATTTACTTACAAGCAAAGGAGCGTCAAGGATGGCTGAGAGCCACCAGAAGGTAAAAAGAGGCAAGGGAGGATTCTTCCCGAGGGCCTTGGGAGTAAGCACAGCCTAAACTTTAGGTTCTCGGGTTCAATTCCCATTCTAGGGCACATACCTGGGTGGCAGGTTTAATCCCCAGCCCTGGTCAGAGTGGTGTGGGAGGCAAACAATTGATGTGTCTCTCTCACATTGATGTTTCTTTTTCTCTTTCTCTCTCTCCTTCCCTCCCTCCCTCCTTTCCTTTTACTCTCTCTAAAAATCAATGGAAAAAATATCCTCAGGTGAGGAATAACAACAACAAAAAGCAGAAGAGATACCAGGATCCACATGCACAGAGAAAAGGCCAGGTGAGGACACAGCAAGAAGGTGGCCATCTGCAAGGCCAGGAGAGAGGCCTCAGGAGAAACCAACCAAGGGCACCTGGATCTTGAACTTTCAGCCTCCGGAACTGTGTAAAAATAAATTTCTGGCCCGGCTGATGTGGCTTGGTGGTTGAGCATTGACCTATGAATTAGGAGGTCACAGTTCGATTCCTGGTTGGGCAAATGCTTGGGTTGTGAACTTGAGCCCCAGTGCGGTGCGTGCAGGAAGTTGCCTATAGATCAGGCGTCCTCAGACTATGGCCCATGGGCCACATGCGAGTGTTTTTGCCGTTTTGTTTTTTTACTTCAAAATAAGATATGTGCAGTGTGCATAGGAATTGGTTCATAGTTTTTTTTAAACTATAGTCCGGCCCTCCAACAGTCTGAGGGACAGTGAACTGGCCCCCTGTTTAAAAAGTTTGAGGACCCCTGCCTTAGTGAGTCCCTGTTCTTGTTCCTGTGCTCCCACCTTCCTATAGTATAGATGATTCTCTCTCATCATTGATGTTTCTATCTGTCTTTTCCTCTCCCTTCCTCCCTCTGAAATAAATAAAAACATATCTCTAAAAAATAAAAATAAAAAACCCTCCCCTATGTTCTTCCAACCTGCCCATAACAGTTTGCTTTATCCTGAATTGCAATTCTTCTGCTATTCCCAAATAAATCCATTTTGCTGGTAAACTAACTGGCTCTTTTGTTTGTTAAGGTCAACAGGTCTAACAGAAGCAGGGTGGAATCTAGAAAAGAAAAGCATGTTTCCTGGAATTAGAAAAAGACAAATCCTTTTTGTTTGTAATCAGTTACTCCATTATCCTCATGGCAGTTCTGAGGGAGGTTTATTATCCCCACTTCCATCCAAGGAAACTGAGGCTCAGAGAGGTGAGGTGAGGTGAGTGTCTTAGGGTCCTGTCCCCTGTTCTCCTTCTCCTGAGAAAGGGGCCTCAATGTTTGCTTGCCCCAGTAGCCAAAACTACTCTGTACTTAAGTGAGGATCACAGCAGTAAGGTGCCATACTTGTAGAGATGGCAAAGGCTGAAAACTTTCAATGAGCCAAAACAAAAAAGGAAATGCAGTTCGTCCCACGACTCACAGTTTTATCCAGATCATAAAACAAACAGCTGGTTGCCTGGGAGAAGTATAGCTCTTCCAGGTTCTGAGTTCCCACAGAAGTCCAAGTGAGTCTCAAAGGGTCACTGGGTGAGATTGTGCCTGGGCCACACCCTGCAGCATCCTGCCAGAAGTCTACATTCCATGGGGCTGAGCATTGTCCGGAAATTAGAAAGCCAGGAGGAGAATGTGATAGTTCCAGGGAAAGCCAGTCACAGGATATTGTTCCCTGCAATCAGGAAATGCAGAGGCCAAAACCTTATCTAAAAGTGGTAATTACCATTGGCAAAGAGGCAGAAAGAGTAACAGTTGGGCCCTAACCGGTTTGGCTCAGTGGATAGAGCGTCGGCCTGCGGACTCAAGGGTCCCAGGTTAGATTCCGGTCAAGCGCATGTACCTTGGTTGTGGGCATATCCCCAGTGGGGGACATGCAGGAGGCAGCTGATTGAAGTTTCTCATGGATGTTTCTGACTCTCTCTCCATCTCCCTTCCTCTCTGTAAAAAAATCAGTAAAATATATATATTTTTAAAAAGACTGAAGGTTGGATTGCGCAGGAGTTAAGGCGGGAAGGGAATTTGGGGTGTGAGGAGCGTGCCTGGGGTTCCCTCTCTGTCCTACGTGTCTACCCTTCCCCTGTGCGGTCAACAACAGAATAATTTCCCCTGAAGCTGCCTATGTCTCAGAGGAAACGCTGGATTAAAAGACCACAGCTTTGTGAGGAGGAAACAAAGCTTGCTTTGTTCTGAAGGGGTTTCCTAGAAATTGACGGTCCTGTAATTCTGGGGAATTAGATAAACTTTTAAAAAAGAAGGTTCAACCTGTAGAAACAAGGCCGTGGAATTCTTTGGAACAAACAGCTTTGCCAGGGTTGAGAGGGGAGGTGAGTGTCTTAGGGTCATGTTTCCTGATATCCCTTTCCTGAGAAAGGGGCCTCAGTGTTGAGACCTGGAGTTAGAATAGGATGTCAGCAGTCCTGACAGGAAAACATCTTCCTCCCCAGAACAAGCCTCTTACTGGCAGCCTGTCTCAGGCACGATCACTAGCATTTGGCAGAGAGACTCACAGGCAGGTGGGGTGGGAGAACCTCAGAGTGGACCAAAGGGAAGGCGCAGGCCAGCTTTGATTGGCGGTAGTTGGCACAAAGAAGCTGGAGGTGAGTTAACTAGAAGCAAACATCTTACGTGATTGATTTGGGAGTGTATCTGGCTTACTTGGGTTGGTCCTGAGCTGGAAAAAGGGGGATTAATAGGAAGCTGGCAGTCACTGACCAAGTTGTGCTGGTTCTGGCTGGTTGTTTCCGAGGCTGTAGGTCAGAATTCTGTTGTCATGTATGGTCTAGCCATTATAGTTGGGTCTCTCATGCCTGAACACTCCAGCCTTATTTTTTAAGCCTTAGAAACACACTCTTCTTTCCAGAGTGAAGCCCCAGTCACCATTCAGATGCCAAGTCTGCCGAGGATTTCTGCCGGCTCCCTCCTCCCACCCCCATCAGAATGTCCCCTCCTTTGTATTGTGTGGCACCACTCTATTCTGCTTCCTATTGGAGTTAAAAGAACTTTAATGGCTGCTGTATATTGAATGTGTACTGCAAGACCTTACTGTGCTCTGCAAACTCTGCACCTGAAGGCTTGTTTTAAACCACGGAAGTTGCTCTGTCCCCACCTGCGAAAGACACCCCTCCCCACACCTGGCAGTGACTGGTGGATTGGGTAGGTCTCACACCACTTCCCAGTGGACTAAATTCTAACTCCCCTCTGCTTGAAACGCACTCTTATTAGTTGCCTTCCTTGCTGTGTATTATCTCCCCATCCTCCTAGTAATGTTCTCTGTCCCTCCCCCAGGCATAATATTTGCACTCAAATCTTTGTTTCAGGGTCTGCTTCTGGAGAAAACGCAAACAAAGTAGAAAGATCTCATTATCCCCATTTTACATATTAGGGAAACTGAGGCTCAGAGAGTGCATATTTCAAAGCCATGCAGCTTATAAAGTACTAAATAAAGTATTAAACCCACATTGCTCTTGATTTGCAAATATGTTATTTTTCTCCCTAATTATTTGAAGCCAGAGATCATCTATCTAATAAAAGAGTAATATGCAAATTGACCATCACTCCAACACACAAGATGGCTGCCCCCATGTGGAAACAAGATGGCCACCACAAGATGGCTGGCAGGGGAGGGCAGTTGTGGGCAATCAGGCCAGCAGGGGAGGGCTATTGGGAGGGACCAGGCCTGCAAGGGAGGGCAGTTGGGGGACCCAGTCCTGCAAGGGAGGTCAGTTGTGAGCAATCAGGCCTGCAGGGGAGGGCAGTTGGGGTGACCAGGCCTGTAAAGGAGGGAAGTTGGGGGGTGACCAGGCCTGTAGGGGAGGGCATTTGGGGGCAACCAGGCCTGCAGGGGAAGGCAATTGGGAGTGATCAGGCCTGCATGGAGGGCAGTTAGGGGCGACCAGGCCTGCAGGGGAGGGAAGTTAGGGGTGACCAGGCCTGCAAGGGAGGACAATTATGGGTGACCAGGCTGGCAGGGGAGGGCAGTTAGGGGTGACCAGGCCGGCAGGGGAGGGCAGTTAAGGGCAATCAGACAGGCAGGGGATCAGTTAGGTGTCGATCAGGCTGGCAGGGGAGAGGTTAGGGGGTGATCAGGCTGGCAGGCAGAAGTGGTTAGGGGCAATCAGGCAGGCAGGTAGGTGAGCGGTTGGGAGCCAGCAGTCCTGGATTGGGCTTAAACAGGCAGTCGGACATCCCTCAAGGGGTCCCAGATTGGAGAGGGGGCAGGCTGGGCTGAGGGACACTCTTCCCCCCCCCCCCCCGCATGAATTTCATGCACCGGGCCTCTAGTATTTAATAGTTTTATAGCCTTCTAGCGTGCCTATAACAGCTCGTTGTGCAATAATGTATCATGTTGACATTTAAAAAAATTAATTGAATCCAGTTGTGCATGTGTATTTTTTAAAGTTCATAGCAGGACTCCCAAGAGCTAGCTAAGACCACTCCTAGAATAATGCCCTGGGATCAGGCTGCCTTCATCTCCTTCAGGCCTCACCTGGGCAATTCAGGATACTCTCTGTTCACACTCAACCCTGTCCCCAGGATACAACTACCTTCAAAAAGAAATAACATTTTACTTGGATTGTTACTTGAGAAGGGCAAGTGTATCCACACTCTTGATATATAGATCACATGTATCTTATTCATAGGAAAAAATAGCTGGGATCCTTTTCCTCCTGGAGCCCCCACACCATCTTGTTGGGGGAAACCAGCTTTCAGGTCAGAGCAGATCTTTGGAGAAAGCAGCATGGGGCAAAGCATGTCACAAAGTACATCTCCTTGAAGCCATATCTTCACAAAAGAATTAAACTACCCATGCTGGCCAATCATCCTGATCCTCTATGCCCACTTCATTACAAATACCAAAGAGCAGGAGAAGATTTGACTTTGGGTGGTGGGCACACAGTGAAACATACAGATCTTGTAACATAGAAATCCATACCTGAAACCTGTATGATCATATTAACCACTGTCACCCCCAATAAATTTAATTTACAAAAACAACCAACGAGCTCCTGAAAACTTATTAATTATATCCATGAGAACTGTGCAAGGACGGTTAGGATCTAGCAGTGAATGCCACCAATGGGCCTTCTGCTTTTGTTGGTTTTCTACTCGCTGGATCAGTGATTTTTCAACCTTTTTTCATCTCATGGCACATTATAAACTAATTACTAAAATTCTGTGGCACAGCAAAAAATATTTTTTTGCCAATCTGACCCAAAAAAAAGAAAGTATGATTTTGATTCATTCAAACCAGATGGCTATTGTTGTGTTGGCTGTCATTTTTTTATTTGGCAATCTAAGGAAAAGAGGTCAGTGCCCCTGACTAAATAGTTAGATGCCACATGTTTTAAAAATTCTTGCAGCACACCAGTTGAAAATCACTAGACTGGACACATCCCCTGCGAATGAGGCTAAGAAACAGGGACATTAGCTCTTCCCTTATCACCATTGGCTCACCAGGCCCTAAGCAGCCTGGCAAGAAGCCAAGGCCAGACCCAACCTAGGACAGGGGCCAGGACAGTAGTTAGATGGAGCTGCTGGTAGGCTGTCTTGAAGAGGGACTTTGGTGCCCATTGCTCTAGCTTCAATGGAGGTCTTCTTCCGCTTGGCATTCAGGTTCTTCATGCACCGCTGGACCCACTGCTTCTTAGGGTTAAAATAGAACATCAGGCCCTGCTTGATGGTGAGGCTGTGGGGAAAATGATGGGTCACCCCGAGACCTGGCAGGAGCCCGGAGCACTTTAGGAGGAGGTGGGTGTGGCAGCCCACGGAGGATGAGATGCTGTCCAGCCTCCTAGCAAGTTATTACCATGATGTTGTCTCTGGGTCTATGTCTCTGTTTCAGTGCTCATGTTCAGTCACAGTCCTGTCAGACGGGGGAGGCCAACTCCTGCCTTTACGTAATGCTGGATGTCTACCCACAGGGAGGAATAAGAAAATGCATTGAAAACCCTCAAGAAAGAAGGTGGATGCCTCCAGTTCACTCACTATGCGAGGAAGTACGGCTGATAAGGATGCCAGGATTGGGAGGGGGCAGCGAGATGTCCTTTTCCAGGCCAACTCTGAGCTGGGGGTGCCAGTGGGAAAATTTCCTAACAATATAAATGTCACATTTCTATGGCATGCCACTGTTTATACAGTGAGTTCACATTTCCTGCCTTGTGTGAGAGGCAGCTATGAAGTATCTGGAGTCCTAGGTCACCATTCTGAGCCTTAGTTGTCCACTGTAAGATGGAGATAATTCTATCTGCCTCATACAATAGTCCAGAGGGCTAGTTAAGATAACATTACTATATAGGGTGGGGCAAAAATAGATTTATAGTTGTGAGTACGTGAAACACAGAGTTTATTCTTTTTTTATTTTTTAATTACTTTATTGATTAAGGTATCACATATTTGTCATCAACCCCCCCCCCATTCCCTTCTCAAACCCCCCCCCCACACACGCATGCCCTCCTCCCCCTGTTGTCCGTGATCACTGGTTAGGCTCATATGCAAGCACACAAGTCCTTTGGTTGATCTATCTCCCTTGTCCCCACCCTCCCCTACCTTCCCTCTGAGGTTTGACAGTCTGATCAATGCTGTTCTTGTTCTTCAGTCTATGTTGTTCATCTTTTCCCCTAGATGAGTGAGCTCATGTGATACTAGGAATACACTTATAGGAACCAAAAATGAGACAAACAATAATGGTTATGCTGAGAGGCAAATGAATCAGTCTATAGTGAGTTTCTTTCTGGGCCAACAGTTCTTTTGAGTCCCGATTTCTATGTCCAACAGTTGTTTATGTGTTCATAACAGCAATGATATTTCAGTTCTGGATGGTGGACAAATGGTGGTAATGCAGGTCCGACCCTCTCTGGTTTGGTCCTGGGCAATCTGCAGTGATGCACATCTGCTGACTGCTAGTATGGCAAGGCATGGTCAGCGTCTTCCATCTCTGGACTGTTTCTCTTCTGACTTCATGGCTGGAGCACTCCTGTCAATTCCTCTCTGTTGCAGGAATCCACATGTTCTCGGAGTTGTTTTCTTTTTCCAGTAAATCTCTGCCCTTCCCAGCTGCAAACTGTCTCACCAGCCGCTTCTCCTTCGCCAACTCGGGCTGGATTCCTCTCGTTTCAGCTGCTCCCTCTATTAGCTCCTGCGGGTGCGGGGCCACACAGACCGCTCACTCCCTTCCCGGCGCCATGTTTTTCCAGAGTTTATTCTTATATTATTATTTACTAGAGGCCTGGTGCACGAATTTGTGCATGAGTGGGGTCCCTCGGTCTGGCCTGGGGGATCTGGCTGAAACCAGGTCTCTGACATCCCCCAAGGGGTCCCAGATTGTGAGAGGGCACAGGCCAAGCCTAGGGACCCCACCAGTGCACGATCAGGGCTGGGGAGGGATCATAGGAAGGCTCCAGGGCATGTCTGGCCCTTCTCGCTCAGTCCCAATCTGCCAGACCTCAGCAGCAAGCTAACCTACTGGTCAGAGTGTCTGCCCTCTGGTGGTCAGTGCATGTCATAGCAAGCAGTTGAGCATCCTTAGCATATCATTAGCATATTACACTTTGATTGGTTGAACGTCCAACTGGATGACCGGACACTTAGCATATTAGGCTTTTATTATATAGGATTTTTGTATTTTCCATATAAACAACTGTAAACCTACTTTTGCCCATGCTGTATGCCCTCAATGGTGCCTAGTATACATTTGGTGCTCAATAAATGATTGTTGACTCTGAATTCTCTTCCTAGTTTTATGGGTGAGGAAGCTGAGGTGATTTCCCCAGAATCACAGAGCCAGGTCCTCCTGACTTCACTCCTTAGTAACCCTGGAGGCTCATCTCCCTGCCCACTCCCATTAGGTGCCCAGGGAGAAGTACTATTACTTATATCACTCCTGCCTTTGGGAACTCGCATTGAGCTGTTATGACACAGGTTAGGCAATTATGATACAGGTTAGGTGTCACACTGGAGAGCAGAAGAAGCCAGCGAAAACTTCCTGGAAGAGGTGACTCCTGAGCTGAGCAAGGCCTATGGAGGTAGGAAGGTCTGAGGGGTAGGAATGGAGACCTCATAGAGAAGCGTGTGCCAGGTCCTGGAAGCCACAGGTTATGTTTTCAAGGGGGAGGGAGTGACTTGGTCAACTCTGGAATTTTACAGAAATCACTCTGGCTGTGGATAACCAGGGTGGAGGGACTGTGTGAAGGCTGCGATAGGAATCCAGGACGGAGAAGTGGAGGGAGTAAGAGTGGGAAGAAGAGTATGGATTTGAGAACTACTCAGGAAGTGAATTTGCCAGAAGTTAATGTCCTGTTGGTTGAGGAAGCAGAGGGAGGTGACCAGGATAACACTCAGGTTTCAAACTTGGTTGTGTATGTGCAGGTGGGATCATTCAAGGAAGAGAAAAATCCACTAGGGAAAGCAGGTCTGAGTGAAAGCTATTTGGGACTGTTGACTTCAGAGTATGGGGGATTCTTACAGAGCTTTCTAGTATGTAGCAGACAGGGTTATAGAGAAAGGTCTGGAGATCCAAATGTTAGAACAAGAAGGCCCTCAGGGGGGGGGGGGTCTCACCTATCCTGACATTTGCAGATAGGTACTAGAGGCCCACAGAGATTGCACATGTCCAAATGCCCCCACTCAACCCAAGCCCCAGACACTGACGGTCTAGCACCATGGGAAGGACCTAGCCCTAAAGGCCGACTGTCCAGGGTTTGAGCTCTGCCTCTATTTGTTCACTTGATGGAGACAGGCCAGGTGTTTAACTTCTATGAAGCCCATCCCACTTGCTGTAAGATGGGGGTGTGAAAGACCACCTCCCAGGATGGTGTGTGTGTGGGGGGGGAGAGGGGGGCGGGTTCTTGATCTTCAATGAAGACTCCATTCAAGACCCGACTTTTATGAATTGACAAATCACCACCAGACCAGACTATTCCCTTAGAGCCTCACTTGGCCCCTCTAAACTCTTATTTGATCTTCTTATTATCCCTATTTCACAGGTGATGAAACTGGGACTCAGAGACATTAAATGACTTGCCCAAGACCTCAAAGCCACGATGCAAGAGGGCTGGTCCAGCATCTTCCTGGTAAAGAATTTGTGCCCTTGCCGTGACACCAGGCAGGCCTACTCTGTTGTGTAGTGTCAATTCCAGCATATTGAGGGCCTTCCTCAATAGTTCTCAAGTCCATCCCATCCTGTTGACAGTTACTGCCACCACCTTTACTCAGGCTCCATTAGCGCCCTCCAGGATTCCTGCCCCAGCCTCCTAACTACAGGTGGCTGGAGATGTAGTATCTGGGGTTTAAAGCAGGGGAGATGGCAGGAGGGCACCATAAAGATGGATGGGCACTGGGATAGGGAGCTTAGAGGATTCAGGAGAGCAGGCTGAGGGTGTCTCTGCTACCCATGGTGCTCTCCCTCTTTGCTATCAAACACATACAACACACACACCAGAGGACTGGGAACAGGAGATGGTCCTGGGAACCACTTCCCTGGTGGTTCCAAAGTGACAGCCCAACACCAAGTGTAGAAATGTTTCCCTTCACTTATCAGATTTGGGTGGCAGGAAGAGTGGGAGGGGCCTCCCAGGCAGAGGAGGGAGCCTCCCATACATCTCACCTTTGTTTGGCTTGGAAATTCAGGAGCCCGAGGTTCATAAAGACTTCTGAGAAGTTGGCTTCATGGCAACTGGCAGACCTTGACAGATGCAGAGGCAGGGGTGGCAGCTGTTCTCTGTGGGAGAGCACAATAAGTCTATTGTCAAGATGAACTTTACCACACCCCCTAAGCATGGTCCTGGGAGGGTATGGTCCAGGGGAGCGAAGGAGCTCCAAATGAAGCAGAAACAGAGGTCAAGAGGTAAAGCTCAAAGGAGGAAGATATTCACGGTGGGTGAAGCCACCCAGAGATAGATCTGACCATTTAGATGACAGTTAGATCCCTACCAAGCAGGGGCATGCAAGCACTTGTTGGCAGAGCTCCGAGTAGGAAATTCAAGTTTCAAATGAGGAAGTCCTATCCAGCCCTGAGATTCAGGAATCCAGAGAAGGGCCCATTTCAGACTCAAGGCCGTTAGGGCTCCGAGTCCACTGGAAAGACAAACATAAACAAATAACTTCAATATAGGACAATAAGGCATCGGGATCACAGTGATTAAGATCATAGGTTTTAGAGGCTTAGGCCTGGCTGCAGATCCAACTGTATCAGCCTCAGTTTTGTCATCTGTGAAGTGGGGTGAAACCCTCTGCTTCCCAGTGGTGTTACATGGGGAAAGGGAACTGCTGTACATTAAGTTCCTTGCACAGTGACTGGCCTGAAATAAATGTTAAGAAGGGGACTCATTGCTGGTGCCAGGCACCTGGCAGGTGCAAAGGGCTCTGGAAGTGCAAGGGAAGACTCTGTGTGAGAGATCAGGGAAGCATCAGAGGACAGGCCGGAGCTCCAGGGGGACCAGGGGTCAAGAGCACTCCAGGCCAAGGGGAAGAACATGAATCTGGTGAGCAGCAGAATGTGGCTGAATTCCAGAAAATGATGAGAGAAGGTGGAGAGTGTGTTGTACCTTACTGTCCAGAGAAGGCACCACTGTCCCCTTCTCCATATCTAATAATATCTCTAATTTGTTGATTCTCCCTATTTAACATCTCCTGGATCTGAATGTTCCTTCTCAACCCCATTACACTGCCTCCCAACTTGCCTCCTTCCAATTTTTCTGCACACAAATACAAGAAAGCTCGTCCTACAGTGCAATCCAGTCCTGGTCACCCCCCTGCCTAAAAGTCTTCACTAGTACCCCATCACCAATAATCAAACTTCATTCTCTTATCATCTCTATAATTTTTATCTTTCTGTTCCTCACCCAATTTATTATACATTTAATGTTGTGTGTTTTTTAAATTGACTTCATCCAAAAATATCCATGAAATCATAGCTTTAGTGATTTCCATGTACATTGAAATAAACCCACAAGTATTAAATGAAACCAGGAGAGTGTGAAGGTGTGTGTGTGTGTGTGTGTGTGTGTGTGTGTGTGTGTGTGTGTGTAGCAGAAACTGACTATGCTCTGCCCATATCCCCTTGTCCTTAACAATTCAGGCCGTGCTGGCCTGACTTATAGCTGCCACCACCTGGCTGGCTCTGCCCCGCTGGGGCCAGGCTGACCTGCTGGGGAGAGGACTCAGGAACTCCACATAAAAACAGCTGATACCGACCACCAGTTATCAGCAAACACTTTAGTAGGTCTTGGTTGACAGACAGGTAAGATGGGACCAGTGATGTGCTGGTAAATATTTAACAACTGGCTCTCTGGGGAAAGCTCTGATTCGTAGGGTTTGCTAATTCCTGTGGTGTAAATATTCCTAACATGGCCAATTTCAAGCTTATGGCCTGATGTTACTGAAAGTGGAGTTGGGGAGAGATGTTCTCCCAGGTCAGTGCAAGCGAGTTTTGGCATACCCCTGGGTGGGACCCAGGATGAAAACATAGGGGTCTCTAGGTCTTTAAGTTTTGGGAGATGCAAGAAGGGAAAACAGTGGGGTTGAGAGGGAGGTTGGAAGGTATTTACTAACCTGAAGCTCACTGAAAGCAGGTGGGTGCAGGAGGAGGGAAGGCCTCTGAGCATGTGGACAAGGGTCCTTCTAATGGGCCACGGCTGAGGAGCTGAACCCTAAGAAAGCAAGAAGTTCCAGAGCAGAAGGGGACAGGAAGCCCTAACCAGCTGGTTTTCCTGTCTTGCCTGTAGCTAGGTTCCGTTCTTCTCCTTATAGAAATAGTTCCTGCTTGGAAGCCAAGGAAGGATCAGATTCTGCTGATCCACAAAGTCTGGTGGCTGAGGCCCTCACTGAAAGGAGAATTGAAAGGGCAAATGGCGCAACTGCTATAGAAAACAGTTTGACAGTTCCTCAAAAGGTTAAACATAGAATTACCATATGGTCCAGTGTGTTAAGCATGTCTCTGTTTTTTTTTTTACTTTTTAATTTTTTTATTATGATGATGATGAAAAACATATAACATATGATTTTTCATCTTTTCCCCCAAATATAGTTCACATTCAATATTATTCTGTACTAGAGGCCCGGTGCATGAAATTTGTGCACGGGGGGGGGGGGGGGTTGTCCCTCAGCCCAGCCTGCACCCTCTCCAATCTGGGACCCCTCGAGGGATGTCTGACTGCCCATTTAGGCTGGATCCCGGTGGGATCGGGCCTAAACGGGCAGTTGGACATCCTTCTAACAATCCAGGACTGTTGGCTCCCAACTGCTCGCCTGCCTGCCTGCCTGATTGCCCTTAACCGCTTCTGCCTGCCAGCCTGATCACCCCTAACCACTCCCTTGCCAGCCTGATCGATGCCTAACTGCTCCTCTGCCAGCCCGATTGCCCCTAACTGCACTCCCCTGCTGGCCTGGTCACCCCTAATTGCCCTCCCCTGCTGGCCTGGTCACCCCCAACTGTCCTCCCCTGCAGGCCTGGTCACCCCCAACTGCCCTCCCCTGATGGCCCAGTCGCCCCTAACTTCCCTCCCTTGCCAGCCTGGTCGCCCCTAACTGCCCTCCCCTGCTGGCCTGGTCACCCCTAACTGTCCTCCCCTGCAGGTCTGGTCACCCCCAACTGGCCTCCTCTGCTGGCCCAGACACCCCTAACTGCCCTCCCCTGCCGGCCATCTTGTGGCGGCCATCATGTGTCCACATGGGGGCAGCCATCTTTGACCACATGGGGCGGCCATCTTGTGTGTTGGAGTGACAGTCAATTTGCATATTACCTCTTTATTATATAGGATTAGTTTCAGGTGAAAAACATAGTGGTTAGACAATCATATACTTTACAGCAAGCATGTCAAACTCAAAGGCTAATATGGGTCAAATAAACAAGATTTAATTTTATGTGGGCTGCAAAAAAATAAACATAGGTTTATTTTGATAGAGACATGCTGAATACAAAGGGCTAAAATAAATGAGTATCGTTAACATAAAATAATAGAACATTTTAATAAAAATTCATATTTTTTCTTGAACATTAACTTACCAGACACTGAGTAACTGCACAAATTAATAAGCATAATGCAAATAAACCTATTTTTCTTGTTCTCCGGAAGTGAAATATTTCCTGTTGCACACACCAAAGAAGTCAGTCCAAGACTAATGATGTGGCAATCGGCTGCTAAAATATTCACTGCTAGTATTAGTGGAGAGAAATGGTGTGCCTGTGTGTAAGGTGCGTAAGAGGAATGAATGCAACACAATTATAGTAATCAGTCATTACTGAATGTTGTAATAATTATGTATAACAGGATATTGTAAAAATTAAGTTATAAAATTTTTATTAAAACTTTTCTTACATACCATTATATTGGCTGGGCCGCAAAAATATTCATTGTGGGCCACGAGTTTGACCTGCTTGCTTTACAGAGCGGTCCCCCTAATATTTCAAGTACCCCTTCCCCGCCCCCCCCCCCCCCCCCCCCCGCCCGGCCCATACATAGCTATTGCAATATTATGTTTTTCCCTCCATTGACCTCTCTCTGGCCACTCCCACCCCCCAGCACATGCCTTCACCCCCTAGTGGCTGTGTTCATTGGTAATGCTTATGTGCATGCATACAAGCCCTTTGGTTGATCTTTTATTCCCCACCCCCCCTACCCTACTCTCCCCAGCCTTCCCTCTGAGGTTTGTCAGTTCAATGCTTCTCTGTCTCTGGATCTATTTTTGTTCATCGGTTTATGTTGTTCACTATATTCCACAAATAAGTGAGAACATGTGGTATTTATCTTTCTCCAATTAAGCATGTCTTTATTTTTTGTATTTAACATCTGAGGCCTTGCTGACACGCATGAGACCTCCCCCGCCCCCAGGGTTAGCTAATTCCTAGAAATAACATCTCACTGGGCTGTGAGTGGGCCTTTCACATGCAAACAAATCAACCCAGAGCCCACACCCCAACCACCTCCTTTATGGGCTCTCCACTCCAGGCCACTATCCCCCTGCCCTAATCACCCCATGGCCAGATACCACCCAACTTGGGCGACCTTGCCAATTCTAACGCTGCGTACAATGCCTTGCTTATTCCACAGAAAGCCTAATAAAGGCTCTTGCCCACACTTTCCTCAGATCCCCGTGCCTCCAGACCAACTCTGGTGCTTCCTCATTGATAGATCCTCCCTTCCCCCAACTGGTGGGCGGAGTATGACCTAAGCTGCATCTGCTGCTGGGACATTGCCGAGACATTGAAGCACCAATCAGTGCTTGCCGAGTGCCCCGGGCCTCACCCCTTCCTGTTCCTCCTCTCAAAAGGCGTGTTCACTGCTGCACGTGTTGCTGTCTCCCCAGACTTCGAGGCAGTCTGGCTGGGTCCTTCTCCTCCTCCTTCTCCTCTAATCCTGGTTTTTCTACCCTCCTCCATAATGAATCTCACTTGTTAGTGCAGAATAAACTTCCTCCTTTAACATGCCTTGGTCCATGACTCCCGTTTCCTGCGCCTCGAACCTTACACTCATGTTGCCCTGTGTAACATGCTGTACCCCGTTTCTAGGGATCTATGAGTATAAATGTCTTCCTTCATGACAGTATGCCTGATTAAAACAAATCCTGGATACCTTTAAAAACACCCAGCAATTCTACTACTAGGAATATACCACAAAGAATTGAGAGCAGGCACTTAAAGTAATCCATGTACATGCATGTTCATAGCAGCATCCTATCTAATAATAGACAAATATGAAAATTGACCATACCTCTGACACACCCACAAGCCATGCCCACAAGCCACACCCACCATCCAATCAGAGCGAGTATGCAAATTAACCCAACCAAGATGGCTACAGCCACAGAGAGCAAGGTTTCCTAGGTAACAGAGGAAGCCAAGCTTTCCACCTGCCCTTGCCAGGCCTAAGCCTCCACTCAAGCTACAAAGTTTCAATTATAGAAGGTAAACAAATTCAAACAGAAATGGTGGCAGAATGGAGCTTGAGAGAGCAGGCCAGGGTTGCCCCCGGCAACAGGGGAAGCAAAGCTTTCCTCACACCCTGGCCGGGCCCACCCGCTTAAGGCAACAAAGTTTCAATTATAACCCCAACAGAAATGGCTGCCGGCCTCGGAGGGAGCCCCAGGCTTGGCTCCGCTCCAGGCTACAAAGTTTCAATTGTAGAAGGAAAATAAATTCCAGATACCAGGGCCTCCACTTGGGTTGCCAGGGGGCGTAGCCAGGCTGCAAACCACCACAGGCCCCTCGCTTAGGCCGCCCCACGCCCCAAGGGAACCCCACCCTGATCAGGAACACCCTTCTGGGCAAACCAGCTGGTCCCCACCCCTGTACCAGGCCTCTATCCTATCTAATAAAAGAGTAATATGCAGATTGATCATCACTGCAACACACAATATAGCTACCCCCATGTGGTCAAAGATCCTGCCCCCATGTGGACACAAGATGGCCACCACAAGATGGCCAGCAGGAGAGGGCAGTTAGGGGTGACCAGGCTGGCAGAGGAGGGAAGTTGGGGGCAAACAAGCTGGCAGTGGAGTGGTTAGGGGGTGATCAGGCTGGCAGGCAGAAGTGGTTAGGGACAATCAGGAATGCAGGCAGGCAAGCAGTTGGGAGCCAGCAGTCCTGGATTGTGAGAGGGCAGTTGGACATCCCTCCAGGGGTCCCAGATTGGAGAGGGTACAGGCTGGGCTGAGGGACAACCCCCCTCCGTGCACGAATTTCGTGCACCGGGCCTCTAGTTATTTATAATAGCAAAAATGTGTAAACAATCCAAATGTCCATCAACAGAAGACTAGATTAAAAAATTGCAATATATTGGGGAAATGAATTATATGAAGCAATGACATGGATGAACCTTGAAAATATTGTGCTAAGTGAAAGCAGACTCAAAATGTCACATCTTCTATGAAATATCCAGAAAACTAAATCCATAGAGACAGCAAGCAGATTAGTGGTTGCCAGGGGCTGGGGAAGGGAGTGACTGCTTAATGTGTGTACAGTTTTACTTTGGGGAGATGAAAATGTTTTGAAACTAGACAGAGGTGGTGGTTGCACAACATTGTGAATGTACTAAATGTTGCTGAATTGTATGCTTTAAAATGCTTAATTTTATGTTATGTGACTTTTACCTCAATTTGTTTAAAAAAGAAAATAATAATATAGGAGAGAAGTGGGTGAGTTGTATAGGAAACAAGATTGGCCAGGCATTAATAATTATTAAAGCCATTGCTCAGTGGCTGAATGTGGACCCATGAATCAGGAGGTCATGGTTTAATTCCCAGTGGGGGCACATGCTGGGCTTGTGGGTTCGATCCTCAGTAGGGAGCATACAGGAGGCAGCAGATCAATTATTCTCTCTCATCACTGATGTTTCTATTCCTCTCTCCCTCCTCCTTCTGCTCTCTGAAAGAAATGAAGACATATTTTTTTTAAAATAGTAATTATTAAAGCTGGTGATGGGTACTTGGGTTTCACTATTCTCTTGATTTACATATCTGTTTAAAATGTTCCTTAACAGCCCGGCTGGCATCGCTCAGTGGTTGAGCTTCAATCTGTGAACAGGGAGAAGGTCACGGTTTGATTCCTGGTCAGGGCACTTGTCCGGGTTGTGTACTTGATCCCAGTGTGGGGCATGCAGGAGGCAGCCCATCCAGGATTTTCTCTCATCATTGGTTTCTATCTCTCCCTCTCCCTTTCTGTGCCAGAGCCAATTCCAGCACATCAGCAGGGCTGAATCATCTGGGATGGCTGAAAGGCATTTCCCCAAACCTGAAAAGGATGATTGCTTGCTGCCAGACAGCTCAGGGCATCTTAATCTACATGTTATTGTCTCCTCCTGGCCAAACACCTGAACAGCCAACCTGACAATGGATTTGTGTAGGAAACCCTGGCCTTTGATGTGTATATCTCCACCTTGCCTTAGGACAAATTGTGTTAATAAAAAGCAAGGAGTCCTGAGACAACAAGAACTTAGTTCCTTTTAGCTAAGTCTTTTCTGACTCCCCATAATGCCTTTCAAAATTATGTTTCGTCTCTTGACTCTTATTTAATTTATGCACAGCGCCTTCTCAGATTCCTAAATCCTTCTAGGTGCCAGATCAAGACCACTGGCGTTATCTCTGAAATCAATAAAAATATATTTTAAAAAATGTCCCATAACAGAAAGGGGTGTGTGTGTGTGTGTGTGTGTGTGTGTGTGTGTGTTTAAGAGGAGAGTTTTGAAATAAGGCTTTGAGAACATTCATACATTCATCTCAGGTAAAAACTGCTGTTTAAACTTTAACCCTGCTATTTTGACGTCTGCACACACTTACTTGCTTAAACAATAGGGTAGCTACCTCAGCCCCCAGATTGAGACCTGGAAACTCACATTAATCCATCCCACATCACAAAGGTCATTTTCCTGAGCCTGTGGATCAGAACCACGGGAGACTGATTCCCACTGACTCAGGGGCTCCAGGAGTTGACTACCTTTAGAGATTATTAACCCTGCTCAGTTCTGCTTTTTGTACAATCTGCTTTCACAAGGGAGGTCCGCATTCCAATGTCTAAAATTCTTGTGGTTTGGACCTTTAAAAGGACTGCCTACACCTGGGATGGCGCGGTCGTGAGGGTGGCCACCTGCGTGTGGTGCCCTCGTGGCCGTCCTGGCCAGTTCAATAAATCCTTGCCTGCTTTTTTTTTTTAATCAACTAGCAGCCTCCGGTGGTCTTATTTTTGACTCCAGGGTTCAACCCCACAACAGTTTGGTGATAATAAAGACACTGGTGTCAGAGGTTTAGGGTAAGATTTGAAAAAATAATTTCATGAAATCAGAGAGGAAAATTCAATACTTGTAAATTAATCCCTTGTGTGGGACAGCTGTAAGTCTTCAGGAATGGAGAGTCCGGGTTAGCCTATGATCCTGGAGAGGGTTCCTAGTGGGGTGTATTACAGAAAGTTATTTTTGTATAGTATAGTACTTTATAAAACTTCCACACATATTAGCTTATTTGTTCCTTTTCACAGATTTGGGAAGTAAATCTTTTTATATATATATATATATTATTGATTTTTTACAGAGAGGAAGGGAGATAGTTAGAAACATCAATCAGCTGCCTCCTGCACACCTCCTACTGGGGATGTGCCCGCAACAAAGGTACATGCCCTTGACCGGAATTGAACCCAGGACCCTTCAGTCCGAAGGCCGACGCTCTATCCACTGAGCCAAACCAGTCAGGGCTGGGTGCCAGAAACCGATCATTGTCTCACTAATTAGAAAGGTGTGGACAAGGAACCTGGAAGGCTGGTCAACCTTGAAGCTCTGAAAGGTCAGAGCCAACCACTCCCTATCTAATTGAAACAATGGTAGCTGAAGCAACTTCCCCACCAAAGAATCATGTAGATCCTTACTGATAAGATAATCTGCCTGTTACTGGAATTGCCTGCCTAAAGGCAATGAGTGTATCCCAAACCTGAATAAAAGGGATGGCAAGGCCAGAGCAAAGCGGAGTCCTCCCACTAGAGTTGGGCTTCTGCCTGGCCTCCATTTCCCAAATTAATATTTTTCTAGTCTCTCTCATTTGTGTGCGGCCTTCTCCAGAACCCAAACCCTGAACCTGAACCCTGAACCCTGCGGGACATGAAAGGGGTTCCCACAGCTGGGAAGTTAATCTTATTATCACTTTAAATTCAGGCATTCTGATTCAAAGCTGATGCATCCCTCCCCTCCAGCCCCTCCTCACTGCCCCTACCCAACCCCACCCACAAACTGTAGAGAATAAATTCCTGTAAAGGAGGTTTGACTCTTGGTTGCAGTATAATTTAGGGTAATAGCAGTGGCAGCTCTAATAGGGTGGACAGGATATTTTACATCCTTCAGACACTCTCCACCCTTCTACATTCTTCTCTGTAGAGGAGGCTGACCTTTACCCACCAGGAGCTCCCCAGCTCTTAGCTTCAGGGGAAGTTGACCAATGGAAGGTACCAGCAAGGTGGCTCTTCCCTCTATTGATACAGATACTCTCATCAGGCTCAGGAACAATGCCCTCTCCTTTCCCCTTCAGGCCTAGGAGATGTAATGGCTTCAGCCATCCCCAGCCCTGGGGTACTGCACCATCTCTACCTCACCCACACCTTTATAAATAGTCCCTTTAATTAAGTTCCCCTCAAGGGCCCCATTTTGAGTATGTATGCCATCTGTTTGCTCCAGGGCCTTGCTGAGAAAGATAAACCTGCAAATGTTAAGAGGCTTAACCCAATAAAAGGTTATTTCTTGCTCATGTCATAATCCAGTGTGTGTGTGTGTACACACATGTTTACAAACTCCAGGGAAGAGGCAGGGGAAGTTGGGTCAGAATGTACCGAAGAGAAATTATGGGTGGAAGGCAGTCTGTCCAGTCAGACTGAGGTGTCTTTTTGTTCTGGAAGGCAGAGTGCACACTGACCTAGGTTGGCAGCTGGCAACGCCACAGAAAGTGACTTTCCAGGTCAATGTGTACTCACTGTAACTTGTCAGTCACCAAGAAATAGGAACCTCTTGTCAGCACTGAGCCATGGAAATGGAAGAGTAATTACTGTAAAGGTGCTAATGCTTGCCCGAAGGAAATAATTTTGATTTCATTATCATTGACTTTAGTACACCACTGCTAAGCACAAGGCAATGTACTAGACTTCTGGGAAGTACAAATTTGATTCAGATGTAGGGTCACCCTCAAGATACTTGAAATTTCTTCATATTTAAAATTTATTTTTAAACTAATGCACAATAAAGTTCATTCTTTTTGGTACACATTTCTACCAGGTTTTTAGTTTTAATTTGTATTTCTTTGCACATATTTTTATTGAGATATAATTCACATACCATAAAATTCACTATTTTAAGTGTACAGTTCTACAGCTTTCAGTATATTCAGTATACGCAACCCTCACCACTACTGTAAAACATTTTTATCACCCCAATAAAAAGATACCATACCTGTTAGCACTCATTCCCTATTCCCCTTTTCCTCCAGCCTGTGGAAACCACTAATATATGTTCTGTCTCCACGGATTTGCCTACTGTAGACATCCTACCTAATAATAGACAAATATGCAAATTGACCATACCTCTGACACACCCACAAGCCACGCCCACCATCCAATCAGAGTGAGCATGCAAATTAACCCAAACCAATATGGCTACAGCCACAGAGAGCAAGGTTTCCTAGGTAACAGAGGAAGCCAAGCTTTCCACCTGCCCTTGCCAGGCCTAAGCCTCCAGTCAAGCTACAAAGTTTCAATTATAGAAGGTAAACAAATTCAAACAGAAATGGCGGCAGAATGGAGCTTGAGAGAGCAGGCCAGGGTTGCCCCCGGCAACAGGGGAAGCAAAGCTTTCCTCACACCCTGGCCGGGCCCACCCGCTTAAGGCAACAAAGTTTCAATTATAACCCCAACACAAATGGCTGCCGGCCTCGGAGGGAGCCCCAGGCTTGGCTCCGCTCCAGGCTACAAAGTTTCAATTGTAGAAGGAAAATAAATTCCAGATACCAGGGCCTCCACTTGGGTTGCCAGGGGGCGTGGCCGGCCAGCAAACCACCACAGGCCCCTCACTCAGGCCGCCCCACGCCCCAAGGGAACCCCACCCTGATCCAGGACACCCTTCAGGGCAAACCAGCTGGCCCCCACCCCTGTACCAGGCCTCTATCCTATCTAATAAAAGAGTATATGCAGATTGATCATCACTCCAACACACAATATAGTGCCCCCATGTGGTCAAAGATCCTGCCCCCCTGTGGACACAAGATGGCCACCACAAGATGGCCAGCAAGAGAGGGCAGTTGGGAGGCACCCGGCCTGCAAGGGAGGGCAGTTGAGAGGGACCAAGCCTGCAAGGGAGGGCAGTTGGAGGTGATCAACCCTGCAGGAGAGGGCAATTAGGGGTGACCAGGCCGGCAGAGGAGGGAAGTTGGGGGCAAACAAGCTGGCAGCAGAGTGGTTAGGGGGTGATCAGGCTGGCAGGCAGGCAGGCAGGCAGGCAAGCAGTTGGGAGCCAGCAGTCCTAGATTGTGAGAGGGATGTCCGACTGCCCGTTTAAGCCCGATTCCAGTGGGATCGGGCCTAAATGGGCAGTCAGACATCCCTCAAGGGGTCCCATATTGGAGAGGGTACAGGCTGGGCTGAGGGACAACCCCCCTCCATGCACGAATTTCGTGCACCGGGCCTCTAGTTTCATATAAATGGAATCATACCATATGTGCTCCTTTCGGATTTGTTTCACTTAGCACCTTTCCAAGTTCATCCATATTATATCATGTTCAGCATTTCATTCTCGTATGTATACACCACCTTTGTCAATCTGTTCACAAGCTGATGGACATTTGGGTTGTTTTGACTTTGGAACTATTATGAATAACGCTGCTATGAACACCCTGGTGCAAGTTTTTGTGTGGGAATACCTTTTCACTTCTCTTGGGTTTATAAATATAAGTTTAAATTGCAGCATAATATTGCATGTAGCTATATCGTACTACCCTGTAAACACACAACCATTTTACTAACATTGAAGATAATTTTTGTTTTTTTAAAATTGATTTGAGAGAGAGAGATTTGTTGTTCCACTTATTTATGCACTCATTGGTTGCTTCTTGTATGTGCCCTGACTGGAGATCGAACCCACAATCTTGGTGCACTGGGACAACATTCCAACTTAGCTACCTGGCCAGGTATAGATGTAATTTTTGAACAACCCAAAAGGATCATTGTAGAAACCAGATGCCAGCCAGAAGAGGTGGGAGGAACGGGCATTGCTTCCATAGGGGAGGAAGGGGGATAATGTGCTTAGGCAGAAGGCTTATTGCTCTGTACTCCATCCTGTGAGTGTGGAAAAAGAGAACTGGAAAAAGACGGCTTGGCAAATGAATGGCACATAAGGCTGCAGTCACACTGCCTTGAGGGTTTGCCATCAGGATTTTGGATCTAAGGGGGCCTGTTCAGCTGTCCCCAAATTAAAGCCTTCCATGTAGCTGCGAGCAGCCTCCCGAGACAACCAGGAGGGGGCAGCGTTTGCCTTGAGAGGGGACCATTTCTCCACCAGACTCAAGGAACCCTGCACCGAACTGTCCACCAGGGGGCAGTGAGGACGTGGCTTTGAGGTTTGAGTGCCGCTAAAAGAAGCTTGAGTAGGGAACTGATAACAAAAGCCATTTTGCACCACTGCCATCCTCACCGGACAGGAAAAAAGAGAGGGAAGAGCAACAGGGAGCCACATTGCAGTCCTCACCCTACTCCCGCCCCTCCAGGGCATTGAATTCCTTCCTCAGACTCGTCCTAGGGTGCAGGTGGGAGTTCGGGGGTGTAAATCCAGGGACACCCTGGCTGGCCAAGGTGGGTGGGTGGTTGGCACTGATCCCAGAGCTGTCTTGGTGGTGCAAAGTGAGACATTTGGTGCTCATCACCTCCGCAAGCCCTCTGACCCACTGCGGCCTTTTCTTCTGCGCTCCAGACACCAGCTATGTAGAGGAGGGACTAACAAATATTTCTGAGCACTGACTATGTGCCAGGTTCTATTCTAGGTGCTGGAGGAGGATACAGCAGGTCACTGCCGTTGGGGAGCTCAGTTTAGTAATAGTGACAATCAGATAAGCAGAGACTCGAGTATATGAGATGATATGAAACTGTGGCAAGTTGCACTGAAAGAAGAAATAACGGGAGGGCGATCTGGGAAGGCCCTTCTGAGGAAGCAGCATCTGAGCTGGAGACCTGATGGCCAAGAAGGAGGCCATCACACTAAGATCCAGGAGAACGTTTCAACAGAAGGAAAAGCACATTCAAAGGCCCTGAAGCGAGAAAGATTTTGGCTGGTTTGAAAACAGAAAGGACACCAGTGTAGTGAGGGAATATATTCACTTCCTATTGCTATTGTAACAAATTACTACAAACTGAGTGGCTTAAAACAACACAAGTTGCCCTAGCTGGCTTGGCTCAGTGGACAGAGCGTCAGCCTGCAGACTGAAAAGTCCTGGGTTCAATTCCAGTCAAGGGCACATGACCAGGTTGCAGGCTCGATCCCCAGTAGGGGGCTTGCAGGAGGCAGCCGATCAATTATTCTCTCTCATCATTGATGTTTCTCTCTCTCTCGCTCTCTCTCTCTCTCTCTCTCTCTCTCTCTGAAATCAATAAAAACATATTTTAAAAAACCCCACAAATTATCATTTCACACCCATTAGGATGTCTACTATGAAAAAAAATAATGTGTTGATAAGGATATAGAGAAATTGGAATTGTGCATTGTTGTGAGAATGTAAAATGGTACAGCTGTTCAAATATTAAAAATAGAAATATCATATGATCCAGCAATTTCACTTCTGGATATATACCCAAAAGAATTGAAAAGTAAGTCTTTTTTTAAAAAAAAATAAATCTTTATTGTTCAGATTATTACAATTGTTTCTCCTTCCCCTTCCCCCCCCCCAATATCTTCCCTCCACCCAGTTTCCACCCTTCCCTCTGCCCTTACCTCCCCCCCCTCGCTGTCCTTATCCATAGGTGTATGATTTTGTCCAGTCTCTCCCGTACCCCCCACACAGACACCCCCTTCCCCCTGAGAATTATCAATCCACTCCCATTCTATGCCCCTGATTCTATTATGTTCACCAGTCTATTCTGTTCTTCAGATTTTTAATTCACTTGACTTTTAGATTCACTTGTTGATAGGTATGTATTTGTTGTTCATAATTTTTATCTTTACTTTTTTCTTCTTTTTCCTCCTTTTAAATAATACCTTTCAGCATTTCATGTAATACTGGTTTGGTGGTGATGAATTCCTTTAGCTTTTTCTTATCTGTGAAGCTCTTTATCTGCCCTTCAATTCTGAATGATAACTTTGCTGGGTAGAGTAGTCTTGGTTGTAGGTTCTTGCTATTCATCACTTTGAATATTCCTTGCCATTCCCGTCTGGCCTGCATAGTTTCTGTTGAGAAATCAGCTGATAATCGTATGGGTGCTCCCTTGTAAGTAACTAACTGTTTTTCTGTTGCTGCTTGTAAGATTCTCTCTTTGTCTTTTGCCCTTGGCATTTTAATTATGATGTGTCTTGGTGTAGTCCTCTTTGGATTCCTCTTGTTTGGGGTTCTGTGCGCTTCCTGTACTTGTAAGTCTATTTCTTTTACCAAGTGGGGGAAGTTTTTGGTCATTATTTCTTCAAATAGGTTTTTAGCGTCTTTCTCTCTCTCTTCTTCTGGCACCCCAAAAATTCGGATGCTGGTACGCTTGAAGTTGTCCCAGAGGCTTCTTACACTATCTTCTACTTTCTGAATTCTCTTCTCTTCTTGCTTTTCTGGAGGCGTGTCCTTTGCCTCTTTGTATTCCAAATCTTTGACTTGATTCTTGCGTTCCTCTAGTCTGCTGCTGGGTCTCTGTATAATATTTTTTATTTCAGTCAGTGTATGTTTCATTTCTAGTTGGACCTTTTTCATATCCTCGAGGGTCTCATTAAGTTTATCGGCTTTTTCCATGAAATTCTTGAAAAACCTTATAACTGTGGTTTTGAACTCTATGTCCAGTCGTTTATTCTCCTCCATTTCTTTTGTTTGGGATCTGTTTCCTTGCCTCCTCATTTTCGCTGCTTCCCTGAGTTGGTAGGGTAGCTTTGTGTCCTATTGGTTCAACGGGTCAGCCTCCCAGTTACCTGAGGTGGATGCTCTTGGTGCACCCCTTTTTAGACTGTGTGTACAGCCTTGTTGTAGTTAAGTCTTGATTGTTGTTGGTGTCACTGGGAGGAATTGACCTCCAGGCCAATTGGCTGTGAGGACCCGCTGTGTCTATAAAGGAAGAATTGCTGTGCTGGAGACACGTTTATGGGCTGGAACTTGTTCCAGTAGGGCTTTGGTGCTCACTGAGTCTGCCTCTTGACTGCGTCCCTTATGCGAGTGGTTGAAATCTGGTGTCGTCTCACACCGACCACTAGATGCCCTCGTTTCTGGATCTCCAATGGGGTGCAGGTCAGCTACTGTCTGAGGCCACTCAGCAGGAGTTACAGCAAAAACTGCAGTTTTCTCCTCTTAGCTTGGGTGGTTTTGGAGCAGTCTGACTGGAGCTGCAGTTTATTTGGTTAAGCTGCCACAGGGCAGGCCATTTATATGCAAAAGCTGCTGTTGGGAGCCTGGGTGGGTTTGTAGAATGTGCAGGGCGGGTCTTAGGGTGGGGTGGGTCTCAGAATGGGGCGGGTCTCAGGGCATCACTAGGCTAGGGCGTGGCAAACAGCAATGGCTGCTAGTCTGCTTTTTTTGCCTTTTCTGCCTTTCCGCGTTTCCAAGTCCCTGCGTCCCATGCTCCAGCGCAGTAAACACTGATTGCTGGGCACACCTCTGCAAGAAAGTCACTCTCACTTTCCGACACGATGGCCGAGAGTCCAGCTTCTCCCCGTAGGTGTCTGGGTCTCCCGCGCGTCCCCAGAAACTGGATTTCAGAGTGATCGGGAGCTTATCTCCCTTCGGGTTGGAAAAAAAGCCGCACGCCCCGTTGCCCGCCACCAGCCCGATTCACGCGCTTCCGTACCTCAGCCCTTCCGCGTTTGTTCTTTCTTTTTCCTTCTTAGTTGTAAATCTACCATTCAGCCAGCTTTCCCATGGTTCTGGGTGGTAGATGCTTTGTCTTTTAGTTGTATTTTTTAAATTGTTGTGCGCGGCGCAGTTTAGTTGTTTAACTTTGCCGCCATCTTGGTTCCTCTGAAAACTAAGTCTTAAAGGGATATTTGTACCCCTATGTTCTAAGCAGCATTATGCACAATAGCCAAGGGGTAGAAGCAACCCAAGTATCCATTGATAGATGAATGGATAAACAAAATGTAATATATCCATACAATGAAAAATTACACAGCCTTAAAAAGGAAGGACATTCTGACACATGCTACAACATAGATGAGCCTTGAGGACATTATGCTACGTGAAATAAGCCAGTCACAGAAAGACAAATGTTGCATGATTCTTCTTATATGAGGTACCTAGTCAAAATCTCTATGGACAGAAAGTAGAATGGAAGTTTCCAGGGGCTGAGGGAGTATGGAATTGGAAGTTATTGTTCAATGGGCATAGAGTTCCAGTTTCACAAGATGAAAAATTATAGAGATGGGTGGTGGCGCTAGTTGCACAAAATTAATGTACTTAATAGCACTTAACTGCACACTTAAACTGGTTAGAATGGTAAATGTTATATGTATTTTACTATAATAAAAAGGACTGGGGGGAAAAACAACTTTATAATCTTTTGGTTCTGGGGTCAGAAGTCCAGAATGGGCTAAGACCTAGGTGTCAGCAGGCCTGTTCCTTCTGGAGCTCTAGGGCAGGGGTAGGAGCATCCAGCCCTTGGGCCGTATAAGGCCCACAAAATTATTTGGCCCGGCCCTGCAAAGGCATTAGGGGCGAGTTAATTGTTTGACCAAATATAGCAGGCTAGTTTTTAAGTTGATAATTTTGTATGGCCAACAAATGATGTTAGAAATATCCAAATGGCCCTTAGCAGAAAAAAGGTTCCCCACCCCTGCTAGGGGAAAATCAGATTCCTTGCCTTTTCCAGCTTCTCATGGTTGCCTCATTCTTTGGCTCATGGCCCCTGCCTCCATCTTCAAAGCACATAGCTCCAATAGCTCCAACCTCTGCTTCTATCATATCACCTTCTCTCCCTCTGATCTTCCTTGTCTCCTTAAATGGACACTCAGGATTCCATTGGGCCCACTCAAATGATCCAGGATAATCTTCCCATTTCAAGATTTCTAATTTAATCACATCTGCAAAGTCCCTTTTTGCTACACAGAGGTTCTGGGGATTAGGACATGGACATCTTTGGGGGTGGGGTCATTATTCCGTCTCCCACAGGGCGTGTAGAGTGGTAGAAGATGAGCTGAAGAAGGTTAGCAAGGAATTGGACATTTGGGGTGTTCTATTAATTCTAAATTGTAACAAGAGTACCTTCTAATGTACTTTTTAAAAATAAGCATTCTTTTTTAAAAATATATTTTATTGGTTCTAGAGAGGGAAATATCAATGATGACAGAGAATAATTAATAGGCTGCCTCCTGCATGCCCCACACTGGGGATCAAGCTCATAACGCAGGCATGTGCCCTGACCAGGAATCTAACCATGACCTCCTGGTTCATAGGTCTACACTCAACCACTGAGCCACGCCAACCGGGCTCTAATTTACTTTTTAATAAAGTACCCAGGCTGCTGGGTGAGGAATAGGTTGCAGGTAGAGATGACAGCATTTGCTGACAGATTTGAGCTAGAAATGTCCACACTGGTGTGGGTGCTCCCTGAGAAGTCACCTGCGCCCCAGCCTCAGAGTCTGGCATGTGGAAAACCAGGCACTCTCCACACAGGAGGAGGATGCCCAGCAGCACTGTAAACAGAGGTGTCTCTGGGTAGCTCATTTGAGGCCGGAAGTCTCTTTGTGGACCAAGGGCAAAGCAGATAGGATAAAAATGATCTCACAGTCCCATGGTGCCCCATCCCCATGCCCTCCTGCTGAAGGAGGCTCTGTTTTTTTCATTCCAGTTCTCCACCCCCATGAGTTTAAGGAAGGTCTTTGGGTTTTCTGGAGGCATAACTGGAAAAAAATGAAGAGAGGAAAGCAAAATCAGAGAGACAGACAAAATTAAGAGACAGGAGACCTCTGGGTGCTCCCTGCATTCGACTTCACAGCCTTTGGCTGTAGGATATGTGCAGTCATCACAACTCATTCTGCCAAACCAAATGAGATTACCCTCAACCCTCTGGTAAGTGTATCAACCCTCCATATGCATTTGTGTTTGTTTATAGAGTCTTAGAACTGAAGATCCCAAAAGATCTTAAAAGGTATCTAGTTCCACCTTCAACCCGATGCTCTTCAACATTCTCATCAAGTCACCAGATGGCCTCTGCTTGTACATACCCGGAAGCCCAGTATGGATCAAAGCAGCTCATTCCATGGATGGACAACCCAAGCTGTCAGAAAGTTCTTTCTTAAGTGTGTGTCCCGCTGTGCCATTTCCACCATTCTGCCTCAGTGCTCCACTCCAGAGAAACATAGAATCAACCTACTCCCTCTTCTCTAGGAAAGACCATTCTAAAAGGAAAGTCTCTTTGTTCCCTCTTCCCCCCCCCCCCCCGCTCCCAATCCCGGTCACTGTTTGTTGGAGAAGCTATAGTTTTTCCACATATTTTTTTTCAGAATGTGGGTCTAGAAGTAGACCCAGAACTCCTGGAATGGCCTGACTGGCACAGAGGAGATGGGACCACCACCTCCTTACTCTTTCCAAGGCTCAGACTTCAGTTCCAGCAGCCTCAGTTCCCGCCCACTATTTTTAGCTGCTCCACCACAATCCTGATTTATATCTTTCATCCTGTTGAGTAAAACCTTTATTTTCATGCCCACTGCTGTGTCATGAGCAGCATTAGTTTACATGTACACAGTACTCATTTAAGTATGCCCCGCTGCTTTATATTTATGTCTGGAAAATTATGCTTATATTTTAATACTAAACACAAAAGAAGAATCTCTGGTTCTCTTCCTGATGTTCAAGGGAACACAGACACTGCTAAAGCTTCAGAGAAGGGGCAGAGTAGGGCCTGAGAATGGATCTGAATATCCAGCACAGATTGCGACGCATTTATTTTTCAGGAGTCCGTGTGGCCTCAAGTCAAATTTACAGACCGAGGCAGGACATTAGAGGGAAATGTAGGGAAAAGGGCAGAACACTGGAGCCTAGCAAGCCCGGTTCAAATCCCAGTACTACCATGCCCCACTTGGGACCTTGGGCAAGTTGCCTCAACTTCTAGAGCATCTGTAATCAGGGCAACAATATTCCAGTGTTCTTCTACCTTAAACAGCTGTTCTCTGGCAAAAGCGTGTTTCTAACTTCAAGTGCTGAAATCTTGGTTATTAAGGTGGTATATTACATTCCTAACACTTCAGTGCCTTCATAGAATCCCTCTTTAGTTTCACATTCCTGCCTCTCCAACCAGCCACGGAAGGCTGCCCCAGCTGTACATTTGGCCAAATCCAGGCCATAGCATAGGTGTCCCGGTCCCCAACCTGTTCCTTAGCAGTGGGAGGACCTGAGTTCTAGTTCCGTCTTTGCCACTTAACTGAATGACCCAGGACCTCCCCAGATCTCATCCCTATAACCGGGATAAACACACATAAGGGGGTGTGTGGTGTGTGGTGTGTGTGTGAGAGAGAGAGAGAGAGAGAGAGAGAGAGAGAGAGAGAGAAGTGAGTGTTCTGTAAAGCACAAGGGACAATAGTCATTAGGTACCTAGAGCGGAGATGAAATTCAAATCACAGGCCGAAGCACGGCGGGGCCACAAGCCCGCGGAGGTAGAAGGTGCAGGCAGGACTCCCCGCTGCCTATGCGCTAGGGAGGCTGGTCCCCGCAACCGGATTGGGCAGCTCGAAGTGGGCGGGGCCTGGGGGAGGCGGAGCTTCCGGCCGCCTGCCCCGCTGTTGCCAGGGGAGATCGCCACTGGGAGGCGGAAGGAGCCCGGCGAGTTGGTGGTGCCCAGCAGGCGCGGGAGCCGTGGTGGCTATGGCGGCCTCGGAACCCGGACGTCGAAGCTGGTGCCTGCGTGCAGAGATGCCGTCCGCCACCTTCTTCACGGCGCTGCTCTCGCTCCTGGTGTCCGGGCCCCGCCTGTTTCCGGTGCAGCCGCCCCTGCCGCCCTCCGGCCTCTCTCTGCGTTCCGATTGCCTGCGCAACTGGCAAGGTGAGCAGGGCGGGCGCGAGCGCCTGGTGTCAGCCTTTTTCCTCCGCCTTCGCCAGGCCCTGGGTTTTGGCCTCCCAGCACCTGCGCCATCAGGCCTTACCTCCAGCCACTCCGTCCGCATCATCATCATCTTCTCTACCCGGAGGACCAGCCCCACATTCCACGTCTTTGTCTCTCCAGAGCCCCGCTTCGTCATCATTGCAGTCTTTCCCTGCTCTAATTTGTTCCCTTCCCTGTCTCCACTGGACTGATGAAGGCCCCCGCAATTCATTCGCTAGGAAACAGGTTTCATTCACCCATGCGCACGTTCCGAGAAGGATTTTTCCTCTTCCCCCTCCCTTGTCATAGACACACTCAAGTCTGCTTTAGGGCCTAACTGGAATGTCTTTTCCCTCGCGTCTTCATCAAGACATGACAGCTTTATCTGTGGCTACCCCTGTATAAGCGAACTGGCCTCTTGAGGTTTAGAATTTCTTCTGCTTCTTCGTTTGTATCTTAATCCTGACTCGGATTCCCAGCTAATGGGGAGAGGGGCTAGATTTCTTTGGGGGAGAGAAATTTGCAGAGCAGTTACGTATAAACATTTGCTCGTAAAATTCCATTCTTTTCTGGGGAGGAAGTGGGAAATTTATATGACTTGCTGTTTTGCAAAGCAATTTCACATTATTTAATCCTCTCGATGATACCGTTATGTAGGCTTTATTATTGCCCGTTAGATGAGACTGAGGCCTAATGCAGAGAAACAGAACTGTAAGTCAGTTGAGACAGAGCCTAGATTTTTCTTTTCATCGTGTGATGTTTTGGAACTGGAGCTTTGGGGTATATAATCCCCAAATCATATAGAATTGCTTCTAGAGTCTTCACATTATACTTGAAATTTTAGTTGTGGAAGTATTTGACAAATAATCATGTACAATTCAGATAATGAAGCCCAACAGAGATGGCCTGACTGAGGATCACAGCCTGCCCCCCTGTTCAAATCTAAAACTCCCCCACTGGGATACAGAGAGGTCATAGACAGATGCAAAATGTCAGCCTAAACTGAGCTCCCCTTTTTCTTTAATTTACAGCTTCCCTGAGTGTGGGGTTCATGGGCATATGAGTATCAGACACATAAAAGACCTCTGAAGGCCTCAAGTATAATCTGTTACTTCACAATGAGGAAATAAGCCAAGAGGCCTGGTGACTTGACTAAGTTCAGCCTTCCCTTACATGATAAAACCAGGATTCCACTCCAAGTCTTTAGGCTCCAAGGCCAGTATTACTGCCACTTCACCAGTCCCCTTTCTTCAGTTTAATGTTTTGGCCTACAAGGACAAAAGTACGAAAGACATGTCTGCTTTTAGACAAGTTAAATACTTTGCTGTCTTATTGCACATAAAGTGTCACTCTACCTGTAGGATTGGGTAAGCAAGACTTCTGAGTTTTACACCTATATTGTTAGTGATAATTTTATATCTAGACTAGAGGCCCAGTGCACGAAATTCATGCCCGGGGGGGGGAGGGGGAGGGAGGTCCCTCAGCCCGGCCTGCAACGATGCCAGCATCCCATGCCCCGGCTGGCCTCACCAAAGGCCCGCCTGCCCTCTCTCCACGGGCCGGGGCATGCAGGACGCTGGGGCTCATGGTCGGGGCAACGCTGCCAGCGTCCAGTGCCCCGGCCACTATGGGCGCTGCCATCTTTGTGACAGAGTGATGGTTAATTTGCATATTACCCTTTTACTGGATAGGATTATAGTGATCTTTATAGGTGCAAAATAATTCATGGTCCCTTTTTTCTTCCTCTGAACAGCCACTATGGAAGGAGAGGTCAGGATTACAGCCGAGGAGACTGGCATACAGAGTGTTAAGGGACACCCACTCAATCCACCCTGAAGCTGTTACAATTAATTAACCCTCAAACTGCCTGGTGAGATAGGTCAGTATTAAAACCTAAAAAGGGGGCATAAAGCAAATTACAAATTCAAAGACCATCTCGTGCTAAAAAAAAAGTATTTTTTTTCCCCACATGGAAATCAGTCACTGATAAGACTTACTCCAGGTGTGGGAAAGAGCAGGGATTTAGACATTTATGCCTCTATTTTGGGTTCTGATCCTTGTTGCTTCCCATTGCTTATCTGGCTGATTTTCACTAGTTCTCAGTGCTCTATTTTAGGAGCTACTCCCCCTTTCCTAGGTGGGTTGTAACCTGTCTTTCCTACCTTGGAGCAACCCATTGTCAGGCCTCTAACCCAACTCCCTCTACAGTTTACAGGCTGGTGACCTACATCTTTGTCTATGAGAATCCAGTTTCCCTGCTCTGTGGTGCTGTCATCATCTGGCGCTTTGCTGGCAACTTTGAGAGAACCGTGGGCACCGTCCGCCACTGCTTCTTCACCGTGATCTTCGCCCTCATCTCTGCTATCATCTACCTGTCATTTGAGACCGTGTCGTCGCTGTTGAAGTTGGGGGAAGTGGAGGATGCCCGAGGTTTCACCCCAGTGGCCTTTGCCATGCTGGGAGTCAATGTTGTCCGCTCCCGGATGAGGAGGGCCCTGGTATTCGGCATGGTTGTACCCTCAGTACTGGTGCCGTGGCTCCTGCTGTGTGCCTCCTGGCTCATTCCTCAGACCTCTTTTCTCAGTAATGTCTGTGGACTTGGAGTTGGGCTAGCATGTATCCTTCCTAGAAGGGAATGACAGAACGTTGACATTCCAAAGAGTCAACCAATTTGGGAGTCTAGAGGGGTCATGTAGGTAGAGCCATGGCGTCAAATATAGGTAATCTAGGTTATAGTTTTCAGCTTTGAAAACCTCATGGTCTTGGGTAGATCTGTTGCTTCCCTCTTCTAGGCTAGAATTTCCTCCTCTGGAAAATATCAATATAGCTCTCTTTTCATGCCAGCTTAGTGTTTCCAGTTGGTAAAATATTCTGATTTAGCCCTGGCCGGTGTGGCTCTGTGGTTGGAACATTGGCCCATGCACCAAAGGGTCTCGGGTTCGAGTCTGGTCAAGGGCACGTACCTAAGTTGCAGGTTCAGTCCCACTCTGGTCGTGGCCAAGTGCAGGAGGCAACTAATCGATGTGTCTCTCTCACATTGATGTTTCTCTCTCTCTTTCTTTCTCTCCTTCCCTTCCATGCTCTCTAAAAAATCTTTTGAAAAAATATCCTTGGGTGAGGATTAACAACAACAAAAATTTCTGATTCGATTTTTTTTTTCCCTTGTAAACTAAGGTGTAAATGTACATTGGACTAATTATGTTAAGAGTTTTCATTAGAAGAATCTGAAATATCCATGAACTGGAAATGTTCCATGAAAGGAATAGGAAACAGATTTGTTTTAATTTTGTTTGGTTTAATCTTTTTCTCATAAACACACACACACACACACACACACACACACACACACACACACACATCCATGTGTGTGCACGAGCACAACAAAAACCGCCCACTTTTTTAATGAAAGGCTTTTACCATCTGGGTAGTTAAAAACTTAGGACAAGCTTTACATACATCCCTTGTATAAATAGTTTGGCAATTGGGGGGAATCTAAAATATTTATTTATTTTATTATTATTTTAAAATATGTTTTTATTGATTTAGAGAGAGAGAGGAAGGGAGAGGGAAAGAGAAAGAAACATCAATGTGAGAGAAACATCCATCAGCTACCTCCTGCATGCTTTCTACTAGGAATCTAATCCATAAATCGAGCATGTGCCTTGACCAGAAATTGAATCTGTAACCTTGGGATGATACTCAGCCAACTGAGCCACACTGGCCAGGGCGGGTTACTCTTTTAAACATTAGAATTGGTTGTATTGGAGTTAGCTACATTCCTAAAATCACTTTTAATTTGTGATTCAATTATCTATTGGGATAGGTAGTATATAAGTACACATTGATAACATAGCTGTTACTTTTTATTTTATTTTATTGATTTTAAACCTTTTTCCTAATATGAAAATTGGAACCTAAATATTCCCCTATAAGCACTATGCTAGCTGCATTCTACAAATTTTGATACGTTGTGTCATCGCTCAGTTAAAAGTATTTTCTAATTTTCCTTGGGATTTCTTCTTTGACCCAGGGTTTATTTATAAGTGAGTTGCTTAATTTCTAAAAGTTAGGTGATTTTCCAGATTTCTTTTTGATATAGATTTCTAATTTTATTTTATTGCCCTAAAGTCTTCGTTGTCTGATACTAATCGTTATTCCAACTTTCTACTTTCTTAAAATTGGGAATTGCATGGTATATACTTTTTCATCCTTATATATATATATATTTTTTTTACATATATTTTATTGATTTTTACAGAGAAGAAGGGAGAGGGATAGTTAGAAACAGAGCCTATCCTTAGTAATTTTACAGCTTTTTTAACGTCAGTTCTGGCCCAGCAGTTGGTACATCTTGGTGAATGTTCTATGTGTATATGAAAAGAAGGTGCATTCTGCAGTTGGTAGGTATAAAGTTTAATATATGTCAGTTAGGTCAAGGAACAGCAAAAGGGGTGGGCAGAGCCTTCTCTTTATACTTGTTCTCTCAATTACTGAGAGAACTGTTGAAATCCAACTAAAATTGTGGATTTATTTTTTCCTTTCAGTTCTCATTAGGTTTTGCTTCAAATATTTTGAAACTCTATAGTTGGATGCATACACAATTAGGATTGTTATGTCATCTTAATGCGTTCCCTTTTATCATTACGAAATAGACCCTTTTATTCTATGTTAATATTCTTTGCCCTAAAGTCTTCGTTGTCTGATACTAATCGTTATTCCAACTTTCTACTTTCTTAAAATTGGGATTTGCATGGCATATACTTTTTCATCCTTATATATATATTTTTAAATATATTTTATTGATTTTTACAGAGAGGAAGGGAGAGGGATAGAGAGTTAGAAACATCTATGAGAGAGAAACATCGATCAGCTGCCTCCTGCACACCTCATTCTGGAGATGTGCCTGTAACCAAGGTACATGCCCTTGACCGGAATCGAACCTGGGACCTTTCAGTCTGCAGGCCAACGCTCTATCCACTGAGCCAAACCAGTTAGGGCTCATCCTTTTTTTATTTATTTATTTATTTATTTTGGCTAGTCAAATGCAGTAGTGAGAAGGGAGGCATATAGAAGGAGGACTTCAATCTGTAACTGACTGTGTACAATCAATTGTGATAACTCACTACCTCCGGACCAGCCCTTTAAATATATTTTATTGATTTTTTACAGAGTTAGAAACATCGATGAGAGAGAAACATCGATCAGCTGCCTCTTGCACACCCCCTACTGGGGATGTGCCCGCAACCAAGGTACATGCCCTTGACCGGAATCGAACCTGGGACCCTTGAGTCCGCAGGCCAACGCTCTATCCACTGAACCAAACCGGTTTCGGCCTTATATATTTTATTTATTTGTTTGTTTTTAATTTAATAAATCTTTATTGTTCAGATTATTACAATTGTTCCTCTTTTTCCCCCCCCATAGCTCCCCTCTACCAAGTTCCTACTCCACCCTCTGCCCTTACCTCCCCCCCACTATCCTCATCTATAGGTGTACACTTTTTGTCCAGTCTCTTCCCGCATCCCCCACACCCCTTTTCCCCCGAGAATTGTCAGTCCACTCCCTTTCTATGTTCCTGATTCTATTATATTCACCAATTAATAGTGTTCATCAGATTTTTTATTCCCTTGGTTTTTAGATTCACTTGTTGATAGATACGTATTAGTTGTTCATAATTTTTATTTTTTTCTTCTTCCTCTTCTTAAAGAATACCTTTCAGCATTTCATATAATTCTGGTTTGGTGGTGATGAACTCCTTTAGCTTTTTCTTATCTGTGAAGCTCTTTATCTGACCTTCAATTCTGAATGATAGCTTTGCTGGGTAGAGTAATCTTGGTTGTAGGTTCTTGCTATTCATCACTTTGAATATTTCTTGCCACTCCCGTCTGGCCTGCATAGTTTCTGTTGAGAAATCAGCTGATAATCGTATGGGTGCTCCCTTGTAGGTAATTAACTGTTTTTCTCTTGCTGCTTTTAATATTCCCTCTTTGTCTTTTGCTCTTGGCATTTTAATTATGATGTGTCTTGGTGTGGTCCTCTTTGGATTCCTTTTGTTTGGGGTTCTGTGTGCTTCTTGGACTTGTAAGTCTATTTCTTTCACCAGGTCAGGGAAGTTTTCAGTCATTATTTCTTCAAGTATGTTTTCAGTATCTTGCTCTCTTTTTCTGGCACCCCATAATTCTGATGTTGGTACACTTGAAGTTGTCCCAGAGACTCCTTACACTATCTTCATATTTTTGGATTCTTTTTTCTTTTTGCTTTTCTGGAGGAGTGTTTTTTGCTTCTTTGTATTCTAAATCTTTGACTTGATTCTTGCAATCCTCTAGTCTGCTTTTAGGTCCCTGTATAATATTTCTTATTTCAGTCAGTGTATGCTTAATTTCTAGTTGATCCTTTTTCATATCCTTGAGGGTCTCACTAAATTTATTGGCCTTTTCTAGGAAATTCTTGAAAACCTTATAACCGTGGTTTTGAACTCTATATCCAGTCATTTGCTTTCATCCATTTCTTTCATTTGTGACCTGTTTCTTTGTCTCCACATTTTAGCTTCTTCCCTGAGTTGATGGAGTGGCTTTGTGTGCTAGGTGTCCTAGCAGGGCCCAGTAGCTCAGCCTCCCCAGTTACCTGAGGTGGACACTCTTGGTGCACCCCTTTATGGGCTGTGTGTGCAGTATTGCTGTAATTAAGCCTAGATTGTTGTTAGTATCACTGGGGGGAGTTGACCTCCAGGCCAATTGGCTGTGAGGATCAGCTGTGTCTCCACTGGGAGCTTCTGTGCTCAGCTTGGATGGGGCGGAGTCTCAGGGTGGAGCAGACAGCCTTGGTTTCCTGTCAGCCCCGCCTTAAGAGGGCCGGTGTCTCAGGGTCCCGTGGCAATGGCTTCACGCACCTCTGAGAGAAGGCTGCTCTTGAGTTTCGCCCGCTGCCAGACAGTCCAGTTTCTTCCCAAATGAGTCTGGGTACCCAAAGTCTCACCCGGAACTGGATTTCCATGCAATCAGGAGGTTTTGTTTCCCTCCCGAACAAGAAAGCTAGCCACGCGCTTGCTGCCTGCCCTCTTCGTGCGCCGTGAGTAAGCCAGCCGCGTATTTAGCTGCCTGCCCTTTCTGAGGCATGGGTTTCTGCACCTCAGTCCTCCACAGCTCCTCTTAGTCTCAGTGTCCTTTTCTCTTTCCTTCTAGTTGTAGAATTTCCACTCAGCCAGCTTTCCAGTGGTTCTGGACGATGTCCGTTCTGTCTTCCAGTTGCAGTTTTGAAATTGTTGTGCGAGGCGGCAGTATAGGTGTTTACCTATGCCGCCGTCTTGGTTTCTCTGTCTCATCCTTACATTTTTAATGTCTTTATATTCAAAGCTTGTTTCCTGTGGATAGCATATAGTTGCTTCTCCAATCCTTGCTTTTATTTTTTACTTTTATTTTTTAATATATTTTTATTGATTTTAGAGAGGAGGAGAGAGATAGAAACATCAATGTGAGAGCAAAACATTGATTGGCTGCCTCCTGCACAATTCCCACTGGGGATTGAGCCCGCAACCTGGGCACGTGCCTTGACTGGGAATCAAACCTGCAACCCCTCTGTGCCTGGGATGATGCCCAACAAACTGACCCACACCAGCCAGGGCTCTGCCCTCTCCTTTTGCTGGGCCTTGTTCCCTCTGAGGTATAGGGGATGGAAACTTAAATTTTGTTTTCCCCTGAGCTTGAAAAACCAGAGTTTATGGTGGAAAAAGCACTAATGCCCCTGTATATTAAATGTGGGAACCTGTATTCTTCTCTGGGGAGTGTTCGGCACTCCTCTCTTTAGCTGCTTCCAATTTTACTTAATATGCCAACCTCAGATGGCCTCACATACTGCTATTCCTTCGACCTCTCAGAGAAAATAGCATTGAAGCTTGACCAGACGTTCCCTTTCAGCCTTATGAGGAGGATTTCAGTATTCAAATACATCTCAGGTTCTTCGGCCGAAAGAAGGGCAGCCCAGAACCGGAAGTAAGTTACAGAACTCTTAAATCTTATTAAAGCAATTCCAGGGCCTGTAGATGGTGTGACTAGTTCAGTGCCACGGGAAAAAAGGAACAGATGTGAGTAGCCCTGGGCCCTGAAAATCTATGCACAGATGTCTTCTGAGCACTCTAGATTCTGGCCAACTGCATCTGAAGTAGGGAGTGAGCAGGAATGGGAAGGGGGAAGGCATTAGAAGCACTTGTGACTGACTGTGACAGCGAGCTTGAGGGAGTGGTCCTATACGGTGATATTACCAGCGCTCAGCACTGACAAGCACTCTGCAGGTTAGATTAGGCTCTAGCATGGCATACTATGTATGAAGCACAGACAGGCCACACAGCTGACTTGGTGGCTTAGGAGGTAGCACACCCCAAGACATGAGAGATCAGGTTTTCTTGGCCACCCAGCAAGAGAAGGTGAAGTTTACTATTTCTAGTCCAGGCTCATTAACTCTCAATGAACAGTGTAAGCAAACTGTCAGAGCTCTTGTAGCCTCATTGCTTCCTTTTAGAGAGGGGGCCCGAAGAGGACAAGAGTCTTTCTCCATGTAACACAGGCAGGAAAGCTCAGTCTAGAGCAAGGGTCCCCTGCTTCCAGGTCTTCCTTACTCCCTTTCCACTGTGCCACACTGTTGGCCTCTTGTCCTTCTCTGGTTCCTGTCCATGCTCAGATGACATAGTTCCTCTAAAAGTAAGGGCTCACTGTGAAGTCAGGATGCCAGTGGCCCCTTTTTGCCTTCAGCCATCTGTGAGGTAAATGTTGCCCTCTGTGACTGCCTGGATATAGGGTTTGGGATAAATTGGAGGCTGCTCTTTTTTCAGGAGGTGGACATTCTCAACCTTCACAGGCTCAAAGCCCTTTGACCATTTTTCAAAACACATATTTGGGGGAGGTAGATAATTGCAAAAATAAAAAATGCACATTCACCGACTTTGCTCCAGACAAGTAATTCCTGAGGTCTAACTGTGTGGGAGACTGTTTAAATATAGAATGAGGTGAATTGTGGCTTTTGGACTTTTAATTGTTCTCATGGAGTCTAGAGAGGACTTAAGGGTCCTCGAATGCAATTTCCCACTCTGTGAAAGAGTCCCCTCTGAAACAGCTGGCTGTGGTCAAGGTCACCGAGTCTTAACTTTCACCCCCTAGTGCAGGCGTCCTCAAACTGCGGCCCGCGGGCCACATGCGGGTGTTTTTGCCGTTTTGGTTTTTTACTTCAAAATAAGATATGTGCAGTGTGCATAGGAATTTGTTCATAGTTTTTTTTTTTAAACTATACTCCGGCCCTCCAACGGTCTGAGGGACAGTGAACTGGCCCCCTGTTTAAAAAGTTTGAGGACCCCTGCCCTAGTGGCTGGGAGCTCACTCCAAGGCAGGCCCTGATGAGAAAGTTCTTCATGTTGAATTGCAGTCACCTCTCTATAACTGACTCACTTGTGCCAGTGTGATCCTGCTTCACCGTGACATTCAGATCTGGGTGGGGGACATGGTAACTTTTTCAGTTCCTCCCATGTTTGGTCCCTCATTATTCTGGCATGCTCTAGGCACCCAGAACAGGACACAGTGTCAGATGGTCTGACAAGGCACACGGGCAATATTACAACACGTGTTTGGGCAGTTGACATGGCTGTCTAGACAGCTTTGCGTCCCTTTTCTGGTAGGCCAAAACCTCTACATTTTAAAATATCCCTGAAGTGCTATTAAGTATCTGGTGTCAGTACTTACTTATACATTTGATTTGTAAGGTCAGGTTTTACTTACGATGTACACAGGTTTAGTCCAATCACCTAACAGACATCAATGGTATTGGCATTCATTCTCCATATTTGGAACTTTGCACAAAAGTTCAGAGGGTAAAACTTAGGTTGTGCCTCCATTCATAGGCTCAGCCACATGTGTCTGTTTTTGGGGTCTTGAGCCTCAGCACAGATAGCTACCCACACCTGGTTTCAGCCAGCCAGGACTTTGAGCTGTGAGTGAGTGTTTGTTCCTGAAATCGCAGGTAGAAAATCTCACAGCAGACAAGGCCTGGGCCCAAGCCCTTTGTTACCCCATTAGAGCCTTCCCACCCTCCTTCCCACAGGAATGGATCCTTTCTCTTTGGGTAGAATTGCTGAGCCAGCCGCTGATTACTGTGATCTGGTCCCCATCTCCACCTGGTTTGCAAGCTGCTGCGAGTAGGTTACACTCAGGTGGTCTCATTCATGAGCCCAATGTCCCTTCCTCCTGCTGGCTTGCTACAGGACCATGAGTGGGACCTTCCCTCTCTGGGCATCTGTTTTCTGTTTCATTGAGTTTAACCTTTCTCCCTGGTTAGTACTTAGAGTCCGTAACAGCATTGTCCAAAGCACGTTGTAATACGAAGTAGCACAGTGACCCCAAGCTTTTCTCATGTGGAATGTCTGAGGGTGCTATGTGCCTTGGCATTTCTAGCTGAATAACCATTTTTTCTCTTGTTCCATTCCAGGCTGAACCCTGTGCCCGGCTCCTACCCCACACAAAGCAGCTACCCTCACCTGTCCCCGAGCCCCCTTGTTGCCCAGATGCAGCACGCGAGTGGCCAGAAACGAGCTTCCTGGCCAGCCTGTGCTCCGGGGCACATTCCCAGCCTGCCTCCTTACCAGCCTGCCTCCGGCCTGTGTTACGTGCAGAACCATTTTGGCACAGCTCCTAACTCCTGTGTCTACCCAGGTTCTGTAGCAGTCTCCTTAGGGGTCCAGTCCCACACCCCCCTCAACTGCCCTGCCACTGAATATTCCAGGGCCCTGCCCACTCCACAGAGTACAGACTCCAAGGAATGCTCAAGGATCCTGGTTGCTTGATGGAAAATTCTAGGGAAATTATCTTACATCTGACCTTCTAAAGAAGATCCTCTCTGAGCTAAGGTTTTCTTGACAAAAAATTATTTATTAAACACCTCTGTGCCAGGCTCTATGTTGAGTACTTTGCTATATGTCCTTATTTCATTTTTTTGATTTTTTAAATATATTTTTATTGATTTCAGAGAGGAAGGGAGACGGAGAGAGAGATAGAAATATCAATGATGAGAGAGAATCATTGATTGACTGCCTCCTGCACACCCCCTACTGGGGATCGAGCCCATAACCCAGGCATGTGCCCTTGACTGGAATTGAACCTGGGACCCTTCGGTCCGCAGGCCGATGCTCTATCCACTGAGCAAAATCAGCTAGGCCCTTATTTCATTTTCATGACAACTTTGTGAAGTATAGTTTATTGTCCCCATTTTGTAGCTGCAGAAGCAAGACTGATTATATGATGACGCCTAACTCTGTAGTGGCACAGCTGGGCTTCTTGGTTGTCAGTAGCCACCAGTGGTTAGTTCCAGCTCTGCATTTCCTTCCTGTCACTGTGTATAGTACTCTTGACTGTATAGTTTCTGTGTCTGCCCTTTGGGACCTCCCAGCTGGTGTGCACGGCATGTGTAGTGTTTTTCCCCTGCAGTGACTGCTCACTCCCCACCCCTTAAGACTTCTGCCCCAGAAGTGGTGAGAAGGACCAATGTGAACCGCAGCAGCATGCTGGTGGATCCATAGTGTTGATTACCTTTGTATAAAGAAACAGCCTCTAACCTGGTTGTGTGGTCTCTGTGGTCTGGCTGGGGAATATGGAGAGCAGGATTTGGGCAGGGGTGATGTAGGGTGGGATGGTGAAGTGGAGAGATCTAGCAGGGGTCAAGTCAGGCAAATGGCCTCCTCCACTCAGTGGGGATCTGATATGGGAAATGAGCTGCAAAGGTGCTGGGAGAACTAAAAGGGCAGACAGGAAGGTTTGGCAACCTCAAGATTGGCAACAGCAGGAAGCCACTACTCTTAGGGAGGAGAGGGTGTTACCAGAGCCAGAAGTGGGATCACCACAAGAAGGACTCCCTGGCAAGACCTTATACTAAGGAGTGGGTGATACGGGCACTGGCAGTGATGGCATCTGAAGCAAGAGCCCTCACTTCTCCACCTGTCCTCTAGCATCAGGGTCTCCCATGGGCCAAATTAACCAGGAACCTTTTGGCAAGTGAGCCCAGGAAATGTAGTTTTGGGTGGAGGGGGCTCCTTTGATGCAGAACAGGACAGGTTGTGAGCCTGAGGGAGCTCATGGCTTCTATAAGCCATCAGCCGGAGCTCCTCGCAGCGGGCTCACATTGAGAACACATGCCAAGTTGCAGGTGTTTTCATGGCTATCCTAACACATGACATTTGTTAATTCCAGGAGCCAGATGGCCTACTCTGGGCTGGCTCCTGGATACATTCTGGGTATTAGAGGCAATAAGACACCTACAAAGCCACCCAGCCTAGATGAGGGCAGGCAGTGACAGGCACATACTTTAGACAAAGGGGTGGGGGATGAAGCGCAGAGGATGACTCCCCAGGGGGATTGTGAAGTAGGGTTGCTAGCCATGAAGTCGGGTGCCCAGACTACAGCTGGGATTTGTCTGCAGTCACAGAGCAGGTCTGGCAGGGCCTGGCCTGGGGCCTCTGTCTCCAACCACATCTGGCACCTTTCCCATGGTGTCATTCAGTGAACACAGGCTGCTATGTGTTCCTTAAACATTCTCCCTCCACCCCAGTCTCAGGCCTGGACCCAGAAGCAGATGAGAGGGCACCTGCTCCCAGTGTGGCAGGGTGGCATCCCTTGTGTCTGCCTTCCTGTGTGGACTGTGCTGTGGAGCTGCGGAAGCCGTGGGCCTTGGGATCACCAGTGGTTAGTTCCAGCTCTGCATTTCCTGGTCTGGCTGGGGGCCCTCTCACAAGTCCCCAAGTAACAGACTTGTGAGGGTCCTCAGAGGTCCTTGAGTCCAACCGTCTCCTTTGCCCTGGTTTTACTAGTGGAGTTCCAAGGAGGCAGGATGGTGCTGGCAGTGCAGCCCGCAGCAGCCCCTGACTTGGGCCCCTGCCACACTGCTGCTTTGAGACTGGTTCTTAGTCTGTTCCTCTGGGCTTTCATTGGTCTGGCCACAGCTAATAGCAGGAAGCCTGGACCGAGGTCAGAGGGGGCCGTTTCTCCCCTCAACATACATTTTAGAGGACCTAGAGGGGATCCAAAGTCCCTCCCCATTTTCCTATTGAGTGTCCCATGTCTGAAAACAGATTGTCTGCCAATCTCAAGTCGGGGCTAGAGATTGAGATCAAAGTCCAAATCCACCCAGGTCAGTGAGATCAGAGAAACCCCAACATGAGGCTGATGCTCAATAAATATTTGTTGAACAAATGAACAGGTGATCCCTGCCTTTGGGGGTAACTCAGGCCAGGTCTGAGGGGAGGGACAGGGAATGGATAAATAAAGAATTGTAATTCAGCCACACTTTACAGGTGCTCAGAAGGCCCCTTGACCAGCCTGGAAAGCTGGGAATGATTTGCAGCTCATACGCTTCCATGGAGAGTGGGCTTTGGAGTGAGGGAAGGACAGCGCCAACCATGTCCTCTGGCTGTTGTTAGGAGAATGAAGAATACTGCACATTCAGGATAAGGGAGAGCCATTCTTCCCTGCACTCCAAAAAATGTCTCTCCTATCCCCAAGGCAGGGCAGAGAAACTTCCAACAGTTTCTTTTCTTCAGCAGCAGGAGGCAGCAGAGAAGCGGAATTGCACGATGACAGCCCTCTATGAACCCCCCTGGGGTCTGCTATGCTCCCAGCCCTGGGGGTAAGGGAGGAAAACAGCTGGCTCCTAGGGCAGTGAAAGGGCAGTAATGAGCATTCTGCAAGGGTTCCTTCAACACGTCTCTCTCTCTCTCTCTCTCTCTCTCTCTCTCTCTCTCTCTCTCTCCCTCTCTCTCTCTCTCTCTCTCTATCTTTTTTTTTTTTTCTTTCTTTTAACACATACTTTGTGAGCAACTACTGAGTTCCAGGCCTGTCTTGAGCTTTGGGAACATAAAGATGGAAAAGAACCAGCCTTGCCTTACATGCACTCCTAGTTCACTAAGGGAGACGTGCGGTGTGGAGTTAGTCTGAGAGAAGCCCACCTAGGAGAGTCAGAGAAGAGACTTCTGGGAGGAGAGTTAACGAGGCAAGGGAGGGACCAGGAAGACAGAGGGTGACAGTGTGAGCAAAGACAGGAAGGTGGGGTCCAATAGGTGGAGCACAGAGGCTGAGAGGCAGACGGGAAATTGATGGTTGCAGTAGCCCAAGATGGAAGTGAGGAGAACCTGGCCTGAGGCCCTGGCCAGTGGGGTTGGACAGGCAGAAACAAAGCCTAGATAGAGCACAAAATGACTTTCTGGGGCCACAAGGAGAGTGTGGCCAAGCTGAGAGTGTACCGGTGTACATACACACAGCGTTCCCACTTGAAGTCCAGTGCTGTCCTGCCTGAAGGTGCCTGCTTGCTCACAGTGAGTGGGAGGGGGGAGAGTCCAGAGTAGGGTTGGAAGTAGGACAATCCAGTAGGATGAAGTTTCCCCAAGTATAGAATGGGGGAGGGGAGAGAGGGGGAGCTGACCATCAGAGTGGGTGCTGGACCCTTGGGCTTCTGAAACCCACAGGGGGACCACCCCAACCTCTATCCCGGGATGCTTCCTGAGCTCTGACGTCCATGCCTATACAGTTGCTGGCTGTAAGAGCAGCACCCTAACCTGGACCTGAAGCTTGGGGCCATTTCCAGATCACAAGTCGCCTGGAACCTTGCTCCATGGTTCTGTTTTGAACCTAGATCCCCTCCCCCAGGAAGGTCTCCAAAGAATTGCCTGCCCAACTGTGCCCTTGAGCCATGGCCAACTCATATCCTAAAGCTGCCAGCTTAATGGAACTCCTCCTCCTGGGGGTCTAGCTACAGCCCCCAGGCACCAAGGGCCAGGTAGGCTGCCCATTGAGGTGGCCCTGGACAGCTCGGGCCTTCCCAGTGTCCAAGGAAGTTGGAACCATGCAGCCCCCAGGCCCCCCCCACACACACCCTACACAGGCATAAACACACAACATTTTGAGCTCACAAATCTGGGGCCTCATCCATACATTAAGTTCAAACAGGTAGATATGCACCCACAAAAATGTACATGTATGTGGTTAAGGCACACACTTATATGTATTCATACCTATCCATGCACAAAATCATGCGTAAGTTGATCTGTGCACAAGTACACACTGTACCTGCATGCATGTATACATGTTACTTCACAGAGCAAAGCAAGCACTCCCTCTCCCTCCACCTTGTCCAACATGATTCTAGCCTACCTCCCCAATCTTGTCCCCACCACCTTTCTGTCTTTCCCCAAACACACCATGCTGCTGGCACTGTGTGAGATAACCAGACAGCTGGCAGGACGCCTCTGGAAAGGCTCACTTCACGAGCAGGTGTGACCATTTGTGGCCCATAATGAACAGGGCAACTGGAAAGTCCTCTAAACCTCCCATTCCATTTGCCCATCACACCCTTCCTGGAACTGCATCATCAAAGGGCCATTCCTATGAATTAGGCTCATCAAACATTGAGGGAACTCTGAGTCCAGCCCTCACACTGCATTCAGGATAGTGAGGCCCAGAGAGAGGAAGTTATTGGCTAAGGACGCAGTGAATCTGTAACAGAGCCAGCACAGAACTCAGGTCTCCTGACATATTTTTGCTCCCTCCACCACTCTGGTCATTGGATGGAGGAGTGAGCTGGTAGGGACTCTCAGGTGATCCAGCTGAGCCCACTTGGGGGTGCTGACTCCAGGAGGTCAGGCATAGACCCTGGGGCCCAGTGTTCAGGAGTTATCCTAAGGCCCTCTGCTAAAAGACTCTTCTGTGGGGGGTGGGGGGTGTTGGCGTGTGGGAGCACTCCAAACCTTTCCAGGATGGCTGGGGACTCTGGGAGAGAGACAGGAAGCTTGGGTAAGAACAGGTGAGACCTCTCCCATCAGGCCCTGTAGGCAGGACATACAGAACCAACCCCATCTGCAGCCTGGGATCTCCCTGAGCAGAGGAGAGCAGAAAGGAGTCCCCCACCCCAGGTTGGATGGGATAGACCTCTACCCTTCCTGCCATCCATCCCCACCTTTAGCTCTTCTTGCAGGCACCAGTCCTTCTCCACTCACCCTCTTAAAAAAATACACACACACACACACACACACACACACACACACACACACAACACATACACACACTGAGTGGCCAGATTATTTGCCCACCTGACGTTTGTAGGCAAATTAGCCGTACACTGCATCGTATGGGATACGAAAGCCGAAGGCCTGTTCGAACACCTTTGCTGTCTGCACTTAAACAAGATAAAACATCTCCAATTCGCACAGGAACACAAGGATTGGACAGCCGAGCACTGGAAAAAAGTCATGTGGTCCGATGAATCATGTTTCCAGTTGCATCATGCAGATGGCAGAGTGATAATTTCACGGAAACAGCATGAAAGCATGCACCCTACATGCATGAGTACAACCCTTCAAGCTGGTGGGGGCAGTGTTATGGTTTGGGGCATGTTTTCCTGGCATGATTTGGGCCCTTTAATTCATATAGAACAATGTCTGAATAGCACAACATACCTAAGTATTGTTGCTGATCAAGTTCATCCTATCATGCTGATGGCGTATCCCAATGGAGATGGCTTCTGCCAACAAGACAATGCACCATGCCACGGTGCTCGTATTGTGCAGGAGAGGTTTCAAGAACATGAGGGAGACTTTACCTTGCTTAGGTGGCCCCCACAATCACCAGATCTCAATCCAATTGAGCATTTGTGGGACGAAGTTAAAAGAGCCATCAGGCAGCTGGTTCCACAACCATCAAATCTCACAGAACTGGACAGTGCTATTCATCTGGCATGGTGTCAGATTCCTCGCATCACCTTTGAACATCTCGTGGAGTCAATGCCAAGAAGAATCGCCGCAGTATTGAAGGCAAAAGGTGGCCCAACGAAGTACTGATGGGGTGATCATAATAATCTGGCCACTCAGTGTATGTTAAAGAGGGGAGGGCTTAAAACCATGCTTCTTTCTCATGTTTGACCTGGAGGCAGGCATACCTCCCAAGCTTCTGCTCCCTCACCGGCAAGTGGAAATAGTAATTCCTACCTTTAGGGAGGTTGTGAACATTAAAGAACAGAGGCACCTGGCGTGATGTGCAATCAATGCAGCTTCTGTGGGTGGTGAAAGATTTTATCAACGGTGGCAAATTGTATCAATTTCCTTTAGCCTTTTCCGGGTACCTGTCTGACTACTGCACCGTGAACTCCTTGAGGACAAGACTGTCTGGCTTGGACCCTTTTCCCAGAAGCCTGGCATTCACTTATACTCATTCACTGAACATCCACTAAATATCTACTGAGCAGCTACTGTGTGCCAGGTGCTATTCCAGTGCTGGGATGCAGCAGTGAACAAGATGGCCAAATGCTGCCTTCTTAACAATGTGTGCATATGTTGTGGGAGGGGTGGGGGAGGGAAAGACAATTGGCAAACAGACAAATAAATAAACAAGAAAAATATGAGTTAGCATGGTACAGAGCATTAAACAGGCTAATGAGAACAGAGAGCAGCAACTTGAGATCAGGGAAGGCCTCCCTGAGGAGATGAGTTTTTTGCTGAGACCTGAAAGAATCCAAGGAGCAGCCATGAGAGGATCAGAACAAAGAGCATTCCAGAAAGACAGAGGAACAAGAGTAGAGGGCCCAGTGGGAATGGGCTGGGCAGGTTCAAGGAACAGGACAGAATAGTTGGAGGGTGGGGAGATAGATGTCACGTGGTGTTGCACACAGTGGTTGCTCAATCAGTACTTATCACCCTGGGAAACTGCATTGGGCAACTTGGGTGTGGGAGAGAGGGCATACTCATGCTCAGTTTAGTGCTCTAAGCCCAGTGAGTGACCTATCCACCTGGCCCACAGGGAACTGAGTCAAGGGCCATACATAGATCCTGGGAGCCTAACCCCTGGCAATGTCCACCCTCACCCTTTTACTTACTAATTTATTCATTAATTCACTTCTCATCAAATAGTTACTGAGCACCTGCTGCATTCTGGGCCTCATTCCAGGGCCTGGGGACATACAAACGACCAAGGCCTGGTCCCAGTGCCATTTGGTGAGGCAGATGAAACCCAAAGTATTACCAGATCCAGAAGAGACATCTGCTCCCTGACTGCAGAGCACAGAAGAGGGAGCAGTCAGCCCTGCAGGGCCCAGGGATGGTGTCCCAGAGGAGCTGATCCCTGAACCTGGCCTGGAGCGCTGAGCAGCCCTCTCGGAGTGGAATGTAGAGAAGAGTGTTCCAGGGGGAAAGAACAGCATATTTCAGGACAAATGTGTTCAGTCTGACTAGCCAGGAACTTAGGTGCGGAAGGGTCCACAGGGCCAGCAAAGACATGACCGTGGAGAGGCCACAGGCGCCACGGTGGAGGTTCCAAGCCTAAGCAACTTGGTCTCAATCCTGTGGGCGGTAGAGACTGTGAGGTTCCCTGCTTGTTTGGTGCAGGGGTCTGAAGGGAGCCACACAAATCTGCCTAGTGACAGAACCAGGCTGAAGTTGAGCTCTCCCCTGGAGCTGCCCCTGTGAACCCAGGGCTCAAGGGTCTCAAGGAGGTTGGATGATTAGGGACAAGCAGAGCTGGCCCTTCCAGGGGCCTGGAATCTCTACCACAGGGTGAACTGGCTCTCCACAGGTCTCCAGGCCTGTCATGCGATGGACTGGCTTATGGCCACCGGCTTTCTGCCAGGGGCATTCCTGTGGTTGGCAGAAAATGAATCTAAAACCCTTGAGCCCTCTGTTTTTGTTGTTGTTGTTGTTCTACACTCCCGGGTGTGGTCCCTCTTCTATTACTCTCAGGGCTCCAGGTGCATGGAAAAGTTACCTGGCATTAGAGGTAAAATACGGCATAGACCATTTCCCCAGATGGAAGGATGGAGCCCAGGTATCCTACTCTCCCAGGTCTCACCTGCTCCACACTCTTCCCCTTTCCACTGTCTGAGGAAGTAGGCAGAGAGAAGGAGGCTGTCTCAGCCCTGACTTCCTGAGGGCTCTATCAGGGGAAGCAAAGCTCCCTGCCACCTTGGCCATGGGTGCTGGGACAGCACTGAGCCCATGTCCCTCCCCGTGCTATAAGAGAAGACAGCTGGCCTGAACTGCAGGTGTCAAATCCTGCTAATCTGGTTTCCCTTCTCCTTACCTGAGATGCAAAGAGGGAGGGGAGGAGGGAGCAGAACCTCTCCTGGGACCTGGGGGAAGAGGGCAGGAGGTTCCAATAACAGCACCCCCATCAGTCTTCCTCCCTGCAGTAGCCCTGGATTGGACTGAGGAGTGTTGAGTGTGTATACCAGAGTGGCAGCCTGGGGAGGTCACGAGTGGATGCATTGCTGTGTGTGGGTTTAACATGGGAGCAGGTGGATAAGCTTGAAGAAGCAGATGACATGGTACAGGGACTACATATTGGAAGTTTCTCCCGTGGAAAAGCCCTTCACAAGCTGGTTTGGCCTAGAGTCACTAATGAATGTGCTGGAAAGGCCCTTTGAACCCCTCTGGTCCTGAAGGGAAAGAAGCCTTTCCTGAGGCTGCACAGGGAGTGAAGGCAAATCCCACACACCAGCAGCATCCCATTCCCCCAGAGACTTTTTGCTGGGGTGCAGGCTGCTCTGGCCCTGCCCTGGCCTGCGGTGGCCTCCACCCACACCTCTCCAGCCAAGGTGGCTCAGTCCCTCTCGGTGTCCTGGTGTCCCACAAGCCCCCTGGAATGTTTAGGCTGAATTTGTCTCTGGAGTCAATGCTAGTGATGATGGAAGAAGCCTGGGCCTCCCTGCAGGCCCTGGGCCCCTCCCTTTCCATGGGTGCCAGGCCTTCCTGGTGGCTTCTGTACCTGGGAAAGGTTCTGCTTTCCTGAGAACCATGGTCTGGCGGGAGTCAGGTTGCAGGAAGGAGGTGGGGGACAAAGGGAGAAGGGGGGCTGGAGCTCAGGTTGCTGCTGGCCCTGGGAGGAGCCCCGTGGCATTAGGTAACAGTTCAAGCTCTCCAGCCTTAGCGAGCCTGGCCTGTCCTCCTTGCCAGTCCTCAAAGGCAAAGTTCAGAGCTAGGAAAGAGTGAGAAAAGGAGGGGTGAGATCTGGCTTTGTTCTCCCTAGCAGCCTGCCACGGCCTTTCCTAGCAGATGAGCATTGATGGGAGAGTCATTGAGGCATGTAGGAAAGACCCAGACTTCACTTTGGCCCACCTGTCTTGCTCCCTTTGTTGGCTGGTGGCATCCAAAGGCTGTAGACAATGGCCAGATGTCACCAGATGTCTGGCTTCTGGCACTCAGCAGGCCATCAGTATACTTTGACCGAATTGGAGTCCCATGAGATCAGAGCCTTAATCCCAGTGCCTAGAACAGTTCTGGTTCTCCCTGTCCTGGCACATAGCAGGCACTCAATAACTATTTGTTGGGTACATGACTCATTTAATCATTGCAACAATCCTGTGAAGTAGGAACTACTATCATCGGCCTATTTATACAGCAAAACAGAGAAGCAAAATCTGTTATCGAAGGTGATATGATTAAGCGAGGATTGAAGCCAGGTGGCAGAACACCACAGCTCTGGCCCCTGACCACCGTGCCCGGCTGCTGGGGTACAGCCAGGGTCCATTTTACTACAACAGTGTGATGAGGTGCCATGATCAGCTGGGAACACGATTCGTGGGTGTGAGGCAGGAGAGTGAGAAGAAAGGCAATTTCTTGGCAAGTGAAACGGGAAACCTAAGACAACGTAATTAAACTGGCCCTGGCCAAACAGCTCTTTTGGTTAGAGCATCGTCCCGATATGCCAAGGTTGCACATTCGATTCCTGGTCAGTGTAAGCATGTCCCAAATCATATCTGGGTCTCGCCCTACAAGAAGCAACCAAATGAATGCATAAATAATTGGAACAACAAATTGATGTTTCTCTTTCTCCTTTCCTCTTTCTCTCTACCCCTCGCCCCAAGAATAAGAATTAAATAAGGCCAAACAATTTAATTCACAGATAGCTAATGCAGTGATGTTCAACTGGTGTGCTGCAAGAATTTTTAAAACATGCAATACCTGACTATTTAGTCAGGGGCAATGACCTCTTTCCCCTTAGATTGTCAAACCAAAAAATGACAACAGTGAACACAACAATAGCTATCTGGTGTGAATGAGTCAACATTATACCTACTTTTTGTTGTTGTTGTTGTTAGATTGGCAAAAAGTATATTTTTTGGTGTGGCACAGAATTTTAGTAATTAGTTGATGTATGCTATGAGATGAAAAAGATTGAAAATTGCTGAGCTAGTGAATCGCAAGAACGTATCTTCCCTAACCAAGGACACTTGAGAGCAAATGATTTATACCTCTCCTTCCTAACGAGAGAATAAATAAGTTAAATCACCTTGTCAGAGAAATAGATAACAGAGCCCCAATTAGTGCCATTTGTACCAGCCAAATCCAAGGACAGGTAAAGTCAGGGGAACTAGCAACACAAAAAACAATTACAGCCAGAAAGCAGACCCAAGATAAAAATAAAGCAGAGAATGATCCCAAACTCCCCTATGCCCTCATTTTGATTCATCAGCATATTAAAAAAAAAAAACACATGGGAAACGGACGAACTTTCTGCTGAAACCCTCCCCTAAGATTCCAGCCCCTGAGGAAGAGAGATAAAAATAAAACAAAGGATGTCAGCGCAGGCTCTCTCTGGAGCAAGTCCACACTTTTCTTCCCTCTCAGGCTTGCATCTTTGTTTTTCTCTCCTAATCTCTAAGGGTCCCCATGAAATTTGTAACCATGAGAGCAGCGGGCAGCGGCAGCTCATCCTGGACTAACCCCCTACACCTGACTCCAAGGCCCCTTTTCTCTGACTTCCCAGTGAGCTGACAGCAGCCCCGCCATGGCTCACTTCTTTCCTTTAACATCTCTAGGGAGCCAAAGCAGAGCTCCATCTAGTCTCTCTCCTGTTGCTTCTTCTACTCTAAGACCTTCCATCTGTGACTGTCCCCAGAGTTAATAAACCTACTCTCAAAATCACCTGGACTCCTATTGTGAAATCTTTCCTGCACGAAGTCAAGAACCCACACACTACCAGGCCGGCTCGAGGCAGACCCACTCCTGCCGGGTCCCAGTCTGGTGACAGGCCCACAGGCAGGCCTGGGGAGGCCAATGCCCAGTCTTCTGAGCCCCTGTTGGGAGTCCCTGGCTCCTCCCGTCCCCACCCTCCCCTGAGGTGAGAGCACAGCAATGCTTTCCCCTAGAGTGGACAGGAGCTGTGACCAGATGGGAACACAGACAAACAGACAAGGAAAAAGTTTTTGGGGAAAGGTCCACATGCCCCTCAGGTGGCTGTGGAAGGCAAAGGGATAGATTTCAGCACAGCACAGGGAGAACTGGAACACTAAGCCAGAGTGTTCGTAGGGTCTGATAGGAAAGGCCGAGCATTGGAGAGGGAGGGAGCCCTGGCATGAGTGTCAGGAGCCTGCTTTACTATGTGGCCTTGGCCTCCCAATCCAGTTCACTCAGCTGCAAGATGGAGATCATGCTGCCCACCTCAGCCGGCTTCTCTGGGAACCTCATGGGCACATGCAGTAGCAGAGTGGGGCCTGTCTGAAGATGAACAGCCTGCCTTGGGAGGTGGGGGTTCTGCCACTGAGTGAGCAGAGGAAGTGTACCATAGAGGGCTAACTTGATGAGTTGTAGAGTCCAGAAGATCATTAACTCTCAAAATTATATGAATGTGTCTACCCAGGCCTCATTCATAGACATTTCTCCCAAATGCTAGCTATGCTTCTGTCTCTTTTCTATTATCTAATCCAGAGGTCGCCAACTTTTCGGACCTCATGGACCACCAGTGGTCTGCGGACCACCGGTTGGTGATCCCTGAAACCACTCCAGAGCCTACCTGTCTCCTCTCCTCCCTTACCACCCTGGATCTGAGTCTCATCCTTAACAGGCTGTGTCCCCTGAGGGCCCTAAAAGGGTGGGTAGGAGATGGAGGCAGTGGGATCAACAGAACTTACCTCTTCAGGGTCTGGGTCATTGTTCCAGGGCAAGTACGGCTGCAAGATGCTGTCCTTCTCTGGTCCCTGGTCCCTTATTCAGGGCTTTGCTGATAATTGCTGGATCTCTAAGGATGTTCCTGCCAACAGCTGGAATGTAGAGCCCATCCTGAATCAGCAGGTGCAGTGAGGGAGCCTTGTACACAGGAAGTGGGTCCACTCAAAAACAATGGTGTCACTCTCTCTGCTGCCTTTCCCCCAGCTGGCAAGTGTGTGTGTGTGTGTGTGTGCGGGGGGGGGGGGGGGGGGGGGGAGGTGGGTTAGTGTTACCATCCTCTCCTTGCAAGGAGGAAGTGGGATACCCGGACATGAGACACATCAGTTGGAATTAAATCTCTTTTTCCCTCATGGGGTCTCACTCTGTTCTAGTTGGTGGTCCTCAGAGGCAGAACCAAAGACCTGGGAGCAGAATCCTATCTGGTCTCCCCTATTAAACCTGCCTGCATCTCATCCCCAATTTCTGTCCCCCTCCTATCATAACCAACTGAGTGACTGGAACAAATGGAGACAACCCACACATCTTCCCAGCTCACACCCCTTCAATTCCCACACTCCATACACACATGTTGCCCTTCATTCATCAGTTCATTCAACAGATTTTTATAAGGGTCTGCTGTGTGTCAGGGACTGGTACACAGAATCAGCTTACAAGCTAGCAGAGGGAGTATGTAGTCAAATAGCCACACAGATAAACATCTAATTACCACTGTGGCAAGTGCCATGGGAGAAAGGAGCATGGTTCAGTGGGGGGTTAAACACAAAACTCTGGTGGCCATGTAGAGGAGCAGGAGTTTGCAAAGGACTCTGAGCAGGAGCACAGGAAGGGAACATCAGAGGGTATACATGGCAGAAAGCAAGAAAGGAGGGTGGTCAAATGTGTCCAATGCTGCTGTAAGCTGAGTGAGGTGAGAGAAAAATGCTCTCCACCCGGTTAAGCACAAACTGCTTAGCATGGCCACCAAGGCCCTTCATGAACTGGCCTCACTGGTATCTCCACCCATCCCCTGGTCAATATGCAGTTGTTAGCACTGTCCTCCCTGCCTGGAATTTCCTTGTCCCTTTTCCTCTTGGCAAATGCCAGGTGATTCCACAAGCCTGAGCTCAAAAGCTACCTCCTCCATGAAGCCTCACCTGACCACCATCCCTCAGGTAGAGCATGCGTTTGCAAAGCACTTCGTATGAATTTCTGTTGGAGCACCTGGCAGACATAACTGGGCCTGCCTTACTCAGCAATGTACTGGGCTGGTTTAATCCAATCATGATAATCCTATGGTCCATTTTTCCAGCCTCCCTTGCAATTAAAGGTGGCCACGGGACTTAGTTCTGACCAATAAAACACGAACAAATCGACTGCAGAAGGCAGGGTTGGAAAACCTTTGCCTTCCACTCTTTATTCAGTCTTGAACACAGAAATGATGGCTGGAGCTGTGACAGTCACCTTGCCGTCATGGGGAAAAGCCAGGAAATTACAGAAGTCTTGGCCTTGACACTATTGACCTACTGAGCCAAAGCCAGTAGAAGACATACTTCGAACTTCTTGTTTTGTGTGAGAAATAAAACCTTTATTTAAGCCTTTTTGGTTGGGTTTTCTGCTGCTGATAGCTGAGGCTGAGTGCCTCCCTGAGGCCCAGCACTTTACAAATCTTGTAATTTATTTTGTTGCACATCTCCTTCCCCTACTTGACAGCTCCGTGAGAGCAGGGATCGTGCCCTAGTCTTCAGAGCCTTAGGATTCAGCAGGGTGTCTGGCAGTGAGTTAGAGCCCCTTGAGGGTATATTATTATTTTTTTCATAATATTATTTTATTATCATTTATTTTTAAAAAAATTTGTGGGTATATTTTTAACTGAAGAGAAGATTTATGGGGACCAAGGCTACTCCCAGGTGGATGTGGAAACAGCAGTGACTCCAGAGTCTTAGTAAAAGAGTTACCAGGTAAAATACAGGATGCCCAGTTAAATTGAGTTCCAGATAAATAATGAATACTTTTCGGTATAAGCATGTCCTGTGTAATATTTGGTATTCATATATAAATAAATTATTTGCTGTTTTTCTAAAAGTCACATTTAACTGGACATCCTGTATTTTTATTTGTTAAATCTACTTAGGGCAGTTTTCTACAAGGTTCCTTCACCTGTGTTCATGGGCTCTGCAGTGGGCATGGGTGGTGGGGCCTCATCCAGGAGGGGAGAGGCTATTCCTGAGGCCAAAGTGATAAGAATAATCTTCCCTCATCCTAGGGAGGGCAGGTAGGACAATAAGATCTTAGAGGCCTAGGTCTTTGTTTTAGTTATCTATTGCTGCATAATAAATTACCCCCATATTGGGCAGCTTAACATAACAAATATTTATTGTCTCAAAGTTTTTGTGGGTTAAAAATTTGGGAGCAGCTTAGCTGAGTTGGTCAAGACCTCTCTTGAGGTTACAGCCAAGATGTCAGCTGGGGCTGTAGTCATCTAAAGGCTTGACTGGGGCCAGAGGATCTGTTTGCATGATTGCTCACTCTCAAGATTGGGGTGACGGGCGGGGGCGCAAAGCGCAATGCCTTGCTGACTATTGGCAGAAGGTTCTAGTCCTGTACCACATGGGCCTCTCCATGAAGTTTCTTGAGTATTCCTGTGGAAAGTGGCCACAGTGTTTGGACAGGTTCAAGCCTCAGACTAATGAGAGGGCACGGTCCTCTCGTGGCAAAGCCACGTGCAAGTCCTAGCTTGGAGGGCAAAGCCCTCCTAGCACAATTAGAGCCAAAGGCTATAGTTGTAAGCTTGACCCTATGGTCCAAACATGTGGTCCCACGTGGCTGAGTGATGTGGGCTTGATAGAGTTCAAGTGCATATAATTGAGTAGATTCAAAACCCAGGAGAATGTTGTAAACATCTTGACCATGCCCTTACTTTGCCTCATAGAATCTGGCTATAAAATAAAGACACAGCTTTCAAGCTGTAGTGCTGTCGCTAGCTCTCCATCAGAGAGGACAGGGTCCCACCCAGACCCAGCTTTTTTCTCTTGTCTGTCTTTTCTCAAGCCTTCACCACCTGGCTGAGCTGGCTCAGCACATATGGTACCCAACATGGGGCAGAGTATGCCATGGCCGTAACAGCTCACCACATATTCCCTCATGCCAGCTGGCTCCCCCAGATCCAAGAGACTAAGGTAGATGTTTCCATGACTTTTATGACCTGGTTTTGGGAGTCACCTATCATCATTTCTGTGTATTCTGTAGCGGTCACATAGGCCAGTCCTGATACTCTGTGGGAGGGTATTATACAAGAGAATGAAGACCATCTCTGTGTCGCAGGTATCTTTCATGCTGTAACTTTTGACTAACCTCATTGTCCTTAGCAAGCATCTCAAAGCCTTCTAGTTGATGAGTGTCTGTGTTCCATTAAAAAGTAGCCAGCCCCTGCCCTGCAGGTGCTGGACCTGCTGGCACCACAGATGCAGCTGCCATGCTGCACCTTTGGCACTGGGGCATAGAGGAAGTGGCTATTTCTACGCTCAGTGCTCAGAACAGTGAGCACTAAGAATGATTTGTAGCCTGACATTCCTGGCACGCCCGGCTGTCTGGCTTTGGGTTCCATGTGCACAGCTTACACTTGGGAACCGCAGGCAAGACCCTTAGCACTTAGCTTTTCCTTTTTCTCTGGATGATGAGGCTGTTCTGTGGGGTGGGTGCTGATGCACGTGGCAAACGCAGTGGGACTGACCAGCATAGGGTCTCCTGCCTGGAAATGAGTTCCTAGGGCTGGCTGGGACTTCTTAGCAGCAGTCCCTGGGCGGGTGGGCAGGTGTGAGAATCCCAGGCCGAGAACCATATGGCCCTGGGTGGGCAGTCGGAGCCACCTCGCACATGAGCACCCACACTGTAAGACCCCTGAGACAAGCAGAGCACTTTCAGGAGCAGGAGGGACTTGACCAGTTTGGGCCAGGTGGACTTCTAGAGGTTCGCTCCCTGCATTTGCCTGTCCATGAGTTGGGAGTCGGTGTCCACGTGGATCCCCTCACTGGGATGATGATAACTCTGCAAATAACCCAGCCAGGGCACTGGGGAGAGAAGGGGCTGTAGGTAACCCCACTGGGATGGCAGGAATAACCCACTGTCCTTGTCACCTTATAGGAAAAATAAAAAGTAGCCAGCACTAGCCAATTTGGCTCAGTGGATAGAGCATCGGCCTGTAGACCAAAGAGTCCCGGGTTTTATTCTGGTCAAGGTAATTCAGTTGCAGGCTCAATCCCTGGCCCTGGTCGGGGCTTGTTTTAAGAGAGCTCAATGTGTCTCTCTCACATCCATGTTTCTCGCTCTCTGGGTCTCTCTCCCTCCCTTCCACTCTCTCTAAAAACAAATGGAAAAATATCCTCAGGTGAGGATTAACAACAAAAGTAGCCATAAATACGTTTGTTAGTAGTTGCCTAGTGATTGATCATAAACAACCATCTGTCACAAGACCCCCAAAAGGTATGGCCTCTGGTTTGTACTGTATTCTTTGTCTTTTTGTCTTGTCAATCATTAGTAACTGAACTATACTATAAAAATACTGTAACAAGGGAATGTTAGTGAGGAATAATCTTTGAGGCCTGCTAGGTTGTCTGTCTGCTCTGACCCAATCTTTAGGTAAGTAAATTACCCTATAATAAATATTATATTCTATAGAGTTGCTTGCATTGCATCATTTTTCAGTCTAAAGATACCTTCTCAGCCCATCGGGTGTGGCTCAGTGGTTGAGTGTCGACCTATGAAATAGGAGGTCATGGTTTGATTCCTGGTCAGCACACATGGCCAGGTTGTGGGCTCGATCCCCAGTGGGGAGGTGCAGGAGGCAGCCAATCAATGATTCTCTCTCATCATTGATATTTCTATCTCTCTCTCCCTCTCCCTTCCTCTCTGAAACCAATAAAAAATATTTTTAAATAATAAAGATACCTTCTCATTATGGTGGCCATTATGCCTTTGTCTTATAGTCAGACATCTGGCTAAACCAGTCTCCTGCTCCAAGACTTACACAACCACCAGCCCTCCCTTATATACCAGGTACCTAGCCTAATCCTTGCCCTCCTCCTTCATGCTCACTGTCTCCCTCAGTCTCTGAGGTCTAGTATTGGGCCTCTACAATGCCTCTTTCACCAGTTCTCACCACTGGCCCTACTCAAATGAGATCCTTGTCACTTCTCTCCTGAACACTTAGGTTCTTCTGATCTAAAATGTACCTGTTGGCAGAGGAAAACCAAGATGGTGGCATAGGTAAGCACCTAAACTGCTGCCTCGTACAATAATTTCAAAACTACATCTAAAAGACAGAACGGACATCATCCAGAACCACAGGAAAGCTGGCTGAGTGGAAATTCTACAACTAGAAGGAAAGAGAAAAGCTCACAGAGAATCAGAGGAACTGCAAAGGGCTGAGGTATGGAGACACACACACAGAGAGGAAGGGCGGCTGACTGCCTGGCTGGCTTTCTCTGGCGGGAGGGAGAAGGAAGCTCCTGACTGCACTGACTCCCAGTTCTGACTGCACTGAACCCCAGTTCTGGGCGAGACTCTGTGGATCCAGGCTCATATGGGGGGAGTCAGGACTATCAGGTAGAGAGAAAGGCACATGAAGACTCGGAGGAGCCGCGGAGGGCAGGGGTCTGGAGGTGCATGCACAAGTGCGCGAAGAGAGGACTGACTGCTGAGTGTGCCACTGGCTTTCTCTAGCTGGAGGAAACCGGAAGCTCCTGACTGTGCTGAACTCCAGTTCCGGGCGAGAATCTGGGAATCCAGATTCATTGGGGGAGAAACTGGACTGTCTGTCAGCGGGCGAAACTCGAGGGCGGCTTTCTCTCAGAGGTGCTTGCAGCGATTACCGAGGGACACTGAGACCCAGGGGCCTCATAGGGCAGGGCTGATGGGAAGCCAAGACTGTCTGCTCAGCCCTGAGACTCCGCCCCACCCAAGCTGAGCACAGAGGCTTTTGCAATTTTGCAAGTCTTGTCTCATAAGGCTGTCTCCAGCACAGGAGTTCTCCCGGCGTAGACACAGCTAATCCTCACAGCCAACTGGCCTGGAAGTCAATTCCTCCAAGTGATACCAAGAACCATCAAGACTTATTACAACAAGGCTATACACAGAGTCCACAAAGGAGTGCACCAAGAGTGTCCACCTCAGGTAACTGGGGAGGCCGACCCACTGGGCCATATAGGACAACTAGCACACAAAGCTACCCTACCAACTCAGGGAAGCAGCGAAAATGCAGAGACAAAGAAACAGATCACAAATGAAAGAAATGGAGAAAAACAAATGACTGGATATAGAATTCAAAACCACGGTTATAAGGTTTTTCAAGAATTTCCTAGAAAAGGCCGATAAATTTAGCGAGACCCTCAAGGATATGAAAAAGGACCAACTAGAAATTAAACATACACTGACTGAAATAAGAAATATTATACAGAGACCTAACAGCAGACTAGAGGAACACAAGAATCAAGTCAAAGATTTGAAATACAAAGAAGCAAAATACACTCAACCGGAAAAGCAAAAAGAAAAAAGAATCCAAAAATTTGATGATAGTGTAAGAAGCCTCTGGGACAACTTCAAGCATACCAACATCCAAATTATGGGGTGCCAGAAGAAGAGAGAGAGCAAGATACTGAAAACCTATTTGAAGAAATAATGACTGAAAACTTCCCCCACCTGGTGAAAGAAATAGACTTACAAGTCCAGGAAGCACACAGAACCCCAAACAAAAGGAATCCAAAGAGGATCACACCAAGACACATCATAATTAAAATGCCAAGAGCAAAAGACAAAGAGAGAATATTAAAAGCAGCAAGAGAAAAACAGTTAATTACCTACAAGGGAGCACCCATACGATTGTCAGCTGATTTTTCAACAGAAACTATACAGGCCAGATGGGAGTGGCAAGAAATATTCAAAGTGATGAATAGCAAGAACCTACAACCAAGATTATTCTACCCAGCAAAGTTATCATTCAGAATTAAAGGTCAGATAAAGAGCTTCACAGATAAGAAAAAGCTAAAGGAGTTCATCACCACCAAACCAGTATTATATGAAATGCTGAAAGGTATTCTTTAAGAAGAGGAAGAAGAAGAAAAAAGTAAAGATAAAAATTATGAACAACAATACATATCTATCAACAAGTGAATCTAAAAATCAAGTGAGGAGGAGGAAAGATGGCGACTGGCAGAAAACAACTCCGAGACCATGTGGATTCTAGCAAGAGAGGAATCGACAGGACTACTCCAGCCATGAAGACAGAAGAGAAGCAGTCCAGAGACGGAAGACGCTGATGTGGCCTTCCCATACTAGCAGTTAGCAGCTGTGCATCACTGCAGATTGCCCAGGACCAAACCAGACAGAGTCGGACCTGCATTACCACCATTTGTCCACCATCCAGAACTGAAATGTCAGTGCTGACATGTACACATAAGGAACTGTTGGACATTGAAATTGGGTCTCAAAAGAACTGTTGGCCCAGAAAGAAACTCACTACAGACTGATTCATTTGCCTGTCACCATAACCATTATTGCTTGTCTCATTTTCGGTTCTTATAAGTGTATTTCTAATAGCACATGATCTCACTCATCTAGGGGAAATAATGAACAACATAGACTCATGAACAAGAACAGACCCAGAAACAAGGAGGCATGGATCAGACTGTCGGGCCTCGGGGGGAGGGTAGGGAAGGGTGGGGATAAAGGGGGAGATCAACCAAAGGACTTGTGTGCAGACATATGAGCCGAACCGGCGGTTAAGGACAACAGGGGGGTGGGGGCATGTGTGGGGAGGGGGGTGGGATGGGAATGGGGGGACAAGGACAAATATGTGATACCTTAATCAATAAAGAAATTAAAAAATAATAATAAAAAATAAATAAATAAAAATAAAAATCAAGTGAATTAAAAATCTGAGGAACAGAATAAACTGGTGAATATAATAGAATCAGGGGTATAGAAAGGGAGTGGACTGATAATTCTCAGGGGGAAAGGGGTGTGGGGGGTGCGGGAAGAGACTGGGCAAAAATTGTACACCTATGGATGAGGACAGTGCGGGAGAGGTAAGGGCAGAGGGTGTGGTGGGAACTGGGTGGAGGGGAGTTATGGGGGGGGAAAGGAGGAACAATTGTAATAATCTAAACAATAAAGATTTATTAAATTAAAAATAATAAAATAAAATGTACCTGTTGCTTACCACTCCCCTCCTCCCCAATGGGCCTAAATGAACCCCACCAGATGTTCTCTAAATAAACTGCACATCTTCATTGACCCTGATAGCTCTGCCTGAAACACATTCTGTTTGTCTGACTATAAGATTCCTACCACAAATGCCAACTCCCAGAACCTTTCTCAAATTTCCCAGGACAGTTAGTCTGTCCCTCCCCAGACATCCTCAGCCTCCATTCACAAGCTTGTAACCATCTAATTACCTGCCAGTCCCTCCCTTCAAAACTATGAGGTTTCCCAGGACAGGTATAGTGCCTGGGTAATCTTGGGGTCCTAAGAACACAGCCCAGGGTTGGGCATATGAGTGGGGGTTCTGCTGACTGGTGATGGGGAGTGATGCAAGAGAGGTCTGGGGAGAAGATTATGTAGAATACATTCAGCTTCAAGTAACAAAACCCCAACTCTAATTGGCCTAACAAATGCGAACATTCATTATCTTCTAGGGAAAGAAGTCCAGAGGCATGGTGGGTGGCGGGCATCGTGTGACAATGGTTTAGGAATCCTCTGCTCTACAGTCCTCATCGCTGTCGTTGTCCTCAGGCCAGTTTCCCTCTTGGTCACAAACACTGTACAAGTTCTAGGAATCACAATGCAACACGACAATATCAAGAGGCAGAAAGGGGCTATTTCTTCTAGTGTCTGTCTCTCTGAGGAGTCAAGAACCCCTTCTCTGCAGCCTCTCAGCAGAACTTCCCTCCTGTTTTATTGGCCAGAAACCAGTCCTGTGTCACTCTTAAGCCATTTTCCATTGAGGAGATCATCTGGGCGCAGGGTCCATTGGGAGTCAACCAGCAGGACTGAGAGGAAATCACACCCTGACAGTGAGAGCAAAGTGGTGAAACATTCATAGATGGAGGTAGGAAAAGAGGAAAGCCCTTAGTTATGTCTGGATCAGGCAAGGTGAGCTATTTAAGAAATAAGGTTGCTATGGTATATTTGGTCTGGTTTCCAGATCCCTCACCATCCTAGTCACCTTTCTGTTCGTTCATTTGTTAATTCATTCACTCATTCATTCACGCATTCATTCATTCATTCATTCATTCATTCATTCATTCATTCAAATAGTGATTGAGTACCTACATGACAGATCCAGTGCCAATCCTATGAAGTATTATAATTATTTCTATTAGAGATGAAGAAACTGAGGCTCAGGGGTGTCATAATTTGTTCAAGGTCCCAAAGTTAGGTGGGAGCTGCCATATCTGTCTGGCTCCTGATGCAGGAATCTAAGCCCCCCAAGAGAGGACTGCAGGGAGCTGGGGAGATCATGTGTCCCAAATGGGCCTCACTTCCCTGGGCCCTGCTCTTAGCCCCATGGAAAGCCAGGGTGTGGATGGATGGGGCTTCTGTGCTGTTTTGTGAGGGGTGAAGGTTTTGACCAAGACAGAGACTGTTCTGAAACCAGCTCTAGCCTCAGCCTGCTGCCTTCAGTGCCTGGTAGGAGCACTCAGGGTGGGTTTATTTTTCAGATACAGATACCTTGGGCTACACCCCTAATCCCCCAGACCACGCCTCTCTGACCCATAAGAGGCCACCATGGGGCTCAAGTCCTGGGAAGGCAGGACGGCCCTCTCACAAGATCTGACCAAGCTGATCATCCCTTCCAGGGGCACCCACATTCCCATCTTCCCAGGTGGGTGCCTCCTCAGCATGGGGACAGGGCAGGATAGAGAGGTAGGGGCCAGAGGCTGGGCTCTAGGAGGGGCAGTCCAGCTGCCCCAACCCTCCTTACCCTTATGAGGAAAGCATGGTTTGGGGCAAGGAGGGAAGAAAACTTTATGCCTGTACTGTACTGATCAGGTCAACTGGAACTGAGACCTAAGGCGGGCTGGGGCAGGATGGTGGAAGCCAACCTCAGTGAGGAGGTGCAGTAGCTGGAAGGCTCTGCTGTGCCTTTCATCCCATCCTATTCTGAGGGAAGGACTGGCGTGGGACCTGGGCTTGGTGGTGTAGTAAGGAAAGTCCTGGATAGGGATGCTGAAAGGAGGGCTCTAGTCCAAGCCATGACATTGACAGGGCAAGTTTTTCAACCTCTCTGGACTGAGTTTTCTCATCTGTAAAATGAAGAAGGAGGTTGCATGTGATGATCTTGAAACTTTCTCTGTGCTGAGCATCTCTGCTTGAAGTTTGACTTAGTGCGCCTCACTCTTCCATCTCCCACTGGACCTACTCTCACCCTCATCTCATCCTGCCGCCCTAAGTCCTCAAGCCAAGAACTGGCAACTCTGGGTAATTTCCCGGGGTCTTATGGGACACAGATCTTCTTCATGGTCATCTTCTCTTCCCTGGAGGCAGGCCAGGCAAGCATTTTTGGCCAAGAGAAGTGGAGTAGAGTGCCCAAGGCCACACAGCTAGGAAAGCACAGGGCTGGCCTGTCAAGGGCAGTGCCTGCTGCACAATTCCAGGAGGCCTGGGTGGGCAGTGGGGGCCCAGCTGCAGGGCGTGGGGCTGAGTCCCTGAAGAACCACCCTAATATCTCTAGCTCTGCGCTTCCTGGACTACCTACAGGGTAAAAATGTTTGTGAAAATGTTCACAGATTCCTGGCCCCTGGCTTCCTGAATGGGGCTCCCTGGCATGGTGCTTGGGGATTCCTCTGCTTACTCAAGTTTGGAAGCCACTGCTCTAGAAGACCTGGGGGAGACTGGGTCTCTCTGCAAATAGGCCTACAGAGATGGATCGGGGTCCACTTGCAGCCTGGGAGGCTCCTAGATTCTCTGGGGTAGGTATCAGCAGCATCTGGAACTGGAGACTTCAATGCACCTGGCTTAGGTCAGGAATTAGGTTGTCTTCGGAGACTTTAAAAAGGGGAGGAGGCCCTGGCCGGCATTCTCAGTGGTTAGAGCATTGGCCCATACACCAAAGGGTCTCCGGTTTGTGTCCCAGTCAAGGGCATATACCTCGATTGCAGGTTTGATCCCATGCCCCAACTGGGGCACATGTGGAAGGCAACCAATTGATATGTCTCTCTCACATCGACGTTTCTCTCTCCCTTTCCCTCCCTCCCTTCCACTCCCTAAAAAGGCAATGAAAAAAACATCCTTGGGTGAGAATTTATAACAACAACAACAAAAAGCAAAACAAAAAGGGGAGGAGGCTAACCTCGACACCCTCTTCAACCCGAGAGTGTGGTTAGCCATGTGCAAGCTGGGCAGCCCAGGCAAGAAGGAAATTTATAGGGCTCCTTCCTTCTCAGGTGAAACACTAATCCCTCTTGTACAACATGTTCTGGGGAATGAGGCCAGAGTTGTTTGAATTTCCTGAGCTACAGCATCACCTTTTTTTCTCTTGGGAGAGGCAATGTTGTGAAAATGATTAATATAATCCTGTTATCATCCCCATGGATCTGCATGGGAGGCCTGATCAGGTTTTCTTCCTTGTCGGACATGACCCCCCAGAAGTAAAGGTTTTTTTTGTAGGCCCCAGAAAGCTGCCTCTGGGTGAAAAGTCTTTCTGAGCCCAAATGTGGGCAAAACTCCTCCCCCAGAAATGAATTGATGGCTGCTTTGGAAAGAATCTTGTGAAAAATAATCCTGAAAACAAAAAAATAGTGATTGGTGACAAGGGGTCATTCCATTGTCCATTGTCTAGAGAGCTAGTCCGCCCATTTCACTAGCTGTCTCACTGAGCTTTTGCTGAGGTCTCCCACATGCAGAATGCTAAGCTAGGATGGCCACCAGGCCCTCTTCCCCTCGTCTTAGGAACATTCCACCTGTTTCCCGCATACCCAAATGCCAAGCATTCATCTTTAAATATCAGAAAATACAATCAGATCTCAGCGGATACTTTCCCCTTCATTTAGTTTGTTTGATCCTTAACTTAACCTCAGAAATTGGGCCTGTTCACCCTCATTTTACAAATGAGAAACTGAGACCCAGAGAAGGGGATGACTTGTCCAGGGTCTGAGGCAGATTTCCGTGAAGCTTAAGTCGCTTAAGCTCTAGGGTCCCCCATTTTCTAAAAACAATAATATATAAGGAAATTGTAACTGAAAACACTATGGAGTGAGTTTTAACTTTTCTCATTACAAACAATCCATCTGTGACTTTATCTATCAGAATGAAACAACTTCTAGATAATTATATTTGTGATCTTACATTCTTTTATTTTTTTGGAAGAGGCCTCACAGAAAACAAACAAACAAACAAACAAACAAACAAAAAGAGGCCCCAAAATGCATTAGCTGACTCCAGTCCTGCCAGAGTCTCTCAGTGAGTAAGTGGCAGCATGGAGGTTCCAAGTCAACTATTTTGTCCTCCATTTCCTCCTGTCCTTCCTGCCACCCAGGGTCCTGTTCCTATGGTCCTCAAGGTAATGGGTTGGTATGTCCTACCTGCTTTGTTTGTCTACAAAGGTGGGTGGTAGAGTCATTGGATACGATTGGAATAGGTATTCTTACTTAATATCACACTTAAAAAAAAATAAGCCTGTAATCTCTGTTAAGCAGCATTAGACTAACTCCCATTGTAAACAGTAAAAATTACATTCAAAGGGAAACTTAAGCCAGTCAGAGATCTCATAGATGGATGGGTTGCCCCCAAAAGCAGTGAGTGCCGTCATGGGATGTGTGCAAAAGATTGTAAGCCATTAGTTGCCAACTAGGTGATTCCAAATGTGAGGAAGGGGTGTTGAGGCAGATGCTGTGTAAGATGGGACCCTCAGAGTCTGTGGGGGCAGAAGCTTGGAAAGAGACCAACCTAGCCTGTAGGTGCGTGACCACAGGAGACCCGGTCACAGGATTGGGGTTTGGGCAGGAAGGGGCTTAGAAGCTGGGATGGCCTTGCCTGGGGGGGCATATGTCAGCTCAGTGTCTCCTTGTTTGGGGCTAGTGGTTGTCTTCTCTGCTCCATTGTGAGGCTCTCATTTCACCCTGCTTATGTCACTGTGCTCAGAGGTACAGGATAAGCTGGGAAAGCCTCATCTCGGTCCCAGTTTAGCCCCTGCTAGATACAGTGCAAGATAGCTTCATGGGCCTAGGTGTCTCTAGGCAGGACCCAGGAAAAATATCTCATTATCTCATCATCCAGGTGCTACAGAGGTAGAATTTGAGGCATCTGAGAGTCTAACCTCTTTGTAAACTGTCAGCTAGTCTCCACACCAGAGCAGGACAGAGGCTCAGTTTCCTCATCTATAATATGGGAGCCATAGTACCCATCTTTTGGGAATGTGTGAGGTTTTTAGTTACATCTGTGGTTCTTAAACTTCAGCCTGCATCAGCACCTCCTAGAGAGCTTTTGTTAAAACATAGATTTCAGGACCCCCACTCTCCCAGAAATTCCGGTTCAGTAAATTTGGGAAGGGGCCTGAAATCTGGGCTTTCTAACAAATTCCCAGGTGATGCTGATGCTACTGGTTTGGGGATCCCACTTTAAGGAACACTGAACTAGACCAATAGGTGCTTGAACATGAGTTGGCCAGGAGACTGTCAGGTCCTCAAGACCAGGGACCAGCTCTAACCTGCTTCCATTTCTGCTAAGTGACTGCTCAGCACAGGCACATAGTAGATGCTCTCAGTGTGTTTGAACTAAACATTAATGGATACCAAGCAGGCTCCTCCTCAGAGGTCTTTTCACAATGGTTGTCAGTGGGCTCTGGTTGCCATGGCAACCGCCAGCAACAACAAGGCAATTTGGGGAACATAAGGGCTCTTTGCTTTTGCATGAGAGGCAAAGGTCCAAGCCTAGCAACACCTGGAAAAGAATGTGGAGAGGGAGGAAGGAGGGAGGGAGGGTGTGACTCTCAAAGTTCCCCTTACCAGGACACCCTCCCATTTGCTCTGTAACTTGGCCTAGCTCCTTGCCCACAAACCCAGGAAGGATTTAAACTTTGGTTGTATAACACAGAAAGGAACAAAGAGAAAGGGTTGGGGGGGGGGGAGGGATGTAAGGAGTAGGAAAGAAGAAGGAATTCTGGTCCCTGAGAACCACTGCATACTTGGCCACTTTGTACACATTAACCTTTTTAATTCTGGAGACCTTGTTACAAGGGCCCACAGGACCATACAAGGTCACACAGCTGTCTGGGCCTGGGCTGTACCAAGATTGGAAACCTGATCTGCTGTTGCCAAAGGCTGTTTGTTCTTTCACTTCAGGACAGCCTCTTTGAAACTGCTGAACTTTGGCTGTGGTTAGAGGGACCTCTCAGTGTGGGGTTGGCAGGGAGGCTGGTCTGGAGAAATTTGCTTAGCACCTTCGGGAGCCAGGCTGGTCATCATCTGGGTTTCACCCTTCACAGCATCCACGCCCTCCTCTTTATCTGCTTTCCTGTTTGGATTGATCTGAACTGTACTGTAGACTCCCTCGTCCTACAGTGATGGCCAAGTTAACCCAATATAGCACTGATTCTTATATTCCAGTGTGGATAAGAATGCAGCTTATTTAAAATTTCAATTTCTGCCTTGCCTCCAGAGATTCTGACCCAGTAGCTGGGGGTAGAGATGCCCTGGTTGGCAGCTTTAACAGGCCCCATGCTGATTCTGATGCAGGTAGCTCAGTGATTGCCTTTGGAGTCACCCAGGGCCTCTGCTATCTCCTGTACTCACATGGTCTTTTCTGGAAGCCCTCAGGTTGCAGTGCCACAGCTGCCTCTGCCTTCTCTTCTTCTCAGCTGTTCCCTGGGAGCAATTTATCTAGTTCCCATATCACTACCTACAGACAGCATAGCCACATCAGCATCCAGTTGGTCAGCTCACTCTACAGCCAGCAGGGCCACCCACACCTGACTTAAAAGCCGAGCTGCCAGGGCCTCTACTCTGTTTTTATTTATTTACTAGAGGCCTGGTGCACAAAATTTGTGCACTTGGGGGGATCCCTCAGCCCAGCCTGAGCCCTCTCACTGTCCAGGAGCTGTCAGTCGGACATCCTTAGGGCTGCTGCGGAGGCGGGAGAGGCTCCCACCACCACCGCTGCCCTCGCCAGCTGTGAGCCCAGCTTCTGGCTGAGTGGTGCTCCCCCATGGGAGCACACTGACCACCAGGGGGCAGCTCCTGCATTGAGCATCTTCCCCCTGGTGCTCAGTGTACATCATAGTGACCTGTTGTTCCGCCATTTGGTCGATTTGCATATTAGCCTTTTATTATATAGGATTTTTAAATCCTTACCTGAGGATATGTTTTCCATTGATTTTAGAGAGAGGAAGGGAAGGAGAGAGAAACATCGATCAGTTGCCTCCCTTATGAACCCCAACTGGGGATCAAACCAGCAACCTAGGTATGTGCCCTGACTGGGAATTGAACCTGCCACCCTTCAGTGAACAGGACAACGCTATAACCAACTGAACTGCACTGGCCAGGGCTCTGCTCTGTTTTATAAAGATCTGGCTCATGACCAGACAGGAGGCCTGAGCTAGAAGGTTGGGGCAGGCTAAGCCAGCTGTCCTTGACATCAGACAAGAACTAGGATGACTGAGGTCTTTTGTAAAAGAGGTTTGGGCAGAGTAGCATCCCATTTGTAGAAAAAGGACAAACTTTGGAGTGCCAACTAGATGGGGCTGCTTCATTTTTCTGCCTCAGTTTCCTCATTTGTTGAATGGGGGCAGGACCAAGTGCTCATCAAAGAGCTTCAGGAAGTTCAGGGTCCTCCTAGGCACAAGGTCAGGTGTGCAGTTTGGCCAGGGACTTAAGAGGTGTGGAGGTGTGTCTTCATGCTCCTTCCCCCTTTCCTCTTGGACAATAATGTTCACCTGGGTATGGACCTGCCTTCTACCCTGCTATCACATACTCATCCTTTGCTCACTATCATGAGCCCCAGAAGACACGGAAGTGGCAGGGACAGGATTTTTCCCTACTTTGCTAATAAGAAAACTGGTATCTTATCTAAGGAGGGAAATAGAGAGACTTGGGCAAGACCATGAATGTGGTTAGCAGACAAGGCATAATCCAGATGGAGGTTCTATGGTTCTGTGCTTTGGTGACAGTCCTATCCCTGTTGTAGTGTCATCACAGCCCTGGGGGATCAGGAAATCTGCAAACTCATTTGTCCTGCACTGTCACCGAAAGCTCCCAAGAGAAAGGGACAGGGCAATGATTAACTCAAAGGGCTTGGAGTTGCCTTTCTGACACTATGTCAGAGAGCTGGTTTGACACTTGTCATTTCTGAGAAGTAAAGGAGGGGTACATCAGTTTATCAACCACCTTCCTCTGTGGGAATGTCAACCCAACTTCTCTGGGCAGATCTGGAATCCTCTTTTTCTTCTTCCTAAAGGACAGGTCAGCTCCTTTTAGGCCTGCTTGGAATGAGCTCCCACTCAAGGTAGGGGGTTGTATAGCATGATCTTAAAGGTTCTTTAAAACTCTGTGTGCCCATAAAAGAGGAAGTCAGAGTCAGAGGGAGCAGGGAAGAGTCAGGCTGACTGGAACAGGAGCCCTGAGAGACTGAGGGTGGAGCCCTCAGCCAATGGAGTGTGGGGAGCCTACACCACTGTGAGGAGTGGTACCACTCCAAATTGAGAGCTGAACAAAGACCCCAGGGGCTGGGTGGGTGCCCCAAGGGAGCCAGACCCATCACTGAGGAAGATCAGTTCCCAGGGCTGCAGTGAAGTGTGAAGGGTTTGGACATGCTTGACAAGATCACTGATAGGCACAAGGCCCTATCACAATGTAAACACTTAATAGTTGTGGGATCTCGGGGACCTTGGGAAAAATTCCTTTACCTCTCTGAGTCTCTATTTACTCATCTATCAAGTGGGGATAATAGCAAATATTTTTGAGAGATTTGTAGTAATGCGTGTTGTAGAGTGTTTAACACAGTGCTTAGGGTCTAGTTGGTGCTCACTAGTTAACCCCTCACCTCCATCCTATAGCAAGTGGCAGCCACTGTAAGCGCTCAGGAAATGTTTGGTTCTATAGAACAGGGAAAGGTTTCAAGGGATCATGGCCATCAAAAGATCCTGATACAGGTTAATGCCTCCCTTAGCTTCATGGGATAGTACATGTTTAAAGGCTTCTCCTGGGAAAAGAAGCATTGCTTTAGGAGCCAGCTTCTTGCCCCCCAGTCCCTGAGCTTTTTGTCTGTTGTAGGTGTCTTGAGTTTTCTGGTTGTTTGCATTCAGAAAAACTTATGGGGGGACAGTGTGGGTGTGGAAATGGATTGTGTGCATCAGAGAAAGACCCACTCTCCTGGTGGTCCCCCATCTCTCCCTTAGTGGCACCTGCACCTATGCCTGGACAAACCTTCTTCCATTTCAGTGAAGATAGCCTCCCAAAACCAACAAAGCCCCCCAAAACTTTGGATCGGCCACAAAGTCCTTGTTCTCCAATGACCGTAGCCCATCCCTTAGCTTCCTCTTATCCCATTGGGCAGGACTTCGGGGTAGAGAGATAGAGAGAGTAGGCCTCTAACACAGACCTGCCCTGGAGGGACCAAAGACCAAAACTTTGGACACATGATTTAAAGTAGAAAATACTCTGGGCCACGTGGCTGGACAGAAGCGAAGGTGCCATCACTTCTGGAGGGATCAGGACAGCTTTCGGGGGGGGGGGGGGGCGGGTAGAAGAACTGGTAAGATACAGACATACAGACACGGAAAAGAGCAACATTCCTGATAGCTCTGAAGAATCAAAATGCATACCATGTATGAGAATCCATCCAATTTTGCTGGAGTGTAAAGTTTGTGGAAGCAAGTTATGAAGATTAAGATGGAAAGACAGATTGGGGCCAGATTTTGAATGCTCTTATGTTCCAGACTAAGGAAATCCATTCATTCCACAGACTTTGATTGTGAACCTGATGTGAGAACTGAGACCCAGATAGGAATGCAGCCTCGATCCTTGACAGTAGCTAATCTAGATAGGGGAAGGAAGCAGTCTGAGAACCCTGGAGGAAGTCTCTAGAGAAAGCTCGATATACCAAATCCAAAGAGAGACTGAGGATCTGCTTCTTTTAAATCGTGCCAGAAAAAAAATGAACCTCCAGGAAGTGGACAGCTGTACAAGAAGAGACCTGTAATCACAGGGGTGGTAGACTTGGCTGAGCACACACACCCTGAACAACGTTAGAACAATGTCAATGCTTGCTGAGTTGACTTTTAAACCCAAATGGCAGACAAAGCAAAGAACACATATGTAGAATGTAAATGTTATCAAGCTCAATAATGAAAATGTCCAGAATTCAGGTAACTGAAGTTGGAAGCCAGAGGTGGGGCACAAAGGGAAGGGCAAGGATGCTGATGGCTTCATTGTATAACATAGCGTGATACTGCTGGCAGGGGATGGTCCCAGGCTTACATCACTTAAAAAGATGACTAACAGAGGAAGTAAAGTAGGTATATAAATAATTATGTTGAAATGTTTGGGGGGAGGAGGGTGAGGGTAAGGCAGGCTGTGTGACATGACCCAACCCGTCATTAGTAGGATTCAAGAGATAAGACCTAAAATGTAGGACAACAGCCAGCCACAAAAACACTTACTTACCAGTATGGAAATAAGGACAGAAGAAGGGCTAAATAAGGCAGTAAGTGGTTCTTTCTAGGCAGTGAAGATGAGAAGAAACAAAGGTGAGCTGGCAAGAGATAATGTCTACAACCTCACACATACATATACTATTTTAAGTTAAGAAAAATAATTGTATAGTCATTATTTAGGTATTGGAAGCTGCTAAAAAGTGTTGGTTCTTTGGCCAGAGATAAGCTTATTTGGGTGTTAAAAAATATTTATGTATTTGACTCAGAATAAGTAAAATATTCATAAGGCACAAAATGAAAGATACTAAGGGCAAACAGTGACACTCCCCTTCCCCTTCCCAATTCACCTCTGGAAACAACCATGTTACCTTTTTTTTTTTCTTTCTTTCCAGAGAGGTCATATACATATATGGGGTTTGTGTCATAACTCAGAAGAGCCTTTTGTAGATTAACACTAATTCTCCCATGGTTTCTTGCAGGACTTTTCATTTTTTTTTCTTGCACTCTTTAATCATTTAAATATTTTATCCATCATGAATTTATTAGTGTGAGATGTGTATCTACCTACTCTCCCCTCCCCCCAAAACTGGCTAGTGAGAGTGTGTTCTGAGAAGGAAGGGTACAAGGACAAGAAGCACAGTAGTACGTGTATGGAAACAGTGAGCACAATAGTACGTATATGAGGAAGTTTTCCTAGCAGTGGGTGTAGAAGAAACTGGAGGTGGCATGCAGTCAATTACTGCTGAGGTTATCCAGGTGAAAGGCCAACCCTTCAGGTAGGACTGAATTAGGGCTGGGACAGCAGAAAGGGTGAGGTGGGGAGGTCCTGGAGATAGAATCCATAGGATTCAATTACTGGTTCAATGGGAAAAAGCAACAGAAGAATCCTATTTCCTGACTCAGGGATGCTATTATTAGAGAGAGGCAGCACTCTGTGTTATGAATAAGTCTGACTTCACAGAGCAGGTGCAAGGATCCACAAAGTTTGAGACCTCACTGGGACACTCAGAGGAGATGGTCAACAAGGTGTTGAAAAGGTGGGAGTATCAGAGATCTGGGTGATGAATTTCCCCACTACTCTCTTGAGGAAATAGTATAGGAGTTACATGTTTAGTCTCTTAGTTGGACAGGGTGTGTCCCATCCTGAAGGCTATTATATTCATCAAACCTGTTGGAGGGACTGGTTCCTGGTTACAGGAAGCCTGAAATGGGCCAACATAATAATTCCCTCTGTATAGGACTTTACTATTTTCAAAGTATTTGGTTGTCAGTTGGTTGGCCCTGTTTTCAAAGAAAGAGAATCAGCTCTGAATGAAATGAGTTGCCCACTGTTCCAAAAGAAATTTCCAGTGCAGCCTGTAGTAATAATGATAGCAATGACATATTTCTAGAGAACTTACTATCGCACTGAGCTAAATCCTTCAGGAGTTATATCACTTAATCCTCAAAACCTTATGTGAATGAAAAAGAGGTTCTATAGATAGTAACCTCACAAGATGATCTGATCCTAAATTCCTAACTGGGCAGATCATGGTCAAGCCCAAGGCATTTATAACTTCTTGGTTAAAAGGCTTTTCTTTGCTGTAAGCAAATCCTGTCCATTGTTTTTGTGCATCTAGATGAGCACAGCGCTGAAATGTCCCCTTTCAAACCTCTCCTTCTAAAGCAAGCATGTCAAACTTGAGGCCCACAATGAATATTTTTGCAACCCAGCCAATATGTAAGAAACATTTTAATAAAAATTTCATAACTTAATTTTTACAATATCCTGTTATACATTATCCTATATAATAAAAGCCTAATATGCAAATTGACTGAATGGCGGACCAACTGGTGGCTATGATGCGTACTGACCACCAGGGGCAGATGCTCAATGCAGGAGCTGCCCCCTGGTGGTCAGTGTGCTCCCACAGGGGGAGCGCTGCTCAGCCAGAAGCTGCTTGCTGCTGGGGAGTGCAGAGACTGGAGGGAGCCTCTCCTGCCTCTGCAGCAGCGGCAGCGCTAAGGAGCAGCGAGCAGGTGGGCAGTAAGGAGCAAGGGGTCCCGAACTGTGAGAGGGCCAACTCTGAGAGGGCACAGGCCGGGCTAAGGGCCCCCCCCCCCCGCCGCTCCCCCCCCCCCAGTGCACACATTTTTATGCACCAGGCCTCTAGTTATTAATAACGAACTACAGCGTTCGCTAATGACTAATTACTTTAATCATGTTGCATTCATTTCCCTTAGGCGCCTTATGCGCAGGCGCACCATTTCTCTCCACTAATACTAGCAGTGAATATTTTAGCAGCCGATTGCCACGTCATTAGTCTTGGACTGATTTGTTTAGCGTGCACACAGGCAATATTTCACTTTTGGAGAACAAAAAAAAATAGGTTTGCATTACGCTTATTAATTTGTGCAGTTATTCAGTGTCTGGTAAGTTAATGTTCAAGAAAAAATATTAATTTTTATTAAAATGTTCTATTATTTTATGTTAACAATTACCAGGTGTACTGGTTAAGAATGCAGATTTTTTCCAATAGGTGGAGTTACACATATGTTGAGATATATGCGATTTGATATGTATGCTATTTTGTTGTATTGTCAACAAGCTTCAAAACTTCATGTCAAATTTTCTGAAGGTGTTAACACCATAGATATTTTTTTACGCTTAAAAATGTCAAATTTCATGCCAAAAAAAGAGCATTTGTGGGAAATTTTAATTCATTACTTTATTTTGAAGAAAAAGTTATCGTATACTTCGGGAAGCTTATGGTGAACATGCTCCATCTCAAGATACTTGTGAACGCTGGTTTAAACGCTTTAAAAGTGATGATTTCGATGTGAAAGACAAAAAAAGTCCAGGTCAACCGAAAAAGTTTGAAGACCAACAATTACAAGCATTATTGGATGAAGATGCATGTCAAACTCAAAAACAACTTGCAGAAAGATTAAACGTTGCTCAGCAAACAATTTCCGATCGTTTACAAGCAACGGGAAAGATTTTAAAGGAAGGAAAATGGGTGCCGCATCAACTGAACGAAAGACAAATGAAAAACCGAAAAGTCATCAGTACAATGTTGCTTCAACGGCATGAAAAAAAGTCTTTTTTTGCATCGAATTGTGACTGGCGATGAAAGTGGATTTATTTTGAGAATCCCAAAGGCACAAAATCATGGGTTGATCCAGGTCAACCATCAACATTGACTGCAAGGCCAAATCGCTTCAGAAAGAAGACAATGCTCTGTGTTTTTGGTGGGATCAGGAAGGTGTGGTGTATTATGAGCTTCTAAAACCAGGTAAAACCGTTAATACTGATTGCTATCGACAACAAATAATCAATTTGAACCACGCTTTGATCGTAAAACGACCAGAATGGGCCAGAAGACATGGCCAAGTAATTTTGCTTCATGATGATGCACCATCACACACTTCAAAACCAGTTAAAGACATGTTAAAAGATCTTGCCTGGGAAGTGTTAACCCACTCGCCATATTCACCAGACCTTGCTCCTTCAGATTACCATTTGTTCCATTCGATGGCACATGCACTTTCTGAGCAGCACTTTAAAACGTGTGAAGAAGTGGAAAATTGGGTCTCTGAAAGGTTTGCCTCAAAACAAGAAAAGTTCTGTTGGGACGGTATTCACAAATTACCTGAAAGATGGGAGAAATGTGTAGCTAGTGATGGACATTACTTTGAATAAAGCATTTTTGATGTTTCTCTTAAAATTGTTGTGTTTTCTTTGATTATGAAATCTGCATTATTAACTGGTGCATCTAGTACTCATTTCCTTCAGCCCTTTGTATTCAGCATGTCTCTATTGAAATAAATCTACGTTTCTATGAAAATTGAAGCTTTTGTTTTTGTGTGGCCCACATAAACTTAAACCTTGTTTATTTGGCCCCTTTGAATTTGACATGCTTGTTCTAAAGCAATGGCCACCCTCAAGAGAGCACATAATCTTGTTCACTATCCAGTGATTTTCAACTGGCGTGCTGTGGCATACTGGTGTGCTGCAAGAATTTTTAAAACATGCAATATCTACTTAGTCAGGGGAACTGACCTTAGACTGTCAAATAAAAAAATAACAACCAACACAATAGCCATCTGGTGTGAATGAATCATACCTATTTTTTTTGTCAGATTGGCAAAAAAATGTGTTTTGTGGTGTGCTGAAGAATTTTCGTAAGTAGTTTATGTGTGCCATGAGATGAATGGGAAAGGTTGAAAATCGCTGCTGTAATCAGATCGCCGCCTTGCTTTTTCCCACCTTCATGCACTCTTCCTTACATTCCCTCCTTAATTCTAAATACATAAAAGAAGTTCCAAACTGTTGTTTTTCTTAGGTTTTTTTTTGTTTTTTTTTTCCAGTCTGATGAGATCTTGCTTCCAGGATATTCTGTTTGGCTCAAATAAATGAGGTTTGGACAGTCTTACATGGACCCCTATAACGTAAGCCGTCCCAAGGAGCCCTCCCACGTCAGAGGGTACCTGGACACCTATAATTTAGGAACCGCAGTAGAGGGTAGAGTGGGGAGTCTTACCCGGGACCAAGACAGCCAGGCTTTTCCAACCCGAGGCGCCAACCTCTGGTCCCTCCAGACCTTGCCCCTGCCTGGTGACTTCCCGCCCCCGACCCAAGCAGGCCAGCATTCCAATTCTGAGGTCGGGCAGGAGGGACCCGGACCCCCTGTGCACGTAGCCTGGGTCAGGAAACAGGGCCGCGGGGCAGAAAAAGCGGCGAACACCTTCCAAGCGCGACCTACAGCAGGCTGGACACCGCGGTGCACAGCCCTGGCCCCGTGGTGACCCACGAGAGGGTGGGCAGCGGCCCAGGGCACGCAACGAGGGGGACAGGAGAAGCGGTCCGCTCGGGAGTCCGGCCCACCGCAGAACCACGTGCCAGCTCTCGTGCCCGGATGCCCGGCCCGAACGCGGAGGGGGCGTGGCCCGGCGGCCCGTACCAAGAACACGGATCCGCAGGGGGAAAACCTGGCCCGGGAGCGCGCGGCCCTGTGGGGCGGGGCGGGGCCACCGAGGGCCACGCCCCCACCCCCGCGTTAGGAGCGGGCGGTGGTAGCACCTCAGTGGTGCGGGCCTGGTCCGGCTCAGATTCGGGAGTGCTGCGGGATAGCCAGAGGTGAGTGCGGGAAATCCAGGGGTCCTGGTCGGTAAAATACAGGCGCCTGGGCTCGGGGTGCCGTAGCTCCGCCGCCCGATGCCTTGTGGTCGCCGCGACCGCCCGGGCTGGCTCGGAAAGCGCGGCTCCCACCTCGGCTCATCCCGGGTGGACCTTCCCCTCGAACTGACCCCCCTGCGGCGGCTCGAGGGTCATCTTTTCCACAACCGAGGATGCCAGCCCAGCCCCTCGGGTCTCGGCGTCAGAGGGCGCCGGTTCCAGGGCCCGCGCTAACCCTCGGGCTAAGCCACTTCTCCTCTCCAAGCCTCAGTTTCCCCGTCGGTACGATGGCTCTCCAGGCGGCAGTTTTGGGGGTAACTCACGTAGGAGGCGCCCTGTGAGTGCGAATGGGACCCGAATCCGACCCAGCAGCATCAGGTGGGCTCAGTCTAGGGAGCAGGGCAGCCTGGCCTCTCCTGGGAATCATTTCGCGTGTGGTCGAGGCCCAGGCATCCCTGGGGAGTAGTGCCTGTCGCAGGTAGGTGCCTTGGCAGCCGCTGCGACAGATATTTGCCGGGCTCTGCTGGGCAGCCTTGACACCCTTACTTAGCTCTTGGGAGCTATTGGGTAAGAGGTCAAGGTCTCCTGGGCGACGGGAACTTGACCTTGCATTTTGCTTTTTATTTCTTAAGACTGGTCACCATTGTGTAAGTTGGTGACCAGTACTGAGGAGATTGGGGCCGTTTAAATGGACGTGACTGCCTCCTCTGTTGGACCTCCAAAGTGCAGCCTTCCCTCTGAGCTTGGCCAAGCTAGAGAGTAGTGCTGGCACCAAGGAAGACAAGGCTGGAGTGGATGGTCCTGGGTCTGAATCTTGGCACCTTGGCAAGGACGCTTAACTTCTTGAGCCTCTGTTTCCTTCTCAGTAGCACAGACAGTGATACGTACAGCCCACCCTGCTGCCACCACAGGTTTGAGGTTCTGTGGATCCAAAGAGGGTCTTGGAGGGAGGGTGACACTGAGAACTTAAATTCCTTTAAGCTGAACAATTAACTAACCTTCTGGGATTCATTGTCCTCACTGTGCAGTCCTATAATTCCTGTTGTTTGGGGAGAAGCCATTGATTCATTAACTGCGCACAAGTTCCGCCTACACAAATCCCCTTTGAATGGTTGTGGGGTTGGCTTGATCAGGGAAACAGTCCAAAAGTCTCAGTAAAGGAGAAAATGCAGAAGGAATCACCGTCTTGTCTTTGTGTCCCTCTAAGGCAGTGGTTCTCAACCTTTCTAATGCCGTGACCCTTTAATACAGTTCCTCATGTTGTGGTGACCCCCAACCATAAAATTGTTTTTGTTGCTACTTCATAACTGTAATTTTGCTACTGTTAAGAATTGTAATGTAAGTATCTGTGTTTTCCGACGGTCTTAGGCGACCCTCCTAGCGGTTCTCAACTTGTAGAGCCTAAGACCATCGGAAAACAGATATTTACATTACGATCATTAACAGTAGCAAAATTACAGTTATGAAGTAACAACGAAAATGATTTTATGGTTGGGGGTCACCACAACATGAGGAACTGTATTAAAGGGTCGCGGCATTAGAAAGGTTGAGAACCACTGCTCTAAGGAGTTCTTATTTTCCTTCTGAGAGAGTGGTCAGTTCTTGAGCTTCTCATACTTCTCATACTCCTGATGTAGAAAGCTGTTTCATTGGGCACATAGCTTAACCATTATCTCAAGAGTCCAAAAAACAGATCTGCATTTCAGAGAATGGAGTATTTCCAGTTGTGTTGTGGTGTTGAAAACTTCAGAGTGGTCTTAATTCTAAAATTCTTCATGTCTAGCACGTTAAAAAAAAAAAAAGGCAGGTAGGTTTTAGATAAAAGGAACCTCAGGGTTATACTTCAGCACCTGGAGATAGCAGCATTGACTGCAGCCAACAGGAATCAGGCAGGTAACTACCCCTGGGTGGTACCCTATATAATAAAAGGCTAATATGCAAATCGAACGGCAGAATGACTGGTCGCTATGATGCTCACTGACCACCAGGGGGCAGACGCTCAGCGCAGGAGCTGCCCCCTGATGGTTGGTGCACTCCCACAGGGAGGTGTGCCATTCTGCCAGAAGCTGGGCTCATGGCTGGCGAGCGCAGCGGCAGTGGCGGGAACCTCTTCCGCCTCTGTGGCAGTGCTATGGATGTCCGACTGAGGACTTAGGCCCGCTCCCCGCAGGGAGTGGACCTAAGCCATCAGTGGGACATCTGGGCTGAGGGACACCCCCCCCCCTCCTCCAAGTGCACGAATTTTGTGCACCGGGCTTCTAGTGAGTTTATAATCAGCCACAGATGTCAGTTGCCTGAGAAACCTGAAGTTTTAGGACCTGCCAATGACTGGCTTGATCCTCTTTGAAATCAGGACCTGAGTAAGTCCGAGTGTACTTGGGAAATAGACTTTGAAATCAAACTTCTTGACCAACCCTGAACATTTACTTGCTAAACGCATGGAACATTTTAAGTTAATAAGAATTTAGCTCTTAAGCAACTTCTTATTTTTTCCCTGATGGAAGCTTTTGTATAGTTGTAAGACCTTTAATAGTTCCAGAGAGCCCAGTTGTCCCTGCAATATCTCTGCTTCTTGTGATTTAGGAAGGAGCAGAGCACTGGATTGGGAGTCAGGGAACCTGAGTTCCAGCTGTGGCCCTAGCACTGTTTCTTTTGGCAAACCCATGGACCTCAGTTTAGTGCTTTGGGATTTAATTTGTATGTCTGATACTTTTGAAAGTTACAACCAGAAAACAGTAAAATGGAGAAATGACTTTTCATATAACTATTTTTCTGTTTACAAAAATATTAAGTCCTCATTATTTTAAAAACTATTACAGAAATATGCACTATAGTGAACACCCCACGTAGCCTTTCACTAAGACCAAAAAAAAAAAAAAAATCACTGCTAATGGTGTAGTATATATTCTCCAGATATTTTTCTTCGCATATAAAAAACATTTATTATCTGTTTTTAACTTAAAACAACAGAACCTTTTTACTATTTTAATTTTAAACAAAAACTTAGATATAACTAGTCATACTGTTCTGAGGCTTGCTTTTTATTACTTAACATGAGATCTTTCTATATCACTATGTAGAGAACCAACTCATTCTTTTTTAAAGCCTCATTCTTTTTTCTCTTTTTTTATTTAAAAATCTTTATTGATTTCAGAGCGGGGTGAGGGAGAGAGAGAAACATCAATGATGAGAGAGAATCATCAATTGGCTTTCTCCTGCATGCCCCTTACTGGGGATCCAGCCCACAACGCATGACCTCCTGGTTCATAGGTCGATGCTCAACCACTGAGCTACACCTACCAGGGTAAAGCCTCATTCTTTTAAAAATGACAGAATATTCTAGTAAGCAGTATTATTGAAAAAAAATTTATGTGGTTTGTAGCTTTTTGCTATTATGAATTCTCGATGAGTGTCTTGTTCTTTATCTTGTGCAATTGGGCAAATATTTTTGTATAATGAATTCTTAGAAGTGGAGGAGCTGGAACAATGTGAGCTTTTAAGTGTGTTCAGTTAATAATTATTGACTATGTACCAGGCAGTTTTTGAAATGTCATGGGTATAACAGTGACCAAAACAGACAAGTCCCCTATAGATCTGATTGTCTTGTGTGTGTGTGTGTGTGTGTGTGTGTGTGTGTGTGTGTGGGAGAGGGAGGGTGGGGGCGGGGGAGACAAATAACACACATGGTTTTTCAAATGGTGATAAATAATTTGGGATTTAACTTTTTATTATATGTGAGATTCATTTAAAAATTAAAATCAGCCCAGCTGGCATGGCTCAGTGGTTGAGCGTTGACCTATGAACCAGGAGGTCACAGTTCAATTCTCTGTCAGGGCACATGCCCAGGTTGTGGGCTTGATATGCAGTGTGGGGAGTGCAGGAGGCAGCCGATCAATGATTCTCTCTCATCATTGATGTTTCTGCCTCTCTCCCTCTCTCTTCCTCTCTGAAATCAATAAAAATATTTTAATAATAATAACAATAAAAGTATATTAAAAAAACAAAATCAGAAGAAATTAAATGGAGAAATTACTTTTTATAAAAATGTATTTTTTTCTGTTTACAAAAAATCTTAAGTGCTCATTATAAAAAAGACTGTCATAAAAATATGCAATATAGACAGTGAATGTCCTTCATAGCTTTACACTGAGACTTTTTCCCCCCCCATGGAGAAAAATAATGCAAAAGAGACAGAAAGAGAGAAAGAGAAGAGTGTAGAATGGTGTGACTTTAAATGTCAGTAGATATTGTCAAATTCCCCTCCAAAAATGATACCTTGTTATGTTCCCACCAACAGAGACTCATCATTTAAAAATTCATAATTCTAAGGCCAGTTGCAAATAAAAGAGAAGCTTTATTTCAGAAAAATTTGTGCCAGACTGTACGAAATTTATATCATGTATGCCCACTGTGTGTGCACATACAGACATACACATGTATATACTTTAAGTTCTTCTGATGACTCCAAAAGCTGGTGTTTCCTTGCCCACTTCATAGCTGGGAAGGGATCTCGGCAATGAAATCATTTGCTCAAGGCTGTGAGGGTGAAGCTGAGGCCTCATCCAGGGCCATCTTTTTCCAGGGTCCTCACTCCTCTTTTTGTGCTATATCTCATTTTCTGACTAAGAGGATTGGTTTTTTGTTTGTTTGCTTTGATGGAAGGAGAATCTCCTAATACATATAAGTAATTAATAACATGATTATTCGTCCTCACTTGCAATACCGCAAAGCACAATAAGCATGTCTTTCTTGTATGTTTCACTGTACATTTAATTATAGTGTAAGAAACTTAAATGAATATCTGATAGATGATGGCAGTTCTTTATTATTCTTATTATATAGGCTGCAGAACAAAATTCATTTTTCTGGACAGTTCTGTTATCTGGCATTTGACAGAAACTTAGACTTATTGGGTAGGTAGGGAGAAGCTCCTGGGTCAGTCAGCTTAGCAGTTTACACAGGGAGTGGCCCACACCAGGCCTTAACTTTCTTCATCAATGAAGTGGGTGAAAGAAGGACTATTTTCCCTTCTTCCCTGGAACAGCTCAAGAGATGTTTATACATATTTCTGCAGTAATGCTCCCTTGGCAGTGTTTCTGTCCTGTGGAATGACACTTATAAAACACATATTTGGTCTTCTGGGTCTAAGCTTCTATGTTTAGGGCCTGGTTTAGGCACTTGTGAACTCTGCCGGGAAGGGGAACAAACATAAAGTAAACAATTATGGCAGAGCCTTCAGTTCATTCTCGAGATAAATGCATATGAAGTGCTTATCCTTGGTGCTGAGGAGCACTCAGGATGAATTGTCCTTATGTGGGGGGAGTCTTGCAAGGCCCAATAGAAGAGGTGACATTTGAGTTGGGTCTTGGAGGGTAGGTAGGGAACCCACCAAGGCACACCCGCTCTGGGGCATGTAAGGTGTAGTTTGTATGAGGGTTGGAGTGATTAGGGCTTACCTGAAGGTGGCTGTGAACAGGGAAGGTAGCTGGGATGGGAAGGTCTTTAAATAGGCCATTGATGTGACTGGCACAGAGTGTTTTCCTGTATTGAATATTCAGACTTTCTTCTTGCCCAATATCTTTCTCTCTGAGTGACTTCATCATTTGGGAATCTAACTCTGCCTGAATCTGTATCATACCATTTTAGAGCTCCACATCCTAAAAGGTTTTTTTCTTCTCCACCCCCTCCCCACATGAGGTGGTTACATTAATTGTATAACTGTTGGTGTGTGTGTGTGTGTGTGTGTGTGTGTGTGTGTGTGTGTGTGTGTGTGTGAGAGAGTGAGAGAGAGAGAGAGAGAGAGAGAGAGAGAGAGAAGGTGGCAGAGGATTCCCATGGGCAAACCATGGCTCTTTGAATTTTTAAAAATATGTTTTTATTGATTTTAGAGAGAGAGGAAGAGGGTGGGGAGAGAGAAACATTGATGTGAGTAACATCCTTCGGCTGCTTCCTGCATGCCCCCTACCTACACTGATCTTATCATCCCTCCTTTGATCAAGCCAGCAACCCAGGCATGTGCACTGATCAGGAATTGAACTGGCGACCTTTTGGTGCATGGGATGATGCTCAACCAACTGAGCCACACCGGCCAGGGCAAACTATGGCTCTTTGAAGATTAGTGGCTCCTGTTGGTTGGGTCTATTGGAGCCAGGTTCATCAGCCTCTGTTATGCCTGATGCTGGTTGGTGTGGCAGCTTGGTTAATGCTTGGGTATGTTTTGAACAAAGCACCTGGTAGACCTTCTGAGTGGCTTATGGAGAAAACTGCTGATGTGGGGGGCTTATTTATTTTACTTGTAAAGATGACTATGTTGGGGAGAAATATAAGAATTATCTTGTAATTGTGGTGCTGGATGGTGAGGCATTCTAATATCCTTTGCACAGTGTCTGTGCACAGCTTAGAGAATGTACAGATGCTCCCAGAAATTAATCAGTTTCAAGACTAGAATATAATGTTGGGTCAGACTGTGGTGCCATCAGCTGTGGACTGTTTCTCAGAGAATTGGATTCTTTAGGAGACATCCTGTGGTAGAAAAATAGAATGGAAGTAGTTGGTTTTTGTCTACCTGTTTGTAATAACAGGAGGAAATGGATTCTGTGGCGTGTGCCCTCTGATGTGGGACTTATATAATTTACTTCCAGGTGACATTTATTATTTATGTTTAGTCATTTTTTAATCTCCCTGTAGCTTTATCTTTAGTGCCTTTTCTTGTGGTCCTGCCCACCCCACCCGGTTTGCCAAGCTCAGCCTTCCACATTCCCTCTTCCTTTGGTGCTTATGTAAGAGCACCATGATCTTGCAGTACTTCGATCCTCACAAGCACACATCATCATTGCGTTGAGTAGGCTGGATCTGTACAAAGGTTTGAGGACGGTAGGAACACATGAACTCGTGCTCACCTTCTCTGAACCCAGATTGGCTCATTTTGTATCTTAGGTCATTTAGGGTCAGTTTCTAACACTGCAAAGAGGGATGATGGTTCTTGAATATACAGGAGAATATATTAGCCAATTGTGCTTGGCGAGGGGGGGAGGCGTTTAGGTGGGGACACATTCCAGGCATAGAGTCAGGGATTTGTAGTCTTGTAAGGAAGAGCATTTGTTGGTTTCAGAACCTTTGCAGTGTTATGTGGACCAGTTGGATGAAGTTCCTTATGTAATGTAACTTGCAAACTCTAAAAGGTCATTTAGCATGACAACAGAGATGAAAAAGCCCATGGCCCATGGCCTACCTGGAAACCCCACCAGCAAGATCTCATCCCAATTAGTGACCTCACCATCTTCCAGGTCTCTAAAGCTCTAAGGACAAATGACATCTGTCCCTTTTTCCTGTCTTCGTTCTGGATTTCCACCACCTTGCTGTCCTTTCATTGTTTTTGTCTTTGAATCTCTTTCCACTGCCATAGCCTTATTGTAGCCCCTTGTTATTTCCTGGTTGTGCTAGACCCATAAGTGGCCTTCTGAGTCTGTAATTCCTTCCCCACTCTGAAGACCTGCCCATGGTACCATTGCTAGATTGATCTCACAGCCCTATTTTTTTGTTTTTAATCCTCACCCAAGGATATTTTTTCCATTGATTTTTCTTTTCTTTCTTTCTTCCTTTTTTTTTTTTTTTCAGAGAGACTGGAAGGGAGGGAGGGAGGAAAGGAGAGAGGAGAGAGAGAAACATTGATGAGAGAAGGAGACACATTGCTTGGTTGCCTCCTGCATGTGCCCGGACCAGTTTTGTGCCCTTGACCAGGAATTGAACCTGTGACTCTTTGGTGTGCGTGCCGATGCTCTAACCACGTAGCAACACCAGCCAGAGCTCACAGCCCTGTTTTTATCACCCCTCCTTTGAATTTACAGTTGCCCTCACTGTCTTATTGTTTTGTGTTTTTCTTCCCTTTCCATCTACTTCCATAAAGGATATGGACGTAGCTTATAATAAAACGAGTCTAAATCTCCCTCTGCCTAATGGCAATATGCTTGGAGTAGACTGTGAATTCAGTGAGTACAGGGAACTTCTCATCATTTCCATGAGTATGAGCCAGTGCATGCAGCAATGCCAGGTGTAAAGGTAGTCATTCACTAAATACTAACTGGGTGAATGAAGGAATAAATGGATAAATGACTGATTATGCTTTTTCTCTCCCAAGTATACTGCTAAGCTTTCTTCTGCATATTAACTGTTAATATTGAGTCTTATCTGTATTTTTCAAGATTATTCTAAGATGCCACCTGAACTTTTTATAGGATTTTAGTTTTCCATATAGGTGTAAAATTGTAAATGTTTTAAGTTCTTCCAGCAATTGATAGTTTATTTAAAATTTAATTCAATAATCATTAAGAAGAGAAAGAACTTGAGTCCCCACCCCACAGTAGTCACGTCTATTTAGATATTTCTAGGTCAGCTACCTGGATGCCAAAAACATGAATAAACTTGTTTATTTTAAAAATTCTAATGAAATGAATAAAAGGGATCTAGTTTAACCTTTGAATGTATGTTATAAGTCAGGCCCTGTGTTGGATGTTTTATGTCCAATGTGATGATCATAACTGTGAAGATGGTCAACAAGGGGACTGAGGTTGAGTGATAAGTAATGTCATAAGTAAAGGGCCCCATTGTTTGTAGATGGCATATTTGGGGTTTGAAGCAAAGTCTGTTTACCTGTAAAGCCCATGTTCTTTCATGGCTCACCTGGCTTTTAAGTTTATTGAATGTCAAGGCCCACACTCTTTTCAGCAAAACCATTGAGAGAAGGACCCTGAGAGGCAGGTGACTGTACCAAAAATCAGTCAAGGGAAGCTATTGTGATTGAGCAGGCGTTTGCAGAGCACTTCATATGTACTAGGCCCTCTTTAAGATGCTGGGACTGTATATGTGTTTACAAGATCAACAGGATGATGATGGCTTAAGTGCAGGGGTGGAGGGAATATTCCAAAGAACAGTAGAGCATGACCCACAGTTAAGTAGCCCTTTCTGGGACCCATCTTGGGTAAGGGCAGAGAACTTTAGGCTCTAGTATAATAGTAAGGGCAGATATAGGGGATGGGAGCAAGAGAATAGACTCAGAGTGATGTATTTTATCATCAGGGGTAAAGCGGGAGAATCTGGGAAAGTGAATACAGAGAGACCCTTTGCCAGAGGTAGGAGACAGACAGTCCACAGTGGAGGTCCTGAGGTTTTAAAGCACATCTTATGAGTAGTGTCCTGCCGTTTTGCTATGAAAATTGAAAAGCCTGGCTTAGCTTCTTGCCCCTTAGTGGGTGGCTTTAAGCAGAACCAAGAGTTCTCAGAAGGAAGCACCGGTTCTGTTCAGATGCTCATGGCTAAAGAGCCAGCATGCTGTATCATTGTGTGTGGAGTGATAACTCTGGTTTGGGAGATTTTATTGATTCAGTAATTGGGTAAATATATGTATTGAACACCATGTTATACCAGGCTTCTTGATCACTAGGGGAACGGAAATACAGGATAGCTTCAGCCACACACCAGCTTCTACCATGCCTCTAGGGTGTATTTAATTTGGAGTAATATTATCACCTGATGGTACAACCAGGATGCCAACTGCAAAACGAATCCCAGGTCATTAAGGAAGCAACTTCTATCTGTAACTTTGCCTTGTTCTAAAAAGGTTTAGAAGGGCATGCAAGTGGATGACAGAGTGGTTCTATTGCCAGTTAGCCTGGTTTGAATCCGGCTTCTACCACATATCAATTCCTTGACTTTGGACACAGACTTTAACCTTTGAGATAATTGTGGTTCCTATACGTCAGAGGGCCTGTAAGGATGAAATGAAATAGTAGAATGTAATAGTTTAAGTGCCTAATCATATTAATTATTGGTACAATTAGTATTTATTTAGGAAAAAAATAGATGAGACAAATAGAAAATGATGGGGGTGGGGAGAATGGGACCTAGGGTTAAGGATACATAGTATAGAGGTTCTTCCATGATTTCCAGAGCAAAAAAAGGGAAGAAAAGCCCGGAATGGGAATGAGATTTCTTTTTGGGGTGATGAAACTATTCTGGGATTAGCAGTGATGGTTGCACAATGGGTGAATATACCATTAAATTATACACTTTAGAATGGTGACTTCTATGGTAAGTGAATTACATCTGTATTTTAAGAAGTCCAGTTTATAGGTCATGAATCCTTGAGCAGCTAGACTCCTAGTAGTTCTGCTGCTGGCTCCCCATCACGTTGAATAAGCTCTGCACACCTGTGGCAGACACACTTAACTGCTCACTGCATATTTCTGTGCTCCCCACATTTCTTATCCCTCTTGAGGTTAGCTTTGGCTAGTAACCTCTGAGAGGGAGTAATATGTGTCACTTCTGGCCTGAAGCATTTAAGACCTGGGTCTGATTCCTCCCATAGTCTTCTCCCCATCACAGAAAACCTAGAAGTTATATGCTGAGGAAGTCACAAGGAAAAAGCTGCTTGAACTACTTAGACCCTTTATGGAGGCCAAGTGCAGAGCAGTCACCTTGCCTACACTGGACATTGCATAAGTATGCATTAAGGCACTTGGGTATGGGTTGATGCTTAGAGGAGGACACCTTTTCCTAGTCTTGTGACCTCATTTCCCCTCACACAGGTGTGCTATTTGATGTGGTAGGCGTTTTTTCCAACAGGAAGCCATAGCAGATGCAGTGGCGCTGTGGTTCTTATAACTCAGCTGTGTCCCCACAGCCCGCTGCAGCCGGGTACACAGCTCTCCTCATAGCGTCTGTCAGAGGGAGCATTACACTGTCAGTGTCAGGAGCACCTTGAGTGACCTAGTGTACCTGTCCCAGGTGACAGCATGGTATAATGTCAGGCCAGCTTCAGAGGAGTTTATCTTCCTACTCACTAAGAGAACATGGTCAGGGCAATTTGAAACTGTCATTAGCCACTGGTTTATGCTGATGCACAGTCTTGTAGATGGGGTGTATTCATTGTGGATGCTTTTATAGACACTACAGTACAGTCCTCTATCACCATGGCATCTGTTTATTACTGACTGGTTATGTTGTTGTGAGTTTTTAATAACCCCGTTAAAATGGTTTGGAACAAGTACAGGCTACTGTTTACGCCACAGCAAACAGGTGAAGTTGGATTAAATGCCATAGTTTTTCCGTTCTGGCCAGTGGAAGATTGCAGAGATTGAGCTGATGTTGTCTAATGATGGTAGAAAAATGGGGACAGAGGGGCACTGGGGTTTAGCAAGAGTTCTGAGTTCTAAGCTGGGTGTGTGTGTGTGTGTGTGTGTGTGTGTGTGTGTGTGTGTGTGTGTGTGTTGTTAATCCTCACCCAATGATATTTTTTCCATTGCTTTTCAGAGAGACTGGAAAGGAGAAACAGGAAGGGGGAGAGAAACTAACATCCGTGTGACACATGATTGGGATTGGTTGCCTCAGAGGCTTTTGTGAGCACAGTGCTTTTTAGAGTTGCTCCCTTCTCTCCTGGTTAGCAATGGGTCTTATAGAGGGAGAGCTGCAGAGAAATGTTGAAAATGAATTGCTTTTTGGAAAATTATTTGACAGCAAATCAAGAGCCTTAAAAATACTTATTTCTGTTGATTCAGAAATATTTCTAAGATAAGCTCAGAAACTATTTTTAAGGAAATAGAGGTGCATGAAGATTTATCTTGAAAAAATATTCATCATGTTTATCACGGCATTATTTATTACATTGGAAAAAATGATTATATTTATAGACTGGAATAACATTTGAGAATTTACAATGTTTACAATTTAATAAATGAAAAAAGCAAAACAAAATTATATGTAGAATACTTGGGCTGGTGAACACACAATACAGTGTACAGAGATGATATATTATAGAATTATACACCTGAACCCTATTTAATTTTTTGAATCCTCACCCAAGGATATGTTTTCATTGGTATTAGAGAGAGAGGAAGGGAGAAGGAGAGAAACTTCAATGTGGGAGAGAAACATGGATTGGTTGCTTCCGGTATGCACCCTGACCAGGGATTGAACCTGCAACCTTGGTATGTGCTCTACCTGGGAATTGAACCCGTGACCTTTTGGTGTATGGAATGATGCTCCAGCTGAGTCACCACAGGGCAAAACCTATATAACTTTATTAACCGATGTCACCCCAATAAATTCAATTTTTAAAAATCTGGAAAATTGAAAATAAATTTTAAAAATTATATGTAGTATGCACTCAATAATGTTAAAAATATATTTTATAGTATACACGTAAAAAAACGAGTAGAACAAAAACAAATAGTAGGTGTTTGGATTGCATTTTCTTTAACTTTGTTTTTTTAATGTAGCATATCTCTTCAGTAGGCAGATATTATTCTTGGCTCTTTATTCTGAAATTGTTTCAGATTTACAGAGAAGTTGCCAAAATAATCCAAAGAATTCTTGAATACTCTTCAATTAAAATTCCAAAGTATTAACATTATTCTGTGTTTGCTTTATCATTTTCTCTGTCTATACATGTTTTTAAACATTTTTTCTTGACCTACTTGAGATATGGTGCTCATTTATTCCTAAGTACTTCATTGTTTGTTTTCTAAAAATCAAGGTCATTTTCTTACATAATCATAGTACAATAATCAGTATCAGGAAATGAACATTGAAAATACTATATTGTCTAATCATAGAGGTGTTTTTTTTTTTTCAAATTTTGCCACTAATGTCTTATAACAAAAGAAAAACAATTTTTTTTCCTAGTCCAAGATTTCATTTAACTGTAATCACTTTTTAGTTTTCTTTGATGTAGACTGATTCCTCAGTCTTTTTCTGTCTTTTATGACCTTGACATTTTTGAAAAAGTCATGCCATTTCTTTGTAGAATATTCCTCAGTTTGGATTTGTCTGATGTTTTTTCATGATAAGATTAAGGTTATGTATTTTTGGCAGGATATCACAGAAATGGTATTGTGTACTTAGGAACACAGGAACATCATCATATCAGGTGGCAGGTGATGTCACTTTTCCCCAATATTAGAGCTGTTAAGTTTGATCACTTATGGTGGTGTCAGCCAGGTTCTCCATTATGAAATTCTATTTTCCCCTATGTAATCAATCAGTTTCTCATCAAACGTTTACCCACAAGTTTTAGCATTCATAATTCTTTTTTTTAACATTTTTTTTTTTATTGATTTCAGAGAGGAAGGAAGAGGGAGAGAAAGATAGAAACATCAATGATGAGAGAGAATCATTGATTGGCTGCCTCCTGCACGCCCCCCAATGGGGATCAAGCCTGCCACCCGGGCATGTGCCCTTGACCAGAATCGAACCTGAGACCCTTCTATCCACTGAGCCAAACCGGCTAGGGCTAGCATTCACAATTCTTGTCTGAGATAGTTATAACTATGGTGGTTGCTGATAAGTGGTTTTCTGTCTTTCATTTCTTCTACATTTATTAGCTGCCATTCTTCTGTAATGAAGAACTTTCTCTTTTTGCCCATGTATTTATTCATCTATATATTTATCTCAGTATTGACTCATAGGTTATTTTTTTAATCCTATGGGTTATAATCTGTCACTATGTTCTTTATGTTCAAATCGTCCCAGATTTGGCCAGTGAGTCAACCCCCCCATCCTCATAGATTTCTATGTCCTTTGGACATGTCCTGTCATTACTCAAGCCCTTCCCTATTCTTTAGCACAGCAAAATGCTTCAGGTTTATTCACTACTTTTCCTTCCCTAGTTCTGGAGTCAGCCATTTTTCCAAGGAGCCCTGGTTCCTTTAGATGGAGAATGGCTTAGAAACCAAGATGGCTCCTTGTTCCTGAGTAAGTCTAGGCCCTCTCAGCAGACAAAACTAGGAAATACACATAATCATATACATATGTCTAGATCTATCTTAATATATTTTAAAAAAACATTGTGCACATGGATACCTCCAATTTCAGTCCAACACCACAGGGTTCATTTCTCATTCTCTTTCCATATTTGTAACTTCCTTCTTCAGTATGCAATCCAGCTCCCATATATTTATTTTTAGTTTCCAAAGTAGCACATGAATATCAGATGTCTCATTATAGAAGGACAGACAAAGCAAAGCTCTCTTTACATACCCACCACCCCAATCATATTCTAGACATTCAGGAAATCACCATTATATTGTACCTATCCTCTCGGATCATTTTCTGGAGAAATATGTAATTTTCCTTTTATTTCACTAATTGCTTCATAATGAGGATATGACTTTCTTTTTTATTTAATGTGTTTTGGCAGTCTAATGTGCCATTAATTTCATCTAATTATTTTTAACTACTGCACAGCATTCTATAATTTGGATTGAAAACATAGCAGTGCTGCAGTGAACATGTCACTGGCCCAGTGAGAGGCACATTACAAGAAGAGAATCCCTGGTCCTGGGGACCAGGGTGTGTGTGGTTTTTTCCCATAAGAAAATAGCTTTAAGAATATTTTTCTGATTAGGTAAATAACACATGCTTATTATTTTTTTAAAAAAAGCTGTAAGTAATACATTAAACATAAAGTGGGGGAAAAATAAACTCTCACCCCTGATGCAATATTTTTGTGATGATCCTTTTATATATCATCTTTTGCATACACATACATAAATATTTTCATCATTGGGGCCATAGCATATATGCTATTGTATTTTAGACGCTTACTTATTTTGCAGTAACTTGTGTATAGTAAGTTTCACAAACCTTCAATGTACAGCTTCATGAATTTTTACATAGATCAGCTCCCCCTGTAACTACCCTGGAAGTACCAGGTCAAGATACACATTGTCCAGCATGCCAGAAGCTTCCCTTTTGTTTCCTACTCATGACCCTTGCTTCAAAGATAACCACTATTCTGATATCTATAATCATAGATTACTTTTGTCTATTCTTGAAGTTAAACTATAAATGGTTGGTACTTTTTCATGTTTGACTTCTCTCATTCAGTATTACATCTGTTGAGATTCATTGTATTATTGCATGTAGCAGTAGGTCATTTGTATTCATAGCATAGCTGCAGCTACTTAATTTTTGGTTGTTGTTTCTTTCTTATTCAGAACTTTTAGTAGTAACAGCTACATTTATTACCTACTCTGGGCTAGGTACTGCTCTAAACCTTTACAAATGCAGCTTACTTAACCCTCACAATAACCCAATTAAGTGAGTACTGTTATTGTAATAACATGTACATGACTCTATCAGGTTGAAATAGTTCTCTATTATTCCCAGTCTACCCAGTGTTTTCATCATGAATGGATGTTGAAATTTGTTAGATACTATTTCTCCATCTATTAAGATGATCATATGGGGTTTTTTAAGCCTATTTGAGTAAATTACATTCTTTTTGAATATCAAACCAACCTTTATTCCTGTAGTAAACTCCATTTGATCATAATGTAGTATCTTTTTTATAAGTTGTAGTATCTTTTTAAATTTGCTAATATTTTAGATTTTTGCATCTATGTTTTAAGGTATGTTGGTTTGTAGTTGTTGTTTTTTGTTTTCTTTTTGGTACTACCTTTGTCTGGTTTTGGTATCAGGGTAACACAGGCCTCATAAAATGAGTTGGAAAATCTATTTCTGACAGGTGTTATATATAGTTGGTATTATTTCTTCCTTAAATGTTTAATAGAATTTACCAGTGCTATCTGCTCCTGGTATTCATTTTTGGTGAAGTGTTTTAACAGTGGAATTTGGATTATTTTAAACTTTTCAGGTTACTTATTTTTCTTGGGTGAGCTCTGAAAGTGTGTGCTTATAAAGAAATTTGTCCTTCCCATACTAGCAGTTAGCAGCTGTGCATCACTGCAGGTTGCCCAGGACCAAACCAGAGAGAGTCGGACCTGCATTACCACCATTTGTCCACCATCCAGAACTGAAATGTCAGTGCTGACATGTACACATAAGGAACTGTTGGACATTGAAATTGGGTCTCAAAAGAACTGTTGGCCCAGAAAGAAACTCACTACAGACCGATTCATTTGCCTGTCACCATAACCATTATTGCTTGTCTCATTTTCGGTTCTTATAAGTGTATTTCTAATAGCACATGATCTCACTCATCTAGAGGAAATAATGAACAACATAGACTGATGAACAAGAACAGACCCAGAAACAAGGAGGCATCGATCAGACTGTCGGGCCTCAGAGGGAGGGTAGGGAAGGGTGGGATTAAAGGGGGAGAGATCAACCAAAGGACTTGTGTGCAAGCATATGAGCCTAACCAGCGGTTAAGGACAACAGGGGGGTGGGGGCATGTGTGGGGCGGGGTGTGGGATGGGAATGGGGGGATGAGGACAAATATGTGATACCTTAATCAATAAAGAAATTTAAAAAAAAGAAATTTGTCCATTTCATCTAAGTTATCAAATGTTAGCATAATGTTCATAATTTCCCATGTTACCATAGTAATGTCTCTAGAATCTAATGATGTCCCTCTTTTATTCCCTATGTTAGTAATTTATGTCCCCCCCTCTTTTTTTCTTATCAGCTTGGCTAGAGATTGATCCTATATGTAGACAACGTATCTAGCAAGAGTTTTATAAATTCAAATCTAGTTGAGAATTTAAGGAATTTTTTTAGAGAGAAAATCTTTTTTATTTAAAGATGCTTGTATTAATATTATTTAGGGAGGAAATCAGAATGGACTTCAGAAGTAGACACACATTTTATTTATTTATTTATTTATTTTTGTAGACACATATTTTAATTCAGTCTCTACAACTTACCATATCACACAAACCATTTAAACTGATCTGAGCATTGAACTCATCATTTTAGGCCATAATATTAATTTCAGTGGAGGTGGCTGACATAGTAACATACATACACCCAAGAAGTGCCAGGCCCCATGCTTGCTTATAATGGGCAACCACTGCTACTCTTATTTAACAAAGTGAGGAATTGGAAACAACCCTGCTAAAATTGCCCATTTATGGAGTATTCCCCCATTTTCCTGGGACAGGTTACTTACTTCTCTATCCTCACAGCACTGTGATTTTATTGCATTTCTCACATTTGACTGCAGTGTTTTCTGTGTTTCCTTGACCAGATTGTGAACTTTTGCACAGCAGAGCTGTGCTTTTCTCTCTCGTGCCCATATATATTTATGTGATCAAAAATATTTCAATGAATGAAGAATAGGGAAGTAATTAAGTAAATAATGGTACATCAAATCAGTGGACTATTGGACAGCCAAAGGAAATATCCTCATAAAGGGTCCTCTAACAGCATGAAAAAAAATGCTTATAAAACAGAATACATTTTCTTTGTTTTAAAGTTCCCTTTTTTAAAAGTATTTTTTTTAATTGATTTCAGAGAGGAAGGAAGAGGAAGAGAGAGATAGAACATCAATGATGAGAGAGAATCATTGATTGGCTGCATCCTGCACAACCCACACTGGGGATCGAGCCTGCAACCCGGGCATGTGCCCTTGACCGAATCGAACCTAGGACCCTTCAGTCCGTAGGCCGACGCTCTATCCACTGAGCCAAACTGGCTAGGGCCATTTTCTTTGTTTTATGTATGAGTGCATGTATATGTGTGTGTATAATATATTTATGTATGGAAAAAAAAGAAAGAAAACACTAGAGAGAAACACTATGTGGGTGATCAGTTTCTGGCCTGGCCTTTTTTTTTTTTTTTTTAATTTATTGAATTCAGAGAGGAAGAGAGAAGGAGAGACTGATAGAAACATCAATGATGAGAGAGAATCATTTTTAAAAATATATATATTTTATTGATTTTTTAAAAAATATATTTTATTGATTTTTTACAGAGAGGAAGAGAGAGGGATAGAGAGTTAGAAACATCGATGAGAGAGAAACATCGATCAGCTGCCTCTTGCACACACACCACTGGGGATGTGCCCGCAACCAAGGTACATGCCCTACACTGGAATCGAACCCGGGACCCTTGAGTCCGCAGGCCGACGCTCTATCCACTGAGCCACACCGGTTTCGGCTATTTTATTGATTTTTTACAGAGAGGAAAGGAGAGGGATAGAGAGTTAGAAACATCGATGAGAGAGAAACATCGATTCAACTGCCTCTTGCACACTCTCCACTGGGGATGTGCCCGCAACCAAGGTACATGCCCTTGACTGGAATCGAACCTGAGACCCTTGAGTCTGCAGGCTGACGCTCTATCCACTGAGCCAAACCGGTTAGGGCGAGAGAGAATCATTGATCGGATGCCTCCTGCACGCCCCCCACTGGGGATTGAGCCTGCAACCTGGGCATGTGCCCTTGGCCGGAATCATACCTGGGACCCTTCACAGGTCAATGCTCTATTCACTGAGCCAAACAGACTAGGGCTGGCCTGGCTTTCAATCAAATATTTGAGCAGGGTGAGACAAGGCTGGGAAGTGGTGGCTGTGCAGGAAGAGTCTGGAAATTCTGGCACAAATGGTTGTTGAGGTGCCTGAGTCCTGCATTCCTTTTCCTCTCTGTCACTGTTTGCAGATACCGAGTCCTCCCCCTTGGAGCCAGAAGGAGCAGTGAAAGTACCATTAGGGAGCAGCATCTGTGCAGCCCGAGTTGTGTCTTTTTTATTTATTAATTTTGAGGTGGGGGGGGGGGAGGAAGAGAGAGAGAGAGAGAGATATATGGATTTGTTGTTCCACTTATTTATGCATTCTTTGGTTGTTTCTTGTATGTGCCTGGACCAGGGATCAAACCTGCAACCTTGGTATACTGAGAGAACGCTTTATTAACCAACTGAGCTACTCAGCCAGGGCCTGGAGTTGGGTTTTAAAGACATAATTAGGACATGATAATGGTGTGCTGGGGGGAGCCAGGCCATTTACCCGGTAAGAAGCTCCTTGATAACGCTGAGACAACTCTGTGTGAAGCACAGACTGTTGTTAGGACCAGTTTGTGTTTTTTTTTTAAATTAAATTAAGTTTTATTTTATTTCCATCATCATTTATCCTCCTATACCCTCTACCACTTCCACCCACCTCCCTCCCCCCAGCCCCCAGTCACCACACTGTTGTCTATATCCATGAGTGCTTTGTCTTGTTTTTCTTTTTTTGCTCAGTCCCTCCCTGCTTCCTGCCAACCCCCACCCTGAGAGCTGTCAGCCTGCTCTCTATCTATGAGTCTGTCTCTGTTTTGCAAGGTAGTTTAGTTTGTTCATTAAATTCTACATATAGTGAAATCATATGGTACTTGTCTTTCTCTGACTGGCTTATTTCACTTAGCATAAGGTTCTCCAGATCCATCCACAATGTTGCTAAGGGTAAAATTTTCTTCTTCTTTTTTTACAGCTGAGTAGTATTCCATTGTGTACTAGTAAATGTACCCTAGCTATTTTATCCACTCATCTACTGATGGACACTTGGGCTGCTTCCAAATCTTGGCTATTGTAAATAACATTGCAGTGAACATAGGGTGCATATATTCTTTCGAATTAGTGTTTTGGGTTTCTTTGGATAAATTCCCAGAAGTGGAATCACTGGGTCATAAGGCAGCTCCATTTTTAATTTTTTGAGGTAACTCCATACTGCTTTCCACAGTGGCTGTACCCGTTTGTATTCCCCACCAACAGTGCACAAAGGATCCCTTTTCTCCATCCTAACCAACACTTGTTGTTGATGGTAGCCATTCTGACAGGTGTAAGGTGATATCTCATTGTGGTTTTAATTTGCATTTCTCTGATGGTTAGTAACATTGAGCATCTTTTCATGTCTATTGGTCATCTGTATGACCTCTTTGGAAAAGTGTCTATTCAGGTCCTTTGCTCATTTTTTAATTGGGTTTTTTTTGTGTTGAGTTTTATAAGTTCCTATAAATTTTGGATATTAATCCCTTATCAGGGGAATATGTTCTCCCATTCAGTTGTTTGTCTTTTCATTTTGTTGGTGGTTTCCTTAATTGAGCAAAAACATATGGGACCAGTTTTTTAAATAAAAGAGTTAGTACTTCACCCTTCCTGCCATTTTCATTTTCAGAGATCTATCCTAAGCCTCTTTCCTGGGGCATTAGGATATGCTATGGGATCACATATCACTGTGGAATGTCTGTCATTGTGTCCTTGCTTTCCATAGCTCTTATTTAATGTAAACTGAAAGAGAGAGAGAGAGAGATTTCATTCAGAGTGTTCAATGCAAGAGATCCAGGAGTCAGCATTTAAGTATTAAAGGTCAGAGCCTTGGGGTTTCCCTCAACATTGTTACCAATCAGCCAGTTCCATTTAATGAACATTAATTTGGTGGGTCTGTGTCCCAGGCCCCTAGGATGGCAGGTACTCTCTCTGTCATTAAACTCAGATCACCCAGCCTTCTGTTGGCACATTTGCTAAGATAGGGGTCCATGCCTCATAGCAGTTTGTTCTTTTTCCAGGCACCTTTGTCAGAAAGCTCTTCTTACAGAGTGTATACAACTCTTCCCTCCATCACCAGGCTCCACTTCTGCACTTTGGGGCCTCTCCTTTCTCTGTTTTCTGACTACCCAAAGAAGGTATCAGCTGCCTCTGACTCTACTTTTCCTTAGAATAGTAAACTTTCCAGTTCTTTACTGTTTCTCACGTGACATGTTTTGGGACTGCCCCATCCTGGGAACTCTTTCTGGTTGTGTTCCAGTTTGTCCTTGATGCTACATGTGGAGTCATCTGTACCTCTACTAATGAGCCCTTAGTGCACATTCACTTTGGGAGGTCATATGGACCTTGGCCCATCTCATTCTCATTTCTGTAAAACGGGGAGGGTGCATCATTGTCTGTGCCACAGGCTTGCTGCGTGTGTGTTGTGGGGGGAGGAGGGGTGTCGGGTCTGATTGCTCTCTAAGGGTTCTTGTCAGACTGTCATCCCTTATTCCTGCTGATGTACTAGAGGCAGAAGCAGCCTTCAGAACTGGTCTTACCAGAACCTGAGTAAATTAAGGCAAGTCTCAAATTTGTGTTTCTCTTTGCCTTATTTGTATTCAAACTTAATTGAGACAAAGGGATGGTCAGGAGGATGAAGTTGTGTTAGAAAAACCCAGTCTTCCCTCCTGAGTCTTTCCTTTACTCTCACACTACTACCACAATCGCAACCCTTCATTTTCTGTGACAACAGCTGGGAGTCCTACAATTTAACTCAATTCTGACATTGTCTACCTGCAGATATATCATCAGATCCCATAAGACCACCCTGTCAGATGCCAGTTGCAAGTCTAAGTGCTAGTGACCGAAGGCTATCAATGGGGGTTCTAATGACCTCCTCCTTGGGTTCAGTTAATTTGCTAGAGTGGCTCACAGAACTCAGGAAAACAGTTACTTACCTTAACCAGTTTATTGAAGGATATAGTAAAGGGTGTAGATGTACAGCCAGCTGAAGAGGTTCATAGGACAAGGTGTGAGGGGGTCCTGAGTGCAGGAGCTTCTGTCCTGTGGAAGTGGGAGTATGTCACCTCAGGATGTGGATGTGTTCACTGACCTGGAGGTCTCAAACTCCATACTATTGGAATTTTATGGAGGCTTCATCACATAGGCATCATCAATTATTAACTCCATTTTCTGGAGATTGAGGGTTGGGGCTGAAAATCCCCAGCTTCTAATCATGACTGTGTCTTTCTGGTGACCAGGAGACATCCAGGAGCTGCCTCATTAGAACAGAAGATACTTCTATCACTCAGGAAATTCCAAGGGTTTTAGGAGCTGTTCCAGGAACCAGAGACAGAGACCAATATATATTTTCTATTCTCTCACAGAACTCCTCTGAAGTATCTTGTGCCCATAAATTGCCCTGTGCTGACTTTTAATAATATTACTAAGTTATATCCACAAAAGGCTCTGGAGTATGTTGCCAAGGGCTTAAGGCATCTGTGGGTTCACCCCACATGGTGTTCAGGCTAAGTGGCCAAGGCTCCAGAAAGACTGATTGAAACAAGCCTGCAAGGCTCTCCACGACCAGCTGCAGTTCCGGTTCCACAAATTGTCAGCTCATTTTGTGCTGAGTGATGCTGGCTCTTCTGTCTGGTTCTCGCCAAGTCATGCTTTCACAGATCCAGCTTTCACAATACCAGTCATGTGTCTCCAGATCACACTCATAAGCTGTTATGTAGGGGAAAGGTTGTTAGTTAGAGGCATTTGAGCATCTGCTGTGGAGCATTGGCCTGAACGTGTTCTCGTCTAGACTGCCTTGGTCAAGGCTCTGTGACTTACTGATATCATGACGTGGTGCAAGCACCAGTGTATGGCAATACCATCCTATGGCATAGTTCTTTCTAATCATGTCACACCCTTTCCCTATCGTCACTGTCTACCCAGGACCCAAAGACTTTAGACACATAGAGGGCTCCTGGGTCCTGGTCTCAGTCTCATTTAAAAGACTCATCTCTTACCACCCTTACATCCACACATATAAATGCATCCCATTGTGCTACACTTGAATTACACCAAATTCTGTAGCCATTTTTCTTTCATGGTTAGGCCTTGATACATGCTAATTCTGTTGGGGATTTCTCTTATCTCCCTTATCTGATTTGTGGACTGTTTCATTTTTCATGACCCAGCTCAGATGCTAGTATAACTTCTTTGACTGTTTTGGACCATCTTACTTTCTTTGTCCTCAGACCTCTATTCTCTCCCCCCCACCCCCACCCCCCAGGCTTCCCCATGGCATTGCAACTGTTGGGCTATGCCTATGAATGACAGCAGTGAATTGGTGCTCTCCATCCCCCACCAGTGTGGTGGCAGAGGAGGCCTGAAAAAGAAGATTTAAATAAAAAGAGAGGATACAATAAAAAATCACTCACTAGCCCTGGCCAGTGTGCATCAGTTGGTTACAGGATGGCCCTGAACACTGAAAGGTTGTGAGTTTGATTCCCAGGTAGGCACATACCTAGGTTGCAGGTTCAGTCCCCAGTCAGGGCTCATGTGGGAAGGCAACCGATCAATGTTTCTCTCTCCATCTCTCTAAAATCAATAAGCATGTTGTCGGGTGAGGATTAAAACAAAAGAAATCACTTACCATACTAAGAACTATGAGGTTCTCAACTTGACTGGAAAAAGATAATCAACAGATGCCAACATCAATGTGATACAGATGTTGGAATCATACAAGATATAAAGAAGACCCAAACAGACATCCTAGAACTGAAAAATACAATACTGAAAAATAAAAAACCTCAATGGATGGCTCCACCATAGAATGGAGAAGACAGGAAATCATCAGTGAACTTGAAGATAGAACAGTAGAAATTGCCAATCTGAACAACAGAGAGACTAGACTGATAAAATTGAAGAGTCCAGCAGGTGTGGCTCAGTGGTTGAGCATCGGCCCATGAACCAGGAGGTCATGGTTCAATTCCTGGTCAGAGCACATGCCAGGGTTGCAGACTCAATCCCCAATAGGGGATGTACAGGAGGCAGCCAATCTATGATCATCTCTCATCATTGATGTTTCTCTCTCTCCCTCTCACTAAAATCAACTAAAAAATATTTTTTTAAAAAACTGAACAGAGCCTCAGGAGCTTATGGGACTAATAAACATTTATGTCATCATAGTCCCAGAAAGAGAGGAGAAAGAGGGTGGGCTGAAAAAGTATTTGAAGAAATAATGGCTGAAAAGTCCTCAAATCTACAAATTCAAGAAGCTGAGAAAATCCCAAAGAGGATAAACCAAAGAAATCCACACCAACCACATCTCAGTTTGGATGATGAACTTCATGGACACTAGCTAGAGAGGAATCTATTCCAAATGCCCTTTTGAGCACTGCTCTTTAGCAGGCTGCCTTGGGAAAGGTACCCTGAGCACCTCTCAGTTTCTGGAGGATGAGTTTTAGGCAAGAGCAGTCTTTATTTCCTTGAGGATTTTCCCTCACCTTAAAGCTACTAAACCTTGGCAGAGGTTTTGGGCCTGGGCAGACTGTTCTCACTGCAGCTGGGGGGTGGATGCCAGACTCATCTGGGCTGCCTCCGGGTAACAGTGACTGTTTGCTGCTGGGTGATTTGCATGCTGAAGGGGACGACTAAATTGCTTGCTCACTTCCTTCTTGCTGCATCAGGTGATGGGCTCACTCTGATGTCAGTGCCGGGTTGGTTGACCAGTCTTGTTTATTGACCAGAAGTTGAATATAGTAAATGAAAGCCACAATGCTTCATGGAAGGTGATTTTACTCTTTGATATTGTAAACAGTTGGATGGGGAAAGGGACCTTCTGTTCTTACCTTGTTTGTTCTTTCAGAAGCTGGTGAAGGTCCACCATTGCCCCTGACTGTAAATAAATAAATAAAGGAAGGGTTCTAGAGTAGCTGGGTTGGCAATACAGATTACGGAGTGGCTTTATAATCTGAAAAGCACAATACAGATGCGCCGTTAGAACACAGAGGTCAGTGATTTGTTCATCTCTTCTGCATTGTGGTGGGCTGCCTGCTGGCTGGTGCTGGGACTGTGTAGTTGCTAACCTTGGCCCATTAGTGGAAACTGGCTGGCTATTTAAATTCAGGAGGAATAGTGTCTGTCTATCTCTGCCCTTTTCTGTCTTTTATAATAAAAAACTTATGTGTAGACCTAATTTATAATAAAATACCAAGTCAGATCTGTTCTCTTTGGAGTGGTCTTTCCATATACCCCCTTTTCTGTGCCTAATTTTACAGATGGGGACATCAAAACCTACTGCCCTTAAGAGATTTACAGAGGCTCAGCCAGTTGATGGCAGGGGTGTGGCAAGACTCTGGTCTAGTTAATAAATTACTCTTTCTCTTTTCTCATGTCCATTTCTCTCTCTCTCTCTCTCTCTCTCTCTCTCTCTCTCTCTCTCTCTCTCTCTCCCTCCCTCCCTCCCTCCCTCCCTTCCTCCCTTCCTCTTTTCTTCTGTTGCTGACAAATCTTACCTTTGACCCCATGAGCTCAGCACGTGGAAAGAAGAAATTACTCACAGGGCAGAAAGATCACACAGGGCTTCCAAAGTCTCCTTGGAGTGCCTGCGGGGACCTCAGATAGTCTTATGGTCACCCTGTCACACTGAAATGGAGGACACTTGTCAGGCAGGACATCAAAAAATTTCCCATCAAAATATGTCACACAGCAGAGGAGAGTGACTGTCATAGGATCTTTGTTCCCAGACTACTGAGGCCCCGACAGTAAACCTCCAGAGGTGCCTAATTTTCCAGTGCAGTGGAAGTCCACATTAGTGAAAGCCCACATCTGTCCACGTTAGTACTGTCTTGGGATAGTTCAGTTTCAATGTTAGATCTACATTTCTTTTGATAACTTGTGTCTTTGCAAAGGGTTTTTAGTGGTTGTTTAGACTTGACTACTTCCCATATGGAACTATTAGGTATTGATTTGGGCCTAGAATACCCCCAAAATTTTACTGAGATACCAGGGATTCCATGAATTGAGAGAGTTTGGGAGCCTCTGTCCCATTGCCAAATTTCATTTAAATCTATAATCTTCAAGTTAACGATTGATGTAAATTTTACATTCTGTGGCATAATGTATTTATTGACTGCCTTCGCTCATTCCATGGGTAGTTAGTGAGCACTGGATTATGTGTCAAGTAATTTGCTAGGAAAGTGTGACCCGTAGAAGTGACATTTATGCTGAGGTCTGAAGACTGAGTAAGAAACAACTAGAAGAAGAACATTTCAGGCACAAAACGACTCTGGAGCAGGGATACAAAGATGCAGGCTGGAGATGTGTGTGCTTCCGTGTGAAAATAATGGTTTAAGTAGATCATAATAATGGTTTAACAGCTTATTCACAGCTTCAGACCCCAGGAACGATGCTCTGTGTCCTAGTGTAGGAAGTGTGGGGCCAAGGTTTTTTCCCCAAGTTCCTTCCTTCTTGCCAGCCTGCCAGCCCTTCCTTCCCACCATGTGCCAGATTCAGAGGTGCCCATGAGTGTATTCTTCCCTCAGGAGTTCACAGCAGAGCAAGGAAGAGATATGTGTTCAACATGTCTTTCTTCTCGGATGCGTACGAAACATAGCCCTTCCCTGGGAAGCCGTAGTTTTGCCACTTGGCAAGGTGCTTACCCATTTGGATCCTCCAATTCCGCATTGCAGATCAGCCTCAGATAAATGTTCGCCAGCTGTTTTCCAGCGCTCCTCCGTAGCTCTTGTCTGTCTGAAGTTTCAAACTTCAGAGTCAGAGCTGCTGGGGACATTCTCAGTTTTGTCGAGACCCCACATCTGTGTGCTGACAGTGGCCAGTGTACTGATGGGGGGGCTTCAGGAGGAATAGTGTCTGTCTATCTCTGCCCCTTTCTGTCTCCCTACCTGCTACAGGGAGTCAGTTACATTTCCAGTGGGAGTGCCTACTTATTTTCACTGTTGGGGGCAGAAATTTCTGGTGGTCTGACTCTGAACTAAGACAGAGAGGCCTGAGATATTGCAAGAATCAGTAAGTGCAGGTATTAGAGACAGCAAGAGTGAAGAAGAGTGGACATAACTTCACAAACTGTGTTCTAATGACGCATCTGTATTGTGCTTTTCAGATTATAAAACCACTCCGTAATCTGTATTGCCAACCCAGCTACTCTAGAACCCTTCCTTTATTTATTTACAAGTTGATACTCGGTGCTCATTATCTGTCAGGCTGTGAACAAAGTGCAGTCCCTGCCCTTGTGGGCTAAGCCTGTTTTCAGGGAGATGGCCAGTGGAAAAACATGTGTCAAGTAGTGATCTGTCTTGTGAGGGGGCAAGGGAAGGAAGAGGGACCAGATATGATAGTGAGGCCAAGTCTCTCTCAGGTGGTTATAGTTGAGACTTGAATGAAGAGAGAGAACCCTGGGCAACATGTTAACATGTGCATAGGCCTTGAGACATAAGGGGGTTTGGAGAGTAGCATGGAGGCCAGTGTGACTGGTGAAGTGTGAGGAAAGGGCAGAGTAGTAAGAAACGTGGGGAGGGGCCAGATCATACAATGCTCATTGGGAAAGACTTCAGATTTTGTACTAAGTATGAAGCCATTTAAGAGTTTTGATTAGGGAAGTGACAAGATCTGACTTACTTTTTCCAAAGGATCCCTCCGGCTACTGTGTGGAGAAGGGCTTGTTGGGAGTTTCTTGCAGTGGTCTGGGTGGATTGAACCCAAACATTATTAAAATAATGGGATTGTATGAGTGCCGATGTGCAGTCTCCTTAGCCCTCCAATGCACCATTGCTTTGAAACCACCTACCAGGAATGAGCTTTCTCTTTTGAGTTGTACAATCAACTTACATACCTATCAACAGTTTTAGATTTAGTTACCCCTTGGTAAAGAAGGGGGCTGGGTGGCATGAGTTAGAAGGGCAGAAGGACAGGAAGCAGAAGTCCATTTACTACTGCTTTGTGAGGCATGCCAAGTGCGGGCTTTCCCATGGCAGCACATTAGTCCTGACCAGAACCCCCTGCTGGTTTCACCAGAGCTCTGAGTGTCTGCTGCCTCATGATTTTGTGGTCCTCCCAGAATCCAGCCCAACAGGTCCTCCCTCCATGGTTTTGTGAGAGCTTGGCAGAAGGCTTTGGGCATGACAGATAACACGACTCAGTTGGATAAAAAGATGACTAACACTGAATAAATATTGAATGTGTTTATAAGTTAATACTTAAACAGTCCTCTCTGTGGGCACTGGAGTTGAGTTTGTCCTTTAACATAAGATATCAAAAGGGATGAGTTGAGTTTATCTCAGGAGCTCAGACATTAGAAAGCACCTCAGATTAATAAAGCAAAGAATGAAGTTTGAGGGCCCATTCTGAATAACCCATTCCCAACAAGTTGCAGAAGGGAAGGGCTGATGTCAGGAGCCCTCAGTTGTTAGGGTGCTCTAGTTGCTCAGGGCCAGCCCGGTGGTTTCCTGGAGGCAGTGGCAGCTAACGGAAGTCAGATATGTAGCAATCTCCTATTGCCTGAGTTGCTGAGATATGACAGGCATTTCTAACTAAGTCTGGAAGCCATGCTTGTGGTGAAAGCAACCCAGTTGGTAAAAGCCGTGATTGCAAAATGGAATGATGCAATTCCAGAGCTGAGCCTAGCCTCGGTAGGTGGCAGAAGTGGGCTGCTGAGGTTTCTGGTACTCTTACTTTGGTCTTTGTTGACTCATATAACATCCACCTGTATGTCAGGTTTCAGTGGTGGAAGAACCAGTTGAGCATCTTTCAAGGAAACTAAGAGGGTTGATGTATTGATAGGTTCCCCATGACCATCCTCTGGTTTAGTGATTCACCAGGACTCATAGAACTCAGAAAAGCTGTTTTACTCCCAGTTATGGTTTATTATGGCAGAAGGGTACAGACTAAAGTCAGCGAAGGAAAAGGCTTCATAGGGTGGAGAAACCAGGAAATCTGTCTTTGTAGCTTCCAGTTGTCTTCTCTCAGGAGTGACACGGACAGCTCTTAATTCCCCCAGCAACTGTGTGTGGCAATGCATATGAAGTATATATCACCAGCTGGGGAAGCTCACTTGATCCTTGGTGTCCAGGTTTTGTTTTTTTGTGTGTGTGTCTTTTTTTCATGGTTTTTTGGTCAGTCTTTTTGGCATGGAGCGTCAGTATCTCTAATCTTAATCTCCAGCACTCCAGAGGTCAGACTGATACAATGTGATTCAGAGTCCCAGGTATTCACCTTAAATGACATTGCTGCCTAAACTATCTGTGTATACAGAGAAACTCTCACCAGGCAACATATACCAAGGGCTCAGAGGTTATTCCCCAGGAGCCAGCAGCTCCTACCCTGATGCTTGGCCTGTTGCTGCAGCCCATGGGCATGAGGCCCAGGCTGAAGCTGTCAGGGGTCCCCCCAGCATGCCTCAGGTGGACCCTACTCCTCCCTGCTGACGTCTGTTATTTCTCTCTTCCCACAGTTTCGTGATCAACATGGGCGACTCCAACACAGATACCAGCGCCACCGGATCTGAGACTGTGGCTGAGGAAGTGTCTCTTTTCAGCATGACGGACATGATTCTGTTTTCACTCATTGTGGGTCTCCTGACCTACTGGTTCTTCTTCAGAAAGAAAAAAGACGAAATCCCCGAGTTCACCAAAATTCAAGCCATGTAAGTGATGCTGTCGGGATCTCTCTTCCTCAGCATTCTAGAGCTCTGGGATGTTTCTGGCCCAAGCAGCATTCTGTACTTGGGCCTCGGTCAGGAGTGAGCCAGCCGAGAGCGACACAGGTTCCCTGAGGCATCTGGGGATGAGTCTTGGCTTTTGCCTTATTGGTAGACTGTGCTTCAAATCTTTTTTCATGTTTACACAGCACTTTAGAGTTATGTCTGTCTTATTTGAACTTCACAGGGACCATTCAGAGTAGAAGGCACCATTTTACCGATAGATAACCTGAGGCTCAGTGATGTTACAGATGCTGCCCGGGATCATCTGCACAAGGCAGAGCTGGAACTGGCACCTTCCCAGCCTGTGATCTTTCTGTTTACCCGCAAGATGATGAGACCTTGTTTCTTGTCTTCTTGAAGGAAAGATTTCAGACAAGAGACAAAATGCAGCAAAGCAAGCAAGAATTTATTGGCTACAGCAAAAACACACTTGGGACAGTGAAATAAGGAAGGGCATAAGTTGGGGGTGTGGGGAGCTGCTTTAGCTCACTGGGAAGTCAGAGTAAAGGGGGTCCTGGAGACAGGTTCAGGGGGTTAGCCCAGAATGAGCTACTCCTGCTGGGTACTTTGCATTGAGGATATTCTCTCTCTTGCAGGTGGGAATCTTAGGGGAACTCTCAGGGAAGGGTCTCAATAGAATATTCATTAGCTTTCCAGGTGTGCTCTTTCAGGGTCCTTGGGCGGATTGGTTGGAGCCAGGACAGGGGGTGATTAGTCAATGCAGCTGTCTGAGGCAGCCATGGTGTCAATTGTCTGGTTTTGCTGCTTCTCTGGGCCTAGAGCTGAAATACAACTGAGGCCTAGATGTTATCTCTAGGGAAGAAAAGTCAGGGGTCTAAACCACATGACTCGCTGATATGAAAGGTCAGGAGTTCAAACCAAGCACATGACTGGCGATATGCTAGGTGAGGAAAGGTTACCGTGGGGACGAGGTCCTTGTTTTCCCAATTTTGTCACTTGATCGGTGACCTTTTGTACCTGGCCCATCATCCATGTTCTGCTCATGTCTGTCTAGCTGCCTATTACATTTCCATTTTGTAAACAGATGGGATCTTAGAGGTGCTGTTGACACAGGACCATAAAGCAAGGTGATGACTCCTTTTAGAATTTAAATTCAATTCTTTTCACTACTGACAAGAAGAAAGTTGCAGTTTGGTGCTAAATGTGTCCTTAAATCTAACAGTTGCTAATTTCTTTTTGTAAGTGAAGAGGGCTATCACCAGCTTAGAGTTTTGGAGAGTGACACTATCTGAGGAAAACTATTTTTTCCCCTCAACTCTCAACACTCCCTGCACCAAGCAGTTCTCAAACTCTCCTCATACCAACTGTCTAGAGTTAGTCAGATCCCACAGGTTAAAGGCTCGGTCCCATATGACTCCCTGCCCCCTTCGGATGCCAATCAAAAGTCCAGTTTGTCACCAGTGCTTCTGACCAACCAGCTATAAACCAGAGGTTCCCTCCTCAGGGTGGATTAATTTGCTAGAGTGATTCACAGAATTCAGGGAAGCAGTTTTCTTACTAGGTTACCAGTTTATTATAAAAATATATAACTCAGGAACAGTAGATGGAAAAGGTGAGTAGGTCAAGTGTTGGGGAAAGGTCACAGAGCTTCTATGCCCTCTCCAGGTGCTCCACTCGATAGCACTTTCACCCATTCAGCAACCCTGAGGCTCTGCAAACCCTATTCTTTTGGGTTTTTATGGAGGCTCTGTTATGTAGGCATGATTGATTAAATCACTGGCCCCTGGGGATTAGTTCAATCTCCAGTCCCTCTCCCCTCCCCAGAGGTCAGGTGACGAGGCTGAAAGTAAATCTCAGGGTTGGTTCCCTTGGCTAGTAGCCCCATCCTTAAGGGCTTTCCAAAAGTCACTTCATTATAAACTCAGGTGTGGTTGAAGGGGCTTGTTACAAATAACAGAAGATACTTTTATCGCTCTTCTCACTTAGGAAATTCTAAGGGTTTTAGGAGCTCTGTGCCAGAAACAGGATGAAGATGAAATATGTATTTTTAAAATACATTTTTATTGATTTCAGAGAGGAAGGGAGAGGGAGAGAGGGATAGAAATATCAGTGATGAGAGAGAATCATTGATTGGCTGCCTCCTGCATGGCCCCTCCTGGGGTTTGAGCCTGCAACCCAGGCATGTGCCCTGACCAGGAATCAAACTGTGACCTCCTGGTTCATGGGTTGATGCTTGACCACTGAACCACACTGGCCGGGCTGCATTTTTTAATGTTACAATATCACACACAGGCAGTATCTAGCCTGACTTTACTAACACTGTTTTCTTTTTAATTTTTTTTTAGCCTTCCATAAAACTTCCTTTTAATAAAGTTTAATTAAAAAGGTGATTTAGTTTAAAGTAAAATATTAAGGAAGTAAGAGTGAAGTTTTTTTTTAGGTATGAAAAAATGAGGTGCACCACGGTCTCCTCAAGATTGAGTTCCATATCATTCCTGCACCAGGTCATGTTCTTTCAAGCAGGTGTGAGTGGGTCTGCCAGGCCAGGCTCTGTGCTGAGAGAACCCCAGGGCACAGCTCCTTGGGGGATCCAAGGAACAAGTCGCAGGTACAGAAGATGGGGCTATGCTCAGGTCAGATCTCCAAGGGTTGGGCAGGGTGAACATTCAGGTTTCTGTCAAGTCCTAATTCCCTATTCCACTTTTGGTAACAGTTTTCTCTCCCAGAAAAGTTATAGTCCTCCAGCTTTAAAGCAGATATTCAGGGAATACAATTTATTAAATCCTCACTTAATATTGTTGATAGGATAATGAAACCAGTTTTGACACAGGCTTGATAAAAGCAAGAGTTAAGTTCCTAGGGCATTCATTATTATTAAAATTATGTTGAATGAAACAACATTACATAAGGACCTACTTTACCATTAACAGGGCATTAATTTTACTTTTATTTTATTTTATTTTATTTTATTGATTAAGGTATTAGATATGTGTCCTTATCTCCCCATTACCCCCCAACCCCCCATTCATGCCCTCACCCCCCTGGTGTCTGTGGCCATTGGTTAGGCTTATATGGATGCATACAAGTCCTTTGGTTGATCTCTCCCTCTTACCCCCACCCTCCCCTACCTTCCCTCTGAGGTTTGACAGTCTGAAAGATGCTTCTCTGTCTCTGGATTTGTTTTTGTTCATCAGTTTATGTTGTTCATTATTTTCTATGAATGAGTGAGATCATGTGATATTTATCTTTCTCTGACTGGCTTATTTCGCTTAGCATAATGCTCTCCAGTTCCATCCATGCTGTTGCAAATGGTAAGAGGTCTTTCTTTTTTACCACAGCGTAGTCCATTGTATAGATGTACCACATTACTTTTACATTTTAAAAAATTTAGCAAATATTTACTGAGGCCCTACTAAGTCCTAAATAACCATGAATAAAATAGATGAAGTCCCCATGTTTATCAAGCTTGCAGATCCTGGGCAAGACCCTTAACCTCACTCTGCCTCAGTTTCTTCATCTGCCAAATGGAAACACTAACCCCGATCTCACGGGGCTCTTGCAAGTATTAAATGGGATAATGTTTATGATGGTCACCTAGCATTATTCCATGGTAGCTGCTTAGTGTTTGTGTCAGAATGTATTTTGCACCAAGCCCTAGCTAGGTGCTATAAGAATAAGAGGTGGCATTTACATTATAGAAGTTGAGAAGTGAGGATGTTGAAAAGGACTTTTAACAAGTGGTTTATGAAGCGCTTTTATGTGCATTATCTAATCAGGGCCTCTGCAACAGAACTGTGTGCTAGACCAGGTGGGTGGCCTCAGAGAAAGGCCACCGATGAAGAGGATGCTGGGGGGAGAGGGAGACTCTGGCTGCCAGAACTCTAAGAAAGGTATTCCCCCTGGTGGAGAGACCAGAAAATGTGCTGTGGGAGGTGGTATTGCAAATGTCCTAAAAGGTGGTGATGCATCCAGAGGCTGAGAGGGCTTTGACATCAGAGGGCCAGAGGAAGGACAGGAGGATGGGTAGGTGAGCCGGAATCCAGCCTGTTCCAACTGGGGCTGATTCAGGTGCATTTCTGGTATAGCAGCGTATTTTTGGTAGGGAAAACGTGATACTCAAGATAAGGGGACCAGCATCCAGTTCCCAGCTTACAGTAGCCCTGCATTTCCTCATCTGTAAAATGGAGGTGTACCCCCGACACCTACACTGAGTGGATATGGATGTTCCATGGGAGCACATGGAACTGCTGTTCTCCCTGTCACTTCTCTTACCTTGCAAGATGAACTTGCAATAAAACTCCTAGACCAGCCAAAACCGGTTTGGCTCAGTGGATAAAGCGTCGGCCTGCGGACTGAAAGGTCCCAGGTTCGATTCCGGTCAAGGGCATGTACCTTGGTTGCGGGCACATCCCCAGTAGGGGGTGTGCAAGAGGCAGCTGATCGATGATTCTCTCTCATCGATGTTTCTAACTCTCTGTCCCTCTCTCTTCCTCTCTGTAAAAAATCAATAAAATATATTTTAAAAAAACAAAAAAACTCCTAGATCAGGGGTCCTCAAACTTTTTAAACAGGGGGCCAGTTCACTGTCCCTCAGACCGTTGGAGGGCCGGACTATAGTTTAAAAAAAACTATGAACAAATTCCTATGCACACTGCACATATCTTATTTTGAAGTAAAAAAACAAAACAGCACAAACACCTGCATGTGGCCCACGGGCCGTAGTTTGAGGACGCCTGTCCTAGACTGTGGGAACGCTTGTATTTTGTAGATTCTAATTGTTTCTCTTTGCCAGGATGCTGAAACTATAGTTCCCTCTTCTTGGTCATAAAATTTTAACCTTATATATGTAGTGTCCCCCCCTCATTATATCATGTTGAATATTTACTATGGCCAGGGATTTTATAAAGGGAAACATTTATAGTACAGTGGCTAAGTTCTGGGCCCTTATAGTTGGGTGACTAAGGTTTGAATCCTGACTACCACATAGTAGCCATGTGACATTTGCCGTTACTTAATCTTTTGAAGGCCATATCCTCAACTGTAAATTGAAGATAATAATAGTACTTTCCTCATAGGATTGTAACAATTAAATGACTTAATCCATTGTAGAGCTTCTTGCCCAGTTCTGGTGTATGATGAGCCTCATAGTGTCATGTTATTATTTTTTCCTTATTATTGGTATCTCCAGTCTTACAGGAGACCTTCCAAGAAGGCATTATAATCTCACTAGAGGCCCAGCACACAGATTTGTGCACATTGAAAGGAAATTAATTAAAAGGTGGCCGGTGGGGTGGGGCTGGGCAATAGGGGCTGGCCACGCCCTGGAGCCAACCTCCCACGATCCCTCCCCGGCCGGCTGAACCTGGGGTGTCTGCAGAGTAAGCAGGGTCCCTCTGGCAGGGTCCCTCCCTTGGCCTGGCCTGCGGGGATTGGGCCGAAACAGGGGATTGGGCCGAAACCATCAGTCCGACATCCCCCGAGGGGTCCCGGAGTGCGAGAGTGTCTGCTCTCTGGTGGTCAGTGCACGTCTTACCTACCGGCCAGTCGGCCGGTCACTTAGCCTTTTTTATATATAGATTTTGCAGATGAGGAAACTAAGATGTGAGTGGTTGAGGAGTTTGCTCAAGGCCACCTAACTTATAAGTAGCAGAGTTGGCTTTTAAACCCAGATCTGCAAACTTCACGACCCATGTTTCTCACACTTTGCATGCTGCCTTCAGTCCCTTAGATAGAATCCATTTCAAAGATGGAAAAACAGTCTCAGAGAGATTACTTAGCTGATTCAACTGTCCACAAGCCTGGACCTTCCACTATAAACCCTACATTATGGTCCCTGACTACTTATTTTCGTTGAGCACCGGTGATCTCTGCCACAGCCCAGAGCTTCCTTTACCTAGCAGGTCAGTGGGGTGTGATATGGCTTAGTGTGGGGACTGTGTGTGGCCTGGGGCTATGCCATGAATTCCCACTATGATTTCTGGTGGCTTCTGGTTGGTGTTTTAAGGTCTTTTAAGGCCTTAGCAACCTGGGACACTGTGTCTAAACCTTTGGCCATGAATATTTTTAAAAACCAAACCAATGGGACCAAAATCAATGGGACCAACTATGTCTGACCAGCAAGCATGTTGAATAGCATGGAGACATTAAGACACATACCTGCAGTCCCCAGACCCTGGACTTGTAGGTACAGGGGATCCAGGAGGAGGCCCTTTGTGCTCAAGTGAATCTCTCCAGGTGTGCTGGCCTCCGGGGCCCTCATCACATTCTAGATTTGGCTTTCAGAACCTCAGGATCCCAGATGCCCTCTGCTGCCATTGTCCATGAGTGGCTGGCTGACAAAGATACCACCTGTGGACACTTCTGGAGCCTGGAGCTTGCTCTCTGAACAACTCAACATCAGTCCAGGAGGGTACTGGAGACAGTCTTTGCCCTCCAGGACAAGGATGGGAAAAGGTTTAATACACCTGTCATAGTAGACTTTGCTCTAACTTTTCCCCTGGGCAGGGTTCTACCTCAAGAGCAACACTGTGGGACTAGAATGTTGACAGTAACACAGGGGGAGCAGCACATGGTAGCTACCCAGCCTCTGGTAGAAAGGGGCAGGAGGTGATGTTGAAATCTGGGATCCATCAAGTCAGACAAACGTTTCTATGAGACTGTGTGTTAAGTCTTTGGGACAGACAGATGGCTAAAACGAAGTCCCTGCCTTCCAGTCCCTTGGGAAGGGCAGTCACAAGAATAGATCCATCTGGAGTGGGCTGTGCTGGAAAACACACTTGTGAAGAGCCAGGGACACCCAGGACCAAGGACAGGCTTTGACTTGAGGTTGTGGAAGGCTTTCAAGAGGAGGTGAGCCCTGGCCAGTTTGGCTCAGTGGATAGAGTGTCAGCCTGCAGACTGTGGGGGGGTCTCGGGTTTGATTCCAGTCAAGGGCATGTACCTTGGTTGCGGGCACATCCCCATTGGGGGGTATGCAGGAGGCAGCTGATCAATGTCTCTGGCTTTCTATCCCTCTCCTTTCCTCTCTGTAAAAAAATCAATAAAATACATTTTTTTTTTTAAAAGAGGAGGTGAGTTGAGTCTGTAAGTAGAGTGGGAGTTTGTCAGGCTATGGTGGTCCACCTGAGGTCGAGAGAGAAGGACCACATGATGTGTTAGAAAGGTAGTGCTCCGTTTGGTGGGATGGTGAGGGTGTGTGTTCAGGATAAGGGGGAATGGGGGTGTGGAAATGGCAGGCTGGAGCCTGATTGGAGTGTTCAGTGGAACAGTGAAATGACCAGACCCCAATTTCAGAAAAGGGCCTTTCAGGAAGTGGTCCAGTGAGATGATAAGGCCTGAGAAGAGAGTTCCAAGGAACAAGTAATGTGAAGGCATAGCTGATGGGCTGTGGGGGCCTGGCTGGGCGTGGAGAAGCCAGGAGGGACAGTTGAAAATGAGGCTGACAAGGCACACAGGCTCAGGAGCAAGTTTGGGAAGGAGCGGGAGAGGCTTGACATGGAGGGCGAGGATTCCTCTGGGAGTAAGCTGATGGGGCAAGGGATGTTAGCAAAGCCCAAATTTAGGAGATTTGGTGGATAAGAGGCAACTGGAGAAAATAGATCAAGGCTGTTAAAAGGAAGCCAGTGAAGTAAAAAAAAATTTTTCAAGACTGATCGAGAGCTGTGGTTAGCAGGGTTAGACCACTTACCACTCCTCTCTCTGGTCCTCAGGACCAACTTGTAGAGATGAGCATGAGATAGGTGGCAGCCAGCCCTCATCCAGCAGGCCCAAGCCCCCGGATGCTGTGCTCGCTGCTCTGAGAAGCACTGTAGTGCACCCCCAATCCTGACCCCCCACCTCTGCTTCACTTCTGGCACCTAAGAGTGCTTTAAAGAAAAAGAAGCTTTTTATTATGGAACATTTCAAATAAAAACCAAAGCAATGATCATCTCCCCACCAATCTTGTTTCTTTCACCTCCACTGCTCCTGGATTCTCTTAAATCAATCATACAATTTTATAATTAATCATATAATTCATAGAAATGATGAATAAAGAAATTATTATTTTACTAGAGGCCTGGTGCATGAAATTCGTGCACAGGGGAGGGGTGTGTCCCTCAGCTCAGCCTGCACCCTCTCCAATCTGGGACATCCCTCTCACAATCCAAGACTGCTGGCTCCCAACTGCTTGCCTGCCTGCCTGCCTGATTGCCCCTAACCACTCCCCTGCCAGCCTGATAGATGCCTAACTGTTCCCCTGCTGGCCTGATTGCCCCTAACTGCCCTCCCCTGCTGGCCTGGTCACCCCCAACTGTCCTCCCCTGCAGGCTTGGTCACCCCCAACTGACCTCCCTTGCAGGCCTGGTCACCCCTAACTGCCCTCCCCTGCTGGCCTGGTTCCCCCAACTGCCCTCCCCTATAGGCCTGGTCACCCCCAACTGCCCTCCCTGCAGGCCTGGCCACCCCCAATTGCCCTCTTCTGCCAGCCTTGTCACCCCCAGCTGCCCTCCCCTGCAGGCCTGGTCCCCCCCAACTGCCCTCCCTGCAGGCCTGGCCACCCCCAATTGCCCTCTTCTGCCAGCCTTGTCACCCCCAGCTGCCCTCCCCTGCAGGCCTGGTCCCCCCCAACTGCCCTCCTCTGCTAGCCCAGTCACCCCTAACTGCCCTCCCTTGCCAGCCTGGTCACCCCCAACTACCCTTCCCTGCAGGCTGGGTCCCCTTCAACTGTACTCCCCTGCAGGCCTGGTCGCCCCCAACTGCCCTCCTCTGCCAGCCCAGTCACCCCTAACTGCCCTCTCCTGCAGGCCTGGTTCCCCCCAATTGCCCTCCCCTGCAGGGCTGGTCCCCCCGCAACTGCCCTCCCCTGCAGGCCTGGTCACCCCCAACTGCCCTCCCCTGCCAGCCTGGTCACCCCTAACTGCCCTCCCCTGCTGACCTGGTCACCCCCAACTGCCCTCCCGTGCTGGCCCAGTCATTCCTAACTGCCCTCCCCTGCAGGCCTGATTGCCCCCACTTGCCCTTCCCTGCCAGCTGTCTTGTGGCGGCCATCTTGTGTCCACATGGAGGTGGCCATCTTTGACCACATGGGGGCAGCCATCTTGTGTGTTGAAGTGATGGTCAATTTGCATATTACATCTTTATTATATAGGATAGGAAATTGGAAATATTTCTTATGAAATTGTATGGAAATATGCATATATTTTAGTCTTCTAAAATTTAAGTATGCCCTTTTCTTTTTTTGATATATTTTTATTGATTTCAGAGAGGAAGGGAGAGGAAGAGGGAGATAGAAACATCAATGATGAGAGGGAGTCATTGATTGCCTGCTTCCTGCATGTTGGACTGAGCCCACAACAACCCAAGCATGTGTTCTTGACCGAAATTGAACCTGGGACCCTTCGGCCCACAGGCTGGTGCTCTATCCACTGGCTAGGGCAGGACACACCTTTTAAAACAGAACTTAATGTCATACTCCTGAAAGTCAACAGTAAGCTCCAGTATAGTTACTCAATCAGCATTTGTTCCTAGTTCCTTGATTGACTGATAAATCTTTTTAAGCTTTTTTAAAAAAATTAGGATCTAAACAAGACCCATACATTGCAATTGATTAATAAATCTTATAAGGCTTTTGGGGGCAGGGGCAGTCAACATGCAATAAATTTACCTTTTAAGAAAAATTAAGTAAAATTCACTATTTAAGTGTACAGTTTGATGAATCCTGAGATGTATGCAGGTGTGTAATCAGTGTTATAACCAATATACAGAATATTCCATCATCCCGAAAAGCTCCCCACAGGTCCCTTTGCAGTCAGTACCCACCCTTCTCTACCTCAGCAACCACTGGTCTTATTTTGGTCCCTGTAGTTTTGCCTTTTCCCACATGTCACACAAATGGTATTATGTAGCTACAGCCTTTTGTGCCCGGCTACTTCTTACTATGACAGGAAGTCTCTCAATTCAGGGGCTTCTATCCATTTTTTCCCTTGAAGCGTTTTTGAAGAAACCAGATCATTTGTTTCAGAGTTTCCCACAGTCTGGATTTTGCTGATTGCATCCCACAGGGGGTTGCTTGTGAAAAGCCACAAAAGAGCTCATGTTCCTGTGAGTTGTGTCTGGGGACTTACTCTGGACAGAAGGTCCAGGAAAGCCAGGAGTCAAGGCTGCTGGCATCGTTTCTATTCAGCTTTGTCTTTTGAGTGTCGACAGGTGGAAAGTGAGCTAGAGTTCTTTCCACATCTAACTTTCTGTAGAGAGTTTCTTGGCTCTGCCAAACATGAAAATAGAAACAGAAATGAGTTCACCCATTGTCCGTGGAAATGGTGAGGAAATGGGCTCAGGATGTTCACCCTGCCCCTGTAAGCACTGGCCAGGGTTTTCCTCCGCTACCTGACCACTAAGGGACTTCACCTGCCTTTCCTTCTTTCCTGTTCTCTGACGAGATGGGCTGGCTTTGCCCTGCTCGCTAGTGTCTGCATCTTCGATGGCGCATTGTCTACGGAAGCGATGCAGAACTGAACACAGGTGGATCTGTTGACCTTACTGGGCATCATCGGGGCACTTGGTGCTGGTGCCTCAGGGGTTTTGTATCCACACCTTTGCACTCACTTCTGCTGACTCCCCATGCTGGCTTCATCGCTGTTCCCCAGCTACCCTGCTTTCTTGCCCTTCCCCCTTTGATTGCAGATGATGGCAGGGCCATTTTGTTTTTCTCTGTCACTGACAAGCAGCTGAATATCCCTGAGCAGCTCCTTGGACCTCAGTTTCACTCTTCACTCTCCTGCACAATAGCAGCAGCCCTGCCTAACACCTGACTGGCCAAGTCACTGCCCAGTGGTCTTTAAGGTTCAGAAGAGAGAGGCCAAAGAACGCCCTGCGGTGTTGGGAGGGCAGGCGGCCAGGCCTTGGCAGGTTAAGGAGTCCTTATCTTGGTGGATACATGTTGAAGGCTGTCCATGAGGGGGTCCGTGAGAGAAACAACAGCCCCCTTGTGTCTTAGAGCACCCAAATGACAAGGACCTAGGATGCCTGGGAGGGCTGTGAAGTGTGCTTTCTGAATGTGCCCAGTGACACACCTGGGACTTGTGTGCCTTGACAGACAGGTTGGGGAAGGTAGGCACAGCCACGCTCAGTGAGAGCAGACATGAACCCTGATGCTGGACCACGGTGCTTGGAGTTGAGTTACCGCTTCACCCCCGAGCCTCACTCTCCTCAGGTGTCAAATGTGGATAGGAATCCTTGCCCACTTCACAAGCTTAGAGGATTCAGTGAAAAATATCTATAATAACAAAAGGGTAATATGCTAATTAGACCAGATGTCATTCCAGATGCCCTTCCTGACAAAGCTGGGGCCCAAGGGAAGCCAGTCCAGGTCCTGGGTGCCTGCGGGTGGCCTGAGGGAAGCCAGCCTGGGTCCCACATGCCAGAGAGAAGCCAGTGCCAGCAGCCGGGGGAAGGAAGGCCTACTCTTGCACGAATTTTTGTGCATCAGGCCTCTAGTGTGTGTGTGTGTGTGTGTGTGTGTGTGTGTGTAAAGCTCCTTGAATACTAGCTGGCATGCAGCAGGCACTCAGTAAGTAGAGATCCCATTTGCTTTTATTATCTTTGACCCATGGCCTCCCACACCTGCTTTAACCTCCAACCTGCTGAAGGCCGCTCTCTCAGGAGGCACCTTCCACATTGCTCTCCCGTCAGTGCTGGTTTCCATTCTGGTCCCATCAGTTGAGAGAGCTATGGTGTTTTTTATTTAAGCTCCAGAAAACCACTTTGTTTTCACAAAAGTCAGCTTTTTCAAACTAATAGCTTTCTGGCCCAAGGACTACCCATGGTAGAGAAATCTGGGCCCTCTTGGTGGAGCCACTTCCCACGGTAGAAACCTCAAAGTCTAAGCTTGTTCTGTGCCAGCCAGCCTGCGCACAGCCCTGCACCATCGTGTGTCGTGTCTCAGCTCTCAGCCTCCCTCTGACTAGGGGACCTGCTACCTTGGGGCCTGGAGAACTTGCCGTCACACACTGGCAGTGGAAGGGAGCTATTCAAAAGCATCTGCCCTGTGTGTCGCCAAGGGCAGGAGAAAGTCCCAGAAGAAATCAGTTTGGCTGTGCAGAAAATTAAATTTGAGTTGCAGTTTTCAGAAATCCTGAGCGTTCCATGGGACTGAAAACAAATGAATCACACTGGGACGTCTTGGTTCATCTCTGTCCAAGTGACTCAGTGCTTTTGTCCACCCCCCTTTTGTCGTTCCCACACAGAGGGCTCCAGTTGACTTCTGAAGCCTGAACCAGAGACTCCTGCTCCCAATTTAGGAGTGGAGAGCCCTAATTGGAACCTTTTGTGCTCCATTCTGGAGCTGTGTGGTCTCTGGGCTCATAGCCTGGGCCAGCTGTGGCCTCTTGCGTTGGGGTGTTTACACTTAGGTTATTTGAAGGAGCGCTCCTTTAGGCGAAACATCTCAGCAGCAAATGCAGTGACCACCTTGCCAGGCAGTCCCCCACCGCGCTACGGGAGGGTAAGATGTGCTGGTTTCACAGCGCACATGCTCCAGGTGACAGACTGAGACTAGTGTTTTAGGCTCTGTTGCCCTCAGTTCTTTTGTGGGGCGGGAGACGGGAACCAGATTTAATTTAATATGATCCTGAGGCACCGGGGCAGCGGGATCAATGCGGCTTCCTTTATGGAGAGACGGCCCTGCCATAGCAACCTGCACAACTGCCTTCTAGTGTCTAGAAGAGCTTTATTCAGCCTCCATGAGTTCCTTTTATTTTATTTTTTTCAAATGGGAAAGGAAAGGAGGAGGCTGTGGAGAGAAAGGGCTCTGATATAAACAGTTTCCAAGGAGACCCGAGGATTGGGGTTGGGAAGGTTTTCTCCTTCCCTCAGTCCATACCGAAGGAGGAGGGGTGGGTGCCCAAACGCAGGGGATCACGGGAGATTTCAGCCCAGAGTCCTGGTTCCTCCCTGCTGGAACTGCCAGATGTCCCAGTGTTCTCAGGCTTATGGGGACGGATGCACGCAGGGGCTCAGCCGAGATTCCAGAGGGAGGACTTTGGGGTGTCCCGGAGCACTTTCAAAGTTAATAGGCCCAGCCCTCTGTAGAGGATAGACAGAACCCGACTTCCTAACTGCTGGCTCCTGGCCTGTGTCCAGAAGAGAGCTACAGCCTGCTTTCTTCCTTAAGTCCTGGAGCTGGGAGTGAGAAACCATGGGGTGCATGTACTCATCTCCGCAGGACGAGCCCACCCTGAGGTCAGTCCCAAACTGTCCCTGGCAGCAGACTGTGTCTATGGCCCTCTGACTGAGGGACACTTGACACCTGTACTCTAGGGCAGCGGTCGCCAATCGGTGGTCCGCGGACCACTGCTGGTCCGTGAGGTCCAAAAGGTTGGCGACCCCTGCTCTAGTGAGTTGGAACTTCTTTTTGGGCAGGGATGCCCCGGAGGCATGAGGAGGGTGCTGTGTAGGGTTGACCAGTATAGTTGGAGTGGGCAGGGGCACTGTTGGTCCCGTCAGTCCCGGATTCGTAGGCTACATTGTCCTGCTTCTGAAGGACGGGATACGGACTGGAAACCAGGAAGACCCCAGTCACTGACTCCTGCGCCTGTGAAAGATCAGGTTCCACGTGCAAATTCCTATGTGGAGCTGTCAGGGGGGTAAAGCCAGTCAAGGGCACTCGGGTGTGGAGACAGGTTCTGCTGTGCCCCTGCAGGTCAGGTGTAACGAGTGAGAACATCAGGAAACAGCCCTATTGGGGCACTGGCTAGAGGCATGGGGTCTTCTTCAGTTCCCTCCGGTTTTCCTAATCTCTGGAAGCCATCCCTGGAGACTAGGAGAGAGGGTGGGAGTGTTCTTCCTTTCTCTGGGTGTTGAAGCTAGTAAGGGACCAGGCTGGCCTTACAGAAGTGCTCATGCTTCTTGGGAGAACCCTTCTTCCGGGAGAGGCAGGGCTAGCCATCTTGCCTGCCTCTGACGTTCCCAGCCAGACCTGCCTAGAGGGCTCCCCTCTCCGCTCCCAGAGCTTCCAGCCTGTGACTCCCGCCCTGTGACATTGCATTAGGAGGCCACACTGAGGCCCTCCTCCCCACCCACTACGCACTGTCAGGGCTGTAGCTGAGTTCCCCCCGGCTACATGGGCCTCATCTAGGAGCCCTTCGGCTGCCGGTTCCCATGGCTTTCTCTCTTGGGAGCCGTTTTGTCTCTGAGACTAGAGCTCAGCTCTTCCAAGAGGCCCTTCCTGGTTTCTCCAGGCATGGTGCCTGCTCCCTCCAAAGCCCTGTGGTCTGGGCCGTCTGATCCATCTGTGAGCCTTAGAAATCAGAGTGACCCAAACCACCTCATTCTACTGAGCACACCCTCTATCCCTGAGAACTAACCAAGTCCCAGGTGCTGTGCAAGGCACTGGGAGGCTGCAGAGCCAGATGCAGTATTTTCAATAAGAGGAACTTCAGGCCTTGAGAGGCCATGACTTGTCCCAGGCTCATCTGGTGGCAGAACCGGGATTTGAACCGAGTCTCTGCTCCTGATGTGTGGCCTCTCCCATCCCCCCACGATTATCCTCAGGGCCCATGTTTCTCCCTTGTAAGAAAGAGGCTGCCTTGTTTAGTCTCTTGCCCTTGGTGCTGGCACAGTGCCCTGCCCACCCCAGCTGGCACGTGTCACCTGCCGATGGAGGAGCAGCCCAGCATTCACTGGGCAGTGGGGGTGCTTCTTGTCCCTTTCTTCAGCAAGGCATCAAACCCACCTTCTTCAGGTTGTAGCTTCTGTGGAAGCCTCTTCCTTTTGAGAAGAAGTAGGGTTTGGCTTTTCAGCTGATGTCAGGCCACCTCTGCCAACCTTCTGCTGGGCAGAGGACTCAGGACTGACCACCCCAGAAGCTGATCAAATGTGTGCTGACTGCCAGGGATTGTGCTGATTGTGGCCTCTTCCCTATTTTTAGACTTGTGAGTTGTCCCCCATTTTTTAAAACTTTAAAATGTATATTTAGTTATAAAAATAATGTGAAAATCAAAAAATTGGAAAATTATAGAAACCATCTTACCTATTATCCTAACCTTTCAATATTCTCTGTCAAGATGCTGGTATATTCTCTCCAGGCCCTTTTTCTGTGAATAGTTAACAGTGTACACTCCATTTTTTAAGGACACAAATTCTTGTTTTCCTCCTGCCAGTCACACATTATACCCTGAAAGAGGCTGAGTGTAAATGAAGGTGTGTTTGTTACCTTGCTGTCACACCATAGCTTGTGTTCCCACTGGCTCTGAGTGTCATTCTACATTTCTGCCAGGGCTTCTGCCATGTTCGTCCCCACCTAGGGACTAGCAGTGGTTGAAAAACTGAGAAAGAATTGCATATAAATGAATATTCCAAAAACTCAAGCCTAGCCCTTTTTAAGTGTCAACTAAATGCATTTAGTTTGTTTTCATTTTTTAAACTGAGTTAAAATTCACCATATTAACCATTTTACTAGTAAAGTGTGCAATCTTGGGGCTTTTAGTATAGTCACAGTGTTGTTCAACCATCGTCACTATCTAATTCAAAAAAATTTTCATCACCTCAAAGGGCACCACTGTTCCCATTAAGCAATCTTGCCCCCCTTCTCCCCCAGTCCCTGGCACCACTCTGTCTCTATGGATTTGCCTCTTTTGCACATTTCATATAAATGGAAATTGCATTTAGTTTTGTATGTTTTTTTCTCACATTTCATCAGAAACGTTTGTCTAGGTTGCAGATAGTTTTCTTAACCATCTGTTTAAATTTATGTTTAGTAAGTAATATATTATCATGACTCGGCATTCAAAGGGAACACAGCGTAGAATTCACATTGTTGTGCACCTTGCTTTCTTCATCTAACAGTGTGTCTTGGGGAGCATGCCATGTTAGTGCGGAGACAGAGGTTTAGTGTTCTATTTAGGCTGCACAGAAACTAGAGGGGTAGTGAGCATGTGGATGTTGATGGCTGGACATGGGTAGAAGTTGGACATGTAGGAAAGATGTCCAGACACAAGACCCCTTTGGAGTGTAGGCTGGAGCTGGGAGTTGGGAAAGAAAAGAGGCAGGCCTGAGGGCCTCCATTCATGCTCTTGCCATGGCCCTGCTCATGTTGGGATGTCTGCCTGGGGGTGCTAGGATAGTGGGGAGCTGGGGGGAGGGCCTCTCTGAGTTCCTAGGAGGCTAGGCCATCACAGGGTGGGAAAGCCGAGCAGGTGGCTGGTCCCCAGCTGCCTTCCTCCTGGCTCCTGGAGGGGCTGCTGCACTGACAGGGCCTCCAGGACAGAGGGAGAAGCTGGAGTGGCCAAATCAGGCACTGGGACCTTGCCTCCACAGGGCCCACATGTAACATTATTTACCACGAAGGCCCTGAAAGTAGCCTACTATTTCATTCTAAATAGTTTAGTAGGCCCTAATAGTCCTGGACCTACTAACCTAGTGAAAAACCCAGTGGGGGCTTAAACAGCAAACTTCCATCTTTATGTTTACAAGATTATGTGTCTAAACAGCTTTGCTGAGGCATTCTTAAAAGAAACTTCACTTAGTAAGTTTTTCCATGGACTTCAGGCATCTCCTCCTGAGGGACATCACTTTTACGCTGTTGTGACATGCATGTGTGCGCCTGCTGGAATCCCACTCTTTTCTACCCTCTTCCATGTGCTGGAGGATGTAGGGGAAAGAGCAGAGGCCTTGGAATCAGGCTGGGCCACTTACTGGCCAGAGGACCGTCTGCTGTTGAGCCTCTGTCGACTGTCTATTAAGTGGGCATTCGGCACCCCCTGTACTGGGGCTGCGGATGAGCCTTCTTTGTGGAAGGAGCTTCTTCAATTGTGATCTCACAGCACCTTCCCTGAGACCCTGCATTTCTAACACGTCACCTCAGGGGCAAAGTGCTTGGCCGTCTGCAACTGCATCCTCACCGCTGGCCAGCCTTGCTGACCAGCATGTGGACCCTCGGCTGGCAGGCTGAAGGCAGAAGGGAGCCGCTGCTCTAGGCAGCCTCCAGAAAGCCCTAACAGGGAAGGGGGAAGGTGGAGGCTCTGCGCCCTCCCCAAGGCCAGCCCCATCTCACTTCTGATCCCAGCTCATCCAACCTGAGACACATCCCACTTTGGGCCCCTTCATACCTCATCCAGTCCCTTCTGCCCTGCTTTGATCCCATTCATGACCCATCCATGTTTTATGAAAAACACAGCTGCGTGGCTGGACTTGTCTGAATTGGGAATTGGAATAATCTTGGCTACTCATTAAAAAAGATTTGTTAAATAAGTAAATGGCATTAGTGTGGAGGCCAGCCAGCAGCTAACTTCTGAAAAACTGGGACTACTCAACACCCTGCACACACCCACTGTCACTCTGTACCTCAGCTTTTGTGCAGGGACTTGGTGGTGCCCTCTGGCTGCCCAGAGACTCTGCTGTTGACTGTGGTCTGGCAGGGGAGGTGGCCAGGCAAGTGCCTAGAACTCCCCAGTGACAGCCATCAATCATGGAGCCTGCCTCATGCTAGATGCTCTTCTTTATATACTTTTTCTTGATTTGACCTTTGCAGAAACCTTTGAAGTGTTTTGTTATTCTCATTTTTTAATTGAGGAACAATTAATTCTGGTTCAAGTTCACTCAGCTGCGAGTTGGCAGGCTAAGAATGGCACCCAGGGGTGCCTGACTCCAGAGCCCCTGCCCGGCCTCCTCCACCTCATTGCCTCCCATGCCTGCCCAAGAATAAGTATAAACTTTTTATTGAAGTATAATATCTGCAGAAAGGTACATACAGATCGGTGATTCTCGCCATGTGAATACGTGGTAATCACCTCCAGATCAAATATTTTGCCCATGACCAGCACCCCGGGAGTCCCCCTGCCGTCTCCTGCCCACTGTCCCCACGTATTAGTTTTATCTGTTTGGAGACTTTATATAGTGAAATCATACATGTATACTCTTTTCTGTCTGGCTTATTTCACTCAACATCATGTTTATGAGATTCATTCATGTTAGTTTGTGTCGTGATCATCTGTTTCGTTGCTGACATGGAGAATGTTCCATTGTGTGAGTACACCACAGTTTGTTTGTTATGCTGATGGACAATAGGGTTTTTCCCTGTGGGGATTCGCATGTCTAATGCTGCCAGGAACATTCCTGGCACTCCTCTTGGTGCATAGGTACAAATGCCCTCTAATGGGTGCATCCTGAAGAGTGAATTTCTGGTTACAGGAGATACTGCCAAACAGCCTAACAAAGGAGTTGTGCCATATTGCCCTCCCCTGGAAGTGCTCCACCCCGCGACCTGGACATGAATGTTGGGCACCTTTCCATGAGTTTTGGCTGTTTAGGTACTCTCCCTAAGAAAGTGCCTGTTAAGTCTTTTGACAATTTTTCTGTTGGATTATATATTGTTTCTGATTGATTTATAGGGATTTCTTATATTCTCAACCCAAGTCCTTTGTCAGATATTCGTATTTTTCAAATAGCTCCTGTTTTTCCCACTTTAGATCTAAAAGTCCCTAGAGAGGCTCACTTGGCTTTTTTAGATGGCCCTACAGGCCTAAGGGGCAGGAAAGAGAGAAGAAAAAGGACAGGAAACAGGGAGGGGCAGGAGCCTGGCAGCCAGGAGGTAGAGAGTGGACAGAGGATCCTGAGGCTGTGATGTACCCAGCGGTAATGCTGCTCTCTGAGGGGACAGGGCCTAGTTCAGGGCTCTAGAAAGTGCCAGGATGACAGGGGAGTTGTACTTAGGCGGGGCCTTGAGGTGGAGCAGGGAGCTATTGGTGAGGAAGAGTAATGAAGATGCTCTGAGTGGAGGTGATGACTTGGCAGAATTCAGAGGGCTATCATGGAGAGACTGGTGTGTGGTGGGAGAATCGGGCAAGGCTGGGGACAGATTCTGAAGGGACTTGTGTACCCTATCCTGTGGGTCATGGGAGCCATTGAGGGTTTGAGAGTGAAGCAGGCAGCGGAACAGTAAAACCCATATTCAGAAGACTCCTGGGTGTTGTGTGAGTTAGGGATTGGAGGTAAGAAAAGGCCGTGGGGATCATTGGCTGTGGATGCTGAGGGATGGGGAAGTGAAGTCCTTGACTGTTCTTTGTTCTCATCTGTGTGGGGGTGGGGCTCCTGGCTCTGCCAGGTGTTGGATTTACTGTCAGGGAAGATGGAGGAGGCCTGGAAGCCCCGCATTGGACCAGAGGTGGCTGCGGGCATGCTCACTGACAGTGCTTCTTGATACTGCCACATGTATCCCATACTTACCTGACACTTGTTTTTCAGGACCTCCTCTGTCAAAGACAGCAGCTTCGTGGAAAAGATGAAGAAGACGGTGAGTTTGCTTTCTGTGTTTGTGCCCTTGCCAACAAGTCTTGGCGCTGGCGAATGCTTAGGGGAGTGCAGCAGGAGGCCAGCTACCCTGGACCGGAGAGAGTGGTGGGAACCCAGGCCCAGCTCTCTTACAAGTATGTTCTTCTCTTACCCAAAGCCCCGAAGCTCCAAAGCTGTTCTGCTTTTGCTGGGACCATTTACTTTGTTATCTGAATGTTTATTTCTTGAACAACTATAAGAACAAACGGTCCCTCCAGCTCAGGATGCCCTGCTGTCTCTTCCCTCCCAGTCCAGGCTCTGACCATGAGCAGATATAAACCTCACATAGCTGTGGTCATGGCACAGGTACAGTTTTATCTTTGTTTTCATTTATCTAAATATTTTTAAATATATTTTTATTGATTTCAGAGAGGAAGGGAGAGGGAGAGAGAGATAGAAACATCAATGATGAAAGAGAATCATTGCTTGGCTGCCTTCTGCATGCCCCCTAATGGGGATTGAGCTGGCAACCCCAGGCATGTGCCCTTGGCCAGAATCAAACCTGGGACCTTCAGTCCACAGGCTGACGCTCTATCCACTGAGACAAACCAGCTAGGGCTAAATTTTTTTTAAAGTTATATTTTTATTGATTCAGAGAGGAAGGGAGAGGGAGATAGAAACATCAATGATGAGAGAGAATCATTGATCGGCTGCCTCCTACACACCCCTGCTGGGGACTGAGCCTGCAACCCGGACATGTGCCCTGACCTGAATCGAACCATGACCTCTGGTTCATAGGTCAACACTCAACCACTGAGCCACACCGGCTGCACCATTTACCTAAATTTTTAATTGAATGGAAAGGTACAGCAATCACATGGTTAAAATCCAAAGCAAACTATTCAGTGGAAACTCTCTCTCTGGTCCCAGCCACTCATCATCATTATTCTTAGTGTTTTATGGAACCTTCTAGAGCTTCTTTGTTCACAGACAAAACCACAGAGATTCTTATTTTATATTACACTTTCTTAAAACAAAAGAATGGCCTAGTATATACATTGTTATAGACCATACTAATTTAATGATATATCTTGGAGATCCTTCCATAGCGATACAAGCACACCTTCCTCATTCTTTATTGTAGCTGCATGATTCCATTATGTGACTATACTCTTATTTCTTTAAACAATACCCTGTTGATGGGCACTTAAAATATTTCTAATCTTAAGGTCTTATAAACAATGCTGCTGTGACTATGTAGATTAATTTGCATATTTGCAAATGCATTAAAATCCCAGAAGTGGAATTATTCAATCAAAGGTGCTGGTATATTCATTTGTAATTGTGATGGAAGCTGCCAAATTGCCCCCCATAAAAGTCACACTAGGGCACTCTCATTAGCAATGTGTGAGAAAACCTATTCCTCTCAGATTTGCCATCAAGAATTTGTTATCAGAATTTGGGGTTTTGCCAGTTTTCTAGGTTTAAAAAAAAAAAGCTATCTCTGTATAGTTGTAACTTGCATTTTTCTTATGAGTGAGGTTAAGCAGATTTTCATGTTACAGTGGTATTCATTTTTTTCTGTTTTTATAGATTATCTGTTCAAATATTTTGCCCATTTTTCTGGTGAGATTGATCTTTTTTGAGGAACTGCTTAAAATTCTTACCTCTTGTCTGCGATATGAAGTAAAAATGTTTTTCTCAGTTAATAGTTGCCTTTGACTTGATTTATCGTGTGTGTGTGTGTGTGTGTGTGTGTGTGTGTGTGTTTGTAAAAGTTACATAGTCCACTTTATTCTTATTTCTATTACTTATGGACTTTGAGTCATCATTTGAAAGACCTTCCTCACTCTAAAGAGATAAAGGAATTCTTTCATGTTTTCTTCTAGTACTTTTATGATTTCATTTTTCATATTTAAAATTCAGTCCACTGGGACTTTATATCCTGGCACAAAATGTAAGGTATGGATCCAATACTACTGTTTTTCTTTTAATATATTTTTTAATTGATTTTAGAGAGAGAGGAAATGGAGAGGGAAAGAAAAGGGAGAGTGTGAGAGAGAAACATCCGTGTGTGAGAGAGAAACTTATAAGTTGCCTCCTACACACACCCCGGCCAGAGATTGAACTGCAACCTGGGCATATGCCCTGACTGGGAATCAAACCGGTAACCTTTCTGTGCATAGGATGACACTCAACCTATTGAGCCATACCAGCTACAGCTACTGGGTTTTTTTACAGAGTCGAAATTCCTTGTAATAGAGTCTGTCATTTCTCCATTGGTTTTATCATACACATAATTCCCATGGGTTTTTGGATCTGTTTCCATATTTCCCTATTTTTATACTTTGATCTAGCTGTCTGAGTATGTATACTATCAGACTGTTTTAATTATTGAAGTTTTATACTTGTTTTACTATCTGGTAGTGCCAGGCACTTCTCCGCCCCTTCCCATCCCTTCTATTTTTCAGTTTTCCTGGCTCTTATTTCAGATGTATTTATTTCTTTTGGGTAACAGTTTTATTATGATAAAATTAACATTCCATACAGTTCACCCATTTAAAGTATTTTAGTGTATTTTTAGTATATTCACAGAGTTGTGCAAACCATCACCACATTCAATTTTAGAACGTTTTCATCGTCCCCCCAAAAAACTCGTACCTGCCCAGCCAGTGTGGCTCAGTGGTTGAGCGTCAACCTATGAACCAGGAGGTCACAGTTGGATACTCATGCCCAGGTTGTGGGCTTGATCCCCAATGTGGGGCATACAGGAGGTAGGCAATCAATGATTCTCACTCATCCTTGATGTTTCTATCTCTCTCTCCCTCTCCCTTCCTCTCTGAAATCAATAAAAATATTAACAAATAAAATTACATGCACTCAAAGGATGAGACTTAATACAATTAGTAATTCTTACTGTTTCATTAAGGTTATTCTTAAGTGAAACTAACATTTCTACAATTGCGTGAGAGTGCAGAGTGTAATGACTGCTAGGTCCCTTTGCCGCCACTGTCTGGAATCTTACAAGGTTTATTTCTAAGTACTTTATATGTTTTGATGCTATCATAAATATTTAGCTACTATTTATATCCTGTTTGGTTCCCTTAACCTGATATCAGAAGCATTTTCTACTTTATTTAGTAGTTTTTATAGTGATTATTTTAAAATACCTCTTTAAATGATTTGTAGAAAATTCAGGAAATGTACAAAGCATGAGAACACTTTAAACCAATTGTAACCCATATGTTTTATTTTGTCCTTTTTACCTGTATCAGTTGGGGCTAGGTGCAAAAACCAGAGACCACTGTAGGGGTTGGGCTCTGGATACCACTGCAGAGAAACCTCATGTCTACATAGGGGACCAGAAGGGGGCCTGTGCCTCATTTCCACCTTCCAGATCTCAGAAAGCCCATCCTGTTGGCTGCGCCTAGTTTGCTGCATCCATGGCTGCAGGAAATCTGGGAATAGAGATGGGGCTTTTTCAGTAGCTGCTGTAGAAGGCACAGCAGGAGGGTGGGATGAAGAGTGTGTGACCCAATCCATATGGTACTTTTCCCTGTTGTCTACATTTTCATAAGTATGTGTTACTTTTATATTCATCCAGAAAACCTACCCATAATTCCCCATTTAGCTCTTGGTATATTTCTTGCCAGTCTTTTTCTTTTGTGTATGTATGCATATAAACAAAACATATACATATATACACACATACACATATATATGGGTGTGGATATATAACAAAATTGGATTATACTACACATACTGTCTAGTCATCCTTTTTTACTGAACACTATGTTGTGTCTTTCTGCATGTCATTTAAAAATCTGTCCAAAGTGTGATCTTTAGTAGCTGTGTGAGATTACCTTGATGACGGGAGTCAGCTGGGTGGCCTTTGCCCTCATCCACCTGGGAGCTGTGGCAGTGAGATCCTAGCCCCAGATTGACTTAGAAAGGACTTGAAGCAGCAAGGAAGCAGGGTGTCCTTGAGGTGCCCCACCTAACTGGCCTGCCCCTGTGGTCACCTGGAGTCTCTGGGGAAGCCTTTGCTGCTTGGCCCTTCACTGACCCTGAGTATCTGGCATCCCCAGGGCAGGAACGTCATCGTGTTCTATGGCTCCCAGACGGGGACTGCCGAGGAGTTCGCCAACCGCTTGTCCAAGGACGCCCACCGCTACGGAATGCGGGGCATGTCAGCAGACCCCGAGGAGTATGACTTGGTGAGCTCTCACCACGCTGTGGCCCTTCCTCCCAGCTCTTCCAGCAGCATTAATTTAAGGACAGCATCTCTGGCTCGTGGAGATGCTTTAAGGGTTGAGTCGACCAAAGGGACAGACAGGAATGGATGTCTCCTACCATTTGTACTAACAGCCAGGTGGCCCTAGTTTTAAGGACATTAAGAACACATGAGGAGGGTGGGGGGTATAAGAGAGTACGTGGGGATAAATGGTGATGGAAGGAGACTTGACTTGTGAACCCTCAATACAATGTACAGATGATGAAAGCCCATTTAAAAACGAAAGCAGGTCAGGAGAGGAATTTTCCATCTGAACACCCCACCTTACCCCCCACACTGACATGGCAAGGGAGCCAACTGAGGGGGAATCTGGGCTCTAATCCCCTGGGCGAGCCCCTGCCCCTGTGGGCCTTCCTTGCCTCATCTACAGATGAGGAATGTTAGACAGCCATCTCTGGGAACCTTTCTGCTGGGCTTTGAAATGAGGCCATAAACTCCTGTGTTCGGGCCAGAGCAGGAGCAGGGACGGGACCCGAGGGAAGAGTGCAGCTTGGAGAGGGACCAGGAGAACCTGAAAATGGAAAGGCCCTGTTTGGAGCTGCCGGGTTACTCCCCTCCCCCCTCCCTGTCACTCCTTCGGGCCACCACAGTACTGTCTGCAGAACTCAGCCCTGGCTTCAGCCTCAGCCTCCCTGTCTGACTCCAGCCTGTCTCTGAGGGCTGTGGAGGAGGCTCACCTTGCTCATTCTCCTCCTGGATTGGCTCCTTTGTCCTTGTTCTGCCCCTCGCATGGGTGCAGCTCTTCAAAATGTAAGAAACTTCAAGCAGCCCTCTTGCCTGTTTCTGGTCAGGAGAGCTAATGACAGCCAAGCCACCTGCCCAGGTGGAAGCAGTGGACAGGGAAGGGGAAGCCAAGCCTCAGGTACCCAGGAGGGAAGGAGGCTGGCGGGAGCCACTGGTCCTGAGGAGAATCCTCGAGGAGTTGCCTTCTGGCTTCTCCCCTGGTGGGGTCATTGCTACTCATTGCCCAGCTGCTCATGCAGCTCCGACAGTACAACAAATGTCCTTCCCCTCAGGACCACTCTCTTCTGAGTGCCAGCTGCTTCCTGCTCCTGCCACTCCATCTCCCAAACCAAACCGCCCTCCACCCTCTCCATGCTGCCTTCGGTCTCGGGGACAGGCATCTATCTGTCTCCAGACCTGGGTTTGGAGTCAGAGAACAGTTGGCTAGGAATTAGTGAGAGCCTAGGCCCTGCCGTGCTCCAGGGACTTTGAGGGACAGTGAGGATCTCTGTGGTGGCCAGGGCTGATACACAGGGAACCACCTTCTGAGTGCCAGCTGGTGCCTGGAACCCAGCCTGTTTGTGCCTGTCAACACCCTTTCCTCTGTAAGTGTACCCCCTCCACTTGACCCCTGGACTCGCTTGTCTGAACCCCATCAGGTACAGACCTGACCTCAAGCAGGCTGAGTCATGGTCGCTGGGCCTGGGCCCTGCCCTTGTCTCTCCAGGCCGACCTGGGCAGCCTGCCAGAAATAGAGAACTCCCTGGCAGTGTTCTGTATGGCCACCTACGGCGAGGGTGACCCTACTGACAATGCTCAGGACTTCTATGACTGGCTTCAGGAGACAGATGTGGACCTCTCTGGAGTCAAGTATGCGGTGAGTCACCCCATCTTTCCTCCAGTGGCTCCCTGGGCTCCCAGGTGGCAGATTGTGGTACCTCCCCCGACCTTTGGACCCCTGTGTCTAAGAGGTCTCACCTCATTCTGATCATGGAGGGCAGGCCAAAGTGTGAGGACAGGGTGGGGGAGGCTGGCAGGTAGCTTGAGTCTCAGGGAAGGCTGCTCATGGGGCAATGGAACCCCTCTTCCACCCTAGACTCCAGCACTAAGAGAGCTTCTGCTCCCATGTCCCCAGCCCTGCTTTGCTCCAGGGAGCATTTGTTGCTGGAGACTAAAGACAAGAAAGGTGTGGTGGGATGCCCAAGATTTGGCTGGACAAGGAGAACCTGGGGGGTGGGTGAATTGCCCCTGCTGGCCACCCAGGGTTGAGGCTTAGAGGCTGACTGTGGAGGGGGCCCTGGTCTGCAGGTCATCAAAACAAAACCACTTCCAGGGCCAAAGGTGGCCCACCTCACAGTGCTGTCTAGCAGCTTGGCCAGCGCTGTAGGGAAACCACCCCTGACTGCTGGCTGGGCCTCAGACCCGCCCCTCTGTCCACACAGGTGTTTGGCCTTGGGAACAAGACCTATGAGCACTTCAATGCCATGGGCAAGTATGTGGATAAGCGGCTAGAGCAGCTTGGTGCCCAGCGGATCTTTGAGCTGGGGATGGGCGACGATGACGGGAAGTGAGTGCCCCAGACCCAGCCTTGCATGCTGGCCCCCCTCCCCAGAGCCTCCCACCCCAGATGTCAGGAACCCTCAGGGTTAGGGATTGGCTGTGGCACAGGGGAGTGCAAAGCCATGGGGTCTGCTGCAACTCCGAGACACACAGGGAAGGGAGCCGCCTACCCTCAGCCCCACACAGGCTTTCTTTGCTTTTCCCCATCCTCCTGGTTGCCCAGCTCAGATAGAAACCATCCATGGTTAGCACAGATACTCGAGATACTTCCTGATGCCATGGGTTATATCACTGGGCGGGCCAGCTTGAAATGAGCTTTTGGGGGTGCTGCGGAGTTCAGACCTTTGGGGAAGCCAACCCATTGCCACAATTGGGTCGACTGGGGCCTGGCTCATCACCTCCTCTCCCCAGCCTGGAGGAGGATTTCATCACATGGCGAGAGCAGTTTTGGCCGGCTGTGTGTGAGCACTTTGGGGTGGAAGCCACTGGAGAGGAGTCCAGGTGAGTGTGTGCCCATAGATTGGGCTGGGGATGAGGGTGAGGGTGGGGGTGGGGGTAAGGGTCGGGGTAGAGTGAGGGTGAGCGTGGGGGTGAGGGTGAGGGTGAGGCTGGGGTAGAGGTGAGGGTGAGGGTGAGGGAAAGTGCCTCCTAAGGGTGGGAGACCTGGCCTGGTTGTTGGTGGTGGGACTCGAGGATGAAAGGCTGGTGAAAGCTCGGTCAGGTACAGGAGGGTGCCGAGTCCCAGGCTAAGGTGCTGGCCTGCCTTCCCTTCTCAAAGAACCCCTTGGAAGCTGCTGAACCCCAGGCTGCACCAGCCCTTCCCCAGCTCTATGCTGCTCCCTCCCACCTCTTGTGTCCAACCTGGACCCTCATATACCATCTCCTGACAGTGTCACTCCCTGACTCAGCCTCCCTCCTATCTTGGGACTGATCCCCGAGCCTCCTACCGGCCACCAGCTCCCAGCCTCACACTTGGTCTTCCCTTTCCAGCATTCGCCAGTACGAGCTTGTGGTTCACACAGACATAGACATGGCCAAGGTGTATGTGGGTGAGATGGGCCGTCTGAAGAGCTACGAGAACCAGAAACCGTGAGTGGAGAGCATGGTTCGGGCCAGGCCCTGTGGCTCTTGGCATACCCATCTCAGGCGCCTGGGGACAGGAAACATCGGGTAGTTTGTGTATCCCTGCAGACCCCATCCTGTGGAGTGTCCTTATCTCCACCCTTTTCCAAAGGTGGGCATGAGTGAGGGCATGAGGCCCAGAGCAGAGAGAGGGGAGGCTGCTCCATGTTTAGGGCCCTCAGGACCCCTCCCCACCCAGTGGTCCCTCAGGCCAGGGCACAGCCTCTGAGAGACTGGCATTTGCTGTTTGTACATTATTTGCTGACATTTTGCTCTGTAAATATATTGGGGTGGGAGGTACATACCAGTTCCTGAACCAGGAAATAACAAGTTCTAGGTTGAACTTTGGCAAAAGGGCACACTCCTTAAATTCTCCCTCAAGTTTTTGTCCAAAAACATAAAGTTCCTCACGTGGGCCCTTGATTTGCCTTACACCGGGTGCTGCCCAGGAAAGTCCTGCTTGTACCACCAGGATTCAAGACCAGCAGCTCTGCTTAATCAGCCCGGCTGGAGTCCCACTATAACAGGAAGTTCTAATGTTGCAGTGACTGTACAGAGTAAAAGTTCACCTCCTGGCCGAAACCGGTTTGGCTCAGTGGATAGAGTGTCGGCCTGCGGACTCAAGGGTCCCAGGTTCGATTCCGGTCAAGGGCATGTACCTTGGCTGCAGGCACATCCCCAGTAGGGGCTGTGCAAGAGGCAGCTGATCGATGTCTCTCTCTCATCGATGTTTCTAACTGTCTATCCCTCTCTCTTCCTCTCTGTAAAAAATCAATAAGATATAAAAAAAAAAAAAGTTCACCTCCTGTTCCTGTTGTAGGCCCAGGCACGTTGGGTGAAGCAGCTCTGCTCCACACAGTCACTCAGGGACCCAAGCACCTCTGCCTTGGGGAGCTACCTACCTTCATGGGCCTAGTCCTCCTTTGCACTCAACTCACCATTGGGTTCAGAGTATGGAGGGTTTCCCAGCCTCAGTGTCCATATCTGTAAATGGAGACATTGATAACCAAGCTCCACCTACTTTGTGCAGTTGTCAAGAGCACTGCTTGGGATCGGGCTGGGAGAGCCCTTTACATACTTGGAGAGGTTTCCTCATGGCCCTTGGTGCCAGCTCTGAGTTCTGTGAAACCAGAAGGGTCCCTTTGGGGCAGGGAGATTCAGATTGAAGACCTGGCCAATCACTGAGCTGCTCTCCTCCCCACCCAGCCCCTTTGATGCCAAGAATCCATTCTTGGCTGTCGTCACCACCAACCGGAAGCTGAACCAGGGAACTGAGCGACACCTTATGCACCTGGAATTAGACATCTCAGATTCCAAAATCAGGTACCAGCTACTGCCACTCCCTCTCCCACACCTTCACTCGGGGCCTCCTGATTTGGGTACAGAGGCCTTCCACCCTCCTCCTGAGCCTTACGTCTACCTCCCTCCAGGTATGAATCGGGTGACCATGTAGCTGTTTACCCAGCCAATGACTCTGCCCTGGTCAACCAGATCGGCGAGATCCTGGGTGCTGACCTGGATGTTGTCATGTCCCTGAACAATCTTGATGGTGAGTTCTGGAATCAAGGCCACTCCCCCTTGCCTGCCTGGGCCTGAGGTGGCTGACAGGAATAAGTCCCTTGGCAAGGCCCGTAGGTTGAGCTGCTTAGGCCTGAAGCCCTGGTACCCACAGTTATCGGTTCTGTGGCAAACTTGGGGGGCAGGGAGCAAAAGTAGCTATGGAGGTCTAGTCCTCTACCTTGGGGTTCCCTCCATCCCTTCACCGGCATAGCCCTATGAGGGAGGGCGTAAGGGCGGGAGGGAGGGAGAGAAGAAGGGAGGCCTAAAGAGGGGACTCCTGGCAAGGGCCCTGTTCCCTAGGCCTGGCTCCACCATTACTGGCTACTGATGACCTAGGGCTGCCCTCTCCGTTTCAGAGCCTGCATCCTCTCACCTGTAAACTTGGGGATCAGAGTCAGCAACGCTAACAGCCCTCCAGGTCCATGCAGGGTGCTCAGAGTGCAAGAGGCACTAAGTATGGTATAGGATTTCCCCCAAGGTTTCAAAGGCCTACCTCTGGCCTCTTGCTCTGACCCCTTGGTACTCCCACTGACCATCCACCTGGGGCCCAGCTCTACCTGGTACTGCCCTACTCACTCTCGTCCTCGGTCTCCTAGCCTGGCTGCTCCTTCTCACCAGGAAAGGGGGCTGATTTATATTATAATTAGTTATGACAGCAGTGGAGGCACAGTGGACACACACTGGGTCTGTCTCTCTCGTTCCGTGGGGATGTCATGTCCCTGTGCCATCGGAGGTGGCACCTTGCTGGGGAGGGTGTGGTGTGCTCACTCTCCCCCCAGGAGAATCTGAACCCCTGCAGGGGACACTTCATTGCTGAGAACTGCTCAGAAAGAGGTGCAGAGGCTCAGAACTCCCCACGGCAGATGTGTAGCTTTAGGAAAGGTGCACTCACACAGCATTTCCTGCAGTGTGAAGCCTGAGCCCTGTTTCTGGGCTCAGTACAGAGGGCTGTGGGGTGCTGGGAACACCCAGCTTTTTTATCTGGGTGCTAGATACACAAGGATGTTGTGAAAATTCATTATGCTATACACATATAACTTGTATGCTTCATGTAGGCTATACTGCAGTAAGAAGTTCAAACCCTTCCAAAAAATAGACCCAAACCCTTAAATGCTGAGCCCTTCCTGGGCCAGGCCCTGTGTCCTCGGCAGAGGCTCGTCTGCACAGGCTTTATATAAACAGCCCCCACAGTCATGCCTCTAAGAGGGGGAGATGCTTTTTGTCTGGAAGGAGGCGGTCAGTAAAGCTGGCTGCTGACTGGTGGCAGAGAAGGCTGCAGCAAGGCTGGCAGTGGGGCCTGCACCAGGGGCTGCACCTGGAGCGTACGGACGCTGCACCAAGAGCTCAGCTATGTGCCGTGTAGACCTCCAGCTGTATCCAAGCATAAAAACTGACCTGGAGGGGCCCTGCCATCACAGCTGAAAGCCGCAGTGTTGGCATCTCAACAGTCATGAGCCTGGGGCCCCCACAGTAGACTGGGCTCAGCCCGCAGGCAGGCACACACTGGGCGAGCCCTGCCTCTGCGGCCCTCTCTCTGAGCCGCTTAGGAACTGACTCTGCTCGAGTGGCAAGGTCCCGCCTCTGAGGACTACCTGTCTGGCCTGAAGTTTGAGGCTGTCTGAAAGCCTGAGACTCAGCCTGAGGGCCCGCAAAGAGCTGGCCCTGCTTCCACTGCCAGCTGGGCTGCCTGCTTCCTGCAGAGCAGCCTTCGGCTTCCCCCACCCCAACCCCATGGCACCCCCCTCACCAAATCCTCCTTCTCTGTCCCTGCAGAGGAATCCAACAAGAAGCATCCATTCCCCTGCCCCACCTCCTACCGCACAGCCCTCACCTACTACCTGGACATCACCAACCCGCCACGCACCAACGTGCTCTATGAGCTGGCCCAGTACGCCTCGGAGCCCTCAGAGCAAGAACACCTGCGCAAGATGGCCTCCTCCTCGGGCGAGGGCAAGGTAAGTCTGCTGCTTTCACCCCCAGCACCCAAACTGCCACCACCTCAGCCCTGGGTTGCAGCTCCACCAAGCCACTCTTCAAGGGGTTTGGGTCCAAATTCAGCCCTGTCCCCTGGAACCACTGTGTGCCCTCACCCGTGGCTCACCCCAAGTTCTGTCTTCCCCAGGAGCTGTACCTGAGCTGGGTGGTGGAGGCTCGGAGGCACATCCTGGCCATCCTGCAGGACTACCCATCCCTGCGGCCCCCCATCGACCACCTGTGTGAGCTGCTGCCTCGGCTGCAGGCCCGCTACTACTCCATCGCTTCTTCCTCCAAGGTGGGGAAAGGCTGGCAACTTACAGAAAGCATAGCATTGGCTTCTCTGAGGGCCTGGGAGCCCTGAGCACGGCTCCAGCTCTGACCCAAGCTCCTGGGTTCACTGGGCAGAATTCCATTCACTGGGCAGAATACCCAGTAGGCTGGCTGTAAGATTGCACCCTGCTTCCAGCCCTGGTGGCAAGAGCCAGTCAGGAAAGCTACTGGAAAAGGGCTTTGGGGGGTTGGGCACCATGAAGGGTATGGAGAAGCCTTAAGGCAGCTCCGGTGACAGGGCTGGTGGCAGGATTCGGCCTCGGGCACCACTGTTGATCTCACTCCTGCCCTCCTCCAGGTCCACTCCAACTCTGTGCACATCTGTGCTGTGGTTGTGGAATATGAAACCAAGTCTGGCCGAATCAACAAGGGTGTGGCCACCAGCTGGCTTCGGGCCAAGGAGCCCGCAGGGGAGAACGGCTGCAAGGCCCTGGTGCCCATGTTTGTGCGCAAGTCCCAGTTCCGCCTGCCCTTCAAGGCCACCACACCTGTCATCATGATAGGCCCTGGCACTGGGGTTGCCCCCTTCATAGGCTTCATTCAGGAGCGGGCCTGGCTGAGGCAGCAGGGTGAGTATGTGGGCCCAGGTGGATGTGAGGGGTGCGGGGAGGGGCAGGGATGGGACAGATTCCATGCCCACGCTGGGCACTCTCCCCTCCAGGTAAGGAGGTGGGTGAGACGCTGCTCTATTATGGCTGCCGCCGCTCTGACGAGGACTACCTGTATCGTGAAGAGCTGGCCCAGTTCCACAAGGAGGGCTCCCTCACCCAGCTCAATGTGGCATTCTCCCGGGAACAGCCCCAGAAGGTGAGGAAGGGGCCGATGGCTCTGGCAGGGTGGAGGGCTGTGAGACTGGCCTCCTCACGGGCACCACCCTCTGCCCTCAGGTCTACGTCCAGCACTTACTAAAGAGGGACAAGGAGCACCTGTGGAAGCTGATCCATGAGGGGGGCGCCCACATCTATGTCTGTGGGTGAGTGAGGGGAAAGGAGTGGAAAGATTGAGGCTCTGTCTGCCCATGGGGACACTCCTTGCCCAGCCCCCAATGCCACCTTCCCCCCCACAGGGATGCTCGGAACATGGCGAGGGATGTGCAGAACACCTTCTACGACATCGTGTCTGAGCTGGGGTCCATGGAACACACCCAAGCCGTGGACTACATCAAGAAACTTATGACCAAGGGCCGATACTCCCTGGATGTGTGGAGCTAAGAGTCCCGCTCTGCCCTCACGCCCTATAGACTTGGCTTCCCCATATAATCACTTTCCTCCCCTTCTGCAGCTTCCTGGATGGGTTCTGCTGGGCCGTGTCCCAGGATGCAGACTCAGTGACAAAGACTGCTCTGAGCCCAAGATGTGCCCTCTGAGGCCCCCTGCCTAAGGGCATATGGCCACGGGTGACCAGGTCCTCACTTGGTGAACACCTCAGGCCTCCAGTGGCTGTACAGAAGGGGCTCTTCTCTCAACTGAGCAGGCGCTTGGCCCCTCTACGTGATTTTCAATGAATGTAAATAATTTTAAATAACCTCTAGCCCTTGGAATAAAGTTGTTTTCTGTATTTGCCTGATGTTCCTCAAACAGATCTGGGGCCTCCACCTAGGTCTACTTAATTGAGACACCAGAGAGAGCAGCTCAGGAGTCCCAAGAACCCGTGCTGTGGCAGCACAGAGAACCACCAGGAGACCACACACCTCGCGCCACCTCTGTGCCTCTCTTCCTTTATTAAGGCCACTGGCCCCCAGCTTGCCACAGGCTGGGACACAGGTCCACATCTTCTCCAGCATAGCCTTTGGGGCCCACAGAGCCCACAGAACCCAGAGAGCAGAAAGACGTTGGGAACGAGGGAGTCCCACCTCCTAAAACAACACATGGGGTACAGAAGCCCCTTCCGGGCCAGTGGGCAGAAGACCCAGCCTCAATCTGTCTTGCTCCTGTGCCGCTGACTGTGGAATTTCTGGTGCACGACCCGCAGGGTGGTGAAGAAATTGCCAAGGAAGAGGATGAGGAAGGGGAGGCCGCACATAAGCACCTGGGAGAGGAATCAGGATTAGGACAGAGGCCGAACCACAGTCCTCCCAGCGTGCTTCCCAGGGTCCCTGGCTCACCTGCCACTCCTTGCACTCAGGATCCCGGGCCAAGCTGAACAATGTCACCGCGTTAAAAAGCTGCCAGAACTGGGAAGGAGGGGGGGGGGGTTTCACATAGAACCCAGTCCCTGTTTGAGCCAGAGCAGGGGCTGGACAGCCAGATGGAAGGGGACACAGATACAACTTACATGTCCAAAGAAAAGAAAGGGCAGCAGGAAGGTGAGGCCCCGCCACATCCAGGACTGGAAGCCCTCTGTGAGGGAGAAGGGGCAGGGCATAGAGTAACCAGTGACAGAGACAGACGCTATCACTCAGACCCAGGCAGAGAGGAAAGGACTTCCCCTTCCCAGCTTCCTGGTCATGGTCCAGTGGAGGGCCACACCCGACTCACCCACAGTGAGATCCATGGTGTGCCTCTCACCCAGGGCCCGAAGGCGGTACAGACAGCCGCTCTGATAGTAATACTGCAGGAACTGCACGAAGCCTGGAGGGTGGAGGGCATCAGGATTGAGCTGGAGCCCAAGTCCTTTCCCCGCCCCTCTCTCTGGGCAAGTCCTGAGCTGAGCAAGGACCTGAGACACTCACTCTGGTACATGGAGAAGGACAGGAATTGGTTCCGGAACTTCTGATACATGAGGCCGTCGGGCCTAAGGCAAAAAGCAGAGGGAAGGGTGGGAGCTTGGGGATGCCGAGTCTTCCTGTCCTGGCTCCACCACTTCCCCCACTGCCAAGGCCCTGAGACCCAAGCTGGGCCACTCACCATGTCAGCATGACTCCCGACAGGAACGTGGACACATAATGATGGAAAACCCACCAGCCTTTGATCCTGTATCAGGAAGCTGCTGTCACTTCTGTAACCCTTAGCCCCCAGGATTGGTGCTCGGGGACAGGGAGCTGTCTGAGGTGGGAAGAAACCAACACCCCAGCCCAGTCCCTGCTTCTCAGAGGGCCGTGGCACCACCACTCCACTTTCTAGGGTAGCTCCAGTACCCCCTCCCTCCCCCCAACCTCCCAGGAGCTGGGGTCAGGCCCTTGCCCACCCACCTTGAACCATTGTTGATAAGGATGCTCTCTCGGATGGTCAGTGTGCAGTAATACCAGACCAGCAGGAAGTTGAAGGCGGCGTCTGTTACCCTGCAGAGAGAAACACAGGGTTTGTGCTGGAGCCGGAGAAAACAAGGTCTGGCCCCGAGCAGTAGGACACCCACCTGGAGTTGAGGAGGAAGCGACAGGTGAAGGAGATGAGGATGAGGATGATGGTGAGGTAGAGCTTGAACTTCTCGTACTCATCTTTGTAGGCAAACCTGGGGTGGGCACACACACACATGGGACAGGCTGGGATGCTGGTGGGACCCACCCTCACCTCTGCCTGAGAAGGGAGGCACCTGCTCCAGCCACACCTGCATGCATGGCATGGGCCAGCATGAGGGAGTAGCCCCTGAACCCCAAGGCTTGGCCAGGGCAGTTGGAGCAGTGGAAAGGCCCCAGAAGGGTGGAGAGCTGGGCTGAGAACCAGCCTACAATAACCAATTACTTAGCCTGCTTGCTCAGGAGTGTCACGTTGACGTTGCCCAGAACCAGGCTCAGGTACAACCTAGGGAAGGGGGAGATGGAGTAAGAAGAGGCCCCAAATGAAGGCAGCCAAAAAGCCGAGCCCTGGAGTGTGCCAGACCAATCGCTGGATCACCACCCCCTCCGCCTTCCCATGGCCTTGGCTTAGGGCTCTGACCTTGGGATGCTGTAGACCAGGAAACACTGACACGCAGCCTTTGTTTCTGCCTACTCCTAAATCCTGCTTCTAGGTAAGCAACTTTCCCTCCCTCCTTTGTCATCGTCACCTACGCTCCCCCAGCGCCCCCCACCGTGGGTCCTCGAGCAGCCTGGCTCTTCCACCCCATGAAAGCCTAGCCCACATCTCAGATCGCTCCTGTGGGTCTGGGCAGTGCTGGGTGAAGGATCACCATCTAGCACCTACCCTACAGTTCCTGCTACTTTCGAGAACCTGCAGCCCCAAGTCCACTGCAGCAACCCACACTCACAACCACTCCAGGACCACCTCCCAACCAAGAATGGCCTCCTCGGCAACACTGGTTATAATTCTGATCAGAGTGCCCAGCCGCCCAGCCCTTTTCACCACATGGACCCTCCCCACACAGAGGCTCCCAGGCACTGTTGACCCTGCTCCTCTTTCCTGAGCCAGCTAAGTCCCCAAGCCCTCCTTCACATGTCAACCACTTTCTTGCCAACTTGTAACTCCCAGTTCCTGGCACTACCATCACACCCATCAGCTAAGCTTGTCTTGTCCTTCTCTGCCAGAGAAACCTCAAGATTCAGAGACACAGTCATGTACTAAGCAACTAACACACATGGACTCTTGTTCACATTCAAGCCATATGGATGGGCTCAGAGTGGTTAAGGGACTTGCCCAAGGCTGTGAAGAAATTAGTGGACACTTAGACAAGGCTGCCTCTCAGGATGGACTGGCTCCCCATCCCATCCTTTCTCCTTCCTGGCATCTGACACCTCTCCTGCCTGCACTGTCACGCTTATCTCTGCACCTCCTCTCATCCCCAAACAACAGGGGCCCGGGTCCGGCCCTCTCCATCTTCCCAAGAGTTTTCCTCCATCACTTGGTGTTCCTTTTCTGGGTCTCTCCCTCTGCTGGCCCACCTTTCAGCAGGTAGGTATACTCATTTGTCCTATGTTTAAGGTGACCAGACGTCCCGCTTTTGGCGGGACAGTCCCGATTTTTAACAATTTGTCCCGCGGCGTTTTAAAAAAGTCCCGATTTTTGGAAAGAATGCACGACAAGCTAGGGAACATGGGAAGGGAATATACGGTTTTTGGCGGCCATGTGGCTATTTAGCCAGGATATGAGTTTTATATTATTTTTGTTAATTTTATAATGTTAAACTTTAATAATAACAAATAATTGTTGAGAACTGATTATCGAGAACTGCTTCTCAAAGTTCGCATTGTTGATCAGTTGTTAGAATTCTACCACCATTGTTTGGACTTAATGAACAATGGCATTTTTAGGGATTGGCAACGACGAAAACATTTTGTAACTCTCTCAGACGATACACATCGTACTGCGTGCTAGTTAGCTAGTTAAACAAGTGATGTCATTACAAATCAGCTATTCAGATAATTTAGGTAAGTAATTTATTTATTTATTTCATAAATACATAAATTTTCTTGAATTTAGCAGACAGTACTCGTATTATTTATATTTTATAGTGGCGGCAAAAAGTCTAGCGCCGGCCTTGAAAGTGACACTTACGACTTACGTTACTGCAAATTCAGAGGAAAAATAATACAAGTTAGTATTGTTATTATTTAGAAAGAAATATAGGATTAAAGTAATTTTTAAAATATAGTTACTTTATAACAATCAAATTAATTTAATTTATAAACTAACAATAAAATATGTTCATGTAATTATGTACCTACTTACTGTGTTTTTAAGCACTATGTATATAATAATTTATAATATAATTTTAAAACTATTTTTTTTAGATTTTTAACATAAGAAAAGATGCAAATTCAATGATGATCTAAGAAGTGAATTCCCTTTTATTAAAAAAAAACAAAAGCGATTACAATATAGACCAAATTTTTAATCAAGAACCCCCCCCACACACACCCGGGTCGAAACCGGTTTGGCTCAGTGGATAGAGCGTCGGCCTGCGGACTCAAGGGTCCCAGGTTCGATTCCGATCAAGGGCATGTACCTTGGTTGCGGGCACATCCCCAGTAGGGTGTGTGCAAGAGGCAGCTGATCGATGTTTCTCTCTCATCGATGTTTCTAACTCTCTATCCCTCTCTCTTCCTCTCTGTAAAAAAATTAATAAAATATATTTATTTTTTTTTAATATATTTTATTGGTTTTTTACAGAGAGGAAGGGAGAGGGAGGGATAGAGAGTTAGAAACATCAATCAGCCGCCTCCTGCACACCCCCTACTGGGGATGTGCCCACAACCAAGGTACAAGCCCTTGACTGGAATTGAACCTGGGACCTTTCAGTTCACAGGTCGATGCTTTATCCACTGAGCCAAACCAGTCAGGGCCAATAAAATATATTTAAAAAAAAAAAAAAAAGACCCCCCTCCCCCAGTCAATGGTGTCCCGCTTTATCAATGTTAAAATCTGGTCACCTTACCTATGTTCAAAGTTACACATACGCTCAAGCAAAAGCTGCACCCCAGCCCCAACCCTCACACTAAGTTCTAGGTACTAGTTCCTCTTTCCATTCACAGCCAAGCTTCTGAAGTGTAACCTAAACTTGGCTCTCTCCTCAGCTCTTCTGTCATTCCCAATATCAACTTCCACCCACACCGTCCTGTGAAGTGGTTCTCTCCAAGGTCACCATGACCTCCAGGAAGTATTTCCCCTTCATTACTACATTTGACCCCTGAGGCCATCTGATCTGAGGCTGGTCACTCCTTCTTACCTTGCCCTCTGGGACATGCTCTCCCCCAGCTGTCTGGCTACCTGCCATCTCTGCTGGAATGTTTTTCACTCAGCCTAGGATTCTGCACTGTACCTACTCATCCTTCTCAGTTGTGGAAGTGCATACTTACTTGACCTGTCACTCCCCTGCTTACTGGGCCCAAAGTGGGCTCTGCAGCCTGGCTCCCCTGCGGTCTCATCAGGACCTCTCACCTCCCACTGCTATTACTGCCTTCCTGAGTTGGCCAGGCTCAACTCCACTCAGGCCTCAGCTACTCCCTGACCTCCTGGGCTGGATTAGGGGCCTCCCTTACTCCCCTGTTCACTATAGGTCCACCCCAAAGTACCCAATCACAGTGAGCTGTCACTCAGCTGTCTCCCCTGAGATAGACTGCTCCCCTGAGGATGCTTCACTGCTCCGCCCAGAGTGGGCCCAGGGAACATCTGCTGACTGAACGATCAAGCAGAGGAAGAGTGCGCTTCAGGCCCATCTGCCAGGAGTGGCTGTGAACTGAATTTGGGGGCAGGGTCTCACCCATTCTTCTTGGGCAAATAGGCTTCCATATCGAAGAAGAGGCCTTGGCGCTCCTTGATCTGGTTCTCCAGCTCTTTCGAAGCCTCCTGGACCGCCACTGGGAGAGAGGGTTTGCATCTGCAGGTGGGACCACAGAAGCCAGTCAGAGCAAGAGTATCACAGTAACACCTGTGGGGCAGGAGGGCTACCATGGCTCAGAGAGGGGAGGAGCTGTGCCAAACACTCCCAGAGTCAGCGCCAGCCCTCCACCCCACCAGGTGAGACACCCACACCCAAACCAAGACACCAAGACTGAGGAGCCATGGAGGGCCCTCGGGGGGGGAGGGGGTCCTAACTTTTTTAGGACGAGGGCCAGCTCCTGGAGCTTCTTCTTCTGCCGACTGATGGAGCTGGTACAACTGTTCTGCAGTTTGATCAGCTCTTCCAGCTTCAGACGGTACAGCCGGTGGGTCTCCTGAGGACCAGGATGAGAGAAGGGTCACACTGGTCGGAGGGCCATTGAGCCAGAGCCTGCTGGGCAGGGGCTGGGGCACAGATTCCTCCAGGGCTCCTTGGGAGGGTCTCAGCAGGAGATGAGGCAGCCAGCTGTGCCCCCAGGGACCTCCCTAAGGTTGCTCTCTCTCCAAGGCAGGCAAGGAGATAGGGTTCTTTCTGCAAGCCCAGAAGCACCCATGGCACCCCTCTCCCAGAAACTGGCTAGTTCCCTGAAGGATTTTTTAGTCTAAGCTCATCTACTAGTTGTTTCCACCCCTCTCTGCCCCACCCTGAGTCTGGGCTCTAAGCCCACAGGTCCACCTTCTGGACCAAACAGGCTACCTGAAGCCACCCTGGCCTTGGCCAATGCTCCTGCCTATCCAGCCACATGTGCAGGTGGAGCTGGGAATGTGCAAGATGCCTCTGCTCGGGCACTCCCTTCATCTTCCTCCCAGGTTAAAGGTCATCAAGCTTCAGTCCTTGGTCTTCCTACTATAAGACCAGTCCCATACACCTCCCCCAGTACCTTTGGCCCAAAGCCTCCCGGAGCACTTTGCCCTGGTGGGTGAGTCTAGAGAAGCAGCCGCCTGGAGACTGGGCAAGGGGCAATGTGAGGAAGGTCAGGCAGGGGCTGAGGCCAAGACAGTGGTGATCAGGCTGGGAGACTAGGTCGGCTATACTTAGGACTCTAGGGAGAAGCACTAATGGCAGCAGGTATGGCCGGCCAGGGGTGCAGCTAGGCTTCAATGTGAGCAGGAAGGGACTGGAATCAGTCCAGGAGAGGTAAAGTCCTAATCAAAAACACAGCTTTCCTGAGCTCTACCCTGAGTATTGTTTCTCTTGCCACCACGCCCCCTCAGAACCCAGCATGTTCCACCTCGGCCCACACCCAGCCCCACCTCTCCTTCTTCCTCCCTGGACTCTCCACAGAACAGCAGAGCGGCCAATACAAGCCTGCGCCAGCCAATTCCTCCAGCGGCTTCCCACTGGTCTCAGAGAGACTCCAATCCCGGCCAGGCCCCTGAGATGCCTGAAGGGTCTGGTCCACCCACTTCTCCCCCGACCCTGCAGCAGCCACTGTCCTTCACCCTGGATCGGCCCCGCCCCATCCAGACCCGGGACTTCACCTAAACACCACCTGCCCTGGCCCAAGCCCGACTGCCTCCCGGGGTGCACCCCGGGTGCACTCAGTCCAGATGTGCTCCCTAAGGGGCGGGACGGCACTACTCGAGGCTCCGGTCGGGCGGCGCCCACCGCATGTTTGCTGAGCGACTGACCCAACGCTGGGCCCGGCCAGCTCTGACTCAAGCGGCCATTCTTCTGTAAAAAAAGCGAGGTTGGGGTCTGGGTCTCTTTCCGAGGCCCTCGCGGGAGGCCCTAGGTCCCACGGGCGCAGTAGGGTCCGCCGGGGTCTCCGCGGCCGTGCGGGCGAAGTGTGCCTCCGTCGGACACTGACATGAGGCCGAGAGGAGAGTCCAGGCGGGACCCCGGGGCCCCGGGCCTCGCCGCCCTCAGGAACGACGCCAGGGTCCCCAACTCCTGACCGCTGTTCCCCGCGGCCAGACATACCGCGGCCCGACCAATGACCCCCAGCCAGAGAGACAGGGCTCGGGGCCAATGGGCGCCCGCATGGTCGCTCACCTGGATGCTCTGGAAGTCCTGCTGCAGCTCCTCCCAGTCCCGCAGGCAGTCGCCCAGCGGGCCCGGGGGCGTGGGATGCATGGCTGCCAGGCCCCGCGCCAGCCGAGGGGAGGCTAGAGGACGCCGCTGCAACCCGGGCCGGCCGAGGTGCCTCAGTGTCCACCGCCTCCGCCCCCGTCCGCTTCCGGGCTCGCGCCGCGGCTCCCACCAATGGGAGCAGGGCCTGGAGCCGCGAACGCACTGGCCCCGCCCCCTCCGGAGCCAATCCCGGTCCGGGGCGGGGCCTGGGCGGAGCCAAGTGCTCCCTGAGCCGTTTGCCCGGCGACTCGGGACCTGGACGAGGTCTGGGGCTGCAGCGGTCCCTCGCTGGGCTCCGCTAGTTGTGCCAACCGCGTGGTGTAGCCAGCAGTGCCCCGGCCCGTCATGCTGGAAGTAATCCAGAGCCCACAGAGGTGCCACCTGCTTCAGAGACTTTCGTTCTTGGGAAGTTGCGGCTCAGCGAGGAGGGAATTCTGAACCTCTGACCTCGCTTGGATGTTTACAGCGGCCTCCTGTCTCTGCCCCCAGGCTCACCGCTACTGTCCCTTCACACAGCTACAGACTGCCCTTCCTAAAACAAGGCTAATCCCCACCATGTCCCTGACAAAAACTTCCCAAAGGGTCTGCCCTGCCTACCACAAGGACCCTAACGACAGAGGCATCACTGCAGCCAACCCAGGATGTGTTCCAGCTAAGAACCTGACTAAAGCCTGCGTGGCCAGAAAAGCCCTTACCCCACTCGAGGGCTTAGGCTTGCTGGGGGTAGGTGGGACCTCCAACCTTCTGCAGAGGTGAGATGGCATTCACCTCTATGTCCCCAGCCCTGCCCAGGTGGCAGGGAATATTTGCTGAATGAACAATTGGTGGACATCCTAAATTCCTCATCAGTCCCCTTGTCTGTGCCCTGTCCTGACTCCAGGCTCGTTCTATGGGTGCTACGAGTGCTCAGAAGTGCATTCTGAAGAAAACTCCTTTTATGACCTGAGGAATTTATAGAAGCCTGGGTGTGGAAGATGAGAGGACTAGGAATCTCTTCTTGGTGAACACAGGTAGGCAGAAATGAGTGGGAGGAAGGCAAGGAAATTGGTACAAGTGATGGAATGGTGGGGCACGCTGGGACTGGAGATGAGACAAAAGTGTACCCTTAGGCCAGGAGCCTCTCAGTTGTGGAGTTTGGGCTTGCATCTCTAGGACTGGGGAATCTGTGCCCATGGGTGGGTATTGTGATACCCCTATGATCTACCACTGGCAGAGGGAACCCCTAGAGCTCCCCCAAGGCAGCCTTCAAAGGGTCCAAGTCGTGGGGGGCACATGGGGCTGCTCTGGCAGCCAGATGCTCTTCCAGAGGCAGCCTCAGGAGTGCAGTGGGGGTGGTCCAGGAAGACGGGGGGATCAGGGTGCTTGCTGAGTTTGAGCAGAGTAACTGCTATGTAGCATGAACAAGGAGCTTGGGAAGAATCAATGCAGGAAGCTGACAAGAGGCTCCAGTAGCAAAGGCCTTTTTCCACACCAACCTGGTTACACATCCCAGCCCACGCCCCACAAGAAGCTCCCAAGCAAAGTTCTTCAGGACCCATAGCTGGGCCACAGAGATCAGCAGAGTGGAACTGAGATATCTGTGACAAAGCCTCCGAGCACAATCGTCTCCCATTGTGATAGCTGAGCCACTAAGGCCCGGTTTGGACGCACGTTGTTTTTGCACTTCTTGACGTATTCCCAGGACTTCTGTGAACATAAGGAGAGAAAGACTTCAGAATTGGACCTGGGCTCCTCCCACTTAGATCACAGCCAGCTCAGGAGGGACAGGAGGCATTTGCCCATGGGCCAGCAACATGGCTTAAGGGCTGGACACAATAAAGGTTAATACATTAGGTCAGTGGTCGGCAAACTCGTTAGTCAACAGAGCCAAATATCAACAGTACAACGATTGAAATTTCTTTTGAAAGCCAAATTTTTTAAACTTAAACTTCTTCTAATGCCACTTCTTCAATATAGACTCGCCCAGGCCATGGTGTTTTGTGGAAGAGCCACACTCAAGGGGTCAAAGAGCTGTATGTGGCTGGCGAGCAGCAGTTTGCCGACCACAGCATTAGGGCAAAGGAGTCAGAGCTGACAAGCCCCTCTGCATCTCTGCTTCTGAATGTAGAGACAGGAATCATTCTTATTTCAGAGGCTCCTGTGAAGGTTGAGGCAACATACATGAAACCTCCTGTGAACAAGAAAGCATCGTGCCCATGCCTGGCACATGGTGCAGCCTCAACAGAGGTTTGTGTTGTAAGTGGATAAATTAAGGGAAAGGGGAAGAGAACTGTGGGCTAATTCTCTGAAGAAGGAAAATCAAAGCTGCCTTCTTTCAGGTGTCCACACTAAAATGTAGGAATGGTTATTACTGGAAGTCCAGTGACAAGCTGGTATGATCTGGATTGAGAACAGAAGAAGAAGAAAAAGACAAAAGTGGTGCCTCAACAAACTAGGAATAAAGGAAAACTACCCTAACATAATAAAGGTCATATATGAAAAGCCCACAGATAACATCATACTCAATGATGAAAGATTGCTTTTCCTTTCTTTGATCAGGACAAAGCAAGGATGCCTGTTTTCACCACTTCTATTCAATGTTGTACTGGAAGTCCTAGCCAGAGCAATTAGGAGAAACAAGAACAAGAAGAAAGAAAGAAAAGTCATCCAAATTGGAAAGGACGTAGTAAAATGATCTCTTTTTGTAGCTGACATGTTCTTATGTGTAAAATACCTTAAACACACACACACACACACACACACACACACACACACACACACACAAACTTGTTAGAATAAATGAATTTAGCATATTTACAGGATATAAAATCAACACTCAAAATCAGTTGTGGGACATCTGTAATACTGTCAAGAACAACAAAAAAAACAGTTGCATATCTATACATTAATAATGAACATTCCAAAAGGGAAATTAAGAAAACAATCTTCTCTATATATAAAAAGCCAGTGACCCGAACGCTGTAACCACCAGAACAACCAGTCACTATGACGCCCACTGCAGCCAGCGAATGAGCAGATGTGGGGGTGGCCAGTTGGCCAACCTCCTGCAGCCCCACCCCCCAGCCAGCCTCATCCCTGGCCTCTCCCATCCCGATTGAGGGCAGGGCGGAGGCCAACACCGCCCCCCCCCCCGTGGCCCTTCCCCCCCACCTGGCCCCACCCCCAAAGGGCCCCCACCACCCCTATCGGCCTGCGGCCCCTCTCCCCAGCCAGCTCCGCCCCCAATCGGCTCCCCGACTCTGATCAGGGGCAGGGCCGGCTGGCCAACCACCCATGGCCCCTCCCCCAGGCCTCTGGTCCCCAATCGGCCTCCCCGATCCCGATTCAGCTAGTGTTCCCTCCCTGCAGCCAGCTCCGCCCCGATCACCCCACACACACCAATCAGGGGTGGGGCTGGCCTGCCAACCTCCCAGAGCCCCTCCTCCAGACACTGACCCCTGATCAGCCCCCACACCCCATTCGGGGGCAGAGCTTGCTGGCCCACTGCCCACAGCCCATCCCCACGGCCAGCCCCACCCCCAATCGCGGCCCCCCATCCCAATCAGGGGCAGGGCCCGTTGGCCAATCACCCTTGGCCCCTCCCCCCAGCCAGCCTAGACCTGATCAGGCCTGGTCAGGGTGGGCCACCGGCCAACCTCCCACTGTCTCCTCCTCCCAATAGGCCCACCCCGATCCACCCTGATTGGGACCAGACCGGCCGGACCATATCTGTGCATGAATTCGTGCACTGGGCCTCCAATTTTATCTATAATAACATCAAAAATAATAATTTGCATATTAATTTTATTAGGTAGGATAGCATCAAAAATAATACTTAGGAATAAACTTAAGCAAGGAGGTGAAAAACTACAAAATGTTGATGAAAGAGACATAAATAAATGAAAAGATATCTAATTTACATGGAAGACTTAATATTGATAAGATGTCAATACTACCTGAAGTGATCTATACATTTAATGCAATCTCTATCAAAAATCCAACAGCATTTTTTTTTGCAGAAATAGAAAAATACATCCTATAAATCATATGGAATCTCAAGGGATCACTGAATAGCCAAAACAATCATGTAAAAAGAAAAACAAAGTTGGAGGACACACAATTCCTGATTTCAAACCTTCAAAGTTATTATAATATTACTAGAGGCCCGGTGCACGAAATGTGTGCACGGAGGGGGGGGGGTGTCCCTCAGCCCAGCCTGTACCCTCTCCAATCTGGGACCCCTCGAGGGATGTCCGACTGCCTGTTTAGGCCCTATCCCAGACATCCCTCTCACAATCCAGGACTGCTGGCTCCCAACTGCTTGCCTGCCTGCCTTCCTGATTGCTCCTAACCGCTTCTGCCTGCCAGCCTGATCACCCCCTATATAATAAAGCGGTAATATGCAAATTGACCATCACTCCAACACACAAGATGGCCACCCCCATGTGAACACAAGATGGCTGTCACAAGATGGCTGGCAGGGGAGGGTAGTTGTGGGCGCTCAGGCCAGCAGGGGAGGGCAGTTGGGAGGGACCAGGCCTGCAGGGGAGGACAGTGTGGGGGGACCCAGGCCAGCAGGGGAGGACAGTTTGGGGGGACCAGGCCTGCAGGGGAGGGCAGTTGGGGGACACTCCGCTGCCAGCCTGATTGATGCCTAACTGCTCCCCTGCCGGCCTGATTGCCCCTAATTTCCCTCCCTTGCCGGCCTGGTCACCCCTAACTGCCCTCCTTTGCAGGCCTGGTTGCCCCCAACTGCCCTCCCCTGCAGGCCTGATGTGTGTCCTGATCCCTCTCCAATCTGGGATTCCTCGAGGGATGTCCAACTGCCTGTTTAGGCCCAATCCAGGACTGCTGGCTCCCAACCGCTCGCCTGTCTGCCTGCCTGATTGCCCCTAACCGCTTCTGCCTGCCAGCCTGATCACCCCCTAACCACTCCCCTGCCAGCCTGATCAACGCCTAACTGCTCCCCTGCCGGCCTGATTACCCCTAACTTCCCTCCCTTGCCAGCCTGGTTGCCCCTAACTGCACTCCCTTGCTGGCTCGATTGCCCCTAACTGCCCTCTCCTGCTGGCCTGGTCACCCCTTACTGCCCTCCCCTGCCAGTCTGCTCGCCCCCAACTGCCCTCCCCTGCACGCCTGGTCACCCCCAACTGCCCTCCCCTGCACGCCTGGTCACCCCTAACTGCCCTCCCCTGCTGGCCTGGTCACCCCCAACTGCCTTCCCCTGCAGGCCTGGTCCCCCCCAACTGCCCTCCCCTGCAGGCCTGGTCCCTCCCAACTGCCCTCCCCTGCAGGCCTGAGCGCCCACAACTGCCCTCCCCTGCCGGCCATCTTGTGACAGCCATCTTGTGTCCACATGGGGTTGGCCATCTTGTTGTTGGAGTGATGGTCAATTTGCATATTACCTCTTTATTATATAGGATAATAATCAAAACAGTGTCGTCCTGGCATAAAGACACTTAAGACCAATGAAGTAAAATAGTCCAGAAATAAACCCTCAGATATATGGTCAAGTGATTTCACCAATGTGCCAAAACCATTTAATGGAGAAAGGACAGCCTTTCTAACAAATGGTGCTGGGAATACTGGATATCTACATGCAAAAGAATGAAGCTGGACCCTATCTTACACCATGTACAAAAATGAACTCAAGCCCTGACCGGTTTGGCTCAGTGGATAGAGCATCAGCCTACAGACTGAAGGGTCCCAGGTTCAGGTCCAGTCAAGGGCATGTACCTTGGTTGCGGGCACATCCCCAGTCAATGTTTCTAAATCTCTATCCCTCTCCCTTCCTCTCTGTAAAAAAGCAACAAAATATATTTTTTTAAAAACGAACTCAAAATAATCAAAGATCTAAATGTAAGAGCTAAACTATAAACCCTTAGAAGAAAACATATAGGAAAAGCTTTATGACACTGGATTTGGCAATTATTTCTTGAATATGACACTAAAAACACAGGTGATAAATAGATAAATCGGACTACATAAAAATTAAAAACTTTTGTGCATCAAAAGAAACAATCAACAGAGTAAAAAGGCAAGCCACGGAATGAAAGAAAACATTTGCAAGTCATATACCAGCTTTATATCCAGATATATATCCAAGTGTTAATGTGAAGAATATAAGAAACTCCTAAAACTCAACAACAAAAACCAATCCAATTAAAAAATGGGCAAAGTGCCCTGCCTGGTGTGGCCAGGTGGTAGAGCATCCTCCCTTGCACCAGGAGGTTGCTGGGTTGATTCCAGGTCAGGGCACATGCCCGCGTTGTGGGCTCAACCCCCGGTAGGGGGTGTGCAGCAGGCAGCCATCGATATTGCATGTGTTTGCTCTCACATTGAGGTTTCTCTCCCTCTCCCTTACTCTCTCTCTAAAAAAAAAAAAAAAAAAATCAACAAACTATTCTTTTTTAAAAGATGGACAAATAACTTGAATATACATTTCTCCAAGGAAAAACACAAGTGGCCAATAAACATATGAAAATATAATCAGTATCACTAAACATTAGGAAAATGCAAATCAAAATTACAATGACATACCACCTAACACCCACTAAGATGGATACTTTAAAAAAACAACAACAATACACAGCCCTAGCTGGTTTGGCTCAGTGGATAGAGCGTTGGCCTGTGGATGGAAGGTTCCTGAGTTCGATTCCGGTCAAGGGGCATATGCCTGGGCTGTGGGCTCGATCCCCAGTAGGGGGCGTGCAGAAGGCAGCTGATCAATAATTCTCTCTCATCATTGATGTTTCTATCTCTCTCTCCCTCTCCTTTCCTCTCTGAAATAAAAATATAGTTTTAAAAAACAACTGTTGGTGAGGAAATAGAGAAATTGAAACCCTTGTGCACTTCTGTTAAAATGTAAGATGGTATAGCTACTGTGGAAAACAGTATGGAGATTCCTCAAAAAATTAAAAATAGAATTACCATATGGCCCAGCAATTCTACTTCTGGATATATACCCAAAAGAATTGAAAACAGGGTCTCAAAGAGATTTTTGCACATCTATGTTCATAGTAGCATTATTCATAATAGTCAAACTAAAACTCCATGCCCATTAAACAATATCTACCATTCTACTTTCTGGATATATGAATCTGACTTCTCTATTTCATATAAGTGGAATCATACAGTATTTGGTCTTCTATGATGGGCTTATTTCACTTAAGATAATGTCCTCAATTGTTGCAGCATGTCAGAGTTTTCTGCCCTTTTAAGGCTGAATAATATTCTATTATATGAATAGACCACATTTTATTTATCCATTCATCTGTCAATAAACTCTTGGTTTGCTTCCACCTTTTGTCTATTGTGAATAATGCTGCTATGAATATGGGTATACAGTACAAACATCTCTTTGAGTCCCTGCTTTCACTTCCTTTGGGTGTATACCCAGAAGTGGAATTGCTGGATATCCAAGACTCTTTCTGGGCTACAATTGCACCTGCAAAGAGGACACTGAGTCAACAGCCAGAACCACTGGCAATGGGCTCTGACCACGGTCATTCTTTGTCCCTCCAAGCACACTCCTGGACAAATGTGGGAGCTTGTCAGGTCCTATCCATGACTTCTGAAATCAAGTATAAGCTGTGCCAAACTAGACTCGCCCTCCCCTCGGGATAGGCCTGCGATTTCCTAGGGCAGTGGGCAGTGGGAAAGTAATGCCCTGGGAGTCAGGAGCCCTCAGTTCCCACGAGGTTTGTCGTGGTGGGTCCCTACTTCCTTCTCCTCTCTGGACTCTGCTCCCCTCAAGGGTAAAATAATTGTTGGAGTGAGTACCTGCTGAAGCCCTGCCAGCACTGCAATTCTATGACTCCAAGCAGCAACAACAATGCACCTCTCTTGAAGAACCATGAACAAACCCTAATAGACAGACTAATTGCAGTAGGGGACATGTAGAAGGTACTGCCAGTTGCAGCCTTGCACAGTCTGAGTCCCTGGGCCTGCCCCATGTGTCCAATCTCAGATCTCCAGCACAGACAGTCGGGTCCTTGCCCTTGAGTGTGGTGTGCCCTGGACTTGGAGCGCCCCTCCCTGACCCTTCTCCATCTCATCCCCCAATTAGGGTCCTGAGGCAGTGCCAGGGACGGTTTCTCCCAGGTGCAGCTCAGACCCCACCTCATGGAGGAGGCTATAGTTAGAGCCTAGGCCAGGGAATGCATACCTTCAAGGTCTGCTCGTTCCGGTGCATGAGGTAGGCCAAGATGGCCGCGCAGCTGCGACTGATGCCCAGGGTGGAGAATATCAGGATGACAGAGCCAAGTTCAAGGTGGATATCTGCAAGAGGAAGGAAGGTTTTGGGGGGATGCCCCTTCCCTGTGGACCTGAGTTGATGTAAGATGACTAGCCCCAGTGGGTCCAAGAGTGGATTCAGAGCCAGTAAGTACACCATGTCCTAGGTAAGTCACATGACATCTCTAGGCCACTGTTTCATCACCTGGCAAATGGGATTCTCAGACCTCACTGGCAATTCAAGAGAATCACACCTGGGCATTCAGCATTATCATGCAAAGGCATTTTCTTGGCTCTCCAGGCTTTCAGACCAGGAAGGTCTGCTACCAGTTGGCCTCCTTGGGTGGGAATGAGAGGAGCGTCCCCCTAAGAACACATGGTACTGACAGAGACAGTGTTGCTGGTGTGAAGCCTGGCTTTGCCACTCACTATTGTGGGGTGTGGGCATGTTACTCTTAGCTAGAGTTTCCTCATCTGGAAAATGGGATAACAGTATTCTGCCTACCTCATAAAGCTTTGTGCTGTGCTTAGCCCAGTGCTGGCACAGAAATGTCAGCTGTAAGCATACCTAAAAAGGACACTGAGTCTGTGTGTGAATCTCGCCCAGTGAGGGATGGTGAGGAAATCTAAGCTGTCATCCTAGGCTGGTTTGGTAACCCCCAAGAACTGAAGATAACCATTCCAGTGCTGGAACAGGACTCAGAGATGACTAAGGCCAACTGACTCATCTTATGAATAAGGAAACTGAGGCACCAAGCAGTTAAAGACTGACCCAGGGCCACCCAGTAAGTCAGGGCTGGAGAGGGGGCCTCTTTGTGCCATAGAGCTCTGCCATCCCATGGGACATGTGGCAAGACTGTCTCAGCTGCTACTTAAGTGATAGTTGCAACATTCTGTGAAAATAAGAGATGTTTGAGCCAAAATGCCATCCTTTGCCCCCTGTGCAGCAACTCAGGCTAGGGGCTGAGTTGGTGCCAAGTAGGTAGTCCTGGGGTGGGGCCTCTGACCTGACTCAACCTCACTCACTCCAAGTATCTTACTCAACTAGGGCAATCCTGAGCCTGGGGAATGACTGAAAGATGACTGATAGGCACTGCTGTGTGTGGTGAGAGGACAGAGTGGCACTGGGCACAAACAATGCAAATCAGGGAAGTCAGAAGCTCTGGAGCCTTCCTTCCACCTCATCTTGCTACCCAGACAAAAGGGCAGGAACAAGTCACCTCTGAGTCACCAGAGCAGGTCTCCATGAACAGAGGCACCCATGGTGGGGCAACACCCTCATTTCATGACAGGCCAACAGAGGCAGTGAAGCCAGGCCCAAAAGGGCCTACCAGTCCAGGGAAGGCCACAACATATGGTATTCGATCCAGTCTGGAGCTCTTATTTGGCCCTACTGCCTCGGAGGTAAACGCATGGCTGTGCATATTGCTGATGGCCCTGGAGAAGCACCTTGTCTTGGGGTTGTCCACACCTGGTTGGGCGTGTGCTGCCCTTTCTCTCCTCAGCACTGAGAGTCCCAATCAGGAATAGGCATGTGGACGAGATGCCCCTTCCCTGTGCCCCTGGGCATAGGCCAGTTGCTGCCTTGTTAGAAAATGCTCCCTACCAATAAAGTGACAGAGGTGGCGCAGAAAGGGGGAAATGATGGCTTCCAAGGAGTCTTCTATCTGGATGTGCAGAAGCTTGTCAGCGTTGCCTACAAAACTAAACAGAAGAAAAGCACAGGTAATTGGGCAGACCACACACAGTCCCACTATAGTGCCCCTTGTTCATAGCAGCAGGACCATAGGGTAGGAATGCTGGGCTAGATCAGGGAAACGTGGGCAAGGACCTGAACCCCTCTCAGAAAAATAGCACCTACCTCATAGGAGTGGAGTATGGATTAAATCAATCTATATACAGCATTTAGCAATCTGCTTGGCAATAGTAAGTGCTCAGTAAATATGACATTATTATTATTCAAACATGGTACTTACCTAGAATATGCTGCAAACAATAAAATGAGGATGGGAGGAAATATGTCATGATTTTGGAGAACGAGCCTGCTATGTTAAATGGAGAAAATAAGGTAAGAGGGATAGAGAATAGCGTTTGAGATAGGGTGGTCAGGGACGGCTTTACTGAGGAGGTGACATTTGAGCAGAGGCTTAAAGGAGGTGAGAGAACAAGCCAGGCAGTTATCTGAGGAAAGAGTGTTCCAGGTATAGGAGAATGGAAGTGCAAAATCCCGGACAGACAGTACGTTTACTAGTAGTGTATTTGAGAAACAACAGGGAGGTCAGAGTGGCTAGAGTTTTATGAGCATGGTGGAGAGATGAGGTGAGTGACATGCTTAATGAGAGTGTGCCTGCAAGGAGCCTGGCCCAATGCCCAGAATGCTGTAAGCACTTCATAACGTTTTTTATGAAGACTATGGCCTACTGGTGACATTCAGTATACAGACCACTGTGGCATGCAGAAAGTTCAGTAGACTCAGAAAGTAGGCTGGTTTGGTTTAGTTTCTGTTATGAGCACTTGCTGTGACAAATACAAGCACAATGAACCATCCATTCATCCATCCATCTTTCCCTTCTCACCCTTCTCTCCCTCCCTCCCTTCCTTTCCACCCACCCACCCATGCCCACCCATCCACTCTTTCCTCATAGGCACTCACTCAATGCCTACTGTGTGCCAGACCTTAGGCTGGACCCTAGTGGACACAAATATCAAATAGGGCCCCTCCCAGCTTCAAGAAGCTTCCAGTCTGATGGGGGAGGCAGACGCATAAACAAATGGCTACACTCCAATTAGTAGATGCTAGGATAAAGACCTGCACATGAAATGGGGGATATTTGCAATAGTGTCAACAATAAAACATTTTTAAAAGACCTTCACATGATACATGAGAGGAGGAATGGGGAGATTACAGTGGAGAAGGTATCTGGATAGAGAAGGTTGAAGAATACATGGTTAATATATAAAAATCAATTGGATTTCTATGTACCAGCAACAAATAATCAGATATTGAAAATCTTAAAATATCACTTATAATCACATAAAAAACTCCAAAAGCTTAGAAAAAAATCTTGACACAAAATGTGCAAGAAATGTACACTGAAAACTATAAAATATTTCTGAGAGAAGTTAAAGAGCAAAGTAAATGGAGAAATAGACCATGCTCATGGATCATGAGATTCATCACTGTTAAGATATCAGTTCAATCCCAATCAAAATTCTAGCAAGCTTCTTCGTAGAAACTGACAAGCTGATTATTAAATTTATATGGAAATGCAAACAAAACAACTTTGAAAAAGAACAAGATTAGAGGACTAACACTACTTGATTTCAAGATTTATTAGAAAACTACTGTAATCAGCAGTGTGGAACTGGTGTAAAGAAAAACATATACCGCCCTGCTCAGTGCTTGAGCATCTATCTACCTATGAACCAGGAGGTCACGGTTCAATTCCTGGTCAGGTCACATGCCTGGGTTGCAGGCTCAATCCCCAGAGTGGGGTGTGCAGGAGGCAGCCGATCAATGATTCTCTCTCATCATTGATGTTTCTATCTCTCTATCCCTCTCCCTTTCTCTCTGAAAAAGGAAGGAAGGAAGGAAGGAAGGAAGGAAGGAAGGAAGGAAGGAAGGAAGGAAGGAAGGAAGGAAGGAAGGAAGAAAGAAAGAAAAGAAAGAAAGAAAGAAAGACATATGCCAATGAAAAATAATCCAGAATTTTTAATTTTGACAAGGATTTTCAATAAAGGTATCAAAGCAATTCAACAGGAAAAGGATCATATTTTCAACAAATTATCTCCACATGCAAAACAACAAATGTTGTTCCATTTCTGGCACCATATACAAAAATTATTTCAAAATAAAAACATGTGAAGTTTAAATCCATAAACTTTTAAAAGAAAATCCTTGTCAAAATTCAAGTGTCCAGTCCTAGCCTGTTTGCTCAGTTGTTAGAGCGTCACCCACGGACTAAATGGTCACCGGTTCAATTCTGGCCCTAAACAGGGTGCATGCAGGAGGCAACTGGTCAATGTGTCTCTTTCACATCAATGTTTCTGTCTGTCACTACCCCTCTCTCCCTCTTTTAAATTTATTTTTATTGATTTCAGAGAGGAAGGGAGAAGGGAGAGAGAGACAAACATCAATGATGAGAGGGAATCATTGATCGGCTGCCTCCTGCACGCCCCCACTGGGGATCTAGCCCACAACCTGGGCATGTGCCCTTGACTGGAATCGAACCCAGGACCCTTCAGTCAGCAGTCCAATGCTCTATCCACTGAGCCAAACCAACTAGGGCCTCCCTCCCATTCTCTCTAAAAATCAATAGAAAAAATATCCTTGGGTGAGGATTAACAAAAATAATTTTTAAAAAACCTTAAGTGTTCATATATGCATGGGTCTGTTTGAACTTTAATCTGCTCCACTAGTTTATTTTTCTATCCTACACCAATATCACCATCCTTACTTGCTGTGTTTTTTAAATCTTAATATTTGGTCAAGTACAGTAACTTTTCCCATTTGTTGTTCTTCAAATATTCAGCTATTTTTGCCCTTCGCATTTCCATAAAATTTATACATTTTAGAATTACTGTATCAATTTCCACAAACCTGTTGGAATTCTATTGGCATTACTCTGAATCGACAGATCATTTGGGCAAGAATCAATATCTTTACAAAACTGATTCTTCTAATCTATAATGACAGTACATCCTCTGTTTATTCAGATCTTTAATAATTTACAGTAATGCTATATAATTTTCTGTGTAGAGATCTTACACATCCTTTATGAGATATAATCCTAGGTGTTTAATATTTTTGTGCTCTTGTAAACTGTTTTTTAAAATTTCAGTTTGTGTTTATTTGTATGCAGAAAACAATTTATATTTGTATATTAATCTTGTACCAAGCAACCTTACTTAAATCTAATCATTTATCTGCAGGTTGTTTTGGATTTTCTGTGTATACAATTATATTGTCTGTGAATAATGATAGTTTTTTTTCCCTTTTGATTCATATTTTATTTCTTTTTCTTGCCATATTTCACCAACTAGCTTCTCCAGTACAATGTTAAATAGGAGTGGTGATAGTGGCATTTTTGTCTTCTTCCCAGACTTAGAAGGAAAACTTGCAACATTTCACCATTAAGTGTGATGGTTGTTGCAGAGATTTTTGTCGTTATTTTATTAGCTCAAAGAAGTTTTCTTCTATTCCCAGTTTGCTAAGAGGTGTTTTTTAAATCATGAATGTATAGTGAATATTATAAAATGTTTTCACTGCGCCTGTTGAGATAATCCTGATTTTTGCTCTATTTATTGATATGGTAAATTAACGTCTTTGGAATAAACTCAATTTAGTCATTATGTATTATCCTTTTTATAAGGATACTAGAGCCCCAGTGCACGAAATTCTTGCATGGGTAGTATCCCTAGCAGCAGCTGGCCAGGGCCTCCCTTCCCTGGCTGCCAGCTGCCAGCCAGGCCTTCCTTAGTTCTGCATCACCCCCTGGTGGTCAGCACACATCATAGCGAGAGATCAAACTCCTGGTGGGACACAAACTCCCAAGGGGACACTTTACATATTAGGCTTTTACATATATATAGATTAATGTATGTAATGTGCTAAGACAGTGGTCAGCAAACTCATTAGTTAACAGAGCCAAATATCAACAGTACAATTGAAATTTCTTTTTTTAAAAAATATATTTTATTGATTTTTTACAGAGAGGGAGAGAGATAGTTAGAAACATCGATCAGCTGCCTCCTGCACACCCCCCACTGGGGATGTGCCTGCAACCAAGGTACATGCCCTTTACCGGAATCGAACCTGGGACCCTTGAGTCCGCAGGCCGACGCTCTATCCACTGAGCCAAACTGGTTTCGGCTGTTTATCTTCCTTTTGTTAAGATGTATGAGTACCCTGTAAATTTTGGAGATTAGGCCCTTATTGGATATAACATTGGCAAATATGTTCTCACATGCAGTGGGCTTTCTTGATGTTTTGTTGATAGTTTCTTTTGCTGTTCAGAAGCTTTTTATTTTGATGTAGTCCACTTGTTTATTTTGTTCTTAGTTTCCATTGCCCTAGGAGCTGTATCGGTAAAGATATTGCTACGATGTATGTCTGATATTTTGCTGCCTATGGATTCTTCTAAGATTTTTATAATTTCCCGTCTTACATTTAAGTCCTTTATCCAATTTTGAGTGTTTGTGTACGGTGTAAGTTGGTGGTCTAGTTTCATTTTTTTGCCTGTATCTGTCCAATTTTCCCAACACCATTTATTGAAGGGACTGTCTTGACTCTATTGTATGCTCTTGCCTCCTTTGTCAAATATTAATTGAGCATAATGGCTTGGGTTCTCTGTTCTGTTCCATTGATCTATATGTCTGTTCTTGTGCCAGTACCAGGCAGTTCTGAGAACAGTGGCTTTGTAATATAGTTTGATATCTAGTAGTGCGATCCCTCCAACTTTTTTCTTTTTTCTCAAGATTGCTGGAGCTATTTGGGATCCTTTTTTATTCCATATGAATTTTTGGAGAGTTTGTTCTAGGTCTGTGAAATATGCTGTTGGTATTTTAATGGGGATTGCATTGAATCTATAGATTGCTTGGGGTAGTATGGACATTTTAATGATGTTGATTCTACCAATCCATGAACACAGTATATTCTTCCATTTGTTTATGTCTTTCTCTATCTCTTTTTTTTTCAATGTCCTGTAGTTTTCCGAGTACAGGTCTTTTACCTCCTTAGTTAAGTTTATTTCCTAGGTATCTTAATTTTTTTTGTTGCAATAGTAAATGGGATTTTTTTTTCCCCAGTTTCTCTTTCTGTGAGTTCATTATTAGTGTAGAAAACACAATTTGGCCAAAACCGGTTTGGCTCAGTGGATAGAGCGTCGGCCTGTGGACTGAAAGGTCCCAGGTCCGATTCCGGTCAAGGGCATGTACCTTGGTTGTGGGCACATCCCCAGTAGGAGGTGTGCAGGAGGCAGCTGATCGATGTTTCTCTCTCATCGATGTTTCTAACTCTCTATCCCTCTCCCTTCCTCTCTGTAAAAAATCAATAAAATAAAAAATAAAAATAAAAAGAAAACACAATTTGTATAGCTGAGATCCTTTTAGGTGTACTGATATTTGTTTTAAGGCCAAGAAAAGTTGATTTGGCAAAAATGTTACATGTCGTCTTGAAAAAAGTGTATATTGTAGAACACCTTCAAAGACTAGAATAACATTACTGCTATTGGTTGGAGTGTCCTATAAATGTTGATTAGGTAAAATTGGATGATAGTGCTCTCCTAGTCTTTGAAATTATAACTTATTTTCTGTCTAGTGAGAGAGATATTGAAATCTCTAATTATAATTGTGGGTTTCTCTATTTCTCCATCAGTTTTTACTTTATGCATTTTAAACTTCTTTTTTTTAATATAAATATATTTTATTGATTCTTCACAGAGAGGAAGGGAGAGGGAGAGTTAGAAACATCGATGAGAGAGAAACATTGATCAGCTCCCTCCTGCACACCCCCAACTGGGGATGTGCCCGCAACCAAGGTACATGACCTTGACCAGAATTGAACCTGGGACCCTTGAGTCGCAGGCCGATGCTCTATCCACTGAGCCAAATCGGCTAGGGCTAAACTTCTATATTAGCTACTTACTCATTTAAGTCTATTACGTCCTCTAGAATCTAGACTCTAGATTAATTGACTACATTCCCATAATGAAATGATCTTTATCATTGGTAGTATTTTTTTGCTGTGAAGTCCAATTTATCTAACAATAATATAACCACTCAGAAGTTCTTCGTAGTTAATTACTATTATCAGTCTGGAGTATCTTTTTCCATCCATTTAGTTTTTTAATTAAATTTATTGGGGTGACACTGGTTAATAAAATTACATAAGTTTCAAGTGTACAGTTCTATGATACATCATCTGTATATTTCATTGTATATATACTACCCAAAATCAAATCTATCCATTTTGTTTTAACCTATCTTTGTCTTTATATTTAAAATAGATTTTTTTGTTGTTAATTCTCACCCGAGGATATTTTTCTATTGTCTTTTTAAATAAGTCTTTATTGTTCAGATTATTACAGTTGTTCCTCTCCCCCCCTCCCATATCTCCCCTCCACCCGGTTCCCACCTCACCCTCTGCCCTTACCGCCCCTCATTGTCCTCATCCATAGGTGTACGATTTTTGTCCAGTCTCTCCCGCACCTCCCACACCTCTATCCCCCCCAAGAATTGTCAGACCACTCCCTTTCTATGCCCCTGATTCTATTATATTCACCAGTTTATTCTGTTCATCAGATTTTTATTCACTTGATTTTTAGATTCACTTGATAGATATGTATTTTTTGTCACTTTGTTGTTCATGATTTTTATCTTTACCTATTTCTTCTTCTTCCTTTTCTTAAAGAATACCTTTCAGCATTTCATATAATACTGGTTTAGCAGTGATGAATTCCTTTAGCTTTTTCTTATCTGTGAAGCTCTTTATCTGACCTTCAATTCTGAATGATAGCTTTGCTGGTAAAGTAATCTTGGTTGTTGGTTCTTGCTATTCATCACTTTGAATATTTCTTGCCACTCCCTTCTGGCCTGCATAGTTTCTGTTGAGAAATCAGCCGACAATCTTATGGGTACTCCCTTGTAGGTAATTAACTGTTTTTCTCTTGCTGCTTTTAATATTCTCTCTTTGTCTTTTGCTCTTGGCATTTTGATTATGATGTGTCTTGGTGTGGTCCTCTTTGGATTCCTTTTGTTTGGGGTTCTGTGCGCTTCCTGGACTTGTAAGTCTATTTCTTTCACCAGGTGGGGGAATTTTTCAGTCATTATTTCTTCAAATAGGTTTTCAGAATCTTGCTCTCTCTCTCTTCTTCTGGGACCCCCATAATTCGGATATTGGTACGCTTGAAGTTGTCCCAGAGGCTCCTTACACTATCTTCATATTTTTTGATTATTTTTTCTTTCTATTGACTTTTTAAAGAGAGAATAAAAGGGAGGGGGAGAGACTGAGAGAGAGAAACATTGATATAAGAGAGACACATCGATTGGTTGTCTCCTGCATGCGCCCCAACCAGGCCCAGGGATCAAGCCTGCAACTTATGTATGTACCCTTGACCAGAATTGAATCCAGAACCCTCAGTCCACAGGCCAATGCTCTATCCACTGAGCTAAACCAACCAGGGCTAAAGTATATTGTAGACAGCCTACAACCTCTGCCTTTTAATTGAAATATTTAGACTTTTTGCACTTAGTGTGATTACTGAATTTTTATATGACTCCATTTAGCTCTTTTGTTATCTTACTAATCATATCTCTTATTTTTATTTTGTTCTATTTTTTGGTGGTTGCTTTAGAGTGTATAGAATACATCTTTAACTTACTATAGTCTACCTTCAATTAACATTATACCACTTCATGTAAACAGAGTAAAAACCTTACAAGTATATAGTTCTATTTTCCCTCTTCCTGCCTTAGTAAATTGTGGGCATATATATTACTTCTACATATGCTATAAACACAAAATGTATTGTTGTTATTTTGTCTTTAAATAATATGCTTTGAAAAGATTTATAAACAAGGGGAAAGTATTTTATATAATTACTAGAGGCCTGATGCACAAAGATTCATGCAAAAATGGGCCTTCCTTCTCCTGGCTGTTGGCACCGGCTGCGCTCCGGCCAGAACCGCCTTTTTGCTCCAGCCTGGAACTGCCTTTCCACCTTCCCATGCTGCCCAGAGCCCCGGAGCTGCTGGAGTGGTGCGGAATGCCTGCGTCGTCGCCATGGTGATGATGCAAGTGTCCTGCCCTGCCCCCGGCCACTCAGTGCCTGCATATGCAAATTAACCCACCATCTTCGTTGGGTTAATTTGCATACTCACTCCTGGTGGGCATTGCTAAGGTATGGTCAATTTGCATCTTCCTATTTTACTAGTGTAGATAGAGGGCTGGTGCATGAAATTCATGTACAGTAGGGGCCCTAGGCCTGACTAGTAATAGGGCCAATCTGTGGGGCCATCAGGGGGGCCCCTGCTGGCACCTGCCTTGGCTAGCCTGGGGCCAGCTCCTGCATTGAGTGTCTGTCCCCTGGTGGGCAGTGCATATCATAATAATGGGTTGTTCCACCATTTGGTCAATTTTCATATTAGACTTTTATATAGGATCATTTCTGGTGATCTTGATTCTTTTTGTATATATTCAGATTGCCATCTGGTATCGTTTTCATTTTACCTAAAAGACTTCCTGTAATATTTTTTTGTAGTGTACATCTATTTGTTGATGAACTGTTTTAACTTTTGCATGCCTGGAAAAAGTATTTTCCCTTCATATTTGAAATATATTTTTTACTGGTTATATTTCTAGGTTCCCATTTTCCATGCAATATTTCAGTTTTCTCAATTTCTTTGTTTCTCATATGAAGTCTGCTACCATCTTTATCTTTGTTTCTTGGTATGTAATGCATCTTTTTATCTAGATACTTTTAAGATTTTATCTTTTTCACTGATATTAACCAATTTGAGAGGATGTGCCTATTGTGGATTCCTTTCTGTTGAGATGCTTGGGTCTGTGAACTTATAGGTGTGTGTTTTTTTTTAATCAAACTTGGAAAAATGTTGGCCATTATTTCTTCAAACATCTCCCCACTTTCCTCTCCTTTTGAAATTCCAATTACACATATGGTAGTAGGCCACTTGAAACTATGTTAATCTCACTGAAGTTCTGTTCTTTTTTATTTGTCTTTTTCTTCTCTATGTTTTATTTTGTATACTTTCTATTGCTATATCTTCAAATTCACCAATCTTTTTTTCTGTAGTGTCTATATGCTATTAATTTCATTTAGAGTATTTTTCATTTTAGACACTGGATTTTTCATCCCTAATTTGGGGCTAGGTTTTCCTCACTACTGAGACAATACTCTTCTCAGTACTCTATTTGATGCCCTGTATATTATGAGTTTTATCTACTCTGACTTGAAATACGAACGATTCCTGGCCCCACGTAATCTTTGAGGATTGTACTGTCTATTAATTTCCACTGTTTTTTCTCCCAGCCTTGAGTCATTTCCTCACATGCATGTGCTTTATGTACTCAGCTGAAGACACAGGGGGGCTCTCTGCAGATGTCCAGAGCCCTTTCTTTGTATTCAGCCTTCTATTTACCATGCAGGTCTCTCTTGAGAACTCTAGTCAACTTGACCTCTCTGGATTCTTGATGAAGTTAAAAGTGAAAACCCTACTCCAGTATATGCTGTCTTCTAAGAGACCTTTCAACTTTCTAAATGCATGTCACTAGGAATCATATATAAACAAATGATACTTAACATTTTAAAAATCAATAGTATTGCTACTTACAATGGGCCTGTCTCCAGGGAGACATTGACATGTGCTTTGATTTTCAAATCCTTCTGAATTTTAGGATCGCAGGCTTGCCTGAAATCGCCCAGGTAGATCCTTCCTGGCACTATTTCAACAGGATATGCCTGAAATTCATCCAATTCCTGGGGTGGGGAAGGAGAGAGGTTACTAAAAACATTCCCCAGGGAAATTGTTTTCATTTGAAGTTGGTTTCTTAAAATATGGCTCAGCAAACAAGCTTAGAAAGTTTATCCAGGACAGTGAATGAAATTGAGATCTGGGCATTCAAAGAGATTGGCAAGTAACAACTTGCATGAGGAATTACAGGGCTGGTAGTAACAGAAGGACTGAGCTAAATAGCATCATGCTAAAGCATGCTGAATATGAACATCAGCATCCTTCTTCCTTCCTTGCCACATGTTTGCATTGGCCGTGGAGTCTAATACCCTGTGGCCAACAACTGCATAAAAAAAAGCCATTTTTAAAAAAATATTTTTTATTGATTTCAAGAGAAGGAGAGATAGAAACATCAATGATGAGAATCATCGACTGGCTACCTCCTGCACGCCTCCTATTAAGATCAAGCATGCAACCCAGGCATGTGCCCTGACCAGGAATCAAACTGTGACCTCCTAGTTCATGGGTAGATGCTCAACCACTGAACCATACTGGCTTGGAAAGAACAGCCCTTTTATTATACTCAGAGTCCACCAGAACTTAAATACTTAAAAAAACCCCGACTAGCCTCAGCAATCCTCAGAAAGAAGAATAAAGTAGGTGGGATCTCAATACCAGATTTCAAGCTGTATTACAAAGCCACTGTTCTCAAAACAGCCTGGTACTGGCACAAGAACAGACATATTGATCAATGGAACAGAATAGAGAACCCAGATATCGACCCAAACCACTATGCTCAATTAATATTTGACAAAGGAGGCATGAACATACAATGGAGTCAAGACAGTCTCTTCAATAAATGGTGTTGGGAAAACTGGACAGATACATGCAAAAAAATGAAACTAGATCACCAACTTACACCATACACAAAAAATAAACTCAAAATGGATACAGGACTTAAACATAAGACGGGAAACCATAAAAATACTAGAGGAATCCACAGGCAACAAAATCTCAGACATATGCCACAAGAACTTCTTCACTGACACTGCCCCTAGGGCAATGGAAGCTAAAGAGAAAATTAACAAATGGGACTACATCAAAATAAAAAGCTTTTTTACAGCAAAAGAAACCATCAACAAAACAACAAGAAAACCCACTGCATGGGAAAACATATTTGCAAATGCTATCACTGATAAAGGTTTAATCTCCAACATCTACAGGCAGCTTATGCAACTCAATAAGAGGAAGATAAATGATCCAATAAAAAAATGGGCAACAGACCTAAACAGAATATTTTCAAAAGAAGACAGAAGGAAGGCCAAGAGACACATGAAAACATGTTCAAAGTCACTTATTATCCGAGAGATGCAAATCAAAACAACAATGAGGTACCATCTCACACCTGTCAGAATGGCTATCATCAACAAATCAACAAACAACAAGTGTTGGCGAGGATGCGGAGAAAAAGGAACCCTCGTGCACTGCTGGTGGGAATGCAGACTGGTGCAGCCACTGTGGAGAACAGTATGGAGTTTCCTCAAAAAACTGAAAATGGAACTCCCATTTGACCCAGTAATCCCACTCCTGGGAATATATCCGAAGAAACTAGAAAAACCAATCAGAAAGGATATATGCACCCCTATGTTCATAGCAGCACAATTTACAATAGCTAAGATTTGGAAACAGCCTAGGTGCCCGTCAGCAGATGAGTGGATCGGAAAACTGTGGTACATCTACACAATGGAATACTATGCTGCCATAAAAAAGAAGGAATTCTCATCATTTGCAGCAACCTGGATGGAATTGGAGAACATTATGCTAAGTGAAATAAGCCAGTCAATGAAAGAAAAATACCACATGATCTCACTCATTTAGGGATAGTAAAGAACATTATAAAGTGGTGAACAAAAAGATAGATACAGAGACAGTAAAGCATCAAACAGACTTTCAAAGTACAGGGGGAAAGTTTGGGAAAGGTGGGGGAGTTATGAAATCAAACGAAGGACTTGTATGCATGCATATAAGCATAAACAATGGACGCAAAACTCTGGGGGGGGAGGGCATGTGTGGGTGTGGGGTGGGGGGGTAATAGTAAGATATGTACACATATAATACCTCAATAAAAATATTAAAAAAAAAAAAAAAAAAAAAGAAAAAAAAAAAAATAAAATAAAATAAAAAAAATAAAAAAACAACACCCCCCCACACACACACACACACACAAAACCCACCTCACCAGAGCCTATCTGTCATTAGGAAATGAATTCTGATGAGTTTTGACAGAGAGGTAGGAAGAATAGGCCACCATTTAAATGGGAGCTTACTGAATTCCAGGTCCAAAGTTATAATAAGAAAAATTTTGGTTTCTTTGAAAAACAAAGAAACAAAGAAAAGGATTATTTCTACATTCCCCAAAGTATAAGAAACACTGGTCCCTCACAGTGCACTGTGAAAAAAGGGTTCAGAGAACCAAGTACATATGGGAAGCATATTCCTCTCTAAGAAACTCACCATATACATTAGCAATTAAAGGCTCAAAGAAGTCTGGCAGTAAAGAAATCCACTAACTCCAGCCATTATGGGAAACAGTATGGAGGTTCCTAAAAAACTATAATGGAACTACCCTATGATCCACTAATCCCACTTCTGAGTATATATTCAAAGGAAACAAAATAACTACCTCAAAGAGATATCTGCACCCAGATGCTCACTTGAGCATCTTACCTAATAATAGACAATCATGTAAATTGACCATACCTCCACTACACCCACAGCCAATCAGAGTGAGTATGCAAATTAGAAGGCCAAAGATGGCAGCCGCCCAACTGCTCCAGGCGCGGAGTGGCCAGGTGGGGCAGGACACCTGCTATGAGAGGGAGGGCAGGGGGTGAAGGGATCTACAGGAGCGGAGTGCCACAGTGAAGACAAGCCTGCAGACTCCAGAGTCTGCAGCAAAGACAAAGAAGGCAGACTATGGCTGGAGTGAAGGCCTGGGTCCTGGGTGCTGGAGGAAAACCAGTGCTGGAAGCCAAGGAAGGAAGGCCTATTGCATGAATCTCTTCATGCAACGGGCCTCTAGTTATATATAATAACCATATTTTACAACATGGAAACAACCTAAGTGTCCATCAGTGGGTAAGTGGATAAGGAAAATGTGGCACATATATACCATTGACTATTATCCAGTCATAAAAAAGAAGGAATTCCTATTAATTTGCAATAACATAGATGGGCCTTGAGAGCATTATGCTAAGTGAAATGTCAGACAGAAAAAAGCAAATCATCTCACTTATATGTGGACATCTGCAAAACTCATAGAAACAGAGAGTAGAGGTGTGGTTGCCAGGGGCTGGGGCAGAGTGGAAGAACAGGGAGATGTTGATGAAAAGGTACAAACTTCCAGATATAAGGCAAATAACTCCTGAAGTTCTAATATACTGCATTATATACTTGAAAATTGCTAAGAGAATAGATTTTAAATGTTTTCACCACACACACACAAAAGGTGATTTTGTTAGGTGATGGATGTGTTAACCTTATCATGTTAATAATTTCACAGTATCCATAATAATGAAAGCCTAAGCGACCATCGCAACCAAACAGACGACCGAACAGGCTGCGTGGGGCAACCAGGCCAGCAAGGGGGTTAGTGAGGGGCAACCAAACGACTGAGCAGCAGGCTACATGGGGCAACCAAGCCCACAGGAGGGACAGTTGGGGGCGACCAGGCTGGCAGGGGGGCGCAGTGAGGGGCAACCAGGCTGGCAGGGGTCAGTAAGAGGGGACCAGGCCAGTGGGAGGAACAGTTGGGGGCGATCAGGCAGGCAGGCAGGCAGGCAGGTGAGCAGTTAGGAGTCAGTGATCCCAGATTGTGAGAGGGATGTCCTGGATTGGAGAGGTTGCAGACTGGGTTGAGGGGACACTGCCCCCCCCTGCACGAATTTTGTGCACTGGGCCTCTAGTATCCATATATAAATCATCAAGTTGTATACCTTAAACTTATACCATGTTATATATCTATTACACATCAATAAAGCTTGGAGGATTGAAAATATGATTGTTACAAGGAAAGATTATTAGAGCGCCAATCACGTGGTTAGAAAAAAAATCATCATTAAATAATAAAACTAATTTTATAAACAAGTTGGAAAACAGCCAGAAAAGCACATCAGTCTAAGACGGTGGTCGGCAAACTGCAGCTCGCGAGCCACATGCAGCTCTTTGGCCCCTTGAGTGTGGCTCTTCCACAAAATACCACGGCCTGGGTGAGTCTATTTTGAAGAAGTAGCGTTAGAAGAAGTTTAAGTTTTAAAAATTTGGCTCTCAAAATAAATTTCAATAGTTGTACTGTTGATATTTGGCTCTGTTGACTAATGAGTTTGCCGACCACTGGCCTAAGACATGCTTTTCAAAGTGTGCCTGTTCTCAAAGTGTGCCTCCAGGGAACAGAGAGCTGGTGAAAATTTCCTAATGGTTCCTTGGACTGAGCTTTTGTAGCTTAGATGTTTGTAATAAAACACTGGCTACACAGTTATTGCTGGCATGAACTGAAAATGTATTTGTGATATTAGTAAAATAAAACCTAGGCAAAACCTCAAAAAAAAGAAAAAAATAATTCCACTAACATTGTGTAAACTGACGTTTCTAATATCTGTTAGGTCATAATTTTTCCATCAGTATTCATGGAAAATGCTGACCTACGTAACTTCAAAGGTCAACCCCAGTTCTAAAAATTCCTCTGGCTCTGAGTCTGACTCAAAAATAGCATCTCAAGTACCTAAGACTACTTCACTGTCCATTTCAAAGCCTTCTGGCATCAGTACATCTCCCCTCCCAGTGTACCCACTGTGAGCCCACATCCTTCCCAAGCTGACAGCCTCAAAAAACTATCAAAGAACAGAGCAAATCCTCAAGTTTGCAAAAGAGATTCATGACCCTTTTACCTGCAGGGAGACCCACTATTTGCAGATGTTGACCCAAAGCATCCCCAGGGCTCAGGCTGACCTCCCTCACTCAGGATGTTCAGCTTGCTGGAGCCAAATGAAATCCTAGTTCCATTTAGAAAACCTCACTAAACACCCATCACAAATCTATCAGCTCTCTTTCTGCAGCTTTCAAACCAGCTTCCTTCCTTTCCTGTGCCTGTGCAGGCTGCCGGGGAAGAGGGTGTGACATGGATAAAAACATTCTGTGCTGTAAAGAGCAAGCACATGTTAATTCTAAATGACTTAATTTTGATAGCCACATCAACAAATGCAAAACAAACAGATATCTACCCTGGCTGGTGTGGCTCACTTGGTTGAGCATCAGCCCATGCACGGAGAGGTTACTGGTTGATTTCCGGTCAGGGCACATGCCCAGGTTGTGGGTTCAATTCCCAGTAGGGGACAGGCAGGAGGCAGCCAATACATGTCTCTCTCTCTCTCTCTACCTCTCCCTTCCTCATTCTCTAAAAATCAATAAAAGTATATTAAAAAAAAAAAAAGCAGGCATCAAATTAACATGTCCAAACAGCCCACTGCTTTCCTCCCACACTGCCTCCTTCTCCTGTGTCCGCCACCTCAATGAGCCACACCATAGCCCCCTGTCACCCACACCTAAATCAGGGCATTATACTAATCTCCTCCTCCTCTCCCATCCCCCCCTCCATATTTTTTAAAATATATATTTGTTGATTTCAGAGAGGAAGGGAAAGGGAGAGAAACATCAATGATGAGAGATAATCATGAATGGCTGCCCCATACATGGCTCCCACTGGGGATCGAGCCCGCAACCCGGGAATCAAACTGTAACCTCCTGGTTCATAGGTCTACCCTCAACCACTGAGCCATGCCAGCTTCCCCCCCCCCCCCAGCCCCGACCCGACTCCAAATTAATTAATGCCACTTCTTAAGTATTTCTTGAATCTATTCTCTACTCTTCATCCCTACCTCTTACAAAGTCTCTCCAAATCTACTCTGTTCCCACTGATATGCTCTCTGCACTGCAATCAGAGTTGATCTAAGTACAGTCTGACTATGCCTCCCCTCAATGTAAAACATTCAGTAGCTTACCATCATCTCTCTAGTGTGGCCTGCACACTCCTTTTAGTCACAGAACTCTTTTACTCAACGTGAAATCTTACGTAAGGGACACCAAATGTAAAACAGGAAATTATAGGTCACTCTGTCTAAGGTAGAGGGGCAGTCTCAGAGCCTAAATTTGGTGTCTCCATCTCCATTCATAGAAGGAGTTCCTTGGGAGCAGTTAAGGACACCCCTGCTTTACAGTGTATCAGAACAATAGCAGGAAGTGGATGGGGCTTTCACTCTTGCTCCTGAATTAGTAACTGAGCAAGAAGAGACAAGTAGTAGGCACCTACATTCTAGAGTAGACCACAAACAATTAAGGTAGAACTCCACACCAGGCCCTGGTAGCTACCATCAGCCACCACCCCACCCCTCTTCTCAATTTATACAAGGCAGGTCACAGATGTACATACATGTCAAAACTCACCACATTGTACATTTTAAACATGTGCCGTTTTTCCTATGTCAATTATCCTACCTAATAATAGACAAATATGCAAATTGACTGCACCTTCGCTACACCCAAGCCACGCCCACCAGCCAAACCACGCCCACCAACCAATCAGGATGAGTATGCAAATTACCCCAACCAATATGGCGGCTAATTTGCATATCAAGACAGTGTAGAAAGAAGCCAAGAGCTGCTGAAGAGAGCAAAGCTGCGGAGAAGCAAGCAAGCCGAGGGGAGGAGAAGGGAGGAGCGGAGGCGGGGCCAAGGGAGAAGGAAGGAGAGCAGGTGACTGGCCGAGAAGGCGGGGCGGGGGAGAAGGGAGGAGCCCAGGCAGGGCCGGGGGAGAAGGGAAAAGCAGGCTGGCTGGCGGAGAAGGCGGGGTGGGGGAGAAGGGAGGAGCGGAGGCGGGGCCGGGGGAGAAGGGAGGAGCGGAGGCGGGGCCGGGGAGAAGGGAGGAGCGGAGGCGGGGCCTGGGGAGAAGGAAGGAGAGCGGGCGGGCTGGCGGAGAAGGCGGGGCCGGGGAGAAGGGAGGAGCCCAGGCGGGGCCAGGGGAGAAGGGAAAAGTAGGCTGGCTGGCAGAGAAGGCGGGGTGGGGGAGAAGAGAGGAGAGTAGGCAGGGCGGGGTAGAGTGCAGCAGGAAACCCTATTGCAGGATTTTTCCTGCAACGGGAATGCTAGTACCTTAATAAAACTTTAAAAGCGGAGGGGCAATGAGTTATCAGCAGTGTCATGTTTGTAGAGAAATACTGCCTTTGAACACTGTAAAGCCAGTAAGCAGTGCTCCTCTAGTAGTGAGGAGGAGTGTCTGTAGGATGGGGAGATTGGCTATACACCTATTGAGCTGAAAATCGTAGTGTGGTTACCTTCATGAAGGTACAGAAGATAGGACAAATATGTGATACCTTAATCAATAAAGAAATTTTTTAAAAAAAGAAAGTACATAAGATAGTCCTTTGGAGAGCTAGATTTGGGAACAGGTATGACCTCAGAGATGGGTTCCCACCTTTTGCACAGGCTAATTGGAACTGCCAAGTCAGCAAGGCAAGGCGAGGCTGTAGTGATCACAGTCCCTGTGGCTCATTCGGGAATTCGGGTGAAGGAGTATGGATGGATACAGTGGGGGGGTCATGGGCTACCAAAGGAAGGAAAAGGTTGGGAATTAAGGGTATTTCTGGCTTAAAATCTCAGCTGGCTCTCTCTCTGAGGAATCTTCAATAATAAACAGCCCCTGTCCCCAACAAACTCCGAGGAAACCAGCAACAAAGGCCCCAGCAACACATAGAACCAGGTGAAGTCAGAGTGAGAAGAAGGCACCTCCCCTTCACCGACAGCAGTCAGTCACACACTGGATCCTCAACACCAATGGGGCCAGGCCCTGAAGGTTGGAAGAGAGGAGATGTCCTTGAAGCCAACCCCACTCTAAGCCCCCAGCAAACCCAAGGCTGCCCAGTTCTGGGAATGGGAAGAGATGAGATTTGGTTTGAGATTGGAATGTTAAACAAGCCTAGCTTGTATTAGACTGATTTTCCTTATTCCCTTTAAAAAATTATTTCAAAAATACACAGAAGTAGAAAGAACAGTGTAATAATCCCCTAGATCTATCACCCCTCTGCAAACATTATCAACTAATGGCCAATTTTGTTTCATCTATACTGACCTCCAACCAATCCCAGATTATTTTGCAGGAAATCTCAGATATCATATTCTTTTACCCATAAATATTTAATTATGTCTAAAAGATACCAACTCATATTTTAAAAAATATAACCATAATAATGTCATCACAACCTAAAGAAATATAGGGTGGGGCAAAAGTTTACAGTTGTAAGTATACGAAACAAGAGTTTATTCTTGTATTATTATTTATTAATTACTAGAGGCCCAGTGCATAAAAATTCATGCATTGGAGGGGGTGTCCCTCAGCCCGGCCTGCCCCCTCTCACAGTCCAGGAGCCCTCAGGGGCAGGAGGCAACCCAGCAATCAGGGGAAGGTGACGCCCCATCACATCTCTGCTGCTGCCACTGTCAGCAGTGCAAGCCTCGGCCAGCCCTGGTTACTTGAACCTCTGGCAGCCCTGGGCAGTTGGGCAGCTGCCATCTGAGGCTTGCCTGTGCCTCAGACTGGCCCTGGGCAGCTGGGGGGCTGAGGGAACTGGGGGACTCTAGAGGCAGGCACCCCGGCGGGGCTGAGGGGACTGGGCGCCACCATCTTGTGGCTGTGGGCGCCGCCATCTTTGAGGGTGTGACAGTCAATTAGCATATTCCCTCCTTATTGGCTGTAGGCACCGCCATCTTTGTGATATTGTGAGGGTCAATTAGCATATTCCCTCTTTATTAGATAGGACTAGAGGCCCGGTGCATGAAATTTGTGCATGGGGTGGGTGTCCCTCAGCCCAGCCTGCACCCTCTCCAATATGGGACCCCTTGAGGGATGTCCAACTGCCCATTTAGGCCCGACCCTACTGGCAGTTGGATATCCCTCTCACAATCCAGGACTGCTGGCTCCCAACTGCTCACCTGCCTGCCTTCCTGATTGCCCCTAACTGCTTCTGCCTGCCAGCCTGATCACCCCCTAACCACTCCCCTGCCAACCTGATTGATGTCTAAATGCTCCCCTGCCAGCCTGTTTGCCCCCAACTTCCCTCCTCTGCCGGCCTGGCCACCCCTAACTACCCTGCCCTGCAAGCTTGATCGCTCCCAACTGCCCTCCCCTGCTGGCCATCTTGTGGTGGCCATCTTGTGTCCACATGGGGGCAGGATCTTTGACCACATGGGGGCAGCCATCTTGTGTTTTGGAATGATGGTCAATCTGCATATTACTCTTTTATTAGATAGGATAGAGGCCTGGTGCATGGGTGGGGGCCAGCTGGTTTGCCCTGAAGGGTGTCCCAGATCAGGGTGGGGGTTCCCTTGGGGTGTGGGGCGGCCTGGGCGAGGGGCCTGTGGTGGTTTGCAGGCCGGCCACGCCCCCCGGCGACCCAAGCAGAGGCCCTGGAATCTGGGATTTATTTATCTTCTACAATTGAAACTTTGTAGCCTTAAGCAGAAGCCTGGGCTGGCCAGGGTGTTTGGAAAGCTTGGCTTCCTCCATCACCAGGGAAACCCAAGCCTCCCTCCTGCTCTCTCTGTGGCCGTAGCCATCTTGGTTGGGTTAATTTGCATACTCACTCCTGATTGGCTGGTGGGCGTGGCTGGTGGGTGGGGCTTGTGGGTATATCAGAGTGGTGGTTAATTTGCATATTACTCTTTTATTAAATGGGATAATATTATTTTCCATACAAACAACTGTAAACTTTTTTTTTTCAGTTTGTGCAATTTGGCTTGTATTTACTGTTTTTTTTTTAATTATTGTTTAAAGTATTACATATAGTAGTACATGTCTCCTTTTTTTCCATTGACCTTCCCCCAGCCTCTCCTACCCCCCTGCACATGCCCTCACCCCACCCCACCCCCAGTGTCTTGCGTCCAATGATTATGCTTATATGCATGCATACAAGTCCTTTGGTTGATCTCTTACCCACCCTCCAGGCTTCCCGCTGTAATTTGACAGTCTGTTCAATGTTTCTCTGCCTCTGTATCTACCTTTTTGTTCATCAGGTTATTTTATTATCTATAAATGAGTGAGATCATATGGTATTTTTCTTTCACTGACTGGCTTATTTCATTTAGCATAATGCTCTCTAGTTCCATCCATGCTGCTGCAAATGGTAAGAATTCCTTCTTTTTTTATAGCAGCAAAGTATTCATTGTGTAGATGTATCGTAGTTTTCTAATCCACTCATCTGCTGATGGGCATTTAGGCTGTTTCCAAATCTTAGCTATTGTAAATTGTGCTGCTATGAACATATGGGTGCATATATCCTTTCTGATTGTTTTTTTGTTTTGTTTTGTTTTCTTAGGATATACTCCTAAAAGTGGTATTCTGGGTCAAATGGCAGTTCCATTTTTAAATTTTTGAGGAAACTCCATACTGTTTTCCACAATGGCTGCACTGCATTCCCACCAACAGTGAAGGAGGGTTCCTTTTTCTCCGCATCCTCTCTAGCACTTGTCATTTGTTGATTTGTTAATGATAGCCATTCTGACAGGTGTGAGGTGGTACCTCATTGTTGTTTTGATTTGCATCTTGTAAACCTACTTTTGTCCTACCCTGTATAATAATAATTCCTTACTGTCATCAAATACCCAGTTAACATAAACATTTCTCAAATCGTTTTATGACTAAATGTAATTTTTCATAATTGAAAGTGGCCAGAAAGTATGGAATCTCCCCAAGATGTTACTAAGGGCAAAAATGAGAGCACAGCTAAAGGCAATTACTGAAAAGAATGAAAGCCTTAGATGTTTGCATTCCACTGCAGTCAGACTCCTCAATAACCAGATACTGCACAATGCCCCCTAGGGATGGATTCCTGCCTGCCAATCATGGCTATCCAGTGCTTGCTTTATATGCCCTCACCCCTCTTCCTCACAAGCTCCTCTTCCTCTACATTTGGCCCCAGAAGGTAGTGCCTCTCCTCTGGGCTCCATACACCGGGTGTGCCCCTTGTCTCCCCTACTAGATAAGAACTTCTCAAAGGCAGGGACTGCCTTCTCACCCTTTTGTATCCTCTGGGCCCAAAAGTGAGGAAAGTTGAGGCAGCTTGAATCATGACACCTATTCCTGCCTTTATGACTTTGACTACAACCCACAATCCAGAATTCCCTGCCTTCTGAATAGGCCCATCTTTTAAACTCCATGTTGGCTCTTCCCCAAATGTGACAATTATAAATTCATAATCTTGGACTGGACTGCTTGGCTACCCCAAGTTCATTTCTTAAGCCCAGCCTTCAATATTTCTTTCATCTTTTCCATGTTGTCTTTCTCCTTCCCAGTTCCCCAACCCATGGTCCTCAAGGGAAGGCCATGCTCCCATGTGAGCTGCCTGTGCTCAGCACCCTGCCTTACCTGTGGCATCCAGATGATCTTCTGTGTCCGGAAGAAGTGGTACATGGCTGAGAAGGACTCATAGCCCCCTCTCAGGATCTGAACGGGGTGGCGGGTGAGGTGGGCTATGGCTTTGCCACATGCAATGGCAGCTCCTCCGGCCAACAGTTCTAAGAGTGGAAACCAAAGAAATGAATGTCTCCTGCATGTTGCCCATTTGTCTAAAGCTTCAACAAATGGCCACTTTATTCTGAAAAGCAATTATCTAGGAGGCTGAAGCAAATATAGAAATGGGTGTTACAATTAAAATGTGAAAGCAACTTACCACCAAGAAAGTTAATCTTTTTCTGTAAATATACATAGTATCATATTGTATGCTGCATTTTGTGTACCATACAGGTCACCTCTTTGTACATGGTACAGCTAGTGTACAATTCAATGGTTTTTAGTTTAGTCACAGAGTTGTATAATCATCACCACAATTTTATAACATTTTCATCACCCAAGAAACCCTGTACCAGTTTGAGGGGTTCACTCCTCATTTCCCTCCAAAGACTCAGCTCTAGACAACTGCTAATCTAACTTCTCTATGGATTTACCCACTCTGGACATTTCATATAAATGGAATCATACATTATGTCTGACTTCTTTCACTTGGCATAATGTTTTCAAAGTTCATCTATGTTGCAGCACATGTCAGCACTTCATTCCTTTTTTTTAAATATATTTTATTGATTTTTTACAGAGAGGAAAGGAGAGGGATAGAGAGCTAGAAACATCAATGAGAGAGAAACATTGATCAGATGCCTCCTGCACACCCCCCACAGGGGATGTGCCCGCAACCAAGGTACATGCCCTTGACCGGAATTGAACCTGGGACCCTTCAGTCCACAGGCCGACGCTCTATCCACTGAGCCAAACCGGTTTCGGCTTCATTCCTTTTTACAGCTGAATATTATTATATTGTGTGGTTCTACCACACAAAATATTATTCATTATCCATTCTTAAATAAATATTGGTGGATGTTTAGGTTGTTCCCACTTTTGGCAATTAGAAATAATGCTGCTATGAACATCCATGAGCAAGTTTTTGTGTGCACATGTTTTCATTTCTCTTAGGTACATATCTAGGAGTGAAATTGCTGGACCATGTAATAACCATACACCTAACTTTTGAGGAAAGTGTCAAACTTTCCACAGCGACTGCAACATTTTACATTCCAATAGGCAGTGTATGAGTGTTGAAATTTTTCTACATCCTATTTTCTACAACAATTCTTTTTTATTATAGCCAGCCTAGTGGGTGTGAAGTGTTATCTCATTGTGATTTTTTTTAATACATTTTTATTGATTTCAGAGAGGAAATGAGAGGGAGAGATAGAAACATTAATGATGAGAGAGAATCATTGATTAGCTGCCTCCTGCAAGCCCCACACTGGGGATTGAGCCCGCAACCGGGGCATGTGCTTTAGCTGGAATCAAATCCAGGACCCTTCAGCCCACAGGCCGACACTCTATCCACTCAGCCAAACTGGTCAGGGCCTCATTGTGGTTTTGACATCAATTTAATCTAAAATGCTTTAAGTGATCTGTAGACTATTAGACTGTGTAAATTAGATATGTGACAGGAAGTTTATATAATTAAGACTAAGCCAAGATATCCCAAGGCCAGGATCTGACCCCTAAAGAGAAATACTGTGCAGTAGACTCTGGAAAGCTAGCTAAAGGAGAAAGGGATGGGCATGGACTCTGACAGCTATAACGATCCTTTGTCCAGGAAAAGAAGGCCAATTCCAGCAGGGGCTGCTGAGGAAAAAAGCCGCTTGAGACCCATCTGGAGAAACTGTATTTGGGGAAAGAACCTGCAGACAATAGCAAGGCCATGAGAAACCTGTAGCTGGCAAAACAGGAGCCAAAGCCCACCTCTGAGGGCCTGACATGGAAGCCAGAGAGCCCTGGATCTCCCAGGGTCTCACAGCCCCATCTCTTTCTTGAGTAAGAGACTGAGTAAGGATGGGGTAGGTCAGAGAGTCCAGGCAAGTTAGGGAGAGAATTCCAGGCCACTACTGCCTTTAAACCAGACAGCTACTCCCCTGCCAATATCACACAACCAGCTGGAGTATTCACATACAGGGACGATGGGGTCAGAGATGGAGGAAGGTCAGTTTCCAGGAGATAATTAGAGACTCAGATGGAAAGCCAGGGCCCAGGTTATCAAGCAAAGATGTAATGGGGTTAATGTTTTTGAAACATTAAAGTTGTTAATTTTGCCCTAGCTGGTTTTGCTCAGTGGTTGGAGCATCAGCCTGTGGACTGAAGGGTTACAGGTTTGATTCAGGTCAAGGATACATACCTCAGTTGCAGGCTCAGTCTCCAGCCTAGTAAGTTGGGCATGTGCCCGAGGCAACCAGTTGATGTGTCTCTCTCACCTTAATGTTTCTCTCTCACACATTAATGTTTCTCTTTGTGTCTCTCTCCCACTCCCTTCCATTCTCTTTCAAAAAAAAAAAAAAATCAATGGAAAAAATATCTTCCAGTGAGGATTAACAACAACAAAATTTTTTTTTTAATTTGTTCATTTCTATTCCCATTAATCTTGAGTTCTCCATGGACATGAGGTTTCTCACACCTTGAACTGGGTCACCCACTGCTTCAAGGGGAGGAGGGCAACCACCTGGTACAAGGGAGTCATCACTCAGCCTGACCTTTAAGTTACATTATTTGAGGTCCTTAGCCAAACAATTGTCTTGAAAGTCAGACTTTGCTGAGGGAGGAGAAAAAAAAATCCAAAAATTCCCAAAGCTTCTCTTCACAGTTGGTGTAAATGTCCTGGTCCAGGGAGCTCCACCCACACATATCATGAGCCCATTGTGGGTGTCTATAATACATGTTTGCAAGGAAGGATGATTTAACATAAGGGAAATGTTGCTCATACAAGAAGGGGGCTGCCCCTTGCATGCTAAAAAAGATCTTAGAGAGAGCATCCTAGAGACTTAAGACAAGGGAAGATACTTACTGGATTCCTAAGAAGACACTCAGCTGAGGGGGTACAAATATACTGGCTGGGGAAGGGGGTAAGAGGGCTAAAACCAGCTGTGTCCCATTTCCCACTAGGATTCTGAGACTCCCACAGCAGAGGTGGGGAGTGATTAACATAACATTGGAAGCTGCAGCAGGCCCAGGAGTGAGGAGCACGTGTGGAAGGTCAGGGAAAGCCTGGATAGGAGGGCACAAGGCTGAGTCCCTCAGAGCCAGTGCCATGCAAGGTGGAGGGAACCACTCATGACTTACGCTAGACGTGGACATTTTGGGCACAGCCCATGGCCAAAGGCCCCATAGGCTGAGCTGCACCTCTTCCAGAGGCCAGCAGAAAAGGACTACATAGAGACCAACACCTGCTTCAAGGATGTGATGAAGGTTCCCCCTCAAGGAAATCTTTCCCAGAATTTTTTGAGGGTCAGGGAGGTGGGTGCTTAACAGTGGAAAGGAGAAAGGGGTGGTGAGAGAAACCTTGATATGGTCTTTTACCCCAAAGACTGAATTTACCTGAAAGATTCCACTGTAAAGGAGAAAAGTTGTCTTGAGTGGGCAAGGTGTGTGCATGAGTGGTTTTGGTTTTTATTGTTTTGCTGTTGTTTTGTGATTGTAGTTACCTACTCAGTGAGAACAGGGCTGCATAGCACAGTGAGGTCAGTTATAGAATGTAGAGAGGGTTATTTTTATTGATCACTGCTCCCTAGGGTTTTAGGGTCCAGCCTACATCCTAGGATTAGCAGACCAGACCCACCCTCATAGGAATGTACTGCAGACTGTGAGAGTTTGGGGAAGATAATTTCCTGGCTAAGGACCTCCTAGGAAGACTGGCTTTATTAAAAGTGGAAACCTAGTGCCACCCAGTGACCATTTGTGTGAATGCCCCAGCTCATAGACCCACCTACACATATTAGTGACTGAGCCACAAACAGCAGAGCCCCATGTCAATGGCCAGGGGTGGTCAGCCCAAAGCAGTGGCTGAATGGAGATTGCTGTGGAACATCAGTAAAGCACATTAGAATGAATCACATTTTAATGCTCCAGCTCAGGGCTTGAGTGACTTTGTACTGTTTTCCAACATCACTACCCAGGCCTTAAAAGACTGGACAGAGCCAAAGTATGTAGGTTTGAATCCTGCCACCACTTACTAGGTGTGTTGTGTGGTTTTTTTTTTAAAGTCCACAAATTCTTTCAAATGCCTCCCTTTAAAAGGTTGAGTCTAATTCCCTTCCCCTTGACGGTAGACTATACTCAGTGACTTCCCTCTAATGAATAGAATGTGGTGGAAGCGACTGTGTATAAGCCCCAAGACTAGGTCATAAAAGGCATGTGGCTTTCCCTTTCTCTCTCTCTCTCTCTCTCTCTCTCTCTCTCTCTCTCTCTCTCTCTCTCTCATCACTCACTCTGGGGCAGGGGGGCAGGGGAGGTTTACCAGCTGCCATGTCACGAGGCCATGCAAGCAGTCCTATGGAGAGGTATATGGGGTGAGGAACTAAAGTCTCCTACCAACAGCCAGAATGAAACTGAGGCCTCCTGGCTATAGTTATGTGAGAGAGTAATCTCAGATGGAGATCATCCTGGCCTAGTCAGACCTTCCAACGACAGCAAACTTGGCTGACATCTTGACTAAAACCTCAGGACTGACACTGTACCAGAACCTGCCAGCTAAGCTGCCCCTGAATTCTGGACTCACAGAAACTATGAGATAATTACTGTTTGTTATATCAAGCTACTGAGTTTGGAGGTAGTTTGCTATATGGCAATAGATAACTCTCTAGGTGTGAGATCTTGGGCAAGTTACTTTGCCTTTCTGGGCCCTAATTTCCCCATTTATAAAATGGGGATGTTACCTATTAGGAGACAATTATCCATGTTCTCTCACATCTTGACATGTCCTTTAAACAAGGCAGTGGCTTTTCAAGGATATTTATATAACCAACAGCTTTAGAAGATAGACTGTTTTTCCTCCGGAGCCAATGATGGGTAGGCTTCTGCCCATTATAAAAGATTCAGGCCTCCTAAGCTCAGAGTTCTTCTAAAATACAATGTACTATGTGAATAAGTGTACTTGGCTGTCTTCATGTCACCCTGTGAGAACTGGGACTTGGGCACAAGTGCAGGAAAATGAAGACATTCTGGTTACTTCTATTGCTCTGACTTTGTCTTTGACCCAGGAGCCTCATGTCTTCAGCCAGCATCTCTGAAACGGTGGCAGGTTCAGAGCTCTTCCCAGTTCTTCATACTGCCATCCTCATAGGGATGTACTGCAGACTGCATGAGTTGACCCAGGGAGAGCACCTGACATGGTTCCTGGCATGTGTCAAAAGTATTCAATAACTGTTAACTTATTCTTATGGCTAGTGTAAAACCTACCGTTTTTACTACTGCCAGAGTTGTCACTGTCATCTTTTAGGATTAGGTCCAGGCAGCTGGAATTGTTATCATACACCACACAGTACTTCACACACTCTAGATCCACAGACTCCGGGATAAGATATTTATCTCCCTTCTAAAGAAACCACAAGAGAAGCCTGTTGACAGGTGGGTTCAGATAAGCAAATATTCCCTGCACATCAGCACCAGGAGGAGCAGGAGGTAGGACTGTGCCTGTTTTCCTGACTGTACATGGGCACAGACCACTGAGCGTTGACTGGAGAGTCTACTAAATTCCAAGGATCTTCCACACCCACATCCCCTGCTATGAAAAGCTGACCACAGCTGACTGGACCAGAAGTAAGTGCCTGGCCAAAGAACAGTTTGCCTACTGACTCACCAACTGAACTAACATATCCTATCTCTGGGGGCAAGTGGTTGTTGATAGGGGCCAAAGCCAAAATCCCTCATAAGCAGATTTGAATAAGCAGAAGTCATGAGCAAGCAGATAAAATGAGGCCAACTGTAAGCTCAAATATAAGTTTTGTGAGAGCAGGAACACTGATGTATCCTGGATTTCTAGAACAATGCCTGGCACGTTAGGCTACAAATATGGTTAAAGGAAGGAATGGGCAAACAGGTCCATGAGGTCATGAAGAATAGTCAGGAAGTGGTTGAGTCACTATCATGGTGGACACAAGGGCAAGAACAAGGGTTGCGTTCTGCCCACAAGGAAATGAGCTCGAAGAACCAGACTTGCCTAAGATCCTAAAGGGTATTCCAGAGCTCCAGAGACCTGGCAAGGCACCGGCCTGGAGGTTAGTCCTCATTTGTTCTCAATGCTTCCCGAAAGTCCCCCCTAACTCAGGGGAACCTGAGTCTTACTCTGTCCCTTGGGACCTGTCTGGTTGACATATAGGCCCTGACAGAAGACCTGCATGTGGGCTAGGACAAGCACACATCTACTCTACAAGAGAGAGAGATAAGGCCCGTACAGGTACAGACCAGGGAAGTTCTCTGGAACTTGAAGTGGAGAAATCATATTTGTCTACAGGAATTAGCAGACCGTTGGTGCTCAGATTATGAGCAGGATTTATTCAGGTGATAATGAGGAAAGGGGGGTTCTGGGTGTGGAAAAAAGCATAAGCAAAGGGAAAAGTGGAGCAAATGGGAGAGCAGGGAGAGGTGTGGCTGGACATTCATTCAGTTATTCAATAAACATTTGTTCAGGACCTACTTTGCACTTACACTGTAGGTTCTGGAATATAGAGATTTTAAAATATATATATTTTGATTTTTTACAGAGAGGAAGGGAGATGGATAAAGAGGTAGAAACATCGATGAGAGAGAAACATTGATCAGCTGCCTCCTGCACACCTCCCACTGCGGATGTGCCCACAACCAAGGTACATGCCCTTGACTGGAATTGAACCTGGGACCCCTCAGTCCTCAGGCCGGCACTCTATCCACTGAGCCAAACTGGTCAGGGCTGAAATACAGAGATTTCTTTAAAAATATGTTTTCATTGATTTTTTTTAGAGAGAGAGGAAGGAAGAGGGAGAGAGATAGAAACATTGATGAGAGAGAAACATTGATTGGCTACCTTCTGCATGCCCCCTACTGGGGATTGAGCCTACAACGCAGGCATGTGCTTTGACCTGGGACTGAACCAGTGACCTCTTGGTTCATGGTTTCATAAAAAAAATTTTTTAAAGGAAATTGCCTGAGTTGGTCTGGAGGAGTCAGAAAGGCGCACAGGGTAGGAGGCATTTAAGATGAGGCTGCAGAGGCAAGTGGAAATTTGCCAGATGGACAAGGACTGGAGGGGTGTTTGAGGCAGAAGGAACAGCTTATAGTCATTACCTTTAGTCAACAAATAGCTATGGAGTACCAACCTGATGTCAGGAACCAGAGAGAGCACCCAGGATGCAATAATGAGCAAAGCATACCCCTACTCTGTGCTCAGAGAGAGCAGTATGTTCAGAATCCGCATGGATTCTATTTCCTAGATCTTAAGAGACCATTGGTTATAAGATGCACCACCAATTTAAGAACAGTTGCAATCAGGAATGTACATAAAAAGAGGGATTTATTGGCATACAACAATACTTCAGGTAGGGCAGGGAGCAACTGGTCCCGAGTAAAACCTGAACCAGGGCTATAAAGCCCAGACCTCCCTCTCAGACTCTCCTCCTCTGCTTCTCCTGCACCCTGACTTCACCTTCTCAGACAACTTTTTCTGAGGCCCAAGTCATGGCCACCAGCGATAGCGATGCTCAGACTCCCATCCTCCAAACTTCACTACCAAAATAGAAAGAGCTGCCTTCTTTAATTCTAATTCTAAGCTGTTCAGTTTTTATCCTTGACTGATTTGTGGCCAGGGTTTGGATACTATTGTACTGAGCACCACTAGAGCCCCCCTGGTTTGAGCAGGGAGAGAATAAATCCCCCCTCAAAAAGGGGCGGGGAGGGAGGGAGTGCCAGGCAGAAAATAATAGATGTGTTTTTGAGGCAAATCAATTGTAGGGTACATTCTAATTTAAGAAATGTGACAATATGAGGGGCTAGGGGTATGGGCATCTTAGAACCAAAGAAACACAACAGGGCAATGCTATTGAGATGTTAGGTGAAAGAAGTATGCTGGAGATAAGGCTGGAGAGGGAGGTGCATCAGGTTGAGAGGTTCTGTGTCCTGCTGGGGCTGGGAGTTCACTAAAGGCTGCAATCTGCTGGCAAAAACATTGGTGAAGGAGGCAAGAGGTGTCAGTCTGTCTAAGGGTTCTGAAGGGCTGAGCCAGAGAGAATGGCTCATTTCCAGAGTTGGGGGTGCTGCCAGAATCAAAGGGATATGCAGACTTGAGAGCTGAGTTGAAAACTGAAGGCCATGCATCATGAAGGGGCTCTGAATAGGCAACAAAAAGCAAAGAAGGAAACGCAGGGGATTTAGAGCTAGAGGAATGGAGCCAGAGAGTTGAAAAATCCAAGGGCAAAACAAACAAACAAACAAACAAAAAACCTACAGAAACACACACACACACACACACACAACAAAACAAACAACAAACCACACACACACACACACACACAAAAAAAAAACAGATAAAGATGGATTGATGGATTGGGTTTGGGAAAGGATGTTAGGCAGCAAGCTTATCCTGGAAAAATACATGAGCCAGGGCCCATGCTCCCCGTCGAGTTATATCTGGGAAAGAGCTAGAGTTAGAATACCCAAAGTGGCCGTGGGAATTTTATGAGATAAACTTTTAGAAGTAAAATTGACAGGATAGCTCAACTATGTGCATACTTGAAGCTGGGAGCTTGGGTAAGATCTTTGAGCTAGAAAGTATACTAATAGATCTGAAGGAGACAATTATGTTGTCTAGATAGCACAGTGGTTTTCTTTATATGAAGCAGGAGAAAATGAAGCTGAACCAAAGAGACAGAGAAGGAACCAGGGAGGCAAGAAAGAACCTGGAAGTCAAGGGCAGAGAATGTGGTCAGGACTGCAGAGATCAGAGATGGATCCTGAGTGAAGGCTGCCAGGCATGACAATGTCTTGAGAAAGAAGATAACCAGTGGAGGTAGAGAAAAGGGCCTCACTCCCAGAGTCAGGCATGGTGACTGCTAAAGAAGGGCTTTGTCTTTTTAAATAGATGGATGGAGAAAGGAAGATGGGAAGGGATCTGATAGGAGGGAGCAGTTTCAATCTTTGAGTTACAGTAAACATATGGTTTATTCCTTAAGTAGAATAAACCATATTGGACAAATGTATATGGAACAGACTCACCTATGGTCTGTTCCCTAAGTAGAACAAAAGCTCGAAGAGGGTAGAGACAATGAATTAAGGGCATCTTGTATTTTGTTCTATCGCCAGGGTTTGGAACAGTGCCTGGCACATAAAGGAATTAAATCAATATTTGTTTAATGAAGCTGTTGACCATGGTGGTGGGAGGGACACCCTAGGGAGTACGTGAGAAGTGTGGGAGACCCTCATGTTGGATGCACAAGGGTGGTCCTGCCCCTGCTGCCCAAAGTGTCCAACAGTAGATGCCACTTCCTGGATCTACGATAAAACTTCCCACTCTTCCCATCTTCTGTAAGACAGCCAGCCTGCCCCAGATTCTGATGATATCAGGATACCTTCTTCACTCGACGGGCTGTAATCACATGGCTTTCATCATACTCCTGTTTGGAACGCACATCTGAAAAGGAAGAGTAAGCACATGGCCAAACTACTTAGAAAATTCACATCATCATCATATATTTTTTTGGCCGATAAGTTATAGCTACTGTCAGCTTAAAACTCAAGGTGTTGTTCCACTATTCTGAGCTGCCCACACCAAGACTCACCTGCCCCATCACAACCACACATCTCCTTAAGGGGTAGTGAGACTCTGTATCTTGATTTAGGGGCAGTTTTCTCTGAGGCCCCCAAAAAATGAGGAGCGGAGAAATCAAAGCCAGAGTGAGTGCATTCTAAATGCCCCCATGGGATTTTAGACCCTAGAACCTAGGAGCTAAGGTTCTAATGCTCCTGGCAAGGTGCATTATTGATGCTCCTTAAAGTTGGGGGAACATGGAACAGAAATTAAGCCTTATGCATAAATGCTACATATGACTGTTATCCAAAATAGAGTTCCTAATGTTCAATAATAAGAAAACAAACAACCTAATTAAAAAATGGGCAAAAGATATGAACAGACATCTTTCCAAAGAAGCTATACAGATGGCAAATAAACATATGAAAAGATGTTAAATATCATATATCAGAAGGGAATGGAAAATTAAAACAACACTGAAATACCACTTCACACCTATTAGAATGTCAAAAATCCAAAACATGGACAACACCCAAGGCTGGTGAGGATGTGGAACAACAGACACTCTCATTCATTGCTGATGGGATGGCAAAATGGAATGACCATTTGGCAGACAGTTTGGCAGTTTCTAGCAAAACTTAACATATTCTTATCAGCAATCATATTCCTTTTATTTTACCCCTGTATTTCTTCACACAAAAGCCTACACATAGATGTTTATAGCAGTTTTATTCAGAATTGCCAAAACTTAGATGCAATCAAGATGTGCCTAATATATATCTAATATATAAAAGGACAGGGCTGTAACCACCAATCACAACCGAAGGCTGACCAATCGTAAGTCCTTCAGTCAGCGCTGGGTTGCTGGGGCGACCCAACACTGACTGCCCAGGGGGCTGAGACCCAGAGAGAAAGGCAGGGTCTGATCCGCAGCCTCAGTGGCAGTTGTTGATCAGTACTTTCCTCTCTCTTTCTCTCCCTCTTTCTGAGCTTTACCAGCAGCTGGGCTTTTCTTTCTCTCTCAGCTTCTGGGGGGGGGGGGGGGGGGGGGGGTGGGAGCCTGCTATTAAGCCCCACCTCTCTGATCAGGCCCAGAGATAGGCCCGGAGATGCTGACTAGCATAGGAACCGACCAATCAGAACCAAATGTGGGTGCTGTGAAGAACCAATGGCTGACTAGAAGGCAGAGCTTCTGACGCTGACTGGCATAGACACCGACAATCAGAACCAAATCTGGGTGCTGTGGGGAGTCAATGGCTGCCTAGGAGGTGGAGCTTTTGACACTGGCATAGAAACCGACCAATCAGAATCAACTTGGCCAGCAGAGGAGGGCAGTTGGGGGCGAGATCAGGCCGGCAGGGAAGGGCCATTGGAGGTGAAATAAGGCCGGCAGGGGAGGGCAGTTGGGGGCAACCAGGACAGCAGGGGAGGGCAGTTAGGGGTGATCAGGCTGGCAGGCAGAGGCAGTTAGGGGCAATCAGGCAGGCAGGCAGGTGAGCAGTTAGGAGGCAGCTGTCCCAGATTGCAAGAGGGATGTCCGACTGTTGGTTTAGGCCCAAAGGGTCCCCAGTTGGAGAGGGTGCAGGCTGAGCTGAGGGAAACCGCCCCCCCCCCCCCGCCGCCTCCGTGCATGAATTTTGTGCACCAGGCCTCTAGTAGATAAACTATGATAGATCCAGACAATGAAATATTATGCAGTGCTAAAAAGAAAACTGCTACTAAGCCATAAAAAGACAGAGGAAAGTTAAATGCATATATAAGTGAAAGAAGCCAATCTGAAAAGGCTACATATTGTATGATTCTGACTATATGACATTCCTGAAAAGGCAAAACTGTGGAGACAGTAAAATAATCAGTGGTTTCCAGGGGTTAGTGGGAAGAGAGAATTGTACTAGTAAGAGCAGTGAAACTATTCTGTATAATGCTATAATGATGGATATATGTTATTATATATTTGTCCAACCCCACAGAATGCATAACACTAAGAGTGAACCCTAATGTAAACTATGGACTTTAGATGATAATGACGGGTCAAAGTAGCTTCATCAATTATATATACTGTCATGGTACTGGATGTTGATAGCTGGGGAGGCTATCTGGGGGCAGGGAATATATAGAAACTCTCTGTACTTCCTTTTCAATTTTGCTGTGCTAAAAGTGAACATAAAACCTAAAAAAACAAAGTCTATTTTTAAAACATACGAAAGCATTAACCATAAAAGAAAATATTGACAAATTTAATCCTTCAAATTAAGAACTTCTATCTCTTTTCATCAAAATACAATATTCAGAAGGTAAAAGGGCAAGCCACAGAATAAAGAAAATATCTGTAACACAAATAACTAACAGAAGACCTGTACCCAGAATTATAAAGAACTCATAAACCAATGGAGGAGAAAAAAACTTCAGACATCTGAAGATATCTTTATTTTAAGACATTTTTTTAATTGATTTTTTTTGCGGAGAGGAAGGGAGAGGGATAGAGAGTTAGAAACACGATGAGAAACATCGATCAGATGCCTCCTGCATGCCCCCTACTGGGGATGTGCCCGCAACCAAAGTACATGCCCTTGACTGGAATCAAACCTGGGACCCTTCAGTCCACAGGCTGATTCTCTATCCACTGAGCCAAACCGGCTAGGGCTATTTTAAGACATCTTGAAAAACAGCCCTGACCGGTTTGGCTCACTGGATAGAGAGTCGGCCTGTGGACTGAAGGGTCCCAGGTTCAATTCCGGTCAAGGGCATGTACCTTGATTGCGGGCGCATCCCCAGTGGAGGGTGTGCAGGAGGCAGCTGATCTATGTTTCTCTCTCATCGATGTTTCTGGCTCTCTGTCCCTCTCCCTTCCTCTCTGTGAAAAAGTAAAAACAGCTCAAGGTCACATCCTAGAATAACCCCTGTCCCCCTTAAACTATCTAAGAAAATTCAAGACTCCCACAAAACTTAATTGGTTGTTCCCCCCAACACCTGAAGATAGGGGCCCTGTCTCCCAGACTCTGGGGAGATAGAAGCCTTACTTTGATGAGTGCTAGTTAGCAAACCTAGATGGATTTCACTTGGACTAGTCCCCATTGCCCCCCCTTTTTTTAAATATATTTTTTATTGATTTCTTACAGAGAGGAAGAGAGAGGGATAGAGAGTTAGAAATATCAATGAGAGAGAAACATCGATCAGCTGCCTCTTGCATACCCCCTACTGGGGATGTGCCCGCAACCAAGGTACATGCCCTTGACCGGAATCGAACCTGGGACCCTTGAGTCCACAGACCGATGCTCTATCCACTGAGCCAAACCGGTTTCGGCCCTCATCCCCTTTTTGTGATTTTTCACTTCCCTGACTCTACGGAGCCCCTATTTGCCCCACACCGTACTCCCTCAGTCTCCCTTTAAAACACCAGTCATTGCAGACATATGAGCCCAACCAGTGGTTAAGGGCAACAGGAGGGTGGGGGCATGTGTGGGGAGGGGGGTGGGATGGAAATGGGGGGACGAGGACAAATATGTGATACCTTAATCAATAAAGAAATTTAAAAAAATAAAAAATAAAAAAATAAAACACCAGTCACGCCCCGCTGGGTGTTGCTCAGCAGTTGAGCACTGACCCAGGAACCAAGAAGTCACAGGTTCGATTCCCAGTCAGGGCATATGCCTAGGTTGTGGGCTCAATCCCCAGTGGGGGGCATGCAGGAGGCAGCCAATCAATGATTCTCATCATTGATGTTTCTATCTCTCTCTCTCCCCCTCTCCCTTACTCTCTGAAATCAATAAAAATATAAAAAATAAAAAAATAATAAAACACCAGTAAACTCTGCAAACTCCCTATTGCAAGAGTATATTACTGATTAAAATTTGTACCTACTACTTTTTTTTAGAAGTGAAAATTTATTTTTTTCAAGAAAAACGATTTTAAATATAAAAATGTTACATGTAATAAACGTTAACATTTCAAGAAAAATGATCTTAAATATAATAATGTTACATGCAATTATTCAAGAAAAAATGATCTTAAATATAATATTACATGCAATAAACATGGATACAGACAATAGGGTGGTGAAGGCCTGGGGTGGGACGGGATCCTGGTGAAGGGGATAACGGGGCGGCGGGGGGGGAGGGGGGAGGCATCTTTAATAGTCTCAGCTATAAAGATTTTAAACAATATAAATAAATAGAAACGAGTGAAACTAAAGTTAGCTGGGTAGGAAAGCAAGAGAAGATACTGAGGGTAGGAGCCATGACTTTAACCATGAAAATCATTCTTGTTTAAAAATGAAATAATGGACACAGCATTTCAACTTGGGATGATGAAAAAGTTCTGGAGCCAGACTGAGTGGCAACAGTTGCACAACAATGTGAATGTACTTTAATGTCACTGAACTGTACACTTTAAAATGATAAATTTTATATGTACAAATTACCACAATAAAAAATAAATATTTGTGGCAGGTAGAGATGTTATTAGACTATTTCAGAATAATATATTTTCTATGGAAGAAAGTAACTTTAAAAGTCAAATTTCAACTTTTGAGAGTAAAGACAGAGTATTCCCTCTTATCACGGTTCCAAACTTGAGCATGTATAACAGTCACCTGTAAACATGGAGATCATGGGGACCCAGGAATATTATGTTACTGTTTCCCTGTTCACGGACTTACTTTAAAGCCTATACCATAGGGAGGTAAACTGCTGCACATGAATAAGGAGGGATGCACAAAGTTGTTCATTGCAGCACTATCCATTAGAGGCACACAATGCAAGCAACACATTGCAGTCAATTAGGAATAGATCCATATCATAACTAACAGTCAAAGTAAATACATTAGATCTTCACATTTAGACATGGGGGGATCTCAAAAATATAATTTTAAGCCAAATAAAGTAAGTTGCATAATGATTGTACATTATGATACTATTTGTGTAAATATTTAAACACATTATTTTGGGATGCCTGCATATGCAGTAAAAATGTAAAAGTATAGAAGCAGTTATCTTTGGGGAGGGAAAGAAGTGGGTTCAGGATGGGAAACAGAAGAGGAGTACATCTGTGTCTGTAACATTTAATTTATGTTAAATCTGAGTACATGGGTGTTTATTACTGTTGCTATATATCTGTTAGATGTTTGCTATATTTCACTAAAACAAGAGGACTCAGGAACATCTAGATTTAATCTGGAATGATTTCCAAGTCATGTGAATGAGTAGCAGCATTTTACACTATGCCTAATAAGTTTGATTTCTAGTCATTTATTCCTCTATCCCCAAAAGTTTTTTGGTTCATCAAAAATAATGTTTGAAGAGTGCTATCCTCAAAATATTTTTAAGTACTTACCCAATAAACAGAGATAGTTGGGTTCAGTCAATCTGGATAGTTTTGTGACCTGATTCAAGATGTTATAAAGCTCTTTTGGTTCACATAGAACCAAATCAGTCATCCTATAGGGAAGAAACAATAACGTAAAGCTTATTACCTCTTTCTATTTTAAATGAGTATTCAAAAAGTAAGATATTGAATTAAACTCTTTCTTAATGCATCTTCAGGCAAAGATTGAAGTAATCATGAACATAATCAGGAAAGCCTCAAAATTCTGTAGTGAGCCCTGGCTGCTGTGGCTCCATGGTTTCGAGCATGGTCCCCTACACTGAAACGTTGTGGGTTTGATCCAGTCAGGGCTCATGCATGAGGCAGCTGTTTAATGTTTTCCTCTCATCTCTCACCTCTCTCTCTCTCTCTCTCTCTCTCTCTCTCCTCCTCCTCCCCCTCCCCCTCCCCCTCCTCCTCTTTCCCTCTCCCCTTCTCCTCCTCTTTTTCCCTTTTCCTCTCCCCCTCTCTTCATTCCCCTCTCTCTATAATCAATGAAAAAAATATCCTCAGGTAAAGATTGATAAAAATAAGAATAAATTTTGTAGTGAAATGTGTGTAGAGAATAAAATATTGAACTATATAATAACATATGAACTATGTAAATAACAAGCAAGCTATAAAATAGTCAACAGTTCATTTGTTTTTTAGCATATAATTACTGAGCACCTACTACATGCCAGGCACTGAAAATAACTGTGGCAAACTAGACCTACCTTCATGAAGGTTACATTCTAGCATGGAATGCAGACATTGGACACAAAACACAAGTAAGAAAAGCATTATACTGTCAGTGTCCCATGTTGGAGGAGGAGCTAATGAGAGAACCTAACCTAATTTCGGGAATCAGAGAAAGGCTGTCTGAGATGTGACAGCTAAGCTGAGACAGGAGGCTAGGCAAGACTTAGCCAGAAGAGAGGGTGGAAAAGAAGGCAAGAACATTCAGTACCTGAGAGAGTTTAAGGAGACGGGTATGGCAACAGCAGGGAGAGAGTAATGAGTGAAGACCCTGAGGAGGCTTTTGATAAGGATCATGAAGGTCAGTGTTGGGTGGAGAATTGCTGATGTGTACTGACAAAATCGCCTGGCCAACTTGGGCCTTGGCTCCTGACTACAGGGCTGAGATACTGGTTCCTGAGCAAGACTGGTGCTCCAAGGACACTGGAGGGGAAGGGCTGGGCCTGTGGAGCAGCTCCCTGCAGGGAAGCCTCCTTTTAGCAAGGGGTGGAGGCTGCAAGGAGCTGCCCAGCACCAGTAGGAACCGATTGAGAAGTTGAATCCAGAGGTAGGTAATCTTGATCAAAACAGTTAGGGTCCACTTCAGTTACAGTATGATGCTCAGGGAGAGCCAAATCCTTGACACCTCCTCAAGAACTTCTGTTCTCAGCCTCCCCTCCATCAATTTCAACCTCTACATGGATCTATTAGCACAAAACATCATCTGTACCCATCTTTGTCTTCTTTACAGCAAGACTTCTCAAAAGGGTGGTGTTGAATCACTGTCTCCACTTCCTCACCTCCAAACTCTCTACATCCTAATCCTAGCTATGCCATTTATTATGAGCTACCTTATGGTAATTAGCCTCTGTGTGCCTCAGTTTGCATCTCTGTAAAATGGGGATAATATTAGCATAATAGTTCTATAAAATGAGCATAATAGTACCTATTTGTAGTGTGTGGGTTAATGAAATTACACATAAGGTATTCGGAGCAGGGAGGAAATAAATGCTCAGTGTTGGCTATTGGCACAAGCTTTTCCCCTGGAGTTTCTAACCCTATCAAACCACAGAAACTGTTCTTATCAAGGTCATCACAATGTCCATCTCACCTAATCCATTAGTCACTTCTCTATGTGCTGAAATGATGGGAGTTTCTTAGCTGCGTTTAACCCATTTGAGCATTCCTCCTTCCCCAGTACTCTCCACTTCCAGAAGTACACACACACACACACACACACACACACACACTCACACTCTCCAGGCTTCCCTCCTACCTCTGTTCCTGCTGTCTTCTTTATGGGAGGCTCTATCTTCACATAAGAATGCCCTTGGTCAGTCACCTTTCTTCTCTATCTATACTTTCATTCTAGGAAAGGGCTTCTCAACCTCAGCAGTACTGATATTTGAGGCCAGACAATCTTCTGTTGTGGGGGCTGACCTGTACATCATAGGATGTTTAGCAGCATCCCTGGACTCCACCCAGTGGTTGCCAGTAGCAAACCTCCCCCAATCCAGCTGTAACAACCAAAAAAGTACAGGAGTTGCCAAATGTCCCCCAGGAAGAAGAGATATAAAAAACCCATTCACAGGATTACTGCCACATCACCTTTTCAATTGCCATTTTCTCCTCTTTTGAATTTGAACTCTGGAGTTAGTTATTGATATACTGTTATATGGTTTGGAGATTACGGGCTTCTTTTTTGTTTGTTAGGATGCTCTGATCTGACATTTGACGTGAACACAAAGTGCTAGATGTTCTTGTCGACTTCCATCAATGAGATGGGGAAAATCAGTTCTTGGTAACATCCTTTATAATAATGGTTTGATTTTTTTTATTTCAAGAGAATCTTTTTTTCCAATGCTTTCCCCCCTTTTACCCAGTTTCCTTGTCACTTGCTATAGATGGCTTTTGTATTCGTGCAGACTATGTTGTAGGTCTGTTTCATTTAGTAAACTGAAAATTATTGCTTAATTTTAAAAATGCTAGTTGAGAACCACCACTCTAAAATCTAGAGTCTAGCTGATTCATCTCACCCCTGTATACCAATGAGTCCCAAACTGTATCCCTGCTTGACTTCTCCACTGAGCTTGACTCCACTTGGATGCCTAATTAGCATCTCAAATGTAACATAACCAATATTGGGCTTTTAATTCACACATGCCCACACCTCTAATGCATGTTTATCTTTTAGTCTTCTCAGTCTCAATAAATAGCACCATTATCCACCTAGTTACAGAAGTCCAAATCACTAATCCCTATTTCCCTCCACTCTTCACATCTACTCTATTAGCTCTACTACCTAAATATATTCCAAATCCATCTACTTCTTTCCATCTGCAGGGTTAAAATTCTAGACCAAGATATTATCATCCCTCTCCTGATTATACAATACTTGACAATTGGACTTCTTGCTTTCTCCCTACAGTCTAATCTTCACATGGCAGTCAGGGTGATCTTTTTCAAAATATAAGTTTGTCTTCACCTCACTTGTCATTACCTGACATTATCACTCATTGTTTGTTGGCTTTATCAACAGTCTCCTCCCACTGAAATGTATGGCTTGTTAGGACAGGGACCTTGTCCTTCTTGTTCACTACTGTGGTCACCAATGGGGCCTTCTTGACATGATGTCATACATATAGATTCCACCTGTAGGATTCCATGTGTAGGTTCTGAAGGACCTCCCCACCCACACCTCGGGTCAGGTCCTCAGCTTCTGAAAGCCCTGTCTGCAGGCCATTCTGGAGGTGGTGAGTGCAGGGGAGAGAGGACAGGCTTTGGGACTAGTCCAACCACTTCGTTAAGCCAATCTAAAAACTGGCTCCAACCTATCTGGTCTATCGCTCACACCCCATCCTTAAGCTCCCACCTACTGTATATTTCCCCATTACAATCTCTATCTCTTTATTCAGTAGCTCAAGGGGTTGTCTCTTGGCATCCAGGTAAACACTCAGCCACAGGGATCTTCTTCAGACTTATCTCCTTCCCAAAGACAGCACTCTCCCTGGTCAGGCAAGAACTGCCCCTCATATGCTGGTCAAGTGCAGGAGGGATGAGAGCAGTTTCTGAACCTCACAACAGGGTTCTGAGAGATGACACAACCCCATGAGCTGAAGATCAGTGGTACCACTAGCCTGGGTGGGTGGAGGACTGAGAGCTAACATCCCTTTGAACGCTACACTGAAATCTACAGGGTTTAAGATGTTCTGGCTCCACCATTTGAGCTCTAAGAATATTTTGATATTGCACTTTTACATAAAACTATCAAACTATTTTTGAGATTTTGCCAAAAGTATTTTCCTTAATGGATTCCATTGATTTATTCCTTAATTGATTTTCTATATTTCAGTTAACTAATTCTAATTTTTTTCACTTTCCATTTTGTTTAGTCAAGATTATTTTTTCCAAAATCATGTCTTTTTTCCATGTGAATTTACATTAAAGATTTGATTCATCAAACAGATTTTACTGAGTATGATTTCTGCTACTGTGAATTTCATTTGTACTGATTATTTCTACAAAGTCGTTTCCAACAGTGGAGTCAAAATGGCAAGTTTAAGACATCCCCCTTTGGACTCTTTCAGCACAGCATTGCTCTTCTTAAGAGACTTTTAGGGAGTTTAGGGAGATAGTTCTTGCTGGGTTGATGAAGCATGCAGGTGGGAAGGGTGGTCTGCAGATCTGGTTTGATGGAATGAGAGACTGAACTTCTATTAATTGACCCATCAGGGAAATCCACACAACTTTCTGGGTGGCAAGCAAAGCCACCTACTATGTCAGGAGAGCAGTGTGCCAGCACAGGCCTTGTCCCAAAACACTAGACACCCACCAGTAAGAAGGTACCTCATCCTCCCTGTGATGACCTAACTCTAAACCAAGGGGCTTGTGTATAGCTCTCCCAGTCAGGCAAGAGCAGTCCTGCAGTGGGTCTGGTGAGCTCAGCTCCACTGAGAGCACGTCTATATTTGAGGAAAGCAGTCAGTTGGAAGGGGTTGCCATAGCCTGAGACTGAAGGGGAAACTGGCTGGACCCAGCCTTTCTCAATGCCTGGGGCCCTCCATTCTGACTGACTGCATGTCTGTAAGAGGCTAGGCCTGACCTCAGGCTTCTCACAAGAGTTCCCAGACACTCAGAGCTTGGTCTAATGCTCGTTCCAACTCAATCTGGTGGGTACAATTGATGGGCATTGGCTTCTGGTGGAAAAGGAGCATCACTTAATGCTTCTGGAAAATCCAGACAGACCATGAACTTCACTTTGGGCTCTTGACTGAGCAGGGACCAGAGAACTGCACAGATATGAGTCAGGGTCCACAGCCAGCCCCGTTACCCCCTGGTTCTCTGTGGGAAACTGAGGCTGTGCCAGGATGACCAAGGCTTAAATACAGTGGCACATATCAATACCCTCACTTGCAAACTGAGACAGTGATACACACTAAAAAGGCTACATGAATGTTACATTGAGATAACTGATATAAACTACCCAGTACTGACCCTGGCATAGAGCGGGAGCTTAGGAAACAGAAGTTCCTTTACTCCTACCCTATCTCTCTCTTTTCAACTTCATCTAGGAGCCGGTGATGGCTACAAGCCCAATACACAGAAAGCACCATTCAAAGAATCTCAGGCCAAATACCATAGCAGGATCTGGCCAAGCTTATAAGTGATAGGGACCAGTGTGGTTACCCGAGGATCTGTACAGTCTTTCCTTGATTCCAGCATAACACTTCTTGTGCCTAAACCTTGAAAGCTAGAGGTAATAGTCCCAGGCCACAATACCCCAGAGCTTCAGAGTATACAGAAGTGGTACGGAAATCTCGTTTCAGAGGGGCACCAGGTCCTACTAGTGATAGCCAGTACCTTTGTATTTTAGAAGTAGCAGGTATGGGCCTGAGGTCTAGAACCAGCTGCTCACATCCCTATCCCTTATCTCCTTTCTTGCCCTCACTTCCATGTCCCCAAATCTAGGCTCACTGCATCTGAGAGGTACCTAGTGGTCTTGTGAAGTTGACAGGTCTACCTATGCAGCAAATCAGTTGTCGGAGATAAGGGCTGGTGAAATGCAACACCCATCTCCCAAAAGCTGTGGCCACACCATGTCTGGCCTCACCTCCTCCAACTCTGCCTCCAGCATTTGTTTTTCCCCTGCTCCTTGATGGGCTTAGGCCTCACCTTCTGGTCCTGACATGGGTCCTTGGCCCTGACTAGGCTCTGAACTCAGCTTTTCTTTCACTTCCCTGACTTCTGACTGGTCTGGAAGACTGAAGGTTTTGTTCCTGACTTAGCTCTATCACCATCAGTGACTCTAAGCTCTTGGGAGCTCTTTGCCAGCAGCTTCCTGCTGCCTCTACTCTGCCAGTCCATAACCTTATAGTTGCTCTACTGGAATGTATCTTGGAGAGTCAAATCCTTTTGACTTTAAGCAGGAATGGGCCACAACTAAAAGCTAAATCTATCTATCTAAATATGGTGCTGCTTTAAAATATACGTCCCCAGTTTCCAATACCCTAGAGGAAAATAAAGAAAACTATCATGCAAAGTGGAATGATTATCACCTCTCTCTTTGTTTTAGCTCCAAGGTTCTGAAAGGAAAGATTTAAATATTTCACTTGAGGAACGATTTTAGGGTTGAAGAGAAAGTAGATTACTATACAATATGTGACCTAATAGCAAACATCTAATAGCTCTTAAACAGAATCTAAGCCTACGGTACAAAATGGTCAGTATATGTGCATGTGTGGCTTGTGTTCGTGTGGGGTTATGAAAGGTGGGTATCAATGTATTTGTATATTGTGTATAAAAATATACAATGAAGAACATGCAAAATGAATCTATGGTGACAGGAAGTAGCAGTTTTGGGGAACTGATGAAAAGAATCATGAGGAAACTTTCTGGAATGAAAATGTTCTATTACATGTTTGGGTGGACATTACAAGGGTATAAATGGTCAAAACCAACTAACTGAATACTTAAAATTGGTATACTGTATCATATATGACAATCAAAAATAAAAATAAATCCCCTGTGTAGATCCATGTGTTTATGTGTTCAAAGATGGGAATACAGCCTAGCTAGTGTTGCTCAGTGGATAGAGCATCAGCCTGTGGACCAAAGGGTCCCGGGTTCAATTCCAGTCAAGGGAATTGTACCTTGATTGCAGGCTCCTCCCCAGCCCAGGCCCTGGTTGGGAATCATGCATAAGGCAACCAATCAATGTATTTCTGTCACATCGATGTTTGTCTCTGTCTTTCCCTCTCTCTTCCACTCTCCCTAAAAACCAATGGAAAAATATCCTCAAGTGAGGATTAAAAAAAAAAAAAAGATGTGAATACACAGGTGTGTATATGGATATGAGTCTGTAGCCCAACCTGTATGTCCATGATCTTGGTGTGGGATCTGGGCATAGGAAACAATGAGGACTTGGACACACTAAAAGTACACACTACAGAACTTCAGCTTGGCTCCCATAACCACCAGTGAATCCTCTTTTCATCCTTTCTCATTTGTCCAGGATTTCCCCCAAGGCCTACAACTCCTATCCAAACCTCCTCACCTTCCTTGAGTCCTCATTGAGCAACTTCTGTATAATTTTCTAGTTCTACCTGGAAAGGTTAAAGACACGGCATATGAAAGGTCCTCCCCCGCCAACGGCCCGACCACCCTTCCAGCTTTCTCCCAGTCAGAGATGAGCATCCTTTGACCTCATCCTCTCCTACCTAATCCTTCCCCCTCCCCATTTTCCCTTAGCCCCCTCCTTTCAGCACCCTTCTTTTTTTTCCCAAAATTCACATCTCACAAGTTTGAAACACAAGTTTCAAATATTCACAACTCATGAAATCAGAGAGAAAACTCCTAGAATAGCTTGGACTGTGCCCTCTGAAGCTTATGCAGGCACAGAAGCTGGTGGTAGGCCCTCGCCTGGAAAAGTCTGAGGCAGCTGCATTGAAATGGTCTGCACCCCCATAATCTATTGAGGCAAAAGATGCATTAGTGTACCCTATAGACCAGATGTGGCCCAGGCAGGAGAGAGGGCCAACTAGAAGCCATGTTAAATGGACTTTGCCTAGGAGGAGCCACCTGGAGGGCCAAAGGACCAATTGCAGGTAGAGGGGGATTCCAGAAACCAGGGGCTGAGGGAGCAACTGAAAGCAGCAAGACAAGTGTAAGCCCTAGGTCAGGGAAACTGCAGTTAAGAGAGACCCACAAAAGCACTGCATGGAGGAAAGAATCAGATAAACTCTCATCAAGCTCACAGACTACTAATGCCACATGACAAAGGGACCTTTCCTGCCCCATCTCTACTCTTACATCCCCCTCCAGTATCAATGGGTCTGAAGTCTCAGTCTGCATGGTGTGGTGGTACAGGGGCGATGAGGAAGCAAGATGGAGAAATATAGAAGTCAACCACCCTCCTCTGGAAAGGTAGGAGCCTAACTAAAGCTAGAGAAGGAGAGTTGCTTTAATTTTGAATTAAATTCAGAATTTTGACTATTAATGTGAACTAGACATTTAGGCTATTGCAGTGAGTCTGTCCTGGTGACTAGATGTAACCCAAGGGCAACCAAATATTTCAAGAAAGAGTGGGGATGAAGACATAAATCTGTTTTACAATGCACCAGTCTTCTTGAATACAGCCCTGTATGTTCAGTGAAACAGTTACATGGGCAAAGCAGAGCATAGCACCTGGCATAGTCAATGCTTGATAAAGCAGCTGTTAAGACTGTTATGAACAATCTTGGGATTTAAAGGGAAGCAAATAGGAACTGATTGTAAGGACAGCTTTGTTGTCAAGTTGTTTGGAATGGCCCCAGTAAAGGACTTGGGAGGTAGTGAGTTGTGGAGATGACAGAGCTAACTTGGCAGGGATGGGGAGGGTATCAAGCGCCATCTGTGGGGGTGAGCCTGAGAATCTGTGATTCTAGCTTCTCTCTCGTGGCCTTAACTTTCCCTTCGAGAGGGATGACTTCAGGCCTGGCCTCTCTCCTGAGTTTCAATCCCACATTTCTTCTCAGAAGTAACTCCCCATTTGTCTACTGTTATTTCTATATGGACAACTCACCATCACTTCCAATTCAGCCCATCTTAAATGGAGCTCTTTATTTTCTCCAGCCAGCTCTCCTTCCACACAACCCATGAATTCCACTTCTATACAAATATAATTCTCTCAGGCTGATTTCCCACATTCCTTTCATTCATTTCTTAAGCCCTTAAGATTGTTCCCTCTTTGGCCCCACGTTCTCCATTTCTATGAACACCATCATCACTCAGATCTTGATCTCATAAGATAGCCTCCTACACAATCTCCCTGCCCCCCCCCCCCCCCCACACCCCCCACACACACACACATTTTTCCCTTGAAGTCCTTAGCATGCCCGGGTCAGTCTAATCTTCACAGTTGTGGTGGCAACATAAAAGCCTTTGATAAACACTTGCTTCCCAAGAAATAAAATACAAACTTCTCAGCTAATGTTCATAGGTCCTACACAATCTGGTTTTTCCAACCTGCTTTTTCCAGCTTTATCTAAAACCATTCAACTCTTCCCAAATTCAAAGCTTCACTCTCAGCCTGGTTAATGCTGGACAATAAAGACACAGAGATGAAAGAGATACCAAGGTGCTCAAAGTTCTAGTGGTAAGATACAGAGGTAAATAATTAACCGGAAAATGTGGTCAGTGGCAAGATAAAGGACACTGCTTGTTCTCATCCCCATTCCATCAGAAATTATCTATTCACTGTCCCCTGAACATAGGCCTAGGCTTTCCTACCTCCAGGGTTTTCTTTGGGCTCTTTTCTCCTTTAAACACTTTGCATTGTACAAGGTCCAGCTCCTAGTGCCCTCTTCTTTGAGAATTCCAATGCCCAGCTCCTCTGGAGCTGAATCGTCCCACTGAGTAGTCCTGCTCTTCCTGTATGTCTCTCAGCTTAGATGTTTCATCCTCTGGAGGTCCTCTCTCACACAGGCCCCACCCACACCCCAAATCTGGGTTAGATACACCTCCTCTGTGTTCCCACAGTACCTCATAAGTCTCCTAGTGTTGCCCACATCATGCTGCTTGCAATTTACCTGTCTTTCTCACTAGATGCTGAGTGTCTTAAAGGCATAAAATGCGTGGATCTGGCATATCTTAGTAGCTCAATAAACAAGTGGAAGGGAGGGAGGAAATAGTAAACCAGTCACCATGCAGTACCTTGTCTTTAGTACCCATGGGAATTGTTCTTTTAATCTTTGCTTTCCTAACTAACCGTTTCCAAGCAGGCTTAGTCATAGATTTCCCCGACCGCTCCCCCACCCCCATGCCCGTCTCCACCAACCCACCATGGGATTGTGCATTCCTCTCTGAAGGCAACAAACTGCAGCAAATCTACCTGCTCACTTGACTCTTAACTTTTTGATGGTAAGGATTCTTTGTATCACCAGAAAATAGCAGGGGGAGGGAGGGAATGAAGCTTAAGTTTAATTTATAAATTTAAATCATCAACTCCTTTTGAGCGGAACCACATAGTTATTTTCTGAGTAAACTCTGAATAAAGCCCCTTAACTGCAGTCAGTTTCTTCGTTCCCAGAGCAGAAACAATGTGGTCGTGTTCCCAGCATTGCTGGCCAGACCTGAGGGGTGGGGACTGGGTGAAAACATAAGTTACCTAGATACCTGTTTCTTCCTCTAACACAGGGCTGTTGTCCTGTAGAGCTCGTTGAACAGTGCCTAGAGCTAAGTCAGTGCTCATAGTCGGTCATTCTCAATTGCGGTACCTCAGTGGGACAGGGGGTGGGCGGCACGTGAGTGTGAGACAGGGGTGCAATGAGAGTGACAGATTAAAGGAGCCCCCATCCTGCTATCCCACCTCTGGGACTCTCAACCTCTGCTCCCCGCCCCCTTTCCTTTCCAGGGGCAGGGGTAGTGGGTTCAGCTGCGGTCGGGGGGCTCGGACCGCACCCAGTCCGCCAGGCCTGCGGCGCGATTGTTGGCCAGTCTCCCAGTCAGTGTCTGTCTGGAGCCCCACCTGGAAAATGGCTCCTCTAAGGCTCTTCCAGCCTAAACCCCGTCCTCTTGCACCTCTTGGGAGGGAGAGTTTGTCCCCCAACTCTGACAGCCCTTCCCCCACTCGCCGCGCAGAACTCGATTCGAACCAGCCTTAGGCTGCACTCCCACTGGGCCAGGAGCGTCGTTCCGCCTTCCTACGGGCCAGCCGTGATACCGCGAGATCTGGGACGTGAGGCGGGGCCGGAAGTTGGGCTCCTCTCGCGAGGCCCAGCGGAACAGAGCCAGGAGGCCCTGCATCCTGTGGAGGTCGTTGGAGTCACTTGCTCGCCGCCAGCTCTTTCGCTTGCTGGTCCGCACCCCGCCCGCCCCAGCCATGCTCTCCGCCCTCGCTCGGCCTGCCGGCGCCGCTCTCCGCCGCAGCTTCAGCACCTCGGCCCAGGTAGGCCCGACGAGAGGCTGGCTGCAGGCGGAAGCCCCCGGCCTGGGCCACGTGCGTCCCTGGCTCGCGAGCAGCCCTGACCCGGGGGCCAGCCTGCACCGCAGGGCCGCCGGGTACGGGTCGGCGGTTGGGCACCCTAGGCTGGTCCTGATACCGGGCGGGAAGTGCGGGAGAGAGAGGGGAAGGTGCCCCAACGCCAGAACCAGTGCACTTCTTCGAATCCCCAAGCTCGACCCCCCCGGGGTCCTCCAGAGGGCTTGCTTGCTCCTAGACTGCAATCCTTCAAGATTGAGAAGCCAGGGATCTAGGGTCGAAAGTAATTTATGTTTTTATGCAACGTTGAGTGAATAACCTTGTTCTTCTTGCAGCATCCGTACAAATAATGTGTAATTATTAACTCCATAGTACAGATAGGCGTGGTACCGAGGGTAGAGAACTGGTCCAAAGTTAACAGAGTCATTTAGCCAGAGTATTAAAATTCAGCTCTCCTGATCACTGTCAGTGGTTTTTGGATAACCAACCCTTCAAGAACCTGAACACTACTTCCTCTTAAGGACTTTTATAAAGGATCCTTATGCCGTAGTGGACTGGGCCTGCCCCCAGTGTTGTAACAGTGCATTACTTGGCCTGGGATTACTAAAGCCTAAGCTATTTTTAGCTATATTTTCTAGTGGTTCTCAAACTCTGGCGTGTGGCAGAATCACCAAAAAGCTAATAAAGAACAGGCCAGTATTTATTTAAAGAGGGTAGGATCTGGGCCTCTATTATTACCAAGTGCCCCAGGTGATTCTAAATACAACCAAAATCAAAACCCAGGAGATGCCTACCTTGCCGCACCCAAAAGGGGGGTGATTATTAAAGGAGATTCCAAATTTCTTATCTAGTTTCTGTCCTTCAGATCACTTTTCTGTGCATTTAATTCATGTGAAAAATAAGAATCTTGAGTATCCATGATTGTCAAGAATTGGGCTGGGTGTTGCAGGGGATATCAAGATGAATGAGAAGTAGCACTTGAGATAAGCCAAAAATGAGTCAATTTAAGACTGTAGGAGGTGATGAAGATTGATGCTGAGGAGTGGGAGAAGGGAACTGACCAAAGGTAAGACAGTGGGATTTACTGACATGATTTGGTGAGGGGTACTGAGAGAAAGAGGAGAATGGAGGACTCTGAGGCTTTGGGGTTTGCTGAGATGGGAAAAAACTACTGGAAGAGAGTGGTTTGGGGCAGGTGGAATATATCAGTTTTATATATGTTTGAGTTTAAAATGCCTGTTACACATACAAGTAGAGATGTTGGAAAGGCAGTATGTCAGAAAGATGAGTTTGAGCCAGATGTTACATTGGTCTAGAGACCTTAGATCCTATATCCTTTACAGTAAAAATGTGTAGAGCAGAGCAACCTCAATGTGTTTCTTTCTACGGATATGTGCTAGAGTATAACACAAACAAAAAATAGAAATTTAAAAACAAACCAGAAGAGACTTTAAAAAGCAAATGTGTAAATGAAGCAAGTGTTACTCTTCTGTCCATTTTCAAAACAATTGCTAAGCAGTGTATTGTTGACGACCACTCCTCAACCTGGGAAAGGTCAGCGAGTTTATAGACAGCTCTTTTCCAGAGATCATGAACTAACCTCTGGATTACCAAGGACTCTCACCTCATAGTAAAGCGTCCACCACTTAAAGGCTGTGTTTTTATAAATATTAACTAAGTTGATGAGATTTTGTAATATACAAACAATAACCACCTCAGCACACTGAAAGTGACGGAGTGAATGAGGAGGTCCTCCCCCTTCTCCCTGCTCCTAGGTGTGTTCATCTTGTGTGTCATATAGGACTGACTGACTTAAGGACCCTAGTGAGGGCATCAGGTCAATCGGTCTCTTGCTAGAGTTTCTTTTTTATTTTTTGTTAATCTTCACCTGAGGATATTTTTCCATTGATTTTTAGAGACAGTAGAAGGGAGGGGGAAAGACAGATGTGAGAGAGACACATTGATTGGTTGCCTCCCACATGCATCTCGACCAAGACCGGCATTGGATTTACAACTGAGGTATGTGCCCTTGACCAGAATCCTAGGACCCTTTAGTCCCCAGGCCGATGCTCTGTCCACTGAGCCAAACCGGCTAGGGCTAGAGTTTAATTCTTTATCAGATAAAAACACAAACTTGGCCATTTTTACCCTGGAATTATTTTGTGCTTCCCACATTGGAACCACTGCCCTGGTCAGCCTTAGAAGCCAGGCTGAGTAATTTGGGCATGAGGAACTTCAGAAGCTTTTTGAGCAAGGAAATGATTAAAACTTGGAATTTTACAAAGGATGGTTTAGAGGTGATACTGAGGACCTAAGTTAGATAATGGGAAGATATTTGAGGTGCCAAGTCCTTCATGTCCTAAGTGGTGTTTCTAATAAGGAAGGAGTCAGAATATGGTTCAAACGTTTGAATTTGGGAGAACACAGGTGCCATTTGGGATGGGAGAGGTAAAGAAAATAAATTTATTTGGACAGTTGTGTTTGTGGGACCAGTGAAATGCCTAATACAACTGGGAATGTGGATTTGGAATTTGGGAGTCCCAACGATTAGGGAAAAGATATGGAAATGATAATTGAAGATTTGGAAGTAGATATGGTTGCCACATCTCAGGTTCTGAATTGGTCTGACTAGTTTTCTGTGAAGTCAAGGGTTCATCTTTTTTCATTTTCTTTTTTTTGTAAATCCTCACCCAAAGATACTTTTTCCACTGATATTTTTAGAGGGAGTGGAAGGGAGGGAGGAGAGAGCGAAAACGATCTATGTGAGAGATGCATTGGTTGGTTGCCTCCCACATGTGCCACAGGAATCAAACCTGCAACCCAGGTGCATGCCCTTAACTGGGAATTGAACCCGAGACTCCTTGATGCGTGCAATGACGCTGTAACCACACCAGCCATGGTTAGGGTTCATCTTTAAAGGAGCAACCTAAATAAAAGTCCTGGCCAGTATGGCTCAGTTAGAGCATCATCCCATGCACCAAAAGGTCTCGGGTCCAATCCCTGGTCTGGGTAAGTATGGAGGCAACTGATCGATGTTTCTCTCTCTCCCTCTCTCCCTTCCCCTCTTTCTAGACTCAATGAAAAATATATCCTCAGGTGAGAATTTTTTTTTTTTAATGCAAATCTTAGTTGCAGTATATGCATTTAGAGTTTTCACTCTTTAAGCAGATTTCACTGTGTGGGGTTGTTTTGGTTTTGTTTGGTTTGATTTTGATTTTTGATAACAGAAGCCCATTATTACCAGTATCAGTTGCTGTCGAATACAGTTAGTAATAGTGAAAGGATCCAGAGTAGACGGCTGCCCTAGATGACCACACACAGTGCTTTGAGTTGTTGGATCTGCTCTCTTTTCTCAGTTTGTCTCCTAACTTCCTGGCAGCTGCCTGCCTACCAGCTAGGAATAGGCTCCCGTCTCATTTGTGAGTTTAATTTAGAAACAACAACACTGAGAATATCTGGAATTTTGGTTGGGACTTGAGTGAGACCTAGAGAGGAAGAATGTCTTTTGTATAATGGGAGTGAGCTCTAGAACAGGACTTAGAACAGATCTATTTTCTCTATGACTCTTTTTAAGATCCCAAATTCCAGATTCAAATTGCCTATGTTTGGCTTGTATCCCAGCTTCATCACTTGCTATCTTTGTGAGTCTGGGTATATTACAACCTCTTTGCTTCAGTTCCTCGCCTATAAAATTTGTCTGTTAATATTATTTAACTAGAGGCCCGGTGCACAGATTTGTGCACCGGTGGGGTCCCTCAGCATGGCCTGCGGGTATTGGGCTGAAACCAGCAGTCCAACACTGCCTGCTGCTCCCGCTCATCCCGGCGCCAGTGCGCCTGCCGCAGGCTCGCGCCCAGTCAGTCCCAATCGGGAGAGGCTCGTACCACTCACCAGCCGTGAGCCCTGCATCTGGCACCAGGGAGCAGCTCCTGCATTGAGTGGTCATTCTGTCATTTGGTCACTTAGGTTTTTATATAGATAGAGTTGTGAGAATTATATGTGGAAAGATGAAGCTCACTGCCTGCCACAGAGCAGACCCTGATTGATGGCCAGCTGTTAACATTTTGTTCCCAGAGTTCCCAGTAAATGAGGTTGCTGGATGACTTGAGTTTCAGGCAGAGTATTCTATATAATAAAAGGCTAATATATGCAAATAGACCAAATGGCAGAATGACTGGTCGCTATGACGCGCACTGACCACCAGGGGGCAGATGTGCAACGCAGGAGCTGCTCCCTGGTGGTCAGTGCGCTCCCATGGGGGGTGCTGCTTAGCCAGAAGCTGGGCTCATGGCTGGCGAGCGCAGCAGCGGTGGTGGGAGCCGCTTCGCGGCAGTGCTAAGGATGTCTGACTGCTGGCTTAGGCCCGCTCCTTGCCTAAGCCGGCAGTCAGACATTCCCAGAGGGCTCCTGGACTATGAGGTGGGCTGAGTGCCCTCTGCCCCCAGTGCACAAATTTCATGCACAGGGCCTCTGGTTACTATATAATAAAGCCCCTGCCCCTTATAGGAAAGATCACCAAGAAGTAGTAATTGAATTGGTTGTTTAAAATGTCTGGGGTGGGGTGGCCTTCCTCCCACCCCTTAAATGCTGATGTTCTGTCCCTAGTGCTCTTCTCATTCTGTTCCTTTTTGTGCCTTGTCCATGTTCCTGACTTTCATTAATTCCAGTGCAGACACTGTGACCTCCAGACCAAGTCTTTTGTCCAGGGACCTACTGTGCTTGGATGTTTCAAGTGGCCCAAATTCAGTGTGCCAAACAATTCGTTATCCTTTCTTCAAAACCTCTAAACTCTCGTCATTTCTCTCTATTGGTTAAAGGCAGTGCTGTCTGCTTGAGCCAGAAATTGTCACCCCAGGTTCCTTCCTCTACTCACCATTTGGGTGAAGATGGGAAGGAGGTGACTTAATCTATAGCTACTATTCCTCAAATCCCTCATAATCTACCCATCCTTGCTGCTCCCTTTAGCCCACTCTTGAATCATGTTTAAACTTAACAGTAGTCTCCTTGCTTCTATTGTATATTCCCAGTCCATCTTCCACTCTGTCTCATATCTTTCTAAAACCCAGATCTGGTCATGTTCTTCCCCAGCTTTTGAGGCCCTTCAGTAGTTCCCCATTGCCCGCCAGGACCTAATAATTCTGTGCTTGGCCCTCCCTTCTTCCTTTCTCCATATGTATCCAACAGTGCTAGAGTCATAAAGAACTGTCGGGACTACTTGTCTCCTCCCTCCATTATCTACCTGGTAAACTACCATCCTTCAAACCCCCCTCTAACAGTTTATTCCACCCCTATTTGTGCTGCTGCTCTTCTGAGAATCTGCCTCAGTGCCACTTGTTACACTAGGTGTTGTTAAGTTTGCGAGTCTTTGTGGGCAAGTCAGTCTGGCGTGTAGCAGAAGTAGGTGCCTGTTGAATTGTAGTGAGCTTTAATGGATGAATATCAGCCATTTTGGAAAACAGTCTAGCAATTTCTCAAAAGGTTAAACATGGAGTAGCCACATGACCCATCAATTCCACTCCTCGGTATATAACCAAGAGATTAAAAACAGCCCTGCCGGTGTGGTTCAATGGTTGAATGTCGACCCATGAACCAAGAGGTCACCATGCCTGGGTTGCCGGCTCAATCCCCAGTAGAGGTGTGCAAGAGGTAGCCGATCAATGGTGTTTTTCTTTCTCTAACCCCTCTTCCTTCCTCTAAAAATCACTAAAATTAAAAAAAACATGTCTGCACAGAAACTTATACATGCATCTTCAGAGCAGCACTATTCAAGATAGCCAAAAGGTGGAAATAACCCAGTTGTCCATCAACTGATGAATGGCTAAAAGCAATGGGGTATTGATAACAACATGGGTTAACCTTTAAAACATCATGATCAGTAAAAGAAGCCAACATAAAAAGGCATGTGTTGTGTGATACCATTCATATGTCAAATATCCAGAATAGGCAAAGGCAGGTCCATAGAGACGACAGAAGGCTAGTGGTTGCCAGGGGTTGGTAGGGAAATGGAAAATAAGAGTTGCTTTATAGGGTAATGATTATACAACTCTGAATTTACTAAAAACTATTGGATTGTACATTTTAAATGAGTGAATTGTATGGTATGGAAAATAACATCTCAATGAAGCTGTTTTTTAAAAAATGAAGGCGATTAGATGATGACCAATTAGATCTACTTAGCTCTGAGTGGCTGTTTAAAGTCAGGTTTTATGACTTTAGTGCCAGTAAGCTGACCAATAAAGTGATACAAATGCTTCTCGTTTTGTTGTTGCAGATGTTAATGAGGCAGTTAGTTTCTTTGGACTGACCCCTGCCCTCCCAACTAAGTTATCACTTTTAAAGCTTCCAGCTGACATGCCCAGGCCAACTGCTGCTTGATGTGGAGCAGTAGTGATTCTCAAACTTTGGTGTCAGAATCACTTGGGGAACTTGATAGAGCCTATTTGAAGGAACCTGACCCTCTGTTGGTTTTATTTTGTGACCTCAGCAGGTGATTGGGAGTTGATTTGGGGTAAGGATTCTTGGGCTGCATGCAGATCTAACTTACCTGGGAGAGAAGGAGCTTTTTAAATATATACATCCCTCCTAATCCTGCCTTAGGCTCCAGCCAAGATTATGCTGGAATCTTACCTGATCCCTCTTCCCCCAGGCACTTGATTGCCACCCTGTCTCTTCTGCACACGGTATACATAGCTCTTTTCCCTCAGCTCCTCACACATCTGCTTGCTTGTCCCCTCCAGAGCCAGCAGAGGTCTTCATTACTGCAGTCCCATGTGTGATGGCTAGCCTGTGGGTAGGTGCTCAATAAATGTTAGTTTATAGTTTTTGAAATTGCAGATTGAAAGTAAGGCTGCTGTTACCAGTCCAGCTGCCTGAATGAGTAAAGCTTATTCATCTTTCAGAGGCTGCTATAAGTATACCCTGTCACAAATCTCTACAGACATGAGTTCTTCCCCATGTTCCTGAGGCAAGCCTCTAACCTTCACAAGGAAACTGGATCTTTAGACGGTACAATTTACAGTTGTATCTTCCTTTGGCATCTGTGCAATAAGAGGCCAGTGCAGTACTTTGCAGGAGGTATCCTTTTAATGTGAATCCATTTAATGCTGATTGTATCTTAAGAGTTCTTTCTCTGTGCCTCTTTTTAGAACAATGCTAAAGTAGCTGTGCTCGGGGCTTCTGGAGGAATTGGGCAGCCCCTTTCACTTCTCCTGAAGAATAGCCCTTTGGTGAGCCGCCTGACCCTCTATGATATTGCTCATACACCTGGAGTGGCTGCAGATTTGAGCCACATTGAGACCAGAGCGACTGTGAAAGGTACTGGGCACGCTGGGCCTGGAGAACTTACATCTCTTCTCCCTAGGAGGCTAGGATCCAAGTTTACAGTGAGAGCCTTGGATGAAACTAGATGTTCAGAGACTTGGGATGTTCATGTTTAGTTTAGAATTAACTTTTACAAATGATCACACTTTTTTGGACTTGGGTCTATAAAAATTTAAGTAACAGTGTCTTTCCAAAAAATAAAGATGGTGTGATCTGCCCATTTGAAATTTTTTCTAACTTGAATAGTATTGTGAAGATGGTGAAGGGGAGCCTCCTGCTGGGACTTGAGGCAGTGAGAAATGCTGTTCCTAGTCGTTGTAGGTCTCATGCCCATTTTATGGGCCAACTCACCACCCAGGGTTACCTTCTCCAAAGCATGGCCACCTTAGACAAATCTGCCTTCTTATTTGGGAGATAGAGATATGTTATCCAAGAAGTAATCCTATCTAATAAAAGAGTAATATGCAAATTAACCATCACTCCCCTATGCCCACAACCCACGCCCACCCGCCAATCAGGAGCGAATATGCAAATAAACCCAACCAAGATGGCTACAGCCACAGAGAGCAGGAGGGAGGCTTGGGTTTCCCCGGCGATGGAGGAAGCCAAGCTTTCCACACACCCTGGCAGGCCCAGGCCTCTGCTTAAGTCTACAAAGTTTCAATTGTAGAAGATACATAAATCCCAACAGAAATGGCTGCGGCCACGGAGCAAGCAGAAGGCTTGGCTCCGCTCCAGGCTACAAAGTTTTAATTGTAGAAGATAAATAAATCCCAGATACCAGGGCCTCCCCTTGGGTCGCCAGGGGGTGTGGCCGGCCTGCAAACCACCACAGGCCCCTCGCCCAGGCTGCCCCACGCCCCAAGGGAACCCCCACCCTGATCCGGGACACCCTTCAGGGCAAACCAGCCGGCCCCCACCCACACACCAGGCCTCTATCCTATCTAATAAAAGAGTAATATGCAGATTGACCATCATTCCAACACACAAGATGGCTGCCCCATGTGGACACAAGATGGCCAGCAGGGAAGGGTAGTTGAGGGGGGACCAGGCCTGCAGGGGAGGGCAGTTAGGGGCAAACAGGCTGGCAGGGGAGCAGTTAGGCATCAATTAGGCTGGCAGGGGAGTGGTTAGGGGGTGATCAGGCTGGCAGGCAGAAGTGGTTAGGGGCAATCAGGAAGGCAAGCAGGCGAGCAGTTGGGAGCCAGCAGTCCTGGATTGTGAGAGGGATCCCAGATTGGAGAGGGTGCAGGCTGGGCTGAGGGGGACCCCCACACACACACACCCCCGTGCATGAATTTCATGCACCAGGCCTCTAGTAATTACATAAAATTGTATGTCCTGCTTATTTTACCCTCACATCTTAGCAACATTTCCCATGTACCAACTTCTTGGTGACATCCTTTTAAAGCTTTACTATAATTTATCACTTATTATTATTCCCACACTGTTGGCCATTGGCTCTTTCCTGTTTTCCTCTAAATATATAAGCTGTGATAAATATCCTCATCTTTCTATTTTGTTTCTTAGCGTCCTTAGGGCACTTAGAGCAAGTGTGACTACATTAACGCTGTTACTATAAAGTACCAAATTACTGTCCAGAAAGGTACAAACAACACAGGAGGCTGACTGTCAAGTCATATGTTTATGAGCCTTCCATAGTCCCTCTGAATTTGTTTGTTCATTTTCTTTTGTGTTGTAGATTTGAGTTTCTGAAAGCTTTTGCAAATAAGGAAAAAGTCTATTAAAATCAAAGCAGATTTGGTCTTGGAGCAAATTTCCCTGAAATCCTTGAATATAGACCTTATTTTCCTCAGATACTAGGAATAAACAAAATAGGTACTAATACTTAAGAGTTCTTTTTTATCAGCATAGGGTTTTTTTCGTGGCCTTCAGTGTGCCCTCTGGTCTGACCCTAAGATGGCACTTTTGTTAGGATGATCATGATGTAGAGTAAGCAACTCTTCTAACTGGGAGCTGAGAACGACTTACATGTGCTAGGGAGTAAAGATTAGCAGCTGGCTTGGTTTGGTTTTATGCAAACCTGGAGGGTTAACCCCTTCTGAATCCAGGCCTGGGCAAATGGAGGCTGGAGGAAAGTAGAATGAAAGAGGGGCATTCCTGCCAGCCAGAAATGTCAGGCTCACAGGATGGCAGTCCTCAAGGAAAGGAGTCACGTCACAGGTGGGCTTGCCAGCCTTTCTGTGGCCTGTGGTCAGCATTGGACACAGGTGGGGCGGTTCTCTGGGTTCCGTCCCATAGATGTGCTAGCCTCTCTTGGTTGCAAACTATAAGATTGCTCTCTTGGGCGTTTTTTTCTAGGCTACCTCGGACCTGAGCAACTGCCAGACTGCCTGAAAGGTTGTGATTTGGTGGTTATTCCAGCTGGAGTCCCGAGAAAACCAGGTGTGTATTTGAAAGCCTTCCCTAGCATCTCCCTACAAGTCAGTTGAGGAAGTGGTTTTCCATGAAAAATGAATCTAGTCAGATCTCTCTGCTGCAGAAAAAAACTTCAAAGCTCCCCATTGCTTGTGGGATAAAAATCAAGGCCTCATGTGTTTCCTGCTCATCCCTCCTCCCCAGCCTGGAATGCCCTTTCTTCCACCTGTCTCCACCTTGGGAATTCTTCATGACCCTCCTCCTCAGATATCATGTTTCCTGACTCCCATCCCCACTCCCCACCCTCACAGACCTCTGTTTCAGCCCTTTTCACACTGGACTATTTTCCCTACAAGGTAGTTTAACTTAAAACGGGGACCCTGCCCTATCTGGTTTGGCTCAGTGGATAGAGCGTCAGCCTGCGGACTAAGGGTCCCGGGTTCGATTCTGGTTAAGGGCACATGCCAGGGTTGTGGGCTTAATCAGCAGTGGGGAGCGTGCAGGAGGCAGCCGATCAATGATTCTCATCACTGATGTTTCCATCTCTTCCTCTCACTGTGTGAAATCAATAAAAATATGTTTAAATATATAAAACGGGGACCCTGTGTCACTCATGTTTGACAGCTAACACACAGCTCTTGGCACATATTTAGAAATTTGTCCTGTGCTTTGTGAACATCTTGAATTGGATCATTCTCAGGCATGACTCGGGATGACCTTTTCAACACCAATGCCACAATTGTGGCCACCCTGACTGCTGCCTGTGCCCAGAATTGCCCTGAGGCCATGATCTGTGTCATTGCAAATCCGGTGAGTGCTGCTGTCGGGTAGGTTGCTGATACATACGAAAGTTCACAGTAAAAGTGTGCTAATGTCTTATAGGGAGAATAATCAGACTAACGTACTGAAATGGTAAATTGGGGGCACTAAAAAGAGGTCCTTACATTTATTTCCTAAGGATTCCTTCTGGCATAGACTAAGTGAGTTTTAACCTGGTTTTTCCATCAACTGTATGCCTTTGGGCAAATCACTTCCCTTATCTGAATAATCTTAGTTTCTCAACCTGGAAAATAAGTCCATTCTTAAGGCTTCTTCCAGCCATGATTGTGGGAGCCTGTTGAACTCCTTTTACTATGTTCTACCCAGGGTTTGCAATTCCTGGTTCCCCAACACTCCCTTTCTTCTCAGACTTACACATGTATCTCATATGCAGTCACATCAGGTCCTGCCTGCTTAATCTTCAGTTCAGAACTCTGCTGTGTCCTCTCTGAGAAGGTTCCCACGACTGTCCTAGCAGGCCCTTGGGTTGTATTTAGCAGCAGCCCTCTTCATTCATTCCTCCCTCCTGATTGCCTGGATTCTGGCTTCTGAGTATGACGGTGCCATGATAGTGATGTTGACTGAGGAACGTGACCGTTGATAAACACCCAGAGCTTATGCAGTGGCCTCTGAGAAGAGGATCCTGTCTTTCCCAGCCTGCTCACCCTTCCTCAGGGCCATTTGGTCAAAAGTAGAAAGCAGTTGCTTCTTTTATCAGGGAGCTGACTAGTGCCTAATATATATCTTGCTGTTTAGTTTTAATTATATTGTTTCTGTGAACCAAGTGTTAGGCACTTGCCATGTACCTAGTCATTTAATCTTCTCAACAGCCTTATGAGGTAGTTTTATTCCCGTTTACAGATAAAGAACCCAAGTCTTAGGGAGTTAAAGTAGCTTTTCCCGGGTTACTAATGGAGTGACAGAGCTGGGACTTGACCCTGTGCCATCTGAGCTTTTAGCCCTGTGCTATGCTGTTTTGTAGGAATGGCCATTCAGGTGTAAGTTCTAGCTGGAGCCGAAGATGCCCTGTGTAGCCACCGTCACATTTTAAAGTTGATAGTTCCAGGGTGTCGTGTATATTTGAACTGTGGGCTGGGGCCACCACGGGGAAGAGCGCCGGCTGTAGTGCAGAGTTCCCTTGTTCACGTGGAGGGGAAAGGAGGCACGCTGGTAGTGAGGAAGTCCCCCCTGTAACCCATCTCTCTTGATACATGACTGTGTTCTCAGAATGCCTGGCAAATTATGCTGTCTCTTGGATTTATTAGGTTAACTCCACCATCCCAATCACATCTGAAGTTTTTAAGAAGCATGGAGTATACAACCCTAATAAGATATTTGGGGTGACAACCCTGGACGTTGTCAGAGCCAATGCTTTTGTTGCAGAACTGAAGGTAAGAGCCACATCAGGTATCTTTCAAGCTCCCGTTTCTGAACTTCTCTGGGCCATCCTTGGTTCTTTTATGGGCATAGAAGACATCAGGGCATTTACAGGTCACTTGTAATTTGGGGGTTTTAATTATTTTTAATTTCTTAAAATATGTTTTTATTGATTTTAAAGAAAGGAGAGGGATAGAGAGAGAGAAACATGGATGAGAAACACCAGTGGGTTGCCTCCTGCATGCCCCCTACTAGGGATCAAGCCTGCAATCTCAGCATGTGCCCTAACCGGTAATCGAACCGGTGACCTCTTGGTTCATGGGAGGAGGCTCAACCACTGAGCCACCCTGGCTGGGCTTACATGTTTTTAATAGCTTGCCCTGTGGTGGGAAATAGCTCTCACATTTTCTTGGGGCATCAGCAGGCCCCTGCAGGTTTAAACCAACAGCTTTAGTCTTGACTTAGCTTACTCTTCTCTTCTTGATGCTTTAGAGGTTCAGGCTTTCCCTGGGTTTCTCATTGGCTGGACTGAATTGTGCTCTCCAAGCTCATTGCCTCTGAAAACTAGTATTAACAGGATTTACCTGCTAATCATTAGATAAATTCTTGGATAGATCCTAAGATAGCAGAATTGCTGTCCCCAGGCTGTAGTTCTGACTCCCCTTCTTGGGTTACCTGCGGTAGCTTTTCTCGGGGAGTTCTGATCTTGCCAGCTGTCTGCTTCTTCCTGGGCTGCTGGACTGAGCTGTGGACTCATCCTGAGGTGGGTTTGGCATCAGTGCTAGGTCTGGCGTTTTCCGTGCCTTTCACAACTTGCTATATAATCTTTTTGGTTGTGAATCCAGCAGAACCATTTATTTTGGCCCCAAAAGGTTTCCTTGAACTTCAGACCATTTTTTTCCCTGACTTTTTAGATAAGAGGAGCCTCTCTAAAGTAGGGAACATTGTCATGCACACAGCTTAGTGGGAAGTGCACACACAGGACTGTTGGCCTTTATTTTACTCCCCTGTGCACCAGACAGGTCTGTCTCTGGAGTTTGATGATGACCTACTTTAATTCATACTTCAGCATGTTCTTCAGGCTTGATTCTAGGTGTGGTGGTCATCAAGGTCCATAAGACATGGCCCCAGGCCTTGGGAGCTCTGTTGAACGGAGAGACACTTGAAGGCTTTATGGAGAAGATCACATTGAAGCTGAGAGTGCACAAGCTGGAGAGCCAGGGTTCCGGCTTCCTGAAGCTTGTACCCCAGTTTGCTGGAAGCAGTAGTGCTCATTCTCTTAGAGTTCCCATGGTGCTGCCAGCTGTCAGCACACCGTTTTCCCTGGGCCCCTACTTGTGCACAGTGCAGTAGCTACATGTGGCTGTTAAATTAGATAAATAAAATTTGAAGCACTTGCCCTCCATCACACTAGTCAAATTTCAGGTGCTTGATGGCCACATATGACTGCTGTATCCTATATAATATAAAGAGCTGATATGCTAATTAGACCGAATAGCAGAACAACCGTCCAGACGACCTTCTGGATGAAGCCGAGGCTGCAAGGGCCGGTTGAGCCCTTGCATGAATTTCATGCATCGGGCCTCTAGTTTTTATAGAAAGTCCTATTAGATAGTGCTTCTCATCCTAGAAGCTTTACTGTTAGAGGTGGTGGATGGAGGATCTTGGCCCCTCCCAGAGAATCTGGTGCTTGACAAGTGTCAGCTAAGTGAACTGCCCTTTACCTCAGTCTGTCTGACATTCTGAAAAATTGCCTGAGTCAGAATTGACCCTTAAGCTCCCAGTGCCTGGTTCCTCCCTCAGCCCTCTCAGCCACCTGGACCCCTTTTACTTCCGCATTCCCTTTCCACTAGGCTCGCAAAAATTGTCTAGTTTACATTTCATACACTGCTGATGTTATGTTCGTTCTTCATACCAGGGGGTATGAAGAATATGCTTCCCTTGGGGCAAGTCCTCCTGTTCCTTCCCAGGTGAATGAAGTCAGTCCCAGGAAGCCTTCCCCATGCCGATGAAGTGCTCCTCTGGCTTCCATGGTGTTGTGCTGGACCGGCCCTTTGTATCGTCTCATTAGACATCAGGTTTCTCAAAAGCAGGGGCTTTTTTCATGCACAGCACCTTGCCTTCTGAGCTCCCTGCTTCTTAGTTGATCCTGCTATTCCTGTCTGCCCTGGGCTCCTCCCCGTTCTCCCCCCCCCCCCCCCCCCCCACACACACACCAGAGGCTTAGCGGTTCCTAACTTAGGGCTGCTCTCTTCAGCAGCTGCAGCATTTGGAAAAGGTTCGCCTCCGACACATAACTTGCACCAGGTTCTTTTTTTGACTGTCACAAGAATGCCTGGTTCACAGAGTCTTCAGGGGCATTGTACCTCAGTTTAACAAACGAACCAGCCTCTCAGCTAGCCCACTAATGAACCAGGGTGTTCTGAGCTTTCCCAGTTTTGTTCTTTCTGTCCCAATCATTGTTTGAGTTGACAGATTTCTCACCCCTAGTTTCCTGGAATTGTTTTGAAGTTTACTTTGACTTGTTTTACGAAGTGTGGGCACATGAGTCTGGGCTTGTGCATTGGAATAACATTAGCTGTGGGAAAGAGGACTGTCATTCTTTGATTCTGAGAAGATAGATTGATAGGGACCAGTGCAGGGGGTGCCTACAAGGAGGCAGTTTTCAATTCATTATAAAGAGAAAACCTTGTGACCTCACAAGATGACAAGTTACTCCTCACTGCCTGTGTTCAGACTGATGTCAGACTGTGGGGCGGGGCCATTTGCGCAAGGCTGTAGTCAGTCTCTTCTAATATTTTGTTTTCTGATTTCTGTGGATTTTCCCAATATTGGTGTTTTGGGTAGATGTGACATATTTTATATTCAAAAGAGCTTGTTCAAAGTTAATCATGTTTCACATTTTGTTGACCAGGGTTTGGATCCAGCTCGAGTCAATGTTCCTGTCATTGGCGGCCATGCTGGGAAGACCATCATCCCCCTGATCTCTCAGGTATGTTTGTGACCTTGCCAAGAAGCCTTAAGATCCACTTTGAGGCACTCAGGTCAGACTGACAAAGATGACAAAGATCTGTTGTATTTTGAAAGGATGCAGCCCCACCCCAGTTGTCCAGGGGTTTCTTGACTGGTGGAGGGCTGTGCTCAGCTTTCAGTGTTTAGGGTCCACAGTTGTATGGGGTGAGTGTAGTCAGAAGGTGCTCAAAGCAGCCAGCTCCAGCACACAGTGAAACTGCTGATAGAAACATTCATGAATTTCTGCTGAGGTCAGAGCAGGCAAAGCTGCTTTGTGTAAAAACTAGACTAGAGACCAGGTAACACCACTAAGAATGGTATCAAATCAACCTCATAAACCCGAATACAGGAGAAACCAAGATGGCGGCATAGGTTAAACACCTAACCTGCAGCCGGGCACAACAATTTCAAAAATACAACTAGAGGTCAGAACGGACATCGTCCAGAACCACAGGAGAGCTGGCGGACTGAAATGCCCACAGCTGGGGGGAAGGAGAAGGCCACGGGGACAGTCGGGGAAGCCGTAAAAGCCTGAGGTATGGAGAAACGGGCGGAGACATGAGCACACGCGCCTGCGGGGAGGATGGAACCGGAGAGGAGGGGGCGGCTGATGACCTGGCCGGAGTTCACTGGCAGGAAGGAGATAAAGGCTCCGGAGTGCGCTGAGCACCGGCTCCGATTGCACTGAACCCCATTCCGGGCGAAACCCTGGGAAACTCACTCACTTTCGCAACTCCGCCGCCCCCGCAGGCCGCCCGGCCCGGGACGCTGGGGACGCCGCCGCCGCGGCGGCGCCCGGAGCCCGGCGGCCTCCCAGCACCAGTCCCCGCCGCGCAGCCCCCGCGCGCCTGGTGCCGCGGGCCGCGCGCCCCGCACACCGGACGGAGGCCCGGGCACCCTCTCCGTGCACCTCCCGGCGGCGCTAGACTTCAGTAGAGTTGACTGAATTCAAGGGATTAAGAAGTATAAATTGGGGGGACGCCGCGGCGGCGACGTCCGGAACGCGGCGATGGCGGTGCCTGGAGCTCGGCGGCCGCCCAGCGCCCGTCCCAGCCGCGCGGCCCTCGCACGCCTGGTTCCGTGGGACGCGCGCACCGCGCACCGGACGGAAGCCCGGGCGCCCTCTCCATGCACCTCCCGGCGGCGCTAGACTTCAGTAGAGTTGACTGAATTCAAGGGATTAAGAAGTATATATTGGGGGGACGCCGCGGCAGCGACGTCCGGAACGCGGCGATGGCGGTGCCTGGAGCTCGGCGGCCGCCCAGCGCCCGTCCCAGCCGCGCGGCCCTCGCGCGCCTGGTTCCGCGGGACGCGCGCACCGCGCACTGGACGGAGGCCCGGGCGCCCTTTCCGTGCACCTCCCGGCGGCGCTAGACTTCAGTAGAGTTGACTGAATTCAAGGGATTAAGAGGTACGGATTGAGAAGTTTGAAAAAGATGGCGGCAGAGGTTAGGGGCTGTTCTGTTGCCTCGCACCCAGCGAAATCGGAGGGGATGAGGTGTGGAGGTGCGTGGGTCTGGCTGGTGGAGGGGGAGAGGGGCTTTTGTTCCAAACCTAGGGGAGATTGGCTCTCCATCACCCTGAAACCCATCTTCTGGCGAACCCCAGGAGACCCAGATGCCTGCGGGGAGAGGCGGGACTCTTGCGGAGGTGCGCCCAGCAATCAGTTTGCTGCGCTGGAGTGCGGAACGAGGGGACTTAGATACGTGGAAGGCAGAAGGACCAGACTCACAGCCATCTCGGCTCGCCGCACCATGGCCTGTGGGCGCCCTGAGACCCCGCCCCGCCCTGGGACCCGCCCCGCACGTTTTGAAGACCTGCCCCGCAAGTCTTGCAGGCACACCTGCGCCCCAAGCAACGGCTTATGCATGTGGGTGGCCTGCCCTCTGGCAGCGGACCAGATGATCTGCTGTTCTAGTTGGACTGCTCCAGGGCCACTCAGACAGGAGGAAGAAACTACAGTTTTTGCTGTAATCCTTGCTGAGTGCCTAAGGCAGTAGCTGATCTACACCCCATTGGAGACCCAGAAACGAGGGCATCTAGTGGTCTGTGGGAGATGACACCAGATTTCAACCACGTGCATAAGGGACACATTCAACGGGAATATTCAGTGAGCGCCAAAGCTTTGCTGCACCAAGACCCGGCCCATAAACGTGTCTCCTGCACAGCAACTCTTCCTTTATAGACAAAGAGAGCCCCCCCAGTGACACCAACAACAATCAAGACTTAACTATACAAAGGAGGACCAAGATGGAGGCATAGGGCGGAAGCCTGATTGTTGCCTACCACAACAACTTTGAGACTACGACAAGAGAGCAGAGCAGACACCATCCAAGACCACCATAGGGCTGGCTGAGTAGATGCTCTACAACTAGAATAAAAGAGGGGTATGTGGGATGATGCTGATGCCGGTGACCCAAAGACCACACTTTAAGAACTACGGCTCAGGCGACACAAAAGAACTATGGCTCAGGCGATACAACAGCGGCCTGGAACGTGCTCGGCGCAGTTCCCCCGGTGGTCTCCGGCTGAGGGGACGGCTCCACTGGCAGCCAAGCACGGACAGACGAACCCCTATGAGACATGGGGTGGGAGACTCCGCGCTTGCTGACCTCTGAGTCCGTCAAGAATCTCAACGCCCCGGAAGCGGCCAGGTGCGCATGCTCGGCGACCGGCCACCGATGCAGACCCAAGGGCCGACGCAGCGACGCCAGACTGGCCCACCGCCATGCACCGGGTGCACCGGAGCTTCGCCGAGCCGCCGCCCGACGAGTTCTGCAGCAGCCATACTGGAGCTCTGGAAGGATGGCCAGGGGAATTGCTGAGGGGGGATTGACCGGCAGGAATTGGGATCGGGAAGACGGGGCCCCGCTGAGACCCGGGTGCGGGCGGGGTTGCGCGCCTCTGGGTTCGGGTGTGGTCACACACCTCTGGGTATAAGTGAGGCCTCAAGTCCCTGGGTCTAGGTGAGGCCACATGCCCCTGGGTCCAGGTGAGGCCGGACTCCGGGTCCGGGTGAGGCCAAGTGCCCCTGGACCCGGATGACGCTGGATCCCGTGCCCGGGCGAGGCCAAGCGCCCCTGGGTCTGGGAGAGCCCACACACCCCTGGGTCCAGGCGAGACCATGTGTCCCTGGATCCGGGTGAGGCCGCGTGCACCTAGGCCCGGGTGAGCCCAAGTGGCCCTGGGTCTGGGAGAGGCCAAGCGTCCCTGGGTCCGGGTGAGACCATGTGTCCCTGGATCCGGGTGAGGCCTCGTGCACCTAGGCCCGGGTGAGCCCAAGTGGCCCTGGGTCTGGGAGAGGCCAAGCATCCCTGGGTCCGGGTGAGACCATGTGTCCCAGGATCTGGGTGAGGCCTCGTGCACCTAGGCCCGGGTGAGCCCAAGTGGCCCTGGGTCTGGGGGAGGCCAAGCGCCCCTGGGTCCGGGTGAGACCATGCGTCCCTGGATTCGGATGAGGCCTTGTGCACCTAGGCCCGGGTGAGCCCAAGTGGCCCTGGGTCTGGGGGAGGCCAAGCGTCCCTGGGTCCGGGTGAGACCATGTGTCCCTGGATCCGGATGAGGCCTCGTGCACCTAGGCCCGGGTGAGCCCAAGTGGCCCTGGGTCTGGGAGTGGCTAAATGTTCCTGGGTCTGGGTGAGACCATGCGTCCCTGGATCCGGGTGAGGCCTCGTGCACCTAGGCCCGGGTGAGCCCAAGTGGCCCTGGGTCTGGGAGTGGCCATATGTTCCTGGGTCTGGGTGAGACCATGCGTCCCTGGATCCGGGTGAGGCCTCGTGCACCTAGGCCCGGGTGAGCCCAAGTGGCCCTGGGTCTGGGAGAGGCCAAGCGTCCCTGGGTCCGGGAGAGACCATGTGTCCCTGGATCCAGGAGAGGCCTTGTGCAACTAAGCCCGGGTGAGGCCACGTGCCCCTGGGTCTGGGAGAGGCCAAGCGTCCCTGGGTACGGTGAAGCCAGATCCTGGGTCTGGGTGAGGCCGTGCTCCCCTGGATCCATCCGGGTGAGGCTGGGTCCCAGGCCCGGGTGAGACCACGCGCCCCTTGGGTATGGGTGAGGCCACGTGCCCCTTAGTCCGGGTGACGCTGTGCCCCTGGGTTCGGCCGAGACCAAACCAGAGGGAGTCGGACCTCCGTTACCACCATTTGTCCACCATCCAGAGCTGAGGGGTCAGTGCTGACATGTACACATAAGGAACTACTGGACATCGAAATTGGGTCTCAAAAGAACTGTTGGTCCAGGGGGAAGCTCGCTACAGATTGATTCATTTGCCTGTCAGCATAAATATTATTGCTCGTCTCACATTCAGTTCTTATTAGTATATATCTAGTGACATATGATCTCGTTCATCTAGAGGAAATGATGAACAACATAGACTGAGGAACAAGAACAGAACCAGAAGCAAGGAGGCATCGATCGGACTATCGGGCCTCAGAGGGAGGATAGAAGAGGGTAGGGGGAGGGTGGGGGGAGGGGGAGAGTTCAACCAAAGGACCTGTATGCATGCATATAAGCCTATCCAACGGTTAAGTTCAACAGGGGATTGGGGCATGCGTGGGGAGAGGGGTGGGATGGGAATGGGGGGATGAGGACAAATATGTGACACCTTAATCAATAAAGAAATTAAAAAAAAAAAAAAAACGAATACAGTGCACTGAGAAGGACACAAAATATTTGTGCTAATCTTGCCAAAAATGCATAACCTTACACAAAATCCCAAGGAAACACCTTACAGATCCAAACTAATGGACATTCTGCAAAATGAGTGACAATACTCTTGACATTGTTATGAAAGACAAAGCAAGACTGGGGAACTGTTAGAGAATGGCTAAAGTGAAATAGCCTAGTCCATTGCTGGTAAGGTCAAATTCACTACACCTCCCAACAAAGTTGACATTTTCTTTAAAGAAAGGCTCTTGGTTTTCCATGTATTGATGATGCAAGGAACCCTCTGTGAATAGGGTGAGGAGAGTGGGATCTGAACCTGCTCACAGGATCCCTGTGACTTTTGCTTGCAGTGCACTCCCAAGGTGGACTTCCCCCAGGACCAGCTGACAACCCTCACTGGACGGATCCAGGAGGCTGGCACGGAGGTGGTCAAGGCTAAAGCTGGAGCAGGTAGGGTCTCGGAGGCAGTTCATGGGTGGGGTGCTGATGCCAGAGTCACTGTTGAAGACTGCAGGGAGCAAACCTTTTTCTAAGTGTCCTATATGTTCACTTGATAGAAAACCCTATTTCAGAGGGTAGCTCCGCCCACTCGGTGGAGTAGAGTGGTGTTTGAGGTTGGCAAAGCTAATTCATGCCATTCATGAGTTTAGATTGAGGACTGCTGACCTAAATTCTGGACGACTAAAGCTAGAGATTTTACCGGTGCTTTATTTAGCTGGCAGGGCAGGCGTACCTGGATTTTACAGTCTGTGCTAGCTTGGCTAACCTTTCTGTGTCCCCCTAGGCTCTGCCACCCTGTCCATGGCATATGCTGGAGCCCGGTTCGTCTTTTCCCTTTTGGATGCAATCAACGGAAAGGAAGGAGTTGTCGAATGTTCCTTTGTTAAGTCCCAAGAAACGGACTGTACCTATTTCTCCACACCATTGCTGCTGGGGGTATGTATCCCAGAGGCTGGGTCTCTTGACTGTGGACGGAGAGTTCGCGCTAGTTACGACTTAGTAGCTCTGCCCTCTCTGGCTGCTTCATAATTCAGAGTTCTTTTTTGCAGTCACTACATCTCACTGCATGGCCTGTGCTTGGGTTTTTGAGGGTGGAAGAGCATCACAATAAAAAGCAAGAGAAACTGTGGGCTTGGCACATCCTGGCACAGGAATTTCATTGCCCGTGGGCCTGACAGCTGGTCATCAGTGGCTGCCTGAGTGTGTTTCCTGATGAGACCCTCTCTGAAAGAGACGCTCCCACAGGCTGCTCTGAACGAAGAGGCTTCTCCACCCCAGCCTGTAGCCATCTCCCTGTAACTTCTACTTGTTAGTTCTTGTTCTGACAGGGCCTGCCAAGCCAAATTCTTCCTCCAAAGAAGTCTGGAAATTATGCACAGCTGTTAACACTTCCCAGTTCAGGCATTCCTGGTTCCTTGCTCCTCATCCCACTGGTTTTCCTTCTTGGGATGTGCTGCTGATTGTTCCCTTGAAACTGGTGTCTAGGATGGAGCCCATCTGGTCACATTGCTGGCTTCAGCCAGGCTGGTTTTTTGTTTGGTTGACTCTTGAGTCTTCAGTGAGCCACTGCCCCTAGATCTCATTCACACAAACCATCAAGCCAAGGTTTCCATTTCTTCCTTAAGTGTGAAACTGCTGAAATCAGGTAAATGTGTGCTGGCCTTCATCTCATTCCCAGAAAGAAACAGATTAGTGACTTTCTGGGCCACAAAGAGGCCCTTCCCACAGACACCTGATGTTCAAAGGTCAATAAGACGTGGCCTCAGGCCTCAGGGGCTCTCTGTGATGCACAGACTGACACTAAACAGATTAATTCAGTAACCAGTTCAGCACAGGCGTGAGCAGGATGTGGTGAGACCTTTAGGAAAGGAGCACACAAGGCTGATTGTCCGGGTCAGGAAGGGCTTTCCAAGGAGATGGACAGTAGCAGAGACAGTGTTGTTTGCCTAATGTCAGACGTTCACCTACTTAATTACATTCAATTCAGGTGGATATTAAAATGTTTATTCAGTCCTTGGGAAAACTAAAATGTTTATTCAGTCCTTATCCAACTTGGGAAAGACACTAGAACCCGAAAGTATGCTCTATGTAAGGGAGAATAATTTGAAGTGCCATTAATTGTTGAGTACTTGATGGGCCAAGTCTCCCATGTGTATTCACAGTCTCCCTTGAGGTAAATAGTATGCTCATTTTATAGATAAGGAAGCAGTCTTGGTGTGGAAACCATTGTCCAGGGTACATGCATAGTGTCACAGTCCAGATCCCAGCCTAGGACTGTCGGGCTGAAGCCTGAGCTCTGGGTATTTGCAGCAATTGCCCAGAACCACAGGTGTGGATCGTCTAGGCCAGTGATGGCGAACCTATGACACGCGTGTCAGCACTGACACGCGTAACCATTTCTGATGACACACGCACTGAGGCAGCCGCATGTCGAGGATGAAACATTTGCTGCTCCTGAGGATGAAACATTTGTGAAATAATGTGTTTTTTCTCAAAGTGACACACTACCCGAGTTATGCTCAGTTTTTTGGCGAAGTTTGACACACCAAGCTCAAAAGGTTGCCCATCACTGGTCTAGGCAGAGATGATGAAGTTAAAGTTGGGTTTTCTATAACAAACTCATTCATGGAAACTAACTTTGTTGTAAAACTATTGTCTCCTCTCTCTCTCAGAAAAAGGGTGTTGAGAAGAATCTAGGCATCGGCAAAATCTCCTCTTTTGAAGAGAAGATGATAGCTGAGGCCATTCCTGAGCTGAAAGCCTCAATCAAGAAAGGAGAAGACTTTGTAAAGAACATGAAATGAGAAAGCAGTTAGTGAGCAATCCATTTCCTTAACTTATTAAGGCATCATGTCACTGTAAAAGCCATTTCAGATATCTTTCTGTTTCAGTTTTGATGATGGATATGTATTAACATTACCATCCCTTCCAGATCATGGGTCAGTTGACTACTGGTGCATCAATAAAAGCAGGCTTTGATATTCTTTTTCAAGGTCTCTTCCATAAAAATTGTGCTTTCTTCCCCATTAGAGCTGACTTCAGAGTATTTGGCATCTCTTTCATCACAAATAAAAACTACATGTTATTTAAATATTAGACTGAAGCAAGATAGTTTCATCAGCAGCTTCAAGAAAGTCTAAAATATCAGTAACTGCTCCCCCCAGCTCTACTCTTTGCACCATTGCATTCCACAGTGTAAACTAAAGAAGGGTCAGCTCAGGCCTGATTCCTCAGTGTCCTTTCACCCGCATGGGGTAATAGCTCGGTGCCTGATGCCAGGCCACTGTTTTCTGCCCCTGCTTCTTTCTGTGTGGTATTTTCCGGCTAAGAGAACAGTACCATCTTCTCTGGTGGGGCTGCCTTGGCTGACCTGTGTTCCACTCTGAATTTTGTCCTCTTCTGTTGGAACCATAATACTCAAGTGACTAACATCTGATAGCCAATATTGTGAGAAAAGTTGGGATGGGGCAGAAACGACCAAAATACCAGCTGGGTGGCAGGGCTGAGGACACAATGCTGTCTGTCCTGAGGGAAAGGTGGCTTTGTGTCTTTCTTCCTCACCGACCTGCGAGAGACTTTATTGTACTTGCTTGGCTTAGGACAAATGCAGGGAATTAAAGGGAGACCTGATTCCCTTTAGTGTTGGGTGCATCTGCTCCACAAATCCGTGGTCTCTGCAGTGGAAATGGGGAACTTTCTGGCAAGTGGTGATGGCCTTCCACTGAAGGTGAAAGGGCAGGTCGGGGTGGAGCTATGGACACCCAGGGAACTGAAACATGGATTTTACAGTCAAGTATGATATTGTTTTCTTAAACTTAAGTTATACATGTTCATTGTTTAAAACCTAAAACTTAGGCAAAAAATAAAGCAGAAAAAAAAGTCGCTGGTAATAAACAGTATTTGTCCTCTTAATTTTTCATATTTCGTAAGTTGAGATAATACTTCATGTGCCATTTTGAGGCTTGTCTGGTTATCTGTTACTATGTAGCACACACACCTAATTTAGTTGCTTTTAAGCCATTTTATTATGTCTGTGGATCATGCCGGTTGACCTGGTTTTGCTGGGAGGCTCTGCTCCTCCAGTTTCGAGGTCCTGGCACACTCAAGACGATGGCTCAGGCACATAGCTGGTGTTTGGGGGGGTGCTGGGACTTCTCTATGAGGTCTTGGGCCTCACTCTTCATGAGGCCTCTACTGTAGGGTGGGCAGATTTCTTTGTGGCTCAGGGTTCCCAGAAGTGCAAGGGTAATAGCTGTCAGACATTAGGCTTAAGATCAGAACTGGCATAGCATCACTTCTGCCACATCATGGTGAAAGCAAGTCACAAGGCAAACCCAGGTGCCTGGTGGGGGTGCACTGACCACATAAGATCTGAGTACCAGGAGGCCTGGATCTCTGAGAGCCAACTTTGGAGATTAGCTACCACAGGTGAAAGTGTGGATGTATTTTCCTATATCATAGCTGGATAAACCCTAGGGTGAATGTACTATAAACTGTATTCCACTGTTGGATAACTAGGTGGTTTAGATTTTTACTATTACAAAGAGTGTAGTCCTGCCCTGACCGGTTTGGCTCAGTGGATAGAGCGTCGGCCTGCAGACTGAAGGGTCCCAGTTCAATTCCAGTCAAGGGCATGTACTTTGGTTGCGGGCACATCCTGTAGGGGGTGTGCAGGAGGCAGCTGATGTTTCTCTCTCATCGATGTTTCTAACTTTCTATCCCTTTCCCTTCCTCTCTGTAAAAAATCAATTAAAAAAAAAAAGAGTGTAGTCCTGAACATCACTGCGCTTTAGGACTAATTCCTGCCAGTGGTTTTATATGTGAAGCACTGTGCTAGCTCTAGCTTGGGTGTGTGTGCTATTTCATGGGATCCTTGGGGGAAGTGCCTTTAGCTGTTCCCAACAGGTAAATTACATACGTGGCTCACCTTTGTTGAGCCCCCCCCAAGTCCCAACCCTGACTAGGCAGGACCTAGTACAGATGACTCAGAGAAAGTTGTCTTGATTTACAAAGGTCAGTGCCCATCCCATATACCAGTGATTACCACATTAGTACCTCCCAGAGTTTGCATAAAATTCAGGTTTCTGGCCCTGACCGTTTTGGCTCAGTGGATGGAGCATTGGCCTTCGGACTCGGGTCCCAGGTTCGATTCCAGTCAAGGGCGTGTACCTTGGTTGCGGGCACATACCCAGTGGGGAGTGTGCAGGAGGCAGCTGATTGATGTTTCTCTCGTCGATGTTTCTGACTCTATTCCTCTCTGTGAAAAATCAATAAAATATATTCTAAAAAAAATTTCAGGTTTCTGGCCTCACCCCTCAGAAGTTCTGATCTAACAGCCCAAGAAGAAGGGTTTGGCTCAGTGGATAGAGTGTCAGCCCTTGGACTGAAAGGTCTCAGGTTTGATTCCAGTCAAAGACATGTACCTCAATTGTAGGCTAGAGACCTGGCCCAGGTCAGGGCAGGTGTAGGAGGCAACCAATCGATGTGTCCCTCTTACATCGATGTTTCTCTCTGTCTCCTCCCTTCCACTCTAAAAATCAATGGAAAAATATCCTCGGGTGAGGATTATAAAATAAAAAGGGTCAAGAAGCTAAAATGTTTGAGATTCTTCCAGATTATACTGAGAGGTGGGGCCGTCCACCACACTGACACTGGCTACCCCAGAGCGCTTTTCACTTAATAGCTTCCTGCCTTGCAGGGCTTACAAAGAAGCCAGAAACGTGAGAATCAGAAAAGTGCAGGACTTGATAGAGGACAAGGTTGCTTCTAGACAATGTGGCAGAGGCCAGGATCAGAGAAGATTGCTCCATATAGATAATCCAGGAGGGAGGAGGAGATGGCATTTGAGCTGGCCCTGCAGGCTGGGTAGGAGTCCAGCAGGAAGGGCAGGCTGGCACACCGGGCAGCAGCAGGAGTGGGTTGGGCTTGGAATGGGCTCAGGATGTTGGTGCCCCTCGTTAGGGCGTCATAATGCCGGGGTTCTTTTCCAGCCTTACAAAGGGTTCAGCATTCTGGAGAAAGGGGCTGTGCGTAGATGATTAAAAAGGAGTCCAAGATATTTTTGAAAGGCATTGAGGGTCAGAGGAGCTTCAGCTAAAAGGAACTGAAGACTCCTTGACCAAGGACCTGTGCTTTTATTCATGATTTATCGTAAGGCAAGGTGGAACTATACACTTCAAATGGTAAGGTATCAAAGGGTACAGAGCATTGTCAGTTTGAAGAATAGCCTACAGCTGTTCAGGTGTTTGGCCAACAGGAGGCAATAAAATGCCCTGAGCTGTCTGGCAGCAGACCATTATCCTATTCAGGTTTGGGGGAAGTGCCTTTTAGCCGTTCCCAACAGGTAAATTACATATGTGGCTCACCTTTGTTGAGCCCCCCCCAAGTCCCATCAACCTTTTGATGGAATTCTCGTAATTATTACATGCTGGAATTGGTTCTCAGCATCAGGACATGTTTGATGAGTGGTGAAGTGTTTGGCAGCATAGGGCACACAACTGTCGTGAGGTCATTCTGAGGGGTCTTGAATGCCAGGTCATCCTGTGGGTAGTGGGAACAGGGAGGATGTCAGAGGTGCTGAGCAGGGTGGTGACACAGTTCTAGAATGGGGCTTGTTACAATGCAGCCCATGCTGCAGACCACACCTATGTAGGAATGATGTCTACTGGGTATGCTCCACAGCTAAAGGGCTGAAGGCCCAAAAGGGAATGACAGTGAATGGGAGAAATGACAGGGACATGGAGGAAAAGCAGCATCTCCCAGGTCCATTTCCACCTCCCAGAAGTGCATCAGCCAGTTAGCAGCCTGGGTTAAACTAACTGCACCCCAGCTTTCAAGCCTCAATTATACACCTCCCAGTCCCAGAGCTGGCTGCCTTCTGGTCACCTCCTGGCACAGGATTCCTGTTCCCCTCTGTGAGGAACAAAAACCCACATATTGAGTATAATAATAAAAGCATAATATGCTAATTAGACCAGACAGCCGAACAACCTTCCAGACGGGCTGTGAGGGCCGAGGCAGCCGCTGTGGCTGTGAGGGCTGAGCCCCTTGCACGGATTTCACGGATTTTGTTCATCGGGCCTCTAGTATATATATATATATAAAAGGCTAATATGCTAAGCATCTGGGTAATGACATCACATAGCAATGCCCGGCTTCCTCTCCCTAACTACTAGCCTCCTTGCAGTTTCTTCAGCCCAGGAACACGACTTGCTTTATAGCCAGGTGGAGACATTTCACACTTTAACCAAATGTCTGTGAAGCATTTTCCCGTGCCTCATCTCATTTGATCCTCACAGGAGTCCTGGAGTAGGTAGATAGGAGAGTTGGTGGAATCCTATTTTCTTTTCATTAGCTGGAAAACAGAGATTTAGAAACTTGACCCAACTGAAAAGAAGTAAGAAATGGTGGACCTTGAAAATGAATTCAGGTTTTCTCACTGCGCAGAATATAGTCAAAGACTGCTGCAGTTAAATATTTCACCCTTTGTTCCCCCTGCATGATCCATAATAATCTGCTTCGTGTTGATATTTACTACTGTGCTGCTGACAATTACCTGAAAGAAAAGTTGGGGTGCTTCACTGGGCTGGAAAAAGTTTAGCTACATCAGAAAGCAGGTCTAATTAAGCAAGTTTATTCTATATCTATAAAAGGCTAAATTGATACATATAAAGCTCTCGCTGGCGCCAATCGCACGCATGTGTTTTGATCTGTTGTCGATCATGAATTTGGTTGACACTTATAGATAAAGGGCAAATAGTGATATTAAAATATTTCTTCTAATTAATTTCCTTTCAATGTGCATGAATTCATGCACCGGGCCACTAGTGGTGTTAATGACCATAATGAGCTAGCTGAGGCCTTTGCCAGGGGAAGGCAAGAAACAGACTTTAGAGAGCTGAGGAGGCTGGTGTGGAAGCAGTGGAGCACCCACAACGAGGGTAATTGGATGGTGAAAGAGTTGGTTCTGCAAAGAGGCTGCCATTTAATCCAAGGGAGACACAGCCAAGTTGGGTAATTATAGTAAGGAAAGTGGAGAGAATGACCCTAATCTATCCGCATAGGAGGGATTTATGCTGCAGTTCCACCAAGTAGCCTGGAGGGGGAGACAGAGGCTGGGGCTACAAAATTGCTTCTTGGGACTGTCAAGGTCAGGTGGTGGAGTGAGGATTAGCATTCCAGAGCCAAATCTGGCTCCATGACCTGTCTGGTCTCTGATCACCCAGGCTGGAGGGGCAGCCACTTTCAGACAGGGATAATGCATGTGGGAGGGAATCCAGGGAGGACTGTGGTAATTGGCACCCAGGTTTGGAGGCAGGGCCTAGAGACAATATCAGTGCAGGGGACTAACAGGGAAGTGGGTCTGGGAAGAAAACTCCCTCCTCCCCATTAGCCTTGCCCAATACACTCAAGGCCATGCCCCACAAGATGAGTTGGCAGAGCAGCTTGGGGGTAACTTCCCACTTCTGTTAATCGGGAACCCTGGGCTCCTCCCTGTATAGACAGCAAGGCAGGCCACAGAAGGGGGTGGAGGAGGATTAAGTAATACAAACCCAGGGGGGACAGGCCCAGAGCCTGAGGCCTGCAGCTGTGTAGGCATCTGCAGCAGCTCCTCCAGCAGGCCACACAAGGGCACTGGGCCTGGGCCCTCCCAGTGCTTGCATTTCTGAGTTTCACAGGAGTGCTTCCTGGACATCTCAAGATGGATCTCCTCAATTAACCCACTTTAAGAAGCCACCCACACCCTCCCCTGCCTGCCATCCTGGGCCTGTGGGCTCACTGCTGGGAGCAACTTCTGAAAACAGGGGAGCTGACCAACCAAAACTGTGTTTTTCTTAACTCCTCTTCCTCTTCTCCTGGATGCTAAATTAAATTCCCTCAAAGTCGAATAGGGCCACCCAGAACCAGATGCCAAAAGGAGGGCCAGGTGGGTTGGTCTTCAACTGGCTTGCACCAGTACAGCTGATCTGGTTGTGAAATAAATAAATGAACCAACTAATCAACAGCTGCTGCCCCAATCTGCCAATTCATCTCCTGGGACACCCTGGCCCTCCCATTGGTAAAGGGGTAATGCCTGCCCTAACCGGTTTGGCTCAGTGGATAGAGCGTCGGCCTGCAGACTGAAAGGTCCCAGGTTTGATTCCGGTCAAGGGCATGTACCTTGGTTGCAGGCACATCCCCAGTAGGAGGTGTGCAGGAGGCAGCATCCCCAGTAGGAGGTGTACAGGAAGCAGCTGATTGATGTTTCTCATCAATGTTTCTGACTATCCTCCCTTCCTCTCTGCAAAAAAAAAAAAAAAAATCAATAAAATATATTTTTTAGAAAGAAAAAAGGGGTAATGCCTGGCAGCATAGCTTCTTCCGAACTGATTAGCCAGTGCCAAAGTGCTCCTGATGGTCAAATATTTTAATACTGCCATGGAATGGGGCCCCTTCTGCAGAGTGTGAACATAAAAGGGACTCCTTGGCAGACCTGAGAAGCTCAGGGATGGAAAGTACCCACACAGAATGTCTGGTCATAAATTCCTAACCAGGCAGGTCATAGCAGGTAGTCACGTCCCAGTCCTATAGCTTTCTTAGCCAAGGTCAGTCTTCATACCCTAAGCAGCCCTGTCCATTGTTCTTATGCAGCTGGGATAACATACCTTTGAAATGTCAGAGTAATTTTCTTTCCCAAATCCCTCGAAGGCACAACCGCAGGCACCAGAGCACAAACATGAGATTCATTCTTATCTTGCTGCCTGCATACCATCTCTATGTGCTGTACATGTTAAATGTTAACGTAAAAGGAGTATCTCTCCATTTTGCTTTTTATCCAGTCCTAGAAATTTCCCCACATTGCTTTCTCACGCCTCCTTAATCTTCCACCAATGGATTTTATGTAACCTTCCTTACTTTCTCTTCTTTGATTCTAAATGCATTTTTAAAAAACTGTATAACTACCATTCTCCAGAGCATTTTCTCAATCCTTAAGGTCTTACGCCTGGGCATGTTCTCAAATAAACTCATAAAAATTTTCTATAGGTTTGTATTTTCTTTCATTGACAAGAGAAACTGGAGAGCTGGCCTAGAGAGCAAGCTCCCTGCCCCCGGCACAGCACCGAGTTGCTGACCTTCTAGCCATGCTTTAGCCAGAGGGGAGGGTCGAGATGCTGGGCTTTGAGGTGGTTTCCCAGTGGTTTCCTCTACCCCATCAACCTCCCCCAGGCCAAAGCTAATAAATGAAGCACTCATCTGACAAGAAAGGCTCTCCACAACTTCCTGAGTGAAAACAAACGTGTATTAAATGATTCCATACACGATAAAACACTCCCCAAAACCTATTTGTGTTTGAATGTAAATGCATACCAAAAGGTCTTGAAGGAATACATGCCAGTTAGTGTGTATTCTAGAATGTATTCCAGAATTTCTAGAATGGAGGAGGAAGTTGTCTTTGGAGTGTGTGTTGTTTGTAGGGTGCTCCCAGATTTTTACTCTGTATCTTAAGTTGTAGGTTGAATTGTGTCCCTCCCTATACATTCATATGTTGAAGTCCTAACAAGCACTTGAGAATGGGACCTTATTTGGAAACAGGGTTGTGGCAGATGTATTAGTTAAGATGAGATCACACTAGAGACTGGTGACCTTATAAAAAAAAAAAAAAGAGAGACATTTGCACACAGACCTGTGCACAGGGAGAACAGGGGTGGTGAGTCTCCAAGGCCAGGAATGCCAAAAGGTGCCCACAAACCACAAGAAGGCAAGGGAGAAGCTTGGGACAGTTTTCTCTCATGGCCCTCAAGTAGCCAACTCTGCCAACACCTTGATCTGCGGCCTCTGGCCTCCAGGACTCTGAGACAACACATTTCTATTGTTTCAGCCACTTAGTTTGTGGTGGTTTGTTACAGCCACCTCAGGAAACAAATATACTTTGAGAGTTAAATGTTGAAGTGAGAAATCCCTTGTAATAGTGGTCAGAATGTACAATGAGGATTGCTTGTGAAATTAAAAATCAAATGTGTATCTTTGCAAAGCATGTTATTGAGCTAATCCCACACTCGAGCACCACTCCCTGTGCTGATACATGCATGGGTCTTGTCATTTTACGTAGCAACCACCCATTACCAGCCCTTTTACGGACGAGGTGATTGCCCAAGCTCACACAGCTTGAGTGACAGTGCAGGATGGAAGCTCTGGCAGCTGGGCCCCAAGCCTAGTGCCCTGTGCACTTCTCTTGGGGCCCACTCCCCGTTTTCCTGGCTTCCTGGCCTCTAATCCATCATGCATATATCAGTTGTGGTGGGCAGAGGCACCTAGGGTGTGGTGGGAAGACCCCCGAGACCGGGAGTCAAACAGTCCTGGATTCAAGTCCTGACTCTGTTACTTATACTTGAGTGACCTTGGGTGAAGTGTCACCCTTTTGATGAGTCGCAGTTTCCTCATCTATGACATCATCATGAAAAGCCCTTTACAAACTGTAAAGAGCTGTGTACCAGGGACTTGTTGTTATGACTCTAGTACCTTATCCTGATGTTTCTTTTTGCCTAAAATAGGGCCAGCTTTCCCCAGCAACCCCTGGGAACCCTTATTGGCTAAAGTTTCGCCCTAAACCATCCCTCAGCTGTGGGACTGGATCACCCTATCCATGCAGTGAGCATTTTTTCCCTCTCTCATGTCTGCTGAGCACTCACTACCTCCCAAGCCTCCTTGTGGGAGGCAGAATGGCCCCCAAAGATGTCTATGTCCTAACCTCTGGAACCTGTTAATATGCCACCTAATATGGCAAGGAGGACTTTGTAGTTGTGATTAAAGACGTTAAGATGGGGAGAGTCTTCTGATTTATCTGGTTGGGCCTGCTGTGATCAAAGAGTTCTTACAAAAGAGGGGCAGGAGAGTCCGAGTCGGAGGAGGAGATGTGACGACAGAAGCAGGAGAAAGAGAGAGAGAGAGAGAGAGAGAGAGAGAGAGAGAGAGAGAGAGAGAGAGAGAGTTAGAGATGCTACACTGAGCCTTGAAGATGGAGGGAGGGGCCATGAGCCAAGAAATGCAGATGGCCTCTAGAAAGGCAGGCAAGGAAACAGATTCTCCCTCAGAGCCTCTGAAGGAACGCAGCCCTGCTGACACGTGATTTTAGAACTTCTAACCTACAAAACTGTTACATAATAAATCTGTGTTGTCTTAAGCGACTAAATTTGTAATCACTGTTACAATAGCACAGGAAACTGGTATACCCCTCCTAAGTGTTTTGCAGGCATAATTCCTTTACTCCTCCTCACAACATTTTAAGGTGGGTACAACTATTGAGGAACTAGTCCAAGGTCACACAGCAGGTAAAGGGAGCTGGGATTGCAACCCAGGGAGTCTAGCTGCAGAACTTTCCCCCTTCAGCAAGGTGCCTGCAGCCTCTGTAGGGCTGTGTCTTAGACATCTCGTTTCTCCCAGTAGCTCCCTCCCCCACTGGGCAGATTCTCCCTGCATGTGGGTTGGTTCTGTCTCTTGAACCCAGAACCTTGGATTTCTTGGGTTCCTGGCTCACCATGCTCTGAAGTCTATGTGCTTCTGGAGGGGAGATGCTCCCACTGTGCCCCCTGCTGGGAGGCAGATTCTTGGCGGGCGTTCCATAAGGGATGGAGGAGGGTGTTGACTCACACCAGGCGCCTGAATGGAGGGACCAGCCATTCACAGACTGCCATGCCTTGAGGAAGTCACAGCCCCTGCAACTGCCCAGCTGCTCTCAAAGGCCTGACAGAGAAGCACCACCCTGCTCTCCCATCCTGTCTGTCTGTCTGTGAGTGCGGGAGAGACGCTGTCAGATCACACAGAGCCTTCTCCCCGTTTTAGAGCCATTTCACATTCTCCCCAGCTGGCAACCCAGCCCAGTCGGACAGCTCTGGTAGGAAGTCTGGGCAAGTCCCTCTCCTTCTCTCAGCCCCCTCCCTCCCTTCCTGGGGGCCTCAGGCTGGCCTGGTCCCTCTTAGGAGAGGTCACAGCCAGGCTGCCTGGTCTGCCTGACTGTAACTCTTCATCACTCTGTGTAGCCCCGTCCTCCCTAAGCCACCAGCTCAGCTCCACTGCAAACCCCACCTCCACTGCCTAAAAATAACTTCCCTCCGCTGTGCTCGCTCCCTCCTGGGCTCCTGCAGGTGTTAATATTCTCCCAGCCAGGCTGAGAGCCTCGTGCTAGGCAGACTGCAGGCCAGTAATTAGGTTAACTTCCCTCCTGCCAGGGACAGAGGCAAGTGGGCTGGTGGGCCTGGGTAGGGGTGATTGGAAATGGAAATGCTCTTTTCATGGGCTGGGTTGAGTGTGTGTGTGTGTGTGTGTGTGTGTGTGTGTGTGTGTGTGTTATGTAATGTGCATATGTATGTGTGGTATAGTACATGTAGTATGTGTATATGATATGTGATGTATGTATATGAAGTGCCTGTTTGCATCACAAAGCATCTTGTTCTCTCCCAGAAACTTCCACAGCTGCCATCTCCCAGCATGCCTGTGAGGAGGCCTCTGTTACAAACAGGAAAGCAGAGAGGAGCGGCCCAGCCAGCCCCACCCCAGGATGAGCCAGTGCAGCTTTAGCGGCCTTTACGGGACAGTCTCTCTGTCCTAGGTACCCACTGGGCATGGGGATGTGGGGGTCTGGTTCATTGTGACCGAGGCTCGAGTCAAGTGACCTTGCCAGGTGGGTGGGACCTGAGTCCTCACAGAAGCCTGTGTGCCTTCCAGAGGGGAGGAGCAAGGTCATCGCTTCGCTGTTGAGGAGGAGGACTGTGGCAGAGGCCACAGGAGAGGGTGGGAGGGGACGCTGACCACACACTGGAGAGTCCTGGCATGGAAGCAGAGGCCACGGCCGGTGATTGGTGCCAGGCAAGGTCTCGCTAACGGGCTCTGACGTGACTTAGACACATGTATTGCGATGTGTGTTTAAAGGTTAGAAACAGTACATTCTGGGCAGCATTGCTCATACAGGCTGAGTACAAACAGGAGCTGATTTAAACAGAAAACTAAATAGCCGTATAGAAGGTATTCAGAACAAAACGTGAAGATAGAACACAAACTGTGGCACCATGCTTCATTATAAATTGGACATCATGCTTCCCAGTTCAACAGAACCTTCCAGAAGGAAGAGTCCAGAAGGCTGGAGTAGTCCTGAAGGACAGCCTAGAAGATGAGGCTGCTAAAAGCCAGCAAGAGCTCACCTCACTCTGTGCCCTGGCCAGGCAGCTCAGTTGGTTAGAGCGTTGTGCCAACACATCAAGGTTGCAGGTTTGATCCCCAGTCAGGGCACATACAAGAGGCAACCAATGAATGCATGAATAAGTGGAACAACAAATCTCTCTCTCCCCCTCTCCCTCTCCCTTTCTTCCTCTCTCTCAAAACCAGTCAATAAAATAAAGTAAAAAAGAGTTCACCTCACTCTATACCTCCCCACCCCTCCAGGTCCCCAAGGCTGTAGAGCCTTGAGCAAATTAACTTCTCTGGGCTTCAGCTTCCACACCAGTGAAATGAGGTGATGATGCCCATTGCCAGGCTTGCTGATAGGATTAAGTATACAACACACAGTAGGCACTCAATTATTGGTGACTATCCTTGGGATTTTCCTCACTAGGAGGTCAGGGCCCCCTATGGCTCACAAGAAGCCATAGGTCTGAGGCTGGAGCTGCTGGGAGAGGGCTCTGGCCGTGCAAGAGCCAGAGATAAAGAAATAGGGGTCTGAGGAGCAGCCACAGGCCTCACAGATGCACAGGGTCTCACTACTTCCTCCCCCTCCTGCCACCCACACACACAGGGCTGGGCCAGCATGATTCCAGTCACCTGAACCCATTGCACACATCCATGTAACACACAAGCATATCTTGCTGGTGCATGTTTTTGTGCATGGATGCACATGTGGGGCCCATGTTGGTGTGGGGATAAGTATGTGCGTGTATGTCAGGAGTTGTGTGATGCGATGTGTGTCTGAGGGTTGTGCAGGTGTCGAGGAGGCATAGATATGTTTGTGAGTATTTGTCTGAGCTAAGCAAGCTGGCCTCTGGCTCAAAAAGCAAATTCGGCCTGCCAGGGTCCCTGAAGGAGTAATTAAAGCAAAACCAAGGGGGAGAAAGAGACCCTGCTGACATTAGTGCATTGGGGGGCTTTTAGTGTGCAATTAAGTGCATTAATGCTGCATGTGTGCATGCACATATGTGCGGGCCTTTTCCTGACAGGCCAGCATTCTCCCTGTCCCACACTGACAGCCTGCCCTGAGTCATCTGCCTCTCCCCAGGGCCGCTGGAGTGGGCAGGCTGGGGTTGGTCCAGTCCAAGGCCCGGGAACTCCCAGGAGTTCCTTCCTGGCTCTGCTTCCCAGCCCTGCCCCCAGCTCACTCAGCCTGCTGTGTCAGCTTGGGCAGAGCCTGGGGCTCTGGCAGATCCCTGCAAGGACATGAGTTATCTGTCCTTTCATGTAAGGATTTCCACAGCTCGGAGAAGGCTCCTCTTGGACCACTGTACAGTTAGGCCTCATAGAAGAGATGGGCCCGGGTTAGTTAGTACCCCATGAAGGGACCCTCAGTCAATCCACTCCTACCTCTGGGTCCCGGGGGTCTGGTTCATTGTGGATGTGCTTCTCCCACAGGCAGGCCATCTCTAGCCATCTCTGTCCCAGCACATCTTGCTGGTGCATGTTTTGGGGCATGGATGTTCACGTCGGTGTGTATAAGTGTGTGCTGTGTATGTCAGGAGTTGTGTGATGTGTCTGAGGGTTGTAGAGGAGGTGTAGAGGAGGTGTAGATAGGTTTGTGAGTGCGTGTATGTAGATGAGTAGACAAGGCATGGATCCTAGAGCAAATAAGCCTGAAACATTGCTGGAGGCAAAAATGACAAAACTGAAGCTGTCCTACTTTGGGCACTTCATGAGAAAGCAGGTTTCTTTGGGGGGAAAAAAAATAATGCTGGGAAAAATAGAAGGCAGCAGAAAGAGAGGAAGACCAAATATAGATTGACTCCATAAAAGAAGCCACAGGCATGAGCCCAGCTGAGCAGGGCTATTGAGGACAGGACATCGTGACCATCACTCACAGTGTCGCCAGGAATCAGAGCAAACTCAATGGCACCTAACAACAACAATGAGGCATGAATGTGGCACATGTATGGGGTGTGTGCACAGGATGTGCATATGAGGCACAGGTGTGGGACAGGTAATTGGGATGTATATGGGGCATATACTGGAGCATGAAGAAGCATGGGGGCATGCATGTGGCATGCATGTGAGCTGTGTGAGTTGGATGCTTGTGTGTTATGTGGATGTGTGCAATGGGTTCAGGTGGCAGACACATGCTGAGATAAAACTGGGTCACATCCTTCAAGATATCCTCAGCTGCCATCTCTGCAGCCTCCCCTACTCCCTTTCTGCCCCGACCAGTGCCCTGACCAGGTTGAAAATGTGGAGGGGCCTTTGCTCCAGGCCTCCAAGGACAGCTCGCCACACACTGCTTGGGGGTAAAGGTCCTCAGGCCAGGACACCCACCAGGGGGACAGACTGAATGCTTCCTGGGACCTGGACATAGCAGGTGCCCAGTGTAAGATGGAGGGTCAGTGGGTGGTGGGTGATGACTTACAGTGACCTGCCGAGAAAAGAGAGAAGGCGAATGTCTAAGGCTACAGTGATGGCTAATGGGGCAGGGCTGCCCTCTGCCCTGCCCACACCCCTCCTTTGTCCCTTTGCTGACGTCTCACCTTGTTTCCATCTCGTCTTCTTTCACGCATTTTCTCTTCTCACTCTAACATTCCCTCTCCTGGGCATTAATTTTTTTTTTCTTGAAATATGATGTACACACAGAGGGTGTAGAAATATTCCATATACAGCTCAATTAATTTTCACAAATTGAACACATCCGTGTACCCAGCGTCCAGATCAAGAAACGAAATATTACTAGCCTTCCTGTGCCCTTTCTAGTCACCACCTCCCAAGGATAACCACTCTCCTGACTTCTAACACTGTAGATTAGTTTTGTCTAATTAGTCATTTTTAGTCCCTGCATCTGAGTCCTTCTCAACCTAGGAGCAACATTAACCCCTTCCTGAATGTGAGAGGTGAGGAGAAAGCAGTGTGGTCATGCTATCTGTCCCCACTTCCCTACCCCACTGACGGCAGGCAAAGGATGAAGGACCTGGCTGGCCCTCATCACAGACACTTGTCAAGAGTCTCCACAGCCCCTGCTTGAGTGTTTCAGGGCTAAAATCCATAGCTTGACAATGAATAATCTCTCTATATAAAAGCCTAATATGCAGTGTCCCCCTCAGGAGCTCCACCTACTGGGAGTCTGATCACTTGCTATGACAATCACTGACCACCAGAGGGCAGCACGGAATGAAGGAAGGCCCTGGCAGGCAGCCGCTAGGGACCCTACCAGTGCATGAATTTCATGCACTGGGCCTCTGGTTAATTTATATAAGTGTGTTAGTTAAGGCAATGTTAGCTGCTATAACAAATTAAAATTTCAGTAGCTTATCACTACTTATTATTTCTCATTCTCTAACAGTCCTATGCTGATGTTCTTAGCCAGCAGGCAGCTCTTCTCCATGTGATAATACAGGTACCCAAACTCCTTCCATCTTGTGGTTCTCTCTCCCCTCCCCAGGGCCTTGGAGTTTTGAGCATCCTGCCAACAGACAGAAGAAGAGGACAAAGAGGGCCACCTGCTCTTTAGGTGCCTTTTCCAGGAAAATGTCACTTCTGCCTACATTCCCTTGGTGAGAATTAGTCACATGGTTTATATACATGCAAGGAATGTTGGGAGATATAATTCTTGAATGGGCATTCATGTCCCATTGACAAGTCTCTTCTCGGGAAGCAGAGAATGAACACTTGGCTTCTCTGTCACAGTGGGCCTCAGAGAGAGGGAGAACTCACAAAGGACACAATCTCTTCGCTCTGCCTCTACCTTGCTGGAAGGGCAGAGTTCACTGACTCAGTGCCTCATTCACTTATCCATTTGAATGACTTCTCACTCATTCATTAATTTGCAAATTCATTTACTCATTTCCTCCACATCTTTACACTCACTATTTCCACTTTCTGTGCACACACATCCATACATATATATATACCTCCTATATACCCTGTCAAGAACTAAGGGGCAGAGTAGCTTCCCTGGCCAGAGTCACACACCCACCATGTGGACAGCTCACAGTGGGCTCTGGGGTCCCAAGAGATCCAGGGGGAGAGGAGACATATGAAGAGCTGGGGAATTGGCAATCTGGTTCTAGGAGGTCTATCCCTCCCGTAGGACCCACATTTGAGGGCCTGAGTGGATTCGAGCCTCAGAGAGGAGAAGGAGCTGTATGCCCTGGTCATGGCAGGGGCCAGGGCCACAGGCTTGAGAAGTAGAAATAAGACCTATGCACAGCTCTGAGGCCAGTGGTTCAGGGGGCAAGCTTGGCTTTGGGTCAGACAGATTGTGACTCAAGTCATTGGCCAGGTCACCTATGGATTAGATGGCTATGGGCAGCTCTGAACCTCTCTGACCCTCAGTGATCTCATCTGTGAGATGGACAATGATCCTCAGCTCATGGTCCAGGCCTGGGTAACCTGTCTGCAGAGGTCAGATTCCCAAGGCCCAGAACAGGACAGAGATGGGTGGGGAAGAGACTCAGAGAAGCAAACAGAGAAAAGCCAGCACAGATGGTGATGCCATTCATTGAAATGTGTAACACAAGGGAAGGAGCCCTTTTTAGAAAATTAGCAGGCCGATAGGGAAACCAAGATAGAGGTCTATTCCTCTGAGCCAGGGCAAGGGAGTGCAAGGGGTGAGAGTGCTACGGGGCTCTCCATCTCACGTGTGGTAGAATTGTGAAAATTAGAATTGTGAAAGGACAACAGAAATTAGAAAATGAGGATGAGCATAATCTCTGGGATACAGCAGAGTTCAAAGTGGGCCACTCTCACTCCTGGGTCCAGGCTAAGGGGAACCTGGGTCTGTGGGGAATTTAATTCCAAGTCCCCCGAGTGGATAAGTCCCAACTCCAGCCAAGGATGGCCTTGGGCCAGTGTGGGGGGTTAAACCATTGGCACAGTTGTGAGGCCTTGGGTAGGGGAGGGAATTCCCACGTAAAGTCCTAAGGCAGAGCAGGCAGAGCCCACAATCTCAGAGTACAGCCCCTTCCTTTCTTCTACCACTTCCCCTGGTCCCAGCAAAAGCTTCCTTCCTTCACATTAACACATCCCAGGGACCTGCACCTTCCCAAAGGGCCCTAATGAAGGCAATGGCCCCTTAGGGTGGATTTACAAGTTGAGAGGAAAGCAGGAGACCTAAAGGAGGAGGGAGCCTAGGGGAGGTGAATAGGGAAGGCTGCCGCCTCTGCTCATTTTTTATTAAAGATCTGCTTCAAGGTCAGTCCTGCCCGTCTGCCACAAGGGACTCCTCAATTTCCCAGGCTCTGCAGAGAGAGAGAGAGAGAGAGAGAGGAAGGAAATGGAGAGGAAGAGGCCTGGGGTGGGCCAGGCAGAGAGGAAGAGGCAGTGTGATTCTCGAACATAGTGTGGACCCAGCAGAATGCTGGACTCTGAGGGAGCACCAGGGTGACAGCAGGGAAGGGAGCGAGGAGAGAGACAGGACAACAGCAGGGAAACACTGATGGTTTGGACCAGGGGCAAAGAGTGAACAGTTAAGGTGTCAGATGGAGAGAGGGATACAGATACCAGGTGTTATTATTTTCCAGGTAAAAAGACAGCAGAACATCACTGCCCTTTCCCCTACATCACCAATTCACTGCAAGCTACAGCAGTGAGAAGATCTATAGTAATTAGAAAAGGAATACAATCCTCAGAGACAGGAATTACTAGCCCCATCTTACAGATTAAAAAGAAAACACTGAGGCTCAGTGAGGCTTTCCCAACTCCAGCTAGTCAGCAGCAAATCTGGGCTTTGGGCAGGGTAACAGCCCCAGGCAACAGGAGTATGAGTTCTAGTGTAAATGAGGGCCATCGCATCAGTTCTGTAATTTCAGGAGGGACTGTGGGCCCAACTCAAAGAGTATGACTCCAGAGATATGGCCGATTAAAGATGGCCACCAATTCCTGGCCCCTCCTCCCATTAAGAGATGGAATCTAGCCGAAACCGGTTTGGCTCAGTGGATAGAGCGTCGGCCTACGGACTCAAGGGTCCCAGGTTCGATTCCGGTCAAGGGCACGTACCTTGGTTTCGGGCGCATCCCCAGTGGGGAGTGTGCAGGAGGCAGCTGATCGATGTTTCTCTCTCATGTTTCTCTCTCATCGATGTTTCTAACTCTCTATCCCTCTCTCTTCCTCTCTGTAAAAGATCAATAAAATATATTTTTTTAAAAAAAGAGAGATGGAATCTACGCCCCGCACCTTTGAATATAAGTGGGGGAGTGCGATTTTAAATGGAACAGGCTCTGTAACTGCTTTAACCAATAGAAAATGGGGAAAGTGGTGTGTGTTCTGAGCTCCGGCTTTAAGAGATTAGCAGCTTCTAATTCCCCTCTTTTGGAACACTTGCTTCCAGATCCCTGAGCTGCCATATGAGAAGCCTGACAACTCTGCTAGTGACACTACAAGCGGAGGCCTGAGACCATCTGGAGAAGGCAAGAAGGAGAGCTGAACCCAGTCCTCCAGCCATCCCCACCAGAGCCCGGACCTTCCAATCCACAACCACTAATCAGCTGAAAACCACCAGGTGATTCCATTTAATGCTTCACGGAGCAGAAGAGTCGCTTAGACAAGTCCTGCCCAAATTTCTGATCCACAAACTTGTGAGATATAATAAAATGGTTGTTGTTTTGAGTCATTAAGTTTTGGAATATTTGTTACGCAGCAATAGATGGCCATTAGAGTAGGTCTGGAGAGCACTCAGACACCATTACATTTAACAAGCACTTAAGGTGGTTCTGATGCAGAGAGTTGAGGAAACACTTTGAGAAGCACGGGATGAGAGGGAATGACTTCAAACCAAGTGTGTGTCTACCTCACATTATACAAAGGTATAAATGGAAAGAGACAGGCAGAGCCAGAGAAAAAGAGAGCAGAGTAGATTGAGGGGTGGAAAGGAGGAAAAAGGGGGTGGAGGAGGAGGACAGACAATAGCTTGGAGACAGACAAAAAAAAACACACCAGACAACTCAATTCAACAGACAATGATTCTTGCCTCCTCTATGCTGGTGTTGGATATATGGAGTTAGCCATGACCCAACCCTGCCTTCATGAAGTTCATATCCTAGACTCAGGGTGGCACAGAGAGAGGGTGGCAGAGGTAGGGCAAAATAAGAGAGAAAGAGCAGAGCTAATTCTGAGGTCAAGGTCACTATAAGCCACTGTCTGGGCCTGGGAACTCGGGTGAGTGAAGACACCAGCCTGGCTTGGCCAGGTCTCTCATCACAGGGTCTCTTCTGCCCTTGCCTCTGAGCATGAGGCCCCTGGCAGAGATGATCAGGCACCAGGGGGTGGGAGGATGGGCACCTGGAAAGGGAGTTGGCCCTGGAGCTGAGTGTTGAAGGACATGGAAATAGAAAGAGGTACTGCAGCAAATACAAAGGCTAGTGGGAGACACAGGGTTGGTTGGTGGGCGAGAAGCAGGGAAGGCGGACAATGCCAAATTTAGTGACAGATTGAAGGCAAGTGAGTCGGGCTATGGGAGAGCTTGAATCGCTCTAGATGCAGGGCTCTGAATCAGACACTGAGTCCCATGTCTACTTTGGAAAGGTTTATTTATGGCACTATTGTTCCATAAAGGTTTATTTATGGCAGAATGTAAGACAGACAACATTTTGGGTGGTGAAGCTAGGCAGAAGATGGATTGAAAAACCATCAAGGGAAGCATTTAGACATTAAATCAACAAATATTTACTGAATACCTACTATGTGCTGAATATGGGAATACAGCAGTGAGCAAAGTCTAGAGTGTGAAGAGAGAAAAACAACCGTAAGTAGATGGGTAATATGACAGATGGCGATAAGATAAAAATAAGGAGGTACGCCACAGAAGCTATACAAATCGCAAGGTACACACAAAAAGGTGCTCAACATCATTAGTCATCAGGAAATGCAAATCAAAACCAAAATGAGACACCTATTCACACCTATTAGGATTACTATATTTTTAAAAACAATAGAAAATTATAAGTGGTGATAAGGATGTGGAGAAATTGGAACCCTTTTGCATTCCTGGTGGGGACGACAATGTTATAGCTGCTGTGGAAAATAGTATGGTGGTTCCTCAAAAAATTAAACAAAGAAGTAATTCCACTTTTGGGTATATACCCTAAAGAATTAAAAGCTGGGACTCAAACAGATATTTGTACACTATGTTCATAGCAGCATTATTCACCAGAGCCAAAAGGTGGAAACAATCCACATGTTCACTGATAGATGAATGAATGAATACACAACATGTGGTCTACCCATATAATAAAATATTACTCAGCCTTAAAAAGGAAGAAAGTTCTAACGCATTCCACAATATGGATGAACCTTGAGGATTTTATGCTAAGACACAAAAGGCAAATTCTGAATAATTCTGTCTATATGAGGTACTTAGAGTAGTCAAATTCATAGACACAGAGTAAAATGGTGGGTGCCAGGGGAGAAGAGATGGGAGGTTAATGTTTCATGTGTGCATTTTCAGTTTGAGTTTGGGTGATGGCTGCACAACAATGTAAATGTACATTTAAATAATTAAAATGGTAACTTTTATGTATACTTTATCACAATGATTCTTTTAAAGGAGTGAAAAACAGTGTTGGGCGAGGAGATGATGTTTTATATGGGGAGGTCTTGGAAGGGTTCATTTATCAAGTGCTATTTGAGTGGAGATGCGTGTTCCAGGAAAGAGTAAATGGGGAGGAGCGGGTACTTTTCAGGGGACCAGGACCAAGCAAGGCCTGGCCCAGACAGACACCATGGGGAGGAGGGGGGGTGAAGAGGAGGTACAGTTCCAGGAGGTGGAAGGTCTGTAGGAAGAAGGGGGAACTGGAGAATTCAAGGTCTCCCAGGGTTCTGACTTGAGACTAGACTTAAAGAAGGAGGGTGGATGGATCAGGGGCCCAGAATGAAGTAGACAGCCCCTCCAAAGGTTTAGTTGAAGAGAGATTGATGAAGAGACTCTGCCCAGAGGTGTGGGTGGGGATGTGAGAATGGAGCAATAAAGAATAGAGAAACTCCAGAGACTTGGAACAGTGGGAACTGTTACCACCTCTAGGCCTGAGGTGCCACAGGGAAGAAAAAAAATGCCAGAACTTAGCCAGAAGACCTGAGCTGTGGACAAGGGGCTATTGGACCAGAGTTGGAGAGGAGCTCAGCAAGGGAATAAATACCTAACTTCTCTCTCCTCCCACCCTTCATTCTCCTGGCAATATTTCCCCTCAGATGAATCCAACCTGAAGTCAAGAGCAAGGGAGCCTGGGTAACCTGTCTGCAGAGGTCAGATTCCCAAGGCCCAGAACAGGACAGAGATGCGTGGGGAAGAGACTCAGAGGAGCAAACAGAAAAGCCAGCACAGATGGTGATGCCATTCATTGAAATGTGTAACACAAGGGAAGGAGCCCTTTTTAGAAAATTAGCAGGCCGATAGGGAAACCAAGACAGAGGTCTATTCCTCTGAGCCAGGGCAAGGGAGTGCAAGGGGTGAGAGTGCTACGGGGCTCTCCATCTCATGTGTGGTAGAAAGATGGGCCAAGGAAGGTAGGAAAGCTTGCTTCCAGCCAGCTTGCAGGGCCCTCTCTCCTTCTCCCCTGAAGCAGCTCCCACTGTAAAGCTGGAGAGTGGAGCAGGGGCTTCAAGAGGCAGATGAGGGCGAGGGCAGGAGGAGGTATGCCTCGCTGGGGCAATGTATTCCTAGGCATAGTCTCAAACAGAGTTGAGGCCAGGGCTAGGTAGAAACCAAATCAGTGTGGTGAGGTTTAAAGCCAACTTGACTTAATTTAAGAAATGGGCTTCACTCTGAGAGGATACCCTCCCTGCACCTTCTCTGGCCTCCCCTCCACCCCCTCCCCTACACCCAGCCACAGATAACCAGGCAAGGAAAGGCCTGCAGGCCCTCCAGGGGCCCTTCCCCAGCCCTTGGTCTGCTGACTCCCTGATCAGCCAGGCAAAAGGGGCAGCCCCTCCCAAACAGGGGAACAAGCACACTGGTGCTAGGCCAGCCCAAGGAAAACCCCAGCAGATGAAATATTCATGCAGCCAGAAGGCAGGAGACCAGCAGAGGACTCGCTGCTGGGGCTATGGGGCTGTGGTAATGGCAGTGGCAGCTGTAGCCCATCCCTCTCCCACATCCCAAGCGTTGTTCTACAGACTGGGTTGGGCCTGCAGTATCAGGATCACACACACACACACACAAACACACACTGAAGATGCATGTGAGGGTGGGGTAAAGAAATTTGGCAGGGAGGAAAAGAGAGAGGAGAGGAGGAGGGCACACACAGACCCCAGACACGGACAGACAGACTCATACAGTTATACATATAAACAGATAGGCACACATTCACATAAACCCACACAGACTCACAACAAACATATACTTGACCCAGGGATGACTCTCAATGTCATATAAATGCCTTCTTAAAATCTGCCTCACTTGCCTCACCCTAGTCCCAGCCCTGCTCATGCCTACTCAGCTACTTCCAGCCCTGCTTGCTGAGGCAGGGAAGCTTCCACGGGGACACCACTGGGGGCTCCAAGCAAAGGCTTCCACGTTCCCGGCTTCCACTAGGGAAAGGTTTCTGGGCTCCCACCTCCCATTAGGAGCCCGCCCCTGAGTTTCTGCCACTCAGCCAGCTCACTCAAGGAAAGGGAGGCGGGAGCCACAGGACAGACAGATCATCCAAAATCAGGAAAAGTAACCACAGGGTGACTTGAACTCAGGACTCCAGATGCCCAACCGAGCGAGCACTACGGAAGGTCCAGCGACTCCAGTCTCAAAATTCCTCTCATCCATTGAGACGTCCTCTACTAGCACCCCGCCCGACCTCAGTCCAGCCACCAGGATGCACGATGAAAGGGGTGTTCTGGAGGCGATTCACAGGTGGGCCCTCTTAGACATCTGCTGTGCAGTGTCCTAGCCAGAACTCAGCATCCCGAACTTCACTTCCAGCTCCAAATAAATAACCTCCCTTGCTCCGGATGCCTCTCGGGTCTGGCGTGCCCCCACCCGCAAGGAGTGGAACAGACGTCCCTGAGTGGAAATCCCCCAATGCCCCATTTCTCGCCTCTGCTGCGGGGTGGAGGGTCCTCCACACCTACAGAGGGCGCTGTGGGCGCCAGTCCGCTCTGGCCGGCCGGCGGGCAGGGAGGCCGCCTCCATGGTGGTGCGCTGTCCAGCATTTCAGCAATCGGCGGCGGCGGCGCCCGCGAGGAGACAGAGGGCGCGGGGCTGTGGAGACCCGCGGAGCTGCCCTGCCCAGCTGAGGAGGTGGCCCGGAGGCAGTCTGGACAAGCGGGCCGGGAGAGCCTGGCTCGAGCGGCCGGGGGAGCGCGGCAGTCAGCAGGGAGGTGAGAGCCCCTGGTGGGGCGGGGGCATTTCCCAGAGGGGCTGGGGCGGGGTAGAACCTCGGGCCTCCCTAGCTGGGCTGGGGAGCTCAGAGTCCGCAGGCCCCTTAACAGAGGGTAGGTTGGGGGACTGCTGGAGTGTTTGGTCGGGGATGCGAGGCACCTGGAGAACAGAGATGAGGAACGTTGTTCATTTCACAGAGAGGAATGGAGAAAGTGAGAACCCTGCGGGGTCATGGACAGACTCCTCTGGGTATAAATGACCATGGCCTGCCCATGAGAATGCTGGCGAGCCCTCCAACTGCAGCCCAATTGCCCTCCCTCAACTGAGGAGTAAGACCTGCTCCCTAGGGAAGGGAGAGACCCTGTGGAGATGCTGGTCACTGGGAGTGGTGGAGGGACCAGGCCCCCATCTGAATGCTCGGCTTCTGTCCAGCAGGGAGTAGCCCCTTTCTCACCTGCCCATATGCCCCTGGGAAGGCAGGAGCTGGCAATGAGAACTGGGTCTCACACAGGATGGCATTTACCCTCACACTGGGAAGAGGATGGAGGACATCGAAGTGAAAATAGCCACTAAGAGTTTAGTGGGGTTCTCTGTGGGCTCTCTGGGTGCCCAAGGAGAGTTTCTGGAGCTCAGAGTGGGCTTAAACCCAGAGCAAATCCCTGGTAAAAAGAAGATATGAGAGAAGAGACGCAGCCTCTGTCTTGCATCCTCCTCCCCCTCCCTCTCAGGGCTCCTGCCTGGACAGTGTTGAAGCCTCCTGCAGTTCCTGCTCCTGACAGCAGGTTCATTGTGGGGAAGGATTTGGGGGAGAGCAAGAGAAGGGCAGCCAGTTCTGGCCTGGGACCCCAATGCCTGTGCTCTATCTTAGCCATAACTTCTCACTCCCCGAGACCTCATTCACTCACCCACTTCTGGCAACAGGGGCCTGTGCTGGTCTTTTGTCCTAAGTCAAGAGAAGAGGCAGACACTCTGATGGAGAGCAGGACAGGAGCTGGAGAATTTCTCTGTCAAGGGGGCATCTTAAGGTCATGTTCCCAGCATGTGCCAGATTCTTCCCCAGCCCAAAATAGGACCAAGCTGGCTAGGAAATTGCTCCCACATAACACCAGCTTCTTGGTTCCTTAATTTCATACCCCATCCCACTCTCTTGTGAGGGGTGAGGGGTGAGGGGGGGCGATTCTTGAAGTGTGAATAAAGACTTGATTGGATTTTAAGAGGTGGGGTGGATAGGTTTGGAGTCATGGATTATGATGTCTGAGAGACATGGGTTCAAATTTAAGTTATGTGACTTCAAAAGCCACTTAACTTTCTGAGCCTGTTTCCTGATTTGTGAAACAAGTATAGTGTTAATAGTATCTACTTTGCTGTTCAAAGAAATAATCCAGATAATGGATGGGAAACTATTTTTAAGCTGTAAAATACTGGGAAGTGTTAATAAATTGAATACAAGTAAGAATTTCTTAAGAAGGAGCTGGATAAAGGTGGAAAAGTTTTTAGCATTGTCTAAAGCACATCTTTCTGTTCCCAGGGGATGTGGGCATTGGTTGAGGGCCTGATACCAGCTCCATGCTAGGCACAATGCTACATTTGACTCAGTAAATCCTCACAAAAACTTCACAAGGCAGCCATCGTTGTCCCTATTTCGCAGCTGAGACAAGAGACTTGACTGACTTTCCCAAGGTCATGAAGCCCACAAGCTGTCTTCCCTAGGGCAGAAGTGGAGCTGATGACCTGTCCCAGTCCCTTGGTATCAAAGCTCAGTAAAGTGTCAGTTTCTTGACTCATGCTGCCAGCTTTCTAGGTGGGGAGCCTGAGGCATATGGGTGAAAGGCAGGTGTGCAGTGCAGGAACAAGCTGACTCCCTCAAGGTCAGCTGGGATATTTGGAGGTGGAATGTGCTTTGAACTGGCCAGCTGGGTGCCCCCACCTCAACCCACCCCTGCCAGTGTCATTCATGCCTGCCAAAGGAGGAGTCTGGGTCTGACAGGCCCATCTGCTCTCTGCTGCACCCATTCTTACCTCCTCAGCCTGCCAGGTTCTTGCTGACCTGGGCAAGCTGGGGACTGCCAGTTCCTTTCTGAAGCAGTTCGTCCTCACCCCTGAGATGGGGCCTTGGTCACGAGCAACTGCCTCAAGGCTGTCCTGTGCCTCCGCTACTGACTTTTTCCTTCCTCTGACCACTTCCTACTGCCTTCAGGGGCAGAATCAAGCTCCTCCTGTCAGCCTGGGGCTCTGCTGAGGAGATGGGAGGAGCCCACCCTCTTCTTGAACTCCTATACACACTCTGAGCCCCTGCCATAGACCTGTCACTTCCCATACATTATCTCATTTCACGCTCACATAACCTGGTACGTTTTACCCTCATAACCTGGTCCTTTTCACAGAGGAGCAGAACAAGGCCTGGAAGTGACGTGACTTTCCCAAGGTCACAGAGCAAAGTCTTGGAGCAACCCTAGCCCACTGCCTAAGGGGCCCAGTGTGGCTTCCACACACAGGTTCCCTGGGGGAGGGTCAACCAGAGCACCGTGGCCAGTGGGAGTTGGAGGGTGGCATATTGTGGAGGTGACTAACGGGCTCTGGGACAGGAGTCCAAAGACTTTCTTCCTGGGCCTATCTCTGACCCTGGCTTCTTGTCTGACCTTGAACAGGTCTCTTTCTTCTCTGGGCCTCAGTGTCCTCAACCACAAAATGATAGGTCTTGAGTAGATGACCCCAAAGGTCCTTCTAGCACCAAGATTTTTAAATCTCTCTGCTCTATAAATCTGTATGTTGGAAATCCTGTGGTTCCATCCGCAGAAATAGAAGTCACCTCCAGGGTTTCGAGGTTTGATTTATTCATTGGAGCTGAGATTTAAAAGGTACCCATCCCTCCCAACTATAAACTTGAGGTTTTAACTTAAGGGAGAAAATATGACTTAGGCCCAGTAGCTCATCTGGACATACCAGCCAGAAGCCTTTTGGCCCAGGATTTGAGATGACCTGCAGGTTCACTAAAGATGCCCTGCACACACCTCCCAGAGTTGTTTGCCAGAGTCCAGAAGGCCCCAAAGCACATATGCACAGGCCCCTCGTCCAGGTGCAATGGTTGAGGCTTATTCATGGAATCTTGGGGACAGGAAGGGATTTTGCAGCTGTTGCTCTAAAGAAAGGACGCAGGGCCCTGCAGAGGGGGTGGGTCGATATGGTAACTAGTCCAGGCCCAGTGGGGAGGGGCAGCCAGATAAGAAAAGGAGAAGGTCCCTCTTAATTCCAATGCCTGGGCTCAGTGAAAGGATGGGAAGCTCAGAGAGGGGAAGGGTTTAGTGAGGAAAGAAAGGATCAGAGAGAATGCCCACAGTGAGAGTGGATTCAGAGAGGAAGGGGATAGGAGGTGCTCAGTGAGGAAACAGAGAGATCAGTGAGAGGGTGGGAAGAGCAGAGGGGCCTATGACAGTGAAGGGCTCATTAGAGACCCCAGCCTGACCCAGCCCAGATCTTCATAGTGGCTTAGTGCCTGCTGACACCTCTGGGTTTCTGCCCCTCACCTTCCTCTGGGTCATGAGCCCAGGAGGCACAGCTCCGTCCCCAAAGGCCAAGTCCTGTTGATTCCATGTCATCCAGAATGGGGCTCTCAGGGGGCTTAGGCAGGTGTGCCAGGTCCAGGTTGCCCAGGCTGACTTTTGGCCTGAGAGAAAGACCTCAGGGGCCATGTGGGCCTTGGCTCCAGAGCAGCCCCAACCCCCAGGAACTCCCACCCTGCCACCAAAAGCCAGCCGTCTGCAGCACCACTTCCTGGGCAGTCAGCCTGGCCTCAGCCTCCTGCCACCCCCACCCTGGCCTGCTGCCCACTGCAGAAGCTTCTCTGCCAGCTGGAGCTGGTGGGCAGTGCCATAGCTCCCTTAGCATCCTGCCGGGGCCTGTGAGAGCCATGAGGCAGCCTGGACCCAGTGAACAGGACCTTGGGGTACAGGCAGCTTACTGCACTGGGGAGCTCTTGGCCTTCATTTTCCAGCATTGAGTATGACCTAGTGGCTTTGAAACCTCTCCCCATAATAAGCCCCTTCCCACCACATTCCCCAGAACTCCCCAGGATGGAGACAGGTAAAAGTAAGTTTCAGTGAAGTCTTTTGATTAAAAAAAAAATGACACATCTTTATTGTACAAGATTTGGGAAGTAGAGAAAATAAGAATCATCAAAGATAGCTACCACCCAAAGAGAGCCACTGTGAACAAAGCAGGGGGCAGAATTCCCTTCCAGGATTTTGTCCCTGTGTTCATAGGTACTTAGAGTTAAATAACTGGGAAGATGCTGTTGGGGAAAACAGCATCCTCTTTTTTCACTCTATCATGAGCATTTTCTGATGTCTTTAAAGATTCTTCAAAAAGCTTACCATTAATGGCCATATGAAGGCTGGGCATGGGTGGGGTTGCTCCCCAGGGAACCAGTGAAAGTTGCAGGGAGAACCTTGCCCCTCCTTTGCCCTCCTTAGTGGGGCACACCTTCAGGGGCTGCTAGCTGTGGTTTCCCATGGAGAGGATGGCTATGGGGCAGTGACTGTGTCAGCCAGGGACTGAGGTGGGCCTGTGTCCTCAGTCCACCCGCTGCCAGCATAAAGGTGGGTAGGGTCAAGGCATGAGGGAGTCATTCATCCCCTGAAGAGGGTGAGAGCCTGGATCCAATAAAACCTTAGAAGAAAGAGCTCAGAACTGGAAATCTGGCAACTGCTAATTTTCTGGGCTCCGATCTCACCTGGACCCCAACCTCCACAATCAGGTCTTAATCTTCTGTGAAATGGGCATATTGATACCTTCCTCCACGCGTGCCATGAGAAGTGACTCAGGTAGTGGGTCTGAATGCTCCCGAGGAAGAGAATACCCAGTGTACTCCCCAGAGACGGTGGTCATGTGAGTGTGTGACCACACAATCAACATCTATCACTGCCCCCTATATTCTGGGCTCAGTAGGAACACTGAGGACACCCTGACCTTGTGGAGCTCCCAGACTAGTGGAGGGAACTGACAGTGACAACCTATTGAGATTCTACTGGGACTAAGATGTCCACAGTGATGTGGCAGCCAAAGAAGGCTTCTGGGAGAGGGAGATTGAAGTTGGGCCTTGGAAAATGACAGGGAAGGCACCAGACAGAGCAGACACAGGCATGGCACTCCAGAAAACATCATGGGCAACAGCACAAAAGTCCTGGTGAACTAAGGGGACAATGAATGACCTAATATAGCCATAGCACAGAGGGCATTCCTGGATATAAAAGGCAACCAGGAGGAATGGTGGTCTGGCTCAGGTCTATGAGGACCTTGAAAACCACTGTAAGAGCTGGGAATTTATTTGGAAATCAGTGGGAGTCATGGAAGGCTTTGGAGCAGTGTCATGAAACGGTCAGATGTGCCCACTATGGCTGCATTTGTTGGGGGATGGAGGAGGATGGAGATAAAGAGACCAAGGGCAGAGAGGCCGGGGAGGAGGTGATGGCAGAGTAGGAGAGGGGACAGGTGCCGGAGATACTCCTCTAGGAGATTTGACAGGGGTGTATGGGTAGAATGAGAAGTGGGGCAGTCTGTTCTCCATGCCCATCCCAGCTGCTGGCACAGACTTCAGTATCAGACAGGGAACCCCAGGCTGGGGTGGGTAAGCTTCAGGACTGTCAGGGGAGCCCAGCCACCTCTTCTCCAAATAGGATGCCAGAGGGGGCTTCTGGGATTGTAAAGAAGCTGGGACACTCAGCAGGCCCTGCCTCTGTGCAGTCCTGTCTCCCCTCCTTGCTTGGCATGGCCTGACACATGCATCTTGATTCTTGTGGCCCACCATTATTATCCCCAGAACACCTCTCTTCTCTGCCTCCCAATTTTTCTCTTCCTCTGTCCCTTGCTTCTCATACTTTAGAAAGCATAGATGGTCATTCATTCATTCATTCATTCATTCATTGAACATTTTCTCAGCAGGTCCTCTGAACTGAAAAGCTCAAGTATCATTGTCATCCCAAACCCTGTAGAAGGCACTGGAGAAAGGGAAGAGCCAGCCTCAGTCTAGTGGGGAGTAAGGCCCATAACTGGTGGATGTTGTGGGATGGAATATGGGTTATGTGGGAGCATCCCCAGAGCTGCTGGGTATCTGTGGTAGTGGGAGGGTTGCCTGACCAGGTGACTTCGGAGCCAGTATTTACACATGGGTCCTCAAAGGATGAGTACAGATTGGCCAGGAGGGGAAGAAGGGGAAGAGCATTTCGTACAGAGGGAACAGCATGAGCAGAACTATGGAGGAGGGAAGAGCACCAGGCACTTGTAGAAAAGTGTGGCTGGAGAATCAGGGCCTGGCCTGAAGGGCAAAGGACCAGGCTGGAGAGAGGCCTCAGGAAGGGCCTGATTGTTAGGTGGGGAGTCTAACCTTTCTTCTGAAGGTGGCAGAGAAACCAAGGGATGTTTCCAGCAGGTAAGCACAGAGCCAGAGCTGTTTTAGGAAGGTCACCCCTGAAGGGCGAGCATGATTTGGACAGATGGAGAGGACAGGGGGGCCTGCAGAGTGCTGTCAGGACACAGGTCACATGGCCTGGGCCCTCTCCTTCTGCAGCTCTGCTCCTCCCAACCTGGGACATCCAGAACCACAGCAGTTGTGGTCTCTAGATGCAGAGTACGTGCCTCAGCATTTCTAGAACATCCTATAAAAAGCAGATTTTTGGGACCCATCCATCCCATTCAGAATCTGAATGTGGGGCTTTGGGGGTCTGTACTTTGGGGGTCTGTACTTCCCAGGTGACGGTATATTTAGAGTTGAGAGTTGGTGCCTCATTGCTTTGCATCTGCTGTTCCCTTTAGCTGGATCCCCTTCTTCCTCTTTTTCTACCTCCTTGAACTTCAGACTCGGCTCACATGTCTCTGTGCAATGCTTGTTCCGGCCCTCTCCTCTGCATGCCCCCAAGTGCCCGGTTTGCCTTTCCATCTCCCTCAGTAATCAGCTCTAGGGGTCTCATGTACTAACTCATTTAGTCCTCACAACATCCTATGAAGGAGCCAGGTCACAGCAGAGGATACTGAGGTATACCAGCATCACCCAGGCAAGATGTGGTAGGACCACAGAGGCTGCACTGTTCTGTGATGCCCCAGACTAGGAGCTCTTTGAGGGCAGGGACCCTGTGTCATTCGTGGTTGCAGGTCCCCAGTGCAAGCACAGGGCCTGGCATGTGGGATGTGCTCAGTTTCCCCATCTGTAGGATGGGCTTAAGGATGATAGCTCCCCTCTAGGGGGCTGCTCTGCAGCTTGGGGAAGTCCTCAGTCTTAATGGGGTTGTAAGCTGTGAGGTGTGCGGTCTGGGTGGGGCTGGTGAGAGGGTCCAGCAACAAAAGCCAGGACTCCTCTCTGGGCTTTTAGGATGAATTTCCCAGAAAGAAGGCTTTTTCCCCTAAGTTCAGCCACTCCCATAGAATTCAGACCCTCTCGACACTAGCCAGGGGCTGGGAGCAATCTTATGGCTGGGTGTGGTTAGACGACCTGATGACAATTCTCTGGGCTGATGGCAGAGCAAGGTGGGAGAAGCCCCAGCTGCAGAAGCAGCCCTCACTGCCCACCTGACCTTAAAGGGCTTGTGCCTTCCCAGAGCAAAGAGGGACCCCTCTCCCTATCATTCATGCCTCCCACCCACAATCCCTCAGGTTATTGTCAATGATGTTTTAATTAACTGCTTAATTAACGATTTAGGCTAATCAGATTAATTGACATTAATTGGCTACCATTTGTCAAGGACCCTGCAAAGCTGTGCCTCTCCGCATTGAAGTGTGTGACTGGGGCTGGCAGGGGAGTCAGGGAGGAGCTGGCACTGTGCTGTGGAGCTGGGGGAGGCGGTGGCAGGCAGTGGACACCAGGACTGCTGCCCAGGGACTGTGCACCTCTCGGTGGTTCTCAGGGCTGGGCCCTTGACAGCTGGGTTCTAGCTCTTCACATTTTAGGAAGTGCATCACCTCTTCCTCTTCCTTAGTTGCATTAAAAAAAAAAAAGGGTTGATGAGGGACCAGAGGGAAGAGCCAGATACTTTCAATTCCAAAGGGCTGTAAAGACCTCAGAGGGGGAGAGACATTAAAACCCTAAATCAGCCATGATATAAGTAGGTCACCATATAACAACTTCTGGGATGAAATGTGCATATTCAGTTTTAAAAAGGGGGTGGAGGAGCAGTACCAGGGAGATAAAATATGCAAAATATTAAACTGTGATAAAATGATCAGATTTCCATTATTTAGTCAATTAGAGCCCCCAAAACTCATAGTACATTTTTATGCCTGTTTTAAAGTACAACTTACAGTTTTAAATTATAGCACTTGAAACAAAAAAGAAAAAAAAAACTACTATGAAATGCATCCTACGTTTTGGAAAAAGAAGAAAAAAAAAAGCCAACCCACTCAAAACTGGGAGTGTGAGTTTGCCTTCAGAGCCATTCTCTCAAGATTAAATGGCTCTCATAGCTCGTCCAACACTGAGCTGGAAGTTGGTAGCCTGCAGTCTTATTTTGACTTTGTCACTGACCCCCTGAGGGTCCCCTCCCCTCTTTGGTGAATCCCTGGCCTGTATTCCTGAGAGAGTGCTTACATGGAGCAGAGGAGGTGATTTTGAATATTCTAGAGATGAATTCAAATGTGAGGGGAGAAAGGGGTTCATTTTAGTGAGAGAGTCGAGCTCCCAGAATGGGGAGCACTTCCTGGGCAGGTGGAGGGGCTCCCCACTTGGTGGCATAGCTCTCTAGCTTGGTGTGAGAAAACCTGGAGAATGAATGTGGGGTGTTTCCCCCACCCCTTAACTGCCCTATCCTGCAGCCCCTGGGGGGAGGAAGGAACAGGAGAGACTGGAGGCTGTTGCCTAGCAACAAGAGGCGCATCTGGATCGATGAGAATGGCAGCTGAGGCTCCAGGCTCCAGCCCCCAGCCCAGCTCTCTTTGATCTCACCCGGCCCAGCAGAAACCTGGGGGGGATGCCCAGGGCAGCCTGCCTGATTAGAGCAGAGTCAATAGAGGGAATTTTCCATAATGAGACTGTGTAGGCAGTGGAGGCAGCTGCCCCTGGCTTCTCCTGTCACCAGCCCCAGTGGGTAGAAGGCGCTTATCTGTCTGTCCCAGCACACCCTTCCTCCTGCTAGCTCCTGGGGAGGCGCATCACCCACAACTTGGATTATTCGCAGTCTTGGACTGCCAGGGACTCAGAGCCCAGCCTTACCCTGGCCCTAGGCTCCTGACGTGTCATCTGGATGAGGAAACTGAGGCACCAAGAGGAAAAGATATCTGGTTACAGAGCTTCTAGCTCATCTTACCTTTCCTCAGCCCAGCTCCCAGGTGTGAGCCTGAGAGGGTTGGGTCCGGATGAGGAGGAGATGGAGATGAAGGGGGTGATAGAAGCAGATGAGAGCATACGGGTTCCTCTGATTTAACTCCAGGGTCAGCATGGGAGGGTCCTTGGAGAGCCTGGAGTCCTGACACATAATTATACGGCTCTCCCTAGGACACCTCACCAACACCATCTGGCTTGGACCCTCCCCAGGACACAGGGATCACCACCTCTGTGCCCTCAGATAGTCCTTTCTCAGGCTCCCAGATCTACATTCTAGCTCAGACAGCTACAGGAAGCTGCCTGCTCCCTGGCTGGATTGGCTACAGCTCCCTGAAGGCCAATGAGGGCCCTGAATAGGAGCAGAAGGGTCTGGGTGGGGGCAGGAATTTCTTTGTTCCACCAGAGTGCAGGGGAGGCTAAAATACTACTTGCTTATTTGGTATCAGCATTGCTCTATACAGATCTGTCTACTGGGTGGAACTGGTCTGTGTTATTTTCAATGATCAGTATTACGTGTTCTGCTCCATTCCACTGGTCTATATTACTGGTTTACTGTGGTTTGTGGGTTCCCCACTGTCTCTGTTGATGTATCCAGTCTGATTGAGGCTCTCGATGGCCTGTCCTGGGCTACAGCGGTCTGCACTGGTCTCATCTAGGTGGATGGCCTGTCCTGTGGACCTCTCTGAGTAGCAGGTTCCTTGTCCCTGGGACCTGCCACTCAGATCCTCTGCTTTGGGAACCCAAATCAAAGCCAACAGGAACAGGAGGAACAGGGACCCTAGGCTGAGGGGCAGGCAAGTCCATCCTATCCCTTCAAAGACAGAGCTGGACTCCAGGGCTTACCAAGTATATGACAATGTGACCCATGCAAATGTCAACACACAAAGTCTAGGCCTATTAAGAGCAGTAACTAGAGACCTTTCTCACTGAGGTCCCCAGAGATGGCAGTAATAAAAAAAATAAGTAGTGAGCTCACTGTCAGTCCAAACACAGTCTGGGTTTCTACAAGTGTTCACAGATGGCTGCTTTGTGCCAAGTTCTATGCTGAGCATCAGGGACATGAAAATGGAAGCCTCCCAGTCACTGCCCTTGGAGAGCACTCACTAGGCCAGGGAGCTAACAGTCGCAATAGAACAGAGGTAAATGCTGGGAGTGGTAACCAGAGGGCTTAGGCTCCAGGAGCACAACAGATGTGTGTCCCCCAGTGGGGGTCATGGAAGGCTTCACCAAGGAGGTGATGCTTAAGCAGAGGCTTGTAGGATGAATGGAAAGGTAAGAGCATTCCACGTAGAGGGAGCAGCATAGACCAGTGTGTTCTTAGGTGGAGCACAGTGCCGTGTGTCTGAGACATATCAGGGGCTGGACAGGATGCCCAGGACCCAGGGGCCAGCTAAGTTCCCTGGGCTTTCTCCTGTGGTCAGTGGGCTTTCCCTCCTTCCTTTGCCTGCCCTCGACCTCCCATTTTGCTTCTGAGAACTGAGCCAACCTCCACACCTCCATTCCATAGCATAGACTGAGACTGCAGGGCAGGGGACAGCGCCAGCACAGGGGTGGAGAGGGGAGGGCAGGAGAGGACCAAGAGCACTGAGGCCCAGGCCCAGGATATGGTACCAGCTCCCCTGTAGGCCAGGCTGCCTGGCCCTCCTGAAACCAGCACTCCGCCATCCCAGCCAGCCCCAGCCTGGGGACTCTGGCCAAGGACTTCCTCTGGCTCCAGCAGGGGCGGCAGGAAGCTCTGGCTGCTGAATAATTGAAAGGAAGGCTTTCAGCATTTCTCCCTCCTCCCTCCCCCACAGCATCTTCAGGAGGGTTGGGTAACAAGTAGCAGCGCCAGCATCTCCTGCCCTCCCCTCCTGAGAGAGTCCCCAGGAGGCAGAGAGGAAGCTCACTTAGCTAACCCTCTCACTGCCAGCCGGCCCAGCGCCTTCCTCCCAGGCCTCACCCTGCAGCATTTTCTTAGCAGTGAAGACTGGTCTCCACTGGTCCATGTGGGTTGTTATCTGTGAAAAGTGACCTTGTTGGCCTACTAGTCTTCACAAGTTGGTACTGATTTGGAATGGTAAATTATCTACATCATCTGTTGTGATTTATACTGATCTATATGCCCCACCCATGCCTGTAGTGGTTTAGACTGGTTGACATTGTTACGGTAATACTAGCAAAGGTATTTAGACATAGAACTTAGTAAGTGCTCTTAACTAACAGGTTAATTCCTTCAATTCTAAGGGGGTTTCTTATATTAACACCATTTTACAAATGAGGAAACAGCACAGAACTTAAGTCACATAGTAAGTGATTTGAATATAGGCTGGCTCTTCTGCCACTTGCTGATCTGCACATGTCCATCTTGATTTTTTTAATCGAGTCTATTTACTAATGCATTTCACGTTTTATGTCTGCCTTAATTAATGGTGACCGAGTTAATGTGGAGTTAGGGTCACACCTCTCTCTAAAGGGTAAGGGCCAGCAGAAGTGAAGGCACCGGTTAGTAAAAGAGATCTTTCCAAAAGGCAGATCTGATCATGACCTCTCCAGCTCAACAGCCTTCTCTGGCTCCCTATTGCCTGCAAGGTATAGCCCTAGCGCCTCTGTCTCCTCCCATCCACTGTGCTCAGCTGTGCAACAAGCCCAGCTCTTCCCTCTTTCCTCATTAAGCTTTCTTCACACATGCCCCACACGCTACCGCGATATCCTTCCTCCCCTTCTTTGTCCCACCAGCTCCTATGTATTCTTCAAGATCTCTCCTCCAGGGAGACCTCCTAACTATATCCCTTCTCACATACACACCCTCTCAGTTAATGTTTCTACATGTCCGACATTCCAGCACTTATCTTGCTACATTATAGGCATCCCTGCTTCTCCCCCTATATCTCTCTCTTGCACTCTGCTGGGCCCCAGAGTGCCCACTCACTGAACAGCTGTGATATGAGGGCTTGACCTACCACTAGAGCTGAGGGGCTTTCACTCCATCCTGTGGCCTTTACTGCCCCCCTCCAACCCCTCCCTCCTGGGCAGGGAGCATGGGGAAGGCTTTCAGTGTGTTGTAGCCACTGGCCTGGAGAGGCTCATGGGGTCTGGAGAAGGGTCCCCAGGGAAGGGTGAGGTTGACAGGAGAGCCCCTTCCCCTGGTGCTCAGGAAACACATCGGTGTCACAGGTACCGCATGGCTTCAGTGTCAGGGATGGAGGTGGGGTGAGACACCCTGAGCTTCTGTGGACACAGTGGAGATGGGTGTTCTTTCCCAGCTTGGACAAAATACCTTGACAAACCATTGTTGTTGCACACTCATTTTTACAAAGACCAGACTTAGTTTCACAACCTGGGTATGTGGTTTCATGTGTGTTTGTCAGTTCCATCATGTTTCTGACAGTTACAAAGAATTCTTTTCCTCCAGGAAATTCAGGAGGCATGTCCCTCTCCACCCTCTCTCTCACACTGGGCCTTTTCTCTGGAAGGCCTCACACTGTGCTCACAGCCCCCACCTCAAAGGAAGGCAGCTCCCCATCATGATTCCACTCCACCCTGGTCCACTTAGTCCCAGGGCCCTGCACCCTGCCTGCCCTTGCCCTTCGCCTGTGCTGGCCCCCACCTGGACTTTTCCTTCCTTACAAGGAGCAACTCATCTTCCAAAGGGCCAGTTCAAAACCATCACCTTTATGAGGCCTTTCCTGACCTTGCCAGGCCAAGCAGACTTTCTCTGGTCTCTTATTTACTACCCCAGCACCAAGCCAGGGTGCAGAGAGAGGGTTAATTAGGGTCTGTCTTCGTAACAAGCTTGTCACTGAAAGAATGAAGTGAGGTAAGGAGTATTGTCTTCATTTTACAGATGAGAAAACGGAGGCTCAGGAGGGTTAGTGACTTTTCCTGGTCACCCAGGTAGAACCAAAATTCAAGCTCAAGTCCTCTGACTCCAAATCCAGTGCTCCTTGTCCACCCACCCCACCCCTGGCTTTCCTGGGCCCGTGGGGAACCACAGATAGACCTTCGTAGCAAGAATGTGGTTATATTGTGTGTGACTAGGGATCGAGAGCTTACTTAAAGCTGTGGGAACCTGTACATTTGCGCGTGTGGAGGCCTTGAGTCCTGGCATCATCAATGGGGAGGTAGGTCTCTGGCAGGTGGAGGCAGGGAAAGGGGCCCCCAGGTCAGTGAGTGCTGCCCGCTGGGGAGAGAGGCTTCTGAGCCTCCAGAACAAAGGGGCCCTTAGGTGGGTGCAGCTGGTGCTGGAGGCTGACGCACTGGGAGTGAGAAGGGGAGGGGAGGAGTTTGCTGAGGCCAGCCCTAGGAAGGTGGCCCATGCCACCTCAGCAGGCTCCTCAAAATGACCCACACCTCCTGCCCTGAGCTCCTGCTTCTGCTCTCTCTTCCCTCCACAATCAGCAACCTGTTCACTCTCCAGGCTCAGTCTCCAACTCTGTAATGACAGGTCCCAAATCAGGCCCGATCGCAGCCTCCTGAGTCCCAGACCCATGATCTGAGGCTCCTGGACATCTCCCCCTGGATGACGAGGGTCTCCCCCAAGTCCAGAACAGGACAGTCACCACTGACAAATAATAACGAACATTGGTACCACAAATGAGATATCCACTGCATGCTAAGCACTGTGGTAGCATTTCACATGTATTCACCCTTTACAACAAACCTCTAGGAAGGGTGCTGTTATTAGTTCCATTTTACAGGCAAGGAAACTGAGGCACAGAACTTAAGGCAGATTATGAGTTCCCAAAGAGTATAGCCCTGTCTCTGCCTCAAACCAGGGTTCCTCAAGGCAAGGCCCAGGCTCCCCCTCAGACACATATGTCATCCACTGCTCCCTCTTCCCAGATCCGGCCAGGTCACTACCTATCTGAGTGAGCATCTCACCCTCCTGAGCCCAGGATGAGTGATGATCTCATTAGCTGAGCAGCCTCTGTGCCTGTCAGCAGACTGGACACTGCAGTACAGATGGACTGTTTCACCTTCAATTAATCTCTACCAGCAGGGCTGGACTTGCAGATACCAGCAGCCAAACTGCCCCATCCTGTCCTCCGCCAGGTCTACTCAAGGGACCCAGGCTTGGGTCTGGGAGTAGAAGGAATGCCCAGGGACTCAGCCATGAGGCTTGTAAATTAGAGGTCTGGCTCTTTAACCACTCAGATCTGCATGACTTAATCTGCACATGGGTTTGGCTGGCCCGGCCTCTGGGCTTGCCCTTGGGACCTGACCCAGTGCTGGAGACAGCCTCAGGGAGGAGCTCTGGGGGTGGCCGCAGTGGCTATAGAAGCAGGAAGGAGGTGGGCTGAAGGCTTGGCAGTACACATTTATAGTTACCTAGATTTCCAGAATAGGAAAGGACCTGTGGGGTCTCTGAGTCCAGCCCCGCTCCCTGCATTGGCCAGTGGGGAAACAAGAGTCCAGAGAGGGGAAGAGACTTCCTCAGGGTCCAATAGCCAACTGGCAGTAGAGAAAAGACTTCCCATTTGCAGCTCTGCCTCCAAAGAGACTGTCAGTGTCCCAGGGACCTTGGCAAGTTAGGGTTAGGGTTAGGGTTAGGGTTATGACTCTAGATGTCATATCTGCCTGCTTGACCCCCACAAGCCCCTCACCCTCAACACACTCTTTTTAAAAAAAAATATATTTTATTGACGTTTTACAGAGTGGAGGAGAGAGGGATAGAGAGTTAGAAACATGGATGAGAGAGAAACATCGATCAGCTGCCTCCTGCACACTCCCTACTGGGGATGTGCCCGCAACCAAGGTACATGCCCTTGACCGGAATCAAACCCGGGACCCTTCAGTCCCTAGGCCGACGCTCTAGCCACTGAGCCAAACCGGCCAGGGCTCAACACACTCTTAATCTGCCCTCCACGTTCCCCATTGCAGTAAATGGCTGTACAATCCACCTGGCCACTCAAGTCAGTTCATCCACAACCAGTCACATCCTGCCAAGTCTGTCTATTTCTTGAATTCTGTTCAGGCCTCACCTGCTCTGGTGTCCCTGCCTTCAGCCCCTCCCACCCCCTTTGGGAATCCTGCCCTGACCAACCAGGCAAAGCTGCAGACACTCCTCAAATTCTGTTTTATCACACTACACCGGATAACTCTTGGTTTCCCAAGCCAGCCTGCGAGCTCCCAGATAACCGGGATGGACTCTTGTTCATCTCCAAATCCTCAGCCTTTCATAGGGTGGGGCCCCCGAGTAGATGCTGGGTGAGTGTTTGAGTGAATATAGTATCTATCTCCTGCTTGAACAGTCTCTGTAATGGGGAACTCACTCATCCTGGGATGAACTGAACTGCTTAGTTTTGTTTTTTTAAATTAAGATTTGATTGGGGGGGGGGGGATCTCTTATGTACTTAGCTGAAGTCCACTCTAGATGACTTCCCTGAAGGAATTTGGCTTTGTCTCCTGGGACAAAGGCCAACAGTGGGTGAGTCTCTGAAGGGGACAGAATGATAGTGGGAGAGATTGGCTAGGACCTTGTTCCTCTCAGTGTGGTCAAAGGACAGCACTTGAGAAGTTGTTAGAAATTCAAATTCTCAGACACTACCCCAGATCTACTGAGTCAGAAACTCAGGGTGGGGCCCAGCCGCTGGTTTCAACAAGCCCTCCGGGTGACTCCGAGGCCTGATAAAATGTGAGAACTGCTGCTCTGACAGGGCTCCCAATTGCTAGTCCATGATCTACATCAAAATCACCTGGAGAACATTAACAATTTAACCTGCAGAGATTTTTATTCATTAGATCAGGGGTGAGTCTCAGGTAGCATGAACATATAAAATGCAAGACACCAGGTTAAATTTGAATTTCAGATAAACAGTGAATAATTCTTTTAGTATAAGTATGTTCCAAATATGAAATTCATGAAATTCAAATTTAATTTAATCGCACATTCTATATTTTTATTTGCCAAATTTGGCAACCCTACCTACTTCTTATAAGCTTCCAGCAGATTCAGCTAGGTTTGGCCTATATCCTCCACAATCCTTTAAATACTTAAAGATAGGGATTCTGATCGTCTGTATATTCTTACCATTTCCTTATTCTACACATCATATTTTTGTTGCTATAGCATAGGATAACATAGACTTTTGGCAGCCACATCATGATTGAATCTCTGACCATTGAAAACCTCTAAGTCCTTCCTAAATATACTGCCTCTAAACTATTTCTATTCCAATTTTAGAAAGTTAGTTTGGGACCTAGCTCCAGAATGTGGCATTTTTCACTATCCTGTTTCATCTTCTTAGATTCCTTCCATTGCTCCAGTCTGTTGAGTCCTTTTAGATTCTGACTCTGAATTCATGAGCCTTCCCAGATTGTATCCTTGGTGAATCTGATTATCAGATTGTCCAAGTTCCCTTCAGTCAATGGTGAACATATTGGGTCAATGGTGAGGACAGAGCCCTATGGTCCCCCATTAAATACCTCCATCTAATGTGACGTTGACCTATTAGGTAGCTCTCTTAAGCATAGGTCAATCTATCCACCAATTACAACAGTACAGACTATTAGTTCCCACCAGCACGATGTCTCTTTGCCTTATGAAATCTCACAAGGATTTCATAAAAGATAACGTCAGTGCCTCACAGAAAGACCATGTGCCTGCAGTAACTCCCTGGTTTGCTGGCCCAGCAACCCTAACATAGTGAGCAATGGCCCCTGCCTCTTCTCTAGGGGTTAAAGGGTCATCCTTTGAATAACCTACCTCAGATTCCTGCCTGGCACCCTCCAACTCACCAGAAGTTGGTAGAATCCACCACCTGTCCTACTGAAATGCAGACTGCACCTGCCCCCTGTACCTTCACACCCTGAAAGATTGCCCCCAGAAACCTAGCAATCTCACCCAGACATTTCCCTAGGGCTGGGAATAGGATTTCTCAGGGTCTGGAGATCTGACTCTGATGTTCAGAACTGCCCCCATCAGCTCCTCTTCCCCTGCCCTCAAGAAGCTGGGCCAAGCTCTAGGCTGGGAGCCTTACTCGCATCAGAAGGTAAGCCTGCAGAGCAACATGGCTAAAAACCTGGCTTTTCTGCCCACATCTTCAATATGCCTCTGGTATTGCCAAGTTCTGGGGAGGTTCTGAGGAGCTGTAATGAAGGGACGGTCCCCTCCCCTCAAAGGGCTCACAGTCTAGAACAGAGGTCAGATAAAAACAAGTTGAACCTCCGTATCTAAAGAGGTGAGGACAAAGGCAGTGGGAGTCAAGGAGTGTCCTGTGTCCTCTCCCCTCAACCCCCCACCCTCTCTGTCCATCCTGCATCAGCAACCTGGGAGATCAGTCCAGGAGCAAATCAGGTGTCATGCTCTGATTAACGGCCTCTAGTGGCCTCCTGTCACTTTGGCCGAAAGTTGTGACATAACCTGCCTTTTGATCTAGCCTCCATGCCCTTCCTCAGAAGTGGGGAAGGCTTCCCAGGGGAGGTGACATTTGGGATGGGCCCTGAAGGATGAGTAGAAGTTCCCCGGATGGAGAAGAGGGGAACAGGTATTCCATCATAGGGTGACCACATGGGCAAAGGCATAAAGAAGTGAGAGTGCTTGTCTGGGAACACATGACCAAGACTGAGGGGCTGGACCTTGGTTGCACGATGAGGTGTATCAAGGAATGAAGCTGCAGGACAGCAAAGGGCAAAACATAAAGGGGTCTTGCAGGCTGTATTGAGGGCAGTGCCAGGTATTCCTCCATGCCGCCTCCCGTTATAACTGTTTTCCATTTGTTCTATCCATATGCATTGAGCTCCACTTGCTCGGGCACTTTGCTGGCACCAGGAGCAGAAAACTAAACTGCCCCCAGCCTGGGAGAGCCAGGCTGTGAACTCATAGTGACAGCAATGGGTGGCAAGAGCTCTGGGAGGGCAGCACCTTCCACAGGGCTAAGGGAAGGTTCCCAGGAGGTGGTGATGCCTACGAGCAGTCACTTTAAGAACATGTAGGAGTCAGGAGAAGAGTGTCCCAGGGAGAGGGAGAGGCAAGAAAGATGGAGAATCTGTTGGAAGAGGCATAGAGGCTAGATCAAAAGGCAGGTTATGTCACAACTTTCAGTCAAAGTGACAGGAGGCCACTAGAGGCTGTTAATCAGAGCATGACACCTGATTTGCTCCTGGACTGATCTCCCAGGTTGCTGATGCAGGATGGACAGAGAGGGCAGGGGTTGAGGGGGGAAGGCAGGACACTCAGGCCAAAGTGGACCAGAGTGAGGGGCTTGGGTTGAGATGGTAATGGGAGGGAAGGAAGTGGATAAATGTGAGCAATGTTGAAAAGAGAGGATGAGGGGCCAAACCTGATGATAGGTGAGCTGCAGTGGGCCAGGGCAGTGGTGGTCTCCGAGCTCCATACATGCCCCTGGTTCAGGTGAGCAACCTATGGAGGTGTCACCCATGAACTAAGCACAGTGGCCAAGGCAGGGGGGGAGCAGGGTTCCTAGAGCTCTGCGTGGGGCTGGAGAGTAGGTGATGCTTATGGATGCCCCAGGAGAAGCCTTGGTGGAGCTGGGGTGCAGAGGTGGGATAGGGACAGGCAGGATGCCTGCAGGGTTTGAGGTGGAGAGAGGTTAAAAGAACATTTTTGGTCTGTAAACGCCCAAGAGCCCTCCTCTCCTGCAGAGTCTGGATGATGCTCCCAGACACAGGAGGGGATCAGAGGTTCAGAGAGGGGTAGTAATGTTCTCAGGGTCACATAGCAAGGAGTGGAGGAGCCTGGCCTGGAACCCAGGGACTTGGGACTTAAGAGGATAGACATATAAAGGAGTTTGTGTTCTCATAACCACTTTCACTCTGTCCCCTTTAGAGCTTCTATGCCTCTCACAGTCCCCCCTCTCTCTTCTCTGCCTTCCAATCTCTGTGTGGTTGAATGTCCCCCACCCCCATCATTCTGAGGCCAGTAAGGGGAGTGTGTGTTGGTGGTTGTGTTGCAGGGAAGGTCCATCCAGGATGTCCAGATATGCCCAGTCTCTTCTTCTCTTCCCACCTCCCTCCACCCTTCCCCTCCCTGGCATCCCACTCCCTGAGAAGGAGGCCTCCCTGTTGCTTAGCAACTAGCAGAGCCTTGGAGAAAGGAAATGGAAATAGCTCAGAAGGTGCCTCCCTCTGTTAAGATAGGTCCTTGGTATGTATGTGTGTGTGCGCATATGTGTGTGTGCGCATCCGTGTGTGTGCCCACGCGAATGCATGCATATGCTCTACTTTGGGCCCAGTGTCAAGCCAGGACTTCTTACCTCCCAGGCCATGCTGACTCCCATGTCACCCTGAGCCTGGGAGGATGTGGCTGCCTAGAAAGCTAATGTCAGCGCCACTTTTGGTCACATCCTCAGAAGCAGTGTTTCCAGAAGGAAGGAGGGTTTTAGTGTGGATCAGGCCCCCACCTGGACTGCTGGCTTCGGAGCAGTTAGCCAAATCGTAGTGGGGACTGAAAACTGCATCTGCGGTGCGAGTGCCCCTAAGCCTGGAGACGGCTCTGTCTTCCCATCTCTGCGGGGCTGCCCTGGGAGGTGGGAGCACATGTGGTCTGTGGTTCCCACCAGCCAGAGCCAGGACAGTGAGTGTTTTGGGGAGAAGGAGATTTTAACTGACCCTGAAGGAAAAACAAGAATAAAACTAACAAGTTTTCCCAGGGCCTCATTTGATTGCGTGGGGAGATGCAAGCAGGTGGGCAGGCAAAGGCTAGGCGGCCAGGCCCAGGCATTGGTACAAGGCAGAGAGGATTGCCCGGTGGTTACTAGGTCCCTGAAAATGATTCTGTTCCAAGCCAAGGCCCCTTAGAAACGATCTATCGTCCCCGCCTGCATTCGCCCATCTCACAGTGCCCAATCCCCCCTCCTGCTCTGAGGGGTGACCCAAAGGTGCAAACTTGCTGTCCATCCCCCTCCGCAGTCTGAGGGGAAGCGGATTAGAGCCGTGAGTAGGCCTTTAAATCTCCAGGATTAACCCGCGCAGAGAGGAGCTTAGCAGGTGGCCGAGAAGTGACCATCTCGCCTCGTGTCTGTGTCTGTCCCACAGGGCCGAGGCCAGCAGCTCCGGGGCCAGCCGCTATGTCCTCCACCGTGAACAACGGGGCAGCCAGCATGCCGTCCCCGCCCGATGCTGCGAACGGCTTCCCGCAGCCCGGAGCCTCCTCCGGGAACTGGCCGCGGACCGAGGAGGAGATGCGCGCCGCCGAGCCCGGGCTAGTAAAGCGCGCGCACCGTGAGATCCTGGACCACGAGCGCAAGCGGCGAGTGGAGCTCAAGTGCATGGAGCTGCAGGAGATGATGGAGGAGCAGGGGTGAGCGTGCCGCTGGGCCGAGGTCGGGGAACGTGTGGGCTGCGGGGCAGGGCCAGCGGGCGGGGGTGGGGCTGGGGTCGAGGGCGGAGCTAGGCAAGAGTGGGGATTCTGGAGCCCAGTCAGGCAAGGGACCAAGGGAAGGGAGTCTGAAATCGTGGGAGTGGAACCATTGCAAACCCAACCGAACTTTTATTCATTTACTTGTTTATTCAACCAATAAACTGTCTTGAACACCCACTCTATGTCAAGCTCAGATTTACAGCAGCCAAGGAGACACAACTCATGCCTTTCAAAAACATCCAGTCCAGCCCAGTGGGGGAGAGAGGCATGTAAACATGCCTCAGTTTCTCCTATAAAATCGGTTGATCCAGCCGCCTAGACTCTGCCAAGCACGTGCTGCAGCCAGACAAGAAAGCACAATTGGTCCTTACTATGTGGTTTCAGCAAAGGAATGCTGCTGGCAGCCACATCTGGAAGCTTGGTTTCATCCTCTCTGGTCCAGAACCAGTCATGGGGCACATACGTGTGCTGGGCACTGTGCTGGGACCCAGAGTTGGATCTGAGTTACTTCCTCAAAGTCTCTCCCCATCTCAGAAAGGAAACAGGCATGTTAACAACCAACTCCATCACAAAACAGATTAGAATCATGGTACAGGACAGGACAGGAGAGGGCCAAGTGCTTCAGGAGCTCAGAGGAGAGGTTTTGAAAGGAGAAGACATTCGAATGGGCCTTGAAGGATGAGTAGGAGTTTGCCCAGCTGAGAAGGAGGAGTTGTGAGGGACCTCCCTGGCAAGTCTAGTGGAGACAGCCCTCCGCATGAGGCTGAAGACAAAAAAAGCAAAAAAAAAAACACCAGGAACAAAGCCTATCCATTTGTGCAGTTCCAAGGAAAGCTGATAGTCTCAAGGCTCCCTTTTGCATCCTGTCCTGAGTACTTTGAAAGGAGTGAGCTGGCTGTGGAGAGAGACAAAGTTGGGAGCAGGGCCTGTCCATCAGATATGCACTATCAGTGAGCTGAGAAATCAGAAATGCCAATGGGTGGGATTGGGCCTGGAGCCACATCAGGCCAGACAGCCTGTTTACAGCAGTCCTTACAAACCATACTTTTGTCTGTCCATCCGGTCCTCTTGGACTCCTCAAGAGGCAGCCAAGACACAGCTCACTGTCCCTGTGGAGCCCAGGAAGACACTGAGGCTCAAACAGAGAGAGCCACCGGTGGCAGTCCATCAGGAAGGCCATCAGAAAGGAAGGCCCTGGGTCCAGGGCCTCCTGCAGGTCTTATAAGAAAAAGACAGGGACACGGGGCCTTGGTGTTCACCTCCAGCTGGGGACCAGGTTGAGGGACGGGGGAGGTGGGGTCTCTTCAGAGAGTGATGGATGGAAGGCTACTGAAAGCAGACCCAAAGGAGGCCTCTGCTGGCAGCTGAAAACAGGTTCCATGAGCTGTGGATGTGAGCAGAAGAAATGAGATCCCCGGGCAGGGTTGAGTAGGGAATAGGATGGAGTGTCCTTCCGCAGAGAGAGACCCTGGACCTTAAACCTGCAAACCCTGCTGAGTTGGGAGAGGAGTGAAGGGAGCATGGCTGTGGGTAGGGAACAGAAGGGATGACTTCTTTCAGGGAACCCTAAGGCACATTCCTCAGGAAGCTCCTTTCCCTCCCCACCCCTCTTTCCCCTGGCGGAATCTCCTCCTCCTCCGTGAGCCCCAAGCCCCTCGCTGCACTTGGGAGGACCTTTACCTGATGAAGGCAGCCTTTGATGGAAGGGGATAACATTTGGCCAAGTCATTGCTGTCAGTCCCCAGGCATTAAGGACCTGTACCTCTCTGGGAAGCACCCACTAGGTCTCCAGATATTCAGTCAGGGCACCTTCCTCCCACCCAAGTCTTTACTGCAGGTGGTCCTTAGACTGGAGTCTCCCACAAAGCTAGCTCTCCAGTCACCATCCCCCTCCCCTCCCAGCTCTTAGTCACAGCCTGGTGGGTGAAGGCCACAGCCACTCTGAAACCCAACAATCCAGGCTTTTAGCCCAGGCCTGTGACCTTGGGCAAGCCCCAATTACTTGCCTTCCAGAATTGTGTTCTGAGGGTCCTTCGGACTAAGGCATGACAGGGCTCCTCTGCCCCCAGTCAGTGCCCAGAAAGTGCTCCACAAACACGAGGGACCTTGCCCTGTTACCAAATCTAGTCATTAATATCCATTTCTAGAAACACTGGTTCATTTGCGTTTATTTACCAGGTTCTCAGGCATTTGACAAATATTCCCACTAGTCACAGGAACACGCATTCTTTGGCCTCATTAAAAAGCAATCCCTTCCTTAATATTGATGGATGGCCGGCTAATTCGCTGGTGATTGATGCTGCATTTGGAAACACCGTCCAGAGTAGCCTCTGTGTGCAGCCTGCAGTCACCGTAGGGGTGGGGACGGAGCCCACAGCCTGTGCAATGTGATGTTCTCACCCCCACCACAAACATCCCCCACCCACCCTACCTAGGCCCCTTCCTGTGAGGACACGATGGCAATGTTGGTGGTGGTGGCAAGGTGGCCTAGTTGGGCGTGGAGCTTTGAGCCCTCCCCTCTCCCTTATTTTGTTTCCTCTTTTATAAAACGGGAATAGTGAGGCCATCTACCCCCCTCAGAAGTCATCCCTTCTGTTCCTCAGTGAAAATCAAATTAATGAAAAGGAAGGGATTATCTTGGAGCCCTAGGTCTGGGCAAGGACAGCAGAATGAAACATTTTCCACTCTGGGGAAATCTTTTAAAATACAGTGTCTCCTCATCCCAACCTAGCCCCAGAGGGCAACCCAGGAAGTCCCCAAAGCAGCAACAAATTTGGCATGTCCTTCCCATACAGTGGAGTGGGGACGAGGGAGACAGACATCATTGTCCAAGCCCTTGACTTTTAGTATGAGGGTTTGGCCAATGCTATCCAGGCCTTAAGTTGGCAGATGCTGCCACTTCCACAAAGAGTGAATGGTTTGGGTACCAGCCTCTCTTCCATGTCAGCCTTTGACTCCTGGGAATGCAAAGTGAAGAGGTCCAGGTGGCTCCTGACCTGGGTGGGACCTTGCTGATCTGGCAGGGGTCTGGAGTAGAAAACGACAGAGAGCCTGGGACAGCTAGAGCCTCTGTTCCCATCACCCTGGAACAAAAATCCTCAATCACTATGATTTATTGAGCACCTACTATGTGATGGGCAAAGGACTGTATATGCATCATCTCTCTTAATCCTTATGATAACCTTGAAAGGCAGGTTACTATCTCACTTCACAGATGTAAGGGCTAAGGCTAAGAGAAGTGTATGAACTTGTCCAAGGTCACAAAGCTTGGCAATTGCGGGGGGGGGGGGTGCCAGGACTCAAAAATAGGAGTGCCTGGCTCTCCTGCCTCACCCCTTAATCACTATCCCACATAGCCTCAGCTGAGAGGCTGGACCTCAAGAGATATGAGGAGAGAGGAGAATAGGAGATGGAGGTCACACTTGAGACCTGTTTGCCCAATAACTAAATGTTATTCCTGGGTCCCCAGCTTCTCCCAGCATGAAACCCTGGGGCAGAGAGTGGTCCTCTCCAAGCCACCAAGTTGATTCAATCCAGCCACTCAGCCCTCAACGACAGGTGCTGGAGTTAGTCAACTTGCCTTAAACCTGCCAGTTCTGGGATGAGCCCCAAGTCTCTGCACATGTCCCATTCCAAGTCTTAATGAAACCCATTTCCCAGCCTCACATGCTCCATAGACCCCTAGGCATGGGGCTTGAACCCTGGCCTGAAACCCCTCCTATCCAACTTGGAATCTAGCCCAGCCTTGCTCTTGGGCCATCTCCTCCCCAACCCCACCACATGCAGAGCCCCATGCCAATGGACCAGCCAGCCTGTCTTCCTCCCAGAGTCCAGAGCTAAGCAGTCTTAAAGGGCCTATGCTTTTTGTCTCAGTGCTGGTGACAATGACAAGCTGGTATGAGGAAAAGATGAAATGGGAGCAGTTCCTCTGTGCCTCCACTGCTCAGAGAGAGGGCACCACCCCTTCTTCCTGGGCACCAGACCAACCCAGCCGTCCAAGGGCTTGGCACTGCCCAACACACAAGGACAAGGACCCTCCAGCTGAATGCTAAACAGGGACTGAGGAGGACACCACGGGCCCAGGCTTGGTGACGCTGGGTTAGAGACGTCAGTATAGTGTGGCCTGAGCACCCCCACAGCCCCACACATCCTCCCTGTGATGGGGGTGGGAGTTGGGAGAGATGGGCCTCTCCCCCAGCCAAGCAGGATTCAACCCTCCATATGGTGGGCCACACAGGTGCCTGAACCTGCAGAGGATTAGACCCAAGTTAGGCGTCAGGAGACACCTGGTTAAAAGTTGTGCTCCTTATCTTACCCCCGTCCCCAACGTGTCCAATTAGTCCCTGAGTCCCAGCCATTTTCCCACCTAGACAGTTTTTGCCCACTTCTTCCCTTCCATCCTCAGGCCCACTCTCTAGCTCTAACTTCACCATTTCCTGCATGAACCCCTGCAGTAGCCCAATAGTGGCCTCTCTGCCTTCAGGTCTCTCCTCTGCACAGCCACCAAAGCCATCTTTCCAAAATAAAAATCCAACCTCCAAATGCTTCGATGCCTCTCCATCACCAGTCACTCATTTATCAAAAATTTGGGGTGCCACATAAGGCAATCAAGGTGGCAGGTGCTGGGAACACAATGGCAATCCAGACAGACAAGGTCCCTGCCCTCAGGGAACACCCAGGCCAGTGCAGAACACAGAGGAGTCAACAGATAATGACTAGCACAGGAACCACCTGCCAGGATCCAGGAGGTACAAACATCAGCACCTAACCTGGTCAGAGGGTATCCATGCTGTTGTACACACCCTATGAGTCACTTCTTTGTGCTTAGCCATGATTATCTCCTCAGGGTAAACCTGGAAGTTAATTTGAGTCAAAGGGAGTGTTCATTTTCTAAGATTTTTAAAAAGAATTGCCAAATTGCTCTCTAAAAAGACAGGGTCCATCCACACATGCTTGTTGAAGGGAAGGAAAGAATTGAATAGAGAAGGATGGAGAAACTATAAGGAGTCCCTAAGAGGAAACAATGTACTATTTTCATGAATAGGCTGAATGGGGAGGGCTGGACCTGCTGCATGGATAGAAGGTGAATGGTGAATGGGTGATAGAGACAAGACCGGACCTTGTTCCTCTTTACCCAGGACACTGACCTGCAGCCCAGGAAGGAAAGAGGGTGTGGGCTGGGAACCCCAAGATTCATTTAGCAGCAGCCACTGGATACAGGGCCAGGGGCTGGGTGAGCAAAGACATAACCCCACCACCTGGGCAGCATGGACACATGCTGGAGAAAGAAGTGCCAGGAGAGCTGGAAGGGCCAGGCAGCAGCTGTCACAGTGGTGCAGTGAGAGAGGATGAAGACTGACTCCAGGGTGTAGGCATGAGGATAAGGAGTAGAGAATTCTGGACTTTGATCCCTAGCCTGAGACCTGGCTCAAGGGAGAAGGGAGTAGAGAAGTGAGAACTTCCATTCAAGGCACAGATTTCATCCACCCCACCCCACCCACACAGAAAGAGACAATGGATCTAGCACTGGGATCCCCAGCAAGCCACTTGGTAGCCTTGATCCTGCAGAGATGGGGATGCTGGAAGAACCTCCCAAGGTTATTGTGAGGATCAGATGTCCTTGAGGCTAGGAAAGCAGAAAAAGCCATGGACTCTCACTTCTCCCTAAAATGTGTCCAGAGTGCATGTCGTCAGGATGTGGGAGGGAGGCCTGCCCTGGGGGTGGATGAGGGCCAGGAGGAAGCATAGCCCCACGTAGCTGGTCTCCCCACCTCTGGGAACAAATCTTCCTTTCGTTTATTTGTTTGCCTGGCTGGTGTTTGTTTAGTTGGTTGGCTGCTTTGGTACAAAGTGGGCAGGCCTTGCGCTTCCTCAGCGTTGAAAGCCTTGCTTGGACAGACCATCCCAAGCTGGAAAGTGCTCTTTTGACGGGTTGGGGGAGGGGCAGGGGAGGACACAGGCAGGAAGAGAGCAGCTGTCACCCTCCCTGCACCCCTGCAGGTACTCTGAGGAGGAAACCCGGCAGAAGGTCAGGACTTTCCGGCAGATGCTGATGGAGAAGGAGGGAATGCTCACGAGGGAGGACCGGACTGGAGGCCACATGTGAGTGCCACCTGTGTGGGGGCAGGGGAAGGGAGGGTGCAGGCTCAGACAGCAGCTGGGTGCCAGAGGGGCCTTTCCAAGTGCTCCTTCTGAGGGTTGGGGGTCTGCAAGGAAGAGAAGAGAGACGTGGACTCTGTCCACTGGAAGCTCCAGCCTGGCCCAGGCACAAGGCAGGGCACCAGGGCATCAATGGGACCTGCCCCTGCTCCCTGGGTTCTATCTATGGCCCATCAGTGGGAGAGGCAGCCCACATCTCAGGTCAGGGAACCATAGGCTGCAAATCAGGAAATCTGATAAATGTTCTGACCCCAAGCATTGTCACAGGTTGACAGTGGGACCCGAAGGTAGTCCTTCTGCCCCAACTCTTACTACCCATACAATGGGCTCCAGAGTAAACACGTACTCTGGAAAGTAAGACTCAACATACCAAATGCCATTGTTAGCGTGGCCAAAGTCTTGTCAGAGAAAGAGAGCATGAGCTGGAGTGTGTGTGTGTGTGTGTGTGTGTGTGTGTGTGTGTGTGTGTGACATCCCTGCACCTATCAAAGGGCAGGAGGCACCTGTCACAGGACTGGTGGGCGATGGGCCCCCAGGAGAGCTTTGGGTAAACAGGGAAGTTATAGGGAGGTCAACTTTGTCTCATTTAGAGAACTGGGAACCACTCAAAACTATACAGAATGGAGCAGACTGCCACAGGAGGGTGGGGCAGCCTGTCCCAGAGAGTGTCCAGGCATGTCTGGATGGCCAGATGCCTGGCAGGCAGTGTGCACTGAGTGTCACTGAATCCACTCTGATCGATCTTCCCCTTGCAAAGCCTCAGGGTCCCTGCCCCATTGTGGCATTCCCTGCTTCTTACCTCGCTTAAACCTCTCCTCTCTGGCCTGGGTAGGAGTGAAAGCAGAGTCAGAGCAGCCTCAGGCTTGTGGGGGTTCACAGTTGACTTGGGGAGCCAGGCCCAGGTGGCCTCTCCCTCTTCCTCTTTGGTGGGAATAGGTCACCACTAACTCCTTCTCTCCAGCCCACCGGAATTCCCAGCAGCCCTCAACAGCTCCTGTGCCTTCCCCCTCATGAGGCCAGCCAGTTCCCTATAAAGCAAGGCCAGCCCTTCTCTTCCTCTCTCAAACCTCCTGGTAAACCAGATCCTCCTGCTGCTGCCTGCACCACCTCCAAACCCAACAGGTCCTGGCTTTCTAACTGGTGCCCCTTCAAATCACCCAGGACTCCTCTGGAAATCATCTGCCCTTTCCCCTCCCATCCAGTGTGAGTGTGTGAGGCCTCCTCTGGACTCTCCCTGCCAGCTTCCCTGGGCCCTTCCAGCTCAGGCCTGCCCCTTTTTCCTCCTCTGGGCTCCTTCCTATTAATCTAGTGATTGTCCTTCCTCAATTCTGCTTTCTCCTCCAGCTACCAGCCCACATTTTTCTCTCCTTTCTCAATCAAAAATTTTTAAAATATATTTTTATTGATTTCAGAGAGGAAGGGAGAGGGAGTGAGAGATAGAAACATCAATGATGAGAGATAATTATTGATAGGTTGCCTCCTGCACAACCCCTACTGGGGATTGAGCCCGCAACCGAGGCATGTCCCCTTTCCCAGAACATGTCCCCTTTCCCAGAATCGAAAGGGGACATTCTGTCCGCTGGCCTACGCTCTCTCCACTGAGCCAAACCAGCTAGGGCTCAATCAAATTTTTGTGTGTGGCATGCATTGTCTCCACTTCCTTAAGCCATGCAGATGTGGTGACTTGCTCAGGCTATGGCCACTGTCATGCTGTGGGCCTGACCTTTTTGGCAGTTGTGTTTCCACCATTAGGCTTCCCCTTCTGAAAACCTACTTTCCCCCCTGGCTTCCAGTATGCAGTTCTCTGTGGATTCCTCCTGGCCCTCTGATGGCTTCTGCTGTCTCCCTTATTCCTTCCCACTTCCCGGATGTTGGTGCCCCTCCCCCCAAGGTTCTGTCACGTCCTCAGGTCTCTTCCTTCCTTCTGCCTTCCCTCTTCTCCTGGGGGAATCTTATCCCTTCTACAGCTGAACGCTCTCCTGTTAGTGGATGATTCCCAGGTCTTTTCCAGTAGTCCTGATCTTATCTTTCCTTAAGTGAATGAACAAATGAATGATGTGTTTAAGAACTGGGATGCACTGAGAAATATGCCATGGGAGTGTTGCAGTGTCTCCACCATCAAAAGGAATGTCCTTGAGGATCTGTGATGCACGCCTAACCCTGAGCTAGTGCAATGAGGAGGGAGGAGAGGAGGGGAAGACGTGCCTCCTGTTCTCTGGGCGGGAACACAAACCTGAAACCTGAAACCAGGAATTCCTGGCAGCTCCTGACAATGCGGCCACTTGAACCTTTCAGCCCTGTGCTTGTTCAGTTGGGGAACTGAGGGAGACAGGCTAGTGTTGTCAGTCAGGAAAGGGTTCTGGGAAGACTTGACAGTCAGGGAGAACCCCTGGTCTGGAGGCAGAGGACAGTATAGACTTGGCAGGACCCTGGGACCCCACTAGAACATGAACTCCATGAAGATAGGATCTTTATCCGTTTTGTTTATTGCTTTATCCCTGGTGCCTAGAACAAGGCAGCTTGCCAATCTTTCCTAAAGCCTCAGTTTCCTCCTTTACACAGAAAAGGGGTTCGACCAGAAGGCTTCTTTTAGTTCAGGCAGCCAAAATGGTGTGAAAATATCACTCCAAAAAGTGACTGTACCAAACTAAGGAGGCTGATGGTGCGCCCTAGATTACTCAGAGGCTGGGAGGAGCTGTTTGTGGTGCTGAACCCAAGGCCAGAGGAAGAGAGATGAGATTGGTCCTGTACCTGCCTTACTGTAGACCTTCAATTCTTAGCTCAGAGTGTGGGGTAGTGGAGGGAGAGTGCAGGCTCTGGTGTCAGACACTCCACCTGTCCAAACCTTTAAGTTCAATGTTAACAGCCTGGGCTATGGATTCCTGCTCCACCACACCCCAGCTGTGCGACTTGAACAGGTCCCTAACTTCTCTGGGCTTCCAACTCTTTACTTATAGCATGGAGATATTAGTACCTACCTCATAGGACCGTTGAGGAAATTAAATGAGACAATGAATGTAAATGTGAAGAATAATCACTAGCACACAGCAGACATGTATCACTACCAGATGACCAGCACAACTCTCTTAGTCAGCTCAGGCTACTATAACAACAATACCAGAGATTGGGTGGCTTTGTTGTATAACAACAAAAACTTGTTTCTTACAGTTCTGGAGGCTGGAAGTCTGAGATCATGGTCAGGTTCAGGTGAGAAATGTGTTCTGGGTTGTAGACTGTGACCTTCTTATATCCTCACATGACAAAAAGAAAGCTAGCTCTCTTGTCTCTTCTTATAGGGGCGCTAGTCCCATTCATGAGAGCTCACCCTCACGACCTAATTACCTCCCAAAGGCCCTGCCTCCTAATACCATCACATTGGGATTACAGTTTCAACATATGAATTTGGAGGGGACACAACATTCAATCCATAACATCCACGATCCCCATGATCACAGGGAGGGCTGGCAATGGCGAGTGTTGGATTGATATTAACTTATTCCCCTCTGCCTGAGTTTCTCCACCCTCTCTGCCAACTGTGAGATTCTCTCAGGGATTTATAAAGCCCTCTGACCACCCAGCAGTTTCTGTGCTCATGCCTTTGGCTTCCTGACCTTGATACCCCACACGCACTCATAGACAGGTAATTTGAGATGTGTAGAAATTCAATGCCCTCTCAGAGTAAGATGACAAAGAAGAGCCAGCTGAAGGGTCTCCACCGTGTGTGTGTGTGTGTGTGTGTGTGTGTGTGTGTGTGTGTGTGTCTGATTTTAACTGTCTATGAACTGTAGGAGTCCATGACAACTCCCACTCAAGAAAGGGTCTCAACAAAGAGTCACTCCCAGAGCTTTTTATCCCCAGGGATCACAGTCTTCCTTAAGCTGATTGACTGGTTTGAGTGACAGTCTCTTGGGGCAGTCCCACCCCAACCAACACTCCACCTGTCTACCCTCCATACTGGATACCAGAACATCACACTGCTGCAGTATTATCTGGATGTGATCCCATAGATGGTGGGAGCCAGTGGAAGGTTTTGAGAGGTGTGATGTGGTCAGACAGGTGCGTGGGGACTTTACCCATTGAAAGATGATCAGATGGATGAAACTGGGGAGAGGTGATGGAGAGAAATAGTAGGTCCCAGAGATCTGGAGACTTTTTTCCTTGGAAATGATTGGTGTGGGGAATCCTATTTTGCCCCAAAAACCTTCTGTAGGTTCCCCATCATCCATGCAATCAAGTCTGGACTCCCTGGCCTGGCATTCAAGGCCTCCACACACTAGACCCAGCCTGGTCTCCCACTCTCAGCATCACACAGCAGCCAGCCTGACCTACTGGCAATTCTCAGCTGTGCCCTGTATGTTTGCACTCCCATATCTTTTCTCATTCTGGGCCCTCAGCCTCAAACACCCTAGCCTCTTCTGCACAACACACCCCATCAAAACACCCCATCATCCAAGGCTGCCTCTAAAAACCACTTTGCCCATATTGCCAGGATAAAAATAAAAGCTTCTCTTCTTTGGAATGCATATATTTTCTTTATTTCTTGGGGTTGCTGTCAGTTCTTTTTCCTTTTTTTTACTCTAATAGACAATGACAACTTTTAAGAATAACTGTTTTCATAGTTTTGTAATACAACAAAATGTTTGGAATAGATAATTTATAGAGAACAAAATTCATAAGCTACTTTCTAACACAGTGAGAAAATTCATCTTTTCTTTCTGTGCATCTAATGTTAGATGGAATGTGACCTCTCTGTGCCTCTTTATTTTATCTGTAAGATGGGACTATTAATGGTGGTACCCACATCAAAGGCTTGTTCTGAGCATTAAGTGATTAAATACATGTAAAGTGCTTAGAATAGTACCTGGCACCTGCATTAGTAATTATAATATGCACAGTGTTATATTTTTCCCCCTGCATGTTGAGAAGATAGAGGAGAGGCCTCAGGCCTGACTCATCTCTTTTCCTGCCATAACTAAACCCCACAACCCCCCGCCTCCCTCCAGGCCCCTGGCAGGCCTGGCACACTGGCTGAGTGAATAAGCAGGAACAGAGAGGGCAGAGCCTTTGCCTGGGATCTGCCCCTCCTCTGTCTGGACTCATTCATCTGTCAATTGTCCATTATGCTCCTGGATAATGGAAAACAGAACCAGTTAATTAGCAAAACTGCTGGCGGGAAGAAGGGCATGTGACAGGCGGTCTTTTCCCAGGTCAGAACCTTGCCCATGGCAGCCCGTCCAGCATGTGTCCTGTGCAGTGCTGTGTTCGACCTCGATATGTTCGTGGTCCCTCTGCAGTGGACTCTTTGGGCCTGCTTTGGTCAGTTACCTGGGGCTTGATTTGTTCTGTCACAGGGAGGAATGCCTCCCCTGCCTATTTCATAGACTTGGTGAGAAGTAAACTAGACCACAAACATGAACTTAAGAGTAGGAAATGTTAAACAAATCTAGAGCTCAATACACACCCCCTCAACTGTGTCTACAAAGTAGGGAGGGAACAGCTGAGCTAACATCTACAGCAGGGAAGCCCAGCCAGCTAAGTCAAGGGCTATCCTGTTTGCACATGACTTCTCAAAGCCAATTGCATAGGTGAACTTACATTCTTTACTCAAAGGTCCCAAAACCATAGGGGATATTCCTTTTCCTCTCTGGGCCTCAGTTTTCTCATCTATACAATGGGGGGAGGGGACACTTTTTCTAAGTAGCTCTACATGGGATTTGAACTGCAAAGAACTGTTTGCACATTAGAAAATATTGTTGTTAGTGATACTGTCATCTAGGAAAGGCAGGATAGGAGAACCCCGGGAGATCTTGCAAAGCAGATGTGGTGGTGCCAGCCCCACAAAACTACTCCCATTAATATCCCTGAAACTCCCAGGACAAGTCTCACCAAAGGTTCTGAGACCTTGTGCCTCTCCCTGAGCCTGCTACTCATACCCTATGCCTGCTCTCGAGAAGGACTGAAGAATGAGAGAGGCCAAATGACAAGGCCCAGGGAGGAAGGATGGGGTGGTGGGAAGAGAGTTCTGTCCCGGGACAGAGGAAAAAAGGGGGTGGCCAGCAGACTAAGGAGGGCACAGTGAGGGCCTACACTCAGTGGCTCACTCAGCTAGGATGTTAGGGGGCAAGAAGGGCTCCCTGCAGAAGGCAGGGCCCAAACTGAGCTATTTTATTTTGTCAATAGCTGTCCTCATTTTTGTGTCCAGATAAGCGGAAGCCCCCTCTCCCACTGGCTCCAAACAATGTTGGAGAGCCCTTACGTTTTGCTCAAGACTATCTTTTATGTGCCAGGCATTTGTGTGGCTGAGGGCTGTGTGGGGTGAGTTGGGGATTTCAGGGGCAGGGACAGGAGGTGGGAGGCCACTGGCTTTGGGAGAGGAGCGTGGGGAGAGCACAGAGGTTTGAGTGAAGGGATGTGGGGTGTTTGACTCTGTGGGGGTGGGGGGAATGACATGAGCCTCTCCTCCATCGCCCCAGAAAAACCTCCTGTACTGCCTGGATGACTTCAAGGCTGCCAAGGTCATGTTAGGGAAAGAATGGCATTACTGAGATTCTAGATTAGCAGATTGCTGGAGATTTGTTTCTGAAAAGTCTTTTCCCTCAGTAGCTGTGGTCTGCCTTCCTTGTCCTGTATCTCTTTCATGTGTCACAACTGCTTTTCTCCCTGCAAGAGGAGGTGTTGGTATCTGAGTGTCAGACTGAGCTCCCCATCTAACAGTGGTGACCGTGTGTGTGTGGAGGGGGGGGGGTGTGGAGGGGTGGGGACAGGAGCTTCAAAAACAGAATCTCACTTAATCCTCTCCTCAAAGCTGGGATATTCTTTCCTCGTTGGATAGATAAGGACCTTGAGGCTCAGTGAGCTTGGTCATGCCTGGATTCAGACCTGTCTGTGTGAATCCAAAGCTCATGTCATGTTTTAACACTCTGCCATCCAAGTCCTGGCCTCTCTCTCTCAGGGCAGGGAAAGAATGAGCCAGGTGAATGGCACCCAGGAGTGAGGGTAACTGAGCCTCCATGCAGAAGGAGCATGGTCTGAGCCAGCATGGAATGGAAAATGGAAGTGGGGGGAGCACCACCCTGAAACCGGTACCCTGGAGCTGGGCTTTTGGAGGGTGGCTTCTGGGCGTGTTTACTAAAAAGCAAAGTTGCAAAGCACCCGTTACCTCGGTGAATGCTCCCAAAGCCCTATAACACAGTTATCACTCTCATGTTGGAGAAGAGGTTCAGAGAGGGGGCAGACAGGCACCAGGCCATACAATGACTTAGGGACAGCGTGTGATGCGCTTGCCTTAAGCCCAGCTGCCTTTTGGGGAAAAGCATCATTCTTTGACATGCCCGCAGGGTGCAAACATCTGGCTGAAGGCTGGGCTCCCGAACCAAGAGCAGGGCCAGGACCACCTGGGGCCCTGCTGAGGGTAGGGGAGAGCTCTGCAAGATGGATGGGGAGCATCCGAGGCGGAGTGCTGCCGCCAGGCAGTGATTGATGACAGCTCGGCAGCAGAAGAGCGAGGAGGCCTCCGGAGGCTGGAGGCTGCGGAGAGGAGGGCGAGGGGAAGCTATGAATATTTCAGAGAGGCAGCCAGGGCTGGAGGAAGGAGGGGTGTGGGGGAGGGAGGCAGGCGGGTGGGCAGGGGGAGGCAGCTCAGGAACTGGGACGGCAGGGTTAAGGAAAGCCCTAGCAGTGAGGGCGGCTCAGTGAGGGAAAAGGAAGGCTGGAGAGGATGAGCGGGCTTAGTTAGAGAGGGGAAAGGGGCTGGAGAATGGGGCAGTGAGGTTAAAGGGGACAGAGATCCATGAAAGGGGCTCACTGAGGGGAAGAGGGCTGGATTAGGGGTGCCCTGAATGGGACTAAGGGACAAAGAGTCAGTGCGGGGAAGGGGTCTCCATAAGGGGCGTGGCCTCAGTCAGGAGGAGGGGGCTCATTGATGAGAGAGAGAGAACTTGTAAAGGGAACTTAGGGGGGGAGGGCTCCCTGCTCCTTTTTCTCTTTCGCAAAATATGGCACCGTGAAGGCTGGGAGTCCTGTAAGGAAGGCTCCCCGCGGGATTCCCCAAATCCCCGCCTGACCGTCTAGGGGTCGAGGCTGCAGACTCCGGGGCCGGCCGCACCCCGCCTCCCTCGGACCTTCGGGGCGGAGCAGGCCTGGGGCGCTGCTCTGAGAAAGGGGCGGCAGGAAGGCCCGGCCCGGTGCTGAGCGTCCCTGTCGCCGGCAGCGTGGCGGAGACCCCGCGGCTGCCCGAGGGCGCCGAGCCAGGCCTGGAGTACGCGCCCTTCGACGAGGACGACGGCCCGGTGGACTGCGACTGCCCGGCCGCCTGCTACCGCGGGCACCGGGGCTACAGGTCAGCGCCCGGCGCGGCAGGGAAGGACGGGGCCCGGGTGGGGCGGCCCCGCCCCTCACCTCCGCCCCGCGCCCGCCCTTCTCCGCAGGACCAAGCACTGGTCCAGCAGCTCGGCCTCGCCCCCTCCCAAGAAGAAGAAAAAGAAAGGCAGCCACCGGAGGAGCCGGTGAGAGCGCCGCCGGCTGCGGGGGGCGGGAGGGGCGCGGTGGGTCCCCCCTCCCGCGGTGTCCGCAGGGACCCTACGCCGCATTTGTGAGCCCGCCCTCGCCGAGCCTCTCTGCCCCTAACAAAGTGCTCTCCCCCTGCTGACCCCGCCCTTCACTCAACCCCCTTCCTTTTACCAGGCCCCGCCCTCCACGAGCCCCTCCCCTCCACCACGTCCCCGCCCTTCATTGAGTCCCCACAGTGGCATCACCCGCCCCAGACCTCGGAACCGGATTCGCTGGCCTCTTCCTCAGACCCTCTGCCCCAGAACTAGACACACTGACCCCGTCCACCTGATGGGTACCCCTCTGCCCTTCCCCAGTAGCCCTGCCCTCCCCACCACTATATGAGTGGCCTGGTTGGAGGGGTTTGCCAGCGTCTCATCTGTGGTCCCCTCTCCCCTGTCCTGAGTGAGACCCTGGCAATCTTCTGGGGACCCAACTAACCCCGTCCAACTGTCTGTCCTTCTTTCTCCCCTGGCCCTCAGCAAAAAGAGGAGACTAGACTCGGAGTGCAGGTCAGTGATGAAGGCGGGCAAGGACCAGGAAGGGCTGGGGATGGGGGGGGGGGGGGGGGGGGTCTGTGGGTGGGTAAGATTCCAGGGCCATCTCCAGAAGCAGGAGGCCTTGGACCTCAGGGCCTGGACCTTGGACACCAACAGCTTTTCCCCAGCAAGGCCAGAACTCCCACCATTACAGCCTCCAACCTTTGGTCTGAAATAGCCCTCTCTCACAACGCCAGGGAGGCTAGAAGGGTGACCAGGGACAACTCGGGCAGTTCCATCAACTACCTCTAGGGACCTTGCCAATCCCCTGGGCCTCGGTTCACTCTGTACAGCAGGCAGTTGGCTTCATGGCCTGGAATCCCCTTTCCAGCTTTGAGCCCTAGGCACCCAGCCTTCCCTAGCCATTTCCAGCTGCCCCTCCACCTCCCAGGCCCCAGTTCACTAGAGCCCACCTCCCACCCCTTTGTCCGCAGCTGTGGGAGCTCCTCACCCCTGCGCAAGAAGAAGAAGAGTGTGAAGAAGCACCGCAAAGACAGGTACCCTTCCTCTCCTGGGGCTTCCTCTCACTTCCATGGGGCCCAGGACCAGGGCTGTGCTGCTTGGGTGTCCCTGAGTCATCCCAGATGGACTCAAGAGAACCCCTTTATGGCCCTACAGGTCTGATTCTGGGTCCAGGAGGAAGAGACGGCACAGGTGAGCGGTGCCCTGTGGAGGTGTGATAGGAGGATATGGTTAGAGGCTAGTGCCCCCCTGCAGAGACCAAGGCCCAAAGGAAGCCATGATGGGAGGGGGGTTTTGAGGGTCCTGCCCTGCTCTACCCTCCCACTCCAGGGACTCCTTCTTAGCCCCAGGCAGGAGACTGAGGGTGGGCGGAGGACAATGAAGGTCAGTGATTTGCAATCCTTGCCTGCCCCATGAGTCAGCCTTGACGTAGGGACCCCAAGAATTTCCAGACAATACAGCAGGTCCAGTGTCCAAGGGGTGTGTCCGTAGAGGTGTCAGTTAGAAGGCAGAATTTGCAGGAAAGGGGCATGCCAGATAGAAGGAAGCCTCAGTTGGCAGAGACAGAGTGGGTGGGCTGTGGCTAGAGTATCGTGAGGGGCAGGTGCCAACCCCCAACAGGCCTGAGTGCTATGGAGATGGCCTCCACCAAGGCAGGGCTGAGAGCCAGCATGAGCCTCTGAAGTGACTTACTCAGGATGGACTGGGAGAGAGGACAGGAGGAAGTGAAAGATAGGAGCCCAGGCAGAAGCAGGGGTGGAGAAAGTAGAACACTCAGCATGGAGGGAACGATGTGGGGCAGTCACATCCCTGTGGTTGGGGTGAGAGCCAGAGCCCCTCCCAGCAGCCCTGAGGAGGAGCAGAGTCCCCAGCCCCATTTTTGCGGTGTGTATTTGCCCATGGCCATTTGTCAGGGGGGAAGGAGCCTAACTGGACACCTAATCCTGGCCCTCCAATCTCCTCAGTTTCCTCCTTTCCCTTCCCCCAGTCCTTAGAGGCCAGTGTTGGCCCCTGCTGCCCTCAATATGTCACCATCAGCTTGTACAGATCCTCTGGCAAGCACCTATCAGCCCTGGGAAAGATCTAGAGATGAGCTAGGCTAGATAGCTCCAGATGGGGAGACTGAGGCCCCAAGCATGCAACATGGGTTCTAGACCCAAACTTTTGCCCCTGCACTCCGTCTCTCCCCTCTCCCTCCCCCCAGTTCTGCCTCCCATTCCTTTTGATCCTGTGAGAAATACCTTCCAGTGTTTCTTAGCATCACCTCAGTTTTGGTCAGAAGAAAGCATCTGTTCAGGACTAGAGGATTGAGTCAGAATTTGGTGGCATCAGGGACCTATGGGACCCAGCATGAGGTGAAACCTTAGAGGGCTAATCAGAAGGCTCTCAGTCCTTTTGTCAAAGGCAGGAATTGGGCTGTGGGGCCCACCCCAGAGAGCTGGACAGGATGGGATAGGGGTCCAGAGGAGTAATCCAAAAGCAGGGAGATGACGCCCAAGGGAAAGCATTTATTTTCTAAACCCCTGGTGACTGACCCTGGGCTGGGCCACAGTCTAGAGGCCAGAGAAGCAGGAGGCTTGGGCTCTGTCTGGGAGGGCCACTGCCCACCCTGATAACTCATCAGAGGGCCCATCCCAAGACTGACGCAGAAGATAAGGGCAGGTCAGCCTTCCTTCTGGGTCGGTGGCCACATCACCATTTAGCACTCGCAGCGGGAGCAGCAGTTATGGCCCGGGCTGAAGGTGATCATGGGCCAGGATTTACTGGAGAAAGAAGGAGCAGACTTGGCAGAATTGAAGAAACCAAAGCATGGAGTGGGATGGGCAATTCCATACCTGCCAGGAAGGCTCAGGTCAGAGGGGGGAACAAATCTCAGGTTAACACATAGGACAGCTGGGCTCCCTAGAGGCTCACCCTCCCCTGCCTGGCTCAGGCTGTGCTGTCACCTAGCCTCTGCTCTCTGTAGATCTCGAAGCCCCAAGAGCAAAAGAAAAGAGAAGAACAAAGAGAGGAAGAGGTGAGCACTCTTCCCCATTCTCCAGCTCCTCAGCCCTTCTTCCCACACAGCAAACCTGGCCCCCTGGAATCACAGAATCAGGCTCTTGAAGGGAGTTCATTTTGTACCCCCTGCCCAGGTGGGAACATTCAGACCCAGAGAGTAAGCCAAGAGTCAGTGGCAGACCTGGAACTGGAACCCAGGCCTCTTGCCTCCGGGTCCAGGGTCTTTTCAAGCTCAGTCCTTGTAACTCCCCTGCACCTCTCCAGGGTCACAAGAACAACAGCTGAGGGACGAGTGAGGTCTTCGGGGAGTTGGGGCTATCTGGAGAAAAAGGCAGCTTCTCCTAATTCCCACCAATGACCCACAGGGCCTGGCTGGGCTCTGTGTGGACAGCCTTTGTGTAATTTGTGTGGGAGACTTGGGGAGGGGATATTGGTCAGCCGTGGCTTCCATCAGGAAGCAGAACTTAGGTTCAGGCTGATTTCTCTCCCAGGCCACACGAGTCCCCAGGCCGGAGGTCCCATCGCCACAGCAGCGGAAGTTCCCACAGCCCCTCACTCTCCTCCCAGGACAGCGATTCCAGATCGCCCAGCAGGTAGGTCCTGGGCCCCTGGGAGAGCTCAGGGTGTGGCTGAGCCCGGCTTTCTGCTGGGGCCGAGCTGGCTTTCTGCGTATTCAATACACTGGAGGCTGGGGAGCCCGGCTGATAGACACACAGCAATTAATCAGTGGGTAGTTTACCAGGGCAGTGCCAGTGCCAACTTGGAACTGGGCTAGGCATCCCAGACCTTGAACGGAAATCCAGGCAGTGTGCGGACTGGGGCTTGGCTCTCTAAACAGAAATGTTCCCGGCCCGGTGCGAAGGCGGGTAGGGAGCTGCCCTTCCTGCGGGAAGCGGCCTCCGGTAGAGGGGCGTCCCACGCCGGCTCTCCTCCTGTCTCCTGCCCCAGGCTGAGCCCCAAGCCCCGAGGCGAAGGTCGGAAGACGGGCAGCCAGCGGTCCAGCGGGAGCCGATCGCCTTCCCTGTCCGGCGGCAGCGGATGGGGGTCGCCCCAGCAGAACGGAGGCAGCCGGCAGCGGAGCGGAGCGCAGGGGGGCCGCCCGGGCTCGGCGCACAGCCCGCCAGATGTACGTACGCCTGGCTTTGCGGAGGGTTCCTGCGACGCGCGGGCTGCGCCTGGCTGGGGCGGGGGAGCCGCTGCCGCGCGGGGGAGGCAGTGAGTGTGTGACGGGGCGGGGGCGCTGCACGCCTTCCTCAGGCCCGCCGCTTCCCCCCTCCCCTGCGCCCTCCCTTGAATGGGAGCGGCCAGGAGTGCTTGGTTGTTCTGCCCACCTGGCTCTAGTGTCCTGTGGGTGGGTGGGGGTGCTGCAGGCTTGGGCCACCCTTGAGCTTGGCAAACGGAAGGCCAGAGAGGGTTGCCACCGCGACACTCAGCCGTTTAAGGAGCTGAAGATGAAACAAGATCTCTTGCCTCCCTCCCCCAGGCATATTGAGGAGGGAGGGGCATGGCCATTGAGACAGGACTCCCCTGGGCATCACTTGGGCCCTAAGCCTCCCTCTCCTCACCAAGCCCTTTCCCCCTCTCTGAGTGCTCTCTGCCCCTCAGCCCCCTCACTAGACGCCCCCTTCCCCAGTCCCCTTGCCACAACAGCTGCATTTCTAAGGTCCTTTTCCTAGCCACGGCCCTCATCTGGACGGGTACCTCAAACCTGGAGGTTCCACTTCCCATCTTTCCTAAGGCACCTCCCAGTGTACCCATGGCTCCCTGGGAGACCACACCAACCCCACCCCAAAAACTGTCCTCACCCATCCTCCAGGAGGGGCACAGATTTCTTGAAACCCACAGGCAGGTGTGGTGATGGTAGGAGCTCGCAGCTGAATGGTAGGGGTTCTCCTAGGCCCCAGGAGCGGCCCACAGCCCCTCTGTCTGCTGATCTTAGAGCAGGTGTAGAGGGCCCCTCAGGGGGAAGGGACCTCAGCACTGACAGAGGCAGTGGGTGGGCACAGGGGACTTAGGGTGGGCAGTCTGCAAGTCCCCCCCCCCCCACACCACACACACACACACACACACACACACACACACACACACAGAGGCAGCCCAGAAACCCCAGCAGGGAGGGGGCGCTGCTCCTCCCCAGACCTCAGGTCTCAGCAGCAAACCTGTACATGTCAGTTTCGTTTTGATTTTTGGCTGTTTTCGTTTCACTCCCTTTCTTTTCTCAAATACCCTTAGTCCAGGACCTCAGCAAGGAAAGTCAAAGGGCCCCTGACAAAAGGCGTTTGGTCTCAAGGTTAATTTTTGTTTGAGGACAGTACCTGTGTGGAAACTGCCCCTCCTGGACAGGGGGCCAGGCTCCTGAGCTCTGAGGGGCCTGGTCAGGCCACGTGGGGAGGATCACACCCATGTGCCTGGATCTGTCCTGGGTGTGGGAGAGAGCATGCAGAGGCAGCTGAGGGCAAACAGGAGAGGGACAGGTCTGAGACGTGATGCCCAACCTCCTACCCCATGGGCACGAAGCCCGAACAGCACAGTGCCCCAAACACCTTCTCATGGAGGTACAGAAAAGCATGTGTTTCCAAGTCAGGGTGAAAGGAGGCCCCTTCCCACTTTCGGTCCCCTCCCCAGCCTTGGATGCCTAAGCAGTAGGCCCACAAGAGCCCTGGGCCTGTGCAGACAAAATGGTCACAGCAACTAGGTGGACCCTAGGAGCAAGCCGTCAGGGAAGGTGGCCTCGCCGCTGGCCTGGGGAGGAAGCCTCGGCAGCACCCCAACCTTCTCCCTCCCAAAGTGGGACTCCATCTTGACATGGCCCTGGGAGTTTCCTGGGAGACAACACTTTGTTACTCCTTTCACAAAACATGGTCCCCCAATTCTCTCTCTCCCCTCTGGGCTCTGGGAGTTCAAAGACTGCTGACCATCCCCTGCCTCTCACCTGCACCCAGACCCCCTCCTTGCCCAGAGAGCCTCTCCTCAAAGCGAAATGAGGCTGGTTCTCTCTGGCCTCCAGGGAGGTGAGATGGGGGTCATAGACGTTGCCATTAACCAAAAATGTTTTTTTGGGAAAAGCACTGGGGGTGGTACTCTTGGACTCTCACCTTTAAAAAAAAAAGAGAGAGAGACAAATGGAAAAAGAAAAGCTCACCATTCTTAACCCCGTCTATGTTTCTGTTTTTGTTTTTGTTTTTAGCCTCCCATTTGAAACGTGGTAATATTGTGATTCCATTTCTTGTTTAGTGGCAAGGGAAGAGGGTGGGGAAGTTTATGTAACTCTTCCTGTTATTTCATTTTATTTTTGTTTGTGTTTTCTTTTCCTTTCCTTTTTTCTTCTTCTTTTGTAATGTACAGAAATGCAAACTCTCTCTCTGGGTTTTTTTCTATCTTCTCTGTTGTTCTAGAATTTTGCTTTTGTGCGTTATTGTGGGAGCCTCTCCTCCTAATGCAGAAATGGTTTTTGAACCTCAGTGAACATTGATCATATACATATCTCTATAAATTATTTTTCCTTTCTAATCAGAATTTAAAAGGGAAGATAACACTTACAAAATCGTTTCCCATGCCAACAGCTTCTGCCAAATCTGTAGCAGCAGCCATCCCTTCCCTCAACCCCAGGCAAAGGGCCCTGGTGGACCTGCCTCAGCCTTCAAATTAACAAAAGTGGTGCAGACCGTACTCTGGGTCCCTGTCTATAAGGAACTTTGGAGAGAAGCTGGGAGACCCAAGGAGGGAGAGACTTGTCAGAGCAGTGAGCCTCTTGTGTCTTCTCAGTTCTGTCCAGTATAAGATGGTGGCGAGGCATGGCAGGGAGAGCCTGGAAGAGGGTGCTGAAGACACCTGAGAGAGTTTAGTTCAGGTGAGGGCTTCAAAGCCAGACACTCCCAACCAAGAGGAAAAAAAAAAATCCATCCTCGTTTTGAGACTGAGACCATAGGATGCTGGCTCCCAACATCTCTTTGTTGTCCCATCCCAGGCCAGGGCTGAACCCCCAAAGGGATTTCTGGGGTCTGCTGCCTACTGCTGTCTGCAGCTCACAGAGATCAAATGACCAGCTAAAGACACACAGCATTTTAGAGGCAGATCTAAAAAAGGAGACCCTCTAACCTCAAGACCCCAGCCACAGCCAAGAGGTGGAGATGGTAGTCAATGGGGAGCACACTTCAGGAGCCTGAGTAGGAGGAGAAGGAGGAGGATTCGGGAAGTGGATTCTGGGGGCCTCGGCTCTTTCTTTTCCCCTGGGGACCCCTCTAGAAGTTGTTGGCTCTCTGAACTCCCCAGCACTGAGGCCTGCCCACATGAAGACCAGGGTATAGGTGAGCCTGGTGTTGCACAACTCTATATGACTGCAGCTTTAGCAACTCAGGGAACCCTAAGCTGGCACAGTTCACACCCATGTGGGAAAAGAAATAATGAAGCACGATGAGGGAAAGGAAGCTGCTCAAGGTCACGCAATGTGGGGTAGAAAAGTAAGAGACTGAGCCCAAAGCCCAGCATACTGCCCAGATAGGGGGTGCCGGGGTTGCAGCCTTAGGAGTAGGGCCCCCTTCCTTGGCTCCACCTGTCCCTAGCACTGGCAGTGTGGAGGGAAGCCTCGCCATTTGCCGAGAGTGCCAGAGGTGCTTCCTGAGCAAGGCCCCCAGGCTCTCTGGCCTCCGCCTCTGGTTCACATTTCATCTCAAAATGGGCAGCCTAGAGTGACCCCAAGAAGAGGTGCCCATGGCACTGCCTGACCTGTCTCATCCAGGCCTCTCTCCTCTAACCCCCAGGGAGGAGCAGTGACCATGGCTGGAGTGGGGAGGTCAGCCTAGGAAGGGACACCTTGGCATTTCTTAGGCTGAAGCCAGAAAGCAGGAGGGATGAATTTTGCTAAATGGTGCTGAAGCCAGGGGGAAAGGGAATAAGGTTGACTGGAGGCAGGATCCATCCTCCAAATTGAATCCGTGGTTGCCTTCCCTTTTAAATGCACAGTTCCCACTTCACCCCATCTGTCCACTCTGATTGGCCTTGTTTAAACAGCTTCTCTTTCTTCTTTCTGGCTGGGTCCACCTTTCTCTCTGTCTCTATTTCCTTCTGCCTTTGCTCCTCTCTCTCTCTCTTCTCTCTTCTCTCTCTCTCTCTCTCTCTCTCTCTCTCTCTCTTGAGCCTCTCTGTCTCTTTCTCTCCATCTCTCCCCTGAAATGGGCCTATCTCCCCAGGCTGCAAGCCCCTCCTTCACCCACCCTGTGGTTCTGCTTCCATCAGCTGCTTCCTGCATGCCCTCTGGAGGTTTTCTGTTGTTTGAAGAGTTAAGACAAGCTTGGCTATGGGAACCTGTGGTGGGAGGGGGAAAGCAAACAGAAATGGCTGGGCAGGAGTCCCCTGCCATCCCTGGGACTAGACCAAAAGCCACACTTAGCTGCCATCTGCCACCTCAGAGGGGGAGCGCAGCTCAAAGTCACTGTCTTTCCCCATTCTGCATTCCCAATGCGGAGACCTTCTTTTCTTTTTTATTATTGCATTCCCGTCCCTGACCACTGAGAAGGTAGGTATCCCAGCTCAGCTGTGCGCTCGCTCGCTCGCTCCCATCTCCAGATAAGCCCTGCCACTCTGCTTGGTTTGAATGTGGTTTTCTTCCTCTTTCTCTCAGTCTCACTCTGGTTGGTTTTCTTCCCTTCCCTTTTCTTTCCTTATTTTAGTGACTACTCATTTGTAACTTGCATTTTCTCCAAATGAGCTACAAAGCCGTGTTTCCTGGTTTGTCGTTTGGTTTTCTTGACCTCCCCCCGCCCCCACCCCAACAACTTTTCTGGTTCATTCTTCCCTCCTTCCCACCTTCCCTGCTCCTCCTTCTTCCTCTCCACCCCACCTCCACCCCCACCACCCAACCCTCCTTCATGCTCTCTCTCATTTTGTTGTCTGAATGCATTTCTGTGTGGTTTAGCATTCCAAGTTTGTGTTCCCATCCTGAACTCTATGCTGTGGTTGAGCCAATTTGATTTCTGTTGTCTGGAGTAACTGCTAAACCTCTCACCCCTCACCCCTGCCAGCCCCTGGGGTGACTTGAGCAATAAATCTTTGTTGGAGGGGCCTGTCCTGGGCCTTTGCCCTCCGGATCCTGGAGGAAGTTCTGGCTGAGGTCAGGCCTGGGAAGAGAGCCCTGTCCCCTCCTCTGGGGCCTGCTGGGTTCCTGCAGGTGCTGCCCTGGCTGACGGCAGAGCTTTAGGGTGGGAGCTGCAGGACTTTGGGGCAGCAGCTGACACCAGGGCTAAATCCCACAGCTCCATCTTTGGGGTGTGATGGTGATTGGACTTTGGGTGGGGAGTGAACTGCAGGAGTAGGCACTGGACTTAAAGTTCTACTTAGAAAAGTCTCTGTGTCGGGGGTTGGAAGGAACTCTCAGCTAACCCTCTGCTCTCTGGACCACTACCAGATCTAGAAAGGGGCTCCCTCCTTCCCCCAGCATCCTTCCATCTTCCAAATTTGAGCTTAATGTGCAGAATGATCCAGAAGGGATAGTCAGCAGAGGCCACGGACCCCCAAGGTTAGGGCAGAACTAGGCTAGGTCCTGGGATTTGTGTCTTCCAGCCCAGTGCTCATCCAGCCACAGAGGTAGGTCCTCAAGGATCTCATCTCTGCCCTTTAAACTGTTTTCTTCCCACCTAGAAGCAGCTACAGAAGTGTGACATCCCAACCCTGTGAGGCCTCACTGGACCTCATCTTTGACAAGAGAAGGCCTCATCTCTCCCCATGTTGACCCCAGGGGCAAGTCCCCAGTAGCTCACCCCTTCAGAACATTCTTCAATCCTGGTGGTGCTAGGAGGGCAGGCAAGGAAATTGTTCACGGAGGGAGAGAGCGCTGCTGGTTCAATGGAGAAGAGGAGGCCCCACCCTCAAGGAGTACCTGATGCGACCAGGCACCCAGAAACAGGATCCTCAAATGCTGAGCTGGAGGGGCTAATTGCCCCAGATGCTCACTTATTCTTATCTTTAGGAATACCAGGGTCAGGCAACCATACTAGTCCTTGCTGCTCTCTTCCCCTTGTCTTTCCACCTCAAAAATTTCTTACGTAAGCAAAAAGAAAAGATGTTGGATGGGAAGTCAGTGATCACTCAATATCATTGTACTTTTTTTCTCTCCAAATTAACTATTTCAGATGGTTGTTTAGGTATCATATAAATTGAACCTGAGGTAAAGTTTTATTAAAACAATTAAGAAACTTAAAAAAAAAAAAAAGATGTTTGGGAGCAGGTGGTACCAAGGAGCAGAGGGGCTCCTGGGAGCAGGGCTCAGAGTTAGGTGAGGTCTAGCCTCACTCACTCATCCATTCATTCACACACACACACACACACACACACACACACACACGCACACACAGAGAGCAAGCATTTGCTGAGCACTCCTCCGTGCCAGGCCCTGTCTGAGTATCCATGCCAGGGTCGAGGCAGGCAGACCTGGGTTCACAGCCTCCACCTGCCAGGCTGGAGGGCAGACAAAAAGATCACTCAGAACAATGAGAGGGGGCAAGCTGAACCATGGATGGGGAGCTGTTCACAGCCTCCACCTGCCAGGCTGGAGGGCAGACAAAAAGATCACTCAGAACAATGAGAGGGGGCAAGCTGAACCATGGATGGGGAGCTCTGCTCACCGGAGTAGCCCCAGCCCTCACACATGCTGGCACATTCCAAACTGAAGGAAGGAACAAGGGTCTGTGGGATCAGAGAGGAGCGCGCCTGACTCAGGGTGAGGCTCAGGAGAGGCTTCCTGGAGGTGGTGGCCTTGGGCTGACTGTAAAGAAGAAAGAAACATTAACCAGGCTGTGAGAGAGAGGAGAGGGAAGAGGGGAGAATAGTTCAGGCAAGAGTGACAGGACTCACACAGAAAAGGTTTTGAGAGATGTTTGGTGGTCCCTGGCCACCACAGTCCTGTCTGGCAATGAGATCCATGGTGTCTGGGCCCGTATCTTCCTCAATTCCTGATGAATGAGACCCAGCCAAGCTGAGGATGAGGATCACCCTCTGGCAGGATCATGGCAATCCTTTCATAAGGCCTTCTGGAGGGATAGGTGGATAAGGGTGAGGTTGATCCCCGCAGTCTTCGTCTTCCCCTGAGGGAAGGCACTATATGCCACCTACCTAGCAACATCTTCCTCCCATCCTCCATCATCCTGGCACTTAGGGGACATGTTACGGGGCCCGAGGCCTTCCTGCACTGCTCTGACCCTATTTGTCCCTGAGGAAACAGCGAGTCATTTGTACTCCGTAAAGAACCTCTCAGCCCCTGAACAGGCCCACCCTGTTCAGAAAGATTCAGTTATGACCATTTTACCAATGGGAAAATGGAGGCCTCCGAGTTAAGCCACTTCTCTAAGGCCTCACAGCAAGTTTACATCAGGGTTGATTCCAGTGTGTTCACTTTGCCAATTACCAGCATCTTGGGTTATGGCAGCCAACTGGCTTGGAGGAGGTGAGAGGGAAACGGAAAAGAGATTGGACTTCAAGACCAGCCAGACAGGAAGGGTCCAGCTCAGCACAAGGGGTCTGGCCCAGGGACTTGCGCCTCAATGGTTAGGGAGACAGCAACATCATGGGGGTGAGCATCCACCCAACCCAGACCCTTGTTATTCCTAATACTCCCAGACCAACAGCGGGAAGTATAGAGGGCCTTGCAGTGCCTGTGGGAAAGAACGTGGTAGCCCTTGGTCTTCTTCCCTCCCTGCTGGCCTCTCCCCTGGAGTCAGAAATAGTGGCTTAGATCCAGAGTCTGGGTTGGAGCAGAATTCACATCCAGGTCCTAATTCCCAAGTTTAGTATTCTGCCTACTTGCCTTGCTACTCCCACCACCACCGCCAAAGTGGCAAGCAAAGGCTTCAGAAAGGTGGGGTCCAGTGTCTCCTTAGGTGTGAGTTCTAGAATCTGTGCTACACTCTTAGACAACCCAGGGGATAGAAAAGATACTGGAAATGTGGGGAACCTGGAGACTTCTTTTTCATTTGCCTTCTCTGGAAGGAAAAGGATGCTGGATGACAGAACCTAGTGCTGGGGGCTTGGGAGCTATACCGGCAGGGGTGGAGGGCATATGTGTTGGGGAGCCAAGGGTCTCTGGTAATATCTATTGAGAATGGAAATGCTATCTCAGAGGGGCCATGGCTGAACAACCCAGCTTCCATGTCTCCTGGCCTAGCTAGAGCAAAGGTGCTCAAAGGGTACCTTGGTACCTGGTAATATCTACCCTGCCCACCTATGCCTGCCTCTGCCCCAAAGAGAGACACCAGGCTCTTCGAGGAGGAGGTCTTCATGGCCCATCTGGCTCTGATCAGCTGCTTTCACCTTCTATGGTTGGTGTTCATTGGCTACTTCACAAGCTGGCTATGCCTCTCCACCAATTGGGGCTGACTTCTTGGCTCTACCTTAATGCCCAGGCTGGATCCAGGGTTGTACACCATGGCCTTGGCACCATCTTGCCCCCTGTAGGAAGCACAAGGGTCATGCCAACCACACTCCTTCCAGCCCTTGGCAGCAAGGTTATCTCATCCAAGAGCCTGTCAAAAGAACTTGGCCTAGACCCTGCCCCTGACCTAAGACTTCCTGGTTTGGCCCTGGCCCTTGTAAGCACATTTCTTCCTCAGCAAACAGCATTGAGGCTGCCAAATTCTGGGATAAAAACTCAGGTTACCGAGCTGAATTGACACCAAATCTGCCCTGGGGGTAGTCAAAGTCAAGTTGGTGCTGTTATTGGGGGCGGGGTAAGAGTGATGGACAGACTTATAAACAGACAAGTGTAATCAACTGTTACCAGATAGAAGCCCAAGGACAAGAAGAGGGTCAGGTCTCTGGAGGGAGGGGGATGGAGAGGGTGGTCAGGGGGCATGCAAAGAATCTTGGAATATTTGCTCTGGAAGGAACATCAGGAAGCAAAGCCCAACGCTCTCATTTTGTGGATGGGGAAACTGAGGCCCAGTAGGCAGAAGTTACTTGGCCGGGGTTACTAAGTGAGGTAGTGGCAGGTTCTTGGACCCTGATTTCCAGTCAGGGCCCTTTTGGAGGTATCAGGTGTCCTTTCTGGTTTTCTGTATCCAGATCCTTGTTTCCTAACTCCGTTTTTGGAAAAACATAGGTCATCTCTATCCAAAGGTCATGGTTACCCAAGAGGTGCCTGCTCAGGCCCAAGGAGCCAGGCGCTGCCAGTCCTTCCTCCAGAGGCAGTGTGGCCTCTAGGCCTAGAATGGGGTGGTTGAGATTTTCTCTCTCTCTCTCTCTATCTCTCTTGCATTTTTGTGAATCTAATGATGAACTTACGCTACCACACTTTTCCCTTCTCTTACACATCTTACCTACTAAAGGAGGAAGTGCCACTTTATTGGTAAGTGGACGTTAACCAAGAGGGACTTAAAAAAAAAATCAGAACTTAAAAAAAAAAAAGAAAAGAAAAGAGAGAAACAGAAAGACAGTAGGGCGCTGCTGACAGCTCCACAGGTCTCTGCAGGGCCGGAAAACAAAGAAAGAAAAAGGTTAACAGAAAAATGTCAGTTCCCCAGGAGTTCAGACATTGTTTTTGATTTTGGTATCTAATGACATTTGTGGATTTTGTTTTTTATTTCTTTTTTTTTTCTTCCCTTTCTTCGGTTTAGTTTTGAGTTCAGTTGTCCTGCCCCGCCCCCACCCCCATCTGTGTGCCGTGTGCCCCCTCCATCCCCTCACTCACCCCCACGCCGGGGGGCCTGGGCTGCTGGGCTGGCCCTAGTGGGGCCTCCCGGTGCCCAGCCTCTCTCTTCTCTCTGCCGGGATCGTCCGTCCCTGGAGGGGAGCAATGCCAGCCTCCCCCCCCCCCCCAGCCCGTCCTGGAGCCCTCTCCCTGTCAGCCCCCGACCCCCACCGCTCCGTTCCTCTTGTGTTTTGCATGCTGAGAACCTTGCATGAGCTGCACTGTTGAGGCCAGAAGGTGGACACTCAGGAGAGGCAGAGGCAGGGCAGGCGCGGGGAACCGTGTGCGCGATGCTCCGGGACTGGCAGCCCCAGGCCGGAGCCAGGTGAAAGCCCTCTCTCCTTCTCTCCCCCCACCCCACCCACCCGCTCTCTCACCTCGATCTCTCCTTCCTTCTCTCCATCTATCCTCTCTCTCTTCTTCTCCGTTTTGTCTCTGCCTCTCTCACTTGTCCCTGTCTGCCCTCACTCACCCCGTCTCCTCTGCCTCTGCCTCTCTCTCTCTCTCCTGGGTTCTCCATCTCCGGTCTGTTCTGTCCTGCTCCGTCTCTCGGGCCCGTCTCTCCTGTCTCTGTCACTCTCTCCGTCTCCCCCCCTCCCCCCCACCCCCGTTCCCTCTCTGCCTCTCTCCCCGTCAGAAGCCCAGCTCGCCCTCGCCCAGGGCCGGCGACCAGGCGGAGGCCGGCGCAGCCCCGTCGCCCGCGCGGGGGAAGGAGAGCACGAGCCCGCGCTCGGCGCCATCGTCGCAGGGCAGAGGAGACCGCGCGGCCGGCGGGCAGGCCAGGCGGCGGCGGCGGCGGCGGCGGCGCCGGCGAAGGCGGCGCTCCAGGTCCCCCGCGTGCGCGCCCCGCCGCAGAGGCCGCCGGCGCGCCCGGCCCGCGCCGCCCCGGGTTCCGTCGCGCTCGCTCAGCAGGGCCCGGTCCAGCAGCGACTCGGGCGGCGGCGGGGCCCCCGACCCCGGGCCGGAGCCTGGCTCCGGCGGGCACGGTAAACGGTGAGCGAACACGGTCCCCGGGCGTGGAGGCTCCCCTCCCCGCACCGTCCCCGGACCCCCACGGAACACCCACCTCCGGCGGGTCCTCCCCCTCACCGACCACGCCCCCTCCGCACTCACTGAGCTTCCCCTTCCTGATCTCTCTCCTTCGACCCCAGGAGCCCTCTCGTCCTCCCACGAAGCTCTCCCCATCTCGCTTCCCACCCACCCCCACGATCTCTCCCCTCCCCTCCATGGACTCCCCCTGCACTGATCACTCTCCCCTTTTCTCGCTGGTTTCTCCCTGTGCCCCCTTCCCTTCTCTGGAGACCTCACCCCTTCCAGGAACCTCCCGTCACCAACTCACACCCCCCCTCCTCCCGACCCCGAGCACATCCTCTCCTCCACAAACCCCTTCCGCGTGAACCCCTGCCCTGCCGAGTCCCCTCCTGCGCTGAGCCCACTCTCCCTGGCTGAGCGCCCTGTCGCCGTGCCCCTCCCGCAGGGCCAAGGAGAGGCCCCCGCGCGCGCGCCCGGCCAGCATCTCCCCGTCCCCGGGCGTGCACGGCCGGCACGGCGGCCCGGAGGGAAAGAGCTCGTCGCGCAGCCCTGGCCCCCACCCTCGCTCGTGGAGCTCCAGCCGCTCGCCCTCCAAATCCCGGTCGCGCTCGGCCGAGAGGAGGGTCCGCAGCCCCACCCGCTCGCCGTCGCCCAAGAAACCTCTGGGCCGGTGAGTGCGGGCGGGGTGGTGGGGGAGGGAAGGATGGGAGCCGGGGAGAGGGCAGGCCCGGGCGCCCTCGCGCGGCGGTGGCGCTCACCTCGGGCCCGGCCTCGCAGGGACAAGGACGGCGAGGGCCGCGCGAGGCACGGCGAGGCCGACACCGCCCGCGCGCGGCGCCGCTCCCGCAGCTATTCGCCCATCCGCAAGCGGCGCCGGGATTCGCCCAGCTTCATGGAGCCGCGGCGCATCACCAGGTATGAAGGGGCCGGGCACCAGCCAGGGACCTAAGGGATGAAGCCCTCCTGGAGGGACCGACTGAACCTAGGGCAGGGAGGGGAGAAGGCTGAAGGAGAGGAAGTGGGGGTTCAGTAAAGGGAAGAGGGCTCTGAGAGGAGAGAGGCTAGACCTGGTGGTGCCGGGGAGGGGGTGGACTCAGACAGAGGTGAAAGTTCACTGAGGGGAGGAAGGCCTCAAGAAGGGAATGGTCCCCAGTGGGGGCCTGAAGGCCCATGGAGGGAAGGGGGATTTGCACTTGGGTTTGGGTGGAAAGAGACAAACCTGAAATTAAGTTCTGAAGATTCCAGCCAACCCTCCCTACATTCATCTCCTGGCAATGATGGGAGGAGCCCATCATTGCCAAGAGCCCATCATTGCTCCACATGCAGGGAGCCGCACCCTCCCTCCCTCCATTCATCTCCTGGCAATGATGTCTCCTTTTCTCCTTCATCTCAAGGTCCAGCCTGCTGAGTGGCCTGTGGCCAGCCTGGGGGCCAAGTGGACCCCCTCTCCACAGGCTGCAGGGGAGATGCCCATGTGAGCTGAGCTGGCTCTGTTCAGCTGTCTGTCTGCCTCTCCTTTTCTCACTAACCTCACTGCTTACCTTCCAGCCCCCTGGGGAATTTGGAGGAGGGGGCACCAGCAGCCTGGTTTCTGGGGCAGCTGTGGGCGCAACCCTCCTTCTTACTTTCCCCACACAGTCCAGTGGGGCTGTGCCATGATCAGAGTTTCTCTGCCAGGACTGGAGGGTCTGGGCCTGGGCCTCCAGGTGAGCCGATGGTCTGTGTTTGCAGAAATCACCCAGAAGTCCTAGATCCCTAACATGGGGAAGAAGGCCACAGGCAAAATCCTGACCCCAGCTCCGCCACAGCCTTCCTGGGCAGCCGTGGGAGGTCGGTGGGCTCTCTGAGTCCCTGTTCTCATGTCCACGCAATAGCAGGCTTCCCTCGGCATCTGTTCCGCTCTCACACGGTCGGATTCTCAAACGGGTCCTTTCTTGGGCCTTGATGATCACATTGCCTCCTCCCTTCACCCCAGAGCTAAAGGCCAGACCACAAGGTTTGGGACACCCCCAGACCTAAGAGGGAGGTCCTAAGGTGGCAGACTCCCACACCTCCCACCTGGCACCCACCTCAGCCCCTCTCCCAGGCTGCCTCCTCCTCCCACTAACTACACCTGTTTTCTTCCTTAGAATTAACCCAGTGCGATGGGGCTTTGCCCCCCCCCCCCCCTTAACAACTCTCTTTTCTTTTCTCTGGGTCACAGTCTCCTGGCTTCAAACTAACTCCAGGGCTGGTGGGAGGTAGCTGAGTGAGGAGAGGGGCCAGTGGGCCTGGGCCAGGCTGTGGCCATGGGCAGCAGTGGCCAGGGGTCTCTTCCCTTCACGTGACCTGAAAACCCCAAGTCCTCCATTCTGTGGGGATCAGAGGAGCAGAGCTGGGCCGTATCCACAAACCTTTCCATGCACAGAAGCCACTGCTTAGCTTGGTTGATGTGGATTGTCTATATTTAAAACTTACAGTCACTCAACAAATATTTATTGAGCACCTGCTCAGGTCTAGCTGAGATTCGGGTTCCCTTTCCCTGCAGACAAGTGAGGAAAAACAAAACGATCAACATGAAATTGGCAAGTGACCACTGACTGTCCAATCCCGTTGGGGTGGGAGGGGGGCCACCTGAGGCAGCAGAACCCTGGCCACTGCTGGGGAGGGGCTCCAGGCCCAAGTGAGGGCCCTGGATGGTCTGTAATCGTTTTTTTCCCTCCTGGCAGTGCCCGAAAGCGGCCCATCCCCTACTACCGGCCCAGCCCCTCCTCCTCCTCCTCCAGCTGCCTGAGCAGTGACTACTCAAGCAGGAGCCCCAGCCGGAGCCCCAGCCCGGGCCACAGCCACGGAAGCTACAGCAGCCGAAGTGGAGGGACCCGAAGCCACACGCGCAGCCCCTCCCGGACCCCCAGTCCCAGTTACCACAGCCGGAGCAGCTCAGAAAGTGGAGGCTTCTGAGCCCTTACAGACCCCGATTGGTGCCCCCTGGCACAGAGAGAGGCGAGGGCTCAGGCCCCAGGATCCATGGGGGGCATACACCCTATTGCTTCAAAGCGGTCCCAGGGCCAGGGAAGACCTTGAGGGTAGGTGCCCTGCAGACAAGGAGGAGCTGGGTTCTGCTGCTTCTCGAGGGTCCCTACCCCCACCTTCTGCCCTCCCACCATGTCCAGGGAACAAAGAGCCTTTTCGAACACAGGGATCACCCTGCCCCCCTTCCTGCTTGATGCCAGCTCACCAGGCTGGGGATCTCAGCTCAGTGGACCCAGGGACATCTCTGAAGGTGCCAATCCTGGGAGCCTCCCCTACCCACTCCGCAGGGCCCTCGGATCCTCTCTATCACTAGGCAGGCAAGGAGGCGGGACAGCAAGCAGGATATAAGTGAGACAGAAAAAAGAATGGCCTAACCCTTGGTGTGCCACCATCCAGGCTGGGGAGCTGCTTCCTCCTGAGCTGGCTGCAGGAGGACCCTGGCTGAGGGCTGGAGGCTGGCCCCGCAGCCCCCCCGAACCTCGCCCCAGGCCCAGGAGTGCCAGGAAGAGCCAGGGAGCTCACTCTTGGTCCCACCTTTTCTCTCCAGGCCAGTCTCTCCCCTTCAGGCCTCACCTCATTCCCTGGTCCAAGGCCACACAAGCCAGGCCTTGTGCATGACAAGAGGTGGGACACACAGACCACAACGGAATGTGACCCTGAGATGAAAGGGGGCTCAGGTCAGGAGGTGGACGGGAGAGGGAGTGGATGGCAGAAGAGCCTGTGAGGAGGGAGAAGCAATGCAGCCTAAGGACTGAGCAGGCCCTGGTCTTCTCACGTGCCCCTTGTCCGAGTCACAGGCACAGGAGAGCGTAGCTTCAGGGCCTGCCCGAGGGAGCACTTGCTCCCCAGGGTTTGGTGAGGAGGTGGCCGGCCCAGGCCTCCCAGGGAGGGTGCTGTAGCCCTTGGAAGAAAGGGAGGGTCTGTACCGAGGGCCTTGGCCTGGGGCCTGGGCAGGAAGCAGTGGCCCCAGCCCTCTTCTGCTGCTCCCAGCCCCCTCCTCCTGGGGCCCTCAGGGATCTAATGAAGTCTTCCTTGGCCCAACAGGGCAGATGCCCTGGGCTCTGCTGGGGGGAGGGGTCTGGGGTCTGGTCCGGGTTCCCCTCTCTCTATTTCCCACTTCCTTTATTTTTTTTTCCGCGGTGCGGATGAAACTTGGGACTCTAATAAAACACTCAGTGCCCAAAGGGCAGGTGGTGAGACCAGGCCTCTGTGGATTTGGGCACCTGGAGAGTGTGGGGAGGGCATGGGGTCCTGGGGTCCTTCCCACTGAGAAATGGGAGGGGTTCAGACTCCTGGGGACCCAGAGAGAAGAACTGGCACCAAGGAACCAGCGCCCAGCACGTCTATCCCCCTGTGCAGGTGCCTGAGTCTGCAGAGCCGGCAGCTTAGTGAGGAGGAAAATGGGGGCCCAAGATGATCACTCCCATGCCCTGAACCCCCATCTAGCTTCAGCCGTGGGTGGGGGTGGGGCAGAGGAGGAGGCTGGGCCAACACACAGGACCTTCCCTATATGTGGAATGTTCCAGAATGGCTAGAACACAGTTTGGCTGTGAATCCAGGCACCCTAGGATGGGGCCTGGAAAGGGAGTTTAGAGTAATGGGTTGTTGTTTTTTTCCTTTTAACAGTTACATTGTATTTCTTTTATTGAGATCTAAACAAATACACACAATCTCCCGCACCCTCCCCTCCTCCTTTTCCTTCTCCTCCCCCTCCTCTTCCTTCTTCTCTCTTCGAGTGGTGCGTTTTAACCTGGTTTTGAATCTACTCTTCTTGGGGAACCTGAGGAAGGTCGGGAAGCCTTTTCTCAGAAGGTGTGCGCATGCCCACAATTCAGCATGCAATTTGGGGTCACACAAACACTACCAGCCTTGAGGGCCTCCTGGTCCACCTCTGCTGAGGAAGCATACGACACGTCCACAGCTCCGACCTGTGGGAGCCATGAGACGGATGTCCTTGGTCTAGTCTGGTCCCCAGAGCAGGGGGTCGTGCTCCTGAAGCCTATGGCTGTGTCAGCACATGGCCTCCTCTCCAGGTCCTTTTCCTTCCTGCTAGAAGGGGCACCTGAGGAGGTGACTGTTTCTGATCTGAGAAAGCTATTCAAAGAAGCACCTGTCTCTTTAACCCTCAGGCACACTTTAGGGGCTACAGGGAGATGTCACCGCCTGGGCAGGGGAGCATAAAACACAAAGGTGGTCATGAAAATTTAGCCTGTCTCACACTGAGCCCATTCCTGCTCCCACTCCATTTCCTCATTGCTCAGCCTGAAGCCTCCCCCCTGCACCCCACAGCTAGGTCCTATTTTCGTATTGTTTTCCTGCAGCTGGACAGGGCTTTCCTAGGTCCTGTTTTCCTATTGATTCCCTGCAAATGGTACCACTTTCCCCAGATGGTACCACTTCTTCCCTCCCACCTCTATTCCTGGCCCAACAATCCTGGGCTTCTCACTAGCACCCCTCCCATACCCATCTCTTGCCCTCTCCCACCCATCCTGCTCTATCTAAAATGCAAATCTAACCTTTCTTTCACTCATTCGACACATACTTATTGAAAACCTACTGTGTGCCACACAGTCCCTGGCTTTGAGGGCATAATATTGAATTAATGAAACAGAGCTTCCTGCCCTGTGGACCCTGCATCCCGTGACCAAGGCCAACCAGCTCGTAGGACTTGGAAGGCTTCTGAATGGCTCCACCTGGAACAGCAATCCTTTCCTTCTGCAAGCCCTCCAACCTCCTCTCGCACCACTGCCCTTTACTCCCCAGTTCAGCTGACCCTCCTCTCTGTGCCCCCAAGAATGCCCCTTCAGCTCCACAGGTTCAGGCTCAGCTCAGTTCAGCTGCCTCCTACTCTGAAGAGACTCTGGTCCCCAGCTGTGATGGCCACTCCTGCCTCTCTGAGTTCCCTCAGTGCTGGGTTTGTTCCTGACTTTAGGGCCTTACATTCTTGTTCCCGTTGTTTGTTGGCAAGTTACTCTCCCCATAAATCTGTGAGCTTCTGGAGCCCAGCCCTCGCTTTATTGGTCTCTGCTCCCCTCCACAGCCTTGTGAAATAGTTGCCCTTGAAATGTTTGTGGAATGAGTGAGTGAACAAGGGGGCCATGCAGTGAGCAGTTCCAGAAACCCTGGGGGGCAGGCAGCGGCCCAAAGGCAAGGTGTGGTGGCCGCAGAAGACACTAGAGGGCGACAGAGAGGGAAAACTGCCAGTTAGGATCCGCCGGGAGGGGCACAAAACTGGAGAGCAGCCTGGGGGAGGGTCCTCGTCAGCCCGGAAGCCTGAAGCTCACGTCCTCCGCGCCCTCACTGGCTATTTGAGAAAGTCCGTTCCCTGGGAAAAGATGCGGAGGGCACCAGGGCACCAAACCCCTGTCCTCCCACAGACGGAGGGGTCAGCCTCTGCTCCGTACCTTGGGAAAAGAGAAAAATACTGCCAGGAAGGCAGGCAGGAAAACAGGAAACTACAATTCTCCATTGGTAACAAGGAAGGGGAAATGGGATGGGGGTGGGGGAACCTTCCCAGGATGTGAGCCTTTGGGATGCTGTAGGTTCTCTCCTGGTCTCTCTCTCCACAGATGGGAGCCTCAGGGGCATCTAAGCCCCCCGCCCCCCATTTTCCCCTCCCAACACACCCAGTACCCCCCTCAGCCCCCCCATTTTCCCCTCCCAACACACTCAGTACCCCCCTCCGCCCCCCCATTTTCCCCTCCCAACACACCCAGTACCCCCCTCAGCCCCCCCATTTTCCCCTCCCAACACACTCAATACCCCCCTCAGCCCCCCCATTTTCCCCTCCCAACACACTCAGTACCCCCCTCAGCCCCCCATTTTCCCCTCCCAACACACTCAGTACCCCCCTCAGCCCCCCATTTTCCCCTCCCAACACACTCAATACCCCCCTCAGCCCCCCCATTTTCCCCTCCCAACACACCCAGTACCCCCCTCAGCCCCCCCATTTTCCCCTCCCAACACACTCAATACCCCCCTCAGCCCCCCCATTTTCCCCTCCCAACACACTCAGTACCCCCCTCAGCCCCCCATTTTCCCCTCCCAACACACTCAGTATCCCCCTCAGCCCCCCCATTTTCCCCTCCCAACACACCCAGTACCCCCCTCAGCCCCCCCATTTTCCCCTCCCAACACACCCAGTACCCCCCTCAGCCCCCCCCATTTTCCCCTCCCAACACACTCAATACCCCCCTCAGCCCCCCCCCCCCCATTTTCCCCTCCCAACACACCCAGTACCCCCCTCAGGCCCGCCCCCCCCCCATTTTCCCCTCCCAACACACCCAGTACCCCCCTCAGGCCCGCCCCCCCCCATTTTCCCCTCCCAACACACCCAGTACCCCCCTCAGGCCCGCCCCCCACCCCATTTTCCCCTCCTAACACACTCAGCAAATGGGCAGTGAACAGGGCTTTCCTATGTCCTGTTTTCCTATTGGCTTCCTGCATCCCCAGACTCAGGGTAGCAAGTCACAAGTGCACATGCCCAGTTTGGGTGTCCCAGCTGACACCCCACACACACACACCCCTGCCTCTCTTAAATGCTCTTGGAAGACCCCTGGCCTCTTACCAGTCTCTCTCAGCTGAAGGCATATTCAACAAACTGGTCCTACCTATCACCAGGCGCCTTCCCTTCCTTCTCCAGGTCCCCCTCTGCCTGAGAAAGTCTCTCGGGACACCTAAGGCATGGGGGTGCTTCAGCTGTAGGGACTCCCACCTCCACGGGTGCCACATCTCCACATCCTCCCTCACCCCCTCCCTACACCCACGCGCACACACACCCCTCCTGAAGCCTTAGATGGCAGAGCAGGCCGTGTAGGGAACCTGGGGGGAGGGGGAAGTGGAGGAGAAACTGTTGATTCATGGTGCTGGAAGGAGTATTAGAGAACATCCAGTCCAATGGTCTCATTGCACAGATGAAGAAAATGAGTCATGGGAGCCGGCCGCTGGCTAAGGTCCCAGAGTCAGGTCCCCAGACTCCCAAGCTAGACAGATTGTTTTTGCTGGACAGCAGGGCAGTTGGGGCCAGAGGATGGGTCCCTTCCACCTGGCCCCTCCTTGCCACCCCTTCAGTGGTGATGGGGGTGAAGTGAACCCAAGGCCGGCCAGAAGCCGAGGCCTAGTGGGTTGGCAGGCTGGAGGGTCAGTGTCTAGACACTTCCAGAAAGACCTGGTGCTCCCCCAACCCCATGTGCTCTAATTACTGCTGCTCACATTTTCAATTCCCAGCAGGCTCAGCAACAAGCGAAATCTGTCAGCTGTCAGGCCTCTCCAGGGAGCTCTCTCAGCTGCCCGAAGACTCTCGAACTTTCTCTGAGGTTGTGTCAGGGAAAGAGGAGCTGGCTCAGCTACAGTTGGCAAATACCAGCCAAGGGTGTGGCCATGTGCCTAAGGCCGCAGGCACAGTGCCAGGCTGGGAGGCAGGTCTTGGGGCTGCTGCACAATATCCCAGACTTCGGGGCCACGGATGAGAGGAGGGCCCCCTCCAATTAAGTAACCCCAGACCCTCCAGTGCCCATCTTCCTTCACTTTCCCCTCCCAATGGCTTCTGGGGAATCCTTAGGGGGTGGACTTAATTGTCCCCTTAATCCCAGAAAAACTACCCCTGGCAGCTCAGTGACTGGAATGCTAGAGCAGAGGATTGTCAAAGGCCATTTGGGCAGGTGGGCAAGTGGAAGCTGACATTCAGCCCTTGTTCCTCTTGCCAAGTCCGGTGCCTGGGTTCAGGGTGCAGCCTTCCGGAAGAGCATCTTGGTCAGGGATGGAGGCACCCCAGAGAGTCTGGCCCAACGCTCCCTGTTCTGATAGGCAACCCTTGCTGAAAACAGCACCCTGTTCCTGGGAGCCCACAGCGCCCCCTGGACTGCCTGGCAGTCTCTCCCCTGCAGGACAGAGGATCAGGAGGCCTGAGTTCCAACCTCTCATACCCGCTTCCAGCTTTGTGACCTTGGGCAGCTCTGACCCTCAGTTCCCACATCTCAATAATGAGACTCTGATAAGATACTTGGACATGCTATAATGCTCATGCAACTGGGTAATTCTCTTTAGTCTAAGTCTCTCAATATCCAAAATTAAAGGCCCTCTTTCCTTAATAATGATTAACACAGGAGCACCAGGCATTTCACATGCATTCTTGCATTTGAGATTCACTACAATCCTGCAAGATGGGTGCATTGTTAGCCACATTTTGCAGATGGAGACATGTGGGCTCAGAGAGGTCACCAGGCCAGTGAACAGCAGCACCCAGCCTCAAGCCCAGCCTTGTTTGACCCCAAAACCCAGTTTTTCCCACCCTCCACCCCCTCTTACCACAGCCCAGAGCTACCCATGTCCCCACCCTTTTGACTGGCAGGGTGACCCAAGTCCCTCAAGAACTGGCTCACTGAAGATGAATGTTGAGTTCTCCATTCTGCCTCCCACCTGCCGTGGGCAGAGTGCTCGTGTTGCGCTTCAGGTTGTACAACTTCCCCTGGCTGGGGCGGCAGGGATGGATCCTCCCTGCCTAGCTTCAGACAAGATGAAGGGAGCTATGAAGGGAGCTTGTGTCTACAAAGTGCCCCCACCCAGAGCGTGGCTGGGCCTGGCAGGACCACACTTGAAAGCACCCATGACTACACCTGACAGCTCCCTCAAGGGTGGGGCACCTGGGCTGCAGTCTGGGCCAAGGTGGGCAGGCAGGGACAGATGAGGGCCCTCCCTGGCTCCTGACCTCACCCTGACTTTATGGGGCTGGGAGTGCCAAGGTGTGAAAGCCTGGGGCTTCTTGAAGCTGAGACCCTTGGAGGGTGTGGCCAGTAGTTCCCAACTGAGATTCACTGGGCTCATGACAGGATCCAGCAAGGGAGATGGGGCAGAGGGCAGGGGTACTGTCTGCCTCCCACCCTGGGCTCAATAGAACCCCAGGTGCTCAGAGGTCTTTCCAGAGGTGACCTCAGATTTGTGTGGCCCTGTCCCAGCTCTTTCCTGATGGAGAGCAGAGGGGTAAGAAGGAAAGACATCCAGGAGCTCTCTCTCTTGAAGAGGAAACTGAGGCTTAGAGGGGGCATGAGTCTTGTTACTCCTTGTTCATCAAGGTAAGTGGCCTGGAGTCTGGCTTCCAGCCCCTCAGTGTCCTGGGCAGAACAAGGCCTCCTATGGAACTTGTTAGCAGGGTGGGCCTCCGAAAGAGAGGGGGTAGGGAAACTCCAGGGTGAGAGCCCTTGAGGGTAAGAGCCCTGAGCAGTAGAGGCAAGAGGCTTACTCTGCTAAGTGTCTTACAGGAGACAGTGGGACAGTCACTCAACCTCAGTCTCCTCATTTAAAAGATAATAGGACAGAGTCTCTAGAGGGAAAGCTGGGCCAGGAAATGCCTATGACGGCAGGAAAGAGGGAAAGTTAGGATTACAGCAGGAGCATAGGGGCACCATTCCCAGAGGTGAGATATTGGGGACCGGATCCCATAGGTGGTCAGGTAGGAGGTGGGGTCAAGGTACAGGCCTCAGGTTATGAGCAAGATTTAGCAAACTGTACCATCTGGAGTCCCCTCCCCCTTTGTACTGCGGGAATCAAAAACAAATGGGGCTTTGTGATTATAATTTGCAAAATGGGAAACTGAGGCCTAGAGAAAGAAGGGCCTTCTCTAAAATCACACAGTAAGTCAATGGCAGAGCCCAGACTAGACTCAAGGTTGCTGCATTTCAGGTTCCCTGTCCTCAGGGGAAAATAGATTGTATAGAGCAAGAGCAGAGCGGAATTTCTGGGCACCTTTGAACAATCCAATATGGAGTCACTGTCAGCTAAGACTGAGGTATGTCAAGACTGAGGTAATGGGGTGTAATGGGAACGCCCTTAGGAGGGGCCCAGAAGGCCCAAAACCACAAGTCTGGACACTTAGAAAAGGATTCCATTTGGACACCGATATGAGTGAGACCTCCACCCCTGGTGACCTATAAGAATTCAGAGCCCCTCCTACCTCAAGCTTGGCTCTACCACGGTCATGCTTGGATTCCTGCCAGACTTCTACTCCACCAGATGCATGCCACCACGGTAGCCACCTGGCTGGAGACGGAGGCCTGCCTCTCCACCTGCAGACTCCCCCAGGGATGGACACTTTGCTCTGCTCATGTAACCTCCCCCTCTCTTTGTGTAACCTGCGTGTGAGTCTGTTGGCTTATTGGGGAGGTCTCCCCTAATGAACTTGGCATTGTGGAAAGAACCTGGCATCGTGTGTAACTCCTTTGAGGGTTGCTCACCACATAGATATAATGTGGAGACTGACAATAACCTTCCTCCTGACCCCCCACCCTCAGCACTGGACCTGGGGTTTCTCATCTGGGCCAGCCCCACTCCTGGGGGCAGGGGGGAATGGTCAGACCCATACATGCCTCGGCCTCTGCAACAGGGATAGGTACACATTCTCCTCCCTCCTCCCTCTCTTCAATTCCAGGAAGATAATAACAGTAATTAACAAGTATCCTGTACCAGGCCCTGGGCTAAAAGTCTTGCTCGCATGAAGTCATCAATCCAATGATGTAAGCATCATCATCACCATGATCATCTCCATTTTCCAGATGGGGAAACTGAGGCCCAAGGAGTCTAACTTGCACAAGTCTTCCATTAATGGCAAAGCTAGGATTTGAACTCAGGCAGTCTGGTTCCATTGTCCACCCTCCTAAAAAGCACACCAGACTGCTTCTTAAAACATTACATCACAGATAGCTGTGGTTCAGATTTCGGCTCTGCCACTTCCTAGCTGTGCGGCCTGGGACAAGTAGCTCAACTTCTCTCGTCTTTGTCCACCTGGACAGCAGGACGGGACTGTGCACAGGCAGTGGCCCGGTGCTTTAGCGCCCAGGCCTGTGAGTGTCCGGCAGTGGGCACTGCATCAGCATCAGCACTCCAGTCATTTGTGTTTTTTTTTGAACCAGAGAAGGTTCCAGATGTGGGCAGAACCTTCCTCGCCCCGCCCCTGCCCCGGTATGCAGCGGGAGGGGCTGCCCGCACTAGTCATTGCCATTAATAGAGACCTGAAGCACCTCCTGCTAAAAATACCCGGCTGAAGCCCTTTAAAAGCGCTGCTGGCTCCAGCCCGGGACAGTTCTCCGAGCTTCAGCAAGACGCGCAGAACCCAGAACCGAGCCAGCATGACCGAGCGCCGCGTGCCCTTCTCGCTCCTGCGGAGCCCGAGCTGGGACCCTTTCCGCGACTGGTACCCGGTCCACCACCGCCTCTTCGAGCAGGCCTTCGGCATGCCGCGGCTGCCCGAGGAATGGTCGCAGTGTTTCAGCCACAGCGGCTGGCCGGGCTATGTGCGCCCGCTCCCCGCGGCTGCTGTCGAGGGCGCCCCGGCCGTGGCCGCGCCCGCCTACAGCCGCGCGCTCAGCCGGCAACTTAGCAGCGGCGTCTCCGAGATCCAGCACACGCCCGACCGCTGGCGCGTGTCCCTGGACGTCAACCACTTCGCCCCCGAGGAGCTGACGGTCAAGACCAAGGAAGGCGTGGTGGAGATCAGTGGTGAGAACCCCACCCCCAACCCCGGCCCCGCGGGGATAAAGCTGCGGGGCGGGGAGCCTGGAGAGTGGAAAAATTAGCCTCCTATTCGCCGCCTGTGCCCTCTTCTCCAGAATGGGGGGTGAGGATAGCTCCTAAAGGAACTTTTGGCCCTAAAACAAAAACCACTCTCTTAAAGGAAGAGACGCCCTCTAAAAGCGGAGATTTTACACCCCCCGCCCCCTCCCCCAGCCCTACCCCCAAGTGTCCAGGTCCTCCGGAGCTGTCCCTGCCTCTTTCCCGGTCCGTGGAGGGGGCATGTGCGCCAGGCAAATGGAACTTTGCAGAAGGCTATGAGGGCCTGGGACAGTCCGGGGGCCCCCAAAACTCTCCACCAGTTTGGGTCGGCCCTGAGTCCCGGCCACTAGGTGGGGCGTGTTTGGATGTAGGCTAGCTGAGAGGCGGTCCCTCCCTCACCCTCTGACCTCCTTCCCTCCCCCAGGCAAGCACGAAGAGAGACAGGATGAACATGGCTACATTTCCCGGTGCTTCACTCGAAAATACACGTGAGTTTGGGCACTAGGTGGTGGGGGGCGGGAGGATACAGTGTCTCCCCTGTGTGTGACTCTGGTCCTCCTTTTCTGCACCTCCAGGCTTCCCCCTGGTGTGGACCCCACCCTGGTGTCTTCTTCCCTGTCCCCCGAGGGCACACTCACCGTGGAGGCCCCGATGCCCAAGCCAGCCAACCAGTCCTCAGAGATCACCATCCCTGTCACCTATGAGGCTCGTGCCCAGATTGGGGGCCCAGAAGCTGGGAAGTCCGAGCAACCTGGAGCCAAGTAAAGGCCTTTGCCCCCGCTTCAAACCCTGCGTTAGCAATCACTGACCATCCCCACCTGTCAGCCTGTATGCTCTTTTGATACGTTTATGTTCTGTTTTTCTCAAATAAAGTTCAAAGCAACTGCCTGCCACTGCCTCAGACCCTGGTGTGTGTGTAGGCCTAGGAGTTGGTGCTATTTGCCGGCTCACACATTCCTCATATGTGCCGAGGGCCCGCAGTGTACCAAGCCCCATGCTGGGCCCTGTGGGTACAACGGTGTCCATCACAGGGCACAGCCCTGCTCTCCAGCCCTGTGTCCATTAAAAGAGAAGTAAGGATTGTAACCAGCAATTAAAACTCCAAAAGTCAGATGTGGGAGCCAGGGACACCAGGAGAGGCTCCTGGCCTAGGCTTGGGTACTCAGGGACACCTAGCTGGGGTTAGGTAGATGGGGACAGCAGTCCCCCTGGGGAGGGGAACTTCCTGGGAGCTCAGAGTCCGATTCTGACTTCATCATGACTTTATTATTCTCCTGGAGAGGGACAGGACCATCTAGATGGTGTGGGAGATGTGGTGACTCAGGTGGCTTTCTGAGGGGAGGTGGGACTATTCAGAGGACCCATTCCCCATCCCCCCAGACCCATGCAGGGATGGGGCCTGGGCTCTCAGGCCTGAGGGTGTCCTCTAGAGACGCCTAGGTTTTGATGGGAGAGCGGCAAAGACCCTGACAGAAAGGTTAGTTAGTCGCTCCAGAGGGCCTACCTTGACTGGGCCGGGCAAGAACAGTCACCCCTACCTTGGCCCTCTCCTCTGTCTGCCCTTGCCCAGCCCACTACCCTCTTACCTGGCCCAAGGAGGGTTCTGAGGGACCTGGGAGAGGGAAAAGCAGACTGGGGCTTTGGAGCCCAGTCTCAAATCAAGAGCTTGAGAGACCCCACACGATCTCCACAGACGAGGAACCAGAGCCTGAGGCTGAGGCAAGACACCCCACAGCCTTGCTTTCACCGGGTGCTTGAGCGGAGCAGCATCCCACAGGGAAGTGCCTGGGCATGCATGTGTCCACGCACATGCGACCCCTGACACTGCCCAGCTTCCTAATGTTCCCTCTGTAGTGCAGGCTCCCTGCTGGGATACCACAATACGGAGCAGGCATAAAGCCAAAGCAGGTCTCAGCCCTCAGAGGCTTCACCAAACCTGGAGGGAAGCCAACAGGAAAATAAACACATAGACCAAAGGATTGTGTTGGCCCAGCTGGCAGCACAGGTCTGGGCCTGAAGGCCAGGGCACTACCCAGTCTACCCACCCTTCCACCTTCCACTCATTTCCTGAGCTCCAGTCTCCTAAATCTGCCACCCTCCTTCCAGACACACACAGACCACGTCGCCGGTGTCTCCTGGACACCTCCATGATCCCGTGGCTACAACCCAGAGTCGGCCTGGCTAGTTCTCACCCTTGCTCAGATCACCAGCTCCCTTGTGGTTGGCAGTGGGGTGGCCCAGCCTCCACAGGTGTGGCTGCATCCTCCTGCCTCGTCAGAGAGAGCTTGCAGCTACTCCACCAGTGCCCTTGAAGCGTGGGAAAGCTGATGCCAAGCCTTTGACAGGCAATAATCCTCATCAGCCCTGGGAAAAGATGTGGTTAGTCCTGCCTAACTGGGCACAGCAAGCCTCAAAGAAGGGAAGAAACTTGCCCGAGTCCACACAGCTAGTCCAGGAGGGTTGGTGGGCATCTGTGTGGCCATAGGGAGGGGAGAGCAGGTTAGCTCAGATAGGAAGGTGGGGGGCAGGGGCGGGGGCTGAGATTCCACAGCTTCAAGTACTGCAAATGAGGGTTGGTGGGACTTCAGGAGGCCGAGGACAGGGATGCCGTTGAGCCCAAGGGCAACAGCTGTCCAAGGGAGCCAGGCTGCAAAATGGCCTGGAGAGAGCATCTAGGGGTCTCAGACCCAGAGTCCAGAGCCATGGTCTGTGGCAGGCAGGCGTCAGCGCCTGGGGGGCTGTCAGTGCTATAGGAGTGGGGTCCAAGAGCAGCAGCTGTGAGGTCCCCAGTGCCTAGGCCACAATCCGGTACCCAGCTGAGCCACAGTGTAGGTGGGAGGGAAGGAATTCACTCCCTGCAAAGGAAGCGGGCCCCAGGCTCCATGGGAAACTAATGTGGGAACCTGAGGGTGATGCCCTGTAGCCTGCCTGGGCCACACGAGGGACAGAGGCCAAGGGGATCTGAGGTGGGCTGGCCCTATGCCCAGAGCTCAGCTTGGAAGAGGTGGAGTCTGAGGCAGCACCTCTGGGCAGAGGAGACGGGGCCTGGGGGTCTCCATTGGGAGGGGCTGGCACTAGGCTTTGGGACGCAGCAGCAGTTCCAAGCCTCTCCAGGCATTTTCCTAATTTTCAATGGGTCCTTCTCTAAAGGCCTCTGATGTTCTTCAGGTCTGCAGACTCAGATATTGGCCTTGATTTGATGAAGGTAGCATCTGGGCCTCTCTGCTCAACCAAAGGGTTTCTGAGGGGCAATACTCCATGCTCCAGGCTGATGACAAAGGCTCTCTTGAGGCCCTCAAGTCCCTGTGGCTGCTGGTCACCCCTGGATGGTGCAGTCTCCCCTAGGGATCTGTAGAGCACAGAAGCCTTCCTCTGTCCCAGGCTGATTCCCAGGTCTCTCCTTTTCTCTATCCCTCCCAGTTGTGAAATCTGCTCTCCCTGTGGGCATCTCCTCTGGCCCAGCACCCAGCCAGTCGGTCCAAGTCCCTGCTCTCAAGGGGGCAAGTGTAGGAAACAGCTCTGTGACAAGCAGCATCAGAGAGAGGCTGGCTGGGACAGGCTGCGGAGTCTCAGTGGAGTGGGGAAAAGGGATTTCCAGAAGTGACCTTTGTGCCATATGCCAGGGGGAAAGGCTGGACGGCTAGTGCATTCAGGTTGGAGAAGCAGCAAGTAAAGGAGAAAGAGAGGGCACATGAGGGAGGTGATGGGGCCCTGAAGGCCATGCTTTGTAGGTTATGGAGTCAGGAATTGGTTTAAGCATCCCTGCCTTAGAAACAGCTTCCAGGTCTTACAGGAGAATGTCTGGTAAGGAGCCAGCCAAGAGGCGGGGGGCAATGTGCTGCTGAGAAGTAATGGACCTGTAATGCCAGGAAGAGAGGGAAAGAGAACCAGGTGCCAGGATGTAGCATCAGCAGGCTCTGCAGTGTGGGGTGACAGTCGGAGGTAGAGGTGTGGGGAGTGGGCAGGGGAAGGAGGGGATCTGCTGAGGCCATGGTTCATTACCTGGGGCTTGCTGACTTCATTGTCTCTGTAAGGTCGAGCAGACCCCAGACCTTGGCTGCTGGATGAGTGAGTTGTCTCCAGATATCATTATTTTCCCTGCTACAGAATCAACCTTGGTGCAGACTGCTCTCTGGAGAGGGTGGGGTGGAGGCAAAAGTTGCCCAAAGGACCCCAGTACTGGGTCTGAATGGTATGGCCAGAGAACATTTGTGATGGAGGCGGGACAACCAAAGGAATAGAGGAGATGAGGGTCAGGCAGGACTGGATAGAGTCCTTGGCCAGAAACTGGCCACTGGGTTACAGAGACCGTAGACCCTTGGTTTTCTAGAGGTCACCCAAGCTCTCCCCTCCCCTGGCAGAGCCCAGGGCAGGGCAGAAATCAGACTGGCCAGGGTCCTATCTGCTGGCCTTACCTTAGACTCCCTGCACCCCACCTCCACATGCACATAGTGGGACCTGGAAGTTTGGGACACCCCCAAAGCTCAGGGCTTGGCCCCAGGCCCATATTTGCACAGCAGCAAGGAGCTGCCAGCCCAGGACCATATCAGGAAGGAGAGGGAGGAAGCTGCATGGGTGAGGGCAATTAGCAAGCCTGGTCTTAGCCAGAATTGGGCACTGGGTAAAATGAGGCTAAGCCCTGCCCTCATGCTACTCTCCTGGGGATGTGGCCCCAGGGAATGTGGAGGAGGCCCACCATGTGCCTTCTACCCCCAAAGTGTGTACTGTCTATCCATCAATGTCCCTGTGTGCCAGCCCTAAGGAGCACAGGGTCCCGTGGGGGAGACCCACAAGTAAACAGGAACTCACACCTGGCACATTTCCCTTAGTCAAGGGCTCTGGGTCCTCCTCCCCCTCTTCCACCTGGCCAGGTGACTTTGGACTTCACTGTGTGTATGTGTATATATATACTAGAAGCCAGTTGCACGAAGTTTCGTGCAATAGATTTTCCTTCACCTGGCTGCCAGCACGTTTTCTGCCAGCACCAGTTTTCCTCTGGCCACCCGCCGATCGGAGCGCCTCCTGAGTCCTGCCCCCAGCGTTCGGTGGCCAGAGGAAAACTGGTGCTGTTGAAAAACTGGTTGCGGCAGCCATGCAATCGGCCACCCTGAGTTCTGTCACCGGTGCCTTCCGCAGGCCCCATGGGTCCTCCCACTGCGCCGGCAGGCGGCCGGCGGGCAGGAGGAGCAGGGGGCGGGGACTCATGAGTCCCTGCCCCCCACTCCTACCGCCAGCCAATCGGCCACCCTGAGTCCCACCCCCTGCGCCTCCAGCCGGCCCAATCGTGGGCATAGCGGAGTGATGCAATTTGCATATTACCTTTTTATTATGTAGGATATATACATGGCTCTGCCTCCATATATATAAAACCCTGCCTCCCAAGGATGAACCATATTCTCATGGACTTATTTGATAGTTCTGCCAACTTCTAGTTGTACTGGGAGAACTGGCAGCATGAAAAGTGCCAGGAATCCCAGGGTTAGCTGAGAAGGGACAGCTCCAGATCAACAGCAGAATCGCTGCATGGCCTCAGGTAGGAGCATGGAGGGCGGAAGAGCCTTGCTGGCCAGCCTGCCACCTCACCCTCCACTGAGGGGCAGGCTGAGGGCCAGGGCTCCCAATGCCCAGCCCAAAGACAAAAGGTCCTGTCCGCAGCTCCTGGGGGAAAATGCAGTTAAGGGAGGGGTCCTGGCAGCATAATGGCCCCTTCCCGCCCTTCCTTCCAGTCTGGTCTACCACCCTGCCCAGCCCAAGGTGGTGGTGGTTGGATCAAGATGCAGCATCGGTGGTTCAGGGACTGCCTCAGTGGAGGAAGTTAATCCACCCCCAGGGGTTAACAGGGCAGAACCTGAACCTGCCAGGAAGGCTTGGACTAAATAATAAATAGAATAGAGGGAGGGGCAGGAGCAGCTCTGTTTTTAGGAGGCATGGCCTGGGGTCCAGCCCTGCTCTGGGCTGTTTCCATTCTGAGGGATCTGGGTGGCCTGTGAGGCCCCCTCCTGCCCTGACTGCCTGTCAGTGTGGTGCAGAATGGGAATCACGGGGGAATGAAGAAGATTGGCGGCTGCCCAGCGTCAGTCCCCTAACAATGGTAGGAAGGCCAAAGTCCCAGGGGGCTCAAGGAGGTAAGGACCAACAAGGGGCCTTCACGAGGAAGGCTTCAGTCTGGCCCTGACCCCAGGGCAGATCTGGGTAACCCTTTTCTTCTCACATCGTTTTCCTTCTACAAGTTGAGTCCTTTAAGTCTGCTTTAGGGATGGCTGTGAGAGTTTGTGTTCAGACTGGGGGGAGTGGGGGTGGGGGGGTGAGGGGGTGTAGACAATGGGATAGGGAGACTGAGAACTTAACTAGGTGAATGGATGACAAGAGAGGTTATTGTGCCCTCTCCCCACCAAGCCCCCTCCCTCTCTGATCCCCACCTGACCTCTCTCTGAGCCATGGTGGCAGAGCTATCCTTTTACAATCCCCTCAATCTACCCTAGGCCTGACCCCCCTGAAAGCCTTGAACCCTGTGAGTAGCCCCACAGGCCAATCCCTCAGTAGGGGTTCTGGAGGCCCAAGAAAAAGAGTGATTCTGGAAAAGTAATCCATCACCACTAAGCAGGCAGCAGGCCTGGCCAGCTCAGGCCTCAGACTGTACTAGCCAACTCCAGAAATAAGGCCTTGGCCCCACCGGCCAGGGGCAGGGAGCATTGCCAAGGCAAGCCCTGAAACTGCCTCCTGCAGGATGCCCTGAGGCCAGCACCAGAGTTCTACGTGCCCCTCCCCTCCCTCTAGGCCCAGATAGGACAGTAAGTGACTGCCCCCTGGTGCTCCACAGAGACATCCAGACACCTGACACCACTCACCCTAGAACATTTGGGAATCTGTCCCAAGGTCTGGGTCCTGCCAGGTCCAGAGAAGAAACTGGCTCAGAAGACCTGGTCTTGGAAAACACTGACACCCCCTAACCTGGCACCTGCCATGCCCTTTTCTCTGCTCTGGGCCTCAGTCTCTGAGAGCCCTCAAGCCTCCTGAAAGTTCCCTCCTGGAGGACCCAGCTCAGCCCCCTGGGTGCCACCCCTGCCTCTGCCTTTGAGGGTCTGGCAGCCAGGGCCTGGACCCAGAGCCCCTGCCCCACCCTGCTGCATAGGTATTGGCCACAGTTTCTGTTACTAATCACAACTGTCACGTGTTGGGCACCTGCTGGCTGTCAATCACTCCTTAGCTTATTAAATCCTCACAGCAACCCTATACTTCTGAGAGGCAGAACAGGATTGTGGTTATGCTTTTGGCCACTGGTGTCAAATTGCCTGGGTTCAAATCCCCATTGGCCCACTTACTAGCTGTGGGATCTTGGGTACAATTCTTAGTTTCTTTCTCTGCAAAATGAAGCTGATTATATGCATTAATACACATGAAGCCTTTGGGACAGTGCCTGGTTACTAAGCATATTAAGCACCTGATCAATGCTAGGCGTTTTAATAAAGTAGATTTGCATTATTCCCATTTTACAAATAGGGAAATGGTGGGATGAGAATTCAAATGCTGAGCTTTCTACCACTAACAGCCCTTCATTTGGCAAATGACATACATTGCTGAGTGACAGAAATCTCACCTTTCTAAACAGTCAGTAGCCACTGAAAATGACTGAGTCCTAAATCTAGGTTTGATTGTGCCTTGGGCAACCCATCGCCCCTCCCAGACCTCAGGATTATACAACGGCTCTATGTTGGCAGATGAGAAGGGCAGAGATTGGGGTGTCTGTGCTCCCTGACATTTCTGACAGCTGATTCTGGGGGAGAGCCCCGGGTGGCCACCATTCAATTCAAAGTTATTATGAACGTCTATCCCGGAGTGTGGGGAAAGCAAGGGAATTTAGTGTGAGAACAGCGCACCAGAGAGGAGGATGGGGTCAGGCAGCAGGGGAGGCTAGAGCAGTAGATTGGGGCCTGGCTGTGCCAGAGGACCTTGAATGCCAAAGGGAGGCAGGGGCTGTCCTCACTGTCCTCAGGACGGCAGGTTTTCCCTCTAATCCAGGGCTCTGCCACAGGACCAGTGTGTGAGGTGACAGAACCTGTGAGGTGACAGAACCTGTGTCGCCAACCCCCTCTGAGCCCTTCCACCTGTTTTTGTACAGATAATGCTGACCTCCTGAGGCACAACAAACCTACACAGGACGTTAGAGGTCGCTTCGTTAAGGTGGGGAAACTGAGGGGCAGGCACGGGGTCCAGGGCGCAGCAGGAGCCTGAGGCTCCGCCCTCCCACACCAGCTCCTTCCACCGACCAAGGCGATGGACAACGGCAACACAAGTCACTAAGCCGAATTAGGCTTTATAACGCCTCCAAGAGCTCAGACCAGGTTACTCCGGGCGACACCGTCGCACACGGAGGGTGGTGGGCAGGGCGGAAGGCGGAGAGCCGGCTGGAAAAGGGAGGTTGAAGCGCCGCGAACGGTGGAAGGAGGAAGGGGTCCGGAGCGAATCGGAAGGGGCAGCTGTGCAGGCAGATCCTGGGGCAGGAACCCAAGTCTTAGCAACAGGCCGACCATTGGAGGAGCGGGACAGACTGGCCTGCGATTGGCTCTCGCCAAAGCCCGGTTGGAAGGCGGGCGGGTTCGCGCTCCCAGAAGCTTCAGACCCTGAGTCATCGGAGCCCTGCTTCTTCCGAGCAGAGGGCGGCCGGGTCTTGCGGCGGGGCCAGTGCACACGACGTGAGAGCGCGTAGAGCCATGCAGCTCACCCACGCGGACAGCGAAATCCTTCGCTTGGGGCCGAGATGTTTGGGAGTGGGTGGTGGCCAGAGAGAAGCCACAGGACAGCGCGCTGGGCTGGAGGGCGCGGCAGCCGTCTTGGGACCTTGGCCAAGCCTGTGTTGCAGGAAACAGCACCCGGCTGAAACTGGGGGCGGGCGGGGCTCCGTGAGGACCAGCTGCAGAGCCGGCGGCGCCCAGTGGGGGACAGCAGATGACAGCACCACCGGAGGAAGCCCCTACCTGAGGGGGGGAGAGGGAGGGGGGGGGGCGGTTCCGGGCCCAGACCCTGTCCAGGATTGATGCTGAATTCCTCCTCCCCATTCCAGGGCCTTACAAACCATTCGGCAACCCATATAATGGGACAGGGGCGGCCAGATCAGTCGTCTCTTGGACACATTTGGGTGCTGAAGCCTTGACGGATGGTCCAAGGCTATTGTTTTGCTACCCAGGTTCATTTTGGCTTCTGTCACCACTAGGCTAAAGAAATTCAAATCCTGCCCTGGCCGGTTTGGCTCAGTGGATAGTGTCGGCCTGCGGACTCAAGGGTCCCAGGTTCGATTCCGGTCAAGGGCATGTACCTTGGTTGAGGGCACATCCCCAGTAGGGGGTGTGCAAGAGGCAGCTGATCGATGTTTCTCTCTCATCAATGTTTCTAACTCTCTATTCCTCTCCCTTCCTTTCTGTAAAAAAAAATCAATAAAAAATATATTTAAAAAAGAAATTCAAATCCTAATATGCCACCGGGAGCAATTATTACTCCCTTGGCTTTCGTCCGGCAGTGGGATGCAGTATCTGTTTGATCCTAGAGATCTGGACAGCATTTAGGGAGATTATATGGAAAGGGACTCACTCAAGATGCTTGTAGTCAGCCACAAGCTGCTCATCCTTTATACTGGCCATTACTTCCTAAATCTTGTCTCTATTTCAAATGTAATCTAATTTAGGGCAAGAGAATATTTTTCATTCTTTTTAAAAAAAATATTTTATTGATTTTTTTACAGAGAGGAAGGGAGAGGGAGAGTTAGAAACATCCATCAGCTGCCTCCTGCACACCTCCTACTGGGGATGTGCCCACAACCAAGGCACATACCCTTGACTGGAACCGAACCTGGGACCTTTCAGTCCACAGGCCGAGGCTCTATCCACTGAGCCAAACTGGTTAGGCCTATTTTTCTTTCTTCCACTATCCAACCTAGACTAACTCAACACTAACTCACAACTTCCCCCAAAAGGAATGTTTTTAAAACTGAGCAGGCAAAAACACCTATAAACCGTAATGACTTAACTCCATATATTGGGAAGCAAGGACTTTTGGAAGGCAATATGCTTTGATAGAATTCAAAATGTTCTTCCCATCAGGCTTTTAAGAACTGACCATCTAAACCCCATCCCTAAATTCTGGCTTCAAGCTAAGAGCAAGTGAAGAAGTGTAAGGTGTTGATGTCTCTTCTTAGCCCCTATGGAAGATCCAGTGAGTAGTAGAGTGATTTGCCCATCATGGGAGGAAGAACCAGTTTACACCAAGATGTGTTAAAACAAGCCTAGATTTCATTCTAGGCATGTAGATTCAACACGGATGCAGCCAACCTCTGACATGCCTGCTTGTTCTTAAGAACTCCCAAGGACACGGTGGGCTGAACTGTTTTACCACCTCCCCAAGATCCAGGCAGAACAGCTGCAAGCCACCAGGCCCCACCAGGCCCCACCAGGCCAACTGAGCGCAAGCCTGACATGGCTCGCTGATTGGGCACCTACCTAATACTTTTCCATCCAGGAGAGGTAGGAGAGGGTTTTCAGGAGGCAAAACACCCCAGGTGGCAGGCACTCCCTCTAGCCTGTTGTTCAGAACTGCAGCTTAGTCTTCCTGAGCTCAGGTAACAGGCCTGGTGCTGGCTGCTGCTTAAGATCACCTGATTCAGAGGGCGAGTGCTGGCCAGCCACTATTCCACATGAACCAACTAAGGCTGGAGGGACAAAATAAATCTTTATGCAAGATAAAAAAAAGTACCCCAAGAAGGATGGGAACAAATTAAATGACACAGGAGGAAACCACTGGGCAAACCCAGAATGTGGGCCATTCTATAAGACCATTAAGTAGCCTGGTTATTGAGAAGAGGTGGAAAGAATAGTCTAAAGAAACATAATGGGCCCTAACCGGTTTGGCTCAGTGGATAGAGTGTCAGCCTTCGGACTCAAGGGTACCAGGTTCCATTCCGGTCAAGGGCATGTACCTTGGTTACGGGCACATCCCCAGTAGGGAGTGTGCAAGAAGCAGCTGATCGATGCTTCTCTCTCATCGGTGTTTCTAACTCTCTCTCCCTCTCCCTTCCCCTCTGTAAAAAATCAATAAAATATATATTTTTAAAAAGGAACATAATGGAATCCAATTAATTCATTTTAATTAGATCCTATTTGGTCTGTGTGGTGTGTTTGTTTTTTCATTTAAAATTGTCTTTTTTTTTTTGTCTAAAGTTTTAAATATGGCTCCTCTGCCCCAATTAACGCCCCCCACCCCCACCCCAGTCTGTGTGTTTTGGGGTGGTTACAAAAAATGTCTTTATTTTTCAAGGCTCTATAGGACAGAGAAATATAAAACAAATACAACAAAATTTTAACTGTCATATCAAGGAGTGGGTATTTGGTTGTCACTGTGCCATCCTTTTCACCTTTTGTCTTTGAAAACTTCCAAAATAAAGGGTTGGGGGTTAAAGTGGCCCAACACCATCTAGCTAGCTACCCTTTAAATTGGGGTTAAATCTAATTCAAGAGGTACTTATTTGGTCCACCAAATTTCAGTTATCCATATTTAAAATCACAAAGCAAAGCCTTTTATGAACCTAGAGTCACTGAGAGTTCAAAAGAAGCAAAAATCTTTCTTTCTCAAAGCCAGAGTTAAGTCTACTGTCTCAAACTGAGCCAGACTAGGAAGATCAGAGAATAGTGATTACCTCTAAGAAAATGGGTGACTTGGGAAACAGGCATAGGAGAGTTACTGATAAACCAGGAGTCACCAAACTACTGTCAAGATAGTAAATATTTTAAGCTTCATGGGCAACACATTGTCTCTTTGTACTTTTTTTTTTTTACTACCTTTAAAATGTAAAAACCATTCTTAGCTCGCCCTAATGGGTCTGGCTCAGTGTAGAGTGTTGGCCTGCAGACCAAAGGGTCCTGGGTTCGATTCCGATCAAGGGCACATACCTCAGTTGTAGGTCCCATCCTAGCCCAGGCCCTGGTTAGGGCTCATGCAGGAGGCAACCAATCAATGTGTTTCTCTCACATCGATATTTATCTGTCTTTCCCTCTCTCTAAAAATCAATGGAAAATTATTCTTGGGTGAGGAAAAATAAAATAAAAACCATTCTTAGCTCAAAGGCAATATAAAAACCTATTTTAGACTACACCCTTTTGTATTTTTAACGTGCATGTACTACCTATTTTTTAAAAAAATGTCCCCAAGTAACTTTCCTCTCGCATACTGTGGATAATTTGAGTGCCATTTCAGAATATTACTTAAAATGGGAAATACTAATCCATTTTGTTTTGCCAGATGTGGATTAAGTCTGAAGATGAGATACCAACAATCCTAAACCCTGATACTAAGGATTCATCAGTGTTACCCAGCCACTCTTGCCCCAGCTCCTCTGACCACAGGTGGTTAATTATAAGTGGGGCTTGTGGCCATTCAGATTCACCTACATTTATCCTTATCCAAGCTGGTATCCCACATTTTAATGATCTGATTAGGCTGGTGACCACTTAATGCCAACTCTTAGAAACAGAGAACAGTGTTAGCCAGCTAGTTTTCAGAATTTCTCCCAGTTTGCTTTGAGAACTGTGCAACCAAGAGGAGGTAACCGAAATTCTTAGCCACTCAGATCAGCAGTGAGTCAACATGCAGTTTTAGCTCACCAGCAGAGGCCAATGCATGTGGTAATGACACATAAATAGAGTGGAGGACAACCACTCACAATGAATAGCAACTTACCTGCTACACTTTTAGGTCCCCTGCCATTCAATCTCATTTGGTGATCCACCTGCAAAGTTCTAGGAAGGGAGAACTGTGCTCTGTGGATGCCCCAAACAGAGTGGATTCTTCACCCCTTTATATGCCCCTCTCTTGTCACCTTTATTTAATTGCTTCACACTATCAGTAATTTTTTTCAATTCTTAAGTGCACTGAGGAACAGGACCCCTCCTTGGTGCCTACTCCAGGGCATCATGCAATTCCAGATACTTTTTTCTCTCCAAATACTTCAACTCAAACAACACTGCACAATAGATTGAATGCTGAAGCAGCTAATGAGTCCAGCTGAGCTCTACAAAGAGAACAGCAAAATTCTAAAATAATGCTATTGTTTCTATTTTCATTTTGGAAAACAATTACTTTTCATGAAATTATCTTAACATGTAATGTGTTTTTATTATTTTAAATAAGTATTTTTAGTTTCCAGTTTTAGATACGACCCACATAAACAAAAGCACTTAAGAGTTGTGTAAAGGGGTCCTGAGATGAAAAAGTTTGAAAAATGCTGCATTAAGGAACTCTCTAAAACCGGAGAGAAATGCAGCAAACATTTTATCTCGAGAGATTTAAGTATTTGCTGAAGTCCTCTGTCAAATTCCAGGTACTCATAATGGGAAGTTACATGGAAGGAACAAGGGTATTAAAAACAGCAACTTTCAGGAGTTAACTCTTCTTTCTGACTAGCCTTGGAGAGAGTGTTATTTTCAATAAGCTTGACTCTACTGATCTCACCCATATCTGTACTTTCCTGTTAGCAAGATGTCAGCTTCATCTCTCTACCCACAGTAACTCCCATATTAAAAGCTCTCAGGCCGACCAATGTGGCTCAGTGGTTGAGTGTTGACCTATGAACCAGGAGGTCACAGTTTGATTCTGGTCAGGGCACATGCCTGGGTTGTGGGCTTGATTCCCAGTGTGGGGCGAGCAGGAGGCAGCTGATCAATGACTCTCTCATCATTGATGTTTCTCTCTCCCTTCCTCTCTGAAATCAGTAAAATTAAAACAAACAAAAACTCTCAGTCAGTGTGGCTGAATGTTGGCAGCTGCTCAGTTTGAGTCTCCTAGCTGAGCAGAAATAGCCTGGCAGAGCTCAGGAGGGCCAAAGATTGGGTGGGGCTCCAATGTGGGCTTATCAGCAAGTTGAGGGACCTTAGGCACATCGGTCATGTCTATTTCCACAGCTATACTTGCAGTGGCACTCTCAGGATGATTTTGAGTGATGAATTCATAGGTGAATTCATGACTAAATAGGCAAAAACCTGGTCACACCGTGTTATTCCTAAAATAGGAATTACAATTTCTCAAAAAATTAAAAAGCTATCTTTTTCCACTGTGTGAACCAGTGCTTCTTATGCCTTCTCCCTTTCCTTTGCTGGAACATGCCCAAGTTGATGGAGGAGGAAAGCCTTTGCCCTGGCATTCCTTCCTGTAGACACAACCCTCTTTATAGCTGGTCAAGGCAGAAGACCCCATACACCAGGGATGCAGTTCAGGTGGTGGACACATTCTGACAGCTGCCACCAGCAACAGCAAGCTAACTATGGCTGCTGACCACTTCAGAAGGACTAAAAAGTCCAAAATAATCCTTTTATATAATAAAAGGCTAATATGCAAATTGACCAATTGCTATGACATGCACTGACCCACAGGGAGATCGTGGCTGAGCCGGGCTCACAGCTGGCGAGCACAGCGGCTGTGGCAGCAGCGCTAAGGATGTCTGTCAGTCAGACATCTCCCGAGGGTCCCAGACTGTGAGGGGGCGCAGGCCAGGCTGAGGAACACGCCCCCCCCCCCCCCGCACAAATTTCATGCACCGGGCCTCTAGTATATTTATAAACATTTGTAAGTACAAAGATCCACCTCATCAAACACATAATGAGATCTCCAACAATACTGGGCACCTAATTAAGAGATACTGAACCAGGCACATTACCCAGCAGTTTTAGACTTACACTCACCCCTAACCCCCACCACCCAAGGCTCAGAAGTTTAGTCATTTGCCCTAACATCAAGAGGAGCCGTGATTCAAACAAAGGTCTTTGCACTTCTTATAAATTGTATGCCATCTTCAAAGATCTAGTTGAAAGCACTCTTTTTGTAGGAGAAACAATGAAGGCCCAAAAGGTGCAATGATTTTTCAAAGTCAGTAAACCCAGGTCTGATTCCTGATAAGCGCTCCCCCCGCCCCCACCATCCAACCTCATTCTTTGAGTGGGGAGAGAGGACACCAACTCCAATCAAACCTTGAAAAGCAAAGGAAACTTTAAACTCATTAAATAATTTGAAACTATGTAGCACTGACGTCAGATCTGTAAGTTTATTTGCTCAATGTACGACAGCTACATAATGACTCACATTCATGATATTCCATCACTGAGGAAAACTGCTAAGAACGGTCCGTGTGTGAAATAATTCTTAGAGAAACACGGAGTTGGAAAAATAATCACTGATTAGACCTTAAAAATAGTTCACTGCATAACATGACAAAAAGCACAAAGGCTCATTCAGAGAACATATTCATTGTTCTCCTACACTGTAATAGTTATAATTTCACCATGACAAACACCAGACATTAAGATTAAGCTAACACTGGTGTTTCTTTTGCCCCCCCGCCCCTTAAAAACAAAATATATAACTGCATGTCACTATAGCAACATCCAAAACAGATCAAATTGTTACAATCACTATTTGGTAGAGCAAACTTTACCCCCAAAAGGAAAACTTAAATTAAAAAAAAACTTTAAAAAATTTGAAGACTTAATTTTTTGTCATAGGAATACATAACACCTACAGTATAAGTTAATAAATTTCAAGCTACTTTATAGAAATACAACACTAGCATGCACAATATTGTATCAATAGAGTAATGGAGGAATAATCATTTCACTGTAGAGACAATATCATAGGCAAGTGCATTTCTTTAAAAATAAAGAAAAGAAAAGAAACCATTCAAGCTGCTTAAATATCAAGTCTCCCATTTCCTCTTCATTTTTAGCCCTCAGGTATGATTTTATCTTGCATTATTCTAAAAAGCAGCCAGAGCCAAAGCTGAAATTTTAAAAAAATATATAGGTTTTGTAATTCCAGTAAATCATTTCCAAATGCTACAAGGACACAACACTGCTCACTGGACATGAAGATAAATTAAGGAAAGCCCCACCTACCCTCCCCCTTCAAATCTTTTCCCTTCCATGGCATTGACTTTAGAGCCCTGTAATGGCAAAAGAGCTGTAAAGCTTTCTTCTCCTAATTCTTCTGGTAGGGTTCAGTTAATTGGGACTTTCACTCTAGCATAGGAAGGGGACCGTCTAAGGAAAGTCATGCTGGATAAACTGTGCAATGTTACAGAGTATCATCACCATTCAATCTTCACTGTCACCTGGATTCTGTTAAAGGTAAGCTCAATTTTGGTATTAGCAAAAGCAAGTGTCAGTTTTCCTCAATCATTACTGATACCTCTTCCTTGCCTAAAGAAAACAAGTCTGTTGTCATGACCTATCTGGGGAATTCACAGTTACTGATCTTATAAAAAAGGCTGAACACACGTGCAACAGATCATGTTTTCAGACAGGTTTATCCAAAATGAGAATGGAGGACCTAAGGCTAAATGAAAACAAATTTGTGAAGATAGCAATGTGGTTTCCTTCAATTCTAAAGCATGCACTGATTACACAAGAAATTAATCTGATTTCCATGTTTTTGTTAAAGAGAAAAAAATATATAGAAAAAGTTTTGGTCAAATAGGAGTTTAGTATTTATTATCTGATAATGATTTTAGTGTGTTTTCCTGTAACAACTGATTGGGGGGAAAGTGTTTCCAGGGAGAAAAACTGACACACTTACAAGGCTCCCGGAACCGGACAGAATGTTTATGAATAGAGCTCTTCCTTTTGGATTTTCCTACCAGTAAGCTTCTAGCACCTGAATTTTCACACACTGCACCACAAACTTTCTCAAAATGACCACCCAGCTTCTACAACCCACAGCTTTTCAACCCAACTGAGTGGCATCAGCATAAGGTACAGTGGGGAAGACTCCAGTGAAGAGCGAAATGGCAGCGTAATCCCTGAGGAAGGAGCTGTGGCAGCTTACAAATCAGGATTTCTCTGAAAATATCAATGCAATCAATAAATGACATACAGACCTGAATTTTCTCTATTTTTTGTGGTGTTTAACATTTCTATTAAAGTGATTAATAACTTTTGTGGTGGACTTAAGAGGAAAGAAAGATAAAAATCCCACAGCCACCTGCCAAGCACCTATTAACCAATACCTAAAGTAGCTTTGATGCTTCTCAGGCAAGCCTTTGGCCTAGGAGATAACCAACCTGGATATGGCTGAATAAGGATGTAAAGCCAAAATAACTAGCAAAGAAAAATACACAGTCAATGGCTTGATGTTACATATGGCTGTAATGTAGAAATACTGTAAACTGCAATTTAGTGTTAATACTGTCATCTAATCAGAGACTTCAGAAAACTAGCAAGGCCTAAAAACCATAAGGATAAATATACCTTATGTTCCAAGTCTGTCAGTTTGGGATTTAAACTATTCCATGTCTGGTAGAGTACACCCTGAAAAAAATGCACAGCTAAAACAGATGAGATAGAAAGTACCCAAAACTTAAGACAAGAGCATATGTACATAAAAATCCTTACTGGAACCACAGAACTTACTGAATGAGGGCCATTCCACTGAAGTTTTCTTTTCATTTTAAAATCCTATTATCTAGCAATAAGTTAAATTAAAGACAGACAGCTCCACTTGCATTAATCTACAGAACAGTCCATATGCCGGTGTGAGGCTGCTATTCCAATACCAGCACAGCTAGCCTGACTTTCCACTAGTGGTATTTTGGCAAAAATGTCAAAGAGGCGATCAAAGACAGGACAGGTCGTGGGTTTCTCCCTAGGAAGGTCACCCCTCCCCTTCCCTCCCCCACCCGACCCCCAAACTCATGGGAAAAAAATAAAGACTGCAGTAGTAGCATCAGCGTGCGCTGCCAGTCCACCTGAGGGGCCTTAATTGTTGCCTTCTCCACCATCGTCGTCTTGCTGATCGCTTGTCCAGAGCGTTAGGTTGTCACGAAGGAGCTGCATGATGAGAGTGGAGTCCTTGTAGGAGTCCTCATTGAGAGTGTCGAGCTCAGCAATGGCATCGTCGAAGGCGGTCTTGGCCAAGTGGCATGCTTGCTCTGGGGCATTCTGGATCTCATAGTAGAAAACGGAGTAGTTAAGAGCCAGGCCTAATCTAATGGGGTGAGTAGGCTGCATGTGCTCCTTGCTGATCTCATGGGCTTCGCTATAGGCCTTCTCAGATGATTCCACAACAGTCGCCCTTTTCTCTCCAGTGGCTACTTCAGCCAAGTAGCGGTAATAGTCCCCTTTCATCTTCAGGTAAAACACTTTGCTCTCATACTGGGTCTCACTGCAATTCTTGATCAGGTAGTTATCTAGCAGGCTCAGCACATCCTGACATACCGCTTCCAACTCCTTCTCTATTTTTTCACGGTAAGCACGGACCATCTCTATCTTCTTCTCATTACCATCTGCAGAAGTCTTCTGCTCAATGCTACTAATGACCCTCCAGGAAGAACGGCGTGCCCCAACTACATTCTTGTAGGCCACAGAAAGAAGATTTCTTTCTTCATTGGATAGTGGCTCATTCAGCTCTGTCACCTATTAAGAGGAAAAGAATAAAGAGTTGTTATGGTACAGATGATGTCAGTTGGGTTAATCATAACCATATACAGCTAAAACATAAACATCCATCAGATGATTAAAAAGATTAATAGACAGAGAAGTTATCAGGCTGTGTGAGTGTATGGAAGGGAGATGGAGGTGGAAAGAGCAATAGTAAAAAATAATAATAATAAAAAAATACAAATAAAAAAATGCAACTGGGTCAATGGTGCCTGAATCCCTGCTTCACACCTATAAAAGGACACATACTTATCACATAGCTGTTCCATAGAGGAACTGTCAAGTCTAGCTATTAGATGACAAATCAAATTTTTATCTAAATTGCAAAAGGTCAACAGTTCTTTCACGTACCATTACATACACACCAATCCTAGGAAATTCTAATATAGGTGGCTTATATACCTCTTATATACCATTCTGTTCTCTTAAGAACAGAATGACAGCTTCCTTCTAATATTGCCCTGTCTGCTAAACTTTTGGGTGAGAATATTTTGAGTATTGGTCGAGAATACAGAGTCAACTTCAAGCAGACTTTTGGGAAAGAAGTAGGCTTTTCTGCTCTTGTGTTTAGATCATATGAATTATAAACCTCAGAAAGTTAGTCAAAATTGGGGACATGGGACTGAGATTTTAGCAACTTGGGGAACACATATTTGTTATAGTGTTTGACTGAATACAATTAGCAATACAAAACAGTGGAGAGGTCAACAAAGTACTTTTGAACTGAGGTGGCCAATAGGAATTAATGCTTCTTTCAATATGGGCATTTCTAAAGGGTCCTCATCATCCCAAAGACTAATTGCCTTGAGAAAACTAAAGCAACAGCACACTGAGAACTCTGGTCAGGATGGCAGAGTAAATGAATGCAGTGCTCACCTCCTCCCACGACCACATCAAAATTACAACCTATATTGTGGCAGTTAAGAACCCAGAGGGAGCCCTAGCCCGTTAGGCTCAGTGCATAGAGAGTTGGCCCATGGACTAAATGATCCTGTGTTCAATTCTGGTCAAAGGCACATACTTCAGTTGCAGGCTCAATCTCTTCAGGGCACACGTGGGAGGCAACCAATAGATGTGTCTCTCTTACATCGATGTTTCTCTATCTGTTTCTTCCACTCTCTCTAAAAAAAATATATAAATAAGTAAATAAAATTAAAAAAGAATCCAGAGGGTTATCTTGACTGCAGAGGTCTGTCTCCCTGAGGAGCAACGAGTCCCAGCCCCATAATCTATGGCTGTAAAAATCAGTGGGGATTCAGTTGGGGTGAGATGGTGAGATGAAGGGCTACTGGAGTCCCAGGTGTTCCTCTTTTTGCACTCGGATGTCGAGTGTGACTCGACACGGTTAGCATCGGTAGCAGCTCGAGAAAAAAGCAAGCGAGTGCAAAGGGTTAAAACACTCCCTCGCTCTGAGCTCCAGTGCTGGGGCAGCAGCTCAAAAGTGCGAGGACATATGGAAAGGAACTGAATTGTCTGGCTTTAGGGTATGGGATGGAGGAGCAGCTCTGGCCCGGACAAAATGCTGGCAGGTGCCACTGTTCTTTTGCTGAGCCCTCCCAGGTGGGCACCAAATCTGTCTCCATCCAACTAGCTAATATCACTTGCTGGCCTCATCCTGTTGATTATTTGAGACCTCACCCCACACAACCCATACACCACCGAGCCTTGTTCCTACTGAATCTGGCTCAAGCTTTGGGACTGTCCTAAAATCTCTCAAAGGTCACCTGGCTGGAGTGGCTCAGTTGGTTGAACATCATTCTGTGCATCAAAGCGTTGCCAGTTCGATGCCCGGTCAGGGCACATGCCTGGGTTGCAGGTTCAACCCCTGGTTGGGGCACGTGCAGAAAACAACCAAAACCTCTCAAAGGTCTATAAACCTCAAACAAGCAGTAGTTGGCCTCAGCATGCCCTGTATCTCCTGCTGAGTGGTGCCTGGCTCTAGTGGCAGCACAGCCTAGCCTCTCTTCCAGGTACCTCCAAGCTACCAACCACAGATCATTCTGTAGCTCCTACCAGGTGGCTCTAGGCCAGGCATAGGCAGTAGCTGAATTTGGCCTATACCAGAGCCTCTCCCAGAACCAACATGCCTGGCTGGCTTCAGACCATACCAGAGAACCACCCAATTAGCTCCACAAATGACACACCCAAAGGGTGAACTTGGCAGGCACCAGAGCCCTGCCAAAGCGAAATCCACTCTGTAGAGTCAGTTTTTATAAAACAGCTTATTTGCTATAGTCACGGCCACTCCTCACAGCCAGTTAGCCTGAGGGTCAATCCCACCAACCTGTCAATTGCAATCAAGGCTCAACTACAACAGGATACATACAACCTACATAAGGGACACCCCTGGGGCACCCAGCTCAGGTGAACAGGGAGACTGGATCTCACAGAACACTCACTACATAAGGCCACCCCACCAAGACTGTGAGATGTAGCACATCTACCTAATACTTTGAAAGACCAAAACGCCAGAAAAATAACTAAACGAAACAGAGGCAAGCAATCTACCAGTTCAAAACACTGGTTATAAGGACGCTCAAGGAACTTAGGAGAACAGATAAACTCCATGAAAACATACACAAAGAGAGAGAAACCAATAAAAAGAACCAGTCAGAAATTAAAAAAAAAAAGAGGATAGTTTAAGGGGCCTATGGAACAAGAGTAACAAAATCCGCCCTAGCTGGTTTGGCTCAGTGGATAAGAGCGTCGACCTGGGGACTGAGGGATCCTGGGCTCTATTCTGGTCAAGGGCACATGCCCAGGTTGTGCACTCAATCCCCAGTGGGGGGCATGCAGGAGGCAGCTGATCAATGGTTCTTTCTCATCACTGATGTTTCTCTCTCTCTCTCCTTCCCCCTTCCTCTCTGAAATAAATAAAAATATATTAAAATAAAAAGTAACAAAATCCACATTAACCAGGTACCAGAAGGAGAAGAGAGAGTAAGGGATTATAAACCTATTTGCAGAAATAATGACAGGAAATCTTCCCTAACCTGGTGAAGGAAATAGACAAAGACCAGAATGTACAGAGTCCCAAACAAGATGAACCCAAAGAAGCCCACACAAAACACATCATAAATTAAAATACCAAAGGTCAAAGACAACAAGAAAATCTTACAAGTACCAGAAGAAAAGCAGATAGTTATGTGCAAGGGAGCTCCCATAAGATTGTCAGCTGATTTCTCAACAGAAACTTTGCAGACCAGACAGGATTGGCCAGAAATATTCAAAGTAATGGCAACCAAGGACCTACAAACCAAGATTACTCTACCCAGCAAGGCTATCATTTAGAATCAAAGGAGAGATAATGAGCTTCCAAGACAAGAAAAAGCTGAAGGAGTTTATCACCACCAAAACAGTCTTACAAGAAATGTTTAAGACTTCTTTAAGAAGAAAAAGAGAACAAAATTATGAATAATAAAGTGGAAATAACTACATAGTTGTCAGATGGAAGGGGGATTAAAGGGCTGGCTGAAAAAGATGACGGGATTAAGAAGCACCAATTGGCAGTTACAAAATACTCATGAGGATGTAAAGAACAGCATAGGTAATATAGTCAATAATATTATAATAACTATGTATGGTGTCAGGTGGGTACTAGATTTATTAACTTGGGATAATTTCCTAAGTTACATAAATGTCTAACCATTATGTTGTACACTTGAAACTAATATAATAAAGAAATTAAATCAAATCACTAACACTACATTTAACTTATATAATTTGATTTCTGTGATATCAGAACCATCCATATAGAGTAGCAAGTGTCTGACAACCACATGAAACAGAAAATTTTGCAGGGATAGAAGTCTTACTTTTTATTCCTATTCTGAGGTTACATTTTTATTTGTCTAGTTAACTATCATACCTAAACTGGTGTATACTAAGTCAATCACAACATCAAGAAACCCAGATCATTCACTATTTCCTAAGTTTTACAGCAGATTAGGCGCTTCCCTTGCCTGACCCTCTCATGTGCTTGTACTCCAGCTGTAACATTAATTGCAAAACACTTCATACTTCTGCCCCTGCCTAGACTATTTCCCAGTGTTCCTGTCTGGAAAATACTTACACAATTATCAAGAACCAAGTTTATACTAATGTCCCCTATGAAATCTTCCCCATCTCTCCTTACACACCGTTAAAACTGGCTACTCTCTAGAGGCCTCACTGTTTCCTGTGTAGCTCAACCATAGCATTTATATAACAACATATTAGTTACAGATGTGATGGGTAGGTGGATATAAGCCAAAAAGATCTGTTAAACTATGGAGGGGAGGGCGGTTGCTGGGATGCCAAGAGACTTGTTTTCTATGAATGAATCATTTACACTTTTATAAAGGGGTGGGGTGGGGAAGGGCTAAGCTTATTGAAACTTGTTGCATAATTTAAATAGTATCTCTCAGGCCCAGTTGGTGTGGTTCAGCAGTTGAGGGCCGATACATGAACCAGGAAGTCACGGCTCGATTCCCTGTCAGGGCACATGCCCAAGTTGCAGGCTTGATGATCCCCAGTAGGGGGCATGCAGGAGGCAGTCAATCAATGATTCTCATCATTGATGTTGTTTCTATCCTTCTCTTCCTCTCCCTTCCTCTCACTGAAATAAATAAAAACATATTTTAAAAATTTTTAAATAGTATCTCTCAAAAATAATTAAATCAAAATGTAAACTAAATCATTTTTGTTAGTTTATTGCAATTCATTCTTTAAATGAATTGATCATGCTTTGCTAATTTTCACCATATCCAGCAAGTAATACACAAATATTTACTAAACTGATCAGTTTTTATGTTAACCTCTTACTATGCATTACTAATTCTCCATTATAATGCTAGAGAACACCAGGACCTCTACCAGATATGACCTAAATGCTACAGACCACAAAGTGGGAGCTTGGGTTTGGTATACTGGACTTCAAAGCAGAAGGAAACCAGGACAGAGGTGCTTTCTGCTCCATGATCCCCTACCACATCCCCTTGTAGAAACACCACTTCCCCTGAATAAGGCTTATCATCTCACATCCAATTCTGTATATATTCTAGGCTTTGGAGACACTACTCTTAGCCTCAGGCCATTGCCATTCCTGTTCATTTCTGATATGTATGTTCCAATATCCCCGAAGACTGGGGTTTCCCCAGTCTCACCATTTACTAAGTGACCTTGAGAGCAAGATATGTCATTTCACTGGGCCTCAGTCTGCTTATCTGTAAAACAGAGGCCTCTGCCTCTTTCATAAGGTTATTGTAAAGGTGTATCAGATGGAAGATATAAACTGCTCTTGACACAGTCAAGTGCTAGAGAGATGTAAGCAATTACTTTAGAGAATAACTTGAATAATTTTCCTTCATTTGAGTTCTCACCTAGGAAGCCTCTAAATTTCTTAATCTCCAAACGTATCTTCCTATATCAAGTATCCTCCATTTTTTATTTTTTAAAAATATATTTTATTGATTTTTTTTTTTTTTTAAAGAGAGGAAGGGAAAGGGATAGAAAGCTAGAAACATCGACGAGAGAGAAACATCCACCAGCTGCCTCCTGCACACCCCCTCCCCACCAGGGATGTGCCTACAACCAATGTACGTGCCTTTGACCAGAATCGAACCTGGGACCTTTCAGTCCGCAGACCAACGCTCTATCCACTGAGCCAAACCGGTTTCGGCATATCCTCCATTTTTAAAAAATATATTTTATTGATTTTTACAGAGAGGAAGGGAGAGGGATAGAGAGTTAGAAACATCGATGACAGAGAAACATCGATCAGCTGCTTCCTGCACACCCCCTACTGGGGATGTGCCCGCAACCAAGGTACATGCCCTTGACCGGAATCGAACCTGGGACCCTTCAGTCTGCAGGCGGACGCTCTATCCACTGAGCCAAACCGGTTAGGGCTCTATTCTCCATTTTATCCTGTGCTCTACTCTAAGCTGAAACTTCCTTATTTAAATTACACCACTTTCTTTCCATAAACTTTAGTATCATATATGTAGAAAAATTCCCCAGACTGGCTTTCCAACAAGCCAAGGCCTCTGTAGGCCTTGGGCCAACATATCACAGGACTCTAGCCTATGTTCACTGAGTGTGCAGCTACAGAAGACTAACTAACTGTCTCTAGTGCAACCTGATAAATGTCTTCCATGCAAGGAGGAGCCAGAGGTCGTAAGGCCATTGAGACAGAGTCCTGGCCTTTCCCCTAAATCTGTGGTCGGCAAACTGCGGCTCGCGAGCCACGTGCGGCTCTTTGGTCCCTTGAGTGTGGCTCTTCCACAAACTACCACGGCCTGGGCGAGTCTATTTTGAAGAAGTGGCATTAGAAGAAGTTTAAGTTTAAAACATTTGGCTCTCAAAAGAAATTTCAATCGTTGTACTGTTGATATTTGGCTCTGTTGACTAATGAGTTTGCCGACCACTGCCCTAAATCATGCTATCCTTATTTCAAGAGCTAGCAACTATTTAAAGCTCAAATTACCTCAGCACTATATACCATTAGCTCTCACACCGAAAATAAAAGTTTGGTTGCAGAATCCAAAGGTAGCAATTTGTGCACATGTAAAGTTTATCTAGTTGCCTCAGACAAACTGGAACATGGAGATTATGAAATAACAATATCACCTTTAGATACAGTAACTCAACCACATTTGGAACATACTCAGATGTTCTCTGCCACTAAGAAACTAAATTAGAGGGAACAGCCTTTAACCCTAAAAAGTCTGTTCAAAGGAAAGCAAGGTTTCTCTAAAAACGTTGTCAGAATTCTGAAAAATCCTTAAGTTCAAAATGACTTGTATGAGAATGACTTTTACATTAAAATAAAGATCACAACTATATTACTTTTAACTATCAAAAGATACTAGTAATTTTTTAAAAGGCCAAAAAAATTCCCAGTGTCCAAAAACTATTCGATGTGGGAAGACATGAGATATGCATCATTTGGGAAGGGAAGTAATGTTTTTCAAAACAGTCACTGAATTGTTTATAAGCATGAAGCATTTACAAATATGGTCCCCCAAATTTACTGTCATGGGTGTTGGAAAATGTGGAAAGCTTGTATGCTGCAGCATTGTATGTTCTGCTTAAAAACAAAATTGAGGTTCCTCTCTTCTCAAATCTTACAATAGTAGCTAAAGTTCAAATTTCTTTTAGTGAGTTGAAGATAAAGAGCTATGAGTAGCCCGGCCCATGTAGCTCAGTGGTTGAGCATTGACCTATGAACCAGGAGATCCCAGTTCGATTCCCCATCAGGGCACATGCTCAGGTTGAAGGCTCGGTCTCCAGTGTGCAGGGGGCAATCTATCAATGATCCTCTCTCATCATTGATGTTTCTCTCTCTCTTCCTTTCCCTCTCCCTTCCTCTCTAAAATCAATAAAAATCTTTTTTTAAAAAAAGAGCTATGAGTAAAAAGGCTAGAGAAATCTGTTATTCTCACCAACAGTTTAAGAAATATAACTCCCCAAATCCCAGAAACTAAGGAATTAGATATTAGTTCTTTAGTGTCAACTGTTCTTCCCTAAGAATTGAGGAGAGAACTCTTTTCTAAGATTAACAACCCTTGAGATTATGGAAAGGGCCAAGAAGCCATGAAAAAGGTAAGTGCAGTGATTACTACATATGGACACCCTACACTAAAAACAGAAGAAATAAGATAACATGGTACAAGATGGGCATCAGTGTGTATGTAGAACATGGTGTCTATATACTGTGTGGGCAGTGAAATAACTATTGTAAATAAATGTGACTCTGTTCTGCTTGAATACAATTAACCATGTAGTCTGGAGATGACCTGTCTACTAAGTCATATCTGAGTAAAATACCTTAAACTTTTCTGTGCAGGAAAGAGTAAACAAGATAGGCCCAAGACTGCTATCTTTAGAAAGGTCTACTTGCAAAACTGACCTTTGGCTGGCATCTGAGAACATGGATTTTAGAAGAGTTACCACAATTCCTGATAAGAATGGCTCACTGTCCCTAAACTGTGCAAATAATGTGATTTACTTTAAACACCCGTTTTCCTTCTAGGAGTCTCAAATTTTGCTATGTGATGGGCAGAGAGTGCCTATGTGACCAGCCCCAATACAACTGTTGGGCACTGAGTCTCAAGAGTTTCCTTGGGCCCAGCCTCTGTGGCTCAGGGGTTGAGCATCGACCTATGAACCAGGAGGTCATGGTTTGATTCCCAGTCAGGGCACATACCCAGGTTGCAGGCTCTATCCTCGTTCAATTCCCAATCAAGGGTATGTACCTGGGTTGAAGGTTCGATCCACAGCCCTGCTTGGGGAATGTGTGGGAGGCAACCAATCAATGTGTCTCTCTCATCTCTCTCTGAAAAATCAATGGAAAAAATACCCTCAGGTAAGGATTAACAACAACAAAAAATAATGTTTCCTCATTATACATCTTAGACATATGTCCTTCCTGTGTGACTCTGAGAACTCTTAAAAGCTTGCACCTGATTTGCTCTGATCTTCACCCTAAGCATTTTTTCCCTGTGCCAATCTAGCTTTGTATCTTTCCACTGTAATAAACCATAGCCACCAGTGAGACTATGCTGAGTCCTAGCAAATCATTAAATCTAGGGGGATAGTCTTGGGGACCTCCAACACATAATCATTCTAGAAAACTTGATATAACATGTCCCATAAGGTCTGATGGCAAGGAAAAGATACTTAAACGCTACTCCTTAGCAGATAATTCATCAAGCATACACGGAGCATCCTGCAGGTGTGTCACACTGTGTCACACTGCACCACATTGTGCTAAAGATGCAAAACTCCCCGAGGAGGAAACACAAGCTTATTCACGTTAGAATATCAGTCACAGAGGTATTCTTAAGGTAGCAAAACGATTCCTGGAAAGCTTAGGGAATATTTTAATTAGAAGTAACAACTTTAGCTGTGTTTTTAAAAACCAGCAGCAGTCACCCTGGATAAAAATTACAGAAGGGAAAAACATTCCAGGAAGAGGGACATTCTAGAAGTCATGAAACTTCCATGGCATATTCAGGGCCACACCCAAGGTCTGAGTGAGAGGAAAGCTGACTGAGCACCTGAGTTTTTCTGACACCACCTAATCCTATGATCTTTTCACAACTACCCTACAGTGGGACATTATATGTGATGCAGAGAAATGAAGTATTTTTTCCCCAAGATCACACCATCAACACACAGCAGCACCAGGACCCTCTACCTTCAAATCCTGTGCTCTTTCACCCATGTGGAGTCTCTGATAATGTGAACATTGCAACATATCACAGGAAAAGGGCTAATTTCTATTACATAAAGACCTCCTAAAAAGTATTTAAGACCAACCAATAATTTAAAAATGGTTGTCTGGCTGTTGTGGCTCATTGGTCAAGCATTGACCTATGAAACAGGTCATGGTTTGATTCCTTGTCAGGACACATGCCAGGGTTGTGGGCTCAATTGCCAGTAGGGAGCCTGCAGGAGGCAGCCGATCAATAATTCTTTTTCATCTTTGATGTTTCTATCCCTCTCTCCTGCTCCCTTCTCTGAAATCAATAAAAATATACCGGGGTGGAGGGGAAGCAGTCAAGGTAGAGAAGGTTGAACTTTGACTTGTTACCAGTAGTGCCTATTCAAACTAAACCCTCTCCATAATTTGCCCTGTTAATCAGATCTACAATTAAAGTTTAAAACTAATTTTGAAAACCAAGTCTTTAAACAAAAAAATAAAGCCAGTCGTTTTATAAACAAGTTTATTGATGTAAACTAACTCAAACCCTCAACCATTGCTTTGAGCTCACCACCCACCTCCACCAAGAATATTTTTTTAAAAACTTATTTTAGTTGTATAAAAATCTTTCATTATATCTTTATACAGATTAGAGCTAATAGTAAAATATATACTACAGACTTTAACCCTGTTTTCATTGAACTAATTACTAATTCTAACATTTTTCCAGTTTATTTCCTACATATATAATTTTACAGTTTCCAAATATCACTTGTACCCAACTATTCTATATTTTTCTAAATAAATTTGTAGTATCAAAATGGGTTCTTCACCAAAACGGTAATTCCCCTTCGGCCCCCCAGATAGCCTTTATGATTAAGTATTGTTATTTCCATTTTAAAGTTAAGAAAATTAAGAGTCAAAGAATGAAACCTAAATCCAATGGCTCAAAATCCCACATGCTCTCCACTATACTTGTTCTGAACCAAGGAGGGGAAGCTTTTTAAAAATATTATTCTGTACAGTCCTCCTCCTTAAAGACACAATACTGCATGGGATCCATACATGTCTATTTCTCCAGCCTAAGAACTGAAGCACAATATTCCTCAAAATGTTGAGTTACCACATGACTCAGCAATTCTACTTCTAGATATACTCAAGAGAAATGAAAACATAATGTCCACACAAAAATTTGTACATGAATGTTCAGAGCAGCAACAACCAAAAAGTAGAAACAATCCAAATGTCAACGGAGTAGAAAAACAAAATGCCACATTATCCACACAACTAGAGGCCTGGTGCACAATTCGTGCACGTGTGGGGTCCCTCTGGGTGGCCTGCAGGGATCAGGCAAAACCCACAGTCCAACGCCCCTGCAGCTCCTGCTCATCCAGGACCCACTTTGCCTTCTGCAGGCTCACACCCAATCAGTCCGATCTGGAAAGGCTTCGTTCTGGAGAGGCTTGCGCTGCTACGCTTGCCAGCCATGAGCCCTGCATCTGGTGCTCTCCCAAAGGGGATCGGGCTGAAACCGGCTCTCCGACATCCCCCAAGGGGTCCTGGATTACAAGAGGGTGCAGGCTAGGCTGAGGGACCCCACCGGTGCACGATCATGCCGGGGAGGGATCTCGGGAGGGCTCCAGGGCGTGTCCAGCCCCATCTCACCCAGTTCTGAGGGGAAGGGACCCTGAGAGGGCTCCAGGGCATGTCTGGCCCATCTCACTCAGTCCCCGATCAGCCAAACCCCAGCTGCAAGCTAACCTACTGGTTGGAGCATCTGCCCCCTGGTGGTCAGTACACGTCATAGCAACTGGTCAACTGTCTGCCCCCTGGTGGTCAGTGCACTTCATAGCAAGTGGTTGAGCAGCCTTAGCATATCATTAGCATATTATGCTTTGACTGGTTGTTCAGCCATTTGGTCATTTGCATATTACCCTTTTATTATATAGGATTATTATATAGGATGGAATAGTATTCAGGCATACAGGAATGAAGTACTAATACATGTTTATGCTAAGTGAAGGAAGCCAGCCACCAAAGACCACATATTTGTTACATGATTCCAGTTGTATGCAATGTCCTGAACAGGCACATCTATAGAAACAGATAATAGATTAGTGATTGCTTAGAGTTGGGACCTTTTTGGGGGAGTGTTGGGGAATGGGAAGTGACTGCATTGGGTACAGAATTTCTTTTTGGGGTAATGAAAATGTTCTGGAATTAGGTAGTAATAATGGCTATACAACTATGAATATACTGAAAACCATAGAATTATATATATACACTTTAAATGGGTGAATTGTATGGTGTGTGAATTATATTTCAATAAAGCTATAAAAATAAAATCTTATTGTAACATTTTTCACACATACCAGCAATTAAATATTAGCTCATTTGTTTGATAAGTGCAGAATTCTAAATACTTCATGCTTCATAATATGTGGGCTTACACAAAGAAAACTCACTGTTATAGAGCACAGACCTCTAGCTCTTATATTTAATCCTCCTCTTCTGACTTCAAATAAATTCCTCTGTAGTCTGATGTAGGTTAATCTTTCTCAATAGCCTCAAGTCCCAAAACAAGAACAAAAAAGTTTATGTTTATTACTCAGGAATTAACAAACTTGAAAAGGGATAAGAACCTTATATATTTCTTTCTTTTAAAAATATTTTTAATTTATGTTTTTTAGAGAGACGAAGGGGAAGAGAGAGAAAAATACCGATTTGTTGCCCCACTTATTTACACATTCATTGGTTGCTTCTTGTAACCCACAACCTTGACTAATTGAGACACAGCTCTAATCAACTGAGCTACCTGGCCAGGAGAACCTTACAATTCTTAACACGGATATTTTTCATTACAAAGCATTCAATCCCACCACTATGGGGAAAAAAGTCAAGGAGGGAGATACAGTGTAGTAAGATTACTTACCAAAATACAGACAATCTATACACATACCAATCTAGTGCTCCTTTTTCCTCTTACAGACCCTACTGAGTGAAGGTCTCCCTGCCTATCTACACAACTTCTATGAGAACTCAGCCTAAATTCACCTTCAGAAGTACTTCATGCTAAAGTTAAATTTATCTCCCTACAACTGCCATTCACTAAACTTAATAATTTTATCTCTTAAGGCCAAAATCAATTCTTTTAACAGGTAAAGAGAGTCTTCATGTCCCTGGAGCTTCTCTTATTTTTTCTATGATCTGGATACAATTCCTCTCACCACCCTGACTCTTCCTCAAAATATGCTCTTTTTTCAGGACCCTTCAGTCTGCTATTCAGAATACAGGAATTCAAACTTCAGCTAAGCTATTTTCAGAATACAACAAACACACTAATATTATAATTGCTAGCTTTATCACAGATCTTTTCTTTTTTTTTTGGGGGGGGGGGAGCAATTAAACAAGCTGGTATGTGAGAAAGTGCTGTATGAACTATGCTATAGTGTAGCAATTTTTAAAAAGCAGCTCTATTGAGATATTATCTATTAAGCAGAACCTAGGGATACTGATGAACATCCTAGGACAGCCCCCTAAGAGACCAAAGAATAATCTGGTCCAAACGTCAATAGTGCCAAGGAAGAAAAACCCTACTCAAAGCCATTAATATCCAGAACCAGGTCATATTTGCTCTTCCTCATACTGCTCTCATGCTTTTCTGGCCACGTAAAAAACCTATCTCCAGAACTCCTAACGGAAAATTTTCTACATATCCTTCAAATACTACACTTATTTCCTAAAGCCTTCTAAAAAATTCTCACACAGAACTAATTACTGCTTACTCTATGTATTAGTAACTTTTACCTTTCCCCATATAGTCAAAATAAAAACTAGTTATAATTCATTATTTTTGAGAATCTATATGCTAGATGTAGTTCTAAATTAAGTATTATCATCAATAGAAATATATTTCACGCAAGTGTTAAAATTCAATCCATTCCTATAGTTAAAGTTTCCTTCCTCAATAGATGGATGAAGTTCCAAAAATCAAGTTTACCTACAGGACCTTCAAATAAAAATGGCAGTCTACTCACCTAAATTAATGATATCATTACATTGGTCAGCTCCATACTTCTGAATTCAAACCTCAGCTAGTATGCATACTTACTATACATTATCTATACACACATTCCCTCAGTAGTATACTGACATTAAGGCAAAATGATTTTTTTAAATGCTTGGCAAGTACCCCAGACGGGTGGCTCAGTTGGAAGGAGTGTCGTACATATACCAAAAAGGGTTAGATTCCCAGTCAGGGCACATACCTAGGTTTTGGGTTCAATCCCCAAAAAGCAGCTGATGTTTCTCTCTCCACCTTCCCGCACTTCCTTTTCCTCTAAAATCAATAAACATATCCTCAGGTGAGGACTTAAAAAAAAGAGAGAACGTTATTCTCTTTAAAAAATGCTTGGTAAGCAACAAAACCAAACAAAAACAAAATGTTTATTCACATTGTCTCCAACTAATCAATTGTGTTTTAGCCAGTCTATCATATTAGATTAAAAGCTAGAACAAAAGCATCTACCTTCATTGTCTTTTTAAAAAAAAGGGGGGGGGGGCGGGAGATTATAATGAAGTCTCCCCAACTATTTAACCACTAACTTCCAGTAAAATTAATTCTAACTGTAAAAAAAGAAAAAAGGCAGTAAACAGGAAAGAACATACTAATGTAATTACAGAACTCTTCTTTTAACCGACGAACACCATCATCTTTCCTCTGCCTATTAGTTATCCACCCAGCCTTTCAACCAACCCCTCCTGAGAGTAAAAGCTGAGGGCAGGAAGCAGTTGGATGTCAACTTAAGGAAGCACTCATCTTAAAAATCAAGGAAAAATTAAATTATCTGCCATCTGGATTAATGCTTCAAGCAAGAAACTATACTTTTCAGTTGCCATATTTGAATGTAGAAATCTTGCTGGTAATCTGAGCATTTGTGGCAAATAGGAGTAATTTTAGTTTGATAAAAAGCCATGTTCCAAGATGGTAAATTCCAAATGGGCTGGAAGAGTTAGGAAAGTATGTAGGTACAGTATTGGCCAATGTGCTGACAAATAATGAACCTGGTTATATGAAGGCATATTATACCAATTCACCTTTATTTTGCATATACTATATACTTTAACATTTCTACATTGTTGGTTTTTTTTTTTCTCCTTAAAATTGATGGGGGAGGGGGGGCATCGATCAGTTGCCTCCTATACACACCCTAACCAGGGATTGAACCCGAAACCTGGGCATGTGCCCCGACTGATGTACTAGATGCTCCAACCAACTGAGCCACACTACCCAGAGCTCCATATTAGTTTGTTTGTTTTTAAGGCAATCATTCTAACCACCAGAAAGCAGAAAAAGGGAGGCTTGCCACAAATAAGCAAGCAGTCAAGCTTTCCCCCATTTGAACCTTTTATTTCCATTGATAGAAAGTGATAGGGCATCCTTGAATTTTGAACCATGTGTGTATAATACCTACTCCAACAATTACATTTTTCAAAACTTTTAAGAGATCAAACCTAGTACTAGTGGTGGTTTCAAGATCCTTCAAAATTATTCTTAGCTATTCTTTCAGCAATTCTCTTGTGTTTCTGTCATAATATCTAAACTGTTTGGAAGCTTTAGCCACAAGGATATTCATGGAAGTTTTTTTCTTTTTTTTAGTTCACTTTTTTTTTTTAATCCTCACCTGAGGATATTTTTTCCATTGATTTTTAGAGACAGTGGAAGGGAGAGGGAGAGACAGAGAGAAACACCGATTTAAGACACAGATTGGTTGCCTCACACATGCCCCCGACCAGGGCCGGGAGCCTGTAACCAAGTTTCATGTCCTTGTCTGGAATCGAACCTGAGACCCTTCATTCCACTTACATGTGGAATCTAAAGAACAAAATAGCCCTGGCCAGTATGACTCAGTGGATAGAGTGTCGGCTTGGGGACTGAAGGCCATGGAAGTTTTATTTATAAATTTGGAAACAGCCTAAATGTTAAACAAAAAATAACTAAATTATGACACACCCATAGGATTGTTCAGCCACTGAAAAGACTGACAGGAGAAAATATCCTTGAAATCTTAAGGGAAAAAGACAATGTACAAAAGTAAGCCTAAACTTGTAGAAAAAGACATGATGGCAATATCTGTCCTTGGGGAATTATGGTGATAATACTTGTCTTTTCCCAAAAAAATTTCTAGCATCCTAAAAAGCCAGACATTTTAATCATCAGTAGTCAGTCCCATTGATGACAGACTTCCAAAAACCAGGCTCTTAGAAAAATCACAGCATCCCAAAATTCAAGGTATTCTAGAATAGTCCTCTCCCTGCTCACTTGCTTTGCTTGCCTCAGAATGCTCTTTTACTACTGTTCCTCTTCTATCCTGTTCGTTCTCCTTGCCCTTCTGGACTGGGTCATTTTCAGCCTAGAGCCTAGAAGAAAAAAAATCTAGTGTCTAAACTTTAACGTTTTTATTTCTACTACACAAATGTAGTTAGAAAAGACCAGATGTAGTTCATGTGTGAAAACTGGAGTATGATTTGGAAATAACAACCATCCCCACAGTGCACCCATACCAGGCAGGCCTAATGTAAGTGTACTGCAGGGAGTATGGGATCGTATGCCTAGCTACCATTCATGCTGGACCTCCACTACCAAGACATACTCATTCACTATTTCATGTTAAACTGCTACAAAAAGAGCAGTATACTGAAATGAATGGTACTGAAGTGAAACAATTCAGTAAAAAAAATTTTTTTTAAGCTTATCTCTGCATCTTTAAAGTACTGGCACCATAGGCAACTTTGTTTCCTAGATGGAGGCTATTTAAGTATGATGCCATAATTCCTTCCAGAAAGCTAAAGAAATTTCAATGATCTTCCAAAGCAAACCTGGGGGGAGAGGGCAATGGGGGCATAAAAGCCTTCCTCTTGTTACCTCTTAGCCTTCTCTCACTTCTCTATACCACTGCAGCTGCTCTTCACTCAGCTGCGGGGGAGGGTAGATACGGGATTCCTCTTGAGCTACTACTGTCATTACATATTCAGCTGCCCATTGCTGTCACTGTCATATTCCCAGCTCTGATACCCTGTTATAGTAACAGAATTATTAAGGACACTACACCTGGGCCCTACTCACTAAGTCTGGCTTTAGATCTCTCCAAAAAATACGATAGTCCAAAAAAAATAAGACCGAAGAGTTTATTTGGAAATGTTTTAAATGTCATGTTAAAAAAATCAATGTATGTCATGACGTAAAATACAGCATAGAAAATATAGTCAATATTGTAATAACTATATATGGTGCCAGGTGGGTACTAGAAGTGTTGGGGGAACACTCTGTTAAGTATATGACTGTCTAACCACTATGCTGTATACCTAAAACCAATGTAAGCTGTAATTAAAAAATAATTTTTTTTTAATGTCTATGTAATAGGGGTGGGTGGGGGATCAACCAATGAATTCATATGCGTATACGCATAACCCATAGACACAGACAATAGGGTGGTGAAGGCTTGGAGGGAAGGGGATGGTAGAGGGCAATGGGGGAAAAATGAGACATATGTAATACTTTCAATAAAGATTTATTAAAAAAATTTTAAAAACCTATGTAAGAACACTCATTTCTATTTACCTGTTCACAACCCAACTAAAGCTTTGTGGCACATTATGAGTATTCCACTCAAGGTAAAGAAAAATCTACCGCTGTGGGACACATCCTTCCTTACAAGTGAAATGCTGATGAAAATTTAGTTTAGACTTAAGCAGTTCTTTTATTTTTTTTTAAAGATGTATTTATTGATTTGAGAGAGAGGTAGAGGGAGAAAGAGATAGAAACATGGATCGGCTGCCTAATGCTCGCCCCCTACTGGGGATCAAGCCCAAAACGTGGGCATGTGCCCTGACTGGAATAGAACTGGCAACCTCTTGGTGCATGGGATGTCATTCAACCATCTGAGCCACACCCGCTGGGCAGTTCTTTTAAAAGGAAGGGAGAGAAACTCATGCAAACGCTTTAAGCTTTACAATTTTTATTGTTTCTGCAAAACCATGGGACCAGACGAGTTATTTAACCATTTATCTTAAAATTAAAGTTTTCTTTTGGGAATTTTTGTTGATTACTTTTCATGTAACTTAACTATTCAAATTCATAAATTAGTAACATTAAAATGTCAAGAATATCTACAAGTGCCAATTTAAAGTAAGATGATATGGTTTGATAGTGAACCAAAGCGATAGCTGATACCTAAAGTGGAATTTGGGGAAGACAACAGAAAAATGATTATGAGAGGAAAGGCCATAAGGCAGCTGGTACTGGTAGACTAGAAAGACAACAAAGATAGCCCCCCATAATTATAGTTTCAAATATCTGGTCAAGCACTAAAAAAAAAAGAGTTTAAAAAATAAGACAAAAGATAGTGGTTTATATGTAATTCCCCTCCGCCCTTGACTATTAAACTATATAGTCTTTGCTTTGCTTTCACATTCCTTGAAATCTGGTAGAAATACAGAACAACGCACTGCCAAATAAAAGGGTTAGAGCTAGTAATATGAGGATGAGAAGAAGCTTCTGGCAGGTTTAGAATCATCCAGCCACTGTATTTACCATCTTATTTATGGGAATCCCATCAGTTAAGAATCCCATGTTTGAATGGCTCACCATTCTCAGTAATGCAGATAGGTTCATTAGGGGGCTGCTACCACACAACGGGGAAATCATCTATAACCAAGTCAGCCTTGGGGTGGGAAATGAGACATACCACCACCAGCAAAATTCCCATGATCTCCAAATAGTTAATAGTTTGCTCTGATTTCAGGTAAATTTTTCTTATTTATTTGGGTAAGTTTTTAAGCTCTAACTTTTGTCAATTTATGCTGGAAAGGTTCAGACGTTAGAAAACAAAGACAAAGGGACACTGATTACCACTGGCTTTGCTGTTGTACTTCATTATTGACACATTCCTGAACCAGTCAGGTTTTGAAATCCGTCCAGCGACAGCCAGACCATCATCACTTTTAAAGATATCATTTTCTCATTTTTTTCAACTAGAGATGATGGTTATACAACATTGTGAATATACTAAATGCTACTGAATTGTACACTTGAAAGTGGTTAATTTGTGTCCTGGCAAGACAGTTAGTTAGAGCCCCCGGCCCACCCGTTGTTTCCCCTCTCTCTAAAAAAATCAATGAATAAAAAAATTTGAAAAGAAAATGGTTAGTTTGTTATATGACTTTTACCTCAATAAAAGCAAGGTCGATGGGGTAAAAGGAGACATAGATAATAGTTTAAACAATAAAGAATTAAAAAAAAAAAAAAGCAAGGTCATTTTCTCCACTTTTTAAAATAATTTAGAGTTTGGTGTAATAAATAAGTATTAAGGGATGAAATCCTCCCCAGGGTCAGCAGTTAATCCAAAGGATTAATGAAGATGTACATTTAGCAACATCGTTATCTCAATATAATTTTTAAATAATTACAAAAAGCAGTTAATGTCAGGAACCAAGAGTTGGTCAAAGGATTAACTCTGACCTTCAGTAAGTTACTGAAACTAGGCCCACTTCCTCTTGCCTGAGGACAAAGCATTCCTTCTGTAGCCACCCTTCAACTGCCACACCCTTTATCTATAGTTATGACTTTAGCCGATTATCTAGGTCAGCCCCCACCCCTCCTAGGCATCCACCCTTCTAGAAATCACATATAAGGAACGCTGTAAAAATAAAGTTTTGAGGCTTGATCAGAAACCCCTTTGTCTTGCCTCCATTCTTTGCGTCCCTTGTCTGTCTCTCATTCTCTTAGGTGCGCCGCCTCGGTACCCCCGCTAGAAGACCCCGCAGGTCGGGGAAAAGTTAACATTCATTTCAGTTATTGTGAAAGATAACACATAAAAAGCAAACTGTTATCTGTATTCTTTCCACTCCCGAGAAGAGAACAATTGAAACCACATGACTTAGAATAATGGCTGGCAGAACTCCACCTCTGAAGAGTCCACAGAGGTGTCATTACTCCATTAGAGATAATGGCTATTGATCTAGCCTCCTGGAAGAGCTAATAGGAAAAAGAGTATTTCAGATAGCAAGAATTTTAAAGTATATCAATTCTACTAGGAAGACTTTCATAAAAATATAACTAAGGTAGCCTCTTGTCACCAATGCCCCAGCCACACACAGGAGTTAAACTGCTTAACCCAGTGACTTAAAATTAGTAGCCCAGACCTTTTTCTCTACACCCACCCCAGGCAAATACCAGTAGCCTACTTAGAACATTAACTTCCCAGGCCATTAAAATCCAAAGGACAAGACAGCATTGTCTAATCAGTAGGAAACATCTAGGTGTTCATTGTCTTCTTAAATGTAAGACTGCACATTTGTCTTAGAAGACTAAATTTCCCTTCTTCCTCCTTTCCAAAATACTGCATACTATTTCTAGCCTGCTTATCTACATACAACTACCACTCTGCACAGATCCCAACAGTGTTACTAGAATAATTTCATTAAATGCAAATAAATCCCTCTAACATGTAGGACTGAGTCTTTTCTTTTTACCTTCTAGTACTTTCCAAATTTTCTATGATGAGATGACTTTTATAAGAAAAAAACACACAAAGTTTTATAAATAGATTCTATTTTGAGCACCTACTGCATTTATTTAATCCTTACAACTTTTTCAAGTAAGTATTGACCCATTTTACAGATGAGGAAAATGAGGTCCAAGGTAAACCTACTTCATCAAAGTCACAGTAAAGAGGTTTGGAAAGAGGTCTGCTTTATTTGACAGTGTTTTTTCCTCCAACTCCATCAAGGAGCAGAAGCATAAATATAGCTAAAGAAAACTTTTCCAATCCAACCTAGTGTTTTGTAACAGAATATTCCCTAACATTACTGAAAATGACGGAGTAGGAAGTCATATTTTGTTAAGGTTTTTAAACCTGCCAAGTTAATAACAGGCAATAAACCCAAGTATAGATATACAGCCCGTTCCTGCACTGTGACCATAAAATGTATTGTTTAAAACTTCTATCTTTATTCCATCACTGTCCAATTTTAATGGTGAGATGGATGTTTAAAAATACAAATGTCTTATACACGCTTATGAGAAAACTAGAAATAGGAAAATGAATAGGCATATCTAGAGGTCACTGACCTGCATGTATAAGGGTAAATGAAATTATTTTTTGCACTTAATCCTCATCTGCTGAAGAGGAAGTGTTCAATTCCACCTGGCTTATCTGCTAATTTCTGCATTACCTTGGACAAATGCCATTTGCATACTCCCTACCAGCCCTTCGGTGCATTGCAGCCTCTGTGTCATTGTGTGACATCACTGGGTTGCTTTGGATATAGGTGCGAGGTCACTCGCTTTTCTGTGAAACTAGAAGTACGGAAAAATTAGAAAAGTCTAAATAACATGAACTTAGTATATTTCCAATATTTGTAACTATTAAAAATGCAACTTTTGTCATTTGAGCTTTAAAATGTTTTAGGATAGCAACTGTGGCAATATATTCATTCATTGGTCCTCCCACTTTCAGAACCAATTGTCTTGCTTAATGAGATAAAATTTTGTTCATGTAGCTGACTTAAATATAAAGACATCAGCTTATCTTTTGTGAATTCGTAAAGTTATTCAGTAATCTGTGATACCTATACTGCTTCGTTAAAAAGATTTAACATGCAAGCTACACATCTAAATCCATTTCACACTAAAAATGCATTTTTAAGATCTTTGTTATATAAGGTAGGAAGTTAAATATTAAGATAGTGGGAGACCTAGATCGTTAATTGGATTCATTTTCCATGTTTCATTTAATAATGCTCAATACCTTCCTCCTCCTCTAATATCAAACTCGTTGACAGCCCATTAGATAAATGTAGTGTTACTGACAAAATGGTGCAATACAGGCAGGAATCTGCAGACAATTAGAGATCGGTATTCCCTTTTCATCAGCATGAGGATGTGCTAGCTTGCGTGTGTATGTTTTTAAGCCTTAGATGTATCTAACAAAACAAAAAAAATTTTTAAAAACACTTTTTTTTTCCCATTTAAAATAACTCCTCCCAGCCTCCACCCAGTCTAGGCTCTCTGCAATATGACAAATGCAGAATCTTCTGGAATGACTTGATACTGCCTCCCACCATCGCTTTGTTTGCAATAACAGGTTAGAGGGAATATTTTTTTCAACTTAATAGGAATTTCAACAGATGTGTGCCTGTATTTAAAAAAACAAACAGCATGTCACAAATTGAACCAGCCAGATAAGTTCACAACCTTTATTTTAAAGACAATACCTACCGTTTTCAATACAAAACATTAGGGAGAAATGGAAATGACATGTCGAGAACAATCAATGAAAACGCTAGCAAGACAAACGTCCCCCCCCCCCCACCCCCTTCCTAAAAGCACGAGGACTTTGCTTTGGGAAATGGAGAAAGATCCTTTTGTTAAGAAAAACGTGGGGAAGGTTTCGACTCTGCCCCACTGAGCCCAGGTTTTCAGGGAAGCCTACATTTTTCTTAGGGAGGTTCTACAGGATCTGTCGGGAGAGGCAGCGGGGAAGGTTGGGAGGGGGTGGGAGGGAAGAGGGGAAGATGTTAGGAAACCCGGAGACAAGCTGAGTGAATGCAAAAGGCGCCGCCCAGACGCCAGGGAGAGAAAGAGGAACCGCATCCATGCGGTCCCCCGCCCCCACGCCAAGGCTGGGAGGAGGGGAAGTGGGGCACAAAGGATGCGCAAGACCCCCGCTCAGGCCCCCAGCAGCCTGGAGACGCGGGGGGCAGAGACCCCACTTCAGAGGTCAGCCCCGCAGGACCCCGCCCCAGCCCCAGCCCGGGGAAGGTCTAGAAGGCAACGCCGTCGGCCCTGGGGGACACTCGGGGAGAGGCCGCGTCACAATCCGGGTCCCCATTCGCCATCGGGACCCTCCCCTGTCCGCTTAGAGAGCGAGAAGGCCCTGCAATCGCCACGGGCGACTAATCCACGGGTCGTCCACGCGTCTGCGAAGGGGTTGGGGCGATGCGGGGGAGGGGAGGAGGAACTCACGTTCTTCATGGCCGCGGCCATGTCGTCGTAGCGCTCCGCCTGCTCGGCCAGCCGGGCTTTCTGCACCAGTTGCTCGCGATCCACCATCTTCGCGGGCTGGGTCGGGCCGGGCGAGAAAACCGGGGAGGCCTGAGGGCTCAGAAGGCAGCTGCAGCGCGGCTGGAGCCGTGTGCCGGAGGGACCGACCACGCAGCGGGTGGCTGAGGGGGATGAAGGCGGCGCAAAGGCTGCAGCTCGGGTTGCAACCGCGGGAACGGGCGTGAGGCGGCTGCGACTGCAGTGCGTGCCGCGGACGGACAACCCCCTGCGGTCACGCCCACGCCGCGTGACGCATAGGGCCCGCCCACCCGCGCACCCCGCCAGGCTCCGCCCCAACTCTTCCGCTTCTGGGGCTTCCCCTCCCCAACTCAGCTCGCCGCCGCCTTCAGGGTGTCCCTTCCTTCCTCTCTGCCTCTCAACACTCGCGGCTCTTCACTACACCCCGGTTCCAGCGTCCCAGCTTCTCCAGATGCCTCCCCTTCTCCCCGCTCAGCCCCCCGCCCTGCCAGGCCCCCGGCTCCTGGGCCCCTGGGAGTTGTAGTTCACCCACCGGCGAGGTGATACATTGGAGAGATCAAGGACAAAGGGGCGGTCAGCACTACATCTCCCAGTGGTCATAGCGCGCAACCGCAGGGAGAGGGTGGGTTGTAATTGCGCGGCCGCTGGGGACCCCTGGTGGGGACGAAGGCTGCTTCAGCCCGAGCTAGTGCTGATTCACGGCCCCGCCCCATATTCTCCAGGAAATTTCGAAGGTAAAGGGCCTGGGCCTCAGCCCTGGACCTGGTCTTCGAGGTAAAGTAGCAGATCAAGGTGGTTCACCGGTGGCAGGGAGGGGGATTCGCCTACTGTAGATCCAAACTGTCAAGGTAATGCCCTCCCCTGGGGTAGGTGAAATAAAGAGCTAAACATTGGGAGCTAAACTGTTACCCTCCTTCACAAGATTCCAGTTCCCCACCTTGAGGTTTTTGGATCTGATGAGGTGAAAACATGAAAGGATAAATATTGGCCAGGCATACCGGTTAATTTATAGAAAGGATGCAGCTGTCTGCCGGCTGACCCCTGGGGAGCCCTTCTTCCTCTCCAGGATGGAGTGTTAAAGATTCTGTTACCAAGAGCCTACTGCCTGCTTATCACTGGGTTGTGTCTGGAATTAACCAATCCTCTCCACCAGGGCATAACACACTGAGGTCAAGCTGACAAATTCTTGCTCATGTGCTTCCCTTTTTGACATTCCATTGTAGCTCATACACCCCATAGTTTTGACTGCACATTTTCTTTACTTCATTTATTCAGCAGGTATTGAGCACTTACTCTAGCACTGTTCTAAGCAATGGGGCACAGCAGTGTACAACAGAACAACAAAACCTTACCCAAGAAAATAGGCAGGATATAAATACGGGTGGGCAAAAATATATTTACAGTTGTACAAATAAATAATAAAATAATAATAATACAAGAATAAACTCTGTCTCATGTACTCAAACTGTAAACCTACATTTGTCCACCCTTGTATGTAGAATATGTTAGAAAGTGATAAGGAGTAAAAATGTAAAGTAAGGGATGTTAAGTGTGTATGAGAACCTAGAATGAAGGAGTGTCTCTGAGGGAATATTCCAGGCTCTATGCTAGATGCTAGGGGGAGAGGGCATGGAACGCTGCCCTCAGGAATTTAGAATGTGTTGTGTGTGTGTTTAAATTGATTTCAGAAAGAGCGGAAGGGAGAGAGGGAGAAACATCCTTGCGATAGAGAAACATTGATTGGTTGCCTGCTGCACGGGATCAAATCCTAAACCAGGGCATATGTCCTGACTGGGAATTGAACTAGTGATCCTTTGGTGCATGAGCTACACCAGCCAGGGCCTAACTTTTTATTATTATTATTACTAGAGGCCCGGTGCATGAAAATTCATGCACTGGAGGAGGGGTCCCTCAGCCTGGCCTGCCCCCTCTCACAGTCTGGGAGCCCTCAGGGGCAGGAGGTGACCCGGCGATCAGGGGAAGGCGACACCCCATCACACCTCTGCTGTTGCCACTGCTGGCAGCACAAGCCTTGGACAGCCCTGGTTACCTGAGCCTCTGGTGGCCCTGGGCAGCTGGGGGGCTGAGGGGACTGGGCGCCGCCATCTTGTGGCTGTGGGCGCCGCCATCTTTGAGGGTGTGGCAGTCAATTAGCATATTCCCTCCTTATTGGCTGCGGGTGCCGCCATCTTTGCAACAGCATGATGGTTAATTAGCATATTTCCTCTTTATTAGATAGGATTTTGGCCCCTCCCCCCAAAAAATTATTTTGGGCTGGATAGGAGTAGATTCTGAAAAGCTTCTCCAGGGAGGTTGGTAACATTTCCAACTCAGCTCTTAAAGGACACACAGGGTTTGAGAGCAGGCAGAGGGCACAAGCAAAAAAACTCAGAGGCAGGTTCCTCCCTTTCATATATAATCTAATAATAGACAAATATGCAAATTGACCGCACCTTCGCTACACCTAAGCCACGCCCACCAACCAATCAGGATGAGTATGCAAATTACCCCAACAAAGATGGCAGCTAATTTGAATATCAAGACAGCATCGAAAGAAGCCAAGAGCTGCAGAAGGGAGTAAAGCTTCTAAGAAGCAAGCAAGCCGGGGGGGGGGGGGGGGGAGGAGAAGGGAGGAGCGAAGTCAGGGCTGGGGGTGAAGGGAAAAGCAGGCGGGCTGGTGGAGAAGGCGGGGTGGGCGACAAGGGAGGAATGGAGGCGGGGTAGAGTGCAGCAGGAAATCCTATTGCAGGATTTTTCCTGCAACGGGAACGCTAGTATATTGATAGACAAAGAATTCAGTTTTGGTTGCCTAAAGTGATGGATAATTGGGCTAGGGATGGTGTCAGGAGCCAAAATGTGGGGAGCCTGAATGGCAGGCAAGAGAGTGAAATCTTTATTCTGAAACAAATAGAAAACCTGTGAGAGATTTTAACAAGGGCAGAAAATGAGATTTGTGTTTTGTCTTCTTCATCATTACCTCCTTGGCTCTTAGCACAGTGCCTGGTACACAGTAAATATATAGAACATATTAAAGAAAGGAATGAATGTGGACTGAGTGAGGAGAAAATCTAGAATGGCTCTCTTCTCCCCCTCCTACAACACAGAATTCAGCCCCTCTTCCCTTAATGCACCACCCAGCAAAATGCAATCCTGCTGGTGAATGAACCCTCCTACTTCCTTCTGTCTCTTATAAAACCGTTTGCCAAGTCATTCCTCTTCCTTTCTCTTCCTGCCTGCAGGCCAGACCTGAACTATTCTGGCCTGGGCACCACAGGTCCGTGGGAATGAGCCCTTTCAGCCAACCCTGGTTGTCTATATGTGGATTAAATGTGTCAATGCTAAATCTTGGGAACTTCCTGACACATTTCAGGCTGCTTCCCTTAACCTCTCCACCTCAGTTCCTTCCCCTACCAGTCCAATGTGCCTTAAAAAAAATTAAAAAATCGAATCGAAATCTGTTTGGGAAAGTCAAGCAGATGCAAAGAAAGGATATTCCAAAGCCAAACAGTAATGACATCTGCAATCTCCACATCAAGGCTCCCCTCCAATGGTGCAGGGGAGAGCTGGCCCTGCCCTCCTTCCCCTTATGATTTTTTTTTTTTTTTTTAAGACACTAGGCTTAAAGCTGGAGCATCCCAGAAGCCCTTGGCTTTTTAGAGGACTGCTTCAGAGGCATGGTGACATTAAACTAATATTAATGATATAATGGCTTAATGGCTTAATATTCTGGCTTCCTCCTACACTGCCTGGTACTGCAGAAAGAAATCTGAAGCAGGGATTTGGAGAACTAGCATTCTGACTTCTGTGATGCCCCCAACTCAATGTGCAAGGCCTGTCCCCTCACTGGGTCTCAATTTACCCTCCTCTGAAGTGAGAAATGAAACTAAATGAGAACTAAGTGCTCCACCCAGCTGTGATGAATCATAATTCTAGATTCAGCATGTTCCTCTTCTGAAATAGAAAACTATTGGTATTCTTTAGCTGTGGAAACAAGGGATCTATACCTAAGGACCTGGGAGATGGTCGAATCCCAAGGATTGAGAGGCTCAGAATCATCCTTGTTGTTTTTTTTCTTTTGTGTGTGTTTTGTTGTTGTTGTTGTTAATCCTCACCGGAGGATATTCCCCCCCCCCCCTCATTTTTAGAGAGAGTGCGAGGGAGAGGGAGAGACTGGTTGCCTCCCGCATGCACCCCGACCCAAGCCTTCCCCCCTCCCCCATCAAGCCTGCAACCAAATTATGAGTTTCGTTTGAGTTATGTGCCCTTGACCCTTGACCAGAATCAAACCCATGACCCTTCAGTCTGAGGGCCAACGCTCTAACCACCGAGCAAACTGGCTATGGCAGAATCATCCTTGTTTTTTAGGCAAAAAAGTTGAGACACAGATGCTGTGTAACCAGTCACAAGTGACTGAGAGAGCCTGAATTCAAAACCAGGCAGATATTCTGGACTCCCCGTAGCCAGGACACCTTTTCCTGCCCAGGCTATGAGGATCTATCCCTTGGCATGTGCTCAGGAAAGGAAGGGCTCTGCCCTGTGGTGGCGGGCCTGACCCAAGGGCACTGGGCAGGCACTCTGTAGGACTAACCGTCCACCCCATCTCCAGTGTTGGAGGACATGACCTTTAGAAGCATACCCTCTGGCTAAGAAGGCAGACAAGCAGGCTAGTGGAGACATTAGTGTCCTGCTGTTTCTGTGCAGTCATAAACCACTGCAGCCCCATCCCCTGGCTCCTGGCTTCCTCCTGCGGCTGGAAAGCTCCCTCATTGGTGTAGAGGCAGCAGCAGCAGCCCAGCTTCAGAAGCAGCTGGGCAGTGCTCCCTGCCTTGTCCTCTGGGAACATTTCCCTGTCACTGCCCTAGCAGGCTCGTCTGCAGCAGGGGCAGAGCACAAGACAGTTTTGGAGGCAAAGGACAACAGGGAAATCTCAGTGGGCTGCCTCTCTTCCTGAGGATACTGGGGCAGTAGAGAATGCCTGTGCTGGGAGGCAGGACCCACAGGGGAAGCCTTGACTTTGCTATTAATCTTGCTGGGTGACCTTGAGCAAGTCACTTTAACTTTTGGGCCTCAGATTGTGCATCAATAAGATAAAAGAATTGGATGGATGTTTTTAAAGTCCTAGCCTATCACAACAGCCATTTTAAATTTTTAAATATGTTTTTATTGATTTTCGAGAAAGAGGAAGGGAGAAGGATAGAGAGAGAAACATTGATTGGCTGCCTCCGGCATACCCCCTACTGGGGATTGAGCCCACAACCTGGGCATGTTCCCTGGCCGGAATCAAAACAGCAACCTTGTGATTCATAGGCCGACACTCAACCACTGAGCCACACCAGCTGGGCAACAATAGTCTTTAAACTGCCCTGCCTTAATGTCTTCCTGCCTCCCCAGTAAAAGATCTGAAAGATCTTCCCAAATGTACATCTGGTCTCCTCCTTCCCTTCCCTTGGCTTCGCTGTGCGACGCCTCTCCCATTGCATATGGGCCAAAGGCCCTGCTTCTTAGCCTGAAATCCAGGCCTTTCCTGAGGGCCCCTGCCTGCCTCCCCAGCCACATCTCACACAGGGCACTTGACACATTTTTTGAGCACACAGTGCCATCTTCCAACCCTGGGCCTTTTCCAAAGCTATTCCTTCTGCTGAGAATTCCATCTACCCCTACCCCCCATTCAACTCCTATCTCCTCATATTTCAGACTCAGACACTATGAGTTGAACTGATGGCTCCTCCTTGGTTCCCCTCGCCCCCAGCTCCCTGCTCAGTACTTCCAGCCTAGTGTCTAGACCTCCTTATTGCACTTGTATTGTATAAGTCTGTCTTCCCCTCGGGTCTTACAAACAATTCCTCAAAGACAAAGACCCATCAGAGTCACCTCTGAGCTCTCTGCTTCAAGAAAGGATTGACTTAGTGATGATCTTACCTTTGAGAAAGACTTGAAAGGTTTTGCCCCAAACAAGTGGCCATTGCCAAGTTGTAGCAAAAATTCAGGAAGGCAGAACTGTAGATGGTCCCAGGAACAAAAAGGGCCACACTAGAAAGGATGAACTTGGAGAGGATTCAGACAGTGGATTTTGAAAAAGAACCTGTTGACATAGGGCTGATGACCCACAGATTCCCTGTTCTGAGTACCTGGGGCTGGCCACCCCTCCCCAACCAGCTCCCGTAAATCTAGGGCCTGATTCTTAGATCCCCTAAAACTGATTGGGCTGGAAAGAGGGAGAGATTTAAAAGTCTACTATATCTTTACATTTTATTTTATTTTTAAAAAATATATTTTATTGATTTTTTACAGAGAGGAAGGGAGAGGGATAGAGAATTAGAAACATCGATGAGAGAGAAACATCGATCAGCTACCTCCTGCATACCCCCTACTGGGGACGTGCCTGCAACCAAGGTACATGCCCTTGACCGGAATTGAACCTGTGACCCTTCAGTCCACAAGCCGATGCTCTATCCACCAAGCCAAACCAGCTAGGGCAATGTATCTTTACATTTTAAGTCTTACCTTTCCCTATAAAGAGCCAGCTTCAAAATTTAGCACACCAAAGGAATGTCTCTCACCATAAAAAAAAAAAAAAAGTGAGTACTATCTCAAACAAAGAGATGAACTGTCCCCATTCTTAGAGACCAGCATTTGAGGGCAGAGGAGCCTAGACTAGAATCTTCATTCCAAACTCAGCTGTGTGAACTTGGGCCAAGTGCTTCACCAATCTGAACCTCAGGTTCCCCACTGAATCTTTTTTCTTTTAAAATATATTTTTATTGATTTCAGAGAGGAAGGGAGAGGGAGATAGAAACATCAATGATGAGAGAGAATCATTAATCAGCTGCCTCCTGTATGCCCCCTACTGGAGATTGAGCCTGCAACCCGAGCATGTGCCTTTGACTAGAATTGAACTCAGGACCCTCCAGTACACAGGCCAACACTCTATCCACTGAGCCAAACCAGCTAGGGCTTCCCCACTGAATCTTAAAGGCAAATCTCCACCCTGCTGTCTGAATCAGACTGTGACATGGATGCATTCCTTGACTTGGTAGAGGGGTCTGAAGCAAGTGTTTTGATGCTTAGAACTTCAACAGAGGGCAAATGACTCATGGGAATCCCATAGTGATGGGGATGGTGGTAACTTGCCAATCACATGGAGTGAAGCAGTTGCTTTTTGTTTTTAGAGGACTCCAAGCTGCAGAGAGCCCACCAGCTTTAGCTCATTTCAAGGAAGCAATTTCTCCATCAGCTGGAATTGTCCAGTGATGTCATAAGCTGAGTTTAGAGAGTGTAGGATAGATATCAGGTCAGGGACCACCAGAAAAACAGCCTGAAGACCAGCCAATCAGAGATGATGCTGAGCAGCAGTTCTCAACCTGGTTGTGCATCACATTCCCCCAATACCTGGGGGAAGCCTGTTTAGAATACAGTGTCCTGGGTCCAATATAAGAGGTCAGAATCTCCAGCAATGAGGTCTGGGAACCTGTATGTTTTCAAAGCTCTCTGGGAGATTCTTCCACCACCAGTAGCCTGCCAGGGTAACCTCAAAAGTCCCTGGCAAACTCTGAAGGAGGCCAGGCTGGGTTGCCTGAAGAGAAAGTGGAGTGTCCATGGGGCCTTTTGAGATCTGGATGGAAGAGGTGAGGGAACTGGCATTTTCTTATGTTGGCCATTCTGCCGAGTTAGCCCAGCACTAATGCTTCCAAAGTGCAAATCCCACTTGGTCATATAATAGGAATTCTGATGCCGACACAGCAGGCAGACAAGAGCCCAGGCTGTATCAGTAGACAGGAGGTAGGCACAGCCATTCAGCACCAACTCCTTACTCTGAGCCTGGGGACAGACAGGAGCAAAAGGCACCCCCTCCGTGCCAAGTTATCGGAGCCAGCTAGACTTCCTCCTAGTCTCCCTGGAGTTTGGGGTTGGTAATTGGAAGGGACAGCAGGACACTTATTTCTCCAGCAGAGGAATCCCTTTTGTAGCACCCCTTCTCCTGGGTGGCAGCCCTTGCTAGCACACCTCCAACCACAGGCTATTACCATTTCCGGAGGTCTTCCTCCAGCAATGGGGCAGCTTTCACATTCCTAGACCCATTTGCCCATTGTTCCTCATTTTGCCTTCTGCTGTTACAAGAAAAAGGAAAACCCTTCTCTCCACCATTCTTTCATATTTGAGATCAGAAAATATAAAGCCCTTTGTTGTTGTTTTTTAAAAATATATTTTATTGATTTTTTTACAGAGAGGAAGGGAGAGGAGAGAGAGTTAGAAACATCAATGAGAGAGAAACATCAATCAGCTGCCCCCTGCACACCCCCCACTGGGGATGTGCTCGCAACCAAGGTACATGCCCTTGACCAGAATCGAACCTGGGACCCTTGAGCCCTCAGGCCGACGCTCTATCCACTGAGCCAAACCGGTTAGGGATATAAAGCCCTTTGTCTCCATATTGGACAGTTTCCCCAGGAACAGAGTCGGTTTGAGCATGTGCTTTTCTCTGTCCATAATGCCTGGTGGGAATGGAGAAATGGCCAAAGAGATGGATGACTAGGACATGCATTACTGAGCTCTTGACACCTACTCTACACACACACACACACACACACACACACACACACACACACACACACTTGAAAACAGTGTGCTCAGAGGGTTATACAAGGCCTAAGAACACTTCATGACAAGTGGAGGTTTGGCTGCCAACCTCAGGACAGCCATCCCCAGCCTAGGCTGGGCCAGGTGCCTACATCAAGGCTGCCTCAGGACCTATAATCAATGCTTTGTCCTCCTCCTACTCCTAAGTCCTCACCTCAGTTCTAACACTCAAATAGCAAGGAAAGGCCAATAAGTGAGGGGGGAAAAACAGGAGAGAAATGTGTTTGCCCCATGCCCTCATAGATAGTAGAGAAGCCACACTTCAGATGAGGAATTCAAGGCACAGAAAAGTTAAGTAACCTGTCCAGGTCACACAGCTAGGAAGCAGAAGGGCTGGGTCATAAAGGAGGCTCAGGTGTTCCCAGTGCCTCATCTCACTATCCAGAAGTACCTCCTCAGCGGAGAGAATTTCTTGTTGTTGTTGTTGGCCCCTTTTCTGAGCCAGTAAAGGCAGGCCTGACTCCCTACCCACAGCTGGGTTTATTTCTAACCTCTCCTGTGGGAGGATACAAATAAAGCTGACGCGAGGGGGACAAAGGGAGGGAGGGAGTGACCTGTTCACTCATGGCAGTGGGTAGGAGTGTGCTCTATAGGGGGATGAGTCAAAGACAAGGCCCTTCTGGAGTTGGAGGGACAGCAGTTTCCAGGTGTACTGCCCAAGGCTATGGCTGTCCATGCTGGATTTAGGGGCCTGGTACAGAAAACAGAACACAATGACTTGCTGAATAACATTAAATAAATTATTTCTCTTCTCTGGATCTCTGTCCCTCCTTTGCAAAATGAGGAACCAATGACCCATCAGCTCAAAACAAGCTACTTGGGTTAATACTAAAACTTTTGCATGTTCTTGTTTTCGTTAAAATGATCAGAACTCCAGTTATCCTGTGTAGATCAGGATATCTCACAGTGCTATCATAGGGGTTTCCTGGACATCTATGACATCACAGGGATTTTCTGGGTTCTAGAGGTAGGGAAAGGGAGGATAAATAAAAGAGTACTGAGAGGCACCAAGTTTGGGAATCTCAGAATGGATCAGATACTGCCCTTAAGATTTTAGTCAGGAGCGATTTTGGTTTTGATTTTTGTGTGTTTTCTTCTTTTTAAATATTTTTTATTGATTTCAGAGAGGAAGGGAGGAGTAGAAACATCAATGATGAGGGAGAATCATTGATTGGCTGTCTCCTGCACACCCCCCACTGGGGATTGAGTCCACAACCTGGGCATGTGCCCTTGACCAGAATTGAACCGGGACCCTTCAGTCCCCTCTCTATTCACTGAGCCAAACCAGCTAGGGCAGTCAGGAGCGATTTTAAGCAAGGGAGAGATGAGGTCAGATTTGTATTTTAGAACAGTCGCTCTGGCAGCTAGGGCAGCTGGTGAATTGGATGGAAGACCAGAGGAAGAGAGAAATTTGGGGGGTTGCTGTAATAGCTCCTCTGAGAGGTGGTGAGGGTTAGGTTAGAGCAGTAGTGGTGGCTGTGGGAGGAGGGAGATGATCAGCATGGCTCCTAGGCAAGTGGGTGGACTGGGAAGATCCCATTCTCGTAGACAGAGCAGGTTTAAGGGAAAGATCACAGGTTCCGTTTGGGAAGTAATTTAAATGAGTGTAAAAGGATATACTGGTTAGATGCCCAGGTTGGGTCTGAACACAGAATTGTGAGTTCTCAGTGGGAGTAGACTCTGAGGCCTGAGAAGAATATAAATGCACAGGAGGTGAAGTGGCCGGTGAAGATGGGCTCAGGAGGAGACCCAGAGGGAGCATCAGGAAAACCATATGACAGAAGAATGTGGCCATCCAGCCCTCATGGTGCCTCATGCCTCCAGAAAACTCATGTAAGGACAGAAAAGAAGGCCATTTCACGAGTTAGGGCATCTCTATTGACCTTGGTAAGTGCAATTTTGGTGGAGCCCAACTACAGTGGTTCAGAATGGCAGAAGGTAGAGGGGCAATGAATTAGGATTTGGAGGTAACTGTTTGCATTGGTCATTTAATGGTCAAATGAAGGAGGGAGAAGCTGTCATTAATGGTGACTAAGGACAGAGGGAGAGTTTCATTTGTCTGAGACTAGGAGTCGTTCAAATGCTCAGGGGAAAGAGTGTTGAGAAAGAGGCTGGAAGGATGGGGGAGGTAGAAGGGAAAGGTCGATGAATTGAGGTGGGGCTGGGAGTTAGAAGCCCTGGAGGAGGAGTCTGCTGGGATGGAAGGCTGGTGGGATGGACTTCTGAGTGAGAAGAAGGGAGGTTCCTGGGAACCTCTTTCTCTGAGAAGGAGAAGCTTAAGTCATCTGCTGAGTCATGGGAAGAGGAGGGGAGGAGGTTGTGAGCCCATGAAGGTTTGAGGGAACCTCTGGGGAGGGTGGAGGAGTGAGCTGGGGAAAGGCTGACCATTTGAAGACCAGCTGGGTCTGGAGGCCACCGCAAGGGATTCTATCTGCTCTTCCCTGTGGTTTTCTCCATACTGTGGGCCAGGGCTAAGTAGGTCGAGGTCAGACCACCCAGAGCAGGCAGGGGTATAGGGAGCCCAGTATATCAAAGGAGTGAGTGCCAGGATTGGCCAAGGGCAAGGTGAGGTGGGAAAAATAAAATCCAGGGAGCAGGGGAGTGGGAATGCCAGAGGATCAGGAGAGTGAGGTGTCACGATTCTGGGAGGCTACCCAAGACCCACAGAAAATTCTGGGCAGTGGACGTGGGCTAGGGCTGAGACCCAGGTTTAAGGAGGTTCCCCTGAGAGTCTCTGATGGGAGATGCTATGTATTATGGATGCTGGAGACCCCCAGGGTGAGGCAGGGCCTGGAGAAGGAGGCAAACTGCAAAAGGCGCCAAAGATCTCAGGAATGCCACAGGCTGTACGGGCAAAGGGACGGTTCACAGAACTACAAGGCCTGAGCCCCAGGAAAGGGAGTTTGCCCAAGACATGTGGAAGGATTAGTGTGCCCAGCCAGCAGGACAGCTAGTGGCTTGGACCTTTGCACCTTTCGGTTCTACCTGGCACAGAGGCCCTGCCACCCTCACATCTTGCTCCCCTGACTCTAATCTCTGGGACAGCACTTCCACCTCTGTGAGATGAGGACAATTAGAGCTTCATAGTGAGGGAAGACATGGCTAAGGGCTTGAACAAACTGGAGCATGACAATGGTATTTCCTTGCTTTATAATTTTTTCATCCACTGGGTCTTGCAGGTGACTGAGGAGAGGCAGCAGGCAGAGTGAGGCATCCGTGATTCCTGAGGGGTTGAACGTCTTGGGTTACTTCTGGAGCAGGGGAAGAAAGAGATTACTCCTGGCCCAGGAGGAGGCTCTGGGGCAGACCAAAAAAACAGAGATGAGAAAAGGGTAATGACAGAGAGACACAGTGGCAGAGATATAGACCCAGTAGAGTGACACGCATACACATACAAGGATCTGACAAAGGGACAATCAGGAAGATAGACTACCTGAGACAGAGATGGGGAGACAGAGCAGGCTGGCCAGGTGCCCACGGCTCACCCTAGAGGCTGCTGCTGGGCTGGACCCAATCAGTACAAGATGGATGTGCTCTGGGAAGGCAGAGGCCGCCAGGCCAGGCAGCTGGGCCATCTCTTCCACCTACACAACCTGCTGCAGAAAGCCCAGCCAGGTGACCCCGTTTGCCCAAAGCAGACTAAGGAATGTCCCCTGAGGGCTTCCTCAGGAGCAGCAGGAGGTCCGAGAAGGGGGCTGCTTTGTAGGCATGGGCTCCTGCTCTGCCTCTCACTAGCTGTGAAGTTTGGCAGCCACTGAGCTCCCTGCATCTTCATTCCCACCTGCCAAATGAGAACCATCACCCAACCCTCAGTGATCCTGACATTTTCACCTGCTCCATAGAGACAGGGACCTGGGTAGCCTGGGGCATTAAGGATGTCTTTTAGGTCCAACGAGAACTTGGAGGTTCCCAGCCTCTGTTCCCAGCACCCTTTGGGGAGAGTTCCAAAAATCTGGCCAAGCAGATTGGGCTGAGGGTGATGAGTCATGAGAGTAGATTGTGACTCCAGCTCCCAGGGCTGCACAATTTATACCGATCCCACCAATTAAGGGTTCCTAGCCACTTCCCCTCACACTCAAACCCCAGCTCTGAACCCTTATGCTGGGTGTCAAGCCCTGTCACAACAAGGAAGAAAAGATGTCTTATTCCTCTGTCCTAACCGTTCAAGGGACCTGCCCCAGATGGCAGCCCTCCACTATTGGACTAGAAGAGACTCTCCTGATCACCAGGGCCACCTGCACAATGACTTCAATCCTGCCTCTCCACCACTCATTTGCCCTTTCATTCATTCAAATGTGGAGTAGCCTACAAGGTGCATAAAATCTGGTAGGGGAGATAAGTAATATGTGATGAGAGGACAAGCCCAGGATGCTGGAGAGGACATAGAGGAGATCCATCTCCCTATCCTGGCCTATCCAATCCATGGTCTTCGACTCCAGTTCAGTTTAAATGTTCCCTCTCCCAGAAGGCTTCCCAGAACTTCTACAAGGAGTGACTTCTTCTGCCTCTAAACCTCATACATTGGGATCTTATACAAGAGCTAGTACTGTATATGTATTATATCCCTATAGATTGTCTCCTCTTTGGAGCAGAGCCCAGACCCCTCTCATCTTTGCATCCTACCAAGCCTACCACAGTAGGAGGACATCAGAGTTCAATGGATACATATTAGTTGTGTGTCTTTGAATTTCAAGGGAATTTACTATTATACATATATTATGTCTTTAAGCCTCCGTCTTTTCAGTTGTGAAGTGGGGATAATAATCTTCACTTCCCAGTATGGCCAGATGGAGCAAATGAGATATTGCATGTGAAGTTCCCTGGCAAGCTGGAGGCTGCACAGCTCTGCGCAGCCGTGGGCTGTTGCTAATAATATAGCAATCTCGAGGTTGGAGCTGGACACAGAGAGGCAGAGAGCAGGCGCCCCTCTGTCTGCAGTTTCTCCTCCTGCCTGACAGTGGTGGAGGGGTTCTCTGAGTCTGAAACAACCCAAATGTGGGCAGCTAGACTGCAGTGGGAAGAGAAGCTCACGGGAGCCCAAATCTCCAAGTTCCAAGTTTGCCTCTAGCTCAGGATAGGTGACCCTGGGCAGGTCAGTCCCTTCTCTGAGCATCAGTTTCTCCATCCACCAAGTAGAAATAATAATATCTGGCTGACTGGCAGCAGAGATGAGGTGAGGCCCTGGTGAGAGTTGGAATACATAGGATCTCTCTCTCTCTCTCTCTCTCTCTCTCTCTCTCTCTCACAGATACACATTAACGTCCAAATACTATGCAGTTGTGGGGTCAAAGTGAGGTCTACAACAACCCCTCTGCAGACATCACCCCTTCCCTTCCACACCCTACTTCCTGAAAGGGTCAGGAAGTAGCCCCTTTCCTGGGAGACGGCATAATTTCTGGCCCAGAGTGGTGCTCAAATATTTATTGAATAAGAGAATAAATGAACACATAAATGGGGCCACTGCAAGTCTCCTGAAGCATTAGAGCCCCCTTTGGACAGGTCAAAAATTCTTCTGTTCACTGTCTCTGCTGTTTCCACCAAGTCCAAACCAACATCATCTCTCCCTGCATTATTGCAGTCATCTCCAAACTGGTTTCCCTGCTTCCAACTTATTCTCCTACTAGTATCTACCTCTTCTCCACAGGGTTTCCAGAGTGATCTTTTTAAAATTCAGATCTTATTATGTCTCTCCCTCTGTTTAAAACCCTCTGGTTAGCTTCCTGGTCCATCAGGAATAATGACAGTAATCTTTTTTATTTTTCCTCAGCCGAAGATATGCTTTTTGTTGATTTGAGACAGAGAGAGAGAGAGAGAGAGAAAGAGAAACATTGATTGAACCTGGACTCGTGGGCACCCTGACCAGGAATGGAACCTACCACCTTTTGGTGCATGGGAGGATACTCCAACCAACTGAGCCACCTGGCCAGGGCAACCTGCCTCTGACTTAGCACTCTGTTCTTTCCCATTCCAACTCTCATCTGACTGATATAACCATTGGTCTGTCTTCTGCTAGACTGTAAATTCTAGAGGAGCAGAGACCTGGTTTGCCCTGATTGGCCTTTTCGCCCCTGCTGGCACAGGAAGGGGCTCAAATACTTGCTGAGTAGCTGAGTGTGCTGAAAGGAAGAAAGACTGACAGTAGTCTTTGAGAGTAAAATAAACTCCAACTGACCAAGATACATCAGGAGCAAGGGTGGGAGGGTGGTATGTGTGTGTAGAGAAAGTGCCAGTGCCAGAGGGAAGGTGGGGTGGGAGGGGGGTGGGCGGGGCATCAGACCTTGACTATGAATTTGAGAAGCAAACCACTGAAATCCAGAGACCACCACCCTCCCTGCCTTAGCTACATCTCAAAGGCCCTCAGGGCCAACTCTGGAGACCACACATTCTCAGTGTGACCCCGCATCCCCATGCCTCCGCGGAGGTACCTCTAAGCAGCTGGTTGTTACACTCTCTGTCTAGTGCGCAGGTCTGTGAATGTCCGCACCTTTCTAATTGCACTTTTAGTGAAAACTGGCCTTACAACTCTAACAGGCCTCTCTCTAGGTTCATCTCTGAAAGGAGTAGTAAAGATCCCAGCCCGGCCCAATTGGGGAGGCCAAACGCTCTTTTTCAGCTGCAAATGGCCGCTCAGACTAGAAAAGGCTTCCTTCACCCAAGGCTCTTAGGGAGCCCTTCCTGAGCCTTCCTAGCCGTCCCCTAGGAGGCCGCACCCTGGGCTCTCCCAAAAGATCCCAGGGGCGCGCCCAGGAGGGGCTGGTTCGAGGGGAGGAGAGGGCGGCTCCTTTGCCTTCCCAGGCTTTCCAATCAAGAGGCGGACGCAGAGTCAGAGGTGGGGCTTCGGTTTTCAAGCGGGTTGGGCTCCTACTCGCCCTTCTTTCCCGCGCCCTCCCCCCCCCCCACCCCCCCACCCCGCGCCAGCCCAGCACCTCCCCGCTGCACCGCCGTGACTCAGCGGGAAGGCGCGACCCTGCTGGCCCGGAAGGGCCGAGCCGCACCCTCCCCTCCAGCTCCACGCCTCTGAGCTTGTGGGGCTGGAGGGAGGATTTGTGGGCTGAGGTGGGAGTTCCTATACCTGGTCCTTAGGTTTCTGTGTGCCCCAGAAAAACGGACCCTTCTCTGCCCTTGGTTTCCTTTCCTCCCAGGTGGTCAAGAGACAAGACAGTATTAGTTCCGAAGAGTGTGGGGCTCTTTGAAGTTTGTCTGTTGGGGTGTGAACCCCGCTCCCTAGTTGCTAGCTGTGTGATCCTGGCCAAGCCTTCAATCCTTACGTGTAAAATCCAACTCAGGTTGTGACAGTGCGATAAGACAGTGTACACAAATGGGGAGAGAAAATAAAAGGACTTGAGTTTCATAGGTGGCTGCAGAATTCTAATTAGGAAGGCCAGCTTTGACTAGCAAAAGAAAAAGGACAATTTTGGAACGCTAGTCCTGTAGGCTAATAGACAAGATGGCTAGACAGTTCTGTGTAAGAAATGAGCAAGAACCCAATTAAAAAATGGGCAAAGGGCTTGAATAGACATTTCTACAAAGAAGATATACAAATACTCAATAAAGACAAGGGAAAGTACTCAACATAATTAATCATCAGGGAAACCAAACCCAGTAAATAACGCTTTAATTTTAGCCACTAGGATGGCTAGATTTTTTTTGTGGGGGGGGAGAGGGGAGTGGAGGTGGGGAAATAAGAATTAGCAAGGATGTGGAGAATTGGAGCCCTTGTGCTTTGCAGGTGGGACTGTAAAATGTTGCAAACACTGTGGTAAACAGTTTGGCAGTTCCTCAAAATGTTAAACATAGAATTACCATATAACTCAGCAATTCCACTCTTAGGTGGTATATATCCAAGAGAATTAAAAACAGGTTCTTAAACAGATATGTGTACAGGAATATCCATAGCACTATTATTCATAGTAGCTAAAAGGTGAAAACAGCCCATGTCCATCAACAGATGACAGGATAAACACAATTTGGGAAGTCCATACAAAGGAATATTATTTCACCATTAAAAATAATGAAGCACTGATACATGCTACAGTCCAGATGAACATTGAAAACATTATGCTAACTAAGAAAAGCCAGACATGCCCTAGCTGGTTTGCCCTAGCCTGCAGACTGAAGGGTCCCAGGTTCGATTCAGGCCAAGGGCACATGCCTAGGTTGCTGGCTTGATCCACCGTAGGGGGCGTGCAGGAGGCAGCCAATCAATGATTCTCTCTCATCATTGATATTTCTATATCTCTCTCCCTCTCCCTTCCTCTCTAAAATTAATAAAATATATTTTTTAAAAAGAAAGAAAATAAAAGCCAGACACAAAAGGCTGCATAGTGCACAATTCCATGTCTCAGAAATGTCTAGAATAGGCAAATCCATAGACAGAAAGTAGATTAGTGGTTGCCAGGGACGAGGAGGAGTGGGAATGGGGAATGACTGCTAATGGATATGAGGGGATTTTTGGTGGGGGTGATGAAATGTTCTGGAATTAAAATAGTGGTGGTGGTCACACAACCCTTCGAATAGACAAACCCCTACTGAATTGTATACTTTAAAAGAGTTAATTTTATAGTATGTGAATTGTTTTTCAATAAAGCTATTAATTTTTTTAAAAGAGCAAAACTGTGGGAGTCAGATGTCTTACAAACAAGGGAAAAGAAGAAAGAAGGTGGCAGGAGAGAGGGAGGGTCCCAGCCTTTAGGGTATACCAGTGGTCGGCAAACCGTGGCTCTCGAGCCACATTCTGCTCTTTGGCCCCTTGAGTGTTCTAACGCCACTTCTTCAAAATAGACTCGCCCAGGCCGAAAACCGACTTCTGCGCATGGGCCACAAAGTTTCAATCACACTGTACGTGCGTGCCCGCACGTGGTATTTTGTGGAAGAGCCACACTCAAGGGCCAAAGAGCCTCATGTGGCTCTCGAGCCATGATTTGCCAGCCACTGGGGTAGACCATTAGGGCTAAAGTAAAGAAAAATCAGTGAGCTTGGCTGGTGTGGCTCAGTGGTTGAGCATCAACCATGAAACAGGAGGTCACGGTTTGATTCCTGGTCAGGGCACATGCCCGGGGTGTAGGCTTGATCCCCAGTGTGGGGTGTGCAGGAAGCAGCTGATGAATGGTTCTCTCTCATCATTGATGTTTCTATCTCTCTCTCCCTCTCCCTTCCTCTCAAAAATTATATATATATATATATATATTTTTTAATTTTTTTTTAAAGAAAGAAAAAATGAAAATAATCTGGGAGTGTGTATGTGTGTTTGTGTACAAGGGCTTTTTAAAAACAGGTTATTTTATTTTATTTGTTTTTTAAAATATATTTTTATTGATTTCAGAGAAGAAGGGAGAGGGAGAGATAGAAACATTAATGGTCAGAGAGAACCATTGATCAGCTGCCTCCTGCATACCCCACACTGGGGATGGAGTGGAAACCCTGGGCATGTGCCTTGACCAGGAACAGAACCACCACCTCCTGGTTCATAGGTCGATGCTCAACCACTGAGCCACACCTGCCAGGCCAGGGTATCTAATTTTAAATTTTCAGTTGCTTGTTGGGCCTTTGCTACAAATCATCAGCCAGGTGTCCTACCTGCATGGCATGGAATTGGGGGAACTTTTGGAGTGAAAGCTTAGTCAGTGACCAGGAAAAAGGAGAGCTACAGAGGAGTCAAAAGCAGGTGGGAGATTCAGAAATCAGCAAAATCTAAGTTCCTTAAGAATTCCTGAGGTTTTTGGTAGGGATGCTGGCAATCCTACTTTAATAGGAGATACCTGGCTGGGTCCTTTTAATTAAGTCTTAAGAGGCAAGGTGCTCTCAGCAAGTTGAATGAGATAGGAGATATTCAAGAGGCTGACATCTGGGGCACCTGTGTCACTTTTTCCAATGGAGTCTCTTCGCCCTTAGATAAAACTCCTCCCATGGCCTAGAAAGCCCTGAGTGGTCTGGTCCTTCCCAGCTTTTCTGACTCATCTCAGCATGACCTTCTTTGCTCCAATCACAATGCCCTTTTCATTGGTCCTTTTGAAGGTCAGGCTAAATCCTCAGCCCTCCACCCCCGCAAGGACCTGGAATGGCCAAAATTTTGTTCATGGCCAGCTCCCTCTCACTACTGAGGCCTGGCTCAAACCTCACTTCCTCGGAGGTTTTCCCTGCCCACCCAATTCCTACCACAATACTCTGCTTTATGTTTTTTATAGCACTAATCAGTAGGTCAAATTCTCTTGGTTATTGATTTGTTTAATGGCTTATCCATCTTCTCTTGAAGGTAATCTCTGTGCCATGCAAACCAGAACCTGGTCTACATCTCTTCTTGCTCTGCAGCCCTAGAGCCCAGCATGGCACTTGGCCTAGCACACAGGTGCTCCAGAAATATGTGCTCATGTCCTACATTCACTGAGCAAATATTTGAGCACCTACTGTGTGTGAGATCCTGTGTACAAAGTTGGCCACAACAGACCCAGACTCAGCCCTCCAGGGTCCCCTGAGATACAGGGGATGAGTGCTGTCACTGGAGAGGTACAAGGTGCAGGGTGGACTCCTAGTCCAGATGGGGGAGGAGGGTTGTATCAATGAAGGCCTCTGGAGAAAATGAAAGCCAAGATATGAGGCTAAATAAGAGTTGACTGAGGGGAAGGAGGAGAGAAGGTGATGCCTATTCCAGGCAGAGAGAACAGAATGTGCAGAGGCTTGGTGGGAAGAGAGCCCAGACATTGAGCCCAAGAGAAATTGAAAGTAGTTCAACCTGGCTAGATCCTGACAGCAAGCGGTAAGGGATGATGCTGAAAACACAGGCAGAGCCAGACTGTGCAGGACCTTATAACCTGAGCTAAGGAGTTGAGGACGAGCACTGGGGAGTCATAAAAGGGGTTTGTGTGAGCAGGGGAGTGGCACCATCAGACTTGTAAACATTAGACAGTTTATTGTGTTATGGGGAGTGGGTTGGGAGACAGGAAGACAGTGAAGAAGTCATGATAAGAAATGTGGAGATGGAGAGAAGTACACAGGTTCCAGCAGGATTTGATAGCTAGAATCAAGAGGGTTTAGTGATTAATTAGGCTTTTTTGGGGAGTAGGGTCGGGGGAGTTGTTGGGATAATGCTCAGATTTCTAGCTTAAACTAGTGGTTGGTAATGCTACTTACTAAACAGATATAGGTGTAGGTGGCAAAATTCTCAGTGGGACAGGTTGAGTTTCAGGAGACTACAGGGTATTCAAGTCATCATTGGATTATTCTAGGAGTTTCTCAAGGACAAAAGCCTGTCTTATTTATCTGTATGGTCCCAATCCCACGATGCCCTCACACATAGAACACTAAATTTGCTGAATAAACAGTGAACAGAACTAGCCTTAATAACTGGCTGGAAAACAGGTTTCAGGTAAACCCACAGGAAATCTCAGTCAGGATGGGCTATGGTAGGCTGCTTTAATAAACAACCCCCAATCTCAGTAGTTTGGAGCAGCAAAGGTTTATTTCTCACTCACTCTCTATGTCCATCTTGAGTCAATGAAGACTTTGCTTCGGTTGGCTCTCACTCAGAGCCATATATAGGTTGATGATGGAGCCTCCACCTCCTGGAACATCACTGATCACCTTGAAGCAAGGGAACTTGACAATTGTGTTCGGGTCCTTGAAGGCTTCTGCTTGGGGGGCACTTCCACTCACATTTCATTGGCCAAAGCATGTCATAGGGCCACACCTCACTTCAAAGCTACCACATACCAGGAAGGTGAAGAACTGGACATGTTGGTGACCAGTATTAATGTGCATCAAGAATCTTAGGTTATAGTCCTGGGTCCACTGTACAAATTTGGATAAGTCATTTCTCCTCTCTGAGCCTCAGTTTTCCCTGTCTGTAAAACGGGACAATAATAATTCCCTCACAGGGCTGCTATGAGGGTCAAATAATGATCATCAACAAAAACTTTGTTTAGATGGGGAAGGGGACTTAAGGGGGGCGGGGGGGGGGAAGCTGTGATATTTCTGGGACAGCAGAGAGGCACACTCAAATGTGGGTATGCTGGAGTGGCTATGACTACAGTCTAAGCAGATTCTGAGTATGCTGAGTTCAGATCTGGGGCTGTGAGGTGGATAAAGCATCCCTGTCCAACTCCCTGAATTCTTAAGCATTTTCATTCCTCCATCCCTCATCTCTCCAATGACACAGTGGGTCTCAGAGAACTCCCTAACAAATGGAGACAAGGCCATTACTGCCAAGAGCTTGGAGCTCATGTCTGCCTCCCTCCTTGGCTGAGAGCCAGGACCCAGATTTAGAGCCTGTGGGAGGCAAAATAATGGCCCCTCCAAGATGTTCACATCCTAATCCCCGGAGCTCCTGAATATGTTACTTTCCATGGCTAAAGGGATTATGCAGATGTGATTAAATTAAGGGCCTTGAGATGGGGAGATTATCCTGGATTATCCAGGTGGGTCTAACATAATCATAAGAAGCTTTAGGCTGGAAGAGGGAGGCAGAAGAGTCCGAAGAGAGTGTGATGGTAAAGCAGCAGTCAGAGTGATGTAATTGCTGGCTGGAAGGAGCACCTGAGCAAGCATGGACTGAGGCGGCCTGTAGAAGCTGGAAAAGGTAAGGAAACAGATTCTCCCCTAGAGCTTCCAGAAAGAACACCACTCTGCAGACACCTTGAACTTAGTCCATTTCAGACTAGTGACCTCAAGAACTGTAAGATAATCAATTTGTGTTGTTTTTAGCCACTAAGTTTGTGGTCATTTGGTACAGCAGCTGTTGGAAACTAATGCAGAGCCTGCTGCCTGGACCTGTAGGGCAGAGGCTTGACGCCAGGCAGCTGCTACTGGCAAGACCCTGGGGCTGAGAGAGGCTCTGGCAGGATCTGCCACTTCTCTAAGCCCCTAGGACTGCAGGTGAGGTGCCCCAAAAGAAGCCTCTGCAAAAGCCCCAATGCTGCTTTGCTCTACCTTATCTGCCTTCCTGCCTCCTCTCAATTTTTTCTGTTCTAATGACTCCACCACCTTGCTATGTGACCTTGAGTAGACCCTTCTTTTGCAGGACCTAGATTTCTCTATATGTAAATGCAAAACAGGGATGGACTAGGAGACTCTCTAGGGGCCTTCCAGGCCTGATACTGAGTCAGCATTTCCAGGATGTGATAGGTCTGCAGAGAGCTCTCTGATGATGCTCTTGAACCGTCCTCCATCCCCAAGCCTCCAAAAAATCTTTATCAGTCTTTCCTGCTGCCACAAACAATGCACTTGTGTCCAAACACTGACCTCAGTTAAAAGACAGGGGGAACAATGCTTTATTGACTTGGCACCTATGAATGGATGGCTACAGGCCCCCACAGTTCTTTGCTGTTGCAAAGTGGAGGCTCTGTGGTGGGGGCAGCATACATCACAGATGCTGGTTCTAGCTGCAGGGAGGGGCCACTGTCCCCGCTTTGGCCCCTCCAGTCCCCTTATCCAGTCAAGCACCATCTGAGTCTGGGCCCTCATGGAACAAGCCAGGGCGACGACCCAGGTTCTTCTACAGTCCCAGGAAGGCTAAGGTAAGAGCTGCAGGTTTTTCCTGTCTTCCCTCTTCTTGGGGATCCCAAGATGGGTCGGGGAAGGGAGAGACCCCATTTTCTCCTGAATCACCTGGAGTGAGTTCCAGGAAGGTACGATTAGGGGTGCTGTACCTGGAGCCCTACCAAAGAGAGAGAAGTCATTCCCTTTCCCCACTTTTCTGTTTTGGCCGAGCAGAAAGTGGGAGCTCTGGTTGAATTGGGTCCACAACAGTTGAGGGGATAAAGCCAGGCTGTCCCATGCAGGACCACACCATTTGGGCAGGCTCTCCCCCAGGCAAGGGGAGGGAAGGGCTGAGTGAACTGCAGTTGTCACAGGAGGAAGGCCTCCTGGAGGCAGAGGGGCAGGCCATAGCAGGTTCCTAGAAGAGGTGGTCTGCAGGTCACGACAGCCGGCACAGAACACTGGCATCCTCGCTGTGGTCACAGTTGTGGGCATCCCAGCGGATATGAGAGCAGAGCAGAAGGGTGCTTTCGTCCCCACGGCACTTGACATTGTCCAGGAGGATAGGGCCTCGGCCTGGGCCAAAGTGGGCTTCTCCAGGGGCTGCCAGAGCTTGACCACAGCCCAGCTGGTGGCACAGGACACCGGCTGCCCTCAGGTCCCAAGCATCATCACAAACAGTGCCCCACCGCTGTCCTAGGAAGAGCTCCACACGCCCCTCGCATCGATGGGCTCCATTGGCCAGACGTAGGTGCCCTGTAAGGGGACAAGGCCGGGAGCTGGAAGGGGCTGGCCCATGCCACGCCACTCCCAAGCAAGGCCAGGGAAGGGGTAGAGGAGGCAAAGGGTGTTGGTATGAGACACAGCACTGCCCTGGGAGCCACTGGACAAGGGCAGACAAATGAGATTAAAATAGGATGGACATCAGTCAATACTCAGCCTCCAGATGGAAGAACATGTACTGGCCTTTGTGGGGTGCTCTGGGCATGTTGGGTTCCATGTCTGCTCTCTCCTTAGTCCACGGTTCATAATCCCAGTACCTCAACTACAGGGCTACTCTCTGGAGACTGTGATTGTGTCCCCTGAAGTCATCATTGTCTCCTGAAGTTACCATTGCCTACCTCACCCCCTGGACTCCCCAGGCTAAAGAGCAACTTCTTTCATTTCCCTCCTCAGGAAAGGATCCCTATCCCCTCATTTTAAGCTACAGATTCCTCTGACTTAAAATCCATCTCCCTCTTTCTGAACACTATACCTCTATAAATGAGACTTGAGACTAGCACAAAAGGGCAAAGGTTCCAGGACATGGTAAAATCTGCTGAGCTACCTAACCCCAGGCTGTGACCTCTCCTGATCCTGGTCCTTACTATCCTGATGCCTCTACTTCCCTCTTAGGGGGTTGTGGGCACCTACCGTCCCTGGGCCGAGGCGTGGGAACTCGGGTGGTCTCAGAACCATCCTGCTGGACTTGCAGTCCTAGCTCCTCTGGGCCTGGCTCGTCAAGGACAAAGAAAAAGAGGTGGCTGTCACATTGGTGAACATGTTCCTTGAGGACAGGTCACCTCCTAACCTCGCAAGGGAAGTCTGACCTAGTGACAACGAACTTCACTGGACCCTGAAGAAGGACCCCCCCCCCCGCGCCGTACCCCTTGGATCAGAAATGGTGATTGTACTTTTTTCACCCTGGCGCCCAAAGCAGAATCCTTTGCAGCCTACCCTTTGTGGCCAAGGCTACTAGGCCCGGGGTTACCAAACTAGGGCGAATATATCAATTCCCAAACCAAGCAATGAACAGCTTTTTAAAATGTGTAAGACTGCAAACACCCCTATCTTACTGATTTCTTCCAAAGGTCAGGCACTTGCTTCCAAAAGCTGATTAACTCTCCGTTTATTAGAGCTTTGGGGGAGTCCTTGACTCAGCAGAGCAATAACACCCCAGCCCCGCCCTTGACAGACTTTCTGAATTCATCCCGGGTCTCGGTCTCTCCCCACCCCCACCCCGCCCCTCACTGCGGCAGAACGCGCGCCCTCCCCAGGCCCGGCCCCACGCTCACCGCAGAGGCTCCCGTCCGGGCGGGCTCCGCCTCTCTGCGGATGGCGCGTCCTCCGGCTCCGCCCGCGGGGCACTGCCGCAGAGAGCCGGCACGCGCGGCCCCGCCCAGGGCTGAGCTGCCTCCGTGCGCGACCCCGCGGCGGGCTCACCTGAGCAGAGCGCTCCCGCATCCTCGTGGTGGCCGCAGTTGTGCTGACCCCAACCCAGGTGGAAGCAGTCGCTCAGGCGGACCTCCGTGCCGGCACAGCCCACGTTGTCCAGCAGAACGGGGCCGCGGCCGAAGCCGAAGTGACCGAGGCCGGTGGCGCCCAGGGCAGGCCCGCATCCTGCCTCACGGCAGGCCACGCGCGCATCCGCGAAATCCCAATCATCGTCGCACACGGTGCCCCAGCCCCCGGCGTACATAACCTCCACGCGGCCGCGGCACGGTCCCGGGCCGCCCACCAGCCGCAGCCGCCCGCCTGCAGGGCGCACAGGCCCGGGGCCAGAGGGACTGGGCTGGAGCCACCAGCTCCCAGGCAGGGCCCCAGCCTCATCTTTCCCCACCCGCCGCGGAATCCCCGCTCTGCCACTTACTTTTCTTCCCCGCGACCCAGGGGGCTGTGGTGAACAATGCTGTCTCCCTGGAAGGCAGGGCACCGACTCTTGTAGCTGCGGAGACAGGGCACCTAAGATAGAGCATTTGAAAGGGACAAAGAGGCCTTCTGGCCTACAGTAGGGCAGGGGAGCTCCTGCTGAAGTCCCCCAACTGTACCACATCTGCACCCCACACTCACCCTCAACTCTAGAGTCACCATCTAGATTGGTGTGGTGGGGTCCTCTGGAAACTGGATCGGAATGAACCAAATCCTATTTCCAGGCGTTATCCTCATTTCAATCCCAATGACAGTTTCAACCCTAATTTTAAATGTACTTCTATCCTTCATTCAACCTTTATCTCAAACCTCTCACAAGGCCTCTTTATTCCCACCCTCACCACCAACCCAAATTTTACTTAAGAGCTTTGAAGAAATCGCTTATTACTTCTTCCCACCTCACTGAACTTTTCAGAGGTCTGGATTTCATCCTTGCTCTCTATCTGTTCCTCTGTTCTCTCACCTGTCTCTACCATCTGGTCAAAAGCTCTGGCCTTCCAGTCAGGCCCCCTTCCTACGAATCTCAACAGCCTTCTCAATTCCCAGCCCTACTCACCTTCCCCCTACCATTATAGCCTGGAGGCTAGCAGGCTCAAACTAGGCTCCTTACCCTCTGGCTCTGTGTGCCAGGCCCAGTCCTCTCTTGTGGCCGAGGGTGGCAGTGCTGTGAGAGTCGGGGGCCCTAGAACTAGAGCAGGAAAGAAGGAAGCAGAGTCAGAGGCTGAGGTTCTAGTTCCTGGTCAGCCTTTGGCTGTCAGGAGGATAGAAGGATTTCTCTGAGGAAGACCACAGATTGTGCTTCTAGAGCTGGGGGCTTAGCCCCCACGGGGGTCCGAGGAGGTCTGCCCCACTTTGACAGTGGTCGTCATTCACTTGTGTTGTACAGGCGTACACATCACAGTTTACACAGGACTTTCACAGACATGCTTTCATTTCTTTCCGATGTTCTCAGAAACCCAATGTGTGTCCAAAATGGAGAGACAGAGAAGGTCTTGACCACAGGGGGAGGGCCATGCACAGTCCTGAGGGACTTGAAGAACAAGACTCGTTATCCCCATCCTACAGATAAAATAGGACTAGAAAGGGCAAAGGTCATGCTTGAGACCCATGCAGCAAAGTTAGCCGTGACTTTGCCAAGGCTCACTGTGTGACCATGGGTGTGGCTCTGCCTCACTGGGCCTCAGCTTTCCCATCTGTAAACTGGAAATTATGGCCCCCGGTTTGCTGTGAGGCATGGGCAAGCATTTATATCTTACAGAGTGGAATCCATTTGTGAAGTGCCATTATTGGCCCTATTATTTTTGTATTTGCTCAAAAAACTTCTTAAAATGGAGAGGGGGCCAGGTGGGGCATTATAAAGAGCATCAGGATTAAAGAGGGTTGTGCTAGGTAATTCTAGGGACATACTTGGGCTGCAATGTAGTATTTCTGGGGCAATTATAGAGTTCTATTATTTTGAAGTGTTCCATGAAAAGTACTTAGGATATGCTCGAAAATTCCTGGGGCATTCTTGGGGTACTGCTAGGTAGTTCTAGAGTATTGGTAGAACAATACTCCAGTATTACACAGCTGTGGAGCTCACCACAAAGAGTACTGGCGTTTCCTGGGGCACTTCTAGAGCAGCACTGAGATATTAACAGTAATTTCGGGGCCTTTCTGGATTACTCTGGGAAACATCAAGGTAGCCACCAACCCCCCCGCACCGCCCAAGCCCCACTTAGGCTCCTCCAGTATCTGGACACGGCCCGGTCCTGCCCCCCCACCCCCTCCCCAGACGGCGCTCCGCCCCCGCCCCCGGAGCCCGCACCTGCGCAGACCGCTCCAGCGTCCTCGTGGTGGCCGCAGTTGTGCACGCCCCAGCCCAGGCTCAGGCAGGCTGCCAGGCGGGGCTCGCCGCCTTCACAGTTCACGTTGTCCAGCAGGATGTGTCCCGTGCCGTAGCCGAAGAAGGCGTTAGTGGTGGCGGCCAGGGCCTCCCCGCAGCCCAGCTGGCGGCAGACCACGGTGGCGTCTGGCAGCCCCCAGTCATCGTCGCACACAGTGCCCCACAGGCCTCCGTGCAGGATCTCCACTCGGCCCTGACAGGGGCCTGCGCCCCCCACCAGGCGCACACTGCCCTCACCTGGTGACAGCGGGGGGCAGAAAAGGGGGCAAGGAGCAAATCCCACAAGACTCTGCCTCCCATCACCTCCTAACCTAGCCCAATGCACGTCTACAATGCCCTAGGCCCACCCCATACCCACAGCGCCTGGTGTCCGGGAAGCTGAAGCCCTGGAGGAGCTGCTCATTCACCCCCAAGGCACTGTCTCCTCACAGTCCAGATTGGGGGTGGTTTGTGGGATCAGAGGATAAACTGGCTTTGACTGTGTCACTCCCTGCCTAAAAGCAACCCTCCCTGCCTTTGTCCATGCTCTCCTGAGCGTCTAGGTTGTGCTGCTTCCTCGTTTAAGACTGCAGTGAAAGCCTTCTCACCTTCCTAGGTGTAGCACCAACTCCTCCAGGAAGCCCTGCCTGGTCTCTGATGGACTGGACGCTCTTCCTCCTCTGGACTTCCTTGCCTTTCATCTGTTGTGCCTCTTAGATTGCTTTTCATTTTCTTGTTCTACATCATTATCAGCACTTCTGTGCATATCTGACTCTCCCATTAGATCAAGCTCTGGCGCTCACCTCTCACTTTCTCCAGCCGTGTGCTGACTACCTTTAATCATTCTACAGGAATGAATCCTCTTTCCCTATCCAGAAGGTGAGCAGCCTGAGGGGGTACAGGAGGCAGGATGGGGAGGAGGAATGACCAAACTCAACCATCAGTGATCCTTCTCTTCTCACTTAGGGTTGGTATCAGAGACTGTTCTCTGGGCCCCTCTCCTAAGACCCAGGCGGCCCCCCACATTGCCTTTACTTACCTTTCCCATTCTGGGTAGTGGTAGGGGGTGCCCTACTGGTTAACACTTTCTTTGTTGGGGGTTGTGTGAGCAGGAACTCTGGAAAGGAAGGGAGGATGACAAATGGATCTTTCTGCTCTCCATCCTCACACCCACAGGTGGATAAGTAGCAGGGCGTGGATCCCCTAAGGTGCCTGCTCCTCAGGGCCTTTGGTCACACAAAGGATGAGAGCCAGGGAGATGAGAGGTGAAAGGGCCCCCCGGGTCCAGAAAGCAGTAGCTCTAGAGGAGTTCTTTTAGTTCTTAAAGCAGCATCACATCATCTGAGAACTTGTTAGAAAGGTAAATTCTCAGGCTCAGTAGAAACTGGGATGGGGCCACAATCTGAGCCTTCCAAGGGATTTTCTTGAAAATTAAAACCACTGCTCTCAAGGTCAAAGCCTCTCAGAGGTTTCTGCTGCAACTCGATGCCAAGTGGACCTGTGGCCAGTGTTGACCCCAATCATCTGATTTTAAAAATGGCAAGAGGCCTTTGCTGGAATAGCCAGAGTCCTATATGGAAGGAGTAATGTTGAGTTTTGACCAAAGTCACACGCTGAGCTAGAAGCACCTCCGGGATCCAGGGCTCTTGGCCAGCCTGGAGCTCTTCCCCAACACCATGCAATGCAGCCACTGGCTTGGTCTTCTACATGGAACAGTGTTACCGCTGGGAAGTCCCTTCATTTATCTAGCCTTCAGCCCTGCTACCTGACACAGTCTGCCCTCCTAGGTCACGGGACTCTGCTCACCATCACACAGGACAGCCACATCCTCGTAGTGAAAGCAGTTGTGGACTCCCCAGCCTCGGCTGCCGCACTCACTCAGAGCAGCTTCCTGACCGCGGCAGTCCACGTTGTCCAGCAGGATGGGGCCTCGGCCCTGCCCAAAGGCAAGGGGCCTCGGCACAGGGAGCGCCAGGCCGCAGCCCAACTGACGACATACCACATTGGCGTCCACCACGTCCCAGTCATCGTCACAAACGCTGCCCCAGGAGCCACCATGCAGGACCTCCAGACGCCCCCGGCAGCGGCTCGGACCCCCCACCAACCTCAGTTCTGTGGAGAGGGTTGAACTGGCACCTGGGGGATCCCTGGGTCCAACCTACAGGATGCCCATCTTGCCATGAAGTTATGGGAGCCTCAGGAACAGTCCCTTCTAGATCTCATTTCTCCCTTCCTATATAATGGGGAGACTGGTGCGATCCCTTTGGGGCATCTAAAACAATAGAGGTCTTCTGTCTGAGCATCTGAGTACCTGGGGTCAGAGTGGGGGGCGGGGTGTTGGGAGGAGCAGGGGCACCTACCTGGAAAAGGCAGTGGGGTGGGCTGTAGGGCACTGGCTGAAACAGAGTGAGGAGAGCATTGGCCCCCCCTCTTCCATCATGCCCCTCCTCTTCACTACTCCTACTTCCCCAAAGTCTCACCTCTTTCCCTGACTGTCCCAGGTGGCCTCCTTGCTTCACCCCTCTCCCATTGGTCATGGACCACCCAGAGAGAGCTGCCTAAGACAGATCTGTTTATCCTCACTCCACGGCTAATGTTCTCAAAGACTCCTCATTTCCTATAGGAGTCCCAGCCCCTGAGCTTTCTCTACAAAGCCTTCTGGTATCTTCTGACCAGCCTCACCTTACTTCTTAATATCCCATCAGTCTTGTCTCCAGGACTTGAACCATGCAGTCTCCTCTGGTCAATCATTACAGCCCTAGGGAGCCCTCAAGACCCAGCTCGGAACCCCCTCCTCCAGAAAGCCTTCCTGGAGCCCTCAGTAAAAGTGCTCTCTATTCCTTCTGAGTCACTGGGCACCACATGCACCCCCCTTTCTGGGCCTTCTGCCTGGTGATGTGTCCATGCCTGTCTCATCTTGGTGTCCCCCAGAGCCCTCTGCCCAGAGCCTGTTACTCAGCAGATGCTCAGTAGCTGTGTAAACTGGTTTTGGGGTTCATTATGACTTCCCCCCAAAGGTTTACCTAGATGAGTCCTTTTGCTTCAGTTCTCATGAATGTACATTCCAGGCACTGTGCTCACTGCTTTACGTGGCCTGGCCCACTTAATCATTAGGACAACTTATAAAGTAGGTAGGATTTTGCAGATGGGGAAACTTCAGGTTTAGAGAGGTTAGGCAACTTGCTCAAGGCCACACAGCAAAAGGTAGAACTGGGATTCCAACCGAAATCGCCACACTCGCCTTTACCTTACAATTCTGAGTACGTGGCCTGAGAGGCCGGGAGGAAACAGGGAAACTGGCCTACCAAGGGAAATTGGAAACGCCATAATAGTCCACTTGCTCACAAGCTATTCCTGTGTTTAGACACTTTCACATACATCACTTCAGAGAATCCTTATAAACAATGCTCTGAGACATGTACTGAGGTACCCATTTTACAGGAAGAAGAAACTGAGACTTGGTTTCTTCATTTTTCAAGTTAGGATAGTCCCTAAGTCATTTGATCCCATTTATTCTACCAGCTGCCTTGCCCACAGCCATTAGTAAGCCCACCCCCTTTCCCTCCTTTCCTAGTTCCAATGTCCCTTAACTGCCCATACTCTGTGCTCATTGATCCCTCACCTCCAGCACTGAGCCCTCCGCTTCTCCAAGTCAGACCCTTAGCTCTAATCAACGCTGGACAAATGTCGGAGATGGAAGGAATGTTGGAAACCGCCTCATTTACAGACCACCTCCCTCCATAATTTTACAGAAAACTGAGAGTCAGAAAGGGAAGTGGTTGGGGTTAGGGGGACAGCACTCACCCAGTGGCAAGAGGAGGAGGAAGGATAGGGCTGGGGGGATAGGTGCAGCTACTGCACTCCGGTCTCCAGGGCTCCACCCCCCGCTCTGATCTGGTTGGGGACCAATTCGAGTTTCTGCTTCCTTGTGTGTCCAGCCAGTCGATGGTTCCATCGTGGAGCTGGTGAAGAAGTCACAGCAGGAACATCTGGAATTAAAAATTCCAAGTCACTTCTTCCAGCTGGAAGGGCCCAGGGAGAGCTTCAGGGGGAAGTGATATTTCCACGGGGGTTTGGCATTCTGAGTGGAGGCAGCAGGAGCAACAGCTGGGAGATGAGAAGGAAGGGAGCACAGATGGAAGCTAAGGAGGAGTTAGGTCTGGCTGGAGCAGAGAGTGTGTGAAATGAATGGTGGGAGATGAAGTTGGAAGGTTGCCTGGGTCCAAACCCAGAATGGCCACGTAGCTGTGCCCAGGACTGAGTTTAGCCTCCAGGGCAGTGCCTCCCAAAGGGTGGTGTTGGTGCTTCTGGTGGCAACCCACATAAATTTAGGGGGAGATAAATGAATATTTATGGTTTTGTTTTCATTGCTTATTTTTTTTAACAATGCCTTCTATTTATGGCAAAGGATCCTGGTTTTCCATTTATTGGAACAATATAAAGTTTCTCTTTAAAGTTAATTTAAATCAGAAGAAATGAGTCAATTAAAAAAATCAAGGAAATATAGTTCCTGTGACTCACAAATATGCAAAAAATAAAATAAAATGGTGAAGGGTTAAGAGAATAAATGCCAATTGGGATGCTCTGTCTTATTGGGATGAGAAGCCCTTGAGGATTTTTTGTTGTTGTTAAATTTTGGATTGCGGTATACAAATAAAAAAGCACTTAAGTCATAAGTGTAGAACTCAGTGAACATTTACATCATGTAACCAGCATCCCAGAAAGACCCCCATGCCTGCTTTCTTCACATAAAAACAGGGGTAGGGTGCTGGCTTAGGGGATAGTTCTGTTTTCAATATATTGAGAGTACAGGTACATGGGTGCCCCTCCCAGCACACACACCCCTCCCCCATCTCTCCCTGGCTGTGCCTCGGCACTGGCATACAAAGAGTCTGGTTGGGGAGAGGATGAAAACCTATCTGGATGTGAGCACGGGGTTTTCAATACCCCATTCATGGGGCCTAGGACAGCCCCCAGTGGAATAATCAGCTTTTGTCCTCCCTTTGCCTGGCCTGGAGACAGCTGGGAGATGGGAGTTGAGAGCTGTGAGTAGGGGGAGCCACAGCCCAATCTTTGCTGAGGAGATCCATAGTGATTGGGGTCTGCCCCCCACTTCCTGGGCCTCAGGCCACACAACCTTCAGGCTGCTGGGACACTTGCCTGCAGGTCAGGTCAGCCCCCACCATGTGAATAAGGGGACACCCAGTTTCCAGGGACCCTGGCTGGGAATCCTCAAGTCACCCCACCGTATCCCCTGCCCCCCCCAGTCTAGGGGTGATGGAGAAGGGCCCTTGATCCTGATCTCCACTGACCCCAAGTCCCAGCTGCCCCAAGAGCTCCCAGTGGGCTCTTGGAGCCTGCCTACCTCCAGCTCCAAACTTGGCCCCAAGCCTGCTTCTGCCTCACTCCCTGGGAACCTTGGTCAAAGTGAAGGTTAACCATTCCCTGCCCTCTTTGAACTTGGCTCTCTAAAGCAGTGATCGCCAACCTCTCGGACCTCACGGATCACCAGTGGTCCACAGACCACCGGTTGGCGACTGCTGCTCTAAAGCACTCTCGCTCCCTCCCCACCCTTCCTGAGTACACCTTTTGCCCTGAACTGTCTCTTTAAGTGCAGGGCAGGCAGGCAGCATAACACAACTCCACCAGCTCCAGCAACTACTATCTACTCTGTGTGACCTCACGTTGCTAAGTAAGACTCACTGTCCTCATCTGTAAAATGGGGTTAGTAATACACTTACCTCTTACAGTTTTTGCTGGGTTAAATAAGTTTATAAAAGGATTAGCTCAGTGTCTGACCCACTGTAAGCATGGTAGCTATTATTACTATTACTGTCTTCCCATCTAGACTGTGAATCCTTGAAGGCAGGGACTGACTGGGTTTTATTCAATAGTAGGACCTGGCCCAGGATGGGCACACAGGAGATGTTTATTGAATGAAGTCTAGTGCCGCAGAATCATGGAATGAAGCAGTCAGAAGGGGTCTGGGAGATCATCAAGAACAACTCCACATCTGACCAGTGGAAAACTCATCACACACACACCCCTCACCACCACCACCACCAAAAGTGAAGAATTCATACCTGGGGGAATGCTCTGGGCTCTCTCTGTCCCTTCTTCTACAGTCAGTCCAAGGTCAAATCACTTTTTCTGCCCCCAGAAGTTTAGGAAGGGGTAGGATCCCCCAAATGCAAATCAACACAGATCTTTCTTCCTTTCTTTCCAAAGCTAGAAGGTGAGCAGAGGCAACGACTCTGTCCATGGAGCTGGCTGGTGGCCCCAGCCTGTCTCCACCCGGCCTTAGGGGCAGAGGGAGGCAAAGGGAGAGTGGAGGTGTCCTGCACAGTCTGGAGCAGCCCTAGAGAAGGGGCATCCAGGCAGAGGAGGAGCTATAAGGGGGGGTGGGGGACTGGCTTGGACACTCAGGGCCAGGCAGCCCCTCCTCCCCCTCCCCCCAACTCCAGGTCTCAGGTTTCAAAAATGCCTGGATTGGTCTCCACCCCTTTGCAGGGCAGCCAAGCATCCCTGATCTCCTGTGATGGCCCTGATTCAACCCCTTAGTCCTGTTGCCTGGGGAGTCCCTTTTACCAAGACCTGCCCCACAGCCCACCTGGGGGCTTGGAAACACGGCCACAGGAGCCAGAGTGTGCGTGGCGAGTTTCCCACGTAGGTAGGGTCTCTGATTTTGCTACTGATTTTATCTTCCTGTGGTTCCTCTTGAGTTCTGGTACCTTTTGGGCCTTTGTAGTTATAGGTGACAGGAGGTGTGGCACGTGGCTTATTCTATAGTTTATACCTTCAGTAAAGTGCTGCACCTTCTCCCTGGAACCACAGAGCTGGAGGCCCTGCAGGCTGGTTCCCAAACCTGACTATGCATCCCATCATGCCCAAGGGCACTTTTTTTCTCATGTGATTTTAATTTATTTTTAAAAATCCTCACCCAAGGATATTTTCCATTGATTTTTAGAGAGAGTGGAAGATAGGAAAAGACAGAGAGAAATATTTTTTTAATAAAGAACATTTTATTTATTTATTTATTTATTTATTATTATTTATTTATTTATTTATTGTTAATCCTCACTGGAGGCTATTTTTCCATTGACTTTTTAGGGAGAATGGAAGAGAGAGGGAAAGACAGAAACATCAATGTGAGAGAAATATCCCAACATCGATTGATTGCCTCCTGCACATGCCTTGACCAGGGCCTGGGGGCGGGGAGGAGCCTGCAACTGAGGTACAGGTCCTTGACCAGAATCAAACCTGGGACACTTAGGTCCACAGGCCATGGCTCTCTCCACTGAGCCAAACCAGCTAGGGCCCAAGGGCACTTTTAAAAATATATAGGGTGTTCCAAAAATGTATATACAGACTTTGAATAATTATAAAGGCAGTGTTTATGAAAATACATTTCATTTTCAATATTGAGCTATCAGCTGTTAAAGTGTTTATATATTTTTGGGGGACACCCTGTATATAGATTATTGCCCCCACTACTTCTGCCCCAGAAATTCCGGTCAGGCAGTTCAGGGATGGGTTCCCCCTAAAAGTGTATTTCTTAAAAGCCCCCGAGGCTCAGACATGTTTGGGGACCGGGGTTCAGCCGAAGCTGTTTATGTTGCAGGTGGGAAGACCAAGGCCAAGAGTGAAAAATGGAGACGCAGCCCGTGCACCTAGAAGGACTTAGTTTCCTGACTCTCAGATCTCACCTTGCTTTCCACTTTTCAGAAAAAGAAAACTCTCTGATGGGAGGTCTGCCATCACCCTGCTCTCATTCCTCCTTCCCTCCTGCCTTTTCCTTCCTCCCTGGCCTGAGGAACCACTCCCCCTCAGTCCAGACCTCATCGCCTTCTGCCTTCACAGGGACCTCCCTCTCTCCATCTGGGTGTCTTTTCTCTTCCCTAGTCATCTGCTCTTTCCCAACTGGATTCTTCACTTTGAGTTTCTAAGCACACTCTGCTCTCTATCATTAAAAGCAAACAACAGCCTGGCTGGTGTGGCTCAGCAGCTGAGCATCAATCTATGAACCAGGAGGTCACAGTTCGATTCCCAGTCAGGGCACAGGGCAGGTTGCGGGCTCAATCCCCAGTGTGGGGTGTGCAGGAGGCAGTCGATCAATGATTCTCCCTCATCATTGATGTTTCTATCTCTCCCTCCCTCTCCCTTCCTCTCTGAAATTTAAAAAAAACACACAACACAAACAACAAAAAATCCTTTCAACCTGTGTTGGTTGGGTCCTCAGGGTAGAAATAGCCAGGTGCTGGAATCCCTGCCATGCTCTGTCACTGACTGGGAAATGCCCGGGAAGAGTGTGGTCTTGGCTCAAATGAGGCAGTACACCCGGAAGGTGCTAGACTGGAGGCTGTCAGCTGACTGAATTCCTCACATCTCATCAGCAAGTCTTCTCTCCAGGGCAGGTCTGAGCAGCACTTCTGCAAGGCTGCCCCTGGACTCCACACCCCCTCCCTCCTCCAGCTAGTGCCCACCCCTCTCCTTCCCATCACGGCCACACTTCTCTAAAGAGCTGTCTGCACACACATCTCCATTTCCTTACCTCTCACTGAGCACTCACTGCTCAGCGTGCTCCAGTCTGCCTTCTGGCCTCACCTCTCCACTGAGGCAACTCTTCCTGAGGTCACTGTACCAAGGTCTGTTCGTGCCATGAGACTCAAGGGTCTATTTTCATCCCTTGTTTTAGTTAGAATATGAACTCTGATAGGATAACAGAGAGAACCTGTATTCTTCAGTTTTTGCTGTGATAACATGCAAAACAAACAACCCCTAAATTGCAATAGCTTAAAGCAGCGATTTTCAACTGGTGTGCCACAAGAATTTTTAAAACATGCAATTCCTGATTACTTAGTGAGGGGCTCGGGCCATTTTTCCTTGAGATTATAAAATTTAAAAAATGACAACAGACAACACAACAATAGCTGTTTGGTATGAATGAATCAAAATATCTTTTCTTTTTTTTGTCAGATCGGCAAAAAATATTTTTTTTTTGGTGTGCTGAAGAATTTTAGTATTAGTTTATGGGTGCCATCCGATGAAAAGAGTTGAAAATCGCTGGTTTAAAGCAAAAATTACTTTCCTCCCATGGTTCTGCATGTTGGCTGTGATGGTTCTACTTCAGGCTGTGGGTTGGGTTCAGGTCTGTTTTATTAGCCTCTCATTCCAGGATCCAGGAAAGGAACAGCAGTTTCCTAGGGCATGTTCTTCCTGTAGAGGAGGCAGGTACCAAAAAACCAAACCAGACTACACAACCGTATCTAAAGTCTGCTATGCCATGATACATATCCCATATGTTCAGATTTTGTTGTCTAAAGCAAGTCACATGGCCAAGCCTGTGATCTATCAGTGGGGCAGGGGAAATATATTTCTCTTATAAAGGGGAAGAGGAGAGGGAATGAATACCAGTATTTGCTGAAAAGTAGTATAATATACGAGAAAATAACAGGCTTGAACAATATTCAAATTTATTTTTCTCTTTCATTTACAAGTCCTGGTAGGAGATCTAGAACTGGAGATCTAGAGCTCATGATTGTTAAGGATCCAAATTCCTTGTCTTTTATTGCTCTGCCATTCTTTTCTTTTTTGGAAATCCTCACCCAAGGATAGGTTTATTGATTTGAGAGAGAGAGAGAGAGAGAGAGAGAGAGAGAGAGAGAGAAGGGAGGGGGAAATATCAAAGTGAGAGAGAAACATCGTTTGCCTCCTGCACATGCCCCAATTAGGAATTGAACCCTCAACCTAGGTATGTGCCCCGACCAGGAATCAAACCCACAACATTTTTGGTATATGGGAAGATGCTCTAACCAACTGAGCATTGGCTGGGGACATTCTGCCATTCTTAATACAGGGTTTCCTTCTCATGCTCCAAGAGGGCTGCTCTAGTCTCTGCCATCAAGCTTTTATTTTAGCCAATGTATCAGTCAGATCAGGCTGCCCATCAAAATATCATAGACTATGTAGCGGAAACAACAGAAATTTATTTTCTCACAGTTCTGGAGGCTGTAAAGTCCAAGATCAAGCTTCTGGCAGGATTTGGTTCCTGGTGAAGACTCTCTACCTAGCTTGCAGTTAGCCACCTTCTCACTGAGTCCTCACATGGGAGGGGGAAGCACTCTTTGGTGTCTCTTCTTATAAGGGCACTAATCTTATGGAATCATGGCCCCATCCTTATGACCTCATTGAATCTTAAGTACCCCTCAAAGGCCCTATTTCCATACAATGTCATATTTGGGGTTAGGGATTCAACATAAATTTTAGAGGACATGAAATTTTTCAGTTCATGAAGGAAAATTGAAAAGGGAAAGAAAGGAGAACCAGAGGGCATACTCAAGCTTTTTCCTTAGAGGGTATGACCACACCCTTCTGCTTGTACCTCATGGCTAGAACTTCGTCTCACGGCCACAACCCAGCTATGAATTTCATTATTTCAAAGAAGAGAAAGCAGATACCAGGGGACAACTACAGCTTCTGTGTTGTCCTTGTATTACTTGATATCTCAGCAGCATTTGATACTCTTTAGTGACAGTGCTTTTGGCTACAAGTAACAGAAAACACAAATTAAAGTCGCTCAAAAAGGGGTTTTATCTCACTTAACAAGAAGTCAGAGTGAGCCCATTTCAGGACTGGTTAATTCAGTGGAGTCACATCATCAGGGGCCCGGGTGCTTCCTATCAGCCTACTCTGCCAACAGCAGCAAGTTGGCTGCTCTTCTTCTTCTTCTTTAAAAAAAAATATATTTTATTGATTTTTTAACAAAGAGGAAGAGAGAGGGATAGAGAGTTAGAATAATCGATGAGAGATAAACATTGATCAGCTGCCTCCTGCAAACCCCCCACTGGGGATGTGCCTGCAACCGAGGTACATGCCCTTGACCGGAATCGAACCTGGAACCCTTGAGTCCGCAGGCCGACGCTCTATCCACTGAGCCAAACTGGTTAGGGTTTGGCTGCTCTTCTTGGTGGCTTTCCTCATGGCTCAAGATGGTGGCCTCAGTTCAGAGTATCTCATGAATAGGACAATGTTCTGAGCCAGAAAAGGGAAAACATCTCTATCTTGTGTCCTGTTTTAAAAGCTAGGAAGACTTTCCAGAAAACCCCCAGCAGATATCCCCTCATGCCTTGTTGGCTATATCCAGTTACTTGCTCATTGTAAAGAGTGACAGGCAAGTGGAGGGGAGCCCTAGGCTCAATCCCGGTCCTTCTCTGTCCATACTCCCTCTTTAGCAGACCTCCAACAAGCTCAAGGTATATGACTCTTTGGTTTTGAGTATATTCACAGAGTTGTACAACCATCACCGTTACCTAATTCCAGAACATTTTCATCACCCCAAAAAGAAACCCTGTACCCATTAGAAGTCAATCCCTCTTCCCGTTCCCTCAGGCCTTTGGCAACCACTAATTTACTTCCTGTCTTTATGGATTTGCTTATTCTGGACATTTCAGATCAAGAGAATTTACATATTCCTATCTAGAATATGTAAAGAACTCTCAAAATTCAACATTAAAGAACCAAACACTCTAGTCAGACAATGGGTAAGCCATAAAGAGACATTTCACCAAAGGGTACATCCAATTGGCAAATGAACACATGAAAAGATAGTCAACAGCACTCTAGCCACTAGGAAGATGCAATTTAAGGCCAAAATGAGTTATCACCACACACCTATCAGAATGGCTAAAATGAAAATGGTGACAATATAAAATACTAACAAGAATGTGGAGAAACTGGATACATTGCTTGTGGAAATGTAAAAAATTATTCAGGCACTCTGGGACACAGTTTGGCAGTTTAAAAAAGAACTAAACATATGCTTATCATACAACCCAGCAAATGTACTCCTAAGCATTTATTCCAGAGAAAGGAAAACTAATGTTCACACAAAAACCTTATAAAAATGGTCATAGCAACTTTATTTGTAATAGTAAAAAACTGAAAATAATCAAAATATCCTACAATAGGTAAATGGTTAAACAAATCATGGTATAGCCAGTCCATGGACTGATTCTCAACAATAAAAAGGAACAAACTATTGATACTGCCCTCCCCTGCCGGCCATCTTGTGACCACATAGGGGCAGCCATCTTGTGCAAGGGTATGATGGTCAATTTGCATATTACCTCCTTATTATATAGGACTATGAAAGATGTAACTAACCATTGTGAGACTCCTGGTGAAGGGACTTTCCTATACATTTCTTCACAACTTCCTGTGAATCTATAATTATTTGAAAATGTAATGTGTGTTTTTTTTTAAGTCTCAACTGAACAAAACAGACTAAGAGTTAGAAATAAAAGCAAAAAAATTTTGCACTTCTCTAAATCATCACCTTGAGGTGTAAAAAATGGATTTGGACAAGTGGTTTTTCCCTGGTACGAGAAACTGCAGGCACCCAGGGGTCGAGTCACTGGTTTACCTTCTCAAAGATCGTCTGGAAGCACCTGGGCTGGGCAGGAGTGAAGGAGACTCTGGTGTACAGTGTGAGTGGCTTTCACTGGGCCTCCACGTTCTGGAATGCCTTTCCCAGATGGAGTGCCTCTTCCACTATTCTGCTTCCTGGGAGGACAGAGACACTCAAATGCTTGGATGATTCCATTTAGGTCTGTTTAGGTTCCATTAGGAGGTCAGAAAAGACCTCCTAGTGTAATTCTTTTTTTCTGATTAATAATGTAGAAAATTATTAATAAAAATGCAGAACTTTTAGTGCATATATACATAATGGGGGGTGTCAAGAGGGAGTGAGAATAAGTGGAAGCAAAGTTTCTTTTTCTATGATCTACTTCGTGGTGCTGTCATCTTCTGCGGTCTGTGAAATTGCCCTGGAAAACCTTAGTGTAAGGCCTCCCAGTTGTCTTGAGAATGATCATGATTTGGGTCTATTTTGGCATGGTTTGCATGGATCCAGGAAGTTTTTTGTATGTTTTTAAAATATATATATTTTGCCGAAACCGGTTTGGCTCAGTGGATAGAGCATCGGTCTGTGGACTGAAAGGTCCCAGGTTCGATTCCGGTCAAGGGCATGTACCTTGGTTGCGGGCACATCCCCGGTAGGGGTTGTGCAGGGGGCAGCTGGTCGATGTTTCTCTCTCATCGGTGTTTCTAGCTCTCTGTCCCTCTCCCTTTCTCTCTGTAAAAAATCGATAAAATATATTTAAAAAAAATTTTTTTTAAATATATATTTTTTTATTGATTTCAGAGAGGAAAGGAGAGGGAGAGAAAGATAGAAATGTAAATGATGAGAATCATTGATCAGCTGCCTCCCGCCCCCTAGCACATGCTCCCATTGGTCATGCTCATATGCATGGATACAAGTCCTTTGGTTGATCTCTTACCTCACCTTCCCACCCTCCCCTGCCTTCCCTCTGAGGTTTGATGGTCTGTTCAATGTTTCTGTGTCTCTGGGTCTATTTTTGTTCATCAGTTTATGTTGTTCATTATATTCCACAAATGAGTGAGATCATGTGATATTTATCTTTCTCCGACTGGTTTATTTTGTTTAGCATAATGCTCTCCAGGTCCATCCATGCTGTTGCAAACGGTAAGAGTTCTTTTTGTTTTTACAGCAACATAGTATTCCATTGTGTAGATGTACCAAAGTTTTTTAATCCACTCATCTGCTGATGGGCACTTAGGCTATTTCCAAATCTTAGCTATTGTAAATTGTGCTGCTTTGGACATAGTGGTGCATATATTCTTTCTGATTGGTGTTTCTGATTTCTTGGGATATATTCCTAAAAGTGGGATTACTGGATCAAGTGGGAGTTCCATTTTTAATTTTTTGAGGAAACTCCATACTGTTTTCCACAGTGGCTGCACCAGTCTGCATTCTCACAAGCAGTATATGAGGGTTCCTTTTTTCTCCACATCCTCGCCAGCACTTGTCATTTGTTGATTTGTTGAAAAACTTACCATCTTAATAAATGTACAGTTCAGTAGTGTTAAATATATTCATACTAGAAGCCCGGTGCACGAAATTCTGCAGGGTGGGGTCCCTCCACCTGGCCGGCGATTGGGGTCGATCAGGGCCGTCTAGCTCAGTCCCTATGGGAGCCGACTGGGGCCGGTGGCTGGGGAGGGACTGCGAGAGGGACTGCAGGAGGGCTCCAGGGTGTGTTCGGCCCTGTCTCGCCCAGTCCCAGTCGGCCAGACCCCAGCAGCTGTGGTGCATCCATATAATGATGTTCTATTGCCATAAAAAATAGTGATTTTCAGCAGGGAAGATGTCCCCACATCTTGTTATGTGAAAAATCAATTTGTGTAATAGTGTAGACTATGATTCCCACTTTAAAATATATTTTTAAAATAAAGTTTTTCTTTTGGAATAATTTTAGGTGTACAGAAAAGTTGCCAAAAAGCTACACAGAGTTCCTATGTATTCTTTATCTAGTTTTCTCCTAATGTTAACATCCATTTTACATAACCATGATACTGTGAAAACTGATAAATTGACATTGATACATTAATGTTAGCCAAACTCCAGACTTTATTTGGTTAATATTAATTACTACCTGTTTTCCCACTCGTGTGTTTTTTCTGTTCCAAGATCCAATCCACATTGCATTTAGTTAGTGTATTTTGAAATGCTTATATATGCCTAGAAGAAAATGTCTGGCCCTGTCCGGCTTGGCTCAGTGGATAGAGCGTGGGCCTGCGAACTGAAAGGTCCCAGGTTCGATTCCAGTCAAGGGCACATTCCAGGGTTGTGGGCTCGATCCCCGGTGGGAGACTTGCAGGGGGCAGCCTATCCATGATTCTCTCTCATCATGGATGTTTCTATCTCTCTCTCCCTCTTCCTTCCTCTCTGAAATCAATAAAAATATATTAAAAAGAAAGGAAAATGTTTGGAAGGTCTCACCACTAACTGTTAACTATGGTTGGGGCTCGAAGGGAGTGGATTTCCTTTTTACTTTAGGCACTTATTTTTTAACACTCTATAATAAAAAGCCAAAATATTGTACAAAACTTTGAAAAATATCAATCTTCCTTAGCTGTGATGAGGGTCACATAGTCTGTCAAGTGGGCTATAAATTTTATATGTTATTTGACATTTAACAATAAGATAATGAAAAATTTCCCACATACTCCAGAGTCCCTTTCCTTTTGTATCCCTAAAATTCCTTTCACTTCACCCACTGAACAAAACAGTATACCAAATCTTAGTCCATTAGGGTCCCTCCAACAAAAGTCTGACTACAGAATTAACGAATGGGGGCGTGTACATAGGTGTGTCTGGCAAATTCCAGCTGCCCAGTTTGTCTCTATTACATGCCAGCTGTTTTGTCTTCACAGGGTGACAGGCAGAAAGGAAAAGTCCTATTTTTTTTTTTTACACCAACTGCTTTTTATTATTGAATTTTGAAATCTTTCACAAGATGATTAAAAAAAAAAAAACAAGAAAAAAACACACACACAATAACGTGACAACCACAGCTGATGTAATTTCCCATTGTTCCCAGTCAGTTCCAAACCTCCTATATGCAAAGCCCATTTCCATGCACCTAAACGAGATACAGGTTCTGAAATCCTTTATTCTAGCTGTAGCAGCTTATTATGCAGGCGCAGCCAAACACAAAGCTTTAGGACAGAGTGCACACAAACTTTACAACGTGGGCTATGAATTTCAAATATGGGAACAAAAAAATCTACTACATGAAACTGACGGAAACCGAGCACAGATGTCTAAGACTGAACCTTGGAACTTAAGTGTAAGTCTTGCTTCCTCAAGTGCTTTCCTCTGCTACAGAACAGTCCGACGAAGATGTAGAGCTTTGTAGTTAGTTTAAATTATACACTCTGTAGATACTATACAGATTTTATTTTATTTTTAAAAATACTAGAGGCCCAGTGCACGAAAATCACGCACTGGTAGGGTCCCTAGTGGCTGCCGGCTGCTGGCTGGGGCCTCCCTCCCTTCCCCCGGCTGGCCCCGCCCCCGGTCGAAATCCCAGTTGAGGGGACAATTTGCATACCATGCTTTTATTATATAGGGTATTTTTATTGATTTCAGAAAGGAAGGGAGAGGGGAGAGAGATAGAAACATCAATGATAAGAGAGAATCAATGACCGGCTGCCTCCTGCGTGCCCCACAGTGGGGATCAAGCCCACAGCCCTGGCATGTGCCCTGATGGGGAATCGAACCATGACTTCCTATTTTATAAGTCAATGCTCAACCACTGAGCCACACTCACCGGGTGGTACTATACCAATTTTAAAAGTTACACATAGACCAGGAAATGTCCATCTGTTCATTTGAATTGACCAGACCTTCCAGCTGGATCGCTGAAAACCAACCAGGGCACATGGGTGCGGTTTACTGATGGGCACACTGCACTCCTGATCTGTGGTGGCCCCTGCTTTCCTCATCGGAGCTGTCGCTATAGGCTTTGCGCCTCTGCCTGCCTCTCAAGCCCCAAGTGCTGTTGAATTCCTGGAGCTCTCCCTCCTCTGTGTCTCCGATAATGTTCTGGACTTCTGGTCTGGATGGCAGGTCTTCTAGTTCAGAAAGCTTGTCGGGGTTGATCCAGTTGTTTTGAGGAAACTGCACATCAATCTTTATGTAAAGGTCACCTTTCACGAAGGGATTATAATACTGTGGCATTCCCTCACCTCGAACCACATGGACACATGCTGGTTAGTGACTTTGCCAGGGGGTGTTTCACCATGACCTGACGGGCATCACGGTGCTTGAATGTGAACTGAAACCTGCAGAGGGCTTCCACAATGCTAGCTTGTGTGTCACGTGCAAATCGTTGCCATCCCTCTGGGACACCTCATGTCCTTTCTCTTGTATGTCTCCTGGCTCTACGTCTGCTTCCTCAATGAATGTAACTCTCCATCCATGTTTCATGCCTTTGTCTACGTGGAGAGCCGGTGGGGAACAACGGACCCTTGTTTGTACCTGGCACTGCAGGGTGGTCCTGGGTATACTTCTTTAGAATTTTGTCAACTGCATCAAGTAAATGTTGATGTAAGAAATGTCCAACCCTGTAGAAAATTTTTATAAGAACTTATTTGATTCAAACTTACTATATATGCCAGGGAGCAAGATTTCAAATGCTCCCTGTTCTTTTTCTTCAAAAGTCTTAGCTTCCTTGGCAGCCTTTCCATATACATTTTAGAATCAGTTTCTGAAGTTTCCCTCTCTCTCTCTCTCTCTCTCTCTCTCTCTCTCTCTCTCTCACACACACACACACACACACACACACACACACACCACACACACCTGTTGGAATTTTTATAGAAATGATAGATTAATTTAGGGGAAATAGCTTTATGATATTGCATTTCCCATCCATGAATATGGACTATCTCTCTTTGCATTTAGGTATTCTTTGATGATTTTCAATAAATTTTCCTCAAAGATCTTACAGCTTTTTTGTTGGTTTGTTTTATGCCTAGTAACCTTGTATTTTGTTTCAGTAGTTGCTTTTGAAAACTTAATAGCCTTTTTCTGAAATTGGATCCCATTGTCTTCTCTTTCACTTGAATCTGACTTAGAGAGGGTTTATTTTTAACTTTTTATTTTTAAAATATTTTTAATTGAGAGGAGGAGGAGGAGGAGAGAGAGAGAGAGAGAGAGAGAGAGAGATTTGTTGTTGCCAGGGCGAGAGAGGGTTTGAAATTCTGTTTACCCTTTACCCAGATTCAGCAAATGTGACCATTTGCTACACATGCTCTCTCTATCTCTTTACACGTGTGTAAATATGTGTATATATATGTATGTACATATATATATACACCGACATATGCTTTTTTTCTAAACACTCGGCACCATCCCCTCACATCAGGAGGCACCTGATGTCAGTTTATTCCATTATCCCACTAATGGTTAGTTAACTTGGACAATATGGCTAAAGTGGTGTCTGCCAGATTTATCCATTATAAAGAAACCAGTTAATCCTTTGTAATCCTTTGTAATTAATAAAGAATCTTTAGGGAGAAACTTTGAAACTGTGCATTCAAACTTCCATCAACTAGGTTTATTGTGGTAAAACATACATACCATAAAATTTAACATTTTAACCAATTTTAAGCGCACAATTCAGTGGCATTCAGTACATTCACATTGTTGTGCAACCATCATTACTATCCATCCTCAGAACTTTTCCTCCAGCTTTCTCAAGATATAAGTGACATACAGCATTGTAGACGTTTAAGGTGTACAGCACATTGATTTGTACTTTCATATATTGCTAAATGATCATCACCATAAATTTAGCTAATATTTCCATCATACCATCAACTAATTTTTTAACATGCACAGATAATTCTTGCCTGAATCTATTACTATGATGATTGCAAATGGTTATTAGCTGGCATTCTAGTGTAAGGAAATTTCAATTTTACAGAAAAAGTTTTCCCACCTATGTGTTTTTATCATCAGCATGGATGCTCATGGATTCTTATTCAGTGTGTAGTTTTTATTGTCCTATTCATTTGATGCACAGTTGTCCCCAGTTGGGCCAGTGGGATTATCTCCCTCCCCTCGCCGCCTCTCTTCACCACCCCCCCCCCCCCCCCCCCCCGCCACAGTCACCACCACCATTCAGTTTGCTCTTGTGTTCTTTTGACACATCCTTGTCATTTTGTGAGAATTTTTTTTTCAGCTTAACAATATGTTCCAGAGTCTCCTTGTAATTTTTGGCCTTACCCTTGAATCAGCCTACTCTCCAAGGATCCCTGGGTTCTGCTTTTACAGAGGAATAGTACTTAGAAACCAACATCTGGGAGATAAGAAAAAATGCTATGCTCTGGGCTAGTGGCCGGGCCTTTGGTGCATTCTGGCCACCAGAGGGCAGCACTTCTCAGAAAAACAATGCAAAAGACCCAGAATCTGGCTTGGGCTGGGCAGGCCATGCTTCCTGATGGAGGTGTCTCTAGTTCTCTTTCCAAAAAAGAGAAACACACACACACACACACACACGCACACACACACACACTCACACTCACACAGAAACAAACAAAAAGAGAGAAACACAAGCCCCATACCACTTGCTTACCACCACTCCATGCGTATAAAGACACTCCTATCACCCTAGCTGGTTTGGCTCAGTGGATAGAGCATCGGCCTGAGGACTGAAGGGTCCCGGATTCGATTCTGAGTCCCGAATTTGATTCTGGTCAAGGGCACATGCCCCAGTTTCAGGCTCAATCCCCTGTGGAGGGCATGCAGGAAGCAGCCAATCAATGATTCTCTCTCATCATTGACATTTCTATCTCTCTCTCCCTCTCCCTTTCTCTCTGAAATCAATAAAAAAAATATATATTTTTAAAAAGACACCCCTATCCTCACCCAGACTGCCCCCACCAGTACATGCCTCATCTGACCCTCACCAATTTCTTCATGTCTTTTTTTCTGAAGTCTTCTAAGGGGGGTTAGCTCTGAGGCAGAGAGCAAGAGGGGATGGATATGAGGCTTCAGGGAGTTCCTGATTTCTCATCACCAGCCCACCCCACCCTATTGCGAGCACAACTCGAAAACACAGCTGTGGGTAACAAATACAAGAGGCCCCTTCCTTCCCCAGTGAGGCCCCACTGGTAGGATACAGCCTCTCAGCTCATTGTCCCTCAGGGCCTCAGGCCACAGCTGGCTCCCTCCTTCTGGGCCTGGAAGGCAGGAAACCCAGAGAGGAGGGCTTCCACAGGGGCAGGCACCCAAGTGAGCTTGCAGCCTGAGCTCTGAGCTCCTACCTGCTTCTCTGCTGATTGTATCTGCCCTCCACCCCCATGTTGATCAGCTCAGCTTGGAAGAAGTTGTGGGGTAATCTCTTCCCTCCGTTTATTTATTTTTTCACAAGTAAACTAGAATATTAAACACACACACAAATACCAATGGGGTATTTCAGCAATTTAAATTTATGGTTCTATTACTTTATTTATTTATTTATTTATTTATTTATTTATTTCTATTTGTGGTTCAATTACTTTAGAGGCATGCATTTACAACTGAGTACATACTTCTACCCTAGGAATTAAGTGCCATTAATTTTTGCATTTCTCCTTCCCTCCGGAAGGAGTTTTACCCAGGCCTGGCAGAGTAGGCCATTGTAAATGCTGACCCTGTCCGTCCTTCTCTACCCTCTGCCACCAGGACTGGTGCCGTAGCCTCCTGACCCATGACTCCAGTCAAGGCTTCCAGGCAGAGCTAACCAGATTCCTCACCTGATTCAGGCCCCTCTGTGGTGCTTCTCCACGGCAGAGTAAAATCCAACCCCTCAGCCCGCACCTTCAGGATCCTCCCCAGCCCTCTAAACTGCCACTCTTGCTCCTCCGCTCCCCCAATCTGAAGCTCCAGCAACTCTGAGCTCAAATTGCCCCCTCCCCCGCCCATCCAGTGTCCTGTCTACACCTCTATTCACACAGCTGCCTCTACCTAAACTGACCTCCCCTCCTATCTTCCATAATGTTGGGCAGCAGGTCAAAATTTGCCAGCTCCTAATGATGCCTCTTCCTGCTCTTACTTGGAATAAGCTACCTGCCTTCTCCAATAAAATTCTACCCACCCTTCAATCAAGACCTTTCTCTTGGCCTCCCCCATCCACCTGGGACAGCTCTTAGCTCCCTCAGTGGGCTATGAGGACAGGGCCAGCAAAGGGTGGGCACGAGGGGTGGGAGTAGAAAGGGATGAGACATTACGATTGACCAGGCTGCCAGGTCACACTTCTCACACTTTAACATGAATACAAATCAACCGGGGAGGGAGTGTAAAACCAGATTCTGACCCTGTGGTTTGGGTGGGGCTGAGAGCCTGCATTGCCGACAAACTCCAGGTGATGCTCATGCTGCTGCACGGGATGCCAGTTTGAGCAGCAAGAGCCTAGCTGACGGGATTGGCTGAGGTGGGGGGGCAGGTGGGAGCCCAGGTGTGAGTGGCCATCATCCAGGGGATAAGAGGGCAGGTGCTGGCTGCCCAGCAGTTACCAGAGGGAGTGTTTGGAGGTGTCATGGCGCTGAGCTATGGGCTTTTCATCTGCTTTCTGCTCTGGGGAGGCACGGAGCTGTGCTACTCCCAGCCCATATGGCAGAGGGGGACCCCCCGCGTTGTGGTGAAGTGTCTGGAGGCCCAGCTCCTGGTCACTGTCAGCAAAGACCTTTTTGGCACCGGGAAGCTCATCAGGCCTGCAGACCTCACCCTGGGCCCCGAGGACTGTGAGCCCCTGGTCTCTATGGACACCGATGATGTGGTCAGGTTTGAGGTGGGGCTACATGAGTGTGGCAACAGCCTGCAGGTGAGGCTTGGGCCTGGCAGGGTGGGAGGACATGGGAGAGGTGGCCTGCAATGGGGAGTGTGGATTCAGAGACCATGTAGCTGGGACTAGGGCAGCTCCCTTTCACCTGTGGGGTGGGAGGAGGAGCAGCTGAGGCCTAAAGCTGGGCTGGGAGCAGGGGAGGGGGCGCCGGGGAAGAGGTGGTGGCTCCTGCCTTTAGTTGGCCAAATTAGGTAGGTGGGTGGAGTCCAGAGGGCAGTGCATTTTAGGTCAGACTGGGGAGTGAGAGCTTAATGTGGGGGGCATGTTCGGGAGAACTGAGTTGTCCAGGCCAGACCTCTACCCTAAAGTGGGGGGTTAGTAAGTCCTCACTTAATGTCATGAATAGGTTCTGTGCCTTTCAGCAAAATGGCCTATAACAGTGGTCGGCAAACTCAGTCAACAGAGCGGCAAACTGCGGCTTGAGAGCCACATGTGGCTCACGAGCCCCAGTTTGCCAACCACTGGCCTATAACGAGACCAATTTTACCACAGGCTAATTGAATTAATGCTGTAATGAAACTGCTATCCTCAGACTAGGAGGGACCTTCCAGCAAGGCAGGGCTGGCGGGCACAGATCCCAAGCTGGTCCACAATCCCCTGGACCAGTGGTCGGCAAACTGCGGCTCTCGAGCCACATGCGGCTCGCGAGCCACGGCTTGCCGCTCTGTTGACTAATGAGTTTGCTGACCACTGACCTAGACTCTCGATTCCAGTAATTACAGGCTGTTGTTGTTCCTTCTGATTAAGCCCCTATCCCAGTGGTCGGCAAACTCATTAGTCAACAGAGCCGCAGTTTGCCGACCACTGCCCTGGACCTGCTTCATTCTGCTTCATGGAGAACCTGTCCTCCCCTCCATCATGGGGCTCCCCCTTCTGCCCACCCAGCTCTGGACTGGAATCTTAGTAGTTGGCTGGGGCGGGACAAGCCAGGCCCCTGGAGGCATCCCCTGGAGCTCTAGCTTTAGGTGTGGTTCCCAGGGTTTGCCTTGGAGACTCCTGGGCCCTTGTATCCCAGGGGAGAGGGCTGGGAAGCCAGTGAGGTGCGGTAGTTATTTAAGGAATTAGTCTAGCTTAGTAACTCTCAGATCCTTGCATTAGATTCAGCTGTTAAAACTAAGCTGGGGCTTTTAGAACTCCCGGTTCCCATAGACTAAACCAGAACAGAAGGGGGAGCCAGACATCAGTATCTCTAAGATCCCAGATGACTCCACTAGCCTGACAAGTGCAGTGTTTCCCACAAGTGAAAGGGAGCTTTCCCAACCTCGCCTGATAAGGATCACCTGGGGTCAGGGCTGCCTGGGAACACTCCTGTGCCGTTCCACAGCCCACGCTTGGTTTCCTACCCTGCTGTCCTGAAAACCTTACCTTTTCAACCTTTTCATTTGGCAATGGGCCCCACAAATTATGCAGCTGGTCTGTCTGGGCACTCTTTAATAGAAAGCTAGAGCTCTCCCCTGAAGGTTGAGGGGTTGGGTGGGCCAGGCAACCACTTGGGCCCCAGGTGATCTCCTGAAAAGCTGATTAGAAGCTGCAAATTGCTCCAGTGGCACCTGCCCGTACTCGGTCCTGCCTCAGGCAGCCACGGAACCCATTCGGCTTTCTGTGAAATGGGCCAGAGAATAAGTCAGAAGAGGCAGGGCACCCTAGTGCTAACTGAGCCTCCACGGGGAACTTAACAAGGGGCAGGTGTGGGCCTAGAAACCAAAGTAACTTGGAACTTTCTGGCTTCATCCTGGTGGCTTTCTTGGCCCCAGGCCTCCCCTGGAAGAGGAAACTGGGTGTGGATTGGGGTGGCAGCCTGAGCAGAGGAACATGCCCAACACCTCGAGCTCTGGGAGTTGAACCAGACCCCTGCAGTGCCCTCAACACTTCTTCAAGACCAAAAAAACCGAGGTGTGAGGGGGGTGCCTGCCCAGGCTCTCCATTGGGTCGCAGCACAGCAGGCTTTGGGTCGGGGCCTGTGTTCTCCCGGCCTCCGTTGGGCTCCCCTCCCTGCTCCCTGGCATAGGTTGGGCCCAGCTCTGACAGGTGAAGCTGGTGGGGTTGACCCTCCCCTTTCCTTCAGGTGACCGAGGACGCCTTGGTGTACAGCACCTTCCTGCTCCACAACCCCCGCCCTGTGGGAAACCTGTCCATCGTGAGGACAAACCGCGTGCAGGTGCCCATAGAATGCCGCTTCCCCAGGTCAGTGCGGGAGGAGCTGTCGCTGCCACTGGTGCCAAGGCCCCTTGGCAATCCCGTCGGCCTCCCAGCAGCATGGCTGCAAGAAGGTGGACGTGCGTGGGCTGTGGTCACTGCCCTCAGCCCTGGGTGGAGTCAGGGGCCTCCTGAGCCTCTGCAATGCATCTGGACCACAGCTGCCCCTTGGAGTTCAGAACACTTTTTCAATAGTGTAGGGGGAGGTTCCGAGCCCTGACCAACACATCCGGCTGTTTCCCTGTGATTTAACCCAGTCCACGTGTGTGGGTGGGGGAAGCCCCTCAAGCCCTGAGCACTAAGCAGTGCCCGTGAACTTTGGCACTGCGGTGTGAGGAGAGGGTGGCTGTGGCTTATAACACAACACAGGGTCCTGTGCTGGGCTGAGTGCAGAGGGTGTAGGTCTTAATCTGTCCGCCCCTCTGGGGGAAGGTAGGGGAGGATGGTGCTGATGCCATGAGGATAGAGAGATGAGTATGCGCCGGGAGAGAGGTCAAGGGAGGAGTTCCCAGAACAAGATCCTGGATAGGGACTTGGGACAGGTGAGGCTGAGACAGTCTAGGCAGAGCCACATACACCCCAGGGGAGAGCAGTGAGTCACTAGTTGGGACTACAGCCTGGGGGCCTGGTGCCTATGGCTTAATAAAGGGTGGGGGACAGATGGGTTCTAAAGGCCAGAGATGCAGTGAAGGTGTTCAGGCTCAGTTTAGCAGGTGCCCCTCCCCAAGCGCCAAACAGAATGAGAACTGATTCTTCAACCTGGAAGGTCCTCTGGTAGCTGGTAGGAGAGACATGTGGGAGCTGGTGGGACCAGCTGGAGACTGGGATCAGAGAAGACCTGACCTGTGGCAGCTGACTTAGAGAGCTGGAGGAGCTGGGTGCCTGATGATGTTGGGTGGGGGAGATGGAGTCGCCAAGGGCAGGGCTCTGTCCCTGCCCTCCTATTGGCCAGAGAGACTTGAAGCCTTGCTGGGATCATGGCCATCTCTCACTTCAAAATAGCTCTGCTGGGGACGGAGCAGAGCTTGTTGGCTCACCGGCCTGATGTCTGCGGACCGTGGGGAGGCTTGTCTCGGGCTGAGATACCTTATCCTAGCTCCAGTTAGCCGAGGTCTGGTTCTTGAAGTAGCCTTTTCCATGAGACCCCCCTGGGGTCAGCGGGGCAGACGTCTTGAGACACCTGACTGCTTCCAGGGACTTCCTGTCTCAGTTTAGGCTCAGAGTATCTCACTAGCTTCTCAAGAACCAGAGGCCTGTGGCCCCCGCCTGCTGCTGCTTGGTCCGGAAGGAAGGATGTCTGGTCTAATTAGCATACTACGCTTTTATTATTATAGATTGTTTAGTGAATTTGGGTGCATTGCTAAAAATCCTGGCCTAAGAGCAAGGTCAAGCATGCACACATGTTAGAGAAGTGGATTTAAAAGATTGCCTCAAGCCCTGACCGGTGTGGCTCAGTTGGTTGAGCATCATCCCTTGCACCAAAAAGGTTGCTGATTTGATTCTGGTCAGGGCACATGCCTGGGCTGCGGGCTCCATCCCCAGAAGGGAGTATGCAGGAGGCAGGTGATCAATGTTTTTCTCTCCTGCCCAGTCCCCTCTCAAGTCAATAAAAACATATTTATATATATAAAAGAACCAGAGGCCTAGCTGCATCTGTCTCTGAAGACTCCTTCACTAGGACTGGCCTCAAGAATCCTGAGTAGTACAGAGAGGGACTGTGGCCTCAGACCCCACACCTGAGCCTCCCAGGTGAACCTTCACAAGGAGCAGATGTGGGTCTAGAAACCAAAGTAACTTGAGATGGCTGCCTTCATGCTGTAGCTCAGATGTCCTCGTGGCTGGGAGGAACCACTCACACATGTGGAGTGCAGGAGGTTAAGGGACAGGCTCAGACTTCATGTGTCTGTTCAGCTGCCTTGACTAGCTGTCTGGCTGGGTCACAGCTAAAGACTTTGCAATGAGGTAGAAGCGAGACCCCCTCTAATGTGGAGCCATATGGGGTGAGCCCCACGACAAGTAGCTCCTGTTCTCTTCCCAGGCAGGGCAACGTGAGCAGCCATGCCATCCTTCCCACCTGGGTGCCCTTCAGGACCACAGTGTTTTCGGAGGAGAAGCTGGTTTTCTCCCTGTACCTGATGGAGGGTAAGCAAGGAGAACTGGAGGCGGGCGGGGGTGGGGGGGGGGGAGCTGGCAGGGAGAGGCTCTCACTCCTGACTGTGTCCTTCAGAGAACTGGAGCTCTAAGAAGAGGTCCCCCACCTTCCAGCTGGGAGATGCAGCCCACCTCCAGGCCGAAGTTCACACTGGCAGCCACGTGCCACTGCGACTGTTCGTGGACCACTGTGTGGCTACACCGACGCCAAATCGGAATGCCTCCCCGTATCACACCATTGTGGACTTCCATGGGTGAGGGCTGGGCTGCCTCTCTGGGGAACCCTCATAACATGACCTATGCCACCTTCCTCGGCCTTTAACTTCATTCTTCATTCATTCTCTTCAAAGTTGTCTCGTGGATGGCCTCTCCGATGCTTCATCTGCTTTCAAAGCGCCCAGACCGGGGCCAGAGACTCTCCAGTTCACAGTGGATGTGTTCCACTTTGCTAATGACTCCAGAAATATGGTAATACCTCTTCTTAATACCCAGAACTTTAGGGGTCAGGCCAATCGGGCTGACTCTGTTGCTTTAGCTCACTAGTTGTCTCAAGTAATAACTTAATAGCTCTGCCCCCTTCCTAGTAACTCCACAACTTGCCAAGTAGATAAAGCCATGGGCTCTAGAGAGATCTTCAAGGAGAAGGCATGGGTGACACAGTCCCTTAGATAGGTAGCAAATCCATGAAGGAGAGAGACAGAATCAGGGATCCTAGAAATAGAACAAAGTAGAAAAGGAACCCAGGAGACTTAGCTGATGGTTCAAATAAGATGAGCACCAACAACCATGGTATTTGGTGACCAGGTCACTGATCCTGTCCTTGCCAAGGTCAGCAGGGCCAGAACCCAGATGATGGGGGGGCGGGGGGGCGGGAGGGTGAGTAAAGAAGTTGACAAAAGCAGGTGTCAGCTTTCCAGAGGCTTTCTAGAAGGGCAAGGAAAGCAGGTGAGAACTTTTCATACAGCGAAGCATCTTAAACTTGATCATAGGGCTAGACCAGTGACTTTGTGAAACCCAAATGCATCAGCATCGCCTAGAGGGCCTGTTGAACTAGATTGCTGGGCCCTGCCTCCAGGGTCTGGCTCAGTAGGTCTGGATTGGAGCCTAGAATCTGCATTGCTGACAAATCCCCACCCCTTCAGAACCACTGAGTGAGAAAGCCCACTTGAAACTAAGGGGATGGAGGGAGTGGGAGCTAAAATGTAGACTGCTCCTGATGACTGAGGTATGGATAGATGGGACAGGAAGCACCAGTAGGACTGCCCTATAATCAGACAGTGCTGGTAGAATTTGACAAATAAAAATCAAGTAGCTTTTATTTAAGTATATTTTGATTTCAGAGAGGAAGGGAGAGGGAGAGAGAAACATGAGAGAGAATCATTGATCAGCTGCCTCCTGCATGCCCCTTACTGGGGATCTAGCCTGTAACCCGGGCATATGCCCTGACCAGGAATCCAACCATGACCCTCTGGCTCATAGGTTGACGCTCAACCACTGAGCCATGCCAGCTGGGCTCAAGTAGCTTTTAAGCAAGTTAGGAATAGGGGTTGTAAAGTTTGGAATAGCTGGTCAGGAGGGAGAAGTGATTAAAACAGGGGTTCTCAACTCCAGCTCTATACTAATCCCCTGGAAAGTGATGATGATACTTGCATATATTCCCATATAGTTTCACTTAAGGGGGGGAAAGGGTTGGCAACGCCTTTTCCAACATCTTATAAAAATCTTCAAACATTAAGCTGAAAGAATTTTATAGCAAACACCTATGTACCTACCATCTAGGTTCTACCATTAATGTTTTACTATATCATCATCCATCCACTAGTCTATCTTGTTTTACTTGAAAATGCATCAAAAGCCACTTAAGCTCCCCATGACGCTAATAAGCAGCCAGGTTTGCAAACCACTGAACCAGAGGCTCAAAGGCTGAGAGGCATCAGGGGCAAGCAGTGTGAATTTGTAGAAGAGTATGTTGCTGCTCCCTCACCTTGCTCAGAGTTCTGTTCTGAGAACAGAAGTAGTTTGATACAGACTGGTAGATAGCAGGAGGGGCAGGAATGAAAGCTGTTAGTGCGATGTCCCGAAGCTTCTGATGGCAGGTCCTGGATTGCACGGAACTGGGGATAAAGGAGAACAGACTTTGAGAAAGGGTCCTGGTCCCCCCTTGTGGGTCATAGGCTAGAGCAGTGGTCGGCAAACTGCGGCTCGCGAGCCACATGCGGCTCTTTGGCCCCTTGAGTGTGGCTCTTCCACAAAATACCATGGCCTGGGCGAGTCTATTTTGAAGAAGTGGTGTTAGAAGAAGTTTAAGTTTAAAAAATTTGGCTCTCAAAAGAAATTTCAATCGTTGTACTGTTGATATTTGGTTCTGTTGACTAATGAGTTTGCCGACCACTGGCCTAGAGGATCCTTTTGGGGATAGGGATTTGAGGTTGACTTCAGAGGTGGTCCAGTGGGGAGGACGGGCCTAAGATTTTATACAGGTGGTCGCCTGAGCTAGTATCTGCATCTCCAGGGATAGGGAGGTACTAAGAGACCAGAGGACAATGCCGATCAGTGGCAGGTAGCCCAAGCTCTGGGAGGGTTCTCCCTCAAAGGTGGGCTGTGTGGCCTGGCTGACTGTGGCCATGGCAGAAGAGAGAAGGAACAGCTTATTCAAGAGCTAATGGGGAACCACCCTAGGATCTTAGGCCCCAGTTAGCATCTGAAAAAATGTACTGAGAAGAAGCTGAGGATAAGAACAGTTCCCTCCTGGAATAGGGACTCTCAAGGCCCCAGAACCCTTCTGTGGTGGGGCCGATAGAAGTGCCTCCTGCCTTGTTTGTTTCCAAAATGGTTTCCCTGCCTGTATACTTGGCCACTAGGTGGTGGCCAAGGTTTGTGGCTCTGCAGAAGGCTTCAGCGAGAAGGTGATAGAATTTCCATGCCCTTGCAGGGTTGGCAGGGGGCTGTTGATGTGCCACGTAGAGTATAAAATAGGACCTCTGGCCGAGGATGTCCCTCTCAAGAGGACCAGAGCTGACTTGAGCCTTGGCTTTGTCCAAATTTTACCTACCCCAGGTGGTCTGGGGGATAATGGCACCTTTGGGCTTGATTCCTGGCCCTAGCCCCAAGACTCTGACTTAATGGGCCTAGGTTGGGCATGCTTGGTGATTAGACTAAGTTTGGGAAAGGCTGGGAAGTTAAAGATGATGGGTTCCAATTTAGAATCCAATTTGCTTCTTGCTCTGAAGTTTTGGACAAGTTAACCTCTGACCTTCTGTGGCCCATCTCTAAAATGTAGCTCTTCCACCCCTCCTCCCAAGGGTTAAGGGTTGTATAAGAAATGACTTATTAAAGTCACTGATACAGCTTAGAGCTCCCCTAGTAATAACTGCTTTTACTTCCAGATATATATCACCTGCCATCTGAAGGTCACTTCAGCGGACCAAGTCCCAGACCAACTAAACAAAGCCTGCTCCTTCAGCAAGTCTTCCAACAGGTGAAGAGAGGAGATTGGACATGGCGGGGGTAGAAAACCTGACTGACCGCCCTGTGTCTGTTCCCCAACATGAATATTATCAGCAAACTGCTTCTTGCAGGCAACCGTCATCTAATCCTCTCGTCTTTCCCTCTCAGCTGGTCCCCAGTAGAAGGCACTGCTGATATCTGTCACTGCTGTAACAACGGCAGCTGCGGCATTCCAAGTCGGTCCAGGAGACTAGTGGGACAGCGGCGAGAGTCTGCTTCCCGCAGGCGCAGGCACGGTAGGTCTTAAGTTGGCCATAGGGCTATTGCTCTCCCCTTGGGGTACTTGCTGTCATTTTAGGGTGACATTTTTCTCCCTTATCCCCCATTTAAAGATGTTTACTCCTAGGGGTGCAATTTTGAGCTTTCTTTTAACAAAATATATTTTTATTGCTATCAGAGCGGAAGGGAGAGGGAGACAGAAACATCAATGATGAGAGAGAATCATTGATCAGCTGCCTTCTGCACGCCCCCGACTAGGGATCAAGCCTGCAACCCAGCCATGTGCCCTTGACTGGAATCGAACCTGGGACTCTTTAGTCCACAGGCCGATGCTCTATCCACTGAGCCAACCCGGCTAAGGCTTGAGCTTTCTTGATTAAAACAAGACCTAGTTCAGCCCACCGAGGCAGAGCAAAACCCTTAACCCGATTCCTGGTGAGGGACAAAGGTGACCCTTGGGTGTCTCATCTTTCAGTGACAGAAGAGGCAGATGTCACAGTGGGGCCACTGATCTTCTTGGGAAAGACTGCTAACCCTGATGTGGAGGAGTCGACCTCTTCTCTCACCTCTTTGATGCTGGGGTTAGTCCTAGCAATGGTGGCTTTCCTGACTCTGGCCAACATTGTTCTGGGCCTTGCCAAGTGGCGTCGGGCCGCTTTCCACCCTGTGAAGTGACCTGTGTATGCTTCCCAATAAAAGAAGTGTTAGCAAAACATTCAAACCTGTAAAGAATTTTGTGAGTTTATTTGAGCCAAACTATCGACAATTGCCAGGAAGCAATATCTCAACGGAATGGTGGTTTCTCATCTATTTTTATACATTGCAATCAAAGGAAGGGATGTAGGTAGGTTACATGAAATCCATTGGTGATAGATTCGAGAGGTGGGAGAAAGCAAAGCGGGGGGTGGGGGGGGGGGGAGTGCAAAAACCCCTGGGATTGGATAAAAAGTAAAATTATAGACACATACTTAGGTGGGTGCAGGAACAATTAACATAACAATGAAGGAATTTGTGGTATCTGTCCTGGAGCCCAGGCACATTAGGTTGAGCCCCAAGAGGTTTGTAAAAAGGGAAGTTACAAGTTACCCAGACATTTCAAGGATGTTATTATAGATGCAAAAAGACAAGCTCAGTTAAGGTAAAGGTTGACCTTGTCAGTGAAGATACAGGTTACTGCTTTTAGTTAAAAGGTTTATTTCAGACCATCCTTTGTGGTTACTTTAGGTCTCCGAGTTTGCAAGACCGTCATACAGGCCTTCCCTGAGCTTGTCAGGTCAGCATGTGGCCCCTTTCGTCCACAAAAGAAAGTAACCTTTGGGGTGTAGCGCAGTGACTACAGATGGGGGTGAATTGGAGTGGTTGTGGGTGGGAGGGACAGACTGGAAAACAGCACCATGGGTTCAAGTAGCACAATCTTAGGTACTGTTGCGCCTCTAGTGTGAGTCTGCCTGTCTACATAGTGGAGAGGGCAGGCTGGTTTGTGAAGGCAAGTCTGTATTTCCCTGGCTTTCAGCCACATGTCCTTCCTGGGGGGAAGGTTCATCTTCCCAGGGACAACTATAATGTCCTGTCTCCAAGGAGGACAATACAAAAGCTGGGGGCAAACGCTGTGAAGCCCCTCAGAGTGGGCTGGCCCTTAGCTGGCTCCAGCATCATCTGAGATGGGACTCTTCTTCTCTCTGGGTGAAGGTTGCCTTCACTGCAGAATCCCAGCTTTTCTAGTTACTTGTTATGAGTCCTGAGGTCCTCGGCGGCAAAATAGGCTGGTACCTGCTGGCCAGGTGGTTAAGCATAAACTGATCGGAGCCAATAAATGTCATGTCTTATGGCTCTGTTTCTGTGGCCTTGCGTCTGGCTGAGGCCAGAGGCTCAGATGTGTTGACATGGGCATAGAAGCCGACGTCTAAAGTACATTCAGAGCAGGGTCTTGTGATTTCTGGGTCTGAGAAGTACAGAAAGGACCACGACCTAGGTCCTTGCCCCTCCTAGCCTGATCAGCAAACACCATGGGCATCACCTGGGGATTTGTGGGAAGGTTAATGTTTTAGGCCCCATCCTAGAATCTGCATCGTAACAAAATCCCCTAGTGGTTCAGGTGTGTTGAAGTGCACTGGGTCAGGGGATTTGTATCAAGAAGGAATCATGCCCCCAAAGTAGGTCATGGTGTGCTGTGTGAAGGAGTAAAAGACTAGGTGTAGGAGGGGTGGGCTTCCTGGAGTTAGTGATCCTGTTGCAAACCCTCAAAGAACTAGCAGGTGCTAGATCAGCAAAGGGGGAGCCGTGGGTGTGGAGGGAGGAGAGAACAGGGAGAACCTGTGCCCTGGAGGAGGATGGAGTAGAGAGGGAGTAGGGCTGGTGAAAAGGAGCCACTGAAGCCATGGAAGGACCATGCCTGTTAGGAAAATCAGCTGAAGCAGCAGAGAGCATGGCCTGGAGGCTGAGAGAAAGCCAGCCTGTCTCCTTGCCACCACGGGCTTGGCAGGTCCCTTCAGGTGTAGGATGGGAATGTCTGGAGGCTGGGTGAGTAGAGCACATGGGATCCTGGTTCATGCTGCAGGACTCTCAGGGCCAGATGGCTTGTCTCTCAAGCACCCAGCTCTACCCCTGCCGGAGCCTGTTTACTGCTGCTTAGCAACATCATCCTGTTCCAGATGAGGAAGTTCTCCACTTCAGGGTTGTTGTGAGGATTAACGTGAAACGTGGTGTCCAGCATGTGTTCAATCCAAGCTGTTTTATAAGCAAAGGCTACTCCCAGGACACCCTGGGGACCGTCCCTGCCTTAACACCCATTACTTGCCCTCATGTTCCTGAATGTTGCAACACCCTGGGAACTCCTCTCTCATTCAACTTCTGTTGTCTTCGGCAGGAAGAGGAAGTAGATGTGCCTGGTGTAGAGAGGAAGGGTGACTAGGAATTGACCTGAAAGTTAGCCCCAGCCAGTTCCAGATGGCCTCAACTCAGCACGAAGCTGGCCCTCCAGCAGTAATGTCAGAGGGTCCTGCCTTCCTCCTCAAGATGGAACTTGAGTGGGAAAGGGAGGGAGATGGCAGAGGACTGTCAGTTGTCCTGATTTCATTGCTTACAGCTGCCCCTTCCCCTGGTGTTTGGGGTAGCTTCATGTTCTATCCTGTGACACTCTCAGTGAACTAACACTTTTTGTGCAGGTTTAAAATTTTGCCTTTTCAGTCAGGAAAAAAAAAAGGGATGAGGTATGTTAAAGGACAAGAGAAGAAAAAAGTAAAGTCATGATCATGCAAATACAAAATGAAAATGAGTCAAAGATTTTGTTTTAACTCATGCACTGAGGGAAACTAAGATGTAAAAAACTGGTTCAAAGGAAATTGCAAATAACAGATTTATATAAAAGGTAATCAGGAATGCAGAGATGAATTTGCTGATAGATGCGCAAATGGCTTCTCCCATGGGCAGAAATCGAAATTGATTGCATCTCTAAGGACACGATCATTTGCAAACATTTGCATTGCTATAGATTTTCTACAATTTACAGAATTGTAAAATATCTTAGACAAAGACTAGGAAATGCACAGACTCTTATGGAATCAGATAACCTGAAAGAGCTGGAGAACACCCAGTAATATTTTTGCTTATTTCAAAGACTTGTCACAAATTTTCCTCACAGGTTACAGGTATTTTTAGTGATGGATTCTAAGCTGCCCCTAAGGGCTAATGGAAGTTTTCCTGGAAAGGTTGGATACCACCAGAAAGATAAAACTGTCTCCCAAAGGGCCTCTCGCCCTCGGGCTTTAGGATAAAAAGCCTGGTTTGTCCACACACTATAACCGATCCCTTCTCTTGAGCAACTCTAGATCCCAAACCAGGGTGCCAGAGTACTTATAACTAGAACACTATCTGGGGATGGGGTAATACAGGTCCACTGTGACTATTTAGTGTAAAAGCAAGCTCCTTAGATGAATTTACTGCGTACAGTCCATTTCGGATTTGCCGCAAGGGAACTAGCAAGGATGAGCCAGTTCAAAATGTGTTCCACGGGGCAGGACTTACATAAGACGATTCATTTAGGGGAGGGGGCTGCAAAGCCATTGTACTTTTATTGGCTGTGTAGCTCACACCTAGGCCCTTGAGCGGGCACCATCACCCAGAGATGCCAGGTGCTATTAAATAGAAATAATGAGCAAAGCAGCTGTGGCTTCTAAACAGACACTCCCTCCAGAGTGTTGGATGGAGGCCAATTAGCTGAGGCACTGACTGAGCAACAAAATTCTGCCTTCACAAGCAAGTATCAGAAAGTGCTCAAGCCCATTAACAGCGGCCTGGGTTTTCTTTGATCTGTGCTTGCTCCAGGGAGAGCTGGGGGCTGGTTCCAGGATTGGAGCCTTTGAAAGCAGTAAATCCTGACACCTGGAGTAAGGTTTAAGAACTTTTTAAAAAATTTTAAGTTTCTCTTGGTTTCTTGCAGCCACCACTCCCCATTCCATGGCTAATAGCCACATTCCATCTTGGGCCATGTCATTCAGTCTCAGTTGCTTGGGAAGGCCTGAAGGCTACACTAACTCCAGCCTTTGAGACATTAAAAAAGCTGCCTCTCTGGGCAGATGATTTAGGCAGTGGTTCTCAACCCTTTTAATGCCGCGACCCTTTAATACAGTTCCTCATGTTGTGGTGACCCCCAACCATAAAATTATTTTCGTTGCTACTTCATAACTAATTTTGCTACTGTTAATGAATCGTAATGTAAATATTTGTGTTTTCCGATGGTCTTAGGCTCTACAGCAGCAGTTCTCAACCTGTGGGTATCGACAAATCTGTGTTTTCTGATGGTCTTAGGCGACCCTGCTAGCGGTTCTCAACCTGTGGGTCGCTACCCACAGGTTGAGAACTGCTGCTGTAGAGCCTAAAACCATCGGAAAACACAGATATTTACATTATGATTCATTAACAGTAGCAAAATTACAGTTATGAAGTAGCAACGAAAATAATTTTATGGTTGGGGGTCACCACAAACATGAGGAACTGTATTAAAGGGTCACGGCATTAAAAGGGTTAAGAACCACTGATTTAGGACAAAGAGCCCCAGCCAGGAAGGTTTCAGCTCCCACTTACCCCTAGGCTTCATGCCTGTGTGCAAGGCAAACCTAATCCACTGTGTGTGTGTGTGTGTGTGTGTGTGTGTGTGTGTGCGCGTGCACGCATTCTCACATTTTTCTAATAGAAAAAAATAGTATAAGTACATAGTAAATAAAAATCTTAGCTCATCCCCTACTGTCTTGGAGCATCTTAAGTTTCCTCCCAGAAATTTTCTCTGCCTACAAGCCTGTTTGTGCATTAAAAACAAAACAAAACAACACACCCCTACCCTACCCCCCACACAAATAGGTACATGTTCTCCTTTACACTCTGCTCTGAAAGTTCCTTTTTTCACCTTTCTTACCCTTTTTACTTAACAACAGACCTGTGAGTCTTCCCCAGTCTTTCTACCTAGCATTCCAGGGTTATTGAATCAGCCTCCTTCTGCTGTGCAGGTGATTCTGACCCTTGGCCATTTGTATTGGTTTAAAGTTCCGTTTGTAGGTGGCCAATCCTGCTTCCCTCATTTCCAGCTTCCTGAGGGCCATCCTGCTGCAGCCACAGGACACAGCACATCACTCTCTCCTGTCTAAAAAGTAGAAGTCCATTCTCCCCATACTCCCTCTTGCTGCTGTCCTATTTTGCTTCTTTTCATGATCAGAACTCATTATTTCCCCCCAAATATAGTCTTTCTTTTCAGGTGATAAAAATGGAAACTATTCATGGGGATACACTCAAATGACACAGGAAAAGTACAAAGAAAGTGAAATTCACCCGCTGTCCTGCCCTTGGATGTTACTGTGTTGGCTGGTGTCCTTCCAGGCACACATAGCCATGAGCAACCTTATGTAAGTGGCATCATTACACACAAGTGAGTTTATCCTCTGCTGCCCCCTCCATCCTACCCCACAGTGTGTGGAACACAAAGATTGTTCTTGAAAGAGCTATCTACTCCTAGATTGCATTCCTGACCTTTATGACCACAGGAATGTCTGCTCCAGCTCCTACCTGTCAATGGAAACACTCTGTGGTCACCAATGGCCTCCATGTAGTAAGGTCAGAAGTGTGGAACCTTTCTTGAAGTCAGCTGGCAGACTGAAAGCTGAAAGAGCCCAAAGCTGGGAGGCAGGAGCCCCTATCCCAGAGATAGGCTGTCCTCCCAGGAGACTAGCCTGTTAGGCTTCCCAGGAGTGTCTGTTACCACTGAGCACTGCCTTCCTGGGTTCTCTGCCATCACGCTCATCCAGTGTCCCCCAGTCCAGCCTTCTTCCCAGACACTTCCACCTCTCACCTGTTCTTGGAAGGCCAGTGTTCCTCAACCCTGGACTCACTTTTTCTCATCTGTGGTCTTTTCCAGGTGATCTGGAAATGTCATTGCCGGTGACTCCCAAATCCCTATCTATACCCCAGATCTCTCCAGAGCCTCACACCTGGCAGTGCTTCCCTCTCCCCTTATTCACACTCAATGTGTTGACTTCCCCCTTTTCTAGGGTTCTCTCCTCCATGCAACCCAGTCTTCTAGGCAGTGTCCTTCCTGCCTCTGTGGAGCTTCTCTGTCCCAGCCTCCCCACATTATCCTTAACCCTGGCAGGCTCAGCAAACCTCCCCCGGAGCTCCACCTCTTCCCCTCTCCAGAGCCTTGGTTCCAGAACCTTTCTAGTCTACCCTCCCACCAGTATTCTATTGGGGTCCCTAGGTGTGTATGCAGTGGGTATTTAAAAAACAATAATATGGGCATACAGTTTATTTATTTAATCTTCACCCAAGGATATTTTTTCCATTGATTTCTAGAGAGAGATGGAAGGGCGGGAGGAGGGAGAGTGAGAGAGGAAAAACAGCAATGTGAGAGGGAACCTATAACTGAGGTTACATGCCCTTGACCAGAATTGAACCTGTGACCCTTAGGGTCCACAGCCAACACTTTAACCACTGAGCCAAACCAGCCAGTGCTATAGTGGGGTTTTTATCAATAACTACCACTTCAGCATTTCACTAAGGGAAATGGAAGCACTTAAGAAAATATCTTTTGAATGTTAAAAGCCTTTTCTAATACTCAGACTATGTCATCTGTACCCCTCCCCCAATTGGGGCCAGTCATATGGGGGTGCTCAAATCTGGAGTTAGATACTACCTCAATTTAAAGATGAGTTAGCCCAGCCGGCGTGGCTCAGTGGTTGAGTGTTGACCTATGAACCAGGAGGTCATGGTTCAATTCCCCGATTCCCCGTCAGAGTATATGCCCAGGTTGCAGGCTCAATCCCTATTGTGGGGCGTGCAGGAGGCAGCCTATCAATGATTCTCTCTCATCAATGATGTTTCTATCCCTCTCCCTTCCTCTCTGAAATCAATAAAAATATATTTTAAAAATAAATAAAGACGAGCTCTGCCAGTTGCCAACTGGTTACCTTAGACACATTGTTTAAGCTCCGTGCTTCAAAGTCCTTATCTTTAAAATGGAGATAACAATAGCACCTATCTCATTGAGAGGATTCAGGGAAGTGATATCTGTCAAGTGCTTGGCACATGCTAGGTGCTTTAGAAATGTTGTAGGTGGTTATAGCTGAGAAAACAGAGACTGAGTGGGGAAGGGAAATGTTCCCATCCTAAACTGTAGCCAACAAAGTCATCTGGTGTAAATCACAGGTAAAATGCTACCCTTCATTTCTGAATGGATTTCTGGCTCTGAAAGTAATTGGGAGAACCTGACTTTGGTGTTCCTCAGACTCAAGGCATGTGTCCTTTAAGTCAGCTCCCAGGTGGGTGGTAGAGCCCTGGGTACCAGAGACTTGGCCTACTACAGGCACTCCTCCTCCTTCACTAATTTTGGGTGGGTTACTCCCCCTTTCTAGGCCTCAGCTTCCTCTTCTATAAAATGAAGTTTTTAAACTGAATGATTGGGGATGTCTCTTCCTCTATCCCCAGCAGTCTGAGTCTTCTCAAATCCCTGATAAAGTATGAGTGACATTAGATTATGTAAAAATACTTAACTAGAGTTTAAGAGTCAGGGGACTCTGTACCCCTGAAACTATATGCAAAATATGTGTGTAATGTGTATGCATACATGTGTGAAAACTGACACTTAAGCATTTTTCTGGGAATGGCTTTGGAAAACAGATCTGTGATCTCAAAAGATTAGTCACCAGCCTTATTTAGGCCTCATCACCTTCGACCTGGACTAGAGCAACAGTCTCCAAACTGGTCTCCCCCTTACTTTCTCAAACTTCAATCTATCCTCCACCCACCACACAGGGTATCTTTCTAAGGTGAATGCTGACTGTCATTCCCCTTCTTAAAATCCTTCCATTGGCTCCAGTTGCCTTAATTCCTTGCATGCCATTTAAAGACCATTATAATCTTACCCAGTCTTCTCCCCATACTCATATCCTGTCACACCCTAATCTATTTTCTCTGTCCTCAGCCCCTTAATGAATCCTCTGCCCTGGCCACAAGGAACACTTCACTGCTTGCTGAGTGCATCAGGCACTTTCACATCTCTCTTCTTTTGCATGGGGTTCCCTGCATTCCATCAGGCAAACCCTTATGTGGGTTTGGAAATCCAACTCAAACGTCACCCCTCTGTGATGTCTTCCTGACCCAACTTCCAAATTAGGGGCATCCTTCTATGCTCCCACTCCTTTATCATAATATTTATCCCACTATATTGTAATTGTGTGTTTGTGTCTATTTCCACAACTAACAGGTGTCCTCAAACTACGGCCCGCGGGCCACATGCGGGTGTTTTTGCTGTTTTGTTTTTTTACTTCAAAATAAGATATGTGCAGTGTGCATAGGAATTTGTTCATAGTTTTTTTTAAACTATAGTCCAGCCCTCCAACGGTCTGAGGGACAGTGAACTGGCCCCCTGTTTAAAAAGTTTGAGGACCCCTGTAGGTCCGAAGTTCTTCCAGGAGAGAAACCAAGTTTTCAATTGACATGTTAATCCCCAGTACCCAGCACAGGGCCTGGAACCATGTATATACCGGTAAAAAGTATGTAAAAAAAAACAACCCAATGTAAAATAATCAGTAAATTAATGAAGGAGCAAGTCATGAGCAAACAGGATATCGAGAAAGAATAGATACAGCTGAACAGGTCTGCCCCGCCTCTGCCCCACGCCACGCCCCCAACCCACGGAACTACATAACCCAGAAGCCCCCGCGTGCTGGGCATGCGCACCGGAGCGCAAGGAAGCTGCGACGCGGAGTTTCACTCTGGCTGTCTCCTGAGAGTCGGAGCCGCAGCCGGAGTTGTGCCCAGGCCCGAGGGTAGCGGTGCCCCCCTCCTGCCTCCTCGCCCTCCTCAGCCTCGGTGAGAGGGGGCGGTCAGGCCACCTGCTGGTCGCCAGGGCTGGGGTCCCGTGGGCGCGGGGGAGACCAAACTGTGCTGGGACCGGAAGGGGGCGGGCGTGGAAGTGAAGGGGGGCTGGGCCGGCCGGAGGGGCGTCCCGGGACGAGGTCAGGGGGGGATTGGGAGGACTGGTCTCTGGACTGGAGGTCTCTGAGGTTAGAGTTGGGGAATTGGGAGGCGCTGGGAGCTTAGACTGGGTGCTGGGTGGGAGGGTAAACGCCGGGGTGGAAGCCAAAGGGCTAGCAGGTGGAGGGGCGCAGACCCTGGGAGTTGGAGTCGGTCGGTTGGAGTGAACCTCGTCCCTCAGGACCTGGAGGGAGCGGGGCGATACTGCCGCCGGGCTACGGGTTAGGGTGTGGTTTCTGCTGGGGTCTGCCTCCTAGTGAACGACTCACTGGAGCGGGGGCTGTAATTGAGAGAGGACTATGCCTCCTAACTCTGCTTTCCTGTCCCGAGTGGGGTCCGCCTTCCGGGAATCTCCCGTTTCAGAGACCCTGGGTTACTTTTGCGGGGTTCGTAATGTATGCTGAAGAGGATTTAGAAGATTTTTTTCTGGAACTACCCTTCCATCCCGCCTTTCTCAGCCAGCTACTGGTTCCACTTCCCTAAGTGCCGGTAGCAGTGGAAATAGTGTGTGCACAGACGCTTGGACCCTTCAGAAACTCGAAATATTTCTGCATGCCGTCCCAGCTCCTCTAGAGTTCTAGAAGGTGGACTTTCTGGTGGCCAAAATTAGGCTTTAACTTAAGCCATCAGAGTAACTATAACTAGGCCTCTTGTTCATTGCTGTGTGACTTTGGCTAAACTTGAACCCTCTCTGGTGCGTTGATTTCCTTGATTCCTACACAGCAGACTGGGCTTATAAAGTCCCTTTGGGCTTTTCTATGAAAGAGCTCAGGTTATTATTATTATTTTTTTATTGTTTTTGACCATTCCCTTGATTATTTGGGCAGAGGAAGACTACTGTGCCGTCTGCTCTGCCTAGGGTTTTGGAAAATAAATCTGGTGGTTTCCAGTCCCCAGTCACACGGGCCCAACATCTGTGCATTCATTTTCACTAACTGCTGTTTCTCAATTTAAAACCTGATCTTCTTCCTTGTTGGCAAAGGTGTCTTGAAATTTGTGTTGCTGAGTCAGCAAGCCTTTCAGATTTGCCTGGGTTTTGTTGTTTGCGTTTTATATCAAGATGGGAACTTGAACAAGTCATTCCTCCTAAGGATCTGGTGTCGCCACCGAGAAGGGACTGTTTGTGCCAGCTCTCCAGAGAGAAAAGGTGAGAGCCATGGGGACTTTACATTGCTGCCTTCTTTATCTGGTTTTCAATAGAAAAGGTGAGGACTGGGGAGGGTAGAATTTGAGATCTCCAGGATGAAAGTGAGCCCTGGGTCTAGATTGCTATTGCTCTCTCAAAGAAATTCAAGTGGCTTCTTGCCAATGACTTCTCCTGTTTAACCAGTCTTAGAGGGTGCTTTCTACATGGTTTGCACTTTAAGACATGCTTTATGGGATGAAGGACATAAGCCATGATTTCTGCATTTGAACTGGAAATTTTTATTTCTTTTGCATGAATCTTGACTGGGTGCCTCCTTTGTGTCAAGCCCCATGCTCAGTGCTGGGGGTACTGTGAGGAGCAACAAGAGCTCTGTCTTCTGGAACTTGTTTTTTTTTTGGTAGAAAAGACAGACAAGGCATAGACAGTGACAGGTTTTGTCAGTGTGATATGCGTTGAGGAGGGGGGACTGACAGGACAGAACTACCACCATTCCAGGAAGGGGGTAGGAAGGAAGGTGAGACGCTCAGGAAGGCTTCTGAAAGATGACAGCAAGGTGAATTGTGAAGGAGTAGGATTTAGAAAGTAGGGGCAGTAGCCTGGCAGAGGAGTGGGCAAAGCTGTGAAGCTACCTGGCATGTCTGGACCACTGTAAGTAGCTCAGTGGCTTGAGTAACAAAGGGTCGGTGTGGGATAGAGGATGCTGGATAGGTGGGCAGAGGTCTGAGTGTGGAGGGTTTGGTGAGCCATGCCAAGGCTCTGGGGAGCAGAAGGATTTTAGGGGAAGAATTCCAATTGGGGAGGGGGGGACATTTAAAGTTTACACACTCGCCTGAAAGTGTAGGTTGGATTTGATTGGATTATTGCCTTTGTGACTGTTCCTTGCACCATGCCAGCTTCTGGTAAGGGGGAGATTTTGCCCTCAGCTTGATGATGAACATAGAGAACTCTGGAATGCTGTGCAAGTTGATAAAAGGGTATTTTCTTTCAATTGGGCACACCAAGGCATCATGGAGGTGCTATTTATGTATTTATTTAAATATATTTTTATTGATTTCAGAGAGGAAGGGAGAGGAGAGAGAGATAGACACATCAATGATGAGAGAGAGTCATTGATCAGCTGCCTCCTGCACGCCCCCTACTGGGGATCGAGCCCGCAAACCTGGGCATGTGCCCTTGACTGGAATCAAACCCAGCACCCTTCAGTCTGCAGGCCGACGATCTATCCACTGAGCCAAACCAGCTAGGGCTGAAGGTACTATTTAAATGGGGCCTTGAAAATATGGGTCAGGTGAGGGTGGGTGGCCAAGTGAATGGGATTCTGTGTGGAGCTGAGGCAGAGAGGTGGGGAAACGGGATGTATATGTGGTAGCAGATCATCACTTAAAATCTTTGGGAGGGGTTGGGGAGAGGGAGGTATAGATGAAAGAGGGTATTGAAGGGAGGTGCACTGGCAAATAAGATTGATAGGGAGGGACCAGATTGTGATGAGCTTCAGTGTCAACCCAAGGAGCTTGAACTTTATTCCAGAAATGCAGTGGAGATGTGGAAGAAACAGGATCAGAACTATATTTCAGGAAGCACAATCTTGCACCTGTCTCTGAGGTGGACTAGGAGAAGAGACAAGAGTTGGGGAAAGCCAGTAGGAAAGAATACTTATCAAGGTGAGAGGCATAGAAGTCCCAACCAGAGGGCTCTGAGGAGTTGAGGAAGGAGGAGAGAGCAAGCCACGGCAGCTGCGGGGCAGTGGGAGAGAAGGTTGAGGAGGAGCAAGACTCCCAGGTTTTACTTCTAACTGCCTGGGTCAGAGTGGAGCGAGCCAGAGAATCTAGGAGGAAAAGCTAATTGGGAAGAAGGAAGGTGAATTTGGCTTTAGACATGCTGAAAGTACCTAAGGTGCCAACAGGAAGGGGATGATAGGCTAGGGAGAAAAGTCCCTGATTCATTCTACACATGCCTGCAGAAATTGTAGGCCAGGGCTTGTGCTTGGCACTTGGAGTACAAAGATAAATGGTCTCTTTTCTGTGTTTGTTTTAATTTTTCCCTCAGACTTGTTTATATTTATTTACTAAGCTATTTTTAATGAATGTAGTAAGCATCTGTATTCCAACCACTCAAAACAAAAGCTTGGGGCTTGAAACAAAAAAGTATACATCTAAGCATGCAGTCTTTCTTCCCATTTTCATCCTCAGATAATCATTATGCCCTTGCTTTCATTTTAATACAGTTTTATTGTACCTATATATTTCAGAGGAAAGTAACATAATACAATTTTGCTAAGATTTGTCCTCCATATTGTTTTATGTCATTTGTTTTTACAACTAATATTCTATGGTGTAAGTACACCACAGTTTATCACCTGATCTTCACTGATGGACACTTAGTTGTTTCCAGGTGTTAGCTGTTGCAAGTGTGCTCTGAACATTTCCATATACACATCTCCTGTTGAACATGTGCAAGAGGTTTTCGTGGGTATAAACTTAGGGGTGATGTTTTGCTGGGTCATCTGGTAAATGTTCGACTTTTGTTGATATTGCCTGACTGTTTTCTGAAGTGGTTGTACCAGTTACATTCTGCCAGCAGCCGTGTTCAGGACTTCCAATTGCTCCACATTTTTGCCAACACTTGATATAGGCAGACTTTTTATTTTTTTTTGTCAATTGAATGGATATAAAATGGGATGTTTGGATTCTTGATTTCTATGTCTCTGAGTCCTGACATTGAATATCTCCTTTAAAAAAAAATAAAAATATATATATATATATATAGATAGATAGATAGATAGATAGATATAGATATAGATATTGATTTCAGAGAGGAAGGGAGAGGGAGAGAGGATAGAAACATCAACGATGAAAGAGAATTATTGATAGGCTGCCTCCTGCACTGGGGTTTGAGCCTGAAACCTGGGATGAGGATGAGGTGGGGTGGACCTTGTGGCCTGACTGGGAATTGAATCGTGACCTCCTGGTTCATAGGTAGATGCTCAACCACTGAGCCTTGCTGGCTGGGCTGAACATCTCTTCATCAGTTTATTGGCTTATGAGTTTCTTGTGAAATATTTGTTCATGTCTCTTGCCAATTTTTCTTTGGGGTTTTTGGTGCTTTATTATTATTATTATTATTATTATTATTGATTTGTAAGAGTTCTTTATATATTTGTTTTAATTCTTAATGCATAAGGCAGATATTTTTTCCAGCTCGTAACTTGTCTTTCTACTTTCTTTAAGGCATATTTAGTTGAATGACCATTGTTGTTGTTTTTTCTTTTTTAAAAATATTTTTATTTTTTTATTTTTTTAGTTGTTTTTTTAATCTTTATTGTTGAAAGTTTTACATAGGTCCTCGTTTTCCCCCCATTAACCTCTTCCAGCCCGCTCCCACCCCTCCCGGCCCAGCCCTCACCACCCCATTGTCTGTGTCCGTGGGTTATGCATATATGCATACAAGTTCATTGGTTGATCTCTTTGATATGTTTTTGATTTCAGAGAGGAAGGGAGAGGAAGAGACAGATAAGAACATCAGTGATGAGAGATTCATCAGTCGGCTACCTCCTGCACTCCCCCTACTGGGGATTGAGCCTGCAACCCAGGCATGTGCCCTGACTAGGAATCCAACTGTGACCTCCTGGTTCATGGGTCAATGTTTAACCACTGAGCCACACAATTCTTAGTTTTAATATAGTGTAATGTCTTTTCTCATTTTTAGTCAGTGTTTTGTGTCTTGTTTAAGATACCTTTTCCTGAGCACATCCTTGCCTTGAAGAAGCCTATGCCCTAGTGGAGGGGAAGGTAGATAATTGCACTCGGATGTTACCTGGACATTGATTGTTAGGAGTGACCAGTTGTCCCTGTGTGGCAGGAGCGGCTGTAGGAATGATTTCACAGTATAGAGTCTCAAGCTGGGAATTAAGAGAGGAGTAGGTGGACAGGTAGGGTAGACATTCTCTCAGAGGGGTTGAAGGGCATGGAACAGCCTGGCCTCTTCTGGGTCCTCCCTCGAGTTCCTGATGGCTGAAGCAGAGGGCTCATCTGAAAAAGGATTTGGGTGATCTGTGTGCATGGCATTATAAAAGACAAGAGGGTCCAGGGGAAGTGTAGAGAGGGAGGGCAGAACCTGATTTCCTTACACAGGGAAAGGTGTTAAAGCCTGGTGTGGCTCTGGGAAGCAGTTGGGGTTTCTAGGGGTGGCGCTGACAACATGCTGCCTGCTGTACTATTGGATGCGGTATTTCATCATCAGATGTTGGGCAAAGACCAACATGTCTGCAGAGGGAAGGGCATGTCCTTGGGGTAGCTAGCCAGAGACATAGGCACTCTCCTATTTTAGTAGAAAGAATGGGTTCAGGGAAGTATTTCTCATTTATAGGATAGTGGAACACAGTGATAGATGTTGGGTAGGTAGTAGGGGAGAGCTCGACACACCATGGCCCATGAGTCAAATTCGGCCCACTGCCTGTTTTTGTTAATAAAGTTGTTAATTGGAATTGTGTACCTGAAACCTGTATAATTTTGTAAACCAGTGTCACTCCAATAAATTCAATAAAAAGGGAAAAAAATTTTTTTATTGGGACACAACCACTCCAGTTAGTTTACACATCGTCTGTGGCTGTTTTTGCATTACAGTACCAGGGTTGCATAGTTGCAACAGACACCCTTTGTTCTGAAAAGCATAAAATAAGTAGTTTCTGACCTTTTATAGGAAAAGTTGGCCGACTCCTGCCAAGGGGAGTCATGGTAACTGTGGTAACCTGGAGAGTGTGTACTAGCAAGTTGTTTCTGGATGAATAATGAATCTAGGTCAGGCCTGCAAGTGCTGCCAACTTTTCTGGTTTTCAAGAAGCTGGAAATCTGGATTAAAAATGTTTTATTTATTGATTGATTCTAGAGAGGAAGGGGGGAGAGAGAGAGACATCAATTTGTTCCATTTATTTATGTATTCATTGGTTGCAGTGCTGTGGACAGGGATTTGCAGCTAAATTCCACAAGAGAATAAAAGGGAAAGCAGGATGGTGGCTTTTTTTTGTGGTCACAGCTGTTGATATTAAAAAAAATTTTTTTTGTTTGATCATAAAAAGTAATATGTCCACCGTAGGACATTTGCAAGTGCAGAAACAGGTCAAAGAAATCCTACAATTCCATCATTGCTATTAATATTTCAGAGTGGTTCCTTCCGGCCTTTTACAAATTATTTTATATAAGGTAGAAAGAACATGGGCTTTATGGTGTCTCAGACTGGCCGCCTGACCTTGGGTAAATTCTTAATTTCTTTTGGCTTCAGTTCCCTTGTGTGCAAAATGGAAATAATTTCTATTTTCAAGGGTGGTTGAGGGTTGAGAGAACTGGATGACAAAAGCACCAAGCAGAGTGTGTGCCACATAGTAGGTGCTCAATAAATGACATACCCGCTGCCTAATAACATAGTGTGTCCACTGATATAGCCTGTATTTTTTATTTGTTGTGAGCATTATCTTAGGTCCATAAGCTTTTTGTAAAACATTGTTTCAAGATTTATAGTCCATCATTAGGATGTGCCATAATTTATTTAGGAATTTCATTATTTTAAGGTGTTTAGATTGCTTCCAGATTGAGGATTTCTTCCATGGCCAGTAATTATAATAATAATTTTCATAATTAAGAACACTAAATAGCCCTGTCATTAGGAGCTGAAACAAATTAGATTTTTTGAACAGTAGCTCCCCAGTGGCTGAGGTAGTTGTACAGAATGGGTGCATTGACAGGACTGCTATATGCGCATAATTGCTGTGCTCAAGTTGAACGCCCGTGGGCATTTCTGGTCAGTGCCTCAACCGCCTGGCCCCTGCAGCTGAAGGTTCACCTCTCTTTTGTCCTCTGGTGTATCAGACCCTCTGGGATACTGGACATTGAAGAGCTGCAGCCGCAGCTTTGGGTCAGCGCTAGGTCTGCCCTTGGAGTTCCTGTTCCAGTGGGGAGATAGACACTGAGGCCAAGCATAAGTGGAATGTGTGTGAAGACACTGATGAAGGTGGAGGTCAGAAGGCTCAGGAGGAGGGTGCTGTGGCTGAGTTAGAAAGATGGACAAATTTGCTTGATGCTTAGGTGGAAAGAGGACAGAAGTCTAGACACATGCACCAGCAGGATCAATGGCTGGAGGTGGAAATGGCTCTGAATGTTCTGGCATTTGCTAGAATTTAATGTGACTAGACATAAGGTGGAGGCCTTGAAATGAGTGGGGACAGCAGCTGGGCACAGAGGGGCTGTGTGCCATGACTGTTTCATCTCTGGGTCTCCAGTACCTAGACAGGGCCTGGACCGTGGTGGGTCCCGGTCTATGGAGACTGAACACTTTTATGAAAAGATTTAGCTGAAGTTCTCAACTGTCTTTCTCAGGCTGTTTGGCAAAGTTCTATGAGTTGGTTCATCTGGGAATCTGTGGACATACTATGTGTGCTGATATGTAGGAGGCTTCTGCTGCCTGAGAGGTGAATGATGCCTGCCAGGAGTTGCCAGGGAAGTCTGGATTTAGGAGTAATTGGCTCTGAAAGTGGTCCTGGGATTTGTACCGGATGTGGTTCCAGAGACTTCTAATTGCAGGCACTGAGCTAATAAGCCAGCCTGCTATCCCAAGGGCATCCCAGGTCCAATCCTCCAGTGCGGGATGTGTCCTTTTATTGGAGCAGTTGGCAGCTCAGTGGCAGCCTTGGCACTCACAGGTGTGCTCAGTTATTGCAGGTCTGACTCATCGCCTGTGTTCTCCTGCTTTGTGGCTCAGTGCTGCTGTAGGCTGCCACTCCTCACCCAGACTTGACGGTTGGGGAGGTACTGGGGTTGAGGGAGCAGGGAAAGGGAGGGAGGCCAATATTTGCTGATACCTGCTGTGTCCCTGGTGCTTTGCTGGGTTCTCTATACACATCTATGCTTTAATCCCCATGAAAGGCACTTAGAATAGATGTTGGTATCTTCATTTCCAAATGAAAGAAAAATAAAGCAAGCTTGAAGAATTGAGGTACCTTTATCAGGATGATACCTGAATAGAGTCAGTCAGCAGCATGTTGACACCAGAGCCCATGCCTATTCCTTTTCATGTGCTGCTCCAGATCTACCTTCCTTGTGGGGTGGTGGTCTTGGCCTTCTTACTGAAACCTTGATGGTGTAGTGCAATATTAGGGACGTCAGCAAAAACCCAGGGTCCCAGTCTTATTACTAGCCATAGAAGCAAGTCACTGCAACTGACTGGGCCTCAGTTTTCTCACCTGCAAAATGGGAATAAATTTCAATGTCTGTACTTAAGTGATTTGTATGGGAATCAGAGTAGATGGTATGACTGGGAACCCTGCTGGCACCAGGCCTGCATGAGCATGCTATAACAGACTTGAGATGCGGGTTCCTCTCTCTGTTCCTCCTTTTCTGTCTCTAAGTGGGGCCTATAAGTGGAGCCCAAGGTAGAGTTCAGGCTAATCTTTCTTCTCTAAGAAAATGGGTGTCAGAGCTGACACTTAGCAGTATGTGTGTGACCCTCAATAAGACCTTGACCTCTTTGAGCTTTGGATTCCTGTCCATAAAGTAGAAGAAAAAGCACCTTGTTGGTCTGTTAGGCTTAAATGACACAAGCACATTTCGTGTTTGCCACTAAATGTTGGTCCTGTTCCTCACACACTCTGGGGCACCGCCACGATTTAGTGCATTCACAGATTTTTCTCCTTCAAACAGCTGCAGGTGCATAGTACCATCATCCCCTTCCATTCAGCTGTGTTTTGGATCAACATGTGTATAACACTGTGTGACAAGGCCTTTGCTGGGGCTGGTGATATGGCTGTGGACAGGACAGACTCACCAGGTTGTTGTTGGTGGGGAGAAAGGGGGTAAAAAGACACAGAACAACAACATAGCCATACATGTATATGGGCACAGAATACTGGCCGGTGCTATGAAGAAGTTCATGTACTGGGTGGCTTGGGAAAGGCTCCCTGAGTGACAGGCTGGGCCTGAAGGATGAATAGAGTGTACAAGGGAAGAAGGTGGGCTGGAGTGACTTGGAAAAGAACGTCTTAGAAGATGGGTGTAAACTCTCTGGACCTGACCCAGTGAGGCCCAGGCCCAGGGAGTGGAGTACAGAGACCAGGCTTCAGCAGCCAGGAGATTTTAATGTTTATCAAGGGCATCCTTCATGGTTAATGATGCCTCCTTGGGCAGCCTGCAGACTCTGGAGCTAGGGCCCGTGCTGTGCGTCTCAGCTCTGCCATTGAACTCCTGGTATCCTACAGCCCTGGTCTTTTTTGAGACAGTTTTCTTTTCCCATCTGTAGCATGGAAAAAAAACAACCTGCTTTGGAAACCATAGCATCCTCACACAGGTCTGAGGGGTCATGATAACCTCAGTCCATTGGGGGTTTGGAGTCATGAAAACACATTTAGTACTGGGTCAGAGAGAAATTGTTGGTAAAAAGACAGAAGCTGGGCTGATGATCAGCACCTAAAATTCTCTTCACTGTATCTTCCTGAACAATGCAGAGGTAGGTAGGCTGCTAGATTGACTGAATTCTTCCTGGCTGCCTGAGCAAAGGACAGGGTTGGGTACTTGATTCAAGATGCCTTAAGATATTAGGGGAAAAAGTGACTGTGGAAAAGCATGATATTTTTTCTCTGCATCGAGGCTGACTCTGCCATTGTGTGCATTGGTAACTGCTTGTTTGTCCTGTTTACAGGTCTGCTGGAAACACTGGGCAATGAGCCCGAGACGCCAGCCCAGAGTGGTCTGAAGCCATTTGGGAAAGCAGAGAGATCCTGGGGAAGATGGCCATGGCCCCAAGCTCTTCCTTGGCTCAGGTGTACACCAGCCCTGTGGCAGTGGTTGTGTGGGAGTGGCAGGATGAGATGGGCACCTGGCACCCCTACAGTGCCACTGTCTGTAACTTTATCGAGCAGCAGTTTGTCCAGCAGAAGGGCCAGCGCTTTGGGCTGGGGAGCCTGGCCCATAGCATCCCCTTAGGCCAAGCTGACCCCTCGCTGGCCCCTTACATCATCGACCTCCCCAGCTGGACCCAGTTCCGCCAGGACACTGGTAAGACATGTTCTGCTTCTAGTATTATCCAAGCACCTGCTTTGGGTCGGCTGCCACACTAGATGTTGGAGTTACAGAATTGACTCTCAGAGCTTAGTCCTGTCCCTGATATGCATACATTTGGGAGGTGGGTACTGTGAGTGACAGCAGGTACCACACATGTACGATGTATGTGCGATGTACAGTAGGTCTTCACTTAACATCGTCGATAGGTTCTATGACTTTAAGTGAAATGATGTACGCTAACGAAACCAGTTTTACCACAGGTTAATTGATAGAAACAAGAGTTAAGTTTCTGTGGCATCTCATCAACATTTTAATGAGATAATGCTGTTTGAGTCCCTGCTAGTAGTAGAGGCCCTCACAGCCCCTTCCCTCGTTTCCCAAACCAAAAATGCCTGTTTCTACCTGCAGAGATTTGATGATCTTGTCGTCAGGCGGCTAGCATGGAGGTGGTGTGCCATGCTAGTTCTGGCTCCAGTGCACCGTAGCTGTGTGGCCTGGGCAGGTTATTTCACTCTCCTGTGCACTCGTGTTTGTTTTTGTGTGTTTTTTAAAAATATATATTTCTTTATTGATTTCAGAGAGGAAGGGAGAAGGGGAGAGAGAGATAGAAACATCAATGATGAGAGAGAATCATTGATCGGCTACCTCCTGCACACCCCCTACTGGGGATCGAGCCCACAACTCAGGCATGTACCCTTGGCCGGAATCGAACCTGGGACCCTTCAGTCCGCAGGCTGACACTCTATCCACTGAGCCAAGCTGGCTAGGGCTCGTGTTTGGTTTTATTATAGGTTTTGATTGGTATTACTGAGAATGGGCCAACAACTTCCTCCCAGAGTTTGGCTTGTTTCTCTAGGCCAGTGGTTCTCAGCTGGGGGTGATTTTGTCCCCCAGTACATGTGATAATGTCTGGAGACAGTTCTGATTGTCATGACTGTGGGGCAGGGCACTTCCGGCATCTGTTGGGTAGAAGCCAGGGATGCTGCTAAACATCCCATAGTGCGCAGGACTGGCCCTGTGACAAACAGTGATTACCCAGAGTATCACTTGTTTCAAGAAACCCTGCTCTGATCCCTGTAGCAGCATCCTCAGGCTAGTGAGACTAAGGCTTCCAATCAGTTGGATGCAGGTGAAAGTCCCTGCCTTCACGATGTTTGCAGGAAACTGAGAAAGGTGGCACACAAAATAAATAATATGTGCATTGTGTTTTATGTTAGATAGCAAGCAATAAGTGTTAATCGGAGTGGAAGTGAGGGTAGGGAAAGGTTGATTTGAAGTTTGAGCTTCAGTGGCATTGGCAAGGGACAGAGATAGACCTGAAGGAAGGGCAGGAGAGGGGCAAGTTCTGCGGTGCTTTTCAGCCACTCAGAGGGATTGCTTTTATTCTGAAAGAGGGAGCCAAGGAAGGATTAGGGCAGAGGAGTGATGTAATCTAATTTGGAGTAAAGAGCATCCCTCTGGCTGCTGTGGATGGAGGTAAGGGCTGCTGCAGTTGAGAGACCAGGTGCAAGGTAATTGCAGTGATCATCTTTTGGCAAGTGCTTGGAAGCATGGCCTAAATTTATCTTTTTCTTTTTCTCTGTAATCTTCAGGTTTGATTTTATTAAGTATATAGGCTAAGCTAAGCACAGGGTGTTACCCAATATTTGCTACTTAAGAAGTCAAAGGAAATGGTACATCCATGTAAGAGAATTATGTAACAATAATGAGTTTTACGAAGTTTTAGAGACACACAAAATACTTACGGCATAATATGTGAAAATAGCAGGAAACATTTTTCAGTATGATTCTCAGCTACCTGAATGTATGTGCCTAGATGGGAAGAAATGCATTGCAGTATAAATGATGTGCTTTCCTTTTGGTGGTTAGATTATGGATGGTTTCATTTTCTTTATAATTTTTTTGTTTCAGTTTTTTAAGTGAAGCTGCATAGGTTTCATCATTAGAAATATTTTTATTTATTTATTTATTTTTAAAAATCCTCACCAAAGGATATTTCCTCCCTCCCCCATTGATTTTTAGAGAGAGTGGAAGGAAGGGAGGACATGGGAGAGAGAGCGAGAGAAACACCCATGTTCTCACATCAGTTGGTTGCCTCCCACACACCCTGACCAGGCCAGGGATGGAACCTGCAACCCAGGTACGTGCTCTTGACCGAGAATCGAACCCGATACCCTTCGGTGTGTAGGCTGATGCTCTAACCATGAGCAGTGCCTGCCAGGGCTAGAAATCATTTTTAAAGCCTCATTGAGTCTGAGCCACAGCACTTCTTTGACCTAAACTTTTAGCATCCCCCATTCCTGCCCAGGAGCATGGATCCCCTGCTGCTACTTGATCCTTTTGGGCCACAGGTTTTTTATCTAAAGAGTGCTCTCTAGCCTTCACCCAAAATTTGGGAAGAACAACCAATGCCAGACTTTAGGTCGGATGGCACCATGACCCTATATATACCGTGATCATATTAATTTAATTTGGTTGTGGGAAAAAATAAAACTCCATTTGTTTGGGGTGCTAGCAGATTAACCATTTATGTGTAACATTCCTTGCAAAACAGGCACCATGCGGGCTGTGCGGAGGCACCTGTTTTCCCAGCTCTCAGCCCCGGGCCGGGGCATTGTCTGGGAGTGGCTGAACGACGATGGCTCCTGGACAGCCTATGAAGCCAGCATTTGTGACTATCTGGAGCAGCAGGTGGCCAGGGGCAACCAGCTTGTGGACTTGGCACCTTTGGGGTACAACTACGTCGTCAACTATGCCACCCACATACAGACCAACAAGGCTTCGAACTACTGCCGTAGTGTGCGGCGCCAAGCAGGGCCCCCTTACCCAGTGACCACCATCATCGCTCCACCAGGCCACATGGGAGTCGCCTGCTCTTGCCATCAGTGCCTCAACAGTGGCGGAACTGGCCCTGTGTCAGGTCGCTACCGCCACTCCATGACCAGCCTCCCTGCATACCCTACCCCACAGACCCCCCAAAGGACTGCTGTTATCTTTGGGGCCCACCAGGCCTTCGCCCCATACAATAAGCCCTCGCTCTCTGGAGCTAGGTCTGCACCCAGGCTGAACACCACCAACCCCTGGGGTGGGGTGCTGCCCTCCTTGGGGAACCAGCCCTTTTACTGCTCCAGCCTCTCCCACCTGGGACCTCAGCGCCAGCCCCCAGGATCATCCACTGCCAGTGGAGCCAGGTATCTTGTGTTATTGAGGGTCGTTTTGTCCACCTGTGTACCTGGTCAGCAGGCTTGGGTTTTGCTTTTCCTTAGTTGGGAAGACTCACCCAAATACCTGCAGACTTAGCACCTGCTTCTTTCGTTGTTTCTGCTATGTCATCTCCTTTGCATGTGCCATGTGGTGCCACAGCTGTCCACAGCCTTGCATCCCACAAAGCCTTGACCTCTGGGACTTGAGTGTTGATAGCTGCCACACAGGTTAAAACCAGTAATCCCTCCATTCACTCAGGAGAATCGCACTCTCTGTATAGAGCAGCTAACCACTTTTGACTGTGCCTGTGTGCCATGTGGCTGGTACCATGTGCCTGAGAACATTTCACTGACATTTCACCTCATAGACATGGAAGGTTCAGTCCCCTCCCTAAGTCCACAGTCTTGTCCAGGAGAAAGTTTTGAGCTCAGCTTTGGTTGAGGGGAGAGCAAAATGTTGGGGAGGGGCACTTAGGAGGTGGCAACAGGTGACATAGGACAGCCCCTCTGTGCTGATGCATTCTAGCCCGCTGTCTATCAGAGCTCTCTGCACCTTGAGAAAGATGATGAAACAGGCCCATCCAGACCAGTTGGCTCTTTAAAGTGAGAAAAGTTCCTGGAGTGGCCAGTTGGGCTGTGCTCCTGGGGTGCTCAGACACCTGTCAGTGACAAGGGCCTCATTGGTCATTACTGAGAGAGTTGGGTTTGGAGAACATTTTGAGAATTCAGAGTGGTAGTTGGGATGGGGGCTGATTTCTGAGAGAGGGTGACCTGGGCAGGTAGTGATTGGACATGTGGGCCCGTGGCTGCCCTATTTCCCAGGGAGTCAGCATCTTGTTGATTCGCACTGCTATCAGCCAGTCAGTATCTTCTTGCTGCCTCACTCACCCAGCTCCATCCCTGCCCACTTGACCACGGTAAGGGCTGAAGCTTTCTAGTGTGGCCAAGGCCTTGTTACTTGGGCCTTTAGCATTTTTTAAAGCTGGGTTTCAGAGGACCCTGACAACTTCTAGCCGACACAGTGACAGCTTCCATTCACTGAGTAGGCTCTGTGAGTGAGTTCATTCATCCTCATAACGGCCATGCGGTGAGGGGTGTCCTCAGCTTACAGGTGAGGACATTGAGGCTGACAGGGTTGGCAGCCCAGCTAGCAAGTGGCAGAGCTGGGATTAAACCGAGGCCCCAGAGTGGGCCATGTGGGACACATGGAGTTCTGAAGCTCTCTTAAAGGCAGAAGGAGAGGAAGATAGAAGGTATCTGGAGGGATGAGTGTGGAGGAGTCCAACAGACAGGAGAGGAATGGGTCCTGGATGGGTCAGGGCATCTTCCTGGGCATTTTCTCCTGAGAGTTGGGGCATGTGGAGCTAAGATTTTTCTGGGAATTGGGAGCACAGGGAGGTTTTACTTGAGCCTTCTCTGTGGACTTTTACATAGACATTAGCAAGCAGGACCCTGTGCGAGCCCAGTTTCACCCAGTGCCCTTTTGAAGCCCCCTCCAATGTGTGGGTCAGTCTCTTTTAGAGAGAAGTGTGCTCTATCAGCCAGCCCAGAAGGATTATCGGGAGGGCTAGAGCTTCTACTGGCTCGGCTTTGCCTAGCCTCCTGGGGCTTCTTAAGTTCTTACAAATTATTTTAAGGGAAACTTCTGGATGATTCTAGAGGTGGGATTCTGGGATTGAGCCAGGCAGTGTATAAGCTTGGTTGCTTTCTCCCGGTGCTGGGCTTCCATTGCTTTCACCTCCCCAGCCTGAGGCCTGAGAGACTGTTGATGTGGGCCCAGCTGGTACAGGCCAAGCAAGTTACTGAAGGGAAAGTGGCTGGGCCAGACGGTCTTACCTTTATTGCTGGGCCATGCGTGTTGGTGCTTGTCCTGTGTTGTACGCCAGGAGGGAACCAGGCCAGCTGGCTCTGTTAGTTAAAACAGCCTCAAAGGGACCTGCCTCCTAAGGTGGATGTTCATCTTTATCTCCTCCAGCTTTTTGGGAACTGGGAGGGGTGATCTTTACTTGCATGGGCCTATCCCCACTTTGAGAAACTAGGTTTTCCTGTATCTAATTTGTAGTGGGGCCCTCTTCAGTTAACCCTTCTCTGATGGGTGTTGTAGAGCCAGAGGGGGTTTAATAAATGGCTGACTTCTTAACCCACTGAGGGTGGGAGGATTGAAAACACTTGGCAACTTGGTCTCCCTAGGGTCTGTGGTATAGTTCTTGAAGCCAAATGAATGTCAACAGCAGTAGGTGAAAGTTACCATGTTTGTGGAGGAGAGGAGAAGGCAGCAGGGCAGGCAGTGCCATGAGAACCAGCTGGGTAAGCCTGAGAACCAGCTGTGTTTAGTGGTAGCCACTGGAAAGAATATGTGAGTAAAATAAAAATTTGTGGAACCCATGTGGTTTCACATAGCTTCTTGCTCAATCTGGGTAAAACCTAGACTGACTGATTTCCTTGTGCCCTGAGAGGCTTTCTGAGTAGGCAGCAGTACATTGAGACGGTACACGATTTGTCACTGAGCTGCTGGATTTAAGTAAATCTCCTGGTCGTTGAAGTTTATCCCTTTAAGCACAAAACTTGTGTTTTAATGATGTTGGATGGAAAACTTTCCAAAATGTGTCATGTATATATTCTTGTCTTCTTTAATAGAGGGTGTACCGGCTTGCCCAATTTAATGACTTGAGGTGGTGATTATGACCAGCAATCTATTGCAGCTCTGGTGTGACTAAGCCTCAGCACGCTTTGTCTCGGCATTAAGCAGCCCTATAAAATGGCTCTTGCAGTTTGCTTTCATTTGTTCTGTTCTTACTGCCGTTCTCCCTTCCTCTAAGGCAGTGGTTCTCAACCTTTTTAATGCCACGACCCTTTAATACAGTTCCTCATGTTGTGGTGACCCCCAACCATAAAATTATTTTCGTTGCTACTTCATAACTGTAATTTTGCTACTGTTAATGAATCATAATGTAAATACCCGTGTTTTCCGATGGTCTTAGGCTCTACAGCAACAGTTCTCAACCTGTGGGTTGCGACCCACAGAACCGCTAGCAGGGTCACCTAAGACCATCAGAAAACAGATATTTACATTACAATTCATTAACAGTAGCAAAATTACAGTTATGAAGTAGCAACTAAAATAATTTTATGGTTGGGGGTCACCACAACATGAACTGTATTAAAGGGTCGTGGCATTAAAAAGGTTGAGAACCACTGCTCTAAGGGCACCCTACTCCCTCCTGCTGTTGGCCAGGCTTTTTAGGTTTGTGTGATTTGAAATCCTGCGTTCCAGGTAGGACTTTCCTCCTGGCTCACTGCAGGTGTCTGGGCCAGCTCTGTTCCCTTTCCAGGTCTCTCTTTTCGCCTCTTAAAATTAAGAAGGTGGGTTGGCCAGTTTCACAAGTTTCCTTTTGCTCTAATATTGCTGTTGGTTTTAGGGTTTAGTGAGGCCTCTGCAGAAAGGTGTTCGGCAGCCCTTCAGCTTTCCTGTACCCGCTTTGCTCCTCTGAGACCTGGAAAACAATGGATATTTGTATTGGGGTGCTGATCAAGCCTCGTAACTGCCCTGGGGGCCTTTGGAATTATTTTCATTTTACAGATAGAGAAATCAAAGCTCAGGAAGGGGACTCGACATGCCTAAGGGCACACAGCTTTAAGCAGGAGCAGGCACTGGAAGTGGGGTGTCAGATTCCACATCTGACCTCCTTGTCCTGTACATGGTTGGTGCTGGCTTCCTGGTCTTTGGGAAGCTGGAGGGAGGCCTTGCATTTCCTTACTCTTCAACCCCCTAGTGCTGCCCCTTACCTGGGACTGTCAAATTCTGTCTGTCCTCATGTATCATGTTCTCATCTCCATTGGGAAGCTCCAGGCGATGGTCTCAGACAGGAAGGCCAGGTGGGCTTAGTAGGTAGACCCAGGAAGGTGAGAGGCCGAGAGGGAGGCTTGAGGCAGTGACTGAGGGAATTCTCGGAGAAGGGCACTGCACATGATGCCCCACAGAGGGAGGCTGCTGTTGGTCTGAGCCCTTTGGAGATGATGGAATGGATCGATGGCCACCAAGGTTCTGTCCACTCTTGGAAGTTCCCATCGTGGGAACCACTGGATCCTTTTTCTGCTTCATTCTCTCTGATCAGAGCAGGGAAATGGGGGGAGGAGCTAGGATAATTCATAGGGGAAGTGGCCACATTGGGAGACCCCTAAGCAAATAAAACTTAGTCATGATTCTTGGTTCTTGGTCCCTGTTCCAGGGTGAGTTGCCCACTGGAAGCCTCATTGCATATCTGTTTTGTGCTCTAGTTTTTGAGGGGATGAAACATAAAATTAGGCCTTCTCCCTTAGATATGTGCCTCTCTCTGGTGAAGGGAGACCTCACTTCCTGGAGCCCCTCTGGGCCGGTAGTGCTGAGCCCACTGAGTAGCCCATTAATTTTGTGCTGTTGTAGAGCCAAGCTTCAGCTTTCTGGCTTCCTGGTTAAGGGCGTAAGCTCAGTGCTCCCTGGAAAGTTGGCTTGGGAGGTGGAAGATGACTGGAAGGGCTATATCTTCTTGAATTCCTTCATTTACAGAACCTGAGAATTGTAAAAAGAATTACCTTCCTTTTAAAAAACAAATTGGGGCCGTAGCCGGTTTGGCTCAGTGGATAGAGCGTCAGCCTGCGGACCAAAGGTTCGACTCTAGTCAAGGGCACGTACCTTGGTTGCAGGCTTCTCCATGGCCTGGGCCCTGGTCAGGGCTTGTGCAGGAGGCAAATAATCGGTATGTTTCTCTCACATCAATGTTTCTGTCTTTCCCCCTCTCTTCAGTGGAAAAATATCCTCAGGCGAGGATTAACAACAAAAAATACAAAACACCAAAAATAAAAATAAGAAAACAAATGGGGAAGAGGCTCAGAAATTAGGGTAGGGAGTTGGGGTGGAGCTTGTTCCAAATTAAACAGAGTTTAGTGGGTCAAAACCTTAGCCCAGGTGTCCTGAACACCCAGCCCTGCCATTGCATTATCGGAGCACTCTAGGTCCAGTTCCATTGTTCTTTTGGGGAGGAGAGTGGATGAGGAGGGCAGGTAGCATGGCCACACAGGATATTCTGATTGGGAGAACAATCCAGGAATGAAAACAAAACCACCTCTTTCTTCACTCAGATGTACCAGAGCATCTGCTGTGCTACAGACCCTGTGCGAGGCGCTGGCAGCTTCAGCACTAGCCCGGTGGGAGGTTTTTCTGGTTTGGATCAGAACCAGTCAGCTCCCTGTAGTTTCCACCAGCGGGATCTATGACTTGTGGCTGGTGGTAGGGAAGGATCAGGGGCAGCTTCTGGAAGCATTTGCCGTAATCAGGCAAGTTGTTGGTTTACTGGCAGATGTAAGGGTAGCACAGTAGACTGAAGCTGTCCATCATTTCCGAAGCCACCTTTCCTGGTTCCTGGCTGGGCCCGGGAGAAAAGAAACAAAGGCCCTATACTTGACAAGTTCCAGTGTAGGGATTAGGTGGAAGGGTTTTATAACTCTTTCTATTTCGTCATTTTTAACATTGGCAAGGATGGATGGGAGGACACAGGAACCAGGATGGGGGTGTTGGCTGTCACCTTGGGCCATCTACACCAATTGTTCTCCAGTGCAGGGCTCCCCCCAGCCATAATGGCATGGATTTGTTATTTAAAAATATAACGGCCTAGCTCGAGCGTTTGTGAGAGGTCGGCCTGACAATGGCCAAGAACAAATGGAAAGGGCAGGAGCCCAGGAATGTGTTTCACATAGCCAGCCAAAAAAAACTTAAAGGGTAAAAGTAAAGCAAAACCACGAATCTTAAGGAGATAAACATTATGAACGCTGAAAAAGCTAAAAGAATGACGGAAGCTTTTGTGGACATAGAGAAGGAGCTAGCTCACTTCTCTCAAGGACTTTCCCTCGAACCTCTGCAGAAACAGCTGGCTCTTCAGCCGAGTCAGGAAAACAGACCAGTGAATGTTGACAAAGCTCTAAGATTAATAGCTCCGTTGTAATGCACCTGGTGATGCATCAGATTCGCCCCAAAGACCAATAAATTAAATGTTTTATACAACGGCCTAGCCTGGTCTATGTGGCTCAGTGGTTGAACATCGACCCATGAACCAGGAGATCAGGGTTTGATTCCCAGTCAGGACACATGCCCAGGTTTCGGGCTTGATTCCTAGTATGGGGTGTGCAGGAGGTAGCCAATCAATGATTCTCTGTCATCATTGATGTTTCTCTCTCTCCGTCTCCCTTTTTCTCTCTGAAATCAAAAGTGTATTTTTTTAAAAAAACATAATGGCCTAAAGCCAAATTAGTGACTTGAACATAGTCACTGTGAGAAGCAAGACCATCTTTTTTTTTTTTAAATCCCTTAATTTTGAACAATTTTATATTTACAGAAAACTTACAAAGATAGTACAGAGTTTCCATATCTCCCTTACTAGACTTCTCATATTAACATCTTTCATAACCATAGTGCAGTTTTCAGAACCGAAGAGTTACTATTGGTGCAGTACTATTAATTAAACCAGTTTTCAACCACTCTTCTCATTCTGTGTCTCATTCTTTGCATCCAGTTGTCAATTCTTCTCTTTCTACCATCGTGACTGTTTCTTGGTCTTTCTTCATCTTCCTATAACCCTGACACTTTCATAATTTGTCAAATGTCTCTTAATTTGTGTTTGTCAGATGTTTTCTCATAATTTGGACTGAGTTTTTGCAATCTTGGCAGGAACTGCAAAAATGGTGGTGTGTCCTTGGAGCATTGTTCCTTGGGGTTCCTGATACTGATTGGTCATATTACTGGCGATGTTGGCTTTGATCACTTGTTAGAGTGGCTTCTGCTGGATTTTCCTTCTACAGCTATCATAGAGCTCTCCTTTTTATGAAGCTAGCAAGCTCAAAATTTTTTGTCTTTGGAGTCTGGATTTGCCAGGAAAACATTTTTTGACAGTTAAAGCTTCTTTTTAAAATGATGAGACCTTATACCTCAGCAGTCGCTGCCTGGCCTGAAGTTTGATTCTTGTCACGTGATTTTTGCAGAGGAAGTGATGGTGGACCAGGCTCTGGGCTTAACATTTTGAAGTACTCAGATGCTATAGGTTAGTTTGGGTCTGAGAGTGGTGAAATTCAGATTTCTTTGCTCCTCTTTTCAGATACTCTTCATCAGATCTTTAATTAAAAAAAGAAAAAAGCAGAAGCCCTCACTCACACAGAAGCAGCTGTGAAAAGTGAAACTGTGAAGGGACCTCAGCTGCACCAATGTGTCTCTAACTGGTGTTTCTCTGACTCTCCTTTCTGCTAAGTCGGCTCCACACACTAAACTTTGCTCTCTTCTCCCCAAGTGCCTCCATGCCCAGCGGTCCTGGGAGCAACCCTGGGAGCATCCCCACCTCTGTGCCCGTGCAGATGCCGAAGCCCAGCAGGGTCCAGCAAGCCCTTGCAGGTAGGCATGCTGCTCTCGGGCTCTAGGCTCTGGAACAGATTGTGTTTGGCAAGACTTAGGGGCAGTGGGAGGAGATTGTGGGGTGAGGGTTGTTACCCTCTGTGTTCTCATGGAAACCCAAAAGGGCTCCTTTGAGGGGGCAGTGCCTCTTGTCAGTGATGGCATACACCTGGTGAGTGAGCCTGGAGTACCCTTCCTTTCTCTCTTCAGGGGTGGGTGCCCTGGTGTGGACCTTTCCCTATCTTTAAAATTTAAAAAATAAATTCTTTTTAATTTATTAATTTTTAGGGGTGTGAGGGACAGAGAGAGAGAGAAACATTAGTTTGTTACTCCACCCATTTGTCTTTATTGGTTGACTGGAGGCCTGGTACATGAAATTCGTGCACTCATCGGGGGGGGGGGGTGGTCCCTCAACCCAGCCTGCGCCCTCTTGGGGGATGTCTGACTGACGGCTTAGGCCTGGCAGTCAGACAGTCTTAGCGCTGCCATGGAGGTGGGAGAGGCTCCCGCCACCACCGCTGCGTTCACCAGGCGTGAGCCCGGCTTCTTGCTGAGTGGCACTCTCCCTATGGGAGCACACTGACCACCAGGGGCCACCTCTTGCATTGAGTGTCTGCCCCCCTGGTGGTCATTGCGCATCATAGCAACCAGTCGTTTTGTCGTTCTGTCGATTTGCATATTAGCCTTTTATTATATAGGATTATTATATAGGATTCTTGTATGTGTCCTGACCAAGGACGATGCTCTAACCAACTAAGCTCCTGGGCCAGGTGCCATCTTTTAAATTTTCACATCATCTTGAATTATATTTCAAGAATCACATTCCTATCCTGAAATGCATTAGGCATTTCCTTAAAGGGGCCTCTGGGAAACTATTTTGAACTATTTTGGCTAGAGTGACATTATGAATAAGTGGCTTTTGTGTCTAGCTAGATCTTTTGTTAGCCATACCTCTTGGAACTGTTTTTTAAGTTCTTTTTACAGATGTTATGGAGGCACTGAAAGTTATTTTTTACCTTATGAGAAATATAAAGTGCTCTAGAAAGGTAGACTCAATGTAGTGAACCTTTCGTCATTTAAAGATCAAAACAGGGGAATAAGATCAGTGGAGTGTATGTGTTAGGTGAGTTGCTGTGATAACATGGGGAAGACAGTTCTGGAGGCAGGGAGACCCTTGTGGAGCTTGACTTCATGCCTCAGGTAAGCCAGCCAAGGCCCCAGTAGTGCCGTGACAGTGGGATGGAGGTAAGAGCTCTGACTTGGTGATGGACCTGATTGTGAGAGAGAAGGGCTAGAACGAGGCCTCGTGTACAGCTGCTGATGACAGTGCTGTAAGAAATTATTAGTGAGGGTTCACTAGGAGCTTTGTACGTGTGTTGATTCACTTCATCCCAATCAGAGCTCTGTGAGGTGGGAACTTTATTCCCATTTTACACTGAGGAAACTGAGGCTCAGAGAATTCCAAAACTTCTCTAGATCAGCCACCCTCTTCTTGGAGAGCTGGGATACAGCTTCAAGCATTCTGTCCTCAGAATCTAGCCTTTCAGCTGTTACACTGTGCTGCTTCTGAGTCTGGTGGGAACACTGGGAGGGGAAGGGGGCAATGGCTGGTATAGATAGATGGAACTGGCCTAGAGGCAGTGGGAGTTTGGATGTGCAACTCAGATAAGCAGTTCGGGATGGCCTCTTCCCCCCATGGAAGTGTGTGAGCTTACAGGGACCATGGGTGGGACACTGGGAAGAAGAGCCCTTGAAGGAAATGGAAGGACCAGTCAGGAAGGTAATAGGAGATGGGAGAGTGGGGCTGCAGGCCCTCTGGCACCAGCTTCAGCTGTTCAGCCATTAACCCTCTGCTAGAACAGAGAACAGTGAGCAAAGATGGTGACTAGAAAGTTCCTGCTCAGTTTAGGTCTTCTTGTGGCATCAGCTGCCATATATGAATCAGACTTGTGTGTGTGCGTGCGCGCCTGCGTGCATGTGTGTGCATGCATGTGCATGAGTGCATGTGTTTGGTGGCAGTCTTATTGGAGAAAGTTGTGAGTGAACAGTCTTGGCCTGCACGTTACATGGCTCCAGTCCTCTCTGTAATCACTAAGGCTTTAACACACATGTTTATAAGAACCTCCAGAAGTGGTCTGGGTATTGAGTAGCTCTAGCTCCCTTTCTTCTCTTGAGTCGAGAACCGTACCATCTTTACTACAGACATTTTTGCCACCTAACTATTTAGCCATAAGGCAGTTTTGCCATAAAAAACGGTAAAATAACTGGTTGACATTTTTTATTTTGTTTTTGGTTGGTTTGGTTTCTTTTTTGTTTAGTTGGTTTATTTCTCCATTGACAAAGAACTTAAATATAGTGGTGGTTAAAATAGCATTTCTTCCAGATGACGATGATTTCCCCCGAGAGATAGTTGGTTTCTTATTTTGGAACACACAACATTGGGTAGAGAAAGAGAGTTGAACCCACATTTCCCATAGGACAAAGACAAGTGCTCAGGTACAAACCACAGAATAAAATCAGGTATTGGTGCAGTACCTGATTTTATTCTGTGGCTTGTACCTGATGAACCTGCACTGAGGTGAGGTTCATCAAGTGAGCTGAGCACTTAGACACATTTTAAAGGTGTAGTCAGATGGCCCTGGCTGGTGTGTTTAGTGGTTAAAGCACTGGCCCACACACCAAAGTGTCACGGGTTCAATTTCCGGTGAAGGGCACGTACCTGAGTTGCAGGTTTCCTCCCTGCCCTCTGGATGGGGCGCATGTGGGAGGCAATCTGTTGATGTGTGTCTCTCACATCAATGTTTCTCTCTCTTCCCTCCCTCCCTCCCTCCCTCCCTCCCTTTCTCTTAGAAAGAGCAATGGAAAGAATGACCTCAGGTGAGGATTAACACACACACACACACACACACACACACACACACAGGTAGTCAAATATTTTATATTTCACATTATATATTTTTAATGTTATTCCTCTTTAATGTCCCTCTTTTGTCATGATTTTGTGTTTTTTTATGACAGAATTGCCTAATGTCTAATTAGTTCTGTAGTGAAATGTTTATGGCAAAAATGCTACAGCGAAAGTACCTAAAACTGTTCTCACTGTCCCCCCTTGCCTTGACTCTCAGAGCAATCCTGGAAGTAAGTGGGTATTTTAACCTTCACTTTACTTACTGGGGAAACAGACCCCAAAGGTTCAGGAACTTGGTCCCAGCTAGAAAAGAGTAGAGACTGGATTGGAGTCCATGGTCAGACGCCACCTACCCTGAATGCAAGCCTCTGGCTCATACCTGTTGTTGGGACTATTGTTTAGGGCGCCAGGGAACAAGAGATCCCAGGCCAGCCCCCAAGAAGCAGGGTCTGGAGAGTGTTCTCTCAGCCTGGACTATGTTTATGGGTTTGGGAGTATGGATTCAGGCAGTGCAGTGAGCTGAGCACTTAGACACAGGCTTGCGCAGGTAGGTTTACAAACAAGTGGCCATGTTGGACTGTGTGCCCCTCTGCACTGGCGGAGGAGGTCCACAGAGGAGCCACCTCCAGGTCAGGCCAGGAGTGACTCAGGTGACAGCTTCACTGGCTGTGGCATGGCCCGGACCTCTCTTTTGGGGAGTGGGTGATGCTGGGGCTAGGTTCCCACCCTGGGAGGGAGGAGGAGTATCTACATTTTATGCTGCTACAACCTGTCCAGACCAGTCATCCAGGGAGGAGGGGTGCTGGGCTTGAACCCTGATTGGTAAGACCAGAGCCAAAGGAGCATAAGCTTGGACCTGAGCTGGTCACTGGACGAAGGCGGATCTTTGGTGCCAGAAATGGGTGTTCACACATCTGCCTGTGTAAAGGCCTGCAATCTCGGGGGCTCTGGCAGATCAGATGAGCGGAAGAAAGCCGTGGCTGTCTGAGCGGTTACAGTTATTTGGGGATGTTAGGACTTTGGGTGGATGTCCCGAGCCCGTGCTGTTGGGGAAGATATGATGTCCGTCTTGGTGTCCCCTGACCATTCTGTTCACTACATGCTGCTTTCCCACCTTTTCCCAAGAAGGCAGACCTCTGCAGGTTCTAAGTGGAGACCTGTGTCTGCAACTTGAATTCGGGAGAATGGGTCCTGCCTTGAAGAGGGCAGGAGCGTTGATCGTGCTTGGCCTCTTGGGGACTGGTGTCCCCAGGGGTAGATGCCACAGTGGCTGGCATGATGGATCCCAAGGCCAGGTGTCCCCTTACCCCTCTGAATTGCCTCCGGAGTGGGCAGCTCTGTTGGCCTTGCTAGGTGGAGAAATGGGGCCCAGCAGGTCCAGAATCTCCACTTCCTCCCCCAGGCTGTGCCCAGCTCCCTAGCCGGATTCTGAGCACCCAGAATGACACACTCAGGGAGGTACTCAGGAAGAAGCCCAGAGCTCCCCTAGGAGGAGGTGCTTTTGAGCTAGACTAAGGACCGGAGGGATTGGGGAAGTGGTGCTGTGGACGGCAGAATAGGCTGAGAGGGTGGCAGGAATAGCCACTCCAATAGGAGGTCATGCTATGTTCCAGGAAGTGCTAAGGGAGCAGGGTGGGATGAGGGTCAGTTAGGAGACAGGTGGAGCACCTGGCTGAGGAGTGAGGCCTCCCCCTGCAGTCATCAGGCAGTATGACAAGAATGGACATCCATCTCAGCTGGGCTGCCTTTTTAGCTCCCTCCCGCTGTGGACATGCCCACCCAGGGCCGAAGGGCGGTTTAAGCCTCGGCTGAGGTTACAGAAGCGGAAGCCATGGCTTGGGACTTGTGCTGCTCTAGAGGAGCAGTCCCCTGGGCCATGGGGACACCTTTGTTGGGGAGTAGGCTCTGGGTCCTCTTTCCTGCTTTCCCACCCCAGCAATGGCACTGAAGCCACCTAGACCAGTGGTCGCCAACCTTTCGGACCTCCGGTTGGCGACCGCTGACCTAGACAGTCCGGATAGGGCACAGAAAGCATACAGTGCCCCCTGGAGGCAGTGACTGGGAGCTGAGGGAGTGTGCAGGGAGAACATGGGGAGGATTGTGAGCTTGAGAGCCCCTCCAATGTTTCCGTAGCTTGGCTGCACTCTTCCATGTTGCCCTTCTGCTCTTTCTCCGTGCCTGGCATGGGGAGACGCCACCTGGAACTGCTCAGGAGGCTTCCTGGGGTGGCATTCTGCCCTCTGTCCTCCTGAAGCAAACGGCCTCACCCTCCTGCATGTCTGGGTGCAAGCTGATCAGTTGCTTGGATAGACACCTGTGGAACTTGGGGCCAGGACTCCAATGAGCCAGGCATCTCACTGGCTTGCCTGGAGCTTTGCCCTGCCAGCCTCAAGCCGCCAGATTCTCCAGGGAGACCAGTGGGTCCTGATGGCCGTTCACAGTGCCACCTGGACTCAGCTGGGGTTTATGGACGTCACGCACAATTGACTCCTCCTAATGTTTCTCCCCTCTGCATGTCTGATCTCGCACCCCGTGTAGGCATGACGAGTGTTCTGATGTCAGCCATCGGACTCCCTGTGTGTCTTAGCCGCGCACCCCAGCCTGCCAGTCCTCCCGCCTCCTGTCTGGCCTCTAAAAGTCACAGCTCAGTTAAGAGATTGAGGAAAATGTCCATGAAAGGTAGTTTCTGCTCACAAATACTCTCTGGCCTCTGCTCAGCCGCCTCCAAGTCTTGCTGCCTCTGACTTCCGCATCAGTTGCTCTTCTCTGACTCCCATGGCCCTTCTCCGCTTCCTTCACCTGCTGGGAACGTGGGCTCCGAGCCCTTCTCCCTGCCCTCAGCAGCAGAGGTGGCCCCTTGGGAATCTAAGCCCTTCTCCTGCAGTCGCCGAGTTCAGGTCCTGTCTCCCTGGCACAGATGGCAAGCGGCCTGTTTTTACGGACTGTGACTTTGTAAACACAGGTGGGGGGTGAGGCCTGGTTCAGGATGAGAGATAACTCTGTCCCTTCCCTGGGGCCAGTGTGTGTCTCAGGAAAGGCCCCCAGACCTGTCTGGCCCCCCGGGGGGTCTACTTCACAGGGGTCCCCTATGACCACTGCCCTGCCCATCACCCTGCTGGAGAAGTGGTTTCAGAACCACTGTGAGTTTTAACAAGACTTGGGTGAGAAGTTCCAAACCTGTCATTTCTAAAGCCGTTTGTGGCTCCAGCTCCATCATGGGCCCAGGGAAGCATGGACGGCTGAGAGCCAGTGACCTTCGGGATGATGTGAGCAGGGAGACAGCCTGGCTCAGCCGGTCCTGGGTTTTTGTCTTGTTCCAGCACTCACCAGCTTTGTGAACTCACACAGGTGTCTCCTCCATTCATGAGCTGGTGCCTCCTACTTAGCAGATTGGTTGTGGGAGGAGTAGACGGTATACACAGGAAACACCTGGCACATAGTGGGATGGCTGCTCTGATCATGCCCGCCGCCTGTCTAACCGGCACCCCACAGGACAGATGAAAGGCCCAGGGAAGGGGCAGGGCTTTACCTACCCAGCCCCACCCCACTCCCACCCTCACCCCCAGCAGTCCGGGCAGGCTCAGGTCCTAACTCCAGTCCAGTTCTTACTCTCCTTGGAGGTGGAGACAGACAGGTCTGTGGGCAGGGCAGGCCAGCAGCTTCCCGAGGCACTCGGGTTTGTCTTGAAAGAACACGTCGGCTCTTGGCAGACCTGGCCTTCTTGGGCTCAGATGTCCTTTCATGGGATTGGCTGGCTCCCTTGGAGAAATGTGGCTCATGGAAAGCTGCCTTCAGTTCTGAGAGGCTGCCTGGGCCAGGGCGGGTAGGTGGGGAATGGGATGCTGAGCTGCGCTTCACCAGAAGTGGGCCAGTGACTAGTCCTGGTGGATGGGGTCCTAAGCTCATCTGGAGACTGGTCTGTAGCCACAGGTTTTTCTGAGAGGCTCCTCCCACAAATGTGAGTAGAGTCTCCGATACCAGGACAGCCACCAAGTTGGTGGTCATTGTGCTTTGGCCTGGCTTTCTCACCAGTCAGGTCCTCAGAGTTTGTGAGTGTCTGTGTATGTGTGGGGGGAGAGGGGGCCATTTGGTATGTGTGTATGTGTGTGTCGAGGGGCATGTAGAGTATGGTATTCTTTGCCTGCAGCTGCCTTTCAGGTAATAACAGTTAATGCCTTAATGGTCTGTAAAGGTCTCCACTTTTTAGACGAGGTAACTGAGACTCAGGTAGCATGATTTGGTCCCAGCATAAGAGCCAGACATTGCCTAACCCCAGCCTATCTGCTCCCCTCACAACCATCACCTGGCCTCTGGTCTAGAGGGAGCTCAGCTTTTGAAGCCTCAGGCCTGTAAGCCTTTGCAGCCACAAGCTGATGGCCATGAGCTTGGGTTCAAGCCACAGCCCTTTGGTGTTGGAGGCTAGGAGCTCCCCAGTGACCTTGAGGCAGGACGAGGAGCCCTGCAGGACTGTGTTCCCAAGTTGCCCTGGTCTCCCTGGCCCCTCCTCTCTGCTCTCGCACAGGCTTTGCTACCGTTCTCTCTGGTTCTGCCGCTGTCTGTCCGGATAAGCCCCCCGGCTGTACGGATTCCCTCTTGTCCTTGGGTGAGGCCTGTTGGTACAGGGTCAGTGTTTGTGTGGGTGCAGGGCTCCCCTCCCAGCCTCTTGTACGTGTGCACAGCGGAGTGGGCGGTTTTGAGAGGAGCGGGCGGCCAGGGCACCCTTCCTGCTGCATACCTTGGCTGCTTCCCAGATCACTCGCCTTAGGAACCGAGTAGGTGTGTCACTAAGATTCGACAGTCCGGGACAGACTCAGAAGATTTGGCAGCTTGTTGTGACAGTGTCAGTGTGGCCGTGGTCAGCTGTCAGCGTGCACACAGACGCTCACACGGGGTAGGCACCCACTACACACTCGCCTCTTAAAACTTCTCTTACCGAGACTTTAGTATAAGAATAATGAAACTTGAATGAAATAACACTGCCAGCACACTTTCCAGAGTAGTTTGTTCTAAAAACTGCTGTTTGACTTTCCGCATGTCCTCCAAGGAGCCTGGGTCTGGTTTCCTGACCGAATGTGCACAGGGACCTGAGGGCTGTGACCAGCTGCTGTCTCTGCTCCTCTTCCTCTGCCTCCGGGGCTCCTGGGGCTCGGCTCCCGGTGTGTGGGCCTGGATAGGGCTCAGCCAAGCAGAGTGTTGTGCGCCTGGCTCCAGGTCTCTCCTCTTGCATGCTAATGTTCCTGTCTCAGCCCTCTACCATCCCTCCTGGCAGCTTGGACTTCTCCCTTGTCCTCCTTTCCCTGTGGTTTCCGCATCTCCAGTTCATACTCCCTGGGACACTGCTGATGCTCTTCTCTTCTAGGAGGGACTCCAAAGCCAGAACCCGAGCAGGTGATAAGGAACTATACCGAAGAGCTGAAGACTGCCCCAGATGAGGTAGGTGCACAGGAGCCAGGCTGCTTGTAGTTTTGTTTAGAAACAAGGGGCAGCTCCAGACGAGAAGGCCGCCAACCTGGCCTCTGCTAGAAGGGCACCTCCGATGCCTGCACCGTGCCCTGGGCACTTGGGTTTAATCTCCCAGCCTCCCCATGAGGCAGGCCTTACCAAGTGAGGCGGCTGTAGCTTTTGAAACTTAGATTTCAATCTTAGCTTTGTCACAAACAAGTGTGATCCTGAGCAGAGCTCCTCGCTTGCTGTACAGGCCTCTGTGTAGCCCGGTGCCATCCTGGGGGTTGGGGGTCCTTGAGACGAGGAATGGAGAGCCTGCCCCACTCCCCGAGGTTGACGCTGGTGTAGAAGGGAAGTGGCCTTGTCCAGATAGCAGTCCTACCCCTTAGCTTTGGGAGAGCTGGTCAGGGTGCCTGTAATTAACAGGGCCTACCAGACCCTGTTAAAGCCATCAATAGGACCCAAACCTCTCTCTGCTGAGCCACCTGGAGGGGCCATGAGTGCCACTTTTCTCTGATGTGAATGGAGAGTCCTGAGCATCTGGAGGAGGTGGGCTATATGTCAGTCCTTCCAGAACAGAGCCGAGGGCTCTTCACTGGCCTGTTTCTCCTGCACGTCGAGTGTGTGAGAAACGTGAGGTTGGTAACGGGTTAGACAGAAGCCTGAAAGGCGTCCATGTGTCCCCATCCTCCCTCCAGGCCTCTCTGTTCCCATTTCACAGCACTGACTTGTCTTTCTCTTTGCCCTCGTGCTACAAACCTGCTGAAAACCTCTCCATGAGGCCTGATCTATAAGACAAAGCCCCGACTCCTGAGCATGATCAGAAGCTTCTGGGATCTGATCCTCGCCTGTCTTGTCTCATCTACACCCTGTTCACCCTGCCCCTCTAGGTGCTACCGCCCCTCCCAGACTGTAGCTGGTTCATGCTTCAGATCATTCTCTTCCCTGTAGCCGGAACGTCCATTCCCGCTCTTACCCATCCAACAAGTGCCCCTTTTCCTTGAAAACCCAGCGTGGAGGGCCTCTCCTGTCTTCTTCCTCTCCATCTGGCTGTTTCGGCCGCTGTGTTGGCCTCCGCTTCTGTTCCTGCACTGGCCCCGGCTCAGTGCTGCCTGTCCTTTCTCGACTGGGGTAAGCCCCTGAGGGCACAGATCCCAGTGACTCATCTGTTCCCAGCCTCTGGAACAAATGACTGTTGAATTGACTTTGACTGTAACTCTGGCAGGTCAGCAGAGGAAGGCCTTTTCCTACACGTCTCGCCTCTGGGCGCAGTGTCTGTTTGGTGAACGTTGCCTGTGTTTGGTCCCCCTCCAGGACTGCATCATCTGTATGGAGAAACTGTCCATGGCGTCTGGGTACAGTGACGTGACCAACAGCATGACCATTGGCCCAGTGGCTGTGGGCCGCCTCACCAAGTGTAGCCATGCCTTCCACCTGCTCTGCCTGCTGGCCATGTACTGCAATGGGAACAAGGTGCCTACATGCTGACCCAGGGTGGGGGCCGGGGGGACCTGTCCGGTCATGCTGCATCTGAGCAGGTGACTGGCTGCCTTGTGAAGGACCTGGGGTGTGCTCAGAGGCAGCCCCTTCCCTGCAACAGGATGGGGTTGGGGGCTGGGGGTGGCGGGTGACGTCTGGCTGCTCTTCCTTCAGTTCAGTGGCGTTCAGCCAGAGTGGACAGAGGTTGGGAGGACGGAGAGGACTGAGACGTGGCAGACCTTCAGGCGTGGCTTGGCCTTTCTCCACAGTGTCCCTGTGTGTCCTGTTCCAGCAGGGTGCCAGCACCAACAGTTGATCAGTCACAGGGTTTCTTGTTTGACTTGAAATGTGATTAGACTGTGGGGTCTTTTGTTCATAAACCTGATTTTTCTACCTGATGCCAGTCTCCTTTAATGAAAATTACATAACGAGTTTCTGGTACAAAACTTGTCTTTCTAAGGAAGCTGTTGGAATCAGGTTTCTGTGTGAGGAGGCTGCCTGGGCGTTGGGCCACATGCCCAGACCCGATGTGTGATGTCAGCCGACCTGTCCCCTGCAGGCCTCCTTCCCATCTAGATGGTGGGTGGCGGTGCCTAGGTGCTCCCTCAGGGCCTCCAGCTCAGTGGGTGGCGTTCTGCCTTGTCTCAGGATGGAAGTTTACAGTGTCCTTCCTGCAAAACCATCTATGGAGAGAAAACTGGGACCCAGCCTCGGGGGAAGATGGAGGTGTTCAGCTTCCAGGTGTCCCTCCCTGGCCACGAGGACTGCGGGACAATACTCATAGTTTACAACATTCCTCATGGCATTCAGGTAAGGGTCCCGGCAAAGAGGAGCCTCCTGGGTCTACCTGGAATCAGCCCTCTCCCAGCAGTCTGTCCCCTGGGCACTGTCAGGATGTCAGGAACAGGAGGCACGAGTGCAGGGGGTTACAGCAAGTCTTAGGAAGCAAAGGTGGCCCTCGGCTCTTTCCTGAGGTAGGGAAGGCTTCCTGGAGGCAGAGACGTCTTAGCTGGACCTGTACGTGGCAGAAGGTCAAGTGTATAAACAGGAAGAACACTTGTGTTGAGGGGCAGGACCCTCTTGGGGCCACAGGACAGGACGGGGAGGTGCCAGCAGTGAAGACTGATGGAGGGACTGGCTCAGTAGCCAGATGAGGCTGGGTTGGGAGTGGTAGGGCTGGGTCTCGATGTCAGAAACAAGACAAAGATCCTAGCAGAAGGCTGCAGGATCCCAGTGGAGACCCAGACAGGAGCACTGGCCCCTCAGGCCTCCTTCCTTGGGCCAGGGTTGATCTCAGAGCCTGGGGCAGTTTGGAAAGATGCAGGGCAGTGCAGACCGGGAGACTGAGGGGGCCCATCTGCCACAGATGGGACGTCCCATCCCTCTATTTTGTTTAATCATGTGCTCTTCCCTGGTTACCTTCTACTTCTCCTTGGCTGAGAGTGAAATTGTAAAGCGTTCTAGACAGGGTTGGAACCATAGGGCCAGAGGGAAACTTGTTGCTATACGTGACGCGTCACTGTGTGGCAGAGGACAGGAGCAAGGGCTGTCTGCCGTGCCAGCCCCACACTCCTGTGCAGACCACGGCCACTGTCCAGGGCCCTGCTCCAGCCACTTCTAGAGTGAAGACTGGAGGGGCCTGTGTGCTGGAGTGAGGGTGTCCTGAAGGCTGGCAGACCTGCTGTCCAGACCAGAGAGCCCCGTGCCTGGAGGATTGCCGAAGGAAGTAGGAGCCTCCGTCCAGCCTCTGAGGGGTTCTGTTCTCATCAGGGAAATAGAAGAAGTGAGGAGTGTCTGATGCCAGGGGGAGTAGCACACACTCAGGGAAGGCAGCCATGTTCACGCTGGGTCTTCTAGGGGCAGGATTTGAGAGAGGCAGCCATTTATTTGGCCACTTGAGCTTAGGAATAGCCCCAGCCAGGAGGGTAGAGGGGCGAGGCTGGGCCTTGCATGTTTTGTGCAGCTCTAGTGGGTGAGCCTCTCTCAGAGCACCCCCACTCCCTTGTCTGTGTTCCTCCTGCAGGGCCCTGAGCACCCCAACCCCGGGAAGCCGTTTACTGCCAGAGGGTTTCCCCGCCAGTGCTACCTTCCTGACAATGCCCAGGGCCGCAAGGTAAAACCCCGTGCCACCCTTGGGAAGGGCCCCCTGCTGGCAGGTCTGTGCCCAAGTGCTGGTTCCAGTGCAAGGCCACTCTTTCCAGGAACCCTGCTGTGGGCTGGGCATCCTCAAGGTGCCGGGAGTACTGGGTCCGTACCTTACTGGGGCGTGGGGAGGAGCGACAGTCTTCGAGTAGCCTAGTGGGCCAGGCTGTGCCTCTGCACCGATACCCGAGGGAGGACTTTCCTTGCCTGTGGGAGACAGAACAACTAGTGTGACAGCTTTGAGATGGGAACAGGCCGGGAAGATGTGCGGAGACTGAAGGAGGACCACGTGGGTGAGGGGGAGTGAGCTGCACAAGGAGTGAAGGTGGTCGCTGGCCTGTGCGACTGGGGCTTTAGTCTAAGCACTGCGTGATGCCGTGAGGTGAGGGTGTGTCAGCAGAGTTGTAGGAGCTGCAGATTTTAGTTTTGATAAAGCTCTCTCTGCTGCTGTGGAGAGGACAGACTCCAGGTGGCTGAGCGTGGAGAGCTGCAGGAATAGGAGAGAGCGGGGAGGCCTGGATTCAATGAGGAGTGACAGAAGGAAGCTCATCCAAGATGTACCTGGAAATAGGGACTAATCAGGTGTCAGGGGCTGAGTAGATGGCAGCACTGTCTGAGGTGGAAGGGCCAAGACTTGAGTCGTGGAAGTGCTCAGTGTGAGGTCAGAACAGCAGTTGGCATTCCAGAGGGGTCAGGGTTAGAGCTAAAAGCTGGGGACCCCCACAGATGGGCTTTCATCTGGGACTGTGGATGACACCACTTAAGGTGACAACAGAACAGAATGGAGAGAAGAAAGGGCCCAGCTCCCAGGGACCCTGCTGGTGGTTAATGGCACATGTTGAATGAACCAAGGCCCTAGCATGCAGCACCGACACAACTCACAGCTGACCTTGGTGGGTGGCTGGTGCTGCTGACTTTATCCTTATCACTGGGGCAAATTAGGGGAGGGCAGTGGCTGCTCCCACCTTGTCGCCTGGCAAACTCTTCCCCAGGGTGGAAAAACGTGTGAAGGCCAGCGCTTGTTCACCCTTCCTTCCTCCCTCACTTCCTCTTCCTTTTCTTCCTCCTCCTCCTGGGGCAGGTCCTAGAGCTGCTGAAGGTGGCCTGGAAGAGGCGACTTATCTTCACAGTGGGGACGTCCAGCACCACAGGCGAGACTGACACGGTCGTGTGGAACGAGATCCATCACAAGACGGAGATGGACCGCAATGTGACAGGCCATGGCTACCCTGACCCCAACTACCTGCAGAATGTGCTGGCTGAGCTGGCTGCCCAGGGAGTGACTGAGGACTGCCTGGAGCAGCAGTGACCACCAGCCTGGCAGCCAGCCGCCCATCCCCACTGCCGGCTGGGCTGCTCTTGAGAGGGACAGGCAGGAAGGTGCTTTCCGCAGAAGCTGACTTGTTTATTGGGGGTATGGGCATTTTCCATCGAAGCTGGGGCCTCTCCTGTTTGCCTTTTCTCCTTCCTCTTCCCCTCCAGGCCTGGATTTGCATGGGAACCCGCAAGCCTGGGGAATTGTACTTGTGGGGGCTTAAGATGCAGCTACCTCAGTGCTGGGGGCCTGGCATGGGCTGAGGAGAGACTGCCCCACCCCTAGCCAGGGGCAGGCATGGGTCTGGGTCAGCTTCTCATACCTCAGATGTTCTGTTTGCAATAAATATCCAATAGCCAAAGTCAGCAGGCCCTAGTGTATTTGTCAGTGGAAAGGATGTGTGTGTATATGTGCGCACGCGTGCACGTGCGTATGAGATGTATGAAGGCCCGCACACACGTGTCCTGCTGGAAAGGACCTTATGGGCTGCCCATTCAACTCCCATTTCCGAAATGAAGAAACAGGCTGCAGTGAGAGCCAGAGAGCCCATGGCACTGACCGTGCTGCTTCCCCATCCCCCACTCCAGTCCTTGCACTGTAGAGTCCAGCAACTCCAAGCCACATCCTATTACTTTCCCAAGTTCTGGGGAGCACTGTTCATAGGAGGCAGGTGCTGCTGTCTCCATTTTACAGATGGGGAAACTGAGGTTCAAGGATATAGTGACTGGCCCAAGTCCCGGCTAGTGGTAGAGCCAGAGCTGGAATCCGGGACAGGATTGGTCTGATATCCTCAAAGTCATAATCCTTCTGAACCCTCTCAGAAAGAGGATCAAATACTCTCAGACTTGCTGTCTGCTGCCGGGGGTGGGGTGGAGTGCTTGTGGCCTGAGCCTGGAGGGACACACAGCCGCATTTTGGGCCAGGGGCACTTTGCCTTTGTGGGATCCTTCCTCTATAAGAAAAATGTTAGCCTTGGCCAGATGGAGGGTCGTCCTATACATCAAAATCTTGTGGGTTCAGTTCCCGGTTGGGGGAAATACCTAGGTTGTGGGTTTCTCCCTCTAAAATCAATAAAACTGTATCCTCGGGTGAGGATTAAAAAAAGAAGTTATGCCCGACTGGCATGGCTCAAAGGTTGAGCATCAACCTTGAACCTATTTCCAGTCAGGGCAAATGCCCGGATTGTGGGCTCGATCCCCAGTATGGGGCGTGCAGGAGGCAGCCAATCAATGATTCTCTGTCATCATTGATTTTTTTTCTCTCTCTCTGAAATCAATAAAAATGTGTTTTTTAAAAAAGAAAAGTCAAATTCTGTTTTATGATGTGTTGATATAAAGATGAAAATATGTTAGAGCATTTTTTTCTATTTAGAAGTTTATTTTTTTTCTTCTGATTTTAAAAGAAACTAGGACTTTTCCTGGGCCCCTGAATGTATTGTGGGCCCTGGGCACTGCCCACTGAGCCTAATGGGGAGCTGGTCCTAGGGAGGGCAGAGATGCCTGACTGCCCCCAACCTGTTTGGTTCCACAGTGAGACCCACTCCACAGGCTCACAGGGCTCGGGGGTTGGATGGGCACCTCCGTGCCGCTGCCCTCTTAACTCCCACCATTAAAGTATAATGAGAATCAGAATGGGAGAACATGTTTGCAAATCATCTACCTAATAAGGTTCTAGTACCCAGACTGTATAAGGAACTCAACAATAAGAAGAAAAATACCCTTTAAAAAAAAAAAAAAAAAAGGCAAAGGACTTTTCTCCAAAGAAGATATGCAGATGGCTGACAGGCACATGAAAAATGTTCAGTGTCATCAGGGAAACAAAACCACAAAGTGGTACCATGTCATGCCCAAGGAGAATGGTTATTATAAAGAAAAAGGAAAATAGCAAATGTTGATGAGGATATGGAGAAATCGGAGCCCTTTGCTGCTGGTGGATGTAAAATGCAGCTGCTTTGGAGAGCGGTTGGGCAGTTCCTCAAAAAGTGGTTGCCATATGACTAAGCCACCCCACTCCTAGGTTCTCATCCAAGCACTGAAAACATGTCCAAACCAAAGCTTGTTGGTGAGTGTTCCTAGCAGCATTATTCATAATAGCCAAAAGGTGGGGAAAACCCAACTTTTCAGCTGATGAATGGCTAAACTAAATGTGGTCTGTCCATACCGTGGAATGATACTTAGCCGTAAAAGTGAAGTACTGACCTACGGCAGCATGGATGAACCTTGAAAACATGATACCAAGTGAAAGAGCCAGACATGAGAGGCCGCATTCTGTGTGATTTCATTACGTGAAATGTCCGGAATAGGCTAATCGGGCAGAAAGTGGGAGTGGTTCCCAGAGGGGAGGGAGGGGGAGTGTGTTTCATAGGACTGTGTTTCTTCTTGAAATGAAAAATTTCTGGAATTAATGTTGATTGCACAACCTTGTTAATATACTAAAAACCAGTTAGCTGTACACTTTAAAAGGATGGACTTTATAATATATGGATTATATCTTAGTAAAAAATATATGTGGTTTACATACTTACAGTTGTGAGTGAGCAAAACAGTTTATTGTATTAGCTATTGATGAACAACTAACTGTAAACTTACTTTTGCCCCACCCATGTATATAGCAAGACCCAAAGGGAGTAATGTAAGTGGGGGGCTTGTCAGCTGTCAAGGGCTCCACACAGCTTCCTCTGAGTTCTTCCCTTGGACAAGGGAACTGAAGAACCAGGGAGGATGTGGCCCCAGGAGGGAGGGCGGGGCGCAAGGTGGCTGCAGTGCCAGGCGGGCTGTGATGGGGTTGGAGCTGGACAGGTTGGAGCTGCCCCAGGCTTGCTCCTGGGTGGGGATGGGAGGCCAGAGGTTGTCTCCTGGCACCTGGGGTGCAGGAATCTCAGGCATGTGGCCCTGAGCCCAAGGTTCCAGAGATTGGTCCTCCTCCCCAGGCCTGGGAGGCTGGGTGGGGCCTAAATTCAGACGTGGGGCTCTGAGCTCCAGTGGCCTCTCCCTCAGTCCAGGCCTGCCCCTCACTAGTGCCCTGCCCAGGCCCCTCCCTGTGGGGGACTGGGCCGAGGGGAGGGGCGGGGTGCATTCACGTTTTCAGGTCTTTCCAGCCCTTGGCCAGCCTGGCAGCCTGACGAACCAGCTTCTCCAGGCCTAGGTGCTGGGGGAGGGGCGCAGCAGGAGGTAGCCAGACCAGCCCCAGGCTGTGGATGTGGTAGAAGGCGGCTGTCATGGGGCTCCCCCAGAGGCAGCCTCACTCACCACTGCTGTTCCTCATGGTGGCGCTGGTCTGGCCCCAGCCTTGCACGAGCCTAGGTGAGTGGGGGTCCAGGGATTGGATGCACCGGGTCAGACCCAAGGGGCTGGGGCACCTGCTGGTGTGTTTGGACCCTGGGAGCCCACATCCTCTAACTGGGAGAGGCAGCCCCAGGGCAGGGGGCCCCAGGACCCTCACACCTATCTCCATGGCCACAGAGCTGATCCCCTACACGCCGCAGATAACAGCCGGGGACCTGGAAGGGAAGGTGACGGCCACCACGTTCTCCTTGGAGCAGCCGCGCTGTGTGCTGGACGGTCACGCCAGGGCTGCCGACACTGTCTGGCTGGTGGTGGCCTTGAGCAACGGTGTGTCCCGGTGCAGGCGGTGTGTCCCGGTGCAGGCGTGGGGCCTGGGGTGAGGGGTGGGGCCGAGGAAAGCTGCAGGGTCTGGGGAGCCCCTCACTGATTTTCCACAACTGGGTGTGGGTTGGGAGCTGGGCTTTATGGAGAGGGGCTCTGAGAGGGTGACAAACCCTGCTTTGTGTCACAGGGCCCTCTGGGTGCTGAAGGGCCAGGGCTGGAGGCCTTGGACCCAGCCGGGGGTTGTGGCAAGGAAGGCCTGGCTTCACTTGCTTACCAGCCCCATGGTCGGTCCCTCCCTTCCACAGCCTCCATGGACTTCCAGAACCCGAGGACACTGGCTGAGATCCCAGCTTTCCCACAGCTGCTGACGGATGGCCACTACATGACGCTGCCCCTGTCCCTGGACCAGCTGCCCTGCGCGGATCCCGTGGGTGACAGCGGCATCGCCGTGCTGCGGGTGGGCAATGACCCTGACTGCCTGGCTGACCTCCACCAGCCATCCTACTGCAACACCCCCCTCCCTGGCCCCGGACCTTACAGGTGGGTCTCTCTGCCTGGAGCCTGGGAGGGGGCCTGGGAGCGGAGGGATTCCAGGGACCAGGGTTGCCCTCCCTAGCCTTTCCCCAGGCCCCATCCTGGCTGCAGGCCCTTTCCATTCACAAACCTTGGCTTCTTCCTCTGGGGTTGGGTGGGAGGGCTGGGGGAGAGCAGCACTCATCACAGCTGGGGGGCAGGCAGAATTCCAGCTTTGGGGTGGGCCCAGGGGGAAGAGGTGGCACCAGAGCTGGTTGGGGGGTGGGGGGAGTGGCAGGACTGCACTCATGGGCCCACTCCCATGGGTAGATCTGGTGGGAAAGGAAGCACAGGGCTGAGTTCAGACCCAGTCAGGGGGTATGAGGCGGGGAAGCAGAGGAAGAGAGGCCCCAAAGCGCCCAGTGGCTTGCTGAGGTCAGGTTAGAGCCGGGGTAGCAAAGCAGGTGTCCAGACCTGGGCTGTCCGGGCCACAGGATGAGGCCAGGTGTCCTCGGGGAGGCCAAGTCCAACTGGGAGAGCCGCAGGGGTGCAGGGAAGGTGTTGTGGTGTGGGCTGGGCCAGCATCTCCATCCGCCTCCCTCTGCCCTCTCACCCAGCCCTGCCAGGTCCACCTCCCCCACCCAGGCCCACTCCCTGGCTTGGCCTCCTTCCCTAGCAGCCACCAGAGCCAGCTTCCCTCAGTGCCAGCCTGTCTGAGTCTCTTTTCAAAAATATGTTTTGATTGATTTCAGAGAGAGGAAGGGAGAGGGAGAGAGGGATAGAAATATTAATGATGAGAATCACTGATAGGCTGCCTCCTTCACACCCCCTTCTGGGGATCGAGCCTGAAACCTGGACATGTGCTCTGACTGGGAATCGAACCATGACCTCCTGATTCATAGGCCGACACTCAACCACTGAGCCACACTGGCCGGGGTGCCCGAGCCTCTTGATGCTTAGAAACCTCCCAGAGCTCCCCAGCCCCCTCAAAGCACGACCCCTCTGCATGGCCCTTGGTGCCCTCAGTGCCAGCCTGCCCTTCTCTGTGATCCTGGACTCTGCATGCACCCTCAGTACACCCCTCCCTCTCTAGGCCTTTATCTGGGGTGCTTGCCCCTATTGGGGAGGGGTCTTCCGTGGCTTCAGAGACTCCATGGGGCCAGCAGTTCTCCCCTGGGGGGCCTATAGCCCCCAGCTCATACTCCCTGCAGAGCCAAGGCTCACAGCTGGCCCAGAAGAGCTGCCTAGAATCTGGCTGTGTTGGGCGCCCTGCCTAGGGCAGCTGAGGCTCGGAGCCTCACCCCTCCTCCTCTCCCCAGGGTGAAGTTCCTCCTGATGGACGCGGGGGGCTCACCCCAGGCCGAGACCAGGTGGTCCGACCCCATCACTCTCCACCAAGGTAGCGCTGGGGAGGGGGTGTCCTGGCTCCAGTCTGTCCCTTACACTCTGCGAAACGGTCGTGCTTGGCTGCCCCCTCCACCCCCTGCCCCCCGCTGCCGTGGGACTGGGTGCCTGGTGGCAGTGTTCAAATCCGGTGAACCCTTCACACAGGCACCGGTGCTGGGGGTGGGGCACTGGCTCTGTCCAACCCCACATGTTTGCCGCTCTTGGGGGCCCAGGCCCCAGCTCAGTCATGGGCGGCAGCAGCCTTCCCTTCTGATGGGGAGCCAGCCCGGGCCCAGCATTGCTGGGGGAGAAGAAGGGCCAAAGCAAGGAGGGCAGTCCGTCAGGGCCCCAGGTTCTGGGAGGCTTCCCTCAGCAGGGCCCCGGGAAGCCAGCATGAGGCACCAGGCCAAGGATACTGCCTGTGTGAAGACCAGACGTCCAGTGTGGGCGATGCCTGGGAGATGGGCTGCAGGAGCCGGGGAGGGGGCGGGCGCTTGTATGCCAGGCTCCAGGGAGCAGGGCAGCCACATGGTCAGGCTTCAGGTCTGCCGCTGCTGGGTGTGCCAGGGGTGGGCACTTTGGTGGGAACAGCCTAGAAGGTGAGACCAGGGTGGAGGCTGGAGTGATGGGTGGTCCAGGCTACAGGACACAGATGCCCCTCTGAGGTGGACAGATGTCCGTGGAGGAGAGAGCCCAGCCTTGGGTATAAGCATGGGTGAGGGCGACGGCCCTGGGGTCCAAGGGCAGCCTCTGAGCATCGCTGTGTGTGCAGGGAAGTCTCCAGGCTCCATCGACACGTGGCCAGGGCGGCGGAGTGGTGACATGATTGTTATCACCTCCATCCTCTCTTCTCTGGCCGGCCTCCTGCTCCTGGCCTTCCTGGCTGCCTCCACTGTGCGCTTGTGAGTGGTGACACTCCCGGGGCCCCTTCCCACCCGGAACCCCTCCCCTCTCCCTGCCCCCTGAGCCTGGGAAGCCTCCCTGACCCTGTGGTTTTGAGCTGGGACGTGTCCCTGGGGCTGTGCAGAGAATTCCCACCTGAGTCTCTCCCCTGGGAGGTCAGAGAGGGCGTCCAGCAACTCTCCTAGCCACAGGTTCAGAGAAGGGGGCCCCTGGCTCTGCCCCGGCCGTCAGTGTGTCCTGTGCTTTGGCCCTTGTCCTCCCGGCCTCGGTGTCTCTCCAGTGAGCCCACCTATCATTTCAGTGAACTGACACTGGGGTAATCAGGGTGGCCACCTGGAGGAGGCAGGCCTCCAGCTTGTTCTAGAAGGGAGGACAGGGAGATCAGAGGCTGCAGGAGGAGGGACGTGGGAAGGGGGAGGAGGCCCTGAAGTGGCAGCCAGCTTCACCCAGCAGTGACACCGCTGCTCCTCCCCTCCCTGTCCAGCTCCAGCCTGTGGTGGCCTGAGGAGGTCCCTGAGCAGCTTCGGATCGGCTCCTTCATGGGCAAGCGCTACATGACCCACCACATCCCGCCCAGTGAAGTGGCCACCCTGCCTGTGGGCTGCGAGCCTGGCCTGGACCCCCTCCCCAGCCTCAGTCCCTAGCCTGGCCTACGTGCCTGGGGCTGGGCACTGGGCGGGGGTGAGGGGGAGACAAGGGTACAGTGTTCCTTCTCAGCCCTTTCACCCACATGGCCCACCCCATCACACTTCCCCCCTCCCTGAAATCCCACCACTAGCCACCGGAATGCATTCCCATTCTGCCCCTGCCCTCTTCCCCCGCCCCCTCAGGCAACTGAAGTTGTATGCAGGGGTGTTTGGGCGAAGGCTGTGGTCAGGCTGGGTACCCGGCCCCCACCTCCGTCCCTACCTCTTGCGAGCTGAGGCTGGAGGTAATGTGGAAAGGCCACCCTGACTGGGAACTGCCAGGCCCCAGGAGCAGGCCTTGCTCTGTCCTGTGCAGGGAGCTGAACTGGGCCCATCACTGAGGCTATGAGGCCTGAGCCTCCCTGTCCCTCTGTCTCACCTGCCAGTGTCTGGGGCTGCAGTGAAGTCTCCAGAGGCCCCTTCATTGTCCCTGGGCACAGGCCCTTCCTGAGGGTGGCTAGAAGGTCAGACGGAGCGTAGATGCACGTATGACCATCCGGCCACTGATCAGGGCCGCCACCTCCAACCCCCTTGCACACACAGGGAACTCACACACTGATCTACTCACTTTCACTCCACAAACGTTTGTGGAGTGCCTGCTGCATGCCGTGCACAGTGTTAGACAGGGGGGCTCAGGCACGTCTTGGGGAGCTCACTCGTTGCTCTGGACCTCAGATGACCACATGTCCAGATGTGGCCTGTCGCTGTTGGGAGGCTGTCATGCCCTCAGATTGTCACATACCCTGGGGCTCACACCCCCCCAGACAACCACCCAATGGCTCTTTGGGTTCCATGACCAGCCCTCCCTGTAGGACAGGCTTCATTCCCCCGCCTCCATTGGCCCACAGACTTGGTGGTACCCGCCGTGGCCACACGAGGGCGCCAGTGCACCGCAGCTGTTGCCGCACAGCCCCGCAGGCTCACTCCTATTCACAGACAGGCAGGGCTCTGTTGGGCGGAGGGCTCCCGCCCGGTGACTCAGCAGGGTCTCCGGAGGTCAGGGCTCCAGGCCCCATCTTGACCAAGCCAGAGGGATGAGCAGCCACGCTCCCGCTTGAGGGCCCACTGCGTGCTTTCCAATCCACACAGCCCCCACCGTTTTCTAGATGCAGAAACGGAGGCTCAGTGACTTGCCCGTTGTGCTCTATCCACGGCCACCTGGCCCATATACCCGGGCCACCTGGGTGCACAGGTGCGGGGCCTGCGGGCACAGGTGCCCTCTCTTTCGAGGTGAATAAATGCTGTCTGGCTTTCCCATCTGCGTGGTGCCTGTGCTGATCTCAGAAGGGGAGCATATACGCTTGGGGCCCAGCCTGGCCGTGCTCTGTCCAGCCCCACCGCCACCAGCCTACGGCTGCCCTGAGCCTGTCCCCTTGATTGCTGGACCTAACTGTCCTTTGGGGTGCTCCCACCTCCTAACAGGCCCTAGGAAACCCATGTGTTGCAGGGCCAGGAACCAGCTACTAAGCCATTTCTGTGGATTTAATAGTGCTCCCTCCCGGGCAGACACTTCAGGGGAGGCTTTGCTTTCCAAACCCATGCACTCCTGGGTCCAGGTGGTCTTTCCCCTCTCCTGCCTGCACCCCTCTCCTGCCTGCACCCCACCAGGCACACTACCCCCTCCAGGCGCAGACAGAGCAGTCAGATGCAGCCAGGAGCTCAGGCCCCCGTGTCCTGGGTAGCATCTGCTCATGGGAGCCAGCCCCTTTGGGCCGCCACCTTTGAAATTCTACTACTTTGAAGCCCAGGTCCCTCCTGACCTGGAATTGGAGGAGGGTTCAAAATGCCCCCATCTCACCCTCACCAGCGGCCTCTGGCAGAGTGTCTCACACTGTCCTGTCCAGACCTGGTTCCAACTCCAGACGAGGAGGCCCTCGAGGCCCCGGATGCCCAGCGTGGGGCCTGCCAGGAGGGTGTGGTGGGGCGGGGGCAGGGTCTGCTGGTGTTCGCTGAGTGAAGCCATGAACAAACCCTCCGGGCAGGAGGATTGGCCAGGAGCAGGATGTACCCCAGGCTCTTCCCTGTCGCAGCGTCTCTTGCGGCTTGTTCCCGTGCCAGCGTCTGCGCTGACCCCAGGCACCGCCTGTGACATGCTGAGCACGCCCAGGGCTGCCCTCCTTCCTGAGCAGCCCCACCCAGCCCTCCGAGGAGCTGCTCTCACCCCATCTGGCTGCCCGGGGCTTGAACAGAGAGACACGCTCCAAACAGACATTGCAACACCTGGGTGAAGACTGTGACGAGGCTGAGAGCCCAGGGGAGGCAGCTGATCCCACCCGAGGGTCACGGGGCTTCCTAGTGGTGATTTCTGAGCTGAGTCTTTATTTTATTTTATTTTTTTATTGACTTCAGAGAGGAAGGGAGAGGGTGAGAGAGATAGAAACATTAATGATGAGAGAAAATCACTGATCAGCTGCCTCCTGCACACCCCCCACTGGGGATCAAGCCGCAACCTGGGCCTGTGCCCTTGAGCTGAGTCTTGAGAGGTAAGCGGAAGTTAGTGAAGTAGACAGGAAAGGAGAAAGGAGACCATGTTGCCCTTAGGTGGTATAGGTAGTGCTGGGGGTGGGCAGGAAGGGGGTGGGGGTGCAGGCAGCGGGTCCTGGGGCCCTGAACCAGGGCAGACACGGGGTTGGAGAGGAAGAGGTGAATTCAGAAATATTCAGGAAGTGGGGGAGGAACTGGGCACTTAGATGAGGGAGATGAGGCAGAAGGAGAAGGCTATGCCTGGTTTCTGACGTGAGGATGGGTGTGCATGCAAAACGGAAGCCCTGGATGTGGGGGTATCACCGAACTTCCCTCAGCAGATCCCCAGCAAAGGGAGTCCTGGGATCGCATCTTAGCAGGTGGGTGAGTCCACAGCACGTCAACAAATGGTTAACATTTTACAAAGATGGAAGCCTACCATGGTCAGCAGGAGGCCACCCTGTGAGCCCGCATAATGCGGGGGGGCGGGGGGGGGGGGGGGGTTCTGCCCCAGGGCTGTGCTGGCAAGCATGCCAGGGGGTCCCACATGGCCACACTGTCACTGTCACGCTGAGCCCTGCGCCAGGGCACTCTGCCCAGAGTCACGCTCGAGAGGGTCATCAGCCGAACCCAGCCCTTCCTGGGCCAGCTCATGACAGCCCTGAGCAGCATACACCGTGACAGCCGTGCTGTGCAGAATCTTTTATTAAATGGAGTTTTGGAGACTCTTTTGTTAAATGGCATTGAAAATTTTCCCCAGGGCTGTATTTGGGGAATCCATTGGCCCGTCACATAATGGCTCAGTGGTTAAAAACAAGTTCATTGTTAAAAAGGAAAACACAGCAATCAATGTGGGTGTGATGACTCACAGGTGACTCATCAGACCTGAAATCAAAGGAATCAGAATGACAGCAGGTGGAAACGCACGCACGCACGCACGCACGCACGCACGCACGCACGCACTCGGCAGCCTGTCTCTTGCTGGGATGTCAGTAGCTGCCCTTTGCTGGTCTCCCCACACCAGTGTTGCTGCTCCCCACCTCCGTCCTCCTCCCAGCATCCTGAGGGACCAGATGATAAACCTGAAGGTGTCACACCATTGCTCACAGCTCTCAGAGACTTCCTACTGTAAGCACAGACTCTGGATTCAACAGTTCAGTCGTGGGGGCCCATGATCCATCCCTTATCCCCTATATTCCAGCCACACAGGCCACAGGGCCTTTGCACGTGCTTTTCTCTCCATGTAGAACACTCCTCCACGTCGCTCCCTTTCCTCTGGCCCATTCCCTTCTTCAGGGACTCCCATCCTGACCCCTCAGCTCTCCAACACTGTGTTCCTTCTCTTCTCAGCACGTTTTCCACCTGCAATCAGACATTTGAAATGGGAGCTTTTCCATCTTCCCAGGAAACTGAACTTCAGGAGGGCAGGGACTGACCAGATCTGGTTTGCTCACCAGGGTGCTCAGAGCCAGCACAGTGCCCAGCTCCCAGCAGGTGCTTAATAAATAACTGCTGACTGAATGTCTTATCAAAGGCACTTTACACTCCTTTTAAAATACCAGCTTCATCGAGATATCATTCAAATATTATACAATATACCTATTTAAAGTGTACAATTCGGTGACTTTTAGTATTCACAGAGTTGTACCACTATCAACTTTAGAACATTTTAATCACCCCAAAAGGAACCCTGTACCCATTAAACAGTCATCCCATCTCCCCCCCACCCCATTCCTCTCCAACCTCCCTTAGTCCCGTCCCTGGTAACACCTCGCCTGCTTTCTGGGCATTTCATAGAAACAGAATCACATAATATGTGATCCTTTGTGACTGGCTGGTGTCATTGAGCACAATTTTGGGGGGAACGGAACAGAAGCCCTGGCATTGCCTGTCGTGGGCTCTGTCACTCACTGTTCCTCTCACGTGGCTGAATTGTTTCTTAATCCTTTGTTCCTGGGTAGAACTGCAACCTAGTGTCCGGCCTCTGGACAAGCAGGGTCTCTTTCACCCAGGACACACAAGACAACTACCACGGGGGCTCCGTCTCCTCAGGGGCCCAAACCCCTCCTCCACCCCCACCCCTGAATTCTCAGCTGCAAACAGGAGAGTTGGGTGGAAAGGAACTTACGGGAGGAGATCGGGGAGCTCCTGAAGGCTCCAAGAGCAGGGTCTGGAGACCACACAAGCTGCATTTCCTGGTCCCACCCTGGGAGTGTTTAGTTCTGTCACGCCTGGAAGCTGGGCACGGTGGCCGCTGCACTGGCCATGGCACCCTGGTGGGCACCCTGGCTGCATCGGAGGCTGGAAAGGCACCCACTCTGACTGCCGCAGTGAGAGATGGGCCGTGCACGAGGGCCCCGGTGTGGATGCTCTGAGAAGGGGCGCCTTTTTGTGCTTCTCACAAAGATACCATATGGCTAGTGCTGGCTCTGGGGACATGTGCGGCAGGAAAATGTCCCCTACCTAAGGGGGAGTGGCAGGAGCTGGGAAGTAGAAAGAATGGCAGCCACCTCCCACATCTGGGAGCATAGGGAACTTACGCTGGTCAGCAAGTTCCACTATAACCAGAGAATTTCAGTGAATGCTGGGCATTCCTCAGAGCCTTGTTGGGGTTTGTGACTGGGGCCAGTGTGGAGAGGAGGGCCTCTCTAGGGTCAGCCCTGGAGCGTGCACACCCCACCTCGAGCCTCAGTGTTGTGTCTGCACAGTGGTGGCAGCGATTGTTGGCACCCAGGGCTGCTGTGAGTGGCCACAAGAGGAGGGAGTTGGAAGGTCTGACATGTAGATGCTCAGTGAATGTTGTTATATTTTCCTTTGAGGCATTTTTTGCTATTTCAGAGGAAGACGGAAGCTGTCACTTTGACCATTGGTTGCTGCCACCTCAGAGCTTCCCAGTCCCTCCCAGCATGACACCAGGACCCGCTGCAGAGCTCAGCCCCTCCCCACTGTCCATAGGAGGAAGCTGGGCACAGAGGGAGCGAATCCAGCTCCTGGCCCCGTCATGGCCTCCTTGGGCTCCTGGAGCCCCTCCTGTCTCTGCCGGGCCTATGGTGGAGGGCGGGCAGGCTCCACCTTCTCAGGAGGGACCTGCCTGACACAGGAGCAAAGGGACACAGCTACACCTCACTGCGCACTCTTCAGCCTGCCCACCTCCCCTTGCCCGGAGGTGGGGGAGGGAGAGGAGTGGGGTGGAGTCAGGGGGAGGGGGCAGTTGCTGGGCACCCATTCTAGGCAGGACAACAGGCCCAAAGACCTGGCCCAGAGACCCCACAGGCCTTGCAGAGGCTCAGGTCCAGTCCCTGTTCTCAGAAAGTGCCCCACTTACTAGGAAGGTACACCCACTGTTATAGACCAAATCGTGTTAGTCAAAGTTCATACGTTGAAGCCGTGATCCCCTCTCAGAATGTGACTATTTGAGATAGGGCCTTTAAAGAGGTAAGTCAGTAAATTTAGACCTTTAGGGTGGGCCCTAATACAATAACCCAATCTACCTAATAAAAGAGTAACATGCTAATTGACCGTCCGTACCTTCGTGACACCCACCAGCCAATCAGGAGTGGGTATGCAAATTAATCCAACAAAGATGGCAGTTTAATTTGTATATGCAGGCACCGAGCGGCCAAGGGTGGGACGAGACGCAGGTATTCTGCACCACCCCAGCCGCTCCTGGCCTCTGGGCAGAAAGGCGGCTCCGGCCAGAGCGAAGGTGTCGCCAGCAGCCAGGGGAAGGAAGGCCCATTCTTGCACGAATCTTCGTGCATCGGGCCTCTAGTCTCCTATAAGAAGGGATTAGGACACAGAGACACCAGGGGCCAAGCACAGAGGCCATGTGAAGAGCGGGCAAGAAGATAGCTGTCTACAAGCCAAGGAGAGAGGCCTCAGGAGAAACCAACCCTGCCGACACCTTGAACTTGGACTTCCAGCCTCAAGAACTATGAGAAATAAATGTCTGTTGTATAAGCCGCCCGGTCTGCGGCATTTTGCTATGGCAGCCCAATCAGAGCAATCTACCCGCCATTGTGGTGTCATGGGCATGAGTGGTGATGAGGGTGGCACGCACAGAGCAGGTCAGCAGTGAGATGTTTGACTGAGAGCCCACAGGCAAGCAGAAGGCCGGGCTTTGCAGGCAGCAGGAACAGCTTGTATAGAGGCTCGGAGGTAAGAAAGGGCCTTGGCAGGTTAAGGCCTTCAGAACGGACTTGGACAAGTATAGGCTGGAGCCTGCCTGCTCTCTGGCCCTGGCACTGACCCTGCTCACACTGGACCCTTGGCCCAGCTTTTTGGGCTGCTCTCTCTCTCCCCTGCAGCTAGAGATGCCAGGAGCCACTGCAGCCATCCTGGCCCACCTCTGCTGTCTCACACAGGCCGCAGCCTGGATGTCCCTGGCCCCTGGAGACGGCCTCGGGACTGAAACAGGAGCCCAGGGTTCCCCCTTTACGCCTCACTTGCTGTGAGCCCTGCGCACCTCCCGGCCTCAGCTTTCCCTCTGTAAAGTGAGGGAAGATCTCAAGGCTCCTTGGGCCCAGACACTCCAGTCCCAGCTCCCCGAAACCCCACTCCCTGTGGCTGGGTGACGCAGGCCAGAGTTATCCACAGCCACGGGAAAGAATGTGTTGCCCTTGACAACCATTCTTCTCCTTGACTTCTCCCTCAAAGGGACAGAGAAGAATGCCCCATTAGTCATCAGGGCCTCTCCCTCCCCACCTCCAGACCCCTCCCTGCTCCTTGTGGAGGAGGCCCAAAGCCCCCAGGAGTAATTCATGAGAACTCCAGGCTCAGCTTTGCTTTCTCAGCCCTGTGCATGGAGCCCTGTCCTTGCCTGAGCCCTAACTCCATGGGACCAGGGCAGTGGGAGTTCCCAGGGCAGATGGGATGGACATGGGGGCTAAGGATAGGGGGATGGGCAGGAAGGGTGGGAAGCTGAGTGGGCTCAGGTCATCAGACATCTATGGGCGCCCCTTCCACGTGGGGTCCTCTGCTGGCCACAGCTGGGGTGCAGATAGAACTGGGCACAGAAAGTACAGTACAGGGGGAGGGGACCTGTGATGGGGGCAACAAGACAGGCCTAGGGTTAGGGTTAAAGTTAGGATTAGGGTTAGGGTTGGGGGAGGCATCAAACATGGGGTAGGGGCACACAGGGGACTTCCTGAAGGAAGTGGTGTCTGAGCACAACAGGTGTGTCGAGGGGCTCAGGTGGCCGGGAAGAGGGAGGTGTGGAGCCGGGGACGTCAAAGTGGGGGGGGAGGGGACATGGCCCGGGGCAAGGCATGGAAGGCCCTGAATACCAGCGGAGGAGTTGAGCGATGCAGAGATGTCCCAGGTGGGGCAGACGAGTTTTAGGAAGGCCTTCGGTGGAGTGAGTGGCAGGGAGAGATGAGCAGAGTAGGGAGGTGGCCTGAGTCAGGCCTCGGGGACAGGGTCTCCCATGAACACCCCCAGCTTCTTGCAGGGTGAGCACAGGGGTGCTTGAGGGTGCCTGGTAAGAGTGGGTTCCACTGGCTGCCCCCAGCACTGGGGGCCCCAGCCACCTGGACTGCAGTGGACAGACTTCTGAGCTTCGGGAAAGTTGAGGCACAAAGCCCTCTCAGGGGGCCTCCTGCGCAGCGTGGGATGGAAAATGAACTTAGAGAGGCTCCTGGCTGCCCCCAAGTTGTCTCTCCCCTGGACCACTATAGTAGTCTCCTCACTTGCCCCCTGTATTGGGTTGAATAGTGTCCCCCCAAAATTCATGTCTATCTGGAAGCCAATGTGATTGGTGTCCCTGTAAGAAGAGGAAAATTTGCCCTGGCTGGTTTGGCTCAGTGGATAGAGGATCGGCCTGTGGACTGAAGGGTCCCGGGTTCAGTTCCAGTCAAGGGCACATGCCTGGATTTCGAGCTTGATCCACAGTAGGGGGTGTGCAAGAGGCAGCCAATCAATGATTCTCATCATTGGTGTTTCTATTTGTCTCTCTCCTTTCCTTTCGGAAATCAATAAAAATATATTTTTTAAAAGGAGAGGGGAATTTGACCCCAGAGAGACACATAGAAAGGAGAACAGTATGTGAAGATGGAGCCAGAGATTAGGGTGATGCCAAGGAGCCCCAAGGATGGCCTCAACCACTGGAAGAGAAGAGGAGGAAAGGGAGAATTCTTCCCCATCGCCCTCGGGAGCCACAGCCCCAGGCCACCTGGACTTTGGACTTCTGGCCTCCAGAATTGTGAGAGAATAAATTTCTTTTATTAAAGCCACTTTGTTTGAGGTTCTTTGTTACAACAGCCAGGAGATGATACACCTCCAGCCCAAATCTGTTCTCTCTACAGCAGCCCAAGGGATCCTGGCCACATCCTTCTCCACTGTAACCCCACACTGGCTCTCATCTCTCTCAGGGTCAAAGCCAAAGTACTGACAGCAACTTGCATGGCTCCACGCCACTTGTGCTGCCCCTTGACCTCACGGGCCATTCTCCTACCCCTTCTCTCACTCCCCAATTAATCCTCCAGCCACACCGATCCCAGCAAATCCACCACCACTGCGACGCTCCCCACTTGGGCCCATGATGGATTGTTCCAAGGACGACACTGGCATTTCCGCCATCCCTGCATGGATGTTGCACTTCCCTCCAAGTGACATCCCCTCCCCTCCCTTTGGAGCTGGGCTGGCCTCTGGCTTGCTCTGGTCCTAGAATGGGGTTGCACTGATGCTGTACATTGTTCAGGTCTAGCCCTTGAGAGGCCTGCCAGTTTCCATGTTTGCCCTCTTGAGGTTCTTGCTGCCATGTAAAGAAGCTTAGACTGGGTCACCGAATAATGAGCAACCTCATGGAGAGAAAAAGAGGAAGGGAGAGAGAGGTGAGAGAGAGGGAAGATAAAGGGGAGGGGAGGGGAGAGGACAGAGGAGAGGCCTAGCCAGCGGTCAGTTGTTCCAGTCCCTCAAGACATGTGAATGAAGCTGAGCACCCTGCTGGCCATAGCCACATGAGTGACTCCAGCTGATGCCATACAGAGCAGAAGAACCACCCAGCTGAGCCCAGCCCTCCTACAGAATTGTTATATGATTATATGGCTGCTGTTTAAATCATCCGAGCTTTGGAGGCATCTGTTACACAGCAATAGACAACTGACCCCCAGGCCTTTGCACCTGATGATCCCTCTGCCAGTAGAGTACTCTCTCAAGGGGTCTCATGGTTCGCCCTCTTCTAGTTCATCCAGGTTATGTTTCTCTGTCACCTTGTGAGGGTTCCATGATCTCCCTGCCTAAAATAGCCTCCTCTTCTATAACTTAACCTAGCTTTTGTTTCCTTGCAGCTGTATCTCTCCCTGACTTTCTGTTATACCTGTATTTGTTTATTTACTGACTGTCCCTCCCCACCAGGATGTCAGATTTGGTTTATTTTCCTGGAGGTACCCCAGAGCCTGGCACAGAACAGAGGCTCTATGATGACCTGCTAGAGCAGTGGTTCTCAACCTTTCTAATGCCGCGACCCTTTAATATAGTTCCTCATGTTGTGGTGATCCCCAACCATAAAATTATTTTTGTTGCTACTTCATAACTGTAATTTTGCTACTGTTATGAATCTTAATGTAAATATCTGTGTTTTCCGATGGTCTTAGGCTCTACAGCAGCGGTTCTCAACCTGTGGGTCACTTAAGACCATCGGAAAACACAGATATTTACATTACGATTCATAACAGTAGCAAAATTACAGTTATGAAGTAGCAACGAAAATAATTTTATGGTTGGGGATCACCACAACATGAGGAACTGTATTAAAGGGTCGCGGCATTAGAAAGGTTGAGAACCACTGTGCTAGAGGAATAAATGAATAAAGTGCCAAGGGGCCAGACCACCAGGCAGGAGAGAGTCAGGCCCAGGGCAGGGTCGATGAACTGTGAGGTCTTTCCCCCTTGATATTAGCACAAATGGGTCTCTGTCAGGGTCTGGTGAGTGGCCCCAAGGCCAAGCTAGTGGAGGAGGAAGGTACTGGGTCACCTGCAGTTCCCCTCTCTACCCAGACAAAGTCCGAGGCCACAGATCTGGGGCTTCTCTCTGCCGGGGAAGGGTGAGGAAGAGCCCTGCCCTGCCTCCCCGTGCACCTCCCGAGGACAGGGTGTGATGGCTGTCAGGAGTCTGGGCCTTGTTTGGTGACACAGGGCTGGGTGGGCCTTTGGGAGCCTTTTGCTGGCTGCTCTAGGTGAGGGGGTGAGTGGGAGCCCCACCCTGTCCCATGAGTCACCCTAAAGTTACACAGCAAGGAAGGTCCTTAGAACTAGACTATATTGCCCGGACTTGGCATGCTCCCCGCCACCTTGGCCTCTTTGGGCATCTTGGGCCCACTCCCTGCACACAGGGACTCACTGGGCTGGGCACATCGGGAGCAGGAAGAGAGGACACAGCAGGGAATATATATTAATGTTATTATATAAGAATACTAGTAGCCCATTTGCAGGAAGAATCCTGCAAGCGTCCGCGCCTGCACCTGCAGGCCGCTGCTGCCCACCCCGCTCCGCCCCCCTTCTGCCCCGCCCCGCCCAGGCTTTCCCTCTGGCAGCCACCTGGCTTTCCGCTTTTCCTACCTCTTCCTTCTAAGTTGTCTTCAGTCTTCACTCCTCCCTCCCTCAGTGTATGCAAATTAACCGCCATCTTTGTTGGGTAATTTGCATACTTGCCCTGATTGGCTGGTAGGCATGGCTTTGGCTGGTGGGCGTGGCTTGGATGTAGTGAAGGTGCGGTCAATTTGCATATTACTATTTTATTAGGTAGGATGTACTATAGCTCTGGCCGGTTTTCTCAGCGGTTAGAGCATCAGCCCTCGGACTAGAGGATCACGGGTTCAATTTCTTGTCAAGGGCACATATCTCGGTTGCAGGTTCAATCCCAGGCAACCAAATGATGTGTCTCTCTCACGTCACATCGATGTTCCTCTCTCTCTCTTTCTCCTCTCTTTCCTGCTCCCCCCTTTCTTCCACTCTCTAAAAATCAGTGGAAAAAAATATCCTCACTCTGAGGTTGAGGATTTAAAAAAAAAAGTAATATATAAAAGCCTATTATAGCTCTTCAGAGGCCGACGCAATGCGGAGGACAAGCCCAAGAGTGAGATGAGGAAGAGTTTAACACAGGCCCACCCTCCGTGTTCACGCAGTCAGTCAAGAACAGCACCCAGGTGCTCACCAACTGTCGCAACAAGAAGCTCCTGGCCGGGTGAAGGCTTTTGACAGGCACTGCCACTTGGTGCCGGGGGATGTGACGGAGATGTGGACCAGGTCCCCGAGCGTGGCAAGGGCAAGAAGAAGTGCAAGCCAGTCAACAAGGACCGCTGCGTCTCCAAGATGTTCCTGTGGGGGATTCAGTCACTGTGGGCCTTCGGAACCCGCTCATCGCTGGCGAGTAGGGGCTTGCTCCCTGCTGTCAACTCACTCCCCCGTCCTGCAAAGACCTGCCTTTGACATGAGAACAATACAATCCTGTGTTTTTTCCTAAAAACAAACAACAACAACAACAAAAACTATCGTATAAGCATACATACTACATGTAATGTTAACATAAGAAACATTCAACCCTGTAAAGAATTTTTGTGAGTTTATTTGAGCCAAACTGTCGACAATTTCCGGGAAGCAGAATCTCAACAAATTAAGATAATGCCCCGGAGAATGGTGGTTTTTCACCTTGTTTTATACATTACAATCAAAAGAGGAGACGCTAGTGGGTTACACGAACTCCATTGGCGATAGATTAGGGAGGCGGGAGAAAGCAAAGTGGAGAAGCCTCTGGGATTGGATGAAAAGTAAAATGATAGACACATACTTCTTTTACTCAGGTGCATCCAGGGTAGTTAACAGTCAACAATTAACTCAATAACAATGAGAGGACTTTTGGTCTCTGAAGAGCGGTGCCTGTGCTTTGAGGGGTCTGGAAAAAGGAAAATTACTTTGAAATCCCAACAGAAAGGTTTGGAGTTGGGCCGGGGTCACACAGAACGGACTCAAGGCTCAGTGTAATCAAAATGATATTTATTCCTGTCACATGGGCGCAGGTGGTCTGACTGGAGAAAGAGCCAAACTGGGGAGGGAGCAGGCTTTTCATGCGCTCAGGGAGAGCTGCAGATGGCCCTTTGTCCTTCTGCTGGCGCCAGACGTCCTTTCTCGGGGGCTGTGCAGGGGTTATGGTCTTCAGGAGTTCCTGTAAAATAACCACTTAAGGGGAGCATGTTTGTGCAAGGCTTAGGCTAGCACGGTGGTCGGCAAACTGCGGCTCGCAAGCCACATGCGGCTCTTTGGCCCCTTGAGTGTGGCTCTTCCACAAAATACCATGGCCTGGGAGAGTCTATTTTGAAGAGGTGGCGTTAGAAGAAGTTTAAGTTTAAAAAAATTGGCTCTCAAAAGAAATTTCAATCGTTGTACTGTTGATATTTGGCTCTGTTGACTAATGAGTTTGCCGACCACTGGAATGGGCTTTCTTTTATTAGCCCCTACTAAAGTAGAGCCCTGTATCTTGATTCACCCTTTCACCAACAATATTGATATTGTAGATGCAAAAAGGCAATAGGCTCTGTTAAGGTAAAGATTGACCTTTGCCCTAGCTGGTTTGGCTCAGTGGGTAGAGCGTTGGCCTGCAGACTGAAAGGTCCTGGGTTCGATTCCGGTCAAGGGCACATGCTCTGGTTGCCAGCTCAGTTCCCAGTTGGGGCCGTGCAGGAGGCAGCCAATCAATGATTCTCTCACATCATTGATGTTTCTATCTCTCTCTCCCTGTCCCTTCCTCTCTGACATAATTAACCTTTGTCAGGGAAAATACTGGCCTAGGACATGACTATCCACCATAACTGCTTTTAGTTAAAGTTTTGATTTCAGACCATCCTTTGTGGTTACTTTAGGTCTCTGAGTTTGCATGACGGCCATGCAAACCTTTCCTGAGTTAGTCAGTTAGCATGTGGCCTCTTTACGTCCACAACACACACACGTGTGTATACACAGATGTTAGCAGCGAAACACAGGTGTTGCCTCTGACCTTGAGAATTCAGAGCCAAGACTGAATTGCAACATGGTGCCATTCAAAAATGGCACCATGTGAGGTCACAAATACAAGTGAAAGTGAAAGTTTATTTAGAAAGTCACAGAGGTACGCCCAGCTGGTGTGGCTCAGTGGTTGAGCGTCAACCATAAACCAGGAGCTCCTGGTTTGATTCCTGGTCAGGGCGCATGCCCGGGTTTCGTGCTTGATCCCCAGTAGAGGGCGTGCAGGGGGCAGCTGATTGATGATTCTCTCTCATCATTGATGTTTCTCTCTATCTCTCCCTCTGCCTTCCTCTCTCTGAAATCAATAAAAACATATTTAAAAAAAGAAAAGAAAGCCACGGAGGCAGAAGGAGTGAGCCATGAAAGAAGTGAGAGCTAGGCTGTGTGAGCTCCGGAAGCAAGTTACAGAGGCCAAAGAAGGGCTCTTGGAACTTAAGAGAAAGAAAGGCAAAGAAAACACACCTGGGGAAAGAAGGGGGGTGGTATTGCGGAGGGGGTGGGGCAGCTGAGTCCTTTATCTTGAGGGTTCTTATCTGGAGGTCTCAGGGGAGCATCACAATAGACTGTTCATCATCTCTCCCGGAGTCTCCTCGGGGTCATGGTCTCACTGATTGGCCGGCCCCAGTGCACGGGGTCAGTAGTCATTGCAGCTGGTCCTGATGTCAGCCCAGGTTTTGCTGCCTTCCTGGGCCTGGAGCTGAAACACCACTGAGGCCTAGATGTTATCTCTAGTTTGACCAAAACTCTGTCTCTGTGGTCAACAGACCCCAGGCTCTGCTTCCAAAATCTGTAGCTGGGGGTCAGAACCTCATTGTCCTGAGGGCTTAATGCTTAAGGGCCTGGCCACGAAAGGGACCATGGAGGCTGTTCCCGCTCTAAGGGGGTCTACCCCATGACTAGCGACGTGCCAAGGGAGGAAAGGTCTGGGGAGGGTCCCAAACGCAGGACCAGCAAACTGCTAGGGGAGGAAAGGTCACCTGGGGCTTTCTCCCTGGTGACCTTCCGAACCTGGCTTATGGTTCCTACTCCGCTCATGCCTGTCTGCCTCCTACAGATGTATAGAGAGTAACACAGTATATACTAGTAGTAAATCTGTCTGTCTGGGATTCAGGAGGGATCCAGAGCAAATATAGCAAAATGTTAACAATTGTTGGATCTGGGTAGAGGTTATCCAGGGATTCATTGTACTATGTACTTTTATACTATAGAGATGTGGCCATCCTATTAATAAAAGCCTATGTGGTTGTCACACCCTCACACTACAACAAGCGATCACCAGAAGGCTGCGTGCACAGCGGGTGCGTGTGGGTGGGCGGGGGCTTGATGCTGCATGCGTGGCATGGAGGCAGGTCCTGAAGCTCTGTGTGCAAGGCCTGGGGGGTCCAACAGCTTCTGCCTACCTCTTTGGGGCAATCCATCAAGGAGCTCCGGATGGGTGGGCGGGGCATACCTCTTTGGGGCAATTGGTCGTGGTGCTCCCGCACTGTCAGAGGGCACAGGCCAGGCTGAGGGGACCCCCCCCCCAGTGCATGAATTTCATGCACTGAAGCCTCTAGTTTCTATAGTAAAAAGCTGGGGAGGTAAAGAAAGCTTTCCAGGGCTGGGTCTGACTGGGACGTGCTGGCTGGGCCCCAGTCGGACCCACTCGTGTCCCCCTCTCTTCTGCGTCTGGGCAGAGCAGCTCTGGTCATGCTCTCTCTCCAAGGCCAACATATTTGCTTACAATTCTGCCTGTCCCACCTCCGTGCCCTCTCAGCGCTGATTGCAGGACGACCGGCATCTGAAACCCAGCAGTGTCGCCGCCATTGTGCTGAGATGGCTGCTCTGTGGAGGGCCCCGTGCAAGACCCTGGGAGCCCACCCACTCGGCTGCCCTCCGCCCTCCCAGTAAGGCCCAGGTTCTGCCTTCAGGGAGCCTTCAGCGGGAGGAGGCACAGGTGCGCTTGATGTAGCAATACCCGGTTACAGTGATTAGAAAGGGGAGCCCAGCCCGCCTGGCTCAGTGGTTGAGCATCGACCTATGAACCAGGAGGTCATGGTTCAATTCCCAGTCAGGACACATGCCTGAGTTGTGGGCTCAATCAGGAGGCAGCTGATCATCTCATCATTGATGCTTTTATCTCTCTCCCCCTCTGCCTTTCTCTCTGAAAACAATAAAAATAGAGTTAAAGGAGTGAAAATGCATTATAATAGCTAGAAAATATTTATAATGGTTAAATATATTTTTTATTTTTACTATTCCTAAAAGGAGATTGAGTTTGGGGAGGGTATCTCTGGCCAGGTGCAGACACCCGGCTGAGAGGGGCTAGTGCCCGAGGCCGGAAACCCATGTGGAACGGCCGCTCCTGTCCAGGTGCGATGGGGTCCATCCATGCTCTTCCCACCCGCCTGGGCCCTATTCAGTAATCTGTGCTGTCCCGCCTGGGCAGTGGCCACAGTTGGAGAGAGGGCAGGTCATCTGGATGAGGAGAGGAGGGAGGGTGATGTCAGGGAGCCCCCTGTGAGCTTGCCTCTGGGTGTGATCCTCTAACTGGGGCTCTGCCTGGCTGGTTGGATGATCTTGGACACAGCTCCTTCCCCTCTCTATGCTTCATCTTGGAAACAGGGGGCGGGGGGACCCCTTTCTGCACAGGAGGGCTGTGGAGAGCTCTCGCTGCCAGGTTGGGGGCTGTTTGCATGAGAAGATTTCATAGGGTGTGGCAGGACTCTCACGGGGCTGCCTCCTCGCTCCACGGCCCCTCCCTGGCCCTCCTAGATTTGGGGTGAGGGTGTTCAGGCTTGTCTTGGCAGCAGCAACTGATTGTTCTCTTCAGACCCCTCCCTAGCAATGCCAAGTCCATGGGGCCAGCAGATTCTGCCCCAAAACCTGTCCAACCAGTTGTTTGGGAGGAGGGGGCACCTGGGAGGGGCAGCAGGAGGTGCCAGCAGCAGCCTCCCCCAGCCCAGCCCAGCCCAGCCCAGGAGCTCAGAGCTCTGGACGCTGCAGACAGACCCTCTGACAAACAGTTGGACTTGGCCGGGCCATGGGGCTCAGTGGGGGACAGTCTGGGCTGCTGATGCCACCGTTGCTGCTGCTGATCTGCCTGCAGCTGGGGACAGGCCTGGGTGAGTGAGAGGGGAGGTGGGGCAGGGGTGCCCACTGTGCCTCAGGCTTCAGGACAGACCTCACCTCCATGCCTCACGGCTGGGGACCGGGTCTTGGGTGGGTCAGGAGAGACAACCCACCAAAGAGGTCACAAGGAAGACCCTATCCCCCACGCCAAGATAGGGGAGTGAGCAATGCCTCCTCTCTCTCTGGGTTTCATCTCTATGCACCCTGAGCCCACACCCCATTTCTCACCAAATGATCCCCCTTCTCCCCTCCTTGCCCCCCTTCCTGTCCTGAGCAAAGGTTAAAAGAAGTCTACAAGGACAACCCCAAGGAAGCTCTCCGAGGGCGGCTGCAGGCATTGGTCACTGTGAGCTCTCAAACCAGAGGGGCTTAGAGACGCAGCCTCCCCGCCTTTTCCCTCATTAAGCAGCATGAAGTCCTTGCTGTGTGCACTGTGCACTGTGCACTGGGCCTGAGACAGAACTGGGAGCTCAGAGAAAGGAGGGTGCTAGCTCTGAACCTGGGGAGTTAACTGGAATAAAATAGAAATGAATTTAATTGAACCGAATTGAACCAAAATGGGGGGAGAGGGTCCTGGAGACTTGCATAGAAGCTCACCTCATTTCTCTGCGGCTCTCCGGTATTTGGGGCTGAAGAGAGGAGGAGCACTGCTCTCAAGGGGCCCAGGGAGGAGTTAGGGGTTCCGAGCTCCCCCAGCAGCAGGGCTGGACACGGGCATGGAGCCCAGGCTTCTTGTCCTTCTCAGCCACCCCTGCTTTTCCCAGATGAGACTGTGAGGGGCCAAGTTCCAGAGGGAAAGTGCCTGAGGGCGGGACGGGTGGTGGCAGAGCGCTGGGTGGGGAGGAGAGGGTGTCCTAGGCTCTGAGCCAGGACATAGCCCCCTTCTTGGTGGCCCACATCCAGGCTGAGGTCTTGGAGTGGAATTTCCTCTGTCACTGTCCCTGCCCCTCCTGCACCCCAGCCATTCATTTCTCTCATCAAGCAAAGCAATCTGGACCATGTGGGTGGAGCTGGAGGGAACTCACTGGGCACCAGAGGGTTCAGGCTCCCTCAAATCTGAGTGTCACCCTAAAAAAGCCTATGATCCCTTCCCCAGAAGAACTTCCTGCAGCTGGGAGGAGGGGCCTCCTGTCCCCTTCCCTGGACTCTGTCCATCACACAGAGGCCCCAGGCAGGGCAGGGCCAGGTGGGCCTCCCTGACCTCCCAGAGCCCGTCCCTCCGAGGCGCCCAAGGCAGGGCCAGGGCTGGACTCGTGGGCACAGAGCTGCCAGGCCCCTCCTGCCGAAAGCCTGAACAAAGCTCCCAGGAAAAGCCCCCAGTCTCCCTCAGACTCGGGCCCCCAGGGCGGGGCCGTGCCTCTCCCTCAGACTGGGCTCCTGGCTCCCGTCCTCCCCTCAGTCTGGGCTGTGGGAGCTTGGTTTTCTGGCTGAGCCTCTTCTCTGACCCACCGGCCCCAGAGCGCATCCACTATGTGCCCCAGCTCTCAAGTGCCACGCTCGCGGGGACACTCACGCAGTCCACCTTCACGCTGGAGCAGCCGCGAGGCCAGTTCAGTCGCCTCAACATCTCCGACTTCGACCCCATCTGGCTGGTGGTGGCCCACAGCAACGGTGGGTGCCCCTGGGGCGGGCCTTGGTTCTCCCTCTGTGAGATGGACGGGGCGTTGGAGGAGCAGCAGGGGTGGAGGGAGTGGAGAGGGTGCTGCCGGGGATGTGGCCAGGGGCTGCCTGGCCTGGTGGGATGGGCTGGAGCCCTGCCCATGTGTCCCCGCTACCATATGGGGCCAGGTGAGCAGGTCAAACACTAGGCCTGGGGACCTGCAGGCTCCTGAGGACTGGGGGTGGGCCAGCCCCTATTGTCAGAGCCATCATTCCCCTCCCTCTGACCTGAATGCCATCCTCAGCCTCCCAGAACTTCATCGCCCCACGGAGGGTGGAGGACACCCCAGTCCCTGCCGACTTCCCCCGGAAGGGCTACTACCTCACGCTGATGGCCAACCGGGCGCTCTATCCGGGGAGCCAGCCTGGCAACCAGCTCCGGGTCCTCCGAGTGGGCAATGACACTGGCTGCTCCCCAACCACAAGGGGCTGCAACCACCCCCTGCCAGGCCCAGGTCCCTACCGGTGAGCAGCTCTGCCTGTGCCCAAACCTGAGCTGGGGCAGCTCCCCGCTGGTGCCTGGGTTCCCTGCCCTAGTGCTGCAAGTGGGAGGAGGCCTGGGTGAATTCTCCTGTCTTTCTGGAGCAGAGGGACCCTGACTTGAGCCCCTCCCCTACGGGCAATTTGGATCCCTCAGGTGGAGTCTCCCCATCCAGGCAGGGTGCCCCTGGGAGGGATGGTCCCTCAAGCCATCTCCCCTCACTCAGGGCGTGACTCACTGATGTTCAGTGCTGGGGGATCTAGTCCGCTCCACACACATTTCCCAAGTGAGGACACCGAGGCCCAGAGAGGGTGAGGGACGGTGCACACAAGGCCACACAGCTGGGAAATGTCACCGCTGTCCTTGGAGTCCAAGGCTATGCTTTCAGCCTTAGTCCCCCTCCCCCACCCACCAGGACCTGGGCGTCAAGGGGGCAGACTGATAGGCACCAGGGTCCAAAAGTCCAGGACCCAGGGACCCTCACCCCCAATGCTGGGCCTTCTGTTCAGAGTGAAGTTCCTGGTGATGAGTGACAGAGGACCCGTGGCTGAGACAGAGTGGTCCAGTGACACCCGTCTGCAGCAAGGTATGGGGCCAGATGAGCAGATCACACACTAGGGAGATCCTGTCCTGAGGACTGGGTGTGGGCCAGCCCCCGCACGTCAGAGCCACCGTTACCATTATGCTGTCGGCAGGTACCCCTCCCCCAACCTGGGTGTGGGGTGGTTGATCTGGAGGCTGTTCCAGGCCCCCCTTCTCAGGTCAGATCGTATCTCTTTCCTCCCTGCATGGCCTGCCCTGCCTGCCTGTGGGGTCCCCTCATGCCCCTCAGCTGAGGCACTCCAGACTACCCCAGGGCTCCAGAGCGCGGGTACAGTGGTCATCATTGCCATCCTGTCAGTCCTGCTGGCTGTCCTCCTCACGGCCCTCCTTGGCCTGCTCATCTACACCTGGTAAGTGGACAGGGCCCCTGGGATGAGGTCCCTGACCTGGACCACCTTTATCCCCTTCACCCTCCCTCGATTCTTCCGTAGAAGCCCCCAGCCCAGCTCCCCCTTGCTAGGCTTGCTGGAGTGGCTTTCCCTGAAGGCCAGACATGGGTAACAATTATTGAGCAAGGAATCCCCAAGGTTCCAGAACCTCTTAACCTCTCCCTCCCTTGTCTCTCCCCGCTACCTGCCCAAGGGGTTCACCATTTCCAAGTGGGCGCCACTGCCCCCTGGTGGCAATAACTGGAATTGTGCATGGGGGTAGGCAGCGGACTCCAGTCGGGAGTCACCCAGGTGAATTGCTTTTAGGCCAAGTGCTAATCGTTGCCTCAAGCTTTTCATTCAGAGTTCAGATGGGGGCCTGGGGACGAAGGGGTGTCCAAATAGCCCTAGAGGAGAGGGGAAGCCTATCCCCGGGGAGGATTTGGGGAGGAGAGAGAGGGGGAAGTGCTGGGGCTGGAGGGTTGCGGGCAGCCAGGCAAGGGAATGGCTGTATCCTGAAGGCCGGAGGAAGCCAGTGGTGGGTTTTGATTAGGGGAGACAGGCATCCTGGGGTGTGGGGAGTGGAAGAGGAGGGCATGGGGGCTGGGTGCTGACAAAGGCCGGGGAGGGGAGAGCTGGCTTTGTGACGTGTGGAGGAATAGTCTGGTTTCCTTTGGTTAGTCCAGCCTGGCCAGTGGAGCCTCAGTTTCTCCGGCTCCTGTGCCTAGAACTCCAAGCTCTAGTCTAGGCAACAGTCAGGGGGCCTCAGGCCCTATGTTCATCATTCTCTCTCCTTCTCTCCTCCCTGTCCCCCGCCCAAGCTATGACACCTGTGGGAGCACCCCCATTTCGGGACCAGGGGAGTTGGCGTTCATGAGAAGATATAACCCCCACCACATGTTCAGCCGTCCAGCTGTGGGGGGCTCCTGAGTGGCTCCAAGGGGCTCCCCTCTATCCCTCAACCTCCTCCCTGGTCCAGGCTGCAGAGCCCGGGCTGGGAGCATGTCCTGCAGCTTCTGGACCTCAGAAATAAATGTCCCTGGCACTCCCCTGTACATCTGTGTCGTTGTGTACTCGTACCTGCATGTTTCCCAACCCGCTGCCCCCAGATCCTCGGGGGTGAGGGTCTTAGGAGGATGTAGTGCCAGGGCTGAGGCCCAGGGTCCCAGGCCAGCTCACCCATCTAGGGCAGAGCAAGCCCCTCTTCCGGCCTCGGTGTCCCGATGGGGATCTGTAAAATGGGGATGATCACACTGCCCACTGGGCCGAGGTGAGTCCAAACCAAGGAGGTGGATGGGCTGCCCCGGCTCTGCGTGTTTGACACTTGCTCCCCTCACCCCCAGCATCCTCCTGTGGCCCCTCTCTCCTGCTGGCCTCGCCTCCTGGCTGGAGGGCTGAGGGCCCTTCACCTCCCCGTTCTCCAGTTCCTGTACAAGAGGTGCAGCGTCTAAGCTTCACCCAGCCCTGTGCTTGCTCTGGGCCCGGGGACCGGAAGTAAATGTGAAACTCGGCTCCCAGAGAAGCCTGGGCTCAGCCCACGGCAAACTCCAGCCCTGAACCTAATCCCGGCACCCAGCATTCCCATGATCAGCTCCACGCCGGGTGGGCCCTGAGGGTGGAGATGACTCGAGCAAGGTTCCGCCCTCCTTGGGAAGGAGGAGAGGGGCTTATTACCACGCACAGTGATGGAGGGAAACAGGCACGGAGGCTCGAGGAGGCTTCCTAAGCAGGTGTGGCCTCGGGGAAGGGGCAGCACTGTCCCAGGTGGGCACGGGAAGGGTGCCCAGGCGAGAGCAACAGCATGTGCAAAGGCCTGGAAGTAGTTGGGGACTGCTGGGTGGGCAGGTTGGGGGCAGCTAGAGAGTGGGGTGGGGTGGGGAACATCCGGAGGCACCCCATGCCAGGTGGAGGGCCTCACCCACTGGGGCAGGGGATCGGGAAGGAGGGCGCTGGCTGGCTTTGCAGCTGCCTATCTCTGGGAGGTGCACATGGCCCTAATTGCTTTATTAGCCGGTGCAGACACATCCTGCTCCTGCTGTTGCAGGAAATGCTCACTTGGCCCTGGGGGAGCCAGGCGGGGAGAGGCAGGCAGGGGAGGAAACAAACAGACCTCCAACTTGTCCTCATCTTTCCACAGCCTTTCCAGAGCTACCATGAGCCCCACCCCTGGGGCTGGTGACCCTGGACAGACCACTCACCCTCTCTGGGCCTCAGTGTCCCTTGCTGTTAAAAGCGAAGGTTGAACTAGGTGACCCTAAGGCCTTGCACTCCACAAACCTACGCCTTGTGTGGGTTGGCCCTGGCAGGAAACAGATGGCATGCCTCTAGCGGGGCAATTGAGAGAGTTTACAGAGGTGTGGGCAGCGTTAGGGAACCAACAGGAGAGGGTGACCTAAGGCACTGATGGGGCCATAAGCACACCTAACCCGAAGGCTGACGTGAGGGGAGGGCGTGGTGTTTCAGAGCCAGTGAATAGGAGCCATGGGCAGGGTCCACAGGCAGAAGTGGGGGCTGCAGGGTGAGGGGCGCAGCCACTGGAGGGAGCTGGTGAGTACATACCCCTGCCTCTCTCCTGCCTTCTGATCGCATACTGGTGCCTCCACGGACCACACCAGACCAGAAGCAAGAGGGCAGAGGGGTTGGACGGTGTGGCCCATGGTCCATGGCCCAGCCTCCAGGGCCCATAGCAGGACAGAGAAGGGCCAACAAGGAACTGAGAGGGTCTGCAATCTGCTTTTACTCACAGCACTTCTGACACCAGATGTGTGGGGGTTTTCACACCAACTAGTTCTCCACCTCTCCAGACACCAACGGGGTGTCCTATAATTAAACTCACTCTGACACTCACTGCCTGGAGTCAGTGCAGACCCTACAGCTAAAGGGCCCAGTCCCACAAGACCGCCCCCTCTTCAGAGTAGTTGCAAGCAGTGCGTGCCCGGGGTACGCACACTTCCGTCCAGCTTGTTTATAGATCGGGGATTCCCATGACCACCTCCTCAGTTCTGATGGTTTGCTGGAACGCGCGCAGAACTCAGGAGAAACAGTTTACTGAGCATTACCGGTTTATGACAAAGGATGCAGCTTGGAATAGCATCCTAGGAGGGGTGCACGGGGCTGGGTCTGAAGGGGTTGAGCAGAGCTTCGTGCCCTCCTGGAGGGTGCCACCCTCCCACACCTCTATGTGTTCTGCGGCCTAGAAGCTCTCTGAACCCCATTGTCTGGTGTTGTTTTTTTCTATGGAGGTTCCACTACCAGGCATGATGGATGAAAGCACTGGCCATTGGTGACTGAACTCATTCTCCAACCCCTCTCCCCTCCCTGGACATCATTGGGATGGGGGTGGGGCTGAAAGTTCCAACCCCCTAATCCCATGGCTGGTTCCTCTGGTGACCAGCCTGCACCCTAAAGCTGTCTAGGGCTCACCCCATGAAGCATAACCTCAGGTAGGGCTCATTATGAACAGCAAAAGATGCTCCTCTCACCCGTACCTCTCAACATTCCCAGGGTTTTAGGAGCTCTGTGCCAGGAACCAGGGACAAAGACCAAAGACATGGGTACACCCGCCCCCCCTTATCCACAGGGCATATGCTCCAAGACTCTACCGGATGCCTGAAAACTCAGATGGTATCGAATCCTATATGCACTGTTTCCCCCATACATACTTACTTATGATAAAATTTAATTTACAACTAGGCACAGGAAAAGATTAACAGCGATGACTAATAATCAAATAGGACAGTCGCTCTGATAAGTGAGATGGCTACTAAGTGCTGAAGGAGTGAGGAGCAGAAGCAGGGAGGACACGCTGGACAAAGGATGAGTCATGTCCCAAGCAGGACAGAGCAGGACTGAATAATGCCACTCAGAACGCGGCACACTTTAAAACGTATAAGTTGTTTATTTCTGGAATTTTCCATGTCATATATTTGGGCCACCGTTGACTGCGGGTAACTGAACCTGTGAATAAGGGGGGACTACAGTGTTTCTTACGGTGTCACAGGGACATGGCTGTCTTTGTGCCGGTCCTGTGGCCTCAGACCCTCCCCTCGTGGTCTCCAGACTGGGGAGGGGTGGACAGATGACCACACAGTCCTGTCCCGGACAGAGGGCTGCCCGAGGCCTGGGAGGGGACCCTGCAGGAGCTGATCCCAGCGTGTTAGAGGACAGGGATCCTGGCTGCCTCTGACTGGATATCCCAGAGACCCCTCAGGCCGCCATGCCTCCCCACAGCCAAACCTAGAGCTGCCCCGGCCTGCACCTCCTGGTTCTGTGGTCCTCCAGCCCCCAGGCCGAATGCTGGAGAAGACCCCCATGAACCTCGCTCCCTGACCACATGCCCGCCCCCCTCCCCCGGGGACACGTGATAGACACAGCCTGGCCACAAAGACTTAAACCACTTTCTTGGGACCTGCCCGTGCTGAGTCCAGAACCCAACCTCAGGGGCTGGGGGAGGCCAGCGTGGTATGGGTGGTATTCTCCCCACCCCCGAATTCCCGCGGGGACCTGGCCATACCAGGGCTTGCTTCTCTAGGGGCCTGGAGCGCGAGCCGGTGGAGTGACACTGACCACGAGGTGTGGCTGCCACAACCCGCTCGGCCCTCCGGCCCTCAGGGGCACAAACCTGGGGAAACAGGCTCAGTGACAATGGTCTTGAGCCATGAGGTGACGTCCAGTGGGCCACATGTCACCTGATATCCGCCTGATACATGGACACATGCATGGGGCGGGGACCTGCTGCAGCCCTCGCTGCCTCCTTCTGCCCCTCTGTCTTCCTGGCTGTCTGTCTCTCTGTGTCCCCTTCTCCTATGTTTCTTTGCCTGTTTCTCACTGTCTCCTGCCTCTATTTTTAACTCGGACAAGCCATGAGAACTCACTTCCTGGGGGGAAGCCGTCTGAGCTGGCCCAGAGCTGGGCACAGCCCTTTCCCAATAAACACAAAATGAAATCAGAAGGCTGGTTACAGGTTTGGGCTCAGTAGGGAAAGGGGCAAAAATAGAGCAGAAAGAAGAAGAAAGAAAGAGAATGTATGTCAGGGACGGGACCATTCACAACCCATCACCCCAAACTGGTGATACAGAGGGGGTCACCCCATGCCCCTTTCCTGTTGGCCCGGCCCCCAATGCCCTTTGCAGCCACTAGTCCTCCTGTGCTGTCTCCATGCCCTGGCCCCTTCCCCAGACACCCCTGTGTCCCCTGCAGCAGGAGCCTAGGTGGCCAAGGGGACTGTTGTAGGAAATTAGGCAGCTCTGCTCCCCACACATGTGTATTTGCACCCCTTCTTTGGCATGGGACCCGGGGCTCTCCTGGGAATGCTGGCTCACAAAGAGGGGCTCTGAGGCCCCAGAGAGGAAGGAATCAGCTGGTCCTGGAGTCTGGGGGATGGGCTGCTTCTGGGGCTGACCCCATCAGCTCCCTGGGGGATGTGGCTACCTCAGGGCACAACGATGCAAAGGGCCTGACCCAAGAGAGCCACCCCGTTGGAGGCACCTCCCTAGGGGAACATTTCAGGCCAAGATGCAGGATATTTCTGGGGTCCCCCTAGGGACTTGCAGGATGCTGGGGACATGGTGTTACAGCGTCTGGAATTCCTGCTTGCTGGGAGGTTTGAGCTGCCCAGAGTCAGGCCCTGTGTTGTTAGGGTGATGGCCCAAGGGCTCACACATGTTCTTTTTTGCCCCACATTCCATCCCTTTTCTGGGGCCCAAATCCTCCTGGTCCTTCACGCCCAGCTCATATGTCACCTCCTTGTGGCCACCTGTGACCCCTTGCACTGCAAGTTACTGGTCCCCTGGGAGACTCAAGGACCCCAAGACCATCTCCTATCTGCCCACAAAGCTGGCTCTCCCTTGTCAGCCTCCTTGGTCACTCTCAACCCAACCCAGAGAAGGCCACACACAGAAGGACATGGTGACTCAGAAGTGGGGCTGACCCCTGTACAACACGTACTGGACACCAGGCACTGGCCTGAACAATTCACATGTGTGAACCCCAAAATCCTTGGGGCAATCCCATGATTAGCCTTATTTGCAGATGAAAAAATAGAGGCTTGATATGTGCCACCAGGGCAGAAAACACAGGGGATGGGGACCCAGCTGGGGGGTCAGGGAGGGGTCTCAGAGCTTGGCTAGAGGGGCAGGGCTGGAGGAGAGGGGGCTGCAGGGGTGCCCAGTTCTCTGACCCCTGCCCCGGATCTGGGCACAAGCCCAGGGTGGCCCCCTTACCGCCCCCCACTCCCACCCCCAGTTTCCTCTGTGGGAGGATGAGGCAGGGCGTTTCCACTCCTTTCTGGAAGGTTCAGAAGGTTAATGAGGGCAAAGCACGAAACTCCATTCAGGGGGATGAACTTCTGGGAAGAGAGGAACCTGGGTCTGGGCTGAGGGCCAAGGGCGCGGTGGGCGAGAGCACCGATGGACCCGGAGCTGACTGCCCACTGTCCCAGGGCCACAGCCCGGCCTCTCTGACCAGCCCCCGGCCCCAGGTGTCTGAGAACGTCCCAGACATTGAGCGAGGGAGGCCTTCTCTGTCTTGACAGGGCAGGAGACCCCTTTCCTTCCACTGGGGACCTGCTCCAGCCTGGGCTGTTGGGGGAGGTGTGGCCGATGTGGCCTTGGTCGTCCCCAAGTGGCCTGCTTTGAGTGTAAGGCCAGGGTGAGGGGAAGAAAGGATTCTGAATCCCACATGGACCCTGAAGGGACCCCAGGCCGGAGCTAAGGCCCTAAGAAGTCAAAAGCTGCCCCTGTGCTCAGGGAGACGGCCTTGAGCCGACATCTCCAGGCTCAGTCCCCAACGGGGGGCATTTGTCTATGGGCTATTCCTCCGCGCGCCCCCCCCCCTGCTCCCCGCTTCCCTTTCTGTGAGTCCTAGCTGCCTGCTGTCTTCCCCGGGCTTTGAGCTGTCCCTGTCCTATGAGGGGAAGGTGGCTAGGACACCAGGACATGCCCAGGTGACAGTCCCGAAGGGCCATGAGAGCAGGCCTCAGCCTCCAGGAAGAAAGTTCTGTGTCTCTTGGTTGACCAAGCCAGTTGGCCCTTCAGCTGGGAGAGGGAGGCCTGGCCCACAGGAGCGGCAGGAGCAAGGTCAAGACGGCTGTGTGGCTGAGGAATCTGGAGTTTCCGCTCCTCGGCTCCTGGAGGGGAAGGGAGGAGACCAGGTGGGCCACTGGTGAGGTGGAGGGGGCAGGTGTGAAACGCTGGGGGCGGGTGATAAGAATTGACCTGCTTAGGACTCAGCCAAGGACCCAGCAGCTCTGCTCATATGTTCCCCTGAGAGGACTGAGTCGCCTGTCCCCTGGAAGACTCACACTCAAGAATGTTAGCAGCCTTCTTCCTAACAGCCCCAAACCGGACACGGTACAGATGTCCATTCAGGATGAAGGGCCCAGCAGCTACGGAGGGAGCTGCCTCCACGCTGTAGCATACGCTCAGCAATGAGGACGAATGGACTGTTGCTACCTACCGTCACGTGGGGATGTCCTGGTCATTCTTACGCTACGGAGGAGAAGCTTGGCACGGAGGGACACACAGGCCTAGCTCGCTTTATGGCACCGATATGCGTTTTTTACAACTTGAAGGTTTCTGGCAGCCCTGCGTCAGGCAAGTCCATCCGCACCTTTCACCCACAGGCTCGGATGATGGTTGGCATCCTTTCGCACCAGGAGCTGTGGGAGTGGAGAAGGGGACGGCAGCTGGGGAGCCCTGCCAGAGGGGCTGTTGGATGTGAAGGGTGTACAAGAGCTGTGTGAGCAGGAGTCAGGCTGGGGACCGGGAGCCACTTCCACCTCCCATTCCCCCTCCCACCTCCTGTGGCTCCAACTTTCACCCCAAGGCTCTGGTTCCTGTCACCCCGGCCGGGTCCTGTCTGGAGCTGGAGCAGGGAGGCTGTGGCGCCAGAAGCCACCGCAGGTTTATGTTCCGGCTGCAGCTGCACTGGCCCCCGGCCAAGTCCCCTGTCTGGCACACGTACATCCTCTCCCCTTCGAGCCGGAGAGGCTCAGCATGTGCACGCGCCTCCTGAGGTCTGGTGACATCGACATGCTCTATTCACAGCTACTCGGGGTGGTGGGTGATGCAGCCGCCATTGCCCCACTTCACAGAGGAAGCAGACGGGGCCCAGAGAGACGGAGTGACTTGCTTGCAGCCACACAGCAGGCTCTATTGCAATAGAGGAGCCAGGATTTAAACGCAGGGGGCTGGTTCCAGGGCTCCCACTCTTCACTGTGGGCCTCGGTTTTAAAGTTGTATTTAATCCTGTCTGTCTAAATGGGACAGGGAGGGGTGTCAAGATTGGCAGGGCCGGGGGCAGCTGGGCACAGAATGCCCCTCAGCCTGCCCTCTCCAGGCTTCTCACAATTGCTGAGTCCAGACCTGTTGGCACACCGCTGTCGCTCAGCCCGGGGCCTGCCAGGGCTCCCTGTGGCGTTGAGTTCAGTGCAGCCTCCTGTGCCCAGCATTTGCAGGTCCATAGCTGGGCCCTCTGACCTTGGTGTGAGGGCTGCCATCGAGGCTTGGCACGGGCAGCCGCCGTCTGACAGGGAAGGGTGGAAGGAGGCCACGAGGAGGCCTTCCCTCTGGGCAGGGACAGTTCCCCCATGGGCATGGGCTTCCAGCTCAGGAAAATCCTTGAGAAGGGAAGCATTGGATCCAAAATATTAAAACCACAAAATGTTTAAAAATAGTCCGTGTTTACTTAAATACCTTCTAAATGTAGCACCATGTCGGCTTCATCCACGGTGAAGTTGAGTATTTTAAAGCGTGTCACTGTGCGTGAAAACAATTTGTAGGTCACATTTTCTCACTCGGTAAGAATCCCCAAGTTCCCAAGAATGCCTGATGTTTGCAGAGAAATCAAGGCCAGCAGTAAATCAAACTAGTTGCTTGTACTCAACCAGCTTCAAAAGCTAAGTTATAAAAATCTCTTCGAATATTTTTACAGCAAAAAAAAACAAAACAAAAACCCATATAAAGTTGGGATGTATTTGCATTTTGGGGGGTAAAAAATACATAATATAAAATTTACCATCTTAACCATTTTCAAGTGTACAGTTCAGCAGTGTTATCCATATGCACATGGTTGCGCAACAGATCTCCAGAACTTTCTCATCTTGCAAACTGAAACCCGATGCCCATTAAATAACAATTCTCCATCCTCCCTCCCTCAGGCGGGAACCCTGGCAACCACCACTCTACTTCCTATTCCTATGAGTTTTATTACTCTAGGGGTCACAGATAAGTGGAATCGGGCAGCATTTGTCTTTTTGTGGACAGCTTATTTCACTTAGCATGATGTCCTCAAGGTTAATTCATGTTGTAGCATGAACCAGGATTTCCTTCTTTTTTAAAGCTGGGTAGTAGTCTCTATTATATAGATGTGTGTATATCCCACATTTTCTTTACCCTTTCTATCTCTTGGCAACTGTGAAAAACATGCTGCAATGAATATGAGTGTGCAAATATCTCTTTGAGACCCTGTTTTGCATATATACTCAGAAGTGGGATTTATAATTGTATTTTTAATCTTTTGAGGAACCTAATACGAGTGCATGTTTATTTATTTCTACTTTTATTGAGATATAATTAATGCATAACATTGTGTTAGTTTCAGGTGCACAACATAATTTGGTATATGAATATTGTGAAATGAATACCACAAGTTTAGGTAATGTCCATGACCTCATACAGTCACTTTTTTTTTTCTTGTGATGAGAACTTTTAAGATCTACTCTCTTAGCAACTTTCAAATATACATTACAGTATTGTTAACTATAGTCACCAAGCTGTACATCACATCTCCAGGACTTATCTTTTAGCTGAAAGTTTATAACTTTTTAAAATATGTATATTTTATTGATTTTTTATAGAGAGGAAGGGAGAGGGAGAGAGAGTTAAAAACATCGATGAGAAAGAAACATTGATCAGCTGCCTCCTGCACACCCCCAACTGGGGATGTGCCCGCAACCAAGGTACATGCCCTTGACCGGAATCGAACCTGGGACCCATGAGTCCACAGGCCGACACTCTATCCACTGAGCCAAACCGGTTATGGCTGAAAGTTTATAACTTTTAAGCTTTTTTTTTATTTTTATTTTTTATTTTTTCAGAGAGGAAGGGAGAGGGAGAGAGAGATGGAAACATCAATGATGACAGGGAATCATTGATTGGCCTCCTGCATGCCCCACACTGGGGACTGAGCCTGCAACCCAGGCATGTGTCCCAACTGGGACTCAAACTGTGACCTCCCGGTTCACAGGTCGACGCTCAACCACTGAGCCATGCCGGCAGGGCTGGAAGCTTGTAACTTTTGACCCCCGTCATCCATTTCACCTCCTCCCCCCGAGCAGTGGTGCATTTTTAAATGTTTATTGGGGTATGGAGTGGAGCTCTTGCTGATGGGCAAGGCCTACAGTGTACAAGTTCAGGAGTTCCCAGGGTAAAACTTTATTTTTCTATCATTCACTGTAGTCTGTATTTATTTATTTATTTATTTATTTATTTCATTAAAGTTATTGGGGTGACATTGGTCAGCATGAACATACAGGTTTCAGGGTGTGGGGTCCTATGTTACAAGATCTGTATATTGCACCATGTGCCCACCACCGAAAGTCAAATATTCTGTCACCATATATTAGGGCCCCCTTCCCCCTCCACCCACTTCCCTCTGGCAACCACCACACTGCTGTTTGTGTTCAGGAGTTTCAGTTTTATATCCTGCATGTGAGTGAAATCATATGATTCTTAGCTTTTCCGGACTGACTTATTTCACTTAGCATAATATTCTCAAGGTCCAGCCATGTTGTTGCAAATGGCGCTATTTCATCCTTTCTTATGGCTGAGTAGTACTCCATTGTGTATATGGACCACGTCTTCTTTACCCAGTCCTCTATCGCAGGACACTTTGATTGTTTCCTGCACAGCAAAAGAAGCTGACAGCAAAACAAAGAGGCAGCCAACCAGATGGGAGGTAATATTTGCAAACAGTAGTTCTGACAAAGGTTTAATTTCCAAAATATATGAAGAACTCATAGGTCCAGCCGAAGTGGCTCAGTGATTGAGCATTGACCTATGAACCAGGAGGTCACAATTCAATTCCTGGTTAGGGCATAAGCCGGAGTTGAGGGCTCAATCCCCAGTGTGTGGCATGCAGGAGTCAACCAATCAATGATTCTCTCTCATCATTGATATTTCTATCTCTCTCTCCCTCTCCCTCCCTCTCTGAAATCAATAAAAAATATATTTTTAAAAAAGAATAGAGCTACCATATGACCCAACAATTCCTCTCATGAGTATATATCAGAAAAACTAGAAATCATGTATTCCCAAAGATATATGCACTCCTATGTTCGTTGCAGCATTATTCATGGTGGCCAAGACGTGGAAACATTCTATGTAATCTTGATTGAATCTTCATTTCTCATCTCAGGCAATATGGCATCTGACCCCCTTCCTGGAGTAGTACCCAGGGGACTCCCTCTTGTCTAAGGCTCTTCCCTGCCCCTGATGGAGGCTGGCGTGGTAGGTAACTAGTGCTTCCCACGCTCCTCCGATGCTCAGAGACCCAGACTCTGCAACTCAAACACAGTCTTCTTTCTGCGTTGCTAATCTGCTGTGTTGAAACTCAAGAGCTGCTCCCGTCCTGTGCCGGGGAGCATTATGATTTTCATGAGCCCCAGGCACTTTAGATTAGTGTGAATCAAGATATTAAATTTATATTTTACAACTACTCTGATATAAAGACGAATACAATCCAGGATGGGTTCATTGTTACATATTCATTACTATTATACTCATTTTCCTTTCTGATTCTAAAAGAAATGAAAACATATTTGTGGGTCCCCAAAAATATCATACGAGAAGGGATATTCCAGTCCATTGACCACATGGGTGAGGGGCACAGCATGTTCAGGGCGGGAAGGAGACCCATATGCTAACACTTCAAAATGCCAAGTCACTGCATTCCCAGCACCCAAGTCCATCCAGGTCACTCCTCTGCTCGAACCCTGGGCAGGAAAACATCCAAGCTCTTTCCTGGCAGTCAAGGTCCTTCATTGCTGGTTCCTATCTGTTTTTACCGTCTCATGTACCACAGGCTTTCGACACCTCCCTCTTGGATGTTTCAGAACACCCAGCCTTCATCACACCTGCACATTTCTGCCCAGGCTGCTCCCACCTCGACCACCGCATGCATATGTGCCACATCAGCTCAGATGTCACCGGCTCTCTCTCTCCTCTACATTCCTCACTCATGTCTCTGCTCTAGCACTTCAACACCCTGCTGCCTCCATCTCTTCCCTTCAACTACGATCCCCTTGAGGGCAGGAACCATAGTGAGTTTTTCTCTGGATCCCCAGTGCCTAGCACAGGGCCTGGCACACAGCAGTACTCAATGGATGCAGAATACATAAGCAGATGACTGAATTATGAATGAGGAGATAGAAAAAGAGGGCAGTGGTCTGCTGAGCAAAAGGATCCCTTCTGTTTACCTCCTCCCCCTCTCCCCCGCAACAAATGGAGGGGCTAGGCCGATGGTGGAGCCAGGGCTGAGCTCTCCTCCAGACCTGCCCTCTGACTCTCCCCCTCCCCAGAGGCTGGTTTCTGGGAACGTGCTGGCCGCTTGGCTCGCCTCCTGGCTGAATCCTCGGTGCTGACTATGTTCTGCCCCAGAAGTCCCCATGTTTAGAGGCTGTGCTTCCAAGCCACAGGGCCAGGGGTGAGCAATGCAGAGGTAAGGACCTCAGGTGTCACGGGGATGAGGTGGGGGCAGCAGCCTGAGACCCACCAGCAGCCTCCCTTCCTTCTAAAGTGGAGTTCAGTGCAGGATGCTGGGCACATCACAGGAATCTCAAGGAACTGGGATGACAGCACCTACCTCACAGGTTGTCATAAGAACCAACTGAGAAAACTATGTGGGTGCCTGGAGTCCAGGTGGCATCGAGTAGGTGCTAGACAAATGTCATCTGGGGTGCAACGGGGTGAAATTCAAGACCCTGCAGAGAATACTGTCCCTCTGGAATGCCCAGCACCTCAACCCCTTTCCTCCGCCCAGGTCTCCTCCCTTTCCTCCACCTGACCTCTGAGGGAGACCCTCCCACAGAACTGGCAATGCTGTCCCAGCCTCCCCGGGATGAGGAGTCCAGCAGTTGTAGGCAGCACCTGGTGTCCAGTGCTGGTGTGAGGTGAGGGGTCTGTGGCCAGGGCTGGCACCAAGCCACTTCTGGCATATGATTTGGGGCATTGTTTGTGGCCGGGTGTGGCCTTTGGCTGGTTCTTTGGCCCTACCAGAGAATCCCGATAGCCTTCTAATGAACCTCTTTCTGTTTAAATTAGTTGGAGCTGGTTTCTGTGTTTTAGAACCAGAAACAGGGAAGTGTGACCCAACAAAGCTAAGGGGATTGTGGGTATCACTGAAGGTCTAGTGCCCAGAAGAAGACAGGGTTTGATCTGTTCGTATCTGCTCCGTACAGCCCAAAGCACAGCAGGGAGGCCCAGCCCCCAGCCTCACTCCGGAAGCTACTACACTCCAGAAGGGAACATGACAAAGTAGAGGCTCCCTAGGGGACAACGACCCGGTCAGTGTGGGGTCTAGAACTCACGGCAGGGCAGGGAAAAGGGACATGGAGCTTGGAGCTGAGTAGGCTGAAGGCTTTGGAAGAACAGCCATGGTTCTTTGGTGTCGGCTCCAAGAGCCACTCTGGAAGGTCAGTGGGAGAGCGAACTTAGCAAAATGACGTGGGAGTCCAGGCCTTGCTCACAGCTGGGATAGTCAGAGGATAGACAGAGTTGCCTTTGGAGGAGGTAAGCTCGCCAGCACTGGAGATAAGCAAGACCTGCATCCTGAAGCAGACAGAAGAAACCCAGTCTGGGCTTCCCTGGCTTGGCCTTGGGTTGGGGGGGGGTGTCTCCAGGCCAGGTGAAGGGATAAGCCTGCAGCAACACCTGAACACACTAGTTTCTCGCAGAGGCCCTCCCTGCCCACCGTCCGCCTCATTCTTAGTCCACAGTGGGTGGAGTGAGCTCTCAATCTACAGAAGCTAAAAAGTTTCTTAATCCCCTGGTGGCCTGGCCCAAACCCAAAGGTTGGGGGGTGGGGTGAAAGAAGAACATACCTGAAGGACAACGAGGCAGAGGGCCAAATCTCAGTAACCAAGAATGACTGATAATGGCTCTGATAAAACACCTAAACAATTGCCCTAAGTACCCTGAGCAACCTTTATTTTCCCATCGCTTGGATGATGATCAGAGATTGGTGAGGACATGGGGGAAGGGGGTGCTGGCACACGCCTGTATATCGGTGGCTGTGTACAATCACTGTCGCAGGAAATTTGGCAAATCCTACAGAAGTCCCCCGCACACGTCTTCTGGCCCAGGGATTCCATTTCCTGGAATTTATCCTTTGCCTGCCCTCACTTACGTGCAAAATGATGTGTGAGCTGTGTGGTTTGGTGGAAGCAAATGATGACAACAACCTACCCATCCACTAACTGGGGACCCATCAAGTGACGATGGTACTGCCCTGGCTGGTGTGGCTCAGTTGGTTGGGTGTAGTCTCGTGCCCTGAAAGGTTACTGGTTGGATTCCCAGTCAGGGCACATGCCCAGGCTGCCATGATCCCTGGGAGGGGGTGTGCAGGAGGCAGCTGATCAATGTTTCACTCTCACATCGTTTCTCTCTCTCTCCCTCTCTCTCTAAAAATCAATTTAAAAAATCTTTAAAAAAAAGAAAGATGATGGTACGTCCACATGATGGAAAACTTGGCAAGTGGCAAAGAGCATGAGGGAATTATTTAAAAATTTTTTTTAATTGATTTTTAGAGAGAGAAGAAGGGAGAAGGAGAGAAAGATAGAAACATTGATGAGGGAGAAACCTCAACATTGATCAGCTGCTTCTGCACACCCCCTGCTGGGGACTGAGCCCGTAACCTGGGCATGTGCCTTGACTGAGAATTGAACCGGTGACCTCTAGGTGCATGGGTCGATGCTCAACCACTGAATCGCACTGGCTGGGCGAGGGTACTTTTTACGTATCGACATGCACCGCTCTCCAAGATAAAATAAGTGAAACCATAAGTGCAACCAGTAAGCTACTATCCTATATAATAAAAGGGTAATATGCAAATTGGCCCTAATGGAGGAACGACCGGTCGCTATGACATGCACTGACTACCAGGGGGCAGACACTCAACGCAGGAGCTGCCCCCTAGTGGACAGTGCGCTTCCACAGGGGGAGCTCCACTCAGCCACAAGCCGGGCTGAGGGCTGCAAGTGCAGCAGCAGGTGGCAGGAGCCTCTCCTGCCTCCTTGGCAGCACTAAGGATGTCCGACTGCAGCTTAAGTCATCAGTCAGACATCCCCCGAGGGCTCCTGGGCTGCCAGAGGGATGTCTGACTGCCAGCTTGGGCCCAATCCCCCGGGGAGTGGGCCTAAGCTGGCAGGTGGACATCCCCCAAGGGGTCCCGGACTGCTAGAGGGCACAGACTGGGCTGAGGGATCTCCCCCCCCCCAAGTGCACAAATTTTCATGCACCGGGCCTCTAGTCCTATATAATAAAAGGCTAACATGAAATCGACTGAACAGTGGAATGACCAGTCGCTATGATGCACACTGACCACCAGGGGGCAGCCGCTCAGCCAGAAGCTGGCAAGCCCAGCAGCGGTGGCAGACATCCCCTGAGGGCTGCTGGACTGTGAGAGGGTGCAAGTTGGGCTGAGGGAACCCCCTGAGTGCACGAATTTTGTGCACCAGGTCTCTAGTTTGTGTATAAAAGAAAAAAAAAAAAGTCTACTGAGGCCTTTGTAGACAGTCTGTCTCCAGGAGGCACAGGAACCAGGAATAGTGGGTGCCACAGGAAAGGGAATTTGTGTGGCTGGGAGAGAAGAGAAACTTGACTTCATTTTTTCATTGCAAACCATCAATATCTTGAATTTGGTAAAGTGTGCATGTGGAGTATAAGTAACAAAATAGGGAGAGAAAACTGAATGTAACAGAAAACAGAACTGTGCCAGCCGTCAGCACCCACCTCAGTGTCCCCTGGTATCTGTCTTTACAGGTGTCTGTGCTCCCTCTTTGCAGGGGGTGGGATGGAACCAGCTCACGGACCTTCAGGAAGCCTTCCAGCATCACTCAGCAGGGGAGTGGCAGAGCTGGGTCTGGGACCCAAGTGTGCCCAGCGCCATTTGCCCCTGTGCCAGCCCTAGGACTGTGATCTCTAAGTGTAGGAGGGAACCGCGAAGGGGGACAATTCTAGAAACTCAGCTCTGGACACAGTCTGGGAGAAGGATCGTGCCCCAGTGAAAAGACCGAGGTCGAGGTCATGGAGCACCGGGAAGGCCAAGCCTGGCCCAAGCCGTGACTCCAGCAGGTGATTTTCCCTTTGGACCTGAGCGCCTCCTCCAGGTTCTCCCCGCGGGGGATGCAGGAGGTGTAGCTGAGATGGTAACTGAGAAAGCCCCCACCTCTGAAGGGGGCTCTCAAAAATAATCCAGGTCTTTCAGGCTCAAATGCCCCAAAGGCTTGGTCCCCAAATCTCTGGGCTGCCCTTGCTCTCGCAGCCTCCTTTTGGGCCCAGGAGGCTCTGACCCAAACACGCATATTGTTTGCTAAATTCGTCCGACTGTTCATTGACCGGGCACCTATGCAGGGCCTCCCACGCGCCAGCCTCGGGTGGCCAGGGCGGTCCTCCTCCACGCCACCGTCCCGCGGGTCCCCACACAGGCCCACACCTCCGAACACACACTAGGTCCCACAGCCCCCGCGCGCCTGGGACTGGCACTCGGGCCACGCCCGCCGCCCACGCGGATCCGTGGCGCAGGCCGCCGGGCGCGGATCATCGCCGCCAGCCTGGAGGGGCACCCCTCGCCCCACCGCGCCCGCCGGGCGTCAATGCCTCGCTGAGGCCCCTCCCTACCCCGCCCCAGGCGGCCAATAAGCGCCGCCGCCCGAACCAGCCCCAGCAGCTGATTGGCCCGCCTGTGTGCAGTGTCCCCCGCACGTGGGGCGGGGGCGGGGGTGAATGAAGTGGAAGCGATTCCTCCGCCCCCGCGTTAACAGCCCCCCCCCCTGTCCCCCACGGGCCGACGCGGCCCGCCCCCTGGGCGCCCAGTCCAGCTCTTGCCCGCCCGCCGGCTGCGCGCTGCACCGGACCCTGGCGTCCGACTCCCCCCGGCCGGGACCCCGAGTCGCGGACCCACGATGGCCAAGCGCAGTTCGCTGTCCATCCGCATCGTGGAAGGGAAGAACCTGCCCGCCAAGGACATGTGAGCGCGGCCGGGGGTGGGAACCCCAACTTTCCGGGGAGGGGCGTTGCCCCTTATGCCTGACCTTTCCGGGGTCTCCACGCCCGCCCACAAGTAGAGCAGAAGCGAGGGTGTGGCGAGCGGGTCCGCAGGGGGAGACTGGCCGGGAAATGGGGACAGTGAGATTTGCTGCGAGCAGTCTTCAGGGGGGGACAGGGAAGGGCCGTGGGTTGGGGAGGGGGCGGGGTCTGTAAGGGGCCTCCGTGAACCCGGAGCGAACGGCGGCTCTAGAGGGGAAGGGGCTTTGATAGGACAGGAGCTGGGCGTGGGGCGACATCACAGGGGGGACGTTTCGGTGGGCTACCAAGGTCTCCGTCAACTGCCGGGGGCGTGGCCGGCGGGGATGAAAGCGCCCCCCTAGAAATGAGTTTTCCTTGGTAGTTTCTGAACACTTAGTACCTGGGAGTGTGCATCTGAAACACTCCTGGGACCCAGGGGCTGTCCTGGGGCTCCCTGCTGTGCACTTGGGCTTGAAGAGTTGACAGATAGGGCAGGAGGCCAGGACCCTTGCAAGATGGAGTGGCTGCAGAGTAGCTGTTGCTTGTGCCCTACGCTTTCCTGGAGCCGTCACTTCTAATCCTCACAAGCACCGGCAAGGCAGTTCTCATCATAACATTTACAGACGAGGAAAGGAGGCTCGGAGGCAGGAAACGCTGGCTCCAAGAGCAGAGCCAAGTCTTGGGTCTCGGGCCCCTAAGAGGCTCAGGCACCTAGGCTTTCCCGGTCCCTGGCCAGATCTGAGGAGATTTCAGGAGCCCCTTGTCCTGTCTTTCTCAGTAGGTTCCAGAGTTAAGCTGCTCCATTTGATCCCTGGTTCCTTTGTATGCAGCCTTAGGCTGCTTCCTGTCCCCTAAGCCTCAGAGATATGAGCTGTGGAAAGCACAAAGAAATCTCTCAGATATGAGCTGTGGGAAGCTCCGGGGGCTCTGGAGGAGGGGGCAGAGGAAAGGGAGCCCCGCCGGACGCAGCATAGGGTCCAAAGTCTGCTGGGCTGGAGCCTCCCCACACCCAGGCTCTTCATCTGGCTCCTGGATGCAGCCAGGTGGCTAGATGGGGAGGGGCAGGGGGGTGCAGGACAGGAGGAAGGGGCCGGCATCTCTCTTACATGGACAGTGGCCCATAAGAGTTTCCCAGTACACTCAGCGCCAGTTCCAGTTCAAGGCCTCCTGGGCCTGATGAGGCCAGGCTCAGCAGTTGCCATGGCAATGGGTGAGGGAGGGTAGTGGGGGACCATCTCAAGGTGGGTTTCTGTTTGTGGGGGGAGGCGGGGTGGGAGCTGGGATGGTGGTTTCTGGGGTGAGAAGGCAGATGATCTCTGAGAAGGGTCTCAGCCTCCAGACCCAGCCACGAAGCACCCCCCACGCGGGCACCAGTAACTAGGTCAGCTTGGCCTCCTCTGGCTGGTGGCAGCTGGGAGGAGCAGCTGGGAGGAGCGGCCCCTCTGTCTGTTGCCTCCCTCCCCATCCCCGAAGCGCTTGCCTCGTGCCTGGCTCCAGGCTCTCACCAGCGCAGGGAGCCAAGGTGCCCGGTTTCCTGCACAGCCCTGCCTCTGCACAGCTGAGGGCCTCTGGGCAAGGTGCCTTCATTCCCAGGGGTGGGGCCACCAAATCCTGTCGGTTCTGCCGTTGAAATCTTTTTCCTTGCCTTGCCCCCCTTCCTGCCCTACTCACCTCCTCTCCTCAGCCTTTCCTATAGTGGCTGGTGTACACAATTCTAACCTGTCAACTATCTTTTAAATCCAGCTGTGACCCCCCTCCCCCAGCCGCTCACCTTTGGGCTACTGCCCTTCACAGCCCTGCTTCTGCATGCATTTGGGGCCTTCTGCTTTCAAGCACTCCCCTTCAGAGTCCTCCAGAAAACTCCTATTCATCCTTCAGGACACTGCTCAGCTCTCTCGCCAGGGCTTTTACTGGTGCCCTTGTGCAGGCTTCATCGTCCCTGTTCTGCACCCTTCGGGACTTTGCGTCATCTGGAGTTAGGGCAGAGCCCTTGCTAGCAATCTCTCTTTCCTGGGTCGCGTGTGTCACGTGACTGTGAGGCTAGGAACCACGACTCATTTGACCTGACATTCTGGGTAGCCTGAGGGACACCTGGTCCACAGTGGAGGGCAGTAAGAGGTGTTGAGGACCTTCTCATTAGCCCTATAATATGCTCAGTTTGAAGACAGGGAAACTGAGGCTCAGGATGTGGAAGTCACTTGCCAAGGCCACATCGGTAGGTAGAGAAGCCAAGATTCAAGCCCACTCTGCTGCTGACAGGCTGCGTCCTAGCAGGACGAACGCTGCAAGCTTGCTGTGGGGCTCAGTGGGGAGAGCCTCACAAACGCCATGCTCCAGGGTGGCAGGCGCGTGGCTATCACAGGAAGCCCTCCCTGGATGCTGGAGGCAGGCGTGGTGGCGAGCCTACCTCACTGTGCCTCCTCAGCCTCCAGCCTGTCTCCTGAGCAGCAGCCCTTCCAGCAGGGCTTACACCTTTCTGAGGACAAGGAGCTCACCGCCTATCGTAGTGGCCCACCTTCACCGAGACAGTTCTGAGGAGGGAAGCCCTTCGGACAGAGCTGCTCCCTGCCTCCCTGCCACTTCACTCATGGGTTTTTGGTTCTCTTAAGGTTCCTCTCAGGGCCTGCCTGTTTCTGCCATGTTCCCTCCCGCTGTCTCCCATCCTTGGGTGCCTGGGTCAGACAGACAGGAGCTGAGTCTCATGGTGACCGGTGACCCACTGGCTCCCACGCCCAGTGACCCTGGGGACAGGCCCGGGGCTATTTCAGGGTTTGCCCTGATCCTTCCTCTTCCACAGCCTGGAAACTGCCAAGGCCCTAAATATAGAGGCCCTGCAAGTAGCCAGGCTGGGCCAGAGCCGGCAAGTGGCTTGGGGAAGGAGAAGTAGAGGAGGGGATCTGCCCTGGGGCCTCAGCAGGGCAGCGGCCACTAGGCAGGGCACAGGTCCCAACAGCTGGCCAGGGACCACGATTCGGTCCAGGTCCTTACGTCTGGCCTCAGACCCCTTGACCCAGCCACCTAGAGCATCGCTGTCCCTGCACACAGGGTCTGTTCCTGCCGCTGGGTCTCTGCCCACCTCCGTGGCCCTGACTACAACATGAGCCCCAAACCTCACTGGGCGCTCACAGTTCATCCATTGAGTGAGAGCTGAGCAGAGGGTAGTGCTGGGCTCACGGGGGTACACAAGATGTTCCCTGCCCCCCGAACCCTCAGGGCAGGAGGCAGAAGCAGGGAGAGAGGGACCTGAGGTGGGGGCAGCCGCAGAGGGCTAGCCCACACTGACCTGCCCCTGGTTTCTCCAGGCTTCTTGTTCAAACACTTGTGCAGCTCCTGGGCCCAATCCAGCATCTGGGGAACACAGGGACCTATTATGTAAGGCCTGGGGTCCCCTTGCCGTGGTGTGGGTGGGATGCAACCTGGGGTGTTCCCAAGGGGCTGAGGAGTGAGCTCTTAAATGCTGGGGGTGGGGGTTGCGGGTAGAGGAGCAAGGAGTCTAGGGCGGGGCTAACTTGGACTCCACACCTCCATGGCCTGGCCTTCACCTGTGTCGGGGACCAGGGCAACTACCAGGGAGCTGGGGGGAAGCTGAGTCTTGGCAGTCATTTTCTGTTGGCGTCTGAGAGCCTTTGGAGACGTTTGTGCCGAGTGGTTTCCTCAAAAGAAGAGCCTATTTGGAGAAGGGAAGCAGGGCTTGGAATTCCCCAACCTCCAACACGAAAATACACTTCCTTTTCTTTTTTAAAAATTATTATTTTTAAATCCTCACCTGAGGGTTTGTTTTTGTTGATTTTAGAGAGAGAGGAAGGGAGAGGGAGAGGGGGAGAGAGAAACAGTGATGTGAGAGAGAAGCATCAGTCAGCTGCCTCACGTACTGGCCCTGACCAGGGGATCCAGCCCACAACCTGGGTTATGTGCTCTGACCGGGAACTGAACCAATGACCCTTCTGTGCACAGGACGGCGCTCCAACCAACTGAGTCACACCAGCCAGGGCTACACTTCCGTTTTATGGATGCCAGGCCTGAAGGGCATTTCTGGAGACAGTCTTCAGCCCCTTCTTGCCCAGTACCAGCCCTGGGCCTGGCTGGGGCTGCCCTCAACCCCATAAATCCCCCACCAATGAGACAGGTGGGACTGGGCAGGCCCAGGTTTGCCTTCCTGGCCCTTTGTTCCCAGATGGCTGGGAGCTTGAGGACAGATGGTTATATTTGTTCATTCATTCAGCAAACACTCACAGGACTCTGTCTTATGGCAAGATTTGTCCTGGGCCCTGGGGACACAGAATGGTCCCTAACCTCAGGTCACTCAGTCAGGCGGGGGAAGCAACTGATGGGACATCACTAGCTTCCTGGGATGGAGAGAAACCTACTGAGGAGGGGCCAGCAGTGGGGTCACAGGGGAGACCTCACTCCCTGCCCCTGGGACAGAGAGGGCTCTTAGAGAAGGGGCTGAGGCTGGGAGGATGGGAGGGCAGTCAGGCAGGGGAGCAACAAGAGCAAAGGCTCAGCAGAGAGACGGAGAGAAGACAGGGCTGCCTGTGGTGTTGAGGGGAGGGGTGTCAGGGAGCTGGCCTGGGGCTGTTGTGACTTGTGACTGTTGAACCAAGGACCCTTACCCTTCAGTGCACAGGAAGGCACTGGCCTGGTGCTTCTGTCTTCCCTGAGGTGGCGCAGGGGTGGGGCCGAGAGCCCAGGTGCAGGTTCCTGCCTTCCCTAACCAACACCCCATCCCAGACTGAGGCTGAGGACACAGGTTTTGGCCCCAGCCCAGGACCCAGTGCCTCAGCCTTGACTGTCTTTTCCGGGGTCACTGAGGGCCCCTGGCAGAGGGATGGGAGCTGCCTGGGAGGCCCCGCCCTGACCCCACCTGCAGCATCACCTGCCAGCCCCTCCACTCGCCTGTTTGTCTTGCAGCAACGGCAGCAGCGACCCCTACTGCATCGTGAAGGTGGACAATGAGCCTATCATCAGGTACCGCCCCCAGCCCCAGCCCCAGCCCCTTTCAGCACACAAACCTCCGAAGGGTGTGGAATTGTGTGGAGATGGGCTCCACCACGCCCTGACACACCTACTAGGAGGTGGGAAAGATCCTCTCCTCTTGCTAATTACACCTTAACACCAGCATCTGCCAGAGGCCCCCTCTCACCGATTGTTCTGTAGTCTTTACAGCCCCCAGGAGTGACATGGTGATGATTTGTAACAAGACTGTCACTTATGGGAGAGCTGTCTCCTCCATACTAAACGAGTTTAGCTCATCTAATACTTACGATGAGCTACATATGATATTCAACCCCATTTATGGATAAAAACAAAAACTGAGGCTCTGAGAGACTAAGTGACTTGCCTAAAATCTCATACTTGGTGGTAAAGCCAGACTGGAACCCAAGTCTGGCTCACCCCAAAGCCTGAGCTCCTTCTCCCCTCCCTGGTCCTTGCTCTGACTTGGGGACCCCTCTCCCCTAGAGAGCCCCACAGTGGTTATTCCCCCAGAAAAACTGCTCCTCTCCAGGCTGAGGGTCCCCAGTCTGCACCCAAAAGGCCCAGTTCCCCTGGACCTCCCTTTCCCCATGGGCTTCAAGATTCTGGGCAGGGCCTTGGCTGTCCAGTCCCCTCCCTCACCCCAGCCTCTGCCTCCAGCTTCATGGCCAGAGCTGCTCCGCGGTTCTGTCCAGCTGAGTGCCCGCGGCTGGCGGCTGGCCAAGCTGCCTGACTTGTGGGACTGGGTTCATCCCCCAGCGAGCAGGGCCCATCTCTTTTCCAGACTCTCTCCCAACCACAGACAGCAAGTGAAGAGAGGGCGTGATGGCTCTGATGGTCTCAGTGACAGACAGGGAGGCAAGGTCCCCGAGTTCAGTACCCTCTCTGAGAAGTGGTTGGGTGAAGGTGGTCCCCTGAGCCTTAATCTGGGTCCTTGCGGCTTCAGCTTCCCCCATGCAATCCCTGCTGAGTCCCATGTGTTGAAGGCTCTGATCCGGGGGAGGGGGGTTGGCCAGAGCTGGGTGAGGCCCTGGGACCTTGGCTCCCAGGCCCCTCAGGAGGACGGTCTGGCTCCAGAGCCAGCTTGGCCATTACCCTGCTTCCACCCAGCAAGTCCGTTCAGCATCAAGAGCCGGGGAGTCCTGCTGTGTGACCTGAGTGCTGCCACCTGTGTTCTCAGTTTCCCCAAGTGTAAAGTGGCCTGAAGCGGCAGCCCTGTGCCCACCCAGGCAGAGAGGGAGACCAGGAGGGAGTGGCTGATGGTGGACAGGGGTTCTGGGATGTCATCAAACAGCAGGGCAGTTGTTTCTGGGAGTGGAAGGGGGTGTGGGGAAAGGTAGGCTCAAGTCACACAGCCCCACCTTGCCTCAGCCGGGGGCCAGCAGGCGGCTGGGCAGGTCTGAGGGTCCTCTCCTACAGGACAGCCACCGTGTGGAAAACCCTGTGCCCCTTCTGGGGTGAGGAGTATCAGGTGCACCTGCCGCCCACCTTCCATGCGGTGGCCTTCTATGTCATGGACGAGGATGCCCTCAGGTAACGTGGGCCCCACTCTTCAGCTGGGGCCTGGACCCCACCCCCTGCCCCTCCCTGGCCCGTCTCACTGCGGGGACTGCTGGCCACTCTGCATCCTCTTTATAGTCTGGAGGGTGGGGGACCCCAGAGGGGTCTGGAAGGGTGTGAGGTGCGTGCTGCGTGGATTCACCGTGCTTGTGCCATGTCATATGTGTGCACGTGTGGGAATCAGGCATAGGTGCGCTGTGTGAGTGTAGGGATGTGAGGTAGGAAATGGCACCCAGGGAGCATCTTGGCATATATGTGGGCACACAGGTTGGTCCATGTGCAGAAAGGTCGTGGGTCCTACTCAGAGAGGCCCCTGAAGTGACCCGTGTCAACCTCCCCGTTCCTCACAGGGGCCCTAAACTGGGTGGGAGGGGGGTCCTGGGCTCCCCGCAGAGCACTGCCCAGCTCTGGCTCTCTCTCCATCCTCCAGCCGGGATGACGTTATCGGGAAGGTCTGCCTCACCAAGGACACCCTGGCTGCTCACCCTAAAGGTAAGGTCCCCAGGAGGGAGCCCACTCCTGCTCCCCTCCTCTGGCCTTCCTCCTCTCTCTCCTCACTGGTCTCCCCAGTCCCAGCCTCCCCCCTACTCAGAGACCCTTGCTCTAGGCTCCTGCGGGCCCGATGCTCAGGGAAAGCCATTTCTACCCTCCCCAGAAGGGCCGCACACCCACCTCTGTGCCCTGGGCCCCATTCTGCCTCCAGGTTGGACCGCATCCCCCAGAGCAAAAGGGCTGCTAGTGATGGGATCTGAGGCCTCTGCCAGCAGCGCAAGGGGCCTCCTCAAGCTCCACTGCTGAGATGCAGGGCCCCCCAACACAGCTGGCTCCTCCGCCCCCGCTGAGGCCCTCTCAGCCTGGCCCCAGTGCCTCTCTGCCCTAAGTCTGAGCCGCTGGCCTCGAGCTGGGCTAGGCTGGAGACCCCTTGGATGGTTCCTAGGATGCTGACATGGCTTTGGGGGCCGGCCCTGTCGCGGCCTTGCTGTGTGCCCTGCGGCAGGTGTTGCTTCTCTGGGCTGAGTCCCCATCTGCCCATGAGTGTTCAGACCGGAAGCTCTTAGATGCTTCAGCTCTGCCAGCCCGAGCCCCTGCAACGAACGCTCAGGGGCCTCCCAGGCACACACCTGCTCCTGTCTGTGTGGCTGGGGCCGGCATGCGGAGGTGGGGGGAATCTGCTGACTCATGGAGCCTCTTGGCCCCTGGCAGGCCAGAGGCCTCTCCTGCCGGAGGCCAGCCCCTCGGGGTTCAGTGACCCCAATGATGCGATTCTCTAGTCGCTTCCCCTTCTGGGCCCTCCTTCCAGCATCCCTAGGCAAGAGCCATTCTCCCCCTGTTTTAAGACGGGGAAACTGAGGACAGAGGGCAGTGCCATGGTGTCTTTGGGTCAGAGCCACCCTGACACAATAGTGAGGATACAGGGGTCACAAGCCTGAGCCTCAGTTTCCCCATCTATCACTGGGGACAACAGCCCCTGCCTCACAGGAGCTGGAGAAGATTCTGAGAGGATGAAGGAGGGGCCACGTGGTGCCTGGGGGGTGAAGGGCGTGGGATGGAAAGAGCCAGGCCGCTGGCTGACCTGCAGCCTCACAGGTTTTAGTGGATGGGCCCACCTGACGGAGGTCGACCCTGATGAGGAGGTGCAGGGCGAGATCCACCTGCGGCTGGAGTTGGTGCCGGGGACCCGTGCCGGCCGGCTGCGCTGCTCCGTGCTGGAGGCCAGGTGAGATGTGGCGGGTGGGGAGCAGGGCCTGGGCCCCAAGAAACTAGAGAAACCCACTGTGGGTGCTGGGCCTCCTCTCCCCCATCCACCTCCTGGCCCCGGGCCTCCTCCCATCAAAGCCTGCTCTCAGGCTGGCGGGAGAGGTTCCCGGGGTGACCCCACTCAGGAGGGTATGACTGGCAGGGGAAGAGGTGATGTTCTAATGTGGAACTTCAGGCATCATAGACCAGCTGGGGGGTGAGGGGGTACCCTGAACCATGATCATACAGCCCCGGTGCCAAGACTGGCCTTCCCCTGGATCTAACACCAATATGCACTTGATCTGGAATGTGGTGATGGGGGGGTGCTTGGTGTGGTGGCTGGCGCGTGTGTGTGTGTGTGTGTGTGTGTGTGTGTGTGTGTGTGAAAGAGGTTGCTGAAAATCTCCAGTGGGAAGGGGGGGGAATGTCCTCGGAGTGACTGTGACTTGGGGAAGGTGGGCCTGAGTCACCTGTGACAGGGAACCCCCCACCCTGCGTATTTTTAGCTGCAGCCTGAGTGTGAGTCACACTCCATGAGAATCGCCTTCCTTTCTGGCTCCAGCCCACCTCCACCGGGTCCTTGCCTGCCTCTGGGCGGGAGGGCAGCCCCGGCCTATGGGAGCACCCCCCCCACCCCCCACACCCACCCCCACCCACCCCCCACCCGTCGCGGAGCGGTGGCCTCTCTGGGAGGAAGATCTCTCTCCTGAGAATGAGAACTGTGGCTTCCCTGGCTTTATTTTCTGTCCTGGGCTGGAATGTGGAAGAGGCACAGCCAGACGGAAAGTGATGGTGATGGACAGCCACAGTCCCGCCCCTCATGCTCAGTCATTCTCTCACACGACACCCACCCCTTGCCTCACCCACTTCCTTCTTCCTCAGCCTCACGGGCACCAGGCTTTCTGTGGCACAAGTGTGCATGCGTGCACACACACACACACACACACACACTCACACGCTGCCCAGACTGCTGGGGACACGGTGCCTGGGCCAGCCTGGCCTCCTCTTAGCAAGTCCCCCGATGGGGGAGTGGTCTGTCCGGGTCTCCCCTTGGAGTGTGGGGACTCGTCCCCCTGTCCTCAGCTCAGGCCCTGCTGGCGTTTGGAGACCGCACAAGAAGCTGCCTGTGCCGGGGAGGCAGAAAGAACATCTCCTCCTCTTTCTGGGCAGATTCTCAAGACCAACCTCTGGAATTCCAGTAGATGATTCTGATGTAGAAAGAAAAGCAGGCATGAGAGGCCCCAAACTCCAACTCTGGAAAGAGCAGGAAATAGTATTTGCAGCAAAGGAAGAGGGGTGGGCTTTGTTCTTCCACACGTCGCCATGCGGGGTGCCTGGGCCAGATTTGGGCTTCGGAATGGACCATCTGTGGAGAGAGGAAGGTCGGCTGAGCTGCTTACCAAGACCCCCTCACGTGGGGGGGTGTCAGAGCAAGCCTTCTAAAAGCTCAGTTCCTCAGTCATGGGGTTTGTCCTCGTCTTTTTCCTGATGAGGAAACCGCCGCTCCGAGAGGCAGCGCCTGCTCAGGGCTGCCCTGGGAGCAGAGGCGCGGGGACCGCGGCCCGGCTGCTTCACTGCCCCCCCCCCCCCCCGCCCCGCCCGCTCCTTCGCCCCAGTAGGTGCAGCTGCCTGGTCAGGGGCTGGGGCTCCAACCTGGGGCGTCCTGAGCCTGGTGTGGGGGCCCCTGTGGTGATCACTGTGGGAATTAGGGTCCAGAAAAGGGGGGGATGCTGCTCACAGTCACCCAGCTGGCCAGGGGCAGGGTGAGCTCAGGCCTCCCCAGCCTGGTGCGGTGACCCCCCAGCCGGGGCAGCTGAGTGACAGGGGATGCTTCGCTCCCCCCTCCCCAGGGACCTAGCCCCCAAGGACCGGAATGGTGCATCTGACCCCTTTGTCCGTGTGCGCTACAATGGCCGGACACAGGAGACCTCGGTGAGGAGGCCTGGGGCTGGGGAGGGGGCAGGGAGGCTGAGGGCCCCACCCATGCCCCTCACGGCCTCACCACCTCCTCGCCGCCACCTGGGAGGTGAGGCGAGGCTGCCCTCTTACAGAGGAGGCTCAGAAAAGCAGGGTGACCTCTCTGCGGACACGCGGCGGGTCCGGCCCTTCTGGCACCCACCCCTGTCGCCTCAGCCGTGTTTCCCTCCTGGCCCGGCCGGACCCAGACCAGCGGCAAAGCCAGCAGCTGCCTCCAGTGCCCTCCTCGCCTCCGGGAACCGCCAGGGGGCGGGCCCAGCCCTGCGGGGGAGGGTGCGAAGACCTGGCTCTTCCGTGCAATCTAGTGCTTTTTAGTTGAGTGGCCTTGGGCAAGTGCCTACTGCCAGGCCTCAGTTTCCCCACTTGAGAAATGGGTGGGGACTTGGGCAGGAAGTGTTTACCTCTGCTATTGCAGGGCCTCCGCCTGGACCCTGCAGGGAACCCAGGGGAGCTGTTTGGGGCGGCTCTGCCCTTGGCCGGGTGCGGGAAGCCCATGGAGTCAGCCCCCTGCTTTCCGGGCAGATTGTGAAGAAGTCATGCTACCCACGCTGGAATGAGACATTCGAGTTTGAGTTGGAGGAGGGGGCCACAGAGGCACTGTGCGTGGAGGCCTGGGACTGGGACCTGGTCAGCCGCAATGACTTCCTGGGCAAGGTGAGCACCCTGCCCCTCCAGGCTGTACCTGCCACCTTCACACCTGTCCTCCCAGCCACCCGTCCCCCCAACCTCCCCAGAGAAGGCACTCAGGAGACCTGGGGCTCCCCAGAACCAGCAACTCCCTGTCCCCAACTATCCCCGGTGCCCAGGGACCCTCCGAAAGCACAGTCCAGTGTGGCCCCGCCTGTCTCTGCCCTGCCCCCAGGTGGTGGTCAACGTCCAGAGCCTGTGGGCGGCCCAGCAGGAGGAGGGCTGGTTCCAGCTGCAGCCCCACCTGTCCAAGAGGCGGAGGGAAGAGTGAGTTTCTGGGACTTGGTGGCTGGGAAGGTGGGCTCTGGGCCTGGGGGAGGCTGAGCGTGGGCTCCTGCAGGCAGGCAGGTGGGCCGGTCAGGGGTAGGTGACGCAGCCCCAGGCTTCTTTCAGCTCGTACCCACCCCATCCCTCCCTCAGTCCTGGTCTCCGCTCAGTCCTCTGAGCTCCGAGGCAGCGCAGGTCTCCTCCTTTCTGGCATCTGAAAGTTTCGGGAACAAGCCTTCAGACCCTTTCCCTTTAAGAGTTTCTCTGCAGACCTCAGACTAGAGTTCAAGTCCTCAGGACCAGAGCTCTGGCTTGCCCCAAAATTCTCTGGGCATAAGGTTGCCAGATAAAATACAAGATGTCCAGTTAGAACCAAACTTCAGATAAGCAGTGAATAATTTTTTAGTGTAAGTATGTCCATGACATATTTGAAACAAACTTATACTAAACTTTGAGATTTAACTGAGTGTCTTGTATTTTCATTTTGCTAAATCTGGCAGCCCTATCTAGGGAGCCCTCTGGGGGAGGCTGAGGTGGCAGGTACAGCCTTGGATGGTTCAGCCATGTCTCTCTGCTGAAGGCCCCAGACCCCCATCCTCACCCTCAACGGGGCAGGGCAGAGCGACGGCTGTACCCTGCGCCCAGGCACCTTTGTCTTCCGGCGCCTGCGGCAGGCGAGGCCGCCGAGCAGCATCACTGTGGACTGTGCTGTGCTGCGGGCGGTGGGGCCTCAGAGACTGTTAAGCTCTGCTTGTGCCCCCAGTGGGAGGGGAGCTTGGAACTTAGATCTAATGGGGCAAGTTGCTGACCTGCTGGAGCCTCAGGGCCCTTGGCAGGTTGTGATGCAGGTTGGGGACTTGCTTCCGGTGTAAAGGGTATACGCGAAGGAACTGTTCTCCAGGAGTTTACCACAGGGAGCCCAACAAGTCCTGTGGGTCAAGCCCGAGTCCACAGGAGTCTAGAGGTGGCAGGGAGCCAGGCCTTGAGGACAGATGGAGTTCCCATGAGCACAGAGGCAGGAAGGGCTCTCCAAACAGACCAAACCACTCGGGCAAAGAATGGGAGGTGTGGCAGTGCGAGGAACCAAGGTGGAGGGGTCAGTGGAGAGACTGGGAGGCTGGCCCCACGCAGGGAAGATGGAGGGGGCACGGCCCAGGGTCCCTGGTGGAGAGGTCACATGCTGCCCATTCCAGGGGCAACCTGGGCTCCTTGCAGCTGGAGGTGCGACTGCGGGACGAGACGGTGCTGCCCTCTGGCTGCTACCAGCCCCTGGTGCAGCTGCTGTGCCGAGAGGTGAAGCTGGGCACCCAGGTGAGGGGGGCCCCCAGGGAAGGAGGGAGGGTCCAGGGATGGTAGGCCTGGCCTTCCTGTCCATCTAAACCCCCTCTGAGGAGCCAGAACCAGTTCTCAGGATGGCAGGGAACTAGCTGGTGTCCAGGGGCCCCTGCCATCTCTTGGGAAAACTCCCTCACCTCCCTGTGGCCCTCTAAGGTCCTCGGAGTGAAGGGTTTGGGTTCCCTCATGCACCTGCAGCCCCGCCTCTCCTTGCTGCCTCCCGCAGGGCCCAGCACAGCTGATCCCACTCATCGAGGAGATGACCAGCACCGAGTGCCGCCAGGAAGTAGCCACCAACCTGCTCAAGCTCTTCCTGGGCCAGGGACTAGCCAAAGGCTTTCTGGACCTGCTCTTCCAGCTGGAGCTGAGTCGCACCAGTGAGGCCCGGGAGGGAGTGGCCTGTCTGAGGGTGTTGCAGGGAGCCGAGGAGATGCTGGGATGGGAGAAATCTAGGAGGTCCTCCTGTAGGAGGTAGATGGATTCGGGTAGGGGAAAAGGGTCAGGTTAGGAAGCAAGGGAAAAAGCAAAAGGCAGAGGTGAGGCGATAGGTTTAGACATGGCAAGGAGGCTCTTTACTAAAGGGCCTTCTTAGCACCCCAGGGTCCTCTTCCCCAAAGCGTGTCCCTCTCCCAGCCCTCTCCCCACTGGAATTTCTAATTATAGGTGAGGCCAACACCCTGTTCCGGAGCAACTCTCTGGCCACAAAGTCCATGGAGTCTTTTCTGAAGGTGAGGTTGCATGGTATCTTGTTTTTGTTTTATAGATGAGGAGACTAAGGTTCAGAGAGGCCAAGAGACATAACTTAAATTCAAGGCTTCTGTTAGTTGTTCCTTCATTGATTGATTGATTGATTCATTCATTCATTCATGTAGCAACAGTTTGAGCTGCATTCCTTATGTGCCTGGCCAGTCCTGAGTGGATACAACAGGCAGAGGGTGCACAGGGTGGCTGGGAGGCCAACGGCGGGGTGATAGCCAGGAGACAGGACCAATGCTGCTCTCGGTCGCCCCCAGGTGGCTGGGATGCGGTATCTGCACAGCATCCTGGGCCCCATCATCGACCGGGTATTTGAGGAGAAGAAGTACGTGGAGCTGGACCCCAGTAAAGTGGAGGTCAAGGATGTAGGGTGAGATGGGGGGTGGGGAATCCTTGGGCAGGGGGACAAGGGGTTGGAGATGGGGGTCAGCGATGTCTGCAAGTATATGTTTATGACTCTTTTTGCCTGGATCTACCTTTCGTCTACCTGCTCACCCGTGTGTTGTCTCTGTGTCCCTCTCTCTGTTGATGGCCTTTGTATCTCTGGGAGTCCCTGCCTGTTACGTGTGCAGACGCTGACTCCGACCCTCTCTGACCGTCCGCATTCGGCCCACGCAGGTGCTCTGGGCTGCACCGCCCACAGACTGAGGCTGAGGTGCTGCAGCAGAGCGCACAGACGCTGCGCGCCCACCTGGGGGCGCTGCTGAGTGCGCTCTGTCGCTCCGTGCGAGCCTGCCCGGCCGTGGTCCGCGCCACCTTCCGCCAGCTCTTCCTGCGCGTGCGGGAGCGCTTCCCCAGCGCCCAGCACGAGGTGCGCCCCCTGCAGGCAGGGCTGGGAGAGAGAAGAAAGCGGTAGGGAACGGGGAGCGGTGGGGCCCCAAGGCCCAGTGGAGAGGGGTGGCAGGCGTGGCGGTGGTGGAGTTAGTAGCCACGGGCAGGAAGAGGGGCAGGGTCATGGGGAGAGACAGAGACAGCCTGGAAGGGAAAGGGGCTATCAGGAGCTCAGGCTTGGGGGAGTCCAGCCCACGGCTCTTCCGCACCCCTCCAGAACGTGCCGTTCATCGCCGTCACCAGCTTCCTGTGCCTGCGCTTCGTCTCTCCCGCCATCATGGCACCCAAGCTCTTCCACCTGCGGGAGCGGCACGCAGACGCCCGCACCAGCCGCACTCTGCTGCTGCTGGCCAAGGTGAGACTGCAGGCGGGATGCCCAGCTGGGTCCTCGCCTGGACTGCACTGTTCCCACCTGGCTCCAGGGAGTCCTTGTGACCAGGCTACTGAGACTCTCACGTGGCACTGCCCGGTTTACAAAGCTTTTCCACGGCTACCCAACCTCATGGATAAGGAAACAGGCCTGCGAGGGGAAGGAGGTTGCCCAAGGCCACACAGCCTGTTGGTGGTGAATCCTGGGCCTGTCAGCCCCATGTCTGCTTACTCCCAGGCTATGTGTCCAGCACTGGGCTGGGGCCGGCATACCCCGTGGGGCAGAGTCTGATATAAGACGTGCGAAGGAAGGGCAATAGGTTGGGCCTAGGTAGCATCAACTATCAGGCCCTAAATGTCTCACACTTAGTGATCTGTTTACCCTTGGTCCCCGGTGGGGTTGGAGTGGGCCTGAGAGCAGTGCCTATGCTGACTCTGCCTCGTTTCTGTTGTGGGAGTAGCACAGACTGGGGTGGGGGGGGGGGTGTTGTCGGTGGTTTGGGCCCCTGACCCTGCTGGCATCTCCAGGCCATCCAGAATGTGGGCAACATGGACACGCCGGCCTCCAGGGCCAAGGAGGCTTGGATGGAGCCGCTGCAGCCCACTGTGCGCCAGGGCGTGGCCCAGCTGAAGGACTTCATCACCAAGCTGGTGGACATCGAAGAGAAGGAAGGTGAGCCCTTCTTGGAGGCCCCACCCACAGGACCCTGTTTGCATTTGACCTGCCACCAGTCCCGTGGCCCCATCCACCTCTGTGCCTCTGGCTGCACCCACAGCTGCTAATCACGTTTGCTCTGCCCCATCCGTCAGTCCCGTGGCCCTGCCCCTGCCTGTGCCTCCGGAAGCTCCACCTACAGCCTGCTGGTGTTGCTAGGGACCCCACTGAGCTCACTTTTTGCCCTACGTTCCCTGCCTGGCAGAACTGGACCTGCAGAGGGCGCTAAGTTTGCAGATGCCGCCAGTGAAGGAGGGGCCACTCTTCATCCACAGGACCAAGGGCAAGGGCCCCCTCATGTCCTCCTCTTTCAAGAAGCTCCACTTCTCCCTCACCACGGAGGCCCTCAGCTTTGCCAAGACACCTAGCTCCAAGGTGAGTGAGGAGAGAGGCAGGCAGGTGGGGCTCTGAGGGGTTGTATCACCCTGGAGGCACCTGTCCCTTCCTCAGAGCCCGTCCCAGGGTCCACTAGGATCAGAGAAGAAAGCCAGGCAGGACTAGCCTTCTGGTGGCAGCTACAAAATCAGTTAAGACCTGTGAGAGCCCAGCCGGTGTGGCATCAACCCATGAACCAAGAGGTCGCTGGTTCGATTCCCAGTCAGGGCACAGGCCCTGGTTGTGGGCTTGATCCGCAATAGGGGGCATGCAGGAGGCAGCCGATCAATGGCGGAGATGTTTCTGTCTCTCTATCCTTCTCCCTTCCCCTCTCTCTAAAATCAATAAAAGTGTATTTTTTTTTTGTTTTTTTTTTGGGGGGGTGGTGGTGGTGGAGAGACCCATGAGAAAGAAGCTCCTCAGTGAAGGGGGAAGGGGACAGGTAGCTGATATGGTATCCAGCTCTGGCTTCTAGGTCAGGTGCATCCGTGGGATAGGAGGCTGAGAGGAGCATCAGTGGGAGAGCAGGGAAGCAGAGAGGGGCTAAGGGGAGTCCTGGGTTTCAGCCCTGTGTACCTAGGGGAAGTGTCTCCGCCTCTCGGGGCCTCGGTGTCTTGGCTGTAATTGGAGACAGTGGTCCCTACTTAACAGGTTTTTAAGGATCAGATGAGATGATCTTTCTCCAGGTGCAGAGCCAGGATCTGGCTCAGAGCAGGACCCAGATCAGTGGTATTGCTAAAGACACTGTGACCCTGGGCTGGCCTCCTTGGTGCACTTTTCTCCCAAGAAGGGCTTAGTGTACACTTTCTGGGTGGACCTGTTGAACCCCTGCTGGGCCAACCTGACCCCCAGTCAGCCAGGCTCTGGGGATGGCCAGCCAGGGGTGCCCAACCCAGCCCTGAGCAGCCAGGGAATACTGAGGGGGTGAAGGAGCTCCCTGGGGTGACCCCTCAGCGTGGGCCTCCCACTTTCTAGCTTTTTTTGCTCTGGGCAACTGCCCAGCCCTGGCTCCCCTCAACATTTTCTGTAGCCTCAGCAAAGCCTGGCTGCCTGGCAGGGCCCCCCCTCATCCTACTCTGGGCCCCTTTCTGGTCCTTGGAGATGCCTTTCTGTGGGCGAATCCTGTGTATCCCCTGTGCAGTGCCACCCTCCACTGCCTCCCTCCCGCCTCCTCTCTAGCAGGCCTGGCACCACACCCTCTGGGCTGTCCCTTCTGTCCTTTCGGTGGCCCCAACCTGAGACCGCTCAGACATGTGTCTGCAGGGCTCCCCACTCCTCCAAGGGATGGCACTGCCCCTCTCTGCTTGTCATGGAAGCCAGTGGCGGGGGCCGGGGCTTAGACGCCAGGCTGGGAGTGTGGGCATTCCCCCAAGGACCATGGGAACTGGTCATTTGGGTGGTGTGGGGCCTGGTGATTTCTGATGGGAGGGTGTTCCAGAGGCAAGGAGAGCAGGGTCTGGGACTAGTAGTGGCAGAGACTCGGCTTGAGCAGATTGGAGCTGTCTCAGGGAGTGGACATTCTACATCCAGAGCTTTTCTCTGTCCCATTTGTATCTCATTCGATTCTGTGATGGCGGGAGGGGTGTTAGGAGGTGGAATGTGACTTTTAGAGCTTGGGAAAATAAAGGTGAGCTGGGAAATTAATGACTGCAAAGGCACATGGCCTGGTCCATGGCAGGCATTACCTTCCAGCCCCGGGGAATGCTGGGTGTCTAGAAACTTTTCCAAAATTCACACCTCCCAGGACTGCAGGGAGCCTCTGGGAGGCTGGGCACTTGAGCCCCATCTGTCTGCGTTCTGTCCCGGCTGAGGTCACTCACAGAGCAGGCTCCTGGAGAGATGGGCACTCTGGGCCCCCCACGCCAACCCCTGGTGCTGCAGAAGGGGAAACTGAGGCCCAAAGATAGGAGCTGGAATGGCCTCAACGAAGACCCTGAGCCTCCCTTCCTCTCCCCTTCCCAGAAAAGTGCCCTGATCAAGCTAGCCAACATCCGGGCAGCAGAAAAGGTGGAGGAGAAGAGCTTTGGCAGTTCACACGTCATGCAGGTCATCTACACGGACGACACAGGCAGGCCTCAGACCGCCTACCTGCAATGCAAGGTGTGGCCACGGGGTGGGGGCCCCCCGGGGGAGGGATGCTGTGGGTGGCCCCTGGGTGGGCTGGAATGAATGAATCTCCCAGCCACATCGGGCACAGCAAGGTATGTGAGATGTGATGTGAGTGCGGTGCGTGTCTCTCCGTGGGCCGGCCTAGGCACCCCCATGTAGGTCCGGCTGCACATGGCACACATCTGTGGGAAACTGTACTTCCAAGTGTCTGAGTTGGTTGGTGCCTCTGTGTTTCTGTGTACATGCATATCGACACATAACAATCATGTCTATGCATGTGCGTGGCTCTGGGTGCATGCTCTCACATCCCCTTCTCTGTCCATGTGTTCTCTTTTCTGTTCATGGATTAACTCATGCATTCATTCATTCATTCATTCATTTTAAAAGTACTCATTGAGCACCTGCTAGGTTCCAGGCACTGTTCTAGGTGGTGGGCACAGGGCAGCAGACAAAACAAAGCCCTTGCCCTAATGGACCTTATATTCCAGGGAAGAAGATGGGCTGATAAATAATAAATACTTACAATGGCAAATAGTGCCTTGAAGGGAACCAATGGAGACTAAGAGAGATAGGGAAGGGCCAAGTGGGGTGCCGCAGGGAGGGGTGCTGTTCGTTAAGGGTGGTCAGGAGGGCCTCTGATTGGCATTTGAGAAGGGACAGGTGGAGGATGGAGCTTTAGGGGACGAACACATGGAGGAAGCTGGAGGGGCCTGGCTTTCCCAGGGAGTGACAGTCCTGGCAGGTGTTAGGTGGTCACAGACCTGTCTCATAGGCCCTGCCCACTACGGGCTCCCTGTTGGGTCAGACTGCAGAGCCACAGGGAAAACGTGGTGACAACAGGGCCACCGCATATGGTTGGCAGGTTGTGGACTACCCAAGTGCATGGCCATGGGGCAGTGGCAGCTGAAATCCAGCCCATGCTCTGTTCATCAAGCCAGGCGCTCAGGTGTGGGCTGGGCCCACTGGGAGAGGGCAGTCTTTCCTCATTCACTCAAAGCTGCTGAGTGTGCTAGCGGGGAACATGTCGTCCTGTGTGGCACAGGAGCTGCAGTGGGGAGGGCTTCCTGGAGGGGGTGGCCTCTGACCAGCCCCATTCCGCCCACCTCTGGTCCCTGCAGTGTGTGAACGAGCTGAACCAGTGGCTGTCTGCACTGCGGAAGGTGAGCATCAACAACACCGGCCTGCTGGGCTCCTACCACCCTGGAGTCTTCCGCGGGGACAAGTGGAGCTGCTGCCACCAGAAGGACAAGACAGGTGGGAGTGAAGGCCTGGGCCCTGCCGGGCTGCATCTGTCCACGGCGGGCAGCCTGTCACTGGAGCTGGTGCTGGGGACCCTGGGCCTTGGGCACTAGAGGGATGGCACAGAGGAGCTTCTACTAAATTGTCTGTGATGACGGAAACGGTGTGTATCTGTACCTCAAGCACAAGTGGCTGTTGAGCACTTGAACTGGGGTTAGTGCAGCCAACGAACTGAATTTTAAGTACTTTTAAATTTTATTTAATTTTAATTAAATGTAAACAGCTTTACTTTAGTGTGGCTAGAGGCCATTGCAACCTGACCCACCTGCACAAGCCCAGTCCTGGATCTGAGGCTGAACAGGGGGTGGAAACTGGCAGCTGTTTGTGAGGGTGTCTCTTGCTGGTTGGCCTTGCCTGCAGCCTCTGACTATCCCCATCCCAGTGATAACCCTGGTTGTTGGGAAGTGGGGCTCCCCAGGGCACTATGAGGCAGAGCCGGGAAGCCCCATTTTATGGAGGAGGAAACCGAGGCATAGCGAGGGCAGGTGCCTCTACCAAGGTGGTTAGGCCAGCAAGTGGTCGGCAGCTCATTCCAAAGCACAAACCCTGCTGGTTCCCTCACCATGATATTACCTTCCAGGTGCTCTCAGCTTGCTTCCAGGCAGGCGCTTCTAGAAAGTGGTCCAGCTCCCTAAGTGGTATCCTGGGCAACTCCCACGCTCTGCAGTCAGGCACCCCGTGGCTCAGGAGTGAACCGGGGAGAGGAGCTACCACCCTGGGAGTGTGGGGAGCCATGGGGAGGCCCTGGGCCAGACTTTCCAGACTGTGCTCCCAGCCCGGCCTGCACTGGGGCCCCCTGAGTCCGTCCCTTTCCCTCTCTAGGCCTAGTTCTCCCATCTGAACTGCCAGGAAGTTGGACAGGAGCACTCACAATGCCTGCCTGAAACTCGACCTTCTCTCCGCCCCCCAGGTCTGGGCTGTGATAAGACCCGGTCACGGGTGACCCTGCAGGAATGGAATGACCCTCTCGACCATGACCTGGAGGCCCAACTCATCTACCGGCACCTGCTGGGCATGGAGGCTGCACTGCGGTGAGGCAGCCTGTGCAGGGGCAGTGAGCCCCAAATGGGAGAGCTCGTGCCACCCCGAGATGTGCCAGGGAGGGGGCAGAGCTGGGGTTCAGGCTTAGGACTGCTCCACGGTGGCTGGTCACCTCCCTTCTAATCATGCCAGCACCTTTTGGCTTTGGCAGCCACACCTGGGGATGAGGGTCTCTACAACATGAGGCCAGCTCACGTCAGGATGAGGGCCCCAAGGGCAGGCTGACCAGACTCCCCATCTGTCCAGCCTTCTCGTGGTGCCCTCAGAGCACAGCATTGTCCTCAGCCAACTCCCCGAGTCCCACGGCCATCTCGGTTCATTCAGTGGTTCTCCACCCTGGCTACCGTGTAGGAAAAACAGGATGCTTTTCAAAAACGACTTGAAAACAGGATGCCCTGGCCCTGCCCCATGACTCGGACTCTCTGGGGGTCCAGCGTGGGGCTGGTGTAAAGAGGTGCAGTGCTTCCTGGTATCACTGCTTCCCGGGCAGGCTTGTCCCCTGCACTCCTACACCTGGGCCTGGAGCGGGGTGGCTGTCCTTTTCCTCATCTACTCCTCCAGGATTTACCTCTTCAACATCCTTCAAAGCCACGCAGTCAGACTAGACCCACTCACTTCCCTGTGAACTGCAGTCCCCAGTGGCCTCCAGGTCACTCTGCAGCCACCTCCTTTCTGACCCGGCTTTCTCTCCACCCCTGTTCTGGCCCCTTTGCTCCCCGACTTCATCCTCCACCCAAGGACGCAGCCACCACCCTGTCGCTCTGTTCCTGAGCTCCACACTCCAGAGACCTAACTCTTTCACCCACCTGGACCCTCACTCCTGTGACTACACCCTACAGCCTCTCCTGCCTCCTCCTCCTTCGCATCACATCATCATCGTCTAGGCTCCACTGAATTTCACTTTATGTCTAAACGCATTTAATATTCACAACCACTGAACCAAGTAGGTACTCTTATTATTATGCCCATTTAAGCCAGGAAGCAGTGGAGCTAAGATTTGAACCCAAGCCACCTTGGGTTCAGGTGGGTCCCACCATAGGACCAGCGCCCATGGTTCTAACCACCACCCTCTGCCTTAGGGGCCTCCCCACCTCCGGGACCACTCGGCCACCCCTCCCCTCATTCCAACTCACTTTCTCTGGTGCCCTTCTGCCCACCAGGACCTCAGACCCACTGACCCAACCACCTGCTGTATTAGTTTCCTGTGGCTGCTGTAACAAATTACCACACCCTTGGTGGCTTAAAACAACTCAGATTTAGTCTCTTCCAGTTCTAGAGATCGGAAGTCAGAACTCAGTCTCAATGGCTAACAGCCAAAGGGGCTCTGGCCCCTTCCTTCATCATCAAAGTGCATCATTCTAGACTCTGCTTCCATCAATACATCGCCACCTTCCTCCTTTGACCTTCTTGTCTCCCTCTGATTACAGTGGGCCCTCTTTCCTCACTTTCCCCAGCCCCACACCCAGCCCTTCAGCAAGCCCCGCCCCTTGTCTTTACTTTCAGAATGAGGCCAGATCCGCCCCTTCTTGTGTCTACGCTGTGACTCTCCCTGTCCGAGCCGCACATCTTCCATCGTAGGGATGACATAGGAGCCTGCTAACTGGCCGTTCTGCCTTTGCTCCTGCCTTGCTAGGATCTCTTCTCCACACGGCCCCCAGAGTGATCTTCTCAAACATAAGACAGATCAGCCCTAACCGGTTTGGCTCAGTGGATAGAGCGTCGGCCTGCGGACTCAAGGGTCCCAGGTTCGATTCCGGTCAAGGGCATGTACCTTGGTTGCGGGCACATCCCCAGTAGGGGGTGTGCAAGAGGCAGCTGATCGATGTTTCTCTCTCATCGATGTTTCTAACTCTCTACCCCTCTCTCTTCCTCTCTGTAAAAAAAAAAAAAAAAAAAAAGACAGATCACACCACTCCCCCGCTTAAAACCCCCACTGGCTTTCTACATCCTTAAAATCCAGTCTTTGTCCTGGCTGCAGTGCCCCAGTGCCCTGGCTGACCTGCTTCTAAGCCTCATCCACCATCAGGCCCTCTGTGCTAAGCTTGCTGATGCTGTCCTTGCCATCTTGCTGGCTCTGGGCCTCTCCACCACAGGACCTTTGCACTTGCTGTGTCTTTGCCTGAAGGCTGTTCCCCAGCTATTCACATGGCTTATTCCCTCACCTGATCCGGGCCTCTGCTCAAATGCCACCTGTCAGAGATGCCTTCCCTGACCACTGTTACTCTAGAACGTTATGGAACTCATCAGCACGTGTGGTTTACTCATATCCTTCCTGTCGCAGTTACACTGAGCTTGCTGAGGGCAGGCCTGTGGTGTTCACTGCTCTAATGCCAGTACTGAGAACAGTGCCTTTCACGTTTCAGCCCCACCATAAATGTGAATAAGAACACGAGAGGAGGAGCGAGGGAATGACGGTTGAGCCGGTCTGTGAGGCTTGAAGGGTCTCGTAGAGAGTGAAGCAGGGAAGGGCATTCTGGGCAGTGGGGGCAGCGTGGGCAAAGGCCAAGGTGACTGCCCTGAGAGGAGCAGGAGAGCAGGTGTCTGAGGAGGAGGAAGTCTGTTAGACCTTGGCAGAGGGAAACATCTCTCCCAAAATAGGTCGGGGAGACCGTCATAAGGGCTGAGCCAGAAGAATTCCTAAATAAGGAACTTCCAAGTATGGGGTCCATGCGGCCGCTCGCCCTCCCTCCACGTAGGCACACAGAGGATCAGACCTGACAGGACTGGGGACAGCCGGTTAGGAACTGTGCTTAAATGCCACGCTCTCCATGCCAGTTAACTCATTCCATGGCCAGTTAATACTGGAGGAATTGCAGGCGCCAACTGGCTCTTTCCCCAAGGGCCCTCCCAATCAGGAGCGACGTGGTCAAACTCGGTTTCCAAAGTGCCTTCTGTCGAGGCGCAGGGGGGAGGGTGGGGGACCAGAGGAGGAGGCTGGAAGAGGGAAGGCAGGAGGTGACCAGCGGCCAAGACCTGGGCCCAGGTTTCTTCCCCTTAGATTGAAAGAGTCAGCCCCTGGGGCCCAGGAGGCCCACCCTGGGTCACCCGGCCTTCCCAGCAAGGGCAACAAGAGCCCCTCTGTCCTCCCACAGGGAGAAGCACCGGGAGCTGAGTGCGGGCACAGGGGCAGGCTCCACGCGCACGGGCCCCGGTGAAGGTAGGTCCTTTCCATCTGGACTCCCTCGGTGGTTTGAGCCCCATTCAGGGATGCTGTACGTGGGGCTCCTGAGGCCCACTCCCAGGGGCCCTCTGACCCTTGAGACAAGCACTGGGAGGCGAGGCCCAGCCTGCTCTGCCCTCAAACTGCACCTGCCTTCAGCACCAGAGGACCCACTGGCCCAGCTGCTGCAGGTGCTGCAGGACCTCCGGGAGGCGCACAGCTGCGGCCCCGCCAGCTCCCCGCCCTCAGAGCCCAGCTGCCTCCTGGAGCTGCAGACGTGAGGCCTGGCCTGCGTTCCCTCACCGAGCCCCCTGCCGGTGCCCGGACACCCCCGGTGCACTCTCCGCCCTTCACCTCAGGCCCTCTCCTTGGGGTGCAGGGCCTGGGTCTCTCCTGGGCTGGGTGAGCTTGGTAGCCGGGGACCAGGGGATCCAGAAGTCCAAAGCTGACGGCGTTGGCCCATCATCACCCACATGGGGGACCGGGGCTCCTGCTCCTCGGAGAGGCCTGGCTGCTTCCTGCGGTCCCTGCAGCTGTCACCGCCACTAGCCCAGACTCTCCGGGGACCTCCACTCCTGCCCAGGGCAGACCCTGCCAGGAACTCCTCCTGAGATGGTCCACACCCAAGTGGACTGGCACTTCCTTACGCAGAGAGGTGGGAGGGAACACGGAGCCCAGGAGGGCAGGCCTTGACCTCAGCACCCACTTGGCTCTTGGCCACCAGTCCACCTGCTCTCCTCACAGCCGCTGGCCGCGCCCCTGGGAGAGCAGCGCAGTGCTCTGTCGCCAACAATAAACCTGCTGTAACTGTGTCTCTGGGGTCTCATGTGGGGGCCAGAGGAAGGAGTGGGCCTGGGGACCCAAACAGCTGCTGGGGTGCTGGGCAGGGGGTGGCCACGGACTGGAACCCCAAGAGCCTCTGCCGCCCCATCCCTTCTTTTTTGCTTCCCTCCCTCCCAGGGGGCTCCCTTGTTCTCCAGCTGCTGTCCTCACCATGCCCCTGGGTTCCACGCCTCCATCCCCACACGCCACATAGCCTGCCCTGGCTCGCCCGCTGTCCTCTCCTTGCAGCCCCAGCAGGCTTCAAGTGTCCTGAAGACTCATAATGCCGACGCACGCGGCCTGGCCCTGCCAGCGTTCCTTCAGCCAACCCCTTTCTTCAAAGCAAGGCTCCCTCTGGTCATCACCTCCCTGCCCTCATCCCGACCCATCTCTAGGTACACAGTAACCTCCAACATAATGAACAAGATGGGGAAGGGGCAGGAGCTTCCAATGCATTCTCTCAAACTCTTATCCCACCAAGCTCGGAGCCTTGCCTGTGGGTCCTAGGCGAGGGCAGTCCGCAGCTGACCAGCAGGGCCTGGGACAGGGCCGCCCGGGCGGGCTGCATACTGGGCTCTTGGAGGGGTGGTAGAGGAAGCCAAGGGGAAATGAAGGAACAGGGGCTGCCTCCTCCCCTCTGCCCTGTGGCTTTGGGGGCCATGCTGACCTTTTCTCCTGGCCACGGCCTTGATGGGGACAGTGGGCCTTCCGGGAAGCCCACCAGCCCACCCCCTTGGATGTTCATTGCCTCTTGGTTGCGATGCTGCCATCTATGGACCGCATGAGCCTCTTTGCAGGGCGAGGTGACCCTTCTCCCTTCCTGGCTCAAGGCGTGGGTCCAGGGGTGGCTGAGCTTGCTCTGCCCCTACCCCATCATGAACACCTGGTTCTCTGGCTACTTCCTGAGTGCCCCACACAAATCCTCATGCCTGTTGGATCTTCGTTGGTTTCAAGGACCTCGTGGTCAGGAAATATGGACCCCGGGTCTCCTAAGCCCTAGGGCAGGGAATGAAGGGGAGAGGTGTGCACGGGTTGGGGCTGCAACAAGTGGAATTCTGGATTTTAAGTGCACACATACAGCCAGCTCCCGGCAACACCCAGCGCCCTCTCCGTTAGTGGATCCTGGTACGGACATGGCCACCTCAGCCAGAAGGGGAGATAAAATGAATAAATGCCTGGCACTGTCCCCACCGTGTATGTACCCCCGCCCCGAGGGTCTCCTCTCAGCTCTGAGCAGAGCTGCCTACAGTACCATGTTCTTTTTTGAAGCCACTTGAGAAAAAGGAGAGGCACAGAAGAGACGCCTGTCTGCCCACGACCCAGGGAAATGCCAGAGGTCACACTTTCCCCGCCCAGGGATTCTACACCAACACCACACCCCATCAGGGTCGCCAGGCCTGTTATATCCCCGGGGTCCGGGGCAGGTCCCCCCGATGTCGCGAGGCCTGCAGCCCAGGGAGCTGGCAGTCGGCACAGGGCAGGCACCCTGGGAAGCCCTGAGTGGGTCCAGCAAACACAGAACATGCATCTTCCATCCCCTGGGCAAATTCTCACCAACTTCCTTTTGGAAATTCCTGTCAAAGTATAGTTTTCAAGTATATTTAAAAAATGACTCACACAAATACAGAACGAACATGTATCAAAGATTTATTACACGAGGAAATGAGTGTTCAGCAAAGCTGGCTCATAGAGCATTTTGAGAAGCTAGGTACATATTAGTAAGCATTCTGAGAAAAGAATGCTAGAATAAAATTGTGATGTTCTCTGTGGGATAGAAACGTACAAGTTCATAAATAACTTCAGTGTCTGGGTTCTAATAGAATAATACCAAAGTCAAACCCAAGTCCATTCCCCAAGATTAGGGATTGGCCAACTTTCTGAAAAGACCCAGGCGTGCAAGTTTTGGTCACAATTATTCTCAGAGCACAAAAGTAGCCACAGACAATGAGTAAACAAATGGGCTTAGCTTAGTCCAATTAAACTTGACTTATAAAAACAGGTGACAGGCTTGACTTGGTCTGCAAGCCCTCACAGGTTCTGTGCCCTAGACATTAAACAACCCTTGGTCAGGCCTGTTCAACAATGCCGCAGTCTGACACTGGCAGAACACGCCCCCTTCGCCTATTTCTGAGGTTGGATAATGTTTCTTAACACCCCTAGTCCCAGCAGCCCCTTTCACAATTGTGCCGGGCAGGCCTATCTTATCAGAAGATGGGGATGGTCACTTGGCCTCCTCTTGGGTCACACCAAAATCGAGCCTCTGAAGACTCGGGGGGCTTACAGCTTCTGGAGCCTAGGATCTCGTGTTGATTCGGGAATCAAAGGGCAAGTGTGAGCAGAACTCCCCAAGACAGGGCATACTTCCACAGGGGCAAGGAGGGTGGAGCCCCTGCTGGCTGACACTCCTCTCCCCACCCTAGCTCAGTTAAGGGCAGCCAGTCTTGACCTATCCAGGCCTCTGCAACCCTGGCAAAGGTAGCATCCTTGGCCCAAAGTTTGCCAGGATGACTCAGAAGAGAGGATTACAACCTCAGGGCATCATGACCTGAGGTTAATTGCTTTCTATTCCTCAGCAGTTACAGAGGTGCCCACCAGCTTGAGGTGGAGGGTCAAGGTGTTGGTGGGGGACTCGCCCCAGGGCTGGAGGCTCAAGTAGGAAATGGCCCTTCACAAAAAATGGCCGTGGAAGCTCAGATTTCCTTTGGGACTTCTTGGCTGCTGCCCAGACCTAGAGAAACAGCTGGGAAGCTGTTAGGGCTCTAGTAGCTAACCTGAGACTCCAGTCCCTGTGGCTTCAAACAGCTCAGGTAGGGCCTTTATACTAAACTGTAGTCTGCGGAATATCAACCAATCAAAACAGGGACAGATGCACTTATCCCTCCCAGAGTCTCTCACACCTATATACATACCTGCCTCCTGCCCAGCCCTCACCAACTGTACCCCTAACAAGAAGCTCACTAGGTCACAAGGCCACTTGGCAAACCAGTTACAACATAGCCACGGGTCTTGTAGCAATCTGCCCAGGCAGCTCTGGCAGGGGGCTTATCCATACACAGCCGTCAGGTTCACGGGATGGACGCTCGCGAGCCCCTGAGGCTTCTTCCGCCCTCTCCGGCCACACCCACCCATAACCCAGAGCTCCATTCATCCAGGGGCCTCTTGCTGTGTACTCCAAGGGCACATTTCCAAAGACGGATCAAGGGGTGTGGGGAGCAAAGAAAGGTCGAACTCAGGGTTGCCCCTCAGCCTAGACAAGGACATCGCAATACGCAGAGTAGCTCCCAGCTCTCCGAATGCGCTACGAAGCGAACCCACGCCTCCCTACGTCCCTCCCTTGAGTTCTAGCGCCTGCGCAAGGTCCTCCGTTCCGCTAGGGGGCAATGAGCCAGTCTTCACACGGGCTTGGCACCGTCGGCCAACTCCGGAAGAGGTAGCAGCCGCTGACCCGGAAGAGGTTGCGTTCAAGTGCTCTGGAGGCTGTGGTGGGGCCGCGGAGACTTTGGAGGCGGCTGCGACGCTAGGATGAACGCCCCTCCTGCCTTCGAGTCGTTCTTGTTGTTCGAAGGCGAGAAGAAGTAAGTGGAGGGAGGGAGAAGGGGCCAGCCGGGGCGTGGGAGGGTCGGGCGAGGGCTCGAGCCCTCAGCTGCCTGTGGGCAGCTCCTGCAGATTCTGGGGCTTCCTCTGCCCTCCTCTTCCGGGGGAGCGGCGGGGAGAGATGGGGGCGGGGATTGGAAAGCAGCTTTTGCTTGGGCGTCCGCTCACAAAGCATTTCGCACCTGTGTCTGCCAAACGTAAGGTAGTCCTTCGAGGCGGTGAGTCTCCCCTGTGCAGATGAGCACCCTGAGACTCAGAGGTAAGTAGCTTCCGGGCACCGGGGAGCGGTGGGTCTGTTTTGGAACCCGGAGTGCCTGCTCTGGCAGCCTTCTCCCTCGTCTCCTGGGCCGCCACCGTTATCCTCCTTGCTGCATCCAGAGGGATGTTTCTTAGACTCATATCCGATCTCCATCCGCCCGTGTAAAACCTTCAGACTCCTCATCGCTTGCGGGGCGAAGGGAAACGTAGTCTAGTGGTCAGAGAGCTTGGGCTTGGCTCCTGCACCCCCCACTGAAGGACTGTGTGGTATGTCTTTGGGCAAGTGACTCAAGTAACTTAATCGGCCTGAGGCCTACTTTCCTCTTCTGGAAATTGGGCTTATTACTGTATTCAATCACAGTAAGTAAATCTAGGGGGAGAGTAAATGAAGTAATTTATGTAAAGTGCTTAGTCCCGGCTAAGAGGATTTTGGCTTTTCAAATCTCTCTTCGCCTGGTATGCAGGGCTTTATGGTCTAGCCCTTGCCAGCCACTTCATTCTTCCTGTAGAGCAGGTTCTCACCTGGGGACCATTTTGCCCCCTAGGGGATGTTTGACAGTGTCTGCTCTGCAAACATTTTTGGTTGTCATAAAGGGGTGCTACTGGCATCTAGTGGGTAGAGGCCAGGAATACCGCTAATATCCTAAAATGTACAGCCACCCCTCTGCCAAAAAGGATTATCTGGCCTAAAATGTCAGTAGTGCCGAGACCAAGAAACTCTGCTTTAGGAAAAAGGAACGATCCAAAGCAGGCGAGGGTCCTACAAAATCGGGGCATAACTTGGGTCAGAGTATAGACACACTGAGCCAGAGAGGTCATTATAGGGTGAAGAGATTGAGAAAGGCTTCTAGGAGTAGGTGGGACCTGAATCTGCCTTAAAGGGTGGGGCTTAGACTCAGGGAGGAGGGGCTCTGCCCCCATCTCTTGCCTCTGTCTCTTCCTAGGATCACCATTAACAAGGACACCAAAGTACCCAATGCCTGTTTGTTCACCATCAACAAAGAAGATCACACACTAGGAAACATTATTAAATCGTAAGTTCCAAGTCAAGGGCTCTCGGGGGCTATGTCTCCCCCCCGCCCCCATGTTTAATGGTGTTCTTTGAGGCAAAGTACAAGTTCCGGAAGATTTTCTTTTCTTTTTTTGGTTAATCCTCACCTGAGGATGTTTTTTCATTGATTTTAAATAGAATGGAAGGGGGGGTGGGGGGAGGGAGTAAGAGAGAGGGAGAGAGACACATCGATTGGTTGCCTTCCACACATGCCCAGACCTGGCTGGGGATGGAACCTGCATCTCAGGTATGCGCCCTTGACTGGGAATCCAACCCTTGACCCTTCAGTGCCTGGGCCAATGCTCTAACCACTGCGCACAACTGCCAGGGCCAAAAGATTTTCTCGTCTCTCTCAGCTGCATGGAGTCCTGGTTGCTTGCTCTGCTAGTTTACTCATTCCAGTGCCTTTTCTTCAAAATGACACTGACCGATACCCGTTCACATAGCCACATTTCTCTGCATTGGCTCGTTTATCTGACTAAAGTAAGTGAATATGCAGGAAGCCACAGAAAAGGAGGCCGCCCTGTGGTTTTGTGCTAATGAGCACTGAGTAGTCAAGGTTAGCTCCCACCCTCCCTGCCCCACAATGACCTCAGTGACACCTGGCATCCTAAGATTGTAACTGAGTAAAATAAGGGGAAGAGGTAAGAGAGGGGATCAGTGGTTATCCCGTTCCCCTAGTGGGCATCTGATATTGGTTGATGGGTGTTTGTTTACACCAGTGAATGAAGTCCTGTTAACAGTGTGATTGATGTTCTGGCCCAGGGACTTGTCATTTCACTGAAAAGTACCATCAGTGCAGGAGGCCTTCCCCGGTTTGTGTGTTTGAGACGGGGCTGAAGCCTGCCTGGTCTCCTGGTGTAAGTAGAGGGTGGCGTTGCCCATCTTTTGGATGACTCCCATCCTGAACCAAGCCACTGGTGCACCCAGGCTCCTTTGGGGCCCTGCTGCTCCTCTGCTGTATGAGTTGTCCTCAGCTATGCAAGGGCTCTCCCCCTAGGTGCTCACACTTGGCTGAGCTGCTCTGGAGAAAACCCCGTGCCCAGCAAAAAACACCGCTTCACTTCACCACCTCACAGAACAGACCGCAGGGGGTGGACAGCAGCTGCTAATCCGTTGCCTAAAGGACATCCATTTCCCTAACTGCTCAGAGTCTGGCGCCTTCTCTCCCTACACCTTTATTTGCTGTCAGATGCTTTTTGAGCTGGGAATAGGGCTTTTGTGTTCTGGTTTACTGAACATTGACTGGATTTTTACTGCCTGAGGAAGTCTCTTTCGGCACATTGCAGGGTCTGACTTCCCCTAAGCTGGGAAAAGGTTATTGGAAACCTTGTATACCAGCTAAGGTTCTTGATCCTCATGGATATGGAGGGGAGGGTGTGTGTGGGAGGAGTTCCATATGGTATATCTTCTCCAAAGTATCTGTTTTACTTGTTTTGGGTGGGAAAAAACACACAACAAAGTCAAGGGCAAGGAACACCTGGTGTCAGCTGCCAGCTGCATTTGCTCACAGGCCTCAGCCCAATGAGAAAACCCCTGTCCAGAAGCCTGGTAAGCTCCAAGGGGCCAGAGCTCCAAGGGCACTAGGCTCAGCCTCCTCACTGTTCATCCCTGTTTCTCAGACAGCTGTTGAAGGACCCACAGGTGCTGTTTGCTGGCTACAAAGTGCCCCACCCCTTGGAGCACAAGATCATCATCCGTGTGCAGACCACACCAGACTACAGCCCCCAGGAGGCCTTCACCAATGCCATCACAGACCTCATTAGTGAACTCTCCCTGCTGGAAGAGCGATTCCGGGTGAGGAGCCAGCCGTTCAGGAGTGGGGTGGGTTGGTCTGGACGCCATCCTATATGTACCAGAAATGTGGGTTCTCATGCCCACACCTAGGATTGACCCCTTTTATTTGGGGGGAAGGGGCGGAGGTGATGACAGAGCAGGGACTTCCACCATGGCCTCCAGGAAGTGTGGATGAGGTTATGGAGTTGAGGCCTGCTGTCTGCATTCTGGTCTCTATGGAAGCAAGGGGCCTACTGTCCCTTAGTGCTGCTCCTCCAAGTCTGTTCTCTAGTGCTGGCTGCTCTGTGGTTGGTAAGGCCTGTCTGTGTCCAGGGTATTAGTCTATCTAGAGGGCAGCTCATCCTAAGATGGGGTCACACGTGTTCAGGCAGGGAATTTCAAAGTCTAGACAATTAGGGAAAGATCCAGTGTGTCAGCTTTCAGCTTACATCCCAGAAAGCATCTCAGATCCACCTGACTCCCATCCTAGGCAGCAGGATGTGTGCTGCAGAGAAGTGGTGGGGCTGGTGGGGCAGGCTCAGAGAGTCCCTAGGGTTACTGGCTGCCCAGCTCCCTGGAGCTGTTCAGGGCCTGGTTTACTGCCTTTTTTTTCCAGTTCGTGCTGCACTCTGGAGCCATGGAAGCAGTTTCCTGGCAGACCTTGTTTAGGGATGCTAGGGCTGAGTTTCCAACACCCTGACCCGCCATTCCAGCTAAGTGCACTGCCTTTCCTTTCCCTCAGGTGGCCATCAAAGACAAGCAAGAAGGAATTGAATAGTGGACTGGAAGCAGTCTTGCTTGGCCAGTTCCTACCCTGCACCGGGCCCTTTTCCAGGCACGAAGTGGAAGAGAGCTGCTTCTCCCAACTGTGGCCTCCTTGGAAATAGCCCAGAGATCCCCTCACCCCCGACACCGCTGTGTCCTGTACATAGATTCTGTTTCATCTTCCTAATAAAGTGTGGTAGGAGAAGACCCAGTGTGAGCTGAAGAAGAGGTAACTTAACAGCAAATAGATTGTCAGGCTCAGTGGAGGTAGATGACCTGTCTCAAGGCTACTCGGGCCACACTGCAGTGTGGACTGGCCCAGAAATCCGTATTTCTGTCTGAGGGTGGCAGGAACAAATGCGTTCTGAACTGCTTGGGAACCTGGGGTGCTGTAGGGAAGGCAGTCTTGAGCAGAAGGAAACTGCTCAAACCCATGTACTTCCATAAGTCTCTACTGTAAAAGCCCCAGCTGCCAGGTCAACCTGTCTTACTCAAAGTAGCAACACCCGAAGGGCCCACAAACAGCTCTCCCAGGCTTCTCTTATACAGTAGAGCGTTTAATAAAAATATTCATAGAAAGATCCCCATCCCATTTAGCCCAAAAAGTCAAATAAGTTAAGTTGTATCTCTGGTCTGGTACTTTGCAGTAGAGGCAGGAGCTCCTGCTGGAAGCTAGTATCTCTCCCAGATGGCTACAATGTTGGAGTCTGTCAGAGCGGTGAGGTAGGTAAAGGTGGGGTTGGCCACCACTGTGTTCACCATGGTCCTGGTCACTGGCTGGCTGAGGGCCCGGGGTTGGGGCCACTTAAGGATCTGGTAGGGAGAGAGAGAGAGGGGCTGGGTTCCTTCCTAGATGCCAGCCCCGCGTGCTGCGCCATCCCAGCAGGGAGGGAAAGGAGCAAGCTGCATACCTGTGTGGGGGCCTGCGGGGTTGCCGGCAGTGGAGGCTGCTGCATCAGGATGTGCCTGACATCGTAGATCCACACGCTGCCCTCCTCATCCCCACAGAGCACAATGCCCTCGTCTGCCAGGACACAGAAATGGGAACTAAGGTGGGGCAGAGCTCCATGGGGTGGGAAGCAGGGTGGAGTGTGTGGTGGGCTCACCAGGACAGGTGCTGAGTGAGAAGTAGGCCAACTCAGTTGGTGACCACTGCAGACGAGCCAGGACCACCACTGCCACTGTGGACTGGCTGCCCCGGCTCACCCAGGTCTGGCTCCAGCTCCACAGGCAGATGGTGCCCAGGCCACCATTCCCCTTGGAGGCTGTGAGGAATAATGGAGAACTCTGCCTAGGGGCCCTCTCCAGGCATTTCTTGTTCCACAGTGGGGACCCCTCAGAAGTTCCCAGACCTAAACCCCAACCCAGGGAGAAGCAACCCATGAAGGCCTTATCAGGGCCTAGCTGGGTCCCAGGAGGCCAGACTCCCAAGCAGGGCTCTCACCCACGACATCCTCATTCACAAACGCCAGCCCGTCCACTCTCTGGCCAGATGCCTGGGAGCCCTCAGAGAAGATGAACTCCACTTCACATACCCTGTGGGACCATAGGAGATGCTGGTAACTATTCCTTGCATATATAATTTCTCATGCATTCAATGAGAACCATTCATTGGGCCCTACTCTGGACCCTGCCCAGTGTGGAGGTCAGAAGATGCAACCAAGACTATCTGTTCTGAGTCCTGTTAGTGAGTATACTGAGTCATAGGTGACATGAGGGCCTGGTTCTTCCAGGATGGGGGGTGGTATGGCCAGGGAGGGTTCTGGAGAGGCAGCGCCTCTGGGACTGAGAGATGCGCAGGAGGAAGGCATTTCCAGCTAAGGGCCTGAGAAGGGAGAGACTGGGGAGGGGTTTGCTGTGACCCAGAGGATGGGGAGTGGCTGCATGTTTCTAAGCTGAGAGTGTGTAGGGTCACATTGCTTGGAAAGGCCACCCAGCAGATGCAGATTCCTGGAGAGGACACCTGGAAGCAAGAAAGGCAGCCAAGTACTAACTGTGAGGAGAAAGAGACTTGTCTAAGATGTGAGGAAGAGATGCCACAGGACTTGGGGACCAGGCAGATGTGAATGGGCAGGGAAGGAGGGAGGAGGCTGGCCCAGGGCTTCACTCCCAGATGTGGCACAGGGCCACCACCCACACTGCCACAGTCTACTGAGGCTTCCACCACTTCACTCCTGCCACCTAATCCTAAAATTCTTCCCAGGCTATTCATTGCACTTAAAGTGAAATTCAAAATCTTACAATGGCCGACAAACAACCTGGCCCAAGCAACCTTACCATCTTATCTCGCACCATTTCCTCTGGTTTTCCAAGCTGTGACCAGGCCTCCCTGATGAACCAGCTCTCTCTACAACTGGCCCTTTGAACATGTTATTTCTCTTGTGTATGCACCTTCCCTCCTTCTACCCATCTGAGTCATAGGGCTCATGTGGAGAGGATGAGTCTGAAAACTTACCCATCTGCCACTGGTCACCTCTTCAGAGTCCCCTTGGCCTTACTATTCCCCTCAAAGCACCTGATTCTCTTTCCTTCATAGTTGACATCATACTTCGTGGGATTTTAATTGGCCACCTTTGTTTAATGCATCTCCTACTAGGCTTATGGGCCCCAAGACGGCTGGGACTCCATGCTGAGCACTGTCTTGGGCCTTCCAGTTGGCACGGATGAGCCACAAGCCTCAACCTGGACCTTCTTTCTAGGGCCTCATCTCTGTCCAGACACCATCTCCCTTGTCCTCCAATAGCCCTAGGATGCAAGTTACTGTCCCAACTTTACAGACGAGCAAATTATGCTAGGGCAGGAAGGTCACATTGCTGGTAAGTGGCAGGACATGGGTGGTAGTGAGGACTCAGGTTGCAGGTGAAGTGATCCCAGCTCAGAAAGAGAACTAACCCAACCCAAGTCCCATTGCCAAACACCAGGGAAGGAAAGAGTCACAAGGACCTTTACTCAAGTGAAGTGGCTACTCATGGAAAACCAGCAGAAGGTGGGGACAGGCCAGCTCTGTGAAGACAGCCTCTGTGGCTGCCCAGGGCAGCATGCATGGTTTGGGTATCACCTCTGGCAGATGTGCCTGGGGCCAGACATCTGAACTGGCAGCTGCCCCAGCTCTGAGGCTTGGCTTTCAAGGCATCCCCATCCAGCTCACCTTCTCTTTTGAGGCTGGTCCAGTCGCACGTCCCAGCAGCAGCAGCCACCCTCACAGCCAGCCAGCAGATAGGCATCTGGGCAGGAGGCAACGGGGCAGAGGCGCAGGGGGGTGGAGGTGGTATCAAGTGTGAGCAGCTGGCTGCCGGTGGGTGAGAGGGAAAGCATCAGGCCACTGATCCAGATGTCCACCAGCCAGGCAGCCAGCCCTCCTCACACCAGCTCTGCACAAATCATCACCTGGCCTGGAATGTGTAATCTTCATTGGGAACCCCAATGTCCCAGAGGATGATCCGCTTGTCATAGGAGGCCGCTGAGGAGGGGATAGGGAGAGGTGGCTCTGAGGAGGCCCAGCTTCCTCCTGCAGGCTGCATCCAAGGCTGAGAGTGTGGTTCCAAGGCCTGCCCCTCTGAAGCAGGGAGGGCGGGCCACGGCCTACAAGCCCTGTCTTACTCTAACCTAACGAGGGCCACACCAGGCGGCCATCTTTTGTAGGCCTCTGCTCACACATTACCCTCATTGGGCTCACCACAACTGAGCCCAGGAGTATCCTCCAGGTCAGAGTGGCCCAGGTTGTCAGAAAGCTTCAAGGCCACAGAACAGGTTGGGGGAAAAGCCAGGATCTGCAGCATAGTCAGTTGTCCACAAAGCCACATTGCTTCTATCATGATTAGAGCCAACCTTGGCAGCCTGGAATGAGACTGCCAGCCACAGGGAGCACTGAGGCATTGGGCTGCAGGACAGGGGTGATGGGGGAGAAGGTCTTACTGAAGAGGTGGGTCTCGTGGGTGGGGCTGAAGCAGAGGGTGGCGATGGCCTTCTTATGGGCCCGGATGACCCCACAGCAGAAGCCAGCACGCACATGCAGCAGCCGGACCTGGCCCCGTAGGCCTGCAGCCGCCAGCACATTCCAGCGCTTCTTGTGGCCTGCCTGTGTGACCACCGTCAGGGCTGTCCAGGCCACGGAGAAGAACTCCTGGGGGATGGGGGAGTGGAGCAGTCACCAAGGGGCAGAGCTACATGTGTGCACATGCATGCAGGATCAAATCTGGGAAACAGGCCCAGCATCAAAGAAAAAGTCACCCGATGAATAGGTGGCACTTCTGCTCCCAGGGCTCTGCCCGCTGCCCTGCAGAAGCAGGGCCCTGGCACTCACCTCGCCAGGTGCCTTGTACTTGTGTAGAACGATGCCCGTCTGGCAGTCTATCACACACACAGCTTCTCCGCCACACGTGGCCACAGACTGGGATGTGGCCCCTGTATGCCCTGTTTTGAGGGGTCAGGTCAGCCTAGTAAGAACATCTGTAAAGTTATCCCCTGCAGTTCCCTCCTGGCCTTGACATTTTTGAAGCTCTCTGTCTATCCTAATTCCCCCATGGCCCAGGCAGCCCCACTCCAGGTGGCATTCTCACACCCCCACCCTGAAAGCTTGTTCTGTTTGTACCCTGTGGCCCTTGCCCTGCCTGCCCACCAAGGATGTACCCTCCTCGCAGGCCGGCTCGAAGGCGCAGGCCCAGAGCTGGGTGTTCAGGTCCTGGGGGCTGTTGTTCTTGCTGTGGCACTGCAGGAAGTACAGGGGCTCCAGCTTCAGGGTAGGCTGTGGGGGCAGAAGGGGGTTATAGCTGCCCCAATCCTTGCTCCCAGACACACACACTCCGCCACCTCGCTGTAACTTACCTGGCTGCCATCAGAGCCCGTGGGGCGGCCCTCCACCTGGGCCAATGGGGAGGTGCACACCCGCTTGTAGGGAGAACGGTTGAGTGGGACATCATCTGGCCGTTTGCAGGCCACTGGCCTGGCCTGTGTGGGGGAAGGGTGGCTGAGAGCCTGGTGACCACCTACCCAGGTCTTTCCTTTCTATCACAGGCGGGGCCGCACCCTCCCATGGGTGTAGGAGGTAAGGACTGGCCCAGGGTCAGAGGGAATTAGCTGGGGCATTGAAGGCTCTCCTGGGCTCATTTCCAGAACCCCCTGCTTCCCTGTAGCCTCCCTGGGAAGGAAGGGCCACAGCAGGCCCTCACAGCCCAGGGAGCCACAAAGAACCATACTCACCCTGGGCTCCTGGATAGCTGTGGCTTTTGGGGACTTCTCTGGGATGTCTGCCTCATGGACCTGCGTCCCACCAGAGGCCACCAGCTCCTCAGAGATCATCCGCACCTGGTGGAGCCAGGGCATCAAGAAGCTGGGCACAGCCCCTCAGCTCTTCCCCAGACACCCAGTCAGAGGGAGCTTGGGCCTCCTGAGTTGGGAAAGGGCCTTTCTAGCCGAGAATGGTGCCTTTCCTGACCTGCCCCACTGCCCACAGTGCCTCATGGTCAGAGACCTCCAGGGCAGCTCAGGACATGGGAGCCAGCAAGGAGCTGGGAGAACAGACTCTGTACAATGGGGTGAGGACATACCCGCCACCGCGTGAACTCGCTGAGGGACTCGGGCCCGTAGCGCACATCCCTGACAGCAGACCTCACGAAGTCCGCCTGGGCCTTCTCAGTCTCCTCCTCAGGGCTCAGTGAGGCCATGAACTTCTCCCAGTGAGCTGTGACCTGGTACAAGAGGGACCAGATCCAGGCCCAGCTCATCCCTGGACCCTCCATGGCCCCTCTACTCCCAATCTCAGGGCCACAGGTATTTCAACCTCACTGCCTCCTGGAAGCCTCTCTAAACCACACCCTTCCTAGCTACATGTTACACAAATCCAAGCAACACACACAGCCCCAGAGGGAGAAAGTGGTCTGTCCAGGGGAAAGTTACTGGGAAAATCTCTCAGCCTCCCCCGCCCCCCCCCCCCGGGGCCCTGCCCACCTGGAGGGCAAGACACCACCCAAGGACAAGAGGCCAAGCACCACAACCAGGCTCAGAGCATGTCAGGCTAGGGACGAAGGGCCACTGGGCGTCAGGGACGAGAGCCCCTGTAACCTCCCTCAGTGTCCTACAAATGTCCAAGCCTGTCGCTCGATCCTCAAGGCTGCCAACCGTTCCCCAGCCCCGGAGACACCTCTCAGTCCCCTTACTCTGCTGGTCAGCTCCCGGTTCAGGTTCTCCACCTGAGAGGAAGTGGAGGAAGCATCTTTGCCATTGACCTTACGGAGCTTGGGCAGGAGAAAGGCGACTTTCAGGTTGTCGTTGACCTGGGGAATGAGGGAAGAATGGCTTGAGGGCTGCTGAGCCCAAGCCCAACAGAGTGCTGGCCCCAGGCTTGGGGCCTCTGGGCGAACCCACTTACTGTCAGGAAGGGGTTGCCCTCCAGGCTGAGCTCCTCAAGCTGCGGGAACTGGCACAAGGCAGTGACATCCCCCAGCTGGTTGTTGCAGCAGCGGAGGATGCGCAGGTGGGACAGGCCCAGGTTGTCCGGCAGCATCTCCAGTTGGTTGTTGGAGAGGTCCAGCTCCTGCAGCTGCTTCAGACGGCTCAGGAGCTTGGGGTCCAAGTGCTCTGAGAGCAGCTCCAGTCCTGACAGGCTGGGTGGAGAGCAGACAGTGTGTGCTCAGGGCAGGCAACCTCCAGCCCCGCACCTATGGCAGCCTCTGAAGGCTTTGTCACCTGGCATTTGTCGTGTACACACAGCCTCTCTCCAACAACCTATTTTTAAAAATCTTGTAACTACTTTAAAACTCGGGGCAGCTGGCCCCCTCCAGGATGCTTTTCCTGAGCCTCTGTAGGGGACTCCTGTCTGTTCCCCAGGCCCTCTGTAATTCTCTCAACAGGTTCTCAATTCTCTTTCTGCACGACGGTTCTCAGCAGCCCGGGCCCTCTTCCCCTGAAGGAGGAGGGAGGCCCACCGGCCCATCTCCTGACGAGAGGATGGCATCTGGCCCGAGTGATTAGAGATTCCGCCCAACCGACATGGTGATAACGGGGCCCGGTAAGGGTCCGGGCCTCGCTTCCGAACCCCCCGTCGTCCCGGCCCGCCTCTTACTCCAGGCTCCGGATCCTCCCCAGTCGGCCGCTCTTGGGTCGCCCCCGCTCCATCAGCAGCTGCGGGGAGAGGGGGCCCATGGCGAGGAGGCGCGGCCGGCGCTGGCAGTATTGGCGGCGTCTACGTTCGGCGGAGCCCGCGACTCCGGAGTCGGCTGCTGGCGCCCGCAGCTGGCGGAGCCCAGGAGGTGGCGCCGCGCGAGCCCCTCACCGGAGATGACCGGAAGGAAGCGGCTCCGCGGGCCTCGTGCCCCGCGTATGGACTACAAGTCCCAGCGGTCCCTGCAACCCCGCGCCTGCGCCCTGGCCGCCGGGACGCAGCGATGGCGGCTGCGGTGGTGGCGGCCCCCGAAGTACTTCGGGAATGCGGCTGTAAGGGTATCCGGACCTGTCTAATCTGCGAGCGGCAGCGGGGAGGTGACCCACCCTGGCAGCACTCCCCACAGGTAAAGGCTGGGAGAGGAGGCGCCTGCAACTTTACTTTATTCTTCATATGGGGAAACTGAGGCCCCGACTAGCCGTCCCGGATCAAACCTTGTTAGGGGTCCTCGCAGTGGGATGTTGTGGGGGTGAGGAGATGCAGGCTTTGAGGAGTGGGGAAGGGATTGGGACGTGGGTGCAGTCCGACCACAGCTCACCTCGGACCTGGCGGGAGTCTGACAGCAAACCCCCACGTAACAACCCCCACCCCACCCCCACCCCTCTCGTCGGGGCCTGGGAGTTTCACGGGCCCGCGGGGAAACGATACGGAACGAGTAGAGGTTGCCGAAAACCAGGGCAAAAGTGCCCATAAGGCCTTGGATGGAAATGAGCAAGGAGGAAATTAATTCCAGTTAATTAACGAAAAACGACTCAGCTTTTGAACTGGGCCTGGAAGTATTTTAGTTGGTTGATAGGGCGTTCCACCCGGGGAAACTGCTTGGATATAGGCCTGGGGTAGAGGCGTGTGCTTGGAAGATGGGTGATGCTTCAGGTGAGGAAGATGAGGTCCGAGGGGCCTGACCCCAGAGGGCCCTGTGTGTGGCCACTGGCCAGGCTGGACTTGTCCTGGGGGCCTTGGAGAGCCCCTGAAGGGTTTTAAAGGAAATTACATGTGAATTGTAGAACAATCCTGGTGATAACCAGAACGGTGAGCTGAGGTTTTTTTTCTGGGGTCATGTCTCCCTACACAGAAGAATGAGCTCTGGGGACCAGAAGATTTAAGCTAAAGTGTGGAAAATTTATTACAAGCAGATTCAGACTCCCTGCACGGAGGGGTTGGTGGGGGTGGGGTGGGGGAGGACAATAATGGGCTGCCCCCAAAGCCTTGTAGTCCAGGGGTATATATTTGCTACAAGCCTGCTCTGTCCCTACCTATGTCCTCACCTGATTGATTCCCTCATTGTTCTTGCCCAGCAATGGACCTGAACTTTCCCTGTTTCTATGCGTTAGTACACCTTGTTGCTGCAGGCCCTCCCTTGGTTTCCCATGCTTCCGCTCTGTGTCCAAAAACATTCTGTTACTTCAGCATGGCTGGTTCCTGTGGTTAGGCTGCTCAAACTGCCGTGCCTGCCCCTGCCTGTGTTCCACCTGCCTTTGTTTTCCATTGGACCCCTGCCCTGTCTGCCTGCATTTCAAGCTAATTTCTCTCACTGGGACCTAATAGGAAGGTATTGAGGCTGGGAAGCCAGTGAAGAAACTGCAGTGTCCCTGGTAAAAGTGTGGAAGATCCTGTAGAAAACAGTATGAAGGTTTCTCAGAAAATTAAAAGTTGAATTACTATATGATCCAACAATTCTGGGGATATACCCACAAGAGTTGAAAGCAGGGTATCGAAGAAATATTTGCATGCCCGTGGTGGAAGCAACCTGTGTCATTGCTGGATAAATGGATAAACAAAAAGGAATACACACATACAATAGAATGTTATTCAGCTTTAAAAAGGAAGGAAAGTCTGATATATGTTACAACATGGATGAACCTTGAAAACATTATGCTGAGTGAAATAAGCCAGTCACAAAAGGACAAATGCTGTGTGATTCCACTTACATTAGTTAGAGTAGTCAAAATCATAGACAGAAAGTAAAATGGTGGTAGCCAGAGGCTGGGGAAAGGAAAAAGGGGAGTTGTTTAATGGGTACGTGATTTTAGTTTTGCAAGGTGAAAAAGTTCTGGAGATTGCACAACAGAGTGAATGTACTTAACACACTGAACTGTACACTGAAAAAAGTATTCAAGATGGTAAATTTTATGTTATTTATATATTACCACAAAACTTTTGTTTCGAAAGCACCAAAGGTCTGAACTATGTCCGGGACATGATTGCTGGGGGATGAGCAAGATGTCTAGGATGACTCCCACTTTTTTTTTTTTAAATATATTTTATTGATTTTTTACAGAGAGGAAGAGAGAGGGATAGAGAGTTAGAAACATCGATGAGAGAGAAACATCGATCAGCTGCCTCCTGCACACCCCCTACTGGGGATGTGCCCGCAACCAAGGTACATGCCCCCGACCGGAATCGAACCTGGGACCCCTGAGTCCGCAGGCCGACGCTCTATCCACTGAGCCAAACCGGTTTCGGCGATGACTCCCACTTTTAACATGTCCCATATGAGGCGCCAGAGACAGAGGACATGGTGGTTCAAGATGGGGTGGTAGCAATGCCTATGGAACATAAAGGGGGAGGAGGCAGAATTGATTGGTTAGGGAGGACCTCAGACTGCCATGTAGATCTGATAAAATCATGGTCAACTGTAGGGACCGGTTATAGGGTTAAGCCTCGGACTGACCTGCTGGCAAAGCCGCAAACAAGTCCCAGCTTAGAGGGCACATCCCTCTTAGCATAATTAAGCTTGACCTTATGACACTCCCTAGATCCTACCTGGGTAGCTAATGGGCTGTGGAAGGTGCAGCAAATGCTGCCAAAACAAGTGAAACTCATAAGAACATTGTAACTATGGTGACCACTACCTTGTTTACCTCTGACTATAAAATAAAGCATCAGCTTGCAGTCTGGATCTGTTCTGTGGCCTCAGCCAGGCACAGAAGATCCACCTAGACCCAGCTTGCTCTCCTTGTCTGTCTTTTCTTCATCCTTTGCCGGCCCTCCCTCAGGCTCGCCGAACCCTTGGCTGTGCTGGCGCGGCACAGTCAACCCAGTCGGGAGCTGCAGAGCAAAGACTGCCCATTAGAGGAAGCCCATGTTGGGCAGAAATGGCCAGGTCCGTGCTGGGTCACTGGCTGGAAGCTGCACGGGATGAAGATGGCCTCCGCTCAAAAACTGAGGCAGGTCTCGGAGACACTACAGCAGGAGATTGTCAGCCCAGCTGTCCTCTCGATGGCTGGCAAGTTCTGTTCTTTTTTAAAGGGAAATTCAGGCAGTGCCTCTGGCTGCCACAAAAGCGGGCAGAGCCCAAAGACATCCCCACCTGGACTGTAGAGGGCTTCTCCCCTCTGGACTTCCAGCATGTGCTGCTCACCCCTGGACAGCCCCAGGACCCCAGCTTTAGGGACAGCATATTTCTCAAACTTCTGGTCTGGGCTGGATCTTATCACACCATCTTCTCCTTTAATTCTCACAAGGCTGAGGACAGAAGATACCCTACAGTGACCCAGAAACTGGACTCGCAGGCTGATCCCCAGCCTCTGGCTAGTTCCTTAGCTTTGCTGAACCTTGGTCACCTCATCTATAAAATGGAGAACAACAACAACAAAATGGTTATGCAGATTCTCTTTCCTTTTATGGATGAGGAAAGTGAGAGGGTCTTTCCCAGGGGGCACCCCGAGCAGGGGTTTGGCCTCCCTCTAGATTTGATCTGCCTTCCAAAGTGGCTTCAGGGGAGGATGAATCATTGGGCAGGGGCTGCTCCCAAGAGGCCCTCCGGGAGGGCACGCTCCAGTGGCTCCAAGACCCTGTCTTTCTTTTATAGAAAACACATCGTTTCATTTACTATTCGGACACTGGCTGGGCTGTGGGGGCTGAGGAGTCTGACTTTGAAGGCTGGGCCTTCCCCTTCCCTGGCGTGACACTGATAGAGGACTTCGTGACCCGAGAAGAAGAAGCTGAGATGGTGCAGCTGATGGACCGTGAGCCTTGGAAACTCTCACAGTCTGGACGGAGGAAGCAGGTAGGTTGGCCCAGAGCTAGGGAGGAGGGTCGGCCTGTCAGAGAGGACAGTCACTTTGCTGGGCCCTTTGGCTCACCTCCTGCTCAGTGCCCTCCTCGTAAGCCATACCAGGTATATGCCCAGCTTACGTGGCCTGCCCACCTTCCCAGGAGAATGCCGTGAGCCAGGACTTAAGGAAGATGGACCCCCAGCTCTTTCTGCTCTCAGCCAGCTGGCCTAGTGCTGGTGACTGTCAGGGAGGGCTCCTTGAAAGGTGCCAGATGCTTTCCTGTCTCTAAGTTCTCTTCCCGCCAATTTCATGTATTTTCGGGCCTCCAGGTCCCAGACCTCCTCTTTGTCCGGGATCTCAGCCCCCTCTTCCTCAGTCCCACTCCTCTCTGTCTAGGTCACTCCTTCTATTCCTCATCTCCAGTAATCCTTGCCCCCACCAGAACCTGTGAACCATCCATCCAGCCACCTGTTTGTTTTTTAAAATATATTTTTATTGATTTCAGGGAGGAAGGGAGAGGGGGAGAGAGAGAAACATCAATGACGAGAGAATCGATTGGCTGCCTTCTGCATGCCCTCTGCTGGGGATCGAGCCCCCAACCTGGGCATGTGCCCTGACCAGGAATTGAACCATGATCTCCTGGTTCACAGGTTGATGCTCAACCACGGAACCACACCGGCCAGGCGTCCGGCCACGTTTTCACTTTTCCCCTCCCATCATCTCTCCTTACTTTGTACTACAGCCAGTTATAGTTACTTCCTTGGGCACCCCTCGACTTTTTGTGTTTGCTTCATCATACTCTTTCTGCTCATCTACAGCCCTAGTCAAGTCCAGCTTCCCTCTCCCTCGCACCCATGTGCAGCCTGCTGTCAGGTCTCCCAGCTCTGGGCCTTCCTGCTCCCACAGTCATACCTACCTCCCCAGGTCATCACTTTGCTGCTGTTCTCCCAAACCTCTTTTCCCTTCCATTGATGACCTTTCTCTCTGAGAAAACACATATCTGCACACCCGCCTGCCATGCGTGGGTGCGGTTCTCTTCTCACCTGTGCCCAGGGCTTCTCCAAGGCCCCCTCCAGCTGTGTGCTGGTCCCTTCTACTCAGAAGACCTTGTTCAGCATTGCTCCCCTCTCTCCCCAAGATGAATTTTGCCTCAACTGGATCTTTTCCCCCAGCTCCCAGTAAGCTCCATTTCTCTGCAACAGAATTCCTCAAGAGTTGTTCTCACTGTTTTTGATTCCTCTCCTCCCATTCCTGCTTCACCCACTCAAAAACTGCTCCCATCCCTCACCTCCATGCTCTGAACCCAGCAACTGGTTCTCAGGGCTCAGTCCTTGGGCCTCTTTTCTTCCTGCTCCAGACATCCCCTTGCTGATCTTAGTGAGTCATGGCCCTACACACCGTCGCTGTATTGTGGACTCCCATGTTCATATCTCCAGCCCAGGCTTCTGTTTGTCACACCCTAAACTGAGCTTTGGCTGTTTGCCCATACACGGCCCCCTGCAGTGTCCCCATCATGGCACATTCCATCTTCCACCTGTGCAGGCTGGAATCGTGGATCTTTCCAGGTTTCTCTTTTTCTCATTAATTCCTATTAGTTCATTCTTCCTTCAAAACCTATCTGAATCTGAGAACACCCTCCCCACCACTGCCAACACAGGCATCCCAGCCCCCTCTTCCCTTCCCAGGATTTCTTCAGAGGGTTCCTGGGGCAGCCCTGACCCCTCTTCAGTCAGTTTTCAATAGAGAGGAAAGTAACTCCAGTAACACCTCATCAGATCCTGCCACCACTTTGTTACAAACCCTCTGGGCCTCCCATCTTAAACAGAAGTCCTTACAATGCTCTGGAAGTGCTGTTAGTCAGCCCCTTTGTTTTCACTGCTGCTCTGGGGTGTCAGGCATAGCAGTCGCTCCAGCTTCCTCAAAGGCTCCATCTCCTCATGCCCTGCCCTCTGCACTCCTATGTCAGGCTCTCTGCCTGCTGCTCCTGGCGATGCCCTACAGGAGCCACTCACCCAGGCACTCTGAGACATGCCCAACCTGGAAGGAGGAGTCCCCCAGATGGAGCCACCCTCCACTGGAGGGGGACCAGAGAGGGTAGGAGTTGGCAAATAAATGCTCCCCTCTTTCATACCTCAAGCAAAAATCTGAGGCATATTTTAGACCATTCCTATTTTATTTTTATTTTATTTTAGATAGAAGCCACATACCATAAAATTCACCCATTTAAAATGTACAATTCAGCTCTCGCCAGTTTGGATCAGTGGATAGAGCATCGGCCTGTGGACTGAAGGGTACCGAGTTCAATTCTGGTCAAGGGCATATGGCTGGGTTGTGGGCTCAGTCCCGTTGGGGGTGTGCAGGAGGCAGCTGATCCATGATTCTCTCTCATCATTGATGTTTCTTTCTCTTTCTCTCTCTCTCTCTCTCTCTCCCCCCCTCCCTCCCTTCTTCCCCCTCCCTCCCTCTCCTTTCCTCTCTGAAATCAATAAAAATACATAAAAACTAAAATGTACAATTCAGTGGATCTGTTTTTAGTATAGTCACAATGGCAAGGTAGTGTAACCATTACCACTATCTAGTTCTGGAATATTTTTATCTCCCCAAAGGAAACCCATACTCATTAGCATTCCCTCCCTATTCCCCTGTCTCCTGGCAACCACTAATCTACTTTTTCTGTCTCTGTGGGTTTGGCTATTCTGGACATTTCATGTACTAGTAAACGGGATTATACAATATGTGACCTTTAGTGTCTGGTGTCTTCACTTAGCTTAATGTTTTTAGGGTTCATCGTTTTGCAGCATATACCCGTGCTTTACTGCTTTTTATGACTAAACTCTTCCATTGTATGGATATACTCCCATTAGTTTGTCCATTCACCTGCTGGTAAACACTTGGGTTGTTTCTACTTTTTGGCCATTGTGAATAGTGCTGCTGTGAACATTCATGTGCTAGGTTCTGTGTGGACCTGTTTTCATTTATCTGAGGTATGCACCAGGTAGAACTGCCATGTCACGTGATAATTGTTCTTCCTTGTGGCTCTGAACCCCGGTGTCCCCACCGTAATAACGCTGCCTTGATTAGCCATCCCTCCCTTGCTGCTCATTCGTCCCAGATCTCAGCTTCTCGGTATCACATCCTGGATGCGCTACCTGCACAGGGGCCTTTTGTCTCTAGCTCTGCTTTCCCGGGTATCTGGGCTAAGACAGCCCTAACACTTGGTATCCCCTTCCCTGCATTATTATTTCCCTTAGCACTTAGAGCCATCTGATGTTTCCAGTTCATGTGTATCTTTGTGGTGTTGCCTCTTCCTACTGGAATGTCAGACCCCTGAAGTCAGAAAGTTTTCTTTTCTTGGTCACTGTGATTGAATTCTTTAGACCTAGTGTGTGATAATATTTCTGTAAACGCAGACATTTCTCTACTTCTTTTTTGTTCTCATACTTTAGGACTATGGTCCCAAAGTCAACTTTCGGAAACAAAAGCTCAAGACTGCTGGCTTCCAAGGCCTCCCCAGCTTCAGCCGGGAGATAGTGCGGAGAATGGGCCTCTACCCCATCCTGGAGGACTTCCGGCCCGTGGAGCAGTGTAACCTGGACTACTGCCCAGAACGGGGCTCAGCCATTGATCCCCACTTGGATGACACCTGGCTGTGGGGGGAGCGGCTAGTGAGCCTCAACCTCCTGTCCCCCACTGTGCTGTCCATGTCCCGGGAGGCGCCCGGCAGCCTACTGCTCTGCCTGGCCCCATCCGGCTTCCCGGAAGCTCTGGAAGGTGTGATGGCCCCTAGTAGGTCCGTCCTGTGCCAGGAGGTGGAGGTGGCCGTCCCCGTACCCCGCCGCTCTCTGCTTGTGCTCACCGGAGCTGCACGGCACCAGTGGAAGCATGCCATCCACCGCAGACACATCGAGGCCCGCCGTGTGTGTGCCACCTTCAGGGAGCTGTCGGCCGAATTCGGTCCCGGTGGGAGGCAGCAAGAACTTGGGCAGGAGCTCCTGCAAATCTCTCTCTCCTTTCAGGGGAGACCCATGTGAGCCGCCTTCCTGGGGACAGGAGCTGGCACGGGGCCTGGCCCAGGGTGCCGCTCCAGACTTGACCCTTTGCCAGGATTGAAGGGGGAGCCCAGCACAAGGGTCTTCCTTCCCCCCTCATTAGGTTTCCAGAGAAGACTGCCGACACCCTGACGTCATGGCAGCGCACGCCCTGCCGGGAACTGGTTTGAGGGGATGTGTCTCAGGTCAGTCCCCTTTGAGCTGCACTGTGGCCACCTGTTTGGGTTAATTTGTCACATTTGAGGGAAGTGGCATAATTTGAGCTTTAAAAACTTTGGAATCACTTAAAACCATTTTCTCCTTTATCCATTTGTCTCAGCGAGGTTTCCTGGTGCCCCACCCTGCAGTCCCTCCATTTGGGTAGCATGCCAGATCAGAGCATGGAATTGGTAGAAGATCCGAGGCTATTAACTGAATGTCTACTGACATTCAGATTTCAGAGCTGGTGACAGTTTTCTTGACCCAGACTTGGGGTGCAGGATGCAGCTAAGGACAGGGAAATCTGAGAGATTTAGCCCACACATAGGAAAGCAGGAACAGCTACCTAAAATACGGGGGTGGGCCGGTGTCCAGCTGGACAGCAATAATGCAGAGCCCTCCCTCGGCCTGGCGGCACTCATAAGGAACCTCCCAGATTTTCCTCATAGCCCAACCCGCCTCCGCCCCATGTAATGATGTTAAAAAGGGGGAAAGTTCTCTTCAACTCCCAGGATAGCACAGGTGGCTCACTGGCTGGTGCTGGTGCTGTGTGGTGCTCGCCTGGATAGGTGGCAGCCCCTGTGCACCTGTGGCCGGGCGTGCTGGCTGTGGAGGTGGAGGGAGATGGCAGTGTTCCCTGGGTCTGCATGGCCAGCCCTCTCTCCTGTTGCTTATGTGACAAAATAGACTCAGCTCACCCGCCACATGTTGGGAGCCAGCCTTGAAGGACCAGTGCCCCCTCACAGCCTGGAAAGTTTCATGCTCGGCACTGGTCTCCATGGTCACATGGACTGGCCACCGCACTGCCCATGAAGTGGTGTCATAGCTGCTGAGCCACTGGCTTGGACTGGAGAATGCTGTGAGACTGCAGTGGACAGGCTGTGTGGGCTTCTAGTGGCTACTGAGTGGGGGTCGGTGAGCTCCCAGGTGCCTTAACTGCTGCTTCCTGGGTCAGCTCACTCAGTAGGAGGGTGAAGGACAGCTTCTTCCCAGGTCTGTAGTCTCCATGCCAGCCCTTACAGACCTAACACTGAGCATGTACTAGTAGATACAAGCGCAGCTGGAACCGATCTTGCTGCATCTGAGCCACCAAGCAGGCCTGCAGGCATGGTGGGCTGCTCCATGGTGCCCAGTGGGGAGCCTCTGCCCTGAGGCTGGGCCTTAGAGCATCCCACCCCTGGATGGAGTCTGCAAGGGGCTCTGCCAATAAAGGTGGGAATGGATGTTTGGGAATTGTTGCACCCCAAGACCTGTCAGGCAGAGACCTGTTAAGGCTGGGGAGTCACTCGGTGGGAAAGCCTGTTTCTCCTGGAATCTCCTAATGCTTGTCAGATGTTTAACATTTGGCCCTTACAATCCCGCAGAGCACGTTAGGGAATGCTTCATCACGTAGTCAAGTCGGTGATCCGAGTTAAGTCTGTCCTTGAAGCTGCTATGTGAAGACCTTCAGGCCCCAGGTGCTCACTGTCTCACCTAAGCCACCCACTGCCCATGGGGTGGGGCTGGGGTCTGGCCAGGCTGGGGTGCTTCCTCCGGAGCCGCTCCTGGGCACCACTGCACTGCTGCCCTGTTTCTGAAGGGCTGGTCCCAGCAGCCACGGACTGGGGCACAGCGTCTGCTTCACCCCGTATTTTAGGTAGCTGTTCCTGCTTTCCTTCAGCACCAGATGCTTGTCTGTGCTAATGCTCTTGCAGTCTCAGACTAGAAGGCAGGAGTCTGTGGGAAGATACTAATACGGAAGCATCCAGTCCAAGGGGGGTTCCTACAGTGCCCTCTTCCAGAGTAAGTTGGGGGAGCCTGCACTGTTGAGGAAACTTGGTGCTGGTTCCTGATCGCATGGTCCGATAGTGGGGCCCAGGTTGGTCCTAACGGGGCTGAGCTCAGTCTAGGGAGGACCCTCGGTTATTTCTGCTGAGACTTGTGCAGAAACTGCCTGTACAAGTCTGCATGTTTTAAATGGGCCTTGAGCGGAGTCTAGGCTCAGTCCTGTCCCACCTTACCCTGCTAGGCCCTGTCCAGGGCTCTGTGGACGCTACCCCTCAACCTTCTGGAAGCATCTGAGTCAGGAATGAGTCTTCTCTCAGCAGAATAGCTGAACGGTAAGTGGGCCTGGCCACGGGCTTGCTGGGGAAATGTCTACAGTCAGTTTGCTGGCCCTGAGCTCTGTCCTGAGCTCAGGCCTTTGGTGCCTCGGGGCCTGAGGAGTCCTCCCTCTGGGCTGCAGAGGCAGTCTGGCCCCCTGTACTGGGAGAACTTTTCATATAGTGGTGTCATCTGCTTTACACACCTAATTCCTAGGACTGTCTGGCTTAAACTGCCAGAAAATTAATAATGGACAGAAATTCTTTCCTAGAGCATCTACCTCATTGGGCAACTATTACAAAACAGAAAATCTGGGAGCTTCCTCGTGAGTGCCACCTGCCACCAGGCCAAGGGAGGGCTCTGCATTACTGCTGCCCAGCTGGACACCTGCCTCGGCCCAGAACCACAGGTTCCTGGGGTTGGAGAAAGCCCAGAGGGACTAGCGCTTCAGTGGCTCTTCTCCTGGAGGACTTCAAGCTGACCCTGTCCAGATGGCTCTGCTGGCACTCAGCTATACTTGGGGCTCCCCTTGCGGTGTTTCTGGAAAGGGAAGAGAAACACCCAAGTCCCCTGTCTATTCCAGAGAAGTCTCTGACCTGGGAAGCCTATTAAGACACTGGCCGGTGATCACCAAATAGGAGGAGGCAGGAGGGGCTTAAGGATCCAGGATGCAGCAGACACCAGGGAAGGACCAGCAGCTATCATGGCATTCCACCCAGAACAGAAAGAGCAGTGTATAGCTTGTTTATTCAGTTCAATCCAGGTCAACTTTTAAAAATCCATATCCAGGACTGTGGTCTGTACACCGTACATGACCTACACAGTGTCATGCATAATGAACTAATCACAAGACAGATAAGGACTACAGATGAACCCCGTCCACTCAGGCTTCTATGACTTCATCCTCCACAGACCTTCCTAGAAGACACTAAAATGTGTTCTGCCCCCAGTTTCTAAAATAGAAACACTTCAGTTTTGATACTTCTGGTCAGGTACTAAATGGAGACTGTGTTCCACTTTGGAACAGGCCTCAAGTATTTGCAGGCATTTGTTTTATGAGCACCAGGAAGGCTCTGCTCAGAGGGAAATAGGGCAAGCCCACGCTGGCCCCGGGGCGGCCCATGGCGCCTCACCAAGGAGAGGCCTGTACTGGAACAGTCCACAATCTCGTTAAACCTCCGGAATCCGAATTTCTAGCCTGTAATTTGCCTGCCCCTCCCCTAAACTGCCCTGCAGAGTTGTTCCCGCAGCTCAATGAGCAGCTTATCCTCCATCTCCAGACAACCTCCTCGGCTACCCTGAGGTTGTCCTTCCCCCACCCCGCCCATCACCAGTCCCCAGACTCACTCTCATCTCTGTTCCCACAGAAATTCTTTGCCTCGTGTCTCTAGAAAGGCTGGAGCTGGGAAAGCACTCTGGATGAGAACAGGAAATTACAGGAACGTTACTCTCCCACTGTTTTAACGTGGTACGTGGCGCCTTTCCTATTCATGTGGCACTGTCATTGCGCACCTCGTGTCTGACCTTGTTGCGGTCAGGCCAAAAGCTCTGCCCATGGATCAGGCATAATGGGCCCCCCCTGGCACTGGGGTGTGCTTTCTAGTCTGGGGAACGTGGGACTCTGTGGACTTGGCACACTTGGGGCAGTGGTACCAAATGGCCCAGGAAAGTGGCAGCAGGAGTGAGCTCAGCACGACCCCTCAAAAGGCTCAGGCCAGAGTAAGGGCTTGCTGCCTGCTCCCAGCTGTGAGGAAGAGCAGGCTAGTTTTGTCACTGCCAGGTCACTAAGTGGCTGTCTTGCAGTGATGCTGACATTCTTTTGCAAAGCAAACACATTAAACCAATTAAGCCTTTTCAACAAGGCTGTGGGAAAGAGGAAACATGCACTAGAGAGCAAGCAAGTCATGACAGATGTCTGCAGAAGGTACAAGGGACACGCCCTTTAGAAGACGCCAGGGCACTTCTCTGGCCTGGAGGGACACCATGTCCAGGCCCCTGTAAGTGTCACCAGTCAGCATTTCAGAGTTACAGGTTGAGGTTTATGTTCTCACCAATAGGTCACATTCCCAGAAACTTCAGCCAGGCCACCCAGATCCCACAGATATTAGGCTGTTGATAGAAATGCCATCAGAGCATGAAGTCCAATGAGGAAATGGCCTCCTTCTCCAGGTGGCTGCCAGCCAATGTGGTAAAGGTGGTTTTTAGAAGCAGCTTGGGGTATAGCATGCTCACACGTAAGCTGAGCTATAGCCTGTATGTGAACAGCCAAAGAACATGAGCTAGGGCAACCAGATCCCATGCTGCGCACGGCAGTAAACGCGCCGGCTGTGGCTGAGAGGCCTGGGGGCCCAGGGGAAGCATATGTGGGGTTGTGCATTCTCTGCATTTGTTCCATCTCTTGAGCAAGACTCACATTTGGCCAGGGCTGGCCCTTGGTGCTACCACCCCTCGACCAGACCAGGCCAACAGCCTTGTCCAGACAGGAAGTCCCCCAAGCTGCCCCTCTGCTGCCAGGCACCATGGGCAGCAGGGAGATGGGCAGGCTCTGCCACCTGAGCAAATTCCCCTGGCCTTCTGGGACCAGAGCCCGGAGGATCAGGCTCAGAGGGCATTCTGTGGCCAAGAGATGTGGGCCTCTGGACTGCGGGCTCTTCCCAACCTGGTAGCCTTGCTGGGTCAGTGAGGCCAGGGCTCCAGGCCGGCTGGGAAGAAAGAACGAGCCCAGTGTGCTTTGGAGTGCCCCTTAGTTAACAGCCTCCTCAAGTAGGCTGCCCCCAGACATGCCTCCCCAACTCTGCCAGGCCTCCACTCTTGGAAGTCTCCCCCGGGCCCTGACAAGTCTGCCTCCTCCTGGAGTACCCATACCTGCTGGGATGACATGTGCCCCAGGCTCCTGCCTTGCCCTCAAGCCAGGCCACCCAACCCCCTGCAGAGCAGGGGAGGGAAGCACCAGGCCCAGCAGTAATCCTGTGCCCATCTAATTGCCACAATTCCCACCTAATCATAGCAGGCTGGTACTATCAAATGTGCCACCCGGCTGCCAGGCAGTGCACCTGAGGAGTCATGGGCAATCCTCTGAACTCCCAGCCCTACCTACCCTGACTCCCTCCGGGCCTCCGCCAGGCTCCCTGCTCTGCTGGCCACTCCTTCCACATCTCTGGGAGGGCCACAGTGCTGGAGCCCTGCCTGAGTCCCCAGGGCCAAAGACTCAGTCTTTCTTTGCCCTAAGCACTTAGCAACAGAATCAGTCTCTCGTTTAAGGATTTCCATTTTCTGAGGGGAAATGAGCCAGGTTTTACGGCATTAAGACAGGAGTAAAACTTTGGTGTTGAACTATCTGGCAGTGTCTAGGCAGCCTCATGGCAATTTACGTTTTTAAAATTCCCTCAAAAGCAGGCTGTTTCTGCTGGCTCCCAGCCCCCAGGGGAGTCGCGCCCTTAGACGACCTGCAGGCTGCGCTCGTGCCCATCCAGCTGCACCTTGAGCTTGTGCAGCTCCTCGATCTCGCGGTTGTGCCGCTCGGTCTTGTGGCGCACCAGCGAGCGGTAGAAGTGGATGGTGAAGACCACGAAGATGAGACCCACGGGCACCATGATGATGGTGGACACGAGGGCGGCCTGCCAGCCTGTGTGGCCACCGGGGCCGGGTGCAGGGCCCGGCTGATGGCGTGCATCCACAGGCAGGAACTTGATCCAGCAGAGCAGCACGACCTCGGCCAGGAAGAGCAGGATGCCGAGTACGGTGGAGAAGCCCCAGGCCAGCTCAATGTAGGGGTGCATACGCTCATGCGGCGACTCGCTGATGGAGTTGAGGTTGTGGATGTTGCTCACGGCCTCCACGTTGGGCAGGATGCACGTGCTGATGAGCAGGGCGAAGAGGTGCACGGCCACCAGCACCGTGGTGCAGGCACTGAAGGCGATGAGCAGGGGCGGTGGGTACTGGTACTGCGTCTCCAGCTGCACCTCCACCATGGCCACCTGCAAGGCAGAGCGGATGCTGCTGGGCTGGGCAAACACCTGCCAGGCCCTTGCAGAGCACAGGACACCCTCTTTGCTGCTCAACTATTTTGAATTTGCCTTTTTTCTGATTAGCTAAAGAAGATCTCACTGAGAAAAAGTCTAAAAGTACAGAAGAGACTAAAGAAGCACCAAGCGGTGCAAGTCACCCTCCAGGTGCCTTCCCAGACATGGAACGTACGGTGAATCTGAGGTGCCAAGCTTTGAGCCAGGGCAGAGGCCACACTTCCCTGGGAACATTTGGCTTTGCTATTGAGATCAGAGCCAGGCTGCAGTGTGGCTTAGCTGCAAAAAAACCCTGTTGTTTTAAAAATAAAAATGGACCTTTTAAAAGATTTAAAAAAAAAAGTAAGAACAGAGGTTCCTGGTGGTGCCCAGACTCAGAGCTGCAAACCCAGACAGCCTCACACAGACCACAGGGTGCATCTCTCAGCTGACACCAAAAGCCAGAGAGAGAAACTGCATACATATCTAACGGCCAGGACACGAGGGCCAAGCGAGGAGGGGCAGCTGTGGGAAGGAGGGTGGGCTGGGAAGAGTGAGCTGAATCATCATCCACAGGCACAGGATGCCAATGGGTAACGTCCAAAATGGATAAAGAAACAGCAGTCTCCAGATGTCATTTGGAGCCATGAAGACAGAAAGCTGCGAGAGGCTGCCTCTGGGAGTGGAGAATACGGGTGGGTCTGCTGGGATTGTTGTAAGTCGACAGTACAGCTGGCCCTTGAGCAGCATGGGAGTGTTGGGCGCATGTGTAAGTGGACTTGTGCAGTTCAAACCCATGTTCAAGGGTCAACTGTATTTAATTTCTAAACTGTGTACATGTAATAAATGATAAAAATTATTTTTTAAATGAAAGGGAAAAAAACAGACACAGAGGGAACCAGAAGAAGCCCAGCTTATCTCTGTAGCACAGAATGCTTATAGCCACTTAGGTAGTACAGTGGTCGGTAAACCGTGGCTCGCGAGCCACATGCGGCTCTTTGGCCCCTTGAGTGTGGCTCTTCCACAAAAATACCACGGCCTGGGCAAGTCTATTTTGAAGAAGTGGCGTTAGAAGAAGTTTAAGTTTTAAAAATTTGACTCTCAAAAGAAATTTCAATCGTTGTACTATTGATATTTGGCTCTGTTGACTAATGAGTTTGCCGACCACTGAGGTAGTACATGCTCACCCCAGGCCCTACGTGGCTTTCAAACTACAGACTGAGCAACACTCCTGCCTCTGCCCCTGCAAGGTCAGACCCCATCCTTTCAGAATAGCTGCCTCTGAGGCCCAGCACCCTACCTCCCCACCATCCCAGCACGCAGCACTGTGGACCTCCCCAGTGGAGGGTTTAGTCCAGGCCCAGTAAGGGCTCTGGGGCTCACCAAGGGCCTTCTCCCAAGTACCCGAAAGTAAGAAATCAAACCAGGAAGGGGGTGGGGTGGGGCAGTAAGAGAGAAGCCAGAGGAAGGTTTTTCCACCCACTGTGTTTGCCTCCTAGATCTGAGTCATCCCTGTTTTTAAAAATTAACCAGAGCCCAGCTGGTGTGGCTCAGTGGTTGAGCACCGACCTATGAACTAGGAGGTCACAATTCAATTCTCAGTCAGGACCCATACCCAGGTTATGGGCTCAATCCCCAATAGGGGGTGTACAAGCGGCAGCTGATCAATGATTCTCTCTCATCTTGGATGTTTCTATCTTTCCCTCTCCCTCCCTGAAATCAATAAAATATATATGTTAAATTAACAAGAAGGATGTCACAACTTCTAGAAACTACCACCTCTTAGAGTGAGCACCTCATCTCCGCAGTGGAGATGGAACGTTTGGTAGTTAAAAAGAAGATACAGCAGTCCTAGTGGACCATACCCGAACAGAAACCCAGCAATAAATATTGCTCCAAAAAGATAGTAGCCCATGACAGAAGTTGAAGGTGGTCTTTTCTCAGTGCCCCTGTGGCCTGGGTAGGCTCTGGCCCAACAAAAGGATGTTGTAAACCACAGAGGGCACCGAGATAAGAAAGAGATGATTAAAAGGCCTACAAGGAAGCAGTTGTACTCTGCCTCAAGAGGAGAAAAAGCCAAAAGGCCATTTTTCATTTTGTTTATGTAAAGAGGTTTCAGATCACTGGTTCTCTGTGTTAGAAGAATAAACATGAAGAGATAAGCTTAAGGTTGGGCATAAGTACTTATTGTTTTGCAATTCTAATTAGGGAATACATGGTATAAAGAGGGGACTCCACCTAGCAAACTGCCTGTTTTCATTTGTCCATGTCCCTGCCCTTATTTGGCCATGCCAAAATGCTATCTGAGGATCTGCATTGGTCACTTCTTTCTCCCAAGCTGCACCACAGTCTGAATGGTTATCTGATTTACTGGTCTTTAATCTGCCCTTGACTTGGCTCCATGCTGTTTCACTGCTATGGCGGAATCTCAGTGCATGTTAGGCTGGGGCAGCCTCCCTGAGAGGGACCTTCTAGAAGAGAAGGCAAGGGTACTGTGTGGCTTCTATAATGTATCCCCAGGCTGCTTAACGAAGCACTTGCTGGTGCACAGTAGATACTCCAAAAACGCTGAAGAATGAATTACTACTGGGAAGTATGACCGCCGTTGCCAAGCTAATGAGAGCACTCTGGGGCCCACTATTCTCATCCTGAGACCACTTCATACCTTTGAAGGCTGCCAGTGCATCTCAAACTCCTCCTCCAGAAGTCACTCTGATAACTTATTCAAGGGCTAGTTTTCAAATTCTGAATGAGTGGTTTTAAAGCCTTCAACTTGGATGAGCATTTTGTTGGCTGGAAAACAGGAAAGCTGCCCTAAGTTTGGAAATCCAAATGTTTGGAAGGCCAGGGTCTAAAAAGACAGCTGCAGACAGGAAGTAATTTCCCAGACCCAAGCCCCACCCAGAAAGGAAACTGTCTCTCTGCATTATGTCATGCAATACTTCCCAGAGTTCATTTCCCAAAGTTAAATAAGTATAGGTGAGCAAAATGTAATGCAATACTGTATTTCTTCTGTGGTGTAGAAAACAAGTTCTAATTTTAATAGTGATGTTTAAACTTCTCACACACATTCCTTAAAATTAAGCTTGAGAAAATTCTGTCTTTTTTTAAAATTTTTTTTAAAAATTGAATTCAGAGAGCGGAAGGGAGAGGGATAGAAACATCAATAATGAGCCCTAGCTGGTTTGGTTCAGTGGCTAGAGTGTCGACCTGCAGACTGAAAGGTCTCGGGTTTGATTCCGGTCAAGGGCACATGCCCGGGTTGCAGGCTCAATCCCCAGTATGGGGCATGCAGGAGTCAGCTGATCAATGATTCTCCCTCATCATTGATGTTTCTCTCTCTCTCTCCCCCTTTCCCTTCCTCTCTGAAATCAATAAAAAATATATTTAAAAAAAAACACAAAACCATCCATGATGAGAGAGAAGCAATGATTGGTTGCCTCCTGTACTCCCCCTACTGGGGATCGTGCCCTGACCTGATCGTGCCGTGACCTGGTTCATGGGTCAAGGCTCAATCACTGAGCTACAGTGGCTGGGCAAAATTTTGTCTTTTTAATGTGATGGAAACCACAGGAAGAAAATCACTATGAGCCAAAGTTGTGCACCATGTAATTGCACACTTTTGTAATTATGTTTAAGAAAACAAAAACACAAGACCTAAATAAGCCTTTGCTTTAAAGTAGACCTAAACCCAAATTTACTGCCTCTCAGTTTGGTGACCTCTGCCTCACCCTGTATGAAGTCATGCCCTGACTGTGTAGGGTGTCATTTTTCCAAAGGTGGCCCTACTGATGACCAAGCATGCCCTTGTCAGAGGAATGACCACAGTGGCTCACTCTGACAGCTTTTTATTTTCTGCACTACCAATTTGACAAATGAGGCTCTGGACTACAGAAAAACAACAACTGTCTTTACATAAAAAATAAACCCCCTGCTTCCGGCCCAATAGGACCTCTGAACATACAACAGAGAGGGAGGTTGCCACAGCCCCAGCAGTCTGACTCCTGACACCTGCATCCTCACGACAATTCCCTAAAGGGATGTGCGTTGAGGCTTTGGAGTCAACAGTGCCCTCAGTTTTGCCTGAGATGGACTCTTGTCCTCGCTTGTCTTGGGGATGACTCAGAATGAAAGCCACAGGTGGGCAGCTGGGAGTGAGGCCAGAGGCTCTGATTAGTCACCCTGGAGGCCACATTTGGGGGCATCTGCACCGAATTGGGCTACACTGCATAAACCCAAATCAATCCACAGTTCCTGCCCAAGTCCTTGAGATTTCCAAACTCTTGGGTGGACCCTGAGATGGGCAGATGTGGGTACTTTTCTCCAGGAAATCTGTATTCTAAAGCTATTTTAATTACCACCCTAACTTGCTTGCCAGGCAAATACTTCTATGTGAATGTGAGAGTGGCTCTTTCTGTGGGCTCTGAGGCTTGGGAACTCCTCTGGTTGACAGAGCAGTCACAGTCACCTTGGAGGATGGGATGTGGGGAAATTTCCTAATGGTCCATCCTGGCTGCCAGTAGGGCCCAGTGGGAGTGCCAGAGCCCATTTTGCAAGCTACGTTCCCACCAAGTGTTTGCACTCACCATGGCAAAGCCTGAGAGGAGAGCAGAGGTGCGGCTGGAGGCTTTCAGTTTGGCCCTGCTCAGGTAGAGCTTCCTCCAGGAGAGGGCCTGCACGGAGTGGTGGTTGGAGGTGACCAGCTCTAGGTAGCTGCGGCGGACCCAGTCCCGGTAATCCATGCCCTTGTGGCCAGGCTCAGGGCAGGCGGGGGTGGAGGGGTCCACAGGCACATTGAGCTCAGCACTCATCATGGGAGCCAGGCTGGGGGCAAAAGAGAGACACACTCAGGTATCCCACAGGGTTCCTGGGGCCTGGAAAACCCAGTTTACCTTCTCTGGGGCCCCTGTCTACACCCCACACCAGCGCCATGGGGGCAGGGGTGTGTGAGTGGGGGGCCCTGGTCCTAATGCAGTCCCCACATGTGGACCATTTATAGGAGAGGAGGCTCAGGAGTGCATTTCCAAGAAGCACCACAGTGTTCAACATTGTTCCCGCCATCCCGAGCTCAGAAAGGTTCCAGTTGAGTGTGGCTCTGGGTGAATGGGATTCCAAGGTTGGCCAAGAGCACCTAACAACGTCCTCCAAGTTGCACCTATCTTTAGGGAGTAAGGAGCTGTAGCATTTAGAAAGATCCTAGGACCTCAAGTTACCAAGTCTGGATTTGACCCAACTGTGTGATGTTGAACATGCCACCTGACCTTGCTGACCTCCATCATCTTCAAATGAGGACATCCCCACCCTACAGGGCTCTTGAACAAGATACAGGACCTGTAGACTCAACTGCTTTTCAATATCCAGGTGTCTACGTGAAATACACTTTTCCAAGCAGCTGCTATAAATCCAACTTAAATTTTCTTTTTCTTTTTTTATAAACCCTCCTGCGGGGGGCTGACTTTCAATAGATCAAAGCGAAGGAGCTGCTCTGCTATATACAAACCTCCCACCCAGAAGCAGGTCAGGAACAACGTACAACGTGCGTTGCATGCTGGGCAAGAAGGCAGCCCCCTTTCTGGCTGTGCCCCATTTCACCGGAGGAGCGGCTCTCCCCACAGGACCCCATCCCATAGCAGCCAGCTGGGTGCCCATGTGGCTGCTGGGGGACCAGCTATGGGAGGGCAACCGAGGCTTGGAGGAGCTGCCTATCCTTCTGCCTGGGCAGGATTCAGAGAGAGGTTAGTCAACCCCACAGATGGCTCACTGGCTCCTTCGCCAAGCCATACACCAAATGTCTAAACCGGCAGTTCCAACTTAATGTTAATCAGCACGGTTCACCCCAAAAACACTTGGTTTATATGCCTAAAGTACAGACACATCCAGGCTGCAATGGAAACATTTAACAAAATGAAAAATTAAATCCAACTGAATCTATACATATATATAAAAAGCCAGCGACAGGAACGCCCTAACAACCGGTCGCTATGACGCCCACTGTGGCCAGCGAACCAGCCGATCAGGCACATATGTCTCTTTTTTCCCCATTGACCCAAGAGCTCTCCATGTGGTTTGCTGAGGCTGATCCCTGGCCAGCATTGCAGCTTTACTTATTCCTCTGCCCAAACCTGCTCTTTTCCCATTCTTCCCAGTTACTGTTCTCAAAAGTATCCTTTAATAAGGACTGCCCACTACCGGACTCTCCCAGGGTGGGGCTGGCAGGCCAAACACCCCACCACATTCCCCTTGGCCAGCCCCGCCCCCAACCGGCCCACCCCACCATGATAGGCCCAAAGCCCCGCCCCCCAGCCGGCCCTGATCACACCCCCCACCCCAATAGGAGGTGGGGCCACTGGCCAACCTCCTACAGCCCCTCCCCCTGGCAGCTCCACCCCTGATCGCAGCCCTCACCAGAACAGGGGGCAGGGCTGGCCACCCAACCTCCTGCAGCCCCTCCCCATGGTTGGCCCCGCCCCTGATGGGCCCCCACCACCCTGATCAGCCTACAGCCCCTTCCCCTTCCTGGCCCACCCCTGATCACCACCCCCCCCAATAGGGAGCTGGGCAGCTGGCCAGCCAACCTCCTGCAGCCCCTCCCCCTGCTTGGCCCCACCCCAGATTGGCCCCCTCACCAGATCAGGGGCAGGGCCTGCCAGCCAACCACCCATGGTCCCTCCCCTAGACTGCGGGCCCCCATTTGGGGGCAGGGATGGCCGGCCCACCGCTCCTCCCCATGGCTGGCCACGCCCCCAATCGGTCCCTCAACCCCAATCAGGGGCGGCCCCTCCACCCAGCCAGCCTGGCCCTGATTGGCCCCAATCAGGGCGGGCTGGCCAGCCAACCTCCCGCCATCTCTTCCTCCTGACAGGCCCAGCCCAATCCGCCCCAATTGGGGCTGGGCCGGCTGGACCCACCCGTGCAAAAATTCGTGCACTGAGCCTCTAGGGTTTTATAAAGAAACTAGAGGCCCAGTGCACGAATTCGTGCACGGGTGGGGGCCCTGCCCCGTGGTGGAGCTCCCAGTTGAACTCCCTGTCGAACTCCCAGTGGAGGGGACAATTTGCATATTAGCCTTTTATTATATAGGATAGAGAATGGAGACCCCTGGAGTTATCCCAGGAAGAAATCTGGTGTGACAATAACAGAATGAAGATCAGAAGGACTGATCTGTCAAGATTTGTGAATTTAAAGCCAAATCTCCACTAATCCCAATAGGGATTGGTGGTCTCCTGTGGTCCAAGGGGCTGGCCTGTTTAGCAGCATGCTGGGATCAGCTCTAATTAATCTGCAGGGCAAGTTTCAAGGACACAGGCACCTCACAGCTCAGTTAGCATCAGATATTAACTTGGACATTTAGGCCCTGATAGACCTCATGAAAAGCCTACTTAAGGCGATTACAAACAGATAAGGGTTTCTGGATCCCAGGGAGCATGGCTGGGGATGGGGGGTGGGGGAGTCAGGGGTGTTTACCAAGTGTCAGCAACTGAGAAAATGCCCCAAACCTGATCCATCCATGCCAATCTCTAAAAGGGTTCCATGGGAAGGTCCTGGAAGTTGGAAGAGTCTGTTTTGGGGTGCCTTCCTCTTTGTTCACTGCCAGGCTATGGAGACCAGCTTTTACTGGCCAATAGGACCCTGGGGAACAGTTCTGTGCTCTCCTATTCCTGCCAGAGATGTCAATTACTAGGAATGCCTACTTGGAAGCATCGAGGCCCCCTTGCCCACGTCTGCAGCCAGCAGCACTACTTTCAAGCACTTTAATAACTGGAAGGTCCCTTCCCTGGGGGAGAGTTCAGAGGAATGTTGCTTACTAACCAATCCCTTGGCTAGCTCCAAATAATTTAGGATGGCATCATTTGGAAATGCACTTTTTCTTTCATTTTTCTACATGTAACAGAAGTGGGCCTAGAGGTATGATAAAGACAGTGTACTGATGTGGAAGGGTAGAAGGCACAACCTTTGCCCTCCTCAGAGTAGCCGTCTCTCCATCCAACATCCTGCATCACAGAGATGTTTACTGGGCCCTAAAGTAAGACAGCATTTGGTATTTAGGCATCAAAGATGAAAAAGGCAAGAACCCTGTGAGCTCCTGTGCCCAGTGGGGAACAAGGTAACGGGTAATTCTCATTCGATGAGCTAAATGCTTCAGTGGAGGGGTGAGAGGGCCTAGGAAGCAGAGGAGGTGCTGGCTGCCTCAGCTTTGGGCAGGGAGAAGGTCCCTTCTAGGGAGCAAGGATGGGGGTAAGGACATAGGTAGTGAAGGCAATATTGGCAAAGAGGGACTCTCCCTCAAAGACAAAATGCTACCCACATGGGAGGGCTCTGAGAGGCATGGGAGGGCTCTGAGAGGCAGGAAGACTGGCTGCAGAGTGGGGGCGGGTGTGTGTGTCAAGGAAATGGGGGAGGGGCAGGATGCAGGGAGTACTGGAGCTCAGGGCAGCCCAGGCAGTGTGACTGCTGGGCTTTCTCTAGCAGGGCACAGTATGGGTCATGGAAGAAGCCAATCAGGGAAACAATCTAGTATCAGCCTGATCTGTGTGCCAAATGAAATGGCAGGAGGGCCTGGTAACCTCCAAAACACAGAGGTAAGTACGGGGTGAAGAAGAGGGAAGTTCTGGGGCCATCCGTGAGCAGGGGCTGGGCTCAAGTTCAGAGTGGAGAAGGTGGCCTCCTGGGAGTGGTCAGGGCAGCCCCAGCAGCCCTATGACCATCCTCAGAGTGGCAGGGGTGGGAAGGAAGGGCTGTCTGTCTGCTTGGGGCCTGGGGCCTGAAGATAGAGAAGCCACTTCCTGCAAAGGGAGCAGCCAGACCTGATTCAAATCCATCCTATCCCTGCCAGCCCCACTGTCCTCCCTTACACCAGGTGTCCCCTGCCCGACGGGGGGGCGGGCAGAGTCTGGTCCTCACACTCAACTGGGGCAGGGGGTAGGGTGGGGCAAGATGGAGCCCGACATTTCAGTCAGGTGTCAGGGGCTCCAAAGGATGCTCTCCTGGTGGAACCTGGGAGGGTTTTTATTTCTATATAAGGGAAGTCAGAAAAGGAGGTTTGGTTACACTAACTGGGACTCTCTCTACATTAGCTTTCTCCTAGGCAGGCCTGTTTGAAACACATCCAGGGGGTGGGTTGGGGGTTTGCCCATCTTAACTTCCTTTAAGCATCTGGGGCGTGAGCAATGCTGAGTGCCCGCAGAGAAATCTGTTTCTCATTCTCTGTCTCTGTCACACCTGTGGGGGACGGAGGCCCAGCAGTCCCCACAGGGGTCTCCCAGAAGAGTCCATCTGCATCTCCGTCCTTCCCCCAGGGAATCCCCAGACGCCCAAGACCGGGCTCGGCCCGCGCCCCCGACTTCCCCGTCCTTTCGGCGCCGCAACCCGCCCGGGGATCCGCGGAGTTAGGGTCACCTGGCCGCCACCCCACCCCATTCCGAGCCTGCCCAGGAGAAAGCCCGTCCCTCCCCTGGTGCAATTCCGGTCCCGCGGACGGGCGAGGACCCAGCTACCTCCTCCAGACCCCCAGCGACGCGCACTCACCGAGCTGCTCTGCCCGCCTTGCCCGGCCCGGCTCCGGTTTGGCTCCGGCTTAACCCTGTGGCCCCGTGGCCCCGTGGCCTGGCCAGGGCGCAGAGCGCGGCCCCTGCCTCCTTCCGCCGGTCCCGCGGGGTCCCCCTCCGCCCCGCCTCGCCGGCTGTCCCGCCCCCGCCGGCCGCCGCAGCGGCTGCCTGGGCAACGGCGCGCTAGCGTCACGTGACCCGCCCTCGGGGGAGCGGCGGGCCACGTGACCCTGTGGCCCCGGAGGGGCGGGGCTCGTGGCCCCTCCTTGGGGGTCCCAGGGAGCCCTGCCGGCTGGACTCGGTTCCCGCCCAGGCCCGAGTACCCTCAGAGGGAGCGCATCTCTCTGGCCCCGGGCGCGCCTCGGGTAGCCGCGGACAGGGATTGGCGCAGCGGCAGCTAGGCGAGCCGGAAGCCCGGGCATCCTTCGCTCTCCCGCCCCAAGGCCAGCCTCCCTGAGCCCCAGTGACAGGACAATAAGGCTGCGCTGTCTGACCCTTGGTCTGGCCAGCAAGTCCAGGGCAGGGTGGGGCCTGCCTTGCCCGCGGTGTGTGGGTCTAAGCGCAGAATGGGACCACATGGTTTCCAGGGTCAGTCCTGGAGGATGCCCAGGACCGATCGTTGGCTGTAAGGAGGATGCGGAGAGGCCAAAGGGGCGCATCCTGCAAAGAGAGGGAACAGGGATCCCGTTATGTGACTACAGGGCGGGCAGGAGTGAGGGGAAGAACGTGGGGGAAACGGGTGGAAGGGCAGACTGGGAAGGGCCCAGACAGCCACGCGCGAGTTTGCCTGGGTGGACGGTGGCATACGCAGATCGCGGGCTGGAGCTGTCAGGTGGTCACCAAAAGCTCACCCTCACCCCACACCCTCCCCCACCCCCGGTCTCCCAGACCCTGTGAAACCCGCGGGACCTAGCCTGGGTGCCGCACGCTCGGGATTCTAACCCTTGTGACCACGCGCGGAGAGCTAATCTAGTGTTCTCAGATGTAAGGCACCTGGGGTGAAAAGGTCTCTGCGTTGACCCAGCCACTTCCATCCGCTGCTGCAAGGAATCTCTCATCCGCAATGGTGAACTCTCCGATTTTACAATCTAGGTAGATATTCAAACAGGACGGTTCTTTTCAGGAAGTGCACATGAATGCTTTACCACCAGGCGAGATGGGTTCATATCAGCCTGCCTTGCCAGAGGGCCCCTCAGAGTCCTTCCTCCATGCCCTACATAGGATTTTTCCATCTGTCACACAGCACTGAACCGTGACACACTTATCCAAAAAATGATATCTTTTGGTCCAGTAGGACACTTACAAAACAAATTAAGCCAGTTCCCCCTCTGGTTATTGCCCTGACAAAGGTTATAGGAAAATCCTGGGGACTGATATACTGCCCTGCCTCCATGGCTACAGGAAAGGGGCAAAATCCTCAAAATGCAACCATACTGTGGCTTTCAAACCTCAAAGCTCTTCATAAAATGACCTGGAAAAAAACAGGAAGAAAAACACTAAACTGCAGTAGTTGTGTCATAGATGATACTTCTTTCAGCAACAGAGTCATTTGCTTGTTGAGTGCCTCAGTGCACATCCTTTGCAAAGATTCCTACGCTAGTCAGTGATGCCTCCACTCCAAGCACATTAATCCAGCATAACTGGACAGAGGCAAAATGTGTCATAATTACCAGTGTTTTTCAGAGTTAGTTTCCTACCAAACACATAAAATGGCTTTCCCTTGCCCCCTTCTCACCCCCAAAGATTGAGGAAGATGAAAGCACCAGGTTGAAATATTTTAAATATATATATTATCCTATATAATAAAAGGGTATTATGCAAATAGACTGAATGGCAGAACAACCGAACCACCAATCAAAGCATAATATGCTAATGCTGCTCAACCGCTCGCTATGATGTGCACTGACCACCAGGGGGCAGGTGCTCCAACAGGTAGGTTAGCTTGCTGCTGGAGTCAGGCTGATCAGGACTGAGCGAGATGGGCCAGACATGCCCTCACGTGGTCCCTCCCCAGCCATTGTGCACCGGTGGGGTCCCTCAGCCTGGCCTGCGCCCTCTCGCAATCCGGGACCCCATGGGGATGTCGGAGAGCCAGTTTCAGCCCGATCCCACAGGCCATTCCCCTTGGGAAGGCGCCAGATGCAGGACTCATGGCTGGCAAGTGCTGCTGCGACAGTACGAGCCTCTCCTGATAGGGACTGATTGGGTGCAAGCCCACGGCAGGCACAGTGGGGCTGGGATGAGCAGGAGCAGCAGGTAGGAGCTGCAGGTGGAGTTGGACTGTGGGTTTCAGCCTGATTCCTATAGGCCACCCAAAGGGACCCCACCTGTGCACGAATTTGTATATATATACACACACCTGTGCACAAATACACACACACACACACACACACTAATATATATTATTAGTATATATATACTAATAATAGCCTAGGTGGTTGTCACACCCTCATGCTGTGATGCCCTCATGCCATCACAATCCCGTAATCCATCACCAGTAGGCTGTGTGTGCAGTGGGCGCATGCGTGTGGGCAGGGACTTGACGCTGCGTGTGCGGCATGGAGGCAGGGCCCAGAAACCACTCCGCATGGCCAGGCCTGGGGGTCCTGCCGTGGGACCCCAGGCTCCGGCCTATCTCTTTGGGGCAATTCATCGAGGAGCCCCAGATGGGTGGGTGGGGCCTACATCTTTGGGACGATCGATCACAGGGCTCCCGCACTGTGAGAGGGCACAGGCCAGGCTGGGGGACCCCCCCACCACAGCCCTGAGTGCATGAATTTTGTGCACCGGGCCTCTAGTAATAATAATAAAAGCGTAATATGCTAATTATGTATAATATTATAATAAAAGCATAATATGCTAATTAGACCTGACAGCTGAATGACCTTCCCGACGGTCGTTCTGGACATCCTTCTGGATGAAGCCATGGCGGCAGGGGCCAAGGCAGGGGCAGTTAGGGCCAATCAGGCAGGTAGGCAGAGTGGTTAGGGGCGATGAGGCAGGCAGGTGAGTGGTTAGGGGTGATTAGGCAGGCAGGCAGGCAGGCAGAGGGGTTAGGGGCAATCAGGTAGGCAGACATCCCCCGAGGGGTCCTGGATTACAAGGGACCCAGATTACACGAGGGCTGAGGGCCCTCTTGCCCCCGTGCATGAATTTCGTGCACCAGGCCTCTAAATAATTTATTGATTTCAGAGAGGAAGGGAGAGAGATACATAGAAACATCGATGAGAGAGAATCAATTGGTTGCCTCCTGCAGGTGCTCACACTGAGGATCGAGTCGGCCACCAGGGCATGTGCCCTGACCAGGAATTGGACCATGACCTCATGGTTCATAGATTACATTCAACCACTGAGCCACACTGGCTGGGATGAAAGGAGATTGAATGATCACAGTACTAATCGTTGGAGGGCCCCTTAGATGCCCAGGTAGTTGAATGGGAGTTACATGGAGGGGTTAGGAGGTTCAGTTTAAGGTCCACAAGTACCAGCTACCCAGCAGAAGTTTGGGCTATTTTCCTACTTGTTTGACCCTGGCAAGTTGCTTCCTCCCCCAAGGCCTAAGTTACCCAAAAAGGCCAATTCTTTGAGGCATACCTCCAGGGTCAACCATATGCCAGTTTTCCTCTTCAACATATGCCCCTCATTCAGTGAAGACTGTGGTCCCTACTTTCTTCTCCACACCAGATCTTAAAATCAAGCATGGCCACTCAGCTGGAATAAACAATGTATCCCCTGACTCATTAGTCATCCCCCCTTTTTAAAAAATATATTTTATTGATTTTTTACAGAGAGGAAGGGAGAGGGATAGTTAGAAACATCGAGAGAGAAACATGGATCAGCTGCCTCCTGCACGCCCCCTACTGGGGATGTGCCCGCAACCAAAGTACATGCCCTTGACCAGAATCAAACCTGGGACCTTTCAGTCCGCAGGCCGACGCTCTAGCCACTGAGCCAAACTGGCTAGGGCTCCTCTTTTTTTTTTTTTTTTTTTTAATGTTTATTGGTTTTTAGAGAGAGAGGAAGGGAGAGGGAGAGAAATAGAAACATCAATGATGGAAGAGAATCACTGATAGGCTGGCTTCCTACACATCCCACACTGGGGATTGAGCCCACAACCCGGGCATGTGCCCTTGACCAGAATCAAACCCAGGACCCTTCAGTCCACAGGCTCTCTACCCACTGAGCCAAACTGGCTAGGGCACCATTCACTCTTATGGCCTATTCCTTGTCATCACCCTCTGTGAAATTTTACATTCAAATATCCTGCTTTCTCTTTCTCACTTAGTTCTCAAACCACTGCCTCTCTTCCTTGACCTGCTGGGACCCACTTTCGCCCTCTCAGCCTTCTTTCCTCTTCAGCTTGACCCCTTCCTGCCACCATCTTTTCCCACTTCATGCAAACTTGGTAAGAGAGCTGTCATCACCACTTCCTTCATTTCCTCCTCAGCCTTCCGAGGTTCACTGACCTTATATGGCTACATCCAGAAGGTATTTCAGCCATTGCCTTGTCTGTCATTGGGTACACCTCCCCCCCCCACCCCCCCCCATCTGGAAACACTCTCCTCTTTTGCTCCGGGGACCCCACCTGACTTTTCCCCTCTGTGCAGGATGCTCCTGTCTGTCCCCTAGATGCAGGTGTTCCTCAGTGTTGTCTGGGTCTCCCTTTCTATACTTCCTGACTGGTCTCTCCCACTGCCCCTGTTTCAGGAGCCTAAATCATCACCTCTAGCCCTGAGTTTTCAGCCTGGCAGGGGGTATCCCAAACTTCACCATGCCCAGAGCTGAATTCCTCCTTTCCCTTACATACTTGCTCTACTTCCTGGATCACCGATCTCCGGGGCTGTGTGACCATCCACCCAGCTAGTGACACTATAGATCTGGTGTCATTCCTGACTCCTCCCCTCCCCATCAAGTGCTGTGAATTCTCCCACCTAAATAAATGTCTCTGGAATTTCCACTACTTCTCCCTGCCCCCATGGCCTCTGTACTAATTCAGGCCATCATTACCTACAGTCTACATTATTCCAAGAACTCCCCACCTGTCTCCTCCCGTCCATTTTTTTTTTTTAAGAGTATGTTAGCTTTTTTTTTTTTTAAATATCTTTTATTGATTTCAGAGAGGAAAGGAGAGGGAGAGAACCATCAATGGCGAGAGATCAGCTGCCTCCTGCATGCCCCCCCCCCCCCCCCCCACCCCCCGGGGATCAAGCCTGCAACCCAGGCACATGCCCAGACCAGGAATCAAAACTGTGACCTCCTGGTTCATAGGTTGATGCTCAACCACTGAACCACGCCCAACCAGCCCCTTCTATTGTTGACCAGGAAGTAGAGGGTTGGGTTCCTGTGAGCCCCTGATGACATCAGCTGATCAACACATTACCTTACGTATGTTTTTGTTTAATGACACCTTTATCAACATATATTACTGATTCCTTAACATTGAACTCATAGCCAACAGCGCTATAACTCATGCCTGAATGAAGGATATCTAAGGCTCTTCGCAGCCTTCTTGTGCTTAAGAACACTAGCCAGTTTGGCTCAGTGGATAGAGCATCTGCCCGAAGACTGAAGCATCCCAGGTTTGATTCTGGTCAAGGGCATGTACTTTAGTTGCGGGCTTGATCCCAGGCCCTGGTCAGGGCATGTCCTAGAGGCAACCAATCGATGTGTCTCTCGCACATCGATGTTTCTCTCTCTCTCTGTCTCTCCCCTCTCCCTTCCACTCTCTCTAAAAATCAATGGAAAATGTCCTCAGGTGAGGAGTAACAAAATAAACAAGAACACCAGCCTGCACTTCAGCACCACATTTGGGGGCCATTTTAAACAGAAACCACCAACGATGAGCAATAAATGTAAAAACCTGTTATTAAGTCTGCGCTGAAACAAGAAGGCAGAGCACTACCTTGTTTAACCTCAGTTGGGAATGTGTGCATTGGGCAACTCAAAATTTTGCCGTTCTGTGAATGTCTGCAAATGACCACAAAAACATGAGTATTAATTTTGGGATTACAAATAAATTTTGGTGAATTCATAAACATAGAACTTGTGAAAAAATGAGAATCAATTATATTTAAAACTATGACATAGTGATATCCTGTATTACTATGCACACAAACGCACCAGGGGGCTTACTAAAGGAGGGTCCTATAGTCTACAGCCCTGGCACCAGACAGGTCTGGGCTCTGCAACAGCTTCTTTTTTTTTTTTTTAATATATTTTATCGATTTTTTACAGAGAGGAAGAGAGAGGGACAGAGAGTCAGAAACATCGATGAGAAACATCGATCAGCTGCCTCCTGCACACCCCCCACTGGGGATGTGCCCGCAACCAAGGCACGTGCCCTTGACCGGAATCGAACCCGGGACCCTTCAGTCCGCAGGCCGACGCTCCATCTGCTGAGCCAAACCGGTTTCGGCTGCACAGCTTCCTTCCCAGGGCAGCACAGTGCTGTGGTGCAGGGCTAGGGTGATGGACTCCAAAGTCACACTATGTGAGTCCAAAGGCCAGCTCCACCACTTATTTGCTGGGTGACCTGGGCTGGTTTCCAGACCTCTCTGTTCATAAACCTTGCTTGGTAAATCTATATGGGACTTCTAATAAAAGGGCAAACAGTATTCTAATACAAATAACTAGGCCTCCTAGCTCAGGGCTGCCAGTGAGTGCTCAATAAATATTTGGTGAGTGAACGAAGGTCTAATGTTTGATAAATCAGAATTCTTACATGAGACAGCCAAGTTATATATACCTTTGTTAATTTCTCCCTATCCACAAGCTAATCATAGGGCATTACTTATTGATTCTCCCCAATCATGGCCTTTTTTGGGGGGGAGAGCAGGGGTATCCTCTCAGTATCGCCCCCTTCTTTCTCACTTATGACATCTAATTGTTCCCCTTTCCCAAATAAGCAATATCCTGAAGAAAAAAAACGGAGTCATTCAACCCAAGGTATAAATGACCCCTTAAAAACTGTCAGAAACATTCTACCTAAACATCACCTTCGAAATCTGGTAAAGGTGCAAAACATAAACACCTGCCTGGTATCCCATTTGTTTAGTCTTCCAGCCACCTGTCCAACACACGTATCACCAAACTCTTGGCCAGGTGCACCAGAGGTAGGAAGTGACTTGCCTAGATTTCCCAGTCTCATCAGAGGCAGGGGCAGGGCTTGAACCCAAGTCTTCCAACTCCATACTCCACAGTCTCCAGTGAAAGACAACACCCATGAGATCCAGGCTGGATTCAAAGCAAGAGTTGTGACACACACTCTGGGGCGGGGGTGGCGGGGGGTGGGGTGGGGGGGAAGATAAGGAAAACCAACCAGCCAGTCCCTGAAAAGAGAAACATGGATTTCAAAATGTATGGCCAGGGTGTGTGTGTGTTAATTTATTAGGGTTGACTTTCCATTTCAGCTTCTGGCAAAAGAAAAATTCCTGTAAATCACTTATTAACCAGACTGATGTATTACAGTAAAATAGGGAAGTGTAAAAAAAAAATTGCTGAAAGGGTAGAAGTGGTCACAAATGCCACCTGGCTCAGGGCAGGGCCAGGGAAATCAATACTATAAAAGTGAAAGAAAACATTCACCCACAACCATGATCCTGAATTCCATCCAATTCTATAAAAGCCATAAGATATTTTTAGAAATTTGGAGTTGGAGATAATCCAAAAAGTGAGCAAAAGCTCTAATTAGAAACCATCTCTGTCCTTCCTGTTACCTGAAAGGCAACCTCAAATTTTCTGATTAGAACCCCCTTGACCTCAGGATGAAAACACAGCTTTGGGCCATGGATTCTCCCCTCCTCCCCCTTCCAGTTTGGCTAGGATTCCCCATGCCCACTACTCTGATTCAGCCCAGCCTGGATTCTCCACCTGCTTCTTTATTAGTCTCCAATTATTTTCCCTGGTTACATCCCACATCTCCCTTTGCATATGCCCAAGGCTTCCCAAAACACACCTGTGTACTGGGAGCAGCTGGGCAGGAGCATGTGTTCTGAGGTGCAGTCTGCACCCTCAGCTGAAGGAAATGGAGGTCAGGTGCCCTGCAGTGCAAGTCAGCTCCAGAACCAAGGCCATTTCCCTCAATGAGCCTGGGACAGGCTGGTGTAACAGGCCTCATCTCTATCACCCAATTTTCACAGCCTTCCCTACACTTCGACACTTCACAGGTCCAATCAAAACCTCAAGTTTTTCTGTTCTTTAATAAACATTCCTTTCACAGATACCAGCCCCCAACTCATCACTGTCCAGACATGTGCGAACAGACAGCAGGGGCAGAGGTTATACATTCCCCCCGTTAGCGGGAACATGAACGAACGGCTTGGCAATGCCTTGAGTGCCCAGGACAGTCCTGTCTCTACTGGCAGGGCCCAAGCAGTCAGGACGGCTTCCACTTGCTTCTACCCAGCGAGGCCTTGGGAGAGAAACAGTTCAAACACCCTCCTCTCTCCTTGGGTCACGTGGAGGGTTTTCTGAGGCCCTGGGCTCCAGAAAGCCACCGTGGCCAACACTGTCATCGCCCCATGACGAAGCTGGGCTCTTCCTCTTTCTCTTCCTCTGTCCCAGATGTTTCCTCAGAACTACTGGATGGCTGCTCTTGGTTCTGACTGGACCCTGTAATCACATGACATTCGATTAGAGATGTCCAAACTCACTCAGATAATCCAGGATGCTTTAGAAAAAGAAGTGCTGTGGAGACATTAGGAACTGCTCATTCCTGGACAGACAAGTGAGCCAGAAGAGGTCCTCTCATCTGTCAGTCCTCACCTCCACTGCCCAGTATAAAAGGGTCCATCACAGAACCGATCTACCACTGATGGTGGGTAGATCTCATCCTTATTAAAAGATCCTGCAGCATACACAAGAGCCTGATGCCCCATGCGTAAGGTGACCAAATTTTAACATTGGTAAAGTGGGACACAATTGACGGGGGGGGGGGGGGGGGGGGGGGGGTTCTTTTTTAAAAAATATATATTTTATTGATTTTTTTACAGAGAGGAAGAGAGAGGGATAGAGAGTTAGAAACATCGATGAGAGAGAAACATCGATCAGCTGCCTCCCTGCACACCCCCTACTGGGGATGTGCCCTCAACCAAGATACATGCCTTTGACCTGAATCGAACCTGGGACCCTTGAGTCCGAAGGCCAACGCTCTATCCACTGAGCCAAACCGGTTTTGGGCCAGGGGGGGGGGGGGGGGGGTTCTTGATTAAAAATTTTGGTTTTTGGCTTTTGGTTTTTGTAATAAAAGGAAATTCACTTCTTAGATCATCGTTGAATTTGCATGCTCTTTTTTTACACATTATGTTAAAAATCTAAAAAAAAATAATTTAAAATTATATTATAAATTATTATACACATATTGCTTAAAAACACAGTAAGTAGGTACATAATTACATGAACATATTTTATTGTTAGTTTATAAATTAAATTAATTTGATTGTTATAAAGTATACTTTTAAAATTATTTTAATCCTGTATTTCTTTCTAAATAATAACAATACTAACTTGTATTATTTTTCCTCTGAATTTGCCGTAACGTAAGTCGTAAGTGTCACTTTCAAGGCCGGCGCTAGACTTTTTGCCGCCACTATAAAATATAAATAATACGAGTACTGTCTGCCAAATTCAAGAAAATTTATGTATTTATGAAATAAATAAATTACTTACCTAAATTATCTGAATAGCTGATTTGTAATGACATCACTTGTTTAACTAGCTTACTAGCACGCAGTACGATGTGTATCGTCTGAGAGACAGTTACAAAATGTTTTTGTCATTGCCAATCCCAAAAATGCCATTGTTCATTAAGTCCAAACAATGGTGGTCGAATTCTAACAACTGATCAACAATGCGAACTTTGATAAGCGTTCTCAATAATCAGTTCTCAACAATTTTTTATTATTAAAGTTTAACATTATAAAATTAACAAAAATAATATAAAACTCATATCCTGGCTAAATAGCCAAATGGCCGCCGAAAACCGTATATTCATTCCCTTCCCGTTTTCCCGCCGTTCCCTAGCTTGTCGTGCATTCTTTCCAAAAATCGGGACTTTTTAAAAACGCCACGGGACGCAGGACAAATTGTTAAAAATCGGGACTGTCCCGCCAAAAGCGGGACGTCTGGTCACCTTACCCATGCGTCAAACCTCACTGTTTTTATATGGTCCTCACCACCACTTTGCCAGGGCAACATCCCCAATCAGCCCTTTAACATTTAGCATTTAATACTGACAATACTGCTGTTGATGTCTCAAGCTTTCACATTGCAGTCTGCAAAAGGATTTTTTTTTTCTTCCCTAAAGTGATCGGAGGGTTGCTTTTTTAAAATATGTTTTTTTAAAAATATATTTTATTGATTTTTTTACAGAGAGGAAGGGAAAGGGATAGAAAGTTAGAAACATCGATAAGAGAGAAACATCGATCAGCTGCCTCCTGCACCCTGCCTAGTGGGTATGTGCCCACAACCAAGGTACATGCCCTTGACCGGAATCGAACCTGGGACCCTTGAGTCCACAGGCCTACGCTCTATCCACTGAGCCAAACCAGTTAGGGCAAAATATGTTTGTTTGTTTGTTTGTTTAATTGATTTTAGAGAGAGAGAGAAGGGAGGGGGGAGAAAGGGGGGAGAGAAGGGGGAGAGAGAGAGAAACATCAACTGGCTGCCTCCTGCATGCCCTCTACTGGGGATGGAGCCTGAAACCATGGTATGTGCCCTGACCAGTAATTGAACCTGTGATCTTTGGTGCAGGGAGGACAGTCAACCACACCGGCCAGGGGCAAAAGGATTTTTTTAAAAATCTATAGCAGAGGGCTCTGCCCACACAAATATGTCAGCTTCCTGGCTCTTCCCACAGACTTAGAAACCCTCTCTTGATACTCCACGTGCAGCTCGGAATTCCAGTGTTTTCCCTGGCATGACTGCCAGCACCCACAGTGCCACTGAGCTGACCAAAAGCAGAGCACAAAGACAACGTGTTCCCAACTCCTCCTCCCTCTTTTGGGAGCAGAGGAGTGGGTGAAAGCCAGAACAAGGCAGAGACAGAGCCCTCAGAGGCAGCACCAGTCCTCCAGCTCAGCCCAGCCCAGGGGGCCACTTGCTGGCACAGTGGGCTCACCCAGGCCCATCAATGGGCCTCCTCCCTGCAGATATGCAGGAATTCCAGCACCCCCAGAGCCCACAGGCACCCAGAGATTTGCTCCTGCTGTCATCACAGGGCCAGACAAAGAGCTTCAAGGCAGGAAACCTTGGGGTGCCCAGGCACTGTATAGTCTAAAAATCACCTTCACACCCTAGGATGAGACACTTAAAAATACTCATGGCAATGGGTTAAAATCATCTCTAAGATTTAATTTAATAAATTTAGCATATTCCTCCTCCTCAACCTCATGCCAAAAAGACTAAGTAATTTCAAAAGTACAAATGGTGAGCATGTTTTAATAACTAATATTTGTTGAACAATTATTATGTGGCAGGCACTGTACCAATTTTTTACTGTCTTGTTTAACTCTAAATACCTACCATATATCCATTTTACAGACGAGGAATAAAGCTCAGAGAAGTTAATTTGCTACGAAGGTCTCATAATCACTAAAACAAGGATCCAGGATTCAGACCTGAACTATTTAACTCTCTAGGCCTCTAACAACCTTGTCTGAAGAAATGCGTAAGGAAACTCAGGCAAAAGAAAAACAAGGTGGAGACAGGAGTGAGGTGAGCATACTGAATGGATAAGCAAACTATGGTCTAGCCATACAATGGAATATTATTCTAACACATGCTAAAACATGGATGTAACTTGAAGACATTATATTAAGTGAAACAGGCCAGTCATAGAAAAACAAATATTCTGATTCCTTTTATATGAGGTATCTTGAATAGTGAAAATCAGAGACAGAAAGTAAAATGTGGTGGCCAGGGACTGGGGGAGGAGAAATAGGAGTTACTGTTTAATAGGTATAGTTCCAATTTTATATGATGAAAAGAGTTATGGGGATTCATGGTGGAAATGGTAGCAAAATGATTTGAATGTATTCAATACCAATGAATTGTGCACTTAAAATGGTTAAGATGGTAATTTAAAAATATATATATATATTATTGATTTTTTACAGAGAGGAAGGGAGAGGGATAGAGAGTTAAAAACATTGATGAGAGAGAAACATCCATCAGCTGCCTCCTGCACACTCCCTACTGGGGATGTGCCCGCAACCAAGGTACATGCCCTTGATCGGAATCGAACCTGGGACCTTTCAGTCTGCAGGCCCAAGCTCTATCCACTGAGCCAAACTGGTTTTGGCAAGATGGTATATTTTATATGTATTCTACTCGTCCCACCCTCCCCCCCGCCCATGCACGCACATACTAGAGAGATTGAGGGGAAAACTAGAGGAATAAGAAAACCTAGCTCTGAGCTCCCTGGACTCAGGGTGGTACTCCCCAGACTCTCTCATGTCATGGCACACATGGAAAAGGATAATAATTCTACGGCACATAGTGCAACTGGTCCGAGTCCAAGGCCTTCACTCAGCCTTTATCCACCCTGAAGGCCGGGGGGCGGCGGGGGGTGTCCAAGGTCTCACCTCTTGCAGCCCATTGACCCATATGCCAGCTGTGGAGTTCTGTTCTAGAACTTGGGCTCTAAGGCTGAAACTGCTGATTATTTCTGTTTTATTCCATAACTTAGCATATTCTGTCTCAGCCTCTCTAAGAACCATCAACCACACCTGCACAGGTCTGACCATAGGAGGACCAGAGCACAGAATTTGATCTTTAATTCTAATCTTAAAGAAACATAAAGCCCTGGCTGGTTAGAGCGTCATCCTGATATGCCAAGATTGCAGGCTCGATCCCCGGTTTGGGCATATACAAGAATCAATCAATGAATGCATAAATAAGTGGACCAACAAATCTGTTTCTTTCTCTCTCCCTCCCTAAGAAAGAAGAGAAGAGAAGAGAAGAGAAGAGAAGAGAAGAGAAGAGAAGAGAAGAGAAGAGAAGAGAAGAGAAGAGAAAGAGTAAAATACTGATCAACCTAGATGTTTGTGAAATGGGGGTTTTGGATGCTTGAGATGCTGATTAACAGGAGGGATCAAAGCATTCAATGTGATTGAAAAGCCCCTAAAAATGTAGCACCTCAACAGTAAACACAATTGATTCCTGTGTGTGGGAAACATGTTGTCAGGGCCTAGAAGTATCATTCTCAAAGAGGAGAAATCTAATGACCATTCAAGTCATTTGGTAACTCAGCAACATTATTTTACCCATTTATTCTTTCAACATAAATAAATAATAAATAATGAAGCACTTATTACTATTATGCTTAATGTTGAGGGCATAGGAATTTTAAAAATGCTGTCACAAATTATGAGATACCACAACACACATATATATATATATGGCTAAAATTCAAAAAGTTAACAATACCAATTGCTGGAAAGGATGTGGAGCAACAGGAATTCTCATTCATTGTTGATGGAAATGCAAAATGATACAGCCACTTTGGAAGACAGTTTGACAGTTTCTTACAAAGCTAAACTTACTCTAATCATATGATCCAGCAATCATCTTCCTAGGTATATATTCAACAGATTTGAAAACTTATATCCACACAAAAACCATCACATGTTTGTAGCAGCTTTATTCAGAATCTCTAGAAACTGGATATGACCAAGATGTCCCTCAATAGGTGAATGAATAAACACACTGTGGTATATCCAATACAATAAAATACTATTCAACAATAAAAAGGAATGAGCTAAAATCCATGCAGACATGGATGGATCTTAAATGCATTCTGCTATATGAAAGAAGCCAGCCTGAAAAGACTACATCCTGCATGATTCCAACCAAATGACAAAGGCAAAACTATAGGGATGGTAAACAGATCAGTGGTTGCCAGGGATTGGGGGTGGGGAGGAGGCTGAATAATGAAGCACAGAGACTTTTTTAAGGCTGGAAAACTATTCTACATAATATTGCAATGGTGGGTACATGATACTATGCATTTGTCAAAATTCATAGAACTTTATAGCATAAAGAATAAACTTTAATGTATGCAAATTTCAGGATGTCAAGGATCCAAGGATGAAATGTGAAATAAGAATTCAACTATATTACAAATGGATGAAACCTCTGTGAAGGGGATGAAGGAAAGATATTGACCTAAATAATTTTGGAAATAGCAGGATCTGTAAGACTAAAGGCAAAAAGAACTGTACATTGCACTGTATTCTAGTTGATAAAGTTGTTTCCCACAGATAACAGGTTAACAATTCTGAAACCACTATCTGTGTATACTGAAACTGAATAATTAAATAAAAGGATGGTGGATGGTGTTAGAAAGTTACTGGCAAACAAGCTGAAAAGGCTAGAATACATGTGGCAATGGATTAGAGTTTTTGTATCTCAAAAGATATGAATAGTTTTCCAACACATGTATAATAATTTTGGCATTGAAACAAACAGTTCTATCCAAAACATATATTGAGTGCTTTCTGAACTCCAGATACTAGTTGAGATGAGTTTTAATTGGGGTTAATTTTGTCCCCCTCCCCCACGAGATCATTTGGCAATGTTTGAAGATATTTTGCATGTCAATGACTGAGGGGAGGATGGGTGCTACTGGTATCTACTGGACAGAGGCCAGGATGTTATTAAACATCCTATAATGAACAGGATATAGCCTTCACAGCAAATAATTATCTGGCCCAAAATGTCATTCATTAATGCTGAGATTGAGAAACTTCTCTCAAGGTACCTAGTAACAAATCACCTTAAGGTCACCCTGGGTTTCTTTGGTAGGCAGGCCTATGTTAGGATAGTAAGACTAGTATTAGAAAAATTATATTGGGAGTTCATCATCTATATAATAAAAGCCTAAGCAACTGTTACAGCGGAACGATCAGTCACTATGATGCACACTGACCACCTGGGGCAGATGCTCAATGCAGGAGCTGCCCCCTGGTGGTCAGTGCACTCCCACAGGGGGAGCGCCACTCAGTCAGAAGCCGGGCTCATGGCTGGCGAGTGCAGCAGCGGTGGTGGGAGCCTCTCCAGTCTCCACCAAAGCGCTAAGGAGCAGCGAGCAGGCAGGTGGTAAAGAGCGAGAGGATGCAGGCTGGGCTGAGGGACACCTCCCCTCAGTGCACGAATTTCATGCACTGGGCCTCTAGTGACTTCATAATAATCCAAATGGGCTTAATACAATCCCATGGTGTCATTCAGATTCGAGTCCCACACTGCATGGTGTTTTCATTAAATTACTGGACCAGCACAGACAACAAGCAGGGATACTTCTTCTCCAACAACAGAACGGAACTCCTAGCCAGCTGCCCCTTACTGCTTTTTAGGAGAAGGGCCGAAAAGCTTGAGTGATTTACTCCAAGTCCATCAAGAACCCAGCAGTACACAGAAGCCACCTTATGGCACAATGGAATATCACAACATTTAAGTTTCTATTCATTTCAAACAGATAGCTGGAAAATCTATTTTCTCTTTCACAAAAGGAAACTGAGGTGAGGTAAAAAGCACATAAACCATTTTTGACAGTTATCCCTATAGCATTCCCTATCTTGCTCAACTATGCATGATCACTAATCATTTTTAAATATGTACAGATATTAACTTCACTATTAACTATAAGAACAGGCAGGGTCCATGCACTATAACTATGATTTTCAAATTTGTTTGACTGAAGCCCATAGCCCACAGCCGACACAGAAACGGAAAGATTCACAAAATATTTATTCTGAGTGTAATGTACTCTGATGGCTTCTTGTCTCTTTATTCATGTTTGAAAAAACAATAGCTGCAACCTCTAAAATGATTTCATGATCCAGTGAGTAAAGGATCATAACGCTCAGACTCTGGAAATGTTCCTTGGATGGTTTTGAGAAAAATGGCTGAATCCTGGTCAGAACAGCAAGCTTTGTGGTGTTTTAACTTGTCCTATTCCCTACCCTCTCCATAAACCCAAGGTAGTCACCAAAGCCAACAGCCTCATAATCACGGTACCTATGAAAAGCACCAGCCTACAAACCACCGGAGGAGGTAAGCTGCATTGGGAGTGCCTCAGAAGTTCCACACAGAGGTCTGTCCTTATTTGACCTGTCTGGCAGCTCCCTAAAAACTTACATTTGCAAGGATTATCTTCATTCAATCTGACTCAGTAGAAAACAGCCTTTTCCCCAGGCATCATAAAAGAATTTCTTCTAGTAAAAAACCATACCATATATAGTGTGTCTCAGTACATTTATAACTCAGAAGGAAACTGGTCCTTGAAGGGTCCAATCATATTGCAATATGCCAGTGAAAGTCTGACTTTATCATAAGACCAAAAATCAAAACTGTCCAATCAGGAAACATGCCTAGTCAATCAGGGAACTGCCACAGATTCAATAATGTTATGGAGAGTTGCCATTTTTTTTGTTTCTTAGCATCCTTGGTCCTTCCTTCCTATCTGGGATCCCTCTGTCCCTGACTCTCAGCTCAGGGGCTCCCAGGGGAGTGGCTGGTACTTCTGGCCTCGTGATGGTTTCAAAGGTAGGCAAGACCAGCAGCACTGTGGTATGTTGACACATTACTCACCTCCTATTTCTCGTAAACAAACTCAATTCTACCTAGGGATGCCATGTATCCAGCTCTCAACGACGGATCATGAGAGGTTAAAGATGATCATGACAATTCTTTTATCTATTCATCTAGCCTGATGGTAGCAAGAGATGGCAAAGTGACCTAGTACTGATCAATGACATATAAGATGTCAACAGTTGAGCATTTCTAGGGGATGTTTTGCTTTTCAGTTACAGAAAAAACACACCAGACAAGTAGCACTCTTTTCCCTCTTCTTCCTGCTTTGAACATAGGTATGATGCCAGGAGCTGCAATAGCCATATCATGCCCATAGGACAAAGGCCAAAAGAACTGCAGGGATGTTGGGCCTGACACTATTGAACTGCTGAACCATAAAAGGCTGCCACCTATCACCTGCTTTCCTGTTATGTAAGAAAAATGAATTCCTCTTTGTTTAAATACTGCTGGTTGAGCCTGTCTGTTTCTTGCAGCCAAAAGCATTCTTTTTTTAAAAATCCTAACCTGAGGCTGTATTTCATTGATTTTAAAAAATATATATTTTATTGATTTTTTACCGAGAGGAAGGGAGAGAGATAGTTAGAAACATCGATGAGAGAGAAACATCGATCAGCTGCCTCCTGCACACCCCCTACTGGGGATATGCCCGCAACCAAGGTACATGCCCTTGACCGGAATCGAACCCGGGACCCTTCAGTCCGAAGGCCGACGCTCTATCCACTGAGCCAAACCGGTTTCGGCTCACTGATTTTTTTAGAGAGTGAGGAAGGGAGAGAGAAATATCAGTTGGTTGCCTCTCATAGGCACCCTGTCCGGGCATTTAACCCGCAACCTTTTTTGGTGTACTGGATGACACTAAGCAACTGAGCCACCCGGCCAGGGTGCCAAAACTATTCTTTTTAAAAAATATATTTGTATTGATTTCAGAGAGGAAGCGAGAGAGATAGAAATAGAAACATCAACGATGAGAGAGAATCCTTGATCAGCTGCCTTCTGCACACCCCACACTGGGGATTGAGCCCACAACCCGGGCATATGCCGTTAGCCATGCTGGCCAGGCAACAATTTTTACTCTTCTTTTTTTTGTTGTTAATCCTTGCCTGAGGATATTTCTCCACTGATTTTGAGAGAATGAAGGATGGGGGAAAGACAGAGAAAGAGAAACATTGATGTGTCTCTTACATTGATTGGTTGCCTCCAACACCCCAACACTCCATCTCTGAGATGGAGCCTGAAACTGAGGTACATGCCCTTGACCAGAATCGAACCTGGGACCAGAGACTGATGCTCTATCCACTGAGCAAAACTGGCCAGGGTGGTGCCAAACGTATTCTTAACTGACTTGCCAAGTGATTCAATCAGAGACAAAGGAACACAAAAACACCTTTGCTAGGGACATCTCAATCTTTCCTATTGGACAAGAATGAGGCAGGGTACAGCCTCAGGAACCTTACAACCACAGGGATGACATAAGCCTGCCTAAGGACAGGATGCTAAGAGACAGAGGGAAACAGTGAATGCCAATAACAACTCGAAGCTCTTTTACTAGTCATGACTGAAGGAAGGTTTGTCCTGGACTTAACACGAGCTAGTATGTTCCTTTTGTGCTTAATCCAGTTTGGCTTTCTGACACTTGCAATTAAATGAGCCCTAACTAATAGAAATAAGCCCTCATTTCTTCACTGGTCAGCCAATCAGTTCCAAACTCTAAATCTCATTCTTGGCAGGTCAGCTTCTGTGCAACACCATGAAAGACCCCAACCAAGGAAAGTGGGTACTACTCACCTTCTTTTTGTTTCTTCTGTTCAAGTTTCATCTTCTTTGCCAATAATTTCTTCTCTTTTAACTTTTGGCTACAAATGTAATATAAATACATTAATCCCTTAGCTACCTTATTGTGTATGTTAGAAACATCTACTTATAGGACCTTTAAAAATGTTATAATCACACAAACACTACACTAATAAAATGAAAGAATACTTTATGATTCTGCTACTCCATCATCAACATTATCAAGCCGTTCTTCTTCACGAATCAAGAGAAATCCTCCTGAGGTGATTAAAGCAATCTCAGAAACAATGGAGATGGTTCTTCATCCCAAGATATTAGGGACGACTTTAAAAATCCTGTTCAGCACTCTAAAAGTGGGGTCCTACTGAAAGTAACCTCATAGGGTGACCTGATCATAAATTCCTAACTGGGCAGGTCATGATGGGCAGCCACGCCCCAGGCATATAACTTCTGTAAAAGGTTTATCTTTGTCTTAAGCAGGCCATTGTTTTAGTGCATCTAGGTTAACAGAACTTTGAAATGTCTTTTCAGAAGTAACCTCCTTCAAGAGAGCACTAATCTGGTCAACTATCCTGATATCCAGTCTCAGCCTTACTTTCTCTACCTTCATGTAACCTTCCTTACTTCCCTCAATTTCAAATGCATAAAAGCTGCAAACTGCCATTCTGGAGACTATTTAAGATCTTGATTCCCAGCAGCTGTCCTCAGTTTGGCTCAAATAAATTCTTAAAAAATTCCCTACAGGTTTAGATATTTCTTACATTGATAAGGGAGTATTTATTAAAACATATACACATGCAACCTGTATACTTATATAGTCTCTTAGGGAGATCACAGGCCCTAATTTAAGGAAGAAGCTAAATGAGAAGTTCACTCACAGCACCTCGTTAAACCTGAAGTTAAAATACAGAAGTGAAGAAGAGAAATCCATATGATCACGGAAATGCTGACCTCCAAGCTTTGAAGAAGTTGTAACCAGCTGGGGGAGGGGCACAGTAAATGTCTTGATCTCTCTTGGAGTATCTGAAGAAAAGCCATTCCTCTACTGGATTGCTCCATGGTGGGTTAAACACCCAAGACCTCTAAAGGTTATACAGGCAAACTTTTGACTGCAAGGACTCATTCACCAACCATGCATCCACTTTCCATTTCCTGCCCTTAAGTCTCATTAGTTATGAGATGCCACAAAGCCCTTACCGTTTTTTCCGACGCTTTGCAGTCTGCTCCTCTGCAGCAATTTTGTTCCTTTCCAGTCTCTTCTGAAACTCTACATCCAATTTTTGCTGCAAAAAACCCCACATCATTTAAACACACTGTGGGCTGGATATGAGAGCTCCAAAAGTCACACCAGTGGGGGTGCTACAAGCATATCTAGATCTCCAGGGCCACTTTAACTTTAAGTGGTTGCCCCACAGAGGGGGTGGGAAATCAATACAGGGCTCTCTGATGGTGAAGTCACTAAGATACTGAAGCAGGGTAGCAAGAAACTAGGAAAATTCTCCAGAAAGTGGAATGAGGAAACTGAGACAAAGGATGGGGAACAGCTGAGCAATTAACAGCTAGCTAATAAATCACAAGACCCTAACCTCCCTAACTGAAGATGCTTAAGAGCAGATGATTTAAATCACCATAGTCAGGAAGCCAGAACAAAAACCAATCAGAGCCAGACTAATCCAAGATAAAGGTAAAACTAGCCAGAAAATGACCCAGATCCCATTGTACACTTATGTTATTTTTTTAAATCCTTACCCAAGGATATTTTTTCCATTAATATTTTTTAGAGTGGAGGAGGCGGGGGGGGGGGGGGGGGGGGGAGAGGGAGGAAGAGAGAGAGAGAGAAACATTGACATGAGAGAGGACTGGGCCAGGATTGAATCTGCAATCGATGTTAACATGCCCTTGACCGGAATCAAACCTTCGACCCTTCAGTCTGTGGGCCGAAGGTCTAACCACCGAGAAAACCAGCTAGGGCTAAATCTAACTTTTTAAATCAAATTATTGGAAAATGAAATATCATTGAGTAGTCTCCTCTTTCATAAAAAGCAGACAAATAGTTTTAAAGTATCTGAATCTCTCAAAATGTATAAATGTATTCCATGAAATAATAGCCATTATGAGAAGACTTGAGGAAAAGGACTTTTCTAGTGTGTGTTGTAAGATTAAGAACAAGGGACAATCTCTCATGCACAATGTTTTATATTTTTGTTTGTCTGTTTTTAATCCTCACCCAAGGATATTTTTTTCCAGAGAGTGGAGGGGGTGGAGGAAGAAAGAAAGAGAGAAAGAAAGAGAGAGAGAAGGAAAGGGGGGAGGGAGAGGAGAGGGAGAAAGTGAGAGGGGAAGAGAGGAAGGAAGAGGGGAAGAGGGGGAGAGGGGGAGAGGGGGAAAGGGGGAGAGGGGGAGAGGGGGAGAGGGGGAAAGGAGGAGAGGGGGACACATCGATTGGTTGCCTCCCACATGTGCCCTACCAGGGTTGGGAAACCTGCAACTGAGGTATGTGCCCTTGACCAGGAATCAAACTGATGACCTGAGACCCTTCGGTCCACAGGCCGATGTTCTAATAATTGAGCAAAATCAGCTAGGGCATCATGTACAATGTTTCAGATTTGGAAAACCACAAAGAAACAGCCAAATACCTGATTTTTAAAAATAGTATGGTGGGCAAATTAGGAGCACTATACGAAAGTCAGTATTTTTTTTTCTGCATCTCAGTAATATCAAGTAATAAAATAGAGGACCACCTAGCATCACTGCAATAAAAAAATATCTTTGAACAAATGTGGTGAGATATATGCAAAATCTCCACAAATCATCAGAGATACAAAAAAATTTAAACAAGTGAAAAAACATAGTTTCTTGAGGGATGACTAACACTGTAACATCCATTCTCATTCAAATTAAGTTACAGATTCAACTCAATTCTAGTGAAAAATCCAGCAAGACTTTTGGTGTGGATAAAATAACTCCAAATTTTAATTAAAAAAATAAAACAAGTGATATGTTCAAAAGAGTATTTTTTAAATAGGAGAGAAACTTCTGGCCCTTCTAGTCAAGTAATGCTTAATAGTTTTTACAGTATAATTTCTAAAGCAATTCTCCATTTTTAATCAATTATTATTTGACACTTGTCATGAAGAGTTGCCAGCCGCCAAGCTAGAAAACTAAAAGAAGCAGACACATAGAACCACACTAGTATTCACAGAAAACACACCCTAACTGGAATTATTCAGCCAAAGAGAGAGAGAATAAGAGAGAAATAATAGCTCAAGTGGTGTGGGAGATCCTGCTTCCTATTAAATTTCATGGCAATGGCCTGAAGGGCTGTGCCCTTCTACTAGTATATATAGGTATTTATCTTCCTGTGCGAAGTCTGACCTAGGATTAACTGGGCTCTACTTGGTGTCTGTTTCTGGTGCTGGCTTTAAAAGGCAGTCCTTACACAAATCAGGTGTATCTACTCTGTTTCAAATGCTTTTTTCTAGAAGTTATTAAGTGCACACTGTTCATACCCAAGGGCTCAGTCAGCCTCCTTGCTCACTGACCTTCTCAGCCATGGCATCCATGTAGTCCTGTCGCTGATATTCTCTCCGGCGCAGATGCCTATACACATGGAACTCTCCACTGCCTGCGCCAGCGCTTGAACCTATAGCCAGGATAGTTCAGAGTTCTTGATGAGCTCCAGTTATCAACACAGGCTACCTTTAATTAACAGTGATCAAAGAAAGAAACTCAATAATGGAAGGGACGGCCTGTCCTACTCTCCACTATACTGCAGAATCTAGCACATCCTTCAATAAATATTTGTTGCATGAACGGTGAAAGTGGAATTCACTAAAAAGTCCACTCTAATGCAGTATTAAGAGGAGAAATAGAATGCAATTCAGTGACCGGGAAACCTAGAAGAGAGCCTATGACCTTTCCCTCTCCACCAGGTGATTTCACATGTTATATTTCTGAGCTAAAAATATATCCATGGTCTATTAAGTGAAAAAAGTTGGTTACCAAATAGTATGTGTAGACCAACCACATTTTTCTAAAAACATTTTTTTCTTAATCAGCAGTGGTTTTGTCTATAAAGAGGTTTGGAAGGCTATATCAGAATGTTACAAGTGGAACGATGAAATTACAGGTGGTTCAAACTTTTTAAATACTTCTATTCTTTTTCTTTTTAATTAGTATATGTTAATTTACAACCCAACAAAATAATAAAACTATTCCATGGATAAATAACCAATATGAGGCATTATTAAAAACAATGCACAAGAAAATTCTCTGATGCCAAACCCCTTCGTTGTAAGAGCAAAATATTGGACCAATGAACATTATTTTTTTCCTATTAGAAATCTAACTAACATATACTAACTGCAGGGTTTTATATTTATACTTCAAAAATCATATTTACACGCACACACACTCCCCAAAAGACATTACCCATTACATCTCGGACAAATTCTGGGGGAGGTCGAGGTGCCCATTCACTCATTTTTTCTGGAATTGGAACTGCTTTGTCCTGAAATATTTAAACAGGAAAGCATTTATTAAGTATAAACCTGCTGACAAAGTCACATCTCTTATAACCAAAGGGTTTTAACTAGAGTAATGAAATAAGGCTGCTTTGCTCCTTGGGCTTAAAAGCTGATTTCTTCCCTCTGTCTTAGCTTTACTTCATCCTGTATATTTTGGGGTCTATCACAGCCCACAGGCTCATCAAAGCTATTCTAAACTTTCCAGAGGAGAACTCAGAAACGTAAGTCACCATGCATGGCTGGAAGCCTCCAACTTTAACCCTACACTGCACAAGAGAGTCAACCCTTTCTAGTCTAAGATCTATGAGACCTGCTCATCCAATTGTTTTCATGACTGAGGGGCCTGAGGCCTGGAGAGGGTGAGCGACTTGCCCCATGCCTCTAACGAGGTGGTTTATTTAAAAAAATTTTTTTATTGGTTTCAGAGAGAGGAAGGGAAAGGGAGAGAATCATCCACTAGCTGCAGCCCGCAACATGGGCATGTGCCCTGACCCGGAATCAAACCGTGACCTCACGGTTCGTGGGTCGACGCTCACCCACTGAAGCACACGGGCTTGGCTAACGAGGTACAGTTTAGAAGAAAATAACCCTTGTGCTAAAATAACCCTTTACAAAAGTCTAACGCTTCTGTTTACAAAAAGTTAAACGGGAAAAGGTTGGAGCACGGAAAGCCGCCCCACAGCGCCCCCGTCCGGGCCGGGCTGTAACGTAAGGGCAGGAGGAAGCTCACCATCTCTGAAGCAGCCTGCTCCTCACTAAGGGACTGGCGCTGGGGTTCGGGGTGTGAATTCCTGAATTTGGAGGCGGGGGCAGTGGGCCCTTGGGCCCCTAGAGGCACCGGAAAAGGGAAGGGGGTGGGACTCGGAGGGCGGACGAGCCCACGCTTCGTCTTACCGGATTCTTCATGAGCCGCTCCAGCTTGAGCTTCTGCTCTTCCGCCGCATTCTTGGGGATGACGAGCGCTTGCGGCTCTTTCTTGGGCCTCGGCGGTCGCACCGAGGACGCGGCTGGACTCGCCATGACAGTTCTCCGGTTTCCCTAGCGAGCGGCGGCGGCAGCGGCGGCGGCGGCGGCGCGCACGTCTGACGACAGAGACGCGCGCCAGTGACGCAAGCGCAGTCTCCCAGCTGGGCGGGACTGGGGCGGAGTCGCCGGCTGCTGAATATTCATGAACCCGAGACCCGGCCGGTGGTTTTGATCAAAACTGCTTGATTTCATTTCCTGTTTCTGGGTAAATCCCGGCAGCTGAGCGTCCGCGTCCCTGGGGAGAGGAGTCCGCGTGCCCTAGGGTTCTGCCCCTGCTGACCTCTCCCGTCGTGCGCCTCACGGCTCCGCTGGCAATTCGCTTGCTAATGGCTCTCAGCCTCCCCTCCCGCCCTGAGCCTTTGTCCTGACTCTTCCTTGGGTCTGGTTCACTCCCCCTACCCATTTCTTTCTTTCCTTTATAATTCTTGTTTTTTCTTTATTGATTAAGGTATTACATATGTGTCCTTATCCCCTCATCCTCCCCCCCACCCCCAACCCCAGCCCATTCCCGTTCATGCCCTCACCCCCCTAGGGTCTGTGTCCACTGGTTATGCTTATATGCATGCATACAAGTCCTTTGGTTGATCTCTCCCTCTTACCCTCCCCCTCCCCTACCTTCCCTCTGAGGTTTGAGCATCTGATCCATGCTTCTCTGTCTCTGGATCTGTTTTTGTTCATCAGTTTATCGCAGGCGTCCTCAAACTACGGCCCGCGGGCCACGTGCGGGTGTTTTTGCTGTTTTGTTTTTTTACTTCAAAATAAGATATGTGCAGTGTGCATAGGAATTTGTTCAGAGTTTTTTTTTAAACTATAGTCCAGCCCTCCAATGGTCTGAGGGACAGTGAACTGGCCCCCTGTTTAAAAAGTTTGAGGACCCCTGGTTTATCTTGTTCATTATAATCCACAAATGAGTGAGATCATGTGATATTTATCTTTCTCTGACTACCCCACCCATTTCTGACAACTTGTTTATTTAAGATTTCGCAAACAACTTTCTAAGGACTGGGACCTACCTCTTTTGCCCACCTCGAATTACTCTGCTCCTGGCACCCAGCATATATACCTCAGCTGAGTGAATGAGACTATCTTACCAAGAAGAGGAAACTGCCCCTCACATCTGGAGCTGGCCTGGCACTCAAAAGCTAGGGGTTGGTGCTCTCCTGTTGCACATCAATTTCCCAGAGCACCAACATCACACTAGGCCATTCAGTGACCGTGATGGAGCAAGGATAAACAAGAATGCTTTGTATTCATGTTTGTATTTTTCCAAGATCTAATTGGCTTTATTAAGCAATTCATGAACAGGGCAGTTGTTAGAAGGGATGCTCTTTGTAATAATTTTTGATGGAAAAACATGAATATCTTTGGAACCAGAAAAAGACTGAACATTTTTGCCATTCTCACTAATATGAGTAACTGCTGCTTCTTTACAGCATTGGCCTCTCGAGTCATTCCTCCCACTTTAAATATTTAAGACATCCAATTAGAATTGTCTCTGCTTCCTGAAAACATCTAACCCTTCCCCAAATCACTTAGCCTAAACTTAAGTCCTATAAGACCTCTTTAACACCTACTCTCTTGCTGAAGTAAGGGCAGTCTTACTTTTAGAGAGGTAATAAACCCAACTTGTTCAGCTACAGGTATGTTCTTGGTGGTCTTCACAATTGTTGGTTTTCTCATTTATTATTTATTGCCTGCTAGAGAGTAGAAGTTCTGTCTTGTTCACTGCTGTATGCCCAGTGTCTGGGGTAAGGCCTGGCTTACAGTAAGGCACTCAAACATTTGCTGGATGACCATGGGACCTTGGGGGCCAGGTACTTCAGATACTCCCACTACTGCTGTCTGCTCAGCCTGCTCAGCCCACGATAGCTTGTCCACTGAGTGTCCAGGGGTTAGACAGGTGGCTCCTGTGACAGGGTCCTGTATTAACACTATCAGGCCATTCTTGACTGCCTGATAGTGGGTGGTTTTCCAGGGGCCAAGAGTGATGAATTAGGGGAAGTTCTTGAATGGCCCAAGTCTGTCACTGGAACCTAGGGAGGGCTTGGCCTGGGTATGGTCAGGGACACTTGGCCCTACATCACACACTCCAGCCATCCAAGCACCTCACTTTTCCCCAACGCCCCCCCCCCCCGCTCCCCCGCACACACACACACACACACAGAGTTTACTGGAGTGTCATTTCCTCCCTGGCGAACTCCCATACACCCTTCTTAGCTTGGCTTAAATGCTACTTCCTCCGTGAAACCTATGACTGCTCCCAGTCCCCTCCTCCAGGCCGACAGTTGCTTTCTTCTTGGTGCTTCCCCTGCTCTGGGTCCCACTGGCTGGCAGGGTAGGTACCACATTATATCCTCACCATCTCTCCACTCACCAGTCTGCGGGGAGAGCTGAGCCAGAATCCTGGCCTAGAGTAGAGTGGTGCTTCCAGAATGCTTGCAGAACAGGGGAATGAGGGGAGAAAAGGAGTGAGTCACAACTGACTGAACAAATAAAGAATGAACATGTAAACGAGATGATCAAGTGATGGGTGGATGGGTGAATGAATAAGGAAGTTAAATGAGTGAAAATATGAGGAAAATGGATGAACACTCTATAAAATAATATTGAATGTCAATTTTAATTGAAAACAAATGAACACAATAAATGAATGGATACACCATAATGAGTGAATGAGGGAAGGAAGGAAGGAAGGAAGGAAGGAAGGAAGGAAGGAAAGAAGGAAAAGAAGGAAGGAAGGAAGGAAGGAAGGAAGGAAGGAAGGAAGGAAGACACGAGACAGTGGAAAATTACAAAGCCAGGAGGGAGCCATATCCCTGGCACCCCCGGCTCAGGGTCTGGCACAGAGCTGGTGCTTGGTAGATAACTGCTGGAGGAAAGTGAAGTGAATGAATGAAGTGAGTTGAGTGTACAAAGGTGGGAAAGTTAAGGCATGTGGGTGTGAAGGAGCTGGTAATAATAACCTCAGTCTAAGCCTAGTCTAAGTGTATTGACGTGTTTATCATCCTGATTTATAGATAAGGAACTGAGTAAGGCCCAGAGGGGTGAGTGACAGGCTCAGGTCACAGGGACTCAAACCCAGCAGTCTGGCCCTGGGTCTGCGGGGCCTTAAATGATCACATACTCATGAATGGCTGGACCAAGGCTCCCAGTAGATACTGGTGAGGGCCACCCTTCCAGGGCTGAGGCCAGTTTTGAGGTCCTGCTCCCTGGGAGAAAAGGGTGCCTTACCAGCCTCTCTGCCCCATAAAAGTGGACTCAAACCTAGAGCGCCACCATATCTGCCACCAGAGGGCAGCAAAGCTCCACCCGGCCCACCTGCTGGCCTGTACTCCTGAGGCCCAAATCCCAGCACCTAGGGAAGACACCAGTGCTTTGGAGTCTGGTGGGCCTGTTGCCAATGTTTGGCTCCACCTTCTCTGGAGTGTGGGCTAGAAAGTCAGCTTAACCTCCCAAAGGCTGTTTCCTTATGCTCAGGATGGGACAAGCAAACCTACCCTTGACACTGACTTGTGGATAAAATGACATGATGGATATACAGTGCCTGGCACAGCACCTGTCCCAGTTTAATCCTAGGACTAAGGGTGTCCCAGGACATAAGACTTTCAGTGCTAAAACCTGGAGACTCTTGGGTAAACCAGAACAGTTGGTCCCTATGGAGGGATAGACACTCCTACCTCAATCCTTAGAGTTGTGGTTGGTACTTAAAGGAACTAAAACAGCCAAACTTTTTACAACTATTCAATAACTTGAGTTTCTCACTGAATTAGTTGTCTTTCCACAGTGGTCCTGCTGTTGATGATGAGAGAACAGTTCCACCAATGGGAACAAAACCGAAGATGGAAAATACCAACTTTGGTAAAGAGTTCGTGAGTGTCCTATAAAGATAAACACACATGTACCATACAACCCAGCAATCTCACTCCTGGGTACTTACCCTAGAGAAATGAAAATATGTGTCCACTGAAAGACCTGTATGTGAATGCATAAAGCAGCTTGATTCATAATTGTCAAAACTGGAAACAACCCAAATGTCCACCTAATTGTGATATATCCAAACAGTGATACACTACTCAGCAATAAAAAGAAAGGAATTATTGATACTTGCAACCACACAGATGAGTCTCAAAAGCATTATGGTCAGTGAATGAAGCCAGATTCAAAAGGCTACAACCTGAATGATTCCATTACTTGACATTCTGGGAAAGACAAAATGATAGGGACAGAACACCGATCAGCAGTTTTGGACAGCTGGTCACGCAGGAGGGGTAGGAGGAGAGGTTTGACTTTAAAGGGCCAAGGGAAATTTTGGGGTGACAGACATGTACATCTGGATTGTGGTTTCTTTTGCTATATGGACATACACATTTGCCAAACTCATTGAACTATATGCTTAAAAAGGGTGAATTTAATTATATAAAGATTATGTCTCAATACACTTGGCATAATAAAGGTTGCCTTTCCAGGTTACAGGGGAGCCAACCCCTATTGTGTGGGTGGTTTTGGGGAGCACTGCCAGCCTTTGGCCCATTGTGCCTCCCTGAGGCAGCTTACACCCTATACATTTTCCCTGCCCTGTCCAGTGTGGGCAAAAGGGTGGGGTGGCAGGAAGAGACTTTCTGAAGCCTGGAGGTTAATGTGGATGAAGGCCCCACACTTCTGCCTCTGGACCCCACACAACAGAGTCCTGGCTGTTCTGGCCAAGGCTGATTAGCACTCACAGGCCAGGGGCTCTTTCTGAACCAGGCCTCACTGAGTAATGGCAGGAGGTGCTTAGAGCTACAACTGGCATGACCCCATCCTCCAGAGCTCTCAGTCTGACTCACTAAAGTACCTTCCTATCCCTGGACTTGGACCCCCATGGTAGGGGGACTCCGAGGTCTGCTGGCTGAAAGACCCAGTGGGATATGTTCCTAGAAGTGGGATTACTGGATCAAATGGGAGTTCCATTTTTAGTTTTTTGAGGAAACTCCATACTGTTCTCCACAGTGGCTGTACCAGTCTGCATTCCCACCAGCAGTGCACGAGGGTTCCTTTTTCTCCACATCCTCACCAGCACTTGTCGTTTGTCCATTTGTTGATGATAGCCATTCTGACAGGTGTGAGATGGTTCCTCATTGTTGTTTTGATTTGCATCTCTCGGATTATTCGTGACTTTGAGCATGTTTTCATATGTCTCTTGGCCTTCTGTATGTTCACTTTCGAAAAGTGTCTATTTAGGTCCTTTGCCCATTTTTTTTATTGGATTGTTTAATCTTCCTTTTAAGTTGTATGAGTTCCCTATAAATTTTGGAGATTAATCCCTTATTGGATATAACATTGGCAAATATGTTCTCCCATGCAGTGGGTTCTTTTGTTGTTTTGTTAATGGTTTCTTTTGCTGTGCAGAAATCAGAAACACCAATCAGAAAGGATATATGCACCCCTATGTTCATTGCAGCACAATTTACAATAGCTAAGATTTGGAAAAAGCCTAAGTGCCCATAAGCAGATGAATGGATTAAAAACCTGTGGTACATCTATACAGAGGCATAGAAGCATGGAATAGAAGGAAGGGAGGGGAGGATGGGGGGCGGGGGTAAGAGATCAACCAAAGGACTTGTACGCATGCATATAAGCATAACCAATGGACACAGACAGTAGGGGGGTGAGGGCATGTGCTGGGGGGTGGGAGCAGCCAGGGAGAGGTCAATGGGGGAAAAAAGACATATGTAATACTTTAAACAATAACAATTTTAAATAAATTTAAAAAAAGACCCAGTAGGAGAAATGCATCGCCCTGTCCAGGCTGGCCCATGATCTCTCAGCCCCTGACATTGCCCACCCCACCTGTGCCTCACACACTTTCCAAGGGTGACCTCTTAGGAATATGTGGACCACCCACAAATCCTCGGCTGAGTTCCACATGCATGAGCAGGTCACACTCAAGATGCCCCAATCCAATGATAATCAGAGTCACTAACTTTAGTGGGCACTTTTGATATGCCACGCTCTTTGCAACTGGATCCTATGCATGATCTCACAAGAACTTTATTAGATACCATTTTATTTATTTATTTTTTTTACAACTATAAAGCAAGCATATTATATTTTACTGTTTGGATATGGTTTCAGATTTCTGGAGCAATGGTATATAGTAGGATTAATAATACTTTTAAGATATAATAAAGCATAAGGGTTTTTTTTTTCCTCCAGAAAACCAGAATGTTCATGTGTAATAGTTCTAAAAAATCTCTCCTACCATTTTCAGTTACTTCCCTTGTCTTCATAGTACCAGCACCTTGATTTCCATGGTTTTTAAACTTTTTGATCCATTGTACCATAATGAAGCTCAGCTTTTCAGCGATTGTGCTCCTTTCTGTTCTTAGTTGTCAGTCTTCCACTCAGCCAGCTTTCCCGTGGTTCTGGGTGGTAGACGTTTTTGTCTTTTAGTTGTGTTTTTGAAATTGTTGTGTGAGGCAGCAGATTAGTTGTTTAACTATGCCGCCATCTTGGTTCCTCTAGATACCATTTTAAACTTTTACATCATGAAATAAAATATACATACAAAAATGTACAAAAGCATATAGCTCAATGAATGACCACAAGCAAACACCTGTATAAAACCATTCTGGCCAAGAAATGAAACATGGCCAGCCCCCAAAGCCCACTCCTGACCCTCCAAACAACTCCTCTGTGCTTTTCCTCCAGAGGGATCTCTCTCCTGGCCGGAATGGTAACAGCTCCCTTGCTTTCCTTTATACTTTTATCTGTTTATCACCTAACCATGCATCTCTAATGCTCGTGTAGTTTGTCCTGTTTTTGGAACTCTATATACTTAGACTCAATCACAACGCATTTTAAATATTTTCCTTTTACTCTGTGGCTCACTTGTTTACTCTCTTACTAGAATCTGTCCTCAAAAAGAAGCTCTTCATTTGAATGTAATCAAATGTATCACTATTTTCTTTGTTTAGGGCTTTTTGTATCTTATTAAAAAAATGTATTTTCTGCCCTGGCTGGTTTGGCTCAGTGGATAGAGTGTCAGTCTGTGGACTGAAGCTTGATTACAGTCAAGGGCATGTACCTTGGTTGCAGACTCTATCCCCAGCCCTGGTTGGGGCATGTGTGGGAGGCAACCAATCGATGTGTCCATGTTTCTTTCTCTGTAAAAATCAATGGAAAAATATCCTTGGGTGAGGATTAACAACAAATATCCTATCTAATAAAGAGGGAATATGCTAATTGACTGCCCCGCCCTCAAAGATGGCGGCGCCCACAGCCACAAGATGGTGGCACCCAGTCCTTTCAGCCCTGCCGGGGCTGCAGGTGTGCGGCAAGCCCAGGCCTGCCCCCAGGCAACCCTCGGATGGTGGCTGCCCAGCTGCCCAGGGCCACCCGAGGCTCAGGTAACCAGGGCCGGCCGAGGCTTGCACTGCCGGCAGTGGCAGCAGCAGAGGTATGATGGGGCATCGCCTTCCCCTGATCACCGGGTCGCCTCCCGCCCCTGAGGGCTCCCGGACTGTGAGATGGGGCAGGCTGGGCTGAGGGACCCCCCTCCAGTGCATGAATTTTCATGCACTGGGCCTTGGCTGGCCCTGGTTGCCTGAGCCTCGGGCCGGCCCTGGGTGGCAGGCGGGGCTGAGGGGACTGGGCGCCGCCATCTTGTGGCTGTGGGCACTGCCATCTTTGAGGATGGGGCAGTCAATTAGCATATTCCCTCATAACTGGCTGTGGGCGCTGCCATCTTTGCGATGGCGTGAGGGTCAATTAGCATATTCCCTTTTTATTAAATAGGATATATATATATATATATAGCCCTTTTTTCTTACCCCAAGTTTATAAAGATGTATAATTTATCTTCAGTTGTTTGGGAGTTTGGTGTAAAGTAAGGGCTTAATTTAATTTTTTTCCGTATCAGTATCTAATTTTCCCACAACTATTTATTTTAAAAATTGCCTTTCGTCACTACTCTTGTGCTTCACTTCAAATCTTCTCAATGCAACTTTTATTCTGGGCATTTGTAACAGCAACTTGTTTCAGGTGCACTGTACACCTCTTGCATTATGACCTGGGATCCACTTGGTCCTCTCACATATCCAGAACTGGACATGCAAGGGAGTAAGCATTACATGTGGAGTGCTTAACCAATGGGCACAGGAATACTTCTCTCTCCCCCTCCTTGTGTGAAAATTCTGAAACATATTCTACATGGCTTCTCAAAGGGTCTTAGTTGGTTTGAGCCCCAGAATGCTCATAGCAGTGACCAGCTCAATAATTCCTTCTCGTATTGGGTTTTTTCCCTTCCCTGTTTCAATCTTTTTTTTTTTTTAACTAATATTTTTAAAAATTTTTTAATGATTTACTTTTTTCATTTAAAAAAATATATGTATATATATATATATGTATTGTTTAAAGTATTACATATAGTAGTACATATATCTCCTTTTTTTCCCCCATTGATCTTCCCCCAGCCTCCCCTACCCCCTGTCGCATGTCCTCATCCCACCCCCCCAGTGTCTTGTGTCCATTGGTTGTGCTTATACGCATGCATACAAGTCCTTTGGTTGATCTCTTTCCCCGCCTCCCCAACACTCCCCAGCCTTCCCGCTATAATTCAGCCATCTGTTCGATGCTTTACTGCCTCTATATCTATCTTTTTGTTCATCAGGTTATAATGTTCTTTATTTTCCATAAATGGGTGAGATCATGTGGTATTTTTCTTTCATTGCCTGGCTTATTTCGCTTAACATAATGCTCCCCAGGTCCATCCATGCTGCTGCAAATGGTAAGAGTTCCTTCTTTTTTTATAGCAGTGTAGTATTCCATTATGTAGATGTACCATAGTTTTCTAATCCACTCATCTGCTGATGGGCATTTAGGCTGTTTCCAAATCTTAGCTATGGTGAATTGTGCTGCTATGAACATAGGGGTGCATATATCCTTTCTGATTGGTATTTCTAGTTTCTTGGGATATATTCCTAGAAGTGGGATTACTGGGTCAAATAGGAGCTCCATTTTTAGTTTTTTGAGGAAACTCCATACTGTTCTCCACAGTGGCTGCGCCAGTTTGCATTCCCACCAGCAGTGCACGAGGGTTCCTTTTTCTCCACATCCTCGCCAACACTTGTTGTTTGTTGATGATTGCCATTCTGACAGGTGTGAGATGGTACCACATTGTCGTTTTGATTTGCATCTTTCAGATAATTAGTGACTTTGAGCATGTTTTCATGTGTCTCTTGGCCTTCCTTCTGTCTTCTTTTGAAAAGTTTCTATTTAGGTCCGTTGCCCATTTTTTTTTATTGGATCATTTATCTTCCTTTTATTAAATTGTATAAGTTCCCTGTAGATGTTGGAGATTAAACCTTTATCAGTGATAACATTTGCAAATATGTTCTCCCATACAGTGGGCTTTCTTGTTGTTTTGTTGATGGTTTCTTTTGCTGTGCAAAGCTTTTTATTTTGATGTAGTCCCATTTGTTTATTTTCTCTTTAGTTTCCATTGCCCTAGGAGCGGTATCTGTGAAGAAATTGCTTTGGCATATGTCTGAGATTTTGCTGCCTGTGGATTCCTCTAGTATTTTTATGGTTTCCCATCTTATGTTTAAGTCCTTTATCCATTTTGAGTTTATTTTTGTGTATGGTGTAAGTTGGTGGTCTAGTTTCATTTTTTTGCATGTATCTGTCCAATTTTCCCAACACCATTTATTGAAGAGACTGTCTTGACTCCATTGTATGTTCATGCCTCCTTTGTCAAATATTAATTGAGCATAGTGGTTTGGGTCAATATCTGGGTTCTCTATTCTATTCCATTGGTCTATATGTCTGTTCTTGTGCCAATACCAGGCTGTTTTGAGAACAGTGGCTTTGTAATACAGCTTGAAATCTGGTATTGAGATCCCACATACTTTGTTCTTTTTTTAAAATTTAATAAATCTTTATTGTTCAGATTATTATAATTGTTCCTCTTTATTCCCCCCTAGCTCCCCTCCACCTGGTTCCCACCCCACCCTCTGCCCTTACCCACCCCCCCCCCACTGTCCTCATCCATAGGTGTACGATTTTTATCCAGTCTCTTCCCGCACCCCCTACACCCCCTTCTCCCCGAGAATTGTCAGTACACTCCCTTTCTATGCCCCTGATTCTATTATATTCATCAGATTTTTTTATTCACTTGATTTTTAGATTCACTTGTTGATAGACATGTATTTGTTGTTCATAATTTTTATCTTTACCTTTTTCTTCTTCCTCTTCTTAAAGAATACCTTTCAGCATTTCATATAATACTGGTTTGGCAGTGATGAACTCCTTTAGCTTTTTCTTATCTGTGAAGCTCTTTATCTGCCCTTCAATTCTGAATGATAGCTTTGCTGGGTAGAGTAATCTTGGTTGTAGGTTCTTGCTATTCATCACTTTGAATATTTCTTGCCACTTCCTTCTGGCCTGCATAGTTTCTGTTGAGAAATCAGCTGACAGTCGTATGGGTGCTCCCTTGTAGGTAACTAACTGTTTTTCTCTTGCTGCTTTTAACCCTTTGCACTCGCTTGCTTTTTTCTCGATTCCTTTATTCTAATGCTAACCGTGTCGAGTCACACTCGACATCCGAGTGCAAAATGTTAATATTCTCTCTTTGTCTTTTGCTCTTGGCATTTCAATTATGATGTGTCTTGGTGTGGTCCTCTTTGGATTCCTTTTGTTTGGGGTTCTCTGCGCTCCTGGACTTGTAAGTCTATTTCTTTCACCAGGTGGGGCAAGTTTTCAGTCATTATTTCTTCAAATACGTTTTCAGTATCTTGCTCTCTCTCTTCTTCTGGCACCCCCATAATTCTGATGTTGGTACGCTTGAAGTTGTCCCAGAGGCTCCTTACACTATCTTCATATTTTTGGATTCTTTTTTCTTTTCCAGTTGAGTGTTTTTTGCTTCTTTGTATTTCAAATCTTTGACTTGATTCTTACGATCCTCTAGTCTGCTGTTAGATCTCTGTATAATATTTTTTATTTCAGTCAGTGTATGCTTAATTTCTAGTTGGTCCTTTTTCATATCCTCAAGGGTCTCGCTAAATTTATTGGCTTCAACTAGAAAATTCTTGAAAAACCTTATAACCGTGGTTTTGAACTCTATATCCAGTTGTTTGCTTTCCTCCATTTCTTTCATTTGTGATCTGTTTCTTTGTCTCCGCATTTTGGCTGCTTCCCTGAGTTGATAGAGTGGCTTTGTGTGCTAGGTGTCCTATAGGGCCCAGTGGCTCAGCCTCCCCAGTTACCTGAGGTGGACACTCTTGGTGCACCCCTTTGTGGGCTGTGTGTACAGTCATGTTGTAGTTAAGCCTTGATTGTTGTTGGTATCACTGTGAGGAATTGACCTCCAGGCCAATTGGCTGTGAGGATCAGCTGTGTCTACGCTGGGAGAACTTCTGTGCTGGAGACACCCTTATGAGACAAGACTTGCAAAAGCCTCTGTGCTCAGCTTGGATGGGGCGCAGTCTCAGGGTGGAGCAAACAGCATTGGTTTCCCATCAGCCCTGCCCTAATAGGCCCCTGTGTTTCAGTGTCCCGTGGTAATCACTGCAAGCACCTCTGAGAGAAAGCCGCCTTCGAGTTCCGCCCACTGCCAGACAGTCCAGTTTCTCCCCAAATGAGTCTGGGTCCCCAGAGTCTTGCCTGGAACTGGAGTTCAGTGCAGTTGGGAGCTTTTGTCTCCCTCCTGCTTGAGAAAGCCAGCTGCATACTCAGTTGCCCGCCCTCTCCGTGCACGCGTGCCTCGGTACCTCTGCCTTCCGCAGTTCCTCTGAGTCTCAGTGTGCTTTTCTTTTTCCTTCTAGTTGTAGAATTTCCACTCAGCCAGCCTTCCTGTGGTTCTGGATGATGTCCGTTTTGTCTTTTAGTTGTAGTTTTGAAATTGTTGTGCAAGGCAGCAGTTTAGGTGTTTACCTATGCCACCATCTTGGTTTCTCTACTTTGTTCTTCTTTCTCAGGATTGCTGTAGCTATTTGGGGTCTTTTTTTATTCCAGATGAATTTTTGGAGATTTCTTTCTAGGTCTGTGAAATATGCCGTTGGTATTTTAATGGGGAGTGCATTGAATCTATAGATTGCTTTGGGTAGTATGGACATTTTAATGATGTTGATTCTACCAATCCATGAACATTGTATGTTCTTCCATCTGTTTATGTCTTCCTCTATCTCTTTTTTCAGTGTCCTGTAGTTTTCCGCTTATAGGTCTTTTGCCTCCTTAGTTAAGTTTATTCCTAGGTATCTTAATTTTTTTGGTGCAATGGTAAATGGGATTGCTTTTAGTCTCTCTTTCTGTAAGTTCACTATTGGTGTATAGAAATGCCTCAATCTTTTTTTTTTTAAAGCAATTGTTTCTCTCTCTCTCTCTCCCTCTTTATATATATATGTGTGTGTGTGTGTATATATATATATGTATACACACACACACACACACACACACACACACACACACACACACTTCAGAGAAGAGGGGAGAGGGAGAGAGAGAGATAGAAACATCAATGATGAGAGAGAATCATTGATTGTCTGCCTCCTGCATACCCCACACTTGGGATCAAGCCCGCAACCCAGGCATGTGCCCAGACTGGGAATAGAACCGTGACTTCCTGATTCATAGGTCAACGCTCAACCACTGAGCCACGCTGGCCGGGCTTCCCTGTTTCAATCTTCCTAGTCCTCTATTTTCTATTCCCTTGGGATCACTTCCCAAAATAAACTACTCACACTTCTGGAGGGAACCCAGGCTGAGATAGTTAGTACTTGGAAGTGACTCAAGAAAGCAGTCCCTCAGGATGGGATTATGGGGCTGGATCATTCACTAGTCAGGCTACAGTAAGGACACCTCTGCTAGGGGTGAGTTGGTGATGACTCTTGGATGCATTAGTAACATGATTACTAATTCTCTCTCCTATGATTGGCTGCCTCTTGCACACCCACTACCGGGGGTAGAGCCAGCAACCTGGGCATGTGCCCTGACCGGGAATTGAACTGTGACCTCCCAGTTCATACATTGATGCTCAACCATTGAGCCACACCAGCTGGGGTTCTGCATGGTTCTTTTTCATATTTGCTTTGTCCTTTTAATAGTGTCCAGTTATCTGCTGAAGTTTTTTATTTCATCTTACATAGCATATTAAAATTGTTTGTGTGTGCTGATAATTCCAATATCTGAAGTTCCCATGCACCTGTTTCTATTATCTGTTGTTTCTTCTGGATTTCTTCCATGATATTTTATCTCCTAGTATGCCTTGGTATTTTTAAATGGATATTTAGGATTATGTTCACTACCTCCAGAGAGGATTTAAATTTGCTTCTGTCAGGATACACATTGCTAGTGCTTGAGAGTTCTAGCAGTCCATGATTATTATAATTCAATTTCAGGAATTAAAGTAATTGGAAGCTGGACTATAGTCCGTGTGAGAGCTAGTTTATTTCTGGTTCACTCTGACTCAAGATGTAGCCCTCTGTGGTTTTTCACTCCAAAGCACAGAGACTTTATTAACAACCCCTGTCTTGGTGGGCCCTATCCGTATTCAAATAATTGTCCCCTGGACCAACAAGGCTGTCAGTGAGCTCCTCGGGCTCTCAGACACTCATCCTTTGCTTCCAAATTGGCAGACAACTTTAGGAAAATGCTGGGCTTGAAATGCTGGGATCACCTCTGGATTTCTGATGTTTCCTAGACCTTAGCCTCATTATTCTTCCCTACCTCCTTACCACTCTAATGCTTCAAGCAGATTTAAAAAATATTTTGGCCAGCATTTCTAACTTCCTTACTGGGTAGGTTGGTTGCAGGAAATATGTCATTACCAACAATGAAAATCTTAGTAATAAATACTATTTTTTAATCTCCCTTTTTCAGATAAAGAAACCAGACTCAAAGAAGTGAAATATCTTGCCCAAGATCACATTGCAGTACATGATGGGACTGGGATAACAACATAGAGTCTGACCCCAAGTCTCTGTTCTTCATTTCCTTTCATGCAGGCCTCTACCCAGGGGCAGGGCAGACTTGTGCAGGGAATAGAAGTTCAGGTGCAATGAGATGGGGCAGGCTTAGACATCGCTTCCCCTTATGAGGCTCTGAATAGCAGCTGAGTTTGCACGAGCTTTATTTGGAAGACTTCCACCCTTTGCTGACTCATATGCAGCTTGGGTCAACTCACACTCCCTGTAATTGCATCTATACTTTTTTTTTTTTAAGAGTGGGAATACATTCATAATTTAATGATGTATGTTTAGAAATGCGTACATATGAGGTAAAACTGTAAGGGAAATCAAAGATATGCTAAACATAATTTTTATTGATTTTTTTTTTTTTTTACAGAGAGGAAGGGAGAGGGATAGAGAGCTAGAAACATCGATGAGAGAGAATCATCGACCAGCTGCCTCCTGCACACACCCTACCAGGGATGTGCCCGCAGCCAATGTACATGCCCTTGACCGGAATCGAACCTGGGACCTTTCAGTCCGCAGACCGACGCTCTATCCATTGAGCCAAACCGGTTTCGGCTAAACATAATTTTGAAAATAATTCCTTATTGTTGAAAGTATTGCATATGTCTCCTTGCATCTATGTCTTTTGAAGCTGCTGCAGAGTGGGAGGGGGCAACGTGAGGGACCTGATAATTCTCTTGGTTGAATTTCCTTGTCAGGACACCTTTCTCACTGGTTGGCCCAGATAATCTTGGACCAGAAATGCGACTCACTCCTCTTCAGCTCCCCGGCAGCCCCAGTGGGATCAACCACTGTCTTTAAGAGCCTCCCACCCAACTTCATAAGGAAAAGAGGCCATCAGGCATGAAGGCTGCTTGCGTTGTCCCCCTATTTCCCTCCAATGTGACATTTCATCAGCCCTCTTCTGTCCTGTTTCACAGCTACAGAGACCACAAGCTTTGGAAGCACAGCAACTTTGGTTTAAATACTGGAGCTGCCATTGACACGTTATTTGACCCTGAGTGAACCATCAATCTTTCTGGGCCTTAATTTCTTATCTCTGAAATGGGGACAATGATACTTATCTCATGGAATGGTTGTAAGGGCCAGTTAAGAACAAATGTGTGGCCCTAACCTGTTTTGCTCAGTGGATAGAGTGTTGGCCTGTGGAGTGAAGGGTACTGGGTTCGATTCCCATGAAAGGCACATGCCTGGGTTGTGGGCTCAATCCCCAGTCAGGGGCATGCAGGAGGCAGCCGATCAATGATTCTCTCTCATCATTGATGTTTCTGTCCCTCTCTCCCTCTCCCTTCCTCTCTGAAATTAAAAAAAAAAAAAAAAAAAAATAAAAATATATATATATATATATATATATATATATATATATAAAGAAAAGAAATGTGTGAGCAGAACACAAGCTGGAATTCAACAGATGGAAGTGGCATATGATTGTCACCTTTGCCACGGCCAAGCCTACCACCTGAGCTCTGCATCCTATTTCCCAGGACCCTCCAGGACTGGCTCCACCAGCAATTGCTTCTTCTTTTTTTTGGTATCCTCACTCTCTCCTTCAACACATAGACATGCTCCATCTTCCCAGACTCTACATTCTTCTTCAGGTATTCTCCTTCCCTTTACCATCAATTTTCTGCTTTTGAAAAATTTTAAATTATGGATATAAAAACAATGTTAAGGAGACAGACTACAAAGTGATTCCACATACCCATCACCTAACTTTAATAATTATCAATATTTTTCATTCTGCCTCCTGCCCCTGCCCTGTTGGAGTACTGTAAAGTAAATTCCAGATATCATAGTGTTTCATCTGTAAATACTTCTGGATGTATCCCTAACAAATATGAAGCTTGAGAAGTACATAATACCACCTAAAAATTAACAATAATTACTCAGTATCATCCAATACCTAGTCAATGTTGTAATTTTCCTCAATTATCTCAAAAATTATTTTACATTTGGATTATTACACTTAGTTCCTATGTCTTATCTATATTAGTTCCCTTCCCCTCTGGTTTCTTTTCATGACACTTATTTATTGAAGAAAGAGTATCTTTTTTTCCTCTAGAACTCCTCAGTTCTGGATTTGGTCAGATGTAATTTTTAGTTCCTTTGACATGTTCATTTATCCTCTTATTATTATCAATAATAAGAGCTAGAGTTGGTTAAATTCAGGTTTCATTTTTGTTTGTTTCATAAGAGGTGCTGTGTTTTTTTATTTTCTCACCGGAGGATCCCCATTGTGACGGGCTGTCTTGCTTTCAGGCATGTTAGTGTTGAAGGGGTTACAAGTTGGCTAATCCATCCATTATAAAGTTCCAAAAACCTTGCCTAATGGGTTTCGCAGACTGTAATGGTTGTTCTTGGATCCATTCATTTCACTGAGTGCTACAAAATGTTAAATTTCTAATTTTATCACTCCTTATACATTTATTAGCTGGTATTTTCCTCTGAAGGACTTTCCTCATTACCCATTTGGTTATCCTGTGTAAAAGATGCTATTGATGTCACAATCCACATCTCTTTGGCCTACTTTTTTTTTTTTCTAAATATATTTTATTGATTTTTTACAGAGAGGAAGAGAGAGGGATAGAGAGTTAGAAGCATCGATGAGACAGAAACATCTATCAGCTGCCTCCTGTACACCCCCTACTGGGGATGTGCCCGCAACCAAGGTACATGCCCTTGACCGGAATCGAACCTGGGACCTTTCAGTCCGCAGGCCGACGCTCTATCCACTGAGCCAAACCGGTTTCGGCTCTTTGGCCTACTTTTGAGTTCACCACATACACTGAGAGTTGCCCACAAGTTCCCAAGTTTTTCTAATTGCCTGGATATAGCATCCTAGTTACCAAGAATCTTACTTATGTTATAGCCTTAGATCTTGAAAGATACGGGGGTAATGGCAATTATATGAGTTGCGGAGTTGCCTGGCTTTTCTTAACTTCCCTAGAAAACATGAAGAAAGAGAATAACAGGCTCAGGGCAGCCAACAAAATCCAGTACCAAAAGAGTGCCTACATGGCAGCACCTAAAAAGACTCTCATCTCCTGTAGCTTGAGGGAAGTCTATGCTGAAAAGCAGACCCAGCAGGAGAGGATAGAGAGAAAGCACCAAAGTAATATTTGAAGAAATAATGGCTGAGAAATTTCTAAAATTGATGAAAGACATGAATCTACATATTCAAGAAACTTAGTAAACCTTAAGCAGGATAATACAAAAAAAAACAACAACACAAAAAACACCCCATACCTGGCAACACCAGAGTCAAATTTCTGAAAGCCAAAAATATAAAAATTCTAAAACAGCCAGAGAAAATAAAAGACACTAAATTCATGGGAACAATAGAATACTAGTGGCTTACTTCTTAAAAGAAATCATAGAAGTCAAGAAAAAATGGAATGACACATTTAAAGTGATGAAAGGAGAAAATTCTGTTAACTTAGCAATTTATCCCCAGTGAAAATATTCTTCAAAAATATTATTCAAATATTAAGGTGAAAATTATTGCTGAGTGACTTTGTTCCCAGCAGATCGGTACTATGAGATCCCCAGGCCAAAGGAAAATAATCCCAAATCTTAGCTTGGATCTTCAAGAAGGAAGGAAGAAACCTGGAACAGGTAAATACATGGGAACAATTTAAAAAGATGTAGAAGATATTATGCTAATAAAATATTATACTAATATTATAAAGATATTATACTAATAAAATAAGGAAGACACAAAAGCATGATGCATCCTCAAAAAAAAAAAAATTAAACAAAATTACTGTATAATCCAGTAATTCAACTTTGGGTTTTACCTAAAAGAACTGAAAGCAGGACAGACACTTGAACATCAATGTTCATAGCAGCAGCCATTATTCAATATAGTCAAAGGTGGAGACCACCCAAAAGTCCATCGACAGATAAGTGGATAAATAAATGTGCTGTATACACACAGCGAAATGTTATTCAGCTTCATAAAGGAAGGTTTGCCACATGCAACAACATGGATAAATCTTAAAGATATTATACTAATAAAATAAGGAAGACACAAAAGACAAATATTGCATGATTCTACTTATGTAAGGTACCTAGAATAGTCAAATCCAGAGACAGAAAGTAGAATGGTGGTTGCCAGGGGCTGGGGGAGCAGTGGTGGGGGGATTGGGGAATGGAAAGTTAGTGTTCAATGGGTACAGAGTTTCACTTTGGGAAGATAAAAAATTTTTGGAACTTGATGGTGGTGATGGTTGCACAACAATGCCAATGTACTTCATACCTCTGAATTGTACACTTAAAATGGTTAATGTGGTAAATCTTATGTTTTGTATATTTTACCACAATAAAAATATTTAAAAGACTATTAACTGTTTAAGGCAGTAATAACAATAGTGTATACTAAGGTTTCTAACATATGTAGAAGTAAATTATATGACAACACAAAGGGTCAGGGGGAAAGGGTGTAAATGGAATTATTTGTTGTAAAGTCTTTCCTGAAGTGGTAAAAAAATAATTTAAGGTATATTGTAACAAGTAAAAGGCATATCATTATCTCCAGATTAATCAGGAGAAAATAAAATAAAATAGTATAACCCAGTGGTCAGCAAACCGCGGCTCGCGAGCCACATGCGGCTCTTTGGCCCCTTGAGTGTGGGTCTTCCACAAAAGACCACGTGCGGGCGCGCACATACAGTGCGATTGAAACTTCGTGGCCCATGAGCAGAAGTCGGTTTTCGGCCTGGGCGAGTCTATTTTGAAGAAGTGGTTCTAAGGCCGAGCCACACTCAAGGGGCCAAAGAGCCACATGTGGCTCTCGAGCCGCGGTTTGCTGACCACTGGGTTATACTATTTTATTTTATAGTAATGCCACAGAGGAGATAAAGTAGGATAACAAAAATAATATTTGGTTAAACCAAAACATTAAAGGAAGGAAAAACAAAAAACAGATGGAACAGAAAACAGAACAAGTAGTAAGATGATAGACAATCACATTAAATTCAGTGTCCTAAACACTGTAATCTCTAAGAGACAGAGATTGATTGGATTTTTAAAAAAATCAACAACAATAGGGAACTTAGTCAATAATATTGTGATAATTATGTATGGTGTCAGATGGAGACTAGACTTATATAGGTGATCACTTTGTAAGCCATATAAATATCTAATGACTATGTTGTACACCTAAAACTAATATAATATTGTATTTCAACTGTGATTGAAAAATAGAAAAATGCATTAAAAATGAATACTATAGCCCTGGTGAGTTACTTAGTTGGTTAGAGTGTCATCCCCACTCAGGGCACATACAAAAATCAACCAATGAATGCATAAAAAGTGGAACAAATCTCTCTTTCTTTCTCTCTGAAATCAATAAATAAAAATTTAGAAAATGAATTCTATAAAACTTAAAAAGCATAAAAAATGGAAAAAACAACAACAAACCAATTATATGTTTTTTTACAAATGACACATTTTTGGTATAAAGACTGAGAGATTGAAAATATAACTATACAAAAAGACATACCCAACAAATATCAATTCTAAGAAAACTGGGGCGGTTATATTAATAACAAAGTTATTAATACAGGCATGTTCTACACCAGCGATTTCCCACCTGTGAGCTGGCTCCTGTGTTCTTTTGCAAAGACTCTAGTAGTCTTTAATTCCATCTTTGCTTTCTGACATGACACGATTTTTCTAGGTTTATCTTCTACATTTACTACCACAAACCTGGAGTCATTTCTCCAGAGGGCTCTAGTTCCTTTTAGTGGGAAATGGTATTTAGAGACCATAGTCAGGCAGGAGAATGCTATTGCTACTGAACTATTGTCTTAGTTTCTGAAACTTCTCAGTGGGTGGAGCTGGAAAATAAGTATTTTAGAAAGTGGAAAACAAATCATGGGCACATACTGATATTTTCCATTTAAATTTAAAGTCATAAAGTTTTTTTGTTTTTTTTAAAATATATTTTATTGATTTTTTACAGAGAGGAAGAGAGAGGGATAGAGAGTTAGAAACATCGATGAGAGAGAAACATCGATCAGCTGCCTCCTGCACACCCCCCACTGGGGATGTGCCCGCAACCAAGGCACATGCCCTCGACCGGAATCGAACCTGGGACCCTTGAGTCCGCAGGCCGACGCTCTATCCACTGAGCCAAACCGGCTTCGGCTAAAGTCATAAAGTTTTAACATAATTTCTTTGATTTAATATTTGTATCTCCCCTTACCTTGGTTCCTAATAACATTAACACAATTACTTTTTTTGTTCTCTATACTATATGTAAAATAAATTCAAAATTCGAATATCAATATTATTACTAACAGTATGATTACCTAGTGCTGCTTAAGAGTTCTTTTTACTTCTTTTATCCCTAAGATAGAGTCCTCTGGGAATGCGCTAGCAAATTACTGTGTTTAATTAGGCCACTGGCTTGACATATAGTTAGGGTATTTGTTTCATTTTTGTGTGTGTCCACTTTTAGGAATTGCTCTCTAGCATTTTTCTTCTTCATGGCTCTCCAGGGAGATGGATAACAGACTTAAACTGGTAGTCTGAGGTGCTTGCTGAAGGAGCCTTTTAACTCTCAGTTCACAAAGGAAGCTCTTTCCAGTCAATGTCAATCAAGCTTCCCATGTGCCCTCCTAAGACTTCCTCTTCTAGAGGCAAGGCTCCTCTGAGGCGGGCAGTGGAGGTGGTTGGTGGAGTTCTGGAGGAGAATTTAACATCAGCCTAAACACAATTCTGAATCAAAATTACTGGGCACAACAGAACAAAACAAAACTACTGTGCTTTGTCTGAGAACATACACTTTCTGAAGCCTTTAACGTTGTTTACGTTTTCCAAGGAGGGACTCAAGCAGATCTGATAACAGAGTTGAATGATAAAAACTTATCTGGTAGGTAATCTTTCCCAGGCCACAGGATGAAAACTTAAGCAGGTGCCATTTTCCTGTTTGCCCCGAAAGGGTCCTCTTGTCCTTATAAGTCACAAAACACAGTCCCAATTTAGACCAAGTTATGACTCAACCTCAAACTCACTGAGGGGCATCAAGCAAGATTTGGTTGGTAAAGAAACAACAGGACCTTTTTAGATTCAGACAGTTTCTCATTTACATAGAGAGCAAAATTAAGATCAGCAAAGGTGTCAGCTTCCTGCATCCCTCGTTCAACAGGATGACACCAAAATAAACCATGACAGTGCAGCAGGAGGGTGAGGTACCCTGTCACCGAGGAGCCAATTCCATGCTCCAACCCAGCACTTCCATTACCTGCAGCTGAACCTTGAGATGGATGAGGCAGAAAACCTCAGACTTCATTAGAACCCTGATCGGGGGATGAAAATCTGACTCAGGCAGCAGCTCACAATCTTCCTATGTTCTTATGTCCTGGGAGGGCCACGGGCCATTCTGCCAAGGGTCAGGCCGGCTGTGGTTAAGCCTTGCCTACATGGCCCATGTAGAGACCTGCATGGTCACCAGGGCACCTTGGAGGAGCCATTTCCCTTCCAAGTGTTAAGACTTCTCTTCCTTCCCCAGCTTAGGCCAGCTGGAGAGAGAGTCTTCAGTCCAGGTAGGAGATTGTGGGTGGATTCTGCCCCATTTCCTTGCTTACATCCTTCCCCACTTGTAAACTACTGTTTTGACCCTGGTGAGGTTAAAAAAAAAAAAAAAAAAAGATAGGAGGTGGGAGATGTACTGTAAAGCAAGGAGATGGTTCCTATGTAGCCGATGCCATGGCATTTTTTTTAGTCTGGCCAAAGTCTAGAGGTGACTCCTCTTGTTGGCACTTTCTTGTGTCCTTCCGAGGATCCATGGGTCTCTCGGAGGCACTTCCTGTGATGTGACCCACAGAAAACATTCCTGTCTGTCTTCCCAGAGGAACTCCAGAAGAGCAGCCTCCTCTATCCTGAGCCCACAGGCCCTTTTCAGACATGAGAAGAACAGTCCACTCTTCCTCAACTACAGGGGATGTGAAGAGCACCATCCTCAACCCTCAGCCCTGCCTCCTGGGGAGGAACCAGGTGCAGTTATGGCCCCCATTCCCCTTTTCCCCCTCTCAAATCTTTCAATGGACTCAGGAGACACAGAATCAGCCCGTGACCATTTCCTTTGTAAATCCTGTAGTTGACAATCTGCCTCTGAAATTTCACATCTATCACAATTTTGAGTCTCAGTGGAAATTTTTAACATCATGCTACTCATATCCTAAAATATTTGTCCTTTTTTTGAATAAATAGACTCATGGTCTTTTACAAACTCAACTTACTTCATTGACCATAATTTATTTTTTGTGTTTGATCTGCAATTGCCACTCTTTGGCCAGTGGCTGTCCCTTTAAGCTGCCTCTTATTTCTTTGTGGTGATGTATCCTCAGTTAGCCTTGAATACATTCTTGCTTTCTGACAGTAAGATGTTTTAGGCCCAGTTTGAGGTGTTCTGCCTCAAACATGGAATCAGCTACTCTTTCCAAGGAACCTTGGCCCTGGATATTCAAACACTGTATTTGAGACTTTAGAATCTGGGCCATAGAAATGCTGATTTTTATGGGTTTGTTTTAGTACTGGGGGCATTGCAGGATGACAGAACAACAATAAAAAACACACATTTTATTTAAAAACAAAAAAAGATAACAGATTTATATAGGTATTTTAACTTAATTCTAATTTACTAAGCCCTTTCTTGTGCTGATATGAGTCTTTTAATTTGTTTTCGCCTTTTTTGGATTGAGTATTTTTCATTATTCTCTTCTATCTCCTTTCCTGGCTTATTAGATATGACTGCTTTGTTATTTTAGTGGTTGTTTTGGGATATAACCTATCACAGTCAGCCTTCCAGTGATATTATATTACATCCCATATATTCTAAACTTTACAACAGTGTTCTTCTGTTTTTCACCTCCTAGCCAATGTTCTACATCTGTTATAAACTCCATAATGAATTATTATGTTTGCTTTAAATAGTTGGTGATATTTTAAAGAGCTTTAAATAATAATGATAAAAAATCTTTGTATTTACATAATTACCATTTTTTTATGTTCTTCATTTCTTTGTGTAGATGTAGATCCAGGTTTCCAAGTATCATTTTCCTTCTGCTCAAAGAACATTCTTTAATATTTCATGTAGTGTAGAGATGCTGATGATGAATTATTTTAGTTTTAATATGTCTGAAAAAAAATTATTTTGCCTTTTAAGAATTGTGGTAGAATATACATAACACAATATCTATCATTTTAACCATTTGTAAGTACAATTAAGTTTCATTAAATATATTCCCAATGTGTGTACCCATCACCACTATATATATTCAAAACTTGTACATCATCCCCAACATAAACCATTAAACAATAATTCCCCATTCCCTCTCCAGCCCCACCTCCACCCCCCAGTGCTTGGTATTCTACTTTGTCTCTATGCCTTTACCTAGTCTAGACACCTCATACAAGCGGAATAATATATTTTTGTGTCTGCCTTATTTCACTTAGCATAATGTTTCAAGGTTCATCCATGTTGCAGCATGTGTCAGAATTTAAAAAGGCTGAATAATATTCCATTGTATAGATTTTGTTTATCCATTCATCTCTTGATGGACACTTGGATTGTTTCCACCTTACTTCTGTTCCTGTATATCTAATGTCTTTTTCCTTATGGCTGCTTTTAAGATTTTCTCTTTGTTATTGACTTCATGAAATTTGATTTTGAAGTGTCTTGATATACTTTTCTTCATGTTTCTTGCACTTAAGATTTGTTGAGTTTCTTGAATCTGTAGGTTTACAGTTTGTATCAAATTTGGAAAATTTTTAGCCATGATTTTTTTCAAATTTTTGGTTCCCTTCTCTCCCCTCCTTTGGAGACTCCAATTATATATGTATGTATGTATATATATATATATATATATATATATATATATATATATATATATATATCTTTAGCTGCTTGAAGTTACCCTCAGTTCACTGATGCTCTGTTTATTTTTTAAAATGTTTTTATTGAAGGGAGAGGGAGAGAGAAACAGAGAAGTGAAAGATACATCAACAGGTTGCCTCGCTTCCTGTTGAACCTACAACCTGGGCATGTGCTCTGATCTGAAATCGAACCAGTGACCTTTTGGTGCATGGGCCGACGTTCAACCAACTGAGCCACACTGGCCAGTGCTGTTCTGTTTATTTTTATTTTTTGCTCTGCTTATTTTTAAAACAGCTTATCTTATTTAATTCCATTGATTTTTAAATTGTGAATATATATTATAAAATTTGCCATCTTAACTATTTTTAATGAATAATTCAGTGGCATTATTTACATTCACAATGTTGGGCTACTATCACCATTATTCATTTCCAAAAAATTTTTATACCCCAAACAGAAACTCTGCAACCATTAAGCAAAAACTCCCAGTCCCTCCTCCCCTAGTAACCTCCAATCTACTTTCTGTCTCTGTGTATTTGCCTATTCTAGATATTTCATATAAATGGAATCATACAATATTTGTCCTTTTGTGCTCAGTCTGTTCATTTTTAGCCAATCTTTTTCTTTTTTTCTGTGTTTCACTCTGGATAGTTTCTATTGCTATGCCTTCGAGTTCACTAATCTTTTCTTCAGCAGTGCCCAACTGTCATTAATCTGATCTTGGGTATTTTACTTTTCAGTCATTGTAGTTTTTGTCTCTAGAAGCTTGATGTAGGCACTTTGCTATGCTTTCCACATTTCTACTTAATAAGTCCCATCCTTCCTCTAGCTTTTTGAACATATGCAATATGGTTATAACAACTATTTTAATGTCCTTGTTCAGTAATTCTATCATCAGTGTCATTTCTGGGTCAGTTTGGTTGATGATTTTTCTCCTTATTATGGGTTATATTTCCTTTTTCTTCACATGCCTGATAATTTTTTGTTGTTGTTAATCCTCGCCCAAGGATATTTTTTCCATTGATTTTTAGAGAGAGTAGAAAGGAGGGAGGGGGAGAGAAACATCCACGTGAGAGAGAGACATATTGATTGGTTGCCTCCCGCACCAGGGCCTGGATCGACCTGCAACCCAGGTATGTGCCTTTGACCAATGTTCTACCACTGAGCAACACTGGCCAGGGCAATGCCTGGTAATTTTTTTTTTTTGTCTTTTTTTTCTTCTTCTTTTTTAAATTTATGCCTAGTAATTTTTAATTGGATGCCAGACCTTGTGACTTTTACCTTGTTGGATGCTGGATATTTTTATATTCTTCTAAATATCCTTGAGTTTTGTTGTGGGACACATTTAGGTTACTTGGAGAATTTTATTTCTTTCAGGTCTTCCTTTCACACTTTGTCAAGTGGAACCAGAGCTGTTTTGTCTAATTCTCCTCACTACGGAGGCAAGCCCTTCTTCATACACTAAACTGATATTCTCTGAATTTGAGGTTTCGCACTGTGGCTACTGGAGGCACTGGGCATCGCTCCCATTCTCTCGGGTGGTCCCCTCCCAGGCCTCTGGTCGTTTCTTCATGTGCACGTCCTACATGTGCATTCAAAATCCTCAATTGAATACTCAGGGAGGGTCCTCTGCCGGAGTCCTCTCACTGGGCAGCTCTTCTCTTTCTGTAACTTGCCCTGCAAACTCTGGCCATTTTGACTTCCTAGACTTCTGGTTATGTCTACTCAACTCGGAGAGACTGCTGGGCTCATCCTGGGTTTCCCATCCCTGCGCCATAGCCTGGGAACTTCCTCCAGGAATTCAGCTGGGATAGTTGCAGGGCTCACCTCATTTGCTTCCTGCCTCTCAGACATCACAATTCTTCAGTGCCCCATGTCCAGTGTTTTGATGCCATTATTTCAGGATGGAGGGTATATTTGGTCCATGTTACCCATCTTGATGGAAGCATAAGTCTAGACCCTTTGTCCTTTCATCTATCTATCATTTTATTTTAAACTTTAAAAGAACTGATGTGATCTAATATTTGGGTTGAATTCACACAGTGTATGTGTGTGTTATGGATTTTATTTTTAGCCTAAATATTCTGGAATAAGATTTATAGCATATAAGTCTATAGTTTGTTATTTGGAAAGAAAAAGAAATTCTAGTTTTCCCCTAAGGGGACACCAGAAAATGGAAAGGTCTAATGTACCTAATTAGGTGCCCAAATTAGTACAGTAATAAAAGAGAGACTAGTGTTTAAATCATCCTTTAATATATGTATGAAACTTCTGGATAAAAGGGAAGCATTTCTTCAACATCACTGCATAATGCCAAAAGCTTTTCACAGTGGCCATATCAACCTATACCTCTTCCATTCCACTAGAAGTTCTCATTGATTCAATTTGGCCAGAATATTGAATGACTTTAATCTTTGCCAATCTGTTCTGTGTAGATGGTAATTTGGTGTGTGTGTGTGCACGTGTGCAAAAATATAACTAATGTAAAACTTGCCATTTTAACTATTTTAAGCATATAATTCAGTGGCATTTAATAACATTCACAATGTTATATGACCATCACCATATCTATTTCCAAAGCTTTTTTTTAATCACCCCACATAGAAATTCTGTACCCATTAAGCAATAACTCTTCAATCCCTTTCCCCCAGAGCCCCTAGTAACCTTTAACCTGCTTTCAGTCTCTGTGAATTTCATGGTGTTCTTTAAAGCTCCCAAGCATTGCCTGGCCAGTGTAGGTCAGTGGTTGAACATCGACCTATGAACCAGAAGGTCAAGGTTCGATTCCTGGCCAGGGCACATGGGGTCCCTAGTAGGGGGCATGCAGGAGGCAGCTGATCAATGATTCTTCCTCATCATTGATGTTTCTATCTCTCCCTCCCTCTCTGAAATCAATAAAACAATATATATATTTTTAAAAAGCTCCCAAGCACCAAACTTTAATCTCAATTAAGTTACAAAACATTTTTCTAACTGACAATCCAAGTTGAAAGTTATAATGCATAAATCTATGTGGGCATAAAACCTTTAATTTTTTTCTTTTAATTAGTTCTCTCCAACCAGTACAAAATAGGGAGAATAAGGTCAGTAATAGAGAATTTTCCAGAACCACACAACCTTCCTCTCGTCACTAAAAGCTGGGTCCTTGTGCAGTTTATTTTTCGAGATCAATATTCTTGATCATGTTAAAGTAGTTCAGGAGATTAATTTATGCTGCAAGTTCACTGTCAGGTTGGGGACCAGCTGAAGGCTTTTGGATAGTGGGCATCACACCATTTCTGAACCTTCTATTCCAAATACAGGCCATTTGCCCTCGCTCTTCAGAGCAGGCTTGTTAACCTGAGGTCCTGAGATGGTTCATGGATAAACCATTCACTAAGTTCATTAACTTGAGTGGGATCTTTATTTTTAATTAACCCCTTACTAAAAATGGTATTTCTCTGATTTAAAGAGAAACCACAGCAGTATTAGAAGTACCTGTCACTTTGCCATGAGTAGAAATCAGGGATATTTTCACATCACATCTTGGTTGTTGCAAAAACATTGAAGTGTTATTTACACTCATCATTCTTTGAAATTATGCTAGTTATTAGAGCTGCTGCTAAAGCTTGTTATTTCAAGTGTTAATACAGAATGTATCACCACATCACAAGTTTGAAAATATATTTTAATTACTTTTATTATACTTAATATTTTGATTGACTTACAGAGGTTTCCTTTGCAAGTCGATTATTTTATTTCATGAGTTTGTTTTTTTTTAAATCCTTACCTGAGGATATTTTTCCATTGATTTTCAGAGAGAATGGAAGAGAGAGGGAAAGAGAGAGAAATATTGATGTGAGACACATCAATTGGTTGCCTCCTGCACGCACCCCAACCAGGGCCCAAGCTGGGGAGGAGCCTGCAAGGGAGGCATGTGACCTTAACTGGAATCAAACCCGGGACCCTTCGGTCCACAGGCCGATGCTCTATCCACTGAGCCAAACTGGCTAGGGCTTATTTCATGAGTTTTAAAACTTATCCTGAGTGAGGTCCCTAAGCTTCACCAGACTGCCAAGAGGTCTGAGGCACTAAAGAGATTAAGAACTCCTGCCCTGCAGCAACTCCCTGCCCAGGCTTGGCCAGATGCACCTTTATTTTCCCCATTTTTAAAAGATTGCGGAAGAATGATTGAGATTTATTACTCAAAATTTGTATTAGTGCTGCTTTACTGTCTCTTAATACTAAGCATATAAGAACCCTTCTAGGTCCCAGGAGTTTTATTTCTACCCCAAAGGGTCTCAGATTAGCTTGAGTTAGGAGCACCTGCCAGAAGAAACTGTCTATTTAAACCATTATTTGAAATTGTTTATTTGAATCATTGCTGGTACATCAATTCTATTTCTGGAGGGGTGTTCACCTTCAGGGCCCTAAAATACCTGGCTTTGCATTTTGACGGAGCAGACACAGGTGTGACACTCCGCCCTCCCCCAGCACACATACCTCCATCCCCAGGGCAGGGACCTCCTGGGAGCAAGTTCAGCTTCATGACTGGAAGCAGGACGCAGAGCATATTCCCATTTCTTGGTCTGGCTGGTGGCTGAGGAAGGGAAACCCATTCATGCGGTCAGGCCCGGGCACCCTCCCAGGGAGACCGTGCACCCCTGGTTTACCCTGTAGCCCTCGGAGACCAGGTCACCCTTGGTCAAGCTCAAGACCTAGCCTCACTGTGAACCTGCCTCTGGGTTGAGGGCCACCCCATACCCCCCCAGCAGGGTGTATCAATGGCACTGGCTTACCTCTCCATGGCTCTGAGCTCTTCATCTTGGAGACTTCCGGTAGTCAAAATCACCCTTCTGTGGCTCAGGTAGGGAACCTAATCCCATCTCTTATTCGAAGAAAGAGCTGGGAGCTCTGACAGCAAAGTGTTGGATGGCGTGGTTCTGGGCTAGACAGAGACGGACAGTTCCTGGGAGGCCCTTGCTGGAGACAGCAAGATGTCTATTTCTTCTACTGAATTCCACATTCTCCATAGCCCTTCTCAGGTGGAGCCTCCAGCAGGGGTCGTGCTGTTCTCCAAGCCTCAAGCCAGAGATCCCCCATCTTTCCCCAGTCCTTCCATCAGCCTTGGATGATCTTTCCTCCATCACCATTCTCTTCCTCTTCAGCCCTGGCCCAGCTCATTGTCCCTCCTCCAGACTTACTGCACACTCCCTGGATCCCTGGCTGCATTTTTCTCCCTTCCCATCTATCCTCCCACCCCTAACCCTGGCCCCAGAATGATCTAAAACATTTCAAACTAGCTCTGCTCACTAAAGCCCTTGAATTCTGGTCTGGTACTCAGGCCCTTTCAGCCTTGCTGGTCTGCATCCCTCTCCCTGCCCCTTGCATTTGCAGTCCCGCACCCTCTGTGGCTGCCCATCACAATGTGATGGACCTGCCTGGCTGCCTGCCCAGCTCCCCATGTGCCTGGCCTGGCACACAGAGCAGGCACCTGAAATGCTTGCAGAGGAGCAAAGGAAGCCCCTGAAAATGCGGCTGCCATCTGTGCCACGGCTGTGGTTTCTCTGGGGTCCTACTGCGTCTGGCTTTTTGGAAGCACCACTTTGAGTGACAGGCCTGAGGGTTTCCTAGTGGGACCACACTGGAGAGAGCCCGCTTTTCACTTGACCACCTGCTGCTGGGTTTTAGTGCAACATCCCTTGGGGGAGCCCCAGATGGTGGACGTCATCTCCTCTTTTATTCTCCCCTGAATTCATTTTAACCTGGGAACATCTTAGGAACAATGCCTGGCTGCCACCCTCAGGGTTGGTGCAGACCCCCTCCAACGCTCTCATACTCTGGACCCCCAGTTCAGCAAAGTGACAGCTGTCAGTGCCTCGTCTACTTCCATGCCTGCATTCCTGTTTTGGCACTTGGCAGGTAAAGTGACCTCCACTGTGGCTGTTAGGAGGGAATAGTAGGGCCGGAATGATGACACGCTTTGTGGGTCAAGTCTTAACCCCACCCTTGAGGCCACCCTGAACTCTTCCAAGGGGCAAATCCACCAAGGAAGAAAGGATGAAGCCTTAGGTTTGGGGGTGATGTCTGCAGCTCAGCTGACAGAGGCAGAGGCAGCCAAATAGAGCTTTCACCAGCCCCTGGCCTCTGCCCAGACCCTCCTCTCCTCCTATCAGGGTGGGATTGGGGCTTGCACTTGGCCTGGCATAGACCCCAAACCACCAGGCCACCGGGTCTACAGTGCGGAGGGGATCCAGCCACACGGATGGAGATGGTGGAAGCCGGGGTACCGGCTGCTCTCCGTGGTGGCAGCAGGAGCACTGCTCAGTCACTTCCCGGTCATTTTGTGAGTCAGGACTGGGTAGCCGAAGCAGCAAAGCCCTGGGAGCCACTGAGGGTGCTAGTGCCCTCACATGGAGGACGGGCATGTGGGAACCCAGGTGCAGTCCCGGGAGGATCAGCTGTCTGGGGATCTGACATCACAGCACAGACGCAGACCCTGCAAGGACACTCACTCCTGGCGGGAGGAACCATGGGTCTGTGCTGGGGCGGGAGGCAGAGTTTGAATTACGGAGGAGAAGGTGCACTTTGGTTCAGCAGGAACAAGATCCTCCTCCGAGGGAGCACTACCTGTGGGTTGGAGAGCTGGGACCTGGAGCAGGCTGTGTCTCCAGGGCATGGGGACAGCGGAGCTGCAGCTGAGCCTCCACCTGCAGGGAAGCAGGGGTTAGTGGTAGGGGTGGAGGTGAATGCAGGAGGGTCCTCTAGGCCACTTCCAAGTTTGAGCCTAGGTCAAAGCTGGCAAACCAGCCTCCCCCACTGTTCATACCCAATGGGCTAATGTGCAGAAATCCTGCTTACCCGCTCCTCACCTGCCCAAGGACACTCCTGTCTCCTAGCTAGGGTCCAACTCCTCAACCTGGTGTTCAAGGCCCAGGATTTGCCCCTCCTACCCATCCTTTACCCTGTACCGTCATCCAGGGGCCCCCTCCCTCCTTCCCCTACCCTTTCATTCTTGCCCCTGCTCAGTCACCTCTCCCCAAACCCCTCTCTCATAGCTCCACTATAAAGCCCCTTCCCATCTCTCCCCTGGGCAGTCTCCCTGAGCCCTGCTCTTTGGTCCAGCGTTTTATCTCTGTGCCTCATTTAGGTACCGCCAGCTGTCTCCTCAGCCAAATGAGGAGTTGGGTCCCCTAATACAGAGCTGGGTGGGCTTAATAGGGGGTCCCGTATGTGGTACCCCCTCCTCCGCTGCAGTCTCAGAAGGAGCGGTCCCCACTGGCCAGGATAGAAGAAAGGACGACAGGAGAGCCGGGTGCAGTCCCTAAAACAGGCTCTTTAATAACATTTATGTCTTCACTGAAGAGCTTCGCTTTCCCACCCAGCGCTGGACTGGCTGACACCTGCAGGAAAGCAGGGTCCGCTGGACGGATGGACACGGGGCCGATTGCAAGGCGGGTCCCGTGGCCCGGGGCCTGGCGCCGGGCTAGTAGAAGGAGTACTGGTTCTCCACCGCGCGCGTGCGGCCGCGGGATCCCTCGCCGGGCCCGGCCTCCGGGGGCTCCTCGGCACCACTCGCCTCCAGCAGCCGCTCGGCGCTGTTGCTGCGGCTGCGAGTGCTCAGCAGGCCCTCGGCGGGGGTGCGCGGGGCGGCGGGCAGGGAGGCAGCCGAGGACGAGGAGGCGGAAGAGGACGAGGCGCCGCCTGCCTCGGAGGGAGAGGCGGGCGGGCAGGCGGCAGCGAGGCTGGAGAAGTAGTGCTGGCCGGCAGGCTCGCTCCAGCAGGCGGGGGGCGCAGGCGCGGCGCTGGGCGAGGGCCCCGGGTCTGCAACAGGACCCAGCGCGTCAGTGCCCAGCTTGGTTCCCTCGTCCCCTTCCCCAGTCCCAGGGGTCAGGCTGGGCCCAGAGACACGGAGGGGTGAGGTGGCCTAGGGTCGCAGAGTCTCACCTGTGTCTAGGGAATGCCCGGTGCTGCCTCTGAGCACCCCTTCCCCTTGCAAGGAATCACTCAGGCGGCGCCGATGGGCCTGCCACTCGCCCTCCAATCCTAACGGCCCTGATTGCTTACAGCCGCCCCAGGCCGCGCCTTCATCCCACTAGAGTTGGCTAAGCTGGGATGCGGCCTAAGTGACTCCCTCCTCCCACTGCCCACCTGTCTGTTTCTTGAGCCATTACACCTACCAGGTGGGGCGTCTTACCAGGCGGGGGGCCTTGGACCCGCACGTAGCTGCGTAGGGTGATGTCTGCGGAGCCCCCTGACTCCAGCGGGATGGGGTGGGTGTGGAAGTGACGCAGCATGTCAAGCACCGACTGGAACCACAGGTGCTGGACGTGGCACTGCCCGTGGCCATTCAGGGACAAGCGCAGGTGCTGTGGGCATAGATCCGCAGGGTCAGTGGTGGGGTCCTGGACTGGCAATGCCTTGGGGGTCATTGGGAGGACCAAGTCTCATAGAAGCCCCTGGGGCTGTGTCAGAGCTGGCTCCTACCACATGAGTCCCACCTGGGGGTGGGGGTGGGGAGTCACTCCTGTGGTGGGGGTTGGAATGGGTGGGCAACAGAGCCAGGCTGGAACTGAAGGGAGCAGACATTTGTCCCTATGTTGGGAGCACCCACATCATGCCCCTCACATTCCCTATCTCAGGCCTCCAAAAGCCTAGCAGGTAGAGATGACAGCCCCGTTTTAGAGATGGGAGACTGAGGCACAGCGAAGGAGGGGCTCACCCAGTCACAAGGCACAGACTCCTGTTTGTGTGATTCTCCCTCCCTGCTCCCCACAGTGAAAGCCCAGAGGGCTGGAAATCACGGGGGGCTGGCAGGGAGGGACTGCTCCTCTCAGCCGTGCTGCAGTGGAAGCACCTGGAGCACGGGGAGCAGCTGGTGCCTCCCAGGCCCGCGTGGGGCGGATGCCCCAGGGAGAGGAGCCACAAGCCGGTGGCTCTAGCAGTGAGCACGTCTCTGGCTTCAGCTCAGCATGCGTCCCACAGGAGGGAGAGTGGCTGTCACTGGGTGTGTATGGCAAGAGGAGGTGAAAGGAGGGTTCCAGGATATGCACATGGCCTAGCCACCTACCTGCAGGACAGCCCAGGGGGTGGGGTGGTGGGGATGGTTCCCTGAGTGAATTCTGCCTAGCAGTAGGGCCAGGACAGTGAGCAAACCTGGGGAGCAGTAATGGCACCCAGGGCAGGGCCTTGTCCCAGAGGAACTGCCTCAAATCTGCTCTGGGCCTATGGGGCCGAGGCCCAGGGCAGGGCCTGAAGCAAAGTGGGTACATCTGTCTTTGGGACAACCTTTCAGATGTTTATTATCTGAAGGTGAAAAGAGCTGCCTCAGAGGGCAGAAGTCCTCCTCCCCAGGAGGAGTGTAAGCCGGAGGCGGGGTTCCTACTGTAGCCCACCACTAACTTCTCTCACCCTGGGCAGCCACCCTGCCTGGCAGGGCAGGAGCGGCAGGAGTCCAATGCGGGGTCTTTCTCCTGGGAGGAGAGGAGCGTCCAGCTCTTTCTTCTCCCCACTCTGGCCCCCATGCCCCGCACTGCCTGGGCACCATTCTAGCCTCTGGCTTGGGCATGAGTCAGATCCAGGCCCTTCAGGGAGGCTGCCTGGGGCAGTGCTGGCCAAGGAATAAACTTGGGGCTGCCAGGGATGGCATTAAGTGCCTGGTTGTCAGAGGAACTGGTAAGGGCAGCTGCTTTCCAAGGAGGTGTCCCTGGGGAGGTGCCGCCTCCTCCACACATGGACCACACTGCCGAGGACCAAGGCCCAGGGAGCCAGGGGAGGGCTCGCACCAGGCCAGCTGGGGGTTGGGACACTGACCACCAGGGTAGGCCTGGGGCAGGAGTGCTGGGTGAACCCTCCTCCAGCAGGACTGACAGGAACCATGTCCTGGGAGGAGCCTGGCTGGGTCTGTTTCCTTATCAGAAACTCAGGATTATGTTGGGGGGAGAGGGGCAAAGGTTGAGGTTTCTGCCTATTCTGGTCACACTGTAACCCCCCCACAGCCATTTGACTTTTTGGACATATTTTCCTTTGCACCTTAGGTCCTTATATTAGCACCTTAGGTCCTTATATTAGCACCTTAGGTCCTTATATTAGCACCTGGAGAGTCCACTTTGGGAGCACTGTCACACCTTTGCTGCGCCTGGATCACCCTTCCCCCTTCACCTCCCTCCCCTGCACATCCCAGGTCAAGGTCTGCTCTGCTCCAGCCCTCCAGCCCCAGCACAGCCCTCCTGCTGGGCCCACCTTCTCCTCTCCAGTTTGGTCCTCTAGGATCCACCTGTGTGTGGTTCCCTTCCATGTCCCTTGGCCTGGGGCCCAGGAAGGGGTGGTGAACTGACCTGAGAAGGCAAGAGGCGGGGCTATCTGGGAGTGGGTGGGGCAGGAGGGCCCTGGTTGAACCTAGTCCTGTACTGAGGTGGCTCTTGGTAGAGACCCTCTGGAGCCCCAGTGCTATGTGATCCCTAATACGCAGGGTCAAAGTTAAGTCCTTAGGAGGCCTGGCCTCCTGAGTGCTCAGCCACAGGAGGGGAATTCCCATCTGGTTAATGGAGAAGCCATATCTGAGGCAGACTTATAACACCCCAGAGAGGTGTGGGAGGGATCCAGATGGTTCCAAGAGGGTGGCCAGGGGCAGGCCTGGCCCATGGGAAGTCATGCCACACCTACACCCACCGAGCCTCCTCTTGGGGTATGGGCGCAGGCTCAGGGCTCACTCGGCCCCCTCGCCCAGGGCTGGCCACTCTGCCCATAGTCCCCCTGCACACTTGCCTTGGCCTTGCCTTGGAAGTTGAAAGTCAGTACGTATTCCCCAGGCCGAGTCTCACTCTGGCGGATCACGAAGAGGCCATGGCTCCGGGGCCCGCCTGCCAGCACCAGCTGAGCTGCCTTGACCCTGGACAGTGTCCCGTGGAACCAGGGGTAGTCAGAGAGCTCCAGCTCAGGGGCCACCTCGGGCTCTGGCTCTGCTCCCTCTTCCCCTGTAGAGGATGACAGAGGGAGGGGGTGGTAGGGGGCAAATACATGAGAGAAGAGATGCAACATCTTGTTGAGTTTTTACCTGTAAAACGCTGTTTGGATAATTTTAGAACAAGGCCAGGAGCTGACCCCACCCACTAGTTAAGCATACGAGGTCAATTGAGGCACAGAGAGGAGAAGGACTACCTGGGGCAGTCGCTCAGTCAGCAACAAACGTGAGAACAAATCAAATTTCCTTGTCCCTTACCCCTGGTTCTGACCCTCTGCACCCCCTCTGAGAGCATCTTCTGTTGGAACCAGGGCCTGTGGGAGGTTGTGATCTGGACTGGCCTACAAACGCTAGCACTCTGAGCTGCTGTGCAGAGGACTAGGTGGGATGAAATGTTACAACTTCTGAGGCTCAGGCTGGCAGCGGAGGAAGGAGGGGCTAGGAGAGCAGGCTGCCCCACTGCACCTGTGTTATTGCTGTCACCACCGCTGCCGCCTGGGGATTCCAGAGTCTCCAGGAAGGTCTCCAGTGGGACATGGACCAGGGACTCGCTGATGGCATCTCGAGCTCGGCCGTGTGGGGCTGTCACCACGGCTGCGGTTGTCTCTGGGAGTCGGGGCAGGTCCACTGCGGGAGAAGTGGCAGGTAAGAAGCACATCTGTCTGGCCATCTCGGAGTGACCACCCCCCCAACCCTGCCGTCCACTACTCCAGCCAGCTCTGCCCCCGCCTACCCTCGGTGAGGAGCTCACAGCTGCAGGAGGCCACGCGGCTGGCCAGACAGCCTCCCCGGGCACAGGACAGCTCTGCATCTTCCTCGCTGTCCCTGTGAAGGCAAGAAAGCATAGCCCTGTTCTCTCGTGGGATTCGGACCCTGGGCTGCTCACTGAACCAGGCAGTGGCTCACCTGAGGTCCCTGTGCCTCCATGTCCCTCTGTCACACTCTCAGCTTGCTCTTTGGCTACTATGTGTGACTGGGCCATATGAGAGAGGTCTCCAGGTGGGGACAGTCCTCCTTGAGGTTACACGACCCCTGCCTACTAACCCACAAAGGGCTGGCCTCCTCCTGGGGGGCCCCATGGAGTCCCACAAATGGTGGCAGGACCTGGCAGTGGGCGGGGCCTGGGCAGCTGCCTTCCCTGCCTCAGGCCTTTGTCTCCCCATTTGAGCCCCTGCCGGCTATAAAATACCGCAAGGTTCACCTTCACAGGGTCTGAGGAAAGAGTTTGCAGGGCAGATGGTTGGAAGGGTGGCAGGGGATGGATTATAACCACTTTGGGGATTGGGGGCTGGGTGGCACTCAGGACTTTAATTGTGCTTCCTTAAATGAAGCTGTTAATTAGAAAGCAGCAGCCCCTCCCCTCTGGGGTTTGGCTCACCCCATTAGCCAGAAGAGCTGTTGCCAAATGCTCTGCTGCTGGTCTGCCTGCCCCGCCTACTCCCAGCCTCAGGATCTCTCCTCGATGATGCAGCCAGCCGCCCTGTTGCTCTTCCTGTGCACAGCTGACAGCAGCTGCCCCTGTTCACCGCCACCCATGGCTGCCCACTGGCCCTGACTGAACAGCTTCCCGGGCTCTCAACAAAGTCTCCTCCTCACCAGCTCTAATTCTAACAACCTGAAGGCCTCAATGTTCCCTGCAAGTTCAGGCTCACACACACCTCCACACCTTTTGCTGGGCTGTTCTCTCTGCCCTCCCCTACCCCAGCCCTCTCTGCCTGGCTCAGGTCCAGTCTTTCTTTAAGCCTCTGAGATGGTGAGCACCTCTACCGGCATGCCTTATCTGAGCCCCAGGCTGGGTTAGGCACCTCCCCTCTATTCCCCCACCCCGGTACCTTTGGGCTGCCCCCCTCCCCCATCACCACTGCCCTTCTCCTAGTGGTCTCAGGCTCCCCTGGGGCAAGAACAAGACTTGATCCAACTTCCTCCTAGGTCCCCAGGCCCTGGCCCTGGCCCTGTAGAGCAGGCCTCAAAAAGCCTGCTGGGGATAGGGGTGGGGGTATGGATGAATGGCCGGCACCAACCTGGATACAACTGCCATGAGAAAAGTCCATTTCTGGAGCTCAGCACCAGATAGCTACCTCCAACCTGCCCCCCTGTCCTAGTGCCACTTGGGCACTCACCCAGGGTCCACGCAGCCCTGGATGTCAGCCACCCACGAGTGCTTCTGCAGGGAGTCGATGGTCTCCAGGATGTACTCTGCTCCATTCTCCACCTGGGGAAGGGGTGCCAGGAGTCCAGACAGTAGTCAGTACCCTAACCTCCGCCATTCTCAGCAGGGGGCTCCAGTCCCCAGGACAAACGGCTCATCCTCCCCTTCCCCATGGTGGCTCACTGGTGTGAGCATCAGGGAAGACAGTGGGGTCACCATCAAGCACCACCCCAAACCCGGGCCAAGGTCCTGGGGTAGAGCCTCCTCCCACACTCTCAGCAGCCCTTGGGGATGATGCTCAGGCACCTGAGATGAAGCCTGGGGAGGCCATGCTGCCTGGGGAAGGCTGGGCTGGTACCCTGGAGATGAGGTGAAAGGACCCACAACCCTCAAGTCAGCCAAGGGGCCAGCTGGCTCAGCACCCCGGGTTGAGGAACTCAGCTGCCTCAGTGGCTAGACCTTTACCTCTGAGGTCACCCCTGGAATAAGCAGCCTCCATAGGGGAAGAGGAGGGGAAAGCCCTTGCTGTGGGCCAGGCCCAGAGTGCCATCCTGCACATTCATTATGTGGTGAACTCTTCCCAACAGCCCTGGGAGGGGGGCAATGTGCTCCCCCAATTGTACAGATGAGAAGTCTGAGGTTCAGAGAGGCCAGGTAACTTGCTTAAAGCCTCACCAGCACTCTGGCAGTGCTGGGACGTGAACCCAGATCTCTATGGTGCCGAGGCTGCATGCTCTCAGCTTCCTGTGTGCCTCAGTGATAGCGCAGTTGTTGGACTCCCAGCATCCCAGAGCTGGGAGGGTCCTTTTCTGAATAGATGGGGAAACCGAGGCCCAGAGTGGGGCGGGCTCAGCCTCAGGGCTCCTGAGCACAGTCAGCAGCACAGTGGCCACTCGGCTGCTGGGAGTGATGCTCTGGACCTGTCTCACCCAGCAGATGGGAATGCCACGCAGGGAGGGGCTGTATCCTCAGCCCCCAGCCGAGGTGACTCAGACTCTGGGGTTGGCAAATGTGTGCTAAGTGAAAAAGGGAGTTCGTGACTGAACAGAGAACAAAAGCATAAACCCAACCAGGAGTCTGGAGAACAGAGTGGGGGCTCCATGCAGCTTGGGGTGCGTGGAACCAGGTCTCCAAACACCCTTTATTCCTCTGAGGAGGCACAGGGCACAGCCCTGGCAGCCTGGAGCCCTGTCCTCAGCACCCCGAGCAGCCTACCCCAGTGACATGGGTCCTAGAAAAAGGACGAACTGCACCCCGCCCACCGGGGTGCCTCTGTGGGACCATGTGGGTTCCCACACTCCAGTGCTCTGTGACAGGGGCATTTGTGTAACTGCTGCAGCCTGGCTCAGTTTGCCTGCCCACGGGGTGGGTATGTGCTGGCTCCAGGGTGTGTGTGTGTGTGGTGGGGGGGTGGGAGGGGAGTGGGGGGGAAGGGAGGAAGTGAAACTCAGGAGCTTCATGGGGCCCAGGAGGAAATAAGAATAGGGGGCCCTAGATAGAGGGTGACACCCAAGGCACTTGGTTCTAAAGCCCGGGCCTAGATTCAAGTCGTTGCGAGATGCCTGACATCTGTGTAGGGTGCTAAGACCCACCCAACGAGGACCCTCCCCCTGCAGTGGCCACAAGCTGAGCCGCCCACGAGGGAGGAAGTCTGGGGCAGCCAGAGGACCAGGGCTAAGGGTGAGACTCACCTTGAGCACAAACGTGTTGTCCTTCTCGGGCATCTCCAGGGGCATGGTGGTACGGACCTCGATAATGGCTGAGAGAGGGATGCTGACCTTGGGCCTGGAGGCCTGGGACGCCAGAGGAAGGGGCAGTGAGAGTCACCACAGGGCCTTCTGAACCCTCTCTACGCTCCCCACTTCCCAGATGTCAGAGCAGCCCCCAGCTTAGGATGCCATAGCAGCAGTGGCACAAAGGTGTTCCCATCCCCATTTCACAGACAGGTAAGCTGAGGGAGTCTCTGGGAAACAAAGGGACCACCTCCTCATATAGCCACACAGCAAGTGAGGGACAGGGCTGGGCTGGCATCGGAGTCTCCCACCTTTGAGCCCTGCAGGGTGAACTGCGCCAGGGCTGCCCTCCTGCCCGCTGCACCACCAGGTCTGTGGTTTTCACATTTTTTACCTTGACTCGTAGTAAGAAATACATTTGACATTGTGACCCAGTACACACACAGGTAAAAAGATCTCTGAAATAAATGTTTCAGCAGACATTAATTACCCTGTGTGATGGAGTGTGATATTTTCTATTTTATTCTAGTCCATTTAAAAATAATGCAGGTCTCCTCCTTCAAATTAGACTTCCCAGAGCACAGCTCTGGAGCCCGACTGAGCCAGGGTTCCTGGAACTGGGCAGGGCCATACCTTCCGGTGGAGGAAAAGGGACCAGCGTGGGGTTCAACCAAGGTGAGCTGGCAGGACTCCCAGGGAGGGCTACTCTGTGCCTGGCCCTCCCTACTTTGCCCCAAAGCTCCTGGCCATGACCCGCAAGCCCCCTGGGGTAGTTTGAGACAGATTCCTGGCAGGGCTTGGGCTCTGGGACAGGGACTTTCTCAGGAGGAAAGGGAAGGACCACGTGTGTGTGTTGGGGGTGGGGGGGGGGGGCGGGTGAGGCAGGCAAATGGGAATTCCTGGCAGCACTGGCTACCATCCAGCGGGTGCAGGGCTGGGCTTGGAGTGGTGATGGAGGGGCTCGGCTGACCAGGGCAGGCCACTGTGCCAGCCACTGGGGTAGGGGCCACCGGAGTGCATGGAACAGACAGAGGTCCGCAGTGAAGGCCTGGACTGGTGACCTCGGCTGGGCTCCCGCTGGCAGGAGGTACTCATTCCTCCGCCTGACATTTGAGGCCTATCTGTCCTGGCCCAGAGGCCTTGCCCCCTGATCCAGCCACACCTCACTGTTCTCTGGACAGAGCCATAGGCTGTTTCATGACTCCAGACCATCACCTATTTATAGCTTGTGCCTCTGGGAAATGCCTGTCCTGGGGCCCTGCTGCTTGGGGAGCACTTACGCAGCCTGAGCTTCACCACCTTGGGGCCCCTGGAGCACCCAGTGCTCACCCCACTGAGGTTTACCATCCAGTCCTGCAAATACCGGTCTCCTGGTGGCTCCACAATGGCAGGGGGCCAGCCTTGCACCGGGCTCTGAGGGGAGGGAGGCCACAGGCTGATTCATGGGGCTGTGAGAGGAAAGTCGTAGGGTCCCAGGAAACAGCCCCCCAGCATGAGCTCCTGTCCACTCCAGGGGTGCAGCTAGGTCTCCAGGACTAAAAGACAGTGGGGCCTATCAGCAGGGTCTCCCTGGGGCATACATTTGGGAGACCGGACTTGAGCCCTTACCATGGTATGATCCACCTTCCTACCAGCTGAATTCCCAGACATTTGCATGAAAAACAAAGGGTTGGCCTGGCTGGCATGGCTCAGCGGTTGAGCATTGACCTATGAACCAGGAGGTCACAGTTCGATTTCTGGTCAGGGCACATGCCCGAGTTGGGGACTCGATCCCCACTGGGGGCGTGTAGGAGGCAGCTGATCAATGATTCTCTCTCATCATTATGTTTCTATCTCTCTCTCCCTCTCTGACGTAAAAATAAATAAATTATATATAAATATAAAAAATATATATATATACACACCTCTGGCCCCAAAAGGAAGGGTTGGGGAGCGGGGAGGAAACCGCCTGCCTTCCTCAGAGGTGGGGGAGTGACCCTGCCCTCTGCCAGTGGTGGGTAGTGGGCTTAGTGGGGCAGCCAAGGCATCAGCTGCTGCACCCCCCCACCCCCAAGGCGGCAGTCGCTGCCATTGACAGCAGAGCAGCTGTGCCTGCCACTCAGTGCCTGAAGGCCGGGCCTCTTCCTCTGCCCTTTGGGTGACCCTGAGCAAGGCCCACCTCACTCCCCACCCTCACTGGGCCCTGTCTCCCTGTCTCACAACGGGGGGAATTGGGCTTCTTCGTCTATGATTTCTCTCTGGGAAGGCACCGTGGGGGCCTTGGTGAGCACGGAGTCTGGGGGGGGAGGGGGAGTGTGTGTGTGTGTGTGTGTGTGTGTGTGTCCCAGGACTTGGGAACAAAGCTCTTCAGACAGTGAGGGTGCCCCTGGGTAGTCCATCCCCTGCCCCTCCAATGGAACCCACGGCTCCAACAACCAGGGAGATGGGACAGAGGCGAGACGCAGGGTGACTACAGGCACTGAGGACAGAGTGGGCGAAGTCAGTGGCAGCCCTGGGTGGCTCTTGGGGTGCTGCCAGCTGCTGCACCATCACGACCGCCACCTTCCTGAACCTCCCAGTGCACGCGGCGCTCCCACCTCTCCGCTCCGTTCATTGCGGGGACCACCAGGGTGGTGGGCATAGGTCGCCCAGAGCTGCCACCCACAAACTATGTGCTTTGGGCAGGCCATCTCCACCCCTGATCCCCGGTTTTAATTTGTTTTCTCTTCTGTGACCTTGAGACCATGGGGCCCACCTTGTGGAGTGCCGGGGGGAGGAGGCTGCCCACCGGCTGGGCACAGGGCGGGCTCTCAGGAATGGGCACGACTGTTACCGTCATTCCCCTTTCCAAACACTGCAGGTCTGCCACCCTGGAGGAGATCCACGGCTGTGGCCAGGGCGCTTTTGGTGAGCCCCCAAGAGGGTACGGGGGCAGCGCACTCAGTTGAGCAGCAATGGAGGCAGCAGCTGGCGCTGAGCCTTTGAAACCGGAGGCCACAAAAGGGCCACCTGGGCAGGGGCTGAGCCGCAGCCTGGCGGCCGCACTGGGGCCCACAGGTTCCCCCCAGGACAGAGCAGCCCTCCCGGGGCCTCAGAGGGTGCCGGGAGCTGCCTGCCCTCGTCCCGCAGGCCTCCTCTCGGCGGCTCCAGCCACCCAGGGTCCCAGGGAAGGAAGAGGGCAGGGCGCCCAGCGTCCCAGCAGCACGAAGCGCGGCACCCAGCGCCTGTCCTGCAGCCGGGAGCCCCTCCGACACCTCACAGGCGCAGAGGCCTTGGGGGGTGACCTGTGGGCGAGGAGCGCGGGCCACAGCCCAGGCCCCTGACACTCACTCGGCCCAGGCCATGCCCAGCACCCACCCTCTCAGGCGGGCGGGGCGCTCACCTTGGGCGGCACGAAGAACTCCAGGCGGAAGCGCTCGCCGGCCACGGCCCTGCGCAGGAGCAGGCGGCACTTCTGCCACTGGGCGGCGCCGCCGGGGCCCGCGGCCGCGTCGTCCGCCACCATGAAGCGCAGCGCGCCCTCGCGCTGGATGTCCACCAGCTCCACCTTGGCCGCGAGCGTCCGCGACAGCCGCCAGCGCCGCGTCCATTTGTCGCGTGCCTCGGCCGGGGGCTCGGGGGCCCGCGGGGTCGCGTCGGGCTCGGGCGAGGCGCGCCGGTGCCACATGTCGCGCACGCCGTCCACCACGCACAGGCTCATGTTGCGCAGCGAGAAGCCCTTGCGGACGCGGGCCTTGGCCGCTGCGTGCGCCGACACGTCCTCGGAGCTCCGCGAGTGGCCGCACGCCGCCGCCTTGAGCGCGGCCGGCGGGGGCTCCATGGCGTCCGGGTGCTCGGCCCCCAGCACGCGGCGCACCTCCTCGCCGAAGACGTCCAGGAAGTTGGCGGCGAAGTGGCGGGAGAAGGAGGCCCCGGCGTCCGGTGTGTCGTAGGCCGGGTTGTCCCGCAGGAAACGGCAGAACTTGTGCGCGAAGTCCACGGCCGCCGCCTGGGCGTGCAGCTCGCAGAACTGCCGCCAGTCCGGGGCGGCGGGGGCGGCGGGGCCGGAGGCGGCACCATTCATGGCTTCCGTCCCATCGCAGCCCTCGGCAGCTGCGGGTGAGAAGGGCTCCTGGTGACTGTGTGACCTCCGACCCGGGTGCCCGCCTGTCCCCGCTCGGGCCCTGCTCCCCCAAGGCTCGCGCAGGGGGTTGGGGGGTGGGGGTGTCTGTGACAGTGAACCTGCATCTTTTCTGTCAAAGAAAGGAGCTGGCCGCCATCTTGTTTCCCATTTTGCTATGACCTTCAGATTCTCCGGGGGCGCCATCTTAGGTCCCGCCTTCCCTTCCTCTGAATTAGCCAATCGCACAATAATGTGAACCCGAGCTCGGAGCCCTGACCAACCAAGTCAGAGTCAGAGGGAGGGCAGGGCAGACCCGGGGGCAAGAAATAAAACCCAAAGGGACTTCCCATTGGGTGTGCTTTGGCCATGATTTTCGGCCGCAGCTGCACCCTCTGCAGAAGTCAACCGGCCTTGCCCATCCAGTTTGAGTGTTTGTCTCATCCCGCAACCCCGTGAGCGTTTCTAGCAGCCTGTGTGTGCTGGGCGGGCGAGGGGCGGCTCTCCAACAGGCAGCCTTCCTGAGGAGCCGGTGGGTGAAGAGGACCAAGGTGTGTCTGCAGGAGGGGAGACCCCATTTACTGTCTCCGGACAGCAGCCTCCAGCAGGGACCCCAAGGTCATTCCTGGGGCCGCAAAAGGAGGCTGGGGTAACAGGTGCCTTGAAGTGGGGTCCCCATGAGCCTCAGTGACCTCACTTCCCCAAATAAGCTCTTCCGGGCTCCCGAAGCCCCGTGGACAAGAAGTCACGTGCAATCCTTTGGGCTCTCCTTTTGAAATAGGCGGGGAACCAGCCTCTCCTCCCCTCATGCCGTCCAGGTGGTGCCCAGGGGCCCACAGAACCTCTTCTCTTGTAGGCAGCACTTTAGCTGCCTCTTCTCCAGAAACTGACCTCACTCTATAGGTCTGTTCCCCACACTGGAACCCAGTCATCATTTATGAAACATAAGACAGATCAGGTCCCTCCTCTGCTCAAAATCTGCAATGGCTCCCATTCCACTCAGAGTAAAAGCCAGAGTCCTACCCTTGGCCCCGAAGACCTCACCCGATCTGCCTCCACTTACCTGCCTGAGCTTACCTCCTGCCACGCTTCTTGCCCATTCTGCCCCGGCCACACCTGCCCCCTGTCATTGCGGAAGCATGGCCCTTTGCACTTCCCTGGAATGTTCCTTCCTCCACATTCCCTCACCGCCTTCAGGTTTCTGCTCCAATACCATCTGGTCTGATAGCCTTCCCTGACCACCACTCCACTGAGAATAAGAAATGCCCCCACTCCACCCAGCACTGGCATCTCCTGCCCTTTGCCTGCTTACTTTTCTCCATAGTGTTTTCCCTCGTCCGACATACCCCTTATTCACTCGCTTGGTGAATGCCGGCTCCACGAGGCAGGTATTCTAAGTCTTATAAGTGGCTGTGTCCCCAGTGCTTGGCACATGATAGGCACCCTGTAAACAACGAATGAATGATTAAGTGAATGTGTTTGGCTGCTGGGCATGTCACAGCTGTCACCACCTGAACTGTCCCATGGGGCCTGGGGACACACAGCTTGTTAATGACAGGCCTGGGATTCTCACCCCGACTCCAGGGCTTGGGGGCCACCTCCTAGTGTGGATCAAGTGTGACGAATTGTTCATGCTGGCATTGAGGGTACTGCCTCCTCAGACTTCTTTCCACCACAGTGGCCTGCATGCTGTACTTGTGTTCCCATCTCCTGGAGACCTGTGGGCTCCAGAGGGCCCATCCACATCCAACCTCTTGAAGAGGCTCCAATCCGGGAATCCCAGCTGTCTCCTCACCCAGCTCCCTCCTCCTTATTCCCAGCCCATCCCTCATCATTCTGGTTTACCAAGCTACTTGGTATTTGGGGGCTTTGCCTCCTTGTGTCCCAATATGGCCATCAGCCCTGAGACACAGGCACAGCCCACTGTGTTTATGCAACCCTCTCCCTGGGAAGGGCTAGGGTGGATTTACCAATGGAGAAGAGGGTGAGCCTTGGGGAGCCCATCCGAGGGGGCCAGCCCAGTGTTAGGGGAACTAAGACAGAGGGTCATGCCCTCAGCTGCCCTCCCAGGATCCCACATTTCCTGGCATAGCCCTTGAAGCTCTTGGGAGTACCATCTCATCTCTTCTCTGGGATCCAAACTCTGTAATTAAAGCCAGGTAAAAATAGCTGCCCCACTTCTGTGAGATCATGTGCAGGGCCTCTGGGCCATAGGGCACTGTGGGAATTCCCTCTCACCTTGGGGCACCTCTGGCCATCGATCTGCAGTCAATAACCACAGGACAGCCCCAGGGAGAAAACAGGCCACTTGATGATACCACTTAGCATAGAGGACCGTTTTCTAAACCAGCAGGTCTCCTGCCCTAGTATTGGCGGAGAGGCAACAGGGAGCTAGAAGATTTCCTGGAGGAGGCGGGCCTACTTTGGGCTTCCTGGCTTGAAGAGAATGAAGACAGCCCTCCCTATAGGCCTGAGCAATACCTGGGAGGAGTGGGACTGAGGCACCCATGAGCTTGGCTCATACTGAGCCTTTTTAATACCCTGCTCTTCCACCTTTCTTTATCTGGCTAAATCCCACTCACCCTTCAATAATTAATCCAGGGACACTTCCTCCAGGAAGCCTTCCCTGACCTCTCCCTGCCAGGTGACATGAGTGTCTCCTCTGAGCTCCCACAATCCCCTCCTATACATCCCTCTAGCAAGGTGTAAATTGCAGGGTGCTCCAGATATGTTTCCATGTCTCTCCTTCTCATCTGGCACAGGCACTCTTTGGGGGCAGAAGGCAGGCCTGAGTCATGTCAGTAATGGAAGTAGAGGCAGAAACGCACCTGCCACCACCACCAAGGCCTCCAGAGAAGGCCTCAGCCTGCCCCGAGGAGAGGGGTGTTTTGGGGGGTCAGAGTGGGGAGAAAGCCCTGCAGCTAAGACCATGAGGGCCTGTCCCCGTGCTCCAAGCCCATCCATTTTACCCAGCAGGGCAGTTCCCCAAAGTGAACACCTCCCCACTGTACCACCGAGACCAGCAGGATGGCCAGACTGGATGACACGGCGCCTGGAAGGGCCAGCACTGGAGCCATCACCAAGTGTGGATGCCCCTGTTTGACACAATTTTGCTCCCACCTCCCACACGGGGCAGGTGGGGCAGGGAGGAAGTCAGTCCCCGTTCCCCATCCTCTGGCATTAATCCCTGTTCCTCCTGCTCTTCCTGCTGGCTGACAATATGCTTGGCAAGAGGGGGCAGAGTAGAGACAGAGCCCTGGGGACAGGCTCTCATAGGGGGGCCCCAGCTCGCCCTCACTGGAGGTAGGGGTGGCACTAGAGAGGAATTTGCTAAGGATATGGTGGCTGTGGCCATGTCCTCAGGAGGGACTGGCCTGGGAGGATGGTCCTAGCTTGACCTTCCCCACCCACCTTGTTGCTGGCCAGCAGTCTATAGGCCTGATGCCCGGCACAGCAGCCCTCAGTGTCCCCTGGGTCCAGCCGGGCTACAGAGAAGTGGCAGGGGTTGAGCAGCCAAAGATAAAAGTCACAAGCAGCAGGGCCAGCAGGAAGCCCCATACTTAATTACAGACGGGAGACTGGGGCCCAGGCATGCCTCTCTGCAAAGGGGAGGCTGCAAGTCACATGGAAGAGGACTCGGACCCAGCAGGGGCAAGGCTGTGCTGTGGGCCAGAACTGGGGTGAGACCAGGTGCAGGGACCTTGGCTGACCTGGGCTCAAGGCCTGACCAGACTGCTCTCCGGGTGAGTGGCTCCTCCTATGGCCCCAGAGACCTGTGAGTCAGGGCAGGACAGTGCAGGATGGGCCTCCCCAGGCCTCAGCTTCCCACCGATGAAATGGGGTGCTGGAGCAGTGGCTCTCGTGGCCCCTGGCTCTGAGGGCTCTTGGACATTGTTTACTGGGGCCCTTCTATCACTCCCCTGGGACCCGGGGCAGGCGGGGCCTCCTCTCACCGTCACAGGCTGCTTTGAGGATTGGGGCTGGAGACAAAGGGCGCCATGGGGTCTGGGCATCAGGTGCTGGCTCCCCAGGGGCCTTGGGCGGCCAGACCACCCTCCCTCGATCATCACCCGGGCTTTGTGTTTCTTTTTTCCAGGCTCAGCTGGGCTTTCTGGCTTCTCCTCCTGGATAAATGTTTTTTGTTCCCATCTCGCCAGGGCCGGAGCAGGATGGGATGGGGCTTCAGGGAGGCGGGGCAGGGGAAGCCTAAGGATCTCTGCTTTCCAAGCGCAGACTCTCCTAACCCCTTCGACAGGAACCAGACAAGAGACCATCCCCCACCCCTGTGAGTAGAGGCCTGGGAGAGGGGGCGGCTGGCCTTCCGGTGGTAAAAATAGCGCTGACAATTGGAAAAGAAAAAGAAGACCAGTTGTCAACCCCCGCAGCACGCAGTTCCGGATCCCACGGCCAGGTCATTCCTTAAAATATTGATGAGGCATCTTAGCCGCCCCCGCTAATGCACAGAGGACCAATCCATCCACCACACAGGGTGGTTGCCTGGGCGGGAGGGGGTGGGGGACCGCCTGGCCCACCGAAGGCTTCCCCTCTCCCCCACCCCTCTGCAGCAGTGTTTCTGGGGAGCGCCAGCTGGAACTGGCCTCCCTACCACAGGAGACAACTGACCCCTCACCCCCTTCCCGGGGAAGGGAAGGAGGCCCAGCAGTGCAAACTGGCAGCCCTCAGAAAGGCTGCCTCGACAGGCCACACCTAGGCAGGACCTGGGCAGCATCCTGCACCACCAAGACCTCCCCCCACTCCTTCTCCTGCACCCAGTTCACCCAGGTGCAGGAAGGGATGGTAAGGGCCAGAACTAAGGGTAGGGTCAGAACTAAGAGTGCCCACCCCATAAAGCATTCATGATGGGGAGACTGAGGCTTCTTCTTGGGGTCCCCCAGTACAAGAAGAGGAGACAAGCCTCACTTGGCTCTTCCCTGGGAAGCTGGCTCTAACGATGCCCACTGATGTCCTCTCCTCTGGGCTTCTTAGGACCACTGGCCTGGCCTGGCCGGTCCAGCCCAGCACTCACAAGGCTCCTTCGGTCCTCCATCCTACTGCTCTTGCAGCTGCCCTCCTGGCCTCTGTGGGACACTCCCCTCCAGCCCCCTCTCTCCATCTCTCCCCGTGCAGGACAGACAACCTTTGGGCAGGTTGTTCCATCAGCCAGGAGTGCCTGCTGCCGCCTGACTGCCCCCTGCAGATGGAGGCACAGCAGAGACAGGGCAGGCACATTCTCTCTTTCACGGCTGGCTACTTGGGTGTCAGTTCTCAAGTCTACTCCCCACCTTATCCTGACTCCCTCCCCCTGAAGTGTCCCCACGGGGCAGGTTCTGAACCAAGGCTTCCTGTGAGAGTGAGGTGTGGCTGGAATTCCCCAACCTTTCCTCCCCAGAACATCTGTGCTCACCCCATGACCCTGCCTGAAGGTATGATTTTGTCTTAACACCCTTGAACCTGCTGGGACTTTGATGCAGAGTGTGTGGGGGAGGACACTCTGACTAGTGACTGGGACAGGTTAAGAGCCCTTGGGACTTTGTCTTGGGTGAGTGCGAGGGGGGCACTCAGGGGGTTCCAGCTTTTCTTAGCATCAGTTTCCCTGGCTGTAAAGTGGGACCATCCTGCTCGCCCACACAGGTTATTCCCGGTCCAAGGCCATGCTGAGGAGCATGGCGAGCATCGCTAGGAGGCAGCTGTTAAAAGCTGGGAGAGCAGCTCACACCGTTCACAGGACCCCCAGCCTTTGTCACTGCGGGCGTGGAAGACCTCTAGCTTTCACTGACACCCCGAACCGTGACAGGCCCTGCTGGCTTGGACCTGCAAACTTCCAAGCCTAGGGGGCCCCACAGCTGCATCCAACAGATGTTCCCATCAGAGGGGCCACTGCCTGCTGTCTCCCTCTCTCCACCTCTGGTCACTTGACTCACTGGGACAGTGGAGCGGTTAAAAGCCTGAAATCTAGAGCCAGACCTCCTGGGTTTGAATCCCAGCTCCTCTGCTTCCTAGCTGTGTCACTGTGGGTATGTGACTCAGCTTCCTGGGGCCTCCGTTTCTTCATCTGTTAAAACAGAGGGTGATACCAGCACTGACTGTTATCAAAGGGCCGTCATGAGGATCAGATAAGTAATTTGTTTAAAAGTAAAGTTCTTCTGCTCCTAGTTCCTAAATGTCTTGCATTCATTCCCTCTTTTCCTCCCATTGCTCTGGGCAGAGGGTCACAGTCATCTCTGCTTCTACTGCCCTCCCCCCCCCCCCCCCCCAAATCCCCTGACACATCCAGGCTCCATAGAGTAGCCAAGGCCATCTTGCTGGAACCCACATCTACCAGTAATTGGCTATGCCCCTATTTAAAGCCCCTTTCCTCTCACATCTTCCATGCCAGGAAGAGAGGGTTCTGGCAAGGGGAGGTGACTGGCCCATCTTTCACTGGATTTACACTGGGCCCCTACTGGGTGTCAGGAGCCGTGCTGGCAGGTCCAGGGTCACAGACAGATGAGAGGGGAATGTGGAGCCAGGTTCAGATCTGCCCCTTCTGTAGCAGATGCTGGCCCAAATAGAGCCCTGGAGAGCTCTCCCTCTCAGGACACAATTGGGTTACCTAGCCCCTGACTCAGGAATAGTGATGTCTAGACTCAGAGGAGAGGGCACTCTGACAGGCAGGACAATCCAGAGCTGGGCCCTGCAGGAATTAGATGTCATGTAAGCACGAGTGGGGTTCAGGACAATACACTGCACCAGGGCCTGGGGGCTTAGGAGGAAATCCCATCTTCCTTCAGGAGCACCTGGTGCTGGACAGTTCCTGGGCAGGCTCTGCAGATGGAGCGCAGGCTGGCATGGCTCTGGCTGCACTAGCCTTGCCCTCCTGGGGTTGCAGAGCAGAGGCACCCCCCACTCCAGCCTTGGCCCGAGCCTTGCAGCCTCTCCCTCTCTCCCAGTGTCATGGATCTCCCTTTGGCCTTGATTCATATTCCTCCCAGGCCTCCCTAGCCCCTGACTCAGCCCCCCAAACTTGCAGAACGCCACCCTCAACCCCTACCACTCAGCCCACCAGCCTGCCTCCTGACTTTTTCATGACACATGTACCATGCCTCCCCTGGATTCTGAATAACCCAGAACTCTGGTATTGTGGGTGATTGTAAAGGTTCCCTGGGCCTTTCTCTGAGCAATCAAACTCCCTGCCTGGCTGATACCCAGCACCTCAAACTCCCCACATCCAAGTTCTAACACATCCTCTCCCTCCAGCCCCTGCTTGTCCTCAGCTCAGAGTCTTTTAGTACCCATTGCCCCACCTGCTCCACTTCTCTGCCCGAATAGGTGGCAGGCTCCAAGTCCACAGAGGCCTTGGGAACGCCCTTTATACTGTCCCTGCCTCCACTCCTCCCCGCCCCCAACCCCTCCACAATGCCACATTGCTGTGGCCTGTCTTCACCAGACCATGAGTCTCCAGATGAGTGTTATACCCACCATAGGACCCAGGTGGGCCCTACATACAGAGGATTGGAGGTATCTGGCGAATGGAGCCCAAACCCTGCTTCACCCAGTGGAGCCGAAAGATGCTGTACTCCCATATACTGACGCCCTGTCTCCCTGTGCCCCAACAGGTGCGGGCTGTGACCTCCTTCAAATGTTGAGAAGTCACATCTGCTCTCCCCTGGGACAGAGTACAGCCATAAAAACTTCCCCAGACTCCAAAGCTGCCACCACCCTTCCAAGTCCCATGTGGACAGTAAGGCACAGAAAGTGAGATAGGCTTCAAGACTGGAGACACCTAAACCAGGAGACACCTAAACCCCCAATTCCCTACAATCCAGGATAGGTAGACAGGGCAAGAGGTAAGAACCAGGCTCTTGTCAGAGAGAAGTGGTTCGGAGGCCTGGCTTGTTGGTTGAGTGACTTTGGGCAAGTCATCTCACCTCCTTGAATCTCTTTCCTTCTCTGTAAAATGGGGATAATGATAGAACAAAACCCACAGAGTTGTTGTGGAGATTACACGAGAAACAGCATGATGCCCTTAGCCTGGCAGGAGTCGTCTTGAAACCAAATGCTCAGGTGCCCAGGTTCCACCTGGCAAGGGGGGTATCTTCCCTCCAACCCTCCCTAGAAAAGCCCACCCTTGGGTGTGAGTGCAAGGGAGACCCACTAAATAGGGAGGAGGGTTTAGAAACTTTAGACAGGTTTTCCACCATAAGGATAAGAAGAAATGCATTAACTCTCCATTACTTAGAGCTATTCAACTAACCGGCTCCAGAACTCTTGCCCACCATCATTCACGCCCCAGGGTGAGAGGAGTAGAAGAAAGCAGCTTGTGGGAAACTGCCTTGGAGACCCTAACAAATGCTCTGACCCACACCAGCTTAACCGCACTGCTTGGCCGTTCTCAAAGTTCCTAGAGCTGAAAGGTTCTAGGTCAGTCCCCAACCAATGGCCTTCTGGATGGAGCAGGGTGGCCGGGAGGAAAGAGATTTGTTCAAAGTGGGGGGCAGAGTAGGAGGGGGTTCATGTTACACCCCCAACAGAGCCAGCCAAAGCCTCTTAGGATAACCACCCCTGCTCCTCGTGCCCTGGCAGAGGTGCTCATTCACCTCATACTCAGTGACCTGTGTTGCAGGGGGCAATGCTTGCTCAGCTAGGATGCAGGCAGCACCGTTCCCATTTTACAGAGTAGATAGTGAAGGCTCAAAGGGCAGGGGTAGGGTTCAACCCAGATGTGACTCCAGACCTAGGGGCTCTCCCCTGCACCAGCTCGGTGTGAACAGATTCTGGTTTAACATGTTCACAGTCACTCCTGAGGCTGCCCGGTCCCCCTCGCCCGCCCCCGCCCGCCCCCCCACCCCCCGCGCAGCTCCCAGGGGCCAGTCCCTGTGCACTTCTCCCCCTGAAGACCTCACTTCGTGGGCTGCTGGTGCCGGACGGGTCCCTGCCTCTGCTCGCCTTGGCCGACGGGCTGGCGCGGTTCCGGGCCCCGCGCAGCCCGCAGGTTCATCAATGGCCAAGGCCGAAAGGCCTGAATGGAGGGCACGAACCGCCCCTTCTTAAAGGCGCCGGCCTCGGGCACTCTCAGCGGTCCTCCCCACGATCCCGGGGTGGGCGGGTCGAGAACGGGGACCATGAGAAAGAAGGCCTGGGCCGAATGGAGGGCGTGCCGGCCGCCACTGTGGTCTGGAAGGTGTCCCTCCGGTGGGACACCCTGATTCCAGGCTGGCCCTCCCCGCCCCCACAGCCCAGGGAAAAGGCCGGGCGCCCTCCACCCCAGCCAGGGACCCTCCTCTAGGGGGCCGCTGCCCTCACCCTCCCTCCCGCCGGCCCGGGCCCTAGGAGGGGGCGGAGGCACAGCTGCTCCGGAGGCGGCTCGGCCCCTCCCGTTACTCCCGCTCCGCCCGGGATGGGGGTCGGGGAGCCGATCCCCGCAGGGGGCGCATCTCCTCCGTCAAGCTCCCTCCCACCCGCGCACACAAAGACTACACACGCGGACCGGGGCGCGTGCGGCCGCGCTCCTCGGGGCAGCGGCGCTCACACACACGCACGCCCTCAGGGACCCCTGGGGTTCGGGGTGACGCACGGGGGGGCGAGGGAACTGAGGACGAGCAGGCCGTACCTACAGGCGCGCAGCTGCGGCCGGGCGGGCCGGGGCGCCGGCAGAGCGCTGCCCGGACCGCGGTCGGGCTCCCGGGGCCCCGCGGCTCATGGCCTGCGGCGCGTGTATGCTCCCTCCGGGCGGCAGCGGCGCTGGCGGCGGCTCCTCTCTCCCTCGTCCACAGCCTCCGCGGCTCGTGCGCTCCTCTCGGGCCCAGCGCGGCCTCGGCTCGGATCTCCCGGCGGCCAAGCCCCGCGCACTCGGAGCCCAGCTCCGCGCCGCGCGCCCCGCCCGCTCCCCCTCGGGCCCCCCGCCCGCCTCCCCGGCCCCGCCCCCGGCGCGGCCCCCGCCCCCGGCCCCGCCCCGCCCCGCCCCCGGCCCCTGGCGCAGCCGGAGCTGTACCCGCGGCTGGTGCTCACTTACTCGGGGCAGCAGCAGTGGCAGGGCGGCGCGGTCCGGGGGCCCAGAGGGTTAGGGAAGGGCCTGCAGCCGTCCCATTTGGGGCGAGAGTCCGCGACCGCCGTGTCTCACGGAGCCGGCCCAGGCCAGGCGTCGGGATCTCCCCGGCGTGGAAGCGTCCCTCGGGGCCTGGAGTGGTGGCTCCGGGAGCGTGGCGAGGGGGGGCCGGGTGGGTGGCCTGCCTGGTGGGGCCTCTGGGACGTGGGCGCCCTTTGGGGACAGCCAGCCGGCGGAGGTTGCTATTGCCCTAGACCCTCAGCCTTCAGGACAATGGGAGCCTCGAGGAGGCCCAGATGTCACAACCGGGGAAGTTGACGTCTACTTCTCATAAATCCCGAGGGTGCGCACCACGCCCCCTCCCTCCAGCCCTCGGGCTGCCGGAAATCGCCGGAGGCTAGGGCAGGGGAGCCGGGAGCGGGTCCTCACCTCTCCCTGTCCCTGCCCCACCCCGTCGTGCGTCGTCGTCCGTCCGGGGCTGACAGGGCTCCACAGCCCCCGAACCAGAGCTTAGGTCAGGGCAGAGGCTGGACTGGCTGAGAAAACAAAGACTCGGCTAGCCTCTGTGGGCACTTGTGGGCTGACCCTGGGGGCCTCCAGGAGACCTCCCAGAAGAGGCGGAGAGACCCTAGCAGGCCTGGAAGGGGTCTGAGAAGAGAGGGGCGGCATCGATCCATGGCGGGTGGGGGTGCCCCAGCCCCTTCTCTCCTCTCCTCCCCCCTGCCCCCAGCCCTCAGCCTCTATAGGCATATCAGCTTTTCCCGGCCCTCACTGCAGCCCTACCTCTCGCAGTTCTGTGGCCTGCCAGGGAGTGCCTCCATCTGTTGCTCTCTCCCACCCTTAGGGACCTCTGACTGGTGTAGCGGGCCCTTAACCTTTCCCAAAGCCATTTCACATCTAATTTCCCAGGAAACAGGACAGGCAGGGAAGGTTTTTTTTGTTTTGTTTTGTTTTAAATCTCAGTCTTGTGGATGGAAAGCATGGGGCCTAGAGAGGAACAGTGGGTTGGTGAAGGTGGAGGCTAGCCTGGAGCCCTGCCTGGACCTCCTGCCCACCAGCCCAGGGCTGCCCTCCACATGGGCTCTGGAGCAAGGCAGGTCTTGTCTGAGGCCCTGGAACCCAGCCCCTTCCCTTCCACACACATACCAGCTGCTCTCTCGGCAGGATATGGCCACAAAATATTTAATGAAAGCTTAGGCGTGGGCCAGCCATCCACTGTAGCTGCACACTGGCCTGGAGGCCTGGCTGGGAATCAGGAGACCCAGGAATGAGGCTGGGAGGGTGTGGGAATGGGAAGGGTGGGAGGATGACTGCCTGTCAAAGGGTAAGTGGGTGATGGGGCTGTGGAACCCCCCCTTGGGAGATGGGAGAACCTGGCCCCCAGTGGACTAACCTGGTTCTGAGTAGTGGGCTGAGATCCACTGATGGGCTGTCCTTGGCCAGAAAGCGTCCTGGGGTATGGAACCCTGGGCAGGACAATAAGTCCGATCCCCAGGGAGGAGGAAGTGAGGAGGAGCCAGCCGTTTAGTGGCTCTGACGTACAAGGAGGAACTAGTAGTGGGAAATGTGGAAGTGGCTGGGGTAAGGAGGAGGGGAGGAGGGGAGAGGCTGACTGGTCAAGAGCATCTTTGTCCTGGGGACAGGAATGAGGGTTAGGCAGGATAGGTCTATCTGGGGTCCCTGAGGGCAGGAGGCTTTGGGGTCTTGGAGGAAGTTGTGATGGGGCAGGTGATGAGGGGTTCTGGGGTAGGATCCCAAAGTGGGGGCCCTGGATGTACAAGTTCTAGAGTGTTCAGGACTGAGACAGGGATAGCGCAGGGGACTCTGCCCACGTGGGCTGCCGAGCTGGGTATGGAGCCAGCATTTCAGGCCACCTGGCCAGTGAGTGAATGCCAAACACCACAGACTAAGAGGAAGCTCCTAGTGTGGGTGGGTGGGACCCACATGAGTGGGGCTGGGCTGGGGGCCTGGCATCCCAGAACCTATGGCTCAGAGGTGTCCCTATGCAAGGCTGGCACTCGGGGGGGGCTTGGTGGGCATGGGCTGCACAGTTGCATGGCAAGCAGGACCCCAAGGGAAAGGGACAGGGAGAGACACGAAGTGACACGAGAGCAGGGCTCCAGGGCACACAGAAGGAAGCAGCGGTTCCCCAGGAGCTGATGTCATACATCCAACACACGTCACACATTCAACCACAGTCTGACTTTTTTGTTTGTTTTTTGTTAATCCTCACCAGAGGATATTTTTTCTATTGCTTTTTTTAGAGAGAGTGGAAGGGAGGGAGGAAGGAAGGGGGCGGGGGAGAGAGAGAGAGAGATCAATTGGTTGCCTCCTGCATGCACCCTGACAGGGGCTAGGGATTGAATCTGCAACCCAGTTACATGCCCTTGACCGGGAATCGAACCCAAGACTCTTCAGTGTGGGAGCTGACATTCTAATTACTGGACCATACCCACCAACGAGTTGTGGTTTTGCTTGTTTTTTAAACAAATGGATTTCTCTTTTTGATTGGGTTACTGGTCTGCTCAAGAGAACTCAGACACTGTGGGTTTGGGTTTCAGCAAAGCTCTGAACCCAATCATGGAATTCCTGGACAGAAAAAGGGGGAGAGACCTTCTGTGTGTCAGGGGCAGTGCCAGACACCCACCAGACTCTCATATCCCCAGTCACAGGGCACAGGCACCAGTGTGGCTGCAACCATATGTTTATTCAAAGCTGAACACGCAAGTGCAAATTTAACGCAGGAAGATCTGTCAGTGGCCCACGGTGGCCATGGTAGGATGTTCTGCTTGGCCAAGAAGCACCTGGGCCCCTCAGACCAGTCCTTGGGTCTGAAGAGCCCCTGGCATGGGGTGTGCTCACTGCAGACTCCTCACCTAGAAGCCAGAATACCTTGCTAAATAATAAAGCAAAAATCATGGTGGGTCTGGGGTGGGGTAGAGTGTGACAAAGGTAGGCTGGGGGGATGGACTCAAAGACTCCTGGCCTGTAAGGAAGGGTCCCCTACATCTTGGGAGGTGGTGATGGATCCCAGGGGATCCCAACTGGTTTAACCACGGCCAGAAACAGTGGAACGCAGTGTCACAGCATCCCTGCTACCAGGGCTAGAGGTCAAGCTGTGGGCAGGGCCCAGGCCAGATCACCAGCCTGAGATGGGGCTGAGAGACCCATGTGGCTCAGCCTGGCTGGGCCATGGGACTTTCTGGACCTAGGAGGCCTGAAGTGGCTGAGACATTTTTTTAAGGGAGCCCAAGGGGACGTAGGACCTCTGGTACTGTCGGGTGGAGGGCAAGGGCAGTTTCCATGGGGGAATTTCTAGGGGAGCCTAAGTCATTAGAAGCAGCTGAATAAGCAGGGGTGGGGAATGCAGTCATCGCTGTTGTGAGCGGGGCGGCTCCGAGACATCACTGCCACAAGTCACCGGCCGCTGCCCCATTGTCATTCTCGTGGAACTTGTGCAGGTGATCAGCAAACCTGTGGGACACAGAAACCTTTGCTGTGGCCGCGTGCAAGGAGAGAAGTGTGTGTGTGCGGTGGGAGGGGGGGAGGGGGGGACGAGGGGGTTGAGGGGGAGGCATAGAAATCTCCAGGGTCGTGCACCATGTGATGGGGTGGGGGCTGAGGGCAGCAGGCATGTTGGGGGGCTGTGAGGTGAACCAGAGTGGGGGGCAATGGTGGAAGGCTGGGGGGACAGGGAACAGAGGAGGAGCTCAGTGGTGCTGTGGGGCTCAGTGTGGGGCCATGCGGGGGGCGGGGGGGGGGGGGACTCAGGGCGTCCTCACTTCTTGGCGCAGAAGGTGGCACAGTCCCTCTCCACGCTCTCGCTCCACGCCAGCTTGTAGAGAACCTGGCCAGGCAGAGACACCATGAGCTGCCCGTCCTGCCTCACAGGCACGCCTGCATCCACCTCCAGCCCTGGGCAGTGCTCAGGGCCCAGACCCCGGGTTGGTGGGCCTTAGAGATGCTTCTGTGCCCACCTGTTTCCAAGATGGACAGAAGGCCTGGACATGGAAGGATCACCCTAACATGCTGGGTGTGCCACCGGCAAGGCTAGGACCCGCAGGGCCCTGGGTCAGGCATCATGAGGCCTGTGTGCTGTGCCACTAACAGGATGTCCCTTCGGTGTGCAGCCCACCTGGTTGACCCTTAGTAGAGTTAGTAAGACCCTCTTTCCTGCCTTCCCCAGACTCCCACAGCAGCCCGTCCCTTCACCAAGCCCGTCCAGGACCGGGCCCAGACGGAGCCGCCAGGCCTCTCCCAGAGGGCCCAGTGGGTGGGCTTGTCATCCCCTGGCTGGGCTGAAGCCCTCGAAGGGGAGAGAAGTGGCCACGAGCAGATGGTGGGGCTTGGGGACGGCCTGGGTCCCTTCTGCCCTGGAGGTGAGGGGAGCATGATGAACGCAGCCCTGACCACCGCCTAGGCACCCACCAGGAAGACCAAGCAATGCAGGAACAGTGTGTAGAAGAAGCCGATGGTGCGCGCCATCTTGTTGGAGAGGACCAGCCGCCCCTGAAGAGAAAGCAAAGTGTGGAGCGGGAGTGGGACAGGCCTCACCCACCCCCGCAGGGCTGCCCCGGGCTCCTGCAGGGTAGGCCCAGGGCAGCAAGGGGAGGGAGGGGCAGGCAGCCGGCTCCTGTTCCACTGTACAGGCCAGGAATCTGGGCCACAGGAATCCTAAAGAATGGCATCCCCGGCAGCAGGATTCCAGAATCTACCACGAGAAGAGCTGTCCCAGAGTGGGGAGGGGATCCTGTTCTGGGTCACACAGCCACTCTTGGGAGGGCCTGTGAGGGGTCAGGGGGGTCCTGGGGGCTTCTCCAGACTGGATGGCAGGTGATGAGGTGGCCCGTCAGGGTTGGTGTCTCTGATGGCCCAGAGCAGGTGGGCACCCAGGGGGGACTCACCATGCTGAGTGTAGCCTTGTCCCAGGGGCTCAGGCTCAGGTACTTCCGCTGCCGCTCCTGAAGTGGGAGGGGTAATGAGAGGGCCCCTAAGGACCCCACCGGCCCGGCCAAGCTCGCTGCAGAAAGGGACCCTGCCCGCTGTTCCTGCAGAGTGCCGGGGCCGCCCGGTGCCCAGTCCTGTTCTGTGACGCCCCAGGCTCCTCCCAGGGATAGCTGCCTCCTGCTCTCTGTGGTGGCCCATTCTGTGGCCTGGGAGGTGGGGGAGGGAGTTACACAGATGGGGGGTACTACAGGTCACCTGACACTGGGAGCTCTTTGCCTGTCTGCCCTCCACTCCAAGTGTACACATGGAGTTAATCCATTCACTGTCACACTCTCACAGAGCCATCAGGCAGGTGTTCTGGGTGCTGTGGGCCCACCCAGGGTGGACCCTGGGCCTCCATGGCACCAAAGTGGGCGTGCAGGGGGCCCTGGTGGTCCGGTGGAGTCGGGAGTAAGGGAGGGCTGAGGCCAGGGGAGGGGGTGGGTTCTCCAGACGTCCCTGCCCTGCCTGGCCCTGAGGCCAGGCCACACACCCGCTTGCTGAAGGAGGAGAAGGGGTCCAGGCGCTCCTCATACTGGGACGAGTACCGCAGCTCCGTGTCATCGCTGCCACCGCCCTGTGTGGGGAGAAAGGAGACCCAGTCACGGACCCAGGAAGGCCTGGGCTGAGGGGAGGCTGGCAGGATCACAGCGAAGGTGGGGAAGGGGGCCCACAGTGACGGTGAGAATGTGGCTGGTGCCACGTGTCCAGGGACGCTGCCCAGGGTCGGAGGTCTCCCAGGAGGTCAGGGCCTCTGTGCCTCAGGGCAGGTATGGGGAACGAAGGCCCAGACAAGGGCTGGAATGTATAAGACAGACAGGGCTGGGCCCCATGCAAGGAGGTGGATTTAGAAGGTCTTCGTTGGGAGTGTGTGTGTGGGGTGGCTGTGGGAGCAGGCAGAGAAACGCCAGCCAGCCACCAGGTATGTGTTCCTGGCTTGCACAGAGTCTGGGCGCCCTCTGGTGGCCCAAGAACAGCTCCAATGGTGGAATGGGTGGCTAGTGGCTGAGGGTCATGCCTCAGGGAGGCCCCCATCAGAAGTGTCACTGCCCATTCTGTTTCTCTGCAGTCACAGAAGGGTTTCCTCACATGAGGTGGTCCCCTGTGAAGCCTGAGGGTTGAGAGAAGCCAGCAGCCCTCCTGGGCCCAGAACCAAGTGAGTAGGTTTCCACTCTGTTCTCTCTCTTTTTGTTAATCCTCACTGAGGGTATTTTTTCCATTGATTTTTAGAGTGGAAGGACGGGAAGAGAGGGGACAGAGAAAGAATGAGAGAGAGACACAGAGAGAGACACATGCACATCGACTGGATGCCTCCTGCACACATACCAACCAGGCTGGGCATCGAACCTGCAGCCCAAGTATGTTCCCTTGACCAGAACCTTTGGTGCCGGGCTGACATTGTGACCACTTAGAACACTTGCCAGGGCCCGCTCTGTTCTCTTGATTGTTTTTTGGGGGATGTTGGACCAAATTCTGGTATGGTTTTAAACAAATGTAAGGTTGTTTCCCTGCCTCTTGCTGTACCTCACCACCTCCTGGATGGATCTGATGCATGAGCCTCCACTAGGGCCCTGTGGGGGGGCTCTCCCCAGGTTAGGGAGGACAGCTGGCAGGCAGAGGGGGCCAGGAAGCCCAGTGCTGCCCAGCAGGTCACTGCCCCCGCCCCTCCTGCCCCAGAGTGTCCGCACTACCTCTCTCCCTGCCCGGTACACCTGGGGCAGAAACGGGGGAGGGCACTTACCCGGCCAGAGTAGTTCTGCAGGAACTTGATTTTCTCGAAGAGCTTGATGTTGTCGGCGCGCAGGCTGTCCAGCTCGCTCTGCAGGGCTTGGATGGTGTGCTGGGCCATGCGGTGCTCCTGTGGGCAGGCAGGGGTGGGTGGGCAGCAGGGCCAGCGGGGCAGGGGTGGGGGAGAGGCCTCCATGCTGGGAAGGCTACTGCTCCGCGACCTGCAGCCTCTTTGACCTGCTAAGACCCTTCTCCGGCTCTGGGAAGTGTCCCTTTCCCCCTGTGACCTTGCCTCGGGCAGAAGTCACAGTTCTTGGGTCAGGTTTCATCACGTCTTATTTGTTTATGGTATTATCAGCCTTTAAAAATCATTATCGAGACATAATTCATATAACATAAACATCACCATTTTAAAGTTTGCAATTCAGTTTTTTAAAAAATCTTCACAATTCTATCCCCACTAATTCCAGAGCATCTTGTCACCCCAATAACCTGTCCGTAGTCACTCCCCATTCCCTTTTCCCCTATCCCCCTGACAACCACTAATCTACTTTCTGTCTCAATGGATTTGCCTATTCTGGACATTTCATGTCAATGGAATCCATGCGATTTTAATGTCTGCTAATCTAGGGGCAAGGTGAAATGGGACCTCATTTTTCAATTTTATTAAAATCCTTATGTAGGTATTTTCTTCACATTGTTAACAGTTCAAACAGCACTAAAAAGGACATGGTAGTAAACGCAGAATTACCAAATGATCCAGCAATTCCACTTCTGGGCTTACACCCCAAAGAACTGAAAGCAGAGACTCGGAGCTATTTGCACACCCACATTCCTAGCAGCATTATTCACAGTAGCCAAAGATGGCTAACCCAAGTGTTCGTCAACAGATGAATGGATAAGCAAATGTGGCCTATCCATACAACGGAATATGATCCAGCCATAAAAAAGAAGAAAATTCTGGCACATGCTACAACACAGAGGAAGCTTGACGACATTATACTAAGTGAAATAAGCCAGTCACAAAGAACAAACGCTGGATGATCCTGCTCACAGGAGGTACTTAGAATAGTCATTCACAGAAACAGAGTAGAATGGGGCTTGGTGTGGGGGGCGGGGGGGAGGGGGAAGATGGGGAGTTAGTGTTTAATGGGTATAGAGTTTCAGTTTGGGAAGATGAAGAGTCCTAGAGATGGATGGTGGTGAGTGTATTTAATGCCACTGAACTGTACAGTTAAAAATGGTTAAGATGGTAAATTTTATGTTGTGTGTGTTTTGCCATAAGTTTTAAAAAGTACATGATAAAAAGTCTAGATTTTCAAAGCAAAAGGTAGAATACTTAACACTTACTTTTTCTCTCCCATGTAATTTATTCTGAAGGCCTTCTTTTGAGGGCTGCATAGCATTCCACAGTGTGGCTGTCCCAGTCCCTGGCGGGCATGTGGGTGTTCCCAGTCCACTGCCCCTGCGGGCAGCGGTGAGGGGACCCTCCCTAACATCCCTCCTTTGAAGCCTCAGGAGCCTGGATCACAGAGGGTCCCATTGGATCTGGCCCACTCTTGTCACTGGACCAGGCTGGGCCTGGCCCGCAGGGGGTGCTCAGTGAGTGTCTGCCTTCCCTGGTCTGCGCCTGGAAACCCATGGGGGACTGTGTGTTTGGAGAGGAAGAGTCCAGACATTCCATCATCAGCTCAAGCTGTGGCTCTCTGAAAAGGACGGAAACCTTCCTGGCTCCACTTCCTCGGAGAGCGATCAGGGGGGGCTTGGCTCTATGGGATTGGGGGGGGGGAGTCTGCAGAGTCCCCAGAGCCAGGTGGTGCCACTCTGGGTGCTCCCCTGGCCTGTCACTGGGTCCTCTGCGCTCTGGATGCAGTATCTACTCGCTCTGTGGGGACATCCTGGAGGCTTTAAAGGAAACAGCGTGCTCCTGCTTCCTTTACTCCGTCCTCACTCTCTCGGGTCCGGCTCCCTACTCTTCCAAGACCACAGCCCTCCTGCTGGCGCTACCGTCACCATCCAGGTATCAACAGTGCCCACGTGGAGGCACCTCACGTCAAAGGCCCAGACGCACCTGGACCAGTCGCCTTCCTCCTGGTGCTCCTCCAGGAAGGCCCCCAGCCAGGTGCTTACAGCCAGTCGGCTCTCTCGCCTCACAGAGCATCGCGACTCTGGACCGAGCATCTCTATCGACCTCAAAGACCCTCCTCCCTCTGCCTGCCCCTGCTTCTCCAAGTCTCCCACCTGGCTTACATGTTTCCTCCTGGATGACGGTGACCACTCCCAGCCTTCTGTCCTGAATTAGCTGCCCAAGTGACCCTTCTTGCCCTCCAGCCTGGCAGTGCTGCTCCCCTGTTGAAATCCTTTGCTGGTCCCCAACCTGGCTGTGGGCACTCGCCTGGCAACGCTGTGTTCTTACGGTAGCCCTGGAGTGACCTGCACTCCCTCTGGCGTCTTGTCCCCGTGTCTCTGCTCACGTAATCTCCTCTCCCCTGGGTGTCTGATTCCTCTTTCAAAGCTCAGCATGGCACGGCCTCCTCTAGGAAGCCCTCCTTGACTGCACAGAGCGAATCTAACCCCTCTACAATTTCGGGTCTGTGACACATCTCTCTCCCCCAAGCCTGAGTGTCCCCCACTGTGTCCTCAGGTCCAAGGAGTGTAGGGGAGGGACGCATGTGACTCACAGCCTCCAGCTCCTGGTTCCGGGTCCGGAAACGCTCCCTCTGGCTGGAGATGATGGACAGCAGTGAGTCTACCTGGCCCTCGGGGAGGGTGCTGCTGGTTGGTGCCATGGGTCCTAGGAAGCGGGGGAGAGTGGCTTGGGGTGGAAGGAGTCAGAGCCTCGCAGTGGGCCCTCAGGTTGGGTGGTCTCAGCCCCGAGGGAGCTCTGGCCAAGTGCCACGGGTGGAAGGCACTGGGTGATGAGAGGTCGGGGAAGGGTGGCCTGGGGAAAGGGGAGGGGTATGACATGAGAATAGGGGCCCTGGGCGGAGGGGCCCTGCCACAGTCTGAAGGCCAGGCCCCACCCCATTACTCTGTACTTGGATCCAAGACCCCTGCATCTGTCAGACTCCAGCTCCAGGGGAAGCGAAGGACCACTGATCTCGCTGGAAGCCAGGAGTATCCCCGCCCAGGTTCTGGCCTCCACCCTGGAGGAGGCCACCTCTCCATCGGCGCCGCCGGGAGCTCTCTGGCTGCATTTCCATGCCAAGGCCTCCCCGGGGAGCTGACCACCACCCATCAGCCCTCTACAGGCCACGGGCAGGGCCACAGGGGTCAAGACCTCAGGGGGCATACAGACTAAGGCCTACAAGGGCAAGTGGGGAGCTCACCCCTCCTTAATGTTGCTGCTGCATTGCTGGGATGGGGCCCTGACTTCCTTTGGGGGAGGGGGCGTGCTCTTTGGAAGTCAGGGCTCTGGCTGCATCACCTCTTCTCCCTTCCCTGCTCCCCACTGGCCGATGGCTGCCCTGGGGGGTCAGGTCGGCCCCTCCTCACCATAGAACAGGGCGGTGGCCTCCTTGATGGGCTCTGGGATCTTCTCCAGGCCGTGCTCGGCTGCACCCTGCAGGTGAGAGGAGAGGCGGGAGGCACCTTCGCATGCGGCATTGAACACAGTCTTTCAGGAGCCAAGCAAATGGGGGGCAAGGAGCAGTTGGGGTGGACTGGCGGCAGGGCAGGTACACAGTGGCCACAGGAGGGCCTGGAGAGGCCACCTCTCATGGCCAGGAAAAAGAAGGCAGGGCCCACCGAGGTTACCCCAGAAGCTGGAGCGGGGCAGGGCTCCAACCTGGCCACTCAGCCCTGATGGCCACCAGCGGCTGGCGTCCCTGGTCCTGCCAGCCAGGCTGCTGTGTGCCCTGGGCCAGCCCGGCTTCTCCTGAGCCCCATTTCTTCATTTCTAAAATGAGGGGGGTCATGTGATGACCTCCAAGGGCCCTTGGGCTCCAGCCTCCCATGATCTTTGGGCCTCAGGTCCTCTTGTTGTGAGGTGGGTGGGTAAATCCTGGCCTTGCTCCTGCCCAGAGCTCCCAGGGCAGGGGTCCACGCCAGTGCCTGAGGGTGCTTGTGCCAGGAGGAGGAGGCCTGCCTCTGTCCGAATTGGGCCTCCAGGTGAAGTGAGCAGGCCCAACCCAGAGAGAGAGCCCTTAGTGGGTGGTGAGGGGGGAGGGGGTAGAGGGGGCTCACCTCGGCATCTGGCCGCTGGATGGACTGGATGGTGCTGAGATCCTGCTCCAGGCGGGCAATCAGCTCCCTCTGCTCAGTCACCATGGCCATGGCCTCGGTGACGTGGACCTGCAGCTCTGCACAGCGCCCTGTAGCCAAAGGAAGACACGGCCATCAGAGGGAGCCTGGTGGGACCCAGGGTGCCTGTCCCCTCCCTGCCTCTCCAGCCACCAGTCCATAAGCAGGACTTCCTGGGGGCCACAGCGGAGTGCTGGCTGCTCCCTCCCCACCTTCTGCCTAAAGGACTGCCATCGGAGCAGCCAGCAGGGTCAGGGGCACTCCTGGCCCCAACAACTCTCTGTGCTCATGAAGCCCCCGGGTCAGGGAAGGAGTCCAGGTCCAGGACTTAGGAAACACGGTCCGCCCTGGCTCTGCCATGACCAGCTAGGTGAGCCTGGCCACCCCCTGCCCTGTCAAGCAGGGCAAGGAGGCTCAACACAAGGAGCCCCAAGTTTCTTCCCGGGCTGCTGCCCTGGGTCAGCGACCAGAAGAGGCCTCGGGGGTAGCAGTGGCGGAGAAAGCTACTGAGGTGCAGTGCGGGATGGGCAGGCCTCCTTCAGACCAGGTAAGGGCTGGGGGAGTGAGGGGCCCCAACTCTGGAGCTGACACCCGTAGCCCCTCACCCAACAGACTCCAGCACAGTGGTGGGGATGGGGGGGACCCAGGAATCCCCCGTCCCGTTCTTCTCCATCCAGGTGTACAGTGTCTTTCCCAGCAGGCGAATCCACGCCCCTGCCCTTTTGGAAGGTGGGAAATGTGGGGGGGTTCTCCCAGCCCAGGCCCCGTGGGAACCTTCTGCAGCCTCTGGCAGGGCGGACAGCGGTGGCTTGGCAGCCAGGCAGACCCAAGTTTGAGTTCTGGCCCTACTTCCGGCTGGCTGTGTGACTCTGGGCAGCTGAACCACCTGGTCTGGGCCTCATCTGTAAAATGGTGACAACAAACCTCCCCAGAGAGGGAGGCTCAAGCCCTGAGGCACACAGTGCTGTCCTTTGGAAGGACTGCATGGCCACTAGGGGGCACTGTGGTCTCAGAAATGCCCAAAGGCCCCAGGCTTTGCAATACCAGCAGGGCCCCTGTGCCTTCCAGGTGATTCCTTTACTGTGAGTCCTGCTTCACCCCCACCTGCTCCATCTCCTAGGTGACTGCAGTATGCCAAACCCTTTACACACCTCACCCCAGTCCAGTCAGCCAGGACAGATGAACAGAGGCTTCCCAGCCTGAGGCCAGCCCCAGGGTGTCCACCCGGGCTATGTCTAAGCCCTTCCCCATATGGGGGAAGGCCCAAATGGTTCAGATCCTGAATAGATTTCTTCCTTTAGACATCACTGATACCTCTTTGTACCTGGCAGGTAAGTGGTGGTGGCGGAAGTGAGGGTCCAAGGTGGGGCTGGGGGAAGAGATTGAACCCGAGGGCAGGGCCAAGTTAAAGAGGGAGGCCTGTGGGTGCAGGGTTGGGATCCTGTAGGTCCTGGATGGCCTACGAGAGCTTTAACCAGACCTCATGGGCAAGAGGCCCCGAGAGACCCCCAATGCCATGACCCGCTGACCTGGAGGTGGGGTCCTGTGGTCTCAGACCTGCAGGATGGGACTGAAGAGCAGTGTCACCTTGCTGCACCACATGCTTAGGAGGTGAGGTGGACAGAAGTCATGGTGAGATGGGGGAGAGGAGCCGTGAGAGGGAACGCTCTGGCCATGGGGCATCCATAAGCTCATCAGGAGCACATCCAAAAATGGTGTTGCGACTGACCGTGGGGGTGGGCAGACAGACCCCAGCACGCATGGAGGCGTGGAGCATCCCATTTTCAGGGATGAGGGCCCGGGGAGAGAAGAGACAGGGCAGAGGTGGGGGAACCTGTGGAGCGGCGGACTGCTGCCCAGCAGAGCGAGCCCGTGTCCCCGGGGGGGTGCACGCAGCAGGGTGCAGAGGGAGGCATGACATGAGGGCTGGGTAAAAGGCCAGTGCGATGGTTCCGTGGACTGCATGTTTTGTCTGTCAGCAGCCTGTGGCCATCCAGCCTGGTCGCAGCCAGGACCCTGGGGGAGGAGCGACTTGCAGCTTCTGGAGCCATCTGTGTGCACGGGGGAGATGTGGGGTCCCTAGGCGGGTGTTCCTGTGTATTTGTGTCTGTGCCTGCTGCTCAGGGGTTGGGCACACAGGTCCCTGCCCGAGCACACACGTGACACTGTGAATGTGTGAGGGCCCTCACAGCAACCCTTCATCCCAGGCAGCCCCCGCCTGCGGCGCCAGGCGCTTTGTTAAACTGGCCTGGACAGCCTGCCGCTGCTGCTGCTGCTGCACACGCACCCGGACACTGGGTGGGCCGCTAAGTTGATCTCTGGGGGTGCAAGGCTGAGTGAGGAGGTGGCTGTGCGTGAAACTGAGGGCTGGCTGCATGCTCACAGCAGACATGGAGGATGGCTGCCCGGGAGCCCCAGGGAAGAGGCTGGGCAAGGCTGGGCAGTGCAGGTGATGGGATCAGACCGAATGAAGGCCCTAAGCAGGGCACAGACCTGAGGCTGCAGTGGCAGGACCTGGACACTGTCTGGGAGCCCCATGGATGGGCCTGTCATTCTGCACTGGAGGGGTGATAAGGCCAGGAGACTGACCACGTGGGTGTCCCTGAAGGAGGGGCGTGCCTCCTCCATGGGAACGGGTGAGCAGCAGCGTGGTTTGGCTCTACTGCCCATGATGTGCTAGTGAACAGCTAAGGGGACCTCTGTGTGGGAAGCTGGACCCCTGGGCCTGCGGAGGGAGATGCGGGCTGGCGAGAGCTCAGGGCCCAGGGCTGGCTGAGCCCCCAGCGGCAGCCGTGGGAGCCCAGAGAGCACTGCGGTGAGAATGGCCAGGGCCTCCCGGGACGCTGACATTTTCAGAGGTGTCCTGGGAAAGACCCGGAGAAGAGGAAGCAGGAGGCAGATGAACATCAAGAGAAAGCGTGTTAAGGCATCAAGCTGAACAGGGGGCATCAGCGGGTAAGGAGGGATCACTGGTGTCACAAGAAAGGCTGCGGGGGTGAGGGCTGGAGTGAGCCGCTGGGAGAGCTTGGTCAAATAGTAGCGCGGCGGGGAGCAGCAGGGTGTGGCGGAGGGACCTGGGCACCACTCTGGACAGATGCCAGATGGGGCAGCACGGTGGGCAGACACTGTGTGAGGGGATGTGCTCGAGAGAGGGTATTCAGGAGTATGGAGCATGCAAAACGGAGTGTCTGCAGCTGGGGGAGGTGCCTGCATCTAGGAGAGGGGTGATAGACAGATGAGTGTGCGGGGAGCGGGAGGGAGGGTGGGGAGAACTCCTTGCCTCTGCAAGGTGGCAGAAGCCCCCGTAAGATGGGCCCAAGGCAGCCTCCTACCCTCATGAAAGTTCATAAAACCACATCTTTCTGGGGGATCTGAGAAGGCTTCCTAGAGCAGCGGTCGCCAACCTTTCGGACCTCGCGGACCACCAGAGGGGAGAAACAGCAAAGCAAGGTCAAGGTCAAAACTTAAGGAGGCCGGAGTATGACTTAAGGTCAAGAATGACTTCTGACTGCACACTGATTAAATGCAGAACCTTATCACAACTGGAGTCAGATGGCAAGGCCTGGGATGCTGTGTCTACCACTTTCTTTGCGGCGGCGTGTGGGGGACTCTGTGTTATTCAGTCAGCCACCTGCAAGCCAGGTAGGCGCTCTGGGGCCGCTAAAGGCACAAGTCTCTCTGCGTGGGGAGCTCTGAGGGGAGCCGAGCAGCTCACACATCCACCCTCTCGCCGCCTCTGCACCTGTCTGTCCCCAGGTGCAGGAGATGAGCGCCGAGCACTCCGTGCTGCAGGTGCCAGCCCCTCACTCCTGGGCAAGGGCTCCCATCCCCGGCCAGTGCCCTCCCTCTCCTGCAGCACCAGCTCTTGCTTCTCCTTTCCACAACTACAGAGCATGTTCCCCGTCTGATTCTCTCTCTCCTCTCCTCTCCCCCCAACTCTCTCTCCTCTTGACATGTTCCCCATCTGATTCTCTCTCTCCTCTCCTCTCCCCCCAACTCTCTCTCCTCTTGACATGTTCCCCATCTGATTCTCTCTCTCCTCTCCTCTCCCCCCAACTCTCTCTCCTCTTGACATGTTCCCCATCTGATTCTCTCTCTCCTCTCCTCTCCCCCCAACTCTCTCTCCTCACTGCCCCCTCCAGCTAGAAGTCTTCTATTCCAAGTGTTCACGTTCCTAAACCTTTCCCATCAGACTCGGATACTCACTGTCAACTGTCCTTACCAAGGTCACACATCTCTATGTGCTCAGCCCTCGTCTTACTGACCCACCGGCACCTGGTTCCCAGGTCACCGTACCCTCCCGGGCTTCCTGTCCTGCTGGCCGCTCCTCCTCAGTCTCCTTGGCTAGTGCTCCCCTCGCTAAGCTGAGAACATGCTGCACCTGGCACCGCCCCTGCACACCTTCCTCTTGCCGCCGCCTGGAGTCCACTGGTAAGCTGACGGAGCCCGATGAACCAGGGCATCTCCAGGACGCCCCTTTGCGGGGCGCATTCTCTACTTAGATGTGCAACTCACACTTAACGGGTACAGACTGGCCCTGGCATTGGGATGCACACGTGCCAGCACGCAGCCCCAGGGTGACCCCGCACCTCGCACACTTGGTGGAGGGGGTGGGGACACTTTCTCCCCAGCTGGGACCCCTGCACCCCAACACTGCAGATGCTCTCGGCGACACCCGAGTCCTTCTAGATGTCGGGTGGAAAGAACAGCCTCGCCGAGAGCGGGCTCACCCCCAGACTGGCTTTGTGTTTATCACGCGGCCACCCCTCCCGCCCGGCGCGCCTTCCCCAGCACAGCGCTTGCAGTCCCTCGGCCACTGTTGCCTCTGCGCACGTGCCGCCCCCCCAGGTGGAGTACTGTCCTGGCCCGCTGACCAGAAGTGCCTCCCCCCGTTTCAAGGCCGCTCCTGTGAACTCAGCCCTTTCCCAAGCTGCCACTCAGATGCCCCTCAGATGCCTAGGCTGTGGCTCAGCACCTGGTCCGTCTCCCCTTTGGGCTGTGAGCGACTTGAGGCCACGGGACACCTGGCTTGGAGCACATCGCTGGCACAGAGCAGTCCTCAGCGACTATCAATCAGCTCAATGTACCAGAGAAGGAGCTCTGCCACGCTGGAGCTCAGCACCCGCGATGTTTGGGGCCAGGCCATTGTTTGTGGGCGTGGGAGGACTGTTCTATGCGTCGTAGGATGTTTATCAGCATGTTTGGCATCCTCTAGAGCAGCGATTTTCAACCTTTGAAAAATCTCATGGCACACATGAACTACTAAAATTCTGTGGCACACCAAAAAATATGTTTTTTTTTTGCCAATCTGACAGAAAAAAAATAGGTACAATTTTGATTCAGTCACACAGGATGGCTATTGTTGTGTTGGCTGTTGTCATTTTTTTAAAAAAAATTGACAATCTAAGGGGAAAGTGGTCAGTGCCCCTGACATTTTAAAAATTCTTGCAGTACACCGGTTGAAAATCACGGCTGTAGTGCCCAGTAGCATCCCCACCCACTGGTGACAGCCCCACACGTCTCCAGGCATTGCCCAGTGTCCCAGGACAGCCACCTTCAGTTGGGAACCAGGGCCCCAGAGGATCTAGTCTCCTCAAACATGGGAGGCTTCTGGGTTTGGTTGTAACTGGATGGGGATCAGCTTTGAAGATGTTTAAGTCAGAGAGTCTCTAAGAGGAAGCCGCCTCCGTGGAGGGCGCAGCCCCCTCTCCACAAGAGTGGGGAGCAGGGAGGGTCCTCCTTCCTGTTTGTGACTGAGTCCAGTGGTGACAGCCTCTGACATTCAAGGACACCGAGACTTGGGTTTTCATCAGGGGCTGGAGAGGTGCTGGGTGTGGAGGGACTCTGCTGCCCCACCTGGGTGCCGGTTGGTACATCACAGGCATCACCACCGGCGAGCTGAGGCTAGCAGCTGCGGGTGCTCTGGCTAACCTTCGGAGAGCCCGGCCCCGAGCAGGGGCCCCTCCTGCTCTGGCCCAAGGAAGAAACAACTTTGACTGCAGGCAGCTGCTCTAGCAACCAAATGTGCCGTATTTGATGCCCTGTCTATCACCCTGGTCGACAGCCACGAACATGCACTGGGTGCCGGCCATGGGCCCAGGCGCCACGCTGAGCAGTGTGCAGGTATTATCCCTCAGTCGTCTCAGCAGCCCTGTGAGTCTGGCATTATTATATTCCCTTGCCAGAGATGGAAAGCGAAGCTCAAACAAGTTAAATTCATTCATTCTTTCAGAAAAGATTTCCCGAGCATGATCTAAGACTTGCCCGATGTCACACCAGCTGGTAAGAGAAGATGCTGGGTCTCCAGCTCCAACGCAGTGCCCCCTGACCACAAGGAATGGCCCGATGCCCCCCTGTACAATGAGTGGGGTCCTCAAATCTAACTCCCTGGAGCACCCCCCACCGCGCCCCGAACGGAGCAGCTCTGCTTTACCTGTCCACAAACCATTTTGCTTGGGGGGGAAAAAAAAAGGTGCGTTCTACCGACATTCTGAGAACCCAAGCTTCTTGGAAGAGGCAGGAACTTATGAATGTCTACCCAAACTGGGCCTGGGCTGTATCTCCCACTTCCATCACGCTGGGTGGGCCAGACTCCCATCAAGAACCCGAAGACCAGCCCCACCGCGCCCCACCACCACAATCCGGTCTCACCACCCTACAGGAACCAATGCTGTGCCTATGCGGGAGCAGTGACCCCCGAGCCGCCATGTAAGAGCCACGGAGGAAGAAGCAACCAGGTCCCAGGACAGCCACTTGGAGGCCCAGTTTGTAAAATCCTCACCCGTTAATTGATTTTAAAGAAGGGAGGGAGAGAGAAACATCGAGGTGAGAAACATTGATTGGTTGCCTGGGGTAAGTGCCCTGACCAGGAATTGAACCTGCAGCCTCCTGGTGCAGGGGACAATGCTCTAAACAAGGGAGCCAACGGGCCGGGGCTAGAGGCCCTTTTAAGCACAGCAGACAGGATCATGGCAGACAACTCCCTCCCTCCCTCCAATAATTATATCATCTTGTTGCCATTCCCTGTACATCTGCAATTGTGTTTCCTCAGGGCTTCAAATAAGGCACATTATTTCATTCAGACCCACTTAACTACAGGGCAAGGAGAAAGGCCACACACAGGGAGGCTAAGCGCTCTGCCTGGGGCGGGGGTATCGCCCACTGGCAGCCACAACATGAAATCTTGCTGCCTCTGCTGCCTCTGGGACTGGCACTTTACACAGGCAGAGTCAGGCCTGCAAAGCCATGTGCAACTGCCCTTTTGCTTAATTAAATCTCACTTTGAAAGCACTTGGGGAGATTTTAGGGGTAAAAGGACTTCGTGCTGGTTTTTTTTTTTTTTTTAAATATTTTACATTTTAATTTAGCTAGGGCAGTGGTCGGCAAACTCATTAGTCAACAGAGACAAATATCAACAGTACAATGATTGAAATTTCTTTTGAGAGCAGAATTTTTTAAACTTAAACTTCTTCTAACGCCACTTCTTCAAAATAGACTCGCCCAGGCCGTGGTATTTTGTGGAAGAGCCACACTCAAGGGGCCAAAGAGCCGCATGTGGCTCGCGAGCCGCAGTTTGCCGACCACGGAGCTAGCTGGATCTTTAAAAATTGGGGCATACCTAAACTAGCAAACAAAAATAGCAGAATGTTAGCTGAGCTAGACTTGACTTTGTCAAACTGGTAGCGCTCTAGTGGTTTTATGCTAATTCTCCCATCTGAGGGGATGGGGGCAGGGATTTGGGGGCAGCTGTAGACATACCCATGTCCGTGAGTGACCAGATGAAACCTGGGGCTGCCGGGAGCACCTGGCACTGATGCGAGACTGTCCCAGGCTCCGGGGTCTCGCACTGGAGGTTCGAGTCCCGTTTAACTCATGTTTCTGTGTCACATACAGGAGCTTCACATTCTGAAAACCACAGCTTAATGCACAACTAACAGACACCTCCCAATCAGTCCTACATCAGTGAGGATGGCGACTCTCTTCCAACCCTGTAGATCTCAAGATGAGAAACAGCTGTCACAAGCATTTGGACCATCTAGCAGCCAACTCTCAGAGCTCTCCCACCTCCAGCCCGAGACTGGCAGGAGAGACAGGACCCTTCTCAGGAGCCAGATCCTTCCAGAAACCCACACGACACCGTTCCCTTTTTCCTGAGTGGGAACTCACTGGCCTGCATTAACAGGTGCCCTCGGCTGCTCCTTCTTCACATCAGGAGTCAGGGACACAGCGCGAGACCCCACAGCGCGGGCTGAGGCCAGGCAGAGGTACCTGTCCGTGGCCTTGGGCAGCCAAGCTGCCATCAGCCCAGTGCCGGACCCAGCACTGCTGGCCACCTTTTCACAGACGACAGAGTGGGTGCCAGGAAGGTCAGTGCGTCAAGGGCACCCAAACAATAAGGGTGACAACAGCGAGCAGGGACAAAGGCCATTATGGAGCAGGCACCATGTCTGCAGGGGAAACCGGACAGTGGGGCCTTTGCATCCTACCCAGGCCCAGGTTTCCGCTGACACCTGCCAGGACGCCACGCCCCACCGGAAGCACGGGAAGGTGGAGGGAGGGCTGCCTCGGTTGGCAATTCTCGAGGTGCCTTTCAACCCAGAATGACAGTGTTTGCTGCTTCTCAGGCCAGAGCACTTTAAATAAAAACGACCCACACATTCTTGTGTTTGTATAAAAGATATTTACTTCAATTATCACACCTAGGGTGCTAGTGAATAATAATACATGGTGTGAGTTTCATACAGTGATATTGCTTCTCCATATCATATAGGGACCGTTGTACAGTGCTGAGAACAAACATCGTATGGCTAACCAAAGACAGAAGGGACAAGGCCGAGGGTCTGACGGGTGCCTCCCCCACCCCCATGCCAGCCGGAGCAACTTTTGACTCTTAATGTTGAAAACAAATAGCAAGAAATAAAATGTTACCAGAGATGGGTCACAGCAACACAGCAGAGGCTTCTCAAAGCTATTTGTACAAATAAATGATGCCTTTTTAAAAGTTTTTTTTTTTTTTTTGGTCAATTGGGTCTCTGTGAGGATCTTTTAAAAAAGTCTGTGATTGTGAGTATTAACAAACAAGCTCTAAAAACATCTAAGACTTAGTGCGTTACAGAAAATATAAAATACTGCTAAAATGTAAGACACCACGATACACTGGGGGGGAGCTGAGCTTATTAAGAATTCTCCGGAAGAAGTCGCCACTCCATGAGCGCGCCTGGCTTGTGCTGTGTTAGTAGTCTGGACAGGAGCGTGGCTACCCGCTCGCAGGCAAGTAGTTATTGCACAATTGCAAAGAGCTAGGTCTTACTCAGTGGAAAGGGACGTGGGAAAACCTTTTCTTTTCCCACTTTTATTTTATAACAAGCTATTCTCAAATGCTTTAAGAATTTTGAACGAATCCTCACATCTCCAAAATGCACAGCATTTTCTGAGGGGTCTCAGATGGTGGGACATGAGATGCCTGTTTTCTCAAGAGGCAGAAAACGGCTCAAGAGAGAGACATGCATAGACTAATTAGAGAGAAATGGAAACCCTTTAGGGGAGGGGATGAGGACAGTGATTTCATTGGAGGGCATCCTTTGAGAGGTGAGAACAAAACCAGGACCTCCAAATGACTTCAGAGAAGGGGAAAAGTCATGACATGGAAAGTGAGTCGGGGGTCGGTGGATGGGAGCAGAGACAGAGGTCTGGCTCCAGCTGGGGTTGGCAATTCTCGAGGTGCTTTTCAACCCCTGCTTTGGCCTGGGGGAGCTTCCTTCTCTTGTGCCCATGAGGGTGAGCCCACAGGCCCGAGGCCAGACCCACTTCGCCCTCACACCCCTTTGCAAGCAACTGGGTGTCTTGTTGGCTGTGCTTCTACCTCAGAAAGCTCTGCCCACATCTAACTTCCCTACACACTTAACCACAGTAAGGGGGAGAGGGGCTCCCCCATGACCTCCTTGGTGTGGGTCCTCAAGCCACAGCCAAACTAAGAACACTGTTGCTTCAACAGATGGTTTTGACCAAATTCGTATGCAAGAAAAACAACAACAACAACAACAGCAACAGCAACAGCAACAACAGCCAACTAAAACACGTCAACCCACGTGAGCCTTACAAGAAACCATTCTCTCCCTCGGAAGTCATCGCCTTGGCCAGGCCGCCGCGCCCTCTCTGACCAGGGCTCCTCGCTGAAACTTCATGAACCCAGAAGTCGTACAGAGGCTCTAGGAGGCTTTGGGGAACTCAACCTTGCTTTTCTAAGTCTCCTCTGCAGCTGCTCACACGAGTGTTCTTCAACTCGGCATTTCCTCACACGGGTAGATTTTTGTTCATCAACTCTCATTTAAAAAGACACGTGAAGACCACCAGTTTCTGAGTGGCTGCTCTGGAGACAGACGTCTAATCCTGCTGGAGAAACCCCCTCTGCCCCCAGTCAGATCCCCAGGCCCTTCGGTTCTTTTTTTGGGGTGGGATGGGGAGGCAGGAGGCAGAAGACAGTAACCACTGGAGTGATAGCAAAAAGCATTTATAACAACAACAACAACAACAACGACAACAACATAAAACAACAATATACTCCTGATAAGTACTTAAATGATTAACCTAATAATAAATAGAAGAGGATAGAAATAATTTTTTTTTTTCCCTCAAGGAAACATCCTTTTATAATTATCCTCACGCACGCTGGCAGGTCAGTAGCAGTCAATCCATCTCAACAAGAAGAGGTTAAGTGCTGGAAGGGAGGTTCTCAGCTGCTGAGTCACCAACACCCCCACGCGGCCGCCCAGCCAGCGGTTCTGGCCAAGCGCCCTGCAGGCCTCGCTTGGTGGTCAGCAATGGGCAGGCCGGGAGCCGGGGGAGGGAAGCCTGTTTCCCTTCGGTTCATGAATAAACGGAACTACAGTGAACATACTCATCCACAACCTGAATCGTCTTGGTCTAAAGCTTACTTTGAGTTCATTTGGTGTGCAATACATTATCTCTTAAAAATGAAGAAAAATGATTTCTATTGCACAGAGCTTTTACATATAGTCATCTATTTAAGTGCTTTCTGTTTAAAGCAAACTAAAAAAAAAAAAAAAAAAATAAAAAAAAAGACAGAAGGAAAATGAAAAAGGAGAAAAAAGGAACTATAGAACAAAAGCAGCCCCGTGCCACTTCCATGTGTCGTGCTGATGGGAGTCTGGTTTCACCAGCGGAAGTCCCAATGCTTCCATACACACTGTGCTTCTGATTATTTTCCATAGGGATGTAGCCATGACATTGGGATATAAGGCACCTTTCCTTTCTGACCACAGAAAGCTTGATACATAGCACATAGCATATTTTGTGGTAGAAACTAAAGCCTAAACACTACAGAAATTACAGTAACACCGGCTACACTTCTTAACAGTACTGGATAAAATGACCATAAAAGCAACTCAAAGGTGTTTTAAAAGTTTAGGTACGGGGATGGGGAAAGCGCACATTTATGGATAGCCTAATATCTTTCTCTCACTAATCTTTTTTAGGGTTCTTTGTCTACAATGCCCAACTTTTAAAGTCAGCATTTTTGAGGAGACTAGGCGCTTTGGAAATGTCTTGTTAAAGCTAAATGTCACTTCATCCAAAACCGAAAATGGAGATGATGCCACTGTCAGCGTGGACACAGTATCTTTGGAGGGGAGGAGGGGGTGGGAAGGTGGCAGCCCGGCCTGGTCAGTGGGGACTGCATTTCCCTTTATTCCCTGGCCAGGCAGGAGGCTCACAGGCTGCTGGGGCTGTTGGGGCAGGAACTCGGGGATGGGGCCCATTTCGCTCAGCTGGCTGCTCCCCACACCCTGTCCTCTGCTGTCTTGATTCACCCAGAGGGCTCTGGCCTCAGCTTCAGCACCCCTCTAAGGCAGCGGTCGCCAACCTTTCGGACCTCACGGACCACCAGTTGGCGACCATTGCTCTAAGGGTCTTAGAGCTGGATCTTTTTGGAACTTTAATTGGGAACTTGTTTCTTCCTTTCTTCCCCCAGTAGGTTTCATCTACCAACAGGCAGAAACTGATGGGAATGGGAATGGTATTGTCAAATTGGACCAATCTCTTAGCATGCAAGCGAGCTGGCCAGCCTACCGTTCAATGGACTGGGAAATGGAACTACATCACTTTGGAGTCCCAGGCCACCACCTTGCCACTCGGGCAGGAGCTCTGCCTTGTGGGTCATGAAGGCTCACCTGCCTTCAAGGCCCAAATGAAACTGCAGGAGGACTGGGGGCATTTTTACATGTGAGCTTTTACCGGTAAATGCTCAAGTACATGATGACGGCACAAATCTTACGCTCCCACTTCCAAATTCTTTCCACCAGGAGAACACTTTGGCCACCAGGGTGGATGGGTCCACATCCAACCAGCAGCCCTGGGAGCTGGTTTCCTTTAGCACTGGGTGGAGATTGGCATCTTCTTGGGAAGAAAGAGCCATGTGACTGAAGACTGGGTGAGCGGGCTGGAGAATGCTGTATCCTCTCCTGTCTCTGAGATGTTTCCAAAGGAGTGTGACAGTGGAGCTGAAGTCCTAACCCCCCGGTGCCAGAGAGAATAAAGACAGAGTTCCCCAATGCCAGGTAGGAACCCTAGGGAAGTGTCCTCATGTGGCCATTTAGGGGCAGCCCAGGGCAAGGAAAATGACTGTGATGGATCTTAACAGCTGAGCAGAAATGGGCAGAAAAGAAAAGGCAGGCCAAAGACAAGGCCCTTTGAGGCCTGAGACTGTCCCTGCCTGCCAAGGAAACAGCTGACAGATCTTCAAGAACAGGTGGAAGTCAAGAGAAAAATCCATGTGCCTCACAGAGCACAGCTGTCTGTCATGTTGTGCTCACAAGAGAGAGAGAAGATGCCTGCCCACCAGGCCTAGATCATGGATGCCACCCTTCTAGCTTTTTCTCTTCCCCCAGCCCACTTGCTGCACGGTTCCGAGGGGTGTGGGTGAGGAGTGATGTCAAATGGGAGCATAGGCTAGTGAGGTAGACGGGGATAAATGAGGGCTGAAGGGAGGACATCCAGGGAAGGAGCCAAACCTCCAGCCTGAAGGGATGCGGCGAAGAGCCCACCACATGCCAGAACCTCGCCTTGTTACATCTCCCCTCACAGCTGGCTTTCTGGCCTCCAAAAGCAGGGGCTTGGGATAGCCACAAGCAGACTCTTGTTTTTATAGGCCTGTCGAGAGGCGGCTGTCATAGTGCATTTAAGGTAAAGGCTCTGGTCCCCCAGCTGTTCCACTTGGTGCTAACCCCAGGATGTGCATATACTCCCCCTGCTCCTCTGCTGTTTTCAGTAAGGTTTGTTTTTCTAAAATCAGAGGAATGAAAAACATTGCATAGAATGTCAATAGAGTTCATTGATTAGTCCTGCATGAAAGAACATGAGTTCAGGAGAAAGAGAGAAACCCAGTCCAACATTAGCTGGGAAGGCACCCTCCTGCAGCCCGAGATGCCTGGTGATTCTTCCTCTAGTCTCTTAGAGCGTGACTGCTGCATGACCTTAGGGGAGTCAGCGACACTGGAGCGCTCCCGTGGATGAAAGCACAACCTGCCTGCTGCTAGGTTTGCTCTTGGCTGATGTGCCCTGGCCAACGAGGCAGGTGGGGTGTTCCCTTCCTCCTGGAGCTCGCCAGCTGGACCTGGGGTGGGGGACTCTCGTGCCAGAGAGAGCACAGAGGAACACTTAACCCAAAGCTCCGTAGCCCCCTGGGTCTGGACCACCAACCAGGAGACCTGGACGTCCACATTGGACAGGATGGATTTTAAATGGGGAGAAAGCAAAGATGCCAACAGGAAGGAAACTGGGCAGGGAGGCATTTGTGCACTGGAAGTACAGGGAGGCCATGAATGGTTACCTTCTTGCCTCAGTCACTTTCCCAGATATAATGGCCAGGGTCTGAGAGTAGTCATACGAGTCAAGATCCTGGCATTTCCTGGAGACTTCTCCCAAGCCTGCATCCCAGGGCAGTGTGCTGACCATGAGCCACCTCGGGTTGTGATGTTCCTCAGGCAGGTCAGCTCTGAGAATAATTAAATTGAGCTGATGGCTGTGGTTATTCTTTCTCAAGAAAAGCGGTCTGGTGGACAGAAATCACAGACATCCTGACTGATCTGGAGGTTCAAGGGAAGTCACTTGGGAGCCGGGTGGTGGATGGGCCCAGGACAGAACCCACACACCCTGCACCTCAGACACCACGGGAGAGCATGGGCAGGAACCAAGGGGCAAGAGGCTGACGTGAACACTGATTTTATGCTGAGCCTCCACTTAGCCAGCAAAGTAATGGCAAAAACCTTAAGTTATGAACACTGCCTCCAATTAACAAAAAGAAGCCATTTAAAATGGTATAATGGAGCTTGTAATGAAGTGTTAGTGTTTTGTATGGAACCGTTTTCCCCAGGGGAGAGGTACAAATCAGCTTTTTAAACTGATGGAGCGTAAAGAGGAGGAGGTCAGCTGCCTGTGGGAGCCACTGCTTGGAACGCCAGCCAGCTGAAGGTGAAACCCCACGGAGAAGATGCTGTTCAAGGCACTTGAATATTGCTTATCAAGATGAAAGATCAACCCTTAGACTCAAAATGAGGGGCGCAGTGAGGAGGGGGACACTTCCTGTGCTGACAGGTTTCTGTTATTTAGTGGCAGCTCTTAGAAGTATTACAGGCGGTGATAGCTTAAACACAAACGAGCATAGGGTTGGGATCGCAATAAAAACAATAAATAAAGAAAAAAATACAAATACAGAACTGCAAGCAAAATTTAACCAACTGATTGTATCAAGCACCCAGATGTAAGTCTGGCAAAAAAGACAGAATGGAAATAAACAATAACCTACTTAAAAAAAAACCCACAAAAAACACAACAACAAAAATGACTAAATTGCTTGGAAGAGCCAAAATGGCTGTTTTAGACTGTTACTATTTGGCCACAAGAATGAACAAATTTACAATTTTTCAATTTCTTCAGATTTAATACCTCCATATATAACAGTCATGCCTTTAAAATTAACACTACCCTAATATTTCCTGTTAACTCCCTGCTTTTGATTCTGATGAAAATCAGATATTTAGTGATTCATCACACATGATGACAAAATTCCCTCAAGGTTTTTGTGGAGAGGACACCACAGTACTGTCAGGGGCTCTGCTACTCACTGTCCTAAGGGTCACTAATGCAAATTCGCTCTTCTTAATGCACCCGAATTGAGCCAGATGTTAATCTATTTCCCCTTAAGCTCCTCCATTTTGAATTCTCTTCTCACTGAACCAGATTTCAAGTTCAGAGATGATGCAACTATCAAAAGACAAACGGCCTGCCTCACAGCCTCCTAGAGCCTTCTGAAAACTTCTTACTCATGAAAAGGCATTGTCTTTAGTGTAGTGACTCTTAAATTTGTGAAAACTTGAACTAAGTGCTGCAGCTGCAGGTTAAAAGACTGTAAATGAAATATATAATTTCTAAAACATCATGCAAGAAATGTGGTTTCACATCTTACAGTCAAAGTCCTACAAGTTAATTAATACAAGCACACTGAGGTGTAATAGCGGGAGCATACCTCTAAAATTATAACTCCCTCCCACCCCCAAATCAAAAAAAGATAATATTAATTAAACTTAAGAAATAATGAATGCACCATTAAAATGTCATCCAAAGATGTTGACCTAAGACAAAGGTTTCAATGATACACAATACGGTCAAAAAGTTTTCAATCAGTAATATACAGTATGACAACTACATCTTGTAAATTATACCCAATACTGCCGGCAGTCTATCCCTCTAAAGAATATTTGCCCCTTTCATCCCTTCCTAACAATCAGATAATAAAATACAGCACCTATAAATAAGCAAAAAAAAATATATATATATACCGAAATCATCTATTGTTAGTTTAAAGATATGGCAATAAAGGAGTCTAAATTAGCAAACTTGTAGAAGCCATAACTGATAAAACAGCTTATTGAAAAAAGGTGGCAGTAATGCACTCTATGTGTGCACAGGTACTTAAGAAAATACACAGACGTATAAAATTGCACACACGCACACACGCACACTCTCATCCACCTCTATTCTCACGCATATACACATAGACAACAGGAGGAATCAGAGACAAGTTAGACTTTTGATTTGTACTTAGACTGCCCTAAAAGACTAAGTAAAAGACTGCATAAAAGAACGCTCCAAGAGGCAAAATGAATGGAGGGTCATCGGTCTGGTCTGGAAGTGAAGAGCATCTACGTTTTGGTGTCAGTTTGGGCCATCTCTACGGGGTTGGGAGCAGAGCCCAGATTGCTACGTTCTCTCTTCTGCAGGGAAGGAAGCTTCCCACGACTTCAACAGTCATCAGTGCTTGTGGTGGGAAGAAAGGGAAAGAGAGAGTGCGCGAGAGCCCTGCCCAGGCCCAGGGAGCGGCGTCCCCTGGTGGGGCTCAGTCCATCAGGCGCCTGGGAGAGTGGTGTGAGGTGTGGTGCCTTCTGTGCCAAGGAAAGACTGCTGTCTACAAGGGGTGGGCCGTTGGGCCCCAGAACCTTAGTGGCCTACTCTTTCCTCCTTTCTTTAAATGCTCACATATGTGCAGACGCACTAACACAGACGTAGACACCATAAATTAAACGAAATGAACGGGTACATGCTACAGTTCTAACTTGTCTCCTAAACCTCCGAGATATGAGGTCTGATCAGCGTGCTCTGCGGTTAGAGGTTAAAAAGCAGATTATAAAATACCTAGATTCGGATCTTTTCTTTTTGTCCTGATTTGGCCTAGAATGGAGTGTATTAAACAGACCCTGGCCGGCAAAAGCCCAGAGTCAGTTAAAGCTATGGATCAATGTGCACTACATGTCAGGATTCTATTCACGTACAAGAAAACACTACATCAGCTACCACAAAATCAGTTATTTTCCTGATGTGACTTTTCTTTTTGTTAAAAAATATGTGGAGTAAATGTGTTTTATTTTAATTCAAAGTTTCAAACGAGAAGATTCTTTACTTGAAAATATTTAGGAATCCAAACTAGTGTGTTTAGAGTCGGTTTGACTGTGCAATCTCTTAGTGGCAACTGAACAGCTACAAAAACTTTCTTTTTTAATTTTTCTGAAAAATCCCCCCTCCCCCTTTCCTGGTTTAAGAAGATAATAGTGTATTATCGCTCTGAAGCCATTAGATGGCAGATAAAAAGCCCCCTTTTAATATGTGGGTTTGATTTTTTTTTTAAAGCCCACACGAAAGAGGAGGGCGCAAGGCAAAGCTGTAAGAGTTATTCCAGAACCTGTGGAAATCACTTAGGGCAATAAAAAAAACACTTCAGGGTACAAAAAAGCTCGACTACACATTTCCGTTTTCTTCCTTGAAAACACGACAAAGATTGGGCTTAATGCTCCTTTGTTTCTATATGCACCTTGGCCTATGGCGATTTTGCCCTGTGGCCCGCAGGGCAGTAAGTGCGCAACACGGTCCAGGCCGTGGACAGGCGCCGCCCTCTGCGCGCCCCGCCCCGCCCCGCGGCTCCCAGCGGCCGGCGGGCGGACGGGCGGGCGGCGCCCTCAGAACTCCCATTCGATGGGCTCCTCGCGGCTGGCGGCCTTCTCCAGGCGGTGGATTATGCTGTTCAAGTTCGCAGCCTTCTTCTTCCTCAAGGGGTTGTCTCGCGAGTCCCTGCCCGCCGCCTCGGGGAGGCCGAAGAGGCTCTGCAGCGAGCTGGGCCTGCGGGCGGCCGGCGCGCTGGTGCTTGGCAAAGCGGAACTAGGGGCGGCGTCCCGGGCCCGGGTGGGGCCCTCTCCCGGGGCGGCTGAGGTAGCGGCGTCCTCCCCGGCGGCGGCCGCGGGGTTTGGCACAGGCCGCGGGCCGTCCGCGGGGCCTTCGGGCGGCAGCGGTGCCCGGGGTCGGCCCTCGTCGGCGTCCTGCGGGGCCGGGGTCCCCGAGGGCGGCGGCTCTGCCTTCTCCGCCAGCCGCGGCGCCTCCTCTCCTCGCTCCTCTGGGGCGGCGGCCTCGGCGGGCCCTCCCTGAGACTTGGTGGCGGCCGCGGGGCCGCCCGACTCCTCAGCGTCCGCGGCGCCCGGGCCCTCGGCGGCCTCCACGCCGTCACAGCTGTCGCCCTCGGAGCTGGGCGCCGGCCGGCTGCTGCGGGCCGACGGGGAGTCGCTGGCCCCGGCCTGGCCCTGGCTCCCGGCCTGAATCTCCTCAATGAACAGTTCTCTGCGGATCCGAGACCTACGAGACACAAGCAGGGAGGGCGCCGTGAGCTGCTGTGCACAAGGGGACACGGCCCTCCCGGGGAGCCTGGGGCTCTGCCCTCCGCCCGCCCCCCTGCTCTCCGCATCCCCGCACCCTCACCCTGCCGCCCCCTGGCCTAGCCTGGAGCCTGAGCAGAGCCCTCACTTCGTTTCCCAAACTCTGTGCCTTGGCATAAGCTGTCCTGCCCCCTGGTGGCGATGCCAGTCCTTCTCCCCTGGGATGGAGCGCCAATGTTACTTATCTAATGGCATCTCCGGCTCCATCCCACCTCACCTCTAACTCGGCGGGGAATGGCCAGTTCCCATTTACGCTCTGCACACCCCAGGCCTAGCATGGTGCCTACTGGGCTACAGGAATAAATGGACATTCAGGACGTCAGAGCTTCAAGAGAGAGAGAACCAATTATGGGACAATGCCCAGAGTGAAACCTTCAGCATCCATAACCTTTCTCTGAGCCACAGGTCAGGGGCTCTGGTCAAGGCTTAAGTGGGATTCCATCAAATTATGTTTCAACTAATTTCCTCCTCTGAAAGGAGAAGACCAGGGAAGGGTCACTTTGATCAAGCAGGAAGGAGACCAAACATGTGCCCCAAGCATGTTTTAATCGAGATGCGTGCAGCTGACAGTGGGGAATGTGCTCCAGCACTTTGTTGAGTCTGAAGGAAATAACGGGCCCTGGCCTTCTCTGTTTCCGAGGTCTTGGAGACACCATGAAGGGCTCTTATTAAGCCTTTTTGTGCCAGATTTTCTCCTCCCATCATGCTGACAGTACTAGGCTCAATCAGAAGTCTTTCTAGGGGTGTATTCCAAAGAGCTGAAAAAGCCAGCGGTTAGTGGAAAAGGATCTTCAGGTAAATGACCAAGTCCCATGTCCTGCAGAAAGCCCTTGGATGAGGAATGCAGGAAAATATTTTCTGCAGTAAATATAATTCAATAAAGGTAATGTTTTTTGAGCCCTCACTATATGTCAGGTCCTGTGTTGGATATGGGAAGTGTTGGAGCCAGGGAGAATCTGGCTGTAGTTCAGTCCAGTGTGTCAGCGCTGGTGGCAGCTATCTGCTACATAATTATTTGTTCCCAGCAGAGGGTGAGCTCTGACTTTTGTTCTGAAGACGATTTCTGAGCCCGAGGTGTAGGGTGAGGTCCTGAAGTCTTCCCAGGGGTCACAGAAGACTTTCCTCCTTCCCTGGGGCTACTGTGGGAGCCTGAGAAATGGCAGTTCCTATCAACAGGTTCCTGGGCACTATGCTGGGAGGGCAAACTGGCTTTACTGGCTTTAAAGCCCATTGGCAGCTGAAAATGCTAGTTGGGGTGAACACCTAATCCTACCCCACCCTTGTTGGGGAGGGGGAGGCTAGAAGGGCAGCTAAAGGTTTAGTCTAGCCAGGTCACAGGCTCAAATACTAACTCTGAGTCTCAGGGGCAGACTGGCCCAGCACAGGGCACAGGCTTTTTAGAACGGGCAATCCTGGGTTTAAAATCTGGCTTTGTCACTTACTACCCGTGTAACTTGGATAATTTCCTTAACCTTTTTGAGCTTGATATGAAGATTAAATAAAATGTTAATCTATCATTTAGGGCACAAAGTAGACAAAAAAGAAAAGAGCTTCATGCAGCTGCCTTTTGAATGACAGAATTACACGTGCTAAGGCTAAGGTAGATGGGCTGGGGGGAGGGCAGGGGCAGCTGCATGCCTGGGGCATGGGTTCCAGGCTGCCATCCTCACCAGCTCAGAGTATAACCTTTCTCTGTAAAATGGGGCTGGCAGCACTACACTCAACTGCTGATTGGAGGATCTAATAAGAACACTTATAAAGCTCTTGGCTCAGTGTCTGGCACATACAGGGTGGGGCAAAGTAGATGTACAATTGTGAATACATGAAACAAAGTTTACATTTGTACTATTTATTAATTATTGTATTATTTCCCACAAACAACTGTAAACCTACCATTGCCCCACCCTATATTCTGTGCTCAACAGATATAAGACATCATCCTTCTTGGCCTAGAATTGTCTCCATGTCTAAGAGGAATATTGTCTTCTGGTCTAGGAAGACCAGGTCCCAGGAACAGATCTGGTTTTCAGGTGTGTCATGCAAGGTTCACAGGCCACCATGGCTTTTAGGTTTGAAAGTTTTTCTGGGTGGACCTGCTCTTCCAGGAGACCAGGCATTCTGTGGTATGTTGTTCTGGCAATCCTGGTCGCATTCCTAGGTAAATGGTCACTCTACGATACTTCTAATTTCCTTAGGGTGAAAGGGTAAGAGGAAGTAAAGTTTTATTTTTTGGATGGGGGCAAAAACTGATCCAAGCAGTATTCCCTGAAGGTTCCAGGGGGGCAGGAGAAAATAAAATCAATACTGCTGTTTAACTCCCGCAGAAAGAATGTAAGAAACTGCTTTCTCGCTTAGGAATTACACACATTCAGTGATGTGCGCTGAGTAATACTGTGTGCAAGTCCTTGTATGAAGCTCTGTGGGTAAAGTGGCCTATTTTATGGCGTATAACATTCTTGTTCTTCTTTCAAGACCCTGTATATCTCATACCTCCCAGATATTTTTCCAGATCTCTGCAGCTAAAACTAATCTCTGCCCTTTGCTCTCCCATAGCCCCGCATGTTTTGATATGAAGTTATTTTTGAAAGAAAGCATTTATGAAGCATCTACTCTAGATCCAGAACTGAGCTCATTTTTTTTAAAAAAATATATTTTATTGATTTTTTACAGGGAGGAAGAGAGAGGGACAGAGAGTTAGAAACATCGATGAGAGAGAAACATCGATCAGCTGCCTCCTGCACACCCCCCACTAGGGATGCGCCCGCAACCAAGGCACATGCCCTTAACCGGAATCGAACCTGGGACCCTTGAGTCCGCAGGCCAACGCTCTATCCACTGAGCCAAACCGGTTTCGGCAGAACTGAGCTCATTTATTAAGTCATGAGGTGTTATTGCTCTTCTTCCTCTCTCCTTCTCTATTTTTGTCCAGGGTGTATAATTGAATTTGCATCTCCACAATGACCAGTTGACCACCATGGTAGTCAGGAGACCAGAAAGTTGAGTGACGACAGCTGAGAAACCTGGAGAGTGTGTGCTCTGTCCAGGAGGCAGTGATTGACACTCAGCTGAGGCCTGAACAAGATCTGGAGAAAAGGTGGCCCCAATAGGACCACGGAAAATGGTTTTGAAGATATTTGTGTCATTAGTAGCACCTTTAACTAGATACTCAGTAATCTATAGCTTCATGCACTGCTGTCCAGAGTTATAATACTTGCATTAAAATGGACCTAACTTGAAGACTTGAAAGTATATATTCAAATGCTCCTTTGTGTCTAGAAAGTGAAATGGGATGACATAACACCTGGCACGGAGAGGGTCCGGCGTACCTCTGCCCATATTTTGAATCATTCTCTCCCCCCATCACTTATTTACTACTGTCAAAGTTTCCTCCATTATTGAGGTAGAAGATGGCAGGAGGCCTCACTTTACCTGTTTTTATCTGATTGGTAAATTAGGATGATTAAGCTGTTTGTACTCAGCTCCTATAAATTCTTTGTCCTCATTGGAGCTAGCCTGGGGCCAGTGCTGCCATGATTACTACTGTGTGCCAGTCCTTGTATGAAGCTCTGTGGGTAAGGTTCTAAGGGTCAGGTAACACAGTGGTCGGCAAACTGTGGCTCGCGAGCCACGGTTTGCCGCTCTGTTGACTAATGAGTTTGCTGACCACTGCCTTAGGGAAAAACACTTAAAAAACATTTTAATAATGTACTAATGTCTTTAACCTGAAGTCAAAACTTCTGGGTAAGGGTAATGCCTTACGCAGTAGTTGACAAACTCATTAGTCAACAGAGCGGCAAACCGCGGCTTGCGAGCCGCAGTTTGCCGACCACTGAGGTAGCAGGTCTATTCAGCTCTCACACTAAGCTACATCTGTTAACTTAGCCTTTATCAGCAGTAAAGATGCTATTTTGGCTTCCATCTAATATTTAAAAAATTTCCAATTTATTCAGAATCTGGGAGGTTTATTGGGCTCCTTCCAAAACTCCCGCAGAACCTATCAGACACAGGGCCCAGTTAGAGACACAACTCCTCCCTCTAGCCCTTGACTGGCCTGCCACTTGTTTCAGATAACTGTGAGGGCCCTACCCACACTAGCTACATAGGAATACTGACCCTAGTTTTATTGAGCCCTATAGAAAATGATGTTCTGATGAGAACTTGCAATTGAGATGGCCCCTTATAAGAAATGAAAAAAGCAAGAGTTTCCACCAGGCCACTAGAAATTCTTGGTTTCCAGCAGTAGAAAGTCTTCGTTACAGCTATGATTAACAACTCATTATCTTTCAGTGAATTTCCACTATCTAATCAAACAGCACCTCAGTTTACTTTGCTCTACAAGGAGATCACTCAGCCTTTTCTTGCTCTGGTTTTATATTTTTCATCTGCAGAATGCAGATAATACTATATCCATCATATAGTTGTGAGGATCGAGTGATACAATGTTGGTTAAAACACTTAGCTCAGTGTCTGGAAGTCTAGTAGATGCTGAGTGAATCTTCATTAACTCATGAACTTTACCCCAAAAAAGGGTTTTACACTACTGAGTTTAATTACAAAACCAATCAAACTAATTTGGAAAACAATGCCATAAATGACCCAGAGAAAGCATGCAAAAATCACTTAGGAACATTCATTACTATGGCACCATGAATGCCTATGCTTTCCCTTATTAAATGATACATAGTAGAGGAAATTTTTTTCCTTGTCATGGATGTGGACTGGTTATAACTATTTGACCCTATATCTTTGGAGTTAAGAATGCCAATAAAACATAAAAAACCACCCAACTGGCCAAATTACTGAGAACTAACCAAGTTCTGAGACCCCAGTATGCTGGGGGGCACACTGAAGATCCTTCTTGTGTACCATTAATGGCCACTCTGTGGTACAGATCAACCTCTGCTCAAGGGCTGAAAGCGTGTTCTCTCGGAGCCATGATTTACTGGGCTGAGAGCCGGATCGTACCTGTAATTGTGGAACCAGTTGATGACAGTGCTGGTTTTCAAGTTGAGCTGGGTGGCGAGTTCTTCGATGGTTTTTGGTGACGGGTATGGCTTTTGCTGATATGCTCGTTTCAGAGCTTCTTTCTCTTCAGGAGCCAGCACCACACGGGGTTTCTTCAGCTGGTGCTGGGGCTGGGGGCTCGCGCCTTGGCTATAGTCAATGCCAACGGAGGGTGGCTCGCAGGGCTGGCTGTCGCTGACTGAGCTGTGCCGCCGCTTCATGTAGGCTGGGGAAGGGAGAGAAGTCAGACTGAGGGGCAGGCCCAGATGTGACATCTGCCCAAGCCCATGACCCTCATAGTACAGTACATGGAATACAATTGGATTGAGATCACTTTTTTAAAATCCTTACTTGAGGATATGTTTTTATTGATTTTAGAGAAGAAGGGGGAGAGAGTGAGAGAAACATTGACATGAGAGAGAAACATGGATCGGTTGCCTCTCCTATGTGTCCCAACTGGGAATCAAACCTGCAACCTACATATGTGCCCTGACCAGGGATAGAACCTGCAACCCTTTGGTGTACAGGATGACACTCCAACCAACCGAGCCACCTGGCCAGGGTTGATTGAGATTACTTTTGTGTGGGTTGTGGCATCAGGCTGATCAGCTCTCCTCTCACAAGAACATCTCAAAACACTTGAACTAGAACCATTCTGAAACCTAACACACATTCATCAAGGACCTGCTCTGTTATAATGGGAGGTTCCTGTTGGTCCCTGCGTGACTAGTTTAGTGGAGGGCACAGAGGGAAATTAACTCGGGTCAGCCTGGGGAGAGGTCATGGAAGGCTTCCCAGGAGAAGATGTTTAACTGAATCTTGAAGGACAAAGAGGGATTAATCAGAAAAAAATAGGTGATGAGGTAGACTATGGTAGGAGGAAAGTAGGAACAGCATGAGCAGAGACACAGAGCTACACAACAGCATGGTCAAAGTGTGTTGTGTGTGTGTGTGCACGCAAAAGGGGCAGTCGTGTAGGAGGAGCTGTCAGACATAAGGCTGGAGAGATGGGCAGAAGATATCTGGGGGCCATCTTGGGTAAGGTGGAATGAACAGAGAAACATGGAAAGATGGAAGGATGGTAGCATGTGGTCAGTGAGTGGGATACCTGAATTTAGACTTTGAGAGATAGAGTAATGGGTGATAACAAGAACTGGGGAACAGCCAAGGGTTGAGGTCAAAAAACGTCAGAGCCAAGTGATGTATGGGTCAGATGGGTCAGAAAATCTCCCTGGGCGAGGTAGGATGGGAACATGGAGGAAGACAGTGATCCCGGGCCACAGTCTTGAGGAAGCATAGCGAGTGAGCAGGAAGCTGGCAGATGATGATGAGAAGGGGACTTAAAGCCTGCTGGAATGAGCTTTGAGGAGGCAGGAGCCAACCCAGGAGTGGAGAAGTGGCTGGCATAGGCTCAGAGCTTGGGGAGACATGTGGCCTTCCCTGGAAAGGGCAGTAGGAGAGGAGAATGGCACAGAAGCTGGAAATGAGGGGAGTACATGTGCAGATGTTTGTTTTGACGTGGGATAGGGCTAAGGAGGAGAAGTGGGGAGTGGGCTGGCTGCAAGGCTCAGGGACTCAAGAGTGTGACTGTCACTTGGGGATGTGCCGAATGGACTGTGAGATAAATGGAAGGCGATTCCTGGCTTTTAGGTTCTCGCGGTTTTATTAGTGTTGTCTGTGCTCCATTTGCAACTCTGATTGTTATTCGTCACTAACCACTAAGCTTCTTGAGCAAATGAATCCTCCATAGTGATCTTTCTAGTGAACTAGTTTGAAATACGGTCTGAAAAGTCTTTAAAACTTCTTAAAACTGATGGAAGAAGAGAAATATTTAATTCAAATGGCATGTAGTATTAGTTGTGGCAGTATCATCATCAGCAGCAGCTAACATTTATCATTAATCCTCAGTCCCATAAGGGGAGAGACTATTATCACCCCTTTGTACAGAGGAAGAAACAGAAGCTTAGAGAGGCTGAATGATTTCCCTGAGGTCACACAGGTAGGAAGTGACAGAACTGATGTCTGTTCTGGGCAGCACTGGCTGCCCTGCCCAATGGTGGCCCCGTCTGGCCACAGCATGGGAGCAGGGTCCGAGGTTGTGTCCATGGGAGCCACAGAAGTAGAGTATGGACTGTCAGGGTGCATCTGTGGCCTCCAGGGAGAGGAGCCTCGCCCGTGAGCTGGTAGAGGCTGCATATATGTGTGTGTCTAGGTGCTGTGACTGTGTGTTGGGTGAAGGGCCATCTCATGAAGGTAACAAAAAGCAGAAGGCAGACGGGTAGAGAAAGGTTTAGAAGGAAGAAAGAGCAATAGAAGATTTGCGCTAAAGGGAGAAGAGAGGCTTTATGAAAGAGAAGGAAGCATAGTGTCCATGTGAATCCTAGTGTGGATTACCTGGTGCAGATTTTTTAACCTAGGCTAGCCTGGTAGCACAATTTATTTTCATTGGTTTTGAAGGAATACATATTATTTCAGTAACTATCACTTACTGAGCACTTATGTTTGCTGCTTATTATACTGGGTACATTCTTCTTAATCCTCACACCTGAAAAGGTTAACATTTTTACCCTCATCTTACAGATGCCGAAACTTAGGCTACTTAACTTGCCATTTTATGATTAGAACTAGGAAACAATTGAGAAGGCCAATCTCTTTTCCTCACTCCCCCATCCCCATTAATATGATAGAGTTAAGAGGCCAGAAAGAAATGAGCCTGATCTGTCCCGCCAGCCCCATCCTGTTGGGCGGGTGACAAGCAGTCTATGGAAATCACAGGAAGTACTGATGGAACAGGTGCCTTGGTCTCCCACTGGGGCTGGTGAAGGTTTATCTAGTGAGCATCTCTACTAGGGAGAGAAGACAGCGGGGCCACATCGCTCAGGGATCTTGGGATGTAAGGAGGGGCCCCACTGAAACAGAAACTCTTTTGTAACACAAGATGGCGCCCAGAGCCTGTGTAGAAAGGAGTAGAAGGACCCTCCCTCCGCCCCCCAAATCTATTTCCGGGGGCTAAGGCCCTCTTCCACTGGCCCAGGAGGAGAAATACATCAGGGAGTGTTAGAACCAGGGCTCGCCTCTCTGCTGATGTCTGCAAGACTGGCCCGGACCTTCAAACCTGCCACTGGATGAGGGAGCTCCTGCACTTAGCAAGCACAAGGAGGGAGGACACTGCCTTTTGACAGAGGGCAGAAAATTTTAAATTGCTTGGGTGAGCACTGATAATTGCTGAAACTTGGTAATAGATATATTGGATTCATGGTATCATTCTGTTTTTATATTTGAAATTTCCTATAATTTAAAAGAATTTTAAAAACTTGGATGGGGATGTGGCACCAGGCCTCTGGAGGTTGTAGCACTGTCTAGAGCAGCGGCTGTAAACTGGTGTCTGCGGACCACTGGTGGTCCATGAGGTCTGAAAGGTTGGCAACCGCTGGTCTAGAGCTGCCCGAGAGGATGTGGCCTGTGTCAGAGCCTTGGTCTACACACCCGAGGGTGGGCAGGAGCCCACTGGAAGGGCCCCCTGTGGGGTGGAGGGCCGCCTGGGCACACAGTCCCAGTGTGGCAGGCACTCAGCTCAGGGCAGAGCTGAGAGCAGCAGCTTTGAATGAGTTTGGATTCCTGCTCCTTACTTATGCCAGCTCTTGAAATCACGTAAGTTTCATAATGCCAGAGACTCATCTTTCTGGATAACGCCATCTGTATGGGATGGAGCTGTGTGGATGAAGGGAAGTCTCTGCGTGGATTAAGTGCCTGGCAAATAGGTGCTCAGGAACTGAAGAGTCTATGTGATACAACAGCCAGCCCCACGAGCTCCTGGGGGAGGCATCAGAGACTCTTGCTCCTTTCTGAAGTTCCAGTCCTTCCCTGGAGGGATGTGACAGTGATGCTGGGCTGGCGGTGAACAGCAGCCTCTCTTGGTGAATTCATAGGATATAAACCTGGGCTCGGATGAGCTGGGGTTGGGGCCAGGGACAGCCACATTGGTGGTTGTCATGCCTACTCTCTGGATGAGCTTCTCAGCAAAGGCTGATTTAAGGAGGGCGGTCACAGCTTCTTATGGCCAGGCCAGCAGCTGTACCGGATCTCCACATCTAAGGGATTTGAATTCAGCCACCGAGTGAGCTCATACTGCAGGTCAGTGACCCAGGACTGTCCCCTCTGAAGGGAGGACTCACTAATGAGAAGCAGCATGTAGGAGTGCAAACCATGAGATGAAATAGGCATTACTTTCCATCACCAAGGAAATCCTTTAGGATTTATCCCATGGTGTAGCCTCCAGCGTACAAGGAGAATGCTGACCAACATTTGAGCTGGAGGAAAGCAGCCTCCACAGGCCCCTCAAAGCAGGAGCACTGTCCGGCAGGAATTTGCTCTGCCATTTTCCAGGCACCTAACTTCTTTGAATCTGAGTGTATTTATTACAAAAGCATTGATCAATGCTCTTTCCAATAAGATAATATATGGAAGTCCCTGGCATGTGGTGCATGTGCGATAAATGTAATATTGCACTCACCAAACAAGACAAAAGACAACAAACACAAGCCACCACTAAGCGCTGTGGTACACATTTCTTGGTGGTCTTACTCTCTCGAAGGAAGAAAAAGGATACACTGACCACCAGGGTGACCATTAGGAATTGTCAAAATGCTCCCCGGTGCTAAAATGCCCTTGAGTTTAGGCTGCTAGGTAGAAAAAGACACAAATCTTCCCATCCTTGGTGGATGACGGTAAAAAAATCCTTTGCCCTGCCTTACAGCCCCTTGGTTATAGATCCATGTTCCTCATCAGCTCTGCATGAAGGCTTTAAAAGAAACAGCACGTTTAGAAATGCGAAAGCAACTGGCTGGGGCAGTTACCTTTCTTTTCCATCCGTTTCATATCCATCAGCTTCTCCACGTTGTTGGGGTCATTCAGCCATAGCTGCATTCGGACAAAGGGCTCCCGTCCCTTCAGACTGAGCTTGTGCCAGGGCTTCGGACGAGCGAGGAGGTCGGAGACAGAGCCTTGGGTGAGCCCTAAGATGGTCTCCCCAAATAAGCGCTGACCTAGAGAGAAAATAGAACCAAGAGAGATGTCATCATTGAGACCTTAGGGTCTGGAAGGATAAGTATGTGTCAAGGTTATAATCAGACATGGGGTTTAAAGGCCCAGAGTCTGGTCAGCTGGGTCCTGGCTCGGAGCAAGCACTCTATAATGCATTTCCTTCAGCCAGACTTGTGACAAACTCCACTGGAGACAAGTCAGTTTTACTCCTGTATTCTGCTTATACACAACAACGTTTCTGTCAAGCCTTCAGGCTCTGGATGAACTGAGGCCTGGATAATAACACCTGCTGCATTTATGAGAGGTGGTTAGTCCCAAACCTGAGCTCAGGAGGTTAAGTAGCACACAGGGAGATCTCTCTTGTACAACCTCAAACTATAGGGCCGTCTGCACCAGCTCCTTTCATGATTTGCAAGGTTATCAGGTCTTGCTGAGAAAACGGGCCACTTGACCCAAAGTCACAGCAGGAAAGAGAAGGAGAAAGAGCTCCTCAGCTATGTTTTTCTGAAAAGCAGGCCATTTCCATTTCGAAAGTCCATTCCTGCAGTCTAAGCTGCCTCTGCCCACTGGAGCTCAAAGCACCTTTTCTTGATGCCTCTTCCCCGGGGCCGTGGTGGGCAGCCTGCTCCCAGGCTTCTCAGAGGGCACATCGCTCTGGAGAACGCTTTGAGAGCCATTAAGCTGCAGGTTAAGAGGGGCCACCACTTTTAAAGGTACAAAGGAGAATCAGGCACAACCTGAACAACTTCAATGAACAGGACTTATTAGGAAGAAATGGAGACTGGGCTCAGAGAGGCCAGTGTTTGGTATCATAAAGTGCACAGAACACAATTCCTGGGGCAGAGGTGACCATGGATGACTGGCTACTGCTACCGTACCTCACGTCCTCCATCCGTGACAGGGAAACACGGTCACTGTGCTCACGGGGTAGGTGTGAGAAATGGCAGAGTGCTGCCTTAGATGCATTTACTGATTTTGTAAACTTGTGGCATCTCTGCTTTTCAAATTCTTAGTTTAGCCCACCAAGTTTTTAGCCATTTTTTGTTGTGGTTGTTTAAAGTAAGTTTTACCTCATTCTAATTTGGCAAATGGATCTTATTTCATTCTAAGAAGCTTACTATGTTCAGGAAAGTGACATACAAAAACAGCTATTTGCTATTTGCTGATCTACCTAGTTGTATGGGAGGAAAATCAAGCGACTAGTCTGAGAAAATGATCTGTATTACTTCTAGAGGTTTCATAGTAGTGACTCCCAACCCTTTTGGGTCCCAGATCTATTTGAGAACCTGAAGAAAGCTACAGACCTTCGCCTGATGAAATGTGCCGTATACATTCTGCATATGATTTCAAGAGATTGATGCACAAATACCCCAACATCCCAGGCCAAAGGTTAAGACACTGCCTTAGTTGAGTCTCAATTAAGGGCCATCTGTGCTGTCTAATTCAGCTGGAATTGGGCTCCCTCTGTGTCATTAACCCACTGAGAGATGCCCATGTCCTTTCCTGGAGAAGCTGAGACCTTTGAGAGCAACCATGCAGACTTCTGCTCTCTAAGTCCAGGGTGACACTGCTATGGAGCCTTCTGGCGGTTCCTGCTCAGAGGCATAAGTTATCTGTCTGGAGTGAAAAGTTTCACCGCTCAGAGGACTGATTCGTGTTTCACGGTATTTGAAACAAAGTTCCAGAAACCAGTGGGATTCTGCTATGTCTGCACATGGACATCATTAGCTACAACTCCATCGCTGATGGGGACATGAATGATAAGGCTTAGGATGAGATTTTAAGGTTCAAAATCTCATAGCTGTGATCTTGCAACTTATCAGTTTAGAAAATGAGTTTTCTTCAGCTGATTTTCAACATTTATATAAAATGATACTTCCTATAAAAGGGAGGGAACAGCAATAATATATCAGGTCCACTTCCTTGGATTTGTCATAAGACTGTAAGGTAAGGGATGACACAAGTCTAGGGATCCCTGCACATTTTACTAATTGATGGTCATAGGGAAATTAGCCATTTTAAAGTCAACAGCTAAATTTTTATTTTAATGAATTAATTAAAAATGTTCTCAGCGGATATTACTTTTCTCTTGTTCTGTTTTGCACAAGTAGTTAAGTGGAAGGCTTCAATCAGACAAGCTGGCCTCATCCCCAGGCTGTGAGGTCACTGTACAAACTTTCCTGGAACGCACTTCACTGCTACTCCCTTCTTTTCCTGTCCCCTGGGAAAAACAGATACACAGGTCCCTCCTGAAGGTACTGGGAAAATTCCAAAAACTCTGTGGTGTCATTTTAACATGCACAGAAGAGATCAAGGCTCTTTTTTTTTTTTTTTTACCTCATAATTTAATTGTAAGTAAATCTTGGTTAAAAACATTTAAAAATTAAAGGGTATTAATTTTCATATATGACATAGGAACCGGAAATTTTGTCTGAAAACAATGCTCTTTTAATTGACTTTACTCCCGGGTAATAAGAAGGCTGTGTTTGGGAGTGGCTGTTTCCATTCTCTGGATGCCTAAACTAGAACCCCACTTGGTCCAATACTATCCTGCAGGAGCACAGTGGTTTGAAACGACTGAACACCTAATATTCTTATAGCTGCAGCCATTTGATCAGTGGTGCCATAGAGCCCTCAGTGAGAGCCCCCTCAAACAGAGCACAAGAGGGGTGGGGAGAGGGGCCTGCGGAATGGAAGCAGCTTCATGAGGCAGAGGAATGCCAGGCAGAGTGCTAGCAAGGCTGCTACTCACAGCCCCATGGTAGGCATTGTTATTTCAGTTTTATTGAGGAGCCTCAGAGAGTAGCTTGCTCAGTAGCACAGACAGTAAGAAGGAGAGTTGGGATTTGAATCCAGTCTGTCAGACTCTTCCATTGTGCCATCTGGATGCTGCTGGGCTGATGCTGATCCTGCCCAGCTCTGGTGCCCACAGGGTTTACAGCCCTACTGGGCATGCTACAATCAGGGTGGTTGGAGTGGACGGTCTGAGTAGGCTGCAACCCTAAATGCATATCTTTTAAGAGGTCCCAGAGTGGGCACAGCTGGGATTGACCTGGAGACCTCTAGCATCCTTATGAGCCCCTTAAGTGTTCACAACTGTGGGACTTTTTGTAAACATTTAAAACCTCTGGTTGGTTCAGCCTGAGGCCCCTCCACCCATTCTTCCTAAGAACTCCACAGGAAGCGACCTGCCACCTCTGGAATAGCAGCTCTGGAGGGAACTTACCAAGGTTGTTGTCAGTCAGCACCTCCTTGACCCTCTTGGTTATACCGTAGGTGTCCAGCTCTGGAGACATGGCTACCAACTCTTGAATGCTGAGGGCCGAGTGTCCAGAGAGAGGCAGTGGGGTGGTGGGCTGGGAGTCGGAAGCAGGCGGGTCGCTGGGTTCTGGTGGTTTGCCATCCTTACTTGTTTCAATGGGGGGACAGGGCTGCTGGACCAGTTCAGTCAAACTCTTCACCGATTCACTCGAGCTCATTGGTGATTCTGGTGCAGGGCTGCAGCTGGCAGAGGTCTTTGGCGTGCTTTCTGTAATTAAAGCACACAGAAAATTGAGGCTGAAACAGCCATCTTTCACCATGTACATCTACTTTCCTTACCTAGGACAGTAAGTAAATGCCCTGTATAAGAAGGATACAGCATGGCAGTCTATGAATCTGCTTTAATTGTCTTATAGTTTTTTGACTGAGAGTAACCACTCATTTTTGGTATTAAAAAAATAAAAAAAATAGCCCGGCCAGTATGGCTCAGTTGGTTGAGCTTCATCCCATGCACCAAGAGGCTGCCGGTTCAATTCCTGGCCAGGGCACATGCCTGGGTTGCAGGCTCAATACCCAGTAGGGGTTGTGCAGGAAGAGGCTGATTGATGTTTCTCTCTCATGGATATTCCTTTTTCTCTCCCTCTTCTTTCCCATCTCTCTAAAATCAATAAACATATATTTAAAAAGAATAATAGCAATAGAAGAAAAACTATAGGTTTAAATAAAAGGTTTCTGACGACTCAGTACAAGGGCCATTCTGTTAAAAAAAATGTCATATTGCCCCGATGGTGTGGCTCAGTGGTTGAGCGTTGATCTATGAACCAGGAGGTTATAGTTTGATTCCCAGTCAGGGCACATGCCCGGGTTGCGGGCTTGATCCCCAGTGAGGGGTGTGCAGAAAGCAGCCAATCAATGATTCTCTCTCATCATTGATGTTTCTATCTCTCCCTTCCTTTCTGAAATAAATAAAAACATTTTAAAAATGTCATATTAATCATGTGCTATCATTGTCATGATTTCTCCCAATGGTTCCCTATCTCTATACATAAAGGCCTACACGACCATTACGACCGAACGGAACGACCAGTTGCTATGATGTGCACTGACCACCAGGGGGCAGATGCTCAATGCAGGAGCTGCCCCCTGGTGGTCAGTGTGCTCCCACAGTGGGAGCGCTGCTCAGCCAGAAGCAGGGCTCATGGCTGGCAGGTGCAGCTGCTGTGGCGGGAGCCTCAGTGGGGCTGGGATGAGCTCCAGCGGAGCTGCGCCTGGCCCCGGCTTGGGCTCCTCCCAGCCGCCTGCCACTTTGGCAGTCCAACATCCCCGTGAGGGGTCCTGGATTGCGAGAGGGCACAGGCCAGGCTGAGGGACCCCACCCGTGCATGAATCCATGCACTGGGCCTCTAGTTTTATATAATAAAAGCCTAATATGCTAAGTGTCCGACTGTTCGTGTGACCATTTGACCAGTTGCTATGACGTGCACTGACCACCAGGGGGAAGACGCTTGACCAGTAGGTTAGCTTGCTGCTGGGGTCCGGCCGATCGGGATTGGGTGAGATGGGCCAGACACGTCCAGGAGCCCCCCTGTGATCCCTCCCCGGCCCCGATTGTGCACTGGTGGGATCCCTTGGCCTGGCCTGCACCATCTCTCAATCCGGGACCCTTTGGGGGATGTTGGAGAACCTGTTTCAGACTGATCCCACAGGCCAGGCCAAGGGACCCCACTGGTGTACAAATCTGTGCACTGGGCCTCTAGTAATTCTATAATTCACAAGTACCTTACCTAGATTATGATTCACATACTAATTTTGTCTATAATTTCCAGAACAAATAAAATGGATATATTATTTTAAATGAGGGCTGCCATGATGTGTGGCCACTACAGTGATGACCCTTGATAAGGAGACCTAAAGCCCTAGCTGGCACTTGGCAGCCCAGGGCTGAGTCTCAGGAACCCAGGCTGGTTCTCACTATAATCCCAGAAGGCTCCAGGCACCCAGACTGGAGAGAAATGACAGAAGAGGAGCACTCCCCCCCGTCCCCCGCCCCCCCCGCTGTTCTCTGTCAAACCGTAGGAGGTGTTTCTGAAAACCAAGCTTTGTGCCACACTGACACGAACACCAGGAGAGATGGGGTCATGCGTTCCTTTCTTGAGGAGGACCTCTGTCTTGTTTTTGCATGTGCCCAATGGGGAGTGCCACCTCGTGCTCTGTGGAGGGTGGTCCCTTCTGGCCTCTCTGTTAGGATCACCCATTAAACCAGGCATCTATTCTAGTTTTAGGATGTCTGGAATAAAGGCTTTGGCCATTTCCTAATTCTATCTAATAAAGAGGGAATATGCTAATTGACCATCATGCCCTCACAAAGATGGCGGTGCACACAGCCAATAAGGAGGGAATATGCTTATTGACTGCCACACCCTCAAAGATGGTGGCGCCCAGTCCCCTCAGCCCCACTGGAGCGGCAGACGTGCGGCACGGCTGGGCCCGCCCTCAGGTGGGTCCGGCTGCTCCATGTGCCTGCCTCTGGTGTCCCCCAGTCCCCTCAGCCCCCCAGGGCCGGCCCGAGGTGCAGGCAAGCCTCGGATGGCGGCTGCGCAGCCAACGCCTGAGGTGCAGGCAAGCCTCGGATGGCGGCTGCCCAGCTGCCCAGGGCTGCCCAAGGCTCAGGTAACCAGGGCCAGCCGAGGCTTGTGCTGCCGGCAGTGGCAGCAGCAGAGGTGTGATGGGGGCATTGCCTTCCCCTGATCGCTGGGTCGCCTCCCACCCCTGAAGGCTCCCGGGTTGCGAGAGGGGGCTGGCTGGGCTGAGGGCCCCCCCCTTCCAGTGCATGAGTTTTCATGTACAGGGCCTCTAGTTTTCAAATATAGAGAAAGACTATGTCCAGGTGGAAAATACAAAGTGACATTGCACTGCTGTCTTATCCACAAGGTAAAATCTGCCTTTGGCTCCGTGTTTTGGCGCTTTCTCTTCCTCTTCCCCCATCCCCACTGAGCATAGCACATGGTGAGACCCCACAGAGCCATGTGGGAGGGGCAAGGCCAGGCATTGTCACGTGGGTGCTATGGCCTCAGAGAGATGATAGCTCATGAGGCCAGGCCACTCAGTGAACGTCAGCACATACAGGTGCCCCCCAAATACTCGCTACCTCACTAAACAAAATATAACACTAAGCAATAAATAAATTACAGTTGATCATATAACTGGAGTATCCTTTGATAGACATATTATATACAGGATAATAACCTATTTTGAACCCAAGAAAATAGAAAATGTATTCTAAATACAAGGGATATTTTGTATAAATATTTAGAAAGATAAAATCCCAAATAAAACAACTGCAATTCAACCAACAAACCCGTTTACTGTCCTAGAATGGTACAGAATTCCACCAGCGCATAAACCTATGTCCTCAACCTGGAAAATCAGGTTAAAAAACAACAATGGTTTATGAAAGATGTAAAAGAGGCAGACATAACGGCAGAAATGGTCCATATAAATCTTTAAGGCAATATGAATCCTACAAATCGGATTTCTTCTCTCTGCTCACCTCCAGGTCATCAGACAACTGGATATAAAACCCAGCAAATGTTATTTTTGTATCTGAAGCAGCAAAGGAATTGTACTGTAAATTTGCCCTGATTCACCCATGCGAGGGACCAATTTGGCAGATCATCCATCTTGCTCACTGTATACTGTCAAGGATGGCATGAATTCCCCACATGATAAACAGATTTCTTCTCAGGTTTGTGTCCTTTAACCCACAGCAAGGTCAAAATCATGGCTGCCTGGCTAACAAACAGCATGGTGCCACTGCCCTAGTGCTCTCCCCATTTTGTTCTGGGTGCTGGCTGAGGCAGAGCTCCCTGAATAACTCAAGCGGCGGTGCATTCCCTTCTCCCAGGCATTCTCCGCAAGCTGTTCACATGCATTTTTTGCCATAAAGAACCCTTAAGAGAACAGAGGCACTCACCACATGTGACCGGCTCGTGGCTACAGACAAAGGCAGACACCCAAGATCAAAACCTCATGTGGGCCTTGAAATGTACTGGGCCATCTTGTGTCTGCACCTCCATTCTGAGTCTGTGTCTAAAATGTAACAGACTACTTGAAGCTGAGTGAGCTTTCTGGGGGACAATTACTCACCAACAGATACACGTGCCCACAGATGCCGGTGCAGGTCACAGAAAGCAGAATCTGGGCCACATTTTTGGATAGGCACAGACAGATTAAAACAGCAAACATCCAGTGGAGATACCAAGGAATCCACATGCCCAGAGCATCACGGAAAGGAAGAGTCATTCTTTAGAAAGCTATTTCTAGTAAGCACACAGCTCCTGAGGCAGGACTGGCACTACAAAACCAAACCCATTAATGAGTTCCCACAGCCCCTGGCAAGGTGGCCAGGCCCCTGGGTCTGGGGAGGACAGGTGCTTGCTCGTCTGACTCACCATCATCACAGACAAGAAACCTAACTCAACAGAAAAGAAGAAATTTTACTTTTTTTCTTTTAAAAAAATTAGCAAATGGACCCCTCTGATTAAAACAATACTTTTTTTTTTTTTTTTTAAATAAGGCTTTGCTTCACAACATGTGCTTAAAAATAATTAAGAAGAAAAACGAGGAATCCTGGGCTTGGAATTAACACACTGAACTTGGGGATGAGAGCTACCTCTACGAGCCAGCTACGTTAACTTGAATAGGATTCTTCACTTCTAGGAACATCCTGGTTTCCGTGACTGAAAAATGCAGACAGCATTGTATTGAGGAACTAGCCTGCCACAGAGTTATTGCTATGAAACACAATCTAAATTTGATGTTAAGAAAAAGAGCAGTTATTAAATGTATTTGTTTACATAAAGGTCCCTTACATTCAATACAAATCACCTCATGATTTATTACTATTTGTTCCACAGTACCTGGCACAAGACTGAGATGCTGGTGGTAGACTCAAAGGCTACATCGTATATGATACCATTTAGATGACATTCTGGAAAAGGTAAAACTACAGGGACAGAAAACAGATCAGTGGTTGCTAGAGGTGAGGGGCAGGAGTTGACTACAAAGGGGCATGAGGGAATTCTGGGGGAAGATGGAATTATTCTATATCTTGGTTGCCAAAATTCTTGTAAGTTATACTTCAATATAAAGTTAGGAAAGAAGTGCTGGTGGAAAGAATAAATGAAGATGTGTCATTCCATCCATTCTTTCACTCATTCCCTAAGTCTATTGAGTTAGGCCTTTGGGAAAATGGCAGTGAATGGGCAAAGGTGGCCCTGCCTTGTTGGAGCTCACACCCATAGAGAAGATGGTCATTAAATAGAAGTAACTATAGGGCATGAATGTCTTGATGGGAGACAGATGGGGGAAGCATACAGCTGTGGCCTAGGGATCAGAGAGACCTACTGGTAGAGTAACATTTCAGGTAGACATCAGGCATGAACAGGAAGCATCCAGGTAAGTCAGGAAGAGTAAGAGCGGCAAAGAAAGAGGTAGATTGTTCTAGACATGTGATTGGTTTGACGCATGAGTTTGGTGCAGCAAGAACACAAGGCAGCTCTCGCCATGTGAGAACACAGGGAAGAGAAGGCCATCTATGAACCAGGAAGCTGACTCATCAGACACAGAACCTACTGGCATCTTGATCTTGACTTCTCAGAGCCTTTGAATTAGGGTCCTGCATTGGGAAGCCAGGGAAAGGTCCTTCACCCCGGCAATGCTTTGCTTCTGGGGACACAAACGGGCAGTAGAATATGTACTGAGGCCTTGTCTGAAAGAGCAAAAAGCTGGAAATAGTGTCTATCACCAGAAGACTCGGTCTCCAGATTGTGGCATACTTATACAATACACTGTGTGCTATAAACAGCAGCGAGAATGTCAGGACTGGGGCCACATGCATCCAAAGCACAGCGGTGAGCCCACAAAGCAAGGTGTGGAACAAAACAGAGCAGCACATTAGCACGCAGGCTGGCCGTTTGCCTGTACTGTATGTTGTGGTGTCTGCCTGGAACATACAAGGGTGTAAAGTCATGCACAGGAACGATAAAGAGTAAGGAGGGATGGACCGTAGCTGACTTCTAGGAGGGATGAACTTTGGGAGGGGGCTTCAGCTCCACCTTTAATGTTTTACTTCTTTTAAAAATATAGGATTGAATTAGAACCAAAGGTAAGGTTAAAGTTGGGTGATGGTGGGTACATGGGCATTCATTACATTATTCTGGAATTTTATGTTTCAAATATTATAGACCTAACATCAAAAAGTCAGAAAGCAAATAAGCTCATGTCACTTCAGTAGAGAATGAACCTGCCAATACCAAGGTTGGGGCAGGAGGTCCTGAGGAGGCTGTAGTGTTGTCTGGACACAGTGGTTGGTGGCCTGGAGGAGGGCAGGGAGTGGAATGGGGAGAGGTATATAGGTTCAAGAGAGGTTAAGGAGGTAGCTTCATCAGGACTTGGGGGCTGAGTGTCTGCAGGGAGAGGGCTGAGGAAGGGGGAGAAAATTTTGTGCTTTCTACATTGGGACCTGCAAAACTGGGTATGTGGGGTGCCATTCTGGGAGAGGCTGCACTGCAGCAGGGGTGTCTTGGGAAGGAAAACATCATTTGTAATAGCAGCTAGTATTTAAGCTAACATTTCCTGTGCACTCACTGTGTGCCAGGCACTGTGTGAAGGCTCATGGGAATGAACTAATTCAATCCTCACTACGTGAGGCAGGCATATCCACTTCCCTCTTTTGACAGACGTAAGATATGTGCCCATAGCTGCACAGCCAGAAACTAGTCAGATGTTCCATTTTCTAAGCATCCCACCTGTACAGTTGGATGGTGCCTGCGCCTGTGTGGCCGTTAGTGGCGGAGTGACTGGACATGGTTTCTCTTCACTCCACATATCAATGTGCATGAGCCTAAAAAACATGATGATGAGCCACAAAAAGCCAATCCACTACTGGGATGAGGAAAGGGAAGCAAAATGCACTTACATACTGTTTTATTCAATTCTCATGTCAGTTCTGAGACAGAAATATAAACCCTGCACTCCAGGCGAGGAGACTGAGGTTCAGAGAGGTAACAGGACTTGGTCCAGGTCACATGGACTTAACCAGATCTGAACTCGGCTGGGAAGCATTCCAGCCTGGTGGTTACCCTGTTGTGGCCTTTGAAGGATCTGAACCAGATCAGGAGAGGAAAGCCTCCATGTTCCTATCCATCCTCTGTCTGCCATTCACTGCAGTACCATGACAGCCTCCTGCCTTCTCTTCGCTCACTCACTCACTCAAACCTTTTTAAAGTACCTACTCTGTGTCATGGACTCTGCTAGGCAGTGAAGATAAATTAGACACAAACCTTGCTTTCAAAGAGTCTGCAGCCTGCAGGACTGGAACAACTGAAAACGGGTAATTTGCATATTTGAAAAGCCCAGCTAATGGTCCACCTATCCAATTTTGACAGCAATAGCAAAGTGTTACATTTAAAAAGTGATCCGTGTGGATTCATTTCTTTTGCAAGGCTTCAAATCTTCCCAAGAGTCGCTTGGTTAGTAAGACACAGGAAGTAGAGACAGTGACTCAAGCCCTCTGAAATACACAAGCCATTCAGAAACTATAAAAGGATTATGAAAAATATTATATTCCAAAAACAGCAGGCAAACAACAGCTGCCTTAAGTTTTCAATAGAAGCCAACTGAAAACACACACCCACCATAATTTTCAGAGGCAAATCTCTCTGCAGTTTATCCGACCCACTGTTTAAATTTCCATACTCAGCCCTCTATCTGCAGTAATAATAACCCAAATTCCATTTAGTGTTCATTTGAGCAGTCAGGATAAAGTCATTTCTTATTATCTCCCCACTGTGTAAAAAACAGCTTGAAGGTAGGAAGTCAGCAAGCATTTTCACCAAAAAAGTAATTATTGTAAGTGACATTTTTACTGCTGGCATGCCATAAGGCGAACTGTGCATTCAGAAGGACAAGTTGCTGAAACAAAATGACAGGGTACTCTGTGACATTCTGACAAGAACCCAAACATTATTTAACTGGCGGCTGGTCTGATGCACCACTTTTCATTATGTCCATAGTTTAGGCTTTGAGCCTGTGCCAAACCAGGAAATTCCAAGTGCCTATAAAGACAGACAAGGATGGAAAGATGGGAGAAAGGATGAAGGCTGGGGCCAGCGAGGGGTTAGAGAACAGAGAGGGGAAGCAGCATGGTCCCGGCCGGGCACATGTAAATGTGAATGAGGGAGGAAATTAAGGACAAGAGGAAAGGAGTGCAGGGAGAGGCAGAGAGAAAGATGGAGCCAGAAGGGACAGGAGACTTGGCAGCTGCAAGTGGCACGATAGTGCCAGGAAGTGCAGAAGGTTCTGAGTGCCCGGTGCTGGCGACCTCTGTCCAATAGGAGCCCCGGTGGCCTGGAAGGACCTTGCCCAGCGTGAGGGCCTTTCCAGCTGACAGTGCTGACAGCTTCAAAGGCCACAACAGGGTAACCACCAGGCTGGAATGCTTCCCAGCCGAGTTCAGATGTAGAGACTGAGATGGAGACACTAACCCTGAGCCGAAGGGCGGGGACTTGATCGCAGGCCCCCACGGTTCTTCTCTGAAGAGACCCACCATCGAAGCTAAACAGTCTCTTTAAAATAATGAGGTTCTCTGCTTTAAAGGTGGAAAGCCACCTAATTTAGTCACAAACTGGCCAGGTCTGTGCCACCCTGGATTGCAAGACCCTCTCACTGACAAGTTCCGACATCTCTGAACACCAGACCTTTCCTTGGTGGCAGTGGCAGCCTGAACCCTGCTTCTGGGGCTCTCAGCTGACACTCACGGCCACCCTACTTCTACAGTCACATATCTTCGTTAGACACAGCCAATATAAAAACATGGAGGTTTCTGCTTTTGCATATGAGTGGTTTTTGACTGATTAGCAGGAATTTGAAACAAAATACCTGGATACTTTAATAGATGTCACAGACATACAGGAGCCTTCCACATCCCTCCACAGGGGAGAGAAGCAGAAGTAATCTGACAACATAGTAAGGTCTATCAGAAGCCCCCACAGTGCCACACGACAAAACAGCCTCCTTCCCAGGGCCTGCACCTCCTTCCCAGGGCCTGCACCTGATGCCTCGGGGAGCGAAGGGAGGGGCCTCACTGCCTCAGGTCCCACTTCCGTGGGCTCCAGGGGGTTGGGGAGAGGCTCCTCAACCTCAGGGAAAGGTCCATTCCCAAATGACACCAAACATCAGCGCACACCCCTCCCCACACCCAGGCTGGAGCCACCCCTTCTTGCCGCCTGGGGTTGGCAATACTCTTGGCCTTCAGTCAGCCTGGGCATTGCTGTAAATCACCAAAATTCTCACCAATGCTACCAAATCACCCCCGCCCCCCCAATAGCAGAAAAGAGTAACCTAAGAAAGGCCTGGAGGGAAGACCTGGGAGGAGCCAGAGGGGCTGGTAGGACCCTCTATTGTCCCAGGAAGGGTAGCCATCCCTTCTACTTTCTTCTATAAAAGGGAAGAGCAATGATTTATCTCCTGCACACATCCTAGCCCCCTACCAGGGCTGAAGTAAGGCTAGGTAAGATGAGACAAAGCCCTTGGCACACAGGTGCTGGTGTGAACAACACATTTTTAAAAGTCTGCCTAAGGAACTCTTCTTCCGAAAAGACAATACTGCTGGGAAAATGGAAGGCAGCAGGAAGGAAGGAAGACCAAATATGAGATGGACTGACTTCACAAAAGAAGCCCTGGGCATGTGTCTACTGGAGTTGAGCAGGGCTGCTCAGGACAGGACACTGTGCACATCACTCATTCAGTGTCTCCTGCAGTCGGAGCCAACTCAATGGCACGTAACACACAAGGAACTCTTACAGTGACACAGAAGCCAACATATTTTACTAACAGAAAACCTGTTTAATAAATGCAAGGTTTCTATTTAACTCATGCCATTTATAGCTTATCCCCCTAAACTTGACTTCTAAGCCGCTTGAAGATAGGGCCTGTGTCTTTCATTCAAAAAGGGACCCTCTAAGTGCTGAGGGTCAGACAGTGGTGGACCAGGCAGATATCATCAAGCAAGTTACTGTTACAAAGACCCTGCGACGAGGGCTAGGCCAGGGATGTACGGGGTAGTGTGTGCTCACACACTGTGGCATTGAAGGATGAGGCTGGGGTTGGGCATGGAGGTGTGCCAAGGCCTGAAGTGGGGGGAAAGAAGAGACGGGGGCTGGCCACACACTAAGGAGGTGGGACTTTAGCCCTAGGGAACGGGCTGTGGTAGGGGAGTGGCCCAGCTGGACATACGATCTGGAAATAGGGTTTTACCTGTAGTATTGTAGATAAAAAAATGACTGGAGGCTTGATCTAGGGCTGGGGCTATGGAAATTGAAAAAAGAAAAATCTGACAGTGTATGTGTATTTTGCGGGGAGGGGGGAGGTGTAAGAGGGAAAGAAAATGGAGGTGGGCTGCTTGGGGACAGGGGAGCTTGCATGAGTCCAGGAATGCCAGAGGGAGAGCTGTTCTGGAGAGACAGGCTGAACTCAATTTTTGGGTATTTCATTGGAGGGGGTGATGAATACATGGGTCCTGCGGGAGGTCTGAACACCAAGGGAGGACCCTGGACCAGCTGTCCTTGGCTGGTCACACTGGCCTGGTGTGCAGAACAGGGGTGCAGGAGATGCTGGCCGCTGAGTGTTGTTGCAAAGTCACTCAGAGATCTACAGACACTCGGCAACTGCCATCATAAACCATCGTGTGCCACCTGGTGCTTCTCTCACTCAGGATTATTTTCCATTTACCTGTTTTCTCCCCAAACTGGGAAAGTACACGGGGGAGAAAGTGATCTTAGCAAATCTGCGCTGACTTCAGAGTCACCTCGCGATGCTGCCGGGGTGCAGTGGTCCTGTGGCTGCACCTCGGGCCTGAGCTGAGCGGGAACTGGCCCGTGGGGTGGGGCCCTGCAGGGATTCAGGATGTAAATTTGCCCCCGCCCCCGAGGCTTCGTTATTTTTCTTGTGTATCTTTTATAGGCTCTTATGGAAAAGGAGAGTTTGGGAACATTCAAAATTAAGTTACAATTCAACTCCCGCCGTGAACGGAGTCTGGCAAGGCCGCAGAAGTGACCCAGGGTGACAGCCAGTCCTGCTTCAGGAGCACATAGCTCACCCCATTCCGAGCTTTTCTACAGATCCGGAGTGATTTAGAAATAATACTTTCAAATTACTTTCGATAACCTTATTACCGAACCAGCTGTGTGTATGAACACTTAGCAATGCGTCCCTGTGCATTCAGAGAAAATGTATGTCATACAAAGTCTAAATATATATTACCGAGATGGGGAAAAACAAACCCTCTAGTTAAATTGCTTTGCTGTAATCAAAGATTAATCACGTGTGAGTGTGTGCCTGTGTGCGGGCTCATGTATGTGCCCTCTCTTTTTCTTCAGGGTGCCTTTCTGGCTTTGGGCAAACCTGCCTATTCTTCACCAACAGTTACACTCTCTGGCAGGCAGCTTGCACTTCCATTCTAATAGCAGAATACATTTTCCCAGATTTCTAAGAGCTGGAGGAGCTAAGGGGTGGTTTTCCTTCTGAGCCTTCTAGGTCTGCCGCTCAGAAACCCTCAAAATCACGGCAGCCAGCAGGCTTCAAAGTGCCATCTGTGCAGAGGCTCCAGCACCGGCCCCCAGAGCAGCCTATCTCCTCTCAGTAACAAGCCAGGCAGCCTGGCGTGCGGGTGATGATGTCTGGGCTGTGATGGAATGTTCCTTGGAGAATCCATGGCTGACTACAGCTGAGGCGGGCTGCTTCCCGGCGTCCCAACAATAGGTAGGTGAGGGAACTTATCTGGCCCCACAAGGGCCCAGGCGGTGCAGAGCAGAACCAAGTGACGTTCTGTCGTCTGCGAAGGTATCAGAAAAGCTATTAAGATACATTATTTTACACATCCTCCCAGTCTCTCCATACTGCTTTACTTAATTTGTGATGAAATTGTTGAGAAAGGGTACTTAATGTAGGACAGTCAGTAAAAGTAATTTATCATCTTCCCGCTTCAGTGCTCACGTTATCAGCGAACTCATTTTCTGCATTCATCATGCAATCAGCCTATTATTTGCATATTAATCAGGCAGTGGACCATGAAAGAACTGCATCCCAGCCAAATGCTGCACTATCTCAGGAGAAACACTCAGTAATTATCATACATCAGTGTTATGATGTGGTAATTGATTATAACATCTTTCTGCTGCCCCTGGGGAGCCCCTCTGCTACCCCAGCTCCAGGCACTCTGGACAGACTGTTCTTTTCCTCCCCAAGTCAGAGGAGCCACTGCTCTCTCTGTGTGCCATTTCCGAGGAGTGCTGATCCTCTCTCCCAATTTCGTGAGGTATTTAAACCATGGGGAACAAAACGGAGGTAACTCAGGAATGAGAGGGTCTAGCCGGAGGAAGGCATGTCCCTCTGGACTCTGAGTGTCCTCTGTCCTCAGCCCTTTGGGTCTGGAGGTGCTGCTCTGGCTTCTGGTAAGTTCCCTTAGGGAATGAAATGCTACAACTTCAGTCTCTCCTCATGAAGTTGGTACAAAGGCAGTTTGGCTGCTTTATTTAGGTGCCAAATGACAGACTAATTTTGGCCCTCTTGTAAAGGACAAACGCAACATCTGCCAATTCAGACTCTGGCTATATTTAGGAATCCAGTTCCAAAGGGAAGAACGAAACAAAATCAAGATGAAGTCAGCGAGGGAGCCTCCTGGCTGCTCTGATCTATCCGGGCCCTCCTCACTCCTCAAGAGGAGTCTGAGTGTGGCCCCAGGGCCAGTCCGTAAGGGGCTGAAGCCACAGAGAGGGGGAGGACATGACAGCTCAAGGGCAAGGCAATCCTTTGGTAGAGAAAGGCCTCAGGCCACTGTGTGTTTTTTCTGGAATTTAGGTGGGAAGGGGTTTCCAAGCATCACAGGCCACATGAATTAAATACTTTCTGTTGCAAAACTTGATAGTCTGACTCTGCCAGTGATTTGTGCTAGGTTCTCTCCCCTTCTCCTGCTGATTCCCCAGAAGACACACCAGGATACATCCCAGGGTAACTGAGGTATCTGACTTTCTATTCATTTTTGGTTTTGTCTTAGATTTGATTTTTGATATTTGTCCATTTGTAATTTAAACCCAATTTTGTTCCTGTTTTGCAACATGGCCTTGACTTCTGAGTTTAGCTCCCATCGTGGAGGGATCAAGTCCTTAGGGCTGAGTGACAGCCTGCCTGAACTGGGCGCCCTGCGACATCTCTAGGGCAGAGAGGCCGTTGGTCTCAGGGCCACGTGTGCTTCTTCTACCTCCTTCCTGACTGGGGGCAGAATGCCTCTCATCCCTGGGCCCTGGCCAGAGCCTTGGTTTTCTCAATCCAGAAGACAGGGGAAATCATGTCCATGATTAAGGATTAAAGCCATTAGCATTGTGCAGGGCACACAAATGATGCAAATACGCCAGTTTCCCCATTTTATTCCAATTACTTTTCTAAAGTTACCTGAGGATTTTTAGGCATTTAAGCTTCTTCATCCTTCCCTAGAACCAAACCACTGAAAACTGAAGTCCTCATTTGCTCCTATGACCTATTTTTGCCTCTCGTACTCAATGAGCAATGTACTGTGAATTCGATTTTCCAAAGAAAGTCTACAAGGGAGAGAAAGGAGATGTGTCTAGAGACCTGTGATGAGGGCCTGCTGGGGCTTCCTCCAAAAAGGGAGTTAGGACATGCCAGCACGGAAAATTCAGGCAAAGCAACTGAGAGAACTTGATAGGGAAGGTTCTGCCACTCACCCATGCTAAGAGTCACCCTACGTCCAGACAAGAAGGCCTGGTTCAGCACTGGTTTGCCCCAAATGGTCTGTGTGATGACCTGCAGTCTTACTCTTAAAGCTCAAGATTTTGGGCCATCTTCAAGGAATGGTAGACGGAGGGACAATGTCGAAAGATGGATGGCACTTCAGGGAAACCAAGAATCGAAGAGCTGCATGTAGGTCCTCCTTCAGTGGACCCTGGTGCTGGCTGCCACCCAGCAATGTTCACACTTGATAATTTCCACCCAAGGAATGAGTGGCTGGACTTCTTTTCTGTTTCAAAGTCAGAGGCCTGACATTTCCTGTGTGCAGATATATTATTCTACAGCTATCTGTGCACACAGACAACATATAATGGCAGTGGCTGCAGTGGCAGCTGCTGTTCTGGAGGCTTTTTTACACAAACTCACTTAAACCTCCCAACAGTCTCAGGCATAGGTACTTTATTTTTCCTATTTTACAGAAGAGGTCAAGTCACTTGCACAAAGCCACACAGTCATCAGTGGCAGAGGCAGGGTGAGCCCTCTGCCGTGTGCTCTGAGCCTGCTGGCAAACTGCTGCTTACGTGTGCTGGCTACTGCAAGTTTATGTTTTGCTGTAGAAATCAATCTAAACACCTCTCACTAGTAATTGGTTAAATAAAATATGATATATCCCTATATAGAAATTCCCTACAGCTGTAAAAAGAGGGAACTTTATGTACTAACCTAGTAGTCTCCACCATGTATCGTTAGATGAGAAAGCAAAGCCCAGTGCCTGAGTCCTGCCCTTCTGAGGGGAAAATATACCTAACACATGGGTTCTCTGCAGGAAACTGAGAACATGATCACGTCTGGGGAGGGCATCTGGGGCTGGGGGATGAGGGAGGGTGACTTAGTTTTTAAAAAGGTGGAAGCCCTTTTAAATCTTAAATTTTGTAAAAATGGTGCACTTTACTTATTCACACCTGCCCCCCCCCCACCCCCAATAATAGGAAAAACATTGAAATAAATCTCTTATTTTAACTCTCTCCTCCTTTTTTGGAGAGGCACGGCGACAAATCCCACTCTTGGAGCAGATAACTCTGGGGGCTAATTTATGCTGGAGCAGCCTTTCCCAGGGACATGTGCTGCTTTGAGATGAAACCGAGTTGCCCTCTCGCTCAGTGGCCACCCGGGCATGCCTGGCGGGGTCTGCAGGTGCACTGCGCTCTAGGGGAGGACAGGCTGGGCGGGTGGGCTCGGCTTGTCCCACCCCTGTGTTACAGGCGTGGAAGGGTCTCCACAGTCCCTCTGCCCTCCCGTGTTAATGTTGCAGGGCGGCCGTTTCAGGATCACATGACCAGTCCCCACTGTGAATCCACCAAATGCTGGGGATGGCTGGGAGAGCTGACAAAGCAGCGTCCACACACAGGGAATACAGGGAGGTCGTCATGACCAATCACCTTTCAAAGGAACTGTGAGAAGTGCATCCTCCTCTCCTGCAGCTTGCAGGCGGGTGGGGGCTGCCCCTGCGCTGCCTCACCCTCCTCTGAGGCTGCTCGTAGGGGCGCTGAGCTGCACAGCCTGCCTCTCATCGCTCTTGAAGAGTTAGCGGCAGACAACCAAACCCCTTTTTACCTTAGCTCAGTGGAGATAAGGTCAAAATCACTTCAAAGGCATTGGTGAGAAATAAATACAGAGTACAGTTTCCTAGACCATTTTGGCAGGCACGGGGGAGACGCCTCCCTGATGGCAGAGCAAGACACCACACAGCACCCAAGGTGAGTAAGGACCTCCTAGACCCAGGGGGATGTGCTCTAACCCCTGCCTCAGCCGAAGGTTCCAGGGCACATTCTCCTCTGCATCCCTCCCCCGCTCTGAACAGGGTCTTTCTCTCCATGGGGCTGAAGGACCTGCCCTGTGAGCGCTGGGCCATCACAGCCCACTGACTGGTATGCGTCTTTCCCCATGTGATATCTTTGCTTCTCTACGAAGGTTTTCTGAGCCTCACAAGCCCTACCCTGCAGCACTAGACAATTTCTCTTTGAACTGTCCAGCTTGCCTGGGGCATATTCAGCAGCTGTTGGTACCACCTCCTGTGCCAGGCAGAGCTCACACTCCACACTGGAGGCCATGCTGCTGCTGTTGTCTTGAGACACTTGCCTGCCTGATTGTGGAGATCAAGCAGAGGAAGCTCTTTCCCTGGACACAAATCTGGCCCTTGGTGGTCCACCTGCTAAGGTCTTAGGCAAGGGGTTTCACCTCTGAACTCCAAACACCCTTTTCAGCCTCTAGCTTCTGTCCTGTCTTCTTCAGAATGGGACTGGTGAGAACCCTGGTGAGCTGTGCCACCAATCACTGGCCAAGGCTCACCTCCTCTCAAGAAAGAGCCACCACAGGGGAAAGGAGCCACCACTGGGGTGATATGTGGTTTTGGGTGAGCCAATGCCACCAAAGGGGCAGGCCAAAAAGGTTACCTTCAAAGAGCAAAGACCCTCCCTTCTATCCCGTGATGTACACCTTTCTTATTATACAAGCCTTAGGGCAGCAATAGCAACAGTATTCTCCATCAAGAAAAGACAAATTTACCCACAATCCATTTTCCTACTATCACTTTAAAAGAAAAATATAGGGCCTCTGAATTAGGGGTCTCTAATGCTTTCATCTTTTTCAAAAGTTTCCTTTTCGATGAGCAGAGCTCTCCACCTAGAATGTTCTCCTCTCTGACTCCTTCGCCCTTCACGACCCACTGCCCTCCCCTGGGCTCCCTCAGCGCCACGGGGCCCACTGCACACCTGCAGCTATAAATAACCGGTAACAGACAACAGGAAGGTAGGTTGTGTCTGAATCCAGAAACCTGTCTTTCTGACCTCAGAGTAGAAAATTCCCTTATTATGGCACTCTTGATTAAAAAGAAAAGAAAAGAAAAAAGTCCTAATGCAGGTTACAACCAAGAAAGAAAGAAATGAATGGGCACTTAGTTCTCTTGGCCACCATACCCAGTGGGTATAGAAGGCTGAACCCCCAGCCAAATGACCCGTAGTGGCCACCTGCGTCGGGAGGGGCACTTTCTAGTTTACATGTACTTACCAGAATTTTTTCTGCTTTTTGTTCTGTTGTCTATGGTTATGTACAAGTTAGTTATAGTCAAGCCTTTTCTGCTATTCAAAATAAATAAGGGTCAGAATAATTCTTTTTGGAGAGAACCAACAGTTACTTTGACTGATGTGTTCTGATGAAAAAGAAGAGAGAAAAAAAAAAAATCAAATCAAACTAAGGCAGTGAATGGGGTTCTGCCTGCTTTAGAAAGTGCCATGGATTTTCTGGGGGTGCAACTAGCCCCTCCTCTTCCTATTACTGCCTCCAAATGCCCCACCATGATTTAATCATTAAAATTGAGGAACTGATTGCTTATTCAAGGAAGCTGCATCAAATCCTACTGCCGAGTTCAAAGCACTAAAATCCTGGGCATATTTTCCTGGTCATCTCATGGGCACAAAGCAAGAGACAGTGCATATTAAAAGGACCTGTCCCTAACAAGGGGTTGTGGCCAGTAAATCTGGCCGTGGAAGGCCATGTACAGCACACGGTCATCACGTCAGGGAGGGGGGTACACATGGGACCACCCACGTTAGAGACGGACTGCAGCAGCTGTCTTCTCAAGAGGCAACTGATATTCTGCTGACAGAAAATAACAACACGGAGCCACAGAATTCGCCACGGGCAGGGAAGACTTGGAACCCGCAGTTCCTGACTGACACGCTGGGAAAAAGCCGGATATTTTGTGATTAATCTGAGGAGAACGGGCCATCCTTTTGCTTGTACAGCTTGCAATAATCCATCTGAAGCTGGGGTGGATGATTGTTAGCTACAACGCTGAAACACTCCCATATTAAAAAGTTATAAAGCCAAATACACTGGGCAACAATCCTCTATCAGATTTCTGTATGTAATGACTAAGGTGGCATCCAGGAAAATCCGTTCCTCCTCCCACCCCTCCTCCCCTTTAGAGTTGTCTTCTTTCTTCTTCTTCCCTAGGGGCAAAAAGATTAATCACACCAAGAGACTGTGACTATGAAGAGCTTTAGGGAATAAAAAAGAAAAAAAATCCAATGGTTTACTACATCATATCTACCTATCTATGTACCTACCTACAAAGACACCCCTTCCTCCCCCCCCCCCCCCCTTCATTACAGCTCAAGGCTTTCTTCCCTTTAAACGCACTGCTAACTGGTAAGCAATAACTGCACGCCACAGGCAGAGAACACGGTCTTGCTAGGCCCCTCTCTCTCCTTCTACATAAGTGTTCCTCCCTTCTGCCCTGCCCCCTGCATTGCTATTGCTAAATCGGGAGACTTAGAGAACCAATTCCAAGGGACTACCTGCAATTCTACCTTCAAATAGGTTTACCATATTAGATCAGAATCCCTGTATATAACCACTGCCCCCCCCGACCTTCCCATGACACTGGACATGGGGGATTTGAAAGAAGACAATACAAAACTGTTTGTAGAAAACTAGACTACCAGGAAATATATGAACAGGTAACTCATGATTGGCATGAACAGGTAACTCATGATTGGCATAGAACCCTCTGCACTCTTTACTCTTCAAGGCCTCAACAGCTTCAACAAAAAGCATAGGTTACTAGCTGAAAATGGCACATCAACTTCCCTTATTGCCCAAGGCTATCACCCCAACGCTCAGATCATCAAAGGAGCTTTCAGAAATGGTTATAACCACCAAGAGGAAACAAATGATGCAGTCATTGTTTCTCTCTCCTTATCATAAACTGATTAGCAAGTTTGACATACAAATCATTAAGGAAAATAGAGATGCTGAGAGGCAACAGAGTTGGACAGAAAGAGGCAGACAGGAATTCTTTAGTGAGGAAAACAGATTCCTATGTCAGCAGTTTCCTGTTTAGATGAGTGAGGCCATTCCACTCCTGGGGCACCCTATCACCATGGTAACTAAGCACAGAGCCACGCATTAGGTCCACACCATCTTGGCAATAAAACTATAGCTCTTACTGAAGGGCTATGAACAGAAGGCAAGTCTTCCAAAGTCCTGCACCTGGGAGGCTAACCTGACCTCCAGGCTAGTTTGGCAGCCTGAATTCTCACCAATATTCAGGTATAAACCAACTCAGGGTTGGAATTACCTTCCTGGAGCCAAGCTGCCCTGGGGTAGAGACCTCATGGAGCCACCACCAAGGCAGAGCATCCTTCTGGGTCTGGAGTCTCTTGGAAGGATTCTGAGGTAGCCATGGTGAGAACAGGGACTCAGAATTCTGGAGAAATAGGCCTCACTCCCCTGTTCTGGGGGAGCAATGTTGAATGTTTCCTCAGAGACACTGCTCTTTTAAGCTGTCAAGAAGATTCTGGAGTCTTCTATAGGCATTCATCCCAATGATTTCCATCATTGTAATTCTGTTTTTTGAATCTAAATGCCACATATACTGAAAAGCACAACTACTTTAATTCTTTGAAACAATCTTAAAGAATAACACTGATAGTAAAGAACTTTCAAACAAGGAAAACTACCAGCCACAATCCTGCCACTGTACAAAGATCTTTCTTCCAATTTTGAAGCACTTTCTAGCTTTCTTGATCTAGAAAAGTATTTTTGCATAGCTACCATGATACTTGAAAGTTTGTATTTTCCTAGGATATGAGAAATATTTTTCCACATTTCTCCAGTCATCACCATCACTGTTTGTATGGATGGCTTCCCTACTGCTGACCGACCATGGGTGCACTGGGTAAGGGATCTGCATCCATTTCCTGTCTTACTGAGATGACACAGGGAGAGGCCCGCCTGCCACTTCTTTACAGAAGCCACTGGGAAGTTCTATGATGCTTACTTTTATCAAGAGGCTCACTGCCTCCCCCTTCCTCCCTCTTCCAATCTGCAGACTCCCCAAGAGTTTTATATCACTTTATTTTATAAAGTAATTTGATAGCTTACAAACATCATTTACATTCCTCTTAGGAGCCCTGTGTGTTTTCCTACGTTGGGAATGTGACTGCTGTATGAATGATCCAGCACGGTAGTGATTACCTGCTATACAACAAAAAGCACAAAGCCATTCTTCCAAGATTTGTTCGGACACAGAGAAGGTTTTGGCATCGATCATAACCGACTTGGAACTGCAGGAGATTTCCTGTTTTATTTAGGAACAAGGGGGTTTGATCTAAGAAATGTTAATCACATTCTGCCAAGTTCAGTCCTGACACTGATGGGGTAGCAAAAGCTCTGGAGAGTTTAAGAGGAGGCCAACTTTCTGTTAGAGCAAGAGGCAAGGCTGATTTTCCATGCAAACGTCCGCAAACTCTAGCACAAACAACTATGCCCATTATTTCCCCTGGTGAATGTTGAATGTGAGCCAGTACTGCCTAAGTTCTCCAGTACTGGGCCAGCCCAGAAATGAAGGGAGAGGAAGGTCTACCTGATCCTTCTTCAGATGGACAACCACTCCATTTAGATAACCAGCCAAGAAGCCTACAGCTCGGGCAAGACAAGACGCAGCCTTCCAACCTCCATTTTGGTCAAAATCAGATGGGATACCTAAAACAAACAAAAAACCCAACCGGGAACTTCGCTGCAACCTACGCGCTCGGGCTGCATCTGTGTGTGGGTTTGGCATCTTGTAGTGGTAGCGGCCGCTGCCGCCCAGCTGTTCCCTCACTACACATGTTTTCCCTCGTAAAACTTCCAGCAGGCTGGCGGGCTTCACGCTCCTCACTTAGCTTTGTTTGTGTTTTCAATGAATCAATGGGATATGGAGACTAATCAAGATGTTTAGAAAAATAAAGAAAGGAAAAAAGAACAGCTCGTGATGCTGGCTGTTCCTGAAAGCTGGGTGAGAAAAGCTGCGCAGGAAGGACCCGGAAGGGGGTCTAGGAGCATGGGCACGTGGACCAGTCCTCGGGTGCACAGCAGAGGTGCCACCTCAAGGACCTTACAGATCTCAGATGCCATCTCTGCCCGTATCCCAGGCCCTCCATCACCTGCTCCCAGGCTGGATCCTTGGCCTCAGCCCCACTCTGCTGTGTCGCTGGCTCTCTATCCAGTCACACTCTGAACTGCGACTCTTCCTGCCTTCATTTTCCTCTTGTTTGAAGGCAGCCTAGAATCTTCCAGAGGAACTTGACTGCCCTTTACCATGACCCCACTGGGAGCGATGCATGCCCATTCCTTGTGCCCTCCTATCAATGGAAGTCCCAAGCACAGAATCTGTCCTGACTTGAACCGCAGCCCCCAGCCATGAACACAAGGCTTTACACCTAGAAACAGACAGACTGATGAGAGAATGCGGCGAGGAGCAAGAAAAGGCTGCAGGAACTCTGCACTCAGCTGCCAACCCCCTCTCTCCCCCTCAGAAACTACAACCACGAGGACACAGTTTGCCAACAGCCTACCATGTTTTCAGCTCCCATACCAGAATGAGGGGCCCTCTGAGCCTCCCTGTTTCAGACCAGAGGACAGGAAAACATGTGGCAGGGAAAGATTTCATACAAAACAAGAGGAATCAGCTAGTTACCTGAGCTCACACAGCCCTGCTGCAGAGGGTCCTGTAGTGACGTCACAGAATGGAGGACTAAATAAGAAAAAGGAATACAATTAAATGAGGAAAAAAGTCCAGTGGTTTAAAGCTTTCCAATGAACTGAGTTTAGCAGAGGGGGGACAGCATGAAGTCTCAAAGGCCTAAGGGAGGGTTCCCCACTCCTTATGGGCAGAGGCCAGAATGCAGGGTCCACACAGGCAGGCCAAGTGCTGCTGGTAGAAGGTAGGACCCTGGCTGGGGAACAGGTGGAGGCTGTCGCCCATCACAGCTTTCACCTCCGTGCCTTTGGCTGATCTTTCCTGATTCCCTGATTTAGCTACTTGACTTTTACCTATATTTATGTATAAACAGCATTTCCTTAATTGGTAACTCATTTTCCGCTGCTTATAAAATTAGCTAGGCACAACCTTCTCTCTCCTAAAAAGTGAAGTGAGCCCATGGCAACAGGTGGTGCAGGAAGGGGGGCAGTTCTCTGCCTGCAGCGCCATGTGGCTGGCCGCCTTGTGCCCAGATGCCCCTTCTCCCTCCCTGCAGCAGCCCAGGGCTGCCCTCACCTGGCCCCTGCTGCTGTCCTTGGACTGGCAGGACGCCCTGGCCCAGCTCGCCATTTAGCCAGAGCTGCATCCGGATGAAGGGTTCGCGGCCTTTCTGGGTCAGCTTGCTCCATGGCTTCGGCCGGGACAGCATGTCACTGACACTGCCCTGGGACAGGCCCAGCACCTGGAGTGGCAGACAAAGACCATTGCATCAGCACTCAGGGGTGAGCGTGAGGCCGCAAAATGCTGTAGTGATATGCACGGACGCTGGGAGGTGTGACAGAGACAGAGGATGCACAGGGAGTGCTTCTGGGAGGAGCAGAAAGCCAGTGCTTGGAGGATGGGGATAGCCTGGAGTGGGGAATACTTTTCAAGGTCACCGGTGGGCTGATGCCCTGGCATGAAAAGCCATAGTTATAGTCATAGCTTATAGCTCCCATGGAGAGGCAGGCTGGGAAAGGGAGGGGTGGGGTCTCCATCCTGCCAAGGCTGCAGGGTCGTTGTCTTGACAACCCAAGAGGAAACATTGACATCTTGCTCTTCGCCTGGTGGCGCCAGGAAAGGCTGAGGTGCTGAAGCCAAGGACCCCTTTAGAGGCAGAAGCAGCAGATACTGGTGGGATGTTGGAAGCCAGTCTCCTTTGCTGGTGCTGGGCCAAGTTGGCATTTAGAAAGATTTGTTCTCTCTGATCCCATCCTGCTCTATGGTAGGGGCCCAGAGGTGAGCTGGTGGCAATGGGGGAGCCAGTCTTGGAGGAAAATGCTGTAGACAATCAACGAGTTGCACATACATTCCCGGGTTTTCTTATGCTCACATATGGCCATACATATGTATGGGCACAAACACCCCCCACAGGACACAGATGCAGCCCAGGGATATTTAGGGGCTGCATCCGATCAGTCTTTTGAAAAGTTCTCAAGTTTCAGAATAAACTGCACTCGTGGGCCAAACAAGTTCAACACTATTAAGTTTGCTAAATTTAAGGCATGAGCACAAATGTCTATTTAAATGTTCTCAAATGATATTTTTACAACACTGAACTAGAAATTTCAAGGGACTTTAAATTTTATCCTCATTTCTATTCCCCCATCACCTTTTAAAAAATCAGGACAAAGAGATCACAATCAGATATTGCAAGGATTCATAGCACCACACTGCAACCATTGAAGTGAAGGCAGGACAGTGTGGGGGTAGGGGTGGGTGGGTCGGCCCCTTGAAGGCCACTGCTGACCCAGCTACACACCCCTCAGGTGGGCTGCCTTTTAGGGGAATGTAGCACTTCTCATTATGCTCAGCATTCGTTACTTAATCTAAAATGATCCTGGGGTATTATGTTTATCTTATACTAGAGGCCCGGTGGGGGGATGGGAGGGGGTTCCTCAGCCTGGCCTGTGCCCTCTTGCAGTTCGGGAGCCCTTGGGGGATGTCCGCAGGGAGCGGGCCTAAGCTGTTGGTAGGACATCCTCCCGCCACCACTGTTGTGCTCGCCAGCCATGAGCCCGGCTTCTGGCTGAGTGGCGCTCCCCCTGTGGGAGCACACTGACCACCAGGGGGCAGCTCCTGCATTTAGCGTCTGCCCCCTGGTGGTCAGTGCACATCACAGTGACCAGTTGTTCTGCAGTTCAGTCAATTTGCATATTAGCCTTTTATTATATAGGAGGATTTACAGGCCTGGTAAATCCCCATTATCCAGAATCTGGTTACCAGGAAGTGCCAAGAACAGAAAGAGTCTGGGAGCTCATCCACAAGCCACTGTGAGCCAGGGAAGGATGGTGTGGAAACAAGGGCTTCCAGGACCCTGGGCAGCCCTGCCCGGGCCACCTCCAGCCATGCATTCCTGGGCAAGTCACTTAATCTCTGCTGGACAGTACCTCAGTGCCCTCTGAATCACGAGAAAGGTGCAATTATGCTTTACATAGCCTTGGTGTTCTCTGCACGCTGGCCGTCTTTCTTTGTTGTCAGATCCCTTTTTGGCCAAAGAAGCCTGCAGAGGTGCCTCTGGGCTGCACTTGGCAGCAGAGGCAGGACTTTAATTCAGTCACCTGTCAGCTTGGGGCACGTAGTCAGTTAACTTCCCCGAGCCTCGGTTTCCTTGGCTGTCCAATGGCAACTTTACCATCCCCCTCACAGTATGACTAAGTGGTCTAAAGGAGCACAGTTGGTGAGAGGGTCTAGCCCAGATCCTGGTCCCCAACGGGATGCAGAGAAGGGAACATTCACCAGCCAGCCTTTCCAGAAGTTTGGGAGTGGACAACCCATTATACTCGTTGGTTAATGCAATGGGTGACAGCAATGTCCTCTAGATACTTAGTTCTAAGCAATGAAAACAGATGGGAAAACCCAAGCCCCCAAATCGAATTCCTTACCTTTTCCCCGAAGATCCGCTGACAAATGCCATTCTTGGCCAGCTTCTCTTTCACCTGCCGGGTGAGCTCGATGGTGTCCACCTCCTGGTACATGTAGATCTCATACTGCTCAGGCGTCAGTGGAGGGACAGAGGGCTTGGTGGGCTTGGACAGGGGTACGATGGGGGAGGAGGGCAGGGGGCTGTTCTGGGGTGTCTCGCTGCGGCTGGCTCCGGTCAGGCTCAGCTCTGAGCTCTGGGAGTATGGTGACTCGGCGCTGGGCCATTCTTTCCAGTATTCGGAGGAGGAGGAGGAGGGTCCCTGGAGCTGGCTGCGTTCGGCCCTCGCCTGACTGCTGCCACCTTTTTCTTTCCCGCTGCTGGATTCTTCGGCTTTTGTTTCCTCGGGAGGAGGGTTGTTCTTTCTCTCCGGCTGCACAGTGCTCCACCAGTGGTCCTTCCACCCACCACTGCGGCCCAGCTCGTTCTTCACGTGTCGCAGGACACCTGGTGTAGATTCGGTGGCTCCTTGGAGGTCCAGTCCAGGTGCGTCCTGGGACTCCTTTTTGAGGGCTGGGGGGTTGGGCAGAGCGGGGGTGCTGGAATCGGGGGCGGAGGTGGGCTTCTTCAAGGAGATGGCTAGAGGAGGGTAGCTGGACACTGAGGACATGGGCGAGGTGGATATTAATTTGGGGGTCAAGATGGCAATGTCAGTCTGTGTCAGTGGTGTTTGTTTTAAGGCGGGGTCGAGGGCAGCTTGTTGGGCCTCCATTTCTCGGCGGGCTTGCTGCAGGATGGAGCGGATGGCGTCATCGGAGTTCCCACTGCCAGATGTGGAAGAAGGCTGGGCGGGCTCTGCTGCACGGAACAAACACAGAGGAGATTAGATGGTGGCCCAGCCGCCACCTCTCCAGGGGAGCATGCTTCTTCCACTCCGCTTCTTCCTAACCTGACCTACTACAACGTGCGGATTACTTGGGAGCTCTGCATAGCTCTAGTTGTCCAGCACGTGTCCCATCAGTGGGACATCCGTGCACCTTGTGTGGTAAGAGAGAGGGAGTACGCAAATAGTCAGTGACACCCACCCTGGACTTCCTTTCCCTGATGGTTTAAAACCATTCTTGTGGTTTTTTATATTCTGAAATTCTAGTGGTTCTGTCAAACTTTAGAAACAGTGTTAACAGTATTGATGAGAGACCAGTCTCCCAGTATAAGTGACCGTATTTGGGTTAGCCCAGATTCTCTTCTGGGTGGGTGACTGTCGTGTGGCCAGCAATCCGAGCCCCACAATGAGGGGCAATGGGCAGGGATCCCGGACTTTGATCCCGGGGGAATCACAAGGCATCACTGGGTTTCAGGCTTTCCATCTGTAAATTTGGGATGGGTAATGGACTAGATCAAGGATTCTTAATTCGAACTGTGCACCAGAATCACCAGCTGCGCTTAAGATGCACACACCCAGGCCCCAGCCCTGCAGTGTGTGATTGAGAAGCAAGTGTGGGCTGGACCAGCACCTGCATTTTCAACCAGCTCCCGGGGAACTGTGGAGGGAGGCCCTGGTTGAGAGGTGCTGGGCTGAATGCTCCCTCTGGCTGAGCCAGCTCTGTAATGTGCCTTCATATCTGGGGGAAGAAGTCATACAAACTGGCTCTTCTTTAAATGACGCTGAAAAATGCCTCGAACAACAGTGACAACCTTTAATGCCTCTTGAGGACTCAACTTTACTGGTTAACAGAGGGCCCTCTCTTTTCCAACTCACATGACCCTCACAGCGTCTTCCGGGCGAGGGCACTACCACATCTTCAGGAGAGAAGATGATACACCTCGAGGTGGGCCTTTCACTCTCAATTCGGGGGTATCTCCTATGCTGCCCGGGGTGCCCTGCCAAGCTTTCTGTTTGTTCTGCCACCCAGAGGAGGGACTGGCTTAAACCTCAACTCTAGCCTTGAGGGTGAGAACATACTAAATTGAAAGTTCTATCCATTGGCAGGCTTGATCCCACAGGAGTCATTTCCTACCACTTTAGGATATCTGGAAGGAGGCAAGTGGCAACAGAGGGCAAAATGCTGGGACAGGAGTTGAGAGTGCTCCACCAGTGGTCCTGCGACACGTGAAGAACGAGACTCTACCAGTTAATGAGTTCGGGCAAATTATTCTAACTTTCAGCGTATTAATCAGGAATAATAGGATAACAAAATCTATTTTCCAAGGTTGTTGTGAGGAACTGGTTTGAAGACCCAGGTTAAGGTAGCTAAAAATGCCCAGCCCAGGCCTGCTTCTCAGAGGGAGCACTGAGCTTACCCGTTGAACAAGCAATGTGGGAGTGGGCAGCCTGGGGAGAGGACCCCCTGATCATGGGGGTGGCCCGTCCTCAGTTGCCACAGCTGCCCGAAGCCAGGCCTAGCAGGAGCAGGAGGGGCTCTGCAGAGCAGGGCTTCATGCCTAAGATAACTCAGGCACCCAGTTTCCTCTCCAGCGGTGTGAGCTGAATCTATGGCATGGCGCGCTTCTCGTTTCAAAACTCAAGCAGAGAAACGCCGAAATGTGGGAGTTCTTTCCTCTTAGAGGAGGCAGCTCTCAGGAAGCTCGGGGCCAATTCCTGAGGCAGACTAGATCTGGACCGCAGAGGAGGACATCCATCTATTAAAATCCCCTGCTCTTTCTAGCAATATTCATTCCATAAAACAGCTGTTAAGAATTTATTTTTCACCCATTCTTCTTTGGTAGTGTTTGGCTGAATATATATCCAAATAACAAAAAGGCTACATTGCATTTAAAAAAGAACTACTAAAGTAAGTCAACAAGATCCTAGAACATGGGTACCTTATTGACTCAATGTTCAAGAATGACAGAAAAAGAATGGTAACTATTAGCAAAAGACCCACAGCACTTGCCTAAATACTTGAAAACATACATTCTGCCTTTTTTTAAATTGAAAAGTTAACTACTGCTGACCAGAATGCCCAAGACAATATTCTAATTAAGTTTGGAAAACAGTGGAACCCATACCAGTTTTTTGCACTTGCAGTTCCCTTTTGGCTTGTTCCAGGATAGACTTGATTGCTTCATCGGACCCGGTCTCTGAGGCTCGGATCCGGGTGGTGATGTTACCTGCAAGGAGAAGCCACACCAATGACATCAAACCCACACCTGGAACAAGAACCAGTGCTGCACAAAGATGTCATTCTGATCAACAGATCTCACAGGAGTTGAGGCTGGTGATGGTAAGGAGGCAGATATGGCCTCCCATTTACCTGTACCTGCTGTGCATGCACCTTCACAGCAGGTACCGTGACCCCATGCATGAAGGACTTCGTGCTGAATCTACCTGACGTTGAATGCTATTCGGCCAGTGGGATAAGCTCTCACATTTACTCAAGCTGGACACCCATGTGTTGGGGCCAGGGAGAGAAAATCATTTAAAAGCAACTCCAATAACTGCTTTGACATGGGGCTATGTTCAAGGTTCTGTACGTGTATTTGAGGATGGTATCCCAAAAGGAAAAATGGAAAAGAAGGGTAAAAGGTTGAGGCTGATTACCTATTAATCATTTGGATGTACAAAGTAAAGAGGCTAAAGGCTTAACTTAAAATTTTCAATCTATTATCACATCCTGTCTTTTAAAAATTTATGAATGAGCCCAGCCCGTGTGGCTCAGTGGACTGAGCATCGTCCCATGCACCAAGAGGTCACTGGTTTGATTCCTGGTCAGGGTACATGTCTGGGTTGTGGGCTTGGTCCCCAGTAGACGGTGTGCAGGAGGCAGCTGATCGATGTTTCTCTCCCATCAATGTTTCTATCAATCTTTCCCTCTCCCTTCCTCTCTCTAATATAAAAAAACATTTTTTTAAAAATTTATGACTGAGGAGAGGAGCCTACAGAAATCCCTAAAGGACAAGAATTCAGTCTTTTGGTTACACAGTGATGCTTTGCAGAGTAGCCACAATACAGATGTACTGAAGCTACTACGGCCCGGGGGCTGGCCCCAGTTCTTTCTGGAAGCCATCCACGTTTTAATTTTTCACTACCTTACTAAATATAAACTGCCACACCAAACCATTTAAAACCCACACACCACTGGGACCAAGCCCCATTAAAGATGCCACTCCAAGGAGTGTGGTCGGGGTTGGCTAGCTAGGGCCCACAGGAAAACTGATTATGATTGGAATTTGTCCACTCTGTAGCACCTTCAACGTATTTCAGAATTAAAAGACAGTACAAGGAAGCAGCAATATCTCATTTGACTTAGTCACCTGATTTTTCTCAGAGCAACAACTGTTATTCTTTCACCTGCTTCTGAGAAAACGGAAAAGGTATAATTTGAATCTAACGGGATTTGGGATTCTTATTTGGGGACTAAATCTTAGTGGTGGAGGCCACCTCTTCTGCACTCGGCAGAGTGCAAGCAGCTCAGAAGGAAGGGGCCTTGTGTACTTGAACCCGTGCTTTGTTTTATACTTACTATCTGTTTTTCCATCAGGTTCCAGGCCAGAATCACACTGCACAGTTTTAACCCAAATACACAGCTAAGGACATGCTGCTTCCTAGGTTACTAACTGCAAAGAAAAACACCTGCCTGCAACATACCTTCAGACCCATTTCTTCGTTTCGGTACTTCCTGAAATAGTCTGTTCAGGCTCTGGCCTGGATTCTCTGTTGAAAAACAAGTGTGGTAAGAACAAAACAATCAGGGGGATGGTGGTGTTGACGATATGGGCTGCGTGACATGAGATCTGAGTCACCTGTAACTACCGAGAGGGCTCGGGGTTTCCTGTGCAATCTGGGAGCTACTAGAAACTTCTGAGAGGCCCTTCCCTGGCTGATGGGCCTCAGAGGCCATGGCTCTGCTGCAAAAGGAGATCAGACGGGCCTGCGGCACCAACGCCACCAGGGCAAACAGAGGGAGCACTGCCGCCAAGTGACTCGCCCACCAGCCCCCGGGACAAAGCTCACATTAATCATCCAAAGACAGTTAACATCGCCATAAAAACCTCGATGTGCTTTGTGCAAACTGATGCTGTTTGAATGTCTCCCTTTGATTTGTTTTGAGCCTAAATTTCAATGTTTTTCAAACGTGTCTAAGATTACCTCTCTCTATCACTGTTGGTTTAGCAGAATGATCCCCTGCTGTTAGAGAGGGAAGGAATTCTTTCAATTAGGGACCACACTGACTTTTTATCTTTTTATGGAGGGCGGGGTAGGAAGGGTGTTTTAATGAAACTTTCATGTATTGAACTGAAGGCAGGCGTGTTTTGCTTATAATGCTAAATAAATCACTTAATAGAACATAAGCACAGGGAGCGAGTTGGCCACAGGACACACTCCCTTCTGTGTGGCGGAAGAGAGGACACACTCTCTCGACGGAAGCAGCTCTGTGTGAGGATGGACCCCAGCTGCTGCTGCTGCTCTAGGGCTGGTTGGTACCTCAAGGACTCCTCCTCATGTGAGGCCAGCACCCAAGGCCAATCGATCACTGGACACTAAACACGTCGAGATATTGTACGTAATGTAATTCTACCGATTCAATGCACAGTACTGAAATACTGAGTTTACTACATGTGAAGTGATGAGCGGGTTTCAGAGGCTGGATCTCCCAAATCTAACAACGTTTACTCTTGCCAGTTGACCCTTGAACTCTGGAAATTGCAGAGCTGAAGAGAATTTTACGTGATGTGATGCACAAATGTTTCATCACACACAGACACACAGACAGCACTCTGTGACAGGCTCACACGCTGGTGCCAACCCATGAAAGTCTCTCACCTCTTTGTCTGCCTTGGATGCTGCGAAGAGCCAAGATGTTCTGCTCATCCGAGAGGAACTGCTTCATCTTGTGAAAAGGCTCCTTGCCGCGAACGGTCAGCTTATTCCATGGTTTGGGCCGGGCCAGAATCTCGCTCACGGACCCTTGAGACAGTCCCAAGACATAATGTCCAAAAATGCGCTGTCCGATATTGTGCTTGATCAACTGCTCTTTCACCTGCCGGGCGATTTCTGCAGTGTCTATCTCCTCGCCCTCGGAGACGCTCCCAGCACTTTCTGACTGGCTGGGAGATGGGGCCATGCCATTTACATCTGGGCTTTGTTGTAATGGACTTTGGGAAGATATGGAGTTTGTGCTGTATGGACCTGTTGAAAAAATCATGCTTGTGCTTCCTGCTTCCTGCATGGCCTTGGAGTAGAAGGACTGCATTAGCTGTCGTTGGAGGAGAGAGTTTAGTGCAAATTTTCCCGTAGAAGCCAGGGGTAGGCTGGGGCTTGCCAGGGATGAGCTGAAAAAGTCTTGAGTTAACCCCGCTGGTGAGAACTGGTGTGTACCATTAGTATTGGAAGCCTGCTCCCCCGTGTTGCGGGGCAACTGAGGAGGGGGCGCCGGCAAAGGTCCAGGACGCCGACTCTCAGGCTGGTCTTTCCCTTTTCTCCTGGCTGACCCTACAAGGAAGGGCAAACATAATGCATTATGGGGGATTCAAAAGGGAAAAAAAACCAAGACCAAAATGCAAAGTTTGCCCCACATAAGGGAAAAAAAGTGCATATTTTACAAGGGCCAATGAGCAGTGTTGGTTTGTTTTTCAATTGAATTTTTAAATCAGCCAAACAAGGCCCCCCGGAAACAAGCAACATGCATTTCATGTTTGCACCTTTCTTGTACGTTGCAGCCTGGAGAGTCCCCTTGACATAGATTCAAACTCATAAAGTGACAAGGAGCCGGTACCACACACAGTAAAGAGTTGACAAGTCGCGGGCCTCTGGCATTCGAGCTATTACCAGGAGAGCCCCACCTGAGGAGCAGCAAACACTGACATTTTGGGACCAACAGATTCTCTCACACCACTTGCTCGGAGGCGAATGCACTGCACCGAGTCCACTCGATCGAAGGCACGCACATTTTAAGAATGAAATACCATCGGAGCCCGAGACACTTTTAAATGGTTTACCAGCTGCCAAAACCAGAAGCAGTCAGTGACGCCACCATTTTGGGATGAGCAAAGAAAGGTTAAGGATGGGGGACGTGTTCCCAAGAAAAACCTGACGAAGGAAGAAAGGCTCCACTGAGCCTGGAAGGGCAGGGCTGACCTTGTCCGCAGGCCCCAGAACACCACGAGAGAGAGGCCACACAACTAGGCAAAGATCAGAAAGCCAACATCCTTCCAGTGTCCCTCCTGCGATCTGCAACACTGGCCCTAACTGACCTCCGCAGACACTCTGCAGCCACATGTCTCACCTTGACCGTCTTTAAGCAGGCGGGGGTGGGGGAGGAGAGGAGTAGTGAGGAGGACGAGGAGACCAAACACTTATTAGTCAAGGTTCTCATCAACTGGTGATGTTCCCGTCATGCATTGGCCCAGACTCACGGTTCACCTTCCTCTTCCTCGATCCCCGGAAGGGACCGAGCAGGGCTCGTGAGAGCCTGTCAACCTACCGCTCAGGTCGCTGTTGGAGATGCGCAGAGAGGCGTTCTCGGACTGCAGCGAGCGGTTCTTCTCCAGCAGCAGCACCTCCAGGGGCTTGGATGCGTCCTAGACAGGGCAGAGTGGGGCTCACTGCGGGCGGCCACCCTCCAGTCCTCAGGCCTCAGATCCTGCGACCACACTGCTCCACAGCTTCCCACCCAACATGTTACAGAAATCTGATTTCTCCCGATGGTGACTGACACACGCATGGAAAACACTCAGGTTCCTTTCCAAAATAATTCATTCCAGTTGAAATAATTTTTCTTCTTCTAGACAGCTATTCTCTATTTTGTCCCCAAATTCAAGTGGTCTAAACCTACATCTCATCTGGCAATAGTACTGGCTGCAGAGCCATACACCTGTCAGAAAGTCATTGTAAAGGTGCCAGCCACAAAGAGTCAGCTGTTTTATGGGCATCAGGAGCAGGATTCCATGAGATTACTTAAATTTTAATTGGCTACCAGATTATCAAGTGCTATTGTCACCTTGCCTCTGTAGATAATAAAAGCACCCAAGCCAGCCTTTCTGGGCTGATCTTTAACACAATCTGAAATTGTTTTTATTCAAGTTCTTAGTACCAACTTAAAGCACAATTTCACCGAAAATGAGTTACCAGTTTGGAAAACACTAACTTTTCTTTTTAAATAAAGACAAATTGCTTTGACTTGGTTAAGTGTCCTTGAGGCATGATTGGCCAGCTAAGGGCGAGAGGTCTCACAGAAATATCGAGATAGTGAAGCTCGCCTAGAGACAAAAGTGACATGGTCAGGCTAACACACGCACTAAGAGCAAAGTGAGACCATGTACCTGTGTCCCAGCTCCCTCGGACGGTGCGAACTCCATGGACTTCAGAATACTGCGAAGAGCAAGACAGGGCGGTTATTTCCTGCTCTGACCTTTGTTCACAGCCATACCAACGAGCATCAACATCACAGTTTCCTGCTCTCCGGGACAAGAGGATCTGACAACTTTAACAACTTCCCTGGCAGCATTATAATCTGATAATGTCTCTAGAATAACTACTCAACTAGCAGTTGGCCAGCAAAAGTTTCTTGCCCGGCATGTAAATCATTCCATATGGAATCACACCAGGTCTGTTCAGAGTATAATTTTAAAGTTGAACACAGGCATAACATTGATGCAAGTGGAATGTATTTGTAAAGTTTAGTGGGAATGAAAGCGTTGGTACAAGGAAGTGAGAGAGAGAGAGAGAGAGAGAGAGAGAGAGAGAGAAATCTCAGCACCGTATAGGGCTGTCACCCCACACACTCAAGTGGTAGCTGGCACCTGGGCACAGGGAAATGGGCAAAGAGCATGGCCCTACAGCCGGGTGGCTCAAAAGCTGGCACAGACCTTCTCTGCAGCCCTGGGCTGAGGAAGGAGAATCATTGCAAAGATGTGGGAGAGCAGGTTTATTTCTCCTTATCATTTAAATCACACCAGTCTCTAGCCTGTTTTAACAAGCCCGAGAGCTGAGTGAGGTCAGGTGCCCAGAACTGCTGTTTCCAGTGTCTCTTTAACATGGACATTGCTTTCTTTCTGTGAGTCTATTGGGGAGGAAAGGGCAAATGAGTCCACGTGGGTGCTCCCCTCACACACGAGGAGGGAAGGCGGTAATGAGGGCGGGCTGTGCATCTCAGGCACAGGCCACCTGAGTTCTGCCAGCATTCTCGAAGCCATGACGTCAGCCTCTGCCCTCTTTAAGCTCCATGAAAGTGTCACCAGGAGAGCAGTGTGTAAAAATGCCAAGGGTCCCGGGAGACCACTTTCTGCCAAGCCACCACGAGGTTCAGCAAGCAGCCGACTGCTCTTAGTTTCCCTGTGGTTGTACCTTTGCGGTGGCCCTTGTCATGTAAGCTAACAGAACAGCACGAGAGGAGCTGATGTGGGCAGGCCGTAGTTTTAGTTCACGGAGTGCTGTAGGAAACACTAAAGGACTTGGCCCCACCCACCAGGCAGATGCCTGGAACTTGCTCTTTCTCGGCGGCCATCAGGTTGCTCACAACTATATGTTTGCCTGAGAGCTTCCTCAGGACCATGTAAGAGAAGATGGAGTCTCCAAGTTCATAGTGAAACACCGGTGTCTCTTCATGGAGTTAACAGATTTTACCGAGGACTTATGTGCCCAACACTGGAGAATCAGAACCACTCCTCTCCTCATCCTCAGGAACATTATGGGCTCTTTCAGGGAAGACAAAATCCAAAGAGCACCGGAAAGAGAAAACCTGTGGGGCCCTTGGCAGGAGAGACCTCATCAGGCTGGAGGCAAGGTCTGTCCATTGAGGAGTTAAGAGTCTGAGATGGGCCTTGAAGGAACAGGATGCTTTAGAGGCCACAGCAGGGTATGGAAACACCGGCATAGATGGGAAGAAAACGTGAGCATGTTTCTGAAAGAGCACTGAAATCACGAGGAAGTGGGAGGCCAAGGACACATTTTATCAGGAAAGCCACCGAGTGGGGTGGCTGTCGGATGCTGACGTCGTGGTGGGGGCTGTGGTGTGCAGATGCAACAAGAGGGCTGGCAGGAAGGTGGAAGGGTGCTCTGGGAGGAGTGAGGCAGGTGGGCAGACAGGAGGGACAGACCAGGGATGAGCTATAGGCTGGAGTCCAGGAGCCTTGGTTCCTGGGAATGGAGGCAGTCGGAGTGGGTGTGTGGGACTGATCTTGGCTGGGGAGGATGGGGTCTTGGGTGAAGGCCTTCACATCAGTTCTTCTGATTCAACACTAGGGGATGGAGCACATTTTCTTTCTTTTGAGGAGGGAAGAAGACGGAAAGGAAGGGAAGACTGGATAGGAAGGCAGGTACAGAAGGTCAACCTGGTAAAAAAATATATATCCCTGAGTTGGAAATGGGGTGAGAGAGAGTACAGGGCTTGAAGAAGCTAGAGCTGTAGAGAGGGTTAGGGGTCGGCCAAGAAGGTCCTGGCAGAGGCTGTGTGGCAGAGGGAGTGAGGCTGCACAGGACTGAGCAAAGAACCTGGAGGCACCTCACCAGGGAGGCTGGGGTCATGGCTGAGGGACGGCCCCTGGACGTGGTGGTGAGAAGGTCGAAGGGGCCTAATGGGCTTTCCTAGCAGACCCGAGGAATGGGATTAAGAACACAAAGAACAGCATGGCGAGTTGTATATACTTATTTTAAACGGAGAAACTGAAAAAGTCAGCAAGAGAAAGGAGCTGATAGAATAGCAGGAAGGAGTAGGAAGGAAGGAAGTCAGGGTCAGGTTGAGAGGTCAGCCTGGAGAGATAGGAGAAGCCAGGACAGGAGTGATTTCAAGGCAAAGGGGGAAGATGCGGGATGTCTGTCTCCTCTGCAGGGCAGAGCACCAGGGTGTCAGCTGAAGGCTCAGGTGGGGACAAAACAGGATCCCTGGGCAGCGCAGAGCCAAGGCAGCAGTGGAGAGAACACAGCCTGCAGGGACCTGGCTCACACACCACAGTGACTTCCTACCAGCATTTGATGACCTGGCCATGGAGGCGGGGGAAGCCCAGGGCAGACTGTGAGGCCAGGCAGGAGGATAAGGGGGCTGTGTGCTCTCTGAGGGGTTGCCCATGAGCTTCAGGCTAGGGGAGGAGGTTGTGAGCTTGGAGGGCACTAGAATTGGGGGACAGGTTAGGGCCCAGAGCCTGGGAGCTGCAGGAGGGCCAAGAGTAGGCCCTGGGGAAGAGTCTGAGGCAGGAGGGCCAGGCTGGGTGGTGGGCCCTGAAGAGGGAATGTCTGAGCTTGAGAATGTAGCACTAGCACAGACTCTCAGATGCTGCCTCTCGGGTGGGGAACTGGAGGTTGGGAGATGAAAGTCCTGGAGTCTAGGCAGCCAGGGAGGTGGGAGGCCGGGTGTACTCTTTCAGTTGGAAAAGTTTCCCTGTTCTGCTTCTGCTTGGGGGATTTATAACTGAAAAACAAGCTCTTATGTCTAAAATGGTCATCACTCCCAATTCTGTGCATACTGGTCTACTTAAAACGCACAGTTTTATAAAAAGCCCAATAATTCAGGCACAGGCCTCAGGGCAAACACCCAGGGCGGCCTAGAACACGGCCCTGTGGTGCAGCGTCTGCTGATGCCGCAACCAAGGATCTAAGGCTGCCTGCTCACTGCCATGGTGTTTTTTAGCAAATGTCCCCAGTGAGCTTTGGCTCATGAGTGGCTGAGCAGGCATCTCACACTTACTTGAGTTCTTTCTTCACCTCTTCATAGTCAGCCTGTCCTTTGAGTTTTTCTTCCAGTTGCTGAAAACAGAGAGGATTTTATTAGTTGCCATGTCTGAAATAGGTCAATGGACTCTGCTATAAACTGTTTGTGTCCTTCTGCCATCCTCCCCCCTTCCTGGCAATGCATATATGTTAAGATCCTAACTCCCACTGTGATGGATCTGAAGATGGTGATTAGGTCATGAGGGTGGAGCCCTCATGAATGGGATTAGTGGCCTTATAAAAGCGGCCCAGAGAGCTCCCTCGCCTATTCTATTCTGCCCTGTGCAGACACAGAGAGAAGCAGGCAGTCAGGAGGGAGCTCTCACCAGACACCAAATTTGCCAGTGCCTTGATCTTGGATTTCCCAGCCTCCAGGACTGAGAGAAATAAGTGTTTATTATTTATAAGTCCCCCAGTCTATGGTATTCTGTTCTGGCAGCCCAAATGGACTAAACAGATTTCACTGACTACATTCCCTGTAAAACATCCAGCAGTCCCTGAGAGGCAACACAAAAACGTACAAATGAAAGTTGATAATGTGTGGTGTCGTCTTTTTTTCTTCACTCTGTGGTCTGGTGTGAGCACGTATGTTAGTGGACACAGGCATTCATGAATTCTCTCTCTCTCTCTCACACACACACAGACACACACACACACACGCACACGCACACGCACACACAGACACACACGTCAATATAAGGCTGTAACATAAAATTTGGAAAACAATAAGGAAAAGGCCATTTTGTGCAAATACCATGAAATGACAAACAGAAGAGATGCTCTCCTAGTACTGTAAAAACAGCAAGAGGCTCTTCACAAACCATGTTTGGCTGATACATACGGTCAGTTGTCAACACCCTTGGTGGGACCCTGCAAACCAAAGATACAGCCCCTTTGTTGTTGAGGCTGTCATCAGACAGGCATCAGGGAAAATCACTGGCAGGGGCTCTTAGGAGCAGCAGCCTGTTCATCTGGGTGGTCCGTGTTTCCATGACAGTTCTGAACCCTGTGGGGAGGGCCTCTGAGGGTGCCCTGGCCAGCAGGGCCACAGCAGATCCCCTGATGGCCCTTCAGAGGAAAGGTGAGGGGCTCTGTCCAGGGGTGCAGGGGAGTGACAGCACATTTCCCAAGCAGGGCGATGCTCTAATAGGCTCCCATAGAGTCTGTGTGCCCGCTGGGCATTCACTGATGGTTTCAGCACAGAGCTCGACAGGCTTTCTTGCCAGGACGGCCTTTGGCATAGGGAGGTCAGCAGCGGCGCTTCCCTCTGTGAAGGTGTTTTGGACTAGTTTGCTTTTTTCTCCCCATTAGGGAGCTCTGTAGGGGAAATAAGCAGCTTAATAAAAACACAAAGACCCAGGTTGAGGGGAAGGGTTCTAACGACTTAGTGTGTTTCCAAACCTGGAGTGAACAAATTCCTGGGCCTGAATCAAAGCACCGCCCCATCTCCAGGGCTTCCATTCGCCTTTGTCTTGACCAGCCACAACTACAATCTCAGTTTAAAGCCAACTGGGAACATGCTGGAGTTGAGGGAGGAGATGCTCATGTGGCCATCAGCTTGGACATTTGCCTGAATCCCACCCTGCTCGCTGTTTCAAGAATTCAGGTGTTCTGTAAACAAAAGTCATTTAGTCCATTTTTTTCTACTGCATTTACTGGCAGTTTGGTGTATTTTCCATTGCGTAAAATTGTGCTGCCCTAGTTCCTTTATAAGACCTCTTGCCAACGTTATGTTTATAATGGTTTCTCAGCCACCATAATCAAGCAGGGGGTAGCATGCACTCATTTTCTGACAAAAGATTCTCAGAAGGTGCTCATGAAAAAATGATTACTTCATTCTTCTCTTTATGGTGGAATAGCAGGAAGCACTAATGTGCCAACCCTCCCAAACAAAAGATTATCCGGTGCTGCTGGGATACAGAAACACTTTTCAGATTGAGGAATTCACTGACGCTGGATACGATACACATAAAACTTGGTCATGTTCAGAGATCAGGAGAAAGAAAGAAAGGCAGCGAGAGGGGAAAACATGGAGCACTTCAGAACCCAGCATGTCAGTGAACCTGGAGTCAGTTCTGTCTCTTGCAACCTAGGTGACCTTGGACATGTTAATAAACTTCTGGTCTGTAGAATGGGATAGCAGCAACGACCTTAAAGGGTTTAGCTAAGGGACACAAAGGCAAGGACATGGTGCAAATGTTGGCAAGGTGGGCCTTGGATGTGGGACCATTACCATCGCCAAGTCCCAGTCTATTTTTCTGAGAGCACAATTGCAGGTCTTTTTTTGCAGACCTGAGGTCGGCCCTGATCAGAAGGTTCTAGGACTGGAGTCTGTAATTTGGTTGGATATAAGCATTCACTGAGAACTAATCAGCTTCCACTGAAATTTCTGCCACCAGCTTAATTAAGAACCCAAGACCCCGCCTATAAAGCTCTGACGATGTCTCTGCTCATTGGGCAAATGGATGGAGGTCTGACCAAGCTTGTCCTGACCTGTGAGAACTTCAGCCTATCCTCACAGAAGTCTCCACAGAGTGCCAGGAAGCATAGGCTGGGGCTGAACACTGGCCTCTGACACTGTAAATGCCCATCATGGAAAAAAGACCAAACGTCCTCATCTCAGTTCTTTGACCAGAAACTCCTTGCTGAGTACCTGGAAAGTCTACTTCCAAGACTCAATTTGGAAAGGGCAACAGGTGCTTTAGTCTGCCGTTCTCACTGGACAAAGATTCCTCTCTCAGAATCGCTAATGTTCACCAGGTAGGCCCAGTTCTATGCTTGGTTCTGCATCCTGCTATCTTACTTAATTGTTCCAACACCCTGCAGAGGCATCTATCTGTCTGACCAAAGGAAGAAAAAGAATCACTGAGTTCTACAATCAGACCTCGTCAGAGCGGAGGCCGCCCTGCCCGCCTGCAGCAACTCCGGGAGGAAGTGAAAGGCTGGTGTGCTGAGGCCAGGCAGTGCCTGCTGCAAGGCTGCGCTGGGCCTCACAGGCTGGGCGGCACCTCACAGATGCAGGGAGACCTTCACAAGATACTTAAGTTCTCCAGGCTTCAGTTTGTTCATAAATGGGGGCAGTGATGCACACAGTACCATGCTTCTGTGAGGCTTCAATGAAATAATGCGTATTAAGTGCTTAGTGCAGTGCTTGGCACATGGTAAAGCACTCGGCAATGGCAGTTATTATTGTTACCCTAGCTATTATTACTTTACTCTTGAATGTGACTAAATTGTTTCTGAAGAGGCTCTGTGGTTCTGAATCCAGGGGCTCTGTTTATGATGTTCGCCACATCCCAATGTCATCTCTCAATGTCCCCATTGTTCTGCTGTAGATCCATGGGGAAGGAACACAGGTGCCCAGAGCGATTCTGGCTCTTAAATGCTGATGGCAGGAAAGGTAGCCCCATATCCAGTTCCATGAATGCAGAATTTGGAAGCCAGATTATCTTCCTGAAAAGGTACTTATCTAAGCAACACACATGGGCTCTATACAGACAGGTGAGAAATGGCCACATGTCAGAAACAGGTTGCTAGCCCAGTTCCAGCCTGGCTGAGTTGTGACCTTGGGTGATGGGCTTAGCAAGCAAGCAAGCAAGAATGTACTGGCCGCAGCGAACACACTTGGGACAGTGAAATGAAGAAAGACATGGAAGAAGTAACAGGAGAGCCTAGGCTGGGTTGCTTTGGTTCACTGGGAAGTCAGAGAAAGGGGGTTAGCCCAGGATGAGCTGTGCTGCTCATTGCTCCCCTGGTTGCAAATCTTGTGGGGTTCCTTCGAGTTTAGGAGATGTAGGCCTGTGGGGGAAGGAAAAGGGAGACAATGGCATGGGCTTCATGTAGGGGAGAGGGCGCTATATAAAGTTCTTAAATTCCTGGCTAAGACTCAAATATAAGAAAGTTTAATTTAAAATGCAAAGTATTTTGGTGTGTAGCAAATTAGGCACTACACTTATAAACGATATCTGTCTTAGTCAAGTTATAGCACAGGGCTTTCCATGCTCTGGGGCTACCAACTTAAGGGGCCCCTGGCACGGGAGACAAATACAAAGAACCTGGGAAAGGCCTCATCTTCCAGGCCACACAGCGAGGGGTCAAGGCAGCAATACCTCTTTGCAATAAAACAGACTGTGGGCCAGAGAGGTGACTGTGGTACAGTTTGCAGACAGCTCCACCTTCCTCCTCCAGGATGATCAGAGCCAGGCTCTTAGCAGTGCTGTCTGAAGACTGGCAGTTCAGGTGTCGGTGTGAGACGCCTGGTGCTCACCTGGAACCCTGGGCTGAGGGGCCACCAGTCAGAGCTGAGCAAGTGTGACTGGGTTCCCTGGTCCAAGGCAGGGGTCTGAGGCAGAGCTCCTGGGGTTGATTCACCTAAATGGGGACTCCTTCCAGTCCCCACTGTTCCTCGGTGAGAGGTAGGATCTACTGATGCTGGGCAAGGGGGAGAAGCCCAGGGATGGCTGGGTGGGCACTGCGCACACATGGATGTTGAGAATTCGAGAGGAAAAGAGGAGACCGCAGCCAGATAGGGGGTTGGCGGGGAGAGTGACGGTTATGTTGGAGTGCTTGCTGCAGGCGGGAGAAGGGTGGCTCTGGATAAAAGAGGAGCCCTTCTATGGTAACCCTGTCACAGGTCACCACCAACTTCCTCGAGCTGTGATCTAGGTGTGACCCAGGTACAGGGCGGAATGGTGTCATCACACAGCAGGAGGGTCCTGGCCCTATACAGGCCACCTGGACATTGTAGTCATGGTCAGCTAAGGGTGCTGCAAGCTGGGGACTATGCAAGTGAAACATCTGGATTTACTCACCAAGTGATGAGAGCACATGCATCTTTCTAAGAGGATTCATTGTAGATTCCCACAATGAGCTCTCTGATGCATCTCCAGTAACACCCTCTGGTTCACAGCGATTTACAGGACACCACTGAAACCTCCAGCCCCATATCGATCCTAGCACAGCCCTCTGGTTTCTGGAGATTGCTTCCCCCGGGCCTCACCACTGCTCTCTCTGAGTGGTACCATCTTTGCCTTCCTCCTCCCCATGGAAAGCTCACTGACCTTTCCTCCAATCTGCTCACAGTGCCTTCAAGACCCAACCAGGGCAAGGCTCTGGGAGGTCGGTCCTAGGCTCCTCTGCTTTCAGGATGCAGATGCTCGTGCCGTCCAGGGCAAGTCTCCCCTCTGGTGGTGGGTGAGTGCAGTGGAGGCACATGCATGGGTCTCCCATATATAGCGCCGGGCTAGAAACCACAGGGCCTGGCCTCTCCTAACCCTAGTGACCTCCCCCACAAAGCAGCGATCATCATGACTGCTTGCCTAGTGAGTGTCAAATGGGATGTGGATGTTAGAGCTTTACACACTGCGATGTTGCTAAGATGCTTGTTAAAACATTATAGAGGGCAGCCTTTATGCAGAGTCAACTCACTGCCTGGTGAGGAAACTTATGTAACCAAAGAGGCAGTGTTCAGAATTAAAGGCATGGAATGACTGAAGAGAAGTAGTAATCAGTCTTTTGTTCCCATCCCAACCTCCTAAGGGACACAGCATGCTCTACAGTGGCTCAAGAGGACCACCAGCACGTGAGGAGGTGGAGTGAGGGGCCCAGAGGGTTGGGGAGGGATGCACAGCTTAGAGACAGTCCTGCAGGTCACTGTAATACACCTGCCCAGAGATGTAATTTCTCCCCATGGGAGACTGGCATCCTTTCAGCTATCTTTTCTTATAAATATAATTTTAAATGGAAGCTTTTGGTAGCAATGTTTTCTGGGCTATAGTGAGCATAATGTAGGTGACTGCCTAATTATACTGCCTCTATTTTTTAAAAATTTATTTTATTTTTATCTTCCCCCAAGGAGTGAGAATATTTTTTCTATTGATCCTCTACAGAGAGTGGAAGGGAGAGGCACATTAACCGTTGCCTCCCGCACATGCCCTGGAGGTGGGGAATGAACCTGCAACCTAGGTATGTGCCCTTGACCTGAATTGAACCCTTGACCCTCTGGTGTGCACGCAGGCTGATGCTCCACCTTCCTCCTTACCACGGAGCACACCGTCCAGGGCTATACTGTCTCTGTTTTAAAGTATCCCAACAGAAGACCACAGAATAGAGTTATCAAAAATAGCAGCCTTGTAACAGCAGTGGGTTATTTCATTAATTACGAATACAGAATTTTATGTTACAAGTAGCACTGTGCTTGAGCACTGGTAGGCGAGGCAGGAGGAAACATCTCCCGCTTCTGAGTCTATTTCCATGTCTATCTGAAGGCTGGAGGACGCACCACTGTATATGCAGAGTGATGCGTTTATGGTAAACTTGGCTTGAAAAAGCGAAACACGGGGAGGGAAAGACTGGTAAACACCCAACTGTCAATTTAGCCTCAAAACATTACAAATCAGTTGTCTAAGTGAAGGGAAGAAATCTCATTCATAGAGATTGTGAGCTTCAAGGTGCTAGAGCAGGTGACCAATTAGCCCCCAGATCCATTCCATTACAGAGAGCACCACAGAGTGTGCCGGCAGAGAGACGAAAGATTCTCAATAATCTCAATAGTCTAAAGATTCTGCCCTTATGAGACCAACTTCCCACATTCCACCTGTGACTGTCATTAGCATTTGCCTCAAAAGCCATTGTTAATGTTCATGGCAAAGTACCCACAACTCCAAGATGCTGAGGTGGCTGGAAGCTGCTGCATCCTCAAACTGATCCCAATTTGAGCCCCACACAGTGTTCCCAAAGCTGGACAACATGGTCCAAGAAGGAAAGGGTTGCGGGGGTGGGGGGGAGGAGGAAGGAAAAGGGTGGGGGAGGGAGGAGGAGAGGAGAGCCCCGGGAAGTTCAGGACAGCTCGCTGCTGCTTCTGTGCGGCCACCACCGCTGGGTCACAGATCCCTGTTGCAAAAGCATCGGGCTGTCAATTTGACAGGCCTCATTCATAAAATATTTTCCTAATAATTGTACTGCTGCTTAGGCCCTGTAGTTTAGATTTGAGACTATAAATTATACACATTAGGGGGGAAAAGAGCCCTGGGAAGGTATCTCATTCAATTAACCTTACTCCTTAGGGGAAGGCTAATGCCTTTTGTGTGCAGTTCGATATTGGGGAGGTCTTCACTCCTGGCGAGAAGGGGTTAAGATAATTAAAACCAGAGAGGTCTTGTTACTAGAGGATATGTTTTGATTATTAGATCAGATGAAGATAAGGGAGCAATAATTTTGGAAGAAGTATTGCCGAATTGTTTCATTAACTGCACAGTATTAAAGATTTCCCCCAAGATATGGATAAAGAACACTCATTTGTGAAAACTGTGTTTCATTTTTTGTGAAGGCAAACATTAAAACCTTAACTGGTTTAGAAGAAATTGCTCTAGAATAAAAAATGCAAGGTCTACAGCCCCCCTCTTATGTAGTCCAATGCAGAATGCATTTGAGTCAAACCCTTTAATGGTAACAGAGGAGAGAAAGGCAAATTATCTAATAATAATGCCAAAGCTAGGGATAGAAATGGCTGTAACGAGAAAATTAGATTTAATCTAGAAATAAAAAATGAGCACTAGTACTCACTGAGCAGGCTGAGAGAAAAAGACACAATGAAGAAATAAATGCCATGGTTGATGACAAATGTGACTAGGTCTCAAACATCTTCCCCGTCACAGGATTATCTACCCCAAGGAGCCCAGGCACCTGGCAGTTTTCTCGGGCTGTGGGTTCTGCCAGTACCAGTGGGTTGCCCATGAGGACAGACTTGTTGGGAACTTAGCTCTGGGTTAGAAACATGGTCATGTGTCAAGAAGAAAACTTTCAATGGAAAAAATCAAGATGGCCCTAACTACATTCCAGAATTACTCTATATAAGAAAAAGTTGTCCTGACATTTTTATAATTAAGCTTGATCCACCTTATTTAGCATACAATGATTATACTTGGCATTCATTCATTCATTCATTTGATCACGCATCCCACAAATGGATGCTGAGTGGGGGCAGGAGGAGGCCCAAGTGGGCCTCGTGGAGGGACAGCAGAGTGGGGAGGGGGAACGTCTGGCCTGGGAGCAGGGGCTGAGCCTCTGCTGGTAAGATACTCTGAGGAGGCTCTCTGGCTCCGACATGCTAGGAATCTAGGGTTCCAGGATTATCTTCAAATTACACTAAGTAACTTCAAATGATAGGAAATAACTTAAGTAAAGTATATATATTTCAATATAATGAAAAAGATTCCAGGTTCTGCATTTGGGACACAAAGTTATGAGAAACCTCACGAGGATCTAGCTTTTGTCTGGGCTGCTGGGATTCTGCCTGGGAGGAAAGAGGCTGACTGTGTGAGCTGTACTGAAGTAACACATTTTGGGCTGCTGTGGTACAGCCCAGGCCTGAGGGACAAAAAATGACCTTGCAGCTTGAGAGTATGGCCCAGGGGGCTCAGGGTACCCCTTGCTTTCATTTCATCTGGGCACAGGCAGAGCTCACATTTCAGTGTGCCTGGGCAGCCCAGCGGAGCTGACTAATGGCATGTTTATGCGGACGGCCTGCAAACTTGACAGCCACTCTTACCCACCCAAGAAGCACACAGAGCCTCCAAGTCCAGCACTGCCAGCTGCAGCTCTCAGGTGGAAAAGTAGGGCCGTGGGTGGGCGGGCACTGAGGATGGGGTTTCTACCAAGTGCTGAAGGTGCTGCCCAGGCTGGAGCTGGCAGAGGGGTTCAAAGCCCATCTCCCTGCCTTGGGTGCCAGGACTCTGCTTCTAGCTGCTTCACAGAGGTTCAAAGTTGCCATATTTGTTGACAATTCCAGATGTGATGCCTTCCAAAAAAGAACTCTGATGGAATTTAGACACTCATGCTTCTGACTGAGGTGCTCCAGGGAGCCTCACGCCTTGTCCTTCTGTTCTGACTGGAGGGAAAAGCTTGTTGATGGTTGGAGCTCAGACTAAGAAATATCCATGCACTTGTTTTAAAAGAGATCGAATTTTAACCATTGCCTTTGCAGACCACTAGAATAAGAATACCTGTGCAATCAAGGCAGGGCCAAGAAGGCAGCTTCTGAGACAAGGCCTCCTGCCATGGTCACTACACCCATTGGGTGTCCCAGACGCCGGGCAGAAGCACCCATTGAAGAGCTCTCAGGGTGTCGGTGGGAAGCCAGAACAATCATGCAGGCCAATCCCAAGCTCCCTCCAGGGTCGTGTGCGGAGGAAGGCAACGGGTACCCAAGTGCACGTCCAGCCCTCCCTTGCCCGCCAGTCCCCATGGTGCCCTTACTTTGAGTGTGCTGTTCTTGGCACTCAGCTGCTGCTCGAGCTGGGAGATCTGGCTGGCGGAGTTCTCCCGCAGCTTGGTGAGGCTAGCCTGCAGTCTCTGCACGTCCTCCACTAGCTGGGCGATTTCCCGCTCTTTGGCGGCCAACTCAACTTCGAGGCTGGAGCGGGTCAGCACCTCTATGGCCTGCTCCTGGGAAGGAGAAAGGAAATGACAAAACTGCACCAGCTCAGGCAGGTGCGGGGTTAGCTGTGCTGGCAACTGCGGCAAAAACAGGCAGATGGGAGGATGTGGTGAGCTGCCATCCATCGGGAGGATGTGGACGGTGAGCTCATGGTAAGACATTACTTCTTGCCTCTGCTTGGAAGGACCTACTGACTGCTTTCCCCACACCACCCTTCCATCCTCACGGTGAGCTGCCATCCATCGGGTTTGTCCATTCAACAGCATTTATGAGTATTAGGCACCGAGCAGTGGACAAAAGGGTGGACATCCCTTTCTTCATGGGGCTTCTAGTCAGTGGGATGGGTGGGTGGGTGGGTGAGTGCACTAAAGGAATTTATTAGCAGCATAAAGTGCCAGAGAAAAGCTGAAGCAAGAAGAGGTCATGGGGTCAGACTTGAGAGAGGCAGCTGGGGTTTTAATAAGATGGTCAGTAAAAGCCTCATGAGATGGTGATATCTGTGCAAAGATCTAAAGGAGGCAACAGAAAGGGCCCTGCTGGTGGCTGGGGATGAGTGCTTCAGCCAGGGGAATGACAAATGGGAAGGCTCTGGAATGCTCCAAAGCATTTAGATCTTCTCCCGCCAGACGGGACTCAATGTCTTTCATTTCCTTACAGAGCTATCTAGATGCTATGTTGTTTGACAAATTGAATTTTAGAGTCAGCATTTTAATAAGACTTAAGAGATGTGGAAGATGCACATTTGGGGGCTCCTTTGCTTATAAATTCTTATGATGATTGATTTTTTTTTTTTAAAATCCTCACCTGAGAATATTTTTTCATTGATTTTTTTTTAGAGAGAGTAGAAGAGAGAGAGAAAGACAGAGAGAAATACTGATATGAGAGAAACACGTCGACTGGTTGCCTCCTGCACGAGCACCGACCAGGGCCCGGGCCAGGAAGGAGCCTGCAACTAAGGTATGTGCCCTTGACTGGAACTGACCTCAGGACCCTTTGGTCCGCAGGCTGACACTCTATCCACTGAGCCAAACTGGCTAGGATATGATGATTGATTTTTTTAAAAACGTACCCCTTCCCCAATTTGTTCATTGTGAAAAATATGTAAAACAGGGAAAAGATATTAAAAAAAAGAGAGAAAAATTAAATCTGTAATTCCACTTCCTGAGGACCAAAGTAGTATGTTTTCAAAGTGATGATGGCTCCTGAATGATCCCGGAAGCTTTCCTGCAGGGTGGATATCCTTTGGGGCATGGCAACGGGAATGGGGAGGGTAAATCTGTATGTGACAGCAGAGACTCAGGGCAGCTCACTGCAGTGTAGAATGAATGCCATCATCCTCGCTGTCATCTGCTGCATGTCCCTGACTAGGGATTGAACCTGCAACCTGGGCATATTGAGACAGTGCTCTAACCAACTGAGATACCAGGCTCACTTCGCTCCTTGATCTTGCCTATACTGGGGTAGAAAACAGCAGCTGTGCCCTAGCCTGTTTGGCTCAGTGGATAGAGTGTCGGCCCGTGGACCGAAGGGTCCCAGGTTCGATTCCGATCAAGGGCATGTACCTCAGTTGAAGGCTCCTCCCCGGCCAGGGCCCTGGTCAGGGCTCGTGCAGGAGATAACCAATTGATGTGTTTCTCTCACATCAATATTTCTCTGTCTTTCCTGCTCTCTAAAAAAAATCAATGGAAAAATATCCTCGGGTGAGGATTAAAAAAAGAAGAAAAACAAAAAGAAAACGGCAGCTGCAGCCCCAGTTGGCAGGGACAGCCAGGCCACTCTACGCATGATGTGCTTGTTACGGAGTTTTCACATTTGGGGACAGCGAGTCACCCAGGGAAATAATTTTGCACATCTCCCTCCTGGGAAACTAAGGCCTTTACCATTTAAGAATGTAAAGTTTTATGTGCAAATAAATGATTCTTTCCTGTTTCTGTGACTTGTATAATATCGATTGGAAATTGAAAAATAAAAACAAAAATCTCCTTTACCACAGAGTTAGGGGAGCACCACCCTTGATCACACTGGGCAGATCAAGGTCAGGGGCCTAAGACAAGTCCTCTGGCAGTGCCAGGGGTTAGCACCTAGAACAGTGAAAGAAGCATGCGGAGGTGACCCAAGGAGGGAGAGAAGGGCACAATGGGAAAGGGCTGGTGGATCTCATCAGAAGGAAGAGGGGCTCCATTCCAGAGGAGATACCACAGGTGGGCACAGAGGTTGGAAAGGGCACGAAGCTGGCACAAGGAGGGACTGATGATGAGAGGCCAGCTCAGAAAAGGGCATGTTGGTGATTCTGCCTGGGAGAATCAGCGGGTGCCAGAGCTGCCTGGACTGATGAGCGGAGTGACATTCAGGGAGGTTGGTCTCAGGGTGGGTAGAATGAACATGTTATCTAATTTAACTTATTTATCAACTTTCCAACCTGAGGGATGCCAGCATAAAAACTGTTTCAAGTGCTCTTAGGGGAAGAGTCTGTAAAACAAGCCAAAAGGTGATCTGGGCTTTTCAACAGGCAAGCAAGTTACTATATCAGGGGCAAGTGGTTCAAACAATACAGGGTGGGCAAAAGTAGGTTTATAGTTGTGAATATATGAAACAAAGAGTTTATACTTATATTATTATTTTCCATATGAACAACTGTAAGCCTACTTTTGCCACACCCTGTATATGTAAAAACGGCAGCTCTCAGTGTTGAATTTGGGCCCAGGATGGGAACCTGGCATAGGCAGTCCCAGAGGACCATCTGCTAAACTCCTGAGGTCCAGTGTGGCCTGGCCACAAGCTGACTGTGTGACTGTGTAAACTAACTCAGGAACCCGGGCCACAGATTCCTCATTTATAACATAGCATGAACTAAATGAGATGAGGTGATATACCCCAAAGCAGTAAGGCCTTGGAAATCAGATAGAAAAGATCACCCCACTCCAAGCCCAAATGTGGCTCACTCTCCTCTCACACACTAGGACATCCTTATTGTCTCACTGTGAAGACACATGGGAAACTAAGAAAGAAATTAACAAGGTCGCAGGAAATGATCCACAGGCTGCAGGTAGAGGAGAGGCCTGTGCCTAGATGACAAAGCTGGGGCCTCTCAGTCTGAGGACACAGCTAGAAAGGAAGTTGTATGACAGGTGAACAGGGGCTGAGAGAAGGGGTGCCTTTACAGCTGCAGAGAGGTTGGTGCCAGGCGGCTTGGATGCTGCGGAGATAATTACTGAGAGGATTTGAGGAGGCCCAGGACCATAGGTTCCCTTGTGTCCATATAGGCCTCTAACCAGTTGCACCTGAACCACTTGGGGGCTTTAGAAAACATATGGGTTCTGGGCCCCACCCTGAAAACCATGGTTCAGAGGGTCTGGAGTAGGGCCTGGGACTCCCTGGTGATTCTGGTAGGGTTTGGGGTCAGAACCCTGGCTTGGACTGTAGCCTCTAAAGGAAGGGACTGACTTTTTTCCAAGTGTGACAAGAGGCCTCTGTGGGCACCAGAGTGAGGTCATGAGAGTCTGTCCCAGCAGAGATAGTCCCATGACCCCAGGCTTCCAAGGCCCTACATTCCTCATGGAGGCTGGGTCTCAGGTGTGGAGGGCACTGATGGCTCAGGAGCCAGGAGAGGATATGTGGGAATGCTCTGTAGAGTCTAAGAACATTATAAAAAAAGGAAGGGCTTAAGATGATGATAGTGTGTGTGTGTGTGTGTGTGTGTGTGTGGGGGGGGGGGGTATTTCCAAAGGGAAAAATTAACAAGAAAACAGAAGTTACTGACGCAGTAGTCCATTAAATGTGTCCCTTTGAACCCATTCACCTCCTCTCTCCCAACCTGCTTGTGTGAAATATCACAAGTTGTGCAACTGTCTAGTGCAGTGATGGGCAACCTTTTGAGCTTGGTGTGTCAAACTTTGCCAAAAAACTGAGCATAACTCGGGTCGTGTGTCACTGAGGAAAAAACATTATTTCGCAAATGTTTCATCCTCAGGAGCAGCAAATGTTTCATCCTCGGCATGCGGCCGCCTCAGCGGCTGCGTGTCATCAGCAATGGCTACGCGTGTCAGTGCTGACACGTGTGTCATAGGTTCGCCATCACTGGTCTAGTGAGTCCTCCTACTGGGATTAGAACATCGAGGTTGAAATAAGCTAGATAATCATCTTTTATCCTGCAGCCATTTTCATATTAAACGTGAATGAGATGCAGGAGTGCTACTCAATTGAGAAAAACCGAATTGTGAAATGATGGTGCACCTAGGACCCTAGCCTGTGAGACAGATCCTTGGAGTCGAGGCTGATCGTAGCTCTATTTGCTCCAGTGGGCAAGATGAGAGAAGGGGAACCTCAGCTGTTTCTCTCTCACTGCCACCTCTATTCCTGCCAACGCCAAGCGGCTAAGGTAGGCTGGGTCTATGCAGTGTGTGCACCTGATAGACTAACCTGAGAGACAGACAGGTATACTTCCTAATATTATTGTTTGCTTAGGTTTAAGAAGGTGAACAAATAATATCTGTCTTGTAACTACCTGACAAAGGACTTGCAAGTATACTATTCCATTTAATGCACATGAAGGTGGGGTACTGGATGTGGGGAAAAGAGTAGACTTTGGAGGACAAACTTATGATCAAATGCCAGTTTGATCATTTTCTAGCTGTGTGACCTTTGGCAAATTACTTAACTCCTCTGAGCCTCTCAGTTCCCTTCCCCGTGGTATGAGGATACTAAAACCTGCCTCGAAAGACCCGGTGTCTTGAGGTAGCAATGAAGCAACCGCACAGAGCCCCAGCAGGGCCCCTCACGCAGAGCAGGCACTCTGAGTGGTAGCTCACCTTCCCAAACTGGCAATTCCGGTACGACACCCAGCAGATCGGTTTGGGCCTTTGCTAGATCTATAGAGTCTACTGTTTCTCTTCTGAGTCCTGCCAGCCAAGCCCAACAGACATTCCCCTGCTGGCCCAGTTTCCGGTGCTTGCTCCCTGGCTGGCCAAGCTGACTGTGGGAATGCACACCCGAGGGAGCCTGGCAGGGCCGCTCCTGGAAGACTGAACCTGTGCCATGTAAACACTGCACTTAGCCGATGATGAAGTGTTTAAGCACCCCTAGGATCCACAACTTACTCTACCTGCAAAAACATTCATTCCCTTCTGAAATGTTTTGGTTGCTACAGTCCAGGATGGTGCCAGAAATGCTTTCAATCAAGGCACTGAGCTCAGGAGCCCTGTGTGGACACATTGGGACGGACGGCTTTCTCCTGAGGACCAGCATTCACCATGCGGGCCAGGAGTGGCCACACTGACTCCGTCTTCGAGGGCTTCCTCACTGTGACCCTGGGGCCAGTCCACATAAACTTGGAGGAGGGGATGTTAACAAGCCAAGGGCCATTTCAGGTAAAATTAGAAACAGAATCCATGAAGCATGAAGGATGTAATGGTCCCTAAATTGAAGAACTTTTCTCCATACCCTGAGATACTTAAATCATGTTTTATTGAATGTTAATGTAAAGAAAGAAAACAAAAATCCATTCTGAAAAGAGGTCCTGAACTAAAACTCTGCTTTAGATTCATTCCTGAGGAATAATTTAAAAGTTCTAGTCTAAGGTGGCAGAAGCTCCCCCACCCTCGAATCCTGGCGTGGCCACTGGGCCCGCGCATTCCAGAGGTGGGGCTTATATTCATGGAGCTTCCATTTCCTCACCTCCATAAAGAAATAACAAAACCCCACTTACGGGGGAGGTGGAATAATGGTTGTCAAACTGACTTGTGCCCAACTGACACATGCTCACTACAATAGCAAGCCTTCCTGATTCCATCGTGCTCTCTGGGAAGGGCCTGGCTCGTGCCTGCTTGCTCTCCCAGTGCCCACTATGGGCCCGCACACAGCAAGGGCTCTGTAACTCTGTGTTAAGGAAAAGTACACCTGTGAGTTCACTCATCATAGGCTGTCAGAGCTGAAGGGACCTCAGGATCACTTATTCCTCACTCTACACACAGGAACACTGAGGGCTAGGAAGTTTAACTCCCCAGATATGTACAAAAAGTGACAGAATTGAGCTTCAAAACCAGGAATCCTGAGTCACAGATAATGATGCCAACCACATAAAAGTAATTGCTAAGGTTTCCTGAGGACTTATTATGTGCCAGTTTGTGCTTTGCTCAGATTTCTGAAACCCTTGTAAAAACCCATTTTACGGATGATGAAATTGAGACTCAGGGAGGTTAAATGACTTGCCCAAAGTCACAGAGGTGGGGTCTGAGCCCAGGGGCGTGGCTCCCATATCCAGGTCTTTACTAGATGCTGCTCCATATAACTGCTCAGCACTGAAGGAAAGAGTCTGGAATCCGATAGCTGTAAGCCGCCTCGATTAAGCTGGGAAAGTTCCAGCTAAGAGAAATTTTTATCAATATTAGAAAAACCAAGAGGCGAAAGCACTGGGATGAGTGCCTTACTCTTCCTGAATGCCTACACTTCAGGCAAGATTTGGGGGATGTGACTGAGTGGGTGTTACCTTATTATCTCCTTGGCTTTCCCAGCTCATCATGAAATGTCTCTCACTCTGGAAGGACACATTCAGGAGACCAAACCACCAATTTTCCGGTGTAATTCTGGCAAAGCTCCAGTTTCAGATCTCCACCCATCTGCCAGCCGCCACCCCACAAGCCTAGCTGGGAAACGTTCCCTTTGGTGATGGGATCTGTCTCCACCTCCACGCTGGGCGGGCGTCACGCTGACCACAGAGCATCGATGCAGAATCAGCAAAACTTCTTCGACTCTATAACAAGTTCCATCCCCAAATTGTTAAAAGCATTCCCCCACCGAGGCAGCAGTATTGCTTAAAACAGTCCAAAAAGGGACGTTAAAAAGCAAAGGAAGAAAGCAGCTGTAGCAGAGGTACAGATGCCAGGCAGACAGAGTCCCCGCAGGGCCCAGCTACCCACCACGTCCGGCGCCTTCTGGATCTGCGAGGCCAGCTGGAGAGAGTGGTTGGCTGACGAGAGCTGCTCTCTTAAGGTCTCCGCCTCTCTCTGAGCCACCTCTGCCCTCTGAAGGAAATGAAAAGGGTGAGAAGAGAAAGTACATTCAGTTTAACAACTGACAATTATTACAAGAACATTCATCAATTCATGCCTGACTGACTATAATTGATTTTCCTAAACACTCAACCTAATAAATGCTAGAAAAAAACATAGAATGTGATGGATTTTTATTTTAAACAGTACAAGGAAGAAATAATTGAGCGATTATGACAGTAATTTAACGCTAGGAGCAAGGAATCCCCTGCTGATAGTAATGCTCCGGCCCACTGAATTTCCCAGACTGAATAAATACAAGAGGAAATGGAGTCTTTTGATTCAATTTCTTTCTCTTCTCATAGACCAAGAAGATTTTATTGCAGGATTACTCCTGGGAGTAATTCTCACGGGTAAACAGTGAATTAAAGACACTCTGGCCATTCTCTTCCTAAAAACATGCACAATGTTGTGGTTGTTTTCCTTCGGCAAGTATTTCCATAAATGTACAGGGTGTAAATGCCACTTCTTTTGTGAGGGCCAGGCTTATTTCAACACATTTAACCCTTCACCCGACAAAGTTTTCTAATGCCGATGCTGCCATTCCAGCCAGTAAGCCAACTTGGGGCCAGAGGCAGGAGGGTGGCCCAGGCTCACTGGGGGTGGGGAGGAACTGAGCTGACTACAGGAAGGAGGTCCAAAGAGAAATGAGTCAACACTTCTATCATTTGCATGAAATTCCCAGCCAAGGAAATCAATGCCACTAGATAGCCAATCAGGATTTTCCACTGAATGGCAAGAATAGGTCACCCTGGTGTCCGTCACATGAGAGGGCACTGTGGTGCAGGGGGCAGAGGTTGGGCATTTGGGGAGAGAGGGACCAGGGCCAGTTACCTAACTAAGCTTCCACCTTCCAACCTCCAAAATGGAAACACCACCACGCTCTCAGAGACCTCGCAAGGATTAACATCTGCAGAAGTGCACGGTACACAGAGCTCATTCAGAAAGGTTTTATTAATGGGCCTGTCCTGATTTTACAATTACAATGAGATGAAACTCTAAGGTGGGTGAGAAACGGTAGCTAATTCACATTGGACACGCAGGCTGAGAAATACCGTGCTCATTCTTTCTACCAGACTTACATTCTGCTAATAGAAAAGATTAACGAGAAAAGCCTGGCTGAGCAGGGCTATTTCATGAGTTTTCTCATTTTGTGGTGTGACGTTATGTGTCTACTAATTGCTAAGAAAGACTGAAAAAGAGAAACAAGAAGTTAGCCTGCCCCAGTACTCGCTGATCAATCTTGCTGTATAAGAACAGGCTGGCAGCTTTATCCCATCCTGTGACGGCAGCACAAATCTATCTGCTCTGCCTACAGACAAATGAGGATATTCCCAAGAGCAGTTACTTCTGCCAGGGTGGTGCTGGTGGCCGCCTGCCCTGCTCCTCCAGGAACTCTTGGAATTGCATCCAATCTAATTCACCCAGCGCCTGGCCAGGCCTGTCTGTGCCCAGAAGTCGCCTCCCTCCCTCTCTGCTCCAGAGCCTCTAGAAGCGCCCACCAGGAAAGGCGGCAATGTGACCGTGTGGTGAAGATGGCAAGATGGTTTCTAGTTCATGCTAACTGCAGGAAAGTCTTTTCGGTGAGAAAGATTTCCCCAAGGTGATATCAAAATGTGCCACTCCAAGTTTCTTCTGATAAACATGTCCTATTACGGAAAGTTTCCTCTTCGCTTTCTAGTTAGCTAAACTTGGGCATAATGTCTCCATGATTTTGCCAGGAATAAGGTGCATTTTGACACAGTTCTAGTCTAGCCTAGGAAAACTACTCCTTAGCCTGGTGGAGGAGGTGTTCTGGTAGCAGCGAGGCAGCAGCATCACTGCCCACCCTGCCTGGCAACGCTGGCTCCGGAACCACCAGGGCTCGGCAGCCTGGGCAGGAGGTCGCCGACCAGGATCTCATGCAGGCATTTAGCTGCTCAGAGCAGAGTGCTGTCTCATCAAAGGCCAGTGGCTCACAGAACAGGGATCTAGCTGTTAATGATTTCACCCTCGGTTTGCATAATTTCTCCAGAGCTGCTGTACTTTATTCCGTTTCCAAGTTCATGTACAGAGTGGCTCTGTGACCTTTCCATGCCGGTCACAGCCACTAATCACATTTGGCTTGGGGCCTGGTTACTCCATTGCAGCTTTGTGATTGTTTAGGATATATATTATTTATTTAGGCTTTATACCTTGAGTACATAAAAAACAAAACAACAACAAAAATTAATTGAGGTGGTTTGTGCAGCCAAACACAGACAAAGCTGAGCAACTGAAAATAAAACAGGACTGAGAGCGGCTGAGAGAGGGAGATTCTGTAGTTGTAAATTTAGTCCCGTCTTTGGCACCTGAGGCAGAAAGGGGTACTATGCTGGGTCAGCACCGTGGTGCCACTTGTTTCTGGGGTCTCCCATCTTTCCAATGTCCACAGACCTATCAGATAAAGTCTGGTTGTTTCTAGAACTGGAATCAATAGCAGGAGATGGAAAACTTTGGTGCTGTTTTCTGATCTGGAACCCTAGACACAGAGATGTGGCTGCTATGAGACAGACACTCCATTCTGTTTCCACTGGTGGGGGGGTCCCTCCTCCCCTGTCCCTCCAGAGGCAGAGCCTGGAGACCAACGCCAGGGCTCCCACAGGCAGCTGGCGACAGCCCTGGGTGTGATTTAGTGGCCACCCCATGATAAGAATAGCGCCTTGCCTGCGCTGCTCTCCCGGGAGATTTCGCTTGCTGGCTGTTGCTTACTTTCTTTACTTTTCTGAGGAGTGAGAGTAAATGCTGGAAGTAAAAGAGGAGCTAGAGCCCTGAGGCGCCCCCACTGCAGTGATTCCATAGGAGAGAGCTCAGGAAGCTCTACTGCGAAATTTATTGCCATGTGTCCCAAACTAGCCCTGCACTGGCAACCAAAGTCCCCAGACAGACCTGCTGCCCATGTTTCCAGGACTCAGTGCATATTGGTTTGGATTTCTTTCTCAGGTCAGCCAGGCTGAACGCTGGAACTACACCAAGGCCACCCATGTAAACCTTACCTGTCATAGCCTGAATCACAATTTCAGGAAAGCCAGAGGAGCCAATTTCCCTATCTCCTCCTGCCCCAGGGGTGGCCCCAGGGACTCTCTCTCCAGGCCTTGAGGCCCACCTGACCTGGGCTGGAAGCCCAATTCATCACACGAAGAAACCAATGTTCCCAGGAGACCCAAGGAGTGACCAGGGGTGCACACATGGCTAACTTACTGGCAAAGAGCCCAGATGAGACCAGCACCTCCAACAGGGTCTGCTAGCAGCAGGTGCTCAAAAGTATTTGTTGTATGAATGGGTGTTTGGTGAGTGGGGGCTCTCTCTGAGGTGTGAATGATTACCTCAGTCTATAGGTGGGAAAGCATGTGCTGGGAGACTGAGGATTTGCTCAAGGCCACATGGGTGGGAAATGAGAGATCTGGGATTCAAACTCCCCATCAGAACACGGAAACCTTGGTCAAAGAAAATGCCATGCCTTGCACTGAGTTCTTTTTGCTCTTTGCATTTCTCTCAATCTTGACTCCTCCTCCTTAATGGAGTTAAACTGTGGTTCCCAACTGAACCACCACCTGGGGGTTCTTCTGTTAGGGTAGTCTCCTCCTTAACCATCAGGCAGGTTGCCAGGAGGGGGAGCACTCACTGAGAGAACATCCTCCCGCCCTGCTGTGGCTGCTCTGAAAGGAAGGGCGGGTGGAGGCGCAGCCAAGAAGCCGACCTAGTCACTAGGCCCACAGACAGCGTTTCATGTGGTTGGAGAGTGCACAGTTGTGGTTTCTTATTTCCTATGAAGCCTCAAAGGTTCTGAACCTTTATTGCCACCAATTACGACAGTATTAATGCAAGTGCCTTGAAGTTTAACAAACAGGTGCAAATGAGACCGGGACCTAACTGATGGTGGGTAGGGACCCTCTTCTACTTCTCCACACCAGACACAAAAGCACTTCAGCAATAAAATAGAGCTTCAGGTTTCAGTAGAACACCGCGACTATAAAGCTTGAGCAAAAATAACGTTATATGCCAATGAACTGGTAAACTGCTCCTCCAGGGGGTTTCCCCTAATGGGGATGGGAAAGGCGGCTGAACCAGATGTCCGGCTGTGCCCATGCTCGTGTGTGGCCCTCTGTAGACCTCCTCCTGCCCAGCCCACCTCCACTCAGCTCCACTGGGACCGCCTCACTTCAGGCCCATGTCTTCTTTGCCCTCACCTATCACAGCAGCTGCTTACTGCTCCCCTGGCTTCTGGTCTTTCTACTCCCATTCATTCTCCAATGTATAGCCAGAGTGATCCTTCTAGGATTTATCTGATATCTTACTTCTACCCATGATTCTGCACTGCTCTCAGGATGAGGTCTTCCACACACCTGGCTGGACCCCTTGCTATATGCGCACTCTCCCTCTCTGAACCTCTGGTTCTGGCTTATGGAATGGCCTAAACACCCAGAGCTCATCATGTCCCTCCTCGCCTGCCTGTATGCGTCCTCATGCCTCCCTGGGGAGTTTTTCTCCTTGTGAGTCGTTTCTGTCTACCCACTGAGCCACCTAGTTCAATCCCTCTGTCCATTCATACTCTGTCTGATGCCCCATCTCATATTCTCAGTGACGGTTGGCCAGCATTGGCCTCCACAATTCTGGTGACAGGGAGCTCACTCCCTTCCACCAGCCTCTGAACTCAGCCATGAAACAGCCAGACCCCTTCTCCTGGCCAGCTCTGAGGAGCTACAAGGACACAACTTACCATGTCCCCAGACTAGACCTTCCCCTGTGTATTCTTTCAGCATCCCACATTCCTAAGTTATTCCTCTGGAGCTTGGTGTCGAGTCCCTCTGTTGTCTCTGGTCCCCAAAGATCAGGAATATCCCCAAACCTCCTGGTGTCTTTTGTGTTAGGGTCCCTTCCCTGTCCTGGCCACAGAGGGGACTCTGAATGAACTCCATGTACCTGCTTTCCTTACAGTGTGATTTCCAGGATAAATTCTTATTCCCTGGGGATGAACTAATTGTTGCAGGTGATGTAGAATCACCACCTCCTTCATTCTGGAAACTATTTCTATTAGTGTAGCCTGAGGCTGCAATGATTTCTTCTGGAGCCACATCAGGCTAGTAACTCACCCTGAGTTGCTGGTTAGAGCTCTCCTATGCCTCTTCCCACCCTACCATGCTCGGATTTCCCCAGAACAGGCTTTATAATTCTCCCACCAAACCTGTGCTTCTTTAGCAACTACAGGATGAATCTTTATGTAAGCACCTACTTCTGACTCAGGCATTTTACCTTTAATCTTCAAAACAATCTTGCAAAGGAAGTACTAGTTAGCATTCCCTCCTTCCCTTCCTCTCACTTAAAAATTTCTTAAAATTTTAATTATGGTCAAATACAGATAACATGAAATTTACCATCATAACCATTGTTAAGCATATAGTTTAGTATGTTAAGCACATTTACACTGTTGGGCAACCAATCCCCACTACCCTTTCATCTTCCCAAACTGAAACTCTGCACCCATTTAACAACTCCCCACCCTGCTCCCCCAGTGCCTGGCACCCACTACCTTAAACTCTGTGAATGTGACTACTTCAGGGACTTCATATAAGTGGGATCATAGTGTTTGTCTTTTTATGACTTTTTTAGAATAATGTCCTCAAAGTTCCTATTTTTTTCTTTAAAAAAAAAGGGAAGAGAAATGCAAGTCGTAGCTAAGAGACTTGTTTGAGGCTACACAGGCAGGAAGTACCGGGTTGGGAAATGAACCAAGTGTCCCTTTGGAGGTGGCACCCTTCTCTATCACCCTGCCTGCTGTCTTCTAGGACTGAGACCTAGCCGGGTGGCCTCAGCCCTTTGAGAATTGCATCAACTTGGCCAAACTTCTGTAGTACCTGGGGACTGCCTCAGAAACTGCATTTGACATTCACAGAATAAGGTTTTCTGCTGCACAAATCAGAGCTTACCCCAAAGTGCCATCAAAAGAGGAGGCACCCCCAGACTGGGGAGAGTGGATGGGTGGGAATTTGAGAAACGCAAATGGCAATCCTGTGACAGAGAAGGTGAACCTTCCAGTAACTACTTTTGAGTTAAGGTCTCTGCAAAGTTGAGTGGTGCTGAGTGAAAACAGAGACCCAAAGCCGATTAGCTTCGTGAGTAAAGGTAAATAAATACTTCAGCACCGTCGGGAGGTGAAGCAGAAGCAGTGCTTTTACAGAAGGAGCTGTGTGAATGGGTGCACTTGGGAAACAAGACCATTTGAAAGAAAGGCAAAGGGGGCCCTTGTTCTGTGGTCTGTTCCCTAGTGTGCTGGCGCAGAGTACAGGCTCCAGGCCTGGCTCTGCAATGAGCAGCCACTGACCTCGGTTTCCTCATCTGTAAAATGGGGATCATAACAGCACTGATCTCAGTGGGCTGCAGTGAGGTTTAAGTGACTCCGTTCATGTGAGGTGCTTAGAACAGAGCCAGGCAAAGAGCACAGAATAAGTTACTCAGGAATTGGCAGCTCTTGCTACTATTACCAGGATAACTACATGTAATAACGCTATCTCAGGCGCTTCATTCCACGCATCTCTACTGAGCGCCTTCTATGGGCCAGGCCCAAGGTCCTCAGTGATGATTCTGGGGATACAATACAGAACCCACAAAGTTTTCCTTTAAGAAAGAAGAAATTCATACATCCTGGGATTATTCTTATGCATAAACTGACCTTCACATTTTAATCACAGTTAAGGATGATTTTATTGGTCTGAGTAAGCAATGCCAGCCAAGGGGCAGGCACCCTGTGAAACTTGCGGAAGGTGGGGAGCAGCGACCACAGACCCAGAAAGGACTTTCACCCCGTGGGGGCTGTGTTTGCTGGCCGCGGAGGCACAGCACTATGCTTTCCTGTGCTGCGGCTGCCCAGCTGTCCAACTGAGTGTGGGGGGAGGCCATGTGTAGGCCTGTGCAGTCTAGGGCTGAGAAATATCATGGCTTTGGCTATTTCTCCCCACAAATAGAGAAGATAAATGGGGAGAGCCCTTTCTTTCCAAAGCAGCAGCACCATTTGCTGAATAAAAATATTTTATTGTTGTACGGAGTCCTCAGAGAAGGAAGGGGTTCTACAGGTGGCCAAATTTTCCAGGCAGCTAAGCATTTAGAGCCACCCAATACCTTATGCCTATTTTGTGCCAGACACCGTTGAGTCTTCCTGAAAGACACCTGTGCCAACTAAGTACCAGCCAAAAGGAGGCTGACCACTGAAGGCTCTCTCCAGACAAGTGGCTTCACCCAGCGGAGGGGAGTGATAAGGACTTCTCTGCAGCACAATGGCTGCCACAAGGACAGAGGCGGGTATGAGCCACTTCCCAGCGGACCATCACCAACCAGGGGGTGTCTGGAATGCTTGGGTCACATCAAAGACTTTGCCTGTGACTTTTCATGCATTTCTATGACATCAGGAAAAGTGTTAACATTGATAGCTGTATGTAAAACAATACAAGAATAACTGGCTTCTAACTTAGAGAGAAGCATCTTCCATGACGACAAATGGCTATGCTAATATGATTTTATCCCTGAAGCCATCAAGCATCCTACCTGGTTTGCTCTTTCAAGGTCCGTCATGATCATTTCAATTTCATCGGCCCTAGGGGATGAGAGGAAGAGAGCGTGTTAGTCAGTAGCCAGCCAGGCTCCGGGGTGCCCACAGTTCTGAACTGGGCAGAATGACTTATAGGTACACATTCCAGGCAGAGTCCCCAGTGTAGGGGGAGAGAGGAGCCATGCAGTCCTGTGATCGGGCACCGCTGCTCATTGGGAGGAGGTGGGCCTGCCCTTGAGGTGCTCCTGGTCTTGTCAGGGAGAGAACCATAAAAAGATAAAGTACAGTGTCCTGCCACAAGATCGAATAGAACTCTGAACAGAGTAGTCTGGAAAACCAAGAAATGAATTCTCCTTGGGAGAGGGAATCTGAAAAGGCTTTGGAGGACGTCACATGTGAACTGGGTTTTGCAGGATGAGTAGAAGTTTGCTAGGACTGAGAGAACCACGAGAAGTGGAGGGGAGGATAGGAATGCAGGCCGGGGACTCTGTAGTCTGCTCTACAAACCACCTGGGTTCACCACCATTCTGGCCTGCTCACACACAGGAAGTTCCAGGTGCTTTCTTTCCTGTTTTGAAAGTACTTCCTTGAGTAATTTGAAGGCAATAATATGGTTCCAACATATAACATCAGGAGAGAGAAAATAATGCTGAGAATCCTATTGAGAAGGGTATGGTCAATTTTGAAAGTCTATGGGAGGTTAGAACTAGGCACCCTGGCAAGTCACTGCCCCAAACTTCTATATTCAGTCCCTGGCTGGTCGGTTTTTCTGTTTGCTGCACCCAAAGCTTTTTTAGCCTTTAGCCGCACACTGCGATTTGAGGCAATCTTATCAACTCCCCGAAGTTCGGATGGGGTAACAGATGCCTTGTGTGTGATCAGGTTCAAGGCTCATTGTATCTGTTTGAAATAGTATCCTGCTTTCAGACTGGTCTGAGAAAAGTCTGAAACAATTCATAAAATGTCCTAGTTAAGTGCAGTTATTTTTAGGATGACTTCGTGAAGAAGGCAGTGTCTTTGGAAGACAAACACCCCAACTGGGCCTCTTCAGTGAAAATACTAGGTGAAAGGGGATGGATTGGGGGGGGGGGGGTTGCGTGCAGCTTAAGTTACTAAACATCTCACCGCATCATCTGAAACGGAAACCTCCAAGATTTCAGAAAAACTGCTCTGCCAAAGAAAAGATAGTCCAATGACGACAAAGGATAAAAAAATAATTAAAGGTGTGAAGGGTCTAAAACAGGACAGAAAAGGATACCTGACAGTCAGTACAGAAAGCTGCTATCTTGACAACCTGCTGATAAAGTGCCAATTCCACTGGGTACAAGATGAAATAAAAAGTGAACAAACTCTTCTTAAGGCAAATCATAACTTTTAAACAGTTTTGTACTTTAATCAAACAGTTATTCATATGTATTTACATAGTGCAGATATACCTGGCAAATTTCCCTGGCTACTGGAATCATTCATTCATTCATTCACTCTCGTGCCATGAACATTTCCGACACCTACAAGTTTCCTGGCCCTGGGGAGGGCTACGGGAGGGGCACATATAGCCGTGGCTCCTGCAGATCTCGCCAGTACCGTGATTTTTACAAGAGAAGGACGGAAACACGTAGCTGTTGAATACCTAAAAAAAATCTATAGGTGGTGTCTCACTTCTCTCTTGAGCAGATGAGGGGAACTGGCTGCAGGACCCGCCCGGCCACTGGGTGGGGAAGGGCCTGGCTGAGTGAGCAGAGATCCTGAGCGTGGGCCTTGGCAAAGGTTTTTTCCTAATCACTCCTGTTGGGTCCTCAATGAGCACGTTCAACTTCCTTTAATTCTGGCTAATTTATCTGTCACTGAAATATTTCTTCTGCTTTGTTTGGAACTATTATTTGGATTTGGTTGCACATCTACTTCTGTCCTCCACATCATTCAACCTTTCCTTATCCTTTCTTGATGCTTTTGGGGTGGTTCTTCAATTTGATCCAACTATAGCTGTATTCGTCCTATAATTTACCTTGTTTCTTTTGTTCCTTAGTTTAGTTATTCTGTTTCTCATACCTATGCCTACTTCATTCACTTTTTAAAAAAATTATTCCTTGTTTTTGCTTTATGTTGCTATTATCTTCCCTTCTTTTCTTGAGTATATTTCTCATGCTTTATTTTGTACTCCTGTCGGATCACACATACTGTTGTTGTTGTTTTTTTGGGGGAGGGGAGTCTATCCTACAGAGGGATGTTTTTTTCTGGGGCTTGGCTTTCCTTGGGGGTACCGCTACTCTTTCTGGCAGCGTATATGGGGGGAGGATAGAGAGGCAGGCCCTGCTGTGTCTCTCGGGATGAAGTAAAGGAGAAAGACACACAGCAGGTGTTCAATGTATTTTGCTGAGTGAAGAAAGAAGGGGAGAGGGATGACCCCAGGACCCAGAGGAACCACTGATAACTCCCCTTCAGCAGGAAGATCCTCTGGCCAGAGCTTCACCTTTAATTCTCTGGGAATTCCCAATCCTGGATCTGGAGATAAGGGGGAGAGGTGTGGCTGCCTGTTTTTATCCACTGCTCAATCCTTGCCTGGCTCTGCCATTGGCTAAGGGGCCAGTATAGGGTCAGACACAAGCTGAGGCTAGAGAAGAGAGGGGTTCCGAGGGGCCTGGCTTTACCTAAAGCTGGCAGCGAGGCTGGGACCTGTGGGGACAAATTCTACCAGATTTAGGGGACTTGGATGGGTTTGAGAGCCTCCTCAGATAGTGAGTGGTTTTGGATGCTCATTAGTATGCCTGATATCCAGAAAACAATGCACTATTTCCAAAAGGTTTCAATTCCCTTATAAAGAATTAGTCACAATTAAACAGAAAGGTGCCTTCTCGGCAGTCTGAGGCAATCCCTGGAAGTGAATTTCAAGTTTTTCCATCTTGTGGTTAGTTTAACTTTAGTTACTAAGCAACCACTAAACTGACCAAAATATTGAATGTGATAACAACTATTGCACTTACCTTTCATTACAAGAGCAACTCTCAGATTTCCAAAGCTTTCACATGACAATGACAACACTGAGCTCTGCTGTTAAAAGGCAGGGCTATTCAGCACCAGGTATCCTGATGACAGCAGGGCCCGGGGGGCTGCAGCTCCCATTCACAGAATGGACCAGAAGCCACAGGAGGAGACAATGGAAGGAACCAGGGAGCAGTGGGCAAAGAAAACACCAAACTATTATTTTTAAAGTCCGTAGGCTTGTGATTAATTTTTCAAGGGGCATGCTTTTTGAAAGATCAAAAATCTAGCCAGGTATTTCAGTGCGATTGGGGTTCTGAAGATGGGAAGTGCAGCCACTGGCACTTGTAGACGAGGACCGAGATCGTCTGTGCTGGTCTCATCTTAGAACACATCCACCACTGAGTCTGTGCAAAGCACTCCTCTCCAAACTGCTGCCCCTGCCCCCCCAGCAAAATGAATCCTCCCAAACTGCCCTCAATACTAGTAACACGAAAATGCCCCGAGGTTAACACTACAACTATGTTATCTGGAAAGTGCAGTAATGAATTAAATGCCATGTGCTTTCATAGAGTGGGTGTCAACAATATTCTGAAGGTTTTTCATTCTTTTCATTTTGAAGGCCCAACTACCACATTGGGATCTGGAGCCTAACATTAGTCTAAAATCATTTATTTTCCAAAGTCCATAATAACAGCACATATTGTTTGCTCAGCAAAACTATTTATTATAAAAATTTAGTTCTCTCACCTTTTTACGAGCTGACAAAACAGCTCTCACTGATCTATTAACCTGCACGGCATTACGTTCCACTCCGACTTCAAAGAGCGGGTAATTTCAGCTTGGCCTAGAATATTTGGTTCATTCAGTCAGTTCCCTACGGATCACTTCAGGGTATTCTCTGCACTAGCACACCATTTTTATGAGGAACTCGAAAGGACGTGGTCAAGGTGGATGGAAGGGAGATTATATCCACACTAGGAACTCTGTGTTTGCTTTCACACTAGCCCCAAGTGCTAAGGGATGGCACCAAGGCAAGGCTGGTGCATATTTCAATACCTGAACACTCATGCTGTCATCAGGATCTGTTAAGACCAAGTACATCTACAAGCAGTTAGAGAAGTGTCCTTGGCGGCCTTCAAAGATCAGTGTGTCTTCTTGGACCCAAGTTAAAAGTCTCAATACTAGATTATAAAGTTCTTGAGCATCAAAAGAAGAAATAGCTAAAGATTAATCTTCCCCGCTTTAAAAATTAAAAAACAAAAAGCTCCGGTATGTGTAATAAAGTGAGATCTCCCCCTTCCACCTGGATGCTGTGTTTGATGGCCTCAGCTGTCAGGAAGGTGATCGCTTTCCTGACAAGTTGCACACCAGGCCAGGCTCTCTTAGTAAAGGGCGGTAGAGGAGACACAGTGGGCTCACTGGACCAGCATCAGAAAGGGCAGTATGAAAAGGAGGTGGCCAGAGGGTCAGGCACTGAGGAAGGTTTCGTGGCTGTGGGTCTAAAATCCCCTTAATGGGGATGGGCGTCCTCAGGAAAGGCCATCTCTCTCTGTCCCGCCTGGGCACACAGATGAGGAGCTGGGCACAGTGCATAAGTCTGATCTCACCACAAGGAAAGGCTGCTCTGAGTCACATGTGAGAGCCAGGGCAGGAATGTACCCGGAGGAGGTGGCACTGTGCCCTCCTCGTGCACAGGCACTGACCCGCCCCGATGGGTGTGGGTCACAGACTAGGCTGGGGGTGGAGGGGCAGTCTCTGCTCAATGCCTACTGAGCACCTACTATGTGCCACAGCTGATGGGGAAGCACATGTCCCAAGTGGAGACAGCAGTGCTTACTTAGTAGCACTGGTATTTGCCTTATTACTAGTACACTGACCATATACCTGCACATCCTAAGGGCTTTGCAAACATGAGGAGGGAGAGTGTCGTGGAGGAGAGGACATGGTCTGTATCCTGGAGGATGAAGACAAGTTTGTTGGGCAGAGAATAGCTGGGCTGAGAGAGCAACAACCTTCTAGACAAAGAAATCATGCCGTGGTGGGTGCCTTTAAACACTGTAACAGCTTTGTGGGTGCTCTCTCGGGCTTTCATGGTACCCTGTGCCCTCATCTGCACATGCCAGGCTGGTCTCTTCCTGCCCCTTTTATGCCTCCGATTTCTTTCTCCTGGATGATGGCACTGATCAGCTCTTCCAGACCACATCACAGCAAGAGTGACACAGGGGATCCCTGCCTGATGTCATGGCGATGCATCGGAAATTTCACCGTTAAGCATGTTCCTGATTTTGGACTTTAAATATCTATGTTCCTATTTTGTTAATGAAATATCCAACTGTTCCTATTTTATTAAGACTCTTTAATAAAAGATGGATATTGATCTCATTAAGTACCTTTTAAGCATTTATGGAGCTAATTAAATGGTTTTTCTCCTCTGACCCACTAAAGTGGTAAATTATACAGACAGTTATCCGCTCCCGTTTGGTTGTGGTGTATTACACATTTAATGTCCCCTTAATTCTATTTGCTAATATTTTATTTAGTATTTTTTCATAAATATTTATATATGGGATTGACCTTATTTGTCTTATCTTTGTCAGGCGAAGTCATACAAAAACACTTTTTATAGCATTTCCTTCTCTTTGTAGACAAAGTGAGCTATCACAGATTTGACAATACTACTCTTAAAAAACAACAACCCTACACCTATATCCCACCTGTACAATCTAAATCCCACCGCCTGGCAGGCCAACCCTTTGGTGTTTGCACCCGGGGGAGCTCCCCAAGGCTGCCTCTGCCAGCCCCGCCTGCATCTCTCAACACTTCCTCTCCCATGAGGTCTGTGGCCTCTTCTGCATGGACTAATCCTTCCCTCGGATGCATTCCCATGGGGGTTAGTGTTCAAGTCCAGTCTGCCTTAGATGGGCTGGTGGATTCCAGGAACTTCTTTTGGCTCCCTCCCTCCCAGTCAGACCCAAAGTGCTTTTGGGTCAAGATCCTCTCATCCTCACTGTGGGCCAGGATTCTGCAGGAAGCAGAAGGTCAACAGCTGATTACAGAATGACCTCCTCTAAACACCTCCTTTTCCAGCTTTATTTCCCATGTGTCAAACAATCTAGCCTTCCCAACAAAGAAACCTAAGTGCAGAACTGCTTTCTCATCAGAGCCATTGTATTGAGGTTTATTGCAGATGTATTTTTTTACAGCCTATTAGTAATACGCATCTCGTGTAAATTTCCTTCTGTAGCTCAATTAACTTTCTTCACAGTCTCTTGAGTCCTACTCTGTTCCCTGAAGCCAACATGCTTGTCCCCATGGCTACCTCTCTGTTGAGGTCTCCGCGGCAGCTGCAGTCACCATCCAGGTCTCAGCTCTCGTGGCCATCCTCTGAAAGGTCTCCTGGCAGCCTCACTCCCCATCATCCACTCGCTTTATTTTTATTGCCCTATCATTCCTGTCTCAAAGTCTTGTTTGTATATTGATTACTTGTTGATTTACTGTTATAATCCCAGAGAACAAAGCAGGCGCCCATTAAATACTGGTTAATCAAATATGCAAACTAACATCTGTGCCACCCGAAGTCCACTCTGCTCTGGACAAGCAACAATTCACTATCTGGTATTTTAAAGAGCAAAAAGTAGGCAGGGTATTTTGTCAAATTGTAAATATGACTTTTTAAAAAATATATATATTTTATTGATTTTTTACAGAGAGGAAGGGAGAGGGATAGAGAGTTAGAAACATCGATGAGAGGGAAACATCGATCAGCTGCCTCCTGCACACTCCCTACTGGGGATGTGCCTGCACCCAAGGTACATGCCCTTGACCGGAATCTAACCTGGGACCCTTCAGTCCGCAGGCCAACGCTCTATCCACTGAGCCAAACCGGTTAGGGCAATATGACTTTCAAGGAAAGAGTCTCTAAGTTGTTTTTGCAGAAGGAAAATAATTCACTTTTCTTACCACTTTTAACAGCCTTTGAAAAAGAAGGCAACAACGGCCTTAGGGGGGAAAAAGTATATAAAGACCAAGAGTTAGGCTTCCTTTTGTCCAAATGTGAGGTCCTGGAGGGCAGGGCAGTTGGTCTGGCTCACCTGGTATCCTCATGCCCAGCACAGAGCTGGACACAAACTAGGTCTCAGCAAACTCTAATTGGGAGGGTTAGGAGGGAGGTGAGGGGAGGGGCAAGCATCATCTGGGGAAAGGTTTTCGTGACAACCCTCATCTGTATGACCAGTCCTGTCTTTCATTTCCCACCTGCGTTAAGGCACCTCTGTGAAGTTAGGGGAGGAGGGCAGAGGTGAAGCTATCTGGCATCCTTTCAAGCCCCCCATTTAACGTGTCACTCCAGAGTGGACCCACCCCTCCCTGATCACACCAGGGCCTGGGCAGTGAGACAGTGGGAGAGCTTGACCCATAGGGATAACCTTCTGGAAATTATGGTTTTTATTCTTGTTGGAAATGAAACCGTGTCAAGAGACAGTTAAATGGCCAGGATGTCTCTTTTACCTGCTCAGAAATTAACCACAATTTGTTCATTTTTATGCCAATTTAAATGATACAACAGTAACAATTATAATCAATTTTAGTTAACTCTAATCTTTTCAATCTCAAATGGGAAAATATATTTCTCTTTTTGCGTAGCTATTTATTTAGCTGACTTATTTATATGAAATGATATAAATAATATCCTCCTTTAGTTTATCTGAGTTTAGCTGACAACCAAGTTGTCTTCGACAGCCCACATGGAGTTAACTTTCCCCCTGTGCCAACCAGCAGGGCAGCTCCAGGAGGTCAGTCACTCACCAGAATGTGACCCTCAGTCTGAGCCTGTGACTGTCACTCAGGCCTCAGTCTTCCCTGGTCAGGGACATGGGTCAGCTGTCAGAGAATGAGCTCATGAGATTGCGTAATTCATTTTGCTACTGAGACCACCCAAAGCCTTTTGGGTTAAGTGTCTGGGTTAATCTTCAGATGCTTCTTGCCATTTCTCCACAGTTCTAACACTGCTGCTCTAAAAACGAGGTGAAAGTTGGATGTGAAAATCTCATTCTTTCCTTAAATCAAGTGCCTCGGGGTAACAAGTAGGATGGAGTGACTGGAGGTGAAATTAAGGAAATTGTGGCCTAGAGCAGTGCTGTCACCAACCTTTCGGACCTCGCGGACCACCAGTGGTCCGTGGACCACCGGTTGGCGACTGCTGGTCTAGAGAACCGCAAGAGCGTGGCTAGCAGAGCAAACAGACCCGAATTCTCCCCCACAGCCTTTTAGTCATCTGACCTTGAGCTCGGCACAGGAGGAGAAAACAGCTTTTCTCAAAGAAACTGGCCTGAGGACAAAATAAGAACATTGATGGAGGAGAATAGGACTTTGCAAACCACAGAGACCTATGCGCATATTCATTATTATTGCCACACGTGAAAATCAAGACCTTTCTCTTCTGGTCAGAGCTGATTTTCAATACCTGAGACCATTAGAAGATAACCATAACCAACCATGAAGTGACCTTTGCCAAAAATTTCCAGGCTGAATCTGATCAATCCTCTAGATTCAACTACAAACGTACAGGAATCACAGAAGACAGAGGAACATGCTCAACTACATCTTGGGATGCTGTTGGCAAAACCCAGACTGTGGGAAACTCTTCAGGACAAATGAACCAGTTTCATACACAAATAAATCACAAGGAAAAGAAAGAGATGGAGACGAATCTTTAAAATGAATGGGACTTAAAGGCATACCAACCAATTACAATATGTGAATCTTGCCTGGATCCTGATTTGAACAAATTTATTTATTTATTTTTAAATCCTCACCTGAGGATATGTTTTTTTGGTTGATTTTGAGAGAGAGAGAGAGAGAGAGAGAGAGAGAGAGAGAGAGAGAGAGAGAGAGAGAGAGAGAAACATCAATTGGTTGCCTCCGGTATGCAGCCAGACCAGGGTTCAAACCCGCAACCTTTTGGTGAATGGGATGACACTCCAACCAACTAAGCCACCCGGCCAGGGCTTCTGATTTGAGCAAATTAAAAAATAAAACCATTTATGATGTGTAGGGGTGGTTAGAAATTTAAATATTGATGATATTAAGAAATCAGTTTTTGACGTGATAATAGTATTGTGGCTATATTAAAAAGGAAGAGTCTTATTGTGAAGATCCACATGCTAGAACACTCAGAGGTAAAATGAAAGGATTCTGAAAGTAGCTTCAAGATAACTGAGGTGGGGAGGGGACAGGTGAGACAGGATCAGCTATGAATGAAATGGTAGGAACCGCACAAGAGGAACCTGGGATCCTGCCCTCTATTGTATGTTGGAAATTTAACATAATAAAAAGCAAACAGAAAAGTACAAGATGATAAATACAAAAGCAAAGGCGTCACAGTAGTTTTGCATCCTTCCAACACCACGTGTCAACTATCCAGTCTGGGCTGATGCTGACTTCTATACTCCGTTTGCACAGAAATGAGGTGATGAGCAGAAGAGTGCCTGGGAGGAGGCTGCAGTGAGGCCTCTGGGAAGGAATACCGATTAGAGGGGTCGTCCGGTGCTGGAACCCAGCTCTGCCTGAGACTCGGTACTTGGCAAATTTTAGTCAAGACAGTTAACCTCTCTGGATATCAATTTACCCACTCATCAAAGGGGAGGAAAAAGTATACATGAAAAGCGCCTCTCTGTAAGAAGAATATGATTGAAAAATCACATGTGGGTGTTTTTCTTTGATACAGAAAAAGATTGTTTGCTGAGAACAGAGTATGGGAGGAGAAAGGATTCTGGAGGGGACACCCACGTCCCATCCTTCATCCCACAAGAAAAGGGGTTTTCAGGAGCTGCTTCCACGTGGGCAATGGAGGAAACGGAGGCCCTCCCACCTTTCTTCAAGTGCCTCTGTGCCCAGGGAGCCCGCAGACTGTGCCAGGAATCTTGGGCTGAGAATAGCACCAGCAGGACTGAGCTTGCTGTTTCATTACATTTAAGAAAAGGTTTTGGCAGGGCTGCTGCTATACCATCTATAAATATATATGTATTTAAAGTCTCCTTCACGAATTTAGTGTAAAATTTGTCAGCACATCTTTCCAGAGGTTGGAGCACTGCTTGCCTGATCTGAGTGTTCACTCTCTTGGAAGCGCCTTGCAGATTTTGTTTCCCTTCCTGTTTGCTTTACCCTGTAAACACCCTGCCTACAGCCAACAGGTGCTGATCAAGCGACCGACTGCAAGAGAATCCTATGATTCCTAGCATCGCACCTGTGTCTCTCACCGTCTCCTGCAGCATGCAGAGGCTGCACCTCTGGCGTTCACCAAGAATCTGCTCTGGTATCATGGGTGGGGAAACTGAGGCCCAGGGCAGAGTAGTGACAAAGAAGCTCAAGGCCACCATGAGCAGCTGGTCTAGCGTTAAGAACCCTGCTTTTCCCTTCCAAATGTAAGGGATTCTAATTACTCCCTTTCTCCCCTAAGTACTACTTGGTAGGAACTGTTAAGGAAAGGTTTGGTGACAGAGCAGCTAACACTAAGAATAAAAAAAGATCTCCGACTGCATACCAGTTATTATTACTCTCAGCTCCCTTCTCCTCCTTACCTCCAAGCCCAAGCCCAAGCCCAAGGCGACTTCCTGGGCCCTGGGCCCCCGTCTACAGACTCAGGCTGTTCTCCCACCACACCCACACCCAGAGGCTTTCTGACGACACAGCTCCCCATAAACCTAAAGCTCCTTCCCCTCCACCTGGACTTTCTCCAGCAAATTAAATGCTCAGCTCACCTGTGGCTTCTGAGGCCCTCATTGTAGTGCCCACAATCCCCTGCCCCCGCCATGGCCCTGCACTTAAGTGAGCTGGTGGTTTCCTTCACCCTGCAGGCTGGGAAGTGAAACTGGAGAACAAGGCAGTGAGGGCAGCAGCACATTCAGAGGAAAGACAGCATCCTTCCTCTTCCTCTCACTGGCACCAAAAGTCTGCATTTCGGCAGCATAAGTGCCTTTTTTAGGGCAACTTGAAAATGAATAATTCAGTGGTTCCTATTCTACTTGTGAAGTGTTAGACAAACAATTCAGACGGGGCCAGACTTGCTGGCCCCATAAAGACCATCCCTTCCCTTCATTCTGACATCATCCGACTTGGCCATGAATCTTTAAGAACACCCTCCATCCTGTCTAATCACTAAAATACCACAAAGGAAGTTCACAATACTCAGACAGAGGGAAAAAAATAGAAAGGTTAATTGCAACATCAAGTTTTCCCTCGTAGCAAAGCAAGCAGTAAGTACATCAGGGCATCATAATAATATAGCTCTCCTATGTATGGAATGTCTTAGTCACATCAGGTTATTAAGTAGTTGAGCTTTCTATTCAAACCCAAGCCTTAAAAGTATCTTCCTTATGGAGCTCCACCTTTGAACTCCCAGGATCCATCTCTAGGAATCCTACTGAGTCTGTGCCTTGTATTAAGCCACCTAGAATACTTTTTGGAGATTGGTGTGATGAAAAGTTTAAGTTAAACAAACCACCTTCCTGGTTTGATTACAGAATTCATTTTGGGAGAATTCAACTCACTTACTGAACAAGCCAAACCCTCTTTCATTTGTTCATGGGTGGAAAATGTTAGCTGATACCATCTTGATGCCCTCCATTGGGAAGACACATACAGCAGGTAACTGCCCTAGAGGCTCAGCGTATAATATGATTATCGACGTATAATGTTGCAATTCTGGAGAGGAAATTGGATTCGGTCACTTTTCAAATGACAGGAGAGGGTACTCCCCAGGTTTAACCCGTAGAGAAGGACTTCGTATACCCAGGCAATACATTCCTCAGTTTAGTAAAAGTTAAATGATGTGATGACAAGAACGTCTTAGTCTATGTGTGCCTCCCATTAGGATCTACAGAGCATACCTCAAGTGTGTAAAATATATTTACCACATGCTAGGGAATAAAGAACCCATCACTAGTTAATAATCCTGCTAAAGAGTAGTAGATGTTTTGTGAAGGCAGAAGAAAATTGATGGACAATCCAAATAACTTTAAAGAAGTCACCAGTGGGAATTGGTAGGTTCAGAGTAGTCTATAAAGCACTGGGTCTCACTGAAGAGGGTGGGGAAGTGGCAAGGTTAATAATGTAGGGAAGAGAGCATTTGAGATATTGTTCCACAACAATTATTTTTCAGTTCTGTCTCAAATGAACTATTTTTAAAAAAAATCCTCACCGAAGGGTATTTTTTCCATTGATTTTTAGAGAGAGTGAATGGGATGGAGGAGGGGGTTAGAGGGAGAGAAACATCAGTGAAGAGGGAGACACCAATTGGTTGCTCCCCGCACACGCCGGGGATCAAATCTGCAACTGAGGTACATGCCCTTGACTGGGAATCAAACCTGTGACCCTTTGGTCTGTGGACTGATGCTCTAACCATTGAGCAAGCCAGCCAGGGCTCAAATAAACTCTTAAAGAAATTCTAAAAAAAAGTAAGGAAGCCCTGACTGGTGGGGCTCAGTTAGTTGGAGCATTGTCCTGTACACTGAAAGGTTGCAGGTTCAATTCCCAGTCAGGGCACATATCCAAGTTTCAGGTTCAAACCCCAGTCGGGCATGTATGCAAGGCAACCAATCGATGTTCTCTCTAACCTCTCTTTGTCTTTGTTTCTCGCTTTCACATCAATAAACACATCCTTGGGTGAGGATTAAAAAAAAGTATAAGGAAGTATAACTTGCTGCTATGCTTGACATGTAATGTATTAACAGTACATTATAGTGAGAGAATTTAAAATAAATACATGGTTTCTTTAAAGATGTCAGAGGGCTCAATGATTCTGCATCTGACAGTGAGTTTCAGTAATGAGAGGAGATAGGGCAGGGCTGGACTGGAGAATCAGCAGAGTCAGAGTCAATTAAGCCTTTCAGTTTGTATTCCTTAAATATATCAGAAAGTTTATGACATAGATACTGTGAATTAGAAAAAAGGTATCAACAATGAAAAAAAATATAGGTTAAGAGTTATATCAGTAAATGTAACCAGGTCAAATTCACCTATAAAAATAAAATGCATTATTTGAAGAAAACCTTAAATCTAACAAAATGTAGTAGAAACACACTTCAAAGGCAAAGATTGACTCAATTTTTTAAAAGTTTAAGGAAAGGTTTTAAGCCATACTAGACAATATAATATATAGCAATCCAACATTATGGAGAAATAAGTCATACTAAGAGGCACAGTAAATAATAAAGCACAGCAAGCTTGAAGTTGTCTTAAATCCCAAGGCAAGAAAATTTAGAAGACATGTAATACAAAAGTAAAAAGAAATGCAATATACAGAAGTATAATCCTACTAGAAAACACGCTACACCACTCAGAGAACATAAGTTTAAGGGGTTCCAATCACATGGAATCTGAAAATCAGGCTGCAGTTGAATTTAAATGGGGGGAATGACTACAGTGCTTGGTTAATAGGAATAGGACAGACACTTAGAACCACCATTATTTTTCACAGAGAAGCGAGATGCTTTTTCTAAAACAGGAGTGAGAACATATTCGCCAATGATATATCTGATAAGAGGTTAATTTCCAAAATATGTAAGGAACTCATACAACTCAACAAGAGGAAGACAAATAATCCAATTAAAAACGGGCAAAGGACCTGAATAGACACTTCTCCAAAGTGGACATACAGATGGCCAATAGACATATGAAAAGATGTTCAATGTCACTAATCTTCAGAGAGATGCAAATTAAAACCACAATGAGGTTTCGTTTCATACCTACCAGAATGACTACTATCAATACTAGTAAATCAACAAACAACAAGTGCTGGAGAGGATGTGGAGAAAAGGAAACCCTTAGTACACTGCTGGTGGGAATGCAGACTGGTGCAACCACTATGGAAAACAGTGTGGGGTTTCCTCAAAAAATAAAAAATGGAACTGCTGTTTGACCCAGAGATCCCACTTCTGGTAATATATCCTAAGAATCCCAAAACACCAATCAGAAAGAATATATGCACCCTTTTGTTCATAGCAGTGCAATTTACAATAGCTGAGATCTGGCAACAGCCCAAGTGCCCATCAGTAGATGAGTGGATAAAAAGGCTGTGGTACATTTACATCATGGAATACTATGCAGCTGTAAAAAAGAAGAATCTCTTACCCTTTCAGGCAGGGTGGACTTGGAGATTACTACGCTAAGCAAAATAAGCCAGTCAGAGAAAGACACATATCATATGATCTCACTTATTTGTGGAATCTAATGAAGAAAATAAAATGATGAACAAAACAAGACCATAAACGTGGAAGCATGGAACAAACGGACAGATCTCAGAGAGAAGATGGGAGGGAGGGCGGGAAGAGATTAATCAAAGAATTTCTATGTGTTTATGCATAATCCATGGACACAGACAATAGAAAGCTAAAGGCCTGAAGTGGGTGGGAGCATGGTGGATGAGGGGTAAGGGGGAAAAGTGGGGGACATCTGTAATACTGTCCACAATAAATTAATAAAAATAAAAACAGGAGTAAAATAAGAGGATCAGATGTTCTGGCTGTCACAAAAGGGCCAACTCCATTACTTGTAGGAAATATGGTCTCATGCTCACCAAATCCAAGAGTTTCACATGAGCAAAGATGACCCATGAATTCAGCAAAGACCCATATTTTTGGTAAAGACATGAAAGCAATAAACTCCCATGTACCAATAATAAATTTCTAGAAAATGAAATACAATATCTATCTCATCTACAAAAGGGACATAAATATTAAACATGCAGGAATTAAAATAACATGGTATAAATTCCAGCTATAGAATATCAAATTATAAAATGCTAGTGGCAAAAAAAGCTAATGATAACATTTTTTTATTTGCAGTTGTATTAAAGATAAATAAATATAAATTTATTTCCCAAGTTGACTTATAAAACTTGGTGACAAGATGTATAAAGGCAAATCAGGTGACCAAAATACCAAAGCATTTTTTCTTTGTAAAATAAGCAAACAAACAAAAAACCCCCCCAACAACAGTAATCTGGTTGTATAAGATACCAAAATAGAAAACAAAGAGAGATTACCACAACAGTATGATACTTAGTAAAATGTAAAGTTAGATCAATGGAATGAAATTCCAGAGAGAAATCCAGAGATATATGTAATTATTTACATCTGATGTCAAATGTTAAATAGTAAAGGAAGTAATCATAATACTTTTGGGCAAACTGGATATTTATGTGAAGAATAATATATAGATACATACCTTACCTTATATGCTATCATAAATTCCGGACAGGTTAAAGATATAATAAATCATAAAAAATAAGAAATGAATTTGGAAGGAATGACCACTTTTCATTTTTGAGACTATACTAAAAATGATTAATAATGGGATTGATGGGGCCTATCATCCTATATAATAATCCTATGTAATAAAAGGTTAAAATGCAAATAGACTGAATGGTGGAACAACCGAACAACCGGTCGCTATGACGTGCACTGACCACCAGGGGGCGCGTGTGGAAAATGGTGGGCGTTGGCAGCAGGTGGCAGAGCACAGAACATGGCGGGCTTCGGCCACGGTGGGATGGTGGAGCAGGTGAGCAGGGGTGCTAGACCAAGGCGGGGCGCTGGTCGCTGTCATGGGGCGAGCCTCTGGTGGTTACTGAAAATTCTTTGTTCCTGCGTGCCACAGTCCTGCCCTATGCTCACACCTTCTGCTGGCACCAGCCCCGCTTGCACCTGTTGCCAGCGCTGGAGCCACTGCTCGAACTCGCTGCCGGCCCCCATCGCCCCTGAGGGCTTCTCCACCTCCCCCTGCTCCTGAGGGGTGATTGGGCAGCAGCCGCCACTTGCACACACTAACAGCGCTGCCCCGCTTGCACCAGCTGCTGGCGCTGGCCCCAATTACTCTGTGCCGCAGCTGGTGCTAGTGGGGCCGGTGCTGTCAGTGTGTGGGAGTGGAGGCAGCAGGAGCAGGGCTGCCGGCAGACAAGGGATTGGGGCTATGGTGGGAGGGGCTGGGCAGGGGCGTGGAGGATGGGCCAAGACCCGCCCTTGAGCTCACCACAGCCTCGTGGCCCATAGTTCCTTTCAAGGTGCACGAATTTATGCACTGGGCCCCTAGTGTGTGTGTGTGTGTGTGTGTGTGTGTGTGTGTGTGTGTGTGTGTGTGTGTATAATTACACACATATAATACTTCTAGGCAATGAAAACCACTAAGACGCATATGAAAAGAAGAGCAATTGTTAAGTAAAAGTAATGATAAGTGTGAGTGGATAATTAAAATCCAGAACATATGTAGAATTACTACTGAGTTTTCACTATACCATGTTCACAGGACATGAGGAAACATAGAGACTAAATAAGCAGATGGGCAAATGGTGAGTTTTTGTGCTAACAAATACAAACATATGAGGTTTCACCCAGCGTGGCTGAGGGAACAACAGCAATCACCACAATCTACCCCCCACCGTCTGGATTTGGCACAGAAAGTTGGAGGCAAATTTGTTCCCAGGGCAGACCTGGAGTTGGCCCTGGGTTTAATCTCTGAAACTGGGGGTGGAGGCTGGGAGAGAGACTCCACTGCTGTTACTGTAACAGGTTCACCCCTCTGCAAAGCAACATGCTAAGGAGACTTGAAAAAGCATTTCTTTTGCTTTACTGATCTCTCTTTCTAAGAAATATTTTAAGGAATTGTTTTTCTAAACAAAAATTCATTGTGAGAAACCAAAATAACCAAATGCCCACAAATAAAGATTATGTAAACTCTAATTCATCAAGAGGAGAAAATAAGATTTTGCCATCAAAATGACAATTCAGCAGATAAGCAGGTGTAAAAACTGCATGAAATCATGTCAAGCCAAAAGAACAAAGCAGAGCACACAAAGTGGACTGTCCTGACATGCTCAGCAGGAACAGCAACGTGTGCACAGCTACGTGACACATGCGTGCACAGCCGTTCGCATCTGAAAGACGTATAAACGTGTGATCTTGACAATAAAACTGGCTAGGTGGTGACAATAAATGTCTCATTTTATTTTTTATAAAGATACAGCAAACAACGGAGACAGATTTAGTAGAAGTTCACTTGCTTTCTTGGTAGCTGTTAGCTTTCAAACAGGAGCCAGACTAGAGGGTATCAGAGATATGAATGATGAGGATGGCGGTGACATTGCCTGAACCCTGGCACAGGTATCACGGAGCACTTCACGCCTATGAACTCCTTGGAAATCATGTGGAGGCGGATATGATTACAGAACACACATCTAGGCCAGAGGAGTTAACCTGACTTGCCCGAAGGTCTGCTGTTCAATAGAAAGTAGAATCAGGTAAGCCCCCGGATTTGGCTCTGTACACTCTACCTCCTCTCCATGGAGTTTGGAGGTATGTTTAACCAACAACTCAGCACAGAAGTACAAACTGCTTTAAAGATACACACATTTACAAAGAAGGCTCAACAGTGCTGTTTTGTTTAATCCTGGTGACTGAGCTAGAGAGAGATGGGAACTATATAAGATGAATGATTCCACAGAGAGTGTGGGAAACTTCCTGCAAAGAGGTGGATCCTGACGGCCGCCGAGGCTACGTCAGCTTCATCAATGTAAAGGCTACAGAAGGACTAAATAAGTTCTAGTTTAATCTGATCTTCAAAATTCAGAAACGGTTACAGTGAAAGAGCCCCTCTCTATCCTGTCCCCAGAGATTGCTGTTTAATAAAATTTACAAGCAGACATAGCATACACAATTCTGAATTTTGCTTTTTTCACTTAATTACATATGTTGAAAATCTTTCCATACCGTTAACATAAGGAGCTTTTGTATTCATCTTTAAAAGAGTAATAAATGAAGGCGGACTAACTTGGCAAGGGAACTCATTTTTAACCAATGCTTTGAGGAATTCCACTCAAGTTCAAGGAGTCACCAACCTGGTGACGAGGGGCAATTTATCCAGTTCCACTGCTCCTGGAGCTGGGACTGGAGCTAGGAGAACTGGTCATTTTAAAGTGTCTGAAATTACAGATGTGCTTAGCTTCCCCCCTTGCACCGGATGTCCTGGCCCTCCGAGAAGACATCTGGAGCTACTCTATATTTTCTGATCGAAACAAATTAGGGGAGTTCTAGATTTCAGCATGAACTTTCTCATAGAGGGACTGGTCCAAGGTTCCCTCTCATATAAAATAATCTGAGTAAATGCTCATAAGACAAATAGCAGAGTAAGCCCATATAGGTTTGATTTAATAACCATACAGAACAGAGGCCCTGCTATAGGCTTTTATATTTAATTTTCAACCAAGTGGCTTTCCCTGACCACTGTCTAAGTCAGCAATTCTCTTCCTCTCCCTCCCCCTTCCTTTAACTTGCTTTAATTTTCTTGGCAGCATGACACTACCTAAACTTTTATGATATGGCAATCTGCTTGTCTGCCCTAGAGGCTGCCTCCAGGAGGCCAGGGACTTTGTTTTCATTCATTCCAGGACCATTTTCTGTTTCCCCTATTCTAGGCACTGAGGATACAGTGGTGAAGGAGGTAAGACTCACAGAACTTAGATTCTAGTGGGTGAAGAGAGACCAGCAAATCAGGAAACACAGGGTGTGTCATAAGGAAAACATTAAGTGGGAAAAGAGGAGAGAGAGAGCTGGGAGGAGGAGGCCAACTGCACAGCGAGCTGAGGGCCACTGCATGGGTTCTGCCTTTGATTCCCAGAGAAGTGGCAGCCACTTCAGGGTTCTGTGAGGAAACAGCTTAGAAAGTGAGGGGTTCACTTTGACTGCTGTTTTGCTAGGGTTGATGGGAAAAATCAGAAGTTGTGTCTTGTCTGGGTGAAGCATGAGAGGTCTTAAGGAGGGCTGGTGGTGAGGGGTAGGCCTCGGCTGGAGGCACAACTGTGGGAGTCCTCAGCACAGAGAGGAACTACAAATTTTGGCGGCAAGTAAACCTCCTAGGGACTGAGGTGAGCAAGTACAAAGACTGGGCCAGAGGCACTGTGGCACCACCAGTGTCCACAACAGTTGCAAACACACCGCAGGCACTCAGAAGATGCTTACTGAATGAATGAATGCATGAATGAATGTTCAAATTAACCCCTGACATAGGTGGCACTACCTCCATCCTTACGAAAGGAGAAATGTCCCTTAGCTTAGACTGAAAGTACATGTATGCTTTCTGTTCATTATCAAAATCAGACAGATTTCTGGATGTTGATTCTTTTACTTTGGTATACTTAAAGTCATGCCCTGTGCTATGGTAATGGCATATGCTGCTCAACATAATGGGCTTTACCAAGGTGAAACCTAAGTTCCCACATTGCTTTACACAGGTGTCCAGGTGTGGGAGGTACAGACCCAAAGGGACAAGCAGTGTCTTCTTCCCAGGCAGAAGCGTTCACCTGGTATAATTGGCAGTGACCAATTACGTCAGCGCACGTCCAGTTCTGGACAATACTTTCCCCTGCCTAGCCCCAGCTCCAACTGTTTTATATCCAGAAGAGGTGGACTTTACGAAAACCATATACGTAAGCTATTATTAAAAGCATATGTAATGTGGTGAGCACTATGCAAAGTGTAGGGCAAAAAGTTAGGAAGGTCTCGGCTGCCAAGATGCTGCCGATCTAATGTGGGTGCTTAAGCTTTCTGTGCCAAGGTCCTTTTCGGCGGCCTGGTGAAGAATATGAACCTCTTCCTAGAAAAATGTTTTAAATACATAAGGGAAACAATTATTTTGAAGAGCAGGTATTATAATACTAAAAATCTCAAATTTGTTATATAGGAACACATGTTCTTTAATGATGCACTAAATAACAAATCTAATGATACATCTAAGAACTGTACTGACATTTTGAAGTAGCGATAAGTATACACAGTAATTGAGTATTTGCAACAATTATAATAATGTGATGTGAAAATATCTCTGATTTCTACTTGCAACAGAATCACAGGTCTGTTCTTATTCTGATTTGTTGACTTCATTTGCAACAGAAGAAAATGCTACATCACAGTCAGACTTTAGTGAAAATAAAGACATATGTTTTCCAAGTTCAAATTCATGACCACCCTTAAATTCTGTCCATGGAATGGGAGAGCTGGAGCCCTCTCACATGCACGCAGTGGCTTGTGCAGGTAAGTGTGGGTGTAGGAACGGGGCAGGGAAGGGCTGTTGAAAAAAGGTTGTTAACTATGAACTGTGTTTTAGGGGACAGGGAGCTTGGGAAAGGCCCATGGTTCCATGGCAGTAATTAGATCTGGTATAAAATGAGGATAAGAAGGCAGAGCTGCATCATGGAAGTGCCCTGTGTGCTATGCCATGATTTTTCAATGGAAGAAAGAATCATGGAAATACTTTAAGGTGGACAGATTTTCAGAGAATCAGGTTTATATTTTAGAAAGATACTTTTAGCATGCTTGGAGAATGGATCAGTCCAGGGAGAAACAGGCAGCAGGGAGATCTGGTGGAAAGATACTGAAGCATCCAGGCTAAGAGATAAAAAGAGCCAAATTATGGTAGTGGCAGTGGAGACCAGAGAAGCGAGGGATGCAGAATGTCTCAAGGAGGTGGAATTGATATGGATTAGACAGGATGGGTAATAAGACTCTGAAAAGACTCTCTGTCCGAGGGAAAACCTGAAGGAAAGGGGTCTGTAGGAAGAAGATTATGAAGAATAATGAGTTCACTTGGGTTTGAGATGCCTATGGTAGAACTGTCTAGTAAGGAGTCGAAAATACAGAGCTTTCTCTATTGGGGCACTAAACTTTTCCTTATTGCTTTGTAAGGGCTCTTTATATACAATGCAAATATGTTTGCCAGCCCGCCCATCCATCCATCCATCCATCCATCCATCCATCCATCCACCCACCCACCCACCCATCACTGGAAAGCTGTGAATTTCCCTGTGATTTCTACCTTAGCATCTTGCTTAGAAAAAATTTTCTACCCGCACATTATGTAAGTGTCCACCTAAAATTTCTCTTAGTATTTTTATGATTTTGTTTTTTACATTTAAATATTTAAGACATCTAGACTTTATTTTGCATGAGGCAGTTAATTATTGTAGCACCACTTATAGAAGACTTCATAGTTCTCTAACTTATTTAAATTCAAGCAATTTTTATGTAACTTATTTAAACTAAAGCAATTTTTATATACATCTTTTACTCAACTTTTCCTTCTTAAAAAAATACAGAAAAAACCAGAGGTAAAAATACAGAGGAAAAAAAAAACCACCCAATCAACCATATGTCTACACACAAAATTAACCACTTAACAAAATGGGTCCATTTACCATTATCAATGACAAATTCTAGAATTCTAACTACATTTGGGCATTCCATGGAAAATGGAGAGTATCCATTAATCTTTACATTCTGTAGTTCCTACAAATTGTACAGCCTTTTAAAGGGAGAACGATCACAGAAATGCATTAATGTGAAAATAGTCAAACAAAAAGATAAATGAAAAGGTAAAAATATATGCCGTCCAATAAAATTTCAAGAACATGTTCTGCTTTTGTGCTCCAGGCTATTTTGATAACATCCCAAACAGCACATAATTTAAATTTTTCTCCCAACTCCTTGAGGGAAATTAGACAGCACACATGCAGTCATTTGGGGGTTAAGTCTCACTGATGTTGAATGCCTGGAGTCTTTGCTCTGCTCATCAGAGCATTAAATCTGAAAACTCAGGAGAGCAATGCAGCCAGGCTGCAAGAGTGATGCTATAAAGTTCTGCATTAAAAATTCATATTGCAGGCTTGCCTCAGAACTTGGCTCTGGCTGGAAGGAGAGCTGGAGGGGAAATGTGAGACACCCCACTGTCTTTCTGGCAATTGGAGACATTCCTCAACAAACAGCACCTCAGGAAAAGAATGAAAGGGCAAACAAGCCGTGAAGGAAATCAATGAGTTCAATTAGCTAGCTCTCTCTTGCTTTCCTACAGCAAACTTTTCATTCTTAAGGCTGGTTCAAAAAGTTTTTTTATGATATCTCAGAACAAGAGCCCAAGCCATCCTTGCTGGTGCCCAGATGTTTGGCACCTCTCTTAATATGTTTTACACCAACCCAGAGAGCCCCAAATTCTCTCAGCCAGATGGAGCCAGATCTCTCCTGAACTCTCCAAGTCACCCTGATGTGGGCCTGGAGGGGACCACACACTGAACAACCTGTCTCACTTTAGAAAATGGGTCCTGCACACACGTGGCATTTAGATTTCAGAAGACAGTTACTCTGTGGTTATTAACCGCCAGTGCTGATCCATTTATTAAAGCATTAACAACTCCACAATGGTGTGTACGCTGAAATTTTTGCACCCAAGTGGCAACTAGTTAGGATTTGTACACTCAGAGTCCCTGGGAAGATGATGCGACACTCCTTAATAGCTGCAGTATGCTGCGATGCAGATGGACTGATTATCACAAATTCAACATGGAAAACGATGGGATTCTTTAGAGGTGAAACAGACCTTACACTGGGGAAGTGAACCAACATTTTTAAAGTGGGCCAAGTAAGATGCAACGTGCTTTGCAGACAACAGCAGCAATGGAGGCCCCACAAATGGAGGGTGTGTGTGCAGATCCTGTGCCAGGCACTTGTCATCAGAAGGGAGTTTAATGATGTCACAAGGGAAGTCCCTAAAGATGCCATAGTCACTGGCAAAATATAAACACACATACAAGAGAAAGAGCAAGTGTAGTTTAAAGCCCGTAAGGCAAGGACAGCAGGGTGACAATACATCAGGTCCCAAACAAGAAAATCCATGGGCAACCCTCTTAACGTACACCTATTGGATGGAACATGGTGCAGCATGTGCTGTTTCTGAAGAACTGTTCATGACACGAAAGAAATATTTACATGCCAATAAAAAATAGAAATGAAAATTGCCTATCAATTTGATGCCACTTGTGAAAAAACAAAAAATAAATATCACTGTATAGAAAAAAAACAGAGGAAATATGCCAAAAGGTTAACATCAGTTATCTCTGTGTTGTGAAATGAGTGATGATCTGCTTCTTAAAATATTTTAGAATTTTCTAAATTTTGTATACTAAACATGACATTTTAAATTAAAAATAATAAAGGTCATATAAAAGTCTTCATTGATTTGGGGCTATTCCATGGCAAGGACAGTTTTTCACTTCTGTCAGTCTTCCTGCCTCCCTGCAAAAGGGCCCGACTGGTCAGTGTGTGCCCTTTGCCACGTCGGAAGCAAAGGAGAAGAGGCTGCGTCACAACCCCTGCGGGGCCACAGCCTCAGCAGCAGCCAGGTCCCCGTGGTGAGTCAGAAACACATGGCTTTTGAAGGAATTTCACTGGGGGCAGAAGGTGGTGTGAACATTCCAGGCTGGGCCTCCAGCCCAATTCTTACTTCTTGAAGCACTTTAAAGGTTCAATGGCTCCTGCTTTCTTCTTAGAAGACAACAGCTTCCTTGGTTTGCCCTTCTAGAGAGCACACAGCCTCACTGGTCATTCACCTCAGCTGTACCCCTGATCCACCTGTCTTCACAGCAAAGGCTCATGCTGATTTATTAAGTCAACAAAAATAGATGATGTACCAGCAACCATGCTCATGTGCAAGTGTGGTACACAGAGAACAAGACAGGATCCTTCTGCGGAAGTTCAGCTGGCATTTGTCAACACAATGCAGTCTGCAGGAACACTCCCATTCTCACAGACCCACAGTGTGGGAAGCAAGAAGGCATACATTTTAATGCCCATTTTACAGATCACTAGATGTGCGATGATCTTCTACAAATTGATGTTTTCTTCCAACAGCCCCTTTATCTCCTTTAGCTTCAAACTGAGAGTTCCCCAAGATTTACCTTTATAGTGAATCAGAAAAACCGTGAGGATCTCTAAAAAAGCAAAATTTTTATAGAACCATGCCAAACTCAGGTGACAGTCCATGAAAAATGCTTTTCTCTACAATACCCTCTTCAAGAATTCCAGATGAATGATTGTTATCTCTATATTCATAAACATGTTTATGCCCACACATACCGGACAGCTACATATGCATGTGGTTTTGCGTGCAGAGCCTGTGTCCATGTGCACATCACACCTGTAACTAGCCTGCCCCCTTTACTTTGCAGGTCTAGCGCCATTTCAACGTGGACCTTTAGCAGGATTAGCTGAAGGAAGGAGTAAAGGTTTCCAAATCTCATGGATGCCATTAATTTCTAGACCTGTGTGGAGTCCACAGAACAGGTGAAGAATCCTTGGCAGTCAGAGGAATTTCTACTTGGATTTGAAAATATAAAGCCACCCCTTTCTTTCTGCACAGCCCCCTGGACTAGAGAAAACTCCAGATCAGGGCTGCATTGCTTAAAGAAAACAAAACAGCTGCTGTCGGTGCAAAAGTCAAGGAAAGCCCTTTAGGGCTCACCCAGGCTCTGGATTTTAGGTGTGGAGCACAATACTAGTACAGGGAAAAAATCCCAGGAATTTTACAAAATGCACCCACTCTTTTGGAGATAAGATATAGAAAAAAAAGTCATCAAGTGTTCCCCCTCTGATCTGCTTCAGTTCTTTCTAAGGTTTAAGGGACAGTAGGTTCTTTATTCAAGCCTATGCCCTGGAAACCATAAAAGTAGCTGCTTCACTATTTTTAGGGAAATTAATCTAGCCAGGATAATTACAGCAACCCATACTGGAAATTGATGACTAATCAAAAGGACAGGAAATAGAAAATTTTACATTCTTAAAGGTACAGCAGATAGACTCCACTTCAGGACAGTGAAGTTGATCTTCACAAGTTCAATCAGGGGGAGCAAAATTGGCCTAGAGGATTATCAAAATAGTGTGCGAGCCTCAGGCTTTGTCCTGGGCTCTATCAGGCCCAGTTGCCTGAGTCTTGCATGTGGAGCTGTAAAAAGATAAATAAAAGAGAAATCAGTCTGCTATGGTAGATCCAATGGAGCTTGTGGGATAGGGACAGAGAACTGAAACCCTTCAGGGAGCCTGTCACACAGGCAACACTGCTCCCATAAGGAGGCAGCACCACAAGGGCCGTTACAACACTGCATTTCGAGTCCAAAGGACTAGATCTGGGGCCTGACTGCATGTCCTGGGACTGTTCCCCTGTCCAGGCAGTGAGCACAATAAAAGCTTTCTCGATGATTGTTGAAAAGAGTAAATAAGATACCCTGTAAGAAACCACCGCGGAAAATCCAGAGTGATCTGTATGCAGGGAAGGCACCTACCCCACCTCCATTCTATGACACACTGGTGGCATCTCCCTCCTGGGAGTCCTGTCTTGAGCTGTCGTTTTTGTCACCTTTTCAAGTCGCATTTCAGGTCCTCCAGGCCCCACTGATGGGCATGGAATCCCCCATCTGCACAATGTGGGCATGGGCTCCCCGAAACAATTTCAGTAAAACTGTAAGCCAAGCGCAAGTGGGAAACTTTTCTGCTTTCTCAGAGCATATTGTATATTGTGATAAAATACTGGTTATATACTTGAAATAAAGAAAAGACTATAAAATTAACCAAAGTGAAGTTCCTCATAAATGTCTCTTTTGTAATGTAGTATGTAAGTACATGCATATACAATGTAGCTCTTTTTAAAAAGCATATAGGGAAGGAATACAACATGAGTTACCTTAAGAAACATAAATTTTACTGGCAGGAAAGGTTTGGGAGGTGCAAATTCTCCTAAGACTAACATTAGCTATAAAAAAATGTAGTTTTTCAGTGCAATTCAATATTTTCTTTCATCAGAGGCTCAGAGCCGCAGCCCACAAGTTAAGAGGAATGTAATAAGCTGACTGTGTGTGTTACAACTGAAGCTCCTTTTACAACCAGGATCCTGGGAGACGGAGCAAAGAGGTGGCCGTGGACTTGAGCTGAAATGGGAATTCCTGCACTTTTGCTCAGAACGCTAGTGTCCTGGCCGGGGAGAGCTGCATTCCTTCTGCAATTGCAGCAGCAACCTAAGTCTAAGCACCAGTGAACAGCTGCGAAAGACAGGCGCAGAGATGAGGGCCTGCGTGATGGCGCCAGGCCTCTCTCCATCTCTAAGTCCACCCGGAACCACTCCACACCACTCTGCTTTGCTAGAATCTCCAAGTTAAAGTCATTAGGTACTAATTCTCTATTTTCTAAGAGAAGTGGGAAGATCTGTACACAGGATGACCACCTAAGAAGGTACTTTTTAAACTAAAGGGGGAGGGGGGCAGAGAAATAATTCATTTATTTAACCCAGAAATGGTTATAATCTAAAACCCTGCAAACCCATTACACAACAACTGTTCTGGCAAACGCTGCTATGTTCCAACAAATATTAAACTGTGCTTGCCATTTGTCTAAGGAATCTTGCATTAATAAACATGAAGAAGAACACTTTTACCTCCCACTCTCAATGACAGGACCAAACAAAGACCAGCTGTATTCATCAATGGGTCCTTGTTCTGCACATAAAGGCTAATTACATTTTGCTTCAAGCCTACACATGGAAAACTTTACTGCTGTGGTGGCCGTCACAGTCAGCCCGTGCTGTCCCAGCTGACGCAGGGTGATGACTGTACACAATAAACAGGGGTCTTGGAACAGCCCTGGTGCCTTCGACCTGCAGGCTTCTTTACAAAACAGGGGTGAGGGACGGTCACACCAGTGACATCTTCCAGCGACACAGAGGCAGAGGCAACCCATGCTCTTTAAATCTCATGGGCAAGATGATGCCAGCAAGGTCAGTGCTCTCCAAGGTCTGCTAATTTCAGAAAAGCACCCCAAGCCCTCCGGCAAGATTGCTAGGAATAGCTTCTACTGCTGATGGTGCTAGATGCTGCACACACACCTTCTCATAACTCGTCACAACCACCCCATGCCTTGACTACTATTATACCCATTGTACAGGTGAGAAAAGAGAGATGTAGAGGTCAGTGAGCGTGTCCAAGGTCACACAGGGAGAGTGAGTAGTGGCCCTGTGTGAACCACTCCCAGATCAGTGTTCTCCGAAGCCCACATGCCTCCCCAACCCCCTTCCTACATTTTCTGTCAACAAATACATAAGAATTCTTCCTTTCCAAGAGATACAATGAATTGTTCTGAAATGTTTTAAGACCATTTGTGAAAGATTTGCCCCTGGAGGGCTTATATTCACATGTAACGAAAAGCTGTCTAATCTAATCTAATATACATAGGTTGGGGCTGAAGCTGATGGTAGAGTGACAAACCTTTCCCAGAAAATAGAAGGGGAGAGGAATGCGGAGGGGGAAGCTTCACGTGGGATCTCCAAGACTGAAGCAATTGCCTCTAAAGTTAAAAGAAAGTAGCAATTATTATCTCAGTCCATTCTCTACATTTTTTGTGGATTACTTACTCTGGGAACCATTTACAGTAAGTGTTTGGCCCCAGGCTGCCTTTTGTTAGTAGTTGTCCATCTCTGATTTGGGAAATGCGGGGTCCCTGTGTGAGCCTGAGTCCAGCCCTCAGCACCCATCATGCCCACATTGACTCTGCAGGGAAGCCATTCGGGACTTCGGGATGGTCCTCCAAAGAGCAACCTTGCTGGCCTGTTTTCACAAACTGCCTCCAGGAACTACCTCCTTTGGCCTCCAGGAGCTCCTCATCTTGACTCATCTTCCAACCTCAAATCACGTCACTCCCTTCAGGAAGGCTTCCTTGACAATTCTTTCCTTCCGCTCTTGCTGGGCCTGTGCTGCGGACACTTGCCATTCTCATTTCCAGTTCCCTCTCCCCCATCTCCCAGGGGCTGCCCTCTGGCTTCTAAGTTTGCCACGAGGATTCCTGGCAGGGAAAGGGAGGAGGGTACGTCCATGGGGTGCTGGTGTCACCCCAGATTTCTCAACCCTCCCAAAGGCCACCAGTTCCTCTCAAGGCGGTCCCTTCAAACCTGGGCATGGCGGACTCCAGCCAGTGCTCACTACGGATGCTGCATTCTGTGTCCCGCCCCCCTTCCTGGCACATGCCACAGCGAACAGTCCAGCTGTTAAACTCTCTGATTACCCTAGTCGGAGTGTGCTGCCTGACTTCTGCAGAGACCCTGACTGGCACGGGTGCCCGTCATAATTAACGTTCTTTCTTACAGCAGTGATCACACTGGATTGCAATGGCTTTTCTCTCTCTTGAGCCTTTTATCCCAGGCTTTTCAGAGCCCAGCACTGGTCTAGGCCAGCGGTTGGCAAACCGTGGCTTGCGAGCCACATGCGGCTCTTTGGCCCCTTGAGTGTGGCTCGGCGTTAAAACCGCTTCTTCAAAATAGACTCGCCCAGGCCGAAAACCGACTTCTTTGCATGGGTCACGAAGTTTCAATCGCACTGTACGTGCGCGCCCGCACGTGGTATTTTGTGGAAGAGCCACACTCAAGGGGCCAAAGAGCTGCATGTGGCTCGCAAGCCATGGTTTGCCGAACACTGGTCTAGGCACAAAGGAGGCCTTCAGGAATGTCTGCTGAACTAATGAGTGGACCTGTTATTTTTGAGTCACTCATACTGTGTTTCTGTCAGGCTTGTTCTCTCCACATGCACACATGCACATGTGCACACCACACCCTGCCTTTCTATTCATCACTGGAGAATTTCCTGCTATGATCACAGGAGGGAACACACACCAGGAGCACCCATGACCTTGTCCGCAGTTTGTGACAACAGCCAGTCCCAAAGCAAAGTTATTTTCATGATGAGCAATTGACCCCCATACATTGTGATACAGTTTTCTGGTTGAGAGAAGTGAATTACTCCCAGCATTAGCCTGGCCTATAGTGAGGCCAGAAAAGGATGGGGACAGGGGCTACGACATCCCCTCTCTGATTCTGTCTCCCAGTCACTTCCCCAGCCACCATGTTCCCTACCCAGGGAAGATGAAAACCTTAGAGTAGAGGGAAATTTAAGTCCTTACTGGAAGACTGTTCTCTGTTTCTTCCTCAGTCCCTAAAACAAACCAATTGCGTGGACACAAATTTTCCATGCAGCCTTTTGGAAGCCCAATAAGGAAAAAAAGAGATGAATCTAAACCAGGGACAGTATTCCTGCATGCCCTCTACCGGGAATTGAGCCTGCAACCCCCGCATGTGCCCTGACTGGGAATCAAACCAGCAGCCTTTCAGTGCAGGGGATGACACCCAACTAACTGAGCCATACCAGCCAAGTCTGGAAGTTGAACTTTTCCAACACTCTCAAAGCAATGTTTTTCAAAATGGTTTATGACTGAGATCCACAGGAGTAACTGTGTTTTATTTAGCGCCCCCATCACCCCGCCACCTCCCCCAGCCCACTAGGGCTTATGTGAGTGAGCACAGCAGAACTTTCTTCCCAGAATAGGCCACCTGGGAGACACAGCCAGGGACATGTGGGCTTTTGCAGGAGATGTCTTTTCTAAGAGGCTCCCAGAGTAGGAAAAGGTGGTTTCAACTCTAGCCTGGCATTGCCTGTCTGAACTTCAAGTAGAGGAGGCCATGACTAGGAACAATCTGTGACTTCTTCACTTTTCTTGATTTATGTCAAAATTATTTCTTCTTTTCTGGTGTTCTGCATGGAGGGTGGGCTACCAAGAAGTGATCCTATGGCAGACACTGATTTCCTTCTCACAGAGCCTTGTGTGATATACATGCCCAAATGTACACATTCACTATGTATGTGTCTGCGAAGGGACACCCAGTGTTGTAAGGTGTGACTTGAACAAAGAAACCTGTGTGGGAATGAAGGACTCTAGCAAAGGTAAAAGGTGATGTGTTTTGTCCCAAAATTTCTGAGAAAAAGGCACAGTGTTAACCAGGCTTCACAAAAATCAAGGAAAAAAGTTTCAGGTGGTAGGATTGTTCTGCGAGCACCAGAGCTTGGGTATTAAACTGACACAAGCAACTCATGGGAATAACACTGCATTCCTTACAGCAGTTCCAGAGGCCAAGCCCCTTCTAAACCCTGAACCACTCTGCAAAGCCAACAGACAGAAGGGAGAAGAAGGGAAAGCCTTCATGGATTGGCAAAATCAGGTGAGACCTGACCAAACGAGCAGATGGAGGAAGCCAGGCAGAGACTTACTTGGCAGTAATTTCTTCATCATATTTGGTTTTCAGGTCAAATAATTCTGTTCGAGTTTTTTCAAGGGCTGAAAGGAAGAGGACGTAAAACCATAACATAAGACACTAATTGTTTAAATTAAGTTTAAAAAGGAACAGTATACAAGTAACAGATTCTCATTTCAAAAGAGTTAAATTACAAAAGAATTTAGAATGGAATAGAAAATCGCCTTTCACTTCCACCTCATCTCATCCCATGCACCTCCTCAGAGATCACCACTGGTTATATTAGTGTTTAGATTTCCTCCCTTTAAATATAGTTTGTTGTTTAAAAATATTCCCATATATCATTGTACATCAAGCATGTCAAACTCACGGCCCGTGGGCCGCATGCCTCATTTATTTGGCCCGTGTTTGACATGCTTGCTGTACATGTATCTATCTATTTTTCATCCCCCATAAACAGGATGATACAAGTACTTCCTGAGACTTGCCTTTATCAGTAACAATTAGCTCGGGTAGCATGCCTAGAAGTGAGGGGCTGGGGTAAGGAGCTTTGACGTTCCAACTGCAGATCAATACCACCAGCTGGCCTCCCAACAGGCAAATTACATTCCCACTAATACTCTGAGTGTGACTATTTTTCTATACGCTCACCAACACCAAAGACTATCAATTAAAAATTTGTTTGACAGTCTGCTAGGCAAAACAATCATTCACTGATTTAATTAGCATATCCCAGACTATTAAAAATTGTTAACATTTTTTCACGTGTATCAGCTATGTGTATATATTCTGCAAATTGCCTGTTCACATCCTTACCCCACTGTTCTACTGACTGTTTATCTACTTTTATGATTTGTAGGTAGTCTTTATGTATTTTGAGTTTTATTCATTGTCTGCTAAGTTTGTTGTGATTATTTTCCCATTTAAATTAAACATATAGTGCTGTTTCCCTCAGAATAAAAAAAAAAAAGTAATAAAAAATTTAGCATAATCTTTTTTGCTATCTTTTACATTTTAAAGGTCTGTTATTTCTGTTCTCCTTAACTTCACTAGGGTAGAAATAAGTTTTTCTTTTCCTAATATTGTTCCAAATGAAATGTCAGTCCTTGACAGTTTGGTGATTTAGATGAGTTTGTTGGAAAAAGAGCAGGAAGAAAGAATGGCTTGTGGAAAGGATGAAATGTAATCCAGATCCTCCCACCTCGACATTAACAGCTCAGTGTGGGTGACTAACAGAAGTCAAGGTGGAGAAGCTGGGGGCTCTACGTGGCATTCTAAGCGTGGGTTCCCTTCCTCCTCCAGGCTCACCACGGCAACAGACAGCAGAGGGGCCTGGGGAGACCTGGAGATCGACCAGACTTTCCCCATGTCAGTCTTCCCTGCATCAACTTGACAAGCATGAAGAATATCACACCTGTTTGCAGAGTCTGAACTTTATGTTCCGCTTCTTCCAGCTTTGAGGTGGTGGACATCTGTGTCTCTTGCAGCTTTCTGAAAAGGAAGAGAAGAAAGCCAAATTGGTCATCTTGTTTACTAACATAAACACCTTGTGTGTTTTGGAGCAAAGATGATCAGCTATCTTCACCGTAACACATACAGCCAGCGACAGGCACATGATCGGGTATCACTTGTCATGCCATGAGCACTGAGGAGCTCACTTACTGATGATCTTCTACTACCCAACTTTATACCCACATGTTACATAAAGTGAAGTGTGCATTTTGTGGGACTTGATGGGTGGTAACAAATGTAGAAGGTTATCCTAAATGTAATTGGTTCTGAAATGCCAGATATTAAAAAAATCATCATCATGCACTCATTGTTTTCTGAAGTTAGCTCAAGAAGAATGATACATCTACATTTTGCTGACACAATGAAGGAATTTGTTGGAATAAAGGATGTACTAAATAGATGTGACAGCTGTTCCATTTTTGTTATAATGGAATGCGAATGCAACTGCAATACCTAATGGGAAATACTGAATGTTTTAAACTACATTCCATATATTTACATTTCCCATGATCTCCAAACGAATTCCCTGGTCAATAAATAACATTCCTTCCTCCTAATCTGTAGAAAATTCTCCAAAAATAAGTTTATTATTTTTATATCATATGAATATAACACATGCTCTCATAATAATAAATCTGGGAATGCAGAAAAGTAGAAATGACAGTTTTAAAAAAGCACCCAAATTTCCATCACCTATGGAAATGGATTGCTCATATTTTCACATACTTCAATTATAAAACTAATATATGCCCTGAGTTAAAAACAAACAAAAAAACCAAAATATGAATATTATAAGAGCATGGAAGGTAAAATGCCCTTTTCCTTCCTTAGTTCTGTTTCTTCCTCATATAGAGTTCTTTCACAGCCTTCTAAAATTTTTCTACGTTTACAGAAATATAATATACAATATACTCTATGTAATATACACTGATGTAATTTACTAGTGTAATGTAAACTCATATGCAACATACTGCAGTGTAATATATACTCATATGTAATATACTATAGTATAATATACATTTACATGTTAATACTGTAGTGTGATATACACTCATATCTAATATTTTGAAATACAAATTCGTATGTAATATACTATAGTTTGATATGCACTCACATGTAGTATACTGCAGTGTATATTACATACATTGCCTGCCCCTTCTTTTAGGACAAAAGGGATGACAGCACACAGGGTATTCTGAAGCTTGCCTTTTTACTTATCTCCATACTTTGGAGATATTCTACTCCAACATATATAGTTCTTCTTTATGCTTATTGAGTAATTGACGTAAGCAATTAGGTTGTTTATCTTTTATTTCCCACCAAATAATTCTGCAGTGATCATCAGGTAGATTTGTTGCATAATTCTGAGAGGGCAACTGTTAGATAATAATGATCAAAAGGTATGTGCAAAATTTTTTTTTGTTTAGATAGATGTCAAGAAACTTCCCAACAAAACAAACCTCACCAAGTAAACTCCCTTCAATAGTATGTGAGAGTCTGTTTTCTTATGCCAACACTGAATAAAACTAAATGTAATTTTACTGCTGAGTAAAGCTGAGCATTTCTGTTTGTATGAACTGTCTGCTTATCACCTTTGCCCATTTTTTGTGGTGCTGCTTTTTTCTTATTAATTCTTTGTATATAAAGAAAATTAGTCCTTTTTCTTATGTGGTGCTAATACCTCTTCCCAGTCTCCTGATGCTTGAAAAATGCTGTCTATTGGTATTTGTTTTTAAAAAGGTTTTAAATTTTAAGTAATGAAAATGGATTGCTCACATTTTCACATACTTCCTAATTTTCCTTTTATGCTTACAGAGATCTCTCCACTCCAAAATTATTAAAAACAAAATATTTGCCCAAGCTTTCTTTCAATATGCAAATGATTTAATCATTATTATTTAAATCCTAGATCCGTTTCAATTTTTTTCATGTAAAGAATGAGGTAAAGATCTAGCTTTGTCCTCCAGCCTCAGTGGTCAGTCAGTTATTCACATCTTTTAATAGAATAAATCCTTTTCCCTAATTTGAAAAGTCAATGTAAAAATATTAAATTGCCATATTAAGTTTATTTCCATACCTTTGTAATATATAAGTTTGCTCTATGCAGATGGGCTCACACTGTCCATAATATTTTATCATGCATTTTTCACTTTATATTATGTTGGATATATTTCTGTTATTACAAATTCTATGTAACTATTATTTTAATAGCTGCATAATGTTCCAGTTAGGGATGGCCCATCTTTTACTGACCCACTTCTCATTGGTAAGTATTTCAATTGCTTACACCCCGCCTCCCCCCATTAGCAATAACATGGTGAGCTATTTCTTTGGGCAAAAAGTGCTTTGCTAGGAGGCATTAAGAGTCCACTCATCTCTGAGAGCCCCGACTTCTCTGGGGCTGCACCCAGCCCTGATCTCCCAGCAGTGTGGGTGCAGCATCCCTGTGTAGAGTTGGGCTTGGCCTTGGCCCTGAAGTGAGGATTTTGAAGCCAGTCTGAGCACAGGGAGACCAGGCCTGCAGTGTGGATCAGGCCCTGGTCCCACCTCAGGCTGACTAGGTGCGAGAGCAGCTAAGCTGAGGCCTAGTTTCTCCATCTGTAAAATGAGATGCCCACTTTGCAGGTCTGTTCCGGACTCAGCAATATGTTCCAAAGGGCCTGGTGGGTGCAGAGCAGGCACTAGGGAGTGGAGTGGGCATTCTTCTTCTTTCCTAAATGAAGCCAGCTTAATAGTACTCCAGGGTCCTCAGTGATACCCATCTTCATTGAGCCCACCGTATGGAAGTGCAAGAACCTGCGCTCAAAGTCAACCGGACACAACATTAGGCCGGGATTCTCACTTGAAACCACACATTTACTCCCTTTTGTTAATGGATACACTTATTTCATGATAGTTTTAAAACAGAAAATCTGTATTTCACCAGAGTTCTAAAACTCCAACTTATGTCCTATTACAGTTTTTATAAGAAATCTATCTTTCATTAAATCATCACAATAGTGACAACCAGCTTACTATTGGTAGAAATGTTTTGGGTGGAGTAGGCGATCCGAGATCTAAAACTCACAGCAGTTGGATAGTTCATGAACATATTTTACTGACATCAGCTCCTTGATCTATGAAGCACTATGAGGTAATGAAAAGATGTACAGTCGCCATGTGCCAACCACACACAGTTCATGCATGGCCTGGACAGACGCACTGACTGAGACGGTCCCCCAGTGGGAAAAGACTGATACATTTCACTCAAGGCAGTCTCACCCATTACAGAATAAGGGACACCTTTAGTTTTCAAATAATTTTCCCTAGAGACCCTAGGATTTTGGTTTACTCCTGGGCATATTTCACAGGTACATTTTAAAAACTGTCTTGTCATGTGAAGTTTAGATGTAAAACATTATGTCAGTACCTGCAAACCCCAACACATGCTCACCTTTCCTTTTCTGCAAAATCATTTTGTAACTTTTGTTCCTTTTCGAGAGCTATAGTCTCAGCTTGGTTCTTCAGAGTCTGTTCATATTCTCGGATTTTTTCTTTAAGTGCTTTTATCGTAACCTCTGCAGAAAGAAAGAAAAAAAGAAAGAAAAAAACTACAGTAAGAGAAGCACAGTTCTGTGTGGCTATATATACAGGCTTTCGTAACCGAGTAGGATCGGTGTGTTTTAAACTTTAGCTCTTCAACTCTGACACAAAATCAATGGTTATGAGTCCCTTCAGAGACCTTTTACTCCCTAAATGTTAAATTGAACTTTAAACGTTTAGGTTGAGGAGGATCAATGGATTTTGCTGGGAAGAAGAGCTATGGTTTCTCTAATACAACTTAAAAAAAGGAGGGGGAATCAATGGTAAAATATAACATCTTATTGATGAGTCTTAAATTAGTCCTCTACTGAGGAAAATTAATAATGTTTTAGTGTGGGTTTTAGTACTTTCTTACAAAGAAAACAGTTCATAATTATGTGCACATTTTGGAAGATGCCGTCTTAGCCGAAGTCACTATGTCTGCAGGCCTGCCTGGCTGTGGGCACACCTTTGCCATGTCACAGTGATGAAACTTGGAGTGTGCTAAGTAGATGCAACATGCATCTCCTTGGCTGAAAAGGACCCACCTTGCAGCTTGGGTGCAGAGGGCACCCTCCACCGAGGCCAGAGTCTGACAGACTAAGGCTGTGTGTGCAGAGCAGACAAACAGGGCCTGGGGGAGCTGCACTGGAGGGAGGGTGAAGATCAAGGGTGTGGGTAGTGGTGCTGGGCAAAGAAGGAGCCCTGCAGTTCCAGGCTCAGGACATAGGCCCCCCTGGGAGGGCAGGCTAGCCCTGGAAAGCTCAGGCCAGGGATGCCATGAGGGATCCCCCACCAGGGATGCCATGTTTACAGCTGTCACTTCAGTTATCCAAAATGGGAACACCAAAGTAGATGTGATGAATGGGGCAGGGTCCTAACTCAGAGTAGTGATGGCTCTAGGGCAGGACCACTCCACATGCTCCCTCCCACAGATACCTCCTCCCTGTGTGCTGAACAGTCCCTGGCAGAGCACTGTGGTCCCGACTCCAAGGAGAAAGGAGCTCTTGCATGAACCCATCTCTTAGAAGGAAAAGCTGAGGCTCTTTGTGGCCCCAGCACCTAGCACAGGTGGGTGCTCTGGAAATGGCCGAGTCATAATGAATGAAGGAGCTGAGGCTGGGCCGACAGGGTGAGGCCCAGACAGGGCTTGTGACAATGGGGCTCCAGGCTCATGGGATAATGCCACCTGCCAGATCTTTGCCCAAGTAAGAGCTTGCTTGGTGGCCCCTGTTCCTTCAGGTGGCAACTCATGTCCCCCTTTACTGCCTGAGCAGCACAGACATGCTGGGCAAGGCAGCAGTGCAGCAACTGGGCATTTAGTATTTATGTGGCTTAGTAGGTAAAAGCTAAAGGCTCTTTGGTTAAAAGAAGAAATTGGCCGTTTTTATTAAGTGGAAGCCAGATGGTTCTCCTTAGAGGAAGAGAGAGGGAGTTAAAACTAGTGATCCTGTCAGGGCATTTGAAAGAAGAGGGGGCTCTCTGCCTTTTGGACTGGTTATTCCGGGCCTGAAAGAAATGCTCTGTGAGCACTATGGTTAGTGGTTCCCATTACTGTCAAGCCACACCGACAGGGCCAAAGTCACCTCTGAAAACACTTGCACATTCTGTAAGTCAATGGTCCATGCAAACATACAGAATTTCTGCCTCTAACAATTGGTTGGAAATAACTGTTCAGCCCCTGGACCCCAGTGCTTATTCTAATGGGTTTCTCAGTGTGGCACACCTATGCTCCTTCCAGGGGACACTGGGGCACTGGGTGGGGGCTCCCACTCTGTCTAATGAGGTCTCTTTGCTATTTCCCAACCCAGGTGGGCAGCTCACTGATCGGCTGAGCCTAAGTCCAGGGCTGACCTGTCTTTGAGCCTCTGACTCTGGTCCTCCTCCTGTATACAGGTCTGTTTCCAGAACATGCTCCTGGGTGTGCCCAGCAGGACCCCCTACATGTGAGCAGGTGAGGAGAGAGAATAGTGTGGCAGAAAGGGCACTGAAGTGCTCTGTTCCCATTGGCTATGGCCGGGGCCCCAACTTACTCATCTTTAAATGCGGGAAGAATTATAGCACATAATAAATTCCCATCCTGCTCTAACTTTTTACCAATCTACAATATGGCTGTGATGACTAAAACAAGTGACATGCACCCCAACTCTTCCAAATTAAAATCACTTTTATATTGGGAAGGAAAGAGAGGAACTTAACATTTTTCTTGAGGTTGGAAAATCTGTTACTATGTCAATAAATAAAGAAGGGGGGGGGGGCGTTTCTAGAAAATCAACAACAGTGTTCCATAAGAGCAGCTGATCTTTACTGAGAGTCAGGAACATCAATAAGTGTCTCACCAGCATCTCATTTTACCTGTAACAATCGTATTCGGTTAGTGTGAGAATCCCCCACCCAAGAAAATGAGGCTCATCACAAGGTGAGATCCCTTGATCAAGGTCGAACAGCTAAGTAGCGGCAATGAAGGGACTCAAACCTGGCCTGTACGCCCCCGGTGCCTTTGTCCTTAAGTCGCTGACTAAATAATATACTATTTCATTTACAAACACCCATGAGGTGGGGCCTTTGGGGAGCAGAACATTTCACTCTCAGTTGCTGTCCTTGCTGGGCATGGAGGCACTGACGAAGCAAGGCTGGGGGGAAGGATACCAGCACCTCACCATCCTCCAACAAAACAGAATGAAAATAAACACCAAGAGTAAGATGCTAGAGGTCATTGGATGGGAAAAAAACAACGTTCATTCCTTTTGGGTAGGGCTACACCCCAGGTGTGTGCATTTACAGGTTATCTTTCTTTTCTATTTAATTTTGACATTTGTATATACCCCTGAAACCATCATCAGAATAAAAATAATCAGCTTTTCCATCATCCCAACAGTTTTCTTGTACCCCTTTGTAAAGTTTCCATCCTGTCCCACCCCAGCTAAATCTGCTTTCTTTCTTTTTTTTTTTTTTCACAGATTATCTTTCATCTGAGCATGTGGGTGGTTCTGAAAAGAAACAACTCCTGCTGGGGAAAGGCAGCACCTTCTCCCACCCAGATCCCAGCCTAGTAAGTCCAACACCTCACTTCCCAGCAGGACAAAGCTGTCCCTGAGTCTTAATGACTCACCGCTCCCCGTGGCACCAGGTGGGGTGGTGTGTGTGTGTGTGTGTGTGTGTGTGTGTGTGTGTGTGTGTGTGTGTATGTCGGGGGGGGGGGGCGGTATCTTAGCTGTCTCCCACCTCTAGTCCCCCGAGGAAGGGGACCCATGGGACTGCTGCCCACACTGCCCAGGCCTGTACCTTCTAGCTGCTCATCATAGTCTTTTCCTGGATCCTTTTCGTGGACAATCCCTTCTCGCAAGCCTGTCTTCAATGGGCTCAAAGCCCAAGGACACTTTAAAACATCTTCATCAGTTAATTCTTTATCCAACTCTCAGAGAATATTAAACAGAAGGCCACTAGGAGGAGGTCACCAAAGTGGTTTAACTTTCCTTTCTAGCTCCTGCTCACCCAAACCCCAGACAAAAACCAACAGACTGCATGTCTCCTTGGAGCTGCCTGAAAAACCTGCAGCTCCCGTCAGACAGGGCTGTGCTTTTTCGTCAAGAAAAGGACGTCATAGGGCTCCCTGAATCTGAGCACATCTGGATTTTAGGTACAGAAACGATTTCTTTCTTCTTCCCTGACAGGAAAAGCCAGGCAATTTTTGCCCTTTTTGTCTTGTTGATGGCAGGGCAACCACACCAAGAGGCCGTTTTCTTTCATTAAATTCGTAATGAATAGGTGATGCTGACAAGGAAACAGTAGTGCTTAAGCATGCAGACTTGTAGGATGCGGCTAAAGCCTTAATGTATCGGCAGCAATTATTAAATGAGTTACTGTATGTGACCCTTTGATCATAAGCTGGATCTCTGACAGGTGTCGCCTGCAGGCAACGCATCATTCTTGTAAAAGGCAGATCCTATCACATGATGATACAGGAAGAATTTTACAAGAATCCTGATCAGTCCCGTCACAGGGCAATAAAATCAGATGTAGTTACTGTGCAGAGGAAAAGTTTTACTTCCAAATAGCTAAGCATTGTTATTATCTCTCTTTAACGATTATGGTTCTTACCCCACCCTGACTTTATGACGTATATTACAATTAGAGCTAGTCCCAACAGGATGGGGAAGGCAATTTAAAAAAAAGAAAAGACAAGAAAACGTCAAGCAAAGATGCATCTTCCACCAACCTTGATTTTTTACTTCAGCAAATTCCTTGTTGTATTCCTCGAGTGTTTCCCTAAGTTTCTGGTTCTCTGTTTCAATGTCGTGCAGGCGCTGCACTTTGAGCTGGAGCTGTTGCCCGAGGTCCAGGGCTGGCACGGGATCTGCACGAGAGGTTAACACACATCAGCCCACTCTGGACCCAGATAAGCCACCTTCATGGTCACACCGAGGCTCAGGCAGACCTCCAGCCTGTGGCTGCTACCACTTGCCGGAAGTTGGGCCTTGCCACCTCCTTCAGAGTCCCGGGGAGCACCATGGCTGGGTTAGGGCCACTTCTCTGTTGCTACAGAGGATGTGTGCGTATACAGACTCAACCCAGGGCCCCCAAAGCAAAGAGGGTGAAATGGCCATCGACTCACTGGGATATGCCCACCACTCTGGCATAGTGACACTGAACCTTTGAGCTGATAGGAAGAGAGATGTGGCGGCAGCAAGCAGAGGCACCCTGGGAGATCATCCATGCACCTAGAGCTGCATGGGAGAATCGATGGTGTGTGGGGAGGTGCCTAAGCCACACGTTTACAGTAATTCTTATGAAGTTGAAATAACACCTAATACTCTGAGAGTGCCTCACTGCCACAGAGCACTTTTACAGACATTTTCTCTTCTGAGTCTCACAATAATACTGGAAAAGAAACGCAAGATGTGTATTAGTTCCTTTCACAGAAGTGGAAACTAAAGCTCAGGAAGCCGAGTGACTTGTCAAGGTTTCCCGGCTAGTTAGTGGACAGAGAACTCGAACCCAAGTCTGTTAACTCCAAGTGACTGTTGTTCCAACAAGGAAGATCCCGACGGAGTGGAGTTAATAAGTAGGACATGCTCACTTTCCGTCACAATCCTCCTTTACTAACCAAGGACACTCACAAGAGGCAGGTGAGCTGGGGAGCCAACCCGAGGTGACGGTGCCCCGTCCTAGGCCATTGGGCCAGGTAGCCAGCAGACCACCACACTCTAATTATAGTACAAACAGCAGGAGAAGGCACCTGCGCCAGTTACGTGAGGTCTTGTGGCCAATTCAATATACTATCTGCCATCAGATTTACTTACAAAAAACTGGATTTTAATCTAAAATTAGACTGCAGACACGGAATTTATGTACTGACTGTTGGCACAAAATGGAGAGACATTAAACATTCTTCTGGCGTTCATTCTATCTTTATTTTTTCGTCGTCTGCCTAAAAGGCACGCATAATCCACCTGCTGGCACCAGCGGAGCACTTCCTCTGGAACGCCTGCTCCATCAGAGCAGAATACCCAAGTCCGCTGGGCTCAGAAAAGATTATTGGAGATATTTCTGGTATGGACGCCAGCATCACTTGTGAAATGGCTGCAAGGATTTAGTCTCCGGTTGAGGAATGCTAAACACCGAGCACAGCAGATCAACAAGGGTATATATTCAAGAGCTCACTTAATTTTCAAATACCAGAGTCATTAATTTTTCAGACCACCCTGGTTCCTGGAAATGAGGGCTAGATCCACATGTTTCAGTCGACGCGTCTGCCAGGAGCCAGGAGCTCTCGGAGATGCCAACGTCTTCGCAGAGTTTACAAAAGGCGGGCACTGGGATGTGTCCAGCACAACGGCGGACCTGCGCGTGGGGTTTAACGCCAACGCTGTCCATCATGTGAAACCTCTGGCTGCCGGGCATTTATTCTGTGTGTGTGTATACAGTTTATGACTACATCACTTTCTTATTTGTGGCTTTCATTATTATTTTAATCAGCATTAAAATATTTATATTAAATTAGATTTCAAAAGCTATTTAGGGAAGATAGTTCTTTATAAGTAGAAATAGTAACAACAGTAAAGATTAAATTACTCAGAACATTCCAGGTGTAGGTATTTTTTTTTTAAATTTCAGTATTTTCCAGGGTACGACCCCACTAGTCCCCCCTTCCTCTGTGACCTCATACTGGGCAAATGGCCTGAAGGAAACAAACTGTATGCCTTCATGGCCCCCTTCACATAGAACTACAATCTGAACTTGATACAGAGGTCAGGGAAAGACTGAGGAGGAGAGCCGCTGCTCTGTATAAAATTCTATTAGTGTTCGTTCATGTAGGCTTTCCAGCACAACTGCCATTACAAATTATATCTTTAGAGAGCTAAGCTAGTATACTGCAATCCATCCCTAAAATTTCTGTCGACAACTTTTCCAGTCCATTCCTTAAAAAAAAAAATTCCAGGACCCACTGTGTCTGCTTTGAATAAAAAATAGCTTTCCTCATTTGATTCGGCAAGGAATTCAGTGACATATAAAAATAACATGCATATTATCAAGTGAATAGTAACTAGACCTTTAGAGAAAATTTCAAAGCATTATATTGTAAATGAAAATTCTGGCAATCTCATAATTATTCATTATGGCATGTATATTTAATTTAACACTATTAAAGGTTAATGCCTAAGTAGCAAAACTGGTCACAGAATAAAGAATGAACTGAATGTTCAAACATCTCTATGCATTAAACTTCAAACTTTACTACAGTACAGTTGAATGACTAAACGCCTGCAGCATTTGAATCTTGTTTCGGATTATGTAAAAGGCATTGCTAAAGTACCTCTTAGGCTTAATTTTTATTACCTGCATTAAAGGAACAGCTAATTACCACATGACAATATAATGACTCTAGCGTGTTTGGACTAGAGACCAAAACAACGATTTTCGGCATGCCAAACCCCAACTTGCATGTTAATCTAGGGGAAATCATAGCTTTTTTGTCTCGTTAATGATTTCCAATGCTATTTAAACCCCACACAAGTATTGTTAGGCCTTATCCTGAGCATCACAAGCCTCCGATCTCAGCAGCTCAATTAGAGAATTGTCTGGGGGAGGCAAGAGAACACACCCATATGTGGAACAGGAACACACAAAACCCTCACCTGTCTTCCCTGCCTCCTCCAATTCAACAGGCTTTATTGCCAGTTCCATCCACCCAATGTGACAAACTTGCAATTTGTTTTACAATCATCTAATAGTTAATTCCTAAAACACCCATCGAGGCACTACAGAGCTCATTATGCAACACAGGACCCAAAGAACATAATTACAATGAACAATAACACAGTCACCTGTATTCATTCAGCACCTTCTCCTAAGTACATGTAACATTACCTCATTAATTCCAGACATCCCAATCCGGGTTGGGGGAGGTGGCTCTGCAATATGTCTGGTGCTGGCTCCTCACCCAAGAAACAGGGAGAGGAGAGAAGTCACTGAGGCAAACAAGTATGCAAAATTCTAATGAAGATTTCTGCTTCCTGAACTAGTAGCCAACTGAATTATTCTGTTTCTTCAAGTCCTAATTTAACAAGTATTTCCTAAGCATCTTTCTGCTCTGGGTAAGGCCCAAGTGAGGCACTAGGATGGACACTCGGCTATGTCAGCTGGTACCAGCTTCACAGTATAGATAAACCATGTTCATGAATATCAACGGTAAAACAGGATGGACCACATGAGTAAATGACCCACTCCAGATAGAGAAACTGGGAAAAGTAGACTTTTTTTAAATAGGAGACAAAGAGTTCAGACCCATGGAGACTGTGTGGCAGTCGGTCCATGAAGAAGATGCAGCATTTAGGGGAAAAGGAGCAGGGAAGCGCCAGGCACAGTGCAGTCTACTGCTGGCACTCAAGGACACATTCTGTGACATCAGGACTGTTCTAGGTGCCGGGGGGACATGATGGTGAACAAGACAAAACCTTGCTCTCAAAGACTTGACATTCTGAAGTGAGGGATATGGACAAAAAGCAAAATAAAATAAAATACACTTAAGGACTGCCAAGCATGAGAAAGAGAGAAAACAGGGTGTGGAGAATGGGGAATGGGTACTGGAGACAGGCTGATAGGGAGGGTCTCTTGGAGGAGGTGACACTGAATGGGGATCTGGATGGTGAAGGGGAGATACAGGAAGATCCTGGGCATTGCAAAGGGATGTGAATGTGGATATTCAAGGTAGAGAGAAGCTAGTAAGGCTGCAACAAAGGGAAGGAGAGTGGCAAAGCCCAAGTGGTCAGGGAGGAAGGCCCATGCTCAAAGATTAAACAAAAATATGAGCATAATCAAGGAGAGAAACAGAATATGTGAAGAAGAATAAAATAGAATCCTAGAGCTGAAAATACATTATCTGAGGTATCCTGTTAGTGCAGTAGGTAGCAGCACATCAGTCTCATAAAAATACAATGCTGAAGAAAGCCAGAGGAGAGAGTCTGGATTCAATTCTACTGCTGATGGGAAAAACCATCAGAGAATAGGACTGGGGCAAGACGAGTGACTGGGGCATGAGAAAGAAAAACTGCAATTCTTTGAACCACAAAAAAGTCTGTTGGTTTTCTAGTTGTAAAGTATTTGAGAGTTTTAAGCTTAAAGATAAGTTATACAATTTTATTTTAAAACGTTAAGTGTTCCAAATTAGTTGCCAATTCTGTGACAGCAGATGGCTATCAGTCATATGTTGTCTGACAACATTAAAACAACAACAACACACCAACATAAACTATGTCTTTGAAGTCCATGTGATGTTTTAATACTTAGTGGGAAAATTATTACTTCTTGAAAGAAATTCATCTATAGTAAGAACATTCTAAAAGTGGACATTTGGAAAATTTCCCATCATTATATAAACTTTTGAGCAAAGACAACATCCTCTTCAAAAATGTCTCAATGTCTCTTATATGAGAGTATGCATAATGGTTTAGAGTATGGGGCAGATTGCATGTGTTCAAATTCCAGCTCTGCCATTTAACTGGCTGTACAACTTTAGACAAGTTACTCAATACTTAATTACAAAAGATAATATGTGCATACAATTAGAAAACTACCAGGCATGGAGTTAACACTCATAAAATGTTATCTATTACCAACCAACTCAAACCTGATGAAATATTTGCAAAAAGGAGTTTCAAATAATTTATTACTAATTTGAAAAATACAGTATCTTCTGACTAGTTGGCAAGAAAAATTGAATATCAGGAAAAATCAAAATGTACTAGTTGAATTTCAACAAATAGTATCTTATAACTGGTACACAGGTTTCAAAAGTATAAACCAACTTTTTATAAAGATAGCCAAAAATGTACTGCTTTTGTTGGATCTATGTATCTTTCCAGCCATTTATGACATCCATTAAAATCAAGAATAAAAATAACAAAACTTGGAGATTTCTGTTTCTGGTCATGACAAATTAGCCAGTATTGGACTTGCCCTCTGGCCATAACAACTATTAGTAGAATACTAGGCAAACTATGAAATAACCATTTTTGTTATTGGACAACTGGCAAAGCAGGACAGTGATCCCTGAGAGAAGGGAAATAAATGAGGTGAACCTATGACCATCCTGACTTTCTGCCAGGAAACACTTTCTAGACTGCAGCACAGGGAAGGGGGAACCCAAGCACAGCATAAGTCCTTTTTGTTGTTGTTGTTGTTGTTAATCCTTACATGAGGATATTTTTTTCCATTGATATTTTAGAGGGAGTGGAGGAGACAGAGAAACATTGATGTCAGAGAGACACATTGGTTTCCTCCCACATGCACCCCGACCTGGGGCTAGGGACTGAGCCTGCAACCGAGGCACCTCCCTTGACTAGACTCAAACCTACCACCCTTCAGGCCGAGGGCTGATGCTCTAACTACTGAGACAAAACGGCTAGGGCAGCATGGGTCTTTTTGAGTTGAGAAGATAGAGAATGGAAGATTGGGAGGCTGAGGTATCTGGAATTTGTAGAGCACAGTAATGGAAAGGAGAAGATATGCAGAGAAGAGCTAGAGGAATCTGCAGAGGAGTAATCAAGAGCCTGTTGCTAAAAAGACATGGTGCACACATTTTCATAGGGTGAAACTACCCAAGGCTGGGCAAAGAACTACAAGGAAGGCCTAAGTGAACAAGCCCAGAGTTCAAAGAGGGTTAAGAGATTTTTGAGTTGTAACCAGCCACAGTTGAGAGACTTGTTGAACAGCAAGGAATTTAGTAGAGACACCAGAAGGTCCACACCAAAATGAAGGTCTAAATTAACCCTAAAGTAAAGGCTACTCCAGATCCATCCCCTAAAAGCTTAAAAATAAGCCTTAGAATGATCAAGCTGATTTGCAAAGTAATTTAACTACTTGACAAAACAAATTTTGACCCTCTTAAGTAAAAAAAAAAAAAAAAAAATCCAGTTAACAATTACAATGTCCAACATCCAATCAAAAATTACTACACATGCAAAGAAGAAGGATAATCGGGGAGGGAGTGTGGGGGGGACGGACCAGTTAATAAAAACAAAACCAGAAATGACAACAGATAATGGGAGTGGTTGACAAAGATGAAAATAGCTACTATAGCATACTCAAGGATTTAAAGAAAAACACAATAAGGAAAGAAGATATAAAGAAGAGTCAAATGGAATTCTGGGGCTTAAAATACACTATCTAAAATGAAAGAAAAAAACAAAAAACACCTCCCTAGACTGGCTTAGACACTGCAAGAGAAAAATAGTGAATTCAAAGAGTCATAGAAACTGTCTGAACAGAGGCATAGAGAAGAGACTGGAGAAAAAAGTTACTAAAACCTCAGCAACCAGTGAAACAACATAAAACTATCTAATATACATGTCCCAGAAAGGTACTAGAAGTATATTTGGAGAAACCCTGGTGAAATTTCCAAATTTGGTAAAAGCTATAAATCTAAAAATCCAAGGAATTCAACAAAATCCAAGCAGGTTAAGTACAAAGAATGCAGATAAGCAAAATCTAATTGCTGAAAACAAGAATAAAGAGAAAATCTTAAAAGCCAGAAAAAAGAAGAATCCTATATAATAAAGAGGTAATATGCAAATTAACCCTCACGCCCTCATGACCAGGCTGGCAGTGGGATTAGTGAAGGATGACCAAACAACTGAATAAGCAGGCTGCGTGGGGCGACCAGGCCAGCAGGGGGGTTAGCGAGGGATGACAAAACAACTGAACAAGCAGGCTGCATGGGGCGACCAGGCCAGCAGGGCGGTTAGTGAGGGATGACCAAATGACTGAACAGCAGGCTGCATGGGGTGACTAGGCCGGTGGGGGGAGGAGGTGAGGGGTGACCAGGCCGTCAGGGGAGGCAGTTGGGGGTGACCAGGCAGCAGGGCGGGGGCAGTTGGGGACAACCAGGCAGGCAGGTAGGTAAGCGATTAGGAGCCTGCGGTCCAGGATTGTGAGAGGGATATCCAACTGCCAGTTTAGGCCCGATCCCCGTGACTGGGCCTAAATTGGCAGTCAGACATCCCCCGAGTGGTCCCGGATTGGAGAGGGTGCAGGCTGGGTTGAGAGGACCGCCCCCCCATGCACAAATTTCATGCACCGGGCCTCTAGTCATTATATATATAGGGGAAAAAAGAAAGATTAACTGGAGACCTCCTATCTGAGAGGAAAAAGAAAACAAAACAAAAACTACCAACATACAATTTTATACCCAACAAAATATAGCCTCCCAATATGAGGACAAGGTAGAGATTTTACTGTTTCAATTGAACAAAAGCTGGCAGAATGCATTGCCAGTGTACCTAGTAGTATACTAGAAGAAATTTTAAAGGAAATGATTTTAAAAGAGAATGCTGCTAGATGGAAACCCGGATCTACACAAAGGAATAAACAACACCCAAATAGTAAACATATGGGTATAATACTATTTTTCTCATTTTAAATTTCATTACAAGATAACTGACTATTTAAAAGCAAAAATAGTATAATGTATTATAGTGTTAAAACATATTTAGAAGTTAAATAAATAACAGTACACAAAGGACAGGAGGGAGAAAATGCAAGTGTATTATAAATACATTCTCACATTGTATGTGAAGTAGTATTTTATTATTTGAAGGTATAATGTGATAAATTAAAGATGCTTAATGTAAACCTTAAAGTAACCACTGAGAAAATAAAACAAAGAGTTATAGCTAGTAAGACAAGTGGGGAAATAGAATAAGATCATAAAAAATTATCAAAATAAAGCATGAAAAAATAAAACAAAAAACAGGTAAGATAATTAGAAAACAAACAGGAAGATAGTAGACTTAAACCCATCTATATACACAATTATGTTAAATGTAAAAAATCAAACATTTCACTTAAAAGGCAGATTGTCAGACAGAATTAAAAAACAAGACATAGCTGTTTAAAGCTTTAAAAAACATGAATTAGAAACTAACAGAACTGAAGGAAGAAAAAGAAAAGTTCACAGTAGAGATTCCAAAACTCTGTTCACTCTAATTAATAGTATAATTAGATTGACAAGCTAAATCTAAAATGTATATAGAAACTCAACTAGCCAAAACAAATTTGAAAAACAAGATAGAAGATAAAGGATTTGCATTACCTAATTTCAAGACTGATTATAAAGCTACAGTAATCAGTATGATATTAATATAAGGATATACAGATCAATGAAATAAGAGAGTCCAGAAAAACAATCTCACACATATACCATCCATTAATTTTTCAATGAAACTTGACCCTTACACTATACCATACATCAAAATTAACTCAGAATGCATCATAGGCCTAAAGGTAAAAGATAATACTAACAAACGTCACTAAAAATGCCCCTGCTCTGAGGTGCATATGTTGGGATATATGAGTAAAAGCAGTTTGCAGACCACTGACTTAGACCCATTTGGCTGCTGTGCAAAGGATGGATGGGAGGAGGTGGAGTGAAGGTGGTGAGCCAAGAGGTAATGGTGGCTTGGATGAGGTTGGCGGTAGATAATGTGATGAGTGGTCGAATTTGGGGTATATTCTGGAGGCTGGGTCAACAGGACTTACTGATAGGCTGGCTATAAGGTGTGAGGGAAAGGAATTCAGGCTGACTCCTGCCATTTGTGGGCTAAGCCACTGCATGAATGGTGATGCCATTTACCTTCCTGGGAGGGTTTGGGGGGAACCTGTTCTCTTGTGGTCATATGGAGTTTGAGAGCCTAACAGATATCAGAAGTCACCGAGGGGGAGAATGTAAGTAGAGAAAAGAAAAAGACCGAGAGTCCTGCAGAGGAAGAGAGGTACCCATGAAAGTCGGAGAAGGAGGCGTATAACCAGGTGCAGGTGGGTTCAGCAGGCATATTGGCTCTCAGAGGACTTTGCTATGATGGGGAGTAAGTAGAAAGCTGGCCAGTGGCTGGAAGATGTCACCCTCATCTGACCACATGTATATTTTCAGTAAAATATGATGTGTATAGAGATCAGAGTGAAGAGAAGGTCTGAAATAGTACAAGTATGGTCAGTGGGCATAAGGTTGGGGCCATCTATGCTGTGTAGACTCTATGGAAACTAACTTACTGTGGTTCTCCAGGGACTTGGGCACGTTCTGTTTTGGATTCCCTGTCACTATCACACCCTGATAAGCCCCAATGTCTTGGTGCAGACAAGTCCTGAAGGAGGAAGAGGACACTGCTGACTTCATGAAGAACATAGGCTGAAAAAAAGCAGGGCTTCCGATTAGGTGGGGTGATCAGGTGGGTCCGAGGTGTGCTGGGGAGGGGCGGGAGCATGGTGTGTTGGAGAAAGCCGGGCCAGTGGTGAGCTGCTTTTCCTTATGTTATGAGGAATGAGAAGAACAACCTCACATAGTCTAAGGCCCTGCTTGAGCAGAGGGCTCTGTAGGTAGTGGGGCTGTCCCCTGCCACCATCCAGAGGGTGAATGTGCCCCTAGTGAGTGCCATCCCTGCGATGACATCACAGTGCAGCAGACGTTACTTTTTGCCAGGGCACTCTAGGCTAATGTAATCATACGATTACATAATTAACCCAGCTGTCTCATTAAGAAAATCAACTGGAATTCAGGGCATAATTAGTCATACAGCAATTAGCATGCTGATGAGCAACTGATGAAAAGCTGTCTAGATATCAAGTGTGCCAGGACCACCCCAGTTACGGCAAGGGGGATAGAGGTGACACACTGCCCCACGCAAGTGAACCAAGGATTCCCCATCTCAGCTGGTGAGCCCTTACACAACAGCCCAGTGTCGAGGGACAGAGGGAGAGCCCTGAAATGGGCCGGCGTACAAAAGCAGCGACAAGCAATTCTGACACCCATCTTGTCACATTTGCCTTTCTTTATAATGTTTATAGCTATTTCCTCAGCCTGCAGACATATGGTGTACAAAATGGAGAAGCTGATCAGGCCCCAAATTTGTTTTAACCTGTCCGAGGAGGGTGAGAAAAGTTGCCTCCTTGTCTGGGTTCCAGTGTTGGGTAGAGCATAATGTCCATCCTCTAGTCCCCTTGGCTGCTTCGGAGCAGCTCAGTCCTGCACCCGGGGAGGAGGCAGGAGGGCATCAGCAACCCACACCTTCGTCCGGAGGCTGCAGCCCTGGTTCTGCCTGGTCCCGTTACGGTGCTGGTGGTTGATTCTTAGGATGAAAATGTTTCATGAAGGCAAACTGAGAATGTGTAAAGGGAATCCTGCCATCTGGGCACCTGAGGTTATAGAGTTCTCTGGAGGGGCCTGGGCATTGGCTCCTCTGCCAACACCAGGAGACGTAGAATACATGGACTGGACTAGCCTTACAGGATCCAGCTGGAGCAGCCATATTTCCACAGCTTTCAAAAATGCTACCAAGTGGCCCATCGATTAAAATCTTGGTAGAATAAGCAAGGGGTATTTCTAACCAAATCCCAAGAGTTAAAAAAAAAAGATTTTAAATTGATTTTTAGAGAGAGAGAAAAGGAAAGGGAGAGGGAGGGAGGGAGGGAGGGAGAGAGGGAGAGAGGGAGAGAGGGATAGGGAGAGGGAGAGAGGGGAGAGAGGGAGAGAGGGGGAGAGAGGGAGAGAGAGAGATGTCAGAGTGAAACATTGATTGCTGCCTCCTGAAAGCTCTCTACTAGGAATCAAGTCCGAAACCTGGGTGCACGGGATGCCGCTTAACCAACTGAGTCATGCTGGCCAGGGCCAAATCCCAAGATTTTGACACTTTTTTCCAGGAGTCTTGCTATGGGATGAGAGACAGACAGGGAAGTAGGAAGAAGAATGAAAAGAACAGTGTTTTCTAATTATAACTCATATTGTATTCTCACTTGAAACCAGGGTGAGGAGTACAAAAGCCTGGATTACTATTGTATCCTTATGAAGGAGCATTAACAAGCAGTTCTCAAAAATGATGTTCCACTTTATTTCTGGATTCTCAAATGCTACACTAATAGGGATATTCACCAGGAGAGAAGAGTTTCCTAAATACACACCAAAATGTGGCCCCAGGAGCACCTCAGAGCAGGGGCATTTGCAAGTGGTTCTGAAAATGGAGTGTCCTACAAAATGGGCTCCCAAAGCCAGTTCTTTCAGGACTTCTGGAAATGAACACCACCTACCGTCGATCACAGGCCAGTTACTCTACGGACATAAAGTGAGGGAATCCATCATGAAACACTGAGTTCTATAGTGTTGCATGCATGAGTCAATGAATATTTTATACCACTGGTAATGTGCTTCCTAAGATTTAAATCTTAAAATAAACTCTTCCAGGCACTGCCTTCATGTTTGAGGGGTTTGTGTCTGTAGGACGTAAACCACATCTTAGCAAGGAGTGAAAGATGATTCTCTTTATATGGGGGCGGGGGGGGGAAAGGGGCACAGACAGAGGCCAGGAGAACTTGCAAAGAGGTTCTTCCATGAATGCTGCAACCAAAGCAGAGTTCTGCAATACCAATGCACAGGTGGCAGCTCCACCAACTCTGTCTCCTTTTCTCCTTTCTAGGAACTTAAAAACAGACAAACAAAAACGATTACTGAGATGTTTCTGGAACAAATAATTTATAGAGATTACTAAATGTGGACAAATACTCAAATGACCACTGCTTAAGTTATCTGCAATCCATTAATAAGGCCTATTCAGAAACTAAGATGGCAAGTTGAGTATTTTACTTATTTAAGCTCTTCCCTCGATTGTTGAAATAAATGCATGCTTATTGTAAAAAATCTGAAAAGTATCAAGAACAAGAGTAAGTCACCCACACAAGGTTAATTTCTGGCAGATTATGCATGCCATCATAACTATGCTCAGAGCACAGTAAAATTTCAGCTATGTAAGAGTCTTTAAGGAGGTCATTCCAGAATATTTCCAGCTATCTGAGAGGGTCACATTTTAAGAGCAGAGATATTTATTCCTTACTTCATTACAGTAAGGGATGGAAGCTGCTTTTTTAACCTGTTTAATTATGGAATATTTTCTCAAAAGTACAGTACCCAAATAGAAGGGAACCTGAGGGAAGGCTGGGGCCAAGTTTCACCTACATTTGTATCTTAAGTGCACAGTCCAGTGCCTGGCACACAATGAACTGCAGGCAAGTGCTGGCCCAGGGAATGCGTGAAAATGACTAATTAAACAACACACTTTGAATCCTTTCTTGCATCACTGTTGTTAACAGATAGTCACTGAACTCTGCTCTCACCCACAAATATAGATTCCAAAGCAAGACACTGGCCTCCTGATTAGAGGAACTCCCCATCTAGGAGGGTAGGGGGGAAGGGCGTGCTTCACCCAAGTGTCCTTATTAAGTCATGTTGTTGGCAGATGGCTAGAATGCTTTACCTCATGACTAACTGTTAGCAAATTAGTAAGTATAAATCTCAACCAGAGGTGTATTAAAGTAAAAAATTTAAATATTTGCAAGTTTAAGCTATTCCTGCTGATCATATACATCTCTCTATATAAAGGCCTAAGTGACCATTTTGACCACTTGACCAATAGCTATGACATGCACTAACCACCAGGGGGCAAACACTCAATACACAGGCATGGAATCTCAAGAGGGAAGGAAGGAGGGCGGGAAGAGATTAATCAAAGATCTTATATGCAAAGATCTTATATGCATGAATTCGTGCACCAGTGGGGTCCCTCAGCCTGGCCTGTGGGAATAAAGCCGAAACCGGCAGTCCGACATCCCCCAAGGGGTCCCGGATTGTGAGAGGGTGCAGGCCAGGCCGAGGGACCTCACTGGTGCAAGAATCTGTGCACTGGGCCTCTAGTTATGATATAAAAATCTAGTCTGAGATAAAATGGACAGGTGAAGCCATCTAGATTAAAGGCATAAAATTATAACTTATTTATGAATTCAAAACTTCCCTCTTACTGCTATGATGCTGACAATAAAGTCAAAGAACATTTTCAATTAAAACAATTCTAATTTTCAATTAGAATTAGAAATGGGAGGCTGATTCTCCAAACGTTTTATTGGTCTTCCTTTTAATTTTGAAAGACATGTAAACAAGTAAACCACATAAACAAGTATTGTTACCACAGATGGAGGAAATAACACTGTGTTAACTGAGTTCTGGGCTAAAGCTGCCCTCGACACTTTTCAACCATCCTCTCTACCTCCTACATATAGCTGACATCCATCCATTTCTCTCCAACTTCACTCCTGCCACCTGAAACCTAGTTACCTCATCTCTCTCTTCCCACATCACCTTGGACTTCTTTCCAAATCTGTTGTCCAAATTGCAGTCAGGATGACTTTTTTATTATACAGACATGATCATGTCACTGCTCTGCTTAAACCTCATTAATGGTTTGTCTGTTGTCCAGAACCCTTCACATAATTTACAAGGCCTCTATCTGCCTTTGCAGCTGGGTGACCACACTGGTGTATGCCCTTTACTCAGGCGTAACTATTGACTACTGCCAGCGTCTTCGTTTGGACAATGTAGTGCCTGGCCACTCCTTACTGCCCTCTCCGCTTCTTGTTCACAAGCTCACTGCTCCAGGGCATCCGCCTTTGAGCCTGCCCAATCCTACCCATTCTATACTCTTATGCCCAATGAGCTCTGCCTTCCAAGCACTTACCACACCTAAAATTCAATAATTACTTGTGTAATTACTTTTTAATGCCCACATTCCCACCAGACTCTAAAGTCCACGAGAACAGGAAGTTATCTGATTGCTTTGCTCACTGCCCTAGTGCTGTAACTCAGAGACATAGCAAGGGGACCGTGTCTAAGGTGCCGACTAAGAAATTCCAGGGAACAAGGGTCAGAGCAGTGTGGAAGGAGAGTGTGCTTTGGCTAAAGTAGCAGAATATTTATAATAAAAAGCATCTTAAAATACTCTGAAATTAATTAGGGAATGCAGAGCAATCTGGTAGCAAATGAGAAAGAACACATACATCAGATCTTAACTAGTTTAACTATTCAGAGGACTCATCAGGATGAGTGTGTATTTAAATGTTGATTAAGTGTCTTTAATAAGAAGGAGCTTTTGAGAGGAAAAATAACTTTGGGATACTGACTGTGGACGATGAAGAAGAGGGAAGAGCTGAGTCACACCACTGAAGGAGAGGAGGCAGGCGGGAATGGGTGGGAGTGGAGGGAGATCCCATGCTTTGTGCTGAGTGCGTAAAGCTTGGGATGCCATCAGGACAGCTACTGAACCAAACACAGCTTTTGGATGTCAGTACCAGCCACAAAGCCCAAGGCCTCTGAAGTGCATATGCTGGTCTGATGAACCCCAAATGCTAAGTGTCATATAAATGTCTGTGCAGGCAGGTAAATCTTTATAGAGTGACATGAAGCAAAATGAGAGTTCAAAGAATTATTAAACGGCCCCAAGTCAAGGAAAGATACATTCTGTTCTCTTGCCATTGAGGTCATTAGAATGCTCCAGCGTGCTCTCCCTCAGTGGAAAGTGTCAACTTCACAATTAAAGCCTGAGACCAAAAAACCTCAGAAAACATTTGAAGAAATAATTTGATCCATTAATTCATTTGACAAATATTTATGGAGTTTCTGCTACATGGCAGGCACTGGGGTAGACACTAGAGAAATAATTAGGGACAAGACCACATTCTCCAGCCACTCTGCCCAGCCAGAAAGGAAAACAGCCGAGTCCCAAGTAGTTGTAACAGGGAACACAGGCTGCTGGGAGCGGGGCATGTGTGTGTGAGAAGGGCACACCTGAGCCAAACCTGGGAGGTCAGGAAGCAGTGTCTCAACAAGTTCACCCCAGGAGTGAGATGAGTTGAGCTGAGAAGGGGCCTGGCTTGCCGGCCGTCTGGAGAATGGGCTAGAAGGAGGCAACCCTGCAAGCACAAAGCCTGGCGTCACAATACTGTAGACATGAGGGGGAGGCCTGAATTGCAAGTGGAGGGCAGAAGTTGGGATGGAGAGAAGTGGATGGAGTCGAGAACATTCTGAAGGAAGAATGGCTGGGACTTGGTGACTCAGTGCTTGGCATGTGCAGCTGGGTAGAAGATGGTGCAGCTCCCCAAGAGAAGGAACTCAGTAAGAAGATTTCCTCTGGACACACTGGGTGGTTTCAGGGTACCCTTCAGCCATCCCAGAGAATATGTCCAGGAGGCTGCTGGATATGCAAGCTGACACGCAAAAGGGAGAACTGGACAGAGATAAAGCTTTCAGAGCTACTGATGTGACCTTTGGCCAATTCGGCTCTGGAGGACTCCAGTGTGGCCCTTGGTTGATGGACTCATTGTGTCCTTCAACATGTCACACCTGTGGTATGCCAGGTCCTGCTCCAGGTGCTGGGCATAGAGTGAAAACACAGGCTTTCCTCAAGGAGCTTTCATTCGAGTAGGACCAGCAGATAAGAAACAAGAAAACTCACAAATAAATAAAATTTCTGGAAGAGGTGGCAAGTGGGGACTGGTTCAGTCAGGTTACTGTGCCAGTCTCCAAGGCCTGGGACTCTGGCTCTGCCTCTCCTGGGGTGGCTGGTTGGCTCTTCCTGGCTTCTGGAGCTGGGCCACATGGCACAAACCTGAAATACCAGTCTCATTATTCCCAAGAGCTTCCTGTAGTTTTCTGAAATAGTGTGAGTTGATGTTTCTTGAAACTAGAAGACTTAATGCACCCCACCAATATTTCTGGGTTTGGCGGGACTGAAGTCTGAAGCACAGACAGTTAAGGCATCTGACTCCCATAACGGTGTGACTGTCAGTAAATGCAACGCTATTGACCAAGCCCTTCCTGTAAAGCTCAGCCGCAAGATTACTTCATCTCAGCAGCAGGACTTCAAAACACAGGTAGAGTGCTCCCAGCTCCACTCATGCTTCTCAAAGAACTTGTGAGAACTGTCAGACCACAGCAGGTGTAAGAAAGAAATACCTGGGATGTGGGTAAAAGTGATCTATGTGGCATACAGATGGACTTGATTGACTTTTATTACAGAAAACATCGAACATTATTTGCTCCTATCATCTTAAGTTGAAATTGCAAACTTTAATTCTGCAGCCAAAGATGATAATTACAAAGAATATCACCAATGGGAAAAATGCTGATGGTATAATGTTAAGTGAAAAAAGCAGAATGTAAATATGTGCCCAGAGTATGATAAAAATTCTATAAAAATAATATACGGACATGAATAAGGTCTGCTCAGGTGGAGATCATTGATGAAAAATATGTTCTCATTTTTTTCTATGAGAAATTAGGATGGAAAATAATGGCAGAAAAAGAAACCCAACAATTTGTTAAAGTGGCTGCCCATCTGAGAAACTTCACTAAGGAAAAACCTAAGTAAAAGCTGGACTTTAAAAAAGGAGAGTGTAGTTTATTTAGAAAACAGGAGCAAAAGGCTCTGGGTCTTTGGCAAAGATGAAACAAGCCAGACTCCTTTCAACTAAGTCATCAATGTAAAACTTGCATTTGCATAAGACTATGCCAGTGGGACCACCGAGGTGCCAGTACCTGAGAAAAGGCCACACCATAGGCATCCAATGACCCATTTGCTGTGAAGAAGCCTTTTAATGAGCCTCAGCCAGTCTTCGGGGAACCCCCAGTTGGTTACAAACTCTTGCAGAAAGTAAAAAAGCCAGAATTTGGAACTAAGTGCTGGATAAGCTCCTATGACAGCAAAAGTTTAGAACAAAGAAAACCATTCTCTACCACAAGGCTGTTCCCTTACACTCTTCCATTTCAAAGATGAGAAAACTGAGGTCCAGACAGGAAAAGCAATGTGACAAAGACCTTACAACAAAGACCTAGCATGGGGTGACCTCTTTTAATCCCAGCTTCCAAATGGAACAGAAAGCTCACAGGAGACCTGAATTAGAATGCAAATTCAGATATAAAGGAGACCTGTAGCTCTTTTGCTTTGTTAAAGTAGTTCTAGTCATGTCAGTAATCCACACACAGTACTTGGTTGTAGCTAATTGGGCTACCACTTGCCCTTGTCTATAAACTTTAAGTGAAAAATGTGACCAGAGGTTACTGGCTCCCTGGATGACCTGGGAGGGGAATGAGGTATTCGAGGTACCCTATTAGGGCTATTCCTGAATGTGCAATCAACCAGCCCAGAAGCACGAACATCCACGACATCTGCACAGCACTCCACAGGTTCTATTTCTTCTCTGTAAATTGTGCAGCATTTTATACCAAAGCTAAAGGTGGCCCCACCGATTTGAGTTTCCTTATTTGCAAAAGTATTCACTAGAGGTTATGTGATGACTTTAACACAAGTGCATCTAATTTCCATACCTACCCAAAGTCTGGGTTTTGGAGAATTCCCAGAACTCATTGGTTTCTTGCCATTGATGGTGTAATTCTCTTAGGAAAGCTGAGAAGAATAAGCCTGAAACCCACCAACTCTCCAGAAACAATGCCCACTGGGGGGGTTATCAGTGCATGGACTTACCTGGAACATCAATCAATCTTTTGTAGACATTCAAGAAGGCTGCCTCAGCTTCTTTGCTTCGTTTACTCAGTGCATCAATCTGAAAGGGAATGGAAGAAAAGAAAAACAAAGAGCTCAAAATTTGTCAAGAGGTAATTTAAAAATCATTACGCATCTAGTAAATTCTCACGGCAAATGGAACTCAGATTTCTCCATGTAGATGCCTGACAGCTGGGCCTGCAGTCTCTTAGAGGAAATGTCTGTAAGCATACCAAAGAGGACAAATCCATGGGCTCACCTCCTGAGGGTACACAAGTCAGGGGCAGCGCTCTGAGATGAAGCCATTAGCAACACTGTCCCATCACCCAACTGATTGTGGGCTTTCCATAGAGAAAATGGCCCAGTGCCCTTCCTGGTCCCTTTCCTTCTTCTGCCAGTATTTACTAAGAGTTGACTGGACACTGTGTTGGACATTGTGCTGCAGAAAGGGACAGCAAGTATGTAAACAAGTAATGAAATCCCAGCCGGGAAAGTGCTGGGTAAGCAGAGCCATGGGGCCACAAGAAAGGGACATCAAGTAGGAAAGTAGGTGGTGTTTGCATGGTCCTTGGGAGCTGTCCACCAGGGTGGAAAGGTGAGATACTACATGAAAGGGGAAGAACATGTTCAAACACCCAGAATACAGTTCTTAAATCGGGGGATTCATAGATCATCTTTAAGAATTTTATGAAAGCCAAGGATTGTCCTCCTAGAAATATATCACCCCTCCCCCTGTACACACACACACACACACACACACACACACACCAAACACACAATTATGCATTCTATTTTAGGACACTCACATATCCTGTCCATGGAATCCAGGTTAAGAACCCATGATGGGGCTCTAATATGCCAGGGAATATGGGAGTCTGCTGAGGTGGGAACGTGGACACATGGGGAGGACTGGTGGGTGGCAAGACCGGACAGGTGAGGGGGTTAGATCATGAAGCACCATCAGAGCATGTGGAGGATGAACTTCATTGTCTGGTCAGGAATGGGCAGAAAGGAGGCAACCATTCAGAGGCTGCTGCCTTTGCCCAGATGAGTAATGTACAGGGCAGCTGGGGTGGGGATTGAAGGAGAGGAGGCCAATTAGAAAGATTAGGGTCCCAATGAGCTGATGTGAGGCACAGAGGAACCAGGCGAGTCAAGGATGAAGCCCAGGTTTCTAGCTAAGGCAACAGATAAGTTTCTGTGATGGTGGCTAGGACCAATTTGTCTCATGAACCTCACCCAGCTAAGCTTATTTCCCTCCAGCGTAAAGTCTATTAATCAAAGAAATGTGAATCTGGAAATACCAAGTATGCTAGACACAGATCCAAAGAGCCTCTGACTGTTAGATAGATTCAGTATGTATTTTGCTCACATAACGCACTAACTGAGACAACAGATCACTTTTTACACCTGAAGCATGCAAGATGCTACATGCACGAAGTTCATACTGGCTCAGGAAAAGGACACTAAATTATATATTCCTTCCGTCCCCTCACAGAATTATACTCTCTGTCTCCAATGTTATTAAAGAGGCAAAAGGATGTGGTTTAATTACAGGGTCTCTCACCTGAGACAAGCAACAATTTGTTGAAGGTTGAGAGAGATCACCTGATTAAGGATGGGAAGACCCTGAGGAGTGGGATGCAAGGCTACCGGGGGCCAGGTCTTGGGAAATCCAGTGCAGAGCAAACCAGAGCAATGCAACATTTCCATCTCTAACATACTGAATCCAAATTTGCTATTTGAAGTCAGTTGTTTGGAACTTGGACACATTTGCCCCCGTAAAATAAGATTATGATTTAGGTCAAGTTTTCAAAATAATCCATGAGGACTACTTAAATAGGATTAGTTCTCTTTATTTTAAAAATAAAATGTTTCCCCTTTGATTAGCAATTCATGCTCATTGTGTAATTAGAAAAATACCCAAAATAAAGGGAAGAAAATTAAAATTGTAATTCTGCTATTCACTGGTAAAAGTCATCCCCTGTCTGGTCTGCAGTTCCGTTCAATTTTTTTTTTCTCTAATTAAAATATACATACAGCCCTAACAGGTTTGGCTCAGTGGATAGAGCATCAGCCTTCGGACTCAAGGGTCCCAGGTTCAATTCCGGTCAAGGGCATGTACCTTGGTTGCGGGTAAATCCCCAGTAGGGGGTGTGCAAGAGGCAGCTGATCAATGTTTCTCTCTCATCGATGTTTCTAACTCTCTATCCCTCTCCCTTCCTCTCTGTAAAAAATCAATAAAATATATTTTAAATATATATATATATATATATATATATATATATATATACACACACACACACACACACACACACACACACACACACACACATATACATACAGTTGTATGAAATGTAGGGATAGAGAAAAACTATAGAGACAGAAGGTAGATTAGTGGTTGTCTAGGGCTGGGGGCAGGGAGGATGGGGGTTTGCAGTATGACAGCTAAGGGGTACAGGGTTTCTTTTTGGAGTAGTGAAATATTCTACAACTGATTGTGATGATGGTTGCACAACTTCATGAATATAGTAAAAGTCAATGAACTGCAGACTTTAAATATGTGAGTTATATCTCAATAAAGCTATTAAAAACGTGTGTGTTTGAAATCAAACCATATGCAAAATTTCATATTGTGCTTTCTTTCACTAATGTATCATAAATCTTTTACAATATCTATTACAAATTTTGGAAAATGTCTTAAGAGTACTATTTCAACTGTAGTTAACCACCATATACACACACAGGGGTAGGCAAAAGTAGGTTTACAGCTGTGAGCTATTGTAATAATCATAACCTCCATATCTTTTTCCACATGAACTGTAAACCTGCTTTTGCCCACCCTTGTAGACGTTGTGAGTAATAATGGATAAGGAGCTGCCTCTCCAGATGTCTGGAACACACCAGTGTGCTGCGTCTTTCTCTCACCTGAGAGCGTATGCCCATGGGGAGCAGAGTGTCTGCCCAGAAAGCAGGGCAGATGCTCTGGCTGCTCTCCGTATCTCTCGACACAGAGGGCCTCACTACCCAGGGATTCTGACTGAGTATACAAAGGGTGGTTGCCCCTCTGTGATGGACAAAGGATGGGATCTGGAAGGATCCTGAAACGCCATCTTCAATTTCCTGTCTGTGTTGGTGGGACATGAAGGAGGGGATTGGCAATCTACACAGCACATTTGGGAACTGTTATGGGTTGAACTGTGCCTCCGCCCAATACCCATGAATGTAACCTTATTTGGAAAAAGGGTATTTGCAGGTGATCAAGTTTAAAATGAGGTCATTAGCGTGGGACCTAATCCAATATGACTGTGTCTTTATAAAAAGGGGAAATTTAGACACGGAGACCATCACTCACACAGGGAAAACTCTCTGAACATGAAGGTAGAGATTGGGGTGATGTGTACACAAGTCAGGGACCACCAAAGATCAGGCTTGAAACAGATTCCCCTTCACAGTACTCAGAATGACCCAATCAGACCAACACCTTGATCTTGGCTTTCTGGTTTCCAGAACTGTGAGATATAAATGTCTGTTTTTAAGTCACTCACTTGGTGGTACCTTGTTACAGCAGCCCTAGCAAATTAATACAGGGACCATGATTCTGAGCCCTCTTTCTGTTCCCTTTTCCACAAATGTAAGAAAATTCAAACCCAATTCTAAGAGAACAAGGCTGGGCCAATGAGTTTAATTAATTCATTAAGCAACTGAACTATGAGGTTTCTTAAGAGAGGTGATGAGTACTCTATGTGGTTGAGGTTCTACTTGATGAGGTCCCTCCATTCCTCTTATAAGATTTTCAAACCCTGAAGTATTTGATTCTGGGAATTTCAATACTTTCTATGCTTGTTCACTCTTTTGACTCCTCCCCATGTCCAGGCCCAGGCCTTGGAGTTTGGGTATTGGTCTGTCTCTGTCAGCTCCCTCTTCTCTGTGGTGGGATTTCCCTTGCTGTCACCTGGGACATCCTACTTCTGTGTGTTCATTTACTTGAATGCCCTTCACTTGCATCTCTGCCTGCTGAAGACCTATCCATGTTTTGAGGCCCAGTGTGAGCCCCACCTCTCCCAGAATGTGTGAGCCGGGTTTCCTCCTGCTGGCAGGGTTCTGAGTTTGGAGGGAGGAAGGTGGGTTCTGGAGCCAGGCAGATCGGCCGCACCTGCCTCCCAGGGCTGGGTGGTTAGATGAACTCATAGCTTGGACAGGGAAGTGACTCTGTCATGTGCAAGAGCTCTCCTCTGGTGAAGCCTGGGAAGTAGAGCCCTGTCTGTCCCCTTATCAGTCTGTGAATTAGGTGGAAATGGAGTATCATCCTCATCTTTATGCCCTCCACCCTCTCTCTACACCTCCCTGCGCTAGGTGGTTGGGCCCAGGTGTTGCCTGCCTTTGAGATGGTGAGCCAGGGCTCATCGTGACAGCCCCTCATATGAGGGAAAGAGGTTTGGGGTGAGGTTTTAAGGTACAGACGGTTAAAAGTAGGACCTGAAGTTAGACATTCTGGCTATTTAATGTGCAAAGACAGCCTCAGGTAGACATTCTGCCTACCATTTCCCCTCCCTTAAAGCCATTTTGAAAAAGGGCAAGGACAGGTGGCAGGACTGGGACAGATCTGGAGAAGCTCTGACTACTCAGGCACTGGCCCTGGATAAAACCTGTTCTGCTCCAAGGATCAGCCTCTCCTCCTGCCACACCTCACACTCCAGCCACACCCGGGTTACTCCCAGTTCCCTGAATACATGAGCAATTTCCCCACAGCCTGGAAGGCGCCTCCTAGGAATGTTCCTCTGATCCTTGAGGCTCAGCTGATCCATCTCTCTGCTGCTGCCACTCCCATCACCATATGGGATTGCTCCGGAACTGCAGATAATGCTCCCTTAGGAGATCCTAAATTCCTTGAAAGCCCAAACTATGCTTTTGCCTCAATGGCCTTACTTCCCAAAGACTAGTACATAGTGGGTGTTCACTATATTTTTACATGTGAATAAAAATTTATCTAAATTGGTCAACAAGTGAGCAAATGGTTAAGGTATCCAGTTTTAAATCTTTATGAAAATGCTTACTATGTAAAGAGTCCTTTGTTCAGTAAGCATTTGTTTCATGTGCTGATATGACAACAGCCACTTGGCTGGAGCCAGCACAAGGCACACACCTGGGGGGGGAGGGGAGGGGGAGAGGGGAGGGGACTCTGTGTAGTGAGCTATGTCCTTACTCTAGCAAGATGCCCAGGGGTTTCTACTGCAAGTTTTCTGGATCCAATACTTGACTGTCCAGCAACATCACATTATAATCCTAAGTTTGGTTTTTCTATAACATCAATTAAATTAAAAAATAAAGGTCTATATAAAGGTTCTAAATCTCAATATTTGATTACAGTGGTATGAAAATTTAGAGGCTGTGTTTGGAGACCAAGTTCATGGAAATAAATTGCAAGACCCCTGAGATTTAGAAGGGGTAAGAAAGTGCCCAACCATTTGGGTGCCAGCAGAGTTGCACTGTGGAGTTTGGGGAGTCATGTGTAACGTTGAATTACTGCTCCCAACCACTGTCCACTCTCCCTGTAGGAGGCATTGCACATCTCTGTCCACTACCATGTGACTTATGGTGTTTACAGCACCTTCCACATGGGTGCTCTCCTGCCCCACTGATATCAGGCCTGATTGCGTGAATTGCTTTGATCAATGGAGTACAAGTGACCGTGCCACATGCCATGTCTGAGTTTAAGATTTAAGAATGACTGTGTGGTTCAGCCATTGCACTTTCTCTCTCTGCTGCAAGAACAGCATGACCTGATAGGAGCTTCTTCTTCCACTGAGCTCTGGAATGAAGACAACACATGGGCCCAGAGCTGTTGCCCTCAATCCACAGCCACATGTGATATGAATGTGTAATAATCTTTCATTGCCATAGGCCACTGAGATTGGGGTTGCTTGTTACTGCAGCACGATCTAGTAAAGGAGTCTAATTCAAATCCTAAGAGACAGTCACATCTCTAAGAAGAAAGCACAAAGGAAAAATGAATAAACAAGCAATATCATGAAGGCCAAAGGATTTTTGTTTGTTTTACAGCTTGATTATTTTTGCCAGGGGCAGGGCAGGGGGAGGATGGCATGACAAAGTAAAAAGGGCACAGGGTTGGAAATCAGAAGACTGGATTTAAGACATGGCTCCATCATGCATTTTCAAATATTGAGCCAGCTATGTACCCTCTGTCTCTTCGAATTTTATTTTCTATGTCTAGGGAAAGGGAATGACAAGAATGCTTGCCTTGTAGGAACCCTGGGAGAATTGCATGAGACAGAAGATGTGACAATAGTGCGGAGCTATTCATGAGCTAGTTTTCAGTGTTGGGATAATTATTGACCTATGATGTATTTAGGAGAAACATCATGCAAATATGTCTAAATTAAGCATCTAAATCTCAGAGGGTCAGTTAGAGGAGAATCCAGTCAAAGCATCAGCTATTGTACAAAAGAAACTGCCATTTTTAAAAGAATTAACCTGTTAATAAGACTCTCTTAAACAGAATTTACAATGGGTTGTTACAATTTTTTAGGGGTACGCTTATGTCTTAAAATGATAGAAAACCCTGTAGAAAACCCCTCACCCACCTATAACTCAGAGCATGACTGGGTTTGAGGCTGTGGGGGTTGTTATTCGAATTTTCAATAAGAGTCTCCAGTTTTCTGCAGAGGAAGGAAATCTGGGGAGAACAGGTACAAGCCTGAATTTTAACTGGAAGAGATTTTGCTTAGAATTGAAATAAGGACAAAGTAGTATATTTACAGATGTGTAAATCCTCTTTTCCCCCCAGCCCTAACCACCAGTCAAACAAGAAATCCTGCTTGTTTGGCTTCAGAAATCAGATTTCAGAATTAAAATCTCTTTCCCTTCTTTGATGCTTCAGCCTTAATTGAAGATCCCCAGGATTTCCACTGTGAACACTACAGACCAGGACCCAGTGGATCTCTCCTTACCACAGAGCACAATGTGTCCTTCACAGTGGCCCTGGTCATTAGAGCTCTAACGATTTCCGTCACTCCCAGACTACAAGCCAGTTAGAGGAGCCCTTAGGCTGGGGCTCCAGAACCCTTCCCCACATGGCCCTTGCTTACGCTGCCAACTGACCATGCTTTTCTACTCCAAGTCTTGGTCCCCTCAACACGCCATGCTCTTCATGCCTCCAGGGCTTTATGCCCTAGGTCCTCTGCCCTTCACCCCAAGCACAGGGAAACCCGTTCTCCCTTTATGAGTCAGTCTAGGGGACGCCTCCTTTGTGGTGTCCCCCAGACTTCCCCAGGCACCGCTGGTCACTTGATCCTTGTGCCGCCTGAGCACTTTGGAAATCCCTCTTTGCCCACTTCTCACACTGCATGATGATGACTCATGTCCACAAGCTTCTTCTCAACATCTCCGTGGTCTGTTCCAGGCCAGGGCAGCGGCACCTTCCTTTCTCTCTGTCCCCAGCCCCCAGGTCTTAACTTGCACAGGAGGCTGTCTGGGAAATGTCTATGAATGAGCAAGAGTCGGTTCCAGGCAGAGAAGGCTGCCTAGGCCAAGGAATTACTTGAAACTCACTGTTGAATTCTGTAGCATTGATTACTTTAGAAGATCAGAGTGGAAAGGGCAGTTTCCTATAATTAAAAGCTTTACAAAAAGCTTTTACTAACCACCAGAGTTTAGTCTAGTCTGAAAAGTGGGAAGTCATGACAACCAAGTTCTGATCTAGTTTAGGGAAGAGCAAACTGCTCTTGTCAGAATAAGAGAACCCTGGCGAGGCAGCATTAGCAGGGGACAGAAAAGGGAGGGGCTTCAGGGCTGGGGATGAACTAGCCAGGTGATGTGATCTCTAAAGTGGAGAAAAATAAGACCTCTTCATGGGCTTTTGGTAAGTATCCCTCCCTCCCCATATTCTCGGGGGTATGTTCCAAGACCCTCATAGATGTCTGAAACGGTGAATAGTACCGACCCCATACACACCATGCTTTTTTCCTACACATACATATCTATGATAAAGTTTAATATATAAATTAGGCAAGTAAGATATTACCAACAACAACTAATAGTAAAATAGAACAATTGTTAACAATACACTGTAGTAAAAGTTATGCGAATGTGTTCTGATAAGTCAAATAAGGTTTACTTGAACATAAGCACCGAGATTCTGCAGCAGTTGAGCTGATAACCAAGACAGCTACTAAGTGACTAACGTAATGGGTGGGGCATCTACAGTGTGCAGATGCTGGACAAAGGGATGATCCAAGGCTAGGGCGGGATGGAGCAGGATGATGCGCATGCTATTCAAAGGGTGAAAAATTTAAATTGTTTATTTCTGGACTTTTTCATTTAATATTTTTTTTGTGTGGTTGGCCTCACGTAATTGAAACCATAAAAAATGAAATGGCAGATAAAGGGGGACTTCTGTATTAAAAAGAAATGTGTGCGGAGAAACCAAGATGGCGGCATAGGTAAACACCTAAACTGCTGCCTCGCACAACAATTTCAAAACTACAACTAAAAGACAAAATGTACATCATCCAGAACCACAGGAAGGCTGGCTGAGTGGAAATTCTACAACTCGAAGGAAAGAAAAAAACACACTAAGACTCAGAGGAGCTGTAGGAGGCAGAGATACAGAGGTGCGCGTGCAGAGAGGGCTGGCAACTGAGTATGCGGTTGGCTTTCTCAAGTGGGAGGGAGACAAAAGCTCCCGACTGCGCTGAACTCCAGTTCCGGGCAAGACTCTGGGGACCCAGACACATTGCAGAGAAACTGGACTGTCTGGCAGCAGGCGAATATCGAGGGCGGCTTTCTCTCAGAGGTGCTTGCAGAGATTACCATGGGACACTGAGACACAGGGGCCCAATAGGGCAGGGCTGACGGGAAACCAATGCTGTCTGCTCCACCCTGAGACTCCGCCCCATTCAAGCTGAGCACAGAGGCTTTTGCAAGTCTTCTCCCATAAGGGTGTCTCCAGCACAGTTCTCCCAGCGTAGACACAGCTGATCCTCACAACCAATTGGCCTGGAGGTCAATTCCTCCCAGTGATATCAACAACAATCAAGGCTTAACTACAATAAGACTGTGCACACAGCCCACAAAGGGGTGCACCAAGAGTGTCCACCTCAGGTAACTGGGGAGGCTGGGCCCTATAGGACACCTAGCACACAAAGCTACTCCATCAACTCAGGGAAGCAGCCAAAATGTGGAGACAAAGAAACAGATCACAAATGAAAGAAATGGAAGAAAGCAAACAACTGGATATAGAGTTCAAAACCATGGTTATAAGTTTTTTCAAGAATTTTCTAGAAAAGGCCGATAAATTTAGTGAGATCCTCGAGGATATGAAAAAGGACCAACTAGAAATTAAGCATACACTGACTAAAATAAAAAATATTATACAGAGATCTAACAGCAGACTAGAGGATCACAAGAATCAAGTCAAAGATTTGAAATACAAAGAAGCAAAAAACACTCAACTGGAAAAGCAAAAAGAAAAAAGAATCCAAAAATATGAAGATAGTGTAAGGAGTCTCTGGGACAACTTCAAGCGTACCAACATCTGAATTATGGGGGTGCCAGAAGAAGAGAGAGAGCAAGATACTGAAAACCTATTTGAAGAAATAATGACTGAAAACTTCCCCGACCTGGTGAAAGAAATAGACTTACAAGTCCAGGAAGTGCACAGAACCCCAAACAAAAGGAATCCAAAGATGACCACACCAAGACACATCATAATTAAAATGCCAAGAGCAAAAGACAAAGAGAGAATATTAAAAGCAACAAGAGAAGTTAGTTACGTACAAGGGAGCACCCATACGACTGTCAGCAGAATTCTCAACAGAAACTATGCAGGCCAGACGGGAGTAACAAGAAATATTCAAAGTGATGAATAGCAAGAACCTACAACCAAGATTACTCTACCCAGAAAAGCTATCATTCAAAATTGAAGGTCAGAGAAAGAGCTTCACAGATAAGAAAAAGCTAAAGGAGTTCATCACCACCAAACCAGTATTATATGAAATGCTGAAAGGTATTCTTTAAGAAGAGGAAGAAGAAAAAAAGGTAAAGATAAAAATTAAGAACAACAAATATATATCTATCAACAAGTGAATATAAAAATCAAGTGAATAAAAAAATGTGATGAACAGAATAAATTGGTGAATATAATAGAAACAGGGGCATAGAAAGGGAGTGGACTGACAATTTTCAGGGGAAAAGGGTGTGGGGGGTGCAGGAAGAGACTGGACAAAAATCGTACACCTATGGATGAGGACAGTGGGGGGGGGGTGTAAGGACAGAGGGTGGGGTAGGAACCGGGTGGAGGGGAGATATGGGGGAAAAAGAGGAACAATTGTAATAATCTGAACAATAAAGATTTATTCAATTTAAAAAAAAAGGAATGTGTGCAAAGTGCCTACAACTGGGCCTAGCACTTGGTGGGCAGGGACTATCCTTGCAGCAGCTTTTACTACTGAATGCTGTTTGTACACTGGTGACTCCAAAGCCTCCCTGAGGGTGACCCCGGTCTGTGTGCCACAAATGTTGCACACCCATTTCACAATGAAAGGATCTTTCATTTGCACACTGAGGTACACCAAGCAGGCTGCTGCAGGGGCCCCAGCGCTGCCCAGCTAGTCTAGGCCCACAGGACACACACAGAGTGCCTTGTCACACCAGCTATGAGGCACAGATACAGACAATAGTGGGACTTCTTCCAAAGGCTCTGGAATCACCAAAAACGTATGACACAGGAAGACTGGTCCTGCCATACTGCTACGTACTCTGAAATGGGAAAGGCTCATCTTTCCAGGGAGTTGCCTGAGCCTTGCCAGGCACAGGCAGGGCAGTGCCACTTAGGGCCAAGAGCCTGGATACAATGTCGGAAAAGCGGGCTTGAGTCCCAGCTCCAGCACAAACATAGGAATAGTACCTCAGCCACTGAATTAACCTCTCTGTACCTCAATTCCTTTGTCTGCAAGTGGGGAGAACATATCTTGGTTGCTGTGAATGGTGAAGGAGCTGCCATATGGCAACACCACTTCTCAGATGTAGAAACCGACCAATTTACTCAGAACCAGGCCTCTAAGCAAGGATAAGAAGCCCCCACCAAGGATATGATGATGCCCAGCACACTGCATTGAGGCTGGGCATGGGGCCTGAGGCTATGCGGTCAGTGGAAAGAACATGTGCTTTGAAGGAACAAAGGCTTGGGTTTGAATCCAGCCCTGCTTGCTGAATGACCTGAAGGTGGGTTACTTAAACTCTTCATGCCTTGGTGTCTTCATCAGTTTGGTGAATAATTCCCTCTGAGGTGGGAATTCCATGCTGAGGTGTCATGAAAATAAAATGGAGAATCTCCCATATCAAGTATTCAATACAGTATGGAGTCTATAGAGACTGAGTAAAACATCAGTAACCTTTTTCAAAAAATCCAATCCAGCATTTTCTTTCCACGACACCATAAATTGTTCCCCTTTGCTATCAAACCAAGCAGAAAGGCAAAATGATTAAAGTCTTGGGGGACAGACACTTAAACAACATTTAAGATACCACGGTGGCAATGGTGCAATCAACAACCCACTATGCTCTGGGAATTTACAAGCTAATGATTTAGAAATAAACATGGCCCATTAACAGAATTTTCAAATCGATGCACTCTGCTGGACTACAGGCCAATAAGGATCAGCAAGAGCTGCAAGGATATGAGAGAAGTTTTGTCTCACTGTCTGGCTGCAGAATTCTTTCAAGAGCAAAACATGACTTGAAGAGCCACATGGAATACTAGAAGTCAACAAAGAATGATCAAGGTCCTGTCCAAAACAGGACGGGGCCACAGCTTCGGAGTTCTAATTTTATCCGAATACAGACGTGTAAAAGGAACAGGCATATTTTCTGTATGAAGATCACAGGAGCAGAGCCAGTAATTCTCCTCTAAGTATAGGTTTACTTAACCTTTGGCAAGTAGTCATCCTGCCACTGTGAGAGCCCTATGGGGAAAGCAGAGAAGACCCGGTGTGGAGGGAGCCCCTCTCCCAGCACCCAGGTCACCTCTGGAACAACGTAGAGAGAAGAGAGGCTGCTAACGGGCAGGGGAGCCCACTCATCACTGGCTTTGTTTCTTAAAGTCACGTTCCTTTGTGATTTGTGACACTCAGATGGAGTTCAGTGAGGAAGAATCATGTCTATGATACTCCCCATCACAGAGAACTGAACAGAACTTACTGGAAAGCCCTACACTGCTCAAAGCAGAAAGGACCAATTCCACAGGAAAGTTTTGGTTATAAAGGCAATGCAGCGTAGGCTCTGGCCAGGCAGCTCAGTTGGTTAGAACGTCATCCTGATACACCAAAGTTGTGGGTTTGATCGCCTGTCAGGGCACATACAAGAATCAACCAATGAATGCACAAATAAGAAGAATAACAAATTGATATTTTTCTTTTTCTAAAATCAATAATTTTTGAAAAGGCAATGCAATGTAGACTGGGGTAATGCCACAAAATTGCATCTTATAAACACTGACAGAAGTATTCCTTAACTGCCCCCACCCTCCAAAAAGTTTCTATGAAAAGAAAACTGGAGAAGTCCAGAAGAAGACAGTGCCATGCAGAATGAGTGGGGAGATGAGGATGTGAGGTCATGGAGAAAACACCTGTGGCAGAGGACACTATGACAATAATAGCAAAGACAGTAAAAACAGCAAGAAGTATGTCTATCTTCTTTTCCAGGTTTATTTCTAAATCAAAGCCCTTTCATTACATCTGCCATTCTGGCTGTCAACATATATATAAAGGGTCCTTTGTGGAAGAAGGATTAGCTATCTTCTCCCTCCCCAGAATGGAAAACCAGAATCAACAGGTAGAAGCTATAAGAAGGCAGATCACAGCTTCAAAGCAGGAAACTCCCTGCAAACAGCAGAGTGCTTTAGAGGTGGTACATGCTGCCTGCCTGTCTCACTAGAGTGTTCATTCCTTCACTTGGTCAATAAATTGTTTGAGGAGTAGCTAAAACGTGCCCGGCAGTGTGCTACCCTATCCTCTGGGGCCAGAGCCTCCCACTTCTACTCCCAGGGGGCTTCAGGATGGGTGGTGCTGCCCCCACCCCTCCACAGGTAAACCACAGATGATGAATGCCTATCTAAGATTTTTAAAACACTAAATATATGTAAATGGTAGAAAAGTTTAAAGGTATAAAAACATATACAGCATGCAGGTTGCACAATACAAGATCAATATACAATTTAAACAGTCTCTCTATACACCAGCCATACACCATCTGAAAGTGAAATTAAGAAATGTTCATGGATTGGAAGACTTTATATTGTTAAGATGGCAAAAATCCCAAATTGGTCTACAGATTCAATGTAATGTCTATTAAAATCCCAGCTGGCTTCATTGCAGAAATTAGTAAGCTTATTCTAAGATTCAGATGAAAATTCAAGGAATCCAAAATAGCCAAAACAAACTTCAAAAAGAAAAACAAAGCTGAAGACTCACACTTAACAATTTCAAAACATTAACCAAACTATGGCACTGACATAAGGACAGACAAATAGATCAATGGAGTAGTCAGCTCAGAAATAAACCCTCACATTATAGTTAACTGGTTTCTGATAAGGTTAAAAATACAATTCAATGGAGGAAAGAACAATCTTTCAACAGACAATGCTGGGACAACTGGTTATCCACATGCAAAAGAACATGGTTGGAACTCCATACCTCACACTGTATATAAAAATTAACTCAAAATGAACTGAATATCAAAATGTAAGAGCCCAAAGTACAAAATTCTTAAAAGGGAACACAGGTGCGAATCTTCATGACTTTAGATATGACACCAAAAGCATAAACAATAGAAATAAAATTGATAATTAGATTTCATGAAATTTAAAACTTGTGTGTTCCAAAAGACACCATCAAGGAAATGAAAAAGACAACCCACAGAATGGAAGAAAATTTTTGCAAATCATATATCTGATAAGGGATTAGTATCCAGAATACATAAAAAACTCTTGCAACTCAACAATAAAAAGACATATAACTAATTAAAAATAGACAAAGAACTTGAATACACATTTCTCCAAAGAAGACATACAATGGCCAATCCTATATAATAAAAGCCTAATATGCTAAGTGTCAGGTTGTCCAGTCGTCCATTCAACCAATCAAAGCAAAACTTGCTAATGATATGCTAAGGCCGCTCAACCGCTCGCTATGACATGCACTGACCACCAGGGGGAAGACGCTCCGACTGGTAGGTTAGCTTGCTGCTGGGGTCTGGCTGATCGGGACTGAGCGAGATAGGCTCGACACGCCCTGGAGCCCTCTTGTGGTCCTTCCCTGGCTGGCCAACCTCCCACGTCCCTCCTCAGCCCTGACTGTGCACTGGTGGGGTCCCTTGGCCTGGATCCCTTGGGGGATGTCGGAGAACAAGGCCTCTAGTAAGTACATAAAAATAAAAATACATCTGTGCATAAAATTGTATATGAATGTTCACAGCAGCATTATTCATAACTAGAGGTCCGATGCATGAAATTCATGCAAGAGTAGACCTTCCTTTCCCCGGCTGCTGGAACCCGGGCTTCCCTCCAGCTGCCAGCACCCAGCTGCAGCCTGATGGCTGGTGGCCTGGGCCTCCCTCTGCAGGGCAATCATGGGGTGATGGCCAGGCCCCCAACCAATCGTTCGCACCCGCCTTGGCTGGCCTGGCGCCAGTGGGTGTCATAGCGTGATCCTGGATGGTCATCCAGATGGTCGTTCCGCTGTTTGGCCATTCTGCCGATTTGCATATTATGCTTTTATTCTATAGGATAGTCAAAGGTGGCAAAACCCAAATGGCCATCAACTGATAATGGATGAATAAATGTAGCATACTTTTACAATGGATTATTTTTCAGCCATAAAAAGAAATGAAGTACTGATACATGTTACAACATCGATAAATCTTGAAAACAATATGCTTAGTGAAAGAAATCACTCACAAAATACCACAGATTATATGATTTCATTTATATGAAAACTAGAGGCTCAGTGCATGAATTTGTGCACTAGGGGGAGTCTCTCAGCCCAGCCTGCGCCCTCTCGCAGTCTGGGAGCCCTCGTTCCTTACTGCCTGCCTGCTCACTGCTCCTTAGCGCTGCTGCGAAAGTGGGAGAGGCTCCTGCCACTAGCGCTGTGCTCACTAGCCGTGAGCCTGGCTTCTGGCTGAGTGGCACTCCCCCTGTGGGTGCACACTGACCACTAGGGGGCAGCTCTTGCGTTGAGTGTCTGCCTCCTGGTGGTCAGTGAGCATCAGAGCGACTGGATGTTCTGGTCATTCTGCCCTAAGGGTCACTTAGGCTTTTATTATATGGACTAGAGGCCCAGTGCACAAAATGCATGTACTGGTAGCGTTCATAGTGGCTGCTGGCTGGGGACTCCCTCCCTTCACCCAGATGCCTGCTGCCACCACTGCCAACCACTGCCCGGGGCCTCCCTCCCTTCCCCCGGCCAGCCCCGCCCCCTGGTCGACCTCCCAGACAACTCCCGGTCGAGGGGGCAATTTGCTTTTATTATATAGGATGTTGAGAATGATTACATCTATAGAGATGGAAAGTAAGTATATTAGTGGTTGCAAAGGGGTGGGTGGGGTGAATGGGGAGTGACTACTAATGGGTATGGGTTTTCTTTTTGAGAAGATAAAAATGTTCTGGAATTAGATAGTAGTGATGGCTGTGCAACTTTGTGAATATACCAAAAACTATTTAATATTAAAAAGAAAATAAAAATACCTGATCCCCAAAAGTACAAGTATACAGTGAAAAGCAGGTCTCCTTCCTATCCATGTCCACCTGTCTCACAGCTGCCTGTATTATAGGCAAAACTTCTCTTCTATACCCTTCCAGAAATATTTTATGCAATTGCAAGCATCTGTGTACACAGTCTTCCTTAAAAACACACATGAATGGCAGAATATTATAGATACTGTTCTGCATGGTGTGTTGTGCACACTTGAGGGAGTTCTAAAGATGACAGAAGATCAACTTCTTTTGTGGTGGGAGGGGTCGAGGCTTTCTTCAAGGTGGGAAGGGGAGTCCGACCAAAGATAAAGGCACGTTGAAACAGAAATGGCCTGTTCAGAGAAGTGCAGGATCTGCTGTGCCTGGAGCAGAGGAGCCGAGCGGCAGACAGGTGGCTGAAGAGCAGGCAGAGGCTGGATGGCTAAGCCAGGAGGTAGCAGCTTTACATGGAAAGCTATCGGGAGTCCTGACAATGTCAGTTAGCAGCGACATGAAATGATCACTCTGGATGGGGAAGGCATCTCCACGGGATGTTGGGAGATGGTGAAAGGTTGGTAGTGACAGGAAAGGAAAGAAGATGCAAAATCTGTGTGTCAGGAAGGAGGGAGCCAATCCTAGTGAGGCAAGGAAAGCAGAATTCACAGGATTTGAAGGCAGAAGAGGTCCTCCCAGAGTTCTGGCCAAGGTGACTGGGGGCTGGTCACCTCCCCTGAGGTGGGGAATGCAGAGGTGAGTATAATTGGGGGTAGGTGAAAGTTTTAAGTTTGTGAGAGGCCCAAAGGGGGAGCTCCAGGGGGACCTGAAGTTAGAAGAGAGACCCAGCCTGAGACAAAGGTTTGGAACTATCAAGTGGTCCTGATGAGGTTATTCCGGGAATAGGGGTGGAGAGGTGTGCAGCGACAGCCCGAAGGCTGGGGCTGATTCCTGGGGAGCACCAGTATTTAAGAGGTCGAACTAGAACTACTGTTTATCCAGCACTGCTCTATAGTATGATCTTTAAATATATACATGTAATGTCTCTACTCTGCAGGGCAGATTTTTTATTACAAGAATGAGGCACAGAAGCTAAATGACTCATTCAAGGTCACACTGGTAAATGATGATGTCAGGATTCAAATCTAGATCTGTCTGGTTTCAAAACCTGTGATTTGTCTGCTTGGTTTTCTCTGTTACTCTAAGCTGCCTCCCCAGGAAGGAGCCACAGAAGGGGCAGGCGGGAACACCGGAGAGAAGCCAGGAAAGAGAGTAAAGGAGGAAGGAGCAATGTATGTGCCTACGCCCTGGAGTCTGCTCCACAACCCTGAAGGTGCTGGGCCCAACATGAACGCTGCAAAGTGCTCCCAGGCATCCCCGCATGCCCACCACAGGATGCAACTGTGCTCCGAGGTCTGCTGCTTTTTTATTTTTTTCCCTTTACTGATTAAGGTATTACATGTGTCCTTATCCCCCAATTGTCCCTTCACCTCCACCCTCCCATTCATGCCCTCACCTCCCTGGTGTCTTTGTCCATTGGTTAGGCTTATATGCATGCTTACAAGTCCTTTGGTTGATCTCTCCCCTTACCCGCACCCTCCCTACCTTCCCTCTGAGGTATGATGGTCTGATCGGTGCTTCTCTGTCCCTGGATCTGTTTTGGTCTGCTGCTTTTTAAGAGAACACACACAGTTTGCCAGGGAGGATGCCAGGCCATGTGTCTTGGGTCAGACTTGCTTTCCCAAGTCCCCAATGGTCTCAGGCCTGAGTATGAATGGGGCTTGGGGCTTGGGGGCTGAGGATGGGGTGGGCTCTGAACCAGGAGCTGGAGGGCTCACTGAAGAACACAGCTCTGCCCAGGTAGGTACCCAGGCTCCTTCCCCAAACAGCCCTAGAAATCGGTCTATGTCCTTTTCATGCACCTGCTGTAATCTGGTAGGTTTCTCTCTTCTTGATATGCTGGAGAAGAAAGTGTGATCTCACAGATCTCCCCCTTCTCCTGTTTCTGAAGCAATTTCAAGACGCTTCTCAAGCTTTCGGGCTTTAGAGTCAGACATTGGCGTTCAAGTCTCAGCTCTAAGGCTGATGAGCTATGCTGATTCAGACAAGTTACTTGATTTCCTGGGTCCATTTTATCTTTTCTATAGAAGTGATTATAAAAGCTCTCAGGGCTGAGCTGCTGTGCGGACTAAAGGAGATAACATGTGTAGCTTCTGGCACACAGCTGGAGCCGGCATGACGTTCTCCTTCATCTCCCGAAGGGCTGCACGCAGAGTCTGCCATGTTCCAGCTTAGTTTCCATTCCCTATGAGAAGGCCTGGTCTTACTTCCTGTCCTGCTACTTTGGTCCTCACAGATGGCCTGGGGGGGGGGGGGGCAGGGGACGAGGCCAAGGAGCATCCCCAAGCAGTGGCAGAACAAGAGGGCGAAGTCTGTTCCAGCCACAGGTGAAGAAGGGAACTGGGAGGCTGCTGGCCCACCAGGCCAGGATGCTTTTTTCTGGGTGGCAACGTAGAAGGCTCGGGAAGTTGTACTTAAAGAGGAGCACAGATGAAACAGATTCCAAGCCTGAATTTTTATTTTATTACTAGCTTTCCCGTTGCAGGAAAAATCCTGCAATAGGATTTACTGCTGCACTCTACCCCACCTCCGTTCCTCCCTTGTTCGCCTGCCTCACCTTCTCCTCCAGCCCGCCCGAGTTTCCCTTCGCCCCCAGCCCCGCCTCCGCCCCGCCCTTGTCCCCCGCCCTGCCTTCTCCTCCAGCCCGCCCGCGTTTCCCTTTGCCCCCGGCCCCGCCTCCGCCCTGCCCTTATCCTCCTCCCTGGCTTGCTTGCTTCTTCAAAGCTTTACTCCCTTCTGCAGCTCTTGACTTCTTTGGATGCTGTCTTGATATGCAAATTATCCGCCATCTTTGTTGGGGCAATTTGCATACTCGTCCTGATTGGTTGGTGGGCGTGGTTTGGCTGGTGGGCGTGACTTAGGTGTAGCGAAGGTGTGGTCAATTTGCATATTTGTCTATTATTAGATTAGATTATTATTTTTTAAATCCCCACTTGCACATGTTTCCACTGATTTTAGTGAGGAAGGAAAAAAAAAAAAGAGAGAGAGAGAGAGAAATCGATTGGTTGCCTCTTGCACAGGCCCTGACTGGAGATCGAACCAGCATCCTGGGTATGTGCCCTGACTGCGAATTGAACACGCAACCTTTTAGGTGTATGAGACAACGCTCCAACTGAGCCACACTGCCAGGACTGAATTTTCAAATTATCAGTGGTCATGTCCCCTTCCACAGAGGTGAGTGGAGTAAGTATTCGACAAGTCCAAATACCTGGGTTCAAACCCATGACCCTGCTCATTCCACTTCTGAGATCAAGGGTTGTTTCCAGGCTTATCCGTGCAGAGGGCTAACCAGCGCATCACTGAAGGTTCCTGAGGGTGGGCTCCTTCAGTCTAGGAACACTTGCTGGAGGTGGTGAGTATGTAGTGACAAGAGGATGGCATTTGGCTGGGCTTAATGAGGCTCAAAGGAGCCAAGAGCCTGGAACTGGGGGGGGGGGGGGGGGGGGGGGGGCGGGCAGATGCGCGAATACAGACCTCACCTCCAGGCGTCCACTCTGATCTTCAAACTCATGACTACCCTCCCACATAGTCACTCTGGGTAGTGATAACATTCTAGCACAGGGTGTTGGGGAAGGCTGCATAAAATCATAGACATGGTGACTTTTAGATGTAAAATTCTGTGCAAGTAATTATTCGCAAAGAGAGCAGGGGAGCAGTCTGAAACAGAGTGGGGGGTGGTGGTAGAACATGGACTATTCACATGCAAGCAACAAAACCCCTCTGGGTTCTCAGCTACCACCAGTGTCCCTATGCTCCCTCCCGAGTCACACGTACGTTCACAATCCTCCTTTTGACCATCTGGTCCTTGGTGTCAGTTTCATTTAAGGAATCACTGCATTAAATTGATGGAACATTAGTAAAACCTAATTAACATCCAGATTGAGTTTTTCTAAGGGAAGTGGAATCTGCAGAAAATAAAATACCCTAGTAATGTAAATTCCACAATATTCAAGTAAATACTATATGACTGAACATTACAAGTTGAATAATTTTAGTCCAGGAAACAAAAAACCACCCTATTAGAGTTAGTCTATTTTTACAAATACTAACTCTAATCCTCATTCAAATCTATTCCCTCAAACCATCATATTTATCATATAAAAAAACAGAAGCACTGAGAGATCAGCTGACTTGGTGAAGATCAAGGTCACTGACTTGAGGCAAGTAAGGCCTCAAACCTAGGCCTACTAAGTCTAGGTCTAGTACTCTTACCTTCATATCACAACTGCCTCCTGGTATCACATGATTCCCTGAATGGGGCTGGGAATGTAAGTAGACAGAACAGGGCCTTTTTTTTTATTGATAGAGAATGCATTTTATTTATACACTGACATTGTTAACTATCTATCCATCCCCATCCATCCATTCATCCATCCACCCACCCATCCATCTTTCATCGAAGGCCAGCTATATGCCACATGGCAATACAGATCCTGCTCTACTGTTAAGCTCCATGAGAGCAGTGTCTATGTCAAATTATTCACTACTGCATGCCAGTGTCTAGTTCAGGTCCAGCCTGGCACGCAGTAGATGTTCAGTAAATACTGAATGAAAAGAACGAATTGTAAACCTTGTCCTCCGGAAGCTTATGATCTGGAAGGGCAGACTGAAATGAAGAGTGGGGCATAATTCAGTCTGACCAGGGTCATCACAGCGTGACTGTGAGCAGAGCAGCGGAGCCGCTGAGGAGGGCATGGTGGCCCCTGCTGAGGTGACTACCAGTCAGTTGGCCACAAGGTCACTTGGGTGGCTCCATCAGCACAGGTTCCCTGACACGGTCTGTTTCCTGAGCTGTCAAGGTGCAATGGGGGAGTCCTGGGGCTCGCCCTGGGCATTGGTACCAGTCTCTTTGTCATGTGGGACCTTGAATCCCTTACTTGTGACCCTCTAGTTTTTAGAGCCTCAGGTCAACTCTGCCAACATCTCATGTTACTTACTGATTCTAGAGCTCTTTGCATTCCCTTTTCTGAATTTCAACTCCGTTCATTTCAATGCAGCAAACACTTCCCAGGCACCGACTGTGCACTAGACACTGGGACATCAGAGCCCTCTGTGCCCTTCCTCAGGAGCAGGGTCTGCTGCTGAACCCTCAGGAGCCCAGGTCTGGGGGTGCCTGACCCGGGTCCTGCAGCAGAGGCACACGAAAGCCGAGGAGGGCCCACCACACGTGGACACGCGCTGTAAACATCCAAGAACTCCTGCGATGGTTACTGAGAGGATGTTAAAAATCATTATCTACTGAAAATATTAGATTTGCTCTGGATTGTTCATTACATACAATGGCTTAATAGGACTTTTATTGAATAGCTGCAGAGCTCTGGGCCGAAATCAATTTGCCGTACACTTGGAATTTTGATGTATGCTGTTGACTTCCACAACACGAAGCAATTTGTAATAGCTTTGGCTCTCTGTTGTTTTCAAAGCTCCTGCTACATCACAAGCATTTATTTCTGACCACAAAATTACATTTATTCAACAGAAAGCAGCTCTGGGTCTTTAAGAGGTTAACTTCTGGAGTGCTTGGCTGCTCTCCAGCCCGTCGGAGGAGCGGCGCTGGCGCGGTGGCACCGGCGGTGGCGGCAGCGCCGGGCGGGCGGCCGTGATTAATAGACTGCTGAGTGCACCCCTTTCCACATGCACACGGCTCGCTCCCCTGCTTCCATAGATCATGGGCTTAGCCTCAACATATCTGACTGAAATTGAATTTGGCTTCTCTCTCAACCGTTCATTTCCTATGTTATGCAAGGTTATATCCTTTTCTGCATGAGCAGAACCAAACCAGCTGCAGCTTGGAGAAGAAAATGTGTTTTCAATTAGGAAGCTGGCCTGAATATTGAACCACAGTCCTACTGCTCCCCTAATTGAGCCATCATGGAGCAAGCCTCCAGATAGACACTGCATCACCAGGCCTTCGGATTTTACTGTAAGATAATTAAAACACACCATCACCACCACAACTGCCACCACCGTCACCTCAACTATCACGTGTGAAAAGGCCTGAGTGTCTGAAGATGGCTGTGTTGGGTGAGAATGAAGGGAGTCCCCGCCAGGAAAGGGGCCAGGACAACAGGCTATGCTGGGGTTCTCGTGAAGCCTCCTCCAGCCTCCAGTCAGTGTCCTCAGTGCCTGATCCATACTCACCTGTGAGGGACACTGGGTCCCAAGCTTGCAGATACCTTTGATGCCCCTGGCAGGGGAAATAGCTTTGTATTTCTTGTGGATCACCAGGAACCTAGTGCAGTACCTTTTACACTCAAGGAGTTCTTACTGATGAAGGAGAAGGCAAGAGGGAGAGAGAAATTCAGCTGAGAACATCTTACTAAACAGCTCAGAAGGGAGAAGGTGAAACAAAGTCTAAGAGATAATGCAGACTCTCAAAAGAAAATTAGAAACGGGCTGAAATGGTAAGAAAAAGGAACAAGGGAGGTAAACTTTCAGTGAGGCCTTAAAGGATGGAAATGATTTTTACAGGTGAGGAAGAGCAACAGGTTATAATAACTGAGGCCATAGCTTTAGGAAAAGGTCAGAGGCAGGAAACCGCAAGGAATGGTCAGGGTACAGTAAACAGACCAGCCTGGTGGGAGCAGAAGGCAAGGATGTGTCACCTGGAAATACATTTTAAACTAAATCACAGAGTCCCATACAAGGTACTAGAGTCATACAGAATCACAGAATTTGACCTAGAGGAATTCCCCTCGGAGGGAACCTAGCCCAGAGGTTCCTACAATTAGCTGCTAATGAGAATCAGGATGGACTTTGTAAAATTTGATGCTTAGGCCCCACCCCAGGCTTGATGAATCAACCTCCGGGAAGGGGGTTGCACAGCTGAGTTTCTGGAAACATGGTGGATTCCCATGCAGCCAGCCAGTTGGCCCTTCTGAGTACCAGCTTTAGGAACCATGGATCTGGTTCAATCTTCTCTAATACCATGACACTTAATTCAGTACTTGCTAAGTACAGGTATGATGGGGACATAAACATGTGTACATGCACGTGCACACACATAGTTCCTACGCTCTAGATTTCAGACGCTTAAGGCTAAGTATAAAGCAAGTTAAACTGTGTTCCAATAACTAAAATAGAAGGCACAATGTTTTCAGGCTCAAAATCAAAAGAGAGATACAAATGGAGCCCTATCAGAGATGAGAAGGGAAAGAGTTTGTTTCTGGTGGGCATTTGGGGATACACTGGAGCAGCGGTCGCCAATCGGTGGTCCGCGGACCACTGGTGATCCGTGAGGTCCGAAAGGTTGGCGACCGCTGCCCTGAAGGACACAGCATTTGGATTGGGCCTTGAAAAAGACTAGGTAAGAGTTGACCACATCCCTGACAGGTGGTCCTCTGGCCCCTATTTGAGCACCAGTAGCAATGGGAAACTCACTACCTTCAATGGCAGCTCATTCCAGTTTTGAAAAGCCCTAATTGCGGGAAAAGTCCCTTCTGTCTGCTGATGACAGTCAACCCAAGTATTAGTCCCCTGGCTCATACTGGATTTCAGAGCTATGGGACTCCATGCCGACTATCTCGCTTATCCACTCATTGTACCGAAGAGCAAAGTCAGGCAGAAAGAGGCCCGAGGTCACAGAAGAGTGAGTGGCAGCGCCTGGGCAGGCTCCCAGGTCTTCTAACGCTCTGTGAAATGTTCTTTGAAGTAAAGCACTCGGACACCCTGGCTTTATTTAGACATGGCCTTTAGATCTGAACACTTAAATATGTTACAGTGCAACAGATATAGGCCACAGGACATCCTTGAAACTCTTAGTCACTTTCAACTAATTCATGGAATATTTACCCAGCTTAATACATTTCATCTATTATTTGATTAAAATCCGTCAAGTGTGCATGGGGCCTTGCTTTCCACTACACTCAGACCTCTCCTTTTGGACCAGAGCCTTTCAAAGCAACTTAACACCATGGCCCAATAGACCCGGCCCGCCCACTCCTTCCTCGCTCACTCCTTCAGCCCCAGCCCTGGCCCTCTTTCTGGCTTCTGGTCATTCTGAACACTGTCTCTCCTCAGAACCTTGGCACTTGCCCTGCTCTGCCTGACGATATCCCCAGCTCTGTGCCTGGCTGGTTTGTCTCATCATTCAGGTCTTACCTCAACGTCACCTCCTGGGAGAGGCCTCCCATTGGACAACTATCTCTGCAGAAGCTGCCTGCTCCTCGCACTCTTCTCCTCTTTCCCATCTATTTTCCTCATAGCACTTGTCACCATCTGACATTACTCCTTATGTTTATTATCTCTTTCTCTTCACTAGGACACAGGCTTCAAGACAGCAGGGGCCTTGCCCACCGTATCCATGGCTACATCCTCAGATCCTATTTGGTCCAGAGCTACACACGGTTGGCTCTCAGGGTTTCACTGAATAAAAAAACTGAACGAAGATCAGAGTAAGACCCAGCATCAGAGGCAATATGGGGCCTCAAACGGCCTGACTGCGGCTCTGAATATTGTTGGCATGTTACACCTTCACTGGACCTTCAGTACAAAGGGAAACTGCAAATAATCACTTGACCCCTCACGTGGGCCACATTGGCAGGTGATAATGGGATAAAGTCACAGTTTGCAGTTAACCTGGGCCCCACTCCTCCAAGAGGTGAAGGTTGTGGCAAAAGGTGTATACACATTTATGGATATTTATGCGGGACAAGGTGTGGAAAGCCAGATCTGATACAGAAGGGGCTGGTTAGAAGGGGAGGGGAGCCTGAAGCTGTGTTTGCCCAGCACTTTACACAAAATGAACATCAATGATCCTATCCAAGGCTGGGGAGGTTAACTGAGATGATGGAGGGGTGGAAGGGTTTTCCCTGCTCCCCAAGCACTATCGAGTGCACTAACATAAATAAACATGCCCGTGGTGCCGACAGCCCAGGCCTGCCACTGTCACTTTGTGTGACTTTGGCCAATCTACTTACCCTCCCTGGGCTTAGTTTCTTCATCTGTAAAATGGGCTGCTGCTTCCCCCACCCATCCAATGGATACCTACTGCATGTTCACTAGGGCCAGCCAGGTACTGGGTACACAGAGGAGGCCAATATAGACATAGAGAATCTGTAGAGAGGGTAGACGTAACAAACTCAAAAACACAATGAGGAAAGTACTCTGAACAAAAGGACAAGGTGCTACGAGAGAAATAGTAAGAGGGCCTTGGTTTGGACTGAGGGTCAGAGATTTCTTTGAGGGCATGCCATCTGAGGTGAACCTAAAGGTTGAGTAGGAGGGCCGGGCAGGGGGTGGGGGAACAGGGTGGGGCAGAGGGAGGCAGGCTAAGACCCGTGCATGCACTCTGAAGGCTGAGGTCAGGGCACTGGGGTCAGGGCACTGAAAGGCTGTGAGCAAGGAAGCGACCTGATCCTGGTTGATGCATGGAGGAAAGGCAGGTGTGGGCTCATAAGAGCTGGAACAGAGACCAGTTAGGGAACCACTGCAATGGCCTCGGTGACACATGGTGGCTCTGGACAAGCATAGGTGGGAGGATGGAAAGAATCGGGCAGATGTGCGTACACTCAGAGGAAGGATGGAGGAGATGTAGGGGTCTGGAGAGAGGAGGGTGAACTAGATTTCCAGCTGAGGAAACTAGGTGGACTGGGGAGTTATTCCTAAGAAGGGAAAGGGTGGAAGAGAAGGACATTTCAGTAAGTGTGGAAGTTGGAGAAGGGGAGGTGGTTGTGGGTTATGAACTATTTCCTGTGGAATACCTAAAAGGTGATAAACTGGTAGTCTTAGATGAGCCTGGAACTCATCAGAGTTAGAGAGAGAAATCTGAGTTTTCAGCAAGTAGATATGAAGAGATTGTAGAGCAAAGAATGCTGTGATTCAGAGTGTCTGAAGGAAAAGAAGGAACTGCCCAATGAGACTAAAAATCAATAGCCAGGGAGAACCCAGAAGGGAGAGCCCGAGGGCAAATGTCATGGGCTGTCTAGAGAAGAGAACTTATCAGGAGAGAGGGGTGGACAGATGTGCTGCATGTCTCTGAAGTGAGAGAGAGGGGACTGAAAAGGTCAAGGGAGAATGGGGTAGACACCAGGTTGGGGTGGGTTGACGTTCACACACAGGATGGGGATGGCTCTTTAAAGAAGCTTGGCCAAGTAGGCTGGGGGACAAAGGATGGTTGGCGTCTCTCTCTGTCTCCAAATGGAACACACTAGCGCTTGTAGAAATGTAGATGAGAAGAATCCGGTAACTACCGAGACTGAAGACACTAAGAGGGGACAGCTGCAGGGCTGTGGTTCCTGAGAGAGGAGGCTCCAGGACCCACGTGGAAGGGACTAGAGTCTGAGGAAGGGGCACTTCCTTCCACAGTGAAAGCCAACGGAGAAGACAGATACCACTTTGGAGGTCTGGTGACAGGAAGGTAGAAGCAGCAGCTACTTTACAGTATTGGGTGGGCGTGCGCGCGCTTGAAAATCACCTAGCACAGCGCTCACACTTGCCAAGTGTCCCCCAAATGCCATTTTGAGCATTACTACAAGTGTGCTACTACCCGCCTCACCTGTTCAAGTGCATGGCCTCACTGGCCTTATTTGCCTGGAGATTAAAATCTACCACAGATGAAATGCAAAGAGAAGGGGGAAGATAATATTCAGCTTCTGACATGCAAAAATAGAATTATATAGCTACTGCCTTCTAAGCATGATTTTTCTTTTTGAAAATAGTTCATAATTATAAAATAACAAAAGAAACACCTGTGAATAGGGGCATTCCCACAGCATTAGAAACCTCCTTTGTGCCTATCGGTGATAAACTCTATTCTGAATTTCCTGTTTCACCTTTTTTTTAATGGTTCTAGTACATAGTAATTAAAATCTATGTTTATCCCCTAAACAGTATCAGCTCAGTATTGCAGGTTTGCATTTCATTCACTCTCCCCTGCTATGTTGTATTCCACTGTATGATTACACCACTCTTTACTTATTCTTTCTACTGCTGATGGAAATGGGTTGTTTCCACTTATTACTTTCAAACATTCCTGAACTTGTTTCCTGAGGCCCATGTTTAAGTTTATTCAGGGTATACACTTAGGACTGAAACTGCTCTTTCAAGGTTTAGGTTCTTCTTTAGCTTTAGTATCTCATGACAGATTAGAATTCACACTCCTCCCTTGACTTTTAAATTTTGGCTAGCCTGGAAGACATGAGTAAGTTGCACTTAAATTATTTTGATTTGTGTTCCTTTGGTTATGAGATTGAGCATCTTTTCATGTATTTATGACCATTCTGAGTTTCTCTTCCGGGAATGCTATACATGGCTTTTGCGCATTTTCCTACTGAGATGCTCGTCTTTCTCTTACTAATAGGTAAACGTTTTTCATATTTTCTGAAAACGAACCCTTTGTCAACTATGTGAGTGGCAACTGTCTCCTTCAGGTTTGTGACTTTTGGCCAAGGTTACCCAACATATGATTGGCTCATAGTATGGCCTGAGGGTGCACCATTCACATCAGAGGCATGTGAATCTTTATTAGGAAAAAGATTCAGATACGTTGGAATCTTTATTATGACAGGTTTCCAACAGATGATGCAAAAAGCCTTGAGAAAGGCGAAGCCTTTAACTAGCTCACAAAAAGGTAAAACGGAGCTAGCAGTGCCTTGGAATTATCTCTTCATTTTCTCTGGGATGCCTTTCCAAGAGGGGGTGGTGCAAGCTTTTACTTTTAAATTTTAATGCAGATGAATGTAACAATTTCTTACTGTATGGTATCTTATTTAAGAAATCCAATCTTATTCGAAGTTATAATATTCTGTATTTTCTTCAAAAAGGTTTAAAGTTTTGCCTTAAGTCTTTATCTATAATTTGTGCTTCCATAAGATTTGAGGTAGGGGTCTAATTTCATAAGGATCATAAGTTGTCAAAGGACCATTTACTGACAAGCCCACCCTTTCCTCAGTGATCTGTAATGCTATCATTGCAATGTATCTGGCTCCTATGTGTGCACAGGACAGTTCTGATTTTTATTATGTTCCATGGATGTATTTATCTATCCCTGTGCCAATTACTATGGCTTTGATATTCTGGAAGGTCAAATCCTGTATATTGTTCTGATTTAATGTTATCTTCACAATCATCAGCCTCATATAAATTCTGGAATCAGCTTTTCAAGTTTCATGAAAAATCGTGTTGGAATTTTTATTAGAATTACAATGACTCACTACATATCAATTTTGGGAAAACTGATATCTTTAATAATAGTGGGAATTTCTATTATTGAATACCTTACCTCTCTTCATTTAAATCTTTAATATCCTTCAATATAAATGATATTCTTTTTTCCAGAAAGTTTCTATGCATTGCTATATTTATATCTATGTTTCTTTATTTTTTGTTGGTATTTCCAGTGGTATCCTTCCTCAGTTTGCTGTTGATGTAGAAGTATGTGTTTAGTTTTGTATATTGATTTTATATCTAGTAACCTTGTTAAATAATTAAGGCTCATGTGAAAAATGAGTTCTATTTCTTCTGTTACAATATGTGTACTTTGTTTCTTTTTCTTACCTTCCATGCTAAGACTTCTAGTACAATGTTAAATAAATGTAGTATTTATGTGTCTCCTTTCTTATTTTCGTGTGTGTGTGTGTGTGTGTGTGTGTGTGTGTGTGTGTGTTTATAACTTTTAAAATTAAATTTATTGGGGTGACATTGGTTAATGGTTTCAAGGTGCAGATTTCTGTTACAAGACCTATATATGGCACCGTGTGCCCACCATCCAAAGTCAAATCACTTTCCTGATTTTAAAGGGAATGATATCAACATCATTGAGTATGATGATTGAAGCAGGTTTTTGATAACCTTTACTCAGGTTAAAGTTCACCTCTTCCTAGTTTGCTGGTAGTTTCTATCATGAATGAATGTTGAATTTTATCAAATTCTTTCCCAATAACTATTGAGATAATATTTTCCTCTTTAATGTGCTAGTGATATTAATTTGCATGAATATATTTTTCTATTATTAAACCAAATAGCATTCTTGGGATACAGAGAGCTTGATGGATTTACCAGTACTTTTTTTTTTCAAAATTTTTTTATTAAGGTATTATATGTGTACATATCTTACCATCGTCCCCCCACCCCCAGTACTTTTTAAAGGACTTCTATGTATCTATTCATAAATTAGACTACTTCGCACAATTTACAATAGCTGAGATCTGGAAACAGCCCAAGTGCCCATCAGTAGATGAGTGGATTAAAAAGCTGTGGTATATTTATACCATGGAATTCTATGCAGCAGTAAAAAATAAGAATCTCTTACCCTTTGAGACAGCATGGAGGGACCTGGAGAATATCATGCTAAGTGAAGTAAGTCAGTCAGAGAAAGACAAGTATCACAGGGTCGCACTCATGTGTGGAATCTAAGTAACAAAATAAACTGACGAACAAAGTGGATCCAGAGACATGGAACACAGTGTGGAATCTCAGAGGGAAGGCAGGGGAGGATGGGTGGATAGGAGGTAATCAATCAAAGACCTTGTATGCATATATGCATAACCCATGGACACAGACAACAGGGTGCTGAAGGCGGGGATGGGGGTCGGGGCGGGCTGTAGAGGGTCAATGGGGGAAAAATGGGGACATATGTAATACTTTCAACAATAAACAATTATTTACAACAAAACAAAAAGCAAAAGTGGAAGTTAGAGTGATGCTGGGCCACGAGCCAAGGAATGTGAGCCACCTTGGGAAGCTGGAGAAAGCAAGAAAATAAATTCCATGCCTAGAGTCTTTGGAAGGATTGCAGCACAGATAATCCACTTTGGACCTCTGATCTTCAAACTTATAAAATAATAAATTAGTGTTGTAAATAAATAAATAAATAAATAAATAAATAAAATTGCTTCAATATTCCTTTCTTATACTGTTCTTGTCTAGTTTTGACATCAAGGTTACACTAGTCGCTCTCTCTTTTTCTATTTTCTGAAGGAGTTTGAAAAAGATCAGAACTATCTATTTTATGAATGATTGATAGAATTCTCTCATACAAATTTCTAGACCTTATGGAAATATTTCTGTAATAGCTGTAAGGCTATTCAGGTTTTCTACTTCGTCTTTAATCAGCTTTGATGTTATAGTATTCTAAAAATTTGTCGCTTTTGTCTAGGGTTTAAAATTTATTGGCATAAAATTGACTATAATATTCCCCTGTTATCTTTTTAATGTCTGCTGTAGCTGCAAAGTTATCTCCATTAGCACTCCTACATTTTTTTTTTAATTAATTAGGAAGGTAGTTTGTCTATTGTAGTAGTCTTTTCAAAGAACCAACTTTGGGGCTATTTCCCTCTTGGCTCTTTGTTTTCTTTCTCATTCATTTTCATTCTTATATGTTTTTATTATTAAATTTTTTTGACTAGTTCTTTCTGTTTTCTTTGAGCTTCTTCCATTGTACTGTCATCATTATTTAAGCTGGATGCTAAGCTAATCAATTTGTCAGTCTTTTATTATTTCCTCTCTAATATAAGCGCCTAAGTTATTTAAGAGGAGATTTTCCTCCCTGAGGACACTTGGTTTAAGTAACCTGCTCTCCTACCAAGAGGAGTGGGGTCTAAGCCAACTCCTGATCCTCTCAACCCTAATCCTTACCATGACCCTTCTCAGGGAGAGAAGCCAGGAGAGAGGGAGACAATTTGAAAGGCTTAGCATTTTTCTAGAGAGTGAGTGTCATTTCATTGAAGGGATTGTCTGAATTACTGAACTAAAATCTGCCATAAATTGAATTGACCATTTAGGTTACTCCTCCTATTCCCACTAATCAGTTGGCTGGGCTTGCTAAACACAAACTTAGAGAAATAAATAATTCTAATTTCAATGTAAGTTCAATTTGATGACTTTGCTCTAATAATTATAATTGTTATGAGTTCAGTATTCCAAACTTTTTAATCAAGGACAACAAATACAATTATTTACTAGTTTATTCTAATGGATTTCCCAAGCATATATTCTGGGGTCCCTTTCACCTTATTAGCAGCACATAACCTGAAGAAAAGATAAAGGCAAATGTTTTAAAATCTGCCTCCCGAGGAACCTCACTGTTCAAGCATTTATTCAGTAACTATTTCTGAGAGCCCAATACTTTAGTTCCTATTGCTATGCCAGGTGCTGGGAATACAAATGGCCAAGACAGTACATAGAGGTTGCCTTCACACATTTACAGACTCCTGGGGAACAGAGACAAAGTCACAGGCAGCTCTCAGGAATGATGACAAATGCGTCACAAATAGTGTGGTGTGCAATGGGAGCACTCGGTGCAGGGGACCTGGCCTATCACAGGTTCAGAAAAGGCTCTTCTTGAGGAAGTGACATCAAGCAGAAGTGAGGCAGGAGACATGAAAGGAGGAAGGAGTGTCTCAGGAAGAGGTCAGCCCATTCAAAGGCTTGGAGGCTGGTGAGGACACTCAACGCATAAGTGCCTTATAGAAATTCAGAATGGCTATGTGATGGGCTTTCTAGTAAGAAAAATCTAGAAAGGCAAGCAGTTACCATCATGCGTGTCTCATAAACCACAGGAAGGAAGGTGCCTGGATTTACCCTGAGAACAAGAAAGCACTGAGGGGCCTAAAAGTGGTGCCCAGTGAGGTTCATGTTTCCCCTGACTATAACACACTCCACATGTACTTCTGGCAAGAACACTGAAGTCTTGTGTGAATTTATTGTTGTCTGAAGGCTTTATTTTGGTTTTTGCTTTTGGGGATCTCAAATAGAGAAGTAATCTAAATGAATTCTGAGGCAAAGAACATGTTTTTTCTAATACCATACATTTTTCCAAGGGGAACTCAAGCACCTTGGGATGACTCAAATAATACATCCAATAAATAAAACTGCACTCAGCACACACTAATGAAGGGTACAAGAACAAACCTCTGGTCAGAGAAGGCAGCATTTTAGAAAAGCAAGCTGAATGGGTCCTGCTCCAGCGAAGCACCGAGACAGGCTTCTTTCTGGCCTCACTCAGCAGAAAACCAACCCTGCACGTGTGGTCCCATCTGCAGCTGCCCTCTGCACTAAAGTCCATTCTTCAGAAACAAGCAGGATTTAGTCCCTTCCACTACGATCAGCATGCTAGTAACACAGGTGTGTGTGTGTGTGTGTGTGTGTGTGTGTGTGTGTGTGTGCGTGTGTGCGCAGTAATTAGTAAAGGCTCCCTAAATATTAATGGTATAATTAGCAAAGGCTTACTAAATATTAGTGGTACTATAAAAATCTTTACTTTATAAATAGCCTTTAAAATATAGCCAAATAGGAAGCCTTGATGTTTCTAAGGCATTTCAAATTTACTATCTAGAACCAAAACCATTACCCATCTAGAACAAAAAATAATAACAAAGGTAAGAGGTAATGGAGAGAGCATTCTCTATGAGAGAGAGAGAGAGAGAGAAGAGAGAAAAAAAAAGAACTCATGGACACAGACAACAGTGTGGTGATTATGGGGGGTTGGGGTGGGTTGAGGTGGGTATAGGAGGTAGTTACGGAATAAAAAAGAAATATATATTTTATATATATACCAAATGTATTACATGAACCTGATTGAAACCTGGTTGGGGGCAGGGCAGTTTTAAAACACAATTTGGGGATAACTGGGGAAATTTTATTTTTGGACTGAATATTAGATATCATGGAATTAGTGTTAATTTTCCCAGGTGGGATACTCGGGTTTATTGTGGAAATGTCAGGGAATATTCTTAATTTAGGAGATACACATGTATATTTAAGAGTACAGTGCTGTGCTATCTCAACTTACTTCCTAATGTTTAACAACCGAGTGGGGAGCAAATGTGGCAAAATGTTAACAAGTGGTGAGTCTGGGTAAAGGGTGTACATGTATTCATTATACTAATATTTTTACTTTTATGTAGACTTGAACTTTTTCAAAAAGAAAGAAAAACAAGTAAACGAAAACATCACACAGAGCTATTTCTGGTAGAGAAACACTAAGCCAGTGGGCCTCACAAAAGCTGCTGAACAGGTAAAAGAAAGAGATCAGATCAAATGTGGGTCGGTGTAAGGTGACAGTTTTACTCAGAATGTGGGCTCGGAGATGTACTTCTGAGGGAAAGGCACTTACTTCATGCCCTTCCCAGACCTGGGATGGTGACATCCCCCGCGCCTTACAGAGCCAGGTTCAGGGGCTCCCAGCAGCCAGGAGTTATGAACAGAGAATGGCACCACGCACTGGTCTAAAATCTTCAGTGCTCACCAGCCGTCACTGCTGCTTCGTCTTCCTACACAAGTCCCTCACTGTCCTGGAATCTCCTCTCACGCATCCCACTGCCATCTTCCTAACCTCATTCGTTCCCTCGGCCTCTGCTGTCACCAGCATGCTGGGGAACTAGCCAAGGAGTCCAGCCTCCTTAGCGTTGTGTCCCAGGAGGCACCTACAGCCTCACGTCATCCTGAACCTGCCACCTCACCTCCCTGAATCCTGCTCCTTCTCCCTGTTCTCTGTGAATTCCTAACATCCTCCACTACGGGTTCTTTAGAAGACTTTAAGGAAGCCTCTCTACCTTTCCTCAGTAGTATTACTACTTCCATCATCCCAACAGGAGAAGCCAAGGGCCAAGTGAGTAACTCCACACCAATAACAAAATGTCTGGCCTTCTAAAATCCACCACGTCTCTACCCAAAAGGTAGAGTAGGAGCTGGAGTGTTGGCCAACTCCACCACCTGTCCTCTCTGTGGATATTACTCTATGGTGGCGAGAGCACACCTCTCAGATGACTGGCAGCCCGCCCACCATCTTGCCCAGTCCTTCTCTGGAAGCCAAGATTAGAACATTTTTCCTTATACTGAGCTCAAACTTATTCCTCGTGACTTCTGCCTGTTCGTCTTTTTTTCAAGAATCAATCAAATGAAATTCCTCTTCCCCTGATGGCTGCACATGAAAGTACCAGGTTGCCCTACTCCATCCCTTCCACACAGGAGGCCTACTGGCTGTGGCCCCTGACAGCTCAGGGACCCAGTGTGCTTGAGGAAGTTCAGCTCTCACAGGCTGTGGTCCAAACAAGCTCAATCCACCCAATGGAAACATCACGTTGGGAAGCGTAAACTCTGCACGACATTGGGTCGGTGCAGCTGGGAGAGCTCTGGCTGGGAAAGCACCTTCTGTTAATGGCTTTTACTTAATGAAAATAAAAAGAAAGTGCAATAAACTATGAAGGGTGGCTCAGGATATAAAATAAATATAAACGCTTACCTCCCCTTGGAAGCTCTTCAGCAGCGGCGCTACCTGCTTGCGTAAATCCTGGAGCAAGAGGGATGGGTCAGGAAACAGCCATTTGAGAAGGAAAGAGAAGGGAAACATTCGTTAAGGCCTCCTAAAAACAGTTTTGAATTTAGGGATGGTCATCATTATATTAAGCAATCCTTGTCCCTCGCCTGTTTCGTGCCTTGATTCATACAACATAATGCCAACTGGTGCCCATGAACTCAAGAATATCATTACATTTGTTTCTACTAAACCCTAGTTATATACACCTCATTTCAAATGTGCAGTGGGGCCAAGGCATGTGAAACCACTTTGGAGAACAGAAGAGGAGGGACAGTATGAGTGGGGGATGCCTGGGTGCAGGTACAAGACCCAGGTGCTCTGGAGTTCAGCCCACAAAACAGTGCCTCTTATCTTACTAGGCTCATCCCTGCCAACTGGCACAGGACCAGCCTCCTGAGGACAGCAGCTTGGAGAGCATAGGAGATGACAAAAGTACTTTCGATTATAGCATCGAGGAAGGCAGAAGAACCACATCTCTCATGATGATTGTAAATAAACTCCCCTCTGCTGTTCCTGCTATAACCAATTCACTATATATTTTACAAGTCATTTCTTTGGGCATTTTCATGTCTTATGACAGACCTGCCAAAATAACTCTTTAAAACAAGATGTGTGTCTGTACGCACACACACACATACGTGAAGACAGTTGAAGAGAAATATTTACACACACACACACACACACACACACACACACACACACACACACTGATAATATATGTATTTCAAGTCACCAGCTAAAAAATTACCCATTCCAAATTTATTTTTGGCAGTTTGGGAAATTCCTCATCCAATTCTTCTATCTGCCAATATTACATGGTTTAGTACTAAACTAAAGAGCTAGAACCTAGGACACTCACTTCTGACCCCTGGGCCACTCCACTGCCAGTTAGAGAGGACATGCACAATCCACTGCCCTTTAGAACCGAGTGGCCTTTGCTGTCTGGGCAGCACCATGGCTGCAGGCACTGCCACCCCAGCCACCATGTGTAACCTCAAACTGAAGAGAGCAGGGGCCAGGCCAATCAAAACCATATTGGCGCAAACTACAATTAGGGATGTAACGCAAAATTACAAAACCTAATAACCTGGTTACACACTTAATTCAGTAACAGGTTTTCCAACACTATTTTAAATTTGCTTCATACTGTACCATTTATTGAGCAAAAAGCAACAAATATTTTAACACACAGAAGCGATATCTTTGAGATTATTAATATCAAGGTCTGTTGGTAAAGCCACAATAGTGCATTTCAACCTCCTCTCCCTTGAGTGTAATGCAAATAATAAGAAATGTTTACAGAGATGCTTCTATGTGAAATGAATTTTCATTATTCTCCAAACCACTGATTCACAACTCACTTTACAGATCAGAAAACTGAACAGAAAAATACTGGTGAGGAATTTTCTATGTAATGATGGTTTCGGGAGAAAACCATTCTGATTTAAAAGCAAAACAGTTCGCCCTGGCCAGGTACCCCAGTTGGTTAGATCGTTATCCCGATACACCAAGGTTGTGGGTTTGATCTCCAGTCAGGACACAAAAAAGAAGCAACCAACGAATGCATAAGTAAGTGGAACAACAAATTGATGTCTGTCTCTCTCTCCCCCTTTTCCCCTCTCTAAAATCAACAAATAAACAAATAATTGGGGGTGGGAGGGGAGGCAAAACAGAAAAATACAAAATCCCCACCATGCAATGCTCAGCTGCACCTGTGAAGTACAAGCAGGAAACGTCCCAAAATATCCCCTGGATGCACAGCGTATGAATCTTAGGCTTTCAGCCCATTTGGGGCACTTGGGTGGTCTGGAAGGCTTGGTTCCCACTTTGGGGTGTGGTACTCACAACACCCATGACACCTCTCCCACTCCACACACGCACACAATGCCAGGGCCAGGCATCACAGAATCTCGTACCATGGATGCAGAGCTGGTGGCCACTGAGATGTGTGGTGGTGTCTAGGTCAGAGTGGCACCCAGGACATGGCTGTTTAGGTTTGGAAGGTCAAGCAGATGCTGGAAACAACCCTGGCATTACCTATAAACAAAAGGAGCCTATGGCCCTGGCTGTTTGGCTCAGTGGGTAGGGTATCAGCCTGCAGACTGAAGGGTCCCGAATTTGATTCCAATGAAGGGCACATGCCCAGGTTGCGGGTTGGGGGTGTGCAGGAGGCAGCCGATCAATAATCCTCTCTCATCATTGATGTTTCTCTCTCTCTCTCCCTCTCCCTTCCGCTCTGAAATAAAATTAAAAAAAAAATAGAAAACAAAAGGAGGCTATGAATTACAAATGCATCTTTGAAGTTATAAAATGATCTCTATTTTTGAAATATTTCGTAATCCTGATTTTTCAGGCTGTTTTACAATTTTACTTTTGCTTCACAGTAGCTCACATGCGCTTCTCTGGGATGACACCTACAGTTAGGACGCACAGCTGTCTGGCTGCAGCTGTTGGTGGTGCCTCACCCTCTGTCTTCTTTGGGGACAACATGGCCTTTTCAAGGAGCAGGGTTGGGGCAGCGGAGGGGCTGGACTAGGTCACCTCTCAAAGGCTCCCCTCGGTGACTCTCACAGGGCTGCCAACCCCCCTACCCCTAGTGTGGTCACAGGAACCTTAGGGACCCAGCCCCTTGGTATTGGTAGCAGTGGCTTCACCCCCTCAGCTTCTATTTTAGAACTGCCTCAGCCCAGGTACTCTCAACTCTCCCCTTGTCTTAGTTCACATTTTCTTCATTGTGTCTGGTAGTGAAAGGGTGCGGATGGGGTTTAACCCTTGATAGGGGCCAGGCAAAGACAAAAGACTGGCTTGCACTGAAAACCCTAGGAAATGTTTACAGACAAAGAGTGTGGTACACACCCATCCAGTGTTAAAAAAGATCATCTCCAAATGAACTTACTAACCTCTGGTTGTCCCCTCATTACTCAGGCCTCAAAGTAAGAAAATGGTAACTTGAAAATGTTTTAGGTTATATGTTCAAAGAAAACCACTTTGTAATACAACATTTTCATTAAATTTGCTATTGTCAAATGTGAGATGTGCCATTATCTTATGCTACATTTGAAAAACAAATGCGACTTATGAAGCTGTGATATCATTGATTTTAAGATTCATACTGAAGATGGTAATATGTGTAAAACGGTATGTATTATAATCGATAATGGCACACCACAAAATTAAAGTTAGGACCAAGGTTGTTTTTATTTTTAAGCTGTAGTGACAGATTTTAAAAAGGGGACTTATCTTTTAGAGATATGTACTAAAATATTTATGGATTAAATATGATTTTTGCTTCAAAATAACGTAATGTGGAGGGGTAATAGGTAAGAATAAAGACAAAATAAGTGTGTCGATGGGTCGATGTTTGTTACAGATGGATAATGGGACACAGGGGTTCATTGTACTCACCCTATCTCGTGTGCGTTTGAAATATAAAATGTTTTTAAGACACTATATTTCACTGAGATACACAAAGCCTTCAGCTGACGGGTCACGCAGAATAGGCAAAGAAAGAATTATGAGACTGGGGTGAGGGACTCGCTCTTAAATTACAACCTACCAACTAGTTAACTGTCATCTTCATCAAGTTAACCTGGAAATCTAAGGGTCATCTGGTCCGGTCGCCAGCACCAGGTAGGAGACCTCACTGTGGTGTCCTGGTCACAGGGCTTGCCTTCTCAAGGCCTGACATAGGAGGCAGCTCATGTCGGATCAGGAGTTTTCAAACACTGTGCTACCAGTGCTACCAGCAAATGCGGGTATTTGGAGGAAAGCTATCCTGACGCAGGCGCAAGTAATGTTATTCTTCATTGGTGAATATCTTACTTTAAAAAAGTGGGAGAGAAAAAAAAAGTGGGAGCAGATTGGAAGTGATTCCACTCTCACTCTTTTCTTGAGTGGGAGATTGACAAAGCAATGACCAGGATCTGCCTGGGAGCGGAGAATGGCTGAACCTCCGCTCTCCCGGGCTCAGGCCAGCTCTCTGACTATGCCTGGCGGGTGGAGTTCAGCTCTCCCTTCGGCCCTTCTTAAGTATCTGAGAACCCTGCTCATCTCTCCATGCACCTTCCTCTCCACCCGTCTTCTCTCTGGACCAAACACCACTCCACCCACTCCTGTGACATCCTAGGCAAAGCCCTCCTGCCTGGGCTCCTTGTTCCTTGGGCTACTCTGAGTCTTGTGTCCTGCTCTCACTCTAGACACAGAATCTGTTAGTTGTTTTAAGTCCTTGTCAGTGTCTCTAATGCCAAGATTCTACTCTCAAGATTCGCATTGTGCATTTGTATTTCTTTCTAGAAAAGAAAGGCATGGGATTTTAAGAGCCACTGAAAATACCCACTACCTCTACCCTCCTATCTGAGCTGCCCCAAATAAAGAATTCTAAAGACCTTTAAAAATACAAACTACAACCCTGGCTGATGTGGCTCTATGGTTAGAGTATTGTCAGGCAACTGAAGGTTCATGGTTTTGATTCCCGTTCAAGAGCGTATACCTGGGTTCAGGTTTGCTCTCCACCCCAAGTGGGTTGGAATATGTGCAGGAGGCAACCAGTTGATGTGCCTCTCACATCGAATTTTCTCTGTCTTCCACTCCCTCTCTCTAAAAAGCAATGGAAAAAATATCCTCAGATGAGGATATTAAAAAACCCCACACAAAATACAAACTCAGACTCCAGATTATATTGATGCTAGATAGGGACAATCTGAAAGAAATAATTTCTTTTTAAAGAACTTTCTATAGAGAGTACTAGGTGTACTGGTTAATAATGCGGATATTTTTCAATAGATGGAGTTACACATATGTTGATATATATGCGATTTGATATGAATGCTTTTTTGTTGTTATTGACAAACTTCAAAACTTCATGTGTCAAATTTTTTGAAGGTGTTAACATCATAGATATTTTTACACTTAAAAATGTCGAATTTCATGCCGAAGAAAGAGCATTTGCAGGAAGTTTTAATTCATTACTTTATTTTGAAGAAAAGTGCTGCTGAATACTTCGGGAAGCTTATGGTGAACATGCTCCAAGATACTTGTGAACGCTGGTTTAAAAGTGATTATTTCGATGTGAAAGACAAAGAATGTCCAGATCAACCGAAAAAGTTTAAAGGCCAACAATTACAAGCATTATTGGATGAAGATGCGTGTCAAACTCAAAAACAACTTGCAGAAAGATTAAACGTTGCTCAGCAAACAATTTCCGACCGTTTACAAGCAACGGCAAAGATTTTAAAGAAAGGAAAATGGGTGCCACATCAACTGAACGAAAGACAAATGGAAAACCGAAAAGTCATCAGTAAAATGTTGCTTCAACGGCACAAAATAAAGTCTTTTTTGCATTGAATTGTGACTGGTGATGAAAAGTGGACTTATTTTGAGAATCCCAAAGGCACAAAATCATGGGTTGATCCACGTCAACCATCAACACCGACTGCAAGGCCAAATCGCTTCAGAAAGAAGACAATGCTCTGCGTTTGGTGGGATCAGGAAGGTGTGGTGTATTATGAGCTTCTAAAACCAGGTGAAACTGTTAATACTGATCGCTACAGACAACAGATAATCAATTTGAACCACGCTTTGATCGTGAAACGACCAGAATGTGCCAGAGACACGGCAAAGTAATTTTGCATCATGATGACGCACCATCACACACTTCAAAACCAGTTAAAGACACGTTAAAAGATCTTGCCTGGGAAGTATTAACCCACCCGCTGTATTCACCAGATCTTGCTCCTTCAGATTACCACTTGTTCATATCGATGACACACACACTTTCTGAGCAGCACTTCAAAACATACGAAGAAGTGGAAAATTGGGTCTCTGAATGGTTTGTCTCAAAACAAGAAAAGTTCTATTGGGATGGTATCCACAAATTACCTGAAAGATGGGGGAAATGTGTAGCTAGCGATGGACATTACTTTGAATAAAGCACTTTTGATGTTTCTCTTGAAATTATCGTGTTTTGATTATAAAATCCGCATGGTTAACCGGTACACCTGGTATTTTCTTTCTTTTTTTTTTTTTAAATCGTCATCTGAGGATATTTTTCCATTGATTTTCAGAGAGAGAGTGGAAGAGAGAGGGCAAGACAGAGAGAAAGATTGTTCTTGGTTCTTATTTCCCTGGATGTCATTTAAGAGAGCTAGAATCCTCCTTTATCGTGTACACAAGAGCACAGACCAGATATGGAGTTTTTAAAAACAAGCCACAAACACATCGACTGGTTGCCTCCTGACTGTGCCCTGACCAGGGCCTGGGCCGGGAAGGAGCTTGCAACCGAGGTACATGCCCTTGACCAGAATCGAACCCGGGACCCTTCAGTCCGCAGGCCGACACTCTATCCACTAAGCCAAACTGGCTAGGGCTATCTAGAGTATTTTCTTAAAGAAAAATACAAACAATTTTAGTTTCAAAAACAGAGTCATCATTTATAAATTTATTTAAACATAATAAATACAACATTCGATTAGCTATAAGTAGTGCAGTTTAAAAATTGACAACTTTTCTAAAAAGTAATAGTAAATTAGTGATTTTTTTCAACCAAGATATTTAATCAAACTGAAATGAGAAAATGATCTCTTTTGTACCACTTAAAGCCAAAATACTGAAGATAAATTGTTCAAAAGCATCTAGCTAGTGATTTTTCTAAGGTCTTTAGAATTCTAAAATATCCTGATGATGGCTGAGTTATCCTTATTATTAAAAAAAAAACACCTACACAGTGCACAGTATCTAAAGCTAGTCTTATTGACTGTATGCAATATAACAATTTGTTTTCTTACTGATAAGCCATCTCTTCTAAAAATAAGTCTTGCTGAAACCGGTTTGGCTCAGTGGATAGAGCGTCGGCCTGCGGACTCAAGGGTCCCAGGTTCGGTTCCGGTCAAGGGCATGTACCTTGGTGGCGGGCACATCCCCAGTAGGAGGTGTGCAGGAGGCAGCTGATCGATGTTTCTCTCTCATCGATGTTTCTAACTCTCTATCCCTCTCCCTTCCTCTCTGTAAAAAATAAATGATATATATATATATATATATATATATATATATATATATATATATATATAAAATAAGTCTATTTGTCAAGTGGAGTAAGGTCCTAGTGGCACCAATGCGATAATCATAATTATCTATAAAAGAAAGATTGTTCTTGGTTCTTATTTCCCTGGATGTCATTTAGGAGAGCTAGAATTCTCCCTTACCGTGTACACAAGAGCACAGACCAGGTGTGGAGTTTTTAAAAACAAGTCACAAGAAACATTATATGATACACAGAGTATAGAGCTCAACTTAAAAATACAGTTGAGTGAAAATTGAAGTTTCTCTTTGTTCCAGGGGCCTGAAACCTCTGCTTCCATCTCATCTGAGGATGAAACATACAGCTATCAATGGAGCGCCACACTTTTGGCCACTTTTATAGACGAGCACATACACCTTCCAGTCTTTGTGACAGAAAAGAGAAACTTTAAACTGAAGCGTTAAATAAAAAATATCTTTCTATACACAACAGCAGACAGTAAGTATGTCCTGGCAATTTCTCAAAAGACTTTAGTTCACAGATTTGAGAAAATTCCATTAGCTTTAATTATTTATCAGCAGTCAATTTAGATTACTGTTCTTGACCTATTTTTACAGTGTATGGGCCACCCAGCAATGAAATAAATGAATAGTCTTTTTCTACAACGGTTGATTTTCTGAAATAATAGAAATCTAGTTTTAAGAAGGAATGAAACCCCAAACATATAATTACCACAATATATAACCTGCCATGCTGCCTTTGTAGCTGGATAAAATGCACATCTTTGTGAGTTTTTTGGTTATTAAACAAGATTATCTTGAAAGGGATAAACTCACTCATGCTATAATTTCTTCCCATTTAAATTTCTTTGCTCCATTTAAAACATGTTCTGTTTCTTGGCAGAAAGTCTCTAATACTGATGGATGTGCCTTTAGCACTGTGTCTAAAAAACTGTGTAATGGGAAGGCCTGGGTTTGTGCAGCTGGAAGAAGGTGGGAGCAAAGGGGAGTGTGTGCAGGACCCGGGCAGGGGGTTCCTGGCGGTGAGACTCCTGGCTCCCTCAGATCCTTCCAGGGGTCCACAAGGTCAAAACTGGTTTTGCTTATTTGTTTTTTCTGCTCTCATTCTCTCACAGATGTACAGTGCCATTTTTCAGGTGCCATGCGACATGTGATGATACCATTATGTGCCTGGGTATTCTTATGCTTTAAAAAGTCTGTTTTAATTTCTAACTGTCAGTACTGACAGACACACACAGACACAAAAGCTCTCTGGAGTATTAATTTTTAAGAGACCAAAATGTTAGAGAAATGGCAGCTCTAAAGATTTCTGGTCTTGGAGCAGAGAACGGCACCCAACTGTTGTCAGGACGTCAAGGCTGTTAGTTGGTCCACTGACGACCTGCCAGTATCCCGGAAGCAGCTGGGATCGCTAGCAGCCTCCTGTGGGCGTGGGATCCCCCCTCAGAGCCTCAAGGAGACCGGGGGCTGAGGGCTCTCACAGCCTGGGCTGGCATCATCCCTGCTTGGTGGGCACCAGGACTTCCTTGGACTAATTTTCTAAGTACATCTGACTTGCCTTTAGGTCTCATTTCAAAATATTCTTCTAGGTCACTTTCTGAATAAATCCTTATGTCTAATACCTTTAGTTTTATTTCAGAACTTTGAAAATACCGCTGTGATTTCTTTCTACACATCCACAGATTTTGAGTTTGTCAAAGGAACGGCATAGTATACACATAATTTGTTACATAATCATTTGCATATTTACTAAATGCAGTGAATGAGCTAGTCTCGGTCCCCTGCCCTCAGGGGGCTTACATCCTAGTGCGATCGATGAACCAAAGCTGGACTCATGGTAGGCTACTGAGGGGCCTTCCTGGGGCCACTGATGGTGCTCCGTCCATAGCAGACATTCAGTGAGTACTTGTGAACTGAATGAGTGAGTATATGCTCTTCCCAGACTCATCAGCAAGCTGACCCTTTATGGGAACTGCTGCAAAGGGGATTCATGTGCTAGATGAGGCACATGCTGCCTTTTTACCCTGGGACTTTCTGAAAGGAACAAGGGAGTGTGACTCCTACTTCACCACACACCTGTGCAATTCACTCCAGACCTTAGGCCCTCTTAACATTCAGACAAATAGTCTATTTCAAATTAGACTGCAGATTAGTCCTCCAGTTTAGCTTCTACTTCTAGGAGTTTACCCATAAGGATGATCAGAGATGTAGGCAGAAATTTACGCATAATAACACTGTATTTATCAGAGAGAAAAATGAGAAGTAATATAGACATCAACAGTAAGGGATAACTGTTTACTGAATTAAATAAATTTAGTAAAGCAATACAATGGCATATTAGGTAGTCAGTAAGATTATTTCCAAAGGGTAGCTAATACCATGGAATAATGCACATGGCTGCCATTTATTCAACAAGTATTGGTTGGGTAGCTATTACAGACCCCCGGGCACTGTTATAGGCTCTCCTTTCAGTGGGGTGAGAGAAATTACTCAAGTCACCACCCACAGAAGAACACTCCATGTGGTTAGAGCCATGAAGAGAAAACATGTGGTGCTGGGAGAGCATTTATGAGGCAGACCTGGCCCAGGACAGCAGGGAGGGCTCCCCTAGGAAGAGGCACCTGATCCCACGTCTGGAGTATGAGTACAGGTTAAAGGGGAGGAAGAGAGAAAAAGAAGCCACAAACTACAAAACGGGTTTAGAGTATGACCCCCACACTGTAAAAATGAATAAACATACATATGTGTTTGGACAAGAATGGCAAGAGTGTTAAATGGTAGATGAATGGAATTATGACTTATTTTTCATTTCTCTGTCTTTAAGTAAGTTGTATCCTTTGAACATCAAGAACATTCTTTTGAAAACTGAGGATGGGGATCAAGTGATCATTTTAAAAAGCAAGATGACTTTTTAAGGCTTACAGAACAATTGGGTGACCCTCCTGCAGCTTTTCGGTGACAGAATCTCCAGACATGGTCACGTCCCCAAGGCCAACTAAGCAGCCAGACATTACTTCAGTCTATGTACGGCCCACAAAGAAAATAAGTACTGTACTTATAATGCATAAACTACACTTATTTCTCCAAAAAAAATTATTTTATACGTACAATAAGTGTTAGCAGGAAACCTACTAGGCAATCATTTGTTTTATATTTTTTCATTTTTATAAAATATTAAGATTGGGGGAGGGGGGGACCATGCCAGCAAACAGTATGTACAGCATAATCTTTACTGTTTATTTATGAACAAAAAAAATATTAAAGATCTAAGACAACATGCTACCATTTCTGTCTAGATCTTCTTTATGCTATATGCAAATTTCTATAACAAGCATTCATACTTTGTATAACCAGAGGACAAAGTCACAGATCTTAGACAATGTTGGGGAGACTTAAAATATCATCCCAAACCACCACCAAAGGGGCCAACACAGCCCACACACAGATCCCACAGGAGATGTTGGGCTCGGCAGGCAAATCACAAAACAAGGAAAGACTTTGCCAAGGAGATAGAGAAGATTAAAATCAGATCTCAAACATGTTCCTTCCCAGTCTTGGTCTCAGTTTTCTTTGTTTCCCCACCCGGAGGCCTTACCTCAAGTTTATTTATCATTTGTGTGCAACTAGCTTACTTAAAATTAAGCAGTGTGGAAAAGACATACCTTCAGCTAGCTAAGAATCAGCACATGTTCTTTACTAACATTTACTCGCTTGCAGAGATGCTGAGAGGAATAGTTAATAATCGATGGGAAAATCTACTTGTAGACGCAGAGCCCGCTGTAAAAGTGCCTTCTTAGACACTCATCCATCAAATGCACAAATGGAAACAGAGGCCGGTCCTGATCGGCAGGGTCCTAACTTTACTGGTAGAACAAAGGACCTGGTGACCCCTGAGCAAGCAGAAGACCCTACGTGGGATCCAAACATGGATCTTAGAATTTTTACACACATTTTCTCTTTTGGAAAATACTATAGAACCATGGGAATATGAAAGGTAGACCATAATTTCTTAATTCCTAAATGTAATTATGATATCATATGGTTGGAAACCAAGTCTAAGAAACATGTGACTCACTGGGCTACTAGGTAATCTAAACCTTTGGAATCAGATTTTATGTTTAAAGACACTCAGAGGCTTCCCTGTGGATTACCTCAACCTAGCAGTTCAGAAGAAACAAAAGTTTCCGGGCCAAAGAAAGGCTTCCTGGGGGCTTCCTGGTCCTTGTCCACTTTAGCATCCCAGACAGCAGACTAGCACGCTGCTGGGAAGGGCACCCAACCCATTGCACCAAAGGAAGTCCATCTCAGGACATTAGGAACCACCTCCTTAGCTTTATCCGGTCTCATCCAGCAGGTCCCAGGAGATCCTCGAGGTCAAGGATGAGGTTCATGATACTCCACAAGTGTGGGGAGAAAAAGTGAGTTACTCATCATGCTGGTTATGCTGTAGCCTCCGGATCCAAAAGATGCTTCATTCACTGACTTTTCACTCTTGTTAGTCTGCATAGCTCAAGGAGTATGTCTGCAAAGTAGCCTTAGTATTGATGAGGATATCCAACTTCGCAGTTCAAAGTATGCATGCAATTTCAAAATTAGCACATTTCATGGGAAATCCTAGGTAGGGAAGGGTGGCTTGTGGTGGGCGTGAAGCGTGTCCTGAGTGTCCCTCTGAGATTCCATAAATGAAACTTCTAAAGGCACTTATAACAGCAACCCACTGTGAAGTCCATCGACACCAGTCTCTTCAGAGCCTGCTGCCCGTGAGTGCCCAGACCTGGATGGCAAAAGCCCATTATAGCTTGCAAACACTGGACTTAGGGAAGCAGAGGGCTGGGTGTTCATTTTTAATCCTCCCTGGAAATGGAACCTTGAATTACAATGAATTACACGTAACTCCGTAACAGACTAAAGCGACAAGAGTATATGTGAGCAACTCAATTAAAAAAGCACAGACCTCTCTCTCTCGATTTCTGGTGAGGCAGGGAGAGTAGCCATAGAAACTACTAGTACACTGGATATGTGAACGTGGGTCTGTAGAAAACTGCTAATGCTGGGAGAATTATTCTGTGTTTTTGGTAAACAAATGGCTTTAAAATACTTTTGGAATTCCTCTAATAATCTTTCTCAGGCCGTTTACCAAATACTAACTTTTGCACAGTCCTGGAATTTTCTTTTGAATACACAGCATGGCTTCTTTGTAGTGAAACAATTCAGGAAAGAGATACAGTTTAACAAATTCTATATCTCTTGGCCTGAGCTGCTGGTCTTGCTAAATGAATCATACAGAAGTCCATAAATGTCGAGACGTTCGCACAGACTTTTCTTTTCTTACCATATATGGAAAATATAGATCTATTTATCTCCAATCATCTTAACTTGAGCTTTAGTGTTTTTCTTACCTTATTGCTTTTCTTAAAAATGTCTTTTAACCTATGACTCAGCCACATAGAGAGTACACCCAACAACAGTGCTGGCATTCATAACCCCGGGCGGGGGTGTTTTGGTTTTCTTTTTGTATGAGGACAGCATGTTTTACATTGGTAAATATTTGAGGAAGGTCAGAGTATCTATTTATTTAGGTTCTTCTTATAGCTTACCTGAGCAACAACAGTTTAACCTAAGCAAGTTTCCTTGCCCAAGGAATCATGTTTCTTTCTTTTATAAAAATATATTTTTTTTATTGATTTCAGAGAGGAAGGGAGAGGGAAAGAAAGACAGAAACATCAATGATGAGAGAGAACCACCGATTGGCTGCCCCACACCAGGGACTGAGTCTACAACCCAGGCATGTGCCCCAACTGGATTTGAACCATGACTTCCCGGTTCATAGGTCAACACTCAACCACTGAGCCAAGCTGGCCAGGCCAGGAATCATGTTTCTTATCACACATATAGGACATCAGCTAAAAAAACAGTGGTTGGTGCTAATTTTTAAACATATATTCTTTAAAGAGATAAATACCAAAAAGATTTCAGGCTTCTTAAAGCTGACTGCAGGGAAAGTTCATGACTGGCTAAGACAGTTTAAGAATTCTCTGGAGAATGCTTACTGCATTCGTTCATTCATTCATTCACGCACTCAGGAACTATGTACTAAAAGTCAAGTTTAGAAGATGTGAGGATGAATGGCCCCAGGTATGCCCCACTCCCGAGAACAGAGTGGGAGCAGGACACCTAGGGAGGGGGACAGAGTGCTTTGTTTCAGAGAGATGGCTTTGGTTGGGGCTGGGGTGATGTAGGTTTAGTGGGGCTTTGAGTGAAAAAAATGGAGGTGGGCATGGAGAGGAAACAAGGCACCAGTGCAAGGAAGACTGTGCAAGGGACAGTGAGGTTGCTGTAGCTGCCAGAGGGATGGCATGAGCTAGGTGGTCCTCCCAGGCAGCGGGGTCTGCATGCTGCTGAAGGCAGCCAGGAGCTGGCCTCTTCATGACCCCAGACAATACCTTCAGAGAGTCAGCCAGAGAGGCTGCAGGGTAAAGTACAGTTATCAGTCTGTCTTCTCCTTTTACTTTCATATTTCCCTTGTGGGAAGTGCAAAGTCTGCAGGTATAACCTTTAAAAGATGCTGAAGGCCCACAAAAGATAAGTGGGGGGGGGGGGGGGGGGGATACTGGCTCTAAAGCCCGGGGTTCACACATCCAGCTGTCCAACCCGAGGCTGAAAGGATTCACCTGCAGATGTGCACAGTAGCCTGACACATAATCGCTTCCATCTGCTGAGAATGTTCGTATACCCTGGGACTGGGACCACTGGAAGTCCCATTAATAAAAACAAATAATGCGATATCAACAACATGGCAATCTATACTTACAACTTCATTTGATGAAATTATTTTGGAATACTCTTTAAAAGAGTCCTTTCTGTAGTCCAAAATTATCTGTAACAAAGTGTGTATTTTAAATTCAAGGGTCTAGGTAAAACAATAAAACCTCTCCCTTGAATGAGGGAGCAAACTTAGTCCCGCTGCCCTGGTTGGGTACCAGCTCCACAAGGTGATCACACTTACTCAGAGCGAGTTCACAAAGGCAGAAGAGACCGTCTCCCAAATACCATCACCACCCTAGGAGAATGGCAAACCACTCCACAAAGGCACTTCTTGGTGGTCATGGGGAAAGAGTTTAGGGGAATGAGTGGCTTCTGCCAGTCAGAGAACTGCGGAATCCAATACTCCTTCTCCAAATGTTCCCTGTGTGTCAAGTTCCGGGCTGGGCAGTGCTTTGACGCATGGCCCTCTTATGATTCTTTGTAACATGAGGCTCTTATCTGATTCCCACTACTTGGTAGGAATGCTATGAAAATAGATGGCAGCATGGATATACTATAAAATAACATATCCAGAGAGGGCTTCTTCCAAACAAAATATTCTGTTGAGGGGTTGTAGAAATAAAGTTCAATAAATTAAATTATAATGCATGCTTTGAGCTGGGCAATGTAAATGGAAAGCCTCTGACTGGCATCGCTTGGAACAGTCAGTAAGTCGGTGGTGTGCACACAGTCCTCCCTCTGATCTCCATCAGCACTTCACCTGAGACTCTTCCAGATACTTTTTATCATGTGAATGTGCATGCACATAGGCAGACACACAGACACAGGACAAGAAACAGCTCCATCTCTACTGGTGTCCTTCCCCTGCTTCCAGACTACACGCTACCCTGTGGGGCCTTATAACTGACACCCAATACACACATATTACCTGGATATAGATTTGATTCAAAAAATGCTGTGTATGGTTCAGTCACTGTAAATCTCCCTTTCTCATGTAAGCACACCTGCAAAGTCATTCTTATAAAAAATTCAAATTGACTTGAGTTGAAATCCCAGTTCTGTGTGATAATTAGGCTGCTTTCTTAAACGTTCACCTTTCTGAACCTCAGTTTTCTCTGCTCTTAGTTAGGAATAATGTTACTAGCCTTGTAACAACAATGCCCGGCACACAGTAAGCATCCACTAAGTATTGTGGAATGGATGAACATAGTAGGTCCTTACTGTAGCTATTACCATGACAGTGATGATGAGACCATGACATTATATCCATCTATATACGCACTACTCAGCGCCCCTAAAGCTCTATGCCTTTTACCTACGTTGTCTGCAAAGTGCTCCTTTATTACAGGTAGGCATTCAGGTATCTAACCTGATTGACAGCAGAGCTGTTACTTCTTCCTGAGCCCTGTTCGCTCCAGGCTCTCAATGTCCAGCAGCAGCAGCAGCAGCAGCTCTCAATAAGCCCTCTCAAGCTCTTCTCTTCTCTCAGGTTGCCAAACTCAGTTCATGTCTTGACAGAGAGGGCTTTTCCCAAACAGACTTTTTCAAGGGTGAGCTCGGCCTGCTAGTTTACAGCCAGGGAAGGTCCATTAATGTCACTGGTTTCCTCCACTGTTATCCTAAACTCAGTGCCTTGCCCCTCGTCTCCCAAATGACGTGGGTATGACTTCCTATGCCCAAGCTGCGGGCACCTGGCATTTTTATATCAAGAAATCTGTCACTGACAGCAAGGGAAGCTGCTCATTACGTTTTTTCTTTTTAAGAAGTCCGCTGTTCTGAGAGGTCAGAGGGTGACCTTTCATCAAGCTCCCCACGTGTGCTAGAGATGCTCTTTATGTGTTTTAACATGCAGCAAAGAGAGATTAAGCTCAGTGAAGCATGCCATTCATGAAGGCTCACTGAAATTATGCCTGCTAATCTTTTAAATGGCAGGAACATTGTGCAATACAAAAGGAATCTTAGTAATTCCAAAGCTTTTACCCAACTGAGAAACTTTAAATTTACAGAAACACATATTCGAGATAAAGAAGTTCAAGAAGGCTGGCTAAGACCAAACTACCCCTCCCCTGATGTAGAGAAGCAGAAAGACCCTGTGGTAAGAGAGAAGGGGTGGAGGGAGAAGGGCAAAGGGCAAAGGGCAGGGTTCGAGATCTGACCTGGGCCCTAACACTTCAATTGCTTCACTTGTGGACAGAGGTTCAGCTCCCTGGTCTGGACTGAGCCATTTACTCAGCTTTCTCAGTACTGAGCTGCTCTGCTGCCCCCACAGGCCTTCCAGGAGCAGGTACTTTAGGGTGACGGGTGACACCTGGCCCCATCCCAAGAGGAATTCTAAGGGCATCATTCATGTGGCCTGCATCATGGCAGGTGCTATACTATGGTATCTCCTGTGTATGTCAGAACAGCCCCTCAGGTGAGTGTCCTTACTGTGTAAACAGAATATCTGGGGCTGGGCGAGGCAGTGTTTTATCTGGCCATGATGCAAACTCAGGGGCCCGCTCGCAACAAAGCTACTACACCAGTGATGGGCAACCTTTTGAGCTTGGTGTGTCAAACTTCGCCAAAAAACTGAGCATAACTCGGGTAGTGTGTCACTTTGAGGAAAAAACATTATTTCGCAAATGTTTCATTCTCGGCATGCGGCCGCCTCAGCAGCCGCGTGTCATCAGCAATGGCTACGCGTGTCAGTGCTGACACCCGTGTCATAGGTTCGCCATCACTGCACTACACTATGCTGTCTCCTAAGCTATACTTCATCTGAAACTGACACAGGTGGTGGGCCAAGTCTTCGAATGCTACAATCATGTGACTCACAGGGACCTGCCAGAGCATGTGTGGTCAAGGATTCCCTGTGCCTGCTTCCTTTCCAGGTCATCTGAAACCCTGAGCTCACTTCTGACAAGCCTGAACTGTGGTGAGTGATCAAGAACCCAGTATATGTCTGATGTACTACACATGAACCTGTGTTCACCAGAAAAAAATAAGAAAAATCCTGATAAAGGGCCTGCCTTGAAATCACACATAGTCATGGTTTCACATAACTGTACCTGTGTCTCTGTGCTTGAAAACACTTTTTTGTTCACCTTAAATGTGCAATTTGATATTGTTACGTTCCTACACATGTCTTATCCTACTCAAGGTAAGGAAAGGGACCTTGACCCAGACATGCATGTTCACAACAGAGCAGGACAGAGTGAGAATCAGCAGTCAGGATCCTGGCAAATGGTGACTGAGATGGTCACTCCAACCACAAAAGTGTGTGTGTGGAGCCTGCTCATTCACTTCAAACCTTGCACAGAGCCCTGGCCAGTGTACTCAATGGTTAGAGCATCAGCCAGGGACCAGAGGGTTGTGGGTTCAATTCCGGTCAAAGGCACATCCCTGGGTTGCAGGTTCAATCCCCAGCCCTTGTTGTAGTGCATGTGGGAGGCAACCAATCAATGAGTCCCTCTCACATCAATCTCTCTCCTCTCTTTCTCTCCTCTTACCCCCTCTAAATAAATCAATGAAAAAAACATCCTCTGGTGAGGATTAACAAAAACAAAACCAAACAAAAACCTTGCACATATGTGCATGCAAATGACGACACAGGGTGGGATGAAAGAAAGGCGCAGGTAAAATATGATGGATGCTCAAGTGAGAAAAGGCCTTTCTTTTCTTTTTATTTATTTTTTCCACCCGAGGATATTTTTAAAAAATATATTTTATTGATTTTTTACAGAGAGGAAGAGAGAGGGATAGAGAGTTAGAAACATCAATCAGCTGCCTCTTGCATACCTCCTACTGGGGATGTGCCCGCAACCAAGGTACATGCCCTTGACCGGAATCGAACCTGGGACCCTTGAGTCTGCAGGCCGACGCTCTATCCACTGAGCCAAACCGGTTTCGGCTCTTTTTATTTTTTAAATATATTTTATTGATTTTTTACAGAGAGGAAGGGAGAGGGAGAGAGAGCTAGAAACATTGATGAGAGAGAAACATCAATCAGCCGCCTTCTGCATACCCCCCACTGGGGATGTGCCTGCAACCAAGGTACATGCCCTTGGCCGGAATCGAACCCAGGACCCTTGAGTCCACAGGCCGACGCTCTATCCACTGAGCCAAACCGGTCAGGGTGAGAAGGCCTTTCTTGTTGGATCAAGGAAGCATGTGAGGAGGAGGGGGCATGTGAGGTTGGGTAGAGAGGATACTTTCTAGTAAAAGGTAATGGCATAACCAAAGGAAAGAAAGAAGTGAGCCAAAGGTATAGTCAAAGAAAACCAACATGGGGTGAGGTGTGTGGGAGACAAAGCCAGCTGAGCCAGGCCCCCATCTGGGCCACTTGGAGGACACAGACACAGCCTAAGAGGTAAGGAGAGCCACTGCCTGTGGCAAAGTAATGCAGAATCAGATCAGAGCTTGCTTTATGAAGGTTCACCTGAGAGTAGTTTATAGGATGAGCCTGAGGGGAGAAAGCATAAGGATGAGGCCACTGATTGGGAAATAAATTCCAGGCAAAGGTGATAAAACCAGAACTGGGGCAACGGCAATGGAGAGGGAGAAGGAACATGGTGTTCTCCAGAACCAAGACAAGCAGGATGTGGCAAGGGCGGTGATGTGAAGACAGAAGAGATGGCAGAGATGAAGTCAATGTGGAGGTTCAGGCCAGCGAGACTGGGCCAGTGGCCTTCCAGACAGGTATGAGGAGCAGAAGGAGGGATCAGACCTGGAATAGTGATGACCACAAGAAACCTGCTTCTGAAAATACTAGGAACTAGCACAACTTTCCAAAAGGCAATCATGATCTGGATAAATGAGGCGCTGGGGGTTTGGGACCAGGGGTGGGCGGTGTGGAGGGTCCTATACACAGAGTCCCTGAGGGACATCCACGTATCAGGAGTCGGAAAGTGAACACGGGATAGAAAAGTTACAGGTACTACTTTGTAAAAATAGTGAAAGGGACAACAGAATAAGACCTATGAAAATGCCAAAGGCCTTGGTGAGTAGTATAACGTGAGAGACAGCAGAGATTAAGCCAGAGGTTAACACCAACTTGACTTAAAACATTTCAGACTGAGGGGGCAACTAAGGCTCGTGCATAGAGAGGTCAGTAGCAGAGGGAAAGAGCGACCCAAGGCAGCTAACCTGAGAGCCACTGCCCTGAGGATGATGACAACAACAAGATCAATAAGAAACACTTTCCACATGGAAATCTGGAAAAGCAAAGGTTTTCCACTGCAGCCTAGTTTACACTGGCAGGGCTGGGGCCACTTCTCATTGCTCTTGTGCCTCTAACATGCATGCTTTCTTGCCATGGTAGCTGCAATGATGCTTAATCTGATGCATCGAGCAATTTTCATTCCTGCCACAGGCATCTCATTCTAGATGCCTAAAGATGAACAGTCCCTAAAGATGAACACTCAAACTCATTCACTGTAAACCTTATTTTGCTCAGAAAAAAGCCCCCACAAAAATCCATTCTGCCTGGGTTCTAATGGTACTGGCACTCCAGGGTTCTCCTTTAAAGCAACAGAGTGGTGTGTTTAGCAGTCAAGAGATTTTTAATGAGGCTTCCCTGTTTAAACAGTAACTAGACAAAATGCAAACAAACTCTATCCCAAAACAGTAACTAGTCAACTGGCCTGGTCATCAAAAAACAGGCTACCAACTGGAGCCTCCAAAGCAGGTCCAACGAGATCGACCCATATGCCAGTTAACCCCTGCCAATCGTTTCCTCTTCCTTCCCAGGTTAAAAGGAAGAAGACTGGGGCAAAATGCAGATGGTTTTCTTGCTGAAAGGCTACAGGTCCACCTGGAAACCTTGCTTTCTGAGCTCCACGGCTAAGAACCACCAACTTAAACTCCTGTTTATTATCTTTCCAAGCTAATATTGTATCATCTCTAAAAACTGACTGTCTGGCTAAACTCACCTACACGCCCACCCATTCCTCACTGTTTTTCTCTTTAGGGACCCAAAGAGAAAGTAAAAAAAAAAAAATCAGAGAAAGGGCCTAATAGAAATTGCACAACCTGCAACTCCAGAAGCAGATTCCAAAAGGGACATGATCCTTCCAGAACGCAAAACGATCTCTGTGCTTCCCATAGGCTGTGCTGCTGACTGTCTCCTCGAGCTTCCCCAACCTCAGTCAGAAGGTGGGCTGAGGGTCTACAATAGATGGAGCAGAGAGGAGAGGAGACGGACCCAGAATCGATGGGGGCGGAACTTTGGAAACCACGTGGCAGGAAAACTGCCTCAAAAGGAAAAAGGCCAACAGCCCAGATACAGGCTTTAAATGGTGCAAAGGTGGCTCCACAGGCCGGGGCAGCACTGAGCTTAGAAGAGAACGAAGAACCAGAAAGGATGGCACAGGCTGGCAAAATGATCAAAATAGCCCTTCTTTCTAGAAGTATGGGACTCTGGACCTGGGGCTTTGGGGCCCAGCACCGGGCAGAGCAGCCAGGCTCATGAGGAGAAAACAATGACGTCAGTGAGGAACATCAGAAGGAGATTATTTTTAATGCATCCAAAGGAGTTTTCCATGGGTCCTTCCTTACTCTATCAAAGGCCAAATTCTCCAAGAAACAGGGAAACTACATGAATTGCCAGTGACTTCTGGTCAGAAGCCTTCTGCAGGAGGCAAAGGAGGGATGTAAGGAGAACAGAACCTGCAGAATTCCACCTGTGACAAGCAACAGACCATCTACCCCGGGGTCATAAACTATAGCCGGCCTGACCAATCCAGGGCCTGCCAGTGTTTTTTATGACCTGTGAGTTAGGAATGGTTTTACATTTTTAGAGGGTTACATTAAAAATGAGTAGATAAGTACCTACCTAATAACTGATTTTGCCTCTTGGCAGGCCAGGCCTAAAATGTTAAGTATCTGGCCCTTTAAGAGAAAGTTTGGGGCCACCTTGATCTAATAACTCGTTCTTTTCCTCTTTGACTCTCCTCACATTCCCCTGTCACAGTATGTGTACCTGTGAGAGGGTTGGGTGCTGCTTCACATGCGGGAAATTAGGCCAAGTGTAGGAGCCAGGACCAGAGCCGCAGCTCTCTCCACCTGTGAAGCCGGGCAAGCATCACCTGCCAGCCTCAGTTTCCCCACCTGGGAATAAATAACTCAAGCTAAAAGGTTGATATCAACACCAAATGAGATATAGGATATTAATCTACTTCTTCAAAAGTTTAGAACACTTTGGGGATGAAAGTTTGTCATTTGTGGTTATTTATGAGTTGATTTATCACCAAAATTTATTTTCTTTTCTCGTAAGCGTTGAAGCCTGACATTCTCTTCTAGTCCACAGGAATACTGAAGGCGTGGGGGGACTTGCTCCACTGCCAAACAGATGACCTGAGCAGTCTAACTTGTGGTCCCATGATCCAATTTCATTACCAGGTCAGGCTAACCTCCCAGCTCATATCTCAATAAACCCATCAGCCTGGGGGAGAAGCTGCTGGCCCGCTGGAGACAGCTCACCCAGTCTGCACTCTGCCATTTGGAAAATCTTTCTGACTCTACATTCAGATGTATGTGAAGGGTGACAAAGATTAAGCCGTACTTTTTAGGAAACTCAGACTACCTAAACACAAAGCATGGAGTAATTCAGTGACAAGGGTGATATTTCACTTTGAGGTCATTCTAAAACTGGGGTCCCAAGTTAAGTTTAACTTAAGTGATATAGTGGCGACCCTAATACCTCATGAATCCCTATCATTTAATGGCTTATGAGGCAGACAAGTATGCCACTCTGAGGATGAGGAATCTGGGGCTTAAAAATCCTGGCAACCTGACATTGGCATGGAACCCAAGCCTCTGACTCCAGGAAGGGCCCAGCTCTGTCCACAGCATGAAAGCCCCTTCCCTCCAACCCCAAACACCTTTCAGTAAGGCAATCAGGTTGTTATTTGCAGATACAAGGCTGGTGGTCCATGCCTCTCAGGTCACTTTCTGGGCAGCTCAGAAATAACCTCTTTTATTATGATAGCTTCCCACAGTCACTAGGAACTGGAGCCTGAAGCAGCAGGGAGATGCATGCCAGCCCTTTTTGTCTGGGGACTCCGCCCCTGTTGGTGGGTCTGGTGGGGTGGGGTGGGACAGAGACACTCCCTTAAAGGATCAAAGGACCCTCTCTACAGAGTCCTTCAATAGGTGGCAGCAGCTAAGACTTCCCTTCCAAGAAGTGAAAGAACCCTCCCCAAGGGACACACTCTTAATAAGTTGTTACAGGTGGAGGAGGCTAGGATGGCCCAGATCTGTTCTCAAATGCACAGAGCATGCCCATATCCCTGGAGGCCTGCAAACACACTTCGGTTCTTTGACAATAGGGAGCCTCACTCAAAACACCCAAGCAGACTTCAAGCAACGAGGGGAGCTGAGGTCCCGCAGGGCTGTGGCCCAACAGCAAGGCATCCTGGAATCCTGCTCATGCTAGTAAGAGTCAGATGAGACCTGAGAACCCCAATGGGGTGAAACCTGCAAGAAAACATGAGGTGGAATGTGCCATGGAGCAAAAGAACCAACCCAAATCTCATGGACTTTGGCACAAGAGGGAAGGGACCAAACCAAATCTCCACCCCCTGACTCTAGGTGATGCAGAACTCAAGGCGACATGCAAAAGTCGCAACCACACACCATTTTACCTCATTTTATATAATAGTTCTCTGACCGTCCTTTTAGTCAATTTTTTGTAAATTAATCATATTTTCCTATTGGCATAACTGAAAAATGAATAGTGATGTCTCAAACTTTAGTACATCCAGTAAAAACAGTAAGTAGGTGCTTCTGAGCAGGGGCAAGGGCTGTGGCTTCAGGCGAACCTGTGACCACTCTCTCCAGAAGGAAGGAGTGGCTTTTGCTTAGTACACACTTACTGAGTGCCTGCTGTGTGCCCTGTCCCTACATGGCCAGGAAGATTGTCCAGGTCTCTTAAGATGGAGTCCCTCAAGAAGAAGTAATATTAAATAATGGCAATATAGCATGAAAAAGGCAAAACAGGAGTATGTCCAAGACACATACAGAGTTTAGAGGAAAGCAGGTATTAGAATACTGGGATGCTCTAGATCATCACCTGCATGAAGCCCACCCAACACCTCCCCACCCCAGGGAGAACTGAGTGCTGGCCCAGTGTCCCCAACACCTACGAAAACGTGTTTACAGGTCTGAGACCCCCTAATGGTCCCCTATATCTGGGGCCATGCTTTACTGATGCTTCTGTTCCCAGCACAAGGCCTGGCAAATAGGACACGTTTATTATAAATGTTTATTAAAGAACTTAAAGGGAGAGAAAGCATTTCCACTCCCCACCTTTCCCCCCACTCACAGCTAAATAGATAAGAACTCTTCAGTAAAAAGACAAGAAACCAAAAATTAAACATGATTTTGTTCAAGTGGGAGAGGTCACTGGAGCTCTTGGCAGCACCTGGGATCCACGTTCTCAGGGCCCTCCAGCATGAGCCTGGTTGGGGAGCAGCTCCGTCCTTTTTAGAAGACCCTGAGCTATCCTGTGAATTCTCCAAGTGAAGGCTGCAGGACATGGGTCAAAAGTAAATAATGTTTAAAAATAACTTCCCCTAAATACTGATGAACACTTGGCCATTCTGTCAGCACTGGGAAACTGCATACACCCAGCCAAACAAGCAGTTTGCTAAAGTGCAGATAAATGTATGAAGGAGAAAATCAGGTGCATGTAAGGCAAGGCTACTCACTCTGCTTCAGCCTTTACGTGCCCACAACCTGGTTATTTCTGGAGGAGTCTAACGCAGGATAAAGGTGACTGACTATACAAGAATATTTGAAAATTTCAAAGTATACAGAATACATGTTGCTTTCCAGGTCTGAAACTGTTTAAAACTCTTTAGGACTAAAAATGTTATCTCCCGCATAAGGTAGACGAGAAAGAAGCTGGGTCAACCCAGCGGGTCTGGAAAAACATTTGGAAGTGGTTTCATTGACAAGTTGCCTGCAAGAGATGCTGCAGAGTCTGATTTCTATTTTAGTGCTAACATCGGGAAACAAGCTTAAGACACGTGTGTCTCAGTCAGGGCAGCTGCTTTTCCAAACAGCTCAAAATAGAGACTCTAAAACATGCACACACAACACCGACAAAACCAACAGGCCCTGGGTTGGAATAAAAAATGTCATTTTCTTACCAAACCTAAATACTTCAAAACCTATACATCTTTAAACATGATCCAATTCAATACATTTGTCAGTAATCTTAAACCAGGCAGCCAGACCACTCGCAGAGCAGTACAGACCCCTCGGGAAAGTTTAATCTTGGAAGCAATTGGGCCACAAGTGGCCCTGCTGCAGATGAACACACCACGCTCTGTCAGGGGGTCTTCTCAGGCAATCTGTCACCAGCCTCGGCGGAGCAGAAACCACACTCCAACCCTCTAATTGTGGGGTGCTCTCTGGGAGTGGTGGCAATGCTGCTGTCTGAATGGAGCCAACATAAATCAAAGGAAAGGCCGTGTCTGCTAGAGAATTGAGATTTCAAAGTAATCTTCTAATGCTTGTCACCAATGAAGTTAAAACGGCCATGTGTAGGTGATGAGGCCGAAGGAGATGAAAATCCTGAGAGGAGGTAAGAGCTGCTTCTCAGGAAAGCACACGAGGTAATAAATGGGGACCTAGGAACTGCCCTTCCCATATCCCAACAGTCAGGTCACCCTGCCTCTAGCTGACACAGGGACAGCAGATGCTCTAAGGCGCAGGACTGGGTAGCATGATGAAGGCCAAAGTGTCTTTCCTGACTGTCTGCAGAACCTGGAGGAAGCTGGTGGGCTCTCCTTGGGCATGTCAGGCTCTGGAGGAGGGAAATGCTGCGACAGGCACCCTCACAGAGGTGTGGCCCGAGGGCCAAGAAGAAACACACTTCAAAGCCTCACCATAAACCTGAGAGGTCAGGGGCCTTTCTGGATAGTGCTCTTGACATAACTCTGCTTATGAAAGGGAGGAAGAAAGCTGGACATTGATGTTTAGACAAGGAAGCGGCTCCCTGCCCACACACACACTGCAGAGCCTACTGGGAAGCAGCCCTCCCTCTACCAAGGCCTGCTCGGGGACCAGATGCCGAGGTCACTCTCTTCCTTCCAAAAGGCCAATCTTTCACCAGTGATGGGTTCACTTTCAGGAAGACTGAAGTTGGGGAGGCCAACCCCCTCCCTTCCTGTCCTTCCTGAAACCCTACAGGCCTAAGTGGGATGTGGAAAAACTGCTTCTCTCATGACTGGCAGCGTTTACAGTAGGTTAGGATGACGGATGTCTTTCCGGCAACCGTGGGTGAACCTTGGATATGTCCTGTGCTGGGTTGGTCCCTCTCACCCACAGGTGAAGGGCCTAGCCACCTCACCTCTGCGTCCCAGGTTCATCTGCAATGGGCACAATGCCCAGGAAATGTGGTGAAGCAGAGGGTGATCTTTGCTGAAGCCCATGATAGCACAGTACTTGGCTCTGTGCTAGGTCCTAGGGTTGGGGCAGGAGGGCACACAGCCCCAAGTAGGAGTCCTCCTACAGGTACCCGGTTTAAGATACTGAGCCAAGTGACTGACACCTGGGCAGCCTGTGTTCCTGTGGCACGGAAGTCCCTGAGATTGGGGGACAGAAGGTAGGCCAGTGAGAATTGATTAGTAGGTGCCAGCACGGTCCAGTAGCACTGGGCTGGGTAGGGGGTAGGAAGAAGCCTTAGAGTCCTTATGACTGGACACTGACCCACAGTGAATCCTCCCCGAGATCCTCATCCCAGGAAGGAACCTGAGGACTGATGAGAAGCCTTGCCCCAGAGCATGGGCCCTGAGCTGTGCTCAGCCAGGTGCCTCCGCTCCTGGGCTAGGTGACAGTCTGTAAAATGGGGAGAAAATAAGACAAGTGCCAAGGGCAGGGCAGAAGTGCACAAGGTGTGCTGAGGAGAGATCCCTGGGGGCAGGCCGTCTGGGTAAATGTGTCAGACAAGTTTCTACAGGAGGCTGCTTTGGACAGGAACACTGAAGGGGGTCCATGACTTATGGCAGACATCGGATGGTAAGGTAAGGACAGGGCCATAGTAGAGGAGAAAGAGAAGGCAACAAGGGGGCCATATCGATAAGGCACAGAAAGAAAGATGGAAAAAAGGGGATAGGAGGGAGGGAGGGAGTAATAATTAAAGCCTTGCATTTGGGGATCATCATTTCACTTTCTCCCTAGAAAGCCACACTGCTCCTACAGGTTCCTCTAGGCTTGCTCACAGCAAGCTGGGCAGAGATAAGCCAGAAAAAAAGACTTGCTACAATATGTCTGAGCAGCTGGGCCTGCTGCCCAGAGGCATGGGCTGCTGTCCACTCCTAAGGCCTGGAGGGTCAGCGAGGCTCGAGACCATGGGACCCAAGTCTGCACAGCCTTCTCGCCTGCCCCCTTGCGCACTGTTGACCCAGAATAGAGGACAGTGACTCAGAAAGTGCCCCATAGTCACCTTCCAGCCATCATCACGTGTACAGCCTCCCCGGGAGTTCTCCTCCATCAGAAGGTCAGACATCTCCACCAAATGTAAAATAGGCAGATGGCCCTGCCTCTCTTGGATAAATACGAACAAGCACTGCCAAGCTTACTGCAAACTACCCACCAGTCTGCTAAGTCCCCATAAACACAAATCGCTCTGTATTCACCAGGGTGTCATCTTGCCTATGGGACCAGGGCCAGACCAATGTGATTTTTAAACATCAACAAGAGCTTTGTGCAAGAAAATCTAATCTCTGATGACTACTGTCTAGAGACATTTTATAGTAGTCTGCAGGATTACTTTTATACTTGTTTTGCTATTTTGTGATAAAAATTATTTGCCAAGTAAACTGTCACCTGAAGTTCTGACAATGTTTAACATAAATGACCCTTCCCTCAGAGATATCTGAGTAAGGTCATTTAATCAAAAGGCATGAGGCCATAAGTTAAGCCAAGCAGGTTTAGATGGTATCTTATACAGAGGGATCCCGACTCATTAAGTTTTAAAAGAATGACAAAAAGAACAGGAAGAACCTGATGAGGTAAGCAATATGCTCTGTCACTGTGCATGGTTTCTATAAAGAACATTTTCTGATGTCCACGTGGCAGGAATAAGTAAGCCAGGGTTGCTTTAAGGGGCTTCTCAGGAGAATATGAGGAGGGGTTCCAAGCCATCCAGGCAAAGTGATGGGAGCTGAGGAAGGTGTGCCTGGAGACTCCAACCCCCCAGTGAGTCCCAGTAATGGTCCACAGGCATTTCTACAGTTTTTCTTCTGGACAAATGAGACAACTCTTGAGTTCTCGAAAGCCCTCCAAAAAGAAACTAAGAGCTTTTGTAATATTCTTCTTGGAAGGTGGATAACAAGTAGGTTCTTGAATGCAACATCAGAGAAGCTGAAGCCTTTAGCCCAGATCCAAATGTATCTTGGCAGAGAAAGCCAATTATAGGTATACTAGAGGCCCGATGCACGAAATTAGTGCAAGGGGCTTGGCCCTTGCAGCTGCATGGCTTGCCTCGGCACTCGCAGCCCCAGCTTCGTTCGGAAGGTCACCGGGAAGGATGTCTGGAAGGTCGTTCAGCTTGTCCGGTCTAATTAGCATATTATGCTTTCATTATTATAGACAAGGCTGGCCAAGATGTCCCATAGAGATTGCCAAGGTAATACTAGCAGAGACCTAGGAGAGAAAGAATGGCAATTCCTAAGGTATAATGGGGAGAAAATGAAGAAACCCAAGTCCTTAGGAGATAAAATTGGAAGGTCTTGGTGATGTGTTGATAAGGGATTGTCAGGTGGTCACTCCCAGAGTGCAGACTAGAGCAGCTCGGTAGACAAAGGGGCCACCACCAAGAAAAGCCTGAGCAATTGGAGATCACTAGATTGGCTTTGAACACATATATTGGATGCACCAGGCAGCTGAGCTGGTTGGGCTGGGAGCTGAAAGGACAGAGAAAATAAATGGAGCTCTGAGAACGACCTGGCCTCCTGAACAGAGAATGAGGGTGTAAAGGGCCAGTGTAGTGACACAAGAGCACCATGGTGATGGAGAGAGGGTAGCCAAGAAGCCAGGGAGGCTCTGAAGTGGCCCCAGAAGCCAAGGGAGGAATACATTTACAGATAAAGGAGTGGTCGTCTTACGAGGCCTAAGAGAGCCTTCCGCAGCTAGAAACAAAGCAGCCGAGGCCAGATGGAAGGGACTGGGGAAAGAGTGGGCAGTGTGGCGAGAATGACAGCCAGGAAGCCAGCCCCATTCAAACTGTTCCATCCAAACTTCTCAGCTTTGTGAGCCACATAGCTAGGAAGTGGAGTAGCTGCTCCTTCTAATCTGCCACGGGTGTGCAGAAGGGATGAATACATTCATTAATAAACAAACTACACAGTCTGAGTGGCAATTTGCTTCTTTTTTGCATCAGCGGTTCTCTGACTTACTATAAATGAGAGAGTACATGCTCCCCTGGGAACCACCCCCAGAGGTTCCTAAACACTCTCGAGACCCCCATTGGAGCACCTGCAACTCTCAGCCCCCACCTCCCAACAGCACATGGCTGACTCTGACCTGTGACCTTGTCTTAGCATCCCTTGATACCTGCACTGGACAGCCAACTATGCTCTCCGGATCATCTTTCTGACTACCAGCTACCATGCACAGAAGTCAGAGAATGTTGGAAAAGGTAAGGATTGAGGCCAAGCCCTTCTTCTCAAATGGGAAAAGCTGAAGCCCAGGCAGATGAAACCCTGAACTGGACATGGTTGGCATGGCGAGTCCAGGACCACCTTGGAGCGGGGGGTGGGGGAAGAGGGGTGCCAGAGAGGTTTCCCAGGTCTGAAGACTAGAGAAATTTTATACATATATAAAAATAATAATAATATATTACATACTAGTAGCCCGTTTGCACGAAGATTCGTGCAATAGACCTTCATTCATCTGGCTGCCTGCACCAGTTTTCTGCCGGCACCGGGGACCCAGGCCTTGGCTGTGGCCACCGCCTTCTGCCTTCTTTCAGGGTCGGGGCTTGGCCCCGGGCTGCGGCCTTGGCTCTGCTGCACCCCAGCCTCCCTGCTATGGATCATAGGAGCCGACCCCCGTGGTTGCCTGCGATCCAAGCAGGCTCCCCACTGGTGCCCAAGGCCTGGGAAAGCCTCCGCCCGAGGCTTTCCCGGCCTTGGGCTCCACCACACTCCAACATCCCTGCAACGGTTTCATGGTGGGCGTGGTTGTGGGCGTGGCTTGGGCGTAGCAAAGGTGCGGTCAATTTGCATATTTGTTTATTATAAGGTAGGATAGTACTATATATATAGTATCCTCTATTGAAAAGAAACTAGATTATTTACTAATAGTATATATTTGCCATAAAAAACTCAAATAATACCAGAAAAGATAAAAACTCTGGCAGCCCCCACCCCAGATTTAACCCTTATTAACAGTCTTACACATTATCTTTCAGACACAGCCATGATGCCAGATGTCAGCTCACTCATATTTGAGTTAACCTCTCTAAACAAGCTGAAATAAAAAGACATAAGTCAGGGTCAACCTATGGACCATGTGGCCACTCGGGGAACAACAGTTTATTTCATTTTACAAACATGCACTGATTCCCCTTGCTGGGCACTGGGTACATAGTTAGAATGCTGCCAAGCCTCAGGGATCCACCGGCCATCGGTGGTATCTCAGGTAGGGGGAGAGTCTGGACATCTCCCCGAGTTCCCCAAACCAAAACCCCAATGGGTTGGAGTCTAATTTAGTAATTTTCAATCCTTTGAATATTTTCAGTTGAAGAAGACTTAAAAAAATTTTTTTTTGAGAAAACTATTTTTAAACAAAACTTTACATGACTGTGCAATACTATAGGACAAATGAAAACAGAGTCACTGTGGTTGAAGACTGGGATCGGGGGTGGGGTAGAGGGGTTAAGACAGCCCTATCCCCACTTCTCCTTGAGCTTCAAGGACTAGAGGAGCTGGCTTCCCAGGCCCCTTTCCGCCCCAACCCTGTGGCTGTGGCTATACTTACGTGAGACACAGAACTCAACTGTGGTCTCAGCCATGGCCTCGGCCACATGGCTCAGGTGCCTGATATTGTAATATTTTTCGACACAACATTTTAGCTGGCATTCTGGAACACTTAAACTATTCTGCCTATGGTGGTGGTCAGGAACCCAATGTTTGTTTCCAACATGGCTTGTGTTTTGACAGTCTTTTTCTTTTGTGCGGTGTTCTTAATGAAGTGCAACTAGAACTAGATCTTGTGAGCCACCGGGGAAGTGCTCCCCTTTAGAACCCGGGGGGTGGAGATTCAGGGGGCTGCCTCAATAGTACCTGGACAGCCTCACAAGCCACCTATTTCTTCGTATACTAGTTCATAGCAATGGGAGGTTTAAAAAATGTTCACTAGATTCAGTAATGATGAAAATACACATACTGAAAGGAAAAGGCAATTTTGAAATCCTCCTGTGGCCTTTATCCTATTACTATAACCGGTCACCCTCTCCCCAGCACTTTCCACCAAGGACCTCAACAGCAGTTTTGGGTGCAAAGGCTAGGAGCTGGAGGATAATGACAGAAGAAATACAGCCAAGTGGTCCTCCCCAACCACACACAAGGAAACCATGGTTCTTACACTTAGCAGCTACTTTACTTATCTGGTCTTGTTTCAAGTTCATTTTTTCCAGTTACCCCATTGACTCTTATTTGTATGCAGGCGCTATTCTAACACAAAACCTTTTACTCCAGCATTTGTCTCCTATAGATGTACCCAGTACATCTACAAAAAGGAAGAACCAGAGCCATCGGGCCAAACAGGCTTTTCTTCTAACTCACTATATGGCCCTGGGCCTGATGAAGCCTCAGAGTTCCTCAACTGTCAAAGGGTACAGACCGGTATGTGCTTGGAGAAGTTATGGGGCAGATCAGCAGGAATGCATGCATAATGAAACTTAAATAACTGCTATTTGTACCTGCTCTTCCTGGCATGGCTGAGACTGCAAGAATCCTTGATGAGGATGGCTGCCTTCCACCCCTCAGCCTCCCCCCACCCCCATCAATTCCTGTCTCCACTATGGTAAGGCCATCATTTCATCATTTCATTTAAAGTTAGTCTTCAGAGCCCAAGAACCCACATATAAATTATGGCCCCAGAGCGTATGCAGAGAGACATGACAAGTGCCTTCTATGGGGGGAGGAAGTCACATCCCTGCCCCACTCTACTCATGTCACTGCCCTCCTGATCTAATCTGTATAGTGGGGATGACAGAGGATGGGGCAGGAATTGAGAATTTAGACTAGCTGGAGGAAGCTGCGTTGGGATCAGGACATCCTCACCTGCCTTCTAGCTTTAACCCCAACTCACTGTGAGAACCATACGTTAGCTTCCATCAAACTGAGTCGCATCACCTCCAAAGTGCCTTCAAACTCAATCTCCTAAAATTCACTAAAATTAATGCCATGCACAGCCAGGTTTGGGTTTAGTCTCTGCCCCTTGGCAGCTCTGTAACCTGTGAGAGCCTGAAAAATTTCTAATGCTTCTGTGTTTTCCCATCTGTGGAACAAGATACGATTACCTAGCCCACTGGGTGCTGTGAGGTTAAATGAAGAAATGGCTGTAGACAGCAGAGCACTGTGTCTAACTATAAAGGTAGCCATTCCTGTTCATTGCCATTGTTACCATTGCTCAGAGCTTGCAAAGTTCTAGGGAGGTACCAATGGGGACAACATGTGGGATCAGACACCACCTGGGAGCTGTGGTTCTGCATTTCGGTGGAGTGGGGCCTGTGCCACGCAGAGAGACAGGACGAAGTGAGGAAGGTGCTGTGAGAGGGAAGAGGGCCTGGGAAGGCTCACAGAGGGGTCTTGGAAGGTGAGCAGGATATTGACAGGCAAAAAGAGAAGGACGAACAAGCCTGCAGGCCCCAGAACATGGAAGCCCTCACTTCCAGAGGGGATCTCAACATCCTGAGGACAGAAAGTCTGAAGCGTTTAGGCAAAGGCTGTGTCTGTCTGTACCAGCGAGTGGACCCATCACAAAGAGCACTGGAGTGTGCGTCAGGGTGGAGGCCTCATTCCAACTGCCCTGGGAAGCCTGGAGATACTGGGGACAATGGTGATGGAAAGGGCTGGCCAGGCCATGTCCCAGACTCGGAGAGGCTCTCAAAAGGCATCAGGATAGGCCATACGAGATTGGAAACCTGAGCAGGGCTGTGGTCTCGAGAATGAATGAAAGGCAGCAATAGAGAGACAGGAGAGTTTGGGGAGAGAGCAGAGGCAGGGAGGAAGGGGAGGAAAAGTTGGTGCTGACTCATCTGAGAGGACAGCAGCTGATGAGAGTTTTCAAAAACCCTTGGTGTGGCCACCACAAATAGCGCTTTGAGCTTTCACAGCCAGGGAGAGGTGCCACTTTCTTCGCAGCCCACCGAGCACCTCAGGGCTCAGCCTGGATTTCTCACCACCCACCCCAGCCCCCACCCTGGGATGATACAGGCTGTGAGGAATAGAAGGGATGCTCAGTAGTCAGTAGGGTTGACCCACGGGGAATAGCTTCTGCCACCAAGACCTTTACCTTTTCTGACCTTGGTTTTTCTCGTCAATGGTTAATTTAGACCTATTTTCAGTATAAAATGTACTGAATACTTGTTTTTATTCCGTGTAAGAACTAGTGTAGAGCCAGACTGATTCTTTTAATTTGTCCTTTCTGGTCAGACCAGCACTCCTGGGCCTCCAAGCGCCCCCTGCGTCCATTCATTAAAGTGACCCAGAGACACCACCCCTGCTCCTGCTTCTCGTGAGGGTCTCCACTGCCACACAGAGAAATGACAATAAAGGCTCTTAACACTCAACTCATGAAACAAGTTCCTTTTTAAGTAAAAAATAAAAATAAAAAGCTTTGAAACATAACTCTATAACAAATTTCAAAACAAGCAGTGGACCTACATTTATCATTGCTTCCACTTGAAAATATGAAAATCTATTAGTAACTACTGCCAGTAAATGACTGTGCTCACCGAGTGTCTGAGCCATGACTGAACAGCGGGCCATGTGCACACCTCGCCCTGCCTCTTTAGTCTCAGGGTTAGGATAAAAGAAGCACCTCTTGGCCCATCACAACGGCTTACAGGAGTACATTTGTACACACATCCATTCTACACGTATGATGTCTGCTATGTGCTGCGCCCCATGTTTGGATGAGGTGGAGTTGACCTGAGAGTAAACAGAGGTTTGAAATGCCCAGGCATTCCTCAGCAGCATCAGGCCCAGCTGAGCGGTGAGCAAAGGAAAGTGGGGGCAGGGAAGGGATGGCTGGGGCAGAGGACAAGCACAGAGGGACAAACTTGGGATTCCACCAAGGTCAGGCAGGCTGGAGTCAGGCTAGGGCATGTCTCCATGCCTCCGGGGAAGGGCCGGGCTCTTCCTTTAGGCTGCAGGGAGATGCTAAGAGATCTGAAGCACGGGCCCTGAGAGGATCAGCTTAGTGCTGAAGGAAGAGCATTCTAGATCAATGACCTCATGTCACACATGGGGAAGATGTCCAGAAAGGTATATGCTCTAGAGTAATAGGGTCCAGCGTTGAAACTGGTCTCCTTATACCAACCCAATACCAGTTCACAGGCATCTAGACAATGACGACCATTCACCCAGTTCTGTGCTAGAGCTGGAAGCCAAGCCAGAGGCATGCTTCAGGCGATGGTGCCCTTAAGGGTGGCCTCCACAGCTCATCCCTGGGGTCCTTTAAGGAGGCAGGGGAGGCAGAGTGTAAGCATGGGCTCGGCAGCAGAGACCGGTTCCGATCCTGGCTCTGTCACACACCAGCACAGTGATGAGACCTCAGGAAGGGCCCTGCCTCTCATCCACCTCAGGGATTAAGTAAAAGGATAAAGTGCAGCACACGCTACGTGTTCAGGAAATGCTGTTAGCTCTCTCCCAAGTGAGTCATGAGATAAATGGGATTTTTATTCATCAACTAAGAGCTCAAACACTTTGACAATATTTTATTTCCTTATGGAAAAGAGACTTATATTCTAAATTGTAAGTAAATGCCTTGAAAACAAGCTTTTGGATTGCAACCTAAACAAGAAAAAAAACATTAAATTCAACATTCTTCTTGGAAAAGATAGAAGCACCAATGTCAACTGATGAAATTTTACAAAAATATTAAGAGCTAACCCCAAGTGCATCATTACTAATTCCAATTACCAAGTATTATTATTACTTGTGCAAAATTACACCTAAAACCAGGCACCATTTTCTAACTGTAAGTGTTCCTGAATTGTCAGCCAGGGGCTCTGGTCCACATATCAACAGTTTAAGAAGCTCCAAGCTTATGTTGGAGATGCATTAGCATTAGTGGCTCTCAGGCCCGGGACAGCCCAGGTCCTTCTCTCAAGAAGGCGCCCCAGAGGCCAACATAACAGAGACACATTGGAGTGTCACTGCTCCATGGAAGCCATGTTCCTTTAAAAGGCTCTGGAAAGTACATTTCTGCAGCCATAATGCATAGCTGTTTAAAGAACCCCCATGGGAATTTGCCCTGAAGAACAAGAAAGTTTTTGTAACCCTAGGAATCACGCCACATCAATCTGCTCTATAATCGCGCTCAACACCATCACCGCCATTTACTGGGCCTGCTACTTTGTCCCTGTCCTGTGCTAAGTGCTGTTTTACGGGATCATCTCATTCAATCCGCTGTCATTTACAGATGAAGAAAGTGAAATGGGGCTCTCAGGAAACCTCCCCAAGGTTGCCTAGTTGGCCAGAGGCTCAGGTCATCTGGCTCCAGAGCCCAAGCTCCCAATCTCTCTATTGCAGGACGTCCACAGAATACAACAACTCATCTCCATTGCATTTCTCTGAGTGTCACATGCAGCAATGCTGTGGGCACTGTCTCACAGCCACCACTGTGACTTTAGTGAGTTGCTTCCAAAAACAGACTGCTCCTCTTGACCCGCATTCCCAATTCTGGGTCTGAACTGCAGGTGCCAGCTGTGTCTGGTGCACAGCACTTCCCAATATTCTGATCTGAACCTCAACTTGAACCCTGGGGGGCTGGCTGGGGTTGCCCCCAGCATAGGAACCCCCTTCAAGAGACGCTGTGGCTCGCCCAGCCTGCCAGCAACCAGGCAGCTCAGAACTGAAGGTAAAAGTATCTGAAAGCCAAGACTATAGACTGTATACACATAGCAATTTGTTACTGTGAAAAACCATCTGTTTCTCGGTATTACAATCCTCAGAGGGCAAATTATAGCTAGCGTTCAACATAAAACATCAATTTAAACCATCAACTATTCATAATTTCAATTCTTTATTGGAAACCAAGGACATAAATGTCAGGGAATAAAGCAATATTTCTTTTATTAACTGTTCCATTCATCTGGCTATTAAATAAAACCAGGGCCCCAATAAATGGCAGGAGTCCTTGCCTGACAGCCACAACCAAATAGCTCTATAATTCTCAGACATTTTAAAACAACGAAAACTGCATTATTTGAAAAGTTAGAAACTTTAATATATAATAAAATTAAGATGAATGTGATCTTAATACCTTGCGAAACTGTTTGCATTGCCCTCATATTAAAATAAATTTCTTCTTGTACGTTTTATTTTTAACAGTGCTCATTTTGTACTGAGAACGCACTGGTTTTATGAGCAGCTTTTGCAGATGCCAACCACCTCCAGCATTTTTCACTGACATCTAGTTTTCCCAGGCTGAAGCCACCTTCTGCGGGGGTGGGGGAGGGTTGGGGGGCGCTGTGCCAGGCAGGGTGGCATTTTGAAAGTGCAGCTCAGAGAGTGCATGGCCTTCAAAATCCAGTCCCATGGGACACTCACAAAACAGTTAAGTAAAAATAGCCTGATACAGTGCAGGGCAGACTCTTGTTACAAGCAATTTTTTTTTAGAACAATCTGAGTATTCGAAAATGAAAGCCACAAAAGATGAAAGAGACTTTTACCCTAGTATTGAGTGCCTTTTGTGTATTAGGACCTGTACTGAGCTTTTTATATGCATCATTTTGCAGCAATCCGGCAGGGTCAGTATTCTTTAGAGATTAGAAAAAAGGTTTAGAAGGTGAGTCACCCTATCCTTTCCCTAGGAGGTGCACCTACGTGCTAACCAACAAGAAATAAAGATAAATAAGACACAGCACTCATCTCCAACACTTTACATGCTGGCTTCGATCACATTAGCACTGTTGAGAGCAGTAAGCAGTACCAGCATCAGGGGCACAGAGGAAAGGACTTACTCCTCAGAGAGAGGAGGAATAATTGCTGATGGGGTGTCAGGGAGGGCCCCTGGGGGAGAAGACTGAACCTGGGCTGAGTTTTAGACAAATATCAAGATTTCCCCCTTTCTGGAGGTTTAATTTCTAAGATACAGGTTGCCACACTAAGGATAGTTATTTCAAGGAAAATACATATAACAGCATTAAAGAAAGATTTTATATTCCATCACCCATAACCCATCTAGAATCCCTAGCAGAGCTCATAGTCCTTGACCTCCTGCCAAAAAAGTGGCCCCACCTTGTTATTGCTAACGTAACTGTCACCATGTTTCTAAACGGTATTCATGATTTTAGTTTTTAGTGGCTATGTAATATTCCTTCCTGTTAGGGGGGCTGTCAATAAATATTGGTTGAATGAATGAATCGACCAACTGACAAGTTCTTTACTTGGGCTCAGCACACTGATACCCTCTAAATGCTCAGACACATGCCTCTGTGGGTGGGTGCTCTGTCGCTGCCCAGGAAGGGGATTAACACTATTCCTGTTTGCAAATGAGGAAACTCAGGAAGCCATGGGACTTTTCCTCCCTTGTCCTGACACTAATCCCAGAGCTATCTAGGAAATGGGAGCATTTTCGGGGACTGTGGTGCTGGTGCTGGGGTGAGGTGATGATGGAAGGAGAAGGCCAACAGCTACTGGGTATGGGCTCCTGCACCCAGAAGTGCAGAGTAGGCCAAGGGCACACAGCCACCACAGCCTAGGCTGCGGGCCTCCCCCAACCTCCTCGAGCCCACAATACCTCAGTGAGAAAAAGGAGATGGCCAGAGCCAACCCACTTGACTGTAACACTGTCTACTTCCAACCATGGGAGGAGAAAAAGCTCTTCTAAGGGTAAACTATTTTTATTGGTGTCTCATTGGCCATAGTTGAGTCATACCTTTTAGCCTGAAATGCTAAAAGAGAAAAATCCAGTAATCAACAGGCCCGAAGACACCTGCAAAGATATACTGCACAACCTCACAGGGTTTGGGGTTTTCTTTCTTTCCTTCGCTACTTTGTTATGTTAAGGTCTGGAGTGGTCAGGTCATCCTGGTGAATACAAAAAACAACAGCTGACTTTTCCTACTGAGTGCGTGTGACCAAGCGAAAGCTCCCTGGTTTCATTCAAGTCAATACTTAAAAGTTCAGAGTCCCTGGTGTTTGCACTCACAATTTAAATACCATTCAAAACCCTTTAGGTAATTTTAATAAACATCTATCTGTCAAGGAGAGTGACTGAGAGTCCCTCCCGGGAATGGATCACCACCTGCATTCAGCCACTAACTCTCAGTGCTCTGAATTGATAGTCATCGCTCATTAAACGATTATGCCAATGCTTACTATATGCCAGCCACTATGGTGGCTATGGAAATGAAAGAGTATAGTATTCATGGAATTTATATGCTAATAGCAAAGGATAGGTGACAAACAGAGCATGTGTCACATTAAGTAGAACATTAAGTGCTGTGGAGAAATTACAGCAAAGTAAAGGGGATGTGTGTAGAGGGTAGGTACGTAGTGCTGGGTCAGGATTCGTGAAAAGAAGGGGAGGGGGCCTTCATGTCACAGACCCATCCCTGCTCAGCACTGGGGCAAGTGAGGTGTGTTTGTAGTGCTCCCTAAGACAAGTCTGATGTTCACACATCAACTTTCCTTTTACTTTCAAAATTCCAAAAGATACAGCATTTAACTTGGTGGGTAAAAAAAAAAAAAAAAAAAGACTCTCTAGAGTTAATTACCTAGGAAATTGGATGCAAAGGCTGGATTCAGGCAGAAGAGAAAGGGCCTGTCTTGGGGAGAGAGCCACAGCTTCTGGGATCTTGAGGATCACAGGGTTATTCTGAGGACTAGCTGGCTGGGGAACATAAACAGTAAAAAGCTGACTAAGAGCAGGAAGAGGCCTGGGAGCCAATCTACAACTTCCTTGTATTGTCATTTTCTGCTCAGGTGCCAGGTGGAGAACTGGTCAGATCTGTTAATATAAAAGTCCTTACTTGGTAGGATCTTGTTCTGACACCACTGGCCTGGGAAGCCCTCTTCTTTATCACATTATTTATCACAACCTCCCTGAGCCGGAGTGACCCTGCTTTGTTAGCTTAGCGCTGGGCAGAAGCCCTCCACGTAGCAGCTCCCCAGGGAGGCCCTGCTTACTGCACTCCAGCACCTTCCACTGGGCCTGGCATCCACATGCTCACAACACAGGTCCTGCATGAACAAGTGAATGAAGACATAAGAAACCTGAGCCCAATGAGGGGGGCTATCTGTCCAAAGTCAGAGGCTTATTGCATTAGGGGCCACTGGGAGGTCAATCCCAAGTTCTCTTTTACCTGGGGTTGTTTCTGAGCTACTCTTTTATGGGTAAGATCCTAGGGGTGATCCTTCTCACCTAATGTTTGATTTATAACAGTATACCAATAATTAGTTACATGAGTCTAATTATAATTCAAAATCTCATCTCAACTTTCTATGCTATTTCATTAACTTGGGCTTTTGCCACAAAATTGTAACTCGTAAGCATTACTGAATTCAAACTTGACTCTGCCTCTGTGTGTGATATCCTGCTCCAGGGTGAGAGCCCGGGGGCCTCTCCATCAAAGCCCTTCTTCTGCTCCAGGGCCCTTACACCAGCCTGCTCCACAGGAAACCTGCTTTCCCAGCCCAGAACCCATTTCCAGCCTCACAGGCTGGGGTCCGTCAGTGGAACGGTTCTCCCAGTAGTAAAAATGTTCTTCTGAGAGCTTACATCTGTACAGCTTGTCCGGGAGTTAAGTTCCTCAAGGATTAAATGGACACTCCCAGCTTTATGGGAAAGGGCGGGCAGCCCCACTGTAACTTGTGATCACTGGTCATTATTCCACCCACAAGAATATCCAGCCAGCCAGTCAACAGATATTTACTGAACATCTATTAAGTCCCAGACTCTGTGCCAGGAACTGGAGGTACAGACCAATAAGGTTCTCTGCTCTCCTGAGACTAAGATTCTAGTAGGGACAGACATGCAGAGAAGGAGAAACAGCACAATAGACACTATGTGCCTGCACAGGATAATGACCTTAGATTGGGATGGGACATCCCCGGGGGGAGGGGGGGGGGGGTGCGGGTGGAATCCCAGGGCATAGACACACTGACTGGGCTGGAGGGGCCCTGCCTCCTGGGTCAGGCAGGAAGGCACCTGGGGTATAGGCTAGGTGGCTGTTTGCTCTGAACTGCATTCATTAAGGGGAAGTGAAAAGGAGAAAAAAGGAATAGGATACTCAAATTCCTGTTTCAGTACCAACTAAATGGAATAAAGTCTAATTTAAATAATTCTCTGTAATGTGAGTTATACTTTTGTTTCCCCTGAACTGTGAGACAGCAGGACAACTGTACATGGGCGCCTGGGGTTTTTACACCTCCAGTATAAGGAGACATAGCAGACCAGCCAATGCAAATTTAGAGATTTCAGTAAGTGTGATTATACCACCATCCTAAATGCCAGAGTGCTGCCACATTCACACAAGTCATCAGAGCCTTAATGGCTGCTCCAAAAAAGCAAGGGAAAGAGGGAAGGCTAATGGTAGAAACATTCAATTCCAGGAAGCTAGGAAGCCCTCAGGCTACCACTTCTATACGTTTTGGCTTTTAGGGGAAAACCCTGTTCCCAGTCTGGGTTTTTAAATAAAAAATTGCTATGCATGTTTTTAGTTCAGAATCTCCATCTCTCAAAGACAAATTTTTATTCTCTTTTATTCAGAGTATTTAAAAGAATACTGCACTGAGAAAATTTGCTATCCACTTGGGGAAAAAAGTTAGATCCCTATACCTTACACTATATGCAAAAACTGCTGTCAGATTTAAAAAAATCAAATGAAAAACCAGAAAGCCTCAATTACTATAAGAGGACACAGAAAAACATTTAAGACAAGGCAAGCAACCCATGAGAAAATGGGCAAAAGATGTGAAAAGAAAATTACACAAGGGATATTATTGGCTAATAAACATGCGAAAGGACGTCCAACCTTATTGTTAACTGAGGAAATGTAAACTAAAGCAATGTACTTTCTACCCATGGAAGATATAACAACTGACTTATCAAGTGCTGGTAAGGTTGTGAAGAAAAGGACAGTTCTCTGGCCCTTTCTGTCACCTGGTGAGGAGTGACAACTGAGGTCACCATTTCTGATGCCACACTGGCAGAACCAGCAAAAGGGAAACATGTACATACTGTTTGGCCCAGCAATTTCACACCTAAGAACCCACCTTACAGTAATACCTGCACCAATGGCAAGGACTCATGTGCAGAGATCTCTGCGGTAGCATTCACCCAGTCCACAGACATTTATGCTCCACAGACATTTATGCACTATGTACATTACAATACTGTTCTCGGGGCTTGAGATACATCAGTGAACAAAATAGGCAGAGAGTCCTGTCCTTACATCCTAATAGGGAAAAAAACAATAATAAAAATTAATTATATGCTATGTAATTTATAGTGGTGACCTCTGAAATGCGGGAGAAAGGAGGAACCCTAAATTTTTTTTAATGTTATGCACGTCTGAAGTGGTTTAATTTTTATGAGCATACAGTAGTTCTCCCTTCTCTATGGTTTTAGTTACCCACAGTCAACGGTAATCCGAAAATATTAAATGGAAAATTCCAGAAATAAACAAACCATAAACTTAAAATCGTGCACCATTCTAAGTAGCATGATGAAATCTTGTGCTATCCCAATCTTGCCTGGGACATGAATCGACCCTTTGCACACCCGTATCCATGCTAGATGTACAGTACAAGATATCTTGAGAGATTATAGTATATTGTTATAATTGTTCTATTTTATGAGTTATTGTTTTATTCTCTTACTGTGTCTAATTTATAAATTAAACTTTATAAATTAGGCACAGTATGTATGTATAAGAAAAATATAGTATATGCAGGGTTCAGAACTCTCTGTGTTTTGTTTAGGCATCCATGGGAGGGAGAGGTGGGCTTAAAAACATATCTCCCCAAGGATGAGGAGGAGACTACTGCATAAATCTGGTAATAAAAACATTTTTTTAAATGATAGAGCAATTGCCACGAAAAGGCCAACCCAAGGAGGGTCTCTGTCCGGAGGATCAGGGCAGCAGCTGACTACTTTCATCCTCCATGGTCACTGTCACTGAAGGCAAAATGACCAGGAAAGGCAAGTACCACTCGCAAACCTCCCCCAGCCACATCGAAAACACTCACTGATCTATCTTTCCTCCTGTCCTTTCAACTTGTTTATTATACCTGTAATACACAACTACATTCTTATTATAGAGTTTAAGAAAATAAAGACTAAGGAACAAAAAAGTAAAATTCCTTCCTTGACATTCTGAGCTGTCACCACAGCCAGTTAGCTGCTCTTCTCTATGACACAAAAGGCGCTTTTTAGAGTGAATGATCCTCTCCCAAGCTGAAAAGGCCAACCTGTAATATATCTATATCTATATTTAGATTATAGAATTAGATCCCAATTTAGCTGACTTTCATCTCAGAGCGTGTGATGTTTCCCAGGCCTGCCTGAATTAGATTTCCTACTAGTTAGAATTTCCTGTAAGCTAGGATTAAAAGCTCTCGTTTCCTAGTTTCAATCATTATACAACACTTCAAATTTCATAAGAAGTTTTGAAAATATTAATACAGTATTTCATTTCCTAAAAATCTATAAAAGACAGAGAAAATGAAACCCAACAACATGGCTTAGATGAAAGAGCACTGAATGGAGATTTCAGGAGACCTGGTTCTGGGGCCTTGGCCTCAGTCAAGTCTTTCAGCCTTTTGGGTCTGATCTGACTTTTAATCTTTAAAATGAGGATTTGGAGCCATGTGAAAAATATGCAAAAAGACTGTCCCATAAAAGCGAATTAGTCAATGTTGTTTTGTTTTCCCTCTTTATTTAAAACTTTTTTCTAATTCCGGGGATCCTGAGAGGAGAGCCTCTTGGGGTGCTGGTCATGTTCCTGATCTGGGTGTTGGGGACAGGGATGAGTTCAGTTGGGAAAACTGACTGTGGGCATATCAAACTTCATTCAAGTGGTGAAAGCAAAAAAAGAACTATTTCTTCCTGTACCCAATTCTCCCAACAGCAGACTGCATCCTGGCTTAATGGGGAGGGAGAGGGTCTCATGGAAAACATGTGCCTTCTAGGGGCTGTGACAGGAATGTGAGGCGAGTCCTGCTGAGGCCGTGGAGCCATGGAGAGTGGGCCAGGTCATCCAGGGGCCATGTGTGTCGAGCAGGGAAGGGCTGGGAGGTGAGTTCAGGCTACAAGGAAACCCAGGTGCCCAGCCTCTGCTGAGGGGCAGGCCCGGTTTGCTGAAACCTGAAGGCACTCTGATGGATATGAGTGCCTGGCCCAGGATAAAATGAAGCAACCTGATTCTTCTCTCCTGGAATGTACCAGAATGCGTAAGCAGTGATTTCAGCTGCCTGAAAAGCAATCCTCTAAAACCCAGTATCATTTTTAGAATCAAATAAAGGAAGGTGGTGGCTGGCTGGACTGGTCAGTAATAAGATCCGGAGCTCTTCACCGTAAGGTCACTGATTAGAACCCTGTCGGGTCAGTGGTGACAGGAAGTCATGACTCCATGAAGGCATCAGGCAGAATCTCTGAATGTGGAAATGGGACGGTGTCTATTGGTCACTACACAATAGGCTCCTGGACCCCTCCTGACACCAACACCTCTATAGACAGTGCCTAGGAGGGGTCCTGGGTCACTGGGGCTTTCCTCTCTGGGAAAGCACTTGACCTTTCCACTGGTGAGAGCACCCTGGTCTAAAGGAGACATCAAACTTGCACTGGGCCAGGAGCCTTCACTGAAATTTTGGAAATGGAACTAAGGGTTGTGAGGAGTAAGGCACCTCCCCCATCTCCGTGGCTGCACCCAAGTGCATGAATACACAGGACATGCTGAGGGCATGTTCCACCACATGAATGCAGTAGAACAGGCCACTGGCAGAGCAAGTTAAGGGAGAGTCATGGAGAGCAGCTGAGCTCTGGACCCTCTCCCAGGCTGTTTGCAGCATGGGCTACATGGGCTACCCCTCCCTTCAAGAGATCATCTTAACCCAGCCAGCATCAGAGGCTGTTAATTGTAGCCAAGAAGATCCCTATATAGACCTCCTTGTCCCAAAACAGTACGCATCCCAAGAGGGAACCAGGCAGATTTAGAGGGTGGGGTTGTGTGCTCTGCTTCTAATGATCTGTATCTGAAATAAAAATGTGTTATCCACACCTCATAAATGCAGACAGAAGTTCTACCCTTAGAAATAAGTGTACCCTCTAAACAATGGGCCTGCAATTTTATTTTCTTCTTTTAGATAATGTAATGCTACCTCTATTAACCTGGAAGATACATGCCAGTGGCACTATGTTGCCAGAAACTTGTAAGCAATAAAACCAAGCATAAAAATCATCTTGATGAGGATCTTGGGGATTTTTACCAACACCAGAGGATCCGTGCTTTTCCTAAACAAATTCTTTGATTTTAGGTGTGTGTGTGCTATAAGTCGTCTTGTTGCCCTCTTTGCATTGGGTGCTACGAAGCTCACAATCAAGTCTGAGTATCATCATTATGAAATGTACAGGATCTGGGGAGTATAACTTTGGACAATCACCCAACTCTGGATCTAATTATCCTTTTTTCCTCCTTTACTTCTTCTTCCTTCCCACTAGCTCCCAGTCTCATTGCCTTGCTTGTTATACCTTTGCAAGCCATGTGAAACGTTTTTGGAAGTAGACAGAACACAACCAGCCAATAGGGCAGGGATGGCATAGTGGCAAGAGCATGATTATGAGGTCAGATGAGCCTGGACCCAATATTAGGTGTACCGGTTAATAGTGCAGATTTTGTAATTAAAGAAAAAACAATAATTTCAAGAGAAACATCAAAAGTGCTTTATTCAAAGTAATGTCCATCACTAGCTACACATTTCCCCCACCTTTCAGGTAATTTGTGGATACCGTCCCAATAGAACTTTTCTTGTTTTGAGGCAAACCATTCAGAGACCCAATTTTCCACTTCTTCGTATGTTTTGAAGTGCTGCTCAGAAAGTGTGTGTGCCATCGATCAGAACAAGTGGTAATCTGAAGGAGCAAGGTCTGGTGAATACAGCGGGTGGGTTAATACTTCCCAGGCAAGATCTTTTAACATGTCTTTAACTGTTTTGAAGTGTGTGATGGTGCATCATCATGAAGTAAAATTACTTTGCCGTGTCTTCTGGCACATTCTGGTCGTTTCACGATCAAAGCGTGGTTCAAATTGATTATCTGTTGTCGGTAGCGATCAGTATTAATGGTTTCACCTGGTTTTAGAACTCATAATACACCACACCTTTCTGATCCCACCAACACAGAGCACTGTCTTCTTTCTGAAGCGATTTGGCCTTGCAGTCAATGTTGATGGTTGACGTGGATCAACCCATGATTTTGTGCCTTTGGGATTCTCAAAATAAATCCACTTTTCATCACCAGTCACAATTCAATGCAAAAAAGACTTTCTTTTGTGCTGTTGAAGCAACATTTTACTGATGTCTTTTCGGTTTTCCATTTGTCTTTCGTTCAGTTGATGTGGCACCCATTTTCCTTCCTTTAAAATCTTTCCCATTGCTTGTAAACGGTCAGAAATTGTTTGCTGAGCAACGTTTAATCTTTCTGCAAGTTGTTTTTGAGTTTGACACGCATCTTCATCCAATAATGCTTGTAATTGTTGGCCTTTAAACTTTTTCGGTTGACCTGGACATTCTTTGTCTTTCACATCAAAATCATCACTTTTAAAGCGTTTTTTAAACCAGTGTTCACAGGTACCTTGAGATGAAGCATGTTCACCATAAGCTTCCCGAAGTATTCAGCAGCACTTTTCTTCAAAATAATGAATTAAAACTTCCCGCAAATGCTCTTTTTTTGGGGGGCATGAAATTCGACATTTTTAAGTGTAAAAATATCTATGATGTTAACACCTTCAGAAAATTTGACATGAAGTTTTGAAGCTTGTTGCCAATACAACAAAATAGCATACATATCAAATTGCATATACCGTACTTTCCGGCGTATAAGACGACTGAGCGTATAAGATTTTCCTGGGTTAAAAAGTCGTTTTATATGCCAGAAAATACGGTATATTGGACTATATTGATGGGATTAGATATAATGGATTAGATATATTGGACTACCGTATTTTCTGGCGTATAAAACGACTTTTTAACCCAGGAAAATCTTATATGCCCAGTTGTCTTATACGCCGGAAAATACGGTATATCAACATATGTATAACTCCATCTATTGAAAAAAATAAACCTTATTAACCGGTACACCTAGTACTTAGAGCCTTAGTCTCCTTAGATGCAAATGGGGAAGTATATTTTCAGGGTTGTTGTGAGGATTTAATTGATTGATTTGTGTGAATGTGCATTACCTTGATGCTTTGCACAAAGTAGGTGCTTAAGAAAAATAATTTCCCCTTCTTTCCACTGTACTGCTTCTCTTGTCCCCACTCCTTTTAATAAGGCAAAACTGGCAGAGATCCTACTCAAAGTCCCCAGTTAGCCCCAGAAACCTCTACACCCCAAATGTCATTCCTAACGAGGAATGTTAAGGTCTAGAGTAGTCAGCACAGGCCTGGGGAGACCCTGCCCACTCCTGGAGATTAGGCTCTGCAATCCTGGGAATGTGGCCCACTGCTGACACTCTTATACCCATCCTGGGTGGGGTTTGGCCTGCCCACATGAAACCTATATCTGAAATAGTGTTTCCATCAATGACAGCAGAGGGAGAGCTGCTTCCCCCATGGCCAACTAGATATGGCAAGACACTCTGTCTCTAACGTATCCACAATGGAAGTACTGGAAGTCAGGTCTAACTGTGTTTCTGTGAATGGTCAGTTCCATGTTTTCTACCCTAGGCTGCCTGGCCCCCATCACGCAAGAGGCTTCTGGGCCACTTTTTGTGACTGTCAGTATCTGCTAGGAAAGTAAAGACTAATTTGAATTTTAACAAGCACAGCAATTAGAAAGGCCACGCTGCTGCAAAGAGCATCATGTGACACATTTGAAACTGAAATACAAATATTTCAGATTCTGACCCATGTTGGAACCTACATTTCAATTTATGATGGGTAAGTTGAAAGCTCTATTCCATATTCATTTATCTTGGTTTTCAATAGTATGACTTATACCACAACTAACTCCAGTGAGAAGACTGGGATGAACTAAGAAAGGAGCAGGGAGGAGGCCCTGGTCTGTACTGAGGAATCCTGACACAGAGAGAGAGGAGGTCAAGGGCAGAGAAAGTGACTTTATTAGTGCAGGCTAAAGGCTTCATTTTTCTAGATAAATGCTAATTTCAATGGATACATTTAAGTAGGCTCCAGGAGCACACACTGCACACATTTTTTCAACTAAAGATAGAAACTATGCTTAAAAAGCTAATTCGGTATTTTTAGAAGTTTGGGTTTCTTTGATCGGGCCAAAAGAGGCTTAAAATTCAGCTTCAAACTATTTTAGTCTCTGCTTTACAACTTTGAAATAACTGGCGCATCTTAAGTTCCTCTAAACCACTGACAGCGTATGAATCTATAAGCCCACATGTTGGAAAAGCTGAAAAATTCATTACTAACTTGACATCAGAGTTTTCTTTATTGTGAGGATCCAAGTTTTGTAAAAAAAGGGGTTGAAACTTCAAACAGCATGATTTGGTCATTTTTGTGAGTAATCTAAACATATGCTTTCTCTCTTTAAGGCTCAGGAATATCAGGGTACCTATTTAACTCAATATTGGTAGTCTAATGTCCTTAGGGTAATAATAGCCTCAATTGTTAGGTGCTCACTCTAACACCCAAGTTCTTTCTCCATGAATTCTCAGCATTAGCCTATTAGGTGACCTTGCCAGTCCTTGTTATCTCCAAGGAAAGTAGGGCTCAGGGAGGCCCAAGGCTACACAGCTGGCAGGTTGGTTGCAGCTCAGGGTCAGGCTGGGGGTCTGCTCCTCCTCAGCTCATAGCCTCCCTCCCCAACCCTCCTCTGTCTCCCACTGGGGCAGCAGGAACATCCAGGAAAGGGCTGAAGGAGTCTAGATTTTTCCTGTGCCCTTACTACCCACATGCCCAGGGTTCTAAGCCTCATTAAAAGCAAGAACGAGCCTGAACAGGGTTGATGAGAAGATCCACATAGGCCATAGTGTTGGCCTCTTAAGTCTCATATTTAAATGTCTGTTTGATATGGGAATCCCCTACCATTTAGTTCCTATGTGAAGATAGATGGGCAAAGTGGATAAAACCCTAAGACATTACAATTACTTCAAGTAATAGAGAATCTTCAAACTGCATTAGCACAAGGACTTGGTGGGCGTCCTAGGCTATCACCTCATTTTACAGATGAGAAAATATGTCTGGAGAGAAGAAATGACTTGTCTAGGATAAATTCTAATTATTTGTTTCTGGGGACCCTTTACATATCTTTTCAGAAAGTGTGGGACGCATATTGTCTCTTCATATGGTGCAGATCATTTCAAGGATGTGGTTTAATTAAACAATTCAGCTAATAGAATGTGTGTTTGTGGTTTTACCACTGACAGATACATACCCTAGCCAAACAAATGGAGTTTATTTCTTTAAAGCAGTTGCAGACCGTTACTTGCAAAAGAATGTGTTTAATGAACATTACACCTTCAAGAAGCTTTTAAAAGCCTCTAAAACCTGCAGTTTTTAATCATTCCCACTGGAGACAGAATCCAAATTGTCAGCTACTATCAGGTCTAGTATGGTGTTTCAGAAGCTGTTAAGGCTTTATTAGTCTCTGAAAAAGACACTTAGCTAAGTCGAAAATGTGTTAAATCGAAAAAGATTCCAAATAGTCCCTTTCTAAAGGCAACTGGGACCCAAGTCATGGGGCTGGGTGTTGGTGCTAGGATGGACTTATCAAGTCCCTCTCGGATAGGCAGGAATGTTCTACCACAAAGTAAATGCTCAAGAAATGGTCCATGTCCTTGTCCTTCTGTAAAGAAGCCCTCTGCTTGCTCATCAAGCCCACCCTCGATCATTACCCTGGCAGATGTGCTCAACCCAGGGGATCACGATGACCTGTTCAGAGGGGAGCCACGTAGAATTACAGATTAAAATAGGTAGAGACCAGGGACTGGTGGGTAACTGAGCCCTCAGAGAGCATAGGTAACCTGGGTCACCACAAAGAGCCACCCCTCTCAACCCTGTCTGAGTAGGGACTTCAGAACACATGAGCCATAGAACATCCTCCCTGCACATCCTCACAGCTGCCTCTGGTTACCTGGGAGCTAGGCTAATGCTACATCAAGCCTCTACCACATTAGTAACCAATGCTTACCTGCCTTACTTGGTGTTGCATTCTGTTCTAAACACTTTACCTATACTAACCCATTAAAAGCACACGACAACTGCCCTGGCTGGTGTGGTTCAGCTGGTTGGACGTTGTTCCATGCACTGAGAGGTTGCCAGTTCAATTCCCAGGTGGGGCACATGTCTGGGTTTTGGGTTCGATCCCCAGTGGAGGGTATGCAGGAGGTAGGCGATAGATGTTTCACCCTTGCATTGATGCATCTCTCTCTCCCTTTCCCTTCCTCTCTCTCAAAACCAATTTCAAAAATCTTTCTTAAAAAAATTCCATTTAAAATTGATAGCTTATCAGGGGCCACTGGGTAATCACTGTGGACACAACACTGATGCCCATTTTCATGAACTCAGAACATGAGTTGATTATTTCAGGCTACTGTGGAGGTTTAGTGGATGTCCCAGCTCTGCTTCTCGTAATATTTTTTTGGTGAGATCCACAAAGCTGAGTCAGGAAAGCAACCCTAACCATGTGCTGCTATTTGAGGAATGTCCAATCCCTCAGGCACAGATCTGCCATTTCTGAGGATGCGCAGAGGCAAAAGCTCGAAATGACTTTTCTATTTGGCTGGAAATAGGTTTGTCATTGTCAGGTGCTCTCTGAGTTAGGCTTGTACAGAACAAAAGGTGATGAGGGCTCTGCTGAAATGTACCACCGCCAGTAACACACACGCGCGCACACACACACACACACACACACACACACACGGAAAGGAAAGACCCCCTCTCTTGTGATGTGAGATTCAGTGGTGATTAGATAAGGGCCTGCTTCACAAGCCCTTATTTCATTTCTAGGCTTATAGGAAAGAGATTTCCTCCTCTGCTCTAGTCCAAATATATCTGTCCTCCACATGAGTCCTGGAACCACAGGGTGGGCCGGCAGCCTGATGCAGCTCCTTTCAACTCCGACACGACAACATTCCACTGACTGGAGATGGTTTGAAAGCACTGAGGTTGGCATACTGGATTCTGAATCTGTGCAAAGCTATTGAAACCATCTGAACTAGTATTTCCAAAGTGTCCCACGAAGCCATGGTTTCCAGGATCAGGTGGGCGTTTTTGTGATCAAAAGAGTATAGTGGCAAAAGAGAACAGGAAACACCAGATAAAACAGAGCCAGCTTTCTCTTTTGACTTCTCCTAACCTGGATGTGTTTCGCATCATTCTAAGCCCTGAGCCAACACCAGCAATAACAACAGCCAACACATAAGACATTTACTAGGTGCCAGCTGTTCTGAGTATGTTATTTGTATTAACTCATCTAATTCTCATAGCAACCCAGTGAAGTAGGGTCTTCACAGTAGAGATGGCTGAGACACAGAGGGGTTAAGTGGCTTGCCCAAGGTTACATAGTGAGTGGTGGGGCCAGAGCCCACACCTAAGTGGTCTGGTGCCCACTTGCACCCTTTAACCACAATTATGCACACCTCTTGTGTGCCTAGAAATATGTGCCGAATGGGAGGAAGAAGCGCCAAGTGAAGGAGTAACACTATCATGGATATAAAACTTGGGGCAAGTCAGTGTTTCGTAAAGTCAACTGGTCCTTAAGCCTTTTTTCCCAGGAATGCCCTGCAACTTGCGCTCTTTGCAATCTGCTTTGGGAAATGATCATTTAAGCCAATCTGTTTAATGTAATGAAAAGAGTGCAGGCTTTGATCTCTGGTCACCAAACCCAGATCCAAATTCTTGCTCTATCATTTCATGATATGTCTTTGAGCTTCAGGTTTTCTGTATGTGAAATAGGGACAAGAACAGTCAACCTATGTCTGGGGTTGTTGAGGCAAATGGCCTGCTAAAATACTGGCCTATGCTCATCGGTAATAACTAGTAGCCTTACCACGGTTATTATGCCATTTCAGGTGGGGACCCTGGCACATTAGTGGCTGATTGGGAATAGGTTTGTGCTGCTTCATCCTGAGTCTTGCTTTTCCTCTCCTCCATGTGATGCCCTCCTGCTTCTGCTTTCCACTCCATGAACAATAGAAATCACCTCTGAAGAATGGGAAGAGGTGAGGGGAAGGAATGAAGGCTGATCCCTGGATCCAGGGATGAAACCCTGGGCCCAACATGGGATGGGAGGGTGGGGGAAGGGCAAGGTCTGTGTCTGTCTTGTTCACTATTACCACACCCACATCCACAATGTGAGCCCCTTCGTGGTATGCAAGTAACCCTATCTAATAAAAGGGTAATATGCAAATTAACCATCGCTCCATCACAAAGATGATAGCACCCATAGCCACAAGATGGCGGTGCCCAGTCCTCTCAGCCCTGCCGGAGTCCCCCAATCCCCAGGGGTTGCGGGGGAGGGCAGTCACTGAGGGTGTGCAGTGTGAGCGGCCTGGTAGAATGCTTGCTTCATCACCCTGGCGACGAGGCACGCATTCTGTGCCGGGCCGCGGATGGGCCTCAGGGCCGCAGAGAGCCTCTGGGCAGTGGGTGAAGAATGGCCAGGCCCCGCAGAGAGCTACTGGCGGATGGATTCGTGCGCAGGGCTACTAGTAGATTAATAAACCAACAGGACCCCCTCCCAATTAGCAGCAAAATACCAATTACAAGGAAGACTGGCTGTCCAAATATAGAGAGGAGGGCACGAAAATTAGTGGCAGCAGTGAGGACTATGTGAAGTGCAATAGAGTGAAGGGAAATTTTCCTTTGAGATTTTGGAGAAGGTAGCAGGTGGCACAGAGCAGGCATCAATAGTAGAACAGAAGATGCTGGTGGCAACAACAAATGCAGAGGCAAGAGTCCTGGAAAGGGATGAACTAGGAGACCCCAAACACAGAAAAGAAGCAAAAATTACAGCTACACCTTAATAGTAAGTGCCTTGGGCCAAATGAAAAATCTGAGATTGATAAATACTGTATCCTCATAATGAAAGAAAGGAGTCAAGAATTATGAAAACACTGGAGAAATCTACTTCTCCCAGAAAAGAATATTCAGCATACTTCTACCATCTTCCTATGCATGACAGGGGCACACATAAACACATCCATTATATATGCCTGCAAAACGAATTCCATGGCACTTATAGGCAAAACAGAAGATAAATAACAATTCATTATCTCTGGTCTCTACAGGCTGCTGAAAACATTCACTAAACAGAAATGTTATATTAATACACAATAGATTTAGCTGAATCAAGATCAAATTTCATTATAAAAAACATTTAAATAGGAGATCCCAAAAGGGCAGAGTAATTCGAGACTCTGCTTAGGGACCTTTGGTTTTGTTCCTACAGTTTCTATGTAGTCAAATTCATGATTTCACTGCCAGACGAAAAATGGTATTTAAAGCAAGATGAACACAGGAGAATATTAAAAGGCTAAAATCAATACATTTGTCCGTTCAGTTCTTCAAATACCTAATTCTCACCTGAATTTCTTTTTGGAGGAGGGAACTACTGTTGCTATTGTTAATTTATTTTTCTGATTACACAAGTAATAAATGCTATGGTAATATATGCTTAAAGCATAGAAAAGTATAATATAGAAGAAAGATTACTCCAAGTTCCACCTCTTTATCTTAAGGCAAAGGCATACCCTAGAGACAGTGCAGGTTGGGTTCCAGACCACTACAATTGAGTTGTAATCTTTTTGCTAGTGAAGGGTCTTGCCTTCAATCTGTAAACAATGCAACATCTGTGAAGTGCAATAGAGTGAAGCACAATAAAATGAGGTATGCCTGTACTCACTTACTATTTTGGCATAGTTCCTTCTAATATTTTTTGTTTCTTTTATAAATGTAATAATACTCTATATATACCTCCTAAAAACTGCATGTGTTAAGCCTGCCCAGACATTACAAACTCTCTGTCTGTGAACATAAATGACTGCTCCTGTTGCTTTTGAAATATACTGCTTTAGTTGTTCTTTTACTAATCAATATTTTGACTGAGTGAACAAACAACTGAACAAACAGATAATAACATGCACTACAAATCTCCATGTGGGGCTATAGTATGCAATGCTTTCCAAATGGTTCGCAAATTATATTTTAACACAAGAATGATAATAACTATAATAACTAATATTTATTGCTAGGTTAAGAGTTTACAAAGCATTTCTGTGGGCATTAAACGTATTCAATCCTCACAGCAACCTTGTATAGAAGTTATTCTATATCTAGTTTACTGAGAAAACCAAGGATTAGAGGTTAAATGATTTTCCTATGATCACACTGTGGGAAGTGACACAGGTCATGAAAGATGGGACCTGTCCGCAGGTCAATGGTTCCCCTATCTATATCCCTCTCCTGAGGGCCAGCCAATTTACTGGGCAACTCCGCTTGGAGGTATCTTGGAGAGATCTCACTAGTATCTCAATATTGCTATAGATCTATTTATCTATATCTAGAATCCCACTACTATTTCAAACTCTCTGAACACCGATCTCATTCTTCACAGTACTCCAAATTAATCCCTTTAGAGTTCTCACTTAACAGCACCACCCACAGCAGCTCTAGACAGAAAGCTCATTGCTCCTGTTCCTGCTCCTCCCTCACCCCTACATCTAGCCATTCCCAAGGCTCAGTTCCCATTAAGAGAAAAGGCCTTATTTGAGCTCATCCTTCTATCAAAGGGCACAGCAACTGGCAAAGAAGAGACCTTTAATGGACATTGGGAGAGAAGGGGGAATCCTCTGACTCCATATACTTTACTCTGTTACAACAACACAATGCCTTAAACAGAATTAAAGTGGGGGCAAATACACAGGAAAAAACCTTTCATCTCATTCCCTTTACAAGATCAGGCTGTTAAAAATAACAAACAAAAAAGTGCATATAAAGGGTTCATTGAGAATTTTATCTGAAACCAGAACTTCTATAGCTTTCCTTAGTAAGAACAAGAATCTTGCAATTAATCATCCAATTAATTTTCAATTCCCCTTTGCAAAATGAATCTCATTAGTGAAACCTGGAATGGGGCACGACAAACACAATGAACCTTGATATAAGCTAAAAGATAGTGAATGATGCAATTGAAAAGAACATTAGGATAAAACACAATTAGTAACTGGTCTAGGGCGGAAGAAGCACCTAGCTGAGGCAGTCTAAAACAACCAGGCAGCCATAAAACGTTCTCTAAAATTCATTTTAAGGTACCATGCTATTATAAAGCAACTGTGCCAATTTAAGGCGTCTTAATGGCATTTAAGTCTTATTAAAACAGCAAACCTATTCTCTTAAAAAGAACAATGGTATTTTGAAAAGCATTGCAAAATTAATCTAGTTATTGCCCTATAAAGAGTCAAGCATGTAACTATATTTTAAAGGGTCCACAGGTTATACCATGTTCAAACAGAGAACACGTACACGATGAAATCCTCAACAGGACGTTTTCCCATTAATTAGGCAATGAAAATAGCAGCCTCCCCAAATCAAGCTGGAACAAACAGGAAAGAAAAGAATATACTTCTTGTGAAGGAAAAAATACACGCACACAAAGAAATTAAAAGCAATGAACTCCACCCTCAATAGAATCAGTTTCAACAGAAATAATTAGAGATCTCACTTGGGCTCCATGATTTCTTCACACTGCTCTAAAAAGCAGAAAGAACCTCCTGATGGCTCCTGAGGAGGCAGAACTCCCCGGCCTCCGCGCCCTCTGGTCTTGCCAAATAATGAATGGCTGGAAAAGCAAGGTGCTCAGGAGAATAGAATAAGATCCTTCTTAGACAGGATGGGAGGAAAAGGAGTATCAAACAGTCCTAGGTTGTGTGTTGAATGCTCTGAAAAAAGAGTCTATTTTTCCTTAAAATAAAGGTATTTTATTTTATGATGTAAAGACAACACTCTCTTGGATAGAGAGGCCCCATTTAAAACCTTAGTGTCACCCTAGACACACTTTTGATCATCCCTCCCACTAAACCAAGTTCTCTACATTCTTCCGTTTCCTAAATACTCTCAAATCTTGCTGTGCCTCAGAAGGATTTCCTGCAAGCTCTAACCCCTCGATTATGGCCCAGTTCACATGACACCCCCATTTTTATCCCTGGGCCCCCCAGGTTTTGGCACACACGTCCTAATTTACAGAGCACCTACCAGACTTCAGTGCCCATTACCACCTCCAAAGCGAAGGTTCCTGGAGGAGCAGGACTATTTTTACCCTCTGTAACACTCCTCCTCACACTTGGCAAGGAGTCTGGCACATGCCTAGGACTTTATTAATCACAACAACAATAGTAGGAGTAATAATAGCAGATGTTCCAGACACAGGCCCCAGCCCGGGGCTCACATCCCTTCTCTCATTTAATTGGGGGTGCTAAGGCTCCCCCAATTTTACAGATGGGGACACTGAGACTTAGAGAGGCTGTATTACTCATCTGGGGACCACAGCATGTAAAGAACAGGCTAGGATTCCCCTCTGTTGGACTTCACCTCTTGTTTCTCACTTAAAAATGCCTGGTGAAAATATAAAAAAATACCAGAGCCTTTCAAAGAGACTCTTTTCTCTTTTGCAAACTTGAACATGTTCTTATTGTTTTCAAATTAAAGAGTAATGTTCACACCCGGCCAGTGTGGCTCAGTGGTTGAGCTTCAACTTATGAACCAGGAGGTCACAGTTCGATTCTCAGTCAGGGCACATGCCAGGATTGCAGCTTGATCCCCAGTAGGGGGCATGCAAGAGGCAGCCAATCAATGATTCTCATAATTGGTGTTTCTATCTCTCTCCCTTCCTCTCTGAAATCAAAAAGAGAGTAATGCTCATTATAAAAAAATTAGAAAATTTTATTGGAAAGTATAGCAAAGAAATTTTAAAGAAAATCAAACTATCTCACACCATCCAGAAATGATCCCTGCTAAGACCTAGACTTATTTTCTCCCAGTCTTTTTTCTATCTACTTACATACACTAGCATGTAAGTGTATACATGATAGTATTTGCATGTATATGTTGTGTTATATTTCTGTATCTTTTTCTTTCATAAAATTAGGCTAATACAGCATCTGTAATTCTTTCTACTTTGGGTTATATCATGATCATTTTCCATGTTATTAAATATTCTTGGAAAATAATATCTGTTACATAATTATTTTTAATGAATGAATGTAACTATTTCCCTATATTGAACATTAGGTTGTCCCCCCCCCTTTTTTTTTAGTTTTATAAATAACACTGTACCAAACATTCTTGCCCTTAAAGCTTTGACTACATTTCTAATTTTTTTTTCCTGAGATGGATGCTTAAAAATGGAATTGTTGGAGTATAAACATTTTTAAGGTAGCTGTTTTCAGAAAGGTCTGACCTAGTCTTACACCATTCATTACAGAAAGTTTTCTGAGGGAAAGCTGATTCCACTCAATGATCCATTTGATTTTCTAAAAATGATTTACTTTATCAGAGTCATGAACTATCTATTCTTCCATGAGTCAGATTACAATTTTGTGTATCTGGTGTCATATGCTGATAAGTTAGCTGGTGATAAATATAACCAGTATCTGCAAAAGGCCATTCCCAACACAGAAATGGCAATGACCTAAGCCTGGCACCGTCCAGAGCACGGTGTGACGGAGGCACTGCCGCTCTCATGTCGAATACGGCCGTGTGCATTCCATCCCTTCTGTACCATGTGGGCAGATGGCGGTGCTGACTTTCCTCCAAAGCTGCTGTCTTTTTCCTTTAGAAACAAGGCTTGGCAAGTATTAGATCGCTTTACGGGAGAGGACACAAGTCGTGACTCTTTTTTAAAAAATATATATTTTATTGATTTTTTTACAGAGAGGAAGGGAGAGGGATAGAGTTAGAAACATCAATGAGAGAGAAACATTGATCAGCTAACTCCTGCACACCCCCTACTGGGGATGTGCCCGCAACCAAGGTAAATGCCCTTGATTGGAATCGAACCTGGGACCCTTCAGTCCGCAGGCTGACGCTATATCCACTGAGCCAAACTGATCAGGGCACAAGTCGTGACTCTTATCTCTGTCACACACTGGCCTCAAGTGGGCAGCTGCACATCCCCAGGTCTAAGCCTTGGGCCTGTATTCTCACTAAGTTGCTTTATTTGACTTCTCTTTAGTGGAAACGGCTCCTTGGCCTATCTCCCAGTCCAACCCAGCTCTCAGCCCTGGGGTAAGAGGGGCTGGGCAACTGGGCCAGCAGTAAAGATGCAGTCCTGGACTTCAGGAAAGGTCAAACATAGGACAAACCAGGCTGTGGAGGTGGGCGACTCGAGGGTCAAGCACACTGGCCCTGGGAGCAGACCGACCTGGGTAGAACCCTAGCTCTGTTGGTCACCAGCTGAGTGGTGTGGGCAAGCTCCTCAGTTTCCTTCTCTAATAAAATAGGCATGATATTATGCCTACCTCGTGGAGAGTTCTAAGGATTAAATAAGAGAATAAATGTAAAATGCTCAGCAAAGACTTGCCAATGTTACTGCTGAGAAGTGAGAGGTTCCTCTTCCCTCACAGCTTCAGGTAGAAGAACGAGTGGGAAAAGTGGACCCATCAGGGAGAAGGCAAAGAGTGGACGCCAAGTCGTCTTCCTTCCTGGAACCTGCATTTAAACAGCTTCCCGGTAAAAATACTTATTTGTGCTGCATTTCGTACTTGGTGAGATTCCAGATACCACCACAAGGGAAACATCAGTGGTATGGAGCTGGTTACTGATAAGTCGTGAGCACGGCATACAAATCCAGGTGTACGTCCTGGCTTCACCTGAGAAAAACTGTGTGACTGGAAGCACGTGATTCTGAAAGTCCCTCTAAGCTGCAGTGCCCTCTCTCTACAATGGAGACAGCATTGCACCTATATAATGAGGCTGTTGAATACTTTAATCAGACAATACATAAAGGTACCTAAGACACTAGGCATTATGTCTGGCAAATAATAAGGATGGTGATAATAAGATAATTACAATGGCTAACATGTATTAAGCCCTTAACAGAGTTATGATTTGAAAAGAGGTTGAATTCATTGGTAAGATTTCCAGAGCCAAGAGCCTAACACATTTAGAACATGCTGAATATGAAGAAAATGCAAGGCCAATGTGAAATGCCAAGCTCTAATTCCAATATTACAGTGATAAGTGAACTAACACTTTTTTTTTTTTGATTTCCCAGAAGATTCTTAAAAGGCAAAGCACTGTATCCACTTCAATCGTCAATGTCAGGAGACAGAACAGACATCACCAGATTCCACTGTGTTTTGGCACCAGCATGAGACCCAGGCCTAGAGTCCAGCTGATCTGGACCTTATCTATATTTGGTACATGATGTCAACCTAGAACATCTTATTCTTTCACATTCAATAAACCAGCTTAAGACATCATTACTCACCACCCTGTTGAACTCATTTTGAAACTCTGAAGGCGGAGAGGGTACACCTCACATTTCTTACTAAAAGAGAAGTTGCTTAACTCTCCACTGTTAAAACATGAACTGCCACAAATATCTTTAAAGAGAGAGGGGGCCATTTCCCATACCAGCTCACTTTCTGATTTTACAGACAAGAAGGCCAAAAACAAATACACAAGAAAAGGTTTTTTCTTCTAATGAGCACCTTTCTACAAGAAGCTACCAATTATGAAAACCAGAAATGCATTTAAATGCTTCTTATTGCACCAAGTGGAATGTCAGCTACTTTTATTTATTACTGATTTGAAAGAGAGGGAGAATAGGGAGGACAATATTTCCCTTTCCTTCTCTAACGAGATGAGTCACTATTTCCAAACATCTATCAATCAGTGAGTCAGAGAGGGCGAGAAGAGGAAACTACTAGGGAGCCTCCCACCTCCAGAACCACAGAAAGCCAGGAACCCCAGGTGCTGACTCGACTTCCCCATCTTCTCACACACGAACACCAGGCATTTTGACTAGAAACTGGGCGTTACGCTAAAAGTAGTGTTCCTTCGCTCATTCACTGAACTCCCCAGCAAGCATTCTGGGATGGCCCATGTGCACCTGGAATACAGAGATGAGTTGAATGGCCCCTTCTGAGGAGTCCACATCCAAGCAGGAAAGGCAGACAGAAAAACCAATAACTGCAGTGCCATCCACACGAGACTTGCCCTGCTCAGGGACGCAACAGCAGCTACCCAAGTCCAGAGGAGGGAAACCCAACAGGCAGAGGTAGTGGTGGGGATGGGAAGCTCCAAACATACTTCCTTGACATTTAACACCTGAGCTGAGGCAAATGGTCAGCAGAAGTTAGGTTACAGCCAGGTGATGGCAGGAGAAGGAAGCCATTCTGTATAAAGGACACCTGTACATGGGCTGGGAAAAGGACGGCATGTTCTAGAACCTACAAGTAGTTCAGCCTCAGTATAGTATCTGCTAAATGAGGGAGGGAAATTGGTCAAAGACCAGATCTTAAAAGGCCATCCGTCTTGAGGTTCAGATTCCCTGAAGTGTGCTCTGTGGTTCTACAGCAGGGGTTCTCACACCTTAGCAGGTAGGTAGGGCTAGGTAAGACACACATGCTGGGCCACTCCCAGAACTTCTGATTCGTAGGTCTGAAGTGGATCAAAGAATTTACACTTCTAAGAGGTTACCCTGATGTGCTTCTGCTGGTCTGGGACCATACTTTGAGAACCACTGTTACAGTAACAGGGGCCAGCACACCACATCTGCCGCCCCATGGCCTGTTTTACTTTTCTCAATAAAACTTTTTGGAACATGCCCACTATTTGTGTTGTCTATGGCTACTTTATAGCAGAAGTGAGTAATTGCAAAAGAGAGGGTATGGTCCGCAAAGCCTAGGGTATTTTACCATCTGGCCCTTTACAGTGAAAGTTTGCCAACTCCTGCTATAGGATAACCATGGGTGAGCTGAAAAAAATAGTGGTTTCCCTTACTGTAGGACTTTTCAGAGCCTTTAATAACTAGTGTTATTATTCTGTGTCCCAGGAACACATTAGTCTATGCAATGACACTAGAGGATTTTAACCGATGAGTTCATTGATAGAATTGTGCTTTAGGAAAATCACTCTGGATTTTCTAAGGAGCAGAAAGACTGGAAAGGAATGGAGTGGAAGTAAGGAGACCAGGTAGATGGTTACTATGGTAACACAGGACCTGATAAGAATATGCACTAGGGTAGTAGTCAACACACTTTTTCTGGAAAGGACCAGATAGTATATATTTTTGGCTTTGCAGGCCATTTGGTCTCTGTTGCAAGTACTCAACTCTACCCTAACAACACAAAAGCAGGAATAGAACAGGTAAGCAAATGAGTATGGCCATGCTCCAATAAAACTTTATTTACAGAGTTTCAGTATGGGATGATGGATGTGGTGAGGGATGCACAACAATGTGAATGTTCTTAATGCCACCAAATGATACACTCAAAAATGGTTAACATGGGAGCCCTGGCTGGGTGGCTCAGTTGGTTGGAGTGTCATCCCATACATCAAAAGGTTGCAGGTTCAATTCCTGGTCAGGGCACATACCTAAGTTGCAGGTTTGATCCCCGGTTGGGGTGTGTATGTAAGGCAATTGATCAATGTTTCTCTTTCTCTCTCTCTAAAATCAATTAAAAAACAACATATCCTGACCTGACTCGTTTGGCTTAGTGGATAGAGTGTCAGACTGTGGACTGAAAGGTCCCGGGTTCGATTCCAGTCATGGGCATGTACCTTGGTTGCAGGTACATCCCCAGTAGGGGGTGTGCAGGAGGCAGCTGATTGATGTTTCTCTCTCATCAATGTTTCTAACTCTCTATCCCTCTCCCTTCCTCTCTGTAAAAAAATCAATAAAATATATTTTTAAAAATAAAATAAAAAACATATCCTTGGATGAGGATTAAAAAGAAATGGTTAACATGGTAAATTTTGCTGAGTATATTTACCACTATAAAAATAAACACCTTCATTTGTGGTCACTGAAATTTGAGTTTCATATAATTTTCATGTATCAAAATCTTGTTTCTTTTAACTATTTTAAAATGTAAACACCATACTTAGCTGTGGGGTATGATGGTAGATGGTGGATGGTGGATGGTGGCCTGCAGGCTGTACGTGGCTTGCTGACACCTGCACTAGGGCAAAGGGCATAAAGAGGAGGGAGCAGATGCAAGGGCCAGTCAGGAGCTCAAATCAGGCATTGGTGACTGACTGCCTGAAGGAGAGGGAGGAATCTGGGCTTTTGCCCCATTCTCCCCATCAGGGTCTGAGAATTGTGGAAGGGATTACAGAATGGCTAGCAGGCAGGCATACAGGCAGGGTAGGCAGGTAAGCAAGTGGGGTCAAGATGCCCAGCCAGCATGTGAAAGGAACAGTCTAGGGTTCACGAGGGAAGCCTGTACGAAACGGCCAGGTCCTGATAGACACCTTCGGGAGATGCCAGCACCCCCAGGGAGACCCACACTGTGGGCTGCCAGCTGCTCAGGGTCGCTGGCCTTTCCCTAGGGCCCCTGCCTGTGTCTGAGGATTCCCGCTTCTTTTGGAAGCTTCTCCCTTAGGAACTGTGTCCTGCAAACCACTGCCCAGCAGAAAAAGAAAATATTCTGCCTAATCCGAAGTACATTATTCTTATGAAATCCAAATAGAGATTAGGAGTTCAATAATGATCAATGCCTCTCAAGCAATCTGTAGGGAAGGTCACTCCAGGGATTTATAAATTTCCAATCTCCTGTGGACTGGTATTTTTATAAAATACAATAAAAATGCCACTTGCATGTCACTGTAAAATGCCTGCTCTGAACTCCTGGGTACTTGCAGGCCAGTAATAACCGGTTTACTGGTCCTCTGGCTGCACTCTGACACACTTTGAGTGGCACACTGGCCTAGATCATGCTTCCTGAAGTTTCTCAGCTGAAAACAGAGCAAAATGTACAACCCAACCAGGCCAGGAAGCCTGATTCCCCAGGGACAAACCTCTTTGGAAAACTGGGGACCTTCCTGTGCAGCCGCCTTCTACCACTACACCACAGCAGGGTGGGGGTCAGCAATGCCAGAGAAGAGACACTGTGCACCCCGTCCACCTCTGTCTAGGGCACAGATCAGACCACAGTGGTTGGGTGGGTGCAGTGCAGCAGGGTCGAGTGGGCCCAGCTAAGAAACCAGAGCATCAGCCCTGAGGGACCTCAAGGAGACAGAGGGGCAGGGACACTCCTCTATCATAAGAGCTGACAACCCTACCACTGAAAAGCTACAAAACAGACAACATTCGAAGGCCACCCCTTGTTTTAAATGCTCACTTTTTTATAAAACCCAGGGCATCCCATTCTCCTATGGAAGCTGATTCCTAAAGTAAGTACCTAGAGCACAGAGGGAATGTACTGCCTACTCCAACAGAACAGACATGAGTTTCCATTTAAGATGTTACTGCAAATCATTTTAGAAAATCCTCAACAGCTAATTGTCATTATAATACCAAGTTTACATAGCCAAAATAATGGACAGATATCACCATGTAATACAATAGTTTAAGAATGGTAATTCTACTATGGAAAGTTGGAACTTGCCATTTCAAATTAGCAGAAGCTGTGAAGTGGGCATTACTGACAATGTGAATATAGTAATTGGGACTGATTTCTTGGCGCCTGGCTGAATCTGGCTGCCTGGCGTCCTGTGAGTTAATTATAGCTCTGTTAATAGAGCGGGAATACTTAGCAAAAAGACGCAGAGATAAAACTCAGCTCAGGTCTCTCTGCAGATGAGGCAAAATATGAATGTTTTTAGAGATCTGGTACAGAAGACATTATTCTAAGTTTCTTTAGCAGTGGCCCTAAGAAAATATAGACATTTTATTGCTAGGGGTCAACTATCTGCAGAAGCCAATCTTTTTAGAGGTGCCCTTGCTAACCCAAAAATTGTCTTCATATCTTTCATGTTGTTGATGTAACAGCTAAGTAAATCATCTTACTTTACATCCAAAAATACTTTATCTATTGCTTGAAAGTTTCCTTTAATAAACTTCCAGAAATCAAAATCATGATTCTAACCAAATTAGCTATATCCACAGACTGAGACAATTATTTCACTGCAGGCTTTTTCTTTAATTTTAGAGATTTTAGTGTGTACTTTCTAATTTAAGATTGAATTCTTTCCACCCCATGTCTAAGTAACTGCCTAGCTGATATATCAGCATGCCCCATACTGAGCAGCTCCTTTCGTTATGAAACCAAGGAACTAACTTAGAGATTTACAGAAAAATACTCAAGCTGGAGTCATTCCTGGGATAGTCAAATTATTTTGAAGTGGAGTTAGTGAAGTTTTAAATTGTCATCCTAGTGTTTAAAATATAGGCCTGTCACTGCTTTCTTGATCTTCAGACCTGCTTCCATCTTCCTTCCCCCACCAGTATCAGCCCCACCAAGTGAAAATGTAGACAATACATCCCAATGCTTTCAGGGCTCCCTTTGCTCTGCATCTTCTTCTGTCTACCACCAAGCCTGTGGAAAGACTGGTCCAGGGCTCTGGTTCTTGGGTGACACTTGCCCCCGCCCTCCCCAGGGGAGCGGACACCAACATTGGGTCAGACTAGTCAAGTCTGGATTCCAGCTGAGGGCCCTGGGCACAATCTCTTGGTTTTCCTCATCTCTAAAGTTAAGATGCCAGGGCCTACCTCGGGTGACCATGGGGGAACACATGCAATAGGTCTAGCAAACCCTTGCCTTTGGTGTTCAGTAACTGAGCGATATTCCTTCCCTTGCCCCTTTGCACTGAAGTCTGGCTTCACGCCCCCGCTCCCCAAGGGTTCTCAAAACTCTAAATGCAACATTCCCAGCATTGGCGGCACTGGAAGCCCTCTTAAAAACCTCCTCTTCCTAAGGAACTCAGCCTCAGAGCACTTCCATCAGCCACTTCATGGCTGGTCTCTGGTTCTTGCACTGCTATCCAGTCTATACTCCAAGCCAGAGAACGCCAGCACCTCTCCAGTCCCCAACAACGGGCTTTGTCTGGGGCCTCCCATGCCATCCCCTTCCAAACCCACAACTCTAGCTTGCCCTCCTCCAAGCCTTTTCCCCTGGCTATAGACCCATGGAGAAATATCTGGAACTCATTCTTTAAGCAAATGCCTCATCTTAACTCCCAAACCAAGTCATTTGCCTCTTGGTATTCCCAGAGTCCCAGTCTCAGGTGACAAAGCCAATAGCCTTCCTGTCACTCAGACCCATAGGTGAAGGGAAGGAAAAAAGGCAATACCCCAGGCAAACTTTCAGAGTCAGAACCATTCTGCTGTACACAGGTGGTTCTGGACCACAGAAACAGGACACTTGGACACACTGAACCCCGGAGCCTGTTCCAGGCCAGCACTTTCAGCTCCTCCCTCTGGCCCAAAGCCCAGAGTTCAGAATACTGTGGATTCTACCCCTGCTTCTGCCACCACCCAGTTACTCCCCTAAGCACTTGTAGCTCCCAGGGAGTCTACTCCCACATAGAACATTAACTCTATAAGGCAAGGCCATTTCCTGTACCCCAGCCCCGAGCACAGCACCTGGCACAGAGAGGACATTCCAAAACGACAGAGTTTCCATGAGTCCTTGTACAATTTTAAATAGCAATAAATTAACTCCTATATATAATTTACAAAGTGCAACAGAGAGAGCATTTACTCACAATTTAAATATCAACAACTATTTTATTTTCCTGACAATGAACTCCAAATTCCACTGATCAGTTTCAGCCATGTTATGCTTTGTATCTAAATGATAGTGGATATATAGAAAGCAAACATATCCTGAAGACAAACTTGCACAAGAGGGGCCCAGCCTGGGTTGGAGTGGGCTGCGGTCCAAGGCCTTTGATGGCTCTGCCCTGCGTGTTCAGGAGACCCCATGAAGACCCCACTCCCAGTACACACCTGGCACTTGCCCCAGAGGCTCCTTAGTCTCTGGACAACGGTGAAGTCCCAAAGTGGGCTCAGGGCGTGGGGGTGGACCCAGGAGTGACAGCACTTTGGGAAAAGTAAAATGCTCTCTTGTTTTCTCACTCACATGGCTCTGGGTCTTAACGCGGGGTATCAGAACAACAGGGCCGACCCTGATTCACATGCGCTGCCCCAGGCCAAATCGCAGCACCTTGCACCAGAAAAGAATCTCTCTTATCTCACACCTGCAGGCAAGAGTGTGGGCATGTCTGCACCCATGTGGCAATGTGGGACTCTGGGTCTCCCAGGGGCAACCTGGATATGGCCACCTTCTCTCTGGGTAGGCTGAGGTGTCTGCTAGAGGCTAGTGGGACCCTTGAAGAATAAGAGCACCAACCAAAAGGCACAGGGTTTTATTAAAAAAACAAACACACACAAAAAAACACAGAATCACCAACAGGCAGACACAGCATGCCAAATGACAAGGCAGAGGAGATAGACAAACACCACCCCAGTAGTGGGAGCGCAGTGGAAAGATCCAGAACCAGCTACTAGACTCATGTGATAACTCTCTGAACTGCAACCGTGATAGGTCCATTTCCCTATCTGTGGAATGAGAAGGGTGGACCCCGTCATAGGTCTCACTGGGAGTTCACTGGCCGCCCATGGAAAACAGAGGTGCGTCTGAGCAGACCAGATTGTTCCTCACAGTGACAGGCAGTCACTCTCCTCGGCTCCACGGGGTCCATCTGCCTAGAGCACCCATAATCCTGGCTCCTTTGGTGAGTGAGCCGGAACCATCACACCTAGCATTTAATACCATCAAGACTGCTGGGGTACATCACTTACAGTTAATGCCACCCAATCAACTTAGCAACATCCTCCTACTTGTGTTTCCATCATGCTGGGGTTGATGAAAGGCTGAAGCTATAGACCAGCGGGCTTTGCAGGTCTTGTCCCACTCTACCACGTAAGACTCTCAATACGGCTGCCCCGCTGTCCACAGCCTCCTTTCTGGAAAGAGCCATAGTGGAGGGGCTGGGCAGTGGGGACAGGGGTTCCTTCCATGCCTCTGACAAGTCAATTACCTGCCCCCACACATGGGAATAGCTGAGTCCAATAACTAAAGAAAAAACAAGTTTTCTGTCCTGAGTCACAGCACTAATGGACGGTTTGGCAAGAACCTGTGCATGGCTCAAGTTGTTGTGTTGTTTGACTAGACATGGTTTACTTAAAATAACAAGCAACTTGAACTTCCATCAAGAAAGGATTGGCTAGGCCAGCCAGTGTAGCTCAGTGGTTGAGCATCGATCTATGAACCAGGAGGTCACAGTTCAATTACTAGTCAGGGCATATGCCCAGGTTGCAAGCTTGATCCCCACCCAGTAGGGGGTGTGTAGGAGGCAGCCAATCAATGATTCTCCTCATTGATGTTTCCCTCTCTCCCTTTCCCTTCATCTCTGAAATTGATTTAAAATATATTCCAAAACAAAAGAAAGAAAGAATTGGCTAAATGCACCAGGGCAAGCCAAACACTGGCATAATATACAGCAATGAAAAATACAGGCCAGGCCAGACCAGTACAGACTGACTGGCCAGATGTCCCTGATGCACAAGCTCACAAAGTGCATGTATGTGTATGACCCCTAAGTCCTTAGCACACAGCAGATACGTTTCAATAATACTGAACATAACTGAGCCTATATATGCATTTAAATATTATAGAGATATCAGAAAAGCTGTTTGAAAAATGTTTACAATGGTTAACATTTTTCAAATTTCAAGTGATTTTGTTTCTTTATTTATTAAATGTTTTACAACTAACCCATATTATTTTAATACTGAGAAAATAACAATGCTTTTTCCCCCATTTTTAGAATGCTGATGCTATATGCAGACAGATTTTATATATCACTCAGGACAGCACAGGAATAAGTGCAACAAAGATATAATCAAGAGAGTTGCAGTTAGGTCTGCCTCTGTGCAAATGCAAGAGCAACAACACTATTTTCTTAAGTTATTTCATTTATTTAACAATATTTATTAAATGCCTATGTAGCAGGAATTATGCTGTGTATATGACAGTGACTAAAGCTATAATCTGAACTTCTAAAAGCCAAAAGGTGCCCACAAACTTAATCACTACCTTAAAAAATAAATCATACTATTAAGGAACATTGTTCCCTCCCTACTTCTGGCCCTGCTACTCCTTTAACTCCCAATAACTCTGAGCCTGGCTCCTCACTCTACAGCCTGCCTACACATAATACTGAAAAGAGCCAACTTGAGAGAAAACACTAAAACTGAGACAAAAGATGTTCAAAGACAGGCTGCGTTCAGTCATATGCGTGTAGCAAAGCATCTACCTACTTGCTTCAATTTAGATGAATTGTTCCTTTTCTGCAACTCAGCATGTCAGCATATACTAGGCTGGGAAGGAAAGTGACGTTCACCAGATACCTCTGTGCAGGTGCTAAGATATGATGACCATGTATATGGGCTCGATGATTTAATCACAGCCCAAAGAAGGACAGATTCCTACCCCAGTTGAATTGAGGTGCAGAGAAGTGATATACAGTCAGTGGAGGCAAGATTTGAATCTAGGTCTGTGTTGCTCCAAAGACACACAAAACATACAACATGTGTTGGCTCTCAGAGAGCCATGGGTGCACTGTCGTCGGCTGCTAACAGGCAAAGAAGAAACAACAGCAGGGGAAAGAAGAGTCAGGTGGCCGGGATCTTTAGGGAAAGATGCTGCTCTAAGGCAAGTAGTTGGCAGAGTGATTAGGAGACAGAACGTCTCCCTTTCTCAGCCAGCTATCTGGTTTGGAGTAGATACTGTCTTAAGTGAAAATCCTTTGAAATAATACTGAATACAAGTTGAGACCGAAAGACACACCTGAAGAAACTAGACCTTTTGGAATGAGAAATAAAAAAACTCTTGTTCCATTTCACTTATTCTGTGAAAGCAAATCTATGACCCAATATGTCTGTGCTACAGACATGCAGTTTCCCTGCTGGGAATTTTCCTGTCCTGGCCGGGATACTCCACCCTGTTCGCTTTGGGAGTAGTCTTTTTCTCCCTTAGTCATACTTTTTTGGAAGTCTTCCAGCCCTCGAGCTAAACCTGCAATACCCTAAAAAGGTAGGTGAGCGTGCTTCTAGGATTTAAGCATTTTTCCCCACCTACTGGAACAGAAGTTGGATACGTTTCTACCCAAACTAGTGCAGAAACAGACCTGGGAAACAATGTGTGCTGGCATGTCTGATAAAACTGTGCTTACACCACCAACCACCCAAAAGACTGAAAAACAGGAGGAGGGGGAAGGGACCGGAGGAATGGGGACCTTTCCCTGGTCTGTGATTTAACAAGTTGTTCTCAGCGTTTTCTAGTCTTTTAAGGTTTGCAATTAACTCTGGAATTTAGCAAGGCAAAATGCCCCTCCGAACCAATGTGGCCAAAGGCTTAAATGGAGTTGTTAAAAAGTCAGAATTCTTCAAAGAATGTATCTGTTGACTATTTAATATAATAAAGGCTTCATTACTGAGTTGTGATCCAGCATGAAATGAAGCAGACCAAGTTCAAGAATGCCAAGACATTAAAACTACCGGACAAGAGAGGAGACAAGTCTACTCTCACCACTGGGTTATCAAACACAAAATGCCGAACTGCAATCACAGTGAGAAAGAAGATCCAGTAGCTTGAAATTAATTTCAAGGAATAGATTCCCCTCAGATATTTAGGTATTTTTGTTTTTTTAAGAATTCGCTTGCAATACAACACAGAGATGCTAGATATTTCTTCTATTTTCATCTTTAAGGTCCTCCAGGAGCAGTGAGGAAAGCCACATAGTCAACAGGGGTACCCCAATACTTAGCAGAGACCTCAAAGAAGAGATTTCCCAGTGTAATGTTGAAGGCTGCCATGCCATGTAAGTTTGAGGGAAAGTGTAGGTTGGGACTAGCAATTCACTGACTTTCCCGTCCAACTGAACTCCTGTAGCAAATAGTAAGCAGGAAAGGACTCTAGGAGGGCTCCCAGGTCCCCCCTCCTCCGAGAGAGTTGGCGAGGAGCCCACCGGGGGTTGAGGCTCCAGCAGGCCTCAGGTTGACAGGAACAAGCTGCCCTGCTGGCTGCTTCCATGGAAACAAGGTCAGATTGGCAATAATCCCCAGCTTTAAAAGAGCCACCTGCCTCAAGGAAGCCCAGCACAGTGCCCTTTTCCTTCTGGCTTTCAAATTTATAGCATGAAGATGAGACACGTACAGAGCTGCTGACTGCAGAGAAAGCAGACCCTTCCCATGTGTATCCATGTGACTCTATACAAGTCAGTGCCCCTCTCTGGGCCTTAGTTTTCTCCTGAAGAATGTACAGGGTGGGCTACAGATTGCTAAGTCTGCCCACCCCAACCCCAGCTGCAACAGTATCTTTCTGGCTCAATATACATATGCATCACAGCATTCAATCAATGGGCCAATTAACAACTCCAACCAGAATTAAAGCGGATCCTGGGTATTTGCTCCTATCTTCCCAGAGCTCACAACCTAAGGAGAAGAAAGCACATTCACAGGAGTTAAAGGCAGAGGTATTAAATAACAATCTAAGGAAACACTAGCAAGACACCTACAATTCAAAGAACAAAGGGCGATAGCCTTCTGGTTTACTGTAGTGCTGCTATTCCAAGTCACTAGAGACTGCAACCTTCCATCTGGCCACACCTGTGTGCTCAGAGCAGGTAATCCTCCTGGTCTCACCATGGGGGGTGGGTTGGAGTAGGGGGCCTGAAATCTTCAGGGACTGCGTCTCTGGGTGAGTGTTCCCAACCACTCTCAAATCCTTTTTTCCTTTGGGACACAGGACCAGAAATCAGTCAGTTTTACCAAGGGTAACCTAACCCCTTCAAGGAATACCATTAACATTCAGAAAGAGGGTGTGAGGAGAAATGGCAGAGCTTCACACGTGATCATTCTTGGTAAAAATGGAAAGCACACTTGCCAGCCTGCCTATTAAATCAATCAGGGTATCGGCAGTGTGTCCCAGGGGACTGGATATTAGGGATCCTGGTAAGTGCAGCCTGACCACTTTTACAAATCCTTCTCCACTGGGGTGCATCCCGACAAGGGAACTCTACTTGGCACAAAAAAGGGAGGAACCACTGATACACGCAGCTGCATGGTGAATTTTAAAAGCATTGTGCTGAAGGAAAGAAGCCAGACTCAAAAGCTTTATGATCCATACTAGAGGCCTGGTGCACGAAATTCGTGCACTGACGGGGGGGGGGGGCAGTCCTTCAGCCTGGCCTGCACCCTCTCACAGTGTGGGAGCCCCATGATCAATCACCCCGCAGAGGGAGGCCCCGCCCACCCACTGCAGTGCTGCTGGCCAGGTAGCCTGAGCCTCCCTCTTTGATCGGGGCTCTGCGATCAATCGCACCCATCTTGGCTGGCCTGGAGCCAGTGGGTGTCATAGTGTGGTAGTCTGGATGGTCGTTCCGCTGTTTGGTCGATTCGCATATTACACTTTTATTATTATAGATGGCATTCTGAAAAATGCAAAACTATGGGAACAAAAAACAGGTCAGTGGTCAGCATGGGCTGGGGTTGGGGGAAGGTCCCCCTCAGCAGGGGAACTGCCCTCTTAAACCTTATCCTTCTCTGGCTACCACCCTGTCTCTCTCCTGGCTGCAGCCAAGCATTTTTAGAATTCATGTCTCTACTTCCCTAATGTCCTCAGGGTCTAGAATAGTGCCTGGCCCAGAGAAGGTGCACAACAGGTGTTTGTTGAATAATATACCACCACTTGCTTATTCTCACCTAGCCCCCTCTAGCAGGCTCCAGCCATTCTGGCTCCACCTTTGTGCTGGAACATCCCTGCTCCACACCACAGCGTGCAGCACCGATGTGAGGTGTAAGCCAGGCCAGGTCAGCCCTAACCACTCACCCTGTAGTCCCTTGGTAGGGCCTTATGCAGACTAATGTCCAAGTTCCTCAGCCTTGCTCTCCACTTCTCCAGCAGGGGCCTGAGCCTTGCCACCATGTCAGCCCCACCCCACCCCTGTGGACTGTTCACTCCAGGCTCCTGCATCTCCCCTTGACTCCCTTTTCTTTGCTCTAGGCATTCGCTTGGCATGGCCCTCTCCATTTTGTCATTTACTACTCTTTATCAAAACACTATATCCTTGCCAATCTCCTACTGGGGCACGAGTGCCTCAGGGGAGCTCTGGATACCCCAGTGTCTCTCAGAGGGCCTAGGTCCCAGACAACTACACAGCACATAACTGTGAAAAGCTCACTGAGATGGCCCTCAGTCATTCATGCCTCTCAAGTCAAAACTGTCCCATAGCTGTCACTCACTCAACGAACAATCTCCGCCTGCCCCCTCACCCAGGGTGATGCTGTTTCCGCCTCTACTGCTAGAGGACACGGCTAACCCAACTGCACTTTGGCCAGAAGTGACTTGAAACAAACCCGAAAGTTTACTTTGGACGGGAGTTAATAGTAAAAGTTGGAAGACATCTTCGAGACGATAAACACCTCCTTCTTCCTTTCTTCCAGCTTCTGGCACAGCACCTTCCTCTAGTGGAAACGCTTTCTGGGAAACAACCACAAGGCTCATGACTAAGGGGCCATCAACTCGAGGGAGGATAGACAGGGAGAAGAAAACTTCACTGAAGCCATAAAATGTGGTTCCCGGCTTCTGAAAGCTGCGATACCACTTCTGTAATCTACTTCCATGGTTCTTATAAGAGTCAGAAGATGCTCAGGTCTGGGAGCTGAGTTTTTAAAAGTCAGAGAGATTTTCGAAACGCTGCCCCTCACCAGGAAGAGAGAATAATACCCCCAAAGTTCCCAGAAATAAATGCAGAAATAGAAAAGGCACCTTTTGAACTCCACAGAAATTATTCTGTAAATGTAGAAGGTTGTCAGAGCAATACAACAGAATAAACATCTCTGATAATGAAATATTATAATGCAAATAGGCACTTTAAAAATGTCAAATTAGCTATGTTTTTAAAAATAAAAGAAAACTGTCATTTCTTTTACTCCCTAACTTAAGTAGGAGGAAGCCAGAGAGACTGTCAAACTTGTACAGCACAACTGGACTTGGAGATCACACTTTGGACACGTTCAATTCTGAATTTTTAAACATACCAGTATCCTTTGAACAATAACATTCTAGTTCACAAAGACACTGAGGAGGCTACAGACTTCCTGATAAATATATTAAAGCTCCCTGAGGGAGAAACAAGTCCTCTTCTGATTGGCTACTGTGACTTCAATGGGCTGAGATACATGTTTTATGTTGAAAACATTATTAACCAGCTGATGGGGCTGAAGAGAAGGGATGATCAAATAAAGTGAACTTCTTCAGAAAACCATAAATGGCCCTTCCAGCTTCCTAACTACCATAAAAATAACTTAAACATTTTACAACAGAAAACAGAAGTAACTTTTTTTTTCATAATTTCAATGTAAAGCTTTAAAAATTTTTTCTAATTTAAGGCTAGAAGACATAATGATTATTTTTAAATGGTTAAAAATTAGAAAGTCTCAAAGGTAAGCCACAAACATGTGGAGTAATACTGAACATTTCTATTTCTGTTCAAGCACCAAATAGTGCTGGCAGTAAATGAATATATTCATCTTTACTTTATAACTAAAACAGTCAACTGCATTTACAAAATCAAAAATTACTAAAACAGAAATTTGTATTTTCTATGAAACTTACTGAAATCATATAGAAATTAGTATGATCTTATCATCAGAATAATTTTCTTCTGATTTTAATTTTAAAATGGAAAACCATAAAGTCTATTAAGAACTCCGTGACAATTGGTAATGTGGGACTATAGAGTTAATACTGTTTGTTTAGGAAAAAGGTAAATAGCTCGCTCCAAATTCTATTTTAAAAATTCAATTCATTATTTTCTTAAAGGAAAATGTCCACTTAAATATAAATACTAACAAAGGTTCTATATTTTTTTAAAAAGATCCTCAGAACCCCTGGGCTAATGCCTGCCAACTAAAACACCTACTATGAATTTAGTAATGGGTTATGCAAACATAAATTACAAGGCCAGACATTTTAAAAGGAAAAAAAGGTGATTTATTGACGTGCTGGAGACACAGCAGGATAGAAGCACTATTTCAATTTTCCATATATTCCTCAACACTGCAGATGTGCTAATGCAAAAAGAATTTTAAAATAAAAATTACTCTCAGCTCTTCTGGTTCTAACATATCAGTTCATTTACTTAAGAAGGGTTTCCACACAACTCATTTCCCACAGTTATAATCTATAATAAACCAGATTAAAATGTTTAATCTAGTTTCAAGTACAAATGGATTTGAAAGAAATAGAAATATTTCCCTTATCTTACAGCAGCAAAAAAGAGCTAAACCACAAGTTCTATTCTTCACTATATTAGCCAACCTGCCCAGATCATATTTTTTACTTTAATCCCTTCATTCCTATTCACGGGTCATTTTATTTGGAGGTGGGATGGGGTAGGTGGGGTATTGTTGTTGGAACCAGTACTTTTTTCTTTATCTTGGCCAAGTAATTATTTAAATATATATGAAATACTTTTCATGGGTTGTTTATACATTAACAAAATAAATAAACATTTCCTTGTTGTCAACTTTTAATTAAAGGAAAGAGAAGCTATCACCCTTCTCTAAATAGGCATGGGAACTGTACTGGGCTGCAGAAAATCCCTGAACACACATCGACAGAAAATGAATCTTTCTTTTTCTTCCTTTAATCAATGGTAGACAGCTTCATAAATGGTCATTTTTGAAAGCACATGGAACTGTGTGTGAGGCTGAACCAGCCTATCTCAAAAATAAACTTGAAAACACTCTAATAGGAAAGAACACACATTTTAAAATGCAAAGGTACAAAACAACACCTCTGAATTTTGGCAATGCATTCTTCCCCAAAAAGCTAATTCATACACGTACACACACACACACACACACACACACACACACACACACACGAGATATGAGTTCCTGGCACTTTGATTATGTGAACACACCTGACCCCAGGGAAATAGGCTGAGACCAGCCCCATATTTCAGACAAACCAAACAGCCAATAGACAGTAATGGCTTTAAGCTACTGATGACCTGGGCCAAAAATGAAGAACCACTTAATCTTCTGAAGGAAACTGTCAATGTTAGGAGGCCCACAGCTGACCTTTCCCCTGATCTTAATCACAGCCACCTATGATAACAGAGTGGGGTTTATTTTCATGCCTGGCTCCAGACTACAATGATCAATCCTTCAATTTTGACTATTTTGTATCCACACAGTGAACTAGAGTAAGTAAGAGTGTATAGTTTTCATGGATCCCTGGAGTCATACATGGAATGAAATTCATCCAAGAATAAGATCTAAAATAACTCCATCAAAACTCTAAACACTTTATAAAGTCTCTCCATATTAACCTACAAATTCAATGAAATTCCAATAAAACCCCAGCAGAATTTTTAAAATGGAACCAAATAAATGATTCTAAAAGACATATGAAAGAATAGTCTAGATCAGTGGTCAGCAAACTCATTAGCCAACAGAGCCAAATATCAACAGTACAATGATTGAAATTTCTTTTGACAGCCAAATTTTTTAAACTTAAACTTCTTCTAACGCCACTTCTTCAAAATAGACTCACCCAGGCCATGGTATTTTGTGGAAGAGCCACACTCAAGGGGCCAAAGAGCCGCATGTGGCTCGCGAGCCACAGTTTGCCGACCACGGGTCTAGATAATTTTGAAGAGCAATGAGGGTGGGGGCCTTCCCCTACCAGAAATCAAGACTTAGGAATGCTATGAAAATAACTGTGGTAATTACACAGTAGTAATCACCAGAGCAGTATAGGGTTGGTGCAGGAACACACAAGCAGACAACAGGGATGGGCCAGGAGCCTAGAAGGGGGCATCGCACCTGACAGAGGTACTGAAGGCAACTCACTGGGGAAAGGTGGACTGGATGGTAATGGTTTGGGGATGAAAGGCTCTCGATGGACAAAATAAATTGGATCCTCACCACCCACACAAAAGCTTTACAGGCCTAAAGTGAAAAGCAAAACCAAAAAACTACGGCAAGAAAACACGAGAGACTGTCAGCATAGGGACAATTTCTGAGATAAGATTAAACTTAAAACATAAACATTATATCAAAAACTGGAAAACTTAGAAAGATTAAAATTAAAATTTTCCAGGTGACAACTGCCCCATAAACATAGTGAAAGGATAGGTCTGGGAGGCGACATCAGCAAAGTACACTTGCACAAAGAACCCAGATTCCGAATATTGAAATTTCCTACAAGAAAAACAGCAAAACAGTCCAGTAAGAAAATGGGCAAAGAATATGAGCAGTTAAGACATAACAAAGGAAACTGTATAGGCTATTCTTTGTACAAAAGGTATCTTCACCCACATTAGAAGCTAGAACAGGTAGTGGGAGCTGGCCAGTGGGGAAATAACAGCATGCCACCACCCTGGAGAGCAACTACCTGGTGCAGCTGTGACCAGAGACTGCACTCCTGGGTGTCCACCCCAGGGAACTCCTGAGCTCACTCCCTAGGACACGTGTAATAATAAAGTGTCAACAACCAAAAATCCACTTGCCATCTCAACAGGGCAATGGATACATCTCCTGTGGTTCGTGCACACAGTGGAATAGTGTGTCCCAACTTAAAAGAATAAACTAGATGCATGTACACACTCAGCTACATTTCTAAAAGGTAATACTGGGTGAAAAATACAAAGTGTCAAGGGATATATACATACATATCCCTTTGCATATGCATACATATCCCTTTGCATAAACCCATTTATATAAATAGTAAAATACATGTATATCTAAAATAATATCTATAGTTTATGAGGGTGTAAACATTGTAATGAGTGCAAAAAAGCACATGGAAATAAAGTATCGGTTTTAGAACGGGGTTCATATCTGAGGAAGAATGGAGGGGGGAGACATGGAAATGGGGTTTTCACTGTAATCTTTTATTGATATTTGAAAAAAGAAGCATCGGAAGCAAATGGGCAAAATGTAAACATCTACCTAATCTTCATGAAGGACAGGAAAGCCTTTGTTTTCTATATTTTCCAGAATGCTAGAAATTATTTCATATTTAAAAAAATTAACCCCAGTTTCATGCTTCATGTATAAAAGAACTACTGCAGGTAAAATCCTGAGTGAGGCTTGAGTGGGACGCAGGAGAGGCAGAGGTGGCTGAACCTTCTGAGTTTTTCTATCTGAGCTGCTCCCTAGGTTAAGAACAGGATCTGGTTGATGCAAATCTTTCTCAGGGCTGAAAGGTATCCCTTACCTTACAAATGCAATGTTCTAATGGCACAACAGGGAAGGCAGTGTGGGAGGTACCAGGCACTGAGGTAGCACCCACCTCCACAAGGCAGAGACCCTGGGAAAAGCTGAACTGTTGTCAACTGTCCAATCTCAGGATACTTGATCACAGACCTCTTTGCAGCCAGCCCTCTTTAAGGTGTCCCCAGTATAGAGTCAGTAAATAAATAAATATGGGGTCAAATTGGGGCCCCAATTAGCTTTCTGAATTAAAATGGTGACCTTTCCAATGTAAAGCAGGGAAACACCAAGATGGGGTCCCGTAGCTGAAAGTTGCTCAGGATGTAAATTGTTCCCTGGAGAAGTAATCCAGACTGTTCTCTCCCCTGAATGCACAGGAAATTCTATCTGTTGGGGAGATAGGCAGGGAGGGTGGCCTGCATGTGGCCGGACCCCTCTGGGGCAGAAGCAGGCTTTGCAAGCCTGGTCAGTGGCCTCCAGAACTCAGTATTCCCCATAGAGCCACTCTGGCATAGACCTGCAGCTGATTGGCCTGGATTTGAAACCTCCAGCCAGTGTCACTGGCCATTGGCTGTGACATGCTAGGGGACTCTCTCCTCTCTGGCTTCAGTTTCCTTCTCTTTAAAATGGAGATAAATACTGTATCTATTTTATAGGTATTCAGGGCACACAGTGCTCAGTAAGTGTAAGCTGTTGTTATTCCTGTGTTCCTGCAGTGACCAGAGCCCTCAACACAGAGTGGCCCTGGTACACCCAGTTTCACACACAATGGTATCACCATAACTGCTTGCTGTACGTATAATGAATTCTGAATAGAAAAACCCCAAGAGGTAAATTAGGTGAGGCCTACTAAGAAGAAAGGGCAACACCTACATCTTGGCCCATGGGGAGGATGAACCCGAGAGAGCTTGAGGAGGGAAAGGGCCAAACTCCATAGCCCTCAATTCTCAGCCACACATATTGCATCACCACCTCCTTTCTCAAACCTGGCTTGCTCAGATCTCAAATCCAGTCAGTGGCAGAGCCAGGAGCAGAAATCCAAGTGTCCAGATTCCCAATACAACACTCTTTTAATTATATCAACTATACCAGGCATATATCTTCCTGTTAAAATACTGGGCCACAAACAAAATTATTATACTCTGCATGGCAGACATGTAACGCTCCTTGTAAACTTACTTTTTATGCAACTCACATTTGCAAGTTAAAACCAAGAACCAACATTAGTCAATAATCAATATTCAATGATTAACCCTACCCACAGGCCCCTGGCCAAAGAAAGAAAAATCTAAGCCAACAAATCTCAGGATCAGTGGGACTTGTCATCCCACAGTCTCTTTCTTGACTAACATAATCTCAAAATTAAAGGGAAGATTTTCCTGTGCTTTGGCTTATAGTAATTCCTAAGTAAACGTTAGAGTTTAGCCTACTTGCTCCTCCCTGGGTATACTCCCACTAAATGCACCCCCCAACACACAAAATCCTTTAAATGTATGTCACTTCAAAGCAATACTAAAAATCATTTTTTAAACTAAAAGAAGAGAATCCGCTTACAATTAAATGAATAAAAATTGACTTCCAGAAGCTAAAAGGAGACAGTTTGGTACAGTGGTCATGGCCTGGTTCATGGGAGCCTGTCTGCCTGGTAGGCAGGTGGCTAACACTCTAATGTGACACTAATGACACCCACTTCCTGGGGTAACTGCAAGGGGCACTGAAATGTTTGTGAGGCATTTAGCATAATGCTTGGCTCTTAGTAAGTACTCAATAAATATTAATAAATAACAGTTCGCCACGATTTCAACCAAATTTTATGGCTTTCACATTTAGCCATTATGCCCTACAAGGATATTTATTGAGAAGAGGCTGTGAGATCCTTTCCGCATCCAAATTGTTATTACATCCTACATAGCATGGCATTCTCCATTCAAAATGCATGGCAGATGAGGTTACTGACCAGAAAAATAAGTTATTGGCTACTCTCAAAGAACAGCTTCCAAAGAGAGTCCAATGGCAAATATTTCCACTCTACAAACAGTAAAGCTAATGCAAAGAAAGAGAAATGACCATCTAGGCACATGGAAGGAACACGTTTTTATTTTACTGACTCTATTCAAGTCTGCAGTAGAAACTAGGTTTATAGTTTATAGATCTACTGGTCTTCTCTATGCTTTAAGAGTATTTTTAAAATTTTAGTGTTCATTTGTAACTTTAAAATCCATTCATGAATAGTACAATTTCTCCTTTCAAAAGATTAGATATTAATAACATAACGTGCCATTTATTGAGCTTCTATTATTCACCACGGTTATTCTGGATACTCTATAACATTTTGTCAGAGTTACAATAACTCCAAAATAGTTGTCATCACTCCCATTTACTGGGTGAGAAAATGGAGGCTCCGAGAGATTATACAACTCAACATGGTCTCGACTAAACTTACACACCACACCAAACTAATTACAGTCTTTTCCTTTGGACAGTTATTAAACTCTCAAATACTTGGTCTGTTATACTTAAAATAGCCCTTTAAAAGCTGCTAGACACACGAAGGAAGCAACACATGGGCTCAGGAAGGAAAGGGAATGTCGGTCCTGTGTCGACATTTCAGCGAGTTTGGACAGACTGCCTTCCAGCACTCACAGAAAGTGTGGCCTGGGGCTCGGGAGGCCACCCTGCTGCCCCTAAGTCAGGGCTCCACACACAGTTCTCACTCAGTCATGGAGCACAGAAATTGAGAGATTAACTCTTCACTGATTGCCTAAGAATTCACTTTTCAGTAAGGTCTCCCTCTAACTCAAATGTTCCTTAACTTTCTAATGTCCAAATTAAATGGTGTCCCTGGTCTTAGAAAGCAGAAGGACTGGATCTGATGCCTGAAAGTAATTGGGTGATAAGAGCAAACAAAGATAAATCAGGCCTTTACCGGAAAGGCATTTTAGGGACCTCAGTGCTAAACAACCTGCTAAATTCATCAAGGGGGCGGTCTGTGCAAAGGGGTATTTTCCATTTTTTGATTCAAAAAACTTCCCTTAACTTCCTGAAGAACCTCCACCATCCACACTCACTCACTGCCATACTGTCCTGCTTTAGTTCTTATCACACCTGAAATTATCTTACATGTCAATTGTTTACTTAGTCACTGCCTGCCTGCCCCTCTTTGAAAACTGGAAGCTTCTCTCAGTGCCTGATGTATCTCAGCACCTCAAATTGCCCATTGCCCCTGGACGGGTGCAGAACTACTTGTAGATGGAAGGGAAGGGAAGGAGGAGAAAACAGAGAAGAAAAGTGTTTATTGAGCACCTACTGTACCCTCTGTGTACATGAATTCATTTCCTGCCTAGTAGCTGGGACATTCATTTTTGGTTCTGCTTATTTTTATATACAGGGTCCAACTCTCAGAATGTTTAGTGACCTCCCTCAAGGTCACTCAGCCCAAACATCGATGTCACCACTTACAAGCTCTCCACTCCACTCCCGGTCCTGGACTGTACATTTACCTTCCAGGAATCTCATCCACTCCTCATCATGACCCCCTGAAGTAGGCGGAATACAGTTTGGCAGGTAATGGAACTGAGGTTAAGTCTCTGTCCCAATGCTAGTGAACCAGGGAGCTACTAGGACTTGGTTCAGTCTGCCCAAGACGGAGGAAATTCCTCTGCTCTACAGGCCTCCATGATGCCTCAGAGCATGCTGCAGGGTCTCTGGAATGTGGGGGGATGACGTGGCCAGCTCTTACTGACTTGGGGCTGAATGAGGGTTAAGTTACATTCACTATCACACTGGAGGCAGGTTTTCTCTCCTAGGAACCCAAAAGAAACAAGAAAGTAACCTCCTGGGTTGGTATATTGGCTTAAAGAGTTTAATTGGTAACAGTTAAAAGTTCACTTTTAATTTTTAAACTTTTGCTAGTTAAAATCTTATTATAACTCAACGGTGGGTAATTCTAGAATGATTAACATACAAGTTGATTATTTGGGCTTTATAATTTTGCCAAATACCAGAGTAGCCTTTTTAACACTAAGTTGCTACTGCCAAAATGAAAATTCACATGATACTTCTATGATTTTCTTCAGTCTAAGAGCACAACTGCATAAAAAAATCTATGCAGGGATTTCCCACACCCCCCACAAGAGAGACATTTGTGCAACTATCACCACTTACTAATTCCAGGACATTTTCACCATCTCCCAAAGGAACCCCCAAACATGAGCAGTCATTCCCTATTTTTCACCCCAGCCCCTAGCAACCCGGTTACTAGTCTACTTTCTGTCTCTATAGAACTAGACAGTTCATATAGATGAAATCATATAATATGTGGTCTTTTTGTGTCTGGCTTCTTTCACTTGGCATGTTATTTTCAAAGTTCATCCATGTTGTAGCACATATCAGCTTCATTCCTTTTTATTGCTGAATAATAATATTCCATTGTATGGACAGACCACATTTTATTTATCAATTCATCCACTGATGGACAATTGGGTTGCTTCTACTTTAGGGTTATCTTGAATAATGCTGCATGAACATTCATATACAAGTTTTTGTGTAAACGTGTTTTCAGTTCTTTTGGATTATACCTAGGAGTGGACATGTAAGGTCATAAGGTAACTCTATATTTAACTTTTTAAAGAATTGCTAAAGAAAAAAAAGGCATTTCTTGAATTCTTTTTATTTAATTTTGTAGAAAAAAAATAAAATAAAATTTGTGTCAAAGCTTTATTATCTGCCTATTTGAGAAACCAATCGTACAGTGATGTAATTAGCATTTTTAAAACCTATGTTTTGTAAAGGAAAGATTTCTAAATGCATGCTGTAGATTTGACAGGACCTTTCATACTACAATCACCATAAAGTGTCCATGGAGGTCCACAGCTAAATGAAAACGCAATGGAGGCACAGCTCCTGCCGTAAGGTCCTGACCCTTTACAAATGGAAGAAAGGAATTGTACCAGAGCTGCAGATTCGGCTACAGAGGTGTGGCTAGATTCCTGGACCTCCAACATGAGCAATTCGTTAGATAATGGGGATGCTCGTATTCCTAGCTGGTGTCCACCCTGTGCCCCTGATCTTCTTAGCTTGTAGGCCTCCCTCCTGTCACTGCCCTTCCTAAAGGGTCCATGTGCCTAGGGACATGTCTGTCTGCTCTCCTCTTTAAAAGTCAGATTTGTCAAATCAGTGCTATGGGCTTCAATGAACCCATTTGAGTGTCCAATGAGATACAAGAAACATAATGCTGGTGTCTTTCGTGTTCACTGATTTTCGATTCCTATAAGCATGGAAGCAAAAACAAAAGCTGAGTGGTAAACTGTAGAGCCATACTGCCTTTCATAGTCCATTAATTTGTTTAAAACAAGGTAAGAGTTAGAGTTCAGTTGCTACCCTACACACAACCGTGTCCCATCACAGCTAAAACGTCTGAATGCTGTTTTAAGAGTTTAGAAAGCTCCTTTAATCCTCCTTAGCTACCTGACTCACAGGGGACCCCAGTTGGGTCCTGCAGAGCAAAGACGCCCCCCAGGCTTCTAACCAAGCTCCAGCCACAATATCTCAAGGCAGCCTGTGCAGGACGTGTCCATTTGAGTCGCGACTTTATTTTTAAGTGACTCTCTTTTTCCAGGCTGAGTCACTCCCTGCAGTGTCTATATAAAGGCTGTAGAGGCAGTGACTAAATGTATTTGGGCCTGGGCCACAACTATATATTACTGCCCCCACCCCCCGTCCTCCCCCAGCCTGCTGACTCCTTTTCTCACAGGGAGTGAAAAAGGAGTTGAAACTTTGCAGCATCTTTCCATCCTTTTGTCTTCCTCACATCGGCAAAAAGGGAGCAGGTGACTTATGTGTGAAGGAACCGTGTTTGGGCATGTGATTTCATATCCATCCTCATCAGGGAAAAGATGACTGTGGCTCTCCTAATGAAGACACTCACTGCCCACCCCCCCCCCCTCCACCTGCCAGAGTCCTGAAAGAATCCACTAATCGAGTTCATTTCAATGATGGCGCAAGATTGCTTTCCAAGTCATAGCTGAAGGTGACTCCTGATTTTTTACAACAGTTTCCCAAGAATGTAAAACTCAGAAAACACTCTAACCTGAGACAGAAAGGGCAAATTAAGATTCTGGCACTCAGGAAATGAACGCCAGTGAACAGGCAGTTCTGTCAGCAGTAAAAAGAACATTCCCTGTCACAGTTAGGCATGCTGACCAGACCAGGAGGCGGGGCTGTGAGGCTGCAGCTGGTGTCAGGCCCAGAGCCACCCGCCTGGTGGGAACAGCGACTGAGGAAGGGGTGTTCAGTCCCAGTGCTGACCCTGGGGAACTGTGTCCCAAAAGGTCAGGGCTGAGGGTTGCTCTGCTGTTGACAGCAGAAGCAAGAAATGGTGACATGGAAAGAAGCCATATGCATTGGGCAGGACAGACATAGAGAACAGATCTGGAATGTAAGCGTAGTAGACCAGGTGTCATGAGGATTAACACTCCAGAGAAGAGATGTTTAGGCAAAAATATATCAGGGGGAAATTGACCAATGAGAGCTCCGGAATTGAAGCTCACTTTTAAATCTCACAGAAGAGATGTGGCCCCTTCTACAGGAAATATAGATGAACCTTGCAAAGTCAGAGAGAGAGACACCTAAGACACATGATAGGGTAGGAGCTGGACACAATGACAGCACAAAAACAAACCATGAGCATAGATTATAATAAAAATCACTGCATCTCAGGTCTGCGGGTCTCCTCCTCTCACCCTCATAAAGGATGGTCCTGCCCTTACTGAAAAGAATGCCCTTACTGTAATAAAACAAAAAGCATCCCTGTGCTCTTTCTGGAAGCAAGTCCAACACTGAAGACTTCTCTTCTGACAACCAAGCATCTCATTCTAAGAGCACAGGCCGGTGAGCTGAATTCTTCCCCTGCAAACATCCTGTGTCCTCACCTTAGGGCCTGCACTGCACAGAGTTTTGTTTGCTCCAGCTTCTGGGCCTGTCGGCGGGCAGCACAGCTCCACAGTTAAGAGAACTGACTCTGGGCCCATATTGCCTGGGTTCAAGTCTCAGCTTGGCTGAGCAGTAGCTGTGGCAACCTCAAGTCAAACTTTAGTCGGGGGCGGGAGGGTGAGGAGGACATAAAAATTAACCAAGTGGAAAAGCAAGAAAAAAGCAATTCCTAGGCAGAATCATGAAACTCTAGTGCTGTCCCTTTCATGGTACCCAACAGAAAATAACTCAGTTTCCAGAAGTGAGGAATTGGCCCAGTGCCCTGGGGGTTTCTGGGTGGTGGCACCTACATGCTTCTATGTCGCCACTGATCCAATCTGCAGTCAACTTCATCAATACAGATGCCATTTGGGGCATCAAAGGTAATCCTGGCTCGCCTGTGCCTCAGATCTCTGATCAAAGCAACAGAAAAGCAGAAGGCAAGAGGGTTGGCCTACGCTGCACACAGTTCTAACACCACTAGGCCCTGAGACAGCTACTGCTTCCCCCTCCCCTGCACACACTGCCACCTGGCTGGCCTTGCCCTTCATCAGCCTCAGGCAGGAGCAAAGCTTCATCCAATGCAGAGGTGTCTGTGCCTGCTGCCAGCCTGCGGGGCCCCAATCCAACCAGAGGTGGCCCGGTTCCACCACCTTAGTGCCCAGCTCGGAGGCTGGAGCACAGTGGCCTCTACCCAGATGTCAGGGCCTTGGCAGTGATCCCTCACACAGCCCCTGCCCCTCCTTTCATCCCTCCTACCCTGGGCACAACTAGGAGGAGGGTGAAGGAGGAGTCACACAAGATGTTCCCAGAGTGGCATGCTGAGACTGCCCATGTGTGCCCAGAGCTGTTCTCTAAGTCAGTTGTCCAGATGAGTTTCAGAGTCCAAGAGAAACTCTATGGAAATTCATGCATTTCTCAGGGGAGTGAGTCCTTAACATTCACCAATATTGCAAAGGTTGAGAAGCAAGGCTTAAAAGGAAGCCCTGTCTACCTACAGTAAGAGTTAATGAGGTGCTTGTGGCTTAGATCCTTCCCACCATGGATATGTGAGTGTTTCTGGGTAAAAGTCTATATGCAGGAGGTTCCAGTTGTACTATCCTAGCACTGAATAAGCGATGTCAGGATGTTCTACGGGCAAGGTAGGAAGACAAGGTTTGTAAGAAAGGGGACAGGACTTTACCCCCAGGGCCAAACCGTCTGGCACATGGAAGACGTTCAAAAGGTATCTTGTAAAATGATAAACTGTTATCACAAATCAGCTTTTGGAACACTTTGGGCTGAAATTACCTGTATTTGTTGTGTGTTTTTTAAAGTTCCCTGAACTAGCTTTGAGGAGCAGAAATCAGCTGCATCTCATGCATTTCAAGGTACTCGTTCTAAGTTAATACTAGTAACAGACACAGACTGGACGCCAGGTCTGTGCAGAGCCTCCACACACACACACCTATCAATCCTGTGAGCTGGGCCCTGTCATTACACTTTTTATAGATGATGAAACTGAGACTTTGGGAGGTTAAGTAATTTGCCCAATGGCAACAGCCAGTAAGTCACCTGCAAAAATAATATGGAAAGCTACACAACCTGGAAATACCCCACAGTCTTTTATGTTCAACTCCCAATTATTAATTCAGTAGGAAATGAATGTTTAGTTACAAAATTAAAAATGTTTTTCTTTGAAAGGAACTCATTTTTGGAATCAAAGAAATGCATAAAACTTTATTTGCAGAGTCATTGCAACCTCCTTCAAATTAACTACAATTCTGAGGGTAAAAAGACATAAGCAATAATATCAACTGACTGTAAAGGTATTAATCTAATGACATAAAACTGAAACTTAAAAAAAGAAAAAAGAATTCTAAACAAAAGATAGTCACGGCTCTGGCCACCCCGGCGCCTGCCTCTGTGTTCCTGTGGCTTGTCCCGGGGGAGTGATCCAGCCTGTCAGACTCCATCTGCCTTTCCCGGAGCCTCCTGTTAGAGCCCACCTGTCCCTCTGGACTTGAGGTTGCCCTTGGGCAGGGCCAGCCCAGGAAAATACAAATTCCCTGTCGAGGGACAACCTTACTCACCTCTGCCTTCACCCTGGTGCCTAATCCTGCATATTGAACTTACTGGATATTCAACCAACACTGGGAGGACATTTCCTTCTTACCCAGAACAAAGAGGAATGCCAGCTTTTTCACTGAGAATCAACACACCTGGTGCGACACCAGCAAGAATGCCACTGGCCCTGGTCTGCCTCAGTGGCTCCCCGGAACAAGGCCTGGGCCTCACTCAGCCAACCAAGTGAAACATGAGCATCCTAGTCTGTATCCACATGAAAAGATACCTTTCCTACCCGCAAACCAACAAAGTTCTAAGCAACCTTCATTTTCACAGGTCCATCTTCTAGCACGTTCCCTCTATAATGTGGCAATGTGTTTCCTCCCTTGTTTAATAATCTGTCCAGTGGTAGAATCAGGAGAAGTGCCTAATGTCGAAGAGAAGTCGGGATCCTCTGATCTGAAACCCCAAAGTGACAATCCTCTAGATCCCAGGCCCCATACTCACTAGAGCCCCCACATTTACCACCAGTCCACCTCCCACAACCCCCCTCCCTCTGTGTACCCCAGAGAACCCCAGCTGCAGCTACCCACTCCCACCATGGCTTTAAGTGGCTTAAAAATTTCAAAGAGAAGATTCTGGTTGGTGGCATAAGTAAATCTGCCAGTCATCTCTATCAGTCTTGCCTCAGGGTTCCCACAGGGACCCCCGCCGTACAGGTTTCCAGGATGAACCTGGGATAGGAAAATGCAAGGGGAGCAGTGGGGGCAGGAGCCTGCAAGCAGCTTCACCCTTCTACATTTGCTGAGATCCGTGCTGCAGCCAGACTCTCCCTACTGCAGTGGAAGCAGCCCGAGTGGGTACCAGCCTCGAACAACTAGCAGAGGCCAGAAACAAGCGGGATGGCAACTTCCATCCTCTTACAGGCGAGTTTCTCGGTCCTCTTCTCCACAGAAGACAATGTTTAAAACTGCGCCTGAAAAAAGGTGCCCCAAATGGCATTTACCAATCAGGCTGCTTCCTTCCTAAGCCTCTTCTGTGTATTGGGATTAGGAGATAAAGTGCAGTTTAAGGTTAGGTTTTTTCAAGTAACTGGCATGGGACGCAACACAAACCGTGTGAGCTGGTCCCCAGATCCTGCAAAACAAGGCCCATTTAGACATCCATGGAGGAACTGGGCCCAGTTCAGTACAATCAACATTTATCAACTGAGTGCAGCACTAGGTGGCCGGGTGGAACATGCCCCTCCTCGCCGGAACAGGCCCTCGGCAGCTAACAGGAATCTGGGGTCCAGAGGAACACCCAAGAATCCAGTTCTCTGCTTCCTCACTGTACTTGTCGTATGACAGATTAGGTTTACTTAAGGTTGTCTGACCTTCTTTTTTCTATGGCCACTGCTGGACATATAGTCCCCAAGGGAGGGCAGTAAGAACACAGGACAGCAGATGACAGCTGCTTACTGGAACAGTGTTGAGAGTGGCTCGAGAGACAGGTATGGCAGAGGTTGGTGGGGGAAACAAAGTCAAGGACGAGAGCTTGGGAAACCCTACTGCAAGACTCTCTAGGAAGATCTACCCTGAAGTAGCCCAAGAGGAGGCAACAGAAGGGTCCTATCCTTAGTTCCTTTCTTTGCTCCTATCTTTACTCGGGACAAGATGGAACATGGAGAATAGAGGCTCCCCCGAAACTGCAGAGGGCAGCAACCCCCATGAATTACTCTGATCTGCATTTTTGATCTGTCAAAATATGGCAGATCCACACAGGGCAGGGTGGGGTGGAGAGGGTAAATCGTGGGTCTCAAATTAAAAGCCTTTAGGTAGGTCTGCCCCTAGAGCCCTTTCTCTTTCCCCTGAGCTATTATGTTTTCTCCCAACATATTTATTCTGAAAACAGAGGGTTAATTATTTGTTTCCCCAGATGATTCACAATAGCACTCACTTAAATAGCAATCTCCTTGGAACACTTAAAACAAGTCCACTTTTAAAAATTCAATTCACATACCATTTTACAGGATTTCTGTATATTGTAAATGAGGTATATTGTGAAAGTTAAAGGCACCCTCCCAGAAAGCAGCTATTCTTCCAGGCCTGTCCCTTTGTCCTCCAAGGAAGAATCTGGAGGCCTGGGAGATGGGGCCAAAGCTGCTGACCTAACTACTCCAAACACTGTCCTCCGAACACAAACTTACACACACACACACACACACACACACACACACACACACACACAGGAGCACATAAAGAGCACATTTCCAGTGCCCTTTAAAGCATATTTCAGGAAACAGAGGCATTTAAAAGGCCTTACCAGACTAAATGTCTGATTTACAAGAAGTATTGGCATATGCATCCCGAGATGTGGGCAGTCCTCAGATACCCTGCCTGCCCTCCACCATCTACAGCCTCACACTCAGTGATCCTCCATGGACTTGGGGGTAGTGTGGGCATGAAGGGCAGGGACCAGAGGCCGGGATGGACTCAAGGGTCTGACCTGGCCACGTATTCTCGAAGACCCAGACTGCAGTGTCTGCATCTGCAATTAGCTCATGCTTTAATTTGCGCAGACAACCTGTCAATGCCCGCATTCTCCAGCCCTCGTGGAAGCATGCCGTCTGCTGGTACAGGGCTGAGGGCAATCAAAAGAAGGCAGACTGTCTGTCTGATAGAAGTTAAATGCTTACAACATATCTTCTGATTATGTCAGGATAGTGAGACCCCTGCAAAGAGACCTGGCCGGAATGCTGCCTCACCTCTGGAGTGTTCTTCTTGAACTCTCGGCTCTGCTCAATGAGCCGCTTTCTAGACTGCTCGCTTTCATCTTGCCGGTTTGCCAATACTGTTGCGGTGGCATCGAGTTCCCTCTGTCAAGAGAGACAAAAAAAAAAAAAAAAGGGAAGACAAGATTGTAATTGCAGTTTGTACCAGAGGGGATCATATTTGCATTTGACCAGAACACTGGGGACAGCCCCGGTGCTCCAGTGACTGTCAACTCCTCGACAGAGGCGACGCTGGGGCTGTGGACAGGGAAAGAGACAGATCACACGGTTCCCATCCAGCCCCATGCGCTAGTTTGAGAAAACCAAACTCGCTCAGCTTTGATGTGTGTATTGACACCACCTCACAAATGACTGTTTCTGTAATAGTACATACAGATACTTTTTTTTCTTTTTGCTAAAACCAGAGTCAGGCCAATGCCCAAAGGGCATCCCTCCCTGGAGTCACTCGCTTCTTCTGTTCTTAACAAGTGTTTCTTCTTGTCACGTCTCTGTGCTCGGTCCTTTGGATTCGCTCTGCGCTTCTCATCAGGGCATTCTGTTTGGCTATCCTTCAACAGTGTGGATCCGGAATCTTTTGTAATGATGCTTCATTGCTTCCATTCAACAAATATTTATTGTGGGGCTTACTACAGGCTAGACATCATTTAACCTGTTACTTGTTTTCAAGAGGGACCTTTATAAGGTAAATTCTAAGACTAATGATTTCCAATATCTTATAAACATTCAGAAATGAGGCTTATTTCCCTCTGAGAAGCACCAGGAATGGGTTCCCTGTAAGAGGACCAGTCAAAGGCTAAGGGCTGTGGGCTCTGCTATACACAACAAACTGATACTCAAAGCAGCAGAGAAGCTGTGCCCTGACCTCAGGAATTCTGGGAGCAACCACCAAAAGGATCAGTTTCAAACAAGCCTACAGCAGATGGGCCCAGAATGGTGTTCTTGGCTGACAGCAGGAGCTCAAGGACACGTTCCCATAGCCACCGAGAGGCCCATTTTAAAGACACACACTAGCACATTCTGCTTAGGATTAAAGTGGCTGTCCCAAGTGGCTTCTCAATGGTCTGGACTATTCCCCCCAGGCGCAGGCACAACAGAACAAGGACCCCATCAAAGGCTGAAAGGCAAGTAAAATAAAAATGAAAATCCACCCAGAGCCATCCAGGAAGCAGGTGAGAGTTTCTCCACCTACCCTCCACCCACCTCATGAAGTTCCACCTGCTTTCCTTTTTGGTGGAAATACTGAAGTAGTCTGTAAGCCCTGCTGGTGAACACTTCACTCGTACCACTACGGGTGGGCCACTGCCAGACGAGATGACAGAGTGCTGGAACAAACATCCAGTGTGCTGTCGACTTGGAAACTGGACAGTTTAAAAGGGGGGTCGGGCTGGAGGGGGAAAGAATACCACACCACACTCTTCCCTTTAGTGATTCTGGCATTACAGCAAATCTTGGGCAAACAAGTCCAAAAGAATAACGTGGGCTAGAATTCAAGAACAGATGTCAAAGCTACTGCAGCAAAGAGGGAAACACTGCACATTTTGATAGACCACATTTGAAACACATCCCAGTCAAGTGAAGGCAGAAAAAAAGAGCAACCGAAAGCAATGTGGTAACGTGGGGATGGAGATAGAGAAGAGAGAGCAATCGCAGATAAGCAGAAGGCTCTTCAAAAATATAAACAATCTGGTAAGGAGGAGGACTTAGACATCTATATTTAAGCAGCAGCAGAAGTTATAAAGGGAGACTTCAAGAAGGGGGAAAGAAGCCAATATTGAAATATGACAAAAAAAGTAAAGTTGATGTTTCGTTCCAATCACACACGGGTGCAGAAAACTTACAGAAAAACAGAGAGCCCTTGACTGCTTTCAACGAGGACCCTACTTCTAGAGCTGGGGGGCAGAGGGCACAAAATGAGCAGTGTTTGGTGACTTCTGTGGCCCAATGCTGGATGCTGCAGGCTCACTAGAGGGAAGAGCTTGAAGACAGTGGGATTGGGGGTGGGTGCTTTGGAAGAGCACACGATCTATGAGACCCTCTAATCCCCGCGGTTCCCCGAAAGCCTTCCAGGCAGATCCATTAGCGAGCCAGACTGAGAAAGGCTGAGCCTGGGACAGGTCGCTTGATGGAAGGCAAATCCACCTTTACCACAGGGCTGCAGGGCCAGCGAGTCTGAGGAGACCTGCTGCTGGCAATTGGGGACCCCCCCGGGGGCCTGCCACACTCCCTTCCCCACCCGTGCAGACATATGCAGGTCCACATGAGAAACCAACGGGGTCTCCAAATATAATACCGTGCTGCCACCCGCCACCAGGAAAACAGATTGGCACAGCAAGGAGAAAAGACTGAACGTTCACAGATTGCGAAGGGGGGGGGGGGGGCAGCTGCTGTCACCTCCCCAAGTTTGGTTGGTCAGATTTAAGCCTCGCAATCTTTACAATCTTTGATTAAATCCCTTGAAATAACACCACTGAACCCTTCTAAAGGACACCAAGGCTTTCCCAGGCTGTGGGGACAACACAAAGGGAGGAGAAAGTTATTAAACATAAGCCAAATACTGTTTTATTATCTACCCAGCCTGCCTACACTCAAAGGGTCAAATATAATGATACATTAACAAGGGAATTTAATGTGTTTAGGGGAGGTGGCCTAAAATACAGAACCCTTAGCCCCTGAGTCACTGGTCACAAGTGAGATCGAATATAGAGTCCCCACAGGCATTAAAAACTTGCAAAGAGAAAAAAACAAAAAACTGAAAACCAACCTAAATATCCAACAATAGCAGACTGGCATATCTACTCAGGGTTATTCTGCAATGGTTAAAAAAGAAAAAAATACAGTCCTACATGCACTATATAAGATGGAGTGATCTTCAAGATATATTTAAGTGAAAAAAGCAATGTGCAAAACAATGCTAACATTATTTAAGAGAGTCTCTATACATATGCTTACCTAACTTTCAACTATCTCTAGAAAGGTACAGGAGACAACTGTAACTGTCCTTGGCTTTGAGGAGCCACCAGGGAGGAGGGACTTGCTCTTCAATATATATCTTTTGGTTATTTTGCCATGTGCATGGATTACCTAATAGGAAAAACTGCAATATATCTTAATTTTTTAAAGTACTGCTAATGTGAAAAAATCCGCATATGATTACAGAAACGTATTTTACATAATGTACCCCATATATGAGTTCATGGTCTGCGGGTCCACCTGCCTAGGGTAGGCAATGGCCTCCTGACTCACTCTGGTGATGCAAAAAGTGAGGCAAGCACATCCTTTGTCAAAACAACAGCTGTTTCTTGCCCAACGCACTGCACACTGGCCAGTCTCAGGGCTTATGAATGAGGAGGAGGTGGCCAGACTTCCCAGAGGAAGGACAGAGGAGGTTGTCCCCTCAAAACTATTTAGAACTCTTTTCCTGCTGGAAACACTGACAGCCCCAGATCTGAGGTGATGGGAAGCTGGCAGGGTTGGGAGCAAACCCATGGGCTCTGAACACAGAGGCCCTTCCAACTAGGCTGAAAGAGCTGGAGAAAGTCCTGGGAAAGGGTCTTGCAAGGATGGCACCTGGAGAAGCTGTGGGGTTTTCTTTCTAAGTGACCAAGAGATGGCTAATGTCAGGAGGTGACAACGTCCAGGGAAAGACATCTGGCTGTGGGACCAAGGGTTCAGTGCATCTGACTCTATGAAACGAGGGTACTGCCGAAGAGCTGTGGATGGCTGCAATCATTTTTTCCTCTGGATTATAACTTCTGGCATGCTTTTTCTCCATTTCTGACTGATCCTAAAAGGACCAAGCTCCTAACATTTTAAGTTTCTTTCTGCCTGAACCCCAGCCTCTCAGCCAAGGATTAAAGATTTATTAAACATAAATCTTTAATAATAAACAATAAACAGCAACTACAAACCTGCCTATTTAAAAGAAACTGTGGGGAAAATATTTCCCAAATAAAACAAGTCCCACTTTTGTGCGACTCTCTCTTCTTAGGCCCCAGGCCAGGCCTGTGGAGGAGGCCCCTGTCCCTGAGCACCCTGGGCTGACAGAGAAATCATCAGGCCAACTGCATCAGCAATGCAAGTATTGTCTTTTTATGGTCGCTAATTTTAAACCAAAAAGTTCATCTGGTGTTTCTTTAGTGTCTACCTGCTAAACTAATCAAACAGCAAATCCTATATAAGAATTTTAAATGGCTTTATTAGTGAAAACAAAGAATACTCGTGCAAAAAGGAAAATACCAACCACAGTTTCTGTGTTTCTGCACCAGGTAGACCTCATGACATTTTCTATTTTATTTCCAGCAACAGAATCATTTGGACAAATGGGACCTGCTCTGACTAGAAACGAGTGAAGGGCCCAAGCCCACCTAACATCGGCTTCCTTCTTGTCATACCCATCCCAGCCCCCTACACAGAATATCTCATAACCCTCAGGCAGTGGCCTCGGAGAATCCTGGCTTGCAATCCAGGCTCCATCTCTGCTGTAACCTGTGTAGTTTTGGTCAAATAACATTGCCTCTCTGGAGATATTATGATAATGCATGTCAAGTGCTCCATCAAGGTAACTTTTTCTATACTATCAGAGCCATGCACTTGATTTAGGCCTCAATTCATTCTGCCACCAGCATCCCCAATTAGGCTGGAGGCACCTGGGCTGCACAGATGAATTGGAACCTGACCCTGAACTGACCCTTCAGGTATCCACAGTCCAGCCGAAGAAACTAGGCAGGCAAGGAAGAGTGACAAGACAGAGGGACCAGGCTGGTGGAATGGAAACAGAAGTAGAGGTAGAAAAGGAAGAATATACTGCCAGCAAGAAAGCTCTTAAAGTTTTTGTGAAAGATGTCCATCTTGCCTTGGACCTGTGGGTGAGACTGGCTCAGTCCCCATCACCCTCCTCCTCCTCGTTATGTGGGCTCATTGAGTACACGGCACAATACCTGGGGAGTAGGTGCTGTCATAGGCCCAGATCAGGACTCAGAAGAACCAGGAACCTGTTCGGGTCCCCCCAGGGTAGGGGTGGGGATGGGATAAGGGCACATGACAGGAAAGTGCCATCAGTAAGCAGAGGCCAGCCTTGCTTGGGCATGGAAGTAGTGACAGGGACTGCTAGGAGGCAGGCTGGTACCAATGTGAAAATAACTATGTTCAATTAGAAATGTAAAAGCCACTCCCCAGACATGTCCCCAAACAGTGATCAGGACAGCCACTGTAAGTACACAGATCTACACGCATATGTAATATGCTTACATACAGGCTCTCTCCGAAAGACTCCACAAATAAAAGATGCTGCTGCCATTCCCTATTCTAGGGAGGAAAATGAACAGGTGGGGGCCTGGGACGGGGTGCTTTCACCATCTATCTATCTATTTGTACATTTTTAATTTTGAGCATGTAAATGTAATGAATACTCCTAAAAAGTAAATATTTATATGTTAAAATCTCTTTTCCCTCTATAACAAGACAACATAGGTTTTGAAGGACTAATAAGGACCTATCAACGCCTCATTCCCAGAAAGGTACTCCTATGTGGTACTACAGGAAGGACAGTGTTCTGTTCATGGGTATGTGACAATGATCTCTATTTAAAGGAGAACCTTGCAGAATTCCCAAAGTCAATGTTCATGTTTTCACTTACTTTATAGAGAACCAAATCTGACCCCATATTTCCCAAGTGTTTTCAGACACTTAATCCTTCCCACTTTTCCACTCACACACTCTGATTCAGGACCAAGTAATGCAAAACTCTGAATTATGGCTACCATGCTGTCATGTGATGTCAGTCACGTGAGCCAGCAGTGAGCATTTCCACTCAGGAAGCTGTAGTTTCCACAGAATTAGACGGACCTCCAACAGGCACCCTAGTGGACAAGTGGCAAAGATGGAACAGATGGAACAGAGGGAGAGACACACCCACCCCGCCCTGAACTGTGAGCTTCCCACCCTCCCTGCATGCAGCCCAGGAGAATCTCAACAGAAGGCAAGGAGGGGAAAAAGCAAACTGAATGGAGAAAAACTGCACTGACTAAAGGCAGGAGGTATTGGAGTAGGCTCAGGGAGCTTCAGGGAGTTCAGTCTGATGCAAGATTAAGGCATCCTTCATTCCCTCATGGGCATAAATTACCACACAACTGTAAAGGTGACCGGATATACACATATACCCTGCAAGAAAGGGGATATGCCATGACATAGCCCAAATCTGAGCTTGTCATTCTTACTCAAAAGTGTTCAGTGGCTTCCCAGAGGACTTGGGATGAGACCACTGAGGGCCCCCAGGCTCCTACCCTGGCACGTTGGTCCTCCTCTGGTGTCCGCAGAAGGCTGGGTCTACTCCTTTCCCTCAGACCTTCAGCACAGGCTGTTTCCTTTGCTTGAAAGCCTTTCCTTTCTCTCTTCAGTGAAACTGCCTGATCGCCGCTCAAAATAGTCCTTCTCCTATCCCTTCATCCTCCTCTACCCTGCCCAGAAGAGATTGGGAGGTATGTGCCCCACTCCCTGAACTGTGCCTCTGGCAGAGAGCCTAGTTTGCAGTTCTGCATTTGTGTGGGTAGGTGCCTGGTTAACGTCCAGCCAGTGGGTTATAAGCTCTGGCAAGGCCTGTGTGTTGCTCACGACAGGATTCTCAGCACTTGATGTGCAGCTGGGGCACATCACAGGTGGGTAGTCAAAATTTGATAAATGAAAGAATAAGCTTTAAAAAGAAAGGCAAAATAAAGTAAATGCTATAACACAAATCCCAAGAAAAAGTGCTAAAGGGCTCAAAGGAGGAGAGATTGCTTCTCCTTGGGAGAAAATTAGAAGCAGCTTCATGAAAATAATAGCACCTCAAAGAAGAGCCTGCAGGCTGGCAGGGACATACTCTGGCAGAGGCACCAATATCCATTATAAGGAGAGAGGAGACACATTTAAGAACTCTGAAGTCTGGCAAGGCTTCCAGTAGGCAAGAGAGATGGCTGCGCAGAAAAAAAAAAGGGGGAGGAGGGGGCGCTAACCCAAGCACTGAAGTCCTGAATGGCAGAGAATAGTCTGGAACAGTTCAGGAAGCCCTGGGGGGCTGAGGAGGAAGAGGAAAGGCTGGCAGAACTGGCTCTTGAAGGCAAGAATGGCCGAGGAAGAGGGAAGGGGAACCTGGAGGAGACACCCATCCCCCTCTCACTCATCCTCAAAGGATCTTGGGGAAAGTTGTAGGATGGTACTACTTTTATAAGAATTAGAAGTATATGGCTAAGAGGAGCTCCTCCCTGCTTAGGAGCTCTTGGAAGTGGTATCTGATTGGAGATCTAACAGTTTAATGGAAGAGAGAAAGGAAAGGCTTTCAGGCGGAGGAAACAGCCTGCGCTGGGGGTCTGAAGGAAAGGAGACCCAGCCTTCTGTGGACACTGGAGGAGAAATAGCCGGGCAAACTCTCTAAGCAGCCTCGGAAGTAACTTTCATCACAGCTCCACTGTAAGAATGGGGGAAAGAGACACAGCAATAGGAAAAGTCCATTTCAACTGGGCTTTTAGGAAAACAGGGAGCATACTTGAGGTTTGCTGTTGAAGCTCTTCCCCTGTTAGATGGGCCACCTCTGCTTCATTTCTGTGCCCCCAACTGCAGATACCAATAGGGGATATTCAGGGAAGAAGTGCTTTTCCCAGAGCAGGGAAAGTGAGGTTCCTGGGGTGCCAGCACAAAGCCCAACACACAGTAGGTGCTCAGTAAATGCTGGCTTAACTGGGTGGACAAGAAGTGACCTCTCTGGGTTAATCACTCCCTGTGGTTCTCTGACTCAGGAAACAAAAACATGGGTGTGTGAGCAAGAGCCTGCCTAGAGTTTAAGTTTCTAGTTATCCAGGGGTTTAATCAGAAACACTGTGTGTTTTAGCCTTGCTGAAATCTGTACAACACAACCAGCCATCTTCCCCTATCTTGGCAATTAGAGTGAAATGATAGGAACGCAACTACGTAGCCTCCTGGCCAGATGTCACAGGGCACAGAGCATAGGGGCTGTATTTATAGCATGAAGGTAGGTCCTGTTCCCCAGGAGCCCAGAGGAAGGAGAGAATGTTTGGGACCAGGAATCGGGGGGGAGGGGGGTAAGCTACAGGACAGTGTAGAGGGAGACCCGTGTGCATATGGGCTCTCACCGCCTGTCAGCTCTGTGACCAGTATAGCAGCCTAACCTACAATGGGGACACAAATACATGACTCCTAGAGCTGTTATGAGGATTAGATAAGATCAAATGCTGGTGCCATGAGTGATGATGTTAGTTTCGTTTTCCTCTTGCTATTCAACCTGGCCTCACCTCCAATAAAGATTATTTTCTCATACCCATTTAACTCTTAAACCGGTGTGAGTCTAATATGCACTCAGTATTTTGTGATTCTGAAGGATGACTTGATATTAATTTCCAATCTAGGAAATTCAAGTGAAACAATTACTCCCAACATATGGCCTTTCCAGCTAAAGGCTGCATCACTGGATGATGGTGCAGATAGGAAGGGACGGAGGTGGGGGCAGGTTTCTCAGTATATTTTTAAAAATAATTTTGATTTTGGATCAAGTGAAGGCATGCTCAGAAAATAAAATTGAATAAAAATAAACTGGCCTAACAAAAGCTCCGAGCACAAAGTTTTCATACAGCCTTTTTGTGAATTCCTCAGTTATTAAAGAAATTTCAATAAACCAAGATTTTGTTTTTGGCTGTTTTTCACCCCGTAGAAAACCCAATATGCAAAGACAAAAAATGCCAGATGTATCCAACAAGCACTGCACTACACATAGTACTTGCCAGACTCTCATTTCAACAGGGAGATGTGAGAGACGTGTCTGGGTGATGCATAATGGAGTATGGGGGATAGAGACCGGTGTCACTGAGAGTAGGCACACACAGCCCAGAAAGAGGAAAAGGCGTCTTTTAACCCTAATGAAAGAATTCTGCTTTACATATTAATTGAACCATATGAAATTGTTGACATCTGCCCAGTTTTGAGCTACAAAAATGTCTGCTCCCTAGGTAGCATTCTTTACTGCTCTGCCTGGATTACTAAACATAACTAAATTTGCCTGCCAGCCACAGCCTTTCAGACACTGCACAGCTCCAAATGGCAGGAATGTTTCACCCCTCTCTGATCTTGTACTTCTCCAGGAGCCCAAAAAACTCTACCTCCTCTGATGAGCCCCCACCGTGCCATCTGGGTTGGTCTTTGCTGTCTGGCTATCCTCATTTGCTGGGGCTCACTATCTCTTTCTTCTCTGTCTTGTTCCTGGGTTGAAGTGGGAGCCTGTTGGCTGGATCTCTTGTCTTTTGCTTCTATTGTGTTCCCCCAGGCCACAGCCTCCACTTTCCCCTGTAGGACCCACACTGGGGACCAGGGAGAAGCTGCCGAGGTCTGACCTGTTGGTACTAACAATCCTATGGGCCTCGGGATGAACTTGGGAGAAAAGTGGCCACAGGAGCTTTGCTAGTCCGTCACAAATGAGGAAACCAAGGTTGGGCACATACATGATTTATCTGCTAACAAATGCCCAGGGAATAATAGGTCCCTTGACTCCATGGTGTTTTTCATTCATATATATATATACACACACACATATATATTTGTTGTTGTTGTTGTTGACTTGAGAGAGGAAGGGAGAGATAGAAACATCAATGATGAGAATCACTGATTGGCTGCCTCCTGCACGCCACCTACTGGGGATCGAGCCCGCAACCCTGGCATGTGCCCTTGACTGGGAATCAAACCTGGAACCCTTCAGTCTGCAGGCTGATGCTCTATCCACTGAGCCAAACCAGCTAGGACTGTTTATCATTCTTCTTTATATTTAGTATACATTATGAGACAAATCTTAAAACGAAATGGGAACTTGTTAAAATTTTTACATGTCCATGAAGGTTGATGCTAGGTGGGCAGTTATCTGTGGCTTAAACATTCATTCTCTTGCCTCGCTCAATGGAACTGCTCCACTGCCCTGGCTGCAGGACAGGAGATGGATGCCAGAGAGAACAGATACCAGGTGTACCGGTTAATAATGTGGATTTTGTAATCAAAGAAAACACAATAATTTCAAGAAAAACATCAAAAGTGCTTTATTCAAAGTAATGTCCATCGCTAGCTACACATTTCCCCCATCTTTCAGGTAATCTGTGGATACCGTCCCAATAGAACTTTTCTTGTTTTGAGGAAAACCATTCAGAGACCCAATTTTCCATTTCTTCGTATGTTTTGAAGTGCTGCTCAGAAAGTGCATGTGCCATCGATCGGAACAAGTGGTAATCTGAAGGAGCAAGGTCTGGTGAATACGGCAAGTGGGTTAATACTTCCCAGGCAAGATCTTTAACTGGTTTTGAAGTGTGTGATGGTGCGTCATCGTGAAGAAAAATTACTTTGCCGTGTCTTCTGGCACATTCTGGTCGTTTCACGATCAAAGCGTGGTTCAAATTGATTATTTGTTGTTGGTAGCGATCAGTATTAACGGTTTCACCTGGTTTTAGAAGCTCATAATACACCACACCTTCCTGATCCCACCAAATGCAGAGCATTGTCTTCTTTCTGAAGCGATTTGGCCTTGCAGTCGATGTTGATGGTTGACGTGGATCAACCCATGATTTTGTGCCTTTGGGATTCTCAAAATAAATCCACTTTTCATCACCAGTCACAATTCAATGCAAAAAAGACTTTCTTTTGTGCTGTTGAAGCAACATTTTACAGATGACTTTTCGGTTTTCCATTTGTCTTTCGTTCAGTTGACGTGGCACCCATTTTCCTTCCTTTAAAATCTTTCCCATTGCTTGTAAACGGTTGGAAATTGTTTGCTGAGCAACTTTTAATCTTTCTGCAAGTTATTTTTGAGTTTGACACGCATCTTCATCCAATAATGCTTGTAATTGTTGGTCTTTAAACTTTTCGGTTGACCTGGACGTTCTTTGTCTTTCACATCAAAATCATCACTTTTAAAGCGTTTAAACCAGGGTTCACAGGTACCTTGAGATGAAGCATGTTCACCATAAGCTTCCCGAAGTATCCAGCAGCACTTTTCTTCAAAATAAAGTAATGAATTAAAACTTCCCGCAAATGCTCTTTTTTTTTGGCACTAAATTCGACATTTTTAAGCATAAAAATATCTATGATGTTAACACCTTCAGAAAATTTGACATATGAAGTTTTGAAGCTTGTTGTCAATACAACAAAATAGCATACATATCAAATCGTATATATATCAACATATGTGTAATTCCATCTATTGAAAAAAATCTGCATTATTAACCGGTACACCTAACCCCCACAGTTGCATACGGAATGGGGAAAGAGAGAGACTCGAGAGATCTTTAGTGGGCTTGGGCTGACCTGTCAACCAATTAACTGGAACCGGGGACCAATTAATTAAATGAGGGGAATGAATGAAAATTGCATTATTCAAGATGGTAGCCACCAGCCACATATGTTATGTAAATTTAAATTCAGTTTCTCATTTGCAGTAGCCACATTTTGACGGCTAGTGACAACTATATTTGATGGAGCAGATATAGACCAATCCATCAACATAGGAAGTTCTACTGGACAGTGCTGGTCTACATAGACTCTCCAGGTTCCGAGGGTGGCATTAACTGTTACAAAGCAGACACTGCTGCCCCATTTCACAAACTGAGGGAACTGATGAGTAGCTAATCAGCTCTGCCCAAAACACTCCATGAAGGAGTAGAGCCAGGATTCCAATCCAGATCTGGAAAACCAGCACTGTGGAAGCAGAGGCTCTTTGCAGTAAACCACTCCGACGCCTCTTTTCCTCACTCCAGTTTAACGCACTTGACTTTCCCCAGGAAACTGGAGGCTAAAAATGAGGCAGGGAGTAGGGGAAGATGTTCGGGGTGGGGGTGGGGGTGGGGGTACAAAAAATGTGTTTTAATGACAAAAATAACTATGCCACTGCCAAGAGGAATAACTCTGATCTCATCTACACTGGTAAATGTTTTCCTCCTAAAGTATTTGTTTCAGAAATAAGCCTTTAATTTGAATACTTTTGGAGCCAAAATTTCTGTCAGTTGAAAATATTTATTTCTATTGTTTGGCAGGAATCAATTTGTCAGGGCACCAGCCACTCTGGCAAAGGTTCCCTTCCACTTCTCTGGGAAAACGCTTGGCGGCAAAACTATCCACCACCCAGCAGCTCCCTCGCTCTGCTTGGGCTATCCCAGCCACAAACATCTGCCAGCACAGCCAGGGCTGCGAATCAGGCCAACCAATAGTGCCTGTGCTGGGACAGAGAAGCGCTGGTGTTATTAGGAATATAGGACTGGGCTTTGTGGGCAATCTACTGACTGTGATTTTTCAGGATCATAGTATATTTTATTAATTGTTTTTAAGTAGTAGACTTGTGACACAATATTAGGTGATTTTTTTTCAGACAGCCCTATCTCTTCTGGTATTAGTGAAGTCTAGAAAGCAGGCAGCAGAAGTTTGGGAAGCTCCAGCTCCATCCTGGCTACAGGCATTTGGACAAGTCACCAAGACATCCTGAGTCTTGATTTTCTCATTTATAAAATATATCACCTACCCTGGCTCACATGGTTCTTGGAAAACTGCATGACATAAAGAATAAGAAAAGTTCTTATAAATTAAAAAAAAAAAAAAAGTTCCACAGGAATAGTTCTTCTTTTCTTCTGCAAAGATAAGGTATCCTCCAATTTTCTCACTTAGCTCCCTTTTTGTATACTTTGAGGGTTGGGGCACTTAAGAGACAGATCATGAAAGTTAAAAGCTATCACAGTTACAGGTGAAGTGCTAATAACTTCATTTTGAAACTGTCAGGTTTTGTGTTTTTTTAAAATCACAGCTGTGGCTTGCACTAGAATTCTACCTGTAGCTGCATTTCCTTCTCACATTTTAATTAGCAAATAAAAACTCCCAAAAGCTCTCCAAATGTTTTTGACTGGAATTTGTAAGTAAAAGTCAAAATATGCTGAGTAGGTGCTGGGAAAAAAGTCAAGCCAGTAACAGCCATCTATCAACAACAATGAGCAGGTTTATTTGAGCTTATGTCAGGCCAAGAGACCCCATCTCTGAGCCAGGTTTGATTTTATTTTTGCAGTTAATTTTCAAGATTTTGAGTGTTCAGCGAGCATGGTTTATAACATCCTGCCATTGGCTGAGCGCTGCTGCCAGCCAGATGGCCCAGCAGAATGACACTCATATGGCAGGGGATGTGAATGCCGCCTGTGATTCCTTCACTCTCTCCTGGCACCAGTGTTGCTGGCCGCTATCAGGAAACCTGGGTGCTGGTTGCCAACAGGTGACACTACATGAGGGCTCCTGGTGCCAAGAACAGAAATGTGATTTTAAAGGGCCCACTTAAATCCTCAAAAGAGTTTCACCTTTAGCTATACTAGATGTGAGGGACACCAGGGAGGAAAAGGGATTGCTTCGTGAGCTGACCTGGAAAGTGCTGCTACCAACCTGCCCACTCTGGGCACTGGAACGGTGACTCCAGTTGATAGCTGCACTCCACCTTGTCCAGGGGGTTTTCTAAAACATCGTTGGAGGGGCTCTTTAACTCAAGACTTTATAAAGCCAGCTGAAGAGCTATTGCTATCTAAACTCACACTAACGGGTGAGAACACAAATGACAAGCACAGTAACAACAAACTGCTACCAACTATATAATGGGGTTCGGATATTCATTTGCATCCAGTGCCCTCAGCCAGTATAGCTCCCAACACCCTCCAAGCTCTCTCCTGGCATGGACGGCCCCCATTCATCCGGATCTTGACTCCATGGTGTCCCTGGAGCCCCACAGGGGAAGGCATGGAAGTGGGGAGGTAGTTCTTGAGGCAGAAAATTAATGATAATTACAAAGCATTCTTAATCTCTCTGTGACTGCTCCAAGTTCAGGTTTGTCTCACCTGTTTTCCCCTAACGCTACATGTTATTTCTTAAATATACAGATATCAAGGAGATTTTTCTCTATCAAACTCAGCAAAATGATGTCACTTGTCTTGGCCCAGGAATCTCTATACCCTCCGTTCTTGGTACTCTATGTTTGTCCTCTTGTGACTTCTCGAGGGGTAGGGAGAAGAGAGAATTCTAATCTGGTTTGGGGAAAAGGCAGCTCCCAGTAGAGTATGATCTACAAAGGGATACCTCCTACCCACCCCATCACCCTCTCAGCAATACCAGCCAGGGGCCTAGACCCCGGGACACTGCCCCTGTGGCATCAGGAAGCAATGCTGGCCAAGTGGCTTTGGTTACAATGGCCAGCTATTTCTCTGTCCATGTCATTCCGTCACAGGCAGGAAGCCACAGGCAGTTTGTACAAGCAGCAGCACTGTCTTCTATGCCAGCGAATATTTGATTCTGTCAAGCTAATGTAAATATAAAGAAACTATTGCCATAGATCTGAAATGATAAGCAAGATCTTCAATCATCAAAAACAATCAATTATGTCTAGTAAAAAAAAGCACAGCAATATATTTATTTCATCAAGATTTTCAACAAAAGCTGAGATAAAAAATGATTCACTAGTTTACTCCTAGCTATATCCCCATCCTTAAGTGTCTGCTCAATGGATATTACTGGATTTCTATACACTTGTATTATACTAAATAAACTGCAAGAGCAAAAGTTCAGCTGCAGTGGGAACACTTAAATTATAGAGGCCCAATGGGATCATGAAGAATTCACTTGCATCCCAAAGACTCTCAGAAGAAAAGCTATGGCCTAAGTTTGGCACCTATGTGCATCTACAGCCAAAGGATACCCAAGGCTTCACTCCCAGGGGACAGCTATGAAGCCCAAATGCTCCTCTACCACTCAGTCCTGGGTCAACTTACTGTCCACTCATCAGTGTGATCCTCCTCCTGGGCTTATTATGGGGAACAGTTCCAGACAGGGCACAAAAGGGCCAACAAAGTGCACTGGTGCTCAAAAAGCTTACAACTTGGTAAAATAATTGGACGACTGTAAGGCAGGATGCTACAGGAGAGATACTGCTAGTAAGATTACTGGGAGTTGAGAGGAAGAGAGATGACTTTCTGTTGTGAGGTCAGGGAAGTCTTCTAGGGAAGGTAGGAAGAGATGGCCTTAAAGGATAGGTGAAATTTCCTGTGGGGGGAAGGAGAGTTCCAGGAGGCGAATGAGCAGAGGTAATAAAAACAACGCAGCTAGTTTACTGACTCCTGCTTTACAACTTTTGTCGTTAATTGCCATAAAGATGTTAATGTGTCCACCAATGAGCGAGGACATAGGTTCAGAGGTAAAGCCAACCTGCCCATATCACACATTTATGAATGAGATTTAGAAGGCTATTTTCTGCACCTAAATCTGCTCCCTCCACTACAGAAGAATGCTCTCAAAAGTGCAAAGGCTTGGGGTTGACATGGGGACAGTGGGCTCCAGGGGCACAGGGAGAAAGAACTCTAGGGTTCCTTCCTCTTCTAAGCTTCTGTGATTATATCTTAGCTGTGGAACAGGTGAAGTTGGTCTTCATATCCTCCAGCTCTTTTTCTGTATCCCCTCTCTCTTTCCTCCTCACCAGGGTAGGGGCGGTTCCATCAGGTTGCTGGTGCCAGCTCTGCTTTGAAAAAAGGCAAGACTGTGGGGTCTCCAAGGCCAAAGTTACTTTTTATTTGTTGGGTCACTAAGAAACTCGAGGTAGATCTAATCAAAGCTTTGAAGGTGCAGGTGACTCTGTGTTGAATCAATGTGTTGTTGACTCTCCAGGCTACTGACGATCACTGCAGATCTTTAGAAAGATCATTCTGGCAGCCACAGGAAGAATTAATTAGAGGGAGGAGAGGCTAAGAGCAGGCCATGCAATTCAGCTTTTCAGCAAAGAAGCCACAGGACAAGGAAGAGAGGTCCAGCCTTAACAACCTGACAAGAAGGTAACCACTCAGTAAAATCTGCAATGAGAACAAGAAAAAGGAAAAGAGAGAAACAAGACTTGTCTCTGAAAGAATCTTGAATCCACTTCAGTGAATAAATACAGGAAGCAGCCACATGAAGAGAAAATAGGATACACTAAAATGGAATTATAAGCCTGGCATTGAAAACGGTAGAGACTTTCTCCATCCCATCTGTTGCCAGCTTTTGCTTGAATCCCCCCTGCTTTAAATGCTCACAGGGGTCCCAGACCAATCAGCATTGGACCTGTCAAATCTGACTGCTGGAATAAATATGGGAAGGCCGAGTGGCAGCCATAACATGGAATTTCCTTGTTTTTATTATGTTAAGGCTCTTAAAGAGTAACTTTCACATTGGGGAAAACTTTTCAAATATGTACTACTTGAAACTTAGATCCAGTTACCTCTCACATGTTTTCAATCATTCCGCTTGCCAATTTTACTAGTTATCAAAAGACATTTGTGGTTGAAAGCGGGGAATGGGCTTTCCCCTCCCAGTACATCTGCCCAGTGACCTCACCCTGCTGGATCCCTAAACTGGCCACTGGCTGCCAGAACGGCCTGATGGGGCAAATCCCCCAGGGTGTGCTACTGGATCTCACAGCTGTTTATTTCATAGCACTGGCACTACAGTGACACCTGGGTATGAATGGGGGGGGGGAGGGGAATTACTGATAAAATCCAGCTATCACTACTTAAATGAATCCAGAAATATAAGTTTCTCTTGAAATGCACACATACTAAAATGAATCTGGTTGCTCAATTTTCAATTCCTGCAGTTAAACCTGTTGCAATTTGGGGATGATAGTGGGCTGGTCAAGCTACATTCTGGGTGTTATTCTCCAAATTCCTAATAAAGAGCCCCTGGTTCTTTTCTTGCTATGTTAACCCAACACACTTAGGAGTGGCGAAGCCTTCTAAGGGTATGAAACCACAAATGTCTAATATCAAGCAATGTAAAATTCTGTGCTGTCAATGAGAGAACAGAGATGGGGAGAGGTAGATTGAAACCTCATTAAAAAACAAAATGAAACACATATAGGTGTCCTAAATAGCTTACCTGATATAAATACAGAGGAAGGCCTAATAAGACGAGCACTGTATGTGCTGGCTGAAAGGAGGCCACCCTCATGTGTACTGTGCACTTGATATGTAGTAGTAGGGGCATGACTTACTGACCATCGAAGTCAGCTCAGAGGCCCAGGAACCAGAGGGCATGTAGCTGACGGCTGGCCTGAGACATAAAAGGCCAATACTGACTGCTCTTAAGAGATTGTTGCTGGTGGTCTATACATTTCTGGCATGAATATGCACTTTTCCTATGAATACAAAAGGCAAACAAATCTTCTGAAACAGAAAACTTTGTATTCAGTTTGTTAGGGGCAGGCTTCAAATTTCTGACATAAATATTTATTTTTAATCCAGCTCTTCCTCTCCCCCCCCCTCCCCATTTGAAACCTGTTAATTCCATCACTGAGAATCCATCAAGTTTCAGACTGGAATTAATTTTAGCAACTGCTTTATACCAAAAATATTAGGAGATGTATCTGTGTAACTGGCCTCACTTCACACACTGTCACCGAAAGTCTGCATGTTTGAATTCCTTGCAGACAGTATAGTTCACACTGACAAAGAAGTGTTCCCAAGTTGGTGAGCTCATGATTCCTTTTTGGGGAGCACAGAGAGCTGTCGGAAGCAATGCTAGCAATCTGGTCATCGGCCGTTTTTACACAGAACTGACTATGGTGTTGATTCGTCCCCTCCCTACTCAGGGAAGTGACTGCCACTGCATACATGCACACACACGTTTACCTCTCAACAAATGCACATTGATTACACACCGTCTCTAGTCAGGATTGTTCCCAGGTGTCTGTTGGTTATCTTTACACCTGCTTCCTCACTGATCCCCTTCTCCAACCTCACCTATCACAAACTAAGCTGCCTGGCCCAGAAAGCCACCTATGTAGGTTAAGGCAAGCTGAAAGTCGGGAGGCTGTGGATTGTAGTCTGCCTCCCTGAGGTATATATCTTGCTTCATTTTACTTGTGATCCAAGAAAATGTGGCCCGAGTCATCAGTAATCCGTCCCCTTACATACTGCCACCAGTTTCACGATTATAATAGTTAAGCAACAGTCATCACCTTTTGACTGGTTCTCTGTGAAAGCTCGTTACTGTGACATCTCTTAGCGGACAGGCTTTGACTATCAGATTACTGCAAAAAGCTACTTGAGTTCCATCTTGAGGGGCCAGAATTTCTGTGGCTCTCTCAGTCAATCATCCCTAGAGTTCTTTAAGAATGTAGGTTCCTTTGCCCTTAGAGGCTGAGCCAAACCCGTCTATGGAGCAGCCTGGAGCTTACTGACACCCCCACCCATGGATGAATATTCTCCATCCCATCACAGCAATTTCAAAATCTCAAGTTCAGCTACTGCCGATAGTATCCAAACCTGGAAGCCCGACCAAAGTCTCTACAACCAGTGTCTTACCCCAGGCAAGCTCACCCCAACTACTGGGCCCAGTTTTCCAATGACCATGCAGTTGGAATTCCCACTGTGGCCTTGCTAGTTAGAATTAGCTCTACCTTTTCCTGCAAATCTCCAGGAAAAACATTTCCCACATAATTTCTGAAATGTCCAGTGTCTAAGCAATTTGGAAAGCTGACCAGGGCTCAACCTGGGATGGGCACTGGGGTCATAAGGTTCAGTAAGGCCATAATCCCTGCACTCTGGTGGCTAGCCAGATGGCATCAGACGGGACAGCCCAGCAAAGCGCACTCTCAGGCTTCAGGAGCTATGTTTTACTTCACAATCAAACCAGGTCCTCGTCTTCAGGGCTATCAGCTCAAGAGCCATCCTTCAGGAGCCCCAAAAATGTTTAAATGGTTCCCCTCCCCAGCAGCACTGCCCCCACTGGATTTCTCCATAAGAGTTTTATTTAAAACTGGCATTAAAGCACACCATTGCTTATGAATCTGAGGGCTTGTAAAAGTCCCAAAACTACTCTGCACTTGATACTCCACTGCCAAAGCACTTCCATTCTTTAAAACCTGGGCCATAATTTATGCAGCTCTACAGATTCAAAAGAAATTCTGGTCATACCGTGCATAACTTCCTGTGGAATTATAATACTTCTAGATTTGTTTGCTAATTTAAATTAAAACGAAAGGAAACATAATCCCCACATAAGACATTTTCCTACCTGGCAACATCACCATGGTGATAAGACGTGTACCTGTGCAATCTCCTAAGTGTGCAAAGCAGAAACACAGGCCCCAATGGCAGCACGAACTTCAGAGCAAAGAATTTGCCACTTATTTACATCTCCAAAGCGTGTCAGATTCAAACCTGAATATATATTTCACACAGTACCAAAACTTTTAAATATCCACAAGAAGATTTCATTTTTATAGGCAATAAACATTAAATCTAAAGGACTGGAACATAAAAAGTGTTTTAATGCCATATAAATCACCTTTCCCTAGACAGACTAAATCTCTGAAGGTTTTAAGGACTGCAATATAAATTTTTATGGCAAATTATCTACATAGAAATTATCTGCATGAGATGCACTTTCACTTCTCATTTACATAGTGCTGACAATCTTCTCCATCACAACAGCCAATCCAATTTGGGAAATCACACGTACAAGAGAAATACTAGTGCTTGAGCTAGGAGGAGATCTCCCCTTCTTTCTGCCCATCGTCTTCATTTGATGCAACTAAGTCTGTCCATCCCTATATAATAAAAGCCTAATATGCAAATTGTCCCTGCGGGCAGTCATTCGACTGGGAGACCAGGAGTTTGACCACTCACTATGATGTGTGCTGACCACCAGGGGGTGGCGCGGAACATGGTGGACGTTGGCGACGCGGCAGTGGCAGCAAGTAGCAGTGGAGGCGCTGCTGGCCCTGATGGGCCCCGATGAGAGCGGGATGGGGGAGCAAGTGAGCGGGCGCCACCCGCTCAAGGTGGGTGCGAGCAGGGGCCGGATCACTGCGCAGACTGGGACCAGTGGCAGTGGCGGGGGATGGGGCCGCCGCCCGGCTCCCAGGCACTGAGGGAGCCAGGGCCCCGACCGATCGCCCTGCAGGTGAGATGGTGGAGCAGGTGAGGGGGTGGCACCAGGCCACGTCGTGGTGCCAGGCGAGGCTGCAGGGCTGCAAGGCTGGGGGCACAAGCTGGGACCCAATCCCTGCAGGCCACCCCATGGGACCCCACCCATGCACAAATTCGTGCACCGGGCCTCTAGTTTTTCTATAAGAGTCTTCAGCTAACCCACAGCCCAAATGGGGTTTGGCATCTCAAAAGATGAAAGTCATTCACAGGCAGTGCCCAAAACATGCCTCCTACCATGCCCCTCTTGGGCCAGTAGCCAGCCAGCTTGATTCCACAGCCCTAGAACTGGTTTTTTACGAACTTTGTTTATGAAGCTAGTATTTTTGCACATAATTTTGTCTTCAAGATTAAAATTTTAAAAGGAATCCCAAGAAAAGTAGAAATTAGAGGACTGTTCTATCAGAGAGCAAAATATGATTATTTTATCAACAAACATTTTACTATATTAGTGAGTTACCAAAAGTTTATAACCTGACCCCAAAATACAAGAAGACTGAGAGTTTCTATTCCCTCTTAGTTATTTCCTAATAACAAAACAAGAAAAAGTAGTAAACACGCCTGCTTTCAACCTATTAATCTTAGCCAGTCGTCTGAAGAAGGAAAAAGATAGAGTTCCTGGAAATATTTTCCCTATTGGTTTAATTCATATAATAAATATTGAAGTTAATTTTTGTGTCTTTCATCTAGGATAGTTTTAGAGGCTTTAATGGTCTGAAAATTTAAATACAGCTCTCTTTCAATTTCTTCCAGGGTCTAATTAAACAAAAATAGATCTAGCATCACAAAATTCTGCACAAAAAAATAAATATAAAAAAGTATTTTGGCAAAGGGCATCAATTTTAACTGACTCTAGCTGGGATATATAAGCATTAACAATAGACTGACGGGAAGGGAATGCAGGACATTTTAACAACATTTTCCAATTAAACCATCACATTCTCATGAAGTAAAAATTCACATAGATTTTTTTAGGTTGCGTATAAAATAGTAATGACAAGCCCATTTCCTCTAGCTCATTACAAAATTTTCTTCTTGAAGTGGCAATTTCTGCCCTGGATGACTAAATGAGGGTAATTAGAGGCCCAGTAAGTTTTGAAAAACCGAACAACCAGAAGACACTCCGAAATATGGTGCCAGAAACACTCTGTTATGCAAATGAAGGAGGTAACATTTTCTCTCCAGATTAAAAGACACTTGATGCCAACTAACAGCAGCTTGTGTAATCTTATTTAAAATGTGCTAAAGCATTACACCACTTCACCAAATGGAAGAAAAAGGAACAATACTAGACCTAAAATTAAAAGAATGTGACCAACAAATTGCTTTTAGATGCAGTTTTCTTAAGAAGCTCAACTGTCTTCAGCTTGCCATCAGCTAGTTCAGAACAAGGAGAGGTATAGAATGGAGACAAACTAAAAAAACATGTTCCGGGATCTGACTCATTCAACAAGCATTTAGTGAGTCCCCACCTCTGATGGGTTGGTTTATGGGAACAAAAAACCAAAATGAGCGTCGCACCTACCCACCTGGGTCTTCCAGTCTATAGTGTATGTGAAACAAAATAGAGCAACCCAGATAATTAGCAGCAACAACAGCAAAGCCTTAAAAGTTGAAATTCAATTTAACATTTATTGACACTATGCAATGGAGGAGACAACAAAAAAAATTAGCAGACATTCTCCATATAGAAATTCAACACCCACGCCAAGTGATTTAAAAATCAAAATGTCACAATTTCTTTAAGTTGGGGGAAGGAGAGTAGAGAACTCCTGCCCCCAAATTAATATTTGAATCCAACAACTCCAAATATGGACTTCAAATACCACCATCTCCATGAATCCTTCCCTGTTCTCCTACCCCAGTCAGAACTATTTCTCCTTTGCCTGCATTCTGGAGCATGTGTCAAATTCTATGCAGTTGTCAGTTATTAGTGGACCTTCCTGACCCTACTACAGCACAGCTCCTAAAACACAGAGGCTGTCTTACTTATCTGTGGATTCCCCACAGCACCTAAAGCAGGTTGGAAGTCCACCCTGATCAGTAAGTAAGACTCCATTTCTGCTCTGTCTTCTCAGACGATCCAGTCCCAGACTCCAGCTCACTGCAAACAGCCAACTCCCCTGGATTATAGTTCTAAATAAACTCGTTAAAGAAAGTGGTTTGGGTAACTATATTAATAAACAACTTTGAGAACAGAATTACAGGATCTATAGTAATTCTAAAAGGTATCTCCACAGGAAAGTGTTCAAAACACAATACAAAAACGTATTAATAAGTAAAAAAAAAAAAAAAAGCAAAAAAATTCTGCTAAATGATCTAACACTAAATAAGAATTAAGATATCTTACTTAAGTGACAAAAAAGTCAAAAATAAGAAGCAAGCAACAGCTTAAACAATGTCAAACCACACTTCAGAAATAAAAAAAGATCTTGTTAGCATGTAAAGTGAGAAGGGGTAGGTGGTAATAACCACAGCCATGAAAAGGTTCAAGGTTAACCTGTTTGATTCATAAAGTACATAATGATTAAGTGATAGTTCCAATAAGTAAATTCAGAAAGTAGAAAGGTAGATTTGTGTCCTCACAGTAAGTGAATATACACAAGTAGAATAAAGCTATTTTTCCAACCAACCTTTATATGTTTTATAGGAGAGACCCATCATTTTGTCCCATACTGACCCACAAAAGCAGCAGCTTAAAAACATAAGGCAGGAGTTTTATTGTGATCTCAAGAATAACCTAATGGACGGCTATGCAGGGCACTCTGCCCAGGACAGTCAGCAGGGCTGGCTGTCCAGCCAGTTCCAACCTAAGGCAGGAGGGAGAGGTGGAGGGGGAGAGGGAGACGATGGGGATAGGGAGGAGCCCTTCTGTAAACTGCCTAAGATTTCAAAACCTCTGGTACCTCTGGAAATGACGCCCTGCCCTTCTCTGGCCAGTACCCTCTTACCCCAGGGTGGGATTCCTGCTCTGAGCCGACGGACTCCCCATGCTTTCCCACATGAGCCCTACTAACACCTGTTGATCAGTGATCTTATGCTTTTTCTAGCACTCTCTTCTCCCAATGGGTTTGTCACTCATTCCCCTCTCCCCAAATCCTTGGGGTCATCCCACCACACACCAGCAGGAGTGGTTCATCTTTCAGGGCAGCTGAGTCTCCACTCCAAAGACCCTGGAACCCTGGCTAAGTTAAACAAGGGTGGGAGAGCTTAGGTTTCCAGAAAACAGAGCATCTCCAATCATGTGGATTAAAGAAAAGTTCCAGTACCCAGTGTTCAACCAGCAAAAATATTGTATTTGCAGTTGCAGAGCTCCTTCTTCTAAAAAATTATTTCCTGAACACTTCACATGCACTGGATATTTTAGAAGAAAAAACAAACCTGCTTTATTCTTTTCAAGTCTATTTGATGAATGCTCTAAAGTTTAAGTACATATAAAACTAAAGGAGAGAAAGAAAAATCAACAACACAAAACTAATGTGCACCTGGAGACAAACTTGTGGTGTGGGGGAAAAGTCACTGGACCTAGAGGAATGGGAAATTCTTTTCTCTGCGCATTAATTTTCTAATCTGCAGAATAAGAGTGATACCAACTTGGTAGGGTTTTGTGAGGACTGATTAAATAAATTCAGCAAACTTTAATGACAGATCCAGGGAAGAAAGCAGAGAATGGGCCTGATTCATTCATTTACTCATTCGTTTGTTCATGCATGCAGTGTGTTCACAGTGAACAAGATATTCAAGCTGACTGTACAGATAAGAAGGACCAAAGCACCAATATATTAAATAAATTTATTTACAAGTAAATGAGTTTGCAGATATGTACATCTAGAAACAAATATGAATTTATTATCCAATGGAATTAAATGAGATACAGCACAATACCAGGCACAAGGAAAACACTTGAAAATGTTTATTCAACTTATTGGTCCTCATTGAGCTTTATCCTGGAAGTTCCTAACTTTAACTTTACACGTCAGAGTTTCCTGGTATTGGATGTGCTCTGGAGAAGCATACAAAGATCTCCATGAGTACTGAGCTGCACACAAACCAAAAGACACCTGAGAATTGCAAGCTTAAGGTCATTTTTTAGGCAAAATTAAGGTCATTTTCATTACCAGATACAGCTTCAGGATTTGGCTTTTCAATCTCTGGATACTGAGGACAAGAAGTGCCATAGAACAAATCCCAGCAGAGGACACCGTTTCACTGGGTTGTACCATATAGTAGGTGTGGATTCTGCCCTGTCAGGGAACCCCATCAGGGCCTGGCACAGAGTAAATATTCCATAAGTGGAAACTATTGTTATTATTCTTTAAAGCCAACAGCCTCATCAGAAAAGGGCAGACTAAGTATATTTGAAAAACATGAATGTTTTTTGACTAATTTACAAGATGCAAAAAGGAAATCTTGACAGCACTAAGCTGGGCCTTTGGGAACAGCAGGTCTGGGGTTCCCTGGGCAGATTCCCTCTCTTCCCTCCTCCAGCCCTGGCCTGCAGGAGGAACCTGCCCCTCTAACAGTGTCAATCCATGGCCTTCTAGACCTTCCTACTGGACTGTCACTATTAGGGAGTCACACTCATCTCCACCTAAACACTTGGGGACTGGGGGTGGGGGGAGTCGGGCGGGGGTTGGGGGCGGGTGGTAGTGTAGGGGAACATCCCTCAACCCTCCCCTGGCTGAAAATCCCTTGGGCAAGAAGAGGGTGCATCCAGCCCAGAGCAGGGCACCCCTGTACCTGAAGCTCTCAACACTCCTCAGTGAGCAGATCTCTCCCAGCCTCCAGCCAAAGGAAACAGACCTCAAAACGCTGGCCACATGAAAAGGCTGGTGTAAAAATAATTCAGTTCAACAAATATTTCCGCTACATGCAAATCACAGAAATAGGCGCTGTAGAGGGTAGAGAGAGAAAGGGGAGGAAGTGAGTGCTTCAAAGAGCCTGAAACCCAGTGAGGAAATGAGGAGTGGAGTGCTCCAGAGAAGTGTTCTGGTTGCAACAGCACCATCAAAACCAGGCACAAGTGGAGCCCAGGATTCCAGAAGGGAGGAGGGGGCGTGGCATTGAATCACTGAAGATCCCATTAGAACAAATCCCCTGTTTATCCAACATTTGTGGTGTCACTGTGTAAATATCCATTAAAGTGCCAAATCAAGTATTAAGCACTTCTATGCTAACTAAAATCAACATACTATCTTGCACAGGACTCTGCAAAAAAAGAAAAAAAAGAACATTAAACAGTATTAACTATAATCCATAAAATTGATAATCACAGGTATTTTTGTCTCAAAGCCCCACCTACTACTATTCTACTCTCTTAGAGAAGCCTGCTTTCCCAGGGCGGAGAGGGGGGTTGAACACTCACCTATCGGCAGGGGGCCTAAACAACTGCCTGTCCAAACAGCACGGGGCCTTTGGGATGAGGCCCCCCTGGCACACTGCCTCCCCACCTCATCTACAAACTAGCACTTCAGCAATTACCAGGGAGAAAAGCACGTATCGAACTGTGGGAACAGAGAAAGGAGTTCTGGAATCAAGTATTTCTGGGAATCCATCTGGAGGACTCTACAGATAAGACAAGAGATGGCAAGGCCCACGGCCAGGGACTCCACTCCCGATATTTCTCAATAGCATCTGGCATGCCATGGGGGCTCTATCACATTAGCTAATAAAAGCACAACTAATAAATAGAGATAGCCTTCTGAACTAAAGCCAACTTTGTCTCTATGTACATATTATAAAAATTCACACAAGCCAACAATTTCTACATTATGCTAGTTTCATCCCAATATAAATTTCAATAGCTCTGTTGTAAACAGAAATTACTGGCAGGATTCTGATTAAAAGGACAGCAACATTCCACATTCAGACTGTGTGACAGGTTTGCCCCATCAAATAAATAATATTAAAAACATCAGCAAAATATGAAGATTAAATGAACAACCATCCCCATCACAGCCTAAAATTTAAAAATGGAGCCAGCAAAGTTGAGGTTTGGAATCAATCACCGATCTGAACTCTGTAGTCCCTGTTTCCAGGGACTCAGGGCTGTTCATAAATTAAACCACAAAGGTGGCATACCACCACACCGAGGAACTGCTAGCGAGAATACGCAGAACCAGTGGGCCCTTAGAAGCCTGCATAGACTTATCCCTGATTTTCAATTCCCAGGACAAACTGAGGGGGCGGGAAACAGAAGCTGGCCAGTCCACCGCTTGTGTGGGAGCCCAGCCCTCCAGTGACTCTGGAGGTCACCAGGTCATCAGAAAAGGAAGATTCCCATCAGGAGCACAGCTTAGAGCAGGGACCCACACGCAGATTTCTTTGTTGATTCTCCCTGAGACATGTGCAATAACAGCTGCCACACGTGTGTGTGGCACTGTGCAAGGCCCTGGGTTTCAAAGTCAAAAGGTGATAAGAGAGGCCACCAAACACAGGTTCTGAATGGGAGACCACAAAAGGGCATCCTGGCTTTATTTCCATGCACAGCTTCCTTTATACTTCCTTCTACAACGAAGTCCCGTTGCCAGTATTTACTAATGATCACAAATTTTCACTTTATTCTAATTTCAGGAAAATAGGTCTCTGAAAAGACACTTTTGCTAACTAGGCTAAACCAAAAGCTGTGCAGGGGTGCCTCGACAGTGCTCCTGTCAGATGGCATGGCCATCGCCCCTTCAGCAGGGAACACTCAGTGACTAGTCACCCTCAATTTACCAAGTTAGTGGACAAACTTACTGCGTTATGCTTATTTATTTGCCGGCCTTATCAGCCTCTTTTCTACTAGGAGATGTTCCTTTTTCAGCAATTTACTGTGTTCCTAATGTACAACTCAATGTAGTAGATAACTTGAACCCTCTCCTCTAGTTCCCCAACCCTTAGAGGTAATAACAATAGGCTAACATTGACTGTCCCATCGGGTACCAAGCATTGTGCTAAGCAGCAGTACAATGAGCATTCTGATAGGCCTTAGGAGGTCCTCTCTCAGGCAAGGACACTAGCTCAAAGATGTTGAGAACCCTAGTAGCTCCTTGGCCCCCGTCAGAGCCCTGCAAGGTCTCAGAGCCAACCTCTCTACCCATTCCCAGTTGGCCTGCCTTTCAAGAGGGCAGGGACAGGCTGTCACAGAAGATGCTGGTCCTGACTTAGTACCCTCTGCCACTGTTTTCTCCTGCAGAGGACCACCTCCCCAGGGAGGGCAGGTGCTGTGTCCATCTCCCTCCCTGTTGTAGGGAGCCTCCCACCAGCACAGAGACTGAGGCACACAAGTATGAAAGTTGATGGTGGACAATCAGGGCCAGCAGGGCCTTAATATCACTGCTGCCCTTTCTCCCACAAGCACACTGCCCAGAGCATAGAGGCACTCAGCCCCTTTTTTTTAGAGCCGAGTTTCAATATTATATTCAGACTATGATTTACCATGACAAAATGACTCAGCCATCCTATAGAAGTGTGAGATGAAGCCAATACCAACCTTCTTCCCTTCCTTCCCCAAAATCACCCTCTTCAAGGAGGTTTCTGGGTACCCAAGAATCACAGAGTTGTTGGTTTCCTTTTCTTTGCAGGGAGAATACCCAATCACATGATTTGGCGGCCCAACAGGTTCTGTCAAATTGCTGAAAAGGCAGAAGAAATTCTTGACAAATCGGCGGCGTCAGAAAATCAATTCCCAAATGCCATGTAATTCACTGACAAGCCCACAGGGGCATTCGTATTGAATGGGAACGGATTTCTTTCCTTAAAAAAGGACCAAGATAAGAGCAAGAAACATATTTACATTTTGTCTGCAGACCCGAGATCTCGAGCAGGCAAGCAGGAGTAATGAGAACAGTGCGTCACAAACAACGCGGGCCTGCCAGCAATGAAATTAATGGGAAGGTGAGGAGCTTCGTTTGATGCTGGAAGGCCTCCAGTAAAAACTGGTCTGTACAAGGGAACACGGTGTCAGACTAAGAGAGAATCAGCTTGTCTGACTTGTGGTTTTCTTGACAACATTCATCTTCTCTTGGCCTGATACAGGGCAATTAGCGCTTGTCAGCTGAATCATGTGTTATTAAGATCATTCAGGCATTTTTTAATTACGGTTAGCGAGACAGACAGTAATGAGATCTCCAGCAACTTTAACTTCCCACTTCCTTTTCAGATAAATCTCAAGCTGCTTCCCGCCGCCCCCCCCAGTGATGTTTCAAAAGAATTGTTTATTCCTGCAGGTAGATACATGTAACATGGCCGCAGCTTCCCCTACCTCCACATAAAACATTCACTGTTGGGGGCTCCCCCCAAATCAATCAAAGACACCTTTCTTGAACAAATAATCTGTTCCCTCTGGTCGGACCTGAGATAGGCAATTTCTGCTCAACAAAATGTTCTTAACAGAGAATTCCATTCCGGAGGCCTCTTTGGATCTTCGGAGCTCCCAACTCCAGGCCCTTTAGCTCATTTCTCTCCTGTTCCTAAAGGGTCATAGCCTGTGCGCGATCTGACATGACCCCCCTGGTCCTCATTCCAAAGCCTACTCTTCTATGAGCTCTTTTGCACCGTATGACATAAAAACCCAGGAAGCAAAAAATGACTTAATTTGCTTTTATAGTCTATATTTCATCCTATTTGCTTTTATATGAACAATTCTCAAAAAGGTTAAAGTATAGTAACTGGCTCAACTTGAATCTGGGTTCATAATTTTTGTTTTTAAATGCTCCCCTTACATCGATATTTCATTGAGGGGATAATTTCCTTTCCTGGGAGATTTCAAATTTTTATAGTGCCAGTCCTTTCCCTTTATATAGCCAGGAACCAATGTGATTTCTGGGCTATTTCTGGTTCGCCATCTGTTTCTTTATGAGGCCAGCGAGAGGGGTCTGGGAGATGTGTGATAAGGGGAACAGCCCCCGAAAGCCCATTCTTGCGGGGGACGCACACCCTCCTCTATACTCACTGTGCAGTCATGCCCAGCGTGGATGTTTCCAAGGAACAGGGACTTCTGAACGCTCCAAAACAAGCTTCAGCCAACAATCAGCACACAGGAATGGAGCTTTCTGAAGGCAGGTTCTCCAAACCTCATGACCCATTCCAAGGAATATTTTTATGAAAGCCATTTTTAAAAGTCTTTTTCCTAGTTTGTTCAGACTGGTTTTTTTTCCCCCCAGAGGGGCACATTATATAATGCATTCTGGATGTTCTCGTGCTTTGAATCTTATGTGACTTTAGTTGTTTTTTTTTTTAAAGCAAGCCTTTTGTTGTAGGTTTTTATACAATTCTGAACAAGGTGTGCACTGCAGTCCAGAAACACATCCTCTCCTTCCCACAGCAAAGTCGCCTTTCCCTTCTAGGCCCTTTCTGATCCTGTAGTACTGCAAACATACACACATGCCCACACACACACGTGTGACATACACATACACACACACACACACACACACACACACACACACACACACACACTCCAAGGAGGAAGCAGTCTGGCTTGCACTTACTGACCACAAGTGACCACTGCTCACCCAGCTAGACGCCTTCCATGGAGCCACAATGGTGCTTCTGTGCAGTCACTGATCCTATAGATGAATAAATGCCTACAACTGGAAGTCCACCAGGGACCCTGCAGGCAGCCCACTAAGTACCCAGTGAGCCCACTTTCATTTCCCAGCAAGGCCAGGTGTGGAAGACGTGAACCACAGCAGGTCTCACAGAAAGCATACTACCCCTCAGGAGGCCAGGTGAGCCCACTGTGGGGGTCACACTGCCTGAGGAGACTGCTGGCTGATTCTGCCTCTAGAGCAGGAGGCTGCAAGACCAAGAAGAATGCTGAACACCATCAGAGCCATAGTAAGACCAGCCTCCTCAGGTAAGACCAGCTCCATTCAAGAAATGGCTGACACTTACTTAGCCCCTGAGAAAGAAACTTGGAAACACCAATAGTTAGAATGTATTTATCTAGAAAAATGAAGCAAAATGTTAAACAACTAGAAACAAGAAATAAAACAGGGAGAAAGAAGGGATCCACCCTAATTTCAAAGTGTTTGGAGGAGACCACTCCTGCAGAGAGGATGACTTATACATATGTATATGTTAAAGCCGGCAGAAAGGGACATGGGGAGGGACAGAGAGGGAGTCAAAGTCACCAAAGCTACCACTGGTGCCCTACATTCCCAACACTCCACCCCCAAGGGCAGACCCAGAAACTCCTCCTGGGCTCCAGTCAGCCCCTCTTAGTTCCCTAGTTTTAAAAAGCCCTGAAATGCAACAATTCCAGCTTGTATCACTACAGAAGATTACAAAAACTGGATGGACAGGGGCAGGAGCTCCCATCACAATGTTATCAAGCTTTTTACTCTAGCAGTATTTTGAAGAAAATAGTTTCTTCTATTTAAAAATCTTGTAAGCCACTGGTTCATCTTTTGTCTTTCTTAATAAAATTTTTTAAAATCACATTGTATTCAAAAGTAGTAGTTTGTTTTTGTGGTTTCAGAGCCACACTATTCGGAACAAAACTGCAAAAAGGCTGGCTTGTCTAGTCCACCCAAATGCTGTCTAGAGCTGCATCACTGACTCTCCAGGCAACTGCCAAGCTAGCGGCTCCCCCTGGTTCACCTGGGGCTACAGCTGCAGCCAACCTGGAGGCCCCAACTTTTCTCCATTGGCCCCACCTACATTTTGTCAGTTTTAGCTGCAATCATTTTGGTTCCTCATGCCTTTCCTTGACGGAAGGTTTACTTCAAATACCACTTAGTGAAGCTGTAGTTTGTTGCTAGCTAGTTGTGAGGTCAATCTCTAAAAGGACTCACTGCTTTTCTGGTTGCACACACTGGGAGCCACTGCCTGTTTCATGAAAGGAAGTGGCTTTATTTCAGGTTGGAGAGGGTAGAGAGGTAGATCCCAAATGTGTGTGTGTGTGTTGTGTGTGGTTGGGGGGGGGGGGGGGGTGACCCATGGTAACCGATTTTATTCTCTCTTCTGATTCCTTGTTTCAAGGGGCACCTACACACAAGCCTACAAGAGAGGGTGGTTGGTTTTGCTTTGTTTTTTGCATTCCTTATGTACATACTTGTTGCACAACTAGAGTGATCAAGAAAGAATTAGAACTAAAAGTGGACTCCATGTTAGGGCTGTGGAGAACAGACTCATTCCATCGATGCTGGAGGAGTCTAAATGGATAGTGAGGGGAAGTTGGCTGTACCTATCACACTCACAAACATACATATCCATGGACCCCACAACTCTCCTTGCAGGAATGTAACCTGCAGATATTCGTGCACCAGTATCCAGTGGTATATGTATAAAGGTACCAAATTCTTCAAGGCGGCATTGTTGTAAGAGCAAAAATTAGAAGCAACCCAAATATTTATCAGTGGGGAACTGGGTTCATCAAACATGGTCATCCACACCATGGAATATCCTGTAGTTGTGTGTGTGTGTGTGTGTGTGTGTGTGTGTGTGTGTGTGTGTAGGGGGAGGTAGAGAGAATGAGAATTTTAAGCTTTCATATACTGATTAGGAAAATCTAAAAAATAATTTAAGCAAGGTGCAGAAAAGCATGCATAACATGCTAGACTATGTGTATATAAGGGATAAATGACATATTTGTATTCGTTTCTGTGTGTAGATAAACTGGAAGGGTACACAAAAAAGCATAATAGCATTGGTGGTAGGGGAGGTAATAGGAGACTTCTCTTTATGCCTTTTTTGGGGGAGTAGGGTAAACCACGAGATTACGTTACTTATTCAGAAATATTGTGGTGTAATTGCTGCTATCTATTGGCCCATCTTTTCTGAAAAATATGGGTAATATGCCTTAAAAATATACACACTGTTTACTCAACACTTTTAGAAATTTAACCTAAGGACATAATCAGACATTAAAAGTAATCATAAAAAAACATGCATATGTGCACAAGGACATTCATTCCAATGTAGTCTCGAATAGTAAAAAGATGAAAACAAAAAGATCAAGCTTATGAAATATAGGAAATCATACAGTGGAATACTATGTAACACATAACTTCAAGAAACAGCATATTTAATTTTTTAAAGTAACAATGAAAGGTATCCTATATAATAAAAACCTAAGATGCCAAGTGTCTGGTTGACCAGTCAGCCGTTCAACCAATCAAAATGTAATATGCTAATGATATGCTAAGGCCGCTCAACCACTCGCTATAATGTGCACTGACCACCAGGGGGCAGACAGTTGACCAGTCGCTATGATGTGCACTGACCACCAGGGGGCAGATGCTTCAATGGGTAGGTTAGCTTGCTGCTGAGGTCTGGCCAATCTGGACTAAGCAAGACGGCCTGGACACGCCCTGGAGTCCCTACCCGGCTGGCCAACCTCCCGTATCTCTCCCCGCCCTGATCATGCACGTGTGGGGTCCCTTGGCCTGGCCTGAGCCCTCTCGCAATCCAGGACCCCTCAGGGGATGTCAGACAGAGAGCCAGTTTCAGCCCCATCCCGCAGGTCAAGCCGAGGGACCCCGCAGGTCAAGCCGAGGGACCCCACTGGTGCACGAATTTGTGCACTGGGCCTCTAGTTCTTAATAACATAGTAAACTCTAGGTTGGGAAAGGTTGTTACAAAACAGTATCCAAAGTGTTATCTCAGACCCATCCCCCACCCCACCTGGGGTGGGGAGAGGTAGATACTGAAGGACATATACCCAAATGTTAACAGTAAGAGGATTAGTGGTGATTTTTATTTCCTTCATTATACTTATTTGTAGTTTCTTAATTTTACTTGTATTTCTTACTTTTTAAAAATCAGAGATAAGGTCATTTCCATTTTTTTAGGGGGGGGGAAAGGCCAAATCAATAGATAAAATGTTTTCCTTTATTAGACAAAATGTTAAGGCCTGCACAATAGAGAATAAAACAAACCTCTTAAGCCAGATAATGAAGAGCACACCACTAAAGCACACCTGAGCATAATGGGGAGGGTCGCCCCCACCCCTCACAGGTCCTGACCAGCCTCCAGGCCAGGTGTTCTTTCCATGCAAGGTAGAAGTGGTAAACAGAAACCAGAACCAAAATAGCAAACACCACCAAGGGCTCAAAAGGGAGCTGAGAAGGGTTTTCATCCTCCCTTCTAAGTTTGGCACAGACAGTTCCTTGGCTTATTATAGGGCAGTGTAACAAAAATACATTCTAACAGCAATTAAATACCATGTCTAACAGCCAAGTGTTTTTGGTTACTAAAAAGCTCTGCTCTTAATAAAAGAAATCATTGTCTAATTCAAAACAACTCAAATCTAAGCCCTCGTCGTTATTTCTTGAGTGATTAGCAATATTTTTTTAAAAAATATCAGCTCACCAAAGGCATGGCACACAGTTTATTGTATCTGAAAGAGGGTGAACTTTGTAATCATTGAGGACTGGATTTGGATCTTAGTTCTGGAAAAGTTCATCTTCCTAACCCTTTTCTTGCCTGTAAAACAAGATGTCTATAAGGCCCTGAGCAGGAAACCAGGACACAAAGACCACAACAGGTCCCTATTAGCTTTATTTCCTCTTGGTGACCTTTCCCTGTCATCAAATAGAATTGCTAGAAAATAAAGTCATCTAGCCCCTGGCACACAGTAGGACCCTGTTAAAGTGGCACAATAAAACCTCTCAACAGATACTATGAAAGGAGCACCTGTTCGTGAAGCTCCGAGGTGGACACCTCTGCAGGTGTCAAGAGTGTGAGTTCAAATGCCCTGGAACTCTACCCAATGGTCCCAAATTATTTCATTTAGGTAAAATTGTTTTTAATGGGCATCCACAACTGAATGTGTCAAGTTTGCTTCAAATACACTGAACCTTTGTCTTCTACAACCACAGATCCCAAGAGTTTCTTTCACACCACCAATGGATGCATGGCCAGGTGAGAAGGTGGGAACTGAAGAGTCTGGTGGGTCAGAGCCCAGCCTGTTGCTGACCAGCTTGGGGGCTTGGGCCAATGATTGGACTTCTCTGTGAGACCCTGCGATAACACCACCGATCACTTTGCAGAACTGTTCTCAGGATCAAAAGAGATCACAGTCCTAAGAGTTCCCAATATACAGCCCGGCACCAAGAAGACACATCATAAATGCTTCCTTCCTCTTCATGATTCTTTTTCCTCTCAGCTCCAGGTGGAGTTAATGTGCTGCTGACTAGGACTCAGGAAAGCTCAGACTCCGCATGTTTTAGCTGCTTCTTTAAGTAAAATGGAGATAATACTATCTGCCTTCTATTCACCTTTAAGGATGTTGTCAGGATTAATTGAATGGGGCATATTAAGCTCTTATTTCCTCAGAGAGAGACACCAAGTTAAGTACAGGATATTATTCTATCAACGGCCTGCTTTAATAATATCCCCTACAACTGGAACGAAAGGAATGTACCATTTCACTCCCATCCTGACTGCAATAATCCTAATTCAATTAAACCAGAATCTCATTCTGGAAGCATCTCTTGTTTCAGGGACAATATGAAACCATTCCAGATTCATGGCCTGGATAATATTAAATATAACTTATATTTTAACCTTTGCCAAGGCATCCTGAATATTCTAAGGACTACATACGGAAATGCAGACATTTCGGATCTTTTCATGTCAGCAGTTCTCCTGTCCTTGTTTTTCTGCAGAAAATTCACTGTTATTGAACAGAAATAGGCAAGGACTTATTTTTCTATCAAAAGGCATAATCCAAAGGAGAAAATACAACTTAAATTTTTTTAAAATATATTTTTATTGATTTCAGATAAGAAGAGGGAGAGAGAGGGGTGGGGAAGAGAAACATCAATGATGAGAAAAAATCATTGATCAGCTGCCTCCAGCAAGCCCCACACTGGGGATGGAGCCCAAAGCCCAGCATGTGCCCTGACCAGGAATTGAACCGTGACCTCCTGGTTCATAGAATATCTCTGTGAGACCCCAGGATAACACCACTGATCACCTTGCAGAACTGTTCTCAGGATCAAAAGAGATCACAATCCTAAGAGTTCCCAATATACAACCCGGCACCAGGCGACACATCATAAATACATCCTTCCTCTGAGCTTCTGAGCTACTGAGCTACGCTGGCCAGTATTCTATAAATGAGCAGAAAAAAAGTAAGATATACAAGATCCCACATAAAACAACCCAGTCTTGAAAAAGTTAGGCTACAAGTACAACAGAGTACTAAAGCCTATCTTCTCTAATAATAGACAAATATGCAAATTGACCATACCTCCGACACACCCACAAGCCATGCCCACAAGCCACACCCACCATCCAATCAGAGTGAGTATGCAAATTAACCCAAACCAAGATGGCTACAGCCACAGAGAGCAAGGTTTCCTAGGTAACAGAGGAAGCCAAGCTTTCTGCCTGCCCTAGCCAGGCCTAAGCCTCCACTCAAGCTACAAAGTTTCAATTACAGAAGGTAAACAAATTCAAACAAATGGCGGCAGGATGGAGCTTGAGAGAGCAGGCCAGGGTTGCCGCAGGCAACAGGGGAAGCAAAACTTTTCGCACACCCTGGCCAGGCCCACCCGCTTAAGGCAACAAAGTTTCAATTATAACCCCAACACAAATGGCTGCCGGCTGGCCTCGGAGGGAGCCCCAGGCTTGGCTCCACTCCAGGCTACAAAGTTTCAATTGTAGAAGGAAAATAAATTCCAGATACCAGGGCCTCTGCTTGGGTCGCTAGGGGGCGTGGCCGGCCTGCAAACCACCACAGGCCCCTCGCTCAGGCCACCCCACACCCCAAGGGAAACCCCACCTGATCCGGGATGCCCTTCAGGGCAAACCAGCTGGCCCCCACCCCTGTACCAGGCCTCTATCCTATCTAATAAAAAAGTAATATGCAGATTGATCATCATCGCAACACACAATATAGCTGCCCCCATGTGGTCAAAGATCCTGCCCCCATGTGGACACAAGATGGCCACCACAAGATGGCCAGCAGGAGAGGGCAGTTGGGAGGCACCTGGCCTGCAAGGGAGGGCAGTTGAGAGGGACCAAGCCTGCAAGGGAGGGCAGTTGGAAGTGATCAAACCTGCAGGAGAGGGCAGTTAGGGGTGACCAGGCCGGCAGAGGAGGGAAGTTGGGGGCAAACAGGCTGGCAGCAGAGTGGTTTAGGGGGTAATCAGGCTGGCAGGCAGAAGCGGTTAGGGGCAATCAGGAAGGCAAGCAGTTGGAAGCCAGCAGTCCTGGATTGTGAGAGGGATGTCCGGTGGAATCGGGCCTAAAGGGGCAGTCGGACATCCCTCAAGGGGTCCCATATTGGAGAGGGTACAGGCTGGGCTGAGGGACAACCCCCCTCCGTGCATGAATTTCGTGCACTGGGCCTCTAGTTAATATATATGCTTAGATAGTAGATACTGTTTTTTATATAATACATTTCAAGAATACATAAAATCATAAAATCTTATGAACCTACCATTCAGCTTCATCAAACCTACCATTAACTGTCCTATTTGTTAGTTTCTTCTGTCCCATTTTCTCTCCTCCCCCATAATCACTTTCCAGAATTTGGCAGTTTCCTTTTCCAAAAAATCTTTCTATAATTACTAGCCCTTTATGGTGCCATTAACAACAGAAGGTATAGTTGTGCATACTTAACTCCATCTCAATAGGATTACATGCCCTTCAGCTGGCCTTTCCTGCTCTACCCTGTGTCTGTGAAATCCAGCCACACGTGGGAGACGTGGCTTGCCTACTCCTAAAACTCCCCCGATGGCCACGCTCCCCCATGGACCTTCACATTCTTCCCAGTTGTTTACTCCTGTAGACTACACTGCAGTGAATGTTCCTGTGCATGTCTCCCTGTACACATGTCCAAAAACATCTCTAAGATCACACTGATTGCATCTAGGAGGGAGCCTGCGTCATCCTCCTGCAGGCACTGTCAACAATTGCTCACCGAAGTGGTCGTTCTGGCTTGCACGTCCACCAACAGGACACAGAGTTCACATTGCAAACCCCTGACATAGTCAGACTTAAAATCTTGCCACTTTGATGGGCGTAAAACAAAAAAACAAAACAAAAAACAGGCTTTTACTTTTGAAAGCCATCATGTAACTGAGAACATCCCCTCTTACTCCTCACTATTGGACCAAATTACGTTGATCTAAGGTCTATATTCTGTTGATGAGTCCGGTATGCCCTAAGAGTGTCAGCAAGTCAGAATGCAGGAGGATTCACCCCACAATATCCTTAAGCTTGGATGCTATCATCAGATACTGAAACAAAAAAGGGGAGCTCAGAGAACACCTGCAATGATGACGTGCTGCAAGTTTCCAAGAAGAAAATGTCAGAGAGAAAACATTGGGCTTCTGCCCGACTCAGTGGCACCCACACCGGGGTATCTCAGGCCTTCCAAAGCACAGACAGGTGAGTCCAGCTACGTAAATATTTATAAAATGGATATGTGCATGGCATTAGGCAAGGGTTTTAAAAAATTATTTATAGAATTCATAAGCATCTACCCCCAAATTACTCATTACCAACTTTTAAAAATGCAAAACTTTATACTAACTACCCTCACAGTTTTATATGAACAACTTTAAAAGAGGGAAAAAATGAAAACCCCATACCACAAAGTTAGAAAAATCTTGTTAAACCAGTTCTGCCACTTAAGGTTAAGGTATTTACCAACCTACAGCCTCATCAAGATTGCAGTGATCTTTCCCCTTTAAGATATATTCTGGAGGATTCCTCAAGAAATAACCTAACAAGATTCCCTAGATTCTCTCACCCACTAACTTTTAGATGGGAGTTTTATGAAAGTCAGTGAAGAAGTAGCTATGAATGAATTAGCACACTTTCCATTTACTGGAATACCCTACTTTTAGGCCCAGAGGTAAGAGGACAACACAATCCCATCTGTGAAACTAATCTTGAGGACTGGGCAGCTGTTCCATGCCTCCATGACCTCACAGGTGCTCTAAGAGGATGAGGACACAGGGCTCCAAAGACAACAAGGTGCTCAAGAGGGCCACAGGGCAAAGGAGGGCAGGCACTGCGGCCTTCGGTCAGCATTGCCATCTGGGTTTGGCCTCAGAGAGAGTGGGAGTGGGCCTAAGCCAGGCAGGATGAGGACCCGGCCTCCCAGGTGATGGTGGTCCTGGGGGTGGAGTGTGAGGCCGGTGGGTGCACACAGAGGGGGTGGACAGTCCACTGCAGGCCACAAAGCAGTGTCCCTAAAGAGAAGTGGGAAATGAGGCAGTGGAGGAGAAAGGTTACATGGGACCCTAGCAAGAGAGTTCAGATCTACAGAGGTCTGAACACTAGAAGGGGGAAACAACTAGAAACCTGAACAAGGTATAGCCTTCCAGTCATGCCGCTGCCCGATAAGCCTTTACCCCACCCTCCCTGGCCTGCTCACTTGCCCACCTTCTCCACAGTGAGGATATTAAGACTCCCTGAGCCAGAACCCAAGGCTTCCCTTGTGCACAGAAACCACCACCTCCCAGGAACCTTTTGACCTTGGCTGCCCTTATCCCGTGTGGCTTCCCTCCGACCACTGCTCATTTCCTTCCTGCCCCCTTTGCTGATGTCTCTCCCTCCAATGAGCTCTTAACTGCAGCTCTCCCGTGGCAGCACTCAGCCCTTGGCAACCTTGCCCATTAAATTCTATCCCTCAGGGATCTCATTCTTTTACATGGTGTCAATGAAGGAACTCTGCCAGGCATTAGGAAGACCTGTGGCCAGTTCTGAGTTGCCCTCAACCTTACGCATTTGGTCCATGCACTTATTAAACACCTACTAAGTGCCAGGCACTGTCCTGGGCACTGGGAATTCAGCACAGACAGGACAGACCCACCCTGTCCTGAACATTTCTATTTATTCAGGATGTCCGAAAGGCAGCACATTCTCCCTACACTGCTGTCCCTCCCGCCATCTAGGGTTTTGAACAAGAACTCGATTCACCTTCCAATCATGTCCAAGTGCACAACTGGGCTCATCCTAGTCTCTTCCACCCCCTGTCCCCAAATTACAGTTACCAAGTCCAGGGTGGAGTTCTTCTTACTCTTTCTCATCCTTGACACTTGCCACAGGCCCTCATAACCCTGGAGTACAGGCTCCAGACCCTCTACCCACTGAGCTCTCTGCAAGCAGGAAGTCTTCCTGACACATCACAGGAGCCATAACACGTTACTGCAGAAAACATCTCCAGTGGCACCTCTTAGTGGGTCAGACCTAACCCGCTGTGCTTGGTACTTCAGGCCCTTTCCTCTCCTACTCCTACTAACGCTTTCAGCCCTCTCTCCTTTACTCCCTTTCCAGATTAGCCACAATCTAGATCCTTTAGTGCACAGTGACCCTTCTGCTATAGATTGCTACAGCACTTACGTCCCGTCAGTCTGCTCTGAGTTCTGTGCTGCTCATGATATTTCCTACAGTTAACGTACACCAAGTTCTACACAGCTAAGTTTTCCCATAAATGTCCCATTGCCCAGTTAACTGAGGGATTCCCTGAAGAGTGGGTCAGGATTGCAGTCATGGATCATAGTGCTATGTATCCAGTAAGCGCTCCACCTTGGGAGCATCAACAGCTCGCATGTCCTCAGTGCAAGACAGACCAAGAAGGGAGATGGTCTGCCTGCAACAGGAAAGAGGGAAATGGCAGAGGGGTCAGCCAGAGGAGATGCCAGGCCATAACAAGGCCAAAGCAAGCAGGAGGACAGAAGCCGGCTCTGCATGGGCACAAGCCAGCTCTACAAAGGGAATGCAAACAGATGAGACTGGTCTCAACTGGACTGAAGGAAAGTTAGGCCACCAAGTGAACAAGTTCAGCAGAACTGGACTGCTGACGCCTGGACATGGAGGCGAAGATGAAAGCTTGCAAGTGAATGGTTGCACACAGAAGTTGGCTTAAAAAGAAAAGAGCAAATTATCTTAAATCTGGGCTTTTGGAGGCACCCAGAGATGTAAGGAGCAAACGGAAAAGTCAGGTTAAGTATTGGTCAGCTGACGCACCTGCTGGCTCCCGTGACGCCCCCAAACCCAAGTGTCAGACACTGCTGAACACAGTGCACTACACACCTGTCCTCACTCCCTGCCTCGCTCTTTCTGCCCAGAGACAAGAGCCTTAGGTCTGCCAAAGTCTTGCCACTTGGCTGTGACTTCATCCTGGTCATTGCCAGCACCACAGAATGAGCAGGGCGCTCTGTGGCTCTGGTTATGGGACTCACCACTTGTTGGCCAGACTTGATAAATAGTCTGCCATTAAAACTGAGCATCCAGCCTTAGCTGGTTTGGCTCAATGGATAGAGTGTCGGCCTGCAGACCCCAGGTTCGATTCCGGCCAAGGGCACATGCCTGGGTGCAGGCTCGATCCCCAGTAGAGGGCATGCATGAGACAGTCGATCCATGATTCTCTCTCATCATTGATGTTTCTATTTCTCTATCCCTCTTCCTTCCTCTCTGAAATCAATTAAAAAAAAAAACAAAAAAAACCTTGAACATCCAAAGAGCCTCCTGAACAACCAGGATGCTGCTACCTGAGCTGGCTCCATCACTCATGTTCTGGAAAGTACCTTGGTATAAAGAACCATCATTTAATCCATGGTTGTTGAATCTTCTCCACCTTATAAAATTAAGCATACAGAAGAAAACAGAAGTAAAATGCTGTGATTTTACAGCAACATAAATTATCATCAAGAAAAATCAAATCACACTAAATTTCAAATATAACTTTCATGAACCTTTTTATATAGCAATTTCCCCAGTCCCAGTGGTGTCTTCACTACAAACTTTGAAGTGAATCAAATACTTAGAGGACAAAGTAGAATCACCTTTAACTCAATGGTTATGGCTTGCCTCATTTAGAGTGTCTCAGGGTTAAAATTCTTATGATTTCATTTGTTACCAACAATTTAATGAGTTATTCACTATATCAATCATGAATGATCAGCAAACAACTATGCCTGCTCATTATCTACTCTAGTTTAATTTGAATGCTTAAAATAAATGTTCATGTCTACAACAAAGGGTTTGATATGATTCTATTGTCTGGAGACTAGAAAATAAGCATTCTAAGTATCTAATACTTTGGTAGATTTCAAGGACATCTACTTTGCCAAGGTCTCTCAAAAACAAGTTTTGCTTTCCCTTGAAACCATTAAAATGGAAGTCCCATGAGGGCACGGGTTGTCATAATCTCCAGTAACTAGCATTGTGCCTGGCCCTTACTAAACTAACAATAAAGTTTAGCATAACAAGTGAGTGATTAAACCTTCAATCATGTCCATCAAAAACAGTGCTCAACACACCTCTGCATTTGTAAACTGTATGCACACACTTCCTACATTCATAAACATCTGTGTTTACAGACTACATACAAGAGAGTAAATGGATGCCGGCTGCCCCCAGGACATGCACATGACACATGCTACATGGATGCTTGCAGTTGGACTGTCAGACTCCACTCCGTCCCGTCCTGCCCATGTACATTAGACACCCAGCACCACACATCACTGTGACAAGGAGGAAAAGCTTTAACATCAGACTTTAATATCACTCTCTGCCAAGGGGCTCTTCTGTCATCTGAAAATAATACATTAAATTATACAGCATTACTAATAAACATTTAACAGCATGAGAAACACAATAACTCTACAAAGTGAATGCTTAAAGAAACAGAGAGGTAACTTCAGCTGAAGGAAATAAAGATTTAACTTAGCTAATCTACATGAACATTAGTGCCTCTACAGGATCCAGAAATATGTTCTCAAAAGGTCATGTGCATAAGCATCCACTGTGAAGAATAAAAACAGTTGTTCTGGGTTTCATGACAAATAAGAATAACCACTCTGTAATTAGAACAACTGCTGGTGGGCATGTTCAGTCAAACAAACAGGGCTTTGTGCACCTGGACTTCCCCACTGAAGTACCACAGTGGGGACTGGAAATGGGGTGGAAGGTCAAAGGCAGCCACGTCCAGGAGGAGACTCAGACCTCGGATCCCAGGAACTTAGGCCCCAGCCTCCACTTCTATCTCATAGAGTTAAGGACATGAGCAAAGACTTGACCTCTCTAGGTGTCAGTTTCTTCGTAATTGAGAGGACTGGTCTAATTTTGGTGATTCTACAAAACATTTCAAACAAATTATATACATTGTGGCACTGTAAGGAAAATAGTATTTCCCATTTTAAAAAGAATTAAGGTGGCTCACTAAATATATTCCTCTTGAAGCGCCCCTAGAAATAATATAAACTTGAAATAAGTTATTAAAAATAACTACCATTGCTAGGAAAATGTACATCAAAACTATAATGAAATACTACATCATACCCATTAGAATGGGTTCTATCAAACAAACAAACAAACAAACAGAAAACAAGTATTGGTGAGAACCCTTGTGCACCATTGATGGGAATATAATTTGACACAGCTGCTGTGGAAAACAGTATGGCAGCTCCTCAAAACATTCAAATTAGAACTACCATATGACCTAGCAATTCCACTTCTAGGTACATACTCAGAAGAATTGAATCAGTTCACAGCAGCATTTTTCACAATAACAAAAACATGGAAGCAACTCAAGTATCCATCACAGATGAATGGATAAACAAAATGTGGTCTATCCATACAATGGAATATTATTCAGCCTTAAAAAAGGGCATTCTGACATATACTACAATATGACTGAACCTTCAAAGACATTATATTGAGCAAAATAAGCCAGTAACAAAAAGACAAATACTGCGTGATTCCACTCATGAGGTACTTAAGAGTAGTCAAATTCGTAGAGACAGAAAGTAGAACATTGGTTGCCAGGGGCTGGGGAAAGGGAGAATGGGAAGTTAAGTGTCTAATGGGTATAGAATTTTGGTTTGGGAAGATGAAAAGAGTACTGTGGATGGATGGTGCTAATGGTTGCACAACAATGTGAATGTACTTAATACCAATGATTTAAAAGACTAAAATATATATGAACCAATCTTGGATTCCAATTCAAACAAATTTTTTAAAATTATGGTATTTTTGGAAAATGGAAATTTGAGTACTGACTAGATAGCTGATATTAGTAAATTTTTGTCCTGGGGCGGGGGGGAAGAGGATGGTATTGTGGTTGTGTTTTTAAAAAAGCCCTTATCTTAGAGATACTGAAATATTTATGCATGAAATAAGATATGCTGTCTGGGATTTGTTTTAAAATTAAGTTGGGGTGGGGAATGAGAAAGTACAGCTAAAACAAGGTTAGCTATAAGCAAGTAATTATTGAAGCTGGATAACAGGTACAAAAGGATTCACTAAACTCTTCTGTTGGGTATATAATTGAATCGGGGGCCACATTTTTAGATACACTGAACAATAAAAGGTCTTTATCCTTTCTGAACTTTAAACTTCAGGTTTGACATTTCTAAACACATAGTGAGCACTTAAAAATTGTAAAAAAATCAACACAACAATTGCCCCTACACCAAATCTGGAATGAAACAATTTAAGGGCATACCTGCATATTACTAGTATACCAGGATGTCCCCAATGCAAATTAGGTCAATATAATTACTGGAAAAGAGGAAGTGCCCACCCTTTTACAGGCAACTCAATGGGAAAGAGTTGGTAAGCCAGGAGCCAGCCCAGTGAAAAACCTTCTCTGAACACCTCTGAGCCTGTGTTAGGGGCTGGCATTGAGAGGGTCACATTTCACAGGCAGCTGTTCTCTGTCAAGCTGAAGGCCCATCATCAGAGGCTGGAATGGCAGGCTAATAATTCCATGGATAAGCTGGTGTAATTTGTAGTGAACTAAAAAGAACACTAACATCATCTACCATACAATATAACTTACTATATAAACCTACAGAATGTAAGCTCCTTGAGAGTAAGAATTATCTTCACCTCTCCTGGCCAATCTCAGAACCAACAAGAATGTCTGGCACGTGGCAAGATGATCTTTATGTGCTTTTTGAGTCACTAACTAAATGAACAGCTATCAAAAAGCTGTATGTCCGGAGAAAAATACCCAAAGGAAATTAATCACAAACTTAACAGTGATTATAACTCTTTGAGTAGGATTACAGGTGATTAACATATGACTACCTGCCATCACCCACCATCCTGGACATGGTAAAATCCCACTCATGCTTCCCATTACCACCTAATCAGGACTAGTCTGTTCTCCACCCCTCTCCTCCTCCCAGCTCCCAGCACTGAGCCCGCAGTCCCACACCTGGCCCAGCCCCACGGTAGTTAAGGTGCTGGACTTTTGTCCTCCTTCCTTCCTGCCATAGGGGAGCTCATAGAGGTCCAGCAGCTCTGAAGAAGCTTTGTAGCCCCAGCACCTGGTGCGGTGTCAGGCCATTTGTTAAATTCAAATGACTGAAACATTTCAGTTCTGAAAGATTGGGGCAAAAATGGGTTGCAAATTTGGCATCTGTCACTGACCCTTAACAGCTAACTACTAAATATGGAACTCGATCTTCCACTTAGAAAATCAACTATTGAGCAGAGTTTCAGATGATCGGCACAAGTCTGTGGCACATGAAACAATCTGCCAGAATATGAAAGATGACCAGGAGTACCTGCCCAACTACCAGGTGGATGCAGCTGAAGTAAAACATTCAAACTCCCACACCCAGCAGGAATGATGCCGACATGGCCTTTGGGAACCTGACACAGTCAACACAAAACACATGCCCACCTCCTCCACCAGGCTGAGTGACAGACCACTTCTAAGTCAGCACCTCCCACATTCAGAGTCTCAAGGTTTGAGAGTCAGAACTAGTGCAACTCCCCGGTTCTAGAGATGAAGAAACTGGGGCTCAGAAAGAGCAAAAGCAGACCTGGGCCTGGGGCAGAGTTCTACATCAAGCCATTGCTCCCAGTAACACCACAGACTGTCCTCACCACTTGTGCCACACGGTACAAACTCTTTCTTCATGTTGTTCATTTATGTTTTTAGGTGTGATAATGATATTATGGTTCTTTTTACAAACAGAGACATTATCTTTTATAGATACATCAGAGGCCCAGTGCACGAATTCGTGCACAGGTGGGGCCCCTCGGGGTGGCCTGTGGAGATCAGGCCCCAGCTCGCACCCTCAGCCTCGCAGCCCCACAGCCCTGCCTGGCACCCCACCTTGGCCTGGCGCTGCCCCCTCACCTGCTCCACCATCCCGCCTGTGGGGCGATCGATCAGATCCGGGGCACCACTCCACCCAGGGGCCCCCCCAACCCAGCTCCCTCAGGGCCTGGGAGCCAGGCAGCGGCCCCTCGCGCCCCTCCCCCCCCCCCCCCTCGCCCCCCCCCCCCCCCCCGCTGGTTGCTGTCTGTGGGGCAATTAGCAGGGTGATCAGGTTCCTGCTCTCACCTGCCTTGGCCTGGCGCCGCCTGCTCACCTGCTCCACCATCCCGCTACAGTACCGCTCTCATCGGGGCCCATCGGGGCTGGTAGCGCCTCCACTGCCACCTACTGCCAGCACCACGTTGCCAACAACACCTGCCATGTTCTGCACCACCACCTGGTGGTCAGTGCACATCATAGCAAGCAGTCGCACTCCCGGTCTCCGGGTAGAACAACGGGCCCAAGGGGACAATATGCATATTAGGCTTTTATTATATAAGATATTGTAATATTTATTAATAAAATATGATGTCCTTTTCAAAATTCCAGAAGCAAGTTGGGGTAGAGATGAAACTAGATTGGCCATGAGCTGATAACTGGTAAAGCTGGTGATGGTACATGGGGGGTTGTCACAGCCATCTCTCTAATTGGATGTATGTTTGAAATATTTCATAAGGAAAATTTTTTCTTAAGTACTTTTCAAGATACCAAGCAGCAGCAATGCTAGCTTCTTCAAGAAGCCTTTGTCACCATCTAGGTCTTCTCCCTCCAAAAAAATAAAAAGGAAGAAAAAGATTATGAGGAAGGAGAGAGAGAAAGCAGGAGGGAAGGAAGGAGGGAAAAAAGCAGCCTTCCACGGCTGTCTTTAAGAAACTATAAAGCTAAGGCAGGGGGCAAAAGAAAAGCAGTGTGGCTCACTCGGAGGGGGGCTTATTGAACAAGTTATCAAGTCAGCGGAGAAAACAAGCCATGTCAGTATTAGATCATTAAATCAGCATTCTGGCAAAAAACAATATTTCCAAACATTCTGATGACAGCTGGATCAAACCCGCCAATACTTGACAGTAATAAATATAGTTATTTGGGAAGAAAAATAGGGAGTGACCTTACAGTTCCACTGAAATATGCCAAATAAGGAAAGCTCGAAGCTGTAGGAAATGGAAAAGAACGGCTAATATTTGGCAAGCTTCCTTTATGATCAACAAATTAAAATGTTAAGGAAGCAATTTGTTGAGAAAAGATATTTTTAAAAGGAGCTGAATCATGCAGGTTCAGCCCCGGATATGGTCAATTGGTAATTTTAAATCATTTTTAAAAAGTTAATGTTTTCAGCCCCCAGAAATTGCATTTAAAACATTGCTGAGTTAATCATAAACCCCCCTCACCCCCAGGTCAGGTGGAGGGAAGAAGGCCTCAACTTAGTTTCACTGCAGCTCTACCCGTAACCCCTGGCTCAGCAACTGCAAGTCAGCTTCCACTGGAGTCACTTTAATGACAAAGAGGATAAACAAAATTACAGCCTCAAGTCTAGCTTTACGTTTCCAAAGACACTCGGGATGCCAATCCATTTTCAATCATTAGCCATCTGACCTACTTTGAATCTACAAAGCTTAATGTTACTGGATTTCTTCAACAACAAAAAGGTATTAGTGCTCTGGTTTTCACAATTTATGAATAAATAGGAAGGTGTTCTGGTGATTAAACGGCCATTCCCATTCTAAAGGTAAAAAGTGTACCTTTTATTAAGGCACCACAGTTCACATGAGGGGTAGGGGAGAATAGCTTTATAGTGGCTCATGTGATAAGTCACTGAAAAAGTCTGGGAGAGGGGCGACAGTGGCCGGGAGCAGGTTCTATTTCATATGGGGTGGGAAGGGGACCTCTGAGCTGAGACCTGAGGAAGTAAAACCAACCAAAGCAAACCAAAGTCAGTGGCTACGATGGAACCCTCACCACCACCACCCCAAAACAGAAACTGAAAACGCTTATTGCAACATTTTTGTCTATTTGCTTGGTTACAAGCTGCTTTAGCTTTGTCATAACCTTGAGGAATCTAGATATCACTTTTTTTTTAAAATCAAGCTCCCTGGTAATGAATTTGTTACTACTACTCAGTAACAAATGAAATAGTGTCTGATTTTCAAAATACTATTTGTTCTGGCATCAGCACTGTGCTGAGCAGAGCGCCTGGGCTGTGCTCTCGGCATTCAGTTAAACCTCAGCCTGGGGTCATTGATGCGTGACGTGGTCTGTATTGGCCTTGAGTGATTGTCCAGGCAGAGACCAAGGAATAGATGGCTCCAAGGGGAACAACTGAGCTCCTGTAAGAACTGCCAGCACCCAGTGCCTACCTTCCCACAGCACAAAAGGGCAAGGCTAACCAGAGAAAACATATGGGAACAAATTCAGCTGCCCCAATGTCCATATGATTCATTACAACTGATCAAAATTAACCATGGTTAGTTCCATCAGCTGGCCAAACGTTTGTCTTGTCCACAGCCAGAATGGAAAGCAGAACCACTCATCTGTTGGTGAAGTTCATAAACAGCACTTGCCTCGGGCACAGAAAAATCACCTCCTCTTCCCTCATAGTTAGACTAGGGCCCCCATGACCCCACAGGGATAGAGGTCAGTTCAGCATGTCTTGTAAGGACTCGGTAGGGTTTGCTTCACATTCCGTTTTAGTCAGCTTTCACGTGGCTAGCTGAATACACAGTCTCTCTGCAAAGCTGGCTACTGCATAGTGGCTGGGGCACTGCTGTACGCAGAATATCCAAGCCACATGATCACTGAGGAGCAAGCAGGCAAACTGAGAGCACTGGGTGACCACACATTCACCCAATGTCAGTAAAGGCGTCCATGGAGCAGCCAGGGCTTCCGAGTGGGCTCATGCAACCTCACTGTTAGGACAATCCGTTCCCTGGCCTCGGCATGCTTACTGTTAAGTAAACCTGAAGAAGATGATCTCCGAAAATCACCAGAACAGCTAAGAAAAAAATAAAATAAAACCTCCTTGCAAGTATGCAAAGCCACAGGAGGGCTAAGTTATTGTGAGCTAAGTCAAGGTAAAGGGGGGCCGGGGGGGGGGGCACACCAGCCTTGTAAGGGCAGAGTGGGGGCCAGAAAAGCTCTGTCCACCCCTTCCTGCTCATTTATGGAGAAACAGTCCTCAGAGTTTAAAGGAGCCCAGCATATTAATCCTCCACTGGTTAAATCCCAGCCTCTTGCTTCACCTGAGTCCAACCTCATTTGGCTTTAATTCAAAACAGCTGATTTCAGAGGAGCTCATCCTCATTTTTCATTCTAGTCCACATCATTCCAAAAGCCGACGACTAAGTCAGAGTGGTGAAAGGCCTTTCTGTGTTGAAAACATCTTTTATGTATTGAAAGTGGATGAAAGCCATGCATTTTGACTCCTAAAAAAAAGCATTTCTTTTTATTTCTACAGATATTTAAAAAATATGACATTTATTGAATGCTATTCCTTTTATATGCAAGGCACTGTGGGAGGTGCTGGAGTTTCAAGATTTAAGCACAATCCCTGTGCTGATAAGCTGACCACCTGGAAGAGGGACAAAACCAGGACCCAGATGACTGAAATACTAGGTGCGGTGAGGGCAGAAATATAGGGCAGGCCCAGTGTGTGCCGGGGGGTTCAGAAGAGGACAGATTCCATTGCTGGAGGGGATCTGAAGGGCTTCCTTCACACAGAAACAGGAACTTGAACTGGGCAAGACTTCAGAGGCCGAGGGAGAAGGATGGAGAGGGAGGGTGCTCCAGGCAGAAGGCACAGAGTGAGTCTGCTCTACAGCAATGTGACTGAGGGGGCAGGGCTCAAATACCCAGGGGCCTGGTATGGCTGGCACTTGTGGGAGTCCAGGAGGCGGCAGCAAGCAGCAGAAAGAGGCTACACGGACCAGTCAGTGAGGATGAGGCCCAGGGAGGGATCACAGAATTAATTTGGCTTCAAGAAAGCAGTTTCAATTAATGATGAAGAGGGAACCAGAGAGAAGAGGAAACCTTGTAGACGCCTCATGGAGGTCAAGAGGAGGTTTTTCCTCAAATGCACAAGCAACAGTGGCACAGCAGCGACTGGCTGCCCCAGCGCTGTCAGAATTGGAGAAACAGTTGAACTACGTCTAACTGGGGCAGCTTTTGAAGTCACTAACCACAAGGAGGAAGCATTCCTTCAGGCCTGCAGGAAACAGATTGCGTCGCTGGGTCTGTCCTGGCTGGGAGAGGCACAGCCCTCTGGGGTTTCCATCTAGGGGGAACAAAAACCGTCTGCTCGTGCCATCTCTCTGTGAAGCCCACTTCATTTCCACATCCACCAGGCTCCGTGACAGGCCCATTTTTAGAGCCTTCAATTACAGAATGGAAAACACCAGCTCAGAGAAACAATTAAGGTTAGGGAGGAGAATGGATGAAGACACAATGCTAATGAAGTAAACACTGCAACTGTGGAATAACATTGTGGTCAGTACATATCAGTGAGGACTAAAGCGTGCCTTACTTGCACACTTCCAGCTGACCCAAACTGTTTCTTAACACAAGGGGACAACACAGAAAGAGTGCCAGACTGAATGTTGTGACTAAGTGATAAAACCACCTGCAAAACCCTGATGACTCTCCTACTGTGCCACCTGTAAATTCAGGTAAAATCCTAAGCCCTGTTGGCTATTTTTCGATGAGAAGTAGCCAGACACTATGGTGAAAAGAGACCACATGCAGCAGGCGCGGTCCCTCAGCCCAGGATGGTCCCTGGCAGACAAGACCACCAGGCCAGATTAATGGGATTCAGAAGCCCCACAGAGGACACAGGCTGCTGCGAAGGCTGTGGGGTTTCAGAGAAGATGGGGCTCCTGGGGCTGGGCAGGCAGAGACAGTTTCTCAGGGAGGCACCGCCTGAGGTGCAGGCTCCAAGGGACAGGGTTCACCCTGCACAAGGGAGAAGAGTGAGTTCTGAGGCAGGAAATTAGACCTCAAAGTGTTGGGGAAGATAGCAAGCAAGAGGGCAGGAGATAAAATAACAGAGTGGGAGGTATGTAACCATTATAGCAGATCATTGCAATCCAAGTTGTCTGTTTTTAGTCCTTGAGAGAGAGAGAGAGAGAGAAAAAATGGGTGGGAGAACCACTACTGAGAATGAGGTGCCACATAAATGTGAGATGGGGGTCATTTCTTAGTCCAAAGATGTTATAGTTAATAATAGCTCCCATTACAGAGCAGCTACCCACAGGCACCTCACATCTATTCCCTCATTGTGTGTTTATAACAACCCAGTTAGGAAAGTCTCGCCTTTTGCAGATGAAAGAGTGGAGACATCCAACCACTCAGTGATGGAGACAGCATTTGTACACTGGTCTCAAGTTCCAAAGCCCATGCTGTTTCTTCTTCCCATCACAATCAAGGTTCCCACACCAATGAGACCAGTGTTCCTGGTGTTTCATGAAGTTACTCTGAAGATGATCCCAACATGTGTTAATCATGTGTCATTCACTGGCAGCCTGGTTGGAAGGAGCTCCCAAAAGATTGCTTTGAAAGACAAAACTAATGAGTTAGCTATAAAACCGGTGTCATCATATATAGCCTTACTCCATACATAAATTTAGGCATTTTAAAAATGTGTGACTTCGAGTTCTGCTCCCTCCAGAACAGCAAAGCCTAAACTCAAAGGACAAAGAGAAAAATAAAGGTAGAGCAAAGGAAAAGCCCACTAAATCTTAGAAGCTAGAAAGCTGCTGCACCAGCCATAGCAGCCTTCACAGATCAGAGGCTCATAGCCCAGCCTCTGGATGGGACACCCACACACAGCCAACTAATTCATGCCACAGAATTTAGAAAGACTCAGGAAGGAGGAGCAACAGGGACTTCAGAAGGTGGGTGGGGGCGGCGGGGGGGAAGAGGGGGGCTTGCAAAGTAAGCAAAATGCTAATAACAGGAGCAATCACACCCCTCCCCCACCTCTTGCAGCCAAGGTACCCCCTCCCCCATGGTAGACAGAACATGGGGTTTCTCTAAGTCACATGCAGAGGACTGAGTGACCTTCCCAGCCTGGCTCCTAGAAGATAGATGGTCATATAGCTCCTCCCAGCAGGGAAACTGAGGGCTTCTCACCAGAGAAACTGTCAGACCAAGAGAAAAAAGCCACAGTTACTGACACCTGGGGGACTCCCCTCAAGAAAACACCTGGACTGATCACTTACAGTAAAAGGCATTAATAGACTGCCCCCCAAAACATCACACACACACAGCTTCCATATAAGCATGCTATTAGACCTGGACAAACAATGAAATGTCAGCATTTCTAGTCACACAACTGGGCATCAACATCAGAGAAAACAGAGATTAGGTTTACTACATCATAGATGAATCTCTGTAACAAAAACTGAGTCAAAAAAGCAAGTTCTGGAAGTCTACACAAAATGATAGTATCATTTTTATAGAGATCAAAGCCAAGCAAGAGTAAATAATATAGTATTTAAGCATATACAGGGTGGGGCCAAAAGTAGGTTTACAGTTGTGAGTACACGAAACAGACCTTATTCTTGTATTATTTGTTGTTGTATTCTTTTTCATACCCCACTCTGTATACAACTGTGATAAAAACATTATTTTAAGGCTATGACACAATAAATACAAAATTTAGGACAATAGTTACCTGTTCTGGATAGGGAAGCAGAAAAATGGGGGTGGAGGTGGGGGGAATATAGTACAGGCTAATGCAAATTATTGGTAACATTCTGGTTCTTAGATTGAGATTAGGCTGAGGGGAGTACTAGTTACATTATTACTTTATAACCAAAATGTGTTACATACAATTGTTTTACATATATTAAATAATGCATTTTCTTAAAGATTTTAAAAAGTAAAATCAAAGAGAAGTCAATGCAGGGAACAGAAGAAAACTTAAAAAAAAAGTGTGGCAAATGTAGGTAGTGAGATAAAGAAGACACTGCATCAATGAAACAAGAACAGGTCAGAATGGAACATTCAGAGAACAAGAAAGGAAACTCAGAAGTTAAAAATACAACAGATAAAATATCAGAAAGATTCGAAGGTTGAAAAAAATCTCGCAGAGAATACATAAAAAAAGACAGAGACATGAAAAATGAAAGGTAAGAAAAATCAGCAGATACATCAATGAGGCCTAACATCTGAATAATCAGTTCCAGAAGGCAGAAAACAGAGGCAAGACACACGCCAAGGCACATTTTCAAACCTGAGAACAAGAATAGAGACATTGACTCTAGAAGGTGTTAGAGAGAAACAGCACAGGTCAGGAAACCAGAACGTGCGCAAGAAGGTGAGCCCCGGATGTCATGTAGTTCCAATAGGAGGGCACTGCTTTCCAGTCTGAGATTTTACGCTTGGCAACAACCATAGGAGACCAGAATGAAGACCTTGTCAGATCCACAGGTATGAACACTCTTTATCAGGAAGCTATTGGAGACGATCTCCCCAAATGAGAGATTAACCAAGAAAGACGGAGACTCAAAACAGGAGAGAAGGAAAGGGAGGCCTCAAATGATGGGGAAGGAGACCACACACAGGGCAGCTGGGCCCTGAGCCTGGCAGCAGCCAGTCCTGGATAGAGCAGGAAAGTGAGGGGCCAGGAGGGATGTTGCCAAGAAAAGAAAATCTACCCATCTGATAGGTTCCCATGTTTTAAGATATATATTGCTGGAAGGGAATTTAGGAATGAATGAGATAATATGCACAGAAAACTAATATTTACATTGTCACAACTATCCAAATGCTGAACACTTAAAATAGATTGAGCCAAGAGGAGAAATATGACTACTCGGAGAAAAAGGGAAGGAGGAGGCCTACCTCCCCATACAAGTCCTACAGTTCCACATCAGTGAGTAATGCCTCGCACTGGAAACCCAAGGAACGAGGTGCATAATCCTGCTACTTAGACAAACAGGCTGCTCTGGGATGCGGGAGCATAGCTGAGAGTAGGACAAGGGCTGGTTCTTTAACAGAAAGCCTTATATTCTTTATTTAAAATGAAAATAAAGTCTTTTGAAAGAAAAATACATTGAAAATAGTGACTATCTTTAGATAACTTTTATTTTAAAATAAAATATACTTAAGATATACAACTGTCTTTTTTCTTTTAATTTTGGTTTCTGAAACAATTTCCAAATGATGATAACCATAAGGACCACATAGAAAAGTGTTTATTCTGCCTTATAACTGTTTTATTTGTAAGCCTCTCTCACCCATGAACATTTTTTTTTCTTGAGCCTCACCTGAGCATATGTTTATTGATTTTTAGAAAGAGAGGAAGGGAGAGAGAAGGAGAGAGAGAGAAACATCTATCGGTTGGTTGCCTTCTGTACATGTCCCAACCAGGGATGGAACCCACAACCTAGGTAGGTATGTGCCCTGACCAGGGATTGAATGCACAACCTTTTGGTACATGGGACAATGTTCCAACCAACAGAGCCATCTGGCCAGGACACCCATGAACATTTCTCATGGCTGACTCTGGGAGGCTCCTGACCTCAGGCCTCCCTAGAGGCTGCCTGCAGCTGCTGGGACTAACAGCGCAGCCCTGGCGGCCCAGCATACCTGGGCCCATCTGGGCACCCAGAAGCACCAGTGCTGCAAGGAACCATCAAGCCCTTACCAAACACTGATTTCTTTTTTCCCTTGTTATCCAAGATATTTTACCAATGAAATTTGACTTTGCTTCTGAAATCCTCACTGATGCATATTCTATACAACTACTTTACCATGTTCTCCAAATTTCCTATTTCTCTCCCTTATATATCTAAAAATCAGATCCAAGTATGTTTTACAAGCATTTCCTGCATTTGCAATTCAGGCAATAGTTCCACTCCATTCAAAATTATGTGCTATAGGAAGGAATGCTAATGTTAGCCACTCTGCCCCGCTCCCGATCCCCCAGCTCAACTCCACTTCATAAAAAGACAGGGCTGACAACATAACCCAAATCCACTGCCAAGGAAGAAACACCTATTTTGGACACAGTCTTCAAGATCCTGGCCAAGAAAACAAAACTCAGACATGTATATCACATGGCACAATCGCTGTATCCTGTTCATGGCTGTCAACGATCACTGCAGAGAGCAGACCAAGCTCTCCTAATGGGCAGAAAGACGCCTTGCAAGTATTCTGTTGGCCTATACATATTTTGTCTTCTATTTGCTGTGAGTTTAATAGGCTACTAGAAATTATTCTTCTCCTTAGAGCTGAGCACATTCCATAAGCACAAAAGTGGTAAATTCTGAACTAAGTTTGGCCCCCATGGAGGACTAACAGGCTGAGAAAATAGGAGGAGAAAATTCAAACAATTACTGGTCCTAATCAACATTAAGAATGAAGATACTTCATCTGAAGAAATCTTCTGCCACCTGAAAGGACTTCATTTTGAAATCCCTCCTCTCTATCGGAAGTTTGCCACCAAATATTAAAAGCTGAAGGTGCCAAGTACTGCATGACTCACATTTTTCATTTACCCACTGAACATTTGATGTGGAAGTTACACCCAGAAGTAGGTGTTTGCCTTAAAAAATAAACATTTCAAACTGAGGTGGGTTTAACATGTAATCAGTTATTTTTAATCATATAGGAGGGGAAATCTCTAAGGAAAGGCATACAAGAAATAAAATAGTAAACAATACATCAATACATACCCAGTGACCCAGACGACCCAGGGGTCAGTACTGACACTATGACATATGACATCTCAGTATGGATTACTACTGCTATTATTCTTTTACTATAAGGCAGACTCTACTGGTGAGCTGCCAACACCACAATACTTTCCATGACTTTTTCATTTTGAGGCTAAAAAACATTTGGGATAGTATATCAGGCACTGTCCTAAGCTGAGTCTTAGTAAAGCCCCTATAAAGCAAATAGCGTTATTATCACCATTACAGAGGAAGCAGGTTAAGTACCCAAAGTCACACAGCTAATAAAAGGGAGAGCAAAGATTCCTTCCAAGTCAGATGGAAGTGCCCTTAGCTAGTCAATCAGTCAGCGGGCAGCCGACAGGTTCTGGGCACCTCCAAAAGCAGGCCATCGAGAAAACCCTATGTTCTCACACAGAGAGAGCTGCCATTTCCAGGTGACAATATATTATGGATGCAGCACAATAAAGCTCCCAAAAGTTCATTTTCCAAACAAGTGTTTATCTTCAGTCTTTGCCGTGACATTTGCTAAGGCACTGGTGAAAATACTACCTTCCCCATGGGGTGGCTGCAGTAGGTTTATAATCAGCACATAATTTAGTCATTTCTTAGTGGCTCAGGGTAATGAGAATGAAGGTCAATGCTGAAATCTACAGCGAATCCCTACATTCCTCAACAACCTACATGTTCAAACAGCCCCAGTCTGCAATTCTGGCGACTTTCTGTTCTCCTGCTCTCAAGCTGACAGCTAGTCCTGCCTCTAGAACTTCCCTTGTCTTCTTCCAATTTGCTGTTTTAATGTGTTAGGTCCTTGAAAAGCAGATAATCGATACTCTAAGAACTGTGTGTAAAAAAGAGCTAGGTTTAAAATAGGCTTGGAGAGGGCACAGGCACCTCCCTTACATAACCACACAGTAAATACAAAATTTACAAAATGACAAACTGTGTGTGCCATTCCCTCCCTAATTAGCAGCTCAGCCCACTGGATGTTAACCATCTTCTAGAAAGTTCAACTTGGAAGATAAGGAAGAGTGGCTCTATTAATATGTGAATTAAATAAAACCAATCATCTCGTTAAAAAGGATCTAGACCAGTGCTTCTCAAACTTTAATGAGCATATGAATCACCTGGGGATCTCATAAAAATGCAGAGTCTGACTCAGTCGGACTGGAGCCGAAGATTCTGCATTTCTAACAAGCTCCCAGGTCATGTGTGGTTCACGGACCACTTTGAGTAGCAATATTCTAGATTAGAATACCTCTGTCCTATAGGATTTATTCTAGATTAGAGTACCTCTGTCCTATAGGATTTATTCTAGATTAGAGTACCTCTGTCCTATAGAATTTATTCTAGATTAGAGTACCTCTGTCCTATAGGATTTATTCTAGATTAGAGTACCTCTGTCCTATAGAATTTATTCTAGATTAGAGTACCTCTGTCCTATAGAATTTATTCTAGATTAGAGTACCTCTGTCCTATAGAATTTATTCTAGATTAGAGTACCTCTGTCCTATAGAATTTATTCTAGATTAGAGTACCTCTGTCCTATAGAATTTATTCTAGATTAGAGTACCTCTGTCCTATAGAATTTATTCTAGATTAGAGTACCTCTGTCCTATAGAATTTATTCTAGATTAGAGTACCTCTGTCCTATAGAATTTATTCTAGATTAGAGTACCTCTGTCCTATAGAATTTATTCTAGATTAGAGTACCTCTGTCCTATAGAATTTATTCTAGATTAGAGTACCTCTGTCCTATAGAATTTATTCTAGATTAGAGTACCTCTGTCCTATAGAATTTATTCTAGATTAGAGTACCTCTGTCCTATAGAATTTATTCTAGATTAGAGTACCTCTGTCCTATAGAATTTATTCTAGATTAGAGTACCTCTGTCCTATAGAATTTATTCTAGATTAGAGTACCTCTGTCCTATAGAATTTATTCTAGATTAGAGTACCTCTGTCCTATAGAATTTATTCTAGATTAGAGTACCTCTGTCCTATAGAATTTATTCTAGATTAGAGTACCTCTGTCCTATAGAATTTATTCTAGATTAGAGTACCTCTGTCCTATAGAATTTATTCTAGATTAGAATACCTCTGTCCTATAGAATTTATTCTAGATTAGAATACCTCTGTCCTATAGAATTAGAATATATGTCCCACCTCTGTCCCTATACCATAGACAGGGCCAGTGGGTCTTAGCCAGGAGGTAACCAAAATTTTAGCTATACACAGTTAGTACTTGACATGTACACAAACAGTAGAATGAACCCCTAAGTACCATCTCCCAGCTTCAACAATTATGAGTTCATGGCCAGTCTATACCTACTCCGCTCCCATCATAAGGAGGTTTTAAAATATACCAATGCCCATCCCAGATGAACAGAATTAGAATCTTAGGGTGACTCCCCCCACTCTAGAGTCCTGAAATGCAATGAGGGTTGTAACAATGGGAAATAACATCAGAAATAGGTAGTCCTGGGAAAACAGGTGTGACTGGAGAAAGGCACCAGGAGGTTCGCTGAAGGGCTTATTGCATCCATCAGCCCATACCTAAGCCCCCTACCCTAACACTGCCCCTCTCCACCAAACTCCTGGACTGATATTAGCTGCGGCCTTAACTCCCCCCGCCCCTACCCCCACCCAGCCACTCCCAGGGATAAGTGATCAGCTGATACCTTGGAGTCTAGGAACTAGGTGACCACACAGGTCACAGCAAAAATAGCCAGAAGGACAGCAAATACTAGAATAGCGGACAAACTAGCCCAAAAACCTGCACAGAGAAAGCAGAGTTAATGGACCTGGACTGAACACAGTAAAAGCCAGAAGAAAGAAGAGAGGCTGATGGAAACAGGAAATAGGACAGAGATATTGACAAAGTTTAGAAACTGTAGGGAAAAATAAACACATGATGCGTCTTAATAATTTCAGGAATAATCCAGATCCTGAATTCCAGAAGAATGAACTAGATTTCAGAATTTTAAAATCCAGCAGAGGAAAAGTCAACCCAGTAAAACCTCACACAAAAAGATACCCCCCAAAAAGTAATGGTAACAGGAAAACAAAATAAAATTACATAAGTCCTAATATAATCATAATTAGCATAAATATATACCAGTTAAATTCACTAATCAGACAGACTCTCAATTTGAGTTTAAAAAACAAGATCCTGTATCATATATCTAAAATAGAACACTGATAGCAAAGGATATAGATAAATTAGAAATAATGGAAGAGAAAAAGCATCAGGATAAAAGAAAAAAAACAACAACAGGAGAATAATTTTAACATCAAAACAAATAAAATTTAAAGTGGAAAAACATCATAAATGATGAAGAAAGAATGAATATATATCTACACAATAGAAAAGGCATGACAAATCAGGAAGATATAAAAGATGATGATCGTATATGCATCCAATAATATAATATTAACATAATTTAATGACTGTTAAAACTACAGGAAGAACATTAGCAAAGACATAGAAGAATTACGTGACACGAATACACTCAAAATAATACACATAGAGAAAAATATATGCCCAAATAACACATTCTTTTTAGCACCTTCTTTTTGAGAACATTTACAAAAATCCACCATGTGCAATGCACTAAAAAGTCTCATATATTCCAAAGAATTGACAGCATGTTAACTATGTTCTCTGACCATAAGTAATAAAAATAGATATCAATAACATAAGAAAAGTCATAAAAGAAAAATGTCAAAAGTCTAAAATATATATACTATTAAATCACCTTTAGGTTAAAGAGAAAATTATAAGGGAAATTACAAAATTACAAACTGAATAAAAATGAAAGCACTACATGTCAAAATGTATGGAACACAACTAAAAAACAAACAAAAACGCAAAGGCAATGAGACTGAAAGAGTAAAAGCTGTTTTTTTTAATATTAATAAGGTAAACAAAACTCTACATGAGACTGAAAATAAAAACGTTTTAGACAAATTCAGAAATACAGAATGTAGAAAGACAATGAGAAATAGCTAAAGCTAAAAACAGATTTACAAAAATAATAAAAATATGAACAATCATACAAATTTTAAAACCTAGATGAAATAGGTATATTTGTAGAAAACTATAAAATGCCAGAACTGGCCTAAGACTAGAAAACCTGGATAGACCAATAACAAAGAAAAGTGAAATGGTAAACACCTTCCAGCCCGCTCGGTCTCAGGCCTGATGGCTTTACAGGTAAGCCCTATCAAATTTAAGATACAGATACTAGTAATCCTCATCTTACACAAATGATTCCAAAACAATTTTAACCCATTTCATGAGACTAGTATAGCCTCAATTAACTGGATAAGAAAATTATGGCCAATTTCATGTAGTAGCACAGTTGTCAAAACATGTATCAAATCCAACAATATTTTTTAAATACAAGACAATGAAGAGTTTATCCCAGAATGCAAGGATGATTCAACATCAGAGAATCAATTAATGTATTTTTACCATATTCATAGACTGAGGGATAAAAATTGCATGGACATGAATAGATTTCAAAGAAAAGCATTTGCTGAGGGTTAACGTCTGCTTATAATAAAATCTCTGAGAAAATTAGGGGGAAATGGACTTATGGTAGTTCCTTAACCTGATTAAAGCTGCTACCAAAAAAAATGCCTTTTAGCACATTACCTTTAAGACAAGGAAAGAAAATGCAGGCCATCACCACCACTATGCAGCCGAGTCCTTGAGGTCCTGGCAGACAAAGCAAGTCACTCCAGTATAAGGAGTGGAAGGAAAAGGACAAAAAAGAAGTGTCACTTTTTTGCATGTTATTGTCTACTGAGAAATACAACGGAATCAAGTTAACCAGTAAAACTAATAAGAGATTCAGCAAAGCAAGCTTGCCAGTTACAAAATCAGTAAACAAAGCCAATTGTTTTCCTCTGTAACACAATAATCAATTAGAAATAAATTTTAAACATAAAGCACTATTCACAATACTACAAAAAAATGTAAAGAACTAGAAATTAATCCAATAAAGAACACACAAAACCTTTATGGAGAAAAACAAGACCTACATAAATGGAGAAATATCTTTGTTCAAGGATGAGACAACTTAAATTTATTAATCTCCCCCAAATCAATCTGCATTTTAATCCAAATACAGTAAGAATTCCAGCAGTACTTATGGAGAAATTGACAGAAATATGCATGAATGAATAATGAACCTTGAGTAGCTAAGATATTTTTTTTAAAAAAAGCAAAAAGGATAAATTCACCCACTCAGAAATAATCGGTTTAAACCACAGAAATTAAAATTGGTGGTACCTGTCCAAGAAGAAACAAATAGGGTAGCAGAACAAAAGAATGACCTCAGAAACATACCCACATACATATGGGGACCTCTTCCCAAATCAGCAGGTAGGACATGAGCCTGCTCAGCAAGGTGTTGAAAAACCTGCCTACCTCACGCTGGATACAAAAATCAAATCCAACCTATACTAAAGACCTAAATGTGGAAGACAAATCTATATGGCTATCAAAATATAAATATCTTTGTGATCTTGAGTGGGGAAAGATTTTCTTGAACAAGACTGAAACACCACAAAACATGAGTATAAAAATTGACAGATCTGACTTCATCAAAATTAAAATTTCTATTTATTAAGGGACACTGCAGTGAACAAACAAGGGAGGGACTGGGAAAATATATTTGCAACAGTGAAACCAACAAAGGATTAGCATGTAAAACATACAAGGAACTCTTACAAATCAATAAAAAGATGGTAAACCATTTAAAAAAAAAAAAAAAGGACAAAATATACAACCAGACACCTTACAAAAGGGGAAATCTGCAAACTCTAACAAGTATAAAAATGAGATTTATAACAAGCATAAACCTTACCAGTGATCAGAGAAAAATTGCACATCGTTGAAGTACCACTTTAAAACAAGAATGGCAAAAAGTCTCTAGGGAGTGCTGATGAGATTGTGGGGAGAGTAAAGTAACATGGACACTTCAGGAAGCAATCTGGCAGTCCTTAGTGAATTAAGAACAATATCATCCTGGAACTCAACAATCCAGTCCTGACATCAGTCAAGAGATTGAAGAAGTGGGAGACACTGGGATGTTAGAGGCCACTGAGGAAGGCCATCCCCAGGGAAATGGATATGTGAGCTAAGGTGGTGCTATGAACTAAATTGTGTCCCCTCTAATTCATATGTTGAAGTCCTAGCCCCCAGCATGATGGTGTTTGGAGGTGGGGCCTTTAGGAGGAATTTAGGTTTTGATGGGGTCATAAGGATGGGGCCCTCATGATGAGATTAGTGCTCTTATAAGAAGAGATGTCAGAGACCTCCCACACTCCCTCTCAATACTCTCCCATCATATGAGGATACAGCAAAAAGATTACTGTCTACACGTTAGGAAAAAGTCCTTGCTAGGAACAGAGTCTGCAGGCAGCTTGATCTTGGACTTCTTAACCTCCAAAACTATCTATCTATCTATCTATCTATCTATCTATCTATCTATCTATCTATCTATAAAAGCCTAAGCGACTGTCCAAACGTTCAATCATCAGACCGGTACCTTGACACACACTGACCACCAAGGGGCAGATGCTCAATGCAGGAGCTGCCGCCCTGCGGTGACTTGGCAGCTGCGGTTCTCAAGGGAGCCCGATTCTGGGGTGCATCACCTGAGAACCACCCTCTTGCAATCCGGGACCCCTTGGGGGATGTTGGAGAGCCAGTTTCGGCCCATCTCCACAGGCCAGGCCGAGGGACCTTACCAGTGCACAAATCCGTGCACTGGACCTCTAGTTAGCAATAAATGTCTGTTGTTTACGCCACCCAGTCTGTGGTATTTGTTACAGCAGCTCGAGCTAACTAAGATAAGTAGATTCTTAAGATGGAATCGGATGCAGCTATCATGAATGATGAAGGAAACTGATAGGGAGTAATGTAAACAGATCTCAAAAACAGTGATGAATAAAAAGGAAGGAAAGAAAAATTTACAGCACAATACCATACTTACGAATTAAAATTACACAAACAAAAGAGGTCACATATTTTACAAGAATACACCCATATAAAAGCACATTAAACACATTAGACTGAGGATAGGAGGGGACTAAAAATGGAGATGAGCATAAAGGAGAAAAATGTAATCAGATGAATTATGATGTGCTGTGAACTTGAAGAGTGATTAATGCAACTCATGTAGGGTGAGACCCACATGTATGCATACACACAACACAATCACACCCTGAAGGCAAGCAGAAAAATTGAGATTTGTTTTTTCCTGACCAAAGGGTAGAAATGAGTTTTTAAACTCTACAATTTGACTTAAGGATTTTTGATCTTTAACGTGATAAAACTGGCAAGATGTTCCTAAATTTTCAAATTTATAGTGAACTACGTTGATAACGTCCCCTCATTTCTGTTCCACTAAGGAATGATATACCAATCTGAATTGACAGACCTACATAGACACACATATACAATTGAATAAGATTTTTTATTTTGCTGTAACTTATGGAATCTGTCCATTTCATTCACAATTTACCCCAGCTTCTAATTATACTTAACTGAGTATTAACCATTCTAATTGCTTAGTGCTTTATTGGCTAGATCTAAAGTATTGAGGGACATCTGGCTTGGCAAATGGAATTCTGCTTGCTATTAGAAGAGAGCTTAGAGCATTCATATTCTTCTCACATTCTGAAGTCTACATTCACCCAGGACTGGTACATCTCAAAAACATTACTTGTAATTCACACCAAGTCAAAGCAGTCAAGAGAAACTTTCTATTTCTATGATCTGGATTTTAACTGTGATGAGAAACTTTCTATGACCTGGATTTTAACTGTGATGGTCTTGTTCCATGGCACAGAAAGCTGGGGGCATGGTGACTGCTGGACTGAGGGCCAGGTTCCTTACATTTTTACTCTGCATGCTCTGCAGTTGCACTTCCTTGGGTCCACCCTACATGGCTAAGACGATGGTAGCAGGCCTGGACAGCCTCCTCCCGCACAAGAGTGTTCACAGGCAGAAAATGACAGTTTGTCCTGGCTCATTAACTTTTATCAGAGAAGCAGCACTTTCTCATAAGCACCTCTACCAGACATTCCCTGTTTCTCTAGCCAAAACAGTGAAATGCCCACCACACCTGGTGGGGAGGAGGGAATACCAGGATACCAGAATTAGTTCAAACAAACTCCAAGCTTTGTCCTCAGCAGAAGAGAGGACCAGACCCTTGCTGGTTAGCAAGGAAGGAAGGTGGGAATGGGAGAGATCTTGGGTGGGCAACCAACAGCATCCGCTCTTACTCCGAGGCCTTTCAAAAATCCAATTGTAAATAACACTCATTCCAAAGGGGAGCTACTCACCATGTGAGGAACCTATAGAGGAAATAAGAAGAAGAAAAGAAAGGAAAATGGACCCACCACCTGATGTTAAAATGAGCACCTTGGAGGTCAGAAAGTAACAAACTCAAAAAATTAAACAAAAAGTTACTATATATGACCCAGCAATTCCACTCCTAAGTACACACCTAAGAAGATTGAAAACATACCTTCATACAAAAACAGATGCTCACGCCAGCATTATTCATACTAGCTCCAAAACAGAAACAACCCAAAATGCCCCTCAAATTATAAAAGAATAAACAAAATGCTGCATTACCTACCATGGGATATTATTCAGCCATAAAAAGGAATGAAGTACTGACACATGCTACAACATAGCAGAACCTGGAAAACATCACGCTGAGTGAAAAGAAGCCAGACATTTAAAAAGCCACATATTGTATGATTCCATTTTTTATGTGAAGTATCCAGAATAGGCAAATTCATAGAGACAGAAGGGGGGAGAAGGGGTGACTGGTAACATGTATGAGGTTTCTTGTTGGGGTGCTGAAAATGTTCTAGGACAAACTGGTTGCACAACATTGTGAATGTACCGACAACCGATGAATTGTACACTTTATTTAAAAAGGTGAAAATGGTGAATTTTATCTAAAAAAATAGAAAGTAACAGAACAGAGGTATCAAGCATTTCGGCAGCTCTTTGTACCAAGACAACAAGCAGTATGCTTAACAGAAAATTTTTTTCCCATAGTGCTCTGCACCATCATACTCCCCCCACCACCCCCCAATTTAAAACTAGTTGTAAACTCAAATGTTTTCAAGTCCTACTCTCCCTTGAAAAATGGAAAGTCAGTAAGACTATTAGGCATCTTCATGGACCTAACTCCATTTACCTCGGCTTGTGCTTCAAAAGCTGGGGCTCTTTTGCCAGAGCCATTTGCTCTGCACATTCAACAGGGAAACACCATGGAAAACCCATGGAGCATTAAGAAAACCTCTCTAGTTTGGGACGTAAGGACCAGCTTTGGAAAAGATGCCCTGGGCCACTCAAATAAAATAGCAGGTATCTCACAGAAACAGAACATTAGACACTGAACGCCACACGTGGGCACCACGGTTTAAAGTCCATTCCAAGAAGCTTCCAAGCAACAGTTAGATGGCAGGTGTGTCTACCTTCCTTATTCAAGGGTAAGTGGGGCAAGACAGGAGGCTCAGACCACTGCAGCCTACTGAGAACACAGCACCCCATTCTGAGATGGGCTGTGTGACCCCCATCCGCAGGAGATGGGAGTGGCAATGGTCAATTGGGGTGAAGATCTCTTAGCAAGACCGCCCCCCCCCCCTCCTCCTAACACAAAATAAAACCACCACTATTTGCATAGAGGAAGCCTAGAAACATAAAGCTCTATCCTGGGGTCTGAGGCTCAGTTTTCTGGTCCCAGAAGCTCTGTGCCCTGATCTCCTGAAATAATACAGCACACAAATATTTTTAATCTGGCTTCCACCTTCCTCTTTCACCCCAAGGTGGTTTTCACACCTTTTCCTCCCTCCATAAACAGTCTTTCCCATTCCTGAAGCCTTTACTTTCACTTGAAGGCAACCTCCCTCCCATATCCCAGAAAAAATAGAAGAATCACACACTCTGCCCTCAGCTTCCCTCCAGCCACCCCAAACTCACTTTCCTAGTATGAGACCTTCCCTCCAATCTGCAAAGAGTTCCAGCCTCTGCACTCTAAATCAATCCTTCCTTCGGGAATGTACACTATCACCCTCTCTCTCTTTCCTTTCCTGCACTTCCCACTCATCCCACACCTTGGCATGCTCCCAGGGAGCTGCCCCTGCTGAGGCAGGACAAGAAGGAGCCTCCTGGGCAACCCTAGAGGGCAGCCAGCCTGACCCAGGTGTAGTCCCCGAGCTGCTGAACAGAAAGTGGCAGTCCTGAACCCCAACCCCACACACACCAGTAGGCACCTGACTGGCCACAAATATCGCACTATAATTAGTTGTAATTGAAGCCCAAGGTAATTAATTACATAATTTTGAAGTGTTCGAGTTTAAGTCCGTTAAAATTACATCATGAAATTGGGGAATTAAAAAGGATTACCAACCAAAAAAGCAAATAGGGATGGAGAAAGAAACCCGAGGCTGACTCCATGCATATCTGAGTCACCCAATGCTCATGTACAGGGCAGTCACCCCACCTGCTTTTAATAAACGTGTGGGGCCCAGCCAGGCAGCCTCTGGAAGTGACACTGCCCCGCTGGATGCTCAGCGTCACCTGGACCCTGAAGACCACTCGTTCAGTGCACTGCTCCCTGCCTCTTCCACAGTGGCTTTCCCCAGCCTGTTTCCTCCACTGAGGCCTCTCCCACAGGTGGCCTGTCTAAATGCCACTCTCCCAGCCCCATCTCTGCCACAGCCACTTCGATCCCAGGGGCCCTCCCAGAAATGCCAGGGCCAGAGCACCTCCTTTGCCATCACCCCCCAGCACTCGGTCTGTATCTTGTCTCCTGGCCCAGTCCCTCTCCATCTCTTACTGGACTTTGAGTGTCACACCCTCCAAATCCATTCTTTACCATCCCTCCCTCCACATTCTGATTCAGCCTTTCATATAGGGATCTTGGAAGGACCTTCCTAAACACAAAACTGAGGACTGAATTGTCTCTCTTTAATTTAAAAAGCAGTTATTTCTCAGGGCCTTCAAAACCAGAAATGACTCCATGGGCACTGGCACTCTGTATTTGACTTATTCCTATATTTACTTTCTGTCTCTCCTGCTAGAATGTAAGTTCCTTGTGGGCAGGGATTTCCTGCTGTTCAGATCATTAGAACGCTGTGCTAGAACTGTGCCTGGCCCAATGGAGATGACGTAAGTCAACAGAGCAAGATGGCCCAGGCCCATTTTTCCCCATCCCTGCCCTGCCTTCTCTACACAGACACCCCAGCCCTTATTAACTGATGCCTGGGATACTGTGTATCCTGCAGTTCTCTGACCAGCAGGGCCAGGGACTTACCTTGGTACCCCAGAGGCTTAAATAGAAACAAGTACAGTAATCAGGTACCATGGAGACATGACTGATTGATGAATGAATGAATGAATGAATGAATGAATGAACTGCCCCATCAGTTTATAAAAAAGTGTTGCTCAAAAAACAAATAACTGCAAACAACTTCACTCAAATGTGCATTATTTCCCAGACCAGCGCACCTTTTTACAAATTTCTTTTCATTTATAACTCTATTACAAAACAAGCTGCATTATCACAAAAAATCAGGCATGCAAAAACATCATTTGAATCCTAAAAGTTCAATTTTTCCATGAGACTTCCTTGAGGAACATAAGCTAAGATCTAAGGAGTGTCATCTGATCAGGCCTCTTCTCTCTGAACAGACGCCCACCCACAGACCCCTTAGAAAGCCAGTCTCCTACTGAACTCACCCAACTCCACCTTCATGTGTAACAGAGAACAAAACCCTGTGTAGTCGGTGCTTCTAGGTGATGTGCATGGGTTTGAATCCAGTATCACCGCAGTGACTAAATCAACTAGACTCTCAGGTGCTGAGTAGAGATTTTGGCCATCAAGAGACTAAGTACATATAGTATCTAACAGCAAATTGTTCTCCATCACCAGCTTCAGGCCCAGTGTCTCAGAAAAAAAGTCCTGGTTGGGACTCATGCTCCCTCTATGGCTCTTCTTCCTCCTTCCTGTCCTATGGATGTCAGACTCCACCCCCACCCATGCTGGAGGTGGGGCAGTGGCTCATCTCAGCTCCCCTCTCTCAGTGCAGTCCCACAGCCCTTACTTCCCCAAATCCATGCAAATGATCATGCAGCCAGACAGTGACATCACCTCTACAAAAATATCCTAGGTACTTTCTTTGTAAATGAAGAAGCAGAGAAAGCACGCAGGCTATGAAGGCCACTGCTCTGAAACTGGCCCAGAGCCTCTGCCCAGACACATGCCAGAACCTCGGGCAGCTGGGGGATAAGCGCACAGGAGACAATTCTCTAGTGCTGACACCCAGGCCTTCGTGTTCCTGCCTATTCACTTTCTCTTGCATCGGGTAGGTTCTGATCATTTCAATACACATTTTCTCTGTTAATATGGGGAAGTCTATTCCCATTTAGGCTGTGAGCAGAGTCAAAGAATAAATCTGTCAAAGAATTGTTCTGCCCAATTCTAGTTTTAGAAATGTGAATTTTTTGTTTTATGAGCCACAAATACAATTATGTATATTTCAACCAATGTGTGTGTCACCTTGTAAAGAAGGAATCAAAAAGAAATCTAGCCCCGGCCAATGTGGCTCAGTGATTGAGCATCGACCCATGCATCAGGAGGTTAATTACCAGTAAGGGCACATGCCCAGGTTGCAGGCTCGATCCCCAGCAGGGGGTGTGCAGGAAGCAGCCAATCAATGTTGATGTTTTTCATTGATGTTTCTATCTCTCTCATCCTCACTTCCTTTCTCTTTAAAATCAATAAAAACATATAAACATTTTTTTAAAGAAATCTATGTTCTACCAATGTGTACCTATTAATGGCTGTCAAAACACAGCCATTTTAATACAACCTACCCACCTCTGACAATCCTAAAAAGAATTCCATTTGCATTCCTTAGTTAACTAGCTGAATGAGTGCTAAATTAAACAAGGCCCACAGTTCTCATGCAGCAGGACTTTTTGGGTATCAAGGGCAGGGTGAAACAGCAGGTGCATAACATAAGGTAGAGAGCAGGAGCTTGAGTGGTAAGGATGGCTGGAAGGTATAAGGTACAAGTGGGAAGAAATAACCAAGAAGGAAGCCAGAGCTCAGAGGGGAGGTCACAGAGACCACCAGCCACTCCCCAACTATTCTGCTGGAAGGTCCTCACTCCCACATTTCCCCACGTGCATAGAAATCAGCTCAAGCTTTCCCTCCCTTCTGGGCACTTTCTTGACCCACCAACCCAGCCCTATCCCCCATTTTGATGCCCTTCCTCTGCGGCCCTTCGATGTCTCAGGCACACAGCTCTAAGCACACAGCCATATTATCCCAGCTGCTCCATCCACCTCTGCCCATAGGAGGCTGCCATGCTTCCCTGAATCGAGGTGCCTGGCACACAGGATCTCTCCAGCAGCACTGGTTTTAAAACGAAGGAAAGGAGTGGGTGAAATAAGGCTTGATACTCAGATGTGCACAGGGAGGATAGTGAATCTGGAATCCTTCTAAGTGGGGCAAGGTTTAGATAAAGGTAGAGACAACCATCAGGAACTCTGTCTGCTGGCCTGAGGAATGTGGTCTCCATTCTGTGCTAAACTGAGCCTCTGTGGGTGTCTAAGGAGAGGAATGACATGATGAAATCAATGGGTTGGGAAGATTAATCTGGCAGCCACCTCTATAATGGATTGCAAACTGTACTGAATGGACAATTTTGAAACAAGTAAAGCCTACACACTCAGCTCTTGTTAGATTTGGCTCTCACATAGAAGCAGCCCCCAAAACTAATTACACACATACACACACACACACACACACACACACACACACACACACACAATTTATCAGTTCATTTTTAAATGACGGCATAATTATATACCAATACAGAGCAATGTAAAACATAGCAAACCACTTCATAGTCCCCTGACAATGACAGTCAACCATAACTGGCAATATCCTTCCTCTTCCAATGCCACGTCTATGCTGCCAAGTTGGAATGCAGGGATGAGAAGTGGGTAGGGGAGAAGAGAGATGATAGCATTCCCTCTAGGATGGCCAGCTCCAGATGGGGACAACCTGATTGCGTACCACTGCTCTCCAAGATAAGTGCTCACCAGGCCCTGGCTACCTCACTGATCCTCTGTGCTTGCCTGTGACTGAGGCGTGTAGTGGACCAAGTCATCTGAACAGGCACCTTGCAATAGCCTGAGTTTCTGTCTGGCTCCTAAGTCCCACTCGTGCCTACAAACCTGACCTCATTTCCCACTTGGCTGAATGATGTGACTGCATGCAGCATTATGTAAGTGAAGAGTTGAGGTACAGCTAAAATGAAGCAATTCCAGTAAATTAATGTTTCTATACTGATTTACATGAATGCTCCTAAACTCAGTTTTCTGTTTCAAAATTGTACAATTTATAACAGTTTTGCTGTACGAACAGGAGAGGAAGACTTGATTTGCAAGTCTACTTATAATTTTTGTTGTAATTGTTATGTTGGTGACTCAAAATCTTTTCCCTTTATGCCCTAACTGGTTTGGCTCAGTGGATAGAGCGTCGGTCTGCGGACTGAAAGGTCCCAGGTTCAATTCCGGTCAAGGGCATGTACCTTGGTTGCGGGCACATCCCCAGTAGGAGGTGTGCAGGAGGCAGCTGATCGATGTTTCTCTCTCATCGATGTTTCTAACTCTCTATCCCTCTCCCTTCCTCTCTATAAAAAATCAATAAAATATATTTTAAAAAATAATAAAACAAATCTTTTCCCTTTAAAAGGTTTTTGTTCTATGCGCCAATTGCTATCTACATGCTCAATGAGAGCAGAGAAGAACAATGTGACACAGAAATAATTCACTGTACACAGACCTGCATGGGTTCAAGTTCTAGCCAACTACTGTGGTGAAAAACAGAAAATAAAGGACAGTTTCACCATTATCGGCCACACCTTTTAGAATGAAGCAAAAATGGTGATAGGAGCAACAGACTGTTCCTATTTTCCGAGTAAGAAAGTAAGTTTTTTTCCAAATATAATCAAAAATTAAATGTACAATTCCCTCCAGCAAGATTTTTATTTTCCATTTACATAGTATCTTTCTTCCAAGAATCTCAAAATAATGGCGCTCCACAAATATTTTTTTAAAAGTCACAACAACGGAGGGGACAGGCTTGGCAGGGCAGGAGCTCAGAAGTGGGGCAAGAAATGGCAGGCAGTGGTGACAGCAGGCACTTGGGACCGGCAGCCTCCAGGCAGAGGGTGGTTCCATAGAGGCTCTTCTTTTACCAACAGCCCACCGGCCTTGCTTAGTTTTCAGCTTCAGGCTTTTCAAGACAAGGATTTACCTTTGGTGTCATTTGCTAGCTTTAAGCAATTTTTTTTTTAATCTAAGTAGCAATTTCTCTCCAAAAAACAGAAAGGTGGCAATAAGCCAAAGACCCTAACAACTCCAAAATAACAACTGAACCAAGGTTCCTATAATGAATTCACATTCTTTTCCATTTCTAACACATAAAATTATATTAGAAAATAAAATATTAACAATTGGGGGGAAAGACCCAATGTAAGAAAGTCTGTCTTGCATTTAGGAGGAAATTGGGAAGAAGCTTTAGAATTTTTTTTTTAAAGCTAGATGGACAGGATCTGAACATCTTACATTTAGCAAAAAGCTGCCAACACCCAAATAGAATTTTAATGACAGCAGGAATGGCATCCTATTTCTCTCAATTTCACAATATTCACTTAAGAACTAATTTGTCAATTTGTTTTTCCTTTAACCAAACTCAAAAGCATATATAACTTAAAAAAAACATTAACTGTTTTTACTTATTGACCAAACACAACCAAACAGAAAAATGTCAAGAAAACAGCTCCATGCTGATATACTCAGGGTAATGCTAATAAAGAACAAGCTTCAGAGTAAGCTCTGCTAATATCCTCGGACTTGAACTTCATCATTCAGAGTTAAAAGCATTCAGGATTTCAATTGTCAGCTGACTAAGTCCCCCAGGTCATGAACAAGACCCAGTAGGCCTGTCCTGTCCTTTTGTGTTTTATAAAGGTACAGGGCCACTGTGTTGAAGAATCTAGTCAATTTTATGTGAATCTCATATCTGGCTATTTTTCCCTGTTGCTCCCAGGTGTTAGGTAAATTCTTGGGAGGAATGAAACTCCCAACCTCATGCCTTTCCAGTCACCTGTCTGATGGTGTTTCTGAGGAGGGAGAGAGGGGGGTTGGTTCCTCTGAAGAACCCACACCAATCATGTTTGAGGAACTTCCCAGGCTGTCCATGCCACAAGGCTCCAGTAAACAAAAATTCTGCTCTGGGCCTCCTGCAGTAAAATCCTTCAGATGCAAGTGAAGAAACTGACATTTATTGTGTGCACTAACATCACTCTATCGGAATTTAATTAAACCAAGCGTTAGAATTATTTTTATTATAGTTGTTTACTTTTCAAAGAAAAGATTCTTGATGGGTTTTGCAATAAATTACATGTCTTCCAGAAAGAGTTGTTCACCCTCATTGTTTTTTTTAACTGTGTCATATTATGTGAATAGGACAGCACACCCACTCTTAAAAAATCTTTAAGTCACAGGCCAGGTACATTAACCCAGGTGCTTCAAAGCTGTTTCAGGTGTGGCACAAATGAGTGCAATGCCGCTGGTTCCTCCTCAATCCCAAGTAACTTCCTGCAGGGCCATTTCCTGCCCAGCCAAAACGACTCTCCTCTACCAACCTTCTCAGAAGACAGCTGAAAAGCAGGACTGAATACAGCTCAGCAAACCCAAAAGTGTGGCAAAACCAAGAGCTTAATACAAATCTTAGTCATCCTCTTCAGTACAATCAATACCCAAACACCAACCAAAACTTAGTTCTTAAACAAAAAGCAAAACCAAGACTATTTGCTGGCTTTGAAAACTAGAATAGAAAAATGACTTATACAATTCAGAGGGCTCCACCTTTATTACTGAAATGTCCCCCTAACCATTTTGGGTGTGTGTTTTTTCCAGGGCAGGCTACTATTTAAGCTTATATTTCTAAATGTAGAACTTTAGGGAAAGTAGTTTCTGTCTGAATTTGAAATCATTATCAAGGTATAATAAATGTACCCAAATGCTCATGACAATAAATGTTTATTAAATTAGAAGTCACAAATAAATTCACAACCTTTTTTGCTATATAAGTTACATAATACAGATATTAAATCACTTGTCTAATTATGCCATTAAAGTTTTTTTTTTTTTTCTCCATGCTCTACACATGCGGGTCTCTCTCAGGTGTCTGGGTATCCAGTTCCTAAAATGCCCAGCAGGACTGGAACATCCAGGGAAACAGTAGTGGGCAAAATGAGAGGTCATGGGGCTCCTCTTCCAATAGTTTCAACAAAACCAATGGCTTTAAGTAAAAAGTGTCTCTATGCTTTGCTATAATAACATTTAAACACAGGATTCCAAGAATTCCACCTGTTTCCAATTAGATAGCAGAATTGCTTGAGTGTTTAAACTACATTCACTTGCTACTTATACAAAACAATTCTTCCGGGTTTTTTTGAACATTTTAAGTATGTTAAAATAAGATTAAGGGTCTGGTTTAAACAATCCGAGGCAGGGGAATTTCAATTGAAACCAAAACTATCTCTCTGCAGCCATAATGCAGAGCTTCAGACAAAACAACAGGACAAGATATGTGACTGTGTATCTTTGACGATTACTTGTAAAAATCAGATCTTTCATAAGGAAAACAATTATATTTTTAAAGTTATACATTAGTGTTTTTTAAATATATATTTTTATTGATTTCAGAGAGGAATGGAGAGGGAGAAAGAATAGAAACATCAATGATGAGAGTCATCAATTGGCTGCCTCCTGCACGCCCCCTATTGGGGATCGAGCCCAAAACCCAGACATGTGCCCTGATTGGGAATCCAACCCTGACCTCCTGGTTCATAGGTCCAGGCTCAACCACTGAGCCACACCGGCTGGGCTGTACATTAGTTTTAAGTAGGTGTCAAAATAATCTCTAAAATTATGTATGATCCTATATGTTAGAATAACTTCTATAAAAACTTTAGGTAACATTTGTGTTACAGTCATCAGATACACTCATGTGAATTTACATGAGGCCAAATCTGTGAACTATATAATGGAAGCACAAGGAAGAATGTGGCCTAGGTCTGCAAGATTTTTTCACATATTGACTTTCTCTTTTTTAAAAAAGGACACGGTTTCCTCCAACAAATTTGTTCTTCCTTCATTTCACTGTGAATGTTCCTTGGGCTTTATAAATGAGCTGAAATGAATATGGCTTTTTCTACTGTGAGCCTGTTTTCTCTCCTAAAACACAGCCTGTGAGCACAGCCTTAAGAAGTTTTGACTGTAGGCTGCTGCTGGTAGCTGGGGCGGGGAGGGGGAGGAAGGGGGGGTTGAGGGGGGGAGGGAGTAGGGAGATCTTACAGGAGCACAGACTATTGTTTCTGCACAGCTCCCACATAAAACCTGGTGGGTTTGCTTTAATTGTACACAACTGAGGGGAGGACTTTTTCAACAGCCATTAAAGGTCTTGAGCTCTATCGGCTCACTAGACAGCATTTTTAAGGTTAGCTCAGTGGATTAGGAGAGAATAATTCCTAAGGGAATTGGCAATCTGTTCCCTTTCCCTTTCCAACTTTCTCATGTAGCTAACTACTGGTAGGAGATGGGTAAAATTGGGAAGCAGGTAAAGGGGGTCTCTATGGACCCAAACGGTATGAGAAGTTGTTGTATAACTTCATCCCTTCACTGATTTGCACCAAAACAAACAAAAAAACCATACACATAATTTCACACAGAAAAAAAAAACTTCAACCAACTGATAATGACTGCCCTCCAATCTCAAAGACACCGATATTGAAAGAACCAAGAAAATAAAGAAAGCAACAGCATGGAAACCCTTGATTTGTTTACTCATTATTTCATAAAGGTACTCGATGGGACACATATTTCAGTCAAAATAATATACTTCTTATGGGAATAGTACCGGATGACAGGTAACATACACACTTCCTTAACGGAGAAAACAAAATAAAAGCAACCAGAAAATGGACTTACAGCAAAACTGAAATTGCTTTCTTGTTTTAAAAAAAAAGAAGTAAATGTTTAAAGTTTACTTATAGAGGTTCCTTAAAGAGGAACATCAGTCACCAAATAGGAATAATGCCCCCAAGGAAAGCAAGTCACTGGCAGGCTCCATCCCAAAAGTTGTGCTAACATACAGAGTTACATGAGCTTGTTTTAGAAAGTGTCCTCTTTTCAAGCATGTATTTAAAAGGCAAATTTATACAGTGGTGTTTTTCTCATTTAAAAAAAAAAAAAAAAAAAAGCCTGGTTTTTACAAGTGTGGGATAGGATAAAAACTTGTCCAACTAGTCTTAGCAATGCCAGAGCACTGAAACTTCCATACCACAAGCTTTGGGGACTAAAAAGGAAACGAAATAGAGCTCAATCTTCAGAAACTCTCTTCCTGGGCACTCTTAAGTCCCAAGACAGTTTCAAGACTGACCAAGCAGAGGGACAAGAACACAGCCCTGGCTGTGAGAGAGGCCACAACTAACTGCTTTATCTAGCAGGGACCCACTGAAGTCTCTAACCTGGATCTGGGTCTAGCTGAGACCAGCCTCTTCACCCTCAGGTATCAATGCCACAACGCACACTGGGCTCTGCAGGCAACCTGATCTCAATGGAAGGGGTTCTGGAAAGATGAGAAGAATCTGAAACTAATGAATTCTCTCTTCTCAAACTGCAGTCTCATTGGGTCACTTACTGTCTGTGGGAATAGAGATGACACTAAACTAGATATCAACTCAAAAGGCCTCTTCAGGGCCCAGAGAAAGAACCAGTTTAGCCTTATACTTTGAACTTTGGTAGTCCATAGTCAACTTAAGTTTTTCAAACATGTGAAAAGGAAAATCATCCAAGGCCAAATCATATCTACCATCAAAAGCCAATTGGTGCTCAGGAAAGAGAAAGATGCTTTTTTAAATTCAAGATCAACATCTAATGGTTCATTCACATAAACTGACAGGGAAACTTTCAATCGAATCCTAGAGTTACACAGTTAAGTGTCCTCACGATATCCTGAACAAGTAGCTAATCACTGGGGGGAGAGAGGGTGACCTCAAAGACTTCATAAGATCTAATAACGCTCTAGAAGCCAAATGCATTTCCCAGGCAGTTTTTCCAGGATGCTTAAAAAAGAATGTCACATTCAGGAAGACAAGAAGAAAAAAAAAAGAAAAGAAAAGAAAATTAAGGCTTGTCTCTTAAAACTCCACAACGGGTTTTACAATAAGCACAGGAATTAAATTATGGTAAAAAGGAGCTATTTTTACTAAAACAGGGTAGACCAATTTATCAAAAATGCCATTTGGCTGTGTTCATTACATTCAGGAATTTAATTTACACAATAGACACTTTGGAGTAATCTATTTTAGTCAATAAATACTCAAACTCCTTTAAGTTTTAATCTTATCGGAAATACATATTTCACATAGTCTTCTTCCCAGTTAAGCGAGACATTTGAAGAAATTTCATAACGACGATGAGTCTGCATTACCAAGTTCTTACGTAGGCAAGGGCAAAAACAAGCATATACAATTAAAGTTGTCAGGCTCCATTTATATATGTTTTAATCCAATCTGCTTCATTTCATATAAGCCTGCATCTGGATTTCATTTGCTTTCCTCCTAAAAGTATTGTAGGTCACAATCACCAGTCCTCCGGGTTAGGAAAGTTCGGCCAAGTTTACCTTCACACACACCTTACAGTTGGGAGCAGTAGCTGGCCCTCGGGGACGCTGAGGGACCCCTGGAGCGCCAGGGCGCCCTGGGCTCTTTTAAGCCGCAGGGGGTCCCCAGCGCTCTCAGAGCTTCTGGCCCACACGCCGCTGCCGCTCACCTTCAACTTGGCTCCCGCTACGCACAACATCCACCTGGCAGAGTCCCGAGGCTGTCCAGGCGCGGCGAGCGTGGAGCTGGCAGGTTCGGGGCGGACCCCGAGGGCGCGCCGCTCCTCTGGGTGGGAGGTGGACCGCAAGAACGCACCCCCTGGGCACGGCGGCAGCTTTGGCGCCGGACGGGGAGCCCCGGCGCGATCACCACCCGGCGCCCCGGGCTCGGCGCGCGGACCACGGCCCCGCACGCCACGGTTCGGCGGGCCCCCGGGGGCTCTGCTTTCGAAAACACAACCCGAGAAGGCATTTCGGAGCCGACCCGGGGCGCGCTCCATCGCATCCCCGGACCCAGCTGGGAAGGCAGAGTCCGGGAAGAGAGGGCCAAAGGGGAGTGGGAGGATTACTAGGGGCCGCGGGAAAGCCTGGGCGCCGGTGAGGGCCGCCGGGACAGGCGGCGGGGTGGCGGCGCCCCCCGCCCAGGAAGACAGCGCGCGGGGACTCAGCGCGGGGCTAGCGCTTGGAGAAAGTTGCAGCCCCCGCACGCGCCCGCACCGCCGACCGCTGAGCGCTCCTGGGCGCCCTAACACCCAGACTTCGCGCGCGGGGCGACCCCACCACCCCTCGCAAGTTTCCTCAAAGCGCCCCTAGCCGTGTCCCCGGCCGCGGAGGAGCCGCCGGCGCCACTTGGATAGGCACACAAAAGAGCGGGGCGCTGCGGGGTCTGCGGTGGCCCCGGGGCTCCCGCCCAGACGTAAACAAACCCCGGGGTCCGCGTTAGGAGCCCGACACCAAATGCGGGAGCAGCCACGCGGCCCCGTCCGCTGACAGCTGCGGGCAGCGGCCGAAGCCCGCGCCGACCGGGCCGGGGAACTCGGACGCCTGCCGGCCCGTCCGGCCACCCGCCCGCCTGGCCGGAGCCGGGCCGCGCCGCCGCCGGTGGCCGCTCTGACCCTCCCCCGAGCCGGCGGCACCACAGCGCCACCAGCCCAGCTCCGCCGCGCCGGCGGCAGTGGCGGCGGCGGCTCCTCCTGGAGAGGCAAGGCGCTTCACCCCCCACAGCAACTCCCCACAAACTTTCCCCAGGAATACGGCGGGCCGGGGGCGCGGGGCGCGCGGCCCGGCGCCACCGACCGGCCGCAGCCCCCTCCCGGCGCGGCGCTGCGCCGCCGCCGCAGCCCGCTCCCCGCTCGCGCGCGCACCCCGCGGACCGCCGGGGCCGCCCCCTCCCCGGTCCCGCGGCGGCAGCGGCAGTGGTGGCGGCGCAGGGCCGGGGGGGCGCCCGGGGTGGGGGCCGACCCCGGGGGCAGCGGTGGCGGCGGCGGCTCCCGGCGCCATCTTGGGCTGATCGATGAATTGAACAAAGAGGATCAATTTCTGATCAAGCGAGTTATCAATGGGGGCCGGGGAGAGAGAGGGACTTGTCCCCGACTCGGCCCGGCTTTCCCCGGCACCCCCTCCTCCCCGCCGCCGCGGCCCCCCGGCGACCGGGCAGCCCGGGGCCCCGGGGGAGGCCGCGACCGCCCGCAGCCCCCACCCCGGGGCGAGAGGCCGAGCGCGGAGAAGCCTGACCTGCAGCTGCTGTAAATCAAAGCGCTTCCAATATTGAAACATCGATCCCACATTGGCCGCCATCTTGAGACATATTGAGACGGAGTGAGAGGCTGATAGAGAGGGGGCTGGAGTTCAGGAGCCGCCAGGAGGCAGCAGGCGGGCGGCGCCAAAACCCGGCCTGGAGCCGGCCGCCACCGCCTCCACCGAGGACGCGGACTCCTCCTCACGGCGCCGCCGCAGCCACGGCGAGCCCGAGCCGGAGCCGGAGCCGGAGCCCGAGGGCGCGGCGGCCGCCGCCGGGCCTGGCGCGTGCGGTCCCTGCCCCCTCCCCCCATGCCAGCCCGGGGCCCGCGACCCCCGCCCCTCCCGGGCCCCCAGCCCCAGCGGGCGCGGCCGCCGGCCCGGCCCCGCCCCGAGGGGGCGCTGGAGGGCAGCGGAAAGGGTACTCCGGGCCCCGGCTGGAGTCCCCTGGGGCGTGGGTTGGGCCCCCGGGGGTCGCGGTCGTTGGCCCAGCGCCGCCCCTTCGGTGTCTTAGGTTGGGGGGTGCGGCCGCGTAAGGGCGGGCGCGGAAACAGCGCCGCTTTCGCTCGCCCTCCTGCGGGGTGCAGAGCGTGCCGAGCTGCCGCGACCACCTGCCCGGGCCCCCACTCGGCGCCGCCACGGCGGCTGGCCTGCGCGGGGCCCGCTGGCCGCACACCCACTCCCTGCACCCCAGCCGGCTCAGAGACTGAGCCCGCCAGGGACAGCGTTTCATGGTGGGGGGAGTAGATTTAGGGGAAACCACCCCTGACCCTCACGCAGCCGCACAAATTAATGCCCCCGCACAGTGTCAGCACGGTCCCCGCGCCGCACAGCACCGCACCGCAGCCGGGTGGCCAGCGGTCCGAGCGGCCCCTGTGCGCCGGAGCTGCGCCAGCTAGGCCACGACAGGAAAAGTCTGGGAGCACAGCTCCGTGTTCCCCCCGCACCGCTTCAGCGGAACAGCCCTGGAAACTTCCTGTAGTTCAGGCACCTCGGTTTTCACTCCTTTGGGTGCAGAAACTTGGAAAGTGTGGGAGCACTTATAACAGAAAGCATGGTCCTTAATTTACACAAATGCTAAAATTTAAACCAAAGAGTCAATTCTCTTGATTTTTTTTTTTCTTCGCAGAAACCTGGCAAAAGCACACGTTTTATGTTCGTCATCTTTAATTGATTATATACACGTGTTAGTTTTAGAGTTTCCAGTAGAAATACTGTACTTTTACTCTCCCGCACTTCATTTAACGTGTAATTAAGTTTTTAAAAAAATCACCAAACTCCTTAATCTTGAAATTTATATGTAAATAAAATTTGTGTGGGATACAAAATAAAACATGTAAATGAGATATAATTGCTGGTCAGCTGAGTTCGAAGGCCTGGCGCTGATCCTTGGAGTGCTGAGCATTTCTGAATGAGGGGAATGGAAATGGAAGTGCCAGGACTTGGAGCCCCCTGGTCTCGCTCTGCTGACCGAGAGCTTCCGTTGAGTCGACGCGCGATTCCCGAGGTCTGGAGGGGAGTTCTCTGTGCGTCTGCATCGCATTTTTGCCAGCAGAAGGGGCAGGAATCAGGTGTGTGAGAGAGCGCCGGGGCCGCCCAGGGGTTGTGGGGGGAAGGGGGGGGTTCGAGAGCCTCGGACTCAGATGCCACGACGCCGCGCCGAGCAGAGCCCTCCCGACCTCCGACGCCAAGGGCCGCCGGCCTGGGTGTAGTGCGCCCCGGCCGCGCGCAGTCCGCCGGCGGCCGCGCTGTAGCTCCGACAGCGCCGCCCAGCAGAGGGCAGCGGCGCCCTGACACTCGAGTCCTCGGGTCCCCGCGCACGTGCCCACCCGCGCGCCTGGCCACGCCCTGTCCCAGAGTCAGGCCTCTGGCGGGAAACGGCATTGCCAACTCTGGTGATTCCTGTCCCGACGAAATGCCGTATCTGACGATTCCTCCCCAATTCCATACTAACGGGTGCGGATGCCCTCCCCTCCTGTTTGTGCAGTGGCAGGCAGAGGAGACCTCGGGATTGCCCTCGAGATGACTCAACAAATAAAATGTGCAGGGACTTACACACACACACACACACACACACACACACACACAGTACACTCCCTGGAGAAGGCTCAAGGAAGGATCAGGGAAATTGTTTTGATTTGGTGCAGATGTTCTCAATCTAATTATCGTGTCAATCCCCTGGGTTTGAACCAAAAAAGTGAAATATATATGACCTGTGTAATACTCCAGAAGTACATCAGGTTGGAATTCAAGGTTCCGAATAATCCACTGCAATATTTTAGAAATAAATTTGATGAGTAGTAAATACCCTTGTTACATTTCTGGTTATATTTACATTATTTGCACACTAACTTGACTTAGAAAAACAGTACATTGAATGTTCCAGAGGTTAAGCTTTAGTTACATAAAATTTAATTTCTTCTACCCAAGTTTTGGGTTATACAAGGCTTCTTGCTCTCTATGGGGGTGGGGTAAGAGTGGGGGGACAGTTCCTAATAACTTTGCCAGCACCTCAAAATGTTACCACTTTAAGATGATGTCAAGATAAACCACTGATCAAAAATTATCTTAACTCAGTGAAATAATCAACAGGGAGCTAAAAAAAAATTTAAAGTATGTTTATTTTTCTTCAATACAGACAGAATAGGAACAAATTATATCTGTTTTTAGAGGCTGTTTAGTTTCCAGATTGACTTTCATTCTCACCATTGCAGAAAATCAGGAGGAACCACTGCCATCCAAGTATAGTGGGTCTACAAAGCTTTTTACTATATAAAATATTCAGGAAATGGAAAGATTTGAGAACTTAGATCTTCATTAACACCTACAAGGACCATAGAATAATTGCTATAATCGCCCAGAACAAAGTGTGAGAAAGAGGCAGGTTAGCAAGATGACTGGCCCAGTACCAAGAAGCACCTTGATCAAAACTGATGTTAGAAGTAAGCACAAGAAAAACAATCCAGAGGCATTCTTTTCACTTTTTATGTTCAGGCTCTCCCTGTAGGGGTAGAAAACTCCCAGTTCTCAAGTATATGACTAACTTCCTCAAATTCCAAAATATCATATCCCACATATCAGATGGGGTTCCTGACACCTTTAAATGAAATACAATGAAGCACCAAATAAGGCAACTAAATAACTAATATATGAGCCCAGAATTCCTAAGTTACTTTTCTGACTCATTTTATTTTGCCTAAGCAAAGTTTGGTGGCCATATTGGGATGTGATAATACTAATGAATATAACTTACAGAAAATTGTCATGTACTTTTAGAAGTTCATACATTCCTATCTTCCTAGCATTTTGTGGAGCCTCCTGTCTCCCAACATCTACATATAGTTGATTAAATCCATTAAGGTGAAAATTGGAAAATTCTCTAAAATACCATATGAGTTGATTATTACTAAATTGGTCCTCCTTTGGTAGCCTCAAGAAAGGAAAATATATTACCTTGTTTTCTAAAGATTCTAATTTAGTAATTATTCTGATACACTTAACCTAATTCCTTGAAGGAATTAACCATCAAGAATTTCTTCCAAACTGAAAAATGTCTTACAATGTAGGGCATCATAAAAAAAAAAGAAGATTGTTTTATTCCCCCACCAAAGACTCATTATATTCTGAAATCTTATTTTTAATGGACTCATAAAACTAAGTTTCACCTACAAACTTTATCTCCAGAAAAAGTTGGAGAATAATCTGGAGTTTTTAACCTCAATCCAAGAATAATGAAAAAAATCAGAAAACTGAATCCTATATAGTATGCTTTAAAAAAACTGAAAAAGATTCATTCTAAGACCTTGATTCACTTTCTGAATATTTTTGCATTAAAATTAGACTGGTTTTGAATAGCTTTCAACAAGAAACATTTAACCAGATACAATACATAATGCTAAATGTTTACATCATACACATAAAGTCATGGCTACTTTTTGATGCATGGTAAAATGAATCATATTCCTAATAAGTAATACAGGAATCTCAATTTTACAAATATAGAAATTGAAAATTATATCAAGGTATTCATTCAAGTTGACTGAATTTGTACATGTTTTAAATTTAGGAGTAGCTAAGGCCAGACAGAAGTTTTGAGACACTTTAAGTTTAAAAAGGTCTTTGCCTTAAATCAAAAGATTATACATTGTCTTTGGTGACTGCCTTCCAGAACAATTTGGCATAGACTACTGGAATAAATAAAAGGAAGATTCCAGAGTCTCTCTGTCTCTCTCTTTCTCTCTCTCTCTCTGGCACTCAAGCAAACCAAACTACTTTTAATTGTTTTGTTTTTAAAATAATACTTTATGTTAATTATTTCTAAGTACACTATTCACTGTACTATGTAAATACCCACCAAATAAAAGTACACATTTTGCTACATGTAATTACATGCATAGTACATAATTCATCTCTATACGCCAAATGTATGTGTAGTTATATAATTGTACCAAGAACCTGCCAAACTTGTAAGAACAAACTATAATGATTTCTGAACAGTAGACTCTCCTATTCACCACCCTCTCAGCCTCTCTCTGGTGACAGCATCTCTCAGTCTCTAAGACCCTTTTTGGAATCTTCAAAGACTTTAAGTTCTGGCCCACCATTTAACTCTGCCTTCTACTTCTGGACGGCATATGTCGATGCCACTAGCTCTCTCTAGCTATCTTTCTACACCTCTAATGATTATGTTCTGTTCTCCTCCGCTTGTCTTAAACAAGAAAACTTGCAGCTCAGCCTTTCAGATAGAGGTGGCTCACACTTAGAAAATACATCTAGCTTAATGGACTCAACTGCTCACTGCTTTGGGACTTTCAAGGCCCTAAGAGGGACCTGGGGCTTCTCATCACCCCACAGGTTCCCAAACCCCACCCCACCAGCCACAGCCCCCCACCCCAGTCTCTTTTAACAAACTTATAATCTAATATCAATTATCTTGAAATGTAAAGTTTATTGGAATATCACATCTCACTTTCCCCCTTTTATCTCTTACTCATCCTAAGATGCCCTTGTAAATATCATATTACATACTTCCTGTGCACTATTGAAATAAATGCCATTTTGTATGACTCTCACTGATGTCATTGCTGAATCACTGGAAATTAATAGTATATATCATCAGTAGCTTGAAAGGGCTTGAAATGTGTCAAGTACTATAGAAATATTATTATTTTTGTGTTTAATGTAAAGTTCAAGTTCTGTGCTAAGACCTTATATGAATTCCTTTTCTTTGCTCCCAGTAGGTATGAGCCGTATATGTTTTATTTATATTGACCTTTCATTATTAATATTGCCCTTACAATATCAGTTTGCCATCCAATATTTTAAATATACAACCATATCCCTGGTGGCAGGACATATAGAGCAGGCACATCGTTTTTAAAAATTGTATTCAAAGCATTAAGTAAAATATTGTTTTGTTTCTTCACAAGATCTTTTATGACACATCTCTGCAGTTGTACAGTTGGAGTTGAGTGAAGATTTGTTTTCAAGAAATGTAATTAGATTTTCTTTTGTCATAAGCACTGTCAGATTTGTATATTATTTTTTTCCTGGGTAAGTGTGGTTTGTAAGATTTTGAAAGCTTATTCCAATGGAAAATAAGAAAGCTAATATTTCTAGCAGTGAATAGAAGACTTTTTTCATTCCCTCAAGTTTCACTCATGTTAAATATTTGATTTAGTGTCAGTTTTCAAGAATCTGTATTACAATATCTTTAGAGGTTTAAATAGCTAGCAGAATCTCATCAGATATCAAAATTTTGTTTGTGTGTGAGATAGAAGGAAGGACCCAGGAAAGTGGGCCTCTAATCTAGCAACTTTTTTTTTTATTAAAATATTCACACATAAAATCTGAAAAACATAAATGTTATATAAATAAAATGCAAACATTTTCATCACAGAGGTATTTCTGATAACAATCCAAGCAAACCAAAAAATAACAAAATGTAATGACCTAATTCCCAACAACAGGCGTCCTCAAACTACGGCCCACGGGCCACATGCAGGTGTTTTTGCCGTTTTGTTTTTTTACTTCAAAATAAGATATGTGCAGTGTGCATAGGAATTTGTTCATAGTTTTTTTTTAAACTATAGTCTGGCCCTCCAACAGTCTGAGGGACAGTGAACTGGCCCCCTGTTTAAAAAGTTTGAGGACCCCTGTCCAACAATATAGAAATTATTAAATGAGGAAATAGTGTTTCTCCATTGTAAATTATATTTAGTAAAATATATAGTGACATGGGGAAATGTTTATTATAAGAGGAAAATTGGACATGGTATGAGCTCCACTACAAAGAATAGCATATTCTATATACATATAGAATGCCAAAAAACACATTAAAAATATTCAAAGTGGGTGTCTCTGAATGATGAATTTATGGGTAAGTTTTATCTTCTTTAACATTTCGGTATTTTATGATTGCTTCATGAGCATATGCTATATTATAATGTAGGAAAAGAGCAGATATCACTGAAAGTAGGGATATGAAAAAGCCTATATCATCTTTAAATAGTAATTTAACTCTAACCTAGAAGGGGTAGCATGATCTAGTAATTACAATAGACAATTGAAAACAGAGAGGGGAAATCATGTCCTAATTTTGTGACTGACTCACTGTTTGACTTTGCCTGTTTCCTGCCTGTAAAATGGGAATAATTAATACTTTCTTGTAAAATGCTTTGAGCTCTCCAACAAAGATGCTATAAAGGTGCAAAGTGTTGTGCTATAAAGTAATTGAAGTGAATATAAAATACAAAGGCATTTGAGAGAAATCGAGGTCATTATGGTCTCGTGGAGGAAGGCACAGGGGGTACAATGCCAAATGCCAAACCGTGGCTGTGCAGGATCCTTGTGTTCTTTAAAATGGTTTTGGGGGGAGCAGATAATGTTGGAACCTCCACTGTCCAATCACTAGACTCTATACCTTGAGCAAAGTGCTGTGTCAGACACTATATAGAAACACAGCAGCAGTAAACAATGCCCCTGCCCTTAGACGCTTACAATTTTGTTGGGAAGAGGGCAAGTACATGTGGGGGTAAGAGGGGGGGATTCAGCTTAAGCACAAGGCAAACAGTATCCAGGAAAGAAACTGATGAAATGCTAATGCATTCCATAGCATTAGTGTTGATCTGAGCAATGAACTGAGATTTGTTGTCAGTTTAGATGAGCAAAAGATTTCAGAAATGATGGGGTCTTGGACAGGGTAGGATGTAAGATGTGGAAAGAAAGGTGTGGACCAGGAAAAGCAGGCACAATGCCGCACAGACTAAACCCATACAAGAAGGGACACAGTGAGTGGGCTGTAGAGTTGGGAGCCCAGGGGTGGAGAGCAGGCTGGCACCTTCAAGGCTGGTTAGATGGGAAGATGCTGGTGGCATCTGTGAAGGGGAGAGTGAGAGATTGGCATTCTGGACAACGTGCCACGTGCTGCCAGTGATGTGCAGGTCCTGCAGATGACCCATTCCTATGTCAGCGCCCATTTCTAACTCACTGTGTCAGAAAGCACCCTGGCCTTATTCGCCCAGTCCGTATTTAAACAGCACACAACCACGGAGTGAGATATGGGTTCAAATTCTGCTGAAGAACAGTTTGACCTTGAGCATGTTAGCTAACCCCGCTGAGTCTCAGTTTCCACAACAGAAGTCTGCACCTCATTGTGTGCAGCGAGGATTAAACGAGAAAATTCGCATAAAATGCTTCCATAGCTGAATAAAGGCCCATAAAAGTCAACTGTTATTTAATCTTATTCAACTGTATTCTATCCACATACCCTAACTTTGCTTCTCTGCATTCTTACTGACATTTTCATACCATTTTCCAGACAAGCAGACTGCGAATCAGAGACACCAAAAAGTCGCTTTCTCACCCAGGCTGCCAAACACCTGCTCCATTTTCTGACCACCTTAATGATATTACCTCAGCTGCCCTCTCCCAAATGCCTATCTGAAACAATTGATGCTTTTATTTACTTCTTCCTCCAACAATTATTTACTAAAGTCTTGCTCTGTGGCAGGTTTGGAGCCTGCTGAGGAGTATGGGAAGAAATCTCAGAGTGAGGGGAGAACTTCCCTCATGGCCTTCTCTTCCTGTGCCATGTCACTGCTGGCTATTAAATGCCGTGCACCTCCCTGAAATACATTCTTCATGCCACAGAGCATTGTAATCCTTCAGCCTTCTTTGTTTTGGCAACATAAGCACTTATTACCAGAATGAAATCTTTGGTAGGTCTGACCTTGGAAAAGACTATTCTCACATTTAGCTTCAAGGCCTTTTACCTGGGACCTTTTATTTCAGAAATCAGGGCTGAGACCAGAGCCACATAGAGAGAAGCAACGTTTCCTGTTTTCCCAAATGCAATGGGAAATAAAGTCAACTCAAATCTGCAACTGCTCCCAGAGCCTGGGTCAGGGGAGGGGGTGTGCATGCGCACAAGTACTGGGGGCAAGGTGAGGTGGGTATGGTGGAAATAGAGCCAAATAAAGTGAATCTCAGTCTGTTTGTCCCCTGTCCTGAAGAGAGTTTAAACTGGCTGAGAAGATTTTTGAAACATACTTGGTTTCATCCTATAAGTGATTCAATATCGACAAGGAAACAACATGTGATGGAGGTAAAGACCCGATGAACGCCCCACACGCAGGTCCATCGCTCTAGCTGGTTGATTCTGTCTTGAGACATCAAGAGCCGAGGCACCATCTGACTCAGCGGGACCTCCCTTATACTTCTTTCCCCTCTGTGGACTTCAGAGGTCAAGTGTCCCACAAATAAAGCATGCTATGGGAACTCTCGGAAGATAATTGGGAAGAGAGTCATGGGATACATCCAAAGGTCAGATTGAGAGTCACCTTTGTCTGCAAAACCACCTAATAACAACAATTATGATCCACTGAGCACCTGCCCCGTGCTTTATAGAGCATTATCTGTAAACCTAGCAGCAGGTTTCCCAGGCAGGAAGCATTAGTCCCCTTTTACATAGAAGAAGATTTAGGCTCGGAGAGGTAGAGACTTCTCTAATGGAACTTGCTCGCTGGTAAGCCAAATCTGGGCTTTCTGCACCGCCCTAGACAACCTGCAGCTGTTCTATTGCACCTGAGCACCAACCTGATCAGAACCTACCTGGGACATGGCACAGGTAGCCTCTCTTTCACCCCTTCAGGAAGTTCTGGGTATTGCCAGCTCAGGAGGGATCCCTCCATCTTACCTTGCAGCAGCCTGCTCCCCAGCCGTCCTTCCCTGTAGAGGTTTTGTCTCCAGACATTTCTCTGCAACAGTGGAGGCTCCAGACCCCCTGTTCCAGTGCATCTACAATGAAGATTGATAACCTGACCTTGGTCTTGAATAAGACATCGATTGCAAATGAGAGACTGTGGGGAGTCTACCAAGTACAAGTCCCCATTAAGTACAGGCAGACGATATGTTTGGCGATCTAAGCAGTTGGAGAAGGATGTGTTTTCCTAGTCATCATTGGGAATCTCCTTGCTAATTAATTGCCCAGGGTTCTTCCTTCTTCACTTTAGGGGAGTCTGGTCTAATGGACTGTCTGGGGAAGTATCTGATTAACAATCACATTCTGGCTACAAGTCTGCCTGGGAGGGTGGGGTCGTGGATTCGTGATTAGTCTAAGGCGTGCAGTTTAATAAGCGATCACAAGCCATTCCCAGTTCAGTATCTTATCCTCTCTCATTCCTAAATTTAATACTGACTTGTGAGTGGGAGGTGGGATTCGTTTACACAAGCTTCTCTGATAGCATTTTATTACCAACCAAGTCGGACCAGGTGGTGGGGTTTGGTTTTGTTTTCTTTTGGAACTGCTCTGCGTTTTACTGTTGAGCCAGTTACTTCCACCCCCCACCTTTAGATGCTGTGTTTTCCGTCAAAACGGGCTCCCTTAGAAAACAAAAAGAAATGATTCCCTGGCTCTCCTCTTGTCCTCTGTAGCCTGATCTATTTAAGACACGTTCTCTTCAAACAAACCCTGTCCCAGTTTCTCGAGGGCCCTTCTTCCCCTCCTGCCCTCCACGGGCGCATTTGACACCAGCTCAAGAATCTTGTAGCTTCTCGCCTTTCCATTCCCGGTGGAATTTGTTATTCAGCACTTCAAAGCAGAGACTTGTTTGCACCTCTTGTCTCAAACAATAGACCAAATTTCCTGTCTCTGCTTCTCTTAAAAACTGCCTCCCTCCCGCTCCCTGGAACAATCGCAAGAGCCACTCTACAGAAGAAGAAAGGAACCCACCCTTGTCTCAGAGGAGATGGGGCCCTGGGGCAGAAAAGGTCGCAGGTGTGAACATCAGACCAGACAGACCTATGTGCAAACCCTAGGCAGCTACGAAGCTTTGAGCTGGTTAATTAACCTCTCTGAGGCTCTACCTCTGAACTATAAATAACTTGTTGCATAGAGTTGTGGTGAAAATAAGATGAAATGATGTTGCAAACTCCTGCCTAATGATGGAGGTTAAGAGTACATTCCCTGACTCCAGGTTGCCTGGGTTCAAGTCCTAGTTCCAACACCTTCTTTCTCTGTGTCGTTGGGCTTAAATTGCTTAAACTCTGTGCCTGCACTTCCTCCCCTGTGAAATAGAGTAATTATTGTGTCTACCTTGTAGGATTAAAGAGTTAATACACAGAGAGCATTAGACTTGGACTCGGACATCACTCAGTGAAGATTTTCTTCTTCCTCTTCCTTATTCCCCACTCCAGAAGGAATCGTTGGCCCCACTCTCTCTCAACCACTCTGTTGAACACTCTTCTGTCTAACTCTTTTCATAATGATCACAGTTTTGTTCAGCAGCCCAAGTCCATAGCCCACTGGGAGTATAATACTTGCTCAGACTTTCTCATTCCAGGAATCTGATTTTTGTATTTTTGTTTTTTTAATCCTCACCCAAGGATATGTTCATTTATTTTAGAGAGAGGAAAGAGAGAGAAACACTGATGGGTTGTCTCCATATGCGCCCAACCTGGGATCGAACCCTTAACTTGGGTATGTGCCCTGACCGGGAATCGAACCCACCACCTTTTGGTGTACAGGACGACGCTGCTACCAACTGAACCATGAAGCCAGGCCAGGAGTCTGGTTTTTTGGTTTTTTGCTTAGCTTCAGGATGATGAAAATGCCTGAGGAATGGATCCATAGGGAGGCAGTTTTAGGTTGGGGAAACCATTCTCTATATAATAGTATTTATATGGCATTATGCATTTCTCCAAATCCATACAATATGCAGCACAGAGAGTGAAACCTAATGTAAACTATGGACTTTGGTTAATAATGACACATCAATATGGGTCATTAATTGTATCAAATGTACCTTAATGATGAAAGATGTTAATGATAGGGAAACTTTGTGGGGGGCTGTAAGAATTATCTGTACTATCTGCTCAATTTTTCTGTACATCTAAAACTTCAAAAAAATACAGCATATTATTTTTTTAAAAAGAAAAGCAGGTGCTTTTGCATGCCTCTGCCCCTTCCAACACACTCACAAATAATGACCAGCATCCAGGAAGTGACAGCATCCCTTCATAAATGACTTGAAATTAACTACTGTTATCTTGTCCTTAGGTCATATGCCAATGGCCTACAATGAGCCAGCTTTGTCCCTGGAGGTAGAGAACCCAGACAGAAGGCATTCTTAGGGCCTGGTCAGGGGTCTCTGGATCAATATCGCATAAGTTCTGGAGTAAATAATATTGGGAGTGGATAACCCTTATCTTCTTGTCACTGACTGTCTGTCATTTCCCATCCTTCATTCCCCATCAACACATATACTGTACAACCTTTCCAGTCCTGGGCTCTGCAGTAACCATGGTACTGGACTTTTCTTTCCCAGGCTTTGGGCCTCTTCCCCTGAGCCACTGGTCTCATCATTCTGACTTGCTAGGCATGGTGTAGTGGTCGAGTGAATCTCTGAGGCTTCTCTCTGAGTCCAAAGGTTCGAAGCCCAAACTCAATGAAAGAAGCAATGAATCCCATGGAATAAAAACAGCCTTCCCACCCGGCTGGTGTTGCTCAGTGGTTGAGCATCGACCTATGAACCAGAAGGTCACGATTCAATTCCCGGTCAGGACACATGCCTGGGTTTCAGGCTTGATCCCCAGTGGGAGCCATGCAGAAGGCAGCCAATCAATGATTCTCATCACTGATGTTTCTATCTCTCTCTCCCTCTCCCTTGCTCTCTGAAATCAATAAAAAACATAAATAATAAAGAATGACTTTTAAAAAATAAAAACAGCCTTCCCACCCAACGCAAATACCTCTGAGCAACTGAGGTCTGATGGTCTAGTTTCCTGAGGCCAAGATTACAATAACCATATAGAGTAAAAAGCAAACACAAAAGGACAGCAGAAACTTCAAAAACATATTTTAAACACAGACAGAAACTTCCCCAGCACATCCTGTCTAATTGCCAAGTTCCCAAACTCTTACCCTGTGAGACTGAAATTTCCATGGCATGTGACTGATTAATAAAACCATCAATTTAGATATACTCACATGGTGTGTCATGGAAGGGGATTGGCCCCACTGCTGTTACCAGGTGCTAAAATTGCTAATGATCCAGCAAAAAGCCAAATATAAGACAATGGAGGTGATGTGGACAGCAATGTTGGAAATTATGGTAGGTAATTATTACAAGTTGCCTTAGCAGTGTGATTTATCAAAGAGACCACAAAATGGTGAAGCAGAACATGTGGGGTCAGAGCAGACTGTGCTACTTACTGGCTGTGTGACCTCCTCAAGCCTCTCTTGGGGCAATACTTGCCTCACAGACTTATTGCAAAGAGTGTTTCAGATAAAACATGTTCTGCATCTGGGAAGGTGCCTAGCCCAAGTACCAGCACAGGCAGGTGTCCTTCCTTAAAACAAGGTTTTAGATCTTTATGAATGATGTTCCTTTAAAATTTGCCTGAGCCTGCCCTAGGTGGTTTGACTCAGTGAATAGAATGTTGGCCTGCAGACTGAAGGGTCCCGGGTTCGATTCAGATCAAGGGCACATGCCCGGGTTTCGGGCTCAATCCCTAGTAGGGGGTGTGCAGGAGGCAGCCGATCAATGATTCTCTCTTGAGTCCAAGAAAATATAGTAGGTGAAAAATGAACATAAAATGATGCATCCATGACATCTCTATTTTGCTTTGCGTTGTAAATAATTTACAGCATTAAAAGTGAGTTAACAGCAGGTCTTTGAGGGACAGAAGAAAATACTTTCTAAAATGAGAGATAGTCTTCATAATGAGGGACTGCTGAGAGGAAAAATTTAGAGTTTAGACAAGCATCTTTTACATAGTTATTAATCTGGTTGGATAGGATTTTTAATAATTAAATGGTATTACTGCAATATAAGTGGTATTTTATTAAGCTTAAATGAAATGTACATTTAGGAACTTAATTTGAAACATTGCCTACTTTGTTATTCTGTTTTTCATAATTGCATATGTTTGGAAATTATGTTTTCCTTTCCGAATTGCATTAACTGTCTACATACTTAGCCTTTTGCTTTATTTATAGGAATGTTACTTCTTGTGTTTTAAGGAAATTGATATGAAAACTCTATATGACAAACTCCTAAGCTAGCTTCAAATATTTCTGACTAATCACTAATGAAATATCCATAATAGATGAGGAAGAAAGCATAAATTGCAATGAAATATAACTTCATTTCATAAATGTATTGTGTGTTGACAGCTTTGGAATTTTCTTTGTCATTTTGTAAATTAACACAAAATACAGCTAACCACCCGACTTAGCTGCTCAGCCTGAGACAGAATAAGAGATTGAAAGCTCTCTATCACCAGCTGTTGATTGCCTAAGATCATATTGCTGAATGCAAGAATTTTTTTCTCCAAACATTACTGAGCCTCCATGAACTCTCACTAAGGGCCAGATGCACACACATTATGGTTGTGAATTCACAGCACAAAGGATGGGATGGGACAGCTGGCAGTTATCGGTTTAATTGATCAACACAGACAGGAAGGGGAGGAAACACCACCCTGCCCTCCCCATTTCTCCCATTTTGAGACTAGTTCACTCTGACTTCCTAAACAGCATGGGTTAACCAGCTACCCTAACTTTGCTTTTCCTCCTGTGCTAAGTCTCTCCATCAGCACCGCCACCTCTCAGCAGCATTTACCTAAGAAGAATGATTTCACCCTGGCACATGAGCTCCTGGACCCTTCCGCTTATTTCCCTGAGAAGTCCCTCCTCCAGCCCTTGCACAGGTCATAGTTGTTCTCATTTCCCTCCCTCCACCCTGACAGCTACTCTCCATCCTTTATTCCCCTGCTCTGGGCCTCAGGGAGGCCACTTTGCCAGGCTCCTTTGTACGCTGGCTTTCCATTGGGTTAGGCCAGTGGTCGGCAAACTTATTAGTCAACAGAGACTAATTTCTTTTGAGAGCCAAATTTTTTAAACTTAAACTTCTTCTAATACCACTTCTTCAAAATAGACTCGCCCAGGATGCGGTATTTTGTGGAAGAGCTGCATGTGGCTCGCGAGCCGCAGTTTGCCGACCACGGGGTTAGGCTAATGAGGATTTCTGCTTCGTAGAAGATTGTAGAGTGGAAGGAGAGGCTGAGGTTTTGCTTGCCCACTCTCTCCTGCTTTACCTCTGGAGTTTGCATCCTCCCACAATATGGCCTCTACCAGGCCATCCCCTCACTAAGTCATCTCTCTCTTTACTGTGGCTCCAGCTGTACAGCCCCTCCCTGCTCTCAGGCCTAGAGGTAGTACCAGCTTCCCACTGTTGCTCATTTTAGGGGGTTTCAACATCCCTGATTGGCTCCCTCATTTTTGGCCATACCTCATACCCAGCCCCTTCTTAATGTCTCTTGAATTATCTAAAATTGATTCTTGTTTCCTTCTCGGCCCCTGACTGATACAGCAGAAATTTCAAAATATATATTTAATTTACATATAAGTGAATGAAAATGAATAAAGAAAACATGTATGCAACTCTGGAAAGTGGAATTCAGTTAAGATTTGGTTCATTTTTGTCCTGCTGTCAGTATGTATAACATCAAGTTCTTAAAGCACCCCTGGTTGGCTTATCTTCTCTGCTAACCTCTAAGAGTGGTGAGTAAGAGACCAGATCTGTCTTCCTCGCCCTCACTGGTTTGTCTCCAGGGCCTGGCTCTATCAATAATGATGTGTTGAATGAATGAAGGCATCAATGGCTGGTTTCATTCAAAGCACCATCTCTTGCTGGGCTGAGGCAATGGCCCTTTGCAGTTCTGATCCGAGAGCATTTAGCTCTGAGGATTAAGGGAGAAGCCGGGAAGGCAATGTGCTTGAAGGGTGAGACAGTTGGACCCTGTTTCCTGAAGCATAGAGAGAGAAAAAGGGCAGTTAAGAATTATACATGCTTGCAAATGGCCCACAAGGTACACTGGGAAGTCTTACAGAAGCTCCCCTGCTCTCCAGAGAGGCTTGTGGTTTCTGAGCCTGCCTGGTGATTGAGAAAGATATTCTGCAAAGTAAGGCTGAGGCTAAGGTCCTACACAGGACTAGGGGTGGACTGCATGACCTTTCCCATCACAAGGTACTGTGACAGGGAGAAGGAAGCCCAGTAGCCAGCTGGGGGATCTTCAGATTCTCTACTTGAAGAGTGAGTGGGGTAATAGCACTTAGCCTAGAAGGGTTGATCTGAAGATGAGGCATGTGTGAGCTCTCTGTTCACAGAAGGAACATGGTCAAATTGAACTTTAATGGCCCCTATTAAAGGAGAAAAACAGTAGCAACTCAGCTCCTGTGAGATTTCATTCACCTTAAATCTTGGAATTCAAGATCACTTAGGTACGTGGTTACCACTGAAAAGACTAATATGAACCTGGCCCCACCACTGTCCAACTGGTTGACCGCGCCCATGTTGCTGACACTAGTGCAAGTCTCCTCATCTATAAGGTGGTGATAATTCCATAAACCCTCAGCACTGGTGACTTCATGTTTGTGGGTTCCAGGATTTGGGACTAACCCTGAAGCTCTGTGATCTGTGCTAATTTGCAGTTTTGCTGGATGCCAGCAGGCAAATGCACAGGAGCTGGTCACTTTGCCAAAGAATTATCTAGCATATGGTCCAGCATCTTTCTTGGGCTCCACTCACACTGTGTACCCATTTCGAGTATGCTACAGTATATCTTGTGACTCTGTTTTTGTGTGTTTTTTTTTAAAATATATTTTTATTGATTTTTAGAGAGAGAGGGGAAGGGAGAGGGGAGCGAGAAAGGGAAACATCTATGTAAGAGCAGAACATCAATCAGCTGTCTCCTGTGAGCCCCTTACCTACCAGGGATTGAGCAGAAATCTGGGCATGTGCTCTTACCTGGAATTAAACCTGTGACCTTTTGGTGTAGGGAATGATGCCACTATGTAGTGGAGGAAATAACTGAGCATAGTGCAAGTTCACATTCTTGGAACTAGGACTTATCATTATGATTCCACTTTGATGTCTGCTCACCAGGTGCTGGGGGCTGTCTCAAGCTCTCTGGACAAACTCTTAAAGGAGGCCAGGCTTCGTAAAGGCTGCATTCCCCAGAGGGCAGAGTAACCGTGGACTTCTCCTCCAGCTGGGCTGGGCCACACCAGGTGTTAGGTGGGGCTGGAAAAAAGGGATTAGAATGTGATGCAGAAATCAGGTCTGCATGGGCCTCGCTCTTGCTTTTGGCTCTAGGTCATGGCCAAGGATGATGTGATAGAAGTGGACATCAAGTGACTGGAAGCTGAATTTGCATTTAGAAAAAGAGGAAGATGGGGACTGATGGCCCTGGTCCTTTACTTTTCATGTCCTTCATTCCCTCAATCTTGGCTTTTATATTCATTCTCAATTACACAGGACATAGTGACCAAATTATCCACTTGACACTCCACAGGTCCACCTAGGTGAGCATACTGAAACACTTTAATCTGGCCTCTCTCCTGCTAATCTTTCAGGCTCTTCCCCATTTTCCTGGAGGTTAAAATTCTCAGCCCCCATCAATCATCCCAGATTTTGTCCTACCTTCCCTGTCCTGTAGTCAACACTTCAGCCACACCACACTCTTCCCTGCTTCCCCAACATACACACCAATATGGTACTGATGGTTCTGTAATGGCCAGCGTCCACTCTGATTGGTCAGGGTCCATCTGTTCTGATTAGCTAGTTGGTAGAGTTTTCTAACACGAGGCACTAGATTTGTCAGTGACTTATTTCTTTGCCCAGAATTTAACCATCACCCTGTAAGGGGCAGACAAGTTTTCCCTCCCCTTTCACATGACAGTTCGCCAGCCACTCGGGGGGGGGAAGGGGGGAGTCAGGAGGTCCCAGTTTCAAGGTCAAAGCCATCCTTTGGCACCCAATGCAGATCACACAGATTGCATCTTAGAATTGAAAGTTACCTGCAATATGTTTGGCCATATTTCAGTTATTTTTCATTTCGCCCACTGAACTGAGCCGTTTGAAGATAGAGACCTTGTCTTATTTCTCTTGGCATTCCTATCAATCTGGGTGATCTATAGGCCTGGTGCATAGTAGGTAGTTAATAAATTTTGATGAAGGAAGGAAGGAGTCAGGTTCACTCCTCAGTTAAGAGTCAAAGGTCAAGAGTCATGAGGTCTAAGTCGATCTTGCTGTGTCCTTCATTTTCAGAACTCTCTTTTTATTAAAGAATGGAAGAGCAATACCAGCCACTGCCCACTGTGTTCACTGGTGACCAGCCCCAGCTCTGGCTTTCCACAACTTCCTGAGCTCTTTCCAAACATCTGGCGCCGGTGCTAAAGGAGCCGGGCGAGGCCCGGAGCCAGCATTAGGCCATCAGCAAGCTCTGAACCTGATAAAATCCTGACAGTCCCAGAAGCCAAGCTGGACTGCGGCGTGAGATCATCAGATGCCTGAGATACTTGAATCAACTTGTTCGCAGCTTTCCTCAGTCATGTTTTTCATAATTCATGATTCACATGAGATTTTTAACAACAAAAACACTCAGATTAAAATTTTATATGAGATGTTTTCACTCCTTATACAAGCATTATCAACCATTTTGATCACAAAAAAAACCTCTGCCCACTTCCATAATTATTTAAGGATTTTTTAAACTTGTTTTTCTACTTAATTTGACTTGGAGATAAGAACCCTGAGTATTAAAAGATGGCATTAAATTGTGGTTTCTCAGGTGACTCAGGCAATTTGATGATCCAATTTGCTTTCATTTGTGGAACAAACATCATGTATTATTTTTTTAAGTTGCAGCAATATCCTAAAGTCAGTTTCCCCTCTTTTCTTCTGAAAGAATATGCAAAGATATCTCTTTTTCATTTACATCGATATTTTTCAGTGGCTTATGAACATAACTCATAAGAGACATATCACAAATTTGCTGAGCATCTCATCTCTTTGGATAAAGAGTGACTTCAGTTCTCCTGTAGTAGTAGCAAGGTGGCTCATTGTGTCATTATTATTGTCATCTTAAAACTCTCCATTGATCCTTATTTCTTACTGTCAAAGTTGCTGCTGCTTCAAGGGTGAGCTTTGTGCCAAAATGCCTCAAAGAGCAGAAGGGGAGAAAATAAAAGATTTGAAAACAAGAAGGAATGAGTTTTTATGTTGTGTGGATTTTATCTTAAAAATTTAAGAAAAAGAAAAAAAAACACAATGGAGAAACTGGAAAGAATTCGAGGATTGGATCCCAGAAATGTCCTATAATGCAGCTCTTTTAAAGAATATCCCTATTATAGTTCTTTCAAAACAAGTTTGCTTTCTTTTGTTTTATTTGTTCTGTGAGGCCAGAGAGGTTCACTCCTCAGAGGTGAAGAGAGTGGCTCAGCCAGCCTATAAGGAGAGCATTGTGGTAAATGGTAGGGAACACTGCCCCGATCCTCCCTTTAGGATTGACACCTCCATCCCCATGCTGCTGGGAGTGCTCGTGGCCAACAGGACTCAGCTGAATTCTATCCCAACACTGCCCTTTCCCCAAAATAGCCACCTTGCTCAAGGTCATGCCCCTCTGTGGGGGCCAGCCCCTATCCCAGGGCTGGTCAATGTAGAAGGTCAGCCCCCTTGCTTCAAGACAGGACAACTCTGATGGGTCATCCAAGTTCCAGAGGCCCCTATGGGATTGGCTGAGACCTTTTTGTGACTGCATCATGCTCAATCCTTTCTCCTACTTAAGCCTGCTTTCCTTTAAAATATTGATCCATTCCAATAGGCTTTCTGCACACAAATCTCTGCCTCAGTCTGCTTCCTGGGAAACCTGACCCATAAGCAGGGAGGCAGGAGGGGATGTGATTGGGACCTGGCTGCTGAGGGGACAAATGTGCTTGTCAAAAAGTAAAGCTCTAAGAACACAACTAATGACTCTTGGGCCAAGAACTACTTTATTGTTGCTGTTGCTGTTGTTGTTGTTGTTGTTGTTGTTGTTCTTCTTCTTCTTCTTCTTCTTCTTCTTCTTCTTCTTCTTCTTCTTCTTCTTCTTCTTCTTCTTCTTCTCCTCCTTCTACTTCTTCTTCTTCTTCTAACAGCTTTATTGAGATACAATTCATGTACCATAGAATCTACCCATTTAGATTGTGCCATTCAGTGGTTTTTGGCATGCTCACTGAGTTACTCAACCATTACCTCAATCGGCATTAAAACATTTTCATAGCCCCCCAATGAAACCCCATACAAATTAGCAGTCACTCCCTACGCCTACTCAACTGCAGCCCCTTGCCCCAGCCCTTGGCAACCACGTTTTGTGTCTATGGAGTTGCCTATTCCGGGCATTTCATATAAGTAGAATCATACAATACATGGTCCTTTGTATCTGGCTTCTATGACTTGGCAATGTTTTCAAGCTTCATCCATGTTGTAGACTGTATGAGTACTTCATTACTTTTTATAGTTAAATAATATTCCATTGCATGGATATATAATTTGTTTATCCATTCCTTAGGATAAACAGTTGGGTTGTCTTCACTGTTTGGCTATTGTAAATAATGCTACTATGAATATTTGTGTATACATTTATGTGGGACCAGAAACTTTTTTCTTGGATGCATACCTAGGAGTGGAATTGCTGGGTCTTAGGTTAACTCTGTTTAACCTTCTGAGGAACTGCAGATTGTTTTCCAAACCATTTGATGTCCCCACCAATAGTATAATCCTCATGTTTCCAGAATAGGCTTGTCCTGTGGGGATCTTTCTGGGATGTGCATTCTTCACCCCCTCCTTATCCTCACTTCTGACCCATTTCCAATAATCTTTATTTTTATTATCCTTAAGCGCCACCTGAAATCTCATCTCCTCTGGGAAGTCCTCCCTGATTATTCCAGTCCACAAGGATCTTCCTCTCTCTTTCTGGTTGCTTTGTCTTTGTGGTACAACATGACAAGAAGTCCTGTGCTTGGCCCACCTCTGTGCTCCCTGCACAGACCCAGTACCTGGCAGAGGAGAGAAACCTTTGAAAAATGCTTTCTTCAACTAATGTGATGAAGTTCAATGTTGATGGAGTGTGGGCATGAGTGCGCAGGCCTTAGAGAATGGAAGAGCCTCAAGCAACAAAGGACAACTGGGAAAAACAAGGTCTTGTTCACAAAGTCTCTTGGCCCAGCCAGCCAGTTACCTGTAGGCACAATGACATTCTTGTAATTCATTCTCTTTTGTTCGAAAGGACTTTTGTCTGCATTCTCTGAAGTGGACTAACCACACCAGCCCTAGCCTTGGTGGAAACCTTTTGGGGTTGAGCTTCCCAAAGCATTCCCAAATATCCCCAGATGGTCTCAGCAAGGAAGGTCAGAAGCAACTGGTGTTCTTCTGTTAATCACCACACAGAAAGCCACTGTCTAAGAGCATATACATGGGAGGTGCTAGAAGGAGCACCTTGCAGAGGGAGGCCCTCTAACTCCCTGTCTCTGCCTCCCCATGCCCAAGCCACCAGGAACCACCACCCCCTCCACCTAACAATTAACTCAGTGGTCACCTGACCATAGAACTACAGAAGTGTAGGAAGGTGGGGATAGAAGAGATGTGAAAGATCAGCTAGTCCTAAGTGTGGTCCCAGGACCAGCAACATGTGCATCACTTGGGACCTGGGTATAAATGCAGAGTCTCAGGCCCTACCTTGGACCTGCTGAATCAGACTCTGCATTTTAACAAGGTCCCCAGGTGATTTGTGTACATACTGAAGGTCAAGTGCTTCCATACAGTACTCTTGCCATCCGGCCTCTGCCCTCATCCTTCCAGAGTAGCCCAGTCCTTCTTCTAGGACACACTACCAGAAATATCTCCTTCTAAGGAGCTGAAATGGGATTCACTACAGCTTCCACCATGGGCTTAACTCCACACCTTAGATCCATTCACGATAAGCTCCATATCTCTGCCATATGACACCCATCAAACAGAGCAAGACCCTCCTGCCATTTTGGGGATGAGCTGGTAAGAGTGTTCCTAAAGGGTGCATGTTACTCAGAAATCCAGTGTAAGTACAGTGTCTGGAGTCTTCCTGGGAACCCCCAGGAGAAGAGGAAATGGAGTGGGAGACAGGTCAAGAGCTGCAGGTACCTGTTTAGACTCAGTCAAGGCCTTGCACAAACAGGGCTGGAATCCTTTGCTGGCAAGTTTGGCCTCGTGCAGGTATTTAGAAGAAAACTGTAAACATATTTGGCTTCCCCATCCAAAGGCTGCTGTAAGTTAGTTCACAAGTACATAATTATTATGCAAGTGTTCTGTGAAAGAGAGAAATGTTATTATACCCATTTTACAGATCAATAAAAAAACAAAACATAGAGATTGACACCCCACTCAGAGGAGATGGAGTGTGAATTGGAACTGAGAAGCCTGGCCTACAAGCTTCTAGCTCTGGCCGGTAGGGAGAGGTAGTGATGTCTTTTGTCATCAACTAGCCAAGACTGATTCTGAAATTGAGTGGTTGCCCAGAGAATGCAGTTTAGATCAACTCCAAGATGCACACGAGATGGAAATAGAGACGGCGCGGGAGCATTTACCACACTTTGCCCACAAGAGATGCAACACATTTTCATAGTTGAAATTTACATAGTTCTTTATTCATGAAATTATGAACAGCTGCTATTTTGCCGCATTCCCAAGAAGAGTTGAAAAGGCAGCAAAGAAGAGAACAGACACGTTAGGCAAACTCCATCTGCCCCTCGTGTCTAACACTTTCTTCCCTGCAGATAGCAGACAATGGGTTACCAGATGTCATTTCTTGGGAAGGACCCAGAAGTTTTGTGTGACCATGAGCCAGCCAGAGCAGACAATTCTTGTTTTTCCCTCTGAACATTATAAATGTGCCCTTTCCTGTCCACATCTCAATGACTGTCCTAAGACACATGCTCTTCCCAAAGGATTGCTGATGGTGGTGGATCTTCAAGGGAACTTCAGATATAGCACTCCAGGCTTGATCAACGTCGATTCACCCTGGCTTCCTCCTGACTTTTGGAGAGGGCTTCACCGTGTGTAAGTCTCCTGCAGGCTTATCACCACACTTGAGCTTCCTAAGAACTCTGGAAGGTCAGTTATCATCTCTTATTACAGAACAGGTCACTGAGGCCAGAGACCCAACCTGCTGACATTCGGTCACCCAGCCAGTGGTGGTCAGGTTCTTAATGTGGCCCTTTCCCCGTAACATTATATCTGTGGACTGGGACAATGTGGGCTAAATGTTTCAAGTAGGTCCTCCAGCCCTCCTAGGCTCTGTACAGCACCCCTTTTCCAACATGAATACCCCAGAAAGCACTTCCTGCACACCAGGTCCAGTCTCTGCCTCATGCAGTTCTCTTGGCAAACACACATTGGACACCTGCATGCCTGCTTCCAATGAGGCCACACAAAATTTCCCTCAGAAATCAGGAGGGGATCCTCCCTGATTTCCTGATGTGTCCTCCCATCACAGCGGACATTAAATGCCAGCAACACAGCAACCCCCTACTCCTCCCCATCCCACAGTTGTCTTTCACTTCCCATGCATTTGTCTTGGACCTTCATTCCAGAAGCCACAGGATGGCTTTCCATGGCTACTCTGGACAACGCACCCAACAGGAAGAAGCTGGGACAGAACCAGTTGAAAAGGCCCCTGGACAAGCTGGGGACTCTTAGGGGCCCTCTCAGGTTGTAGGCGTGAGAAAGGCCAGCTGCCGTTTTGTACACTGGTTAACGGTAGAATGTGTTTTTCTTGTTTTTCGGTGAGCAACCTGCTTCTCCACACCTTGAGGCTGAAATTAAAACAGGGAGGAGCACATTCTGAAAGATGTCGTAAGGGAGATCAATTACCCCACTTTCCTTGCCAATGTAAGCACTGGGCCGCCATCTCTGGACATCAAAATACCAGGAGAATGACAAGAGGGTGTCATCTTATCTCCTTACAGCTTGCTTAGACTGATCGAGAGAGAGAGAGAGAGAGAGAGAGAGAGAGAGAGAGAGAGAGAGAGAGAGAGAGAATGAGCTGGGCAATCCTGTGTCCCTTTTGCCTGGCCAGAGACCCCATAGGGCTGGGGTAAACCCCAAATTCAGAATGCTGCCTCAGGGTGAGAAGTGGTGATCTCTTTGACATTGCTTTGGGGCCTTTAATCTTTATTGAAGCAAGGAAGAAAAGCTAGATATTTCGTCTCAATGTCAGGTTCTGATGGCTAAAGAGAGGGAGCATCAGGCAATCGAGCTGACTATGAGAGGCCACTTTCTGGTGAGGAGTTAGCAAGCACCCAGCTAGCACCTACTGTGCAAGAAACGGGGAGTGAGGTCCACTCTCTGGAGATAGGCTTTCAATGTTGAGTTAAGATTTCCTGACTGGGGGTCATCTGTGGCGAGAGGGACCCATGGGCTAGGGGTCACACAATGTTTGCATTTCTGAGTGCTGTCCTCCAACCACCCATCAAGCATGTAGCCTTAAGCAGGTCACTCCAATTCTCTGATTCTTATTTTCCTCATATGTAAGAAAGAGATGATCATCAGGATGCCTCCCTCATAGGGTGGTTGCACATCTCAACTATGACCACGTGTGTAAAACTTTGCCAACTACATGTCTGGGTGCAACTAGGAGTGTTCTCATGGGTATGAGGGCAGTGAATTCATTTCCTTCTGTCCCTGTAAGGCTGGGACTCTGTGTCCTTGGACAGGTACTGGGTATCTTGCCAGCAGTCTTCAATCTATCCCATCAATTGACAAACAGAACACCAGTGTAGAGCCAATCATCAGGGTGGACCTGGAAAGCTGCCATCATGAAGAATCAGACTGGCTTGGTTACCCCACAGCCTTAGGCTGTGACCTTGTTACCTGAGAGAGAGACAGACTTGCTCAGCCCTGGACAGAAAACCCGAGGGCCCATTGACAGCCACATCGAAGGGGCCCTACTTGGCAGCTGCATGAAATGGTCATGGTGCTCCAACTTGTTACCAGGAACATGGCTTTTCACTCGCAGCCTCCCCACTCCCAAATAAAGAGAGATGGCGATCAGATGGCAGAGAGCCATCCCCAGGCCTAAACCTGAGGTGCTGAGGTTCCAGGACCTCCATGCTTGAGGTTCATGTAATTAGAACAGTCAACCTGCTGTAAAGCCCTCAGCATACATGCTCCCCAGCCACATGGGAATGCTCTTTTCATCCTCCCTCTCATTTACAGGGAACTAGAAAGCCCACCTGACCTCTTCTCAGAGACAAATAGTAACAAAATAAATCAAAGCAAATTTTAAACATTGTCTTATCGCAGCCATAGCTCACTCTGGGCCAGTAGCTATTTATAAGGGTGGCTTATTCTACCAAAGCAATTCGGAGGGACCAGCACATCCCTGACCACAGCATCTCTGCCCACATGCTGGCCTGGGGAATCATGTCAAAGCTCCATTTTTGAGGCTGGTGGTGCCCCCAATTGCCGGGTTGAGGCTGAAGCTGGAGTGGGGGGATGCTCAATGTTGGGTTCTGTAAGGGCCTTGGCATTCTGACCTGGATCTGCCACACATGGGAACAGAGCCCACAATGAGGAGTTTGGGCGTGGTGAATGGGACTCCATGTTCCTTAGAACCCTGAACACTCCTTTAGGCAACAAGTGGGATGCTCATGACCGGCCATTGACATGGGATAACCAGGGAGGCTGCAAGGAAGCTGATGAAAAGCCCTGCTCTGGGACTCCTGTCAGAGTTGGATCTGGGGCTGGGGGTACGGGAAGACTCAGTTCTCTTCTGCTGGGACCTGAGGTGGGAGAAAAGAACCAGGAGAGCTTTCCTCTCCTGTTCCCAACTCTGACCACCCTCTCCCCTCAGACCCATCTGCTTTCTGAGGTGGGAGGAGAGGAAAGTGAGAGAAGAGAAAGAGGAAGGAGGGTGGGCAGGAGAGGGGGGGAGCCTGTCCCGGAGGGTTTGGGGTGAACAAACCATATTGTGTGTGCAGCCAGGCCAGCCTCTTGGTGGGCCGACCCCCTGCCTCTCTGCCAAAGCCCCCAGCCCTCGCCAGGGACCAATTCTCGGGCTTCCCGGCAGTCCTGCCAACAGCCCAGCCTTTGCGACAGCCTTTTTCTCGTTCTGCTCTTTTCTGAAGCTTCCATTCAAATGTTTTCAGCACAGATGCCTCATGCATCAGTCCAATGCTAAAAAGATGCAGTAAGTGAAATTTCTGCCATATGTTAATACACATGTTTTAGTTTCCATAAATGCTCAACGTGGTTTTTATGGTACTCAGAATGGTGGTGTTTATACTGTTTTGAGAGGCTTTGAATTCAAATGTGCAAATGATTTTTTACAAGATGTGATTCAAGGACGAGCCACAGTTGGGGTCTCCTGCCATCCAGATGGAGGAGGCTCTCAGTTGCTCTGAGCCTGCCACTTGTGATCCAGCAAAGCCCTGCTGTCGCCGGCTCCTTGCTGTGGGTGGGTGGGGTTGGAGGCTGGTTCCAGGAGCTGACCAGGACCCAGCTATTTGCAAATCAGGGTAGAGAACCACCCAAGGCCTCACAACCAAGTTGACCAGACATGGAGGGGGGACCTGGAGGAAGGGATGTCACAGAGGAGCGGTCCCTGAACTGGGACCTGAAGAGGCCACAGACCTGGGTTGACAGGAGGAGGAAGGCGGAATGACCAACGGAGTATAAGGGGGACGCTCAGGGGTCAGGTTGGCCACGTGCAAGTTTACATGAGGAAGAGGAGGTGGGAAGGTGCAATGGGGTGGGCCTGGCACGAGGATCTAGCCTCCCCTCTCACCACTCCCCTGCTTGTCCTGTGAGTCCTGCAGGAATTTTCCCTGAACACACCATCCTGTTTCATTCATCCCTCCACACTTTTATGGGGGATGTTCTCTCTCTTCAAAATTTCCTTCCCACCTGGAAAATTCCTACTGATCTCAAATCCCAGGCTCTGCCTCCCCTGACAAGTCCTGCCCACCTCTCCTGTCCTGCCCCTGAGTCCGGTCCAGGGGCTCTGGGATCATGTTTATTTCTGTGTAGATACTCCTTTGGCCACAAGCCTCTCACTGAGTCTCTCTCAGCTCCTTAAGGACGGGCCTGGTCCTTTTCATGTCTTCCCCAGAGCCTGGCCCAGAGCTGCAGAGGCCTGCGGAGGGAAGGAAGGAAGGAAGGAAGGAAGGAAGGAAGGAAGGAAGGAAGGAAGGAAGGAAGGAAGGAAGGAAGGGAGGGAGGGAGGGAGGGAGGGAGGGAGGGTGGGAGGGAGGGAGGGAGGGAGGGAGACAGGAGTGGATAGGTGGCTCCAGCACCTGGTGGGGAGCTGAGGGTCCGCCTAGAGGAGCAGTCCTTGTCTCGTTCCCACACCCAGCTTATCTCCCTCCCGCCCAGCGGTCCCATGAGAAACAGCCAGGCTCAATGACTCTTAGCTCCTTGCCATCAGTGGAGGGGCCAGGAGGGTCCATAGCCCAGCTCAGGTCTAGCCCTGGCCACCCTGAATGGATGTGGGTGTTGCCAGACCATTGCCAGGCCGGGAATCGCCCCAGTAGAGTGAGGACATCTCTGAGGGCACAAGTGCTCAGCTAGTCCTGGGAGCCAGAGGTGTCCTCGAAGGTGTCCTCCAAGACCTGAGGGGAGGGACAGGTCTCCAGGCCACACAGCTGGAGTGTCCTGGGGTCTCCTCCTGCTGTCTGGACGCCAGGCCCTCCCTGGAGCTTCCTGAGCCCGGCACTTCTGCTCTCACTCTCCCCCTGAGAGTTTGCCCTCACATGTCCAGATTTGTTCATGCCAACACCTCAAGTGCTGTGGGGAGAGCTGATACGTTCTGGGGGAGCCGGCGGGGCGGGGGGGGGGGGGGGGGGGAGGTGTGCATGAAGATGGGAGGGGGCGCCTCTGTTGTTTTAACTAAGCGTCTTTGAAATTTGGAAATAATCTCCCCTCCTGGCAGCCGGCTTTTTCCCAAGGGACCGAGGGGTGAGGGTACATAATCTTGGAGGCTGGGTCTCCTTCAGGGGGATTCATATATATGTTGCCTATAATTATAGGTCGATAATGATATAATTTATAGTATGTATATCATCATTTGTGAGTGACTGGACAAGCTGGCAGGCAAGGAGGGTGCAACCATGTCATAAGCTCGTAAAAAGGTAATTATATTTCTTTCTGATCTAGCTTTCGCCTACTCGGTCAGGCTGGGGTATTGTGAAATGAGTGATGATGGGTGAGCACAGGAATCGTTGGAGGTTTGGTTCAATAAACATGGGGAGCTTGACGTCCACAGCCAGGCAGACTCCTTATTTATTTATTTATTTATTTATTCATTATTTATTTATTTATTTATTTATTTCGTCTGGAAGTCGGGTCTTATTTGAGGCGAGGTAACCGTGGGACAGGACCCCATAGGGGCACCAGTTTAGCACAAAAAAGTTCCCCCAAAACACAGGAACCTGGCCTGAAGACCCAGGGTCAGACTGGCTGGTGGGGTCCAGCCTCTGTATGAATTCAGAGACCCCCCAGAATTGTTGTTTTCAGGAGGAGACTCAGAAGACAGACTTTCTGGATGTCTCTCAGCCCTGGGGGAATTCTGGGGCTGGAGACGCTTGTCATGTCTTCCAAGCCTGATGGAATCTCCGGGAGTTTAGATCTAGATGAAGTTTAGTTGGAGTTTGGAGCGATGGTTGGGGGAGATTGGGTTTTATCGGCACCCCATCGCCCGTTCTCAGTAATAAAGCAAAGCTGCAGAGGGCCCTTGGCCCGAGATATAATAGTGTAATGTAATTACAGTAATGATACTTTGTAGTTCTATAGCGCCTTTCATCTGTGGATCTCCCAGTCCTTTATAAACATTAATTAATTCTCATAACTCGGCGATGAGGTAGGTAAGTATCATCATCCCCATTTCGTGGATGAGAAAGCCAAGACGCAAAGAGGGTAAGTGATTAGCTCAAGATCACCCGGAGAGCCACTGGTGTAGCTGGCGGAAGCCTTCTCCCTGTTGTGTCCCCACCACGGAGGGAGAATTGCAAATGCCCTGGGACGTCCCTCTACAGGCCCTCCAGGGAGCATGTACATTGCCTCCTTCCAGAGGTCAGGCAGATGTCCCCTTGTGTGGCCACACCCTGGCCCTGTGGGCTGGGGAGGTCTCTGAGGCCATTTGGACCCTCAGGGGCTCTTAGCGGCTTGATCCCTGGAGAAGACCCCCTGGAATGAGTTCACCTTATATGGTACAAGTGAAACCCTGCCCTGACCTCTTCTCATTGCTACCTATTCTGTAATGCCTTCTTATTGCCACCAACCTAGGCCCACATGGAACCAAGCCCACATTTATTTTTTAACCCCCTACTGGGTACCAAGATCTGAAGGCCGAATGTAACAGCAAGACATCTGGGCTGAAAATTTTTTAAAAATCAAATCTGGCCCATGTTCTGTTCCTTGCTCACTGTGTGACCTTGGGCAAGTCACCTTCTCTCTCTGGGCCCTGGTTTTCTCACCTCTGGATGAAGGAAGACATAGATTGTCTCCCGGGGTGGCATTCTATGATTTCTTACCTTCCACTTGGATGGTGGGACAGCCTCCTAATGTGGGTTCCCTTTCTCCTCTACCCATCCCCACAGTCCATCCCATGAACTCCCCGAATCAAGGGCCATGATATCAAACCTTTAGTCACATCCCTAAGCCTGTTAGGAGTCCAAACCTTTGAACCTGTCATTCAAGGCTTTGCGTGATCCATCCCAACTTCCCTCTGCAAACTGGGGCCCCCGTCATGAACCCTTGTCTCAGCCAGACCTACTTTTCCTCCAAATAGGCCATGGTCATTCCCAACTTCACAGCTTCGGCCATACCATTCTCCTCTCTGCCTATTTTCTATGCCCTTTGGAGCCAACTACCTGCTCACCACTGTGTTGGATACTGGATTAAAATCCTGTCATTCTTCAAAGCTCAGCTTACACCGTTCAAGGTCTAGGAGATGGCTGCCCAAAGAGCAAATGTGAATTTAGGCTGCATTTCTAGAGGCCTAGTTTCCATAAAAGGGGAAGTGGCAGTCCTGTTCTCTAGCATACTTGTGTTTTCAGAGAAAAAGCAGATTGAAGAGGAAGCTCTGTCATGTATGGAATGGTCAGGGGACCACGATCATTTCACTGGGAGAAAACTCGGTGGGCAGGAGACCCTCCTTTCCCTGAAGAAAGATTCTTCTGTGAGGCCACAAAGGGCGGGCCAATGGGCATAGCTTCCAGGAAGGAGGACTTCAGTTCAATAAAAGGAAGAGCATTCTTCTCGCCAAGCTGTTGGGAAATGTGATGGGGTAATGAGTTGTCTGTCACTGCTTGCTCTGGAGAGGCTGAGGACAGACTTGCCACGGAGGTGTGGCAGGAGCTCCTCTTTGCAGCATCAGGACCCAGGGAGGTAAGCTGCTCAGGACAGCAGAGTGGCCCCCACTGGGGTTGCTTGGTCAGCCACCCAACCCCCTCTACTGCTGACCATTGGAATCATCTACAGAACCAGGAGGGCAGCATCCAGTGTGGTTGTAAGCTCCTGCCAAGTGCTTCCCTGTGTCCCACCTGCCCCTGGTGGGTGTTCTAAAAGGGGCTGAAGAGAGTTGCCAGACCTGCCAGACAACATTCCAAGAGAACAGACTCTAGGAGCAGAGCCCTGTCTGGGTTCTCAGGTCCTCACTGAGCACCAACCACTTGCTAGCTAGGCACTTCACTTTTATTATCCGGTGATAACTCAGTGTGCCTTCTTTCCTCCGTGCCAGATCCCAGAGCGAGCATAGACAAGGAGAGACAACAGAACTCAGAATCAGGGGCCTTAGGTTTGAGTTTCCACCCTGCTCTTTACTAGCTGTGTGGCCTCAGGGAAGTTATTTAACCTTTCTGAGCCTCAGGTTCTGAGTGTAATTGTGTCTGCCTCCTTGGGTGGTTGTGAGGATTAAATAGGCAATAAGATGGAATTATAAACTGTCTGCCACTTCACTGGGGAGGGTTTGAGAGGGGTGGACGGGAAGGACAATCTCCGATGAGTAATTAATTAAAAGAACCCTGGGGATGGTGGTCAGGGCCACATGGGGAAGGGAGAGACCAGCCATCTGAGGGGAGAATAGCCTCGTCTCCCTCATGCACTTCCCTGGGAACAGTGAGGTGTGAGAGGCCAAATCTGCAAACCACAGAGGAGATGGAGGGTGGAAGTGAGGATGTGTTCACAGATCTCCTGACACTACAGGGAGGGAATTCCTCACTACCCTCAGACCCTGACAGCGTGGGTTGAATTCATTTAGTCATTGGACAAATATTTAGTAAGCACCTCTTAAATGTTAAGTACTGTTCAGGCACTGGGGATACAGCAATTAACAAAACAAAGTCCCCGCCACTCTGGCTTTTATATTCAGGCCAGGGAAGACTGAAAATAAGCAAAATGAAACGATTACTATAGAAGGTATTATCAAGGAAAGTTCAGATGTAAAGAGCAGCAGAACAGGGTGAGGATGGGCCTCTCTGATGAGCTGCCTTTGTGAGCAGAGACCTGTGTGTCCTGAGAAAATAAGCCCTGGGGATGCTGAGAGCCTCCCACATAGAGGGAACAACAGGTGCGGGGGCCTTGAGGCAGGCGTTTGGTTTGGAGAAGGGACACATTGCTGTCACCCACACACTCAGGAAGTGTTTCCTGTGAGGGAGGCTCTGGCTGTGCCCAGGTTGGGGCACACATGCAGATTGAAGCCATGAAAGGGGAAGCTTGGGTGCCGGGGTGGCTCTGCCACCAGCGTGCTGTGTGACAAAGACACCTCCTTTACCTTCCGGGCTCTGTTCCTCTCTCTGCACATTGCAGGGGCATCCTGAGCTCCAAGGGTGGGTTCTAACATGCGTGACTTGGAATCCGGAGACCAGCAAAGGGACCTGTGGTGTGTGAGGATTGGAAGTGGAGGGGAGCAGCCTTGCAGAGGCTGCAATGGGCTCTTGTGCTCAGCAGCCACAGGGATGCCCAGGGGGCCCCTGGCTCCAGTCCTCTCTCTCCCCGGTTTCAGCTGCTGCAGGGACAGGCATCAAAGCAGGCATTGGCAGCTGAAGTAAAGCTCCCCCAGGTGCCCCGCACATCCAGGTGGCTGGCCGTTTGCTTGGATCGGGCCTGATACCAGCCTTCTGGGTCTGAGTGGGGGTTGCAGGAGCTGCCCTGGTTTTCCTGGAAATTCAGCCAGCTGCAGCAAGGCAACTGGGCAAGCAAGGACTTGTTCCAGGGAGGCCCTCCAAGCCAGGACCGGCCCCCTCCTTTCAGGGCACTCTTGCTCTTGCTAATGAGGACCACTTGGCCCAGCCTCTCAGCTTTTGCAGCAAAGCATCTGGCCTCCCCGACGGGGCATTTGTGAGGAAGTCCCTATGCTCAGGGCTGAAGCATCTTCATCTGTCAAGTTGACAACAGGCTCCTTCTGGTCTTGCAGGGTTAAGCCGGACTCAGATGAGACCACGCATGTGGAGAGCCCTTGGTGAACTTAACAGTCCTATGCCCAGCTTGGTTTTCACTGGGAAAATGACCAGGACCCAAATCGGGGTCCTGGACTCTGTACTCTGCCCTCTCCCCTTGACCAGGCTGCCACCTAAGGGCTGGGTGCCCATGTAGGCCTGCCACCCTGCCGTTCCTTTTGCTTCTCTTGTGGCCTTTAATCTTCATAGCTGTGTGCGTTTCGCTTTAAGGAGTCATTCCAGGCCCATTAACTCAGCGCTTCTCAGACTTTAACGTGTGTGTGAATCACCCGGGATCTCATTACCGTGAGCACTCTGGTTCCGCAGGCCTGGGGGTGGCGCCTGAGATCCCCAATTTCCAAAGAGCTCCCCAGTGTTAAAGAAAAATTATTAGGTGACACTTGTTAAAGACAATAAGAAAGACTGTATACAAGGGTATACTATTGAGCTAGGTGTAGAGACCACTGCCGTGGGGTCTTGCAGTAGGAGAGAGAGATTAGGCTCAACTCCTCATACAACAAAGTAAAGTGGGAATTTATCACCAAGAAACAGGGAAGGGTCAGTGGATGGAAAATTATTGAGAGGGAACACCAGGGGCAAGGAGTTCTGGCTCAACTAACCCAACAGGGTTCTTGCTGAAGGCAGGCATTGCCTGGAGGTGGTAGAGCATGAGGAATTTGGACAGCTATGGAGGGGGTCAGATATGGAGGACTCGGGATTCTGGTTAAACTGACTTAGCAAGATTCCTGCTAATATTGGACATGCAGAAAATAAACGTGGAAGTCCAAAATTTGGGGCCTAGTTAAAAAAGAGTTCAGGGGAGCTTGAGTAGACTTTGGTCAAGGATAGAATCTTTGTCACTGGGTGATACTGATGCTCCAGGTCTGGGGACCACTCTTTTAGTCCAAGACTTCGGAACCTGAAACTCAACATGTTAGAACTTTCCACACCCCTCCTGCCCTTATCCTCTGTTCCCCACAGTGCTGATAAGCACCACCATCATTCTTTTCCTCTCAAAAAATTATTTTTAAATCCAACTTTATTGACATATAATTTATATACAATAAAACATACCCATTTTAAGTGCATCTTAACAGTTGTATACACTCATGTACTTATCACCCTTTATCAAGTTCTAGAACTTTTCCCATATTGGGTTCTAGATTCTTCCACAATCCCCAAAGATTCCCTCAGGCCCTTTTGCTGTTGAACCCTTCCCCCAAGCCAACCTTCTCAAAGGTTTTGCTCCTACTTTTTCTTCCTATCTCTTCTATCTCATCTCTCTTGTTGCAAGGTCTTTTCCACTGACGTGCAAAGACGCTCCCTTAACGCCATCACTCACGCCATCACTCACGCTAAGTGGCAGTCCAGGGCCTTCCCAGAGAACCCCTCCCTTCTTTTCCAAACAGAATGTATTGTGCAGAGTTTCTCATATTTGGTTGGTATAACGTGTAACCAGGCAGTTATTTAAAGTGTGGATACCTAGGTCCCAGGCCCAGAGATCCTGCTGCTGTGTCTGAGCCCTGGCCGGGCCAGGTGTTTGCATCAGCCAAGGCCTCCCTTGCAGGCTGGGGGTCGGGAGGTCCTCTCTGGATGTGAAGGATGGCATTGGCTGACACTAGCACCTTCCTAGCGCCAGCAAGGAGCCCGTCTCTCCCCAACAGTGGGCAGAAGATCCTGAGAAAGACAGTCACTGCCCCCCACCCATTTCTATCTGGGGGAGGCTTGAGAGCCAAAATCAGGTTGGGAGGAGGGACTGGGAACTTGTCTTGACACGGAATGTGCATGTTCCTTTTACTTAAGTTGTAGGTTTTGGGGGGTCTCGGTAGGATTGCGGATGACCACACTGCCAGTCACTTCCGTGAAGCCTGGGCTCATTCTTCCTTCCTCACTGGAGCCAGGGAGGAAATGACTCACCTGTCTTCTGCAGTTATCACGATACAGTGAGAAATACACAGTATTCAATACCTAGTGCAGGGCTTTTAACACCTTTGGAATTTCCTGAGTGATAGATGAGATAGGACCTTTTTTTTTTGTTTGTTATTCATAACAAGGTCCTATCAACAAATTATTGAACCCAAAGAGGGGGTCATGAGAGCCCCTGCCTTTGTAGCCCAGTCAGACAGAAGTGTAGGTTCCCTGGGCACCCAATACTTACAATTGACATCTGAAATGGGGCCGTCTTGTGGGACTGAGCCCTTAACCTGTGGCGTCTGCCTTAACTCCAGGTAATTGCTGTCAGAATTGAACTGAATTGTAGGACACCCAGTTGGTGTCCACAAAGTGAAAGAACTGGTTGGTGTGTGTGTGTAGGGGGGGAAGAGCCATCATATACACACACATTTGGTGTCAGGGTTGTAAGTAAAAATAGTTCAGAATCATCACCATCTGTCTTGCTCTCTGAGCTCTCCCAGGACATGAGATGGATGGTTCACCTGCATGCTCAGGGCCCAGCTGTGGGCCTGGCATGGGGGTGCTTTGTGAAAGCCCATGGAGTAAGAGAATGAACGGAGGCCCCCCCACCTTCCCAAAGAGAGAGAAGAAAAAACTGCTTGAACTGTCAGAAATGTGACAGAGAAGAGTCAAAAAGACATGGAATCAGCTACATCTACGTGAAACACAGTTCATGCTTCCCTTTATGCTGTAGTTGTATAAAAAATAGTAATCTTCTCATCAAGATAGAAGATGAAAGCTAACACCGGCACATGCACGGCCACAGAATCCATCAATTATGCCCTCTCTCTCGGCAAATACTCTGCCCGCTCACTCAAGTAAACCCCGAGTTCATGTTGACAAGTGCATAGCTTTGTGTTGCCCGGAAGACAAATGTCTTACTCTCCTTCAATTATTGGGTATATTGGTCATGGTCAGCTATGGTTTCTTTCTTGGTAAGTGCGATTATTGGAAAAAGATGTGAAAATCAGAGTCTGTGTTCATATTTCTAAGAGTTCAGCTTGGGCAATCTAAAAATCATGCGTATAGTTGAAATGTGGCTCCAATGAGTACTTTGAGGGTATTGACCCTTGCTTAGGAATACAAATATTATATGTTTGTTTTATTTTTTAATGATGGAGTCAAAATGGTGGGATCCAGTGCTTCAAGTTCCTTATCACCAGTAATTAATTTATAAACAAATGATGCCAATATACATATAGTAAATAACATGGGTTCAAGCTAGAAGACCACATGTAGCTTGAAATTTGTGATTTTTAAGTATGAGAAATTTAAGGCGAATCTGGAAATTTTGAAAACTCCTGGCATTTGGATTTGCAAGGGTAGGAAATGGGTGATAGAGCATGCTCTTACTCATGCCAATGTTTTGTCAACAAAATACACCTGCAGAGGAAAATCATTCACATCGCACAAGGAGTTTCTGTTTGGGGAAAAGAGAAAAATTTCTGTAAAAATTCTGAAAACACAGGAGACATAAAATGCATCTGAAATCATTGCAATGGGGATGGGGGGGGGCAGAGAATATTGATTTCCTGGGGAAACTGTCTCTAACAAGTTATTATCTTCTCACTCATAACAGCTTGAGGAAACTAGAACATACCTGAAATTCAGAGTTAAACATATTTTATTCCTTGGAAAACAGTGTTTATCATTAAGAAGTCATGACAAGTATATTTCATCTGTGAATAAAGGCAATTTGGAGGGAGTTGCTGGAAGAGAGAAATTAAGTATTATAACTTATGAATCCATTGATGTCTGTAGAAGTTAGTAAATTTAAAATGAAATCACTATAAAAATAAAATATGAAATATTATAGGGCACGCCAGATGAAATCTATGTTTCCTGATTCGATAACCTGTGACAAGGCCACTGGTTGGGCAGTGAAAGAACCATAATACATTAGGTAAGAAAAACTCCAATCACTATTAACAAGATAGAGTTTCATAGATTTTGCTAGTATTGAAAAAAATGATGAAGATCAACTTCTATATGGTCATAAAGCCATCTGCAGCAAATCAGAGTGAGGTTCATAACACAGGTGGTCAAATCCACAGCTGAAGGCTTGACAAACGTGGGGGACATTTGACCACACAGCGGTATGGCATAAGGAGGAAGAGCCGAAGCTGTTTAGGCATATTGTGGCGCCCACCGGTTGGACTTGGTGGTGTTGAGGCCTTTGCAGAAAAATGAAAACATCACGGAGGGCTTTCACCGTGTTCAATGCTTTGTTCAACGTTATCCATTCATCAGTGAAAAGACTGGCGATTACCCAAAACACATGTCCCAGGAGTGGTGAAGCAGCACACAGGACACGGGGTAGTTTGCTGAAGTCACATCGGGTCGTACATCACCAGGCTTTATCTGCTGTGACTGAGTGGCTTCCAGTGATTATTGAAACTTCGGAAGCAGCATTTAATGACTATCAGACACACAGGTGGCTCATGAATCGAGGATTCCTGTACACGTGCTAAATGTTACAGGAGTTGTTTTTTTCCTGATGAGCTTCAAAGGGAAACCATAGACATATTTTCATTGCGTTCAAAAGTAAAAGCAATCTTCACTGTTCATCATCTCAGAGAAATGATGACTATTTGAAAACCATTGGATAGACAGCAAAGGAAACTTGCCAAAAACTAATCTTGGGGGTTTAAAGTAAAAACAAAACCAAACAAAAAAACCTTCCCTGCAGAGAAGAAAAATTCTGGTGTGAGGCAGTGTGTGTGTGTGTGTGTGTGTGTGTGTGTGTGTGTGTGTGTGTCAGGGGAGAGATCATGGAAATTCAGATAGTGAATTTTTCTCTACTTTGTCAGGACAGTATCCAACAATATTCAACCCATAAATGTTTGGTTACTGTATTACTACATTTAAATGTATGCTTTTCAGCAAATGATTATAGTAAAATAAATTATATTTTAAATAACTGTTTAAATGCAGTTAACCAGACATATGGGATCCATTTGCAGACCTGATGTAAGAAAGACCCTAGAGCTTGAGTCTCGCCAGAGCTGCACAGAGCTCAGCCCGTGCCGTGATGGCTCATCTGGGCTGGGGGTCAACGCCATCACCCCAGTTATGCCTGCATCTCGGCTCTGCACTTGGCCTGGCTTGACCAAGCCCTGCGGCAGGTGAGGATGCTCATTTTCAACCTGTTAGAGCTGGTAGCTGACACTGAGAACAGCTGGCCAGGAGCCGCTACCAAAACGAGGGAAGTCAGGGAGCTCTGTGGTGCCTCAGAGAACTTTATGGAACTGTCTGAGAGGTGGTGGGCTTCATGAGTTCCGTCTCACCTCTGGGAGGCTGGCCCTGGAAGGGGACGTTTTTCTTATTTTATCCTTTAAACCAGGGGTGGGAGGCCTGCAGGCCGTGTAAGCCCTAAGAAATCATTTGGTCTGCCCCTGCCAAGGCATTAGCAGTAACTTAATTAAATGTTTGACCAAATATAGCAGGCTAATTTTTAAGTTGGGATAATTTTGTGTGGCCCAAAAATGATGTTATAAATATTCGAATGGCCCTTGGCAGAAAAAAGGTTCCCCACCTCTGCTTTAAACCTTAACTCACAAAATAAAATAAAATAAAATAAAATAAAATAAAATAAAATAAAATAAAATAAAATAAAATAAGCCTTAACTCACAGTTCCTCAAACTGACTGCCCCAGTTTCATGTGAATGAGGTGTGGTTTAGGAATGATATAATAGAAGTCACCACGTTATTTTGTGAAAATGTTTACAGGTTATTAATAGATATCTTGTTGACCTCTTGCTTAGGTTCACTGGTGGAGAGGTCGTTATCACTGTCTGCAAGTTAATGGTCATTCTCTGCTTGTCAAACACAAATTCTACTGAATGAATGAATGAATGAATGAATGGGAAGTCTCTTGGATGGCTGCAGGCAGGCAGAAAGGACTGGTGAGTTGGAGACCAAAGAGCCTAGGCCCAGGAGGAGAGTCAGTAGCAGGGCAGGACTGGCCTAGCCTCCTTTCCACAGACCCAACATTTTGGGTCTGATTCCTTCGACAATGTTGCATTGGGCTCCAGGTAGTGGCTGCCATTGGATGGGACAGAGCAGGTTTGGGGAGTTAAAAGGAGGACTCAGAAGGACTTATCATCTGAGGGATACCCACTTTTCCATTTGCAGTGCCTGCTCACATGCCCTTGGCATGTAGCTGCTCTCACTCCACATTGCCACCCCCTCCAGCTGTGTCCTCCCCCAGAATCCACGTGGGTGCCCTAAACATAGTGTTGATGACATGGGAAGCCTTGTGCAGCCTCTATCCTGCTGTAGCCTAGCCCCATGACCTCTGGAGCCTCAGCCCCAGCATGTGGCATGTGACCTGTCAAGGCCTCTGCTGGATGGTGTTCACTCACATCTGTTCCTCCTAGCTCCCTAGGGTGGGGCCAGCAGCCAGTCCCCAGAGATCTCCCTCCCTCTGAGAGAGATTGTATTAGTCAGGGTTGTCCAGAGAAACAGAACCAATAGAGTGCATATATAAAGATTTAAAGAGATATTTAGAATAGGAATTGGCTCATGTGATTATGGAAGTTGAGAAATCCCACGATCTGCTGTCTGCAAGCCGGAGGTCCAGGAGAGCCATGGTATTGCTTCAGTCTGAGTCCAAAGCCTGAGAACAGGGGAGCCAGTGGTGTAAGCCCCAGTCTGAGTGCTTGAGAAGACCATGTCCCAGCTCAGGTAGTCAAGGAGAAAGCCAGTTCTTTTTTCCTCCACCTTTTTGTTCTCTTGGGTCCCTCAATGGATTGAATGAGGCCCACCTACGTTGGGGAGGGCAAGTTGCTTTACTCAGTCTATTGATCAAATGCTAATCTCATCTAGAAACACCCTCACAGACACACCCAGAAATAATCCTTAGCCAAATATCTGGGTACCCCAAATCCCAGCCATGTTCACCCATACAATTACCTATCACAGAGATGGTAGACCCTTGGCACCGGAGCTGCAGGCTTGCAGGCCAGTCCTGGCAGGTTTTAGTATGAAAATTCATGGTTTGCTGAGGTCTCAAAGAGAGGAACTGGGGGTGGAGGGTGGGGGAGGGGGTAAGGAGGGTGAGGGATGAGCCTCCCCTGAAGGCTGAGCTCTAATTCTGCACCTTGTCAGCTGGCTGGGGACCCTGGACTTTCTTGAGCCTCAGTTTCTTTAACTCCAAAATGGGAACAAAACAATACTCTATTGGAGGGTAAGAGTGCGTCTCCAGTGAGATGACAGACAGGAAACCACTTTGTAAAAAGTACAGCACAGTGGGAGACTGTATTTCTGACTCGCTTCCCTTCCTGGGGCTTTCATTTCCCCTGTCTTGCATAGGGTTGCCAGATAAAATACAGACTAAATAATATTTTAGTGTAAGTGTGTCCCCAACATTGCCTGGGACATACTTATACTAAAAAAATGTGCTGTTTACCTGAAATTCAATTTCACCAGGTGTCCTGTATTTTTATTTTCTAAAGCTGACACTCTTATCCCTGCAAGAAGGCTAAGGTGAGCGTACAGGCCTTATCTCAGGTAACTTTCCCCACACCCTCAGGTGACTGGGAGAGGAGAGGTTTACTTACCTGCAGTGCCCCTGTCTTGGGTGGGGAGAAACCACAGGGCTCCAGAGACTGACCAGCTCACCCTGCGAGTAAGGCAGGAGGGCGGGGCCCCACACCACACCAGCCCCACTGCTCCTGACCAGCCTGCTGCAAGGAGGGTGGGCTTGCGGGCTACTTTTCTCAGAGGTAAGGACAAGGCTCCATCCTCTAGATGACTGGTAAAAACAATGTTCCCTCCCATGCATGTTGAAGTATTTAGGCGGGAAGTACTAGTCTACTGCTGTCTGCAATTGCATACAGAACTAAAGGTGGATTTATGGATGGTGAGAGGGAGGGAGGGAGGGATAGATGGGTATGTGATAAAGTATAATAAAATGTTAGTGGTAGAATCTAGGAAGAGGTATATATATATGTGTGTGTGTTCCCTATAACAGCATTTCAACTTTGCTGTATGTTTGAAATTGTTCATAATAAAATGTTGGGGGAAATGTAACTAATTAAAATGACTTTTAAAAATCCACTCATTATAGAAATATTGGAAAAGACAGAAAAAATGAATTCCCAAACCTCCAATCTCACAACTCAACAATGTTTTGTTGTATTTCCTTCCTGCCTTTTCCTATGAAATTTTTATTGTTATGGTTGTTTTATAAAGCTGGCCCCAGTCCATCTTCGCCACTATAAATAAAGCTCTGGAACACCCTTGGTCAGGAGTCTTGTCACTCATGCCCTAGCCTGAACATTTCCCTGGCTGTATCTCCCATTAAAGAATCATCACCCCGCCTTGCAGACATTTTCATGTCCTTCCTGGGCGTCCTCTTGGGCCCCTTTGGAGCTGGAGGATGAACTCACTAAGGCAGAGTCCCTCCCTCTCAAGAGGGGCACTGGAGCCTAGGAAGGGACAGGGCAGCACGCAGGTGACCCACAGGTAGTGCTGGGGATTATGGCACAGCTGCTCTCTGTCCCCTGGGGAGAGGGGCTTGATGTGGAGAGTGGGGGCCCCCAGCTGTCTGGAGGCCTGTGTAGCTATAGGGCTTAGGGGACAGCCTCTGGAGTGTCTAGAAATAGTCTGGTCATCAGCAAAGAACAGTAGGGTGGGAGAGGTCTTTTAAATTTGTTCTTATAGCTGAATACGTCCTTTAAATTCCATTTCTGCCCTCTAGGATTGCCATTTCCTGATATCTAGAAGACATTTCTGTCTTGTTTCTCTACCTCTATGTTAAACCTGGAGTTTAAAATCGAACCACTGCCTACATGCTGGGCGTAGACAGGGAGAGAAAGGATGGAGGGCCTTACAAGCTGTTCAATATTCCTTTTGCTCTCTCTGCCTTTTCAAGGAGGTGGTGAAATCCTGGAGATCAAGGCACCTGGGCTGGAGCCCCAGCTCCAGGCCAGGTACCCTGGGGCACATCAGTTCTCCCCTCCCAGCCTCAGTTTCCCCATCTGTAAAGGAAAGGGAATGGTTTCTATTTCTGTGGGAGGTGAGACAGGGTGCACGCAGGTGTGTGGCATGGGGCCAGACACGGGAGGCCCTTCGTGTCGTGAACGGGATTGGCCTCCTTCTCCCCCGGCCTCCCTGGGGAGGTCATGTTGACTTGCAGACTTGGCTTCGCTCCACCGCACACGGCTTCCTTCCCTGGAGCCTGAGTGGAATGTTTTCTCTTCCCTCCTCCTTCTCTTCCTCCTCCTCCTCCCCTTCCTGTGCACTGTCTATGGGACTCCTCCAGTGTCCGAGGGCTCCCCTGGGGCCGCTGAGCCCTCTCCCGCCCGGCTCCTGCCCCGCAGCCTACCAGGCTGTTTCCAATTTGGACACCATGCATCTTGCCCCTTCAGATCATAGCCGCCTCTTTGATGGAACTAATGATGATCTAGGGCTCCGGGACCCTGGACCTCCCCAAACTGAGATAAATCCTGCCTCTGCGCAGACAAGGGGCCTCCAGCCCAGCATCTGATCCCACTCGTCCAGGCAGGACTGGGAGGAGGGGTGTCTCCCGGAGCCCCCTCCTGGAGGGCAGTGAGGGCCACAGCTGGAACCAGGGAGACAGGAAGAGAGGGACTTCTCTAAGGCTCTGAAGAGGGTGCCACCACTCTTGGGGGAGTTGGCAGGCTGTGAGAGGGCCAGCTGGGCACGCCTTATCCCAGCAAGACTGGAGGGCACAAGATGGAGCAAGTGGCAATCACGTAGGCCAGCCTGGTTATCAGGCTCAGTTTCACAAACAGTCCCTGACAGCGCGCTAACACTGCTGGGAACACAGGGAGGAATGAGACTTTCTTCCTGCTCCTACGGGCTCAGGAGTGAGGGAGAGGGGTGGGCAAACAGACAACCCCAATACTGTGGCTGGGGTGGCAACAGTGGAAGCCGGGGGGCTGTGAGAGCATGGCAGAGAGGACCTGACCCAGCCTGGGTGGCCTGGAAAGCTTCCTGGAGGAGGTAGCCCTGATCTGGACTTGCGCAGGCCCTACACTGGCCACATGGTATGCTCTTCCCATAGAGAATTAAAAATAGAAAAGGATACTGAATCCTAAGTCATAAAACGTATATACCAAAAAGTAGGGTACCTTCTAGGTTTTGTGATTGGAACTTTGGATAAACTCATCAGTGAAACTTACTATCTTTTCGGTTGTTTATTTATTTATTTTTTTATTCCATATGCAAATGATCAGGTGTGTGTCCAGTACTGGTTGAGTGGAGACTCTGTGCTGAAAAGGTGAATGAGTGTACGTATGTGTGTGAGTGTATGTGTAGGGCATTCCACAGAATGTCCTGAGAAAATGCACCACAGGGAGCGTTAGAGCTGGCAATAGCTCCTTGTGGCTGGAGTTCTGGTTGCCTGGAGGTAGGTGATGATGGAGGTGTGCTCAGGAAGAAGGCGCCACTCTGGTGGTAACTGGCTCTTGTCACTCTATGGTCTTTCTCGAATCCAGTGTGACTCCAGGGCAGGGACTCTATCACTCTGCACTGACAGGCAGGGGCTGACGCAGGTCTAAGGGACAGATGGAGGAGGTGCCTATGAAGCCGCATTGGATTTATCTAGTGATGGATGAGGAGCCATCAATTAGCAAGTTGAGGCCCTTCCAGGGGGCTCAGTGATCCGCAGTCATCACTGGGGCTGCTGCCACACCTCCCATCATATTCCCCAGCTACCCCTGCATGCAGTGGGATTGGCTGGTCTCTCTTGAGGACATGGTATCTCTGAGCCAGGCCATTGGAAGGGGGAATGGTGGGCAACACTCCTTGAGAGGTTGGGGGGCTTGTGTCAGAGTCAGTGGTGAGAGGGATGGGGGAACAGGACCATCTGGATTCTACCAGGGACGCTCTTTTTTAAAAAAATATATTTTTTATTGATTTCAGAGAGGAAGGGAAAGAAGAGATAGAAAAACATCAATGACGGGAGAGAATCATTGATTGGATTCCTCCTGCACGCTCCCTACTGGGGATCTAACTCGCAACCCGGGCATGAGCCCTGACCAGGAATTAAACTGTGACCTCCTGGTTCTTCCTAGCATGCCCAACCCTACCCCTCCACCTTCTTAATCTTTCTCTTCTTCCTCCTTCACCCCCTGCTGCTGGCTGCCCAAATTCCACCTCAAATGTATTAATTTAAAATATTAAAATTAATTCAGGTTTAACTAAAGAATTTTGGGCTTTCTGGGAGTGTAACCAAGCTGAGGGTTGACTCATTTCACCCCACAAAGGACTCTGCTCTAACACACATGATCCTCAGGTAGGAAGCAGGAGCTCACCTGGCTGCTCACCAGTCCGTCCCTCCCCTTGGGGGGTGAACTCCAAATGGGATTTAGTGCTTCTGTTGGGGGCCTGCCTCTCAGTCATCTGCTAGAACGGCTTCAGAGACCCCAGCAGCCTGGACCCAGTTTTCTGAGTTCTGTAGTGTTTTATGAGGCTCTAGGAGCCTTGATTCAGGCTGGCGGTGACCCTTTGCAAGGGCTAGAGGAAAGGATGAAGATTATGGTGGTGGGAGAGAGCTTTGCAATGGGCCTGCGGTGAGCCAAGCCCCTCTTGTCCAGCCCTGTCACTTTGAGCAGTTTTTGTTCAGAATCCCGAGCTGGAAGCCACTCTCAGTTTCCCAGATAATGGGCGTGTGGCCCTAGTCTCCTCCCAACTGGGAGTCCTGAGGGCAGTAGCTGTTCTGCCTTATGTTTGAGGTCATCACTTTGCTCAGGGCCTGGAAATACAGTAGGTGCCTAATAAATGCAGTGTGGAACTCTGTGCCCAGCACACCCTCTCTGTTCACTCATTCATCAGACAGCCATGGCCCCCGGAGAGTGGGGTTTGGAGAGGTGGCCTGGTGGGGGTTGAGGGATGTTGTGCAGATGCCTCATGGGGGGCGGTTGGGAGTCCTCCTGCCTAGGCTGTGGCTTTTCACCCCCGGGCGGCAGCCCTGCACGCGGAGGAGGAGGTGTCTGCAGTCTGTGCCATCACCTGAGCTGCACCGGCGGGTTGGATAACAATTATTGGGAGAGGTTAAAAAAAAAATCATTATCAAATAACTACAGCCTGGAAAAGTTGGCGGGCGGGATGGAAAACACGGCCTGGATCACGCTGTGGCCGCCGCCGCCGCTCCTGGCGCGCAGCGCCGCGGTAGCCAAAAATGGGAGGAAGCACATCTGTAACGCATTTATGTGATGTTCACCTTTGAGACCGCGCGGCTGGATGGAGGCGGTGAGTTCACGCGAAAGGAAAAACTCTTTAAGAGGTTTTCCTTAGGGGACCTGCCTGGTGCAGGCGGCCGCGGGCCCGGACCGCGGGGAAGGGCGCCCCCTGCCTGGCGCGGGCGGAGCGAGGACGCGAGCCGGATGGTGCGGGATGGGTAAGGGGGTGGGTGCCAACTCTCCAAGTGTGTTTCCCAGTCTGTATAAAGAGGTGGCTGGATTTTAAGGGCCCTTCCATTGGGGACATTCTAAGAGTCCCTCTGCTTTCCTTCTATACGTGTCCCTGATGGAAGGAGAGGACCAGCCCTTGGGTGGGGAACCGGCAGGGAGGAGCCCTCCTGTCCTGTGGTTGCCTGGCCCCTGTCATTGCCTCCCCAGCCCTCTCTCTACATTCCAGAGCCAGTGACGTCTTCTGGGGGAGCCGTTTGTCTCCTGAACGAGGCCAAATCCACCTTCCCGAACAGTCAGTGCTCAGTTCATGCAAAGCATTGCAAGGAGCCCTACTTCTCAGGGGAAGCGGTGCCCCTCCAGTGTTCTCATTTCTAGTCATCCTCACCTCTGGGGTCTTCAATATATCCTCAGGCCCCTTTGCCCTGATACGACCCCTCCACCCTCCCTCTGGAGATGTCCTTCCCAGAGTGGGCAGCATGTGGTCCAGCCTCTTCATTCCCCTTCCCCAGTCACTTTGAAGTTGGCCCCAGTTTCCTCACCCTCACATCCCAGGGGCTGATTTTGCCTCCAGAGCAAAAGCAGATTTCAGGCTGATTCAGGCCTCCAAAGAGCCTCTGAGCTCTTCAAAGTTAGAACTTTTAAAAAGCTAAGTGGGCTGTGGAGGGCTGGAGAGACATAGGAATGAAGTGCAGGGACTTCTCCCGCTGGTATCTACACACACACACACCACGCTCACTACTCCACTTGCCCAAGAGTAGGGCAGAGCTAGGGCACTCCCAAGGCCCAGGATTTCTACCCCATAATATTACCGTATTTTCAGGCGTATAAGACGACTGGGCTTATAGAAGATTTTCCTGGGTTAAAAAGTCGTCTTATACGCCAGAAAATACGGTATGTGGTTCCCAGCCTTTGCCCACCAGGAGACACAGAGCACTGGAATATGGTTAGGCGGAGCCAGAAGCACAGACCATCCCTTTGCACAGATCGTGGTCAGGTGTTCACTTCAAAATAGTTAAGATGGCCAATTTTATGTTATGTGTATTTTGCCATAAATTTTTTTTGAAAAAAAAAATAGAAGCAGAGCAAGGATTTGAACTTGGGTCATTTAGCCCTAGAATCTGTGCTCTTATTTCTGCACTGTACTGTATACCTAGAAAGCGCTCAATAAATATTGGAAGGAAGGAATGGGAAAATGAGTGACTTCAGAGGCTTTCACACATGTCAGATTTCCTCCCACTCCCTGGCACCTGGGTGTCCTCATCTTACCCATGACCCTGGGCACATGCGATCCCATGTGTGTCTTCACAGTGGTGGTTTGTGAACTCCCACCTCTGCGTTTTCAGCTGTCTCTCTCTTTCCCTTGCGTTTCTCAGCCCTCCCTCAGTTACCTCCTGGGTAGCACTGCCCTGCCTGGTTGTGGCGGCAGCCAGGCAGCTGAGGCACAAAGGGACGGCCTATTGGGGCTCTCACACCTTCTCCTCCCTCCTCAGGTGCTGCTTTTCATGTGTACCTCGCCTTCTCCGTGACCATGATGTGAGGCAGGGTCTGAGAGATTTCATGGCCCGTCAGTGCTGACTTCTTTCCTAGATCTCGGAGTTCCAGTCTGGTGGGTTAGTAAGGTTGTTGGCATTTCATCTTACCCATTCCCCTGAGTTTTGGTTGCACTGCCACAAAAGTTGGGGATCCAAGGGTCCAGCTTTCTGTGTCCCACCTGGCTGTGAGAATCCTGTTTGTGGGTAACCAGATGAGAGCATCTCTTTCTATATCAGGTCGGAGTTTGGCCAACACAGCCCTAGGCCATGGTCATCCCTGGTTGCTGTTGGAGAATTTCTCTCAGTTAAACCCAAGTCAGCTACGCCTCTCTGTTCATTGCATCTGCTCCTACATAGCCCAGAAGCTGCATAGGTTGTGAGGACTGGACAGAAGTTCAGGGTTAGTTAGATCTGGGTCAGCCCTGAACTCCTGGACTCTGGACAGGCCCACAGGGATGGTGAAGGGCTGGCTGGCTTATATATGACTAGAGGCCCAGTGTACCACATTCGTGCACTGAGGGGGGGTGAGGAGGGCGGGGTCCCTCAGCCCGGCCTGTGCCCTCTCGAAGTCCAGGACCCCAGAGAGCGGGCCTAAGCTGGCAGATGGACATCCCCTTGAGGGTCCTTAGTGCTGCTTCGGAGAGGGTCCCGCTACTGCCACTGTGCTCCCCAGCTGTGAGCCTGGCTTCTGGCTAAGTGGCACTCCCCCTGGGGGTGGGGGGAATGACCACCAGGGGGCAGCTCCTGCACTGAGCGTCTGCCCCCTGGTGGTCAGTGCGCATCATAGCGACCGGTCTTTCCACCATTCGGTTGATTTGCATATTAGCCTTTTATTATATAGGATTGCCTATTAGGGCTCCAGGCTCTGGCCCTCCTAGGGTGAGATGCAGAGTAATATTTGGTCAGGAGGTGGTTCCTCCCCTAGCTGGGTATCTGGGGGCAGGAGCAGATGGAATGAGGAACAAGACACCTAGCACTGAATTAAGCTGAGGATGGGGCTCTGATGTTTGGGAGGGGCAAGGACGGTCAAGTATGGACAGGGCCCCAAACTGCCAAGGGTCCTGAGCAGGTTAACAAGGGCAAGGTGGGGCCTAGGGTGATGTGGGCCCAGGGCTCTTTAGCCCCCAGGAGGATGCAGGACACGTAGAACTGGGCCACAGGTCAGACGGAGCAGCAGGAGGTCTTTAACTGAGGGGGAGGAAGAGGCAGGGTCCCTTTCTACAGCAGATTCTCTCACTTTGCATTAGTCATGAACAACCCAGAGTTCCTAATTCAGGGACCAACGCAAGCCGCTTAGCCCAGCAGACCTAGTCACCCCTCGGTTACATATTTGGTGAATTATTTGTGGCTCCCTGTCCCTTCCCCACAGTCAGAGGAGCTCAGGACAAGCCAGCTCACTTCCACTTGCCTAACTAGGCCCCATGTGGGATGGAGCCTGACACTGGCAGGACAGCTGGACATGACTTTGGCATTGACTGCCTGGGGCCTACTTGTCCCATCCAGCCTGGACCCTGAGCTGTGGACGACTGAGGGCCCACCTGGGCTTGCTTTTCTTCACCTCACTTTTCCCAAGAGGCTGGTTCTGGCACCAACTGTCACCAAATGGTAAACAGCCCAGCACAACCCCCACCCCCCTAAGAAGCTTAAGATAAGAGATACCCCTGCGGGAAGGAAGAAAAAACCTAACAGGAAGCCAAGTGGGTAAACCGTTACTGGCATCGATGTGAGGGTTGCGTCTGTTTCCCAGGCAAGAGAGGCTGTGCCTTGAGCTCCGGGGCTGTCGTGGTGGGGGGGTCACAGGGCAGACCTCTGTGCACCTGGGAGCAGAATCACCAGGTGATGCAATTTCCTCCCGTGATCCTCTGGGTCCTGCCAAGGTCCCCCTACCTGGCCTCTCCTCAGGGGCAGGCAGTCAGGAGGCAACATTACCAGGTCAGACAGGCTCTCTGTGAAATGGCTGAGTGCCCTCGGGGAGTCACTTGGCTCTCCTGAGTCCCCTGACCTTTCTGCATGCGCCCCCTAAACCGCGCAGTGGTGATAAGAGTGCTCACATCATGAGGTTGTTGAGGGGACTCACCAAGATATGCAGGTGCAGAGCTTAGCACAGCGCCGGCCATACTGTGAGCGCCCAATAAAGGGCACCTGCTGTCCTTTACAGCCGAGGCTGAGTGAAGCTTGGGGGCTGGAGACAAGCTGCTTGGTGCATTTTGCAGACCTGGAATCCGGCGAGAAAAAACTGAGCAGGCCCCCCACCTGACACCATCTATTTCATTAGAGACAGACGATGGGAGTATCTTAATCATAACTAGAGAAGTATGAGTCAAGCACTTTTAACTCAATTCACCAGCATTCATGAAGCACCGTGTGTGGGATGAGAGGTTTATAAGATGGCAGAGCTACCCAGGACGTGTCCTCAGCTGCTCGCTGTCCCATGGGGGACTGGAACCAGTGGGAGGGGCTCAGAGAAGCAGGGGAGAGAGGAGGGTTCTCAGGGCCAGGGTCACCACATTGCCCTCCCCTGGAGCTAAAGGGAGTGAAGTGCAAGCTATAGGCCTGGACAGCTATGGAAACAGACTGGGGAAGGGGTTCCCACACCCACTTCATGCCCTTTCTCCTCCCTCTGCTCCTGGAGTTGGCCCCACAGTGTCTTCCTTCCAGTCAGTGCCTTTTCTCTGCCTGAACCTGCAGGACCGTGCCGCCATGGTAACCACGTCCTCAGTGGGCTCCAGAGTTCTAGACTTGTGAGGAGTGGGATGTGGGAGGAAGGGTGGGGGCTGCCCAGGGCTCCCTAGCTGGAGAGTATCACCTCCTAGTCCTCTGAAGAGCTGACCCAAGGTCGGGAGGCCCCTCTTCACCTGCTGTCACTCACCTTCATTCATCTTTTCGACCACTGACACGTACTCTTGAGCACCAGATCCCACATACCTGCTGCCCCCAACACCTCTGCCTGGACGTCTGCGGGGCATGCCCAACTCCCAGATGTCACCCTCAACTCTCAGTCCTCTCAGGAAATGTCACCACACTCCACCCCCTTGCTCAGGCCAGAAACCTGGGAATCCTTGACACCTCCCTCTCCCTCACCTTCCAGCTCCAAGATGCACCCTCACCGTTTCCATGGCCACTACCCCATCTCAGCTGCCATCTGCCATTGTCTGGACACCTGTACTATCCTCAGCATCTATCCACCTTCCATCCCTTCTCCACAGAGTAGCCAGAGTCATTTCTAAAAATGTCAATCAGATCACGTTTTTCCTTGCCTAGAACTTTCTAATGGCTTTCAGTTAGATTCAAGATGAAATCTGAATGCCTTGCCATAGACAAGAAGGCCTTCCATGATGCTGTATCTATTTGTGTGGTTTCATATCCTACCCCACAGACTGTAAGCTCCGTGAGGGCAAGGACAGGGCCATTTTCACTTACTTCTCACTTCAAAATGCCTGGCACATGATAGGCACTCAGTATATATGTGTGGGTCTAACTCTTTACTGACACGCTCACTCCTACACTCAGTCATCTCACAGCTATTTGCCCAGCCCCTCCTTGGCGCCAGGTCCCACACTGGTTTGGGGAAACCGAGGTGAATCAGAGGGCTCTCCTGCCTGTTGGCGTTTCCAGGCGGGAAAGTGGAGTGACACAGAGTGCCCAGCAAAGGTTACAATGCTCTGAGCACCAGAATCACCCTTACTTACCAGGCTGTCTATCTGGCCTTCTGTGAGGCAGACCAATACTGTAGGGCATAGGGGCGAATCCCAACCCTCTGTCGTTGCCCTGAGCTGAACACATTGTAAAGAACTTCACACTTTCCTCATAGGACCCTCATATAACCCACCTCCCTGGGTGCTGTTTATTGCACAGATTATGCAGGTGGAGAAGCTAAAGTTCATAGAGGGCAAGGGATTTGTCCAAGGTCACACAGATAATAACTGCAGGAGCCAGATTGTATTGATTGTTTACTGCATGCCATGCTTAAATCAGATCATTCTGTCTGTATTTTTATAATGATTGCTCACACACTACCCTGTGAGGTAGGTAGTAGTATTTCTAAGTGCTTAGCTAGGAGGCTGTTGTTGTTGTTTTAATTGATTTCAGAGAGGAAGGGAGAGGGAGAGAGAAACAGAAACAACAATGATGCGAGAGAATCATCGATTGGCTGACTCCTGCATGCCCCCCACTGGGGATCGAGCTCGCAGCCCGGGCATGTGGCCAGAACGGGAATCAATGGAGCCGTGACCTCCTGGTTCACAGGTCGATGCTCAACCACTGAGCCACACTGGCCGGTCAAGGAGGCTGTTTTTATACAAGGTTGGACGCAGCACCTCAGGCAGTCTTTTCTGTTTTTCACTGCAAGTTTCTAGGAGGCAGGGGTGACATCTGATGGCCCCTAACCCTGGCTGTCCAGATCCTAGGTTTACCTGGGAGAGCAAGGCCTCCAACTCAGAAAGCTCAGGGAGCTGGAGATAAAGAGGAGAGGACGGCAGCCAGCGAAGTCCCTCTGGCCCTTCGTCGGCTCTGTGTGGATCTGGCCCCAGCTCTGCTCTGGTCATTCCAGCCCTGGGCCTCCCTGTTTGAGTTATTAGCTGTGGGATTGTCAGATGGCGAAATGAAGGTTCTCAGTATGCCCGGGAGGTTGCAGGAATTCATTTCACACTTGAATATTTTTTCTAACACCTACTAATGTCCTTCATGTTGGGCCCAAAGTTCTGGCAGCTCTCTTCTCACAAAATATTCAGGGATGGGGCCTGAAATTCCTCCTGCAGTGAGTGGCCAGTCACAGGCCTGTAGGCAGATGGGTGAGGCAGGAAGACTTGGGGGCTTGTGCCAGGAGCCAGAGGGGAGAGAGGAGGTGGGTAGGGAGATCAAGGTTTAGTTTCCCAGAAGGCAGAGAGCCTGGCTTCCTTACACAGTTACTGCCTTTCTCTGAGACTCAGTACCATCACCCGTAAAATGGGCATAATTCATCCTCCCCCAAGGGTTTCTGGAAGGACAAAATGAATCATGGTGCGGATGCTAATGCTTGGGATAGTGGCAGGTCCCTAACAAGGGATGGATGTGAGCAGCCAAGTCTCTCTTGAAACCCGCTGAGGAAAGTGGAACAGAGAGGCTGTTTTCCTGGCCAAGGTTTCTCTGCCTACTTGGCCGAAGTTTCCTTCCCTGGCGTTTCTGTGGCAATGTGATACACAGGGATTTCCACTGCCCGACCGACTGGTTGTTAAGCAGGACTTTGTTTGGTCCCCTCTAAGAATAGGACCCCGATCCCGCCTCTTCTCCCTGCTGTCATTCATTCCCTCTCTGTTGTTGGAGGTGGGGGACAGAGACAGGGGCAGGCCCTGGTGGGGGCAGTTGGGCAAACTGCACTGACCCCCTTTGGAGTCTGACCAGCTGCTCCCCAGCGGCTATCACTGGGCCCCAGTTCACTTATCTAAAAAAAGCAGAGAACTCAGCCTCCCTGATACAAGGGAGAGATATGTGTAGGTTGAGGGCGAGGAGAGGGCCGAGCAGAGGGAACAGCCAGGAAGAATGTTCAGAGGCTCTTCCTGCCCCCTACCCCATCAACAGCATCTCCTGTGACCTCCCAGCAGCCTAATCTCTACAAGGACTCAAAGGAAGCATCTAGAAGGACCATACTTATCACAGAGAAAGCCAACACATCCTTTGTGGATGACCGTCCCAAGTTCCAATCCAGAAAGCTTGTCGTGTGAAGACTGCTTGAATTCCTGCAGTGTGACCGAGGGACAGTCCCCACTACCCTCCCTGGCAGGAAAGACTGTCCTGACTAACCACATGGGGTGACATAAAAGCCATGCCTGTGCCTGCCTCACCTATATCAGGGAGCCCCCACGGGGTGAACATGAGCTTGCATCCTACACTTGACCATGAGCTAGTATGTCATTTCTTTATATTTCAGAATACTGTAGGCCACATTTTTGAGATATAACTCACATACCACCCATATAAGTGTACAACCAGTCAGTCGGGCAGTGGAAATCCCTGTGTATCGTAACATCACCAATGGACACTGTCCTGCAGAGCAGAAATGTGCCCGGTGGTGGTGGTGGTGGGCGGGTTGTGTGAATGGTCCTACCCGGGTGCAGGCGGTGGTAAGGGGCCCATCACCATAAGGAATTTAATAACAATAACAAACTAACTCAGACTCAGCCTGCTCATGCGATCACCGTGTGCCAGCACTTTTAAACCATGTCAGTGATAAGACACCCTGCGCACTGGGATAGCAGGTACCCACCGTCGGCCTCTTGCTATGTCTCTGGGTGCAGGTCCCTGAGCAGCTACAGGTGACTCTTCAGCTTGTGTTTAGTGCGGGCTCGCCTTTCTGACTGATTTCCATCTCAACTGCACAAGGTTGACATGGAAATGAACTCAGAGAGGCCTGGGGACACCAAGAGGTCAGAGTGGCAGCTCAGAAGGCCTTTCTCTGCTTATAACCCTCCAGGCACTTCCCAGGCTGACAGGAGAGAGAGGTGCAGGGACCAGGCCCTGCCAGAGTTTGGATTTTATTATAACCGCAGGGGAAGTTCTTGGAGGGTTCTAGGCGGAGGAGGCCCTGCTCTGATTTATGTTGGGGAAGATGGGATGATTCAGGAAGCTGAACACAGGAATGGGCTGTAGTGAGACTTCAGAGCAACATTCTTTCATTCTATCTATAAAGTTTTTTCATTGTCCGCTGTGTACCAGGCTCTGGGCCAGCTCTGGGAGGTATCCGTATAAGTGAAGCAGACAGGCCCCTGTCCTCAGGGGATGCATGAGCTGGATGGGGAGGCAGACATTAATTCAGTGACCTCTCCAACATTGACATGCTGACCAGTGCTGGAAAAGAGACGAGCAAGAGTCCTGGGCATCAGGGAAGGCTACCTTGAAGGATGGGTTTCAGCAGAGATCTCAAGACACAGTGAGGTAATTAAGTAGGTACAAGAAAAACACGGGGAGGTTGGTCAGAGGCCTGGAGGTGAGAGGCAATAGAGTGGAAATAAGGCCAGTGTGGTTGGGAGTGAGGGCGCCATGGTGACCTGAGCTGATGAAGGCTTGGTGAGGGCAGGGCCAGGGTTAGAAGCTGTCTTTATCCTGGGAAGGCTTTCAGCCAAAGGAAGGCCCCTTGATGGGAGTTGTATGTGTGTGTGTGTGTGTGTGTGTGTGTGTGTGTGTGTGTGTTTTTAGATATAGTTGACATATTATGTCTATATGTATAACATGATTCAATATTTGTATATATTGTGAAATGGTCACCAGAATAAGTCTAGTTAACTTCCACTAGCACACATAATTATAAATTTATTTTCTTGTGATGAAAACTTCTAAGATTTACTCTTTTAGCATCTTTCAAACTTACAATACAGTATTATTAACTACTAGAGGCCCGGTGCATGAAATTTGTGCACGGGGGCGGGGGGGGGGGGTTCCTCCGCCCGGCCTGTGCCCTCTCCCAGCCCAGGAACCCTCAGGGGATGTCTGACTTAAGCCGTCAGTTGGACATCCTTAGCATTGCCATGGAGGCGGGAGAAGTTCCCGCTGCACTCGCCAGCCATGAGCCTGGCTTCTGGCTGAGCGCACTGACCACCAGGGGGCAGCTCCTGTGTTAAGCGTCTGCCCCCGGTGGTCAGTGCGCATCATAGCGACTGGTTGTTCTGCTGTTTGGTCAATTTGCATATTAGGGTTTTATTATATAGGATAGTGACCATGCTGTACATCACATTCCTAGGACTCATTTTATAGCTGGGAATTTGTATTTTTTAACCCCTTTCTTGCACTCTGCTCCCCTCTCCCTGCATTGGAATCATGTTTTACAGCATGATGTAAATGAGAACAAGAAAGCCGGAGCCAGCATGGGCCAGGCTGGGCCTGGCTAACCTACCAGGAGCCACTGACCGGGCAAGTGGGAAGTCAGACTGCCAGGCTCCAAGCAGCACATAAGAGCTGTGGGAAAGGTATCGCCAGGGTGGCGTGTGGTCAGTCCAGCAGGATTCATGGGCATAGCTCCCAATGGGCATCAGGGTGCAGCCCATCCCTCTGGCATGAAGGCGCCAAGAAATGTGACTTGTTCCATGCACAGTGACCACAGCCTCTGGTCTTGATAAGTAGATTATGTTGATTCATGGCCTAGGACTTCAAAACACAAAACCACAGTCTGGCTCAGTATATTTCACTGGGGAGTCAAGAGATCACAGGTCATAATGCAGCCATGGATCTCCCATCTTAATCACAGGCAACTCTGTCAGGTTGGCTCTGGGTTTGCCTGGCTTGCAAGAATGCTGTTTTTCTGCTTAATTTGTTGGGTGCAAGCACCTTAGCATGGGAAGACCCAGAGGCAGGAACTCAGGATCAGGATGGGTGTGAATATGGGAGGGTTGTTGCTGGTGTGTGTGTGTGTGTGTGTGTGTGTGTGTGTGTGTGTGTGGTTTTTTAAAGAATAACAGCATTTTTGAGATATAACTCACATACCACCCATATAAGTGTACAATTTCATGGCTTTCAGTATATTCACAGAGTTGTGCAACTATTTCCACAATTTAAAAACATTTTCATCAGCCCCCAAAAGAAACCCCATACCCATTAGCATCGTTCCCCATTCCATCCCCCACTAATCTACTTATCTTTATAAACTTGCTTAATCTGGACATTTCATAAATGGCATCATTCAACACATGGTCCTTTGTGACTGGCTTCTTTCACTGAGCATAATGCTTTCAAGGTTCATCTACATTGTCACATGTGCTAGTACGTCATTTCTTTATATTTCAGAATACTATTCCATTGTATGGATAGGCCACATCTTATCTATCCATTTATCACTTGATGGACATTGGATTGTTTCCACTTTTTGGCAAGAATAATGCTGCTAGGACCATTTGTATACACGTGTTTGTGTGGACGTATGCTTTTATTTCCCTTGGGTACGTACTGAGGAGGAGAGTTTCTGGGTCATATGGGAACTCTCTATTAAATCTTTTGAGGAAAGGCTGTTTTCCAAAGCGACTGCATCATTTACATTCCTACCAGCAGCATATGAGGGTTCCGATTTCTCCACATCCTCACCAACACTTCTTTAAAAAAAAATTATTGGGATGACAATGGTTAATAGAATTATATAGTTTTCAGGGCTGTTCTATGATACATCATCTGTATATTGCATTGTGTGTTCACCACCCAAAGTCCAATCTCCTTCTGTCACCATATAGCTGACCCCTTTACCCTTTACTGCCTAACCCCCAACACTTCTTATTATATGTGTGGGTTTTTTTTTAATTTTTATTATCGCTATCCAGTTGGGTACCAAGTAATATCTCACTGGTTTTCATTTTCATTTCTCTAATGCCTAATTATGTTGAAAATCTTTTCATGTGCTTATTGGTCACTTGTAAATATTTTTTTTTAAGAAATGTCTCTTTAGATCCTTTGCTCATTTTAAGATTGGGTTATTTGCCTTTTATTATTGAATTGTAAGGGTCCTTTATATATTCTAGATACAAGTCCATTATCAGGCATATGATTTGCAATATATTGAGCAGGCTGTTTTGATCCCTGGAAATCATCTTTTGTTTGGTGGATATCTTGCCTTTTTTTCCTCCTTATAGTGGAATTTCAACTAATAAATGTAGAAGAAATGATGGACTTGAAAACCATCATTTGGTACCCTAGTTGGTTTGGCTCAATGGATAGAGCGTCAGCCTGAGGACTGAAGGGTCCCAGGTTTGATTCCGGCCAAGGGCACATGCCTGGGTTGCAGGCTCAATCCCCAGTAGGGGGCGTGCAGGAGGCAGCCAATCAATGATTCTCATCATTGATGTTTCTATCTCTCTCTCCCTCTTTCTTCCTCTCTAAAAATCAATAATATATATATATAAGAAATCAATATATATATATGTATACATATATACATATATATGTATATATATATACACACACACATACATATATATATATACAGATTTATATATATATATAAAATCACAATTTGGCAAATTCCATAATAAGAATTGTTTCAGGTAAGAATCATTAAAGGATGTTAAAATCGGTGGGCAAAAAGTATATAGATTCCCCCCATAAGACTTATTAATAACAAAGGGGAAAATAGCAACTTTACACTGCAGAAACTTGGCAGGCAACGTCTCAATCAAATAGTCAAAATTATTAGCAACAGTATCAAGTAAAACTGACATCACGAGCCTCCTGGTATGAGAAAGAGATAACTGCACTTTTGTGGTTTTCTTACCAAAAATGAATACTCTGAATTTATTAATGAGGAAACATCAGACAGAGCTAAGTTGAGGGGCGTTCTGGAAAACAAGGGACTAATACTGTTTACAAGGGTCAAGGACATGAAAGACAAAGACTAGGAACTGTTCCAGGTTAAAGGAGACCAAAGACTCATGACAACTAAAAGCAAGTTGATCTATCAGTGGGACTACCTGGGAAATTCAAGTAAGGTTTATAAGTTAGGTCCATGGTCAGCAAACTGTGGCTCGCGAGCCACATGCGGCTCTTTGGCCCCTTGAGTGTGGCTCTTCCACAAAATACCACGGCCTGGGTGAGTCTATTTTGAAGAAGTGGCGTTAAAAGACGTTTAAGTTTAAAAAATTTGGCTCTCAAAAGAAATTTCAGTCGTTGTACTGTTGATATTTGGCTCTGTTGACTAATGAGTTTGCCGACCACTGAGTTAGGTAATACTATCTCCTGATTTTGATCACTGTACTGTGTAAGATATTAACATTTAGATAATCTGGACAAAGAGTGTATGGGAATTCTTTGTGCCATTTTTGCAACTTTTTGGGAAGTCTGAAATTATTTCAAAATGAAAATTGACAACAAGAACAACAACAACAAAATCCTATCAAAGCTTCTTTAGTTTCCCATTTGCCTAAGGCAGTGCTCGGCAAACTCATTAGTCAACAGAGCCAAATATCAATAGTACAACGATTGAAATTTTTTAAACTTAAACTTCTTTTAATGCCACTTCTTCAAAATAGACTCGCCCAGGCCGTGGTATTTTGTGGAAGAGCCACACTCAAGGGGTCAAAGAGCCGCATGTGGCTCGAGAGCTGCAGTTTGCCGACCACGGGCCTAAGGAAGGAGACCCAGTTCCTTAGCCAGATTTCCACCAACCTTGATGATCTTCCTCCAACCGACTTCGTGCAGGTGGGTAGCTCTGTAGCAGAGGGTGAGGCTGCCCATTATCCTGAAGGCAGTGGGGGACCCCGGAAGGATATTAGCTAAGGAAGGTCATGGTCAAGTCAATCGCATCTTGGTGGGTGGATTTGGTTGGACATAGAGAAGGAAGCCAGTTGAGAAATAATTTGCAATAGTCCAAGGGAGAAGGAATAAAGACAGAGGAAGGAACAGACTCCAGAAATGTTTGGGAGGTGACCTCAGTAGGACTTAGTGATGGAACACGGTAGAAGAACAATGCGGGGAGCAGGAGTGACTTTAAAGTTACCGCCGCTGGGAAACTGGATGCCAGAGAATAGATTCCATGTGGGTGACTGCCCAATGTGCGGATGTTTCACATTTGCTCCTTCAGCTGCATTCTCCATGCTGCTCCACCTGCTCTCTGCCTGGAAGGCTGACCACCATGGGTTGCATCCCTTGTGCTCTCGCTGGCTTCCAGTTATGTTCAGCCAATGAGAGGCCAGCAGGAGACCAGAAAACAGGCAGAGAGAGGTTCGATATCCCCCCAATGCCTACTCTTCCAAGTTTGGCAGTGGCTGCATTTGTTCAACTAAGACAGTGGTTAGTTGGGCAGCCCTCTCCTGTGCTGCTGCTCTTGCTGGCCTCCCGTGCCCTTTCATGCCCAGAGAGGGGGGCGTAACGGCTCATCCGTGGGTGCCTCACCATCCCTTGTTGATTCTCTTAGCTCTCCCCTTTGTAATTAGTTTCCTTATTAAATTTCTTCAATTACCCCATTTGAGCGCCAGATCTGTTTCTTACCAGGTTCCTAACTAATATACCAGTTTGCAAAAACGCCTTCTCTGGATTTTATCATTATTGTTGCTGTTCATCTAACACTGTAAATGCTTAGTCTTTGGGGGAAGAGATTGTTGGGATCCGTCTTCACCCCACCATCTATCTGGCTTTCCTCTGTCTCTAGCAGCCCTGTCTGTGCTATGCGACCTCTGCCCTAGGTCTCAGCTAATTGGTGTAGGGTAGGGTAGGCACTTGACTAGGTCAATAGGGTTCTTCCCCCGGATATTGTAGTGTGAAGAGATATGGTCCTTGGTGATGCTAATGAGCCTTAGACCCATAGCTAACTACCATTGCCACACTAGTTCACATTGGTTTCCCAACACTGACAGCCTAAAGGATGCAGCTGTTCATCACGGTGGTGGTGGCGCTATTCACCCAGGTCCTAGTACTGGTGGAGCTCTGTCCCTGTGGGGTTGTATTTTGGAGCCTAAAGTCTCTCTGGCTGGACACTGAGGTTTAGGAGTCATCTGATACAGTGTGTGTGTCATCTGATGTGTGTGTGTGTGTGTGTGTGGGGGGGGTTGAAACCATTGATGTGGGAGAGATAAGAAAAGGGATGAAACTTAGCATCAAGAGCTAGTCTTCCAGGTACACACTTCCCAGTGGCATTTGCTGCATTTGTTGCAGGAGATGTAACAGCAGAGGCTCCCAGCCCTCATTGCACATCAAACTGATCATTTTATAGTTTTCATAAAATACTGGTGCCCAAGCACCACTTCAGACCAGTTAAGTCAGTCTCCTTGGAGGGGCTTGGGCATCAGTATTTTATCAACCTCCCAAATGATAACAAGGTGGAGCCAATGTGTAGAGGAATCAGCTGAGGAATCAGAGGGTGTGCATGGACCTGATTCGGGGCTGGCACTGCAGGGGGCTGGTGGGCACAGAGAAGATGCAGGAGGCACATCCTTTGTGCTGGCGGATCCAGTGCAGGTGAGGCGCCTCCCAAGCCTGACACAGTGATTAGAGAACAATGCAAGGCAGCCTGTAATTAACTGTCACACCGCGAGCTGCCCACTCTCTCTGCTTTGGAAGTTCCAGGAACAGGGAGGTGAGGGGACCGGAGAACCTACTGACTAATAATCCCGCACAGCACACAGTGTTTCCTGTTCCTCTCCTCCCTCAGTTCTGCGGGGTCATAGGTGGACTGTAGGGTCCACACCTTGATTGCACTGAGCTCATGGGCTTTAAAACATCTTTCTAATTAGAGTGCTGGGCAGGTGTGAGCTCGTGGGCTGTGATGGGATTATTGGTGGCTCACAAGTGCTTGATGGAAAGGCCTCTCATAGGAGTGGCCCAAGGACCTGAAGCCCCCTATCCTGTTCACTTTCAGTTTGAAGTGATAGTGTCCACTGCCGCGTGTAGGCTGCAAATCCAACCAATTCTGCCTCTTGTCTCTGCCATAGTGTCAGGGGTCCTGTGGCTTTGGGTGCCCAGGGAATCTTTGCTGCTGCCAGGGCTCCCACCCCTACTTGTCTTCCTCCCTTTCTTCCTCCCAGGCTGAGGTTGACTGAACTTGGCTTTGGAAGGAAGATCACCTTCCAGGAGCTCCCGGTCTGATGGGGGAGGCAGACACAAGAACTGACGATTATAGCCCAGCCTGAGCGGTGCATCTCAGAGAGGTGTTGATGGTGATTCTGTTGCAGCTGCCTCCTCCCCTTATGAAACCCCTTTAAGGCTGTCATTCCCATCACCTCTTCGGTGAAGCCGTTTCTGGCTCCTCCTGGTAGAAGGAGCTGCCCCTCATGTGTCCTCTCTGAGTCTGTGTTGTGCTTGCCCTTTCCCAGCATCTCCTGCCTGCCCTACCGTGGTCTCCTTAGGGCGTCCCTCCCTGCTGCCTGGACTCTGTGAGGTCTGGATCTCTGCTCCACTCAGTTCTATGTCCTGGGAATGCAAGAGGTGCCAGGAACTGTGTCTGTTGAGAGGGTGAGTCTAGTGCCCGTGTAGTGGGATAAAATTCCATTGTTTTAGGAACCTGCACCAAATTCCCCTTAGAAACCGGTTGTTCCTGTTTTGGAAAATTGATTAGACTTTCTATGGGAGAAAACAGGGGCTGGACAACTCTACTTTGACAGTAGACAGTAGACTGTAGACAGTAGACAGTAGACAGTAGACATGATTTGAAGGATGAAGAAGGGAGGTGCCAGGGCAGAGACAGCAGAGAGACAAGGAGGGAGAAAGATTCTTATAATTGCAAATGAGATCTCTCTGTCTCTCCAACTGCAGTAAACCTCTACCCAAACAAGTGCCTGGTGGAAAAGGATTTGCACACGTGCATGGCTGTGGTGGAGGACTAAGCCATCTTGAGCAAGAAGCTGAGACTGTCCCCAAACTGAAACGCAGTGGAGGCAGGGTTTCAGGTCACGAGCAGCTGTGAGATGTGACCAGTCTTGCTCCCACCAGAAGACTCCACAGACATCCTGGGAAAGGGGTTCAGAGTCTTCCGTCATCCACAGGCTGGGCTGGGCTGTGAGTCATTCTGGTGCAGCCTTGCAACGTCAACATGACCCTGCTGACCCCAGCCTGCAACAGCAGGGTGTCAGTCCCCTCGAACTTGAACCCTTGTGCTGACCGTGGCAGCAGGGCTGATGGGGTGGAGTGGCCTGATGCCTCCCGAGGAGCCCCTTGGGAACTCCCCCCACCTGCCCACATCAGAGGAGGAAGAGCTATTCCAAAGGGTTGACTTCTACTCACAGCTGTCCAGGAAACTGCTATTGCTGCCTCCTCCCTTGACATCTGCTTGACAAGGGTCCCAAGCAAACAAATGGAAAGGTTTACATTTATAAGGTACAAATAATGTGGGGTAAGGGGGTTTGGAAACTATGTTTCCATTGGATTTGCTAAGAAGTGCATGGTAGCTTGAGTAGCAGGCAATGGCCAGGCAGCATTGACCAGCCCTGCATATTTCCTCTACACAGACACAAGCCAAGCAGGTTATCACTGGCCTGGGGGGTCAAGTAGGGATGGGCGCACCTACCAAGCCCCAGGGCCACCTGGGCAACTGCCTCTCTTCCAGTCTCATCGAGCTCAGAGTCCTTTCACTTCTCCACAGGTGAGCATGTTCACTCACTCAGTCACTCACGCAGTCACTCAGCAAACATTCCCTGAGCATCTCCTATGTGCCAGGACTGCTTTGGTGTGGACTTCTCAAAATGGACCAGACACAACCCCTGCCCTCTGGGGGTCACCATCCAGTAAGAACACAGATGGACGTGGCAATGGACAGTTATACAGTGTGGAAGGGCACTGGCAGGTTTGGCTGGGGTCTCTGGGACCACCGAGGAGGCACCTAGTCCAGAAGAGGTGGAGCTGGAAGCTTCCTGAAGGAGATGATGAGAAGCTGAGTATTAAAAGACTAGAGGCCTGGTGCATGATATTTGTGCACTGGGGGAGGGGGGTGTCCCTCAGCCCAGCCTGCACTCTCTCCAATCTGGGACATTCCCCTCACAATCTGGGACTGCTGGCTCCTAACCGCTTGCCTGCCTGGCTGCCTGATTGCCCCTAACTGCTCCCCTACTGGCATGATTGACACCTAACTGCTCCCCTGCAGGCCTGATCGCGCCCAACTGCCCTCCCCTGCAGGCCTGGTCTCCCCCAACTGCCCTCTCCTGCAGGCCTGGTCGCCCCCAACTGCCCTCCCCTGCAGGCCTGGTCTCTCCCAACTGCCCTCCCCTGCAGGCCTAGTTCCCCGCAACTGCCCTCCCCTGCCAGTCATCTTGTGACAATGTGGGGGTGGCCATCTTGTGATGTGAGGGCATGAGGGTCAATTTGCATATTACCTTTTTATTATATAAGATTATTACATAGGATAATGAGAAGGAGTTAGCAGAGGTTGAGAGGATTGATAGGCAGAAACAAGAGCAGGGGTGAAGGGGCAACATCAGGACCTCTGGCAACACCTCTCACAACCTGTCCTGATCCCACTTTAGTGGGTAGGCACCTACAGGCCATGGAGGGCCTGACCTGGTGCACCTCTGTCCCTCTCTCAGCCTGCTGCCCCCACAAGGCCCCGCACAGGGCCTGGCTGGACAGCTTTCTCATGCACAGATGCCTAAGCTGGGCTCAGCGGAGGCTTCCTGGGCACTTTCATCATGGTGAGGTGAACATGCCAGGGTCTGGGATTTCAGACACAGAAGCCAACTCTGGCCGGGTTAGGCAGATAAGAAACTTATCCAAGGATATGCCATAGCACGAAATTTCCAGGAAAGCTAGAATACCAGAACCAGGAGCGGGCCCAGATCTCTCTACAGGACTGCTGTGTGGGCAGACCCGGCTGACCCCCATGCCCTCCCACACTAGTCATAGCACTGCCTTGGAAACTGGACATGGGAGCTGACCCCTGCCAGTCAGGATGAATTCCACTTGGCATCTGTTTCCTGGGTCACCCCTCCCCATCCTGAGTCTAGGGGTGTGACTGGTGGAGGCCAGGGCACATGATTTACCCTAGCTGCAAGCGAGGCCAGAAGGTGGATGAGTGGCTTCTGTGAGGGAAGATGGAAACTCATGAGGTGGGGAATTCTCCAGGCGTTGGGGAAGCGTTCAGAGGCTTTTCTCAGGCAAAACAATGATGCACAGGAGGTCTATAACACAGAGCGGGGAGCCCGCTGTCCAGCATGCTCTGAGCATGATGGACACCCCAAAGGCCTGCCACAGGCCACTCTACGTCCTCTTCTTTCATTTGTCCTTTTGCTCATTCAATCATTCGGACAATCATCAATAGCAGCTCTTGTGTTCTGCGGGACGCTGTGCTCGGTACTAGGGTCTCTGAGAGGAGTCACATCCTTCATTGCAGACCCCCACCCCACCCCAGAAACTCACCATCTGGTGGAAGGAATAAGAGACAGGCCTGCAACTCTGATGCCAGGCAGAGTGACCTGCTTCAGCTCTGATACAGGGCAGTGGTCATGTCCTTGTGGGGTGACTTTGTGGAGGGTAGAATTTGAACCGGGCATTGAAGTGCATGTGGATGGATGGGGGAACATGAAACCTGAGGCAAAGGCCTGGAGGGGCCACACTGAGTGTGCATTGGGCGCGTTCTGGTAGCTTAATATAGTCCCCGTGGACAGGAAATAGGGTGTGCTTGCCATATGTCAGCAGTTTTCAGGAAGGAAGAATTGGGTCTATTAGGCCAAAACAGAGAATGTGCGAAGTGATGAAGAGGGAATTAGAGACAGGGAGGCAGACAGAGACGATTTTGTACTGGGTCTCAACACATCAGGCCGAGGACTGGGCTGATCATCTAGGCAGCGGGAACTATTATTCAGGCTCTGGGCAGACCAGGCAGGGTGGGATTTGATCTGGATTTGGTCAGGACCCTCTGCTGATGGAGGGCTGGATGGCACGGGCTGAGGCCAGGAGCAGGGCCAGGTCCACACCCACCCCAGGCCTCTACCACCCAGCGCTGGGCACAGGGTGGGCAATTGAGCACTTGCTTGTGAGCTGAGGTGAAGAAAGAAGAGGGCTGGGTTCCGGCACTGTGCTTTCTAGGTGTGTGACATCCCCTCTCTGTTTCCTTACCCACCTCAAAGGGTGAATTGGGATGAGGCAGGGAAAACCTTCTGTAAACGGTACAGGACTGTACTCGAGTGTGAGGGGTCCTTTGAACCCAGGCCCTGGGCCCATGGCGTGTGGCTGAGCCCCAGCGACTCCCAGGTCACAGGACTTCCTCTCAAGTGTGGTGATGCAAAGATGAGGGCAGTGGCAGGCTGAGGCTGCGACTGTATTTTATAAACTATTGCTATCAGCCAATCACAGTGCTTTCCAGGGAGCAGGGAAGGCCTAGTTCAAGTCGGCCGTTGCTATTATTAGACTGGGGGAAAAAAATCTGTTGGGGAGACAGTCTGGGGCAGGAGGCCACTAGGCCAAGTGGCCACATTTTCCTCTTCTGGAAGACACGCTGGCCTGGCTGGGTAGCTCAGTTGATTCGAGCCTCATCCTGATACGCCTGCGGGTTCAATCTCCGGTCAGGACACATACAAGAAGCAAACTCTGAATGCATAAATAAGTGCAACAAATTGATGTTTCTCTCTCTCTCAAATCAACAAATGATATTAAAATAAAAAAGATGCTCCAAGAAGGGCCCTGGGTGCTGACTCGGTCATAGTGACCTCCTGAGGTCCAACTGAGGAAGCCCTGACCGCCCTCGGATGAGCACAGAGGTTCCCCTCCATGCCTGCCCTCTGCCCGGGCGGTGTGTGTGTGTGTGTGTGTCGGGGGGGGGGGGGGGGGCGGGGGTATCACGCTGATATGCAACTCTTCTCCCTTCTGGGATTAACCGGAGGATGGAGAAAAGGCATCTCGGGCAGCTCCGCTTTGGTACGAGGGTGGCTTCCAGGCACCTTTGTGAAGTGGACACCTGTCTGCCCAAGGAACAAGATCCCCTGGTGCTGCATATCCCTCCGCTGAGGGTCTGGGAGTTTCCTTTGTGGTTTTGCATGTGGTTCCGTGGGTAAGGCAGGGCGAGAGGAGCCGAGGGCAAAAGGCCTTGAGGGAAGCAGTGTCCCCTCAAGGCTTAGAGCCGATTGCTTTATTCTAGAACAGATGACCCCAGGCCTACATCACTGCTCCAGCCACGTGCTGAGCCCCCCTGAGGACGAACGGAGGCCCTGCACAGGGCTATGAGCATATCCAGCTGCTGGTTTGAGAACTTTTAAGTTCTTCTCTAAGCATTCCCTGATTGCCATCCCGAGCGTGGGGAGGGGGCCCAGTCGTCTGCCCCTGCCTCCCCATGTGGGCTCCCCATCTTGGGGCAGGGGACTTAGGGCCAGGGAAGGTGTCCTGCAGTCTCTGTAGGGGGTGTTCCACCTCCGTCAGCTTTTCTTTTCCTTTTGCTTTGTTGTCATGGTGACAGCTGTTGACCTGCTTTGGCAGTCCAGGTAATGTGCATGCACCAGAAATTACAAATTCCACAGAGGAAGGGAGCATGGCCATGAGGTAGGAGGATGGGGAGGCATCCTGCATGGAGTGCGGTGAGCATTCAGTAGAGCCCCCTGCCGCCGCTGCCGCCCCTCCTCCCCCTCCACCCCCACACACACACACACACACATGCACATACCATCTCCCTGTCTCCTGCCTGGGGCAGGTGCACTGGGCATAGGGAACCCGCCTCTTGTTTTTTCTCAGAAGGATGGGATGACTGGTTTTTTCTTACCCATGCCGGGCTTGGGGGTTCCCATCTGGAAAATGGCAGCTTCCCTCTGGAGGAGTGCCCATGTCACAGGACTTGATTATGCCTGCTCACGCTTAGCTCACTGTTTCCTGAGCCCGGAATGAAATGTTTGCTGTGGCTTTTTATAGAAATGGCCATGGCCATGGACTCCCCCATTAGATATGCACATCTCCCTCCATCCCAGGGCACGTGTTGGGGAACTGGCATGAGATTAGGGAAACCCCTGGGTCTCACTAGCCTTGAAACTTGGGAGATGCCACTTCACCTCTGGGAGTCTCAGTTTCTCATCTGTATAATGGGGATAAGATTACTCCCCCGGCAGGGGAGATGGGCCTGTTTGATGAGCCCAGGGCTGGTGTGCACCGAGGGGGTGGTGTCCCAAGCCCCTGTTCTGCCCTCCGGGAACATTGGTCTGCCCTGTGCTGACGTTGGCTCTCACATTGGCCCTTTCCCTAGAGCCTTGGTGGGAGAAGATGGCACTGTGCCCTAGTCCCCCGTCCTGGGTCTCTATTACCCCATTTACAGATGAGGGACCCCTGAGGCACTTCCTCAAGGAGGTGGAGATGGCCTCCATGGCGCCTCAGCTCCCCAAGAGAGCAGCAGCCATTCTGCCTGGGAGTCGGAGGAGTTGAGAGAGAAAACGTGGAACCAAAATAGCTTTTTTCCATAAACAAAGCTGCTTTTCGTTGGGGGAATGTAAACAGGCAGATGCATTAGGAGACGGTGCCATCCGGCAGAGCAGTGGGGGAAGTGACAATGGAAGGCCCATAGCCTGGACCACCGACAGCATCTCGGCTGCCTCCGGAGAAGCAAGGCTGCCCCTGTGCCCCGGGAATCAGGGCAGCCTGGACGCCCTCCTTAGGCTCCCCCCGCACCATGGTTGCCCTGCGGGCCCCATTCTGATGGGGCTGGTGGCCTCTTCTTATGCTGTGTGCAGCCCCCTCTGGGCTCAGAATGTCTCCTGGGGCTGGGGGACAGAATGTCTCCAGGGATCTCTGACACCAGGGCCCAATGTGCAACCTGGCATGGAGCAGGCAGGAGGGAGTGTGGCCATTCCTGCCCACCTCCATCCCAACCCTTGTGTGGAGCTGACTTCCCCTCACTGTTCCCCATCCTGAGGTCCTAGCATTCAGTTACCCTGTCATCATGTGAACCAGCCTCAAAGGCGCCTTACATTGAGAGGCAAAGGTCATGTTCAGAGAAGGTTCCTAAATGGGGCACTCATTGGGGGAGAGGGGAGGAGGGAAGACAGTGAGAGTGAGAGTGTGTTGGAGTTGGTCTGCCCCACTAGGTGGGCAGGGGCTTTGGGTGCCCCCGGAGTCCTTGCCCAGCCTCAGGGGTGTGGAGCTCCTTGGCTTGGCCCCAGCAGCTCTCTGGAGGCTGATGGGAAATGGGCTCATTTCTGGGTTTGCAGCGGTGCCTTTACTGAGACCACAGACCCATTTGTCGAGAGGTTGGTGGTCCAGCCTCAGAGCTACAGAGCTCTCCCCAGGGAACTGATCCGTCAAGGAACAACAGATGGCTCTAGAGCCAGATGGAACCTTGACCACCAGAGGGAAAACATGACACAGCACCCATCACACCTTCCTGGGCTTTGAATAAAAGAGAAGTTACTATACCCCATTTACAGATGAGAAAACAAGGCCCAGCGCAGTGAAGTGGCCCAGCTCCAAGAGGCAGAGCTACACCCTACCCCACCGGCCAGCCTGTGCTCAGAGGTGTTCTTCACCAAGCCATGACCTTGGCCAGAGAAGCAGAGACCACTGCGTCCTTTTGAAGGGGGAGAAACAAAAGCCCAGTGATGCTTAAAAACTTACCCAAATGATGAAGCAAAAAACTAGGGTGGAGCTGGGACTGCTAACCCCAAGGCCAGGGTCTTGATCGTGGGCCCGTGAACATGGGCAAGGGTAGTGTTGGGCATTGGAGGGGCGGCAGGTCCCTGAGAGGAAGCCAGGCTGAGGCGCTGGGGAGCGCAGAGCCAGGGTGGCTGCCTGCCCAGGAACCAAAGGAGGGGCGGCTGGCTCCTCACCTGTGGAATGACGATGGTGCCGGCCACATAGGACAGGCACGAGCACCACTGAGACCTGGGCGCCGTCAGGGAAAACCGTCCCTCTCCCCAGCCTTTGTATGTCTGAAGGTGGCGACTGCCTCCTGTAAAAATAGCACTTGGAAAAGGGCCTCTGGCAGAGGGGATGCACAGTCCCGCTGACAGGCCCTTGCCCCAAGGACAGGCAGCGGATGCCTGGTTGAGAGCTGGATGACTAGCTTCCTGCAGGGGAGCTGGGAGAGGACAGAGGGGGAGGCCTGGAGGTGGGGGGACTGGGCTGCAGCTCAGCCAGGGGAGGACAAGGGGAGGCTGCAGTGGGAGTCCAGGTAGGAGGTGGGAGCTGGTGGGGGCTGAGCAGTGGGCACACCAGTGGAGGGACAGGCACGGGCTGTGTTGAGGACTCAGTGGGGTTCAGCTGCGGGGGGGGGGGGGGGACGGGGGGAGGGGGCGCGGTTGGCAGGCTGGGGAGGGCTTCCCTGGTGACCCTATGGGTGACCTTGAATGAAGCCCGGGAGAGGCCAAGGAGGGAACACTGGAGAAAGAGGAGACAGGCCAGGAGGTGGGATCAGGGGAGGAGTTTGCAGGGAAGGAGTCTGCTTCCTAGAGCATGAGCCAAGAGCCATACACGATCACTTTCTTGGATAATGTGTCCTGGGAGAATATCTGACTGTCTCTTTAAAGTTCTGATCAAGCCCTGACCGGTTTGGCTCAGCGGATGGAGTGTCGGCCTGCGGACTGAAGGGTCCCAGGTTCGATTCCGGTCAAGGGCATGTACCTTGGTTGTGGGCACATCCCCAGTGGGGGGCATGCAGGAGGCAGCTGATAGATGCTTCTCTCCCATCAATGTTTCTAACTCTCTGTCTCTCTCCCTTCCTCTCTGTAAAAAATCAATAAAATATATTTTTTTAAAAAGTTCTGATCAAGCAGAGAATCAGCACCCTTGCTGGTGGAGGGGCGTGGCCGGCTGGGGCCAATGTCCACGAAGACCCAGAGTCCCTTGTGAACCCTCTCCACCTCCTTGGTATGTTTCTGAGAAGGGCCCCTCATCATCCTCGTCCTCCCAGCATGGAACTTAATCCCGGGATCTACTCCCACATCCTCAGGCCCACACCGGGCGCCTGCCTTCTCTTCCACCCCTCATTCTGGCCACTGTCCCCAGCTGGTTATGGTCTGGCCTAATGGTCATGCTCTGCCTCTCACCTTCCTCTTCCCTCCCCAGAACTCTCCACCTGCTTCTTGCTGCCAGGCAGAGCCTAAGAAGAGGCTCCATGCACTGCGGAGCACGTGGAACTCCTGTGGCCAAAGACCTATGGCTTCCTCCCAAAGGAATGCAGGCTCCTGGGCCTCCCTGCCTCGGCTCAGTCTGTGTTACCCACATGGCCTGCTTCATGTGTTCCAGACCCCATGTTCTTCTCCACTCTCTTCCCTCTCCCTGGGTGTTCTCTTCTGACACCTCCCACACCTCATCTCCAGCTCCCAGCCCAGCCCATCCTCCATGAGCTCTCGCCAGATCCCCAACCGGAACTGTCTCTCCCGGACGCTCTGGAGACGTGCGTTGGGGTGAGGTGGGCACGGGTGGAGGGCAGGGTGAGGGTGCGGGCTGGCTCTCAGCCTGGAGGTGCTCTGCTTGGGCTTCCCTTGGCTTTGGGGGTCTCTGGTCACTCATCCCTCCAGCTCTGCCCGCGCGGGGCAGTGGCTCTCTTGTCCCGTGTGGTGGGGGGAGCCAGCATTGCTCCCCACTACCACTGCTCCATGCGGTTGGCGGGCCCTGCTCTGGACCTCACGTCCCGGCCGCAGCTGGTGCTGCACTACCCTCCGCCTTCTACTTAGCCTCCTGAAGGGGTGGTCAGGGTTCCGGTGAAATCTTGGGTCGGGATGAGCGGAATCAAGGACTCTAAGTCCAGCCCTGACGCTGGTCTGCCGTGGAGAGCTGGGTGGGTTCCTGGAGCCTCCCCGCAGCTGTGGGTGTTGAGCTGCACCTCTGAGCACCCACAGGCTTGCCCACCGCCAGGGAAGTGGGAATGTGGTCAGGGCCGTGATTCACAGCTGCTGCTGCCATGAGGTCATCTTCAGCCTCCTCCCCACAAGCACGAGGCTGGCTGGCTGGGAGCTGGCCCAGTGGGATGGGGCGGCCGGTCCTCCCCTCTCCCGCTCCCTGGCAGGCAGAGGGAAGCGGGAAGGCAGGAAGGTGGGCTATCTATCTCTGCCACCATCTAATTACCCCAGCGGTAATTGCTCTGGGTTTTCTCTGACACCTTGAGATTCCTCTCCGGGGCCTTCCACAGTGGAGCCAAAATAACCCTAAGGAGGCTGCAGGCCCCAAGACAGCGCCTATTGCTAAACCCCAACAACTCCCCATCAGCCCCGCCGCGACGTGCCTGAGCTTCGAGACAGCGTGAGTTTATGACAGGTCCCATTATGTCTCTTGCACAAGCACCGAGTGTTGAAATACCCAACGGATGATGACAGTGTTGAAATAACCTGTCGTCTCAGCACTTTCCCCGTCATTAGCCAGATGTTCCAGCCCTCAGAAGCATTCACAGCCTTTTGCAAGGAGGGAGGGGGCCTGGGTTGAGGTAGCTGTGCCTGGGTGGGAGGATGGGGCTGGGGCCTGAGTCCCAGGAGAACAAGGCAGGAGGTGGGTGAGCCTTGGAGGAATGTGGGAACAGGCAGAGGGGAGATCGGGCCTCCTGAGGAGGAGGTGAGGCTGGTCTCCGCCATCCCTTCATCCCAGAGGCCCCTAATCACCACCAGAGAACCTGTGTGTACTCTGCATGGTGGGAGGGCTTGGGAGGGAATGTCCTGCCCGGATCATGGGGAGCCAGGCCTATGGGCCCAACTTTGCTCAGAATGTGGCTCAGAACCCTAGCTGGTTTGCCTCAGTGGATAGAGCGTCAGCCTGCTGACTGAAGGGTTCCATGTTCGATTCCGGTCAAGGGTACCCCAGTGGGGGGCATGCAGGAGGCAGCCAATCAATGATTCTCTCTCATCATCAATGTTTCTATCTCTCTCTCCTTCTCCCTTCTTCTCTGAAATCAATAAAAATATATTTTAAAAAAGAAAAAGGAATGCGGCTCAGAGAGGTGAAGTGATATCCTGAGGCCCCCATTCCTGCCTTGTTTCCTCTTGAATTGGGCCTGTGACTATTAGGCCTGTGCTGCCATCATGCCACCCTGTCCCCCTTACCCCCCCCCGCCCCCCAACCTCACCATGGCTTTTGGGAGAACATGTTTTTAAAAAATATGTTTTTATTGATTCTAGAAAGAGAGGAAGGAAGAGGGAAAGAGAGAAATACCCATGAGAGAGAGAAACACCAATCGGCAGCACCCTGCCAGGAATCGAGCCCACAACCTGGGCATGTACCCCGAATGGAACTGAACTGTAAACCTCTCGGTGCACGGGACTATGCTCAACCAACTGAGCCACACTGGCCAGGTCTTGGGAGAACTTTGACCAAAGGGATTGCTAATGATGGGGTGAGCAGGCCAGGGCTGGACCTCTCAGGCCACCTGCTAGAGAGCTTCCAGGAGTCAGGCCTCTGGCCTGGGTTTGCATTCCAGCTCCATTCTGTTCTGTGTGATGTCGGGCAACCCTTTGCCTGGCAGTGCCTCAGTTTCCTCATCTATAAACGGGAAATTAATAGATCCTCCTATAGTTTTTTAATACCTCTCTCCCTGTTGCACACCTGTACAAAGGGACTTCTCTAGTAGTTGTTGTCATATGGCAGAAGCTCCCTTGATAAGCACAAGGCCCTGGCACTGGTGGCATCCAAAGCCAGGGCAGGGACAGCCACCAACTGTGGAGGGGACTCCAGCACTGGTGGGGGTGGATGAGCACTGAGCTCTGGCATCTGTTGTTGATTTGGGAAATTAAGTGGAGGAGTTTGCAGCTAGTAACTGAGCCCCAAGGGCCTACAGCTGCCAAGATAATACAACTGTGTGTGTGTGTTGGGGGTGGGGGGGTGGGCAAAGTTTTTATCTTTAGTGCCTTCCCTTTCTCCTGCTTCTGGAACCCAGTGTATGTCCCCCATGCTTTCTCTCTCTTTCAGGAAAGGATAAGCTATCAGTCACTCACACCTTAGTGAGAATGACTTTCCTAGGAGCTTGGTCTCTTTGGGCTAGGGTGTCAAGGAATCCAGGGAGCAGCCTGGAGCTCCATCTCTGGGCTGTCAGTGCTGCCATCTGCAGGCTGTGTGGACCCAGCCTGGCTTGAGCTGTTAGTTTTGCCTTGTTTGCCAAGAGCACGGGGGCAGCTCTCTGCCAATACCTCCACCCATCCTTCTGGCTCCGAGGAAGAGGTGAACTCCAATCAGGGACCCAGCCTGGCCTGGGTTCCATGTGCTGTGTGATGTTGAGTAAATACCTTCTCCTCTCTGAGTTTCACTTTCCCTATCAGTTTAAGGGACTCAAAGAGCATGTGACTGACCTAGGGGGTTAATATGGGATGTGATGTGTGGCTTCCTCCGAAGGAAGGAATCTCGTGGCCATGACAATGCTGGCCTGGGGGACAGTGGGGCTCTAACAGTAGGTGCTGGCTGACTCTGGAAGGAACATTGGCTCAGCTGTCCAGCAAAGGGGCTGGAGGGGAGAGCTGAGCAGCCAGGGGACTAATTACCCCAAAACTGGGTTCAACACAGAGGCCTGTTTCAATGGGTTGGCATCTCACCTCCTCTCTTGTCACCTCCCTGGTCCAGGCCACCATCATCTCTCTCCCAAACAGAGCTAGTCATCTCCTGATGGGTCCCCTACTGATCAGTCTCCACAGGCCACCAGAGTAATCTTTTTGTTTTCCAGAGATCTTTTAAAATCCTAAATCAGATAAAAGAACATCTCCCACTCCACCTTGCTTAAGCCTTTCCTGAAGTCTTCCCATTGCACCTGAAGTGAAATCCAGACTCCTCCTCATGGCCCGTCTCCCATGCCCCCTCCCTCTCTGTGGCTACCAGGCTGCCTCAGGACTCTGGCTGTCCTTTTTGTACCATGTGCTCCCTCACCCCCATCCCTTCTCCTGGGCTCCATCTTTCCACTTGAAATGTCCCCTTAAATGTCAAATCCTCAGGGCTGCCCTTCTGAATTACTCTATTTAATGGAGCTCCCACCCCTCCAGTTACTCCCCCTACTGTATCCACTTGTTTCTGTTAAAGTCCCTGTCGTATGTGTAATCTCACATATTTATTATTTGACTCCCCCACTGGCATATAAAGATCTTGTCTTTCTTGTTCATCCCTGCTGTGCCTTGCACATTAGCAGGTACTCAACAATATTTGTTGGATGCACAAAGGTGTCAGTTGTGCCGAGGAATGATGACTTATTGAAGGCCTACTATGGGCCAAGTGACTTTCAGAGAGGGCACCCTCCACCAGGGCTGCCATTGGCGTCACCTGAGGACTTTCAAAGACTAGTCCCTCCCCTAGAGATGCTGGTCTGAGGAGTGGCCTGGGCATCACCATTAAAAATCTTTACCTAATTCAAGTGTGTCTCCAAGGTTAAGAACCACTGATATGGTCCTTGAAGAAATAACAACAACAACAAAAACCCCACACTTTTTATTTTAAGCTAATTTTAGATTTATTGAAAATTGCAAAAATAGAGTTCCTGTATATCCTTCCCTAGCTTCCCCTAAAGTTAGCATCTTCTATAACCACAGAGCAATCGTGAAAAGCAAGAGATTGACATAGGGACAATACTATTAAGTAAACTCCAGATCTTACTTGAATTTACCTTGATTTTCCATTACCATCCTCTTCCGGTCCCAGAATGCTATCCAGGATCCCACACTGCCTTCCATTGTCATTTTTCCCTCTCTAGTTGCTAGCAAGTCTGTGTTCTTGCTTCATCTTTCATAACCTTGCCACTTTTGAAAAATACTGATCAGTTATTTTGTCGAAATTTCCTCAGCTTTAATTTGTCCTGTGTTTTCTCACGGTTAGAGTGAGGTTATATATTTTGGGTGAGAATGCCACAATGTTGTGTCCTGCTAGGTACATCATAGAAATATGACTTATTACAGTAGCCTTGATCATTTGGCTAAGGTGTGTCCGCCAGGTTTCTCCCTGTAAAGTTACTGTTCTCCTCCCCTTATCCTATATAATAAAAGGCTAATATGCAAATAGACCAAATGGCGGAACAATTGAACAACCGAACAACTGGTCGCTATGACGTGTGCTGACCACCAGGGGGCCCGCACGGAACATGGCAGGTGTCAACAGCAGGCAGCAGAGCACGGAATATGGTGGGTGTCAGCTGTGGTGGGATGGTGGAGCAGGTGAGCAGGGGCACCAGACCAAGGCGGGGCACTGGTTGCTGTCATCAGGGCAAGCCTCTGGTGGTTACTGAAAATTCTTTGCTCCCATGCGCCGTGGTCCCACCCAGCACTCACACCTGCTGCCGGCACCGGCCCCACTCGCACCCACTGCTGGCACCAGAGCCGCTGCTTGAATCTGCTGCTAGCACTGGCTCCCAAAGCACCGTCAGCACATGGGAGCAGAGGTGGTGGGAGACGGCAGACAGGGGACCAGGGTCCGCAGCAGGAGGGGCTGGACGGGGGCACAGAGGATGGGTTGAGACCAATCCCTGTGCCCACTGCAGCCTCGGGGCCCACAGTTCCTTTCAAGGTGCACGAATTTATGCACTGGACCCCTAGTCCTATAGAATAAAAGGCTAATATGCAAATAGACCGAATGGCAGAACGACCAGTTGCTATGACATGCACTGATCACCAGGGGGCAGATGCTCAATGCAGGACCTGCCCCCTGGTGGTCAGTGTACTCCCACAGGGGGAGCGCCACTCAGCCAGAAACCGGGCTCATGGCTGGCGAGTGCAGCAGTGCTAAGGATGTCCGATTGATAGCTTAGGCCCACACCCCCTGGGGGACATCCCCTGAGGGCTTCCGGACTGCGAGAGGGTGCAGGCCTGGCTGAAGAACAACCCCCCCCCACCCCCCACCCCCCATGCAAGAATTTTGTGCACTGGGCCTCTAGTTAGCTAATAAGTATCTGGAGAATGATACTTGAGACTAAGCACATCCTGTTTCTCTTCAACACATGCTTAGTCTTAATTTTAGTAGCCTTTGAGTATATATCATTTGCAACAATTATTAGCTGGTATTTGTCTAAAGATCACTTTTTCATTTTCTTCTACAGTGTTAATTGTATGGAAGAGCTGTGTTTTCTCCCCCATTTATTTATTTATCCAATTATTGATTTACATCAGTGTGGCGTAGCCCTGCTTTTAATCCCTATTAAATCTTGCTATCTTGGTAAGTAGGCACTGCTACTGTGATTTAGTAATGAGGAAATGAGGAACCATGGCCAGGAGTATGTAAATCACTCGCCTACGTTCTCACAGCTAGTACATGGCTGAGGAGAGATTCAAAGTTGCTCCAGATTTAGCTTTGTCCATCTTTTGCCTTGATCACGGCTGTAGCTTCTGAACTGTCTCTGCCACCACCCTCATAATGCACATTTCTCCCACCCTCCACATCAGAGCCTCAAAAAGCTTCACATCCTCCCAAGGGCTCCTCCTGTCCTTTCGATGGAGCTCAAACTCCTAGCCTGTGTGAAAAGGTCCTTTCCGGTCTGACTTGAGTGATTCCTCAGGCCTCATCTTCCCCTGTCCTCTTCTCAGCTCCAGCTGTTCCCAAACCTCCTCCAGCTGTGTCTCGCCTCCGGACCTTTGCACGCGTTGTTCTGCCTGAGAACACGCGCTCCTATCCTAGCTCCCTCTGCCTCTTCCTCCACGCCTCAGGCTCAGGCTCAGGCATGCACCACCCTAGGCAAGCCTTCCTGCTTCCAGGATGTGGTCGTTGCCACCTGCTTTGTCTCGCCTGTTACTGCTCTGGGTCTCCACTCTCTCAGGGAGGATGAGCCCCTTAAGAGCAGAGATTGGATCTCTGGATCCCCAGCACTGTTCACATCAGGTACTTAGTTAATATTTATGATGAGTTGCCTGGCCACGGTGGCTCAGTGGTTAAATGTCGACCTATGAACCCAGGAGGTCAGGATTTGATTCCATGTCAGGACACATGCCCAGGTAGCAGGCTCGATCCCCAGTAGGGGGTGTGCAGGAGGCAGCTGATCAATGATTCTCTCATTGATGTGTCTATCTCTGTCTCCCTCTCCCTTCCTTTCGGAAATCAATAAAAATAAAACATTCTATATAATAAAAGCATAGTATGCAAATTGTCCCCTCAACTGGGAGTTTGACCAGGGGGCGGGTCCAGCTGGGGGAAGGGAGGGAGGCCCCAGTCAGTAGCCAGCAGCCACTAGGGACCCTACCAGTGCATGAATTTTGTGCACTGGGCCTTTAGTCCTATATAATAAAAGTCTAATATGCAATGAACAGCGGAATGACTGATCGCACTGACTACCAGGGGGCAGACGCTCAATGCAGGAGCTGCCCACAGGCCCCAGGCCAGCCAAGACGGGTGCTAGCAGGGGCCCCCTGATCACCCCACCAGTTACCCTGCAGAGGAAGGCGACCGGCAGTGGTGGCAGGGGGCAGGGCCAGTGAGTGGGCGGCGCCAGGTCGGCCAAGGCAAGTGCCAGTGGGGACCCTCTGATCACCCCGCCGGTTGCCCTGCCGATTGGCCCTGATTGCCGGCCAGGCCTAGGGACCTTACCTCTGCATGAATTTCGTGCACCAGGCCTCTAGTATATATATATATTTATGATGGGTGAAAACTGCACTCCAAAGCTCTTGCTCTTTTAGCTATCCTGTGTGCCTACTGTGTGCATGACAGTATGTTAGGGACTGCAGAAAAAGATAGGAAGCTGAGTGAAAATAAATATGCCTATAAAACTGAAAGCACCAACTGTGGGCCTGCAGAGGACTCAGCGTAGATAGAATGTCAGCTTAGTTATCCCCTCAGCAGTTCCATTCTATAGAAATGGAAATGGAGGCTCAGAGAGGTAAAGGGACTTGTGCGGGTCACACAGCTGATTAGTACCAGAGCCGAGATCTGAATCCTGTAGGAAGTCCGAACACATTCACTAGCCACTACCCCACGTAGCTTCCTTATACCCAACTAGAGGGGCTAGTGCTGGGTCCAGCTAGGGCTTCCTATGGGCCCCAATCCAGTGGTTTTGCGTGGCTTTTCCGCATGTCATTAATTGCCCTCCAGACCTTGTCTCTTTGGGTGTTTCTGTTATAGTTAAAAGAGCAATAAAAAACAGCATAATTGGAAGACAAAGGCGACTGCCTGGCCAGCCCGCCCTAAGGAGCGGAGTGCCGGTAATTTGGGTGTGATCCTACCTGTGACTCATGCAGAAAAATTACAGCCTTCCGTGTACAGGTGTGTACAGGCCGCTGGGTGGGGTGCGAGCAAACGTGGCATTTAATGCAGACAGTAAAACCTGGGCCTGTGGTGGGGACCCGCAGCCAGACGGCCCCTCCTCGCCTGCCCTCCCACCCCAGGGAGACATTATGAGTGCAGAGCCCCTTAAAGTGTGCAAAGTGTTCCTGCTCCGTGTTCCTATGGACGGAGCCCCACCGACACCGGTGAGGGGCTGGGTGCTCCGGATTGGGACACCTGCGCACCAGTGCTGGGGTGGCGGACTGTCAGGACCAAGGGTCCCAGTGCCGGACATGCTTTGGCAGAGGGGCTTCAGAGCGGTGTCCCAGCATCCCAATGGGCCCAGGAAGGCTTCCTGAAAGAGGTGGGGTGTGGGGAAGCGTCTAGGACTCCCTTCTTCCCTGCCTCTCCCTCATCTGCCGCTGGAAGGAAGTCTTCATTTTGAAAGGGAGGGAGGAGAGGGACACCCCCTCGGTCCCCTGAGCACCAGAGCTGCTTCTCTGGCCACCTGCCATCGTATCGGCTGAGGGCCCTGGGCCCAGCCCCTGGACTCTGGGCTTCCTTAAGCTTACTGAGGTAGCTCCTCTCTCCCCAAAGCAGAGAAGTCTTCCTCATGCAGAAAGCAGCCGGCAGACAAGCCAGGAGCTGGGTGCTAAGCTGCTTCCTGGGAGCCTAGAGATTGAACGTGGGGGTGTAGGTGCTTGTGCCCCGAGAAGGTCCCACCTTGGTCTAGAGCTGCCCGAGGGACTCCGGCCACAGTCCCCTTGCCCTGGAGGTGTTCTTGGTCCTGAGCCCCGGGCTTTCCTGGGCTCCCACGTGCCTGCCCTGCTTGGAACCATTAGTGATTCCCCTGCCTATAGCCCTTTCTCCCAAATTTGAGGGAGGGCAGGTTGTTATAGGTCTAGGCCTTGGTGTTTAGGGCTAAACAAACCACCAGCCACATACCTGATAAACATCCAGGCTTGCTTACATGGCATGTTGTTTATTTTAGTGTCCTGATCAAACTTTCAATGTGCAATATATTCACGTGGCTCAAAATCCGAACTGCCATCAAAAGGCTCCAGAAGTCCCGTTTCCACTCATCTCCCAGCCATCCTATCCCCTGGTCCCTAGTTTCGGTGTATCCAGTATTTGTCATGTAGATGCATGAAATGATATATATTTGCATACACGTATGCTATTCCACTCCTCATGTTTTGACCTAGTGATAACTAGTAATACCTAGATATACTTTTGCATACCCTCCCTCTCCTCCTCCTTCTCCTCCTGCTGCTCCCCCTTCACCCTTCACCTCCCCCTTCTCCTCCAACAGCTGCATAGTATTCCGCTGTGTGGATGTACCATCGTTTATTTCACCAGTCCTTTCGGATGGATGCTGGGGTTACCGCCAGGTCTTTGCTGTTACACGCAGCTGCGATGAAGAAGCTCGCACATCCATCATGTGCTCAAGATGTATCTGTCGAGCAAATTCCCAGAAGTGGGATAGTTGGGCCACAGGGTAAATGCGTCTGTAATTGTGATAAGAAATGACTAAATCATCTTTCATCGGGGTTGTACTTTTTTCATTCCCACCAGCAACATATGAGAGTGCCTGTTGCCCAACACAGCAGCCTCACCAGCAGGCTGTGTTGTCATCCTTTTGGATTGTCGCCTATCTGATAGGTAAGAAATGGTATCCTGGTATCGTTTTGATTCATACAAGTCTTAATATGTGTGAGGGAGAGGACCTTTCAATATGTTTAAGGCCACCTCGATTTCTTTTTCCTCCCAGTGCTCTGTTCAAAACCCGTGTCCACTTGTCTATTGGGTAGTTCATCTTTTTCTTCTTGTTTCTTAGGAACCCTTTACATTGTAGGGAGATTAGCCCCTTGGCTATGGTGCGAGTGGCAAACATTTTCCTCCCTGTTTGTCTTTTGGATGTGTCTACGGTGTTCTTTACCATGTAGGAGTTTGTTGTTGTTAGTATTATTAATTAATTCATTATCTTTCCTTTCTGGTTTCTGGATTTTGAGTCATTATTGGAAGACTTTTCCCACCCTACAATTATACAGGGACTCCCTCATGGTTTCCTCTGATTCTCTTACGGTGTTAATTTCTACATCTAAATTCTGGGTTCACTTGGAGTTTGGTGTCCTGGTGTCCTGGCTCCAGCTGTACTGGTCTCCAGATGGTTTCCCAGTTCTGCCAAAACCATTCTTTGACACTCTCATCTTGGGAGCATTTGCGATCTTGCTTCCTGGCATATGTCATCAGTTTGGCTCAGATAAACTCATAAAAATTAAACCCCTCCTGAACTTTCATCTTTACATCCCTGATGTGAGAGGCCACCTCTCTCAACACTAAATTACAGCGTTTTGGGATGCGTTTCTGGGCTTTCTTTCTGTTCCATCAGTCTGCCTACTCACAAGTGTGATAAGTAATTAGAAAAAAATGTCATTTCAAGATAAAACTCTAAGTATCCAAGCAATCTGAGCTTGCCCCCCTCTCCCCGACCCACCCCCTGCCAGCCCTCTCTCCACCCCTCAGGGTGATAGTCACGGTCTGCCATCAGGAGAACTGCAGCCCGAGTGTCCCTAATGTTTATTAGTGGAGTGATCCCCTCCTCCGGGAAGTGTTCCTAGCCACCTCCTTGCCCTGGGCAGAGTTAGTAACTTGCTCAGCAAGCACCCTGAGCTCCCTCCTCTCACTGCAGCACTTACTACATCTATTGGGCTGCATCGTAATCGCCTGTTTACTTGTCCCAGGCTCCATTCCTGGTCGTGAATCAGTCAACATGCGTCTTACTCATTTATAGGGCAATAATATGGCTGCAGCCTGCAGTACCACGTGCAAAGTGTCTGATTCTTGTAAAGTGTCAATCAATCCAAGACATTTTCTAGTTCCCTTTAGGGGCTCAGTGCTTGATTTGTCTCCTCCTTCCCATTGCCCCCACCCCTCAGCCTTGCTGCCCTTTCCAAGGCTCCATGAGGACCCCCAGATGGGCCTTCTCACTCTTGGGGAGAGGGCTTTGCAAAGTGGGGGAGGGCCTGGACCTCCACTTTTCCTGGATTCTTGTTCTGAAGAGCTGAAGGGCCACCATCATTTCTTCCTGGACGCCTCGCTGCAGCCCCCACCAGGCCTACCCAGAGTTCCATGGGCTCACAATCCCCACCCCCCAAACCCCAGGACTTGGCAGCTTCATGGGCAACACGTCATAGAGGGCTGCTGTGCTGTTGCTCCTGAGACAGAGAGGATGCAGGTGAGGGGTCTCACCTCGTTGGAGAAGCCCCTTCATTCAGAGGAGGAAGCTGAGGCGAGTTGTGGAGGGACAGGGAGATATTAGAACCAGGGCCTCCTGCTTTTCAGTCTGGACAGGCTGTGGAGAGGCTATGGCAATGCCCCCCACTTCCCACCCCTGTCACCCAGGCCTCCTTCGGTAACGCTGATTTCCCAGCCAGTGCTCTGGGGCCCGAGGCCTGGGAAAGCATGAGCAGAATGGTCAGGGCTGGACCTGCAGCAGGGCCGGAGGCCAGCTGGAGCTTGTTCTGAGCAGGTGACACAAAACCAGGGAGAGAGGAGGTGGCAGGAACTGGGCACAGCATCTGGTACAGGGGCCAGAGCTTGCTCTTCCAGGCCCCTCCTCCACGACCTCCACCTGCGACCCGAGGTCCTCCTCTGAAAAATGGAGACAGTAACCCTGACCTGCACTTCCTACCTCCAAGCATTACGTATTGAGTGGGAACCTTTGGGGGCTGTTCCCTAAGGACATGGTCCTTCCCCACACCGACCTCTCCTCCCAGAACCCTCTCTTTCAACCCGGCAATCTAGCCCTCCCCAGGGGTGGAGAGTCAGGGTTCTCACCTTTCTGGTGCTGCAGGAGTTGGCCAGGAGCCGATGGAGGCCCCCTAGTGTGGGGGCGTCTGCCTGTGGTCCCTGAGCATGAAGAGGGTATTTCCAGCCCTGATTCCGTCCCCTCTCCCGCAACAGCTGTGGATGTCACCCTAACTAGTTTCCCAAAAGGAAAACACACGTTGCCCCAAGGAGCATCTCAGTCTCTCAGAGTTTAGCCCCGCAGGAGAGAAAGGCTATTTCTCCATCAAATCTGACTTAGACTCTGAGCCTTGCAAAAGAGTTCATCTCCCCCACTTCCCTTTTCACCCCCTCCCCCTAGCGAAAAGCCAGTGTATGTTACTTCTCGGCCTGCAGTTCCACAGGTGGTGTGATTTGCTCATCAAGATCCTGAGCCAGAGAAGGGGAGGTGGACAGCCTGCCCCAGGTCCTGAGTCTGTGACCCAGGCAGTGAAACAGTGATCTGAAGCCCTTCGGAGCTGGGGTTGCCCGTGGTTCTGCTGCTTGAATAAGCTTCGTGACCTTGGGCAAGTTACTCAGCCTCTCTGAGTCCCGGCCCATCTGCCGCCTCCCTGCCAGGCTGTTGTGAAGATGAAGCGAGATAGTGGGTGTAAAGTGCTTGGCTTCCGTCTGCCCCACAGTAACTGCTCAATAAACGGAGCTCTCTCGTCTCCAGAACGGAAACCCCAGCCTCTGCCCTGTCCCCACTCGCCTACATTCCCTTTCAGCTCCAGGACAACAGCTGTCCCGCTCCCCATGCCCCTACCCCCACCCCATTAGAGCCAGATCATAAAATCTCCAGGGGTGGGAGGCTGGTGACATCTTTAGTGGCGACATTTGGGTGAAAAATTCATGACCATCAGTTACTCGAGGAAGAGGGGGGAAAATGAGCCATTTCCGCCGCTCAGGAGCGTGGCTCTCCCTGGCTGCGAGTCCACAAATCTATTTTATGTGACGAGATCTATAGTCTAATAGAAGGAGCTTATCACTGACTTAAGAAAAAGTGCACAATAATGCACCGCTCTTTCCCCACCTCTCAGCCTGCAAGGCGCCCTTCTGGAAAATGAGGGCGATGGCGCCTCCAGGAGCCACGGAGAGTTCACAGGCCAGCAGAGTCCCAGCGGGTGGCAGCCCAGGGTGGCGGGGGGGGCGGGGGGGGGGGGGGGGGGGAAGGGGGGAAGACCTGGGTGACACCTTGCCCTGCCTTTGTTTTGCACCTCCCAAGGCCGCTCCCCAACCACCAACCCTCATCACCACAGTTGAGGGGTTCCCAGCAAACTTGTTACCCTGTTCTCACCAGGCCTGGGAGTCAGTCAGTCCTGCAATGCCAGCTTGTCTGTGACACAAAGGAGCAATGGAAGTTTCCCTTTTCCCACTGCCTCTCATGCTGGGGAGGGAGGTCCAGGCTGAGGTAGAAGGAGGGGGCAAGGTGGGTGTCTCAAATCCTCTTCAAGTGCTGTGGTCCCAGGTCCCGTGGGCCTGGGACAGCTCTGAAGAGTAAGAGGCTCTGTGCACGCTGGCGTGGCAGCCTCACTGCGGTGCTCGCGAAGCCGATGCTCTGTGTGCAGGGAGGCCCAGAGCTGCCTGCGCAGGCGAGGGAGGGGCCTGCAGGGAGCAGGACTAGTGATTCTAGGGCCCAACTTGGGAGCTTGCTTCAGGGACCAGTCCCAGGACAGACCCCGGCGCTGGAGTACACAGCCACTCTTGTCTCCGACTGCAGTGTTGCCCAACTGGTCTCATCAATCAACCCTGAGGCTCAGCCTTCTGGTGGTCCCATTGGAGCCTCAGGCCAGTCACGGGCTGCACAAAAGAATGACTGAGTGAAGGAATGGATGGCTTGGGCAGGAAGATCCTAGCTTGGTCCCAAGCCTTGTCCCCCCGAGACGTCAGAGCACCTGGAGAACTGGAGGACAGGCCTGCCCTGGGTTTGTTTGTGTGAGCAGCCTGGAGCTTCCTGGGAATAAAGTCACCTGGGCCTATAGACACACACCTTTGGGTGGAGGACGATGGCTCAGTGCTGGGAGGGAGGGTCATTTTACATTTGTTTGTGTGTTTGCCTAGTCATATCTAACCTTGCCCGGAAAAGGATTTCACCAGGCAGACAGAAATGCGTATAGACAATAGCATAAAAGACAAAGAAGAAAATGAACACAAAGGAAAAATAAGAAGATCCCCGGGGTGGGGTGAGGGGCAGGGAAAGGAAGTGAGAGGCAGAAGGTTGTGGGGCTGGTTGGAATCTCAGGCCCACAGAGTTCTGTGGTCCATTTCCTCATCGCTAAAATGGGGGTAACATAGAACCTTGGGCTGTTGTGAAGATGAAACCTGTAAAGCAGTCCACATAGTGATTGATATGAAGCACTCAATACATAACCAATAATCAATCAATCCATAATCAAACAATAACATTGTGATTCTTGCATTCCCCCTGGGCCGGTTGCTGAGCCTGACCATTGGACTCCTAAGGTCATAGTAGGCCAAGCAAAGAAGGAAACTTGATCAGTCATCACATCCATAGGTCCAAGCAGCACCAAGGAGAGGACATTCCTTCCAGGGACTGAGGCCTGTGACAAGGTTCTTCCGTGCATTCCATGGGCAGGCACCAGGGCAGGCGCAGGGTGGTATTCCAGACAACATTCCCATCACAGGGGACATTGGCAGTCCCCTGCCCAGTGCAGCCCAGGAGAAGGCATTCTGTGAGGGCCTAACCCCGTGGTCCACAGCCCTTGGCTGGTAACATTTGGAATCCTGGAGCAGCGAGGGGCTGCCTCATTCATGGGCAAGGGGTCTGGGCCTGCTGCTGGCTGTGCCCAGGAGCCCAGGGGTCAGTGCACAAGGCACAGGGGAGGGCTGTGGTGAAGAGCAGCACAGACTCTGAGACTGGCTTCTCCAGGGCTTTGGGACACAAAGGGTGAGGTCCTTCCTTGAAGCACACCCAGATCAGTGCAACCCTTGTCTTCCCCTCAGCCACCCTGGCTTGAGCCCCACAGAGTAAAACCTTGGCTGCATAGCGTGGATTCCCATGAAGGCTGGTTGCCACCCTCCCAGGCCATCTGCCCATGCTGCCCTCTCTAGCCTCACCTGGCCTGGCCCTTTGTCTTGCCCTCTTACTCTAAGCCTCACCAAACTCTAGCGCCTACACTCCTCCCAAGGTTTCTCTAACTCTTGCTTTCCCCTGGACCTTTGCACATGCTGTTCTCTTTGCCAAAACCCACTTTGCCTGCACCCTCTGCTCTGGTGAACTCTCCAAGTATCAGCTCAGAGGTTGTTTCCTCTAAGAAGCCTTCCCTAAACCCCAGATCGAGTCAGGCTTCTCTCCTGTGCCCCCACACCTTTCTTCCTGCCTTCTTAGGTGCACGTATGGCTCCAGGCTATAATGGCCGGTATCCTTTCCAGCACCCATTTTACAGGGGCAGGAGCTTTGTCTCACCTGGGCTCCGGGGTGTCCCTGGTGCCCAGCACAGGGCCTGACACATAGTGTTGTTGAATGAATGAAAGATTGAGTCATTTATTGAGATGGCTCCTTGGCCCAGTCTGTCCAAGGTGCAGGCAGAGGCCATGGTGTCTTCGGCAGGCCTCAGGATCCCAGTCATTGGTTTGGCAGAGGCATCCTTGCCATCGTGACCTGCAGCAGAAGGGGGAGAGGGCAGCCATGACGTGGGAAAGAAGATGATCCTCCTGTCTGGGGGCCCCTGGGAGCCAGAGTATCCATGGAGTGAATAAGGGTGAAGCAGGTGAGGGTGGCACCCAGGATGTAGTGCTTGGGGGTTATTATTGTAACCTCCGGTTTTTAAATATTACCAGGTTAGAGTAACCTCTGACCCTGGGTTCCCAGAGGAAGGGAAGACCAGACTTCAGTAGAACTCAAAGGCATAGCAGCTGGAAGATCCAGGGAAGGTCCAGGAAGAGGGGGCAGCTGGCTGGATGCACCTCAGCTAGAGCTGCTCTGATCTCATCCGTTCTGCATACGGGGGCCTGCCTCTGACGTCACTTGTAAAGCGAGTTGGAATGTCGAAACAACGAAAAGCCACGAATGAGTCCAGAGCAGGCAGTTACTGGCTTCCTCCCCCAGACCTCCCTGCCAGCCACTTGCTTGGGGTGTGAGCAGTGCCAGTCAACATCCATCCACCGAACAGCGAAGGAGCAGCCACTCGGTGAAGTTACACTTGGGCGTGAGGGTCAGCCACAGCGCCTGTGCTGACATGGATATGTGTGGTCCAACCATGTCCCATCCCCGGGGCCTCTGCAGTCAGAGCCACAAAGTGGGCAGCAGGGCCAATGTGACACAGAGGGTGTGTGAGTGTGCAGGCACAACAGGGCTCGGACACAGCTGTCCTGTAATAAGCGCTGCTAAATGGAAGAGGGGAAAGACAGCTGGCTGAAGGCTGGCTGGCCATTCTTTAAAGGGAGTTTTATTGATGCTCAGTGCAGGCAGCAATTCTGACGTCTGGGCCGTGCTAAGGAGGGTGTCGATCTCAAGGAACAAAAGGCAGATCATAATCAGGGTATCAGCTCTTAGTGTACCTAAATGCTTGCATTAAAATAGAAGTGTTTGAAAGCCATCACTTTCCTTAAGTAGGTTAGGCATCTCCATTGCGAGCCTGCTTATAGCTTAGCAAAGCCTTTTTTTCCCCCCTTAGAGTGTTCGGATGGCCAGCTTTAGCTGAGCCCATGTCCAAATTAGGTCAACTCCAAGCTGGCGCTGCCCGAATTCCTGACAGCCCTGCCTGCCCACCTTTCTGATTGATCAGCTCTGCAATTGCCCGGGGCGGTGGGAACAGAGTCTCCTTGGCTTGGGCTTGCTGCTGTGTCCCCCTGCATCGGACCTCAGAAACCAGCCGCCCTTGTTGTTGATGGTCCCCATGAGGCCCAGAAATGACTCTGTTAAAATATTATCTCCTCCAGGGACACTTTGGGACCAGACATGCTTGAGGCAGATGTCAAGTATGGCGGGGCTGGCGGGGGGAGGGGGGTTAACGGGGGAGGGGGACAGCATGTTTTCCCATCCTTGGGCAAGGGAAAGAAGAAATCAAGCAAGTGGAAGAACAGATGTTGCTGCCTCCTCTGCGCGGCCCGGTGGGCTGCAGGGGTAGCAGAGGGGCCAGGCCCCTGTTGGGAGGTGCTGGCTAGTTTCCTGGGCTGTCCTGTCCTGTTGGGGAGGAGGAATGTGCTGCTCCTCTAGCCCCTGAAGGTAAATGATTAACACTGGCTCTAGAGAGGGAGAGACAGAGATAGAGAGACAGAGACAAAGAAAGGAAGGAAGGAAGGAAGAGAGGGAGGAAGCAGCAGGGTTTGCTGCCTTTCATGGTGTAAATTCTCCTGCCAAGGCCAGACGTACACAGTCTCTCTCTAGAGCAGTGCGAGCTGCCTCCAGCACACGGCTGTCTGAGCCCAGCCACCCGAGCCTGCTGTTTGTTGTGCTGAGGAAGCAAGCTCAAAGCAGAGCCCAGGGCTACAGCAGAGGCAGGAGCAGTACATGAACCTGGGCTACCAATCCCAGCCCTCGGCTGGCTCCACAGACGCTGTCTTGGGGGAACTTTCCAGAATATCCCCGGGGCACAATGACTCTCAGCCTGAGACCCTGAGAGGATGGGTGCTAGTGGGCTTCTGGGAGCTGCCTGGGCGGGCCTGGCCCCAGGTGTTCAGGGCATTAGTCCTGGTGCCTGGGAGGCAGAGCTTTCTGCTACACAAGCCAGGCAATGGCAGATGTGCGGTGGGCGAGAGAGGCCTGGGGCCCGGCTCAGGGTCTCTCCAGCACTTAGCCACCCCTCTCCCAGTTGCACACTCCAGTTTTGCTTTGTCTTGCCACTTGTGAATGTATGTGTTTTAGATCTATTCCTTTCAAGTTTTCCTTTTTTCACTTTTATTTCCTTTCACTAAATGTAGTGACAGACCTGGGTTTGTATCTAGTCTTTGCTCTGGGTACTCTGTGACTGTGCTGACTGCACTGGTCACTTATTCCCCCTGGGCCCTAGTTTCACCATCTACCCGGTCTCAGTCAGCTCGGGCTGCTGTAATAACACAGACTGGGTGGTTTAAATGACAGGCATTTATTTCTCACAGTCCTGAAGGCTGGAAGTCCAAGATCAAGGTGCTGGCAGATTTAGTTTCTGGTGAAACTCTCCTCCTGGCTTGCAGATGGCCCCCTTCTTGCTATGTCCTCACATGACCTCTTCTTTGTGTGCACAGGAAAGAATTTGGTCTCTCTTCTTCTCTTATGAAGGCACTAATCCCATTATGGGGGCTCCACCCTTATGACCTCATCTAAACCTAATTACCTCTCAAAGGCCCCACCTCCTAATATTATCACACTGGGGATTAAGGCTTCCGAGTGTGAATGGGGAAGGGCAGGGCAAATTCAGTCAATACCCTAAATGCCCTTCTAAAGGCTTTTTTATAAATTGGGTTTGGGGTATGATGAAGACTACCTCATGGAACAGCATCATGGTGGTGGTGTGTTCTCAGCTGGTCCCTGACAGCTGGCTGAGTCCACAACGTGTCTGAGCCAGGGATTCCAGCAAGGTTCTGAGGCCGGGAACCTGGGCCATGGAGTGTCCACTGAAGCCTCCATTTAGGGACTAGTCATGGAAGGCTTCCTGTAGGAGGTGAGGAGGTTGGGAAGGCCTCTTTCCCAGCAGGCTGATGACGAGCCCCCTGCAAAGGCTAGGAGATGGCTATGAAGCAGCAGGCGCCTCAGAAGGACAGAGGTGGGATGCAGAGTTGGGAAGTCTGAGAGTGGCCCAGCTGCCATGCGTCTGGGTTTAGTCTCAGGCAGGGAAGGAAGGGTTCTTGGCATGAGCGTCTGGGACTCCTTGAATGACCACAGGGGAGGAACTGATGTCAGCCTGAACGGGGCTCCAATCTGGACTCTGTCATCCACCTGCTCTGTGACCTCAGACTCTCTGAGCCCCAGTTTTCCTCCCTGTGGGTAAGCCGCTCACAGAATATTTGTAGGGAATATAGTAAAGAAACCCCTTACATAGTCCCTGGCACAGAGTGGGGTCAAATGTGTTGTTAGTGTCCTGTCTCTTTCTCACATGAATCCAATTAGCAAGCATTTATTGAGCATTTATTTTGTCTCCCTCCCTGTGCCAGGCTATACCGAGTGGATGGAGATCTGTCCCAGGGCCCTAGGGCCCGGACATGGGGTGGGGTGAACCCACAGGATAGACCCATAGGCCAGGAAGAGTTTGGTGAATGGGGGTGTCTCTCTGGAGTGTACAGGTGGTGGGAATTGGCCAGTTTGCTAAGGAGAACAGAGGAGACAGAGGTGGGGTGCAGGTGGCTGTTCTTTAGATGCCCCTGAGCTGCAGCCTGCACTGCCCTGGAAAAGCAGGGCAACCTGAAACCGAGGGGGCTAAGGCAGAGGTAGGGTGTGATCTAGGGAGATGTGAAGGGAAAACGGAGGCGCTGCCACCTACTGAGCACGAGTCTGTGCCATGCCTTGTGCCAGGACTCATGCATGCTCACTTCACCTACGCTGTGGACTGAATCAATCCCACTTTACAGATAAAGGGACTAAGGCTTAGAGAGAGGGAGGGACCCACCCGGGATGGGCGTGGGGAACAGCCCCAACCCAGGCTCTCAGGCTCATCTCCCTCACCAACTTTCCTATTTATCCGCCTCTGCACTGCACTCCAGGAGCAGGGGGGCCTTGTGAGGGCCACGCCGGAGAAGGGCCAGGCATCCAGGTGTGGGGCTGGGGCAGTTGCCCAGGGAGAAAGGGGCGGCCAGAGTGGGAGTCATTGGGGACCCCAGTGTGTGTGCCCTGAGACTCAGGGCGAGCCTGGGGCCTGGAGGGGCACTTGGGCTGAGGTGGCTGGCATGGGGATCCAGAGGCAAGAGAACCCAGATGGTTGCATGTGCGTGGGAGAGGTGGGCGGAGCACCTGGCTCTGGCCCTTGCCACGCAGTCTGTCCCTTCCATCCGGATCCTCGTTAGCACGGTGCCACCTAGTGGCGCCAAGTGGAAGCGGCAGCACGACCTGGTTCTTGCCGGAGTTCCTCTGGTTTCCGTGCCCCCAGGGACAAAGAAAGAAAGGAGGGAGGGGCCGCCCCCAACCTGGCCTAAAGAGCAGGAGGTGACACCTGACATCTAAGGGGTTAAATGGACAGAGGCAGAGGCCAGAGGAGAAGGCTGGAGGGGGGCGGGGTGGCACACCAGGCTTTGACCTTGACCCCAGTCTGGGTGGTTTGCCCCCCTTCAGCCCAGCCTCCAGGGTGAAGGAGGAGGTGAGAGAAAGTAGAAGTTGTCCAGACTGGCCAAGGAGGAAGAAAGGCCCTGAGGATTCAGCAGCGGGTGGGGTGGGGGTGGGGGGGTATCTGGACAGAAGCCTGGGGCTCAGTGTGAGGTTGGAAGTGGGGGGACGGGTCAGGCTGCAGGTGGGAGCAGAGGATGCGGAGGTGATGGTAGGAAGGTCAAGGACCTGCCTGGGACTGGCTGCCAGAGATTGGAGGGACTCCCCCGACTCTCCAACAGAATCCAGTCCTGGGACATGGCCCTTTCTCTATCCTGATCCTCCTGCCCTGGGCTGGCTCTTCCTCCCGCCCCCCGCCCCTCCCCCCCAAGACACAAGGAACACACCATATTTGAGTCAAGAAAAACTAACACATCTTCACTGAGCCTGATGGTGGGAGACACGTCCATACGATACTGGGCATCATGGGGAGGGAGGTGTGCGCTGTCTCCCAAGCCTGGGAGGACGTTGTTCTGGCTCTGCCCTGAATTTACCCGTGATCTTGGGCGAGTCACAGTTCCTCCCTTAGCAAAGGCCCTGAGTGCTAAGTAATTCCTGCTGGTGAGGCTTGAGGTGTCGGTGGTCCAGGGGTTTAGGGGTGAGCGGAAACCCATCCCTACTGGAACCTCAGTGAAAGGCAAGGCCATGCACACCTGCTTTAGGACGTTAAGACATTAGTCTGGTGTGTGTGTGTGTGTGTGTGTGTGTGTGTGTGAGTGAGAGAGAGAGAGAGAGAGAGAGAGAGAGAGAGAGAGAGAGAGAGAAACATAGCAGAGCTGCCCCTTTGACTGTGAATTTTGGGGCAACCTACTCTCCATGCTGTGCACCCCTTCCTGGGGCAGCTAGATGCCGTATGTCCCCAGAAGGACCTGCAAACTCCTTCCAGCTGGGGCTACTTCCCGCTCCCCACCCTGTGCCTCAGTTCCTGCCCACAGTCCCACTCTCAGCAGATGCTCCCTTGGGCCTTGGCCACGGAGGGAAACTTCTCCTTAAAGCTGGAAATCTGGGCCACCCAGTTGTCCGCCTTCAGTCCAAGCAGCCTGTATGAGGATATTCAGGTGGAAAATATGAGGACATTCAGGAGCCATATGGTGTGTGCTTTAAAAAACCAGGTGCAAGGGTATTTCTTCTGCCGTGTCCGGGGCCTGAAAAAGCCCAGAATCTGCTGCTCCAGACCCGAGAGTGAGGAGGAAGGGAGGCCCAGCCGCAGGAGGGTTTCATGAACGCAGGCGGCGCTGTGCCCGGTGTTTGCGACACGCTGAGCCGTTCTCCGGAGAGGAAGGGACGTGTCAGCACGTGTTTTATGTACTGAAATGACAATGGTTGTGGAAAGGGGAGGATGCTGAGCACAGATTTGACCAGCATTGCTTGTCCTTCGTCATGCCCTTCCCAGAAGCGTGCAGGCCACAGATGTCTGTGGCAGAGGGGGGGTGGGGGCTCCCACTGATTGAGGGCTGTGAGCTCATGGAGCCCCCAGGGGAGGTGTCTCCTTACAGAGGCGGGGAGCAAACCTCAGGGTGGTTATCAAACCCCCATCCCCAAGGTCCCTCTGTAAGTGACAGAGGATTTGAGCCAGGCTTGACCTACCCCAAGGCAGGGGCACCGACCATTATCCAGGGCATGGTGGGGCCTGGACATGCCTCAGAGTGGGCACAGCTGGTGACTGCTGTCCAGAAACCCGGCTGTTGCTCCCCCAGGGTTGCGATGTCATGGGTGGGTGCTCTTCTGTGTGTGGGCCTCGGGCCTTGAGTTTAGGCACGAGTGTAGGGGTGGGGTCTTGCCTCTCTGAGCACTGCCCCCACGTGTCAGCCCACAGGGAGAGATTTTCTTAGATTATCCTCAGACGGGCACCGATGGCCTTCATTCTTGATAACAACTCCTGCCTTCCCCGAAGAGGCAAGAGGCCCTGCTGGGAAACCAGCAGACATTTCCCACCCCTTCCCAGCAATCCCTACCTGCCCCCTGACCCCCACCCTGAGTGCTGGGACAATCACTAGGGTCCTTGCTGTCATTCTCTAAGAGATTGGACAGCCGCTCCACAGAGCCCCAGGGAGCCCCACAATGTGAGCTCTGACAGAGGGACCCCAAAGGACAGTATGGGCAGGAAGACCATACAAAGCGCTGAACCCGGGTGGACTTTGCCTCAGTTTTCTCATCTGGGAGCGAGGGGCTTGGCTCTGGAAAGCTCAGACCACCTGCACCTGTGCGATGGGCTTGGCCTGGGGGTCCTGGCCTCTCGGTCTTCCTGGCTGGCTTGAGGCTCGGGCCCACCTCCCAGCCTCCTTGCTCTTCCTCAGCTTTCTCTTCTGTAAGATGGGTTTAGCACAAGGCCCAGGTGCTGGGTGCTGTGGCTCCCTCTGCCCTCTCTGCTCCTGACCCCCATCAGATCCACTTGGACCCTGTTGCTACTCCTCCCTGTTCTTCACCGAGATGCTTTACAGGAAAAACTGGGGCTCAGGGAGGGGGCCTTGCTCAAAATCACACAGCGTGTGGCAAGGTGGGGCCTCGTGGGTCTTCTGTCTCTAGGGTCTTCCCTGAGGACTTTCCCCAGAGCCGGGTGCCGCTTTCTCGATAAACGTGGCCACGTGAAGAGGGCTGGCGGTGGGCGTGGGGTCCCAGTGTTCCCTTCACCCCAAGGAGGTGGAGGGGCTCCTCCCCCGTCCCCCGAGATGCTGGGCCAGGGATTTCCATCCAAAGCTCACGTTAGCACCCTGCTTATCCTTCCCTTCTCTCCCCAGGAGCTTTAAGCTGCCGGGAAAACGGGAATGACTCAGTAATGAGTTAGTTTAATTGGATTTCCCCCAGGATTGGCATGCAGAGGTTATCGCTGCATGATTTACGGAGTGGCCCATGCCAGCGTTTTGCTACAGCATGTGCTTCTGTGTAGACATGCGTGTGTGTGCGCGCCCTGCACTTTCAGAAGTGCCACAAACAGCTCTTTATCCAGTGGGCAGTCTGCTCCCGGCCCCCGCCCCCCGCATGCGGGGGAAACTGCGTCTGCAGCAGAGAGCAGGGCAGGCGGCTGCCAGCTGGGCCCGGCGAGGAGCCGTGTCTGGGATGGTGTGTTGTCACTGGCAGCCTGGCACATGAGTCACTGGCCAAATTAACTCGTTTCCTTTGGGGAAAATGTAATCAGTTATTGCACTCTGTTCCATTTTAGCAAATTAACTCGTTCCGTTTTTTTATTTCTTTTTTTTTTTAATTTGGGGGGTGGGTGGGTACCGAGGGGGAGGAGGCTGGTAGAGGCTGAGGTGGATGGACCGGAGGCAGCTGCTGTGAGAAGGCCCCGAGGGCTGGGCGGACTGACTGCCAGAGAGGATGTGGCCTCCGGTCCTGCGGGGCCCGGGGTGGGGTGGTGGTGGTGGAAACACACGTTTGAAGAACTTCATGGCCTACAAAGCACGTTTCCCGGAGACTTTTCTTCCTGTGCCCTCCAAGTAGAAGAACACGCTAGCTTTGTAGTGAGCAAGTGGCTGAGGCTGCTGGAGGTCTGAGCAGGACTCCTAGGACCTGTTGTCCTGTTGGCCAAAGACAGCAGTCTGGAAGCTTCCCCCGGCCTGCCTGTGCGAATGACCACACTGAAGTCACGCACGGGCACTGCGGGGCCTCGCCCCACTTCCATTCTCACCTCTGCCCCAGGGCCAGGTATTGCAAACCCTGTTTCACAGGCGCCGTGTCTGCCCTCCGAGAAGCACACAGTGGCACCAGCCTGCTCCCATCACCTCTCAGCACGCGGTGCTCCTTCCCCCTCAGATGCTGGGGATGTAAAAGGTATTTGATCTTAAAGAGCCTGAGCGTGCCCAATGATTCAGGCCCCTGGGGTCTCCCTGGAGGATGCTGTGGCCTTGTGGGCTCCCCGCTGGCCAAATCACATCTGCCTCTGGTTGGGGCCTGGTGTACATCCTCCGTCTCCTGGGAGGTCCACCCCTGTCTCGGTATCAGACTCCATCATTGCCCAAGCCTCACCAGCTCAGGCTCTCTGAGAAGCCTTCCAGATCATGCCCAGCCCATGCGCCTTCCTCTACCCCTCTCCCACCTCCCGCTCCGTACCATGATATGCTAACCTTGGGTGCCAGATTTGTGTCCACCATTGGCATGGCAAAATGTTGCAGCACCCATGGGATATAGGTGGGGAGGGCCCCCATCTGGATTCGTCAGTCTCAGCAGGGGGTGAAGGTGAAATCTATGCCTGTGCATCCCTGGCCTAGGGTCTGGTCCAGGCGGAGGCAGCTGCAGGCAAGACCTGGGACACTGGGTCCTGAGGAGCTGTGAACAGGCCTTCTACCCAGAGCCTGGTGCCAGAGGGGAGCAGCTTACAAAGGGGAAGCACCCCCCACCTTGGCCTACAGATGGGGTGTCCTGGGAGGCAGGACCTTCTTTCTGGCAATGAGAAAGGAGCTTCTGTACAGGCGGGTGCTCTTGGTCAGGAGGGAGGAAGCAGCCTGATGGTCTCGTTGGTAGCAGAGAAAACCCTGAGCTCATATGAGACGCTCCATGGCACTGCGAGCTGCTGCGTGAGGTTTTGGGAGGGTGGTCCCACAGTAGCAGGGGTGGGGGTCGAGAGTCATAAAAAAGGACTTATAAGAAACTGGCTGATAAGGCCTAGGGAAATTCTGGATATAACAGTAATAAGGATGACCATTTATTGAGCAGTTTATATAAGGTCTTCTCAATAAACTTACAATGTAGGTACAGTGTTTATGCCCATTTTAAAGCTAAACAAACTGAGGCTTCGAGGGCAATTGGTGAGTGGCAGAGCATTTGACAGCAAAGTTGCCCTTAGGCCCTGCACTGGCTGCCAGTCCATGGCTTAATGGCTGAGTCACCTCCCTAATGTAGCAAAGAGCCTCAGGGCTGGGCAAGACCCTCGGAGTTTGGGACCCTCTTGGTTCCTGGCAACTGCAAAGTGGCTCTTAGAGACCCAATCTTTTCTGATGGTGCCCCATGTCCTGACTGCTCGCTGACCGCGGTCAGAGGGCAGGAAATTCGGGGCAGCCTCTCTGGCCAGGACGCTGAGAATGGTGCTTTGTTCACCTTTAACACCACCAGGAAAACCCCACTGGATCTTGATCCTTCCTCAGTCAGCCCCCAGATGTGTGCAGCCACCGAGCAGCTGGGCTGGGCCTTGATGCCAGGAGCTTCTTCTGGGTTTCCTGAGCCCTCTCCTGCCGGAGGCCTTTACTTCTGCTGGACTCACTGTCTCATGGCCTCCATGGGCTATCCTGCATGACCATCTCCTTAGATGGGAACAAAAATAGGGGGCATGCTGACTATCCTATAGGATATCTATGTATATATGTATGTACATATATATGTACACACATATATACACACACATGTAGAGGCATGTACACACATACATAGGTACACACACACACACACACACCCCAAATGTTAACTGGAACTACCTCTGGATCATGAAATTACTGGTAACTTTTAGTTCTATCTTTTTTCTTTTCTGTATTTTCTAAATTTCCTATAAGGGGCAAATGATAGAAAAGGTCAAACCAAGAGCAGCTCCCCAACCATGAGAGGCAGCGGTCATGGAAGCCTGTCTCGGGCCTGAACAATGGCCCCCAGGGCTCTGCGTGTCTGAGCGGGCAGCTGGGGGCTGTGGGCGCGATGTGGGATTGTGGGGTGGTAGGGGAGATGCGTGCTCTCAGGACAAATGCAGGAGCCTCCTGGACCTTCTGGAGCACATCTGCAGTTGTCTGCAGGACATCTTGACTCATGGTTAACTGCAGCTCATGTTCAGTCAAGCCAGAAGCCCCCACATTGTCCGTGCTGAGGGGTGAGACCCACACTCTCTTCTCTTCATCTCCCCTTTGTAGCAGCTGTCCTCTTGCCCACTGGCTGGATGCGGACAGTCGAGGCGGGGTCAGGGATGGGCAGCATGTGTGTTCACAGCCCAGGAGACCGGCTTGGGCCCCTCACCTCCTTTGGGGTGCTCATGGGCACTGTTATTTAGACGACGTGGCATCCAGGCTTGTGGGTGCCGGACTTCCTCTGTGCCCATCAGATGCCTGACTTGGTGAGGGGGCAGAGTGAGAGGGGGATTGGATCAGGACTTCTTGCACAGGCGCTGGTCCCAGGCTCCATTCCAGTCGTGCTGGGTGTGTCTGTACGTCCCGCCACCCTGCAACCAAAGAGTCACAGCAGGGCAGAAACTGAAGTGGTCACCACGAGGCCAGTCTGGCCTTTAGGTCAGCGTTTGTCATCAGGCCATTGGTGGTGGTGTCAGACGATCAGGGAGCGCAGGAGGGCCTTGGGAGCAGAGCGTGCAATGGCTCTGTGTGGCTTATTCCAGCCGGGGGTGTTTGGACACGCATGAAGGCATTATCGGTCACCACAATCCTGGGCGGGGGAGCTGGCAGTTGGTGGGCAGGGATGCCCAGGGCTCTACTGTGCCCAATGGGCCTGCTCTGGGAGGAATGGTTACTGCACCCACTCAGATTGCAAATATCCCACCAGACATTCCAGTGGGTGAAAAATCTGTTCAAAATGACCTGGGCCTAGAACTAAAGTCTGTTTTACATATTAACATACAGCATTCCCCCCCTCCCCCCGACAATTCTAACATACACTGAATCTCCCAGGAATGCAGCAATAGTGGAAATTGAGGAGAGATTGTCCTTTGTTTTGTCACGGGATTTTACCAAGAGCGTTCACTGTTTCAGACAGTCACACCCCCGAACTCAAGGCTGCCCGTGGTATATGAGTGGCCGATACAACAGCACGACGCCAGCCTGCATTTTGAAATGCCACGTTGGTGGTGAGCATATGAACAGGTGCCCCAATTCCACTGCTTCATTTTGTCCTCTAGTGTAGACATGCCCAAGCATTCACATATTATTAAAATATTATTTGATTATAAATCACTCTCCTTTTATTTTTCCTTTATTTACCGGTTAAGGCATTGCTATATTAACCTGTAAAATCATGTACGTGGATAGGTTATATTAATGATGAACTTCATTTCTGGAGAGAAAAGGAGATGTTATAAAACATTTATTATTATTATTATTATTATTATTATTATTGATTGATTGATTTGAGAGAGAGAGAGATACATTGATATGTTGTTCACTTATTTACTCATTCATTGGTTGATTCTTGTATGTGCCCTGACTGGTGATCAAACCCACAACCTTGGCATATCTGGATGATGCTCTAACCAACTGAGCACCTGGCCAGGGCACAAAGCATTTCTTATAGGAGGGGATGCTGAGTCTTATAGAATGAGGACTACTGAGTCCTCCCATTCATAGATGGAAAAATGGGTCCAGGAAGGCACAGTAACCTGCCAGATGTCACATCATGAACGAGCAGAACCAGGATTAGGACCCAGGGCTCCCCATTCCTGGCCCAGGGCTCTTTCTGCTCACTCCATAGCTTTCGATAGCCCTTCTCAGCCCTTCTCTCATGACAACTCCATTCCCTGTTATAAAGGTGGATGAAAGATTTTTTTAAACCTGTGGACTTCGGTTTGTAATTTATAGAGACTTTCCAAACAGCCAGTGAGGCCCTGGGCTGTGTGAACCCAGCAGCTTGCCGATGTCCAGGGCCTCTCCCAACTGTACCAACCTGTCACTCTGGCCAGACTCCTTCTGGGCCAGGAGGGGACCAGGGGGCGGGGCCAGATGACTTCCTGTGACCTCATCTAGCCCAGACACAATTTTCTTCCCTTCTAGATAGTTTTCTAATCACCAAGTGAATCTGAGACTGTCTATTCTTTGGACGACTACCTTTCAACTCAAGTTATGGTTTTATAAATAATATATATGGCAAGTCAGTGCTGGGGGAAGGACGCTCATTCCGCCCTGAAATATTTATGGCCTGGAGTGTCTGCTTACTTTTCTTCAGAGTCATTTTTTAGCACAGCGTGCGGGAGAGTGCGACAGCCCAGGGCATCGTTGGAGGCAGCAGCATGAATAGTCCTTCCAGCCTGACTGCTGGGCCTATTCATCCCATAGCCGACAGGGAAGATGGCAGCTCTGCCCAGGGAGTGCTCCCAAGCCCAGACCTCCTAAATTATCTCAGGGAAGACTGTGTCGGTGACAAGAATCGGCGCCACTGCCTTTGAGACAGACGTTGCTTTCCAGTGTGCAGATTGAATAATAACAGATACTACATCAGGCTTTTTCAAGTATGATCTTTAATTCTTCAGTCTTTCTGAGAAAGTGTGCATTATAGCTCTCACTTTGCAGATGGGGAAACCAAGGCTCAGAAGAGTTAAGGGATTCCTTGAGGTCACTCCATAACCAAATAGCAGTCTGGAGTTCTACCCGGCCTGGCTGACCCCTCATCTCCATCTTTTCTCCTATACCAGCCTGCCACCCATGCTGACCCATCACTCAACTGTAGCTGGGAGCTAGTGAATGGATTCCGGATCAGTTTCCATGGCAGTGCCTGCCTGTCTGCAATGTTTGAACTGCTGGGTGGCTTGGATATGGGAATAACAATCTGTGCTGAACAGCAGGCTTGAATCCCAAACCTAAGGCGATGGATGCATTCTTGCATATGCTTAAGTGGGGCCAGATGGGAGTCTGAATTGAAGAAGGATGGTGCTGGAAGGACCCATAGAGTCATCTTATCTGACTTCCCATGTTACAGGTGGGAGATTAGGAGCATGACATGGACTTGTCCAAGCCCATAGAGATAGTTAGAACCTATTGATCATGGTGGTCTATCTTGGAGTCCAGACTCTGGTCAACCTCATTTCTCTCCTCAAACCCCTTTTCTTATAAGAGAAAACCGAGACTTGGAAAGGGAAGAGCTTGATCAGAATCACAGGGGTGGATGGATAGAGAGCTGTGTACTTCCTTGGTCTGGCTGTAAATCCACTAGTGAGTTAAATCATTTTGCGATTGTGCTTGAGGAAAAAATTCCTGAGCATTTCTGAGCTAGCTGAGCATGAAGAAGGCTTTAGTTAATAAAATATAGATTTTAATCAGTGATTGGGATTAAGTAGTGAGGACAGGAATATAGGGCAGTTTCCTATAGGAAAAAGGCACTTATATTTCTGAAAGTTGCTGACTCTAGGGAGGGCTGGCCCTGAGTCATCATCAATGTGGCGGGTGACAGAGAATGATTGTGAAGTCAAGGAATGACAACATTTCTGAAGAAGTCCAGCTCGATCTTGAGTCAGAAGGAACTATTGAGCTGTCCTACCCTGGCTGCCTTTGGCCGTCCCCTGCCATAGCAAACCCCCACTTGTGGTAGGTAGTCTTTAAAGATGGTCCCCACAATGAACCATGCTTCTTGGTATTCATGCCCTTGTATGGCCCCCTCCCGCTTGAATATGGGCTGGCCCTGTGTGCACCAATAGCTTGTCGTGGACACAACTGAGAGATTTCTAAGCCACATCAGAAGGAGCCTTTGCAGTTCTCACCCGGCTCTCAGGTAAGGCTTGCTCTGGGTCTGACTACTTGGAGACTGCCATCATGTGAGGAAGCCCAAGCTAGCCACGTGGAGAAGTCTGGAGGGGAGACAGAGAGATCTGGCCAAGCCCCAGCGCTTCTAGTTATTACAGCTGTGGCATCAGATGTGCGCGTGAAGAAACCATTCTGGACTTTCATCCCAGCTGAGCCTATAGATGACCCCAGCCACTGCTTCCACCTGAATGCAACTACACAAGCAGCCCCAGGCCAGAAGCACCCACCCAGCTGAACCTGATCAGCTCTGTAGAACCATGAGAGAGAGAATAATAAAAAATATAAAGCCATTATGTTTTAAGGTGACATGCTCTGCAGCAATAGATAACCAGAGCACCTTGCATTGCTGATGCCATCTGGGCCTGGACCAGAAGTCCAGGGTGACGTGGAGGTTTTAAAATCAGCCTTCTCACAAACAGGACCAAGCCAGGCACCCTCTCAGAGCCCAGACAGTCGGTGTTCCCTCTGAGGCAGCCTCTCCAACCAGCTGAGAAGCCACTGAGTGCATCTGCAGGGGACCTGTGGAAGGAGGACCTTCTCTCTGGACAGCCCTCCCTCAAGTCATTCACAGACCTTACCTCTGCCCTTGGTTCCTGATCAGCTCCCAAAAAGCGAGGTCACAAGGCCCCAGAGTGTCCCTGAGGGATCCACAATGGGCAGGAACAGGGCTGCTTCTAGGCCCAGTGCTATGCAAACAGCTGACTGGTCAAGACAAGATGAGCAGACATGAGCATGTCCAGATACTTGGTTAGAAATGTGACATTGCCATGACAACTAAGCTTTGAGGCATGGACTTGTCCCCTCCAATATGAAATAGTATACAATAGAATGGAGCATTGTCAACTTCTGAGATGTGTCCCATTTGACCTGAGAAGCACCCTGGTCATATGCAGAGGAACCACGTATTGTCCACGAGGGACATCTAGTTTCAGAGGCAGAGTTTGAGCTTGTACTGTACCTCTGTGCATCCCCCTCTGGGAGGAGCCAACCCAGGGGCATACATGCCATTGGCGAGGGCAGTGTAGGCTGGACCTCAGTCCCCGTGCTCACGCCCCTGGCACCGCAGCCGGGTTCTTTGTGCTGCACACAGATTGCATGACTGTCCTGGTAGCCACGGGTGGAGGCTTGATCCTGCAGTAAGAACCTGAGCAGCCAAACCTCTCCCTCCTCCCTGAAGCTAGACCTTTGGAGGCGCAGGGCTTGTCTCACAAGAGAAACCTGATTTTCTGTCTCTTAAGGAAAAGAGCTGAAGGGTTCTAGGATTTTTGCATGTCCTTTTGTAAAACAAGCTGGTGACATCAGACTTTAGAATCAGTGCCTTGAATTTCATGCACAAGACCTTCAGTCAGCAAATTCACTTAGAACAGGGTTTTTTGAAATACCCGAGGAAGAGTCAGAAAGCTCAGTGGACCCCAAGTACCAGAGACTAGGAGCCAGCTGGCGTGGGTGTGAAATGGCATCACACTGTGGCTTTTATTTGCATTTCTCCGATGCATTTGCATTCCCTTCTAAACTGGTTTTTACTTAAATAATTTAGTATAAAAACACAAACTCACAGGGACCGTATATTAGACATCTGCTGTGATAGACACTGTGCTTGGGGCTCTTATTACACAAACTCACCTTAATTTCATAACCTCAGTCAGGAGAGTGGGTGTGGTGGGCAGAATAATGCCACTGACATTAAGAGATTACCCTGCCTTATCTGTAATCACAGGGTCCTTTAAAGCAGAAAGGGGGTTAGAGAGAGATTTGAGATGCCACCTGCTGGCTTTGAAGGAGACTATGGCCAAGGGATGTGGAGAGTCCAAGGAAAAGATAAGGAAACATTCTCCCTAGGATCTCCGGAGAGAACACAGCCCTGCAGACAACTGGAGTTGAATCCAGGGAGACCCATTGCAAACTTCTGATTCCAGAACTATCGGGTAATACATTTGTGTTCTTTGAAGCCACTAACTTTGTGGTAACTTGTTACAACAGCTATAGGAAACTAATACATTGGGGAAACTAATACAGAGAGACTTCGTAACTTGCCCAAGATGGCACAGCGTTGAGATCCAATCCCAGGTCACTCTGATTCCAGGGCCCCTTGCCCTTTCCTTCTGCTCCACACTGCCCCCTGCTGACTCTCTAGGTGGCTTTGGTGTGAAGCTGGGGGATGGGTGAGATCCAGGCACTGGGTTGCCTGAGGGAATGGAGAAGAGACACACAAATGGAGAGAAGAGCGGTCTGTGACCCTCCACTTTGGGAAGTAACTCTGAACAAAAGACTTCCTCCAGGCTTCAGGGGTCATGCTGACCCCAAACAAGGAAGGTTCACGCAGGGCCAGTGTCAGAGACCAGGGCCCACCCGCCGGTGGGGATGTATACGTCTGGGGGTGGGAGGCTCTTGGAAAGAAGATGCCTCTTGCGAGTCAGTCAGCAGGAGAGAAGCGGGTCTGAGTGCCACTGCACCACTTGGGAAAGGTGCTGACCTCTCTGGGCTTCAGCTTCCTGATGAATAAAAAGGGGTGATAATGCCTACTCCACATCAGGATCCCGAGGCCAGGTCCCTGCTGCCAATCCATGGCAGTCCCCTTTTTCCATGAATTTATAACTGCTGCCCATCACTACTTAACCTCATCCAGTTGCCCTCCAGTCTTGAGCTGAATGCTTCTTTGTAACTCCCACTGCATCTGTCTTGTGGATTCAGATGTCTCCCAGCACCAGGATGGTTCCAAAGGAGCCGGGGCAGTGTGTCTAGTATTTGCCATGCTTCTACTCCTCCATCTTAACCTCAGTTGGCACCTTTCCCATCCTTTCATCCACACAGAAGAGCCGAAGAGATGTTCTGGTCACGCAGTGGGTAGAGCGTGGCGTTCGTCCCTGATCCCTCAGAAAGAAGGCTTGTTAGCAATCAGAGAGGGTGGCCAGCGCAGCTTCACTGAAGGTTTCCAGTGGCAGGCCGCAGGGCTCTGGGCTGGCACTGGGCCTTGTCACCGGGCGCCCGACGGAGATGAAGACATGGAAACTAGCTAATCAGATTTGCAGAATGTGCTGACTCGCTCCGGGGTTCCTAGGCACCCCGCCCAGGATGACAGTGCCAGGCACATTCCCACAGAGGCTGGGGTGTCTGCTGGAGGCTGAGTCGCTGGGGCCCACTTGATCTGCTTGGGAAACATATGACATTTCTGGGTTAGTGATTCATTTCATCTGGGTCCTCAGGGTGCCCTGCTGACATACGATACAGTAGTCTTTGCAAGGAGCCCACAGGCATTTCTTCATTAAGTCCTGAGTGTCAGGAAGGCCACCCAGAATGGAGAGCTGGGCCTGGGCAGAATTTGGAGTTGGGTGCATTGGCTGGAGCCCCGGGAGGCATGGGTGCGGCTGTGCCCTGCTGGCTGCCCTGCAGGGACAGCAGCCAGGGAGGCGGGCTGGAGCCGCCGCAGTGCACTCTGCCTGCTGGAGCTTTCTCGCCCACCTACAGCCCAGGAGAAGGCTCCTACCGGGTGAGCTTCGTTCACGGCTGGGCCCTGCACCCGGTACTCAAGTCACCTTCCCGGTGGGATCTTCCCTGGTCACCTTGTCTTAACTTTCACCCTCTGCCCCACCCCAGACATTTCCTGGCCTCTTTCTTGCCTTAACTTGTACCACCGTCTAGCCTATGACATATTTATTTTACTTATTTATCTTCTTTATTGCATGTGTTCCTCCATAGAATATAACTCCATGCAGACAAGGACTTGTCCACTTCTTCACTAGGGTGTCCCCACCACCAAGCACAATGCCTGAGGGTAAGGTACTCAAAACATATGTGTCAAATGAATGAATGAATGAATTAGTGGATAAATGAAATCAGGCCCCTGTATATATGACTCTCCCTCCGAGGCGTCAGTGAGGACTGGGTGGTTAAGGAACTGATGTTCTCACAAAGCAGCACTGAGCGAAGGCGCTTTTGGAGGCGGGCTATGAGCTGTGAGAATGCCGGGTCGAGCTCCATCTCTGGCATTTCCCAGCTCTGCAAACTGGGGCAGCTGACAGCTTTCCCAGTTCCTTCATCCTCCAAATGGGGATGACACAGTGACCTCAGGGGCATAAAAGGCACTGAGGGCGTCCTTTTGGCTGGCGGTCCCTGAGGTTACTCATAGGTTGAGCACACTGCGCATGGCCTCTTCCTGAAGGGGCAGAGGAGCCAGGAGCATGAGCCGGGCTTGGGTAATTGGCCGTGGGTGGAGGGTCTGGAGATCCTGGGGGAGGCGTGAGTGGGAGGTGGGCAGAGTGAAGGAAGCAGGACCAGGAATCCCAAAGAGAAGGTTAGGTCCCTGGAGGTAGCCTCTGGGTGGAGATTGTGTGCAGGGTTTAATGGGGGTGCTCTCAGAATCAGCACCTGGGAGAGAGGGACAGCAGCAGAGGGAGCAGGAGAGCTGGAGGTTACAACCAGACCTCAGAGCTGGAGCTGGGTCTTTGCAGCCCCCCACCCATCACTCACAAACACAGGCTGCCCCAGGAAAAGGCCAGCCTCGGGGCCTGGGTGGAATGGCTCTCTTCAGAAGAGGGTAATCCGCCCTAATCGGTTTGGCTCAGTGGATAGAGCGTCAGCCTGAAGACTGAAGGGTCCCAGGTTCGATTCGGGTCAAGGGCATGTACCTTGATTGTGGGCACATCCCCAGTAGGGAGCGTGCAGAAGGCAGCTGATCGATGTTTCTAACTCTCTATCCCTCTCCCTTCTTCTCTGTAAAAAATCGATAAAATATATTAAAAAAAAAGAAGAAGAGGGTAATCCCATCACCTTCCCATCACCAGCAGTTGGGGATAATCCTTCAGATTTTAAGGAGACTTTGGGTGGGGCAGCAGAGTGTCCACTGCAGTGGGTCATAGGGCAGAGCCAAACTCAGCTGTCCTAGCTCCACGGTGGCCACAGGACCTCCAACCTTTGACCTTTGTGACCTCTAGCTGTGGTCCTCCTGTTCCTTTTCCATTTTTCCTCTTCCCCTGGATCCATCCCCTACTCGCACCCCCATCTTTTCTAGTGGCACCTGCAGGGCCCCAGGTCCTCCGCCAGAATGGCTGAGGGAAAGAAGCAGTGGCTGGAGAGAGGTGGGAGTGTAAGGGAGTGAGGGAGGAGGGGGAGGCTGAGAGTAAGAAAGTGGAACATTTTGTGCAGGTCAAAGGGCAGAGAGTATGGCTGAGGAACAGTGGGTCTGGACCGGGGGCCTCCCAGCTCTGCCTGCCGACTGGCTGTGTGGCCTGGGGAAATCCTCCTTCCCCTCTGGTCTTCAGCTTCCTCACTTGCATGGCGGGAGCTCCGGGGGTGGGGAGCCTCAGAGGAGATGTGGATGGGAAAAAGCATGACCTCCTGCAGACGAAGTCAGCGTGTGCGCACTGGTGTGTGCAGGAGCCAGCAGTCACCCTGCTGTGTTGCCAGGAGCTGCACCTTGGAGAGTGGAGAGCTGGCCTCCTTCCCTGGAGAACGGAGGGGGTGCTGGAATGGCCCCCAGGGTAGCAGATGTTGGTCCCTCTTGGCCCAGTGTTGAAGCCCATGGAGGACTCCTGGCTGAGGGAGAGTGGATGAGTATGTAGCTGGAGAGCGTTACCACAGCCAAGCCCAGGAATAAAACCCTGGGTCCCCCCAACGCCTGCACAGCCAATCCAGGGCTGATGAAAACAGCAATTATGAGCTGTGTTATTAAAGGCTGCAGGATTTTAATTAACAATGGAATTACCTGGTGGTGGGATCCGGGGAGGGAAGGGATAATGATGGATTGCTGGAAGGCGGGCAGGGCTGTTGTTTAAACTTCTCTCGGCCCCTGGTAGGTCTGGAAGGCAGTGAGGCCAGCTTTCCAATCACTAACGAGGAGCATTCGCAGGTGCTCAGGGCCAGGGTGGCCAGAGGTGTGTGTGGGGGTGCTCTTAAGGGGCACCCTCCACCCCGGGGCTTCAAGATGCGGGTGCAGCTGAGAGAGGGGTTCAGAGATGGGTATTGGCAGGCAGGGCGAGGAGGGGAAGCCCAGCAGAACCCAGGGATCCCCAGCTACAAGGTGTATTAGAGAGGAGGTTATGCTCCCCATTTGAATCTCCAACCAGAGCCCCAGAATCTCCTGGGGCCTCTTATACAGCTGATAACCAGGTCCCATCTCATGTGTAAGTTAACAAGTATCCTGACCACATTCAAGTTTCAAAACCAATGAATTTGAGGCCATTGGTTTTCAAACCTTTTTTTTTTTTTTTTCCCGCCTCAGCAGCCCTTGCTTCAAATGAAACCTTACCAGGAAGGCAAATGAACCCAACAGATCAACACCAGTGTCCTCGGTCAAGGCAGGTGGGGGAGGGGAGTCTAAACCCCTGGCCCTTGCCCACTCCAATCAGCAAACAGCCTCAACGATTCGTTCAGACAAGTGCAATTTCTTTCCCATCTCCGGCACCTTCCGCTTCTCCATCCAGCACCTGGGCAGCTCAGAGAGTGGCCCAAACCTTCAGAACTGGGCAGGACAAGGCAGGCAGGAGCTGAATTTCTGCCATTTAAGGAGATTTTAACCCAGGAAGGACACACCAAAAGGAGTTTTCTGGATCAGGGTAATGAAGGCAGGTTCTGGAGTCAGACCGCCTGGGTTCAAGTCCCAACTCTGCCACTGGCTTTCTGGGCGATGTTGGGTCAGTTACTCTACTTCGTCAGCCTCATTTTCCTCAGCTGTGAAATGGGTATGCGGCAGGATGCTGAGACCTCTCCTCAAAAGGCAATGTCATCACCCCACCCAGTCTGTCACCTTATAGAATGTTCTGGAACTCTTGTGAAGAACAAGCATCCACATGGGCCAAGCCCTTAGAACCGAGCTTGTTAGGTGGTAAGTAGTCAGGAAATGTCTGCTATGACTGCCTAGGGGGTTGGATGTCCTCCTAGGACAGACCAACTCAGAGTCATTTGACTGAGCCTATGTATTTCAGGCCTCAGCTGGAGGTATTTAAATCCTGCCTCCAGCACTTCCCACTTGCGTGATCTTCAGCAAGAGCCCTGCCCCTCTGGGCCCACCTCCAGAGGGATGTATGAGCATGAAATGAGATGGCATGCCTCGTCCAGCGGGCCATTCTCAGGCCGCATCCTACTGGACTTCTCAGTAGCACTTGACACAACTGACCTCTCTCCTCCTGGAAGTACGTTCTCCACTTGGCTTCTGTGACCCTGTTCTCTTCTCCCGTCCGCTGGCTGCTCCTCAACAACTCCTGTGAGGGCTGGATGGACGGGCTTTAGGGCGTGGTACTGTCTGGGTGGACAGCCTGTTCTTTCAGTCCCACCTCGGTAGTCTGGGTAGATGGATAATTCTCTTCGTTTTTCTGGCTCAGCATCAGCTGTGGACAGATCTTTGCTTTGGCTTCTCCTTTGAGGTCTGGATCTGGTCATTGATTGTCTTTTCAGTTCAGCTCTGATGTTCCTGCCACCAAGCAGCTCTCTGGGTCCAACTCCTGATCCATGTTCCACAAAAGTTTATTAAATGACCAACAAGAGAAGGTGAGTCAGCTCAGATAGCTCCTAGAACCTTTACTGGCCACATAAACGTAAATTCCATGGGAATGCCTGGAAACGGTGCCTGGAGCCAGGGTGTCACCGCATTGTGACAAGCAGCAGTAACGCTGTTTACTAAGCACTTTCACAAACATTACTATTTGCTAAGCATTCTTACATTATTCCACGTGGTCCTCTGAGCTGGTGTTTTTATTTCTGTTTTATAGATGAAGATCCTGAAGCATAGGGATGTCGACAGACCATTGGCTCAAGCAGCCCTACCCCTGAAGATGCATTTAAAGAATCGGACAAATAGTTATTTGTGTATGGGGGGCACAGTTTCGTACTAAAATGCTAGTCAAAAATAGCATGTAAATTGGAAGGAGAGTGATTTAAGTTAAGGAGTTCAGGGATCCTAATATTTGTCAGGAGGAGGAAATAAATTAACTTTAGGATTTATTAAGTGTGCATGTTAAAATAAGTAGCATAATGGCTAAAAGAATAGACATATAATATATAACTCAAACAAAGGGGAGTGAGGTGGGGAAAAAAAAAAAAAAACAGAGAGAAAAGCCCTAAAAATCTCAATCACTCTTGGTGGATGTGTTATTGTTCAGAAAATATTCACTCTGTCTTCCCACCTTCCCGTGAGAGGAGTTTAGCTCCCCACTTCATTGTTGTTGAGCTTGGCTGTGTGTTTCAGCCAATGGAATGGGAGTAGCTGTAACACAGAGGCTTTAAATGTCCTCGAATAATGTGGCTTTGTCTCCTGTGCTCTGCCACTGCCACCTGCCCCAGATAGCCTCGCTGCTTCCGCCTGGTCCCAAGGAGAATATCCTTAGACTATACCCACAATACGGGACAACGAAAAGATCTGGCAGAGCTGTAGCCTCAGATCTGAGAATGAGAAATACATCTTTTCTTGTTGTTGTTAATTCTCACCTGAGGATATTTTTTCCATTGATTTTTTGAGAGAGTGGAAGGAGGGAGGAAGGAGAGAGAGAAAGAGAGAAACATCAATGTGAGAGACACACACATCGATTGGTTGCCTCCCACATGAGCCCTGACCCAGGCAGGGATCAAACCTGCAACCCAGGTACATGCCTTTGACTGGAACTCGAACTTGAGACCCTTTGGTCCATGGGCCAATGTTCTATCCACTGAGCCAACCAGCCATGGCAGAAAAACTTTTTATTTTTAATCCTCTGAGATATTGGCATTGTCTGTTATTCAGGATTATTGCAGTAATATTTAATTAATGTACAGATCAAAAGAAGACAAGAAAAGCAGGGGAGAAAAAAAGCAGAAAAGGAGGTCAAATATAAAAACATTATAAGATGTTAATAAATCTAAATTGATCACTAAAATGTAAATGGACTAAACTCTCTAAAAGATAAAGATAAAGTCATAGAAGAAATCATAGGCAGCAAAATCTCAGACGTCTCTTGTAGCAATATGTTTACAGATACATCTCTTAATTCAAAGGAAACTAAGGAGAAAGTAAACAAATGGGACTACATCAAAATAAAAAGCTTCTGCACAGCAAAAGAAACCATCAATAAAACGAAAAGGGAGCCCACTGCATGGGAGAACATATTTGGCAATGATACATCTAATAAAGGGTTAATCTCCAAAATATATAAGGAACTCATACAACTCAACAAAAGGAAGACAAACAATCCAGTTTAAAAATGGGCAAAGGACCTAAATAGACATTTCTCCAGAGAGGACATACAGACTGCGAAGAGACATATGAAAAAATGCTCAAAGTCACTGATCATCAGAGCTATGCAAATTAAAACAACAATGAGGTATCACCTCACACCTGTCAGAATGGCTATCATCAACAAATCAACAAATGACAATTGCTGGCAAGGATGTGGAGAAAAGGGAACCCTAGTCCACCGCTGGTGGGAATGCAGACTGGTGCAATCATTATGGAAAACAGTATGGAGTTTCCTCAAAAAATTAAATATGGAACTGCCATTTGACCCAGTGATCCCACTTCTAGGAATATATCCTAAGAAACACGAAGCACCAATCAGAAAGAATGTATGCACCCCTATGTTCATAGCAGCACAATTTACAATAGCTAAGATCTGGAAATAGCCCAAGTGCCCATCGGTAGATGAGTAGGTAAAAAAGCTGTGGTACATTTATACCATGAAATACTATGCAGCAGTAAAAAAGAAGAATCTCTTACCCTTTGAGACAGCATGGAGGGACCTGGAGAGTATCATGCTAAGTGAAGTAAGTCAGTCAGAGAAAGACAAGTATCACATGATCCCACTTATATGTGGAATCTAAGTAACAAAATAAACTGATGAATGGAGTGGATCCAGAGACATGGAAGCATGGAACAGAGTGCGGAATCTCAGAGGGAAGGCAGGGGAGGGTGGGTGGGTGGGAGGTAATCGATCAAAGACCTTGTATGCATATATGCAGAACCCATGGACACAGGGTGCTAAAGGCCTGGGGTTATGGAGCAGGGGTGGGCTGGAGGGGGTCAATGGGGGAAAATGGGGGACATATGTAATACTTTCAACAGTAAAGAATTATTTTTAAAAATTAAGTTCATGTAAAAAAAAAAAAGATAAAATCATTAAAATAAAATTCAACCATATACTATTTACAAGGGACACACAAAAAACCGTAAGGACACAGAGATAGAAAGTCAAAGGATGATGCCCTGGCCAAGTAGCTCAGTTGGTTAGAGCAGTGGTCGGCAAACTCATTAGTCAACAGAGCCAAATATCAACAGTACAACGATTGAAATTTCTTTTGAGAGCCAAATTTTTTAAACTTAAACTTCTTCAACGCCACTTCTTCAAAATAGACTCGCCCAGGCCGTGGTATTTTGTGGAAGAGCCACACTCAAGGGGCCAAAGAGCCACATGTGGCTCACGAGCCACAGTTTGCCAGCCACAGGGTTAGAGCATGGTCCCATACACCAAGGTTGTGGGTTCAATCACAGTCAAGGCATATACAAGAATCAACCAATGCATGCATAAATAAGTGTAAGAACAAATTGATGTTTCTCTTTTTCTGTAAAAAAAAAAAAAAATCAATCAATAAAAAAAGTCAAAGGATGAAAAATATATTCTAGGCTAATGAAAAAGAAAAATGGGAAGATCATATTGAGATCAGAAAAAATTGACTTTACAGCCAAAAGTGTTACTAGAGATAGAGGGTCAATGAAGAATAAAAAACAGTTCATTCACCAGGAAGACAGAAAGATTCTCATCTTTACACATTAATAACATAGTCTAAAATATTTAAAGCAATAGTTGACAGACATAAAAGGAAATATGAAAGTCTGTTATAATGGGACAGTTAACATTATTGCTCATCTATATATATAAAAGGCTAAGCGACCATCCGACCGCCTAACTGTCTGACCTGTAGCTATGATGTGCAATGACCACCAGGGGGCAGATGCTCAATGCAGGAGCTGCCGAGCTACGGTGACTTGGCAACAGTGGTTCTCGGGTGACGCATCCCAGAACCAGAGAGGAGGGAGCCTGATTCTGGGGTGCATCACCTGAGAACCGCCCTCTTGCAATCCGGGACCCCTTAGGGGATGTCGGAGAGCCGGTTTCAGCCTCATCCCTGCAGGCCAGGCTGAGGGACCCCACCTGCCAGAGGGAACCCACTCACTCCACAGATACCCTTCGAGCCATGGCACTGCCCCAGATGTGGCCGGCCGGGACGGGATCATGGGAGGTTGGCTCCAGGGTATGTTTGGCCTGTCTCGCCCAGTCCCACCCCGCTGGCCACCTTCTAATCAATTTTCTTTCAATGTGCACAAATCTGTGCACCAGGTCACTAGTAATAACATAAATCAAGTAGATTAAAAAAAAAAGAAAGCACTTAAAGGATTTAATAGTAATTATAACAATCTTGATCAATTGGATATGCAGAGAACATTGGATCCAACAATAGGAGAATATTTATTTTTTCAAAGGGCACATGAACACTTATGTAAGTTGTTAGTTCATAAAGTTAGCTCAACAAATTTTGAAGGATGTGTATCATAAGACTATATCCTAGTCTTATGATAAAATAATCATAATATGATAAAAACCACATTTAGAAATCAATGATAAAGAGATAACTAGAAAAGCAGTCTACATTTGGAAATCAAGACAAAAAACTTTTTAATCCACAAGTCAACGAAAAAATATAGTCATTGGGTGGGATAATATAGAGCATAAAAACAAATTAAATATAGCTACACACATCAATGTAAATGAATCTCCAACAAACATTTAGTGAAAGAAAAAAGTCACAGAAAGATGCATGCACTATGAGTCCAGTGATTTTAAAAGTCACAGACAATGAAAATGAAACAATATATTACTTAGGGATTCATATGTGGGTGGTTTAAAGGAAAAGCAAGGGGAAAATTAACCTGAAATTTGGAACAGTGGTTAACCCCAGGGACACAGGGGAGGATTCTAAGGTTCTAGTTCTTCAGGTGAATATTTGGGTGTTAAGTTAATGTTCATCATATAAAATGTATCGATATATTTAATCCATTCCGGGTATAGCTGATATACGTCACAATAAACATCGTTTTATCAAAAAGCCTCAGATGTGTAACTTCTCTGTGGGCTTGAGCCCTCATCTGGACAGCTAGGCGGCCCGACTCATGGGAATAAAGAGCTTCTTTCTAAACAGATAAGTCAGGACGGGCGCACAATTTGGCTCAGTTCATTAAGTGGGGGGAAGAATTGGTCCTGTTAAATGTGGTATTTCCCCCAGATGGTATTCATTTCAGGAGACAGCCTGAGCATCACCACTGTCTCTCATTTGCTGAAACACGTTCCCCACAAATAAGGGCACGTTTCCATCTTGAGCTGCTGTTCCTGCAGCTGCTATTGTGGCGGCTCCTTTCTTGCCTTGGGCCCTGTTTTGCTCCGCCCTCCCTCCTCTGGCTCTGCCTAATCTCCTTTTCTTAGAGTTTCAGAGTTGGAGGAGAGTATCATCCCATGTACAAATTCTGCCACACCCACCCCAGGTGGGCAGAGGTGCAGCTTCTGCTTACATACCTGCCCTGTCAGGGAACTCAGTCCTTCAAATGTGCTTCCTGATTTGAACCCAACTCTAAGAGCCTATAGCATCTACCCATTGCTGACGGTTCAACAATCTGGGGTCCCAGATCATAGTCAGTTTACCTTCTCTTCCTTGGATAGTCTGTAGATGGTTGCCCTTCCCCCACCCCCAAAGTCTCCTCTTTCTGAGAAAATTTCTTTCATTCCCGTTCTTTCCCCACGTCATTGCCGACTTGTCTGAAAACTAAATCCACTCCATCCTGTGTGGGACTTTATGAGGCCCTGGGAATGTTTCTTACAGGCTTAGGTCAGAATGTGTGTGGGCCTGGGTATGAGGCAGAGGGACCAGTGGGAGGGCAGGGAGATGAGCCTGGGGGCCTTCAGGGAGCTTGGGGCAATAGACCAAGTACAGACCCTGGTCTCCCAGGGCTGCAAGGTGCCAGCTTAGCTTGGCAGCAAACACTCCTCTAAAGATCCGCGGAAGCTCAGTTCGTCTACCCCTGCCAGCCCTCATTTGTGAAGATGTTAGCCCCCCATTCACAGGCTTTCTCACATGCTGCCACTGTGGTGGCCTCCGTGCCTTCTGGGTCATCCATGCCTGGCCAGTGAATTCCTCTCCACACCACTCAGCCACTTCCCCCAACTGTCACACCTCAGCCATGTCATTAACTTGGACTTGACCCCTGAAATTAACAAAAAATAAATAAATTTTAATCAAAGTAATAAAGGCACGTGAATCTAGCCTGGCCAGTGTGGCTCAGTGATTGAGCTTTGACCTATGAACCAGGAGGTCACAGTTTGATTTCTGGTTAGGGCACATGACTGGGTTGCAGGCTCGATCCCCAGTAGGGGTCGTGCAGGAGGCAGCCGATCAATGATTCTCTCTCATCATTGATGTTTCTATCTCTCTCTCCCTCTCCCTTTCTCTCTGAAATCAATAAAAATATTTTTAAATGAATTTTTTTAAAAGATCACACAGAGGGGCTTTTACAAGGAAAAGCAGTAGAGTCCTGCCCACTCCTTCCTGCCCATGTCCCCTTCTTCAGCAACAACCCTTGTAACTATTTTGTTCTCCCTTCTTCCCGGAGACTGCAGTCCTATCTCTAAGAATGTAGTCAGATCGCTTGTATCTGTCAGCACTTTGAATTGTAAGCAACAGAAGCCAACTCTGCGTAATTTCAGTAGAAAGGGCATTCATTAGAAGTATATCCGGAGAGTCACAAAATCAACGGGAGGCTGGATACCCAGGAGGTAGGGGGACACCCTTAGGGATACCCCAATTCACACCTGGTTTTGACGTGGTGAAGACCCCTGGAGGGCTCAGACACTGTAGCCTGCGGTTCCAGCACCCCAATGCTGGGCACTGCTCTGTGGTCCCTGCCACTTCTAGAAGCTCAGGGCGGCTGCCCCAAGCAGCCTCTAGTCTCATCAGAATGGAATCTGCGCAGTGTCTGCTCCTCCATCTCCTGGCTTTTGTAGCACCGGCTGAGCAAGTGCATCCGATTGACTGAGCTGGGGCATGAACCTGACCCTGGCTGCATGGGAGGCTGGGAAGGAGTATTGGCATTTTCTCCTTCTATGGCTGTGTGTGTGTGTGTGTGTGTGTGTGTGTGTGTGTGTGTGTGTGTGTATCCCCAAACAATGGAGAGGGGCTCAGATGCTGAGTGACCAATAAGGGTGACATATGCCTACCACCTTGGTATTTCTTGATTTGTCAGTTTTAGATATCTGAAGACTTCTTGCTCTGAGATCTGAAGATTTAACTCATCTATCCCCACCGCGCCTTCCAGCGTAGTTAGCCCCATTTTTATTGCTCTATTCTTGATCTTCAGAACTTTAATTGTTTCAGCAATCATTGACAACCTGCCACATAAGATAAGGCTATTGTTGCCTCTCCCACTTACTCTCCCCTGCCTACACCTGTCATTTCCATTGTGGTGGTTGAAAATACTTGCATTTTTAAACCTTAGTGAAGTCTTCTCTGCTTTGTCTGTAGTCCTGATCCTGAAAGTTGAAAATAAACCCAATGCTTCCATTGTTGTGACTGTGTAAATGGTCAGAGGTGTTCCCTCAGTGTCTTTTCTTCGGAGCCAGCTTTTCTTTCTCTGGAAGTTTGTCAGTGCTTACTTTTGCTTACTTTTGCTGCATCTTAAGTTGTTCTAGGTCAGGGAACATCAAATCTATGGGGTCCCCATTTCCCTTGGGCCCCTTCTAACTGGTGCTTCCCACTTGCCCATCCTCTCCTCTGATAAAGACATGATCCTAGTACTTTCCTTCATTATTCCCCTGGGCTGGAGCCACTGTTGCCTGAAGTCCATTTCTTCCTCTCTCTTGGTTTGCTTACTTTTTCCCGCGGGCGGGGACGTTGGGGGTGTAGAGTGGATAGGTGATAAACTTGCTCAGGGTTTGAGTATCTAAGAAATCACCTGGCCCTCTGGTTGGATTGCTCGCTTGATTTGGTCTAGAATTCAAGGTTAATATAATTTCCCCTCAGATGGTGGAAGGCGCTGCTCCATTGCCTCTGGCAGATGGTGCTGTGGACGAGAGTTCTGTGGCTAGTTGGTTCCTCGTTCCTTCGCAGGTGACTTGCTTCCACCTCTGCCCACCGGAAACGTTTTGGACTGCGTGTTTACCCCTGGTCTGCCTTCGGAGGTTTCACTGCGATGTTTCTAGGTGCCTTTTCTTTACTTTTGTTCCGATGCTCAGATGCTCAGCCAGCTCCAATCTGAAGCCTCGGGGTCTTTGTGTTCTGGAAACGAGTCTTCTGTGTGTCTTGGATAATTCATTCCCTTCCGTGTTCTCTGTTCTCTCTCTCTGGAACTCCCAAGGTTAGGCATTGGATCTCCTGATTGACCTGCTTCATCTGCTCTTTTATCTTCTCTCTCTCTCTCTCTCTCTCTCTCTCTCTCTCTCTCTCTCTCTCTCTCTTTTCTACTTTCTAGGAGAGTCCTCAACTTGAATCAATAAATGTTTTATTACATTTTTAAAATTCTAGCAAAAATATTTTTAATTTCCTGGAGTTCTTTTCTGTTTAGTTATTGAATTCTTTGGGGGAGGATGGAAATGGTCTAAAATCGTTTGTGGAGATGGCTGCACAACCATGTGAATACACGACAAGCCCTTGAATTGTGCGCTTTAAATGGGTGACTTGTGTGGCATGTGAATTACATCTCAATGAAGCTTTTACCACAACAAACCAAAAAATGGGTAGGACTCTGAATGGCGAGTGCTTCCTGAGGCATTTGGAAAGTCCTGCTGGGGTCGAGTGGTCCCTCTGCCTTGATCTCCAAGTGCAAGTGGCAGCTGGGAGGAGGAGCACCCAGCTGGAAGCCAGCAGCCTGCTGTGTGTGCCGGGGTGAGCCTGTGCCCTCTCTGGGCCTCGTTCTCTCCCCTGGCTCTCCTAGGAGCGCCTAGAAGTCAAGCAGGAAGCAGCAGAGGACGGAGGAGCCAGTGATCCCCAGGGCAGAATTCCGTTCGAGGTCTGTAGCCTGGGCCCCGGCAGGACAGGGGTGGTGCAGGACACCCCGCCCTCCCTGCCCTGAGAGGTGGAGGCAACACCCCCATACTCTGTCTTCTCTTTCAGCGTCCCAGAGTCCAAGGGTTTGGGTTCGGAGACTGCAGAGAATCAAAGCAAATTACCAACGAAAAGCCCTGGGTTGTCCGTGGTAAGCGGCGCATTCAGCTGTAACTTGTATCGAGAGCGCTTTTGCCAGAGTCTTTTTTAAGATGATGTTTTCTTAATAACCTAACAGAGAACTCCAGTCTCCTCCCCTCCTAATCCCCTGCTTTGCACAAACATGAAATTAATCTTCTAGATACCCAAGCTGGCTTCGGGAAGAACTGAGCAAGGAAAGGGGCGGGAGAGGGCGGGAAGGCAGGAGTCCCCCCCACCCCATCCTCAGAGGGCTTTCTCCCGTTTGACTCAGCCCAGCAGGGGCAGGAGCGGAACCGCGCCTGATGCTTTCTGACGTCTCCTGGAACAAGCCCGCCGAGTATTCCTGGTGACGGGGCGCTCACCACCGCCAAGGCAGCTTGTTCTGCCTGAAACAGCTTTGCCTAAAGGAAAAATCCCCCTGGGGGTAAGCCAGCCTCCGCCCCCCTGTGCCCTCCTCCCTTGGGCCTAGCTCTGCTCTCTGGGGACGTTAGGACCATCACCAATCACTGAGCCTGTGATTGATTCGTCAACCTATCAACAAGGAACTTGTATTAGGAGCTCAACCCCATAGATACCCCACACCTGCCATCGCAGTGGAACACACTCTCTTTCCCCGACTCTGCCCAGCTCAAAGGGTTCTTATATCAATTAGGCACAGACAACCCCTCCCCCAGGTGGACGCAGCCTCATGCCAGGGCCAGGGAGTCAGAACCCACTGATGCCTTAGCCAGGTGCCCCTGAGCAGTGAGCAGTGACAACCGTCCCAGGCTCCCGTCCCAGGTGCCCCTCTCAGCAAGCACCTGTCTTTCCGCCGTGCTGGTCTGTGCTCGTCAGGTCGCCTTGCTGGGTGGGAGCTGGTGGGGTGGGTTGGAGCAGGCCCAGGGAGAAACTTGTGCTCTGAGGGCCATCGGGGCTACAGATGGGAGAGACAGATGCGGAGGTACCAACCGCTTCCGCTTTGTCCTCGCCCTTTCCTCTGCTTGTCTCCCTCCCGACCCACGGCGAGCTCTCCCTCCAGACTGCTGGCCCTGTGACCCACAGTGTGACCAGGCCTCCCACGAACACTTGGCTCTGATTTCCCAGCGGGGAGGCTGCGAAGACACTACAGCCTTCCCTGGACTTCCGTCACCGGGCCTGGCCCCCCTCCAGCAGCCGGACCCGCCTGGCCTCCAGGTTGCTCTGTGGTGTCCACTTGCTCCCCTGCTTTGCGGGGCGGGGTGGGGGGGGGGTGCGGGCTGGCTGGGACTTTTCCCTGGTCCCTGACAGGTGCTCTTTGGACTTCTACTTCCCAGCCGCTCCCCACGCTGTGACACTCATCGTGGTTCTGTCTCCCTGGCTGAGCCGGGGTGATACCCACCCCGTTACCCACATCAGAGCAAGAGAGAGGCCATCTGGATCCCACCCTCCCTCCTCAGCTCAGAGTTCACTGCTCCCCACTCTTGTTGTCTCTACCCCTTTGGTCGAATTGACGCCTGCCCCCCAGGGCTCCCCATCCAGGCCTCTATCCCCTCTTGCCCACACTATTGCGTCAGAGTCATCTCTGGTTTTCTGGCTCTGGTCCCGCTCTGTGTCTGTGGCTGGTGATTGCTTCATATTTCCCTGCCCAGCCCTCGCAGGGGCTCCCACTACGCACAGGACCCAGCCTCTATTTAGGGCTCAGGGCCCCCCCGCAGGGCCTGACACTCGCCACCTTCACAGACAAGTCCCCTTCATTTCCTGGTCCCAGGCCCTGTGCCAGCCACACCAAATGCCCCCCTCCGCCGGATCAGCGTCTCCTGAGATGGTCCTGGGGGAACTGGGAGGGAAAGCAGTGTCCCTAGACAGGCCACCTTGAATCCCCTTCTCTGTCCCCCCACCCTCCGCCCTCACTTCAGCTTCAGGGTCCACTCTGCTCACTGGCTCCCTTGGCCGCACCCTCCCACGGACCCCATTTAGAACAAATCACCTCCTTCTGGCTCTCTTGGGCTTTCCCCCGTGTCCCAGCCCTGTCCCACCGGAGGGCGGTGGCCTTTCTGTTTTCTGTGTCCCTCTGCCGAGGAGTGAGCAGGCAGAGGGACCCAGTGCCTGGCCTCCGTGCATGCTCCTCTCTGGTGACACCAGGCCTGTCTCCTCCCTCTGAGCCTCGAGTCACCGTTTTGGGGGGTCGTGAGGGCTCACTGGGGCCCCTGCCACTGAGGGCCATGGTGGCAGAAGCCTGCTGTGAGGAAGCCTGTGGTGGAGGCAGATTCTGGACTGTCTGACGCCTGGCTCAGGGCTGCTGGGCGGGCTTTTATCAGAATAGACAGGTTTTGTTGCGCATTTCACAATCTTAGCATCTTTAATTTATCGCACAACAAATTGGAGAGAATTTAGCATGTATTTAATTAATTTGACGAAAATAGTTCAACAACTGTAAACAAGGCTGCGGAAACTCTGGGAAGTGGCGCCCCGGCTCCTCCGGGGCTCGGAGAGGGCGGTGGCTGGAGGCCGGCTGACGCTGGGGAACTGTCTGCAGGGCCCGGGCAGGTGGCGCAGCCTCGGCCAGGGCGGAGGACAACGTGTCAGGTCTCCGTCCTGGGAAAGCTCCTAGGCTGAGGGACCGGGGATGATTGGTCCCCTGCTACACCCTTCCTTCTGCTGTTTTCCCTGCAGCTCTCAGAAGCTGCACACAGTTTACCTAAAGCAGAAAAGCCAGCAGGGGAGTATTAGAGGGGAAAGCCAAATATTTGGAGAAGACTCCCTAGCCCAGCCTCTAGGGGACCCTGACCCCAGGGGAGACCACGCTTCCCTCCCTCGAGGATGCTTAAAAAAAACACACCATTTTAGAGCCTGACCGGTTGGTGTGGTTCAGTGGTTGTGCGTCGACCCATGAACCAGAGGTCAGGGCATGTGCATGGTTAAGGGCTTGATCCCCAGTTTGGGGTGTGCAGAGGCAGCCGATCAATGATTTGATTTCTCTTTCATCACTGATGTTTCTGTCTCTCTCCTCCTCTATTCCTCTCTGAAATAAATAAAAACATATTTAAAAAAAATAAACAAAACACCAGTATTATTGAGATATACTTGATATATAATAAAGGGCACACATTTAAAGCACACAATTTGATAAGTTGACAGATGTATTCATGTACATTTAGATTCTAGATCCTAGGTAATGAACACATCCATCACCCCCCAAATCTTCCTCTGGCCTTTTTGGGATCCCTCCCTCCTGCCCTGCCCCTTCACCCAAGTCCCAGGCAACCTCTGAAGTGTTTTCAGTGTCTAGAATTTTATATAAGTGGAATTACACAATATGTACTCCTTTCTCTCCTTTTAAAAATAAACTTTTTAAGTTTAGAATAGTTTCAGATTTACAGAACAGTTGCAAAGATAGTACAGAGTTCCCATAAACTCCACACCCAGTTTCCCCTGTTACTATCATCTCACATTAGAGTGGTAGATTTGTCACAATTAATGGACCAATATTGATACATGGCTAGTAAGTAAGTCCACACTTTATTCAGATCTCCTTAGTTTTCACTCGGCATCCTTTCTGTTTCAGGACATGGCTGCTAGTTCTGGTGAACGGCTGGTCATAAGAGGCCCTGATGAGGTCACTGGGTGGGGAGGGCTGGAAAGGAGAGAAAGTTGCATCTGTTGTGTTAGAGCCGGAGGCATTGAGGAGACCATTGAGGTGGCCAGGGGAGAAGCAGGGAGAGGTGGGAGCTGGAGAGTCAGGTGTGGCCGGGGTCTGCTCCAGCCCATCCTCATGACCCCAGCTACACTGGGATCAGTTCTTTCCTTGATGCCTCCTGAATTAGTTTTCTATTGCTGCATAAAACAGAATCATAGATTTAGTGACTTAAGACAATGCACATATAACTATCTGACAGTTTCCATGGGACAGGAATCCATTTCCACAGAGCGCAGCTGGATGAGTCATCTGCTCAGAGTCTCATGGTCTCACAGGAAGCCCTTCCCTCTTCAGGCCTTAGTTTTCAACCATAGGACCGGGTGGGAGGTGGGGAGGGGGTGTGGAACCAGAGGGTTACAGAGGCCCTTCCAGTTCTCACTGGGCAGCAGAGTCCAGCCTGAAGCTTGGCCCCTTGACTCAGAGGAAGCTCCTGAGATGAGATTCCAAGAAAGTGAGAGTTTGTCATTGGGCCTTAGATGTGGCACTTCCACCAGGAGGATGCTGGGATGTGTGCGTGTGCTCTGGCAGCCTCGCCTGTGGACTCGGAAGTGCCCACATCCTTCCTGGGGCATGTCAGGTGCAGACCCCAAGGTGACCCCATGATTCCTGCCTCCTGTTGTTCATGCTTTTGTGTAGTCCCTTCTCTTTGAGTGTGGGCAGGACCTGTCACTTGTGTCTGACCCAAACATATGGCAAAAGGGATGAAATGTCACTCCCATGATTATGGGACATTATGAAGACTGAAGAAAGACCCTCATTGCTGACTTAAAGTAAATAGCATATTGGAAAAGACCACTTGGCAAGCAACTGCAGAGGGAACTCTAGGATCTGAGGTAGCCTCCAGGGGGCAGCTAGTAAAAAGCTCTTGGTCATGTAGTCACAACGAAATGGAATGGGTTGCTCTGGCTGGTGAGCTCAGTTAGAGAGTCTGTCCCAATACACCAGGTTGCCAGTTAGATCCCCGTCAGGGCACATACTAGAATCAGCCGATGAATGCATAAATAAGTGGAACAACAAATAGATGTCTCTCTCTCTCTCTCTCTCTCTCTCTCTCTCTTTTTCTCTCTCCCCCCCTTTCCCTCCCTCCCTAAAATCATTCGATTAAAAAAAAGAAAGAAATGAAATGGATTAGCCAGCCTTCTGAATAAGCTTGGGAGCAGGTTCTTCCCCAACTGAACATCCACATGAGAACGCAGCCCAGACAACAGCTTGACCATGAGACTCTGAGCAGGGGATTCAGCCTGCTGTGCCCAGACTCCTGTCCCAAGGAAACGTTCAGATAGTAAATGTGTGTATTGTCTTAAATAATTAAATCTATGGTTATGTTTTATGCAGCAATAGAAAACTAATTCAGGATCCATCTGAGAAAGAACTCACCTCTGGCAGTACTTACATTCCTTGAGAGTCAAGTTCCTCATCTGTAAGGAGTGGGGATTAGAGCCACCCTGGGTTAGCTAAATCTGAAAACCTCTCAGCATGGCAGCTGGTGGCAGAACATAGTAGGTCATTTCCTTTGTGAAATGTTGAAAACTATCATTTCCAAGTGCCATGTGACTTTGGGAAACTGGGCCATGCCTACACATTTGACCTGAGAGTTGTAAGACTTGCTTCCATGATTAGGGGACTTTATAGTTTATAAGGAACTTTCCTACTGGGCAGGGGAGCAGGAATTAGCCATCGACTAGTGGTAACCAGGTAACCAGGGTGGGTGGTAAAAGGATGAGTCTCTTCTTGGATTGCTCTGGGCTCCAGGTTCCAATGGGGCCACCGGAGATGTGGGGCCTCTACTATCTGTGCTGGTGGAATGTGGAGAGTGGGGAGCAGGAGTCGGAGCTGGTCCCAGCTCATTGGCATGGAAGATAGAATGAATGGTTTTCAGTGATGGGGGTGCGGTCAGCATGGGCATGTGGAGGGAGAGCCTAACTCCCCAATTTGGCTTTGAGGGGGCTGCCAGGAGAGAGGCAAGGGCTGGGGGGTGATCTGGGACCCATCTAGAGGCTGGAAGTCTGCAAGGTGAGGCTGCCCATCGAGGGGTGGACAATGGAGAGCCTCTGAGAGCCTCATTGGCCAACCTCCAAGCTGCAGGCAGGGCAGATGCCACAGAGCTTGGGCCAGGCAGGGCAGGTGCAGTGGTTACTAATTCAGAGCCTGAAGTTTCTCACTAGTTGGGTGATCTCTGGAAGTCACTCAGCCTCTTCTATAAATAGGGACCCTAACAGACCACTTTCTAGGCCTGGGGTGAGAGTAAAATGGGCCGGGCCTGGTAAAGCACTGGGCACAGTGTCTGGTCCATCGTAAGCACCAGGAGGCTTGGCTGCTAGAAGATTAGCTCCAGGAGGGCAGGCATGCTTGTCTCTTGTCCACTGCTGCACCCCAAGCGCCCAGGGTCACTCAGGAGATGCTAGAAAGATATTCGTAAAATTAACGAAAAGGGAGCCATGGGCCAGCTTCCCCTTGTTTGTCTCTTCATCAAAATTACATCCTGCAGAGGAAGCCAGGGAGTCCCTGAGTTCCAGTGGCCCCACCATCTATGCTTGTCCAGTGGTCCCTCCATTACTGCCAGGCAGGGTGCAGGGCAGTGGGGATAGGGCCCCTCCTTGCCACCCAGGGCCCTGGTGCTGTATCTCTGCTGACTTCTCACCCTTGAGGTTGGGGTGTGGGGAGCTCTGGCCCCCCTCATGCTGTGACTCACCCTGGCTTCTGGGCCCACCCAGAATGACTTTCCCAGCACCCAGGCAGCGCCTGCCTCCACTTTTTACTCTTGGCAAATGGGACCTTCCTATTTCTAAGAAAACGGCTTTAATTGGTAATTATCTCATGTCTTTATTTAGCGTCTTTCATCAAGGTGCCTGCGGCACCCAGCTTGTTAAACTGAATCCTTAGAAGGCGCCGGGACTTCAAACATGCCCCTGCTCATTGGGGTGCCTTGCAGGCTCCCCACAGTGTGAGTACGCTGAGGTCAGCGCAGGGCGTCTGCTGCACCTCGGCGCCCAGGGCCGGATGGGAGGGGAGATTGACCTGGGGAGGCTTCACTGAGAACCCCAATGTGCCCAGCTCTGTGCGGGGCTCTGAAGTAGGCAGGGAAAGGGAGAAGGACCTTCTCTTATCTCTACCTTTGGAGAGGTAAGTCCTTGTTTTCCCCTGAGGGCTGGGAACCCCTTCACAACCTTCATTCACTCGCCACTCTTCTCACCATATTTACTGAGCAACGACTAGGTGCTGGGTTCAACATTTATTCCCATGGCTGCTGGGGAAGCAATGGGGAGCTCCCTACCTTGCGTTCCCGCCTAGGTGGAGTGGAATCTGATTTGCCCCTCTGCTCCAAGCCAGCCCAGGCTCTCATCTGATTCCTGAGACTGTTACTCCTACAAGACACGCCTCGCTCATTTTTCAGTCCCTGTATTGGACAGGGTGAGAGGAGCAGGTAAGAGGGATGGGGGAGGGGGGTGAAGAAAGGGAAGGAGAGAGGGAGAGAAGAGGAGATATTTATTTCAATTAATTGGCTCATGTGTTTGTGGAGGTGCAAGTTCAAAATCTGCTGGCCAGCAGCTGCAGACCCAGGAAGAGTTGCAGTCTGACTCGAAGGCCGTTGCTGGCAGAATTCCTTTCTTGCTCAGGAGGGCTGTGTTTGTTTTATTAAGGCCCGAAGCTGATTGGATGAGACCCACCCACATATGGAGGGCAATCTGCTTTACTCAAAGTACACTGATTTAAATGTTAATCTCACCCAAAACACATTCACAGAAACATTCGGAATAATGTTTCATCAAATATCTGGGCACCGTGGCCTAACCAAGTAAACACATAAAATAACTATCATTGTCCCCCAGGTGGGTAGAAGGTGAGGTGTGGACATGCAGGTCAGAGACTTCCCCCCACCCCAAGGTCTGGGACGCTGGTAGGCAGAACAGTGTGGAGGACAGAAAGAAGAAACCCCATGCAGTTCCTCAATAGAAGAGAAGTGTCCTCCATGGGGGAAGGGCCCTGCTCCCCTCCTCTCGCTTCAGTTCCCCTTTCCTCCTTGTAACCCCACTTAAGTCCCTCTGTCTGATGCATCCTGGGCCTGCTTCCCAGGCTTGGATACTCCTCCCTTCCCGTCCGGATAAAGAAATCCCCGTCCCTTCATCCCTTGGGCTCTAGACCAGACATGGCCCAGTGATGGCTTACCGGGGTCTTCAGCTCCCCCATTTATCTGACAATATTTGGTGCCTCCCCCACCCCCAGTCACCTGAAATAGACAAGAACCAGGGCATTTGTTATACAAATGTAACTTCAATGTGGATCACAAAGTCCTTCCTTCCAATAGATTGTTGCTCCTAAACTTCTCTGACAGAGAAATCCCCACCCTGCCCAGCTTTCCCACTACCCCACCTGAAGACCAGGCCCAGGTCAAGACCCTCCCAGAGAGAGCTATGGGACCATGCTCATAAGGACAAGAGCTACACACATCTCACCAAAGTGAGCACTGTTTTCATGATTTCTTTCTCAGAAGAACACTGGCCAATTTCCACTCAAGGTGAGTATACTTCCCTTGGCAGTGTGGCCTCGGCCTTGCTCCTTTCATAACAGTAGGTATGCCCGTGGGAGCCTAGCTTGATCACAATGGAACCTGCTCTAGCAGTAATGGGTTCTCTTCCCTGCAGGGATGGACCCAGCTTGAATTATTTGATTTTTTTTTATTCCAAGTCTGGGTCTAATGAAATGTGGGGAGGTTTTAGGTCATCTGACATGTACATACAAAAATAGAATTGTGTGTAAGATTTTCTCACTTGCTGTTTTTACTTATTCTGCATATTCACCTGAAGTATGATTTTTAACTGCAGTATAGTATTCCACTGTGTGAACTTGACATACTTTGGCTTGTCCCTGTAATAGAACACTTAGTGCCCAGTTGTTGTCAGTGTGGTTTGTGTGGAGGAGCAAAACTTGCCACCCTGAAATGTGTCTCTTTGGCATGAGGATAAATTTAGGCTGATTATTTTTCAGAAACAGAAGACTCCAAAAGTTTTCCTTATTACTTTCCCCTTAGTTGTTTATTTATTTTCTATTTTTTTAAATAGATAAAGGGCCTGTTCCTGGAATAGAGAGCTATCACCAGAGATATCTACGAAAAATTAGAAACAGGTGTAGTAGGGGAGACTGGGCAGGGCTAGAGACCAGAGTGCATTGTATCCTATTGTCTCTGCATGACCCAGCAAACATCTGTTTACCAAACATCTGGTTTTCAATCTCCATGTAAATTGCCTTCCTCCTCTTTGAAGTCTCAAACCACTACCCACTTCTCCTGAGCTCAAGATGGCATTTAAACCCCAATTACCAATTTATCCTTGGCCCCCCTCCCCATATTTTTGTGGAACCCCCATACATATGAAATTAAATTGGACTTTCTCCAGCTAGTCTGTGACATGTCGATTTTATTCTTAGACCACCCAGAAGAACCTAGAGGCCTGGTGCACTAAATTCATGCATGGGTGGGGTCCCTAGGCCTGGCCGGTGAACAGGGCCGATCAGGTCCCCTGACTCCCCCCTCTCCTTCCCTCGCTGCCTACGTATGTCCGCTGCCACCCATTCCCAGTTCCCCGTCCCAGCCTGGGCCTGGCCCCAATCAGGTGATCAGGCCTGCTGCCCGGGGAAATGACTAGGAGGCTGGCTGGCAGGCCCAATCAGCATCTGTCCCCTGGTGGTCAGTGCATGTCATAGCGACCAGTCATTCCTGTTGTTCTGTCATAACAGTTGCTTAGGCTTTTATATATATAGATGAGAGTTCATAATCCTAACCTGTAATCCAGTCTTGGCTTTGCTTTCTCCCACCTTCATGTTATCTTCCTTACTTCCCTCCTTAATTTCAAATGCATAAAATAAACTAAAAAACTGTTATTCTCCAGAGATCTTGCTCCCTGGCATATGTTGTCAGCTTGGCTCAAATAAATGCTTATAAAAATTCTTAGAGGAAAATTTCTTCCTCCCTGACATTTGCCATTAATAAAGAAGGCACCAGAAAAAAAAAGTAAGAAGGCACAGGAAACACCAAACCTCAAAGAAAAGATGGAAGAAATTTGGTTACATTAAAACATAGAATTTCTACTCATCAAAAGGCAGACTAAAAAAAGTAAAAAGATAAGCTATACCCTGGGAGGAAATGCCAACAAAGGCTTGGTACCAAGAATAAAGAATAAAGTCCTGTAAATCAATAAGAAAAAAATCCAATAGAAAAATAGTCAAAAGACCAGACGGGCATTTCATACAAGAAGAAAAAATACGAGCAATAAACGTAAGAGGACATGTTTAACCTCACCAAGCAATCAGTCAAGGTGACTGTGCATCAGTTTCCAGGAGCTTCTGTAACAAAGTACAAAAATAGGGAGGCTTCAACAACAGGCATGTATTGTCTCACAGTTCGTTCTGCAGACTACAAGTCCAAGGCCAACTGGGCAGGGTTGGTTCCTTCTGAGGGCTGTGGAGGAGAATCCATTGCAGGCTTATCTCCTAGTTCCTGGAAGCCTTAGATGTCCCTTGGCTTGTAGATTACATTCTCCATGTCTTTTTTTGTTAAACATATTGGGGTGACATTGGTTAATATCTATATATGTGAAACCCTAATATACAAATAGACCAAACGGTGGAACAACTGAACAACTGGTTGCTATGACGTGCGCTGACCACCAGGAGGCCTTTATCCTTGGTAGGCATCAGCTGTGGTGGGATGGTGAAGCAGAACATGGTAGGCATCAGCTGTGGCGGGATGGTGAAGCAGGTGAGCGGGGGTGCCAGACCAAGGCAGGGCACCAGTCACTGTCATAGGGGTGAGCCTCTGGTGGGTACTGAAAATTCTTTGCTCCCTTGTGCCACGGTCCCACCCGGCTCTCGCACCTGCTGCCGGCATTGGCCCAACTCACACCCGCTGCTGGTGCTGACCCCAATCCCTCCACGCTGTCAGTGGGTGCAAGTGGGGCCGGTGCTGTCAGTGCGTGGGAATGGCAGTGGTGGGAGCAGGTCTGTCGGCAGACAGGGGGCCAGGGGCTGCTGCAGGAGGGGCCGGGCAGGGGTGTGGAGGAGGGGCTGCGACCTGCCCCTGTGCCCACCACAGCCTCATGGCCCACAGTTCCTTACAAGATGCACGAATTCGTGCACTGGGCCCCTCGTATTTATATATGTTTCAAGTGTATAGTTCTATGATACATCATCTGTATATTGCATTGTGTGTTTACCACCCAAACAAATCTCCTTCTGTCACCAGATATTTGACCCCCTGTGTCTTCACACTGTCTTCCATCTATGCATGCCTCTGTGCCAAATTTCCCCATTTTATAAGGATGCCAGTCATATCAGATTAGAACCCACCCTAATGGCCTCACTTTAATTTGAATTTACCTCTGTAAAGACCCTATGTGCATGTAAGTTCACAATCTGAGATCCTAGGGGTTAGGACTCCAACATACCTTTTTTGGGGGGAACACAATTCCACCCATACACTATAAGATACCGATTAGAACCCTTGAATTGGCAAGAATTTATAAGTCTGGTGGCAGATGTTGAAGAGGATGGGCTCAACAAGGGTCTTGTACACAGCTGGTGAAAGTGAAAATTGACACAGCCACTTGGAAAAACTTTGTGACATTATCTTGTAAAGTTGGTTATGTGATTTCTACGTTTAGCTATATTCCCAAGAGAAACTCTTCCCCACGTGTACCAGCAGATATGTACAAGAATGTCTATGACAGCAAGAGGGTGCCCATCAATAGAGAACTGGACACATCAACCGTGCTCTAGTCACATGATTGAGAACAAACCGCATAGAGCTTCCTATAGCAACATAAACGCATTTTGCTGTAATGATTAGCTATTGCCACAATAATGCTGCATAAGAAATCACCCCAAGTTTCCAATGGCAAAAGCAACAATCATTCATTCTCATGAATCTTCAGCCTGGCTACGGCTTGGTTGATATTGGCTGATCTAGACTGAGCTTGGCTGGTGGCCCTGCCTCAGCTGAAGGTCTATGGATTGTCCAGCACTGCTCTGCTCAAAGATGTCAAGTCAGTGCTTGGATTTTTAGGACTTCGGTTGCCATGTACAGCCATTCAGGTTGTGTGCCCTGCTCGGCTGCAGAGGCAACCGTTTCCATTGTAGGATAGGCTCTAGGTCATTGCAGTGTGTGTGTGCGCCACCCCCTGGAGCTGTGCCTGGTGGCCCTGCCTCGGTGACCAGCTCCGGGGGAGTGGGATTAAAGACTGAAGCACGATGGTGCTTATAACACTACATGGCCAAGCTCAAAGCCTTGGGACAGGGAACTAGTCTACCCACGACAAGGCCATGGTGAGGGTGCTTATTTGAGAGGTGTGAAAGGTTGGAGCTAGTCATTCCATTTCCCATACTTCATAATATAACGTAGAGTAAAAAAAGCAAGTTCCAGAGGACTGCCTCTTTATGTTAAAGTTTAAAAATAGGCAAAGCTACACAATATTCAAGAATACATGAATATGTAACCAACTAAATAAGCAAGAGGATGCTAAACACAAAATTCAGGATGGTTGTTACCGGCTTGGAGGTGGAGGGAATGTGAGGTATTGATAATGTTCTAGTTACTGGGTTGGATGGTGGGTTCATCGGTGTTCAATGTATCAGTCAATCCATCCATTACATACAGAAAATGAAAAGGCCAAGCATGGGCAATGATGAGGGTGTCCCATTAACTAAAGTTCATCATTAATCTGATTCTATAAACTTGAGGTCCAAGAAGTTCTGCTGGGCCATCTGTTAAAGGCCCCAGCCAGACCTGGAGAGTGTGGGTCTGCGTCCTCACCATCTCCCAAGTTCCTGAAGTCTCTCCTTCAGTGTATCTGTTTTTCTGCCAGAGTCGGCCCAGAATTATACTCAAAACTCTGAGATTTCACACACTCAGGAGAGGGGAGAGAAGAAAGGAGAAAGTCATCCTTCTGGGGCTACAGTCCCATGGGAGAAGTCAGCTGGGTGGCCGGTCCTGTGCCCCCAGCACATGCATTTTATTTGGTTGAGGGAAGGAGTTGAGAACCTGTGTCTTGGAGAAGAGTTGCCATGTACAGCCATTCAGGTTGTGTGCCCTGCTCGGCTGCAGAGGCAACCGTTTCCATTGTAGGATAGGCTCTAGGTCATTGCAGTGAGTGTGTGTGTGTGTGTGTGTGTGTGTGCCACCCCCTGGAGCTGTGCCTGGTGGCCCTGCCTCGGTGACCAGCTCCGGGGGAGTGGGATTAAAGACTGAAGCACGATGGTTGCTGTGGGCCATGTCCAAGGAGCCCTGGTCTCCTGCAGCAGAGGCAACATTCAGAATCACTGGACACATGGGGTTCTAGATCAAGAGAGACTGTCCAGGCAAAGGCCAAGTGGGAAGTCCAGGGTTCAAGCAAAGTCAGGAGACAGGCAAGAGATAAAGGGCCCGTAGCCCAGCAGAAAAAGGTTCTGACAAACCCCTCAGCCTCCTCCCCAGCCATTTCTCCCCACAGTTGGAGCTCTTTACAAACAAAACACCTGACAGCCCTTGAAAGTGGCAGGGAGAGAGGGGGAGGGGGAGAGAATAAAGCATAAAGAACCTGGCTTCTTGCTGGACTGGGGCCCCCACTGCAGGGAACTAGGAGGCCCCAATTCCCTAAGGCTTCACCCCAGGTGGGCTGAGTAGTGGAGGGAGGGGAGGTAAGTGCAGGCCTTTCTGGGGGAATTGATTCAGGGGCTTCCCTGGTATGAGGGCTCCATCCACCCGGGAACTGTGAGAACTGATGTGTGAGTGAGGACAGAGGCAGGGTTTCCTCTGTGGGGCTCATGGTTTGGAGGGTTTGGAAGTCCTGGGAATGGTCCCCACCCCGCAGATCATCCCCTTTGGTCCAGGTGGGCCAAGGGTCCAGCCTTTGGCGCTCAGGCACGTGAGCGGACAGACCCCAGTGAGGCAGGCCTGCTGCCTTTCCCCACGCCTAGGCTGTACCAGGCCAAAGGCAGCCCTGCTCCCCCACCATTCCCCTCAGTGACCCCCAAGAAAATGGAGATGGAGGTCGACTCAATAGTACATAGTTCTTCTTTTAATAAATCAAACTTAAGCACATACCTCCGTTAGAGTCTATAGTAAGAGCTGCATCATTACGCAGTTACACAAGGCTTGTCCCTCCTCCTGCCCCCATTTCTCTCCCCTGCCTCAATTCTAGCTGATTATTTCCGTAGTCCGTTCATAGCACTAAGTAACATGTGTGCACGGCTACCAGGTGGCTTCTCAGTGGCCATGTGATTGATGGATTCCCCACTATGGGAAGTGAGCATTGCAACACACACATGCACGCACGCACACACACACGCACGCACACACACACGCACGCACACACGCACGCACCCACCCTGACCCACATTTCCCAACCCAACAACCACCCCAATATGAGGCTGCCACTCCCTTGATCTTACCAGAGGTATCAGTGAACAGTTTTCCCACAACTGAACAAGTCCAAAGCTCATCTGATTCTTGAACAGAGGCAGATGCGGCCCTGGCCTGAGTGGGTGAGCCACCGTTTGTGGGAGGAATCAACTGATGTTAACGATGGTGGGACTGTGATGGCTGCTATGCTTGGGGCTGGGGTGCAGGCCCATTCTGGGGTGAAGCGTTCCCTGGGAATTCACCTTCTGGGAGTTCAGTGACCTAACGGCCCACACATAGGCTGGGCCCCAGGAGGGCTGGGCTATGTGGTCTTGAAATTGGGGATGGGGGGACCTTGTCACTGACAGCCATGTCCTCTACCAATGACTACAACCTAGAGTTTGTAGTCACAGTGTGTAAGCACAATCATGTCCCAGGCACAATGCTCTCATCTTCATGACAAGCTTGGGAAGGATATATGACCGACTCCACGTTACAGGTGCGGAAACGAAGACCGTGGGGAAATTAAGTGATGTGCACCTGCAGGCAAGCCCATCAGGTCTCGAAGGTCTATCTGGTTCCAAATTCATTCTCCAGTCTTTCCCCGGCCTCCAGAGCCCTGGAAAGCAGACTGTGGGTGCGCTGCCGGGCCCCCTACAGGTCACTCCACACCCTGAGCACTGGGAGGAATGAGGTCCCTATCGTTTCCTTCTCTGTGGGTGCCCTGCCTTGAGGGGTGCATGGAGGTTCTGCTGGGGTGATGGGTGATCAGCTAGGGAAGGGGGCCCTGTCTACAGGTTCATTTCTGGGGGTAGAGGGGGGAGATATATGGGGAATTCAAAAAGTGATCCACCCCCGGTCCTAGCTTCTCCTTGACCCCACCCTGAGCCAGGCCTGGGTGGAAGCTTCTGGATGCTGGGCAACCTGGCTAATTGCTAAGCTAAGACAGCAGGGCGTGGCTTGACATAATTATAGTCTCTTCTGTTGCCGATGGCCTTGCTCACAGAAGAGGGTGTGAGGAGGCTCCAAGCAGCCAAAAGCACCCATTAGCACAGCAAATTGGGCCTGCTTGGCAGCCTCCAGGCCTCTGGGAGGCCCCAAGCCCAAGCCTGGCCCACTGTCTGCTGCAGGATGCCCAGCAGGGGGAGGGCCCATCTGGACCTCGCCCCACCACCCCAGTTTGGTTCAGGTTTCCTTTTGAGGGCAAGATGTAAGTCCTACGGTGGCACTTTGAACCAGCCGTCCTCACTCCAGGCCTCAGTTTCCTCAGCTGTCCAATGGGATAAGGCCTGCCTGTCTCTTGGGAGAAAGAAAAGGACATACTTTGTGTTACCAGGGGGGCTGGCCCCACTGTCCACCATGACTCCCTCTCTCCTCCTCCAGGCTGACCTCTTAAATTCTTCCCGCCCCAGGGTTCTCTTCTTCTCTGAGTCCCCACAGAAATGCCCAGTGGGTTTGGGAGAATGCATGGACCTACCTGAGCCCTTCATGCCCCTCTCGTCACCCCACTCATGGAGGCAGGGGTCCTATATGACAGAAAGAGGAAGGGGCTGGAGCCAGCTGGAAGGTGGCGAAACTGCTGGCCCAACACCCCTTAACTATTCTGAGCCTCAGTTTCCCCAGATGTCAAAGAGAGTGAGATGATAGGAGGCAACATTCAGGGGCTTGCAGAGGGCAAATGCGGATGCTGAGATGCAGAGGGCGATGCCAGGGTCCAGGCTGAGTGAAGGGGCTGGCACAGGACCAAGGCGGAGCCTACCCTTGAGGTTGTTCTCAGCAGGAAAGAGAGGCCTGACCTCCGTCCCTGCTCTGGCCCCTTTCCAACGCAGGCCTTCCCCGCCCTGGAGAGAGTGACCACCTGCCAGATGGTCTCATCCCAGGTGAGTGCCGTGGCTGCCTGGGCTCAGGTACTCGGCTGTGGAGCCGAGTCCCTCAGGCCTCGGTCTGAAATCTGGCTCCTCTACCTACCAGGTCTGTGACCTTAGGCCACTTCCTGAGCACCCAGATCCAGGGTGGGTGGGAGTGACGTTGTAAATGTGTCTGCCAATCCTTTGAGAGGTGAGGTCTATGTCACTTCTCCCTGCCACTCGGCAGGCAGGCGTTGGTGACTGCTTTGATTAAGGGTTAGGGTAGGAGTGTCACTACATGACTTCTGAGCTTAGGTCACAAGAAACCATGACGCTTCCACCTTATTTTAGCTGGGACATTTGTGATAGGGCTCTAAGCCACCACATTAGCAGTCTCACTACCATGACGCTGCCATGCTATGAGGAAGCCCAAGTCCCAGAGAGAGGCCACTGTAAGCACTCTGGTCAGCAGTCCTTGACTTTGAGTCTTCCCAGCCCAGACACCTAGTACAGGTGGTCAAGCCTTCAGATGATTCTAGCATTTGCCACCCAGCAACCCCGCCTTAGAGTCTTCTCACTGAGGTCTCAGAGGTCTCTGTGAAGTAGAGATAAGCTGTTCTAGCTATGCCCTTCCTGACCCACAGGATTTCTGACCCACAGAATCTGTGAGAACAGCACCGTGCTTTGTGATTCTTTATGTAGCAACCGCTAATACCCCAAACAGTGGCATTTAAATGGGGTAACAAAGGGAACGTTCTTCTCAAGGGGCTGAGCTTGGAGAGGGCTGTGAGCCTGGCTGCCAACACCAGGAGGAAGGAAGATGGACGCTGCAGAGCTGAGTGCTGCTCCCAGTTGGGTGGGTAATGCAGGCCCTGGCCCATTTGATGAACGGACACAGCTGCCACAGTTATGCTCCCCCACCAAGGTTGCTCCTCTCCAGCTGAGAGCCCTCAGCCCCTCAGCCATAATTCATGTGACTAAATGTTGATGTCCTCCAAAAGGTCCTCCCCCTAAAGCACAGTACTAGAACCAAGCATAAGATTTCGGTTATTCATGCAGGTCAGTGGAAGGTAGCACTATCACCTCCCTGGATTGAGGACTTAGATCTCTATTAATGCAGCCCAAAAATACATTCACTTTTACAACACATGTCTGAGTTGAGCTGACTGTGAACTAAAATCCGTAGGTTGCTCCTGTGCTGCTATTAGTCCTTGCAACTCCTCAGCACAAGTTGGTACTAGGTCCGACCTGCCTTGTGGCTACTGTGGCTGAGAAGACAAGTCACCATCACTCTCTAGGGAGCAATGCTGCACCGTGAGCCCCCCACCTCCACCTCTGGGCTCCTGGATCCTCCTGGCTGTGCCTGGTCATCAGACCACCCTATCCACCTCTGCAGTCTCTCAGGTCTGAAGAAGGCAATGTGATTATGTGGGAAAGACCTTCCTTAGTGGTCAGGAGTGGGGAGTCAAGCCAGGGCTCAGGAGGTCTGGGTTCTGATACCTGTTTCTTACCATCTCCCACCTATCTGTTGCTTCCTCATTAATGAGATCAGAGATGGGGCTAAGGCAAACTCATTAGTCAACAGAGCCAAATATCAACTGTACAACGGTTGGAATTTCTTTTGAGAGCCAAATTTTTTAAACTTAAACTTCTTCTAACACCACTTCTTCAAAATAGACTCTCCCTGCCGAGTGGCAGGAAGAAGTGACATAGACCCCACCTCTCAAAGGATTGACAGACACATTTACAACTGCCACCCGTGGTATTTTGTGGGAGAGCCACACTCAAGGGGCCAAAGAGCCGCATGTGGCTCGAGAGGTGGCTCCCGCCCCGAGTGACTCCCCAAATAAGCCCTGGGAGGCAGAGCCCTAGTACCAGAGAGATGCATGCTCCCTGAGGCCGACCTTCCCCACTCAGAATCCAGACCACTAAATTTGGCACTGAGCCCAGAGACATCCAACGTGCGCTATTGGCAAGTACCCGCTGCCCGTGGTTGAGGCATCCCCCGCTCCCAAGTGACCGGGGCCAGAGCAGCCCACACCCTGTAGTTAATACCTCAGGCAGCACCCAGACTTGGAGCCAATTAGCCTTTTTCTCCTTGTTACCCCAAAGGAAATTGCCTTTCCCTTCTGTCAACTCTCTAATTACCAGATGGGACGACTAAGATTTTGAGGACAATTAGGGGAGGTCTGTCTTTTCCCAAACTCCCTCCCCAGGCCCGCCCCTGTCTGGAGCCTTCCTCTAATTTGGAGCCGTTTAGAAAAGACGCGGAAGCCTTTAAAGCTAAGAAGAATGTCTCCCGGAATGCGTCCTGCCTGTTTTATGGCTGCGGCCAAGAGGGCTGGCGAATGCGCTCCCTCAGATGCGCCCCCTCGTTCTGCAGAGGCACGGGAGAGGCACCCTGTTCAGGGGGCTGTGGCCACGGCATCCTGCTGTAAACACAGCCGCGGCTTGGATGGCGGGAGGAGGCGAAAGGACAGGATGCATCTGCCCAGCAGGCAGTCTCTCAGGAAAAGAGGAGCCTCTAAGCCAGGTCGGAACTCTCTGCGGGGCCCTGCCTGGGCCTTGGAGATCACCTCTCCGTGGTTCGGATGCCACTTCCCAGCAGCCCTGTTCCCTCTGCACCCCTCTCCCACCTGGCCCCGGACCTTCATCCTACGTGCCTACATATCTGAGCAGCTCTGTGGGTGCCCTGGGGTATTTCACACCTTCCCCGGCTCTTCTCCCAGAGCAATGGCAACTCCTGTTGTGTGCTCCTCATCCTCCAAGGCCGAGTTTGTTGAACCCCAGCCCATAATGCCCTTCCTGAACGCGTGGAGGCACTTTCCTGTGGGTCCCCTCACTCAGAACCACACCCATTTTGTTCACCACCGGGTCTGCAGCGCCCAGCACTCAATCAATATTTGGTGAATGGATGAATAAAAGCACACATTGTCTGACTGGGTCACTAACGTGGCCCAGACTCAGGCATTGTCAAGGATGAGTGCTGAGTCCCCCAGAACATCTAGTGTAGGGCCACAGTAGACAATCAATGAGCATTTTGCTTGGAAAATAGTGAGCTCTCCATCCAAGGTGGTATGCAAGCAAGGGCCCATTGAAGGGGAGGCTGCAAAAGCCCCTTGGGATCTAGCAGGCTGGACTCAGAGGACCGATGGACTCAGAGGCCACGCGGTCGGAGGCCCCCAGGTGGGGCAATGGTGGTGAGGCCCCAGGCCAACAGACAGGCAGGTGGTCCTCACTCTGCTGTGGAGTCAGAGAGAGACAAGGATTCAGGGGGAGAGGGGAGAGAAGGGAGCATGCGATGTGGGCCTAGGCTTTGAGGAGGGAGATTGAGGGGAGCATTTGTAAACAGTGGGGGGCAAGGTGGTGGCTGGCTGGGGCAGTGACCGAGGGCTGTGGGCCTGAGAGGGCAGACGGCAGACTGCTGACCAGGAGGAGTTAAGTGGCAGGAAATTAGGAGCGAGGGCTGACAGGTAAGGCCACCTGCCGCAGCTGTTCTCCAGTGCTCTGAGTGATCACAGTCCCCTGGCAGGGAGGGGGCTGCGTCTTAAGGCAGCTGGTCTCTTTCAGGTTCCCTTCTGGGCTTGGTCACCCCTGGCACCTCGGGCTGCCCTCTGTCTGGAAAGTGGGGTGCTCTTCACAAGGGACTAAGTGCTCCTCCGACTCATCGGAGCCGACCTAGAATCCCAGTTCCGAGGCTACTTGCTCCCAGCAGCGCCTGACAGGGAGCGTAGACCCCTCGGGGGTCCCTCTGACCCCAAGAACCGGTGGTTCCAGTAGTCAGCTCGGCACAGTAGACAGCTGAGCCAATCAATGTGACCCGGTGATGGCAACAGGCTCCCCACAGCCCTCCCGCTGACGAGGGACTGTGGCAGTGAGGTTTCATCAAGGACTCCCACCACGTGGGGCGTCTGCCCTCCATATCCCTACCCGTGCCTGCAGTGCCACCTCCTTCCCACAGCACGGGGCTGCTGGCACCATTTCTCAGATGCGGAAACTGAGGGTCTGTGTGTTGGTGTTGCTGAGTGAAGGTCCCACAGCGAGGGCAGAACCCAGAGCTTCCCCTTCTCAGGGTTGTTGTATGCCCCCCCACACACACACCCCGCGCCCCTCCCCTGGGCCCCAGGGACAAATGTTTCCCAACCCTCTCTCCCGGGGGTTCTACAACTTCCACCAGACTTCTGCCCAGCTCTTCCTGCTTTCGTAACACGAAGGAGAAGGAGGCCAGGGCAGGAAACTGTCAGGACTAATTTGCCAAGAGCTTGTGAACTCTGAGACTTAGCCCCACCTCCCCGTGATTCCCTCTGCATTTCATCCCTCCCCCTTCCCGCAGACTGGCTGGCCCTCGGAGCCCCTCCATGGTCCCGGGCCGTGATCCCCGGGGGCAGGAGCTCAGGGGCATCCAGTCCCTGTGTGAGGAGGCCTCGGGCCAGCAGGAAGCAGGAGGTATAGCCCCGGATGGCATCATCTCTCCTGCTCAGCAAGCCCGGAGCCATTAGAACCTGGCCAAGCTCCTGGACAGGGCAGAAAATCTCTGCTCCCCAGGGCGGCCACCTGCCCCTCCACGTTGGCCCAGAACAGGCAGGCACCTGTCCTGCTCACACAGCCCATCCCCGAAGAGGGTCCGGGGGGGGGGGGGCTGGGGCTGGAATCCAGGCTCCTGCCCCCAGAGTCAGTCCCCTTCGCCCCGGCCTGCCGTGGAGCCTGTGGTTGGTCCCTGACAGGGCATGGCAAGGCCTGGCCCCAGCTCAGGGCGGAGGGTCCCGTCACCAGTCTCAGGGAGGTCAGAGGGGTTGGCCCCAGTCAGCCAGTCTGGGATGGCTCTGGGAGGGGAGCACTGGGATGGGCAGAACCTTCCGAAGCTTCTTTCTGGAACCACTAGAAAGAGGGGCCTTAGGCGAGTGACTCACCTGTGCGTGCCTCAGTTTCCTCACCTGGAAAATGAGGTAAGGACTGAAAGTGAAAACGCGTTTTGGAACACAGCCTGACTTTCTGTGTTTAATAAACGTTAGCTACTCTTCTAATCACCATCACATTCCCTGCCCCAAGGAGGAGATCAGCCTTACCAGGGCGTGGAAGCCTGAGGCCAGCTCCGGGGACAGTTAAGCTGTCCTGTGCCTGGGGACGGGTGGGCTCACTGCCTGAGCCCAGCACTGCCGGCCTTGGCAACCGATCAGACAGATCGGGGGCCAACTTGGCTGGACAGATGGGGCTGCACTGGACACATGGGGGGCCTACCGAGGCAGGTGCAGGCTCAGCTTGGCACATGTGCGGGAGAACTCTCGGGCTGGGCCAAGCCTAGGGAGATGGACCATGTCCGGATATGTGTTTGTGGCCAGAGTGGGATGGAGATCTGATTTTTCAATTCTCCCTTGTCAGAGTCACCTCCATTTTTCTTTTGTCTCTTTTCAACTCCCTGAGGAGGGCTGTGGTGGGTGATGGTGGCACTCAACCACAGGGCCGGGCGGATGCAGACACCCTCTCCAAGAACTGACCCAGGGGTGCCATGTGCCGCTTTTCATATGAGAGGCCTGAGCCTTCTGGAGGATGGTGTCCTACCCAGAGTTGCACAGCGTAAGCGGTCGGGCATGCTGCTAGGAATTTCCCCAGCTGGTGCGGCTGGCCCTGCCTTGAGAGCTCTCCTGACCTTGCATGGCCCAAAGCCACATCTTCCCAGCTGGTTCCAGGCCTCAACTTACTGTGTCTTTAGCCAAGAGCCCCTTCCTGGGCCCTGGGCCCTGGGCCCTTAGCTACAAAGATCCTGTTGGCCCCGTGCGGGTGGAGAGCTTTGTGGCTTGGACTGTCTCTGGATCCCACAATCCCACCCACTCTGAATGTCCCAGACAGGTGTCTGGCAGGGAGGCCTCCATCCTGTCTTTTGTCACCTTCCAAACTGTTGTCCGGACCTGGAACACTATTTAAAGAGCCCTCCCTGAGCTGCCCCAGGACTGCTGCAGCCTGAGGGAGCACGCCAGACCATGGTAGGCTAGGGCTGCCCTGCTTCCTGACCCTGACCCCATCCTGTGACCTTGACTTCATTTGTGATTCTGACCTTTACCTCATTGCCTGAACTCACCCTGACCTTGACCTTACTCCTCTCATTGATGTCCTTGCCCTTGAGCTGATGTCCCTAGCCCTGACCTTTTCTTCACCCTTGATGTCATGCCTGCGTCTCGCCCACCCTGGGCTGCCCTTGATGGGTGGCCAGTCCATCCATGTGGGTCTGCTTCCCTGGATTGGGTAGGGGCTGCTGAGGTGAAGAGGAGGACGAGGAAGAGGAAGGTGGAGGGAGACAGGGTGGGCCGGGCTAAGACTTTTCACAGCTCTGCTCCTGCTGAGAGGACAAGACTCCTGTGGGGGTCGGGTTGGGATTGCAGGACAGCCTGGGTCCTCTGGAGCCTGCTGGCCTTGCTTCGGGGTCCTTCAGCCCATGCGGGGCTGCCCTGCTGTCCTCCCCTGCCCCTGTGCTCCAGCTCTTGGGCCTCCCTGGGGGCTCCCAAGGGCATTGTTCTTTCAACCCTTGTTTTTATCTCACCCACCTCATCAGTCCCTCTAGGCCCGAGAACTCTGACTCGGCTGTCAAGCCCCAGCTCAGAAGCCACCTCCTCTGGGAGGTTTGCCCCAGTGCCCCAGTGGCTGAGGGGCTTCTCTGTGTTCTCAGTACCTGGACTCTGGGCTCCTTGGGGACAAGCATGGGGCCTGATTCAGTTCTGGGTCCCTGAGTCGGGGCACAGGGCCTGGCTGGAGACCAGCAGGGACCTAATAAACGTCCTGATGCCTGGAGCTAGGCACACATGGGGAAACTGAGGCTTAGAGCCTTAACCGATTTTCTTAATATCACAGAGGCTGTGCATACCACAGGCAGGATTAGAACTCAGATCTGGGCTACCCCCTTCTGCCCTGAGGTAGTCTTTTCAGGGGATTTTTACTTTTTTAGGGGCACGTTATAAAAGGGAATTCCCAAGTCAGCTGGGTTGCAAAGGGTCCAGGCTGGGAGATCAGAAGGCCCTGAGCCTCAGTTTCCCCCTATGCAGTCCTCCTTTTGGGGGTTCCAGCAATGTTTCACAAGATGGCCATGGGAGGCTGGGTGAGGCAGGGATGGGTGACGCCGAGGCCAAGAGCAGGTCTGAGGAGAGAAAGGGCCGAGTATCCCACAGACGGAAGTGATCCTTTTTATTAATCAGAGGGAAATGCATATGTAATTATGTGAGATGAACTCTGCAGGGAGGTTCTTTTCTTTATGATGTCTGAAGGGATTTATAAATATTACAGAGGTTTTACGGCATCATAACGTCCTGGCTGCCCTGCCAGCCCCCCTTTCAAAGGATTAGTGGAGACAAAGCACCCAGTAAAAGCTAATTACAAGTCAGCCGAGCTGCTGCTCCTGAATGGAGCCCAGGCGCCGGAGGGAAGTGGGGGCGAGTGCAGGGGTGGGGAAGTTGGGTGGTGGGACGTGGGACGGGAGTGAGCTGGAGGAGGGGAGACCACACAGGCACTGGGGGTGGGGGTGGGGGGGGATGGGAAGCCCATGCTCTGGGATGGGTGGTGCAGGCTGAGATGGCAGGAGAGTGGGGGTGGTGGGGTGGGAGCAGGAAGCCTGTGTCTGTTCCACCTCTCTGAGCCAGTTCGGGGACTCCTTGAACATGGGGGCCCCCGTGATGGCTGCTGAGGGCAAGGTCTCCTCCTCAGGGGTTCTGGAGGACTTAGAGCGTTCAGTGAATGCTCAATGGTGGACTCCAGGCACCATGCACCCCGAAAGAAGCCCTGGCATTGTTCCATGTGGGTGGTCGCCTGCTCTACCTGCTGGGGAGTTCACCCCTGAGCTTTGGGGAGCTATTTCCAAACCGATCCCCACTCTGAGCCTGGGTGGGGCAGGGGACCTCAGAGATGAACAGACACAGTGATATGGCAGGACAGTGTGGTATGAGTTATGGGATGTGGCTGCCCTAGACTGGTAGGAAGGGAAGAATCGGGGGAGCTCTAAATTGGCTTGGGGATCAGGAGGGCTTCTCAGAGGAGGTGGCAGAGGAGTTGAGCCTGGAGGATGAGGATTCTGCCAGATGGAAGGCAGGGAAGGTACTCCAGGTAGTGGGAACGGCAGGAGGAAGTGTTGGGAGAGAAGAAAGCTCTAAGCGGGTTTGGGACAGAGTTGGGGACCCAGGTGAGTGGAGGTGGAAGCTTCGGGAGAGGGAAGGACAGATCTCACAGGGCTGAGGAGTCCCAATGTTATCCTGAGAACACTGGGGAGGCGGCAGGAGAGGAGGGGGGCCCCATCTGGGGTCTGATGCTAGAAAAAATGCCCTTCTCTGCTTCACAGGCTGGGCGCAGACCACCAGCCTTCCGGAGCCCGGGGGCCCAGGTCAGGAAGCAGCTGCTGGCCCGGTGGGGTGGGTGCTCCTGTGGGCTTCTTGCCGTGGGCTGGGAAACCACCCTGCTTATCTGCAAGGCTTCGTCAGGAGCGTTGCCTGCCTGTCTGCTTTGGCTGGGCTGTGGGAGATGAGGCATGCGGGGTGGGAGGTGGTGAGTGGCTGACCTCCCAAGGAAGGGGCTTCTGCAAGGCCTTCGCCGCCACCCCGCAGGCACCGAGGAGAGCCCGGAAGAGAGCAGAGGGTGGAGCCAGCTCCAATGTCTTCTCCATGTTCGATCAGTCCCAGATCCAGGAGTTTAAGGAGGTTGGTCGGTGTCCCCTGGGGCCATTGGGAGGATCTGTGTAATCCATAGGAAGCACTTGGGGAGCCAGTAAGGTGTGGGATTGGCCCTCCGTCCCTGAGGAGTGGTGATGTCACTGTTCTCCGTGTCCCCCCTGGTGTGCCTCACAGCCTGCAGATGTGACCGCTGTCCTGGGGCAGTATGACCCTCGCTCTCTGAGCCTTTGCTTGCTGTATGACCTCGGGCAGGTCCTTCGTCTCTCTGAGCCTCAGCTTTCCTCTCTGTAAAAGGGGGTTGCTGTGAACATGGAATGAGGGATGGGCATGAAGCCCCAGCAGCATGCTGGCGTGCAGTAGGAGCTCAGTGGGTTAGCCATCACTGTCATTCTGGTGTCATGCTGAGCTGGGTAACCGGGTGGCCAGAGGGGCCTGCACTGAGGTTGCGGGGGCGGCAGTTTGCAGGACAGCCCCTTGGGGGAGGTGTTCTTTTCTGGGGAGGGAAGCTGGGCTTGGGTGAGTGGGAGGGTGACTTTTCAGTGCCCGTGTCTCTGCCAGGCCTTCACCATCATGGACCAGAACCGGGACGGCTTCATTGACAAGGAGGATCTGAGGGACACCTTTGCTGCCCTGGGTGGGTGACCAGCGGTGTGGAGGCTGGGGGCTGGGGGCAGAGCAGGCCTTCCAGAAAGAGTGAGCGGCTAGGGGCAGGGGGTGTGCGGGGCTCAGGTGTCATTGGGGGCACAGGGAAGGTCAGGAAGGGTTCCTGGTTGTTAGAGGAGGACTTGCCAGGGAAGGGGGGGGGGGCGCATTTCAGGTGCAGGAATGACCTGTGCAAAGGTCAGGGGTGGGAGGCTGGGGTGAGGTGAGGGGTCAAGAGATGCCTTGGGTGGGGGAGAGGCTGGAGATGTGTGCAGGTCTCAAGGGCTCTGGGCTTTGGCTCCCAGGGAGGCTTTTGCACCCTCTAAGGCCCAGGGAGGGACCTGAAGAGGGCCTCAGGGACTGGGTGGGGTGGGGGCTGAGGCTGGGGAAGGGGGCCGAACCAAGTCAGGTCTGGACTGAGCTTTGAGCTCCTGGAGATCTGGTTGTCCCCTGGAACAAGAGGAATCCCAGAATCCCAACTTCCTGGCAACCAGTTGCCCCCTCCAGGGACAAATGAGCCTGAGGCCCAGGTCTTCCAGCCCCTATGCACCTCAGCTTCAGATTATTTGAGCCTCAGTTTCCCCATCTGTAAAATGGGGATGGCAAACAAATAACTTGCTCTACTTCCCAAGGAGGCAGCGGTGGTGGCTGAGTGCACTGAGGCTGGGGGCTGACTTGTGCTGACTGTGGCTGAATGTGGTCCCCTCCCAAAGTCCCCCAGCAGGTGGGCGGGGCCTCAGGGAGTCGGGGCAGGTGGATGGTAGAGCTGAGAGCCTGCAGGACGCTGTTCTCCTGGGCTGCCTGCAGGCAGGGTCTGCTCTCACCCTCACTGTGCTCCTAGGCGTCTCCCTCTCCTCCCCCAGGCCGCATCAATGTGAAGAATGAGGAGCTGGAGGCCATGGTGAAGGAGGCCCCTGGGCCCATCAACTTCACAGTCTTTCTGACCATGTTTGGGGAGAAGCTGAAGGGTGAGTGAGGCCCCAGGTGGCCCTGGGCAGGGAGGGGTGAGTGGGTGTGGGGAGGCTGGGCCCTGTGTGCAGATGTGCACCCTACTGATGCTCACCACAGCTGGGAGCATGGTGTCACCCCCAGGAACACATACCTTCCCAGCCCGGCCTCGGTTTCCACCTCTACACCACAGAGTGGTGGTAACTGTAATAACCCCTCCTTGCAGAGCCATGAGGGGCCCAGGGGGACAAGTTGTGTAGAAGCCCGTTGCCCACCGTCAGGATGCCTCAGCCACCTCCCTACCCCTGGGCTCATCTTGCTCGCTCTGCCTCACTGGCCGCTGGACAGTGGAGGTGGGGTTGGAAGTGTTAGCAGCTGACCACAGTTCCTTCCCCAGGGAAAGGATGGAGGGGCCTCATCCATAAGTGAGAAGACTTGGGCTCAGAGAGGTCATTACAACTGCCCCAGGTGTCCCCGCATCCAGTGGTCGGGATGGAACCTGACCCCGATTCCTGGCTCTAACCATTGCAACGTCAGGCATGGCGTGCATGGCGGGGTGGGAGCCCAGCCTCTCTGCCCCCGGCCCCTGGGCTTGAGGGCCCATGGTCAGAGGGAAGGGCCAGCCTGAGCTGCGGCTGCCCTGGGAGGTGGGCCTTGTAGCCACCCCACCCCGAGGGTGCCCCTGCCTGATGCCCTCCCTGTCTCGGCTAGATCTGGGTTCAATGCCTAGCCCCCCACACGCCCCCAGGATGACCAAGGCTTGTCTACTCTTGCACCTCAGTTTTTTGTCTGTAAAATGAGCATTGTGGTGATTTCCCGGGGCTGCTGTAACAAATGACCACAAACTTGACGGCTCAAAAACCAGCGATGTATTCCCTCGGCTCTGAAGCCTGGGATATGAAATCTGCAGGTTCTGTTCCCTCAGCGGCTCCAGGGGATAACTTGTTAGCTGCCTTTCCCAGTTTCTGTGGCTGCATCGCTCCCATCTCTGCCTCCGCGGTCCACCGCCTCCTTTTCTGTATGGCTCCCTGGCCTCACTCTTAAGAGGACACTTGTCATAAGATTTAGGGCCCACCTGGGTAATCCAGGATCATCTCCACACCTCAAGATCCTTTCTTGACATCTGCAAAAGCCCCTTTTCCAACTAAGGTGACATTTTCCAGTCCCGGGGATAAGGACAAGGGTATATCTTTTGGGGGGCCGTGATTCAACCCACTACAGGGACGATCCTACCTAACTGCACAGCTTTTATTTGGTAAAAAAAAAAAAAAAAAAAAAAAAAATCATAATACTTTCATGGGTTGTGACCTGCTGGCAAGTACAATAGCCACACACACAATGTCCTAGGTGATTCTGGACTAGAAGGAGGCCAGCAATTGACCTATGACCGGACAGCCTCACCCTCCCTCCTGTGTTAGAAACAAGACTCCAAGGGTGGGAGAGAGAGGAGGCTGTGGGCCTGGAGCTGTCCAGCTCACTCGGCGTGCCATCGGGCCACCTCCAGGCAGCCAGTAGGGTTATTTCTGGGACCATGACCACCTTCTGGAAGAGCTCAGAAGCCCAGGGACCTGGGGCAGGGGCTACACTCCCAGAGAAAGGCATGTGGGATTCTAGCCAGTGACTTTACAGGGAGGTGTGTTGGTCTATGACTGAGCTGAGGGCTCTGCCCCAGACCAGGCAGGGTCACGGGCTTGCAGCTTGTTCTCATTTTCGCAGGGACGCCAGGACCGGGCTTCAGCTGAACATGTCATGCAAACTGGCTGAGCCTGCATGCTCAGCCAGCAGTGGAGACGGGAGCCGGGGCTGAGGCAGGCACTGTCTCAGCCCTCTAATTAGGACAAGGACACGTGGTCATGAGATTCCCAACAGCGAGGGGAAGGTGTAGCCACTCTGCACCCTTTTGATGAGGTTCAAAGTCTGCAGAACAGAGTGGCTGCGGGGCCAGCACTGTGCCCGGCTTGGTCCCTCTGGGCCAGTCTCAGAGATGCCTAATGGCCCAGACACGTCCCGTCCTGAGCTCCCAGTCTGATGCGGGAGACACAGCTGGCCCTGACCCAGTCTGATGGGCAGGAGCACAGAGGGGTGGGACGAGCAGGGGGCTCTGGAGGTCCAAAGAGTTGGCTTCCAATCCTTCCTCCCCTTATTAGTGGGGATCTCAGGAGAGTAAGAGACTCTCTGAGCCTCCGTTTCCTTTTTGACAAACGGATGACATCAGTACCCACCAAGTGGGGTGTTCTGGGGTTCCATGGGAGCAAACAGTGACGCCACAGGGTGGAGCGTGGCGCAGAGCGCTGAGATGTGTTCGTGGACGTGAAGGAATGATGTTAGTCCAGATCTTTACCACACGTTATCATCACTGACCCAGGGCCGTGGGCAGCAAACACCACCTTTTTCTCCATTTCACCAAGGACACAGCTAAGCCTTAAAGAAGGAAGGGGACATCCCCCGGGCCACAGTGGGTGGGAGGGCAGTGTGACAGAGGGGAAGGAGCACCACGTATGGGTCACCAGGTCACCTGCTGTCATTCACACAGCCTGTGAGGCCTTGGGTGAGACCCTCCTTTCCTGGGCCTCAGTTTCCCCATCTGTACAACCAGGGGGCTAGATAGTCAATCTCCTTGTGGGAACAGAGCTAACTCTTCGAATGACTTCTTTTCCTAAAGCCCATGCTATGGAAGTGATAAACCAGGAATGCTCCTCCCCGCTGCCCCGCCCCACAGCCTGTTGGCCCACCTTCCCGTCTCGGTCCGGGACAAGCTTACAGGCACCTCCAATGCCACTGCCTGAGTCCCGCCTTTGGCCCCCAAGTGCAGTGCTTTTTCTTCTCTACCCACAGCCTGTCATGCACATCTCGGATAATGAGAAAGCGCCAGAGCTGCCCTCCCCCCTCACTAATCACATGGCAGCATCAGCTGTGAGAACTTGGCCAAGTCATTTAACCTCGCGGAGCCTCATTTTCTTGTCTGTAAAATCGGGCCAATCAGCAGGCTCAGCACGTAGTAAGTGCTTAGTCAGGGTCATGCACAGCTGTGCCGGTTGTGATCGCTCCACACAGAGCCCTTGGCTCTGACCACTATTCCTGGTTTCCCTGAGACCTCCCTTTCCTTGCTTCCACTGTGGAGTGGAAGCTGGGGAGGAAGCTCCCCAAGCCCTCGCCCTCGGTAGGGGCCATGGGGCCTGCCCACCCTGAGCCCCCATCAAACCCTGCCTCTTCTCTTCATGTGGCGCTCTCCTTGCCTATGTGTGCTGCTTCTAGGCACGGACCCAGAGGAGACCATTCTCCATGCCTTCAAGGTGTTCGACACTGAAGGGAAAGGTTTCGTCAAGGCGGATTTGTAAGTGCCCTCAGCCCTCCATGTTGGTCTTTCCCTCTCTGCAACTTCAGCTATAAAGGAACTGGTGTGGAGTCCGGGTGGGTGGCAGCCCAGCTCAGCTATTGATGTCCCTCCCCTCTCTGGGCCTCAGTGGCCCCATTTCTGTGTGGAAATGTGTAGGGAGTCTGAAGTCACCAGGGAGGGCTTCCCAGTGGCAGGGGCGAGGTGGGGGGGGGGGGGGGAGAGGCAGGTCTCGAAGGATGACTCAAGGTGCTTGAGCCGAGGCAGGGAGTATTCTAGATGCAGGAACACAGTGAGTGAAGTGCCAGGGCTTGGTGTGTGCAAGGTTAGTGAGAAGGACTGGGCTGTGGCTGAAGGGTGTGAGTGGGTGTGGGGTGGGGGAGACTGAGCACAGAGTGGGAGGCAGGGCCTGTATGGGGTAGCTCAATCACCAGGCCCTGGACCCTGGGTCTGCCCTGGGGGCATAGGAGAGCTTGAGAAAGAGTTAGGCAGGAGCAGCATGGAGGCCAGCCTGGAGGAGGAGAGGAGAAGGTGACAGCCACCTGAAGGCCTTGGCTGTTGAGACGGAGGGGAGTGGATGGGTAAGTAAAACACCAGAGGCCAAAGCCAATGGGATCCGGGGCCTGAGTGGATCAGGATGGAGGTGGGCCCATGGAAAGGGACCAGCTCAGCGGGGCATACAGAGAGTACGGTGGCTCTGGGCAGCTCTCCAGGGGGCCACTGGGCTGGCATTACAGAGGTGTGGGCACTGACATCTGCTATGCCTGGGAGCCTCAGCCCAGTGAAAGCTCAGAGCAGAGGGCCAAGGGTGGCAGGCGGGGCAGTGCCACCTGTCCAGGGACTGGGACACTAAACTGACCTCTGAGCTGTCCCTGGGCCATCCCTTCAGAGCCTCCAAGGCCGTGCTGGGTCTCTGGGTGATCCTGGACAGACAAGATTTCCCCCAGGCACAGGCTTTTTGACCAATTCCTATGATGCTTCAGGCATTGGCGTTGAGACTAGTTTGCTGCCTATTAGAATCATCTCTTAATGGAGATGGGGTGGGAGAGGGCAGGGGGCAGAGGGGAAGTGGAGACAGCCTCATTTGTCTCTCTCACATTCTCACCATCCCACATTCCCAAAGTTGTGAGTCACTCACTCCCCAGGGATAGGGGAGGGGTGATTAGGATCTCTCCAGGCTGCAACCCTCTCCTTCACCCCTCCCTGAGGGTCCGTGGCTCCCACCCCCATCTTGAGGAGCTGGGGGAGTCACTGAGGGCACTTCTGCCATTCACCTTCGTCTCCACCAGGGCAAGGCCAGGACTGGGAGGAACCCTCTGGGGACCCAATTTGGGAACCAAAGGCACCGCCCAGGGATAGGGGGCCTGGAAGATGTGGCTGCCCACCATTCAGGCCACAAGGAGGTTCTGGTTGAAACAGAGTCTGTGAAAAGTCCCCGGCCTGGAGAGCTGGAAACTGTGACTGTCCTGCAGTTACATAAATAATGGAAAATGTGCGTGGTCCTTAGCGAGCCTGCCATTGCTGGCGACACAGGCCACTGGTGCTCAGGGCCCAGCTCCGCTCTCCAGGGCCATCCCTGCTCCCTGCTCTCCCTGAGAGCCCTCTGGCGCCCTCCCCCCAGCTCCTAGGGCATCAGTCTCTCTTGCGCAGCCTCAAACACCTTCCATGTCTCATCTCCCGCTACTCCTCTGGCCCAGGCAGCTCTGGCTCCTGTGGGCAGCTGCTCTGGACCACCCAGGGGGCAGGCCCACCCTGCCACTACAGATCGTTATACTTCCCAAACCTCAGTTTCCCTCTCTGTAAGTGGAGTTAATGACACTCACTTCCCAAGGCCACGAGGAGCAGATGAACCCTGGGCAGGCCCATGAGGACATGCACCTGGATAGGTCTCCCTGTCCATGGGCTGAGTGTGAGCACCTGGTACTCTGCAGAACACTGCACACACGGCAGCAACCATCACACACTGGGGAAGCAGGACATCCAGAACCAAGGCAAAGAGGCCACCCTCAGTAACCTCGAGGTTGATGATTAGTGCACGATGGAACATCTGAGTGGCCCCCAAGGTCAGGTCAGAGTTCCAAGGTCATTTCATTTGGTTCCCACTTGATGCTGGGAGGAGAGTCTGCGTTACAAAGGAAGAAAATGAGGCTCAGCTGAAGTGGCGTCTGAGCCCACGTGGCTATCTGGGGGCTGTAGTGCCAGCCCTATCCCCTTCCCTACCTTCATTGGTGTACCCCTGGGCCAGGACTCCTCACCAAGCCCACCTGCCCTCACCAACCCTGCGATCTGTGTGTCTACTCACAGGGTGGCCCTTCCCCTGAACATGACCCTTTCTCTTCCTTGAGCAGCATCAAAGAGAAGCTCATGACCCAGGCAGACCGGTTCAGTGAGGAGGAGGTAAGCTCTGGCTTTTTTAGGGTGCTGTTGAGCCCTGCTAAGAGTCTTCCTGGAAAGCACAGCCCAGCCCAGCCCAGCCCTTCTCAGCAGTCACCCCCACCCCACCCCACTCAGATCCCTCTTAGTGATGTCTCCCTTGACTCCTTTGATCAGAACAAGAAGGATGGGGGTGAGGGATGGCTGTGGGACCCTGGCCTCCGCGCCCTCCACTGCCATGCTTCCATCTGCACTCTGACACTCTTGGGTGACCCCTTGCTCTGGCCCTTATTTGGCCCTGGTCCAGGCTGACTCCCTGCTCCTTCCCCAGATCAAGCAGATGTTTGCAGCTTTCCCGCCAGATGTGTGTGGCAACCTGGACTACAGGAACCTATGCTATGTCATCACGCATGGTGAAGAGAAAGACTAGAAGGAGATGGTGGGCCTCCCCCGTAGTCAGAGGCAGAAGTGAGAGGGAGCAAACACTGGGGGTCGGGGCAACCGGTGGGGAGCTCCTATGACCAGCATGTGGGAGGAAAGGCTCCCCTGGCTTTGTGGGTGGGGTGCAAGGCAAGAATAAATAATGCTAACAAGGTCTGAGTTTTTGTGATTAATGCTCCTGCTGGGGAGAAAGCTAAACATTCCTATGTTGTTGGATTTTCCAAAACTTTTTACTTCCCTGGCTTTGCTCAAATGTTCCTGATGAGCTAGTGTTTAGAACTAATTGACAGTTTTAATGATCCCCAGCTGGGCCACAGGACGCTGCCTTCATTTATGAAGCTTTTATTGAGCATCTAGTGCGTGCCAGCCCCATGGCCAGCCCCAGGGACACAGTGATGAGCCAGTCCCGTGCCTGGGCAGGAAGACCATGCAGTGAGGACAACAATCGGGGTGGGGACATAGAGGGAAGCAAGTCCAGCGGAGACCTGGAAGCTAGAAACTGAGCAGAGGCAAAGCAGGTGGAAAGGAGGGGTCGATTCAAGGACGTAGGCCAAGCGTTCTTAAACAGGACGCACATAGCACCAACCATAAAGTAAAGGTGCATAAATTGGACTTCATAAAAAATTTAAAACTTCTGTTCAGCAAAAGACAACACGAAGAACATGAAAAGGCAAGGCACTGGGCTGGAGAAGATATTGGCAACAATAGGTTTTGACAAAGATTTGACAGTCAGAATGTACTTTAAAAAATCGTACACGTTAATATTGGAAAGATAACAACCAAAACAAACAAACAAAAAACAGGGAGATGACTGTTGGGTGCAAGTTCCTCAGCCAGGGACTTGACCCCTCTGGGTGCAGGAAATTGGAAGAACACACGAGTAATGGTAAGTAGGTGGGACATGCTTTATTACGAACAAAGCAGCCGACAACTGGCTGGTCAGTGGCAGCTTATATAGACGCTCAAACAGACGAGGCCTCGTGCCAATTAGTGACGTCTGTGCTACATTAACATATGCAGGTTATATAAGGGTGCGCTTGCGCAGTGCGTACAGTGCTGCTGCCGAGTCATTGCTCTCATGCGCGCATAGGGCAAAGGGGCCTTTAACATAGTAATACTGCTGTGTCAGTGCCTTCACGCGTGCATATGGCGAATGGGCCTTTAGCCTCCGGCAGACTCTGGTCAAGGCCCTCACAATGACAGAAAAGGATATCCAAATGGCCTGAAAATATGTTTAACCTCATTTCTCGAAAGAAAAATGCAAATAAACACTTCCATTGGGTGCACACCCACCATGGCTAAAAGTAAAACGACTGCCAGGGCCAAGTGTTGATGAGGATGTGGAACAAACAGAACTCTCCAATTTTGGTAGCAGGAGTGTAAAATGGGCCAACCATTTTGGAACACGCTTTGGCAGGATCTACTAAAGTTAAAATGCATGCCTATCCTGAGCCAGCAGTTCCAAACCTAGGTATATACCACCAGAAATGTCCATCACACATCCTTCAAAAGGACATGCATAAGAGTTTACAGGTTTATAAGAGTCCCAAACTGGAAACAAGACAAATGCCCACCAAGAGGAAAATTGATAAATAAACGATAATATGTTCATGCATTGATACTACACAGTGATAAGTGTAAACTACTGATCCACACCACAACATGCTCTCATATTACATCACATAGAAAAAGACACACAAAAGAGAACTTACTTAGTTTATTTAAGTTTTATAAGAGCATACTTTAATAAAACTTTAAAAAATAAAATGTTTTAATAAGCATACCATAAAATTCACCATTTTTTAGTATTCTAGTGGCCCAGTGCACGGATTTGTGCACAGTGAAAGGAAATTAATTAGAAGGTGGCCAGCGGGCTGGGACTGGGCGAGAAGGACCGGACACGCCTTGGAGCCAACCTCCTGTGGTCCCTCCCCGGCAGACCTGCACCTGGGGTGGCGGTGAAGCTTGAAGGGCATCTGTGGAGTGAGTGGGGTCCCTCTGGTAGATGGGGTCCCTCGGCCTGGCCTGTGGGGATCGGGCCGAAACCAGCTCCGAGAGGTCCAGGAGTGTGAGAGGGCACTCAGTATATTCTGGCTGTGAGATCTTTGAACATTTTCATCAACTGGAGAAGAAATCCATTAGCCATCACTCCTCATCCTTCCTGCACCCAGTTCCTGGCAACCATCAAACTTTCTTTTTCAATGGATTTGCCTATTCTAGAGATTTCATATAAATGGGATCATATAATATAGGGCTTTTGGTGTCTGGCCTCTTAGCATAATGTTTTCATAGTTCATCTCTGTTGTAGTACTTTCTTCTTTTCTTTTTTTTCTGTTTGTTTTGTTTTTTGGTCAATCCTTACCTGAGGATATTTTCTTGCCCATTGATTTTATTTTATTTTTTTTTAGAAAGAGAGAGTGGAAAAGAGAAATGGGGAGAAGAGAGGGAGGCAAATTGATTGGTTGCCTCCTGCATGTGCCCTGACCAGGGCCCAGGATCGAACCTGCAACCCAGGTATGTGCCCTTGAGATGGGGAATTGAACTCATGACCCTTCAGTATGCAGGCCAACACTCTAACCACTTAGCAACCTGGGCAGGGCAGTACTTTATTCTGTTTTATACCTGAATAATATTATTTGTATGGCTATACTACATTATGTTTATCCATTCATCTCTTGATGGACATTTAGGTTGTTTTCACTTTTTGGGTATTATGAATAAGAGGGCTATGAACATTCATGTGCAAGTTTTTGTGTGAACATATTTTTGATTCTCTTGGGTATATACCTAGGAGTGAAATTGCTGGGTCATATAGTAACTTAACTTTTCCAAGAATTGCTAAACTGCCTTTCAAAGCACTTTGAAAGAGATTGCATCATTTTACATTCCCATTGGCAATGTTCAAGGGCACTACTTTCCTCACATCCTCACCAACCCTTGTTATTTTTCTTTCCTTTTTTTAAAAAAACTATAGCCATCCCTGTGGGTATGAAGTAGTATCTCATGTTGCTTATGACTTGAATTTCCCCAATGATTAATGATGTTGAGCTCCTTATCACCTTCTTATGGACCATTTGTATAGCTTTAGGGAAATGTTTATTCAGGTTCTATGCCCATTTTTAAGTTGGGTTCTCTTTTTTGTTGTTGAGTTGTAAAGGTCTATATATTTTCTAGAGACTAGACTTTTTAGATATGTGATTTGCAAACATTTTCTCCTATTCTGTGGGTTGCCTTTTCACTTAAAAAATATTTTTATTCAGAGAGAAAAGGAGAGGGAGAGAGAGATGGAAACACCAACAATGAGCAAGAACCATTGATCTGCTGCATCCTGCATGTGCCCAGCCAGGGATTGAACCCAGGCCTGTGCCCTGACCGGGAATTGAACTGTGACCTCCTGGTTCATAAGTCGATGCTCAACCACTGAGGCACACTGGCCCAGCTGCCTTTTCACTCTTTTGATAGTTTTCTTTTTCACATGTTCTTTCTTCTAAGAGTTTTATAGTTTTCAAATTTAGGACTTTGAGCCATCTTGAGTTATTTTTTTGTTTATGGTACGAGGTAGGGATCCAACTTTATTCTTTATTCAGTTCTTCCAGCACCATTTATGATAAGACTATTTTCCTCCATTGAATGGTCTTGGCATCCTTGACAAAAATCAGTTGCTCAGAGATGTATGGGTTGATTTCTGGACTCTCATTTCTAGTTCACTGATCTCCATGTCTAAAAGTACATACTTCCTGATTCCTTTTATGTGGAATTCAAAACCAAGGCAAAACTAATTTATGAAGTTAGAAGGCTGAAAGGTGGTTACTTCTGGGGTCGGGTGCGGGGAGGGAAGGGCCACGAGAGAACTTTTTAGGAGCTGGGAATGCTCTATGTGTTGATCTGAGTGGTGGATACTCAGGTGTAAACATATATGAAAGATGATCACTCTGTACCATTAAGATTCATGCAATTAATATCCTTTAGTATGTTTATGTTATATATTCCAATAGAAAGGAAGGGAGAAAAGAGAGAGAGAGGGAAGGAGGTAGGGAGGAGGGAAGAAAGGAAGGAAGGAAGAAAGAAATGGAGGAAGGAAGGAAAAAAAATGACATGGTCAGAAAGTAGGGTGGACATAAAGGGTGTGGTGGGGACTCAGGTTTGGTGACTGATGGCACGATGCTCTGGGGTGGAGAACACCAGGGAAGTGGCTCTGGGGAGAGGGCTGAGTTCGGTTTGGGGCTTGTCGAGTGTGAGGTAGTGAGGTCTGGGAATCAGGTGGGTGCTAGGGAAGCAGTGGCTGGTGTGGGATGGAGAGCCAGGACCTGTATGAGCCAGTGCAGAGCGAGCAGGCAGTGGGACAAGAAGAACCCATGAACCAACCCTGAGCACTTAGAGCAGGAGGAGAACCAGGCAGAGATGGAAGTCAGCTGGCTCAGAGGTGGGAACTGAGGGCTGGAGGATTTGATAAGGTCAAAGATCGAGTGGAGAAATGCCAACAAGATGGTATCCGATGTGACAGGCTAAGGTCTGTGTCTGCCTAGATTCATCTTATCCCTGTGAGTCCAGAAAGGGAAACTGAGGCCCAGAGCTCGCCCAAGTTCAATGGCAGAGCTGGGTGTGGAACCAGGTAACCTGGCTCTGAGCCTGCATGTGTAAGTGCTCCCTGACACTGCCACCCAAGGCAGAGGGGTGTGGGGGCAGGGACTGAATTTGGGGTCACAACAAGGAGGTCCTGTTCCTTGTCCCTCACCCTCCTAAGTTCCTTGTTCCCTCTAGGGAAGGTGGGAAAAGAGGGCCCCCCCCCCATGGCCTGGAGCTTCCCTGCTCAGGACGCAAGGGAAAAGCTCCGTGAGCACAGGTGGGAGGGCCCGAGGATGGGAAGGCGAGAGCTCTGAAAGAGGCCTCCTTCTGCCCAGGCCTCGCTCCCTCTGCTCTCTAAGAGTGTGGCTTTCCTGGAAACCAGGGACTCGGCTGCCCAGGAACTCATCAGACCTGTTTGTGTCCCAAGGAACGAGGCCAGAGCCAAGCTGGAAGGAGTGAGTGCCGCGGGCACCGGCTCGCCTGCCTGGCAGCTTCCTGCTGCCCGGCTCGGTGACGCCTCGGTCTGCCTGCCCTGCAGTGGCCTTGCTCCACGAGGTCACAGGACGACCAGGGGGAAGGCCAGAGGGGATCTGTGCAGCTCAGGAGAGAAAACTGGGGGCCATGCTCTTGCTCATTCCTCCATCCTTCACATCCGTCTACTTATACGCCTTTGTTTCAGAGCCCACCTCTGTAGGGGAGCCACTGATCCGGCCCCAGTGGCCTAGGGAAAAGAAGGTGGGTGGGGAGTGGTGGGCCAGCTGTGAGGCTGCTGGTGACTCATGATCCCTCTTCCCCATGGTGGGTCACTGATGGCCTTGGCTGCCCCTGACCTGCACCCACCACCATCTGCCTTCAGTCTCCATGATTCTCTACCTTGTTCTTGAGGGATTCCTGGATTGGCTCCATAAGATCCCCAGATGGGGTTCCCCCAGGTCCTCCTCTGGTTCAGGCAGCTGGGGGTGGTTGGGGGCCGAAGCTCCCAAAAGCCAGAGAGGAATTGGGAGGAGCACACATGTTGATGGACACCTCATCTCTCCTGAGTCGTACCTGGAATCACCTTTTTAAAGGGACAAGAACTCCCATGGCCTCCCTTAACCTCCCCTTGTACCACTGTCTTCTTGGCTCTGGGCCCCAGCTGCATAGCTTCATTCAGTTCCTTGAGTTCCCTAGGTTTCCTTCTGCCACAGGGCCTTTGCATATACTATTCCTGCTGCTTGGAACACTATCCCACCCGACACCACTCCCTTCTTTGCCTGTTTACTCCCTACTCAGCTTTCTGCTCTCAGCTGTACATCACATCCTTGGGCCCTGATGCCTGGAATAGGTCAGATCCCCTTCTGTGCACTTTCGTGGCACCACATCAGGGGTCCTCAAACTTTTTAAACAGGCGGCCAGTTCACTGTCCCTCAGACCGTTGGAGGGCCGGACTATAGTTTTAAAAAAAAACTATGAACAAATTCCTATGCACACTGCACATATCTTATTTTGAAGTAAAAAAACAAAACAGCAAAAACACCCGCATGTGGCCCGCGGGCCGTAGTTTGAGGACGCCTGCACCACATACATGTAGCCGGGAAGATGTCGTGGTGTTTGTCTTCCCAGCTGTAAGCCTGGGATCGGGTAGGATTTTGTCCAGCGGGGTACCCCCAGCACCCTGCACAGGGCCTGTACCTAGCAGACCCTTGGGAAACAGTTAACCAACTCCAGGCGGCCCGAGAGCTGGCCCTGAATTGCAGAGGCCTCTGGAGGCCACTGTACGCTCTCAGCCTCTAATAAGACACGATGATCCAGAGGGTGAGGCTAGGGCCTTCAACCAGTGCAAAGCCGTCCCCCGGGCTCCAGGGGGCCTGTCCTGTCTGTCTGGGCCTTAGCCTCCCCACGAGCAGAAGGGCCCTCAGGGACCTGCCATCCCTGGGCCTACCTGGCTGTACTGCACTGAAGGTGATCTGTCTCAGGAGCTCCCCTGGGGCTCTTGGTGGCCCCACCCGGGCCGGCTAGGTGATAGGCCAGCACCCCCAGGCACGGCCATGGCAGGCATCCCCAGGGATCGGGCCTCCCCTGGCCCCACTGGCTCCCTCAGCCAGCTGGGTCTCATTGAGGGTAATTAGTCCAGGGAGACGCCTGGGTCTTGGCATTTCATTTTCCACTGCGATCCGTCCCGTCAGCCGGGGCCTTCGGATCGTGGTCCCCGTGTAAATCATGAGGGGGTAGCTGTTAGAGAAACAGCAAATTCCTTCCACCCATGTGGCTGGCTAAATCGACTCTGAGAGCAGATTCCCTCCTGGCGCTTGCTCAACGGCCAAGTCCTTTGAAGGTCTTTCCAGGACAGACCCCAGGGGCTTGGAGCCGGCTGGGCGGGAATCTCCTGGGGAGCCTCTGCTGACTGAGGAGGGCAGGGCCCCTCCAGGACCTCGGGGCTGCTGGGAGACCCTGCCTGACATGGCTTCATCACCACTCTACGTCTCTGTGGCAACCCTGGGGTTGAGTGCACCTTTTTTTCTTTTTCCACAGCCAGGAAGTGGCTGACAGTGGGGCGTTGTTGATGGGGTCCTCAGCCAGGGACATGAAACCTCAGAGCAATGAAACATCCTGGTGGAATATCAGGCCTCAGGGGTGGTGAATGCATGCCACGAGTTTCCGAAGAAGGGACCCCGTAGCCACAGCCTGGTGGGAAATTCTATACTATTCCCGCTGCAAGCTTAGCCTTGGGCTGGGCCAAGATTTCAGTGTGGCTGAGGGCTAGTCTGGGACTCCAGGGACCCCAAGTGTCTGTGTGTGTCTGTTCATCTCTTCCTGTCTGTCTTACATGCAAAGCCCTCAAGTCTCACTTGACAAAGGAAGAGAAGTTCTGCAAGGGAGACACTGAGAAGGGTGAGGACCTGTGCTGGCTCCGGAACGGGGGGACTGAGTTTGCAACTGGCTTCACCACTTCCAGGTGGGTGACCTTGACTCAGTTTCCCTATTTGGAAAATGAAGATAATGATAGACTACCCTCACAGCTTGGCTCCTTCCTTCATGCAAGCCAGGCTAAGGGATCCAATGGTGGACAGACAGATATCATCCCTCATCCGGACCCCCACTGAGCCTACATCCAGGGGAAGGCAGATACCATGACCAGTGATAACATCATGATGCTAGAAAGACTCAGGATGGTAGAGAGGTGGACGATGGGCCAGGTGCAGGCGGGGAGGGAGTGGGCCATGGTAAAGTTTTGCCCTAGGAGTAAGGAACTTCTTTTGTGTTGAGAGTGATATGATCCCAAATGCAATTTAATAACCGAGGTGAGCCCTAACCGGTTTGGCTCAGTGGATAGAGCATCGGCCTGCAGACTCAAGGGTCTCAGGTTCAATTCCGGTCAAGGGCATGTACCTTGGTTACGGGCGCATACCCATTAGGGAGTGTGCAGGAGGCAGCTGATCGATGTTTTTCTCTCATCGATGTTTCTAACTCTCTATCCTTCTCTCTTCCTCTCTGTAGAAAATCAATAAAATATATTTTTAACAAAATAACCGAGGTGATAAGTACAAAGCCTGGAAAGGCCTGTGGGACTAAGAAAGCACAGAGATGCCCAATCCAGCTTGGAAGGCTTCTTGGAGGAGGTGATCACTTGAAGAATGGCTGGGATGATGACAGGCCTCCAGGTAAGAGAAGGAGGAAGGGAGTTTTCTTCCAGGAAAGTCTATCCTGGATCACATCAAGGACAGAGGCTCTGTTTGGTGCTGGTGAGTCTGGCCCAACCATTGCCCTTCTTAACAAGCAGGGAGCAGACCACGGACGGAGAGCTGCCCCTCGGCCATAGCAGCCCCTCGGCCATAGCAGCCAGCTAGAACTGACAGCACGGCTTTGTTTCATTCTCTATATGTTTATGGTCACCCTCTGGTGATGGCAGGGAGACTAGCTTTTCATTTTGGGTAGTGAGGTTTTTAGAAAAGCTTCCTTTTAAATTAAATGAATGTACATGAGTTGATTTAAGGAAAATGATTAATGTAAACAATATTTAGGGTCAAAAATCATGAATGTGGGGTGGGAATTACTGAGGTTTGGGAAGAGCTGAATCGTAGAGAAGAGGCTGTGAGAGACTACTCTGAAAGCAAATGTTCCAGAATTCTCTGGAATATGGTTCTAGAACCCCTATGCTGAAAGTATTAGCTTTCAGTCTTGAGTTCAAATCTCTTTGAATGAAGAGGCTCCATCCTGGAGCCAAGGGAGTGTGGCTCCCAGGCACATGAGTGTTGGTTGCTGGGCACGCACATACGCTTGTAGTTGGTTATCTTGAAGCTAAACTGCATGGGTGGTCCAGGAGCCAGCTCAGTCCCTGGCTGTGGCATCTGGCACTCTCAGGGCGGCGCCCTCCGCCCCCACACCACTTGCCCCTCTGCCCCAGCCTCTCCCAGCTGACGCGGCACGGAGTTCTCAGGCTTGCATGGTGCCTATGTGATGAGGGTGGAGCAGACAAGATTTCAAAGTTTCCTTCTTGGTTCAGTTGGGACCATGCGGCCAAATTTGCTTGGCACAGGCAGAAGCCATCAGGGCTGTGACCCCAGCCTCCGCTTGGGGTGAGCCGGCCCCACTAAGCAGAAGCTGAGGTCACTTAGCAGGGGAATCTGGGAGCAGCCGCAGCCAGGACCAAGGAGGGGATGGTCCTGCTCACCCCAGGAGGACTGGCCCCCCCACTTCTGGGGAACAAAGACAGATAGGTGCAAGCCCAAGGGGGAGAGGCCAGAATGGGGCTGGGGGGGCTGGGGACAGTGTCCTGTGGGCCTGTGCAAACCGGGTGGGGATACCCTATGGTCAAATCCCTGTCTGGAGGCAGAAGGTGGGACTGGCTCCTCGGGTGTCCCGGAAGGCAGAGCCAGGCAGGTATCTGGGAGTGACAGGGGCCCAGCCTTTGGACTGCTCTGAGGATGAACCTGCTGCCAGCCTGAGCCATTGTGCAAAAAGGCGCCTCAGTAGGGAGTGGACTGCCCATGACTGGAGGAATGCAAGCGAGGGCTGGTGACCGTGTGGCAGAGATGGGACAGGCTGGCTTTTAGAAGCAGAGTCACTCCTCACCACAGAAAGATGGAGGTGCAGCTTCAATGTGGTCCAACCAGAATCAGAGCTCACAGCAGGCTGAGCCGGAAAGACCCCCTAGGGTATCTGAGGTGCAAAGTGCTCCGTGAACAGAAGAGGAAACCGAAGCCCATAGGAAGATCTCCTTCCCAACTGCTTCCCAGTTCCCTCCCTCTTTCTGTTCAACCCTGCATGTGCTCAGGATCACATTCCTGTCCAAGGCCTGTTATAGGGGTGATGGATGCTAGGGCATGCAGGAGAGTGGGACTGGGCAGAGTGAGAGGGCACATTAACATTCGGCCTCTTGGGAGATGTTGGGGGCTGTGAGGTGGGATTTCTGGTCTGTGAGGGACTTGGGGCTCCTCAGTTAGCAGGGAGAGGGCATCTAGGACAGGGGTTGTGTCTTGCTGAGCAGGCCCTTACCTCTCTGGGCTCCAGACCTCTCTGTGCCACCAGGACACTGGGCTGGGGCTGGAGCTGGGGCTGGGGCCAGGGCCGGGGCTGGGTCCAGGGCTGGGGCCATGGCTGTGGGCCTGATGAAGGGCCTGGGAGGGACAGGACAGCCTGGAGCCGCCCTAATCTGGGGCTTAGCCCTGACTTCAAAGCTGGTGGCTTCCTTGGAATGTCCAGTCATTGTGGGGGCAGAAGGGGGGTGTGTGCCTGGTTCCCATCAAGCTCCAGAGAGTAACTGTGGCCTCTTGGGGCTGTGAGGATAAGATGGGTGGCATGAGGGCAGGTCTGGGGCTCTCAATGGGGGCATATGGTGTGGAGTTCCAACCCCTTACAGCTGTGTGACTTTGGGCCTGTGGCTTAACCTCTCTGGACCCTTGTATTCCTCCTCAGAAACAGGGTGAGTGGTACCTCCCTCCCAGGGCAGCACCTGGTGTAGGGCCTGGCCCAGGTGAGGGAACAGAGTCTATGGGGGTGTCTGAGCACAAACTTGTTGCAAGGATGGCCTTTGTGGCCCCACAGCGCCACCTACTGACAGCTGAGCAGCTGTGCTCAGCTCTGGCTTCCCTATGGCCTCCAGGGCTGGGCATTTTCTGGGCAGCCAAGGGCACAGGTTAAAAGCACAGTTTTGAGGCAGACAAGTCTGAATGTGAGTCCAGGCTCCCTCAAGTTGTGGATGAATGACAAAGCAAGCTCTTTCGTTTCAGTGTCCTGAAAAAGGTAACAGCAGAGTACCCACTGTGCTTACATACATTCACACATGTCTCCCAGCAACCACGGAAGTAGAGCCCACGGATCCCCATTTATTAGATGGGGAAACTGAGGCCAGAGAGGGTAAGACTCTGGCCCGAGGCTGCACAGCCAGTAAGTGTCACAACTGAGATCTGAACTCAAGCAGCATGGCTCCTCAGCCCTTACTTGTTACCACTAGGCTCAGACCCAGCTGGTAGAGCTGTCTGTCAGGATTGCAGGTAAGAGTTGCTCCTGGCAATTCAGCTGAAACCCTTGGCTCAAGGTGGTATAGTATGGTGACTCCAGCGCAGGATTTGCAGTTGTTCTGGGCTCAAGTCCTGCCTCCACTACTCGCTAGCTGTGGGACCTGGGCAAGCCCTGCAATGCTTGGTGCCTCAGTGTTCTGTTCTCATCAAGGGCTTGGTGCAAGCGGCGGAGACGAAGCACAGAGGGAAGCACAGCGCCTGGCAGTGAGCTCCTTGCTGTTCTCACGTACCAGCACTGTTCCTGCTCTGAGCAGGGGGGCCCTGCTGGTCCCACGTACCCGGGATGGTACCTGAAGCCACCCTCACACTGCCACAGTCCTGCGTCCTTCAGGCACCAGAAGGCTGGCAATTGGGGATGGGAGCTGAATGTTCAGGGGAAAGGGGGGATGGAGAAGCAGCTGTGGAGGGGCCGCAGTCGAAGCCTGGTTCACACCTTCCTCCAAATCTGTTGGGAGGAGTCCCTCTCCTTGTGAACCTCCAGCCACCTAGTTGGGAACTCGGGGGACCTCCCAGAGCAATGATGTGGGTGGGAGGAAAAGCCTGCCGCCATCTGTTGTGTGCTGGCCTCTGAGACCACTTGTTTCCTGGTCTGCAAAGGATTACCTTATACTGGTATCTGCAGCCACTTGCAGCTTGAAAACTCCCCAACCTTTCCCCTCCCCCCCCCCCCCCCCCCCCGCCCCAGCATGCCCATCAGGTGTTGGATCCGCCAAGGACAAGGATTCTAGGGCTCCACAGGCCTGTAGGAGAGCACCTATCTGTGACATTCGACCCCCACCACCCCGGTGGGAGCAGCAAGCTTCCCCATGGCCATGGTGGGGGATGGAAGGGCCATGGATGGGGCCTCAAGGCTCAGGATCCAGGACAGCCATCCCGACCCAGCCTGCCCTCTTTCCACGTGGGCCTCCCTTTCAGTGCAACGCCCCTCCCAGAAATGCCCACTTCAGCTCTGTAATTACTGATTCTTCTCCTCCTTCCTGCCCCACCCCCAAGCTTCAGCAAGTCTTTGCCAGCAGACAGGAGTCGGCTGTAAAAGCTGGAGGCCTGAGCCAGCTTAAGTGCATCCAAGTAAAAGGGAATGGAAAGTGGGTGCCCCAGAAACCCACTGTCCAGATTGGGAGAGTTTCGAAAGGGACCCCAGGTCCAGTTGGGCCCAGAGGAGCCTTTGGGGAGGCTAAGGACCTTCCCTGGGCCACCATCCAGCAACTCCTGAACCTACCAGTGAGGGGGTTTTGAGTGCTGAGGGGAGGGGACCGGGCCACCTGGTATGTAGCCCTTGCCAGTCTCCATAGCACTTGGGCCTCCACTCAGGCTCAGCCCTGCCACCTTCTGGGAGGTGGGCCAGGCAGGCAGGCGAGTCTATTTTACAGATGAGGAAGCTGAGGCCAGAGAGGAAAAGCTGAGGCCCAGAGAGGACACGTAGGCAGGAAGTGGCAAAGTGAACCCCAGAAGCCAAGGCTGAGAGCTCTGGGCCCAGTGTGCTCCCCATTGCCTACCCTGGGGCTCCAGCTCCTGCTCTAGTCTACTCTCTGGGGGCTGAACACATGGATCCCTAAAGAGTGCTCAAGGTTGGGGCTGTTGCAGCTTGGGAGGGGGTCGGTCCTGGGCCCTGAGGGAGACACGGGACAGGAAGGAGCATTTAGATGAAGTGACGGAAGATGCCTGGAGCTAGAGAGGGAACTGGTACTTTTTGAGCAGCTGCATGTTGGGCCCTGTGCCTTGGGCTTCATGTGGTTGATCTCTCTGAAACCTTTCTGAAGATCTGAGACTGGCAACATACCCTACATTCCAATAATGGAAAGATAGCAACAACACACACACACACACACACACACACACACACACACACACACCACACAAAACCCAGGTAGGTGACCAAAAAGGATATCTAAATGGCCAGTAAAGACCTGAAAAGATATTCAACCTCATTCCTCATAAACGCAAATGCAAATGAAAACTTCAGTAAGTCACACACCCATCAGAATGGCTAAAATGAAAAAGATGGATGCAGATGAAGAAACTAAAGCTCAGAGAAACGAAGATACTTGTCCAGTGGTCAAGGATGCCCAGGGCTGGCTGCCCTCAAAGTCTGCCATCCTTCTGCTCCAAGGGTGTGGTCACACTGGCTTCCACTGACCAGAGACGTCCTGGATGCCTCAGTCACTTTGCTAACCACCAGTGGGCACCTCCTTTGGCCATTCCTGTGCTGGGCACTGGAAATCAGGGCTGACTCACCCTCAAGCTCCATTTCTGAAGAGCTGTGCCCAGAGAGCAATGGGTGCATGCAGAAACAGCCCATGGGCTACAGAGTGCTATGGGGCCTGGAGAAAGGAGAGCCCTTGCTGCCAGGGCTGGAGGGAGAAGACTGGGCACCGATGAGCTGGGCTTGCCAGAGCAGGAGGAGCTTCAGGAGGCAGCCGCCAGCCAGGTCTGCGGGTGGTCGGGAGGCAGGCCCTGGGGGTCAGGCGGCAGGGCCTTGGGCCTCCAGCCAGATCTAGGTGGTGGTACTGAGGGCGCTGGAAGCTGCCTTCCAGGGCTTGGGCACTGTGGGCACTGTGGCATGGCCTTCCCTAAGGGGAATGGATGGAAAGGCCAGGCTGTCGTCCAAAGAGTGATGCTAGAGGCCACTGCTGGACATAGGATGGGCACAGTGAGAGGTGTGTGTGCCCTGTCCTGGACTCATGCCCTGTGAATACTTGGGGAAGCCAGAGGCTGCTGCCCTGTCTTCACGGTGGAACCGAGAAGGCATGCCAGGAGGGCAGAGGGTGGTGCTCTCTGACCACCTAAGTTCCATCGTCCAGCTTTGGCTCCCGGGCCATGCCCTGTGAGCTCACAAAGAAGTAGGGTCTCCCATTAGCTGCAGGCCAAGGATTTCTGGCAGATTGCACCCAAGATGGGACCCACTGCTCCCCCTGACTGGTGGTTTCCCCACAGGCAGCTGGTCAGCCATCGGGTACAAAACCCAGACCCAAAGTCCCTTAGCTCCAGCCCCCAGCTGGGCCCAGAGTGAGGGGGCCACTAGTCTGGGTGGTGTGTGTCTGCCTGATGTCACCAGTCAGCTTTACCAAAGCCAAGTGACCGGAGCAAAGTGGCTGCTGTGTCCCGAAGAGCAGGAACTGAGGGGGCTGGGCTGCCCTTGCCCCACCGGGTACACGGGCATTTAGTGGGGTCTGGGCCCCAGTGGGGCCTGGGCTTGCTGTCGAGGGTGGACACCCTGCTGGCTGCCTGTATGCTCTGCAGTCCCAACCATCTGCACCCCTTTCTGGATTTGAATGTTTGTCCAGGAAGCGGAGTGTCGGCCGGGCCTGGGAAGCTGGGGCCTGTGATTTGTGTCCTCCACACTGGGTCATCGAAGGCTTTATGAGGCCCTTTGGCAGGCCCGCTGGGTTTCCACGAGGTGAGATCATGCACCTGAAAGCAGGGCCCTCCCAGCCCTGCGCCCTGAATGGGCGTCTTGTTCTCCAGAACCTGGCTGTCTCTGCCCGGCTTAGCGGGAGGGTGCTCTGCCCGCTGCTCCTGCCAGGCAAGAGGCTCTGCCAGAGGCCAGGCGAGGGCGGCAAGAATCGGGGCAGCTCAGGCTTGGCCCTACAATGACCACCGGCCAGGGGGCCTGACCGCTCCGCACTCCTGGTCCTAGCAGGTGTGCCGTGCGGACGGGGGTCGCATCACAGAGGCCTGCACTGTCTGGCCCACTCAGCATCCTGCGGTTTCTGATCCCCAAACATTCAGTGAGGGCTTCAGGGCTCCTCCTTTCAGCAGCGGGGCTCTGACGCCTCCCCTGGAGCCCAGTCACTGCTCCAGAGGTGCTTCCAGCCAGGGAGCAGAATGACAGGTCAGCAAGTCTGAACAATATGGCATGACAAGTGTGATCTGAGAGGGATGAGCACGGAGAAAGGACTGAATGCTGGCCCATGGGTGGGGGGGGGGGGACTGCAAACTCTGCCTAGACTTCTAGGCAGGAAAAGGAGGCACAGGGAGGAGTGAGGGCATGGCATGTGCAGAAATCTGTATAGAATGGGGCTGGCCACTCACAGGCCCGTGGGGCACGGGTAGAGGACAGAGACGCAGGCAGGGGACTAGGGAGGGAACAGCGGTTGTAACCCCCGGCAAGAGGCAGGAGGCCTGGAGCACTGGCCAGGGCAGCACAGTGGGGACAGCGGGGAGCGGGGGACAGAAGGAGGCAGGCTGTAGGGATGCTGCGTGGGCCTTGGGGAGCATCCCTGTCCAGCTGGGCCCACTTTCCGGTCCTTATTCTCCTTCTCACTCCCTCCCCATGATCAGAAAGTTTCATTCTGAACTCTCTTCCATTGCTTTCTTAACATTCATCTCACAATTTATTAAATATTTGCACACTGCTTGACATTTTTACACTTCTTAAAACTTTCAAACTTTTAAATACCAAGCAAACAAATAAATAAGTCAGCAAAACCACAGTTTTGGTGTGTGTGTGTGTTTTAACTTAGTGGACTAGGTAAATAAATGCTCAGAAACACATGCAAATTCTTTTATGCAGTATTTTAAGTTCAAAATGATACATGTTTATTGTTCTACAGCAGGGTTCCTGTAAAGGGCCAGACAGTAAGCCTTTTAGGCTCTGCAGCCATACAGTCTCTGCCACAACCACACAAGTCTGCGCTTGTGCAGAAGCCGCCTGGGCCTCATGCAGATGAATGAGCCTGCCTGTGCTCCAGTCCCACTTTATTTATGGAGACCAAAATTTGAATTGCATATAACTTTCATGCATCAGTCACCAAATAATGTCCTTCTAATTTTTTCATCCATTTAAAAATGTAAAAATCAATCTTACTTTGCATGCGGCACGAAGACAGGCAGCTGGCTGTTCCCTGTGATTTCCTAACCACTGTTCTATAATGTAGTACGGTCAGTCTTTTAAAAAGGAGTAAATAAATATTTAGAAAGTCATATGCCTCTAGTAAGAGGGTACACCATTTGTTGTAGTTACCCATTGCTGCAACATACTGCCCCCAAACGTCGTGGCTTAAAGCAATAACCACCTTACTAAATCTCGTGATCCTATGAGTTGACTGTGCTCAGCTGTGAGGTTCTTCTGCTTCATGTGATGTTCATTGGGGCTGCCGCCATCTGGGGCCTCAACTGGGCTGGCGCATCCCAGATAGCTCTGGTGTTGGGTGTTGGCTGAGTCCTTAGCTGGGGCTCTCAACCTGAGGGCCTGAATGCGGCTTCTCCACATGTTTTGGTGCACGATGGCTGGATCCCGAGAAAGAGAGAGAGAGAGAGCAAAAGCTGCCTGCTGGTGTTCTTAAAGGGTAGGACTAAAACCAGCACTGTGTCCCTTCCATGGCATCCTATGGATTAAGCAGTCACAAGGCTAGCCTAGACTTGAGGGGGAGAGGAAATAGATCCCTTGAAGAAATGACAAATAGTCTGTGGCCATCTTTAATTCACAACACCACCTGGCAAGGTCAACAGGTAGATTGATGAACTGGTGCGGATTTCAAGTGATTGCTGGATGCTTAACTGTTCATTGACTACACATATGAGTAGCACAGCCAGCCAGATAGTGAGGACATATTACTAGCCAGTTAGCAGCTAACCTTTATTGAGCACCTTCAATGGGCTCATTGAAAGTATGATATTGTCGTATCTCAAAATACCTTGTGAAGTAGAAATTGTTGTTTCAGGTTTACAGATGAGAAATAGTCTTAGAGAGTTCCACCTGGGAAATGTAAGTTGCAATGTCCATGGGACACCCCATGATGAAGCCCAGATGTCAGGGAGTGCTGGTGTCTGGGGCTAAGAGGGATATCGGGGTGGGGGGGTGGGGGCAGAATGGCTTAAATGGTGAGAAGTGACTTGTCCAAGGTCACCCCAGGATTGTGAGTCTAGCTGGGACAAGAACTCAGTGCTCCCGACTCAAGGCCCCACCCCAGCTCTCAACCCAATTGCAGAGCTCTCTCACCCGAGAGAGCTCTGCAATTTCCTTAAAATTTACTACAATATTAACAATAGGTTCTCAGATCTGGTATCAGCAGGTTCCAGCCCCATGGAGTGAGTTTTTACCCCCATCCTACCACGCCATGGGGCAGGGTAGAGTGGGGTGGGTGACCACAGACACCCATGGTGTGTATGATGGGAGAAGTGGGCTAGTGATCATGGAGAAAGGACCCACATGTGGCCATCGCCTGAAACTCAGGGCGGTTGGCTAGTTGCTTTATTTATTCATCTCTACACCCTCCCTCCCACAGATACATTCAAGGCATTTTATAGCAATGAAGACAATGCAATAAGATGGAGTGAATAAAGAAGAATTTGGAGTCTGATAAATGTTAGTGTTTTGAAGTAATAGAACAAGGTCAGGAGAGTGAGGTTAAAACCCCAAATTAATGCCACAAGTACTTACCTTCTTCTGATCTCCTGGGCTGCTTCCCTCCCCTTCCCTTGTGGTCTCAATGATGCTCTTGGCTCTCCGTGCCAGACTGACAGCTGAGAGGTGAGAGGGTCTGGGGGAACCCAGGCCGGGGAAGAGAAGGCTCAAGGACACCACTGCTTTCTTCAAGTTTCTGCAGGGGCATTCTGGGCAGCAGGAATACACAGGTTCCAGAGAGCAGAACCAGGGTCAGCATGGACTTTCAGCTGAGAATCAGCCGTTCAGTCAGCGCTGTTTATAGAGGGGCTTTGCTGCCTAGGAGGGCAGTGAGCTCCTTGTCAGAGAAAGTGTGGAAGCAGGTGCTAGACACCCACTGATGGAGGCTTTCTGGGCACTTGACTGGAGGGCCCATAATGCAGGCTGTTGACCAGTCAATACACGGAAGAGGTTAAGAATGTGGCTCTGGGCCAATGTCCATTTCAGAAGCTTCCTAGTCATGTAGTCAAATTTCTTAACCTCTCTGTGCCTGGGTTTTTCTGTCTCTTCACCGCCACCTCCACCTCTATGCCCTCCAGGTACCCTCCTGACTGGACTCCTGGTAGAAATGTTCCTGGTCTCCTCCGGTTCCCAAAGCAAGCTGAGCTTAAGAGGAGCGGGTGCATTAGTGGTGGTAAGAAGCAGCAGTGTCTGGGGCTCAGCTCCCCTTCGGCTCCTGACTGTGCTTCTCTGCTGCTACTGATGACCTCTCCCTGGGAGGGGGGGGGTCCTGGAGGCAGGTCCTGCTTCTGATCCCTCTCTGTCCTCCAGATCTCAACACGGGCCTGGCACATAGAAGGCCTCAGTGAGTGCTTTTTAAACGAATGGAGAGGATGGATGGATGGATTATAGATGTTGGGATGGATGGATGGATGGATAATTGGATGAGCAAATGGGTGAGTTGGTTGATGAATGGATGATGGGATGAGTGGATGGGTGGAGGGATAAATAGATGGATGGATGGATAATTAGATGAGTGAATGGATGGTTAAGTAGATAGTAGATAGAAAAAGGAAGGGAGGGAGGGGTAGTACATGGCCCTTTAATATAATTGCAAAACATTATCAACTCCTTTATTTTGTTTTATCCTCACAACTCTGTTTTGAAGACAGGGCTAGAACTATTAATCCCAGCTACAGAATTGAACAGAGTAAAAACCTGGTGAAGCTGTTTGCTCCATCACACAGGGAGAACGTGATTGAGGCGTGAGAAGCAGGGCTGCTCCCTGGCTTCAAGGAGCTTCTAGAGGAGCAAGTCCATGAGTAGTTGGATGGGATGGGGCAGAGGCCTGGGCTAGTGCTGGGGACCTCACACATCCTGGAAGGACACCCTGAGTCAGCATTTCTGAGAAGGTGAGGCAGGGCTGGACCTGGAGACGCGGGAGGTGATCAGGCAAAGACAAGGCCATTGATATTGGGCCAAGGCTGGGTAAGACCCCAGGTCACAGCAGCTCAGCTCCCCTCTGGGACAAAGCAGAGGTCCTGGGCAGCTGAAGTGCGGGATGAGTGGTGGAGGGGGCGGGGCAAGGTCAGGGAGGACGGTGAGGATGGATCTGCAGAGCCTGGAGCTCCCGGCTGTGGAGTCAGGACCTCATCTGAGGCAATGGCGGATCGGAGGATCCCCTCGCTGAGAGAGGAAGAGGGCTGGCCTTCACCAAGGCTGTCTCTCGCCACCCCCACCCCTGCCCGCTCGGCACTGTGCCACCCTCAGATGCACTGACCTCAGCCAGGCCTGGGCGTCAGTGCCACCGCCTAGGGCAGTGAAAAAGCCAGCCAGGCAGAGGCCCACCCACGACTGCCCACCCCCGGAGCATGGCCCTATCCGCCAAGGGGCTGCGCGCCGCCCTGCAGACCCCAGGGCTGGGTTTGGGAGGCTCAGCGCCTCAAACGCTGCCTCCACGGCGAGGCCCCCCGCGCCAGGTGCGCTGGGCACTCATTAGGCCCCGGTGCGAGGCCAGGCTTTCAGTGTCTTTCTGAGAATCCCCCAAGAAGAAAGAAATCAAAGGCTGGGGATTGAAAAACAAGGATGAGGAGATATAAAACAAGATTTCTATCTAAATAATTTCCTCTAATTGCTAGTAAGAGACATTAATTTTCCTTTTGAAGCTCCCCGCAGCCTGGGGCGCCTCGGGCTGTGCCAAGATGGCAGGCCGTCTAGCCGGATTATCTCACCGCCGCCCGCAGGGCTGGCGTGGTGCCCACCTGGGGGCGGGCCAGGCCGGCTGGGTGCTGCTCCGCTCAGGCTGGGGGTGCTTAGGCAGGGGCGGAGGGGGGGGGAATGGCGAGGGGGAGGGAGGAGAGAGCCCCGATCTGGTGTGCAGAGGCTGAAGTCTAACAGGACTCCTAACCACCTGGGATGGATGCAGGAGTGCGGGGACCTTGGAGCCACTGGGCCTTGGGACATGTGATGCATCCGAGAGGCCGAGGGCACTGACTGATTTCCTACCTGTCCCGCCCCTGAGTGCAGCCCCCATGGGCAGAGCCAGCTGAGGGCAGCAGGTTGAGGCCAGGGTGACAGAGGCCCAGGCAGGTCCCCCCGCCCTTCCTCACAGCTCCCCTGGAGGAAGTCTGCCTCTTGATTGTCCCCATTTTACAGATGAGGGCGTTGAGGTGTGAGGTTGAGGATAGGTTCCACTGGAGGAGGGAGTCTGGGCTGAATGGAGCTTCTGTGCCCAGGCCCTGACCCTCAGATAGCTGTGGGGAAAGTGAAGGGGGAATCCCGATTCTTCAGGGGAGGGGGGATGTTTAAAACTGTCCTAATCTGTCCCCAGCTCTCTCTGGTCTTTCCTCTAATTGTCCCCTGTCCTGTTCTCTCCAGCTGCTGGGCTAGAGGCCTCTCCCGGCTCCTCAAGCCCTGCTTTCACTGGCCACACTAACTGCCTTTGCCCCTCACTCACTCCACCACCTCCCACCTGGGAGCACGGCAGGCAGGGTCTGGGCTGCAGAGAGACCCCTCTGTCCCACACCTGGCCGGGCCCCACCCACTGGGATGCACAAGGTTGCAGGGTGGAAGGAGGCCCGTGCTCCCAGAGGGGTGGGTGGGTGGTTTCTGCTGGGGATGGAACTCACATTGTCTTTACCCTAAGAGATTTTTCCTTCCCTTTTGATCCCTTGCAATTTATGAAAAATAGAACGCATATGTTCCTGATTACTTTCTACAAAATCACGGAAATGTTGACTTTTTAAAAGAGTCATTTTATGTGGAGTCTCCTTTTAGATTCTTTCAAGACTCCCTTTGCCCAGGAAGTTGAGTTTGGGGAGGAGAAGGGCCAGCTTGCCACCCACAGCCTCCCATCAACACGAGAAGTGGCACTGTCACAAAGGCTGCCCCGGGGGGCAGGTGCCCCAGGATGTCCCCCCCCTCGCTTACATTCCTCCTTGGCTCTCCACAGCCCTCAGGGTGAAGACTGGGCCCCTTGGCCTGGCATTCAAGGCCTCCACAGTGCAGCCCTCTTGCCCTCTGGACCCCCACCTCCTCCTTCAGGCCCCATAATACCCAACCTCGCTGAACTCCCACTTGCTCCCAGAGCACGCCAGTTGTTCCCCTCTCTGTCCCTTTGCACATACTGTTTCCTCTGCTGGGAGTGCTCTCCTCCTACCTTCGCCCCCTGACAAACTTCTACTCATCCTTCAAAACCCAGGCCCAGTGTCGCCCCATCTGTTCAGCATTTGCTGACTCACCCAGGCAGCTCTCCGTACTTACCCCAGCTTTTCAAGAAGTGAGTCCTCATTTGACCAAAGAGGCCTGGACACACTGCCTTTGGCCTGCCTCCCAGGGTCACTGAGCCAGGCACACAAAGATGAAAGGCTGGTATGTCATGGTAAGAAGTAATAAAAGACAAACCCTCCCCAAATGAAAGCCACGCACAGTGTTTATTTTGGTATTTTATGGGGTGCTTTTGAGGATGGGAGATGGAAAAAGAGAGTTCCACCAGGGACAAGCAGCAGATTGCACCCTTGGAGTAGGAGGGAGAGAGGAGGAACAGCCCTTCTGGGCCAGTGCTGACCTCTGGGCACCACCTAAGTTCCAGAGGAGCCAGAGTTGCTGCCCCAGCCCAGAGTTGGTCACAGGCAGGGTTTTATTTATTAATTTATTAAATATATTTGTATTGATTTCAGAGAGGAAGGGAGAGGGAGAGAGAGATAGAAACATCAATGATGAGAGAGAATCGATTGGCTGCCTCCTGCACGTCCCCTACTGGGGATCAAGCCAGCAACCCGGCCATGTGCCCTTGACCAAAATCAAACCTGGGACCCTTCAGTCAGCAGGCCGACGCTCTATCCACTGCGCCAAACCAGCCAGGGCCACAGGCAGGATTTTAGATCCCAACAGAGGGTCCTTCTGGCTCACCTACCCTTCACCCCCATGCCCAGCCCCAGTCTGAACTTCTTCTCAAGTGCTGTGTAGCTAACCTTCTAGGGTGAGTAGGATAAATACAACCCTCACTCTACAGATGAGCAGGCTGAGGCCCAGGCATAAAGGGTTGGCTTGAGGCTACATGTCAAATTAGCAGCTGGGCAAGGACTAGGGCTTGGAGCATCTGCCCCACCGTTTGGCTGGTTCATTCCAGCCCAGCTGTTTTCAGCCGTTGGAGGGTTCCAACCTCCTGCCCTGATAGCAGAAGGCACCAAATCAGTTAGGCTCCTCCAGGCACACCAGGCCCGCCTCCTGGGCTTCTTGCTTCCCCTGTTTACCACAGTCCGCTGCGTCTGTGCTTGAAGAAGAGGGTCAGCCCACGCGTGAGAAGTTCCAGCCGTGAAACCATGGCCCAGATGTGGGAGGCTGTCCAGTGGGCAGGTGGGCCCAGAGACAAGGAAGGCCTTCATGTGCCAGACTGCCTCCTCCCTCTCCAGCCACAGTCTAGACTCAGGACTGCAAGCACCTGCCCCTCTCTCCAGACTCACAAGAGCTGAGGAAAGCAGAGGGCTCCCGGCAGGTAGGGCCCAGGTGTGGGTAGGAGCTTTCCTTTTGTCTTCTTGAGTAATGGGAGCCTGAAACCACCACGAGGCTGGGAGGAGCTAGGGTCTGGGGAAGGCCATGGGCGCTGCTGGTGCCAGCCCAAGGGGAGGGTGGGGGTGGGGGTATAAACGGGAGACAGTTTGACCCTCAGGGAGCATGCATTCTCTCACGGAAGGCAGTGAGGCCTTGGATGAACCCCACTTCCTGAGCACCGATTAGAAACCTGGGCCCTTTATAACCAGACCCCAAGAGAGGCATGATGGTGAACACTCCGCCCATGAGCAGGGACCATCAAAAGCCATTTGAAAGAGGGCTGGGTGTAAATCTTCCGTCCACCGATCCCATCTAGATTCTTCTCTGACATCTCGTGGCTCTGCGAGAGCCCATTCCTGCCCTCTCTTGTGCATTGCACTTAACTAAACACTCACAACCACCCTGGCAGGAATGTAAGTGCTCGCTAACCAACCATGCACTTGTCTATTTCCCTGCATCCTTTGTGATTAGCCTGGGCCTTGTGACTAATTCTGGCCAATAGAATATCAGTGGAGGTGACCTGTGTCACTTCTGGGCTGAAGCAGTTAGGAGCCAATGTGCTCTTTTTGTCTCTCTCTTCTCTGGTTCCTGCTGCAGCAATCTTAGAGGGACACTCATTCCAGATAATAAGCTAAAAGATGGAGAAAGGCCTCCACATCAAACTTTACAGGGCAAGATGTAAACCTTTGTGTGGGTTAAATGTAAACCTTTGTGTGGGTTAAACAACTGAGGTCGAGGCTTCCTTTAATGTTGATCAGTATTGTTATCCTGAGACATAGGGATTCGGGTCTCTATCCTGCAGATGAGCACACTGAGGCCCAGAATCGGGACTTGGCGGCAATCTCCAGTTACAGAAACACCCAGCCCACTGTGACTGACACCAGACCCCGAGAAGTATTCCCTGCCCCTTGCGTTATCCGCATGTTGAAAACAGCCACAGGGACACAGGTCCGGAGAGGGAAGAGGCAAGGAGCAGCTAAAACTCACTTTTACAAAGTTGCATGCTGTTAAAACTCCCATCAGGCTCATGGAAACCATGATCTGCGAGGCAGCTGCTATTCAGAAAAGCACAACGGAGACCTAATAGGGGGCAGATGCTGATGCCCGGGCCCCCCAGGACTGTGGCAGGATGTGCATGGGGCATGAGGGCAGCTTGAGGGGCCGGCTGTCAGACACGCCACCGGCGGCACGATGGATGGCAGGTAGGGGCCGTCAGGGCAAGGGAAAAGGAGGAGGAGATAGGGCTTGATTTACAAGCACCAGCCAAGAAAATGCAGCCAAGATTTATGAGGGCTCAAGTGACTCGTTGGAGCCGAGTTTATTATCCATCACATACATCTGAATGTATATTTATGGCTTTCCAAATGATCCTGTCTCATTGAAAATTATGTCCAAGGAACATCAATAGCAGTTCATCAGCGCTGAGAAGGGCTGATCCAGGATGGAGTTCAAGGCCTCTCCTAGTCAGCCAGGGGCAGCAGTCGCTGGTCTCACTTTTGTGTGCGAAGGTTTGCGAAGCGGACGCAGGCCAACGGGCACTCTGAGCTGTGCCCTGCTCTTGAGCCAACATACAGAGATGAACCCTCTCATCGGACCCTGCCTACACCCCCTGTGCCAGGCACTGAGCTTGGTGCTGGATCTCACGGGGACACTTAAAAGGCAGCCCAGAGGGAGGGTGAGAATACTAGTTCTGTCACTTAACTGCTGAGTGACCCCAAGAAGCTACTTAACCTCTCTGAACCTCCGTTTCCTCATCAAGAAGATGGAAGTAACAATGATGGTTTCCCCGGAGAATAATTAGCAGACATACAAGATGCTGCATGTAAAGTGCTTACCCCAGTGCCTGGCATTCAGTAAGTGCCCATAAATGTTATTTTTATGTTATTATCATGCTTATTACTCTAAGCGTCATAATGTAATGTTTGGCAAAACCTGACCCCCAAACCAAACAAAAAGAGACAAATTTCTGGCTGAAGCCCCATTTAGCCGAAGAATGATTACTTACCTGGTTTGCACATGCTGGATACCAGAGAGGTAGACCCAGACAGTCAGATAACCACCAGGAAGGGATTTTTATATTGGAACTTTATGAATACATGAAAGAACTGGCTATGAATGACTTAACCTGCCCAAGCCTCAGACCCATAGCTACCTTACTGAGCTCGGCACTTTGTCTCAGTTGGAAATAAGAGCTGATATTCTGCTAATACACACCAATATGACTGCCTCTTCCATATGTGTCTGAAAATAGCAACCACCCTAAACCCTGAAGTGCTTCTCCTGCTGCCCTGGACACCCTCCCCCAGGACCGCTCGAATAAGGGTCTGTGTGCCCTGATCCTTGATTATGGTGTTTGATCACAGTTTCAGACAAAGGGGCAGGCAGCCATTGTCTTTGCACATCCCCCCATTGTTGCAAGCCTCTCCCCCTTTAGCTGAAGTGACTTCTAGGGAATTTAAAGAGCTGGCACCTTCATCCACTCCCTTCCTTTTTCAGTTTTTCTTTGGGAGACAGCCATTAAAGACTAAGATATTAGCCCTAGCTGGTTTGGCTCAGTGGATAGAGTGTCGGCCTGTAGACTGAAGGGTCCCAGGTTCAATTCCGGCCAAGGGCACATGCCCGGGTTGCAGGTTCGATTCCCAGCAGGGGACCTGCAGGAGGCAGTCGATCAATGATTTTCTCTCATCATTGATATTTCTCTATCTCTCCCCCCTCTCCCTTCCTCTCTGAAATCAATAAAGATATATCTTAAAAAAAAAAAAAGACTAAGACATTGAAAAACAATCACATACGTGGAGAAAATTGGAATGTGACCATTCATGCCCAGGGAAAGGTTCAGTAAAGATCTGAGAAGGCCTTATGTTTATATCTCAGGCTGATGATCCTTGACACAGAGACGTCCCATAAATAACTGAAAAAACATTAAATAATAATAATAAAACAGCAAATCTGCCCTGGCTGGTGTGGCTCATTTGGTTGAGTGTTGTCCTGTGCACCAAAGGGTCGCTGGTTCAATTCCTGGTCAGGGCACATGCCCAGGTTGCAGGTTTGATCCCTAGTCAGTGTGTATGCAGGAGGCAACCGATTGATGTTCCTCTCACATCGATGTTTCTCTCTCTCTCTCTCTCCCTCTCCCTTGCTGTCTCTAAGATCAATTTAAAAAAATTTTCAAAACTCAGTAAATTCTCAGGAAGGAGAAGAATCTTCTTCCTAGAATTACCACATAATTTGGTATTCAACTGGATTCAAACTGTATCCAAGTGTCCAGTTTTCAACAAAAAATATTACAAAGACATCATAAAAATAGAATGTTGCATGCCAACTATAATTGGAAAATAAATTTTTTAAAAATAAAAAAGGGCCATGGAAACAAAAGAAAAAATAAACAAATGAGACTACATCAAACTAAAGTTTTTGCATAGCAAAGGAAGCCTTCAACAAAATAAAAAGAAAACCCATTGAATGGGAGAACATATTCTCCAATGATACATCTGATAATAGTTAATATCCAGAATTTATAAAGAACTTATACAATTTAACACACACAAAAAAATCTAATTTGAAAATGGGCAAAAGCCTGGCAGGTGTGTCTCAGTGGTTGAGCATCAACCTATGACCCAGAAGGGCCCATGCTGGGGTTGTGGGCTTGATCCCCAGTAGGGGGAGTGCAGGAAGCAGCTGATCAATGACTCTCTCTCATCATTGATGTTTCTACCTTTCTCTCCCTCTTCCTCTCCCTTCCTCTCTGAAATCAATAAAAATATATTTTTTAAAAATTGTAATGGGCAAAAGACCTGAACAGACACTGCTCCAAAGAGGTCATACAGATGGTCAATAGACATAAGAAAAGATGCTCAATGTCACTAATCATCAGAGAGATGCAATAATCTGAGGAGTGCTAGTTTGTTTGTTTTTTTTAAAAAAAAAAACATGGCTGAATCATAGTGAGAACAGCACGCTTTGTGAAGTTTTTGTTGTTGTTGTTAATCCTCACCCGAGGATATTTTTTCCATTGATTTTTAGAGCGAGTGGAAGGGAGGGGGAGAGACAGGGAGAGAGACATTGATGTGAAAGAGACACATTGACTGGTTGTCTCCCGTGTGTGAGGACTGAGCCTGTAACCAAGGTACGTGCCCTTGACCAGAATCGAACCTGAGACCCGGCAGTCTGCAGGCTGACACTCTCATCACTGAGAAAACCTGGCTAGGGCAACTTTGGGAAGTTTCAACTTGCCTTATCCCCATTTCTCTCTCCCTGTAGCTTGAAGAGCAATAGCCTCACAAGTCTGGCGGCTATGAAAGCCAGCAGCCGGGAAGCCAATACATAGGGAAGGACAGGTTTAGTGCTTCCCCAAAAGCCCCATCCCCAGAAAATGGTCATTATCTGGCCTGTCTAGCAGCTCCCTGAAAGCTCCGTTCTCAGGACTGTCTTTATCTGACCCTTCTCAGAGCTTGCTCCCGTGCACTGGGCTGAACGTGCCCCTTAGATTCTGAGGGGAGCAGTGCCTCGCCTCCACCTGACCAATCGGACGTGCAGGGTCAGCTGTGGCGGCCTCAGGAGGCAGCATTCCTTGCAGAGCAGCACTCTGAGCAGTGTCCTCACCAGAAGGGTCCTGACTTGGGCTGAACCGGTGATTGTCTTGTTGACTCTTGTCAGTCTGATTCTCCCAGTTCCTGCTGATTCGGAGCCCTCCAATACTCTCCCATTGGATTTTTCTTACTGCTCTACCCAGACAAGCAGAGTGGGTTTGGGTTGCCCGCAGCTAAGAACCCTAATGGATACACTATTTTCCACTTAACATTACGTCACAGGCATCGTACCATGCCATTAACTATTATTCAAAGTGTTATTTCAATGACTGTGCACTATTTCATCATATTTATGTACCAAAATTTCTTTAGCCGTGACCTAGTGTTCGAGTAAACTATAAATTACTGTTAAATACTAACAGTGAATATTATTGTATTCACATTTTTTAGCTTCAATTCTGGCCATCTTTTAAGGATGTCTTAAAGTTAATAGTATGAACATTTTGAAAGTTCTTGTGGCATAAAGCCAATTTCCCCACGGAGTTTTTATACAAAGTTTTATCCTCATATTTGTATTCTCACAGGTGAGAATGTTCAATTTAACTCCACTCAACAAGATTGGGTAAGATAATTTTAAACAATTTTTGATAATCTGATAGGGGGAACCTCATTGGTGTTTTAATGGGCATTTCTTTGATTACCAGTGAAGCTGAATATTTTAAAATGTTAATTGCATGTTTTTATTTCTTCTTTTGTACATTTCCTTCTGATAATTTTTCTATTGGAATGTTCATTTTCATTGATTTGTAATTGCTTTTTATATATTATAGGTGTTGACCTTTTGTCATATTTTGGGCCTTGTTTGTGGTTCCCCAATACATTTAATTAAATGGTTCTTTAAAACATGGGTTAAAATTTTTATGTTAAATTCTTTTTTTCCCACTGCTTTTAAAAAATATATATTTTTATTAATTTCAGAAAGGAAGAAAGAGAGATAGAAACATCAATGATGAGAATCATTGATAGGCTGCCTCCTGCATGCCCCCTACTGGGGATCGAGCCCAAACCCGGCCATGTGCCTTTGACCAGAATCAAAACCAGGACCCTTCAGTTCCCAGGCCACCACTCTATCCACTGAGCCAAATCAGCTAGAGCTTCACTGCTTTTATGTTTAGAAAGTCTTTACTCATCCCAAGATCAAATATTTGTGTACAGTTTCTTCTAGTATTTTTATGACTTCCCTTTTTATATTTAACTAGAGGCCCAATGCACAAAATTCGTGCAAGGGGCTCGGCCCTCGCAGCCCCAGCTGCCTTGGCCCTTGTAGCCCGGCTGCTTCGTGGCGCCGCCCACTGGTCGTTCGGCAGGTTGTGTCCGCCCTCCCGTCTATTAGCATATTAGCTCTTTATTATATAGGATACTTTAAATCCTCTGAAAGTTATATTGGAGTATAGTGTGAAGGAAAAATAGAATTTTATTTCTTTCAAATACCTAAGCAAATGTCCCAGCATCTTTTATTGAATAATCTGTTCTTTCCCCCACAGACTTGCAATGCCACTTCAGTAAGCAGAGACCGGGTAATCACCATGGTAACAGGTCTGCGTTAAAAGCATTTGTTCTCACAAAGTGGAGGGCTAGTGCCCAGCAGGGCTCAGTCTGGCCTCACTGCACATCTTCCCTAATTAAGATACACCTTTTGGGTTTGTCTTTAAAAAATATTCTCCTTTTATAGCCACGATGCAGCATGAAAATTAAGGCCAAGGCCCTCGCATGCTCAGTCTGCTGAGTTGGGCCTGCCAGGGTGGTTGGAGCATGGGGGGAGATGGGGACCGAGGTGAGAGAGAGGGCGGTGATCTGCTGTGCTCCTGTTACATCCCGAGGACCTGGAGGGACGTCATCAAGGTCCCTTAACAGCTGGAGGGTGGGAGGTAGGGCGGTCATGTTGGAGAACGCAGCTCTAATGTTAAATACAGCAGTGACTCCTCAGTTGGTCCAGCAAGAGCCCAGCTTGAGGCCCAAAGCACCCCTTCCCCTTCCGGAATGGCAGCGAAGACCACGCTTCCTGCTCTTTGGAGTTTTTGGCCTTAGGTCCCCTCTCTTATAGGGTGTCTGTGTCTAGCCTTGGAGGAAGTGGGGGGGTGGGCAGGGAACAAGACCTATGCCTGTGCTCATCTGCCAAGAAGGAGGAGACCTTCTTACTTTGGGGAAAGTCCCAGGAGCCTGAGCACTGGAGAGGAGACAGTGAAGATGTTTAGCTACCACTCTGAACACCGAGTGACTGCAAAGCCATCTCCTGCAAGGGGAGTGAGCAAGCCATAGGTAGATGCAGAAGGCACAAGCAGGCAGAAACTCTGAGGCCAGGACAGAACAACGGTGGCAGTGAGAGGGAGAATGGACTCACCCAGAGCTGTGCTTAATCAGCGACCTCCTCTGGCTGCCGAGGCCCAGGGGTGAATCAGAACTGGCACTCTTCCCCTGGGGCTTGGCCCTACTCCCACCCTGTCCTTGGGGTCCCCTGACATCCCTGGAGCCTTGCCCTAAGCCCCTATCTCTTGAGGCACTTGGAGGGGCTGGGGGTGGTGCCCTTGGCCTTCCACTTGGCATGTCTGCAGGCAGTGCTTCTGGCCCAGGGTCTCCAGTCTTAACCACTAAGCCCCTCCCTGCTTCTCCCTGAGCCCAGGCACAAAGGCCTGCCTGAGTACTGTCCCGGGTCTTTTCTCAGCAATTCTGTCTCCACGCCCTGCTTCCCTCTGCTCAGCCATGAGAGAGAGTAGTTTGGGGGCCTGGTCCGTGAAGAACCAGCACGCCTCCTCCCCCTCACATCCAACAGGAGCAAACTGTAGGTGTAGGCCCTGCCCCTTGAGGTCAGTGCTCCCCAGTCCAGTGCTGCGGATGGACTCCAGGTGGGGTCAGGTGTTGGCCCTTGTAGGCTCCCAGGCTGGGCATGGCTGCTGAGTGCAAGCTGGTTATTCATCCCAAGTGCTGTGCCAATACCCTGTGCTCTGTGAGCTGTGATGTGAGAAAGGTCAGGAAGCTCCACCCAGTGGAGGGCAGGACAATCCGTCTTCAGGAGTGACCGAGCCTTACGGCTGGCATTCTAGGTCCCCCACTGGAACCAGCAGTGCTGGGGTTCTTGCGCCAGGAATCTGGTAGAGAGGATAGTGCTGTGGGGAGAAGGGTGAGAGGTTCTGTGCCAGCGTCCTACAGAGTCCTCACAGAGCAAGCCTCAGGATCTGGCTGAGATTTCTGGAATATGCGGATCCAACAGATCTGCCGGGGACCTTAGTCACCATAGTGGTTAAGGGTGCAGGCTCCTGCTGGGCCATAAGGAGTAACGAAGCATCGATATATGTCACAGCATGGACGAGCCTTGAAATCATTATGCTAAGTAAAGGGAGCTAGATGTAAAAGGCCACATGTTGTATGAATCCATTTGTGTGAAATGTCCAGAATAGGTAAGTCTGCAGAGACAGAAAGCAGATTACTGGTTGCCTAGGGGTAGTGAAAGTGGGAGGAATGGGGGTGTGAATAAATGATACAGGGTTTCTTTGGGGGATGATGATAATGTTCTAAAATGGATTGTGGCGATGATTATACAACTCTGAGTATAATAAAATCTGCTGAATTGTACTGTGGAAATGGGTGAGTATAACAGGATGTGAATTATACTGTTGAAATATACTGGGTGAGTATAACAGGATGTGAATTATACTCAATACAAAAAGCTCGATTACAAAAAAATAGGATGTAGGCTGCGGGCTTACATAGCTTGGGTTCAAATCCTGACCACTTACTACGTGGACAACCTTGGGCAAGTCCCTTAACCTCCTTGTGCATGAGTTCGCTCATTGGCTCACCTGCAAAATGAAGACAATTAAAGCACCTGTTTCATCAGGTTAGCGTGGGGATTAAATGAGTCAATACACATAACGGGCTCAGGACAGTGCCTGACACACAGTAGGCAGCGGCTCTTCCTAGTTCAGGGAAGCAAACCTTTGCTGGGCAAGGTGGAAATGAGAGCCCGAGAGGTTAAGTGACTTCCCCACTGTAGGCTGAAGGATACCCCCCTACCCCAAAATATATGTCCAAGTTGTAATCCCTGGACCCTCTGCCTGTGACCTTATTTGGAAAGAGCGTCATTGTGGACGTGATGAAGTTAAGGATCTCAAGATGGAAAGATCATTCTGGATTACATGATGGCCTGAAACCCAATGACAAGTGCTCTTGCAAGAGACACACAGAGGACAAGACAGACACGGGGGCGGGGGGGGAGGCCATGTGAAGACAGAGGCAGAGGTTGGAGGGATGCAGCCACAGCCAAAGGGACGCCTGGGGCCACTAGAAGCTGGAAAAGGCAGGGAACGGCTCTCCCTGGAGCCTTCAGAGGGAGCCTGGCCCTGACCACACCTTGAATTCAGACTCCAGCCTCCAAAACTGTGAGAGGACACCTTTCTGGCAGTTGTCACAGCAGCTTTAGGAAACTTGTACAGCCACTCAGCCCGCAGTGCCAGAGCCGGGACTCCTGGCTCCAATGGTCACTTGGGACCCTTCATTGCATTTATCTGTGAATAAAGAATAGCTCCAGGAAGTTTCTGGAAGTGGGTTCTGTGATCCCTTTTTACAGACAAGGACACTGAGGCCCTGTGGTCACTTGCCCACGTCACACACCCATCCATGTGGGGGCAGGTGGACCGGGAAGTGTGAGCCTGGCTGTCACCTCAGCCACACCGCTCATTAGATTGACCAGCCTCTGCCCGGACAGTATTTAATCTGCCTTTTACAATGCATCAATTGCAAGTTCATTAATGGGCAATTGAAAGTTATAGGTGACATTAGAATTTATTAATAACATTGGAAGTAAATCTCCCTGGAATTCAAGTAATTGAATATCTTGTGAAATTCTCTTTTTCATAATCCATAAAGCAGGTCTGGAAGAGAGGTGTTCCAGAAACCTCGGGGGCGGCTGGGATCACAGGTGTGGGAAGTCGGGGTGGGGAGGGGCTTCTGTTCTGACTTAGGCCATTCTTGGGTGCCCCCCTGCCCCTGCCCACCCCTCAGTCACTGCCTCTGAGAGTCTGGGAAGGAGTCTCTCCTCCTGGGACTGTCCTACTGGGACTCACTGCAGTGGTCAGAGCTGGGTGCTGGGGATGCCGATGGGACCCTGCCCATAAGATCACAGCCTCGTGGGGACACAGGGCTGTGAAGGCTGGTGTACCCCGGGGGCACCTGGAATGCCTCCAGCCAGAGTCAGGCGGTTCCTGCCCATGGAGAAGAGCCCTTTGTGGGACTTTGGGACACACCAAACTCAGGGTGAGAGGAATGAGCCCCCAAAGTGCCCTTCCTGCTCATCCTGGAGTGGGCCAACCTCACCCAGGGCATTCTGGGAGGGGAGATGCTTGGAGGTGGCTGCAGAGCCCAGGGGGTGAGGTGAGTGTCTGATTAACTTCCAGCCACATCTCAATTCCTTCCTGGTCCCCAGAAACAAGTCACACCGTGTTTTCTTGAGTTCCAGTCCCAGAAATGTGGGGTCCTATTGGAATGCCCAAGAGGAACCCCACCTGGACTGTCGGGGCTCCCAGCCCACTTGTGAGTTTTTGAGGGAGGCCCTCTAGCCCCTCCACTGGGAGGTCCTCCGCCCCAAGGCAGCGCATTCGGTGTCCTGGGCAAGCAGAGCAGTCTCCCTTAGGGCCCCATTCTGCCAAGGGGTCTGGGGTTGAAGATCCTCCTGACCTGCTTCACGAAGGGCTGGAGGACTTAGCTTGTTAGATGGCATTAGGCCTTGCGGGAGCCCTGGGGGTGCTTGGGGCAGGACGGGGGGCTCCAGTGAGCTGAGAGGGTGGCCTGGAGAAAGGGGCCCAGCCACGGGGGAGAAGCACTGCCCAGCCCATCCTTTCCCTCCTGCACCCCTGCATGCATGCTCGGTGTACACCGTGCCCAAGGGGTCACCAATGAGCCACGCTTCTCCCTCCTCCAACCCTTTCCCCAGGCTGTCTGCCCTGCTGCAGAGCTCTCTCCTGCTTAGCTGACCCCTGCTGATCCCTGAAGACCCCCTTTTCCTCCAGGGTCCCTCCTCATGCTCCCTGAAGATTAGCTGCCTCCTCTGCTGTACGGATGTGACCCCACGGTCACTGCCTGCCATGTGTCACACTGGCCAGGACTCCCTGTCCTCACACCTACTCACACCGCCTTCTAGGATGGCTTTCTGCAGCACCTGGGGGTCACTGTGGCCCGGCGAGCCAGGCCCCCTGTAGCCGCAGCCACACAACATGAGACCCCAGTGGGAAGAGCACCTTTATTGTCAGAGCGTCACAGACTTCCCGCCCACCTCTGACCCCGCCCCCGCCCCCCCAAGACAGGCCTGCGTGGGGCTGCAAGTTGGCTCCAGGAACAGCTCTGCCTCAGGGGGGCGGCAGTCAGAGCCCGGAGGAGGAAGAGGTTACCGGGTGAGGAGCGGGCCGCAGCCTCCCAGGGGACCTGGAGCGCTGGGCAGGGATCGCCCCTGCCACCAGGGGAGACGTGCTCGGGGAGGCGCCAGCACCAGTGGGTCTGAGTCTGCGGCCCTGGCGTGAGTGTGGGTCCCGGCCCAGCGAGAGAGGAGCACCGAGAGGAGCGCCGGGGAGGCCCGCTCACAGGGGACCCGGGGCCTGAGGCCTCGAATGGCTTTGGGGGCTGTGGTCTGAGCTGCCGTCTGGAGCAGCAGGGACCCAGGGCGGATGTGGAGCTGCCGGGCACCACCCTGAGGGCAGGCACATCGCCCCTGCAGGCCTGGGACTCGGACAGCCCTCCTTTCTCGACTTCGTCAAGGGGACGTTAGACTGGTCGTGTGATGCCGAAGTGGCCAACCCTGTAGGTCCCCTGAGAGACTGGGAGAGGGCAGGGTTGCAAGTGATGCCCCTGGAGGGTGCGTGTTCCCATTAAATCCTCCCTCCTCCGCTCAGGGGTGCGAGGCCCTGGTGGGTGGGGGTGGGTGGGCTCAGAGAGATTGGGAGGCAGCAGTGGGTGATGCCAATTAGGTTTGAGGACCCTTGCACCCCAATGCTCCTTTCTCAATCCCCATGTCCCTGTGACACTCGTGGGTTTGTTCGGGGTCTCCCTGGCCCCAAGCCAGGGGATTGGAGTTGAGGAATGAGACCCAGGGCCCTGTCCTTCTTCCCACTGTCCATCCAGCCTCCCCACAGACCTGTGCTCACCCTGTCTGAGTTTTCTGTGAAGAGGGGAAGAGGAACTGAACGACCTGGGTTCAAATCCCGCCCCAGCCCTCCATGGCTGGTGGCTTTGCAGGTTATTTATCCCCTCCAAGCCTCTTTCCCCAATAAAGTGGGGATAACAAGCCTACCTCCTAAGGGTTAAATGAGACAATGTAGGGAGAGCTCCTTGGACGGCCCAAACGTCGTAGGAACTCAGTAAATGCTAAGGATTATGATTATTCTCAAACCCAGACTCTGTCTCCTGCAGAGGGTGGGAGGTGGGGAGGGCCGGAACCAGAGCAGGGCTCTGCCAAGGGTGCTGGGCCCCTCAGGATCCTGTCCCTGGAGGTCCCAGCTGTCCCCAAGGCCCGCAAGCCCTGGGGGCCAATGTCCCTCCTGATTGTCCATGCCTGAGGCCCAGCCCCACTCGGGGTGCCTTCAGGATCCAGTGGCGGCACAGGCTTGAGGGCTGGGTCTCTGGCGGGGCCGGGCTCGTCCTGGAGAGTTGGGCCCTACTTCCCGCTGCTGGCCCGGCTTGTGCTCTTCTGCACAGGGCTGGGGCCAAGCAGGGCAGCGAGGGAGCCATCGGGTGGGGCGCCACCACGCTTCATTTTGAGGTTGGCTCTCAGGGCGGCATCCTGGCCGGAGCCCCCCTCCGGGGAGGCCAGGGGATCTGGAAGGAGAGCAGGAGGGTGGGCCTTGGGGGCACTCAAAGGCGCCTTCGCGTCACACTGCCCAGCGAGGATAGGGCTTTCTACCCACGCATTCACTCACTCACTCACTCATTCATTCATTCGTTCTTCAACAAATGCTGATCAGGGCTGGGCTCGACCCTGAAGAGGTGCCCGTCACCACCCTGCCACCAGGGCGGACATGGAAACCCCACCCCAAGAGGGAAGCAAGGCCCTGCAGAGCCCTGTGAGGAGAGATGAGGTCGGCCTCACAGACGTGAACTTGGAGCAGGTCCTGCAGTGGGAGTTGGTGTTGAGTAGGTAGAGGGAGCAGCTTGAGCAAAGGCTCAAGGAGGGGCCTGGGATGACGGATGGTGGCTCTGTGTCATGGGCACCAGGCTGTGCTGGGGAGGGACTTAGGACTTGATGAATCTATACGTCAGGCATGGGCAGCAGGGAGTCACCGAGGGTCCTTGAGCAGGAGGGACAGCAGGGTCAGGCTGGGGTTGGGGGGAAATTACCTGGCAGCTGAGGGAAGGGAACATGGAGGCAGGGAGACCAGAGACAGTGGCAGCTGTCATGAGGGCAGCAGGAGGGGGAGGCAGGAGCAGAGGGAGATGCCCAGCCGGGGGCCCACCCGTTCCTGCGTCCTGGTCCCCACTCACCATGGATCCCGATCATGTGCTCCAGGATGAGGACCCTCTCTGCCAGGATCTTCAAGGCCTCCCGCAGCTGCTGCACCCCCTCACCCTGCGGGAGGAAGCAGCCAGGGTCAGGGCCATTCTGCTTCAGGGTACATGTCCCAGGCCTTCCCATTCCTGCCTGTCACCATCAGTACAGCAGCCACCATCCACTCTGTGCCGGGAAGAGTGTTAGAATGCTTGTTCACAGACAAGAAACCGACGCACAGAGAGGGTAACCAGAGTCCCCTGGACACACAGCCTGGAAGTGGCCTACCGGCTTTCATGCCCAGGTGTGTTCCCTCACGTCTGGGCTCTTCCTGCTCCCAGCTGCCTGCCGGCTTCCCCTGTGTGCCCTTCTTTCCAGAACACGCCCTCAGAGCACCTAGAACAGGCCCACAGGTGGGGAGCTTGGCTGGTTTCTGCCCTGGCACTGCCCACCTGAGAGCCCACCCCCGAAAGCAAAGGGGAAGGAAAGCCACTGCTTCTGGGGTCCCGGCAGGAGGGCAGGATGACGGCGAGCCTGCATCTCTGAGACCTGGCCTACACGTGGGCCAAGGACCTCGTGTGCCGAGACGTGTGAATGAGCCGCTTTACTGATGTCAAGGCCACTTTGAAAAGAAAAGTGATGATGAAGAGACAAGTGCCCGCCTGGAGTCAGCAGCAAAACGGACACCTTTGCTGGGAGAGCGTGACAGCTGTCATGACATTCAGATGAATTTAGCTTAAAACACAACCAAAGGAAACCAAAGAGCATCTTATTGGGTTCCAGGAAAGTCTTCCCACGAGCGACCCAAAGTCCACCAGAAGCTGTATCTGGACCGTATCTGTGATGGGGGTGTCCCTGGTGAGGAGCAGGGGTCCAGGCCCCTCTGTCAGGGACCTAGCTAAGCCCCATGTCCCTGGGCCACAGGTTGTACTTTTATGAAATGGGGAGGGCGGTCATAGGTGCCCTCTTGTGGAGAGCGGCTACAGCGTTTGGACAGGTTCAAGCCTGGGACTAATGAGAGGGCACGATCCTCTCGTGGCAAAGCCACGTGCACGTCCCAGCACAATTATAGCCAAAGGCTATAGTTGTAAGCTTGACCTTATGGTCCGAACCTGTGGTCCCACGTGGCTAAGTGATACAGGCTGCGGGAGGTGCAGCAAGTAAACAAAGCTTGATCAGGTGCATGTAATTGAGTAGATTCGAAACCCGTGAGAACATTGTAAACATCTTGACCATGCCCTTACTTTGCCTCCTGGAATCTGGCTATAAAATAAAGACTTGGCTTGCAGGCTGTGGTGCTGTCTCTTGATCAGAGAGCGGCATCCCCACCTAGACCCAGCTTTATTCTCTTGTCTGTCTTCTCCATCCTTCACCGCCCCCCGTCAGGTTCACCCATGGCCGTGCTGGCGTGGCACACCCGCTCAGTCTGGCATCCCAAGTGACCTGTGAATCTGCTCACGCCCCAGCATGCACATCCTCCTCCCACTGCCTCCTGAGCCCACCACGGCTGCTCTGGTTCCAGCACCTTCCCCCTTTCCCAGTCCCACAAGGACCTCTGGAAGGTCCCACAGCCCAGGCCACCTCCCACAGCTGCCTGCCTCCAATGCCCACCTCGCCAGGGCCAACAGCACAGTTACCTCTGCGGCAGCTTTCTCCTCTTCTTCCCCCTTCCGGCCAGGCTCGCCCTAGGAAGAAAGCCATGCAGTCAACGGTGGTGCGGGTTGCGGGAGGGGGTCTGGGGCGAGCAGAGCAGCGGAGGGCCAAGGCCCTGGTCACCCTGCACAGCCTCACTTGGGAGGTGTCTGAACTTGGCTTTAGGGGCTTTAATTCTGCTTCTGGGGCCGGGGGGAGTCAGGTTTGGAACCTCATGAGCTCATGTCTTGGTTCTCCCGGGAATCAAGTCTCCTGCCTCTTAAGACTCTGTTTTCCTGTCTCTAAAATGGGGCCAGTCTCATAACAACACCTAGCTGGTACTTACTCCTTCTGTGTGACCTTGGGCAAGGTACTTGACCTCTCTGTGCCTCAGTATTCTCATCTATACAATGGGGTAATAATAGTATCTACCTCATAGGACTATTAAAAGGATTAGATGGATGACGAGCTTAGACTGGAGCCTAGCACACAGAGGTGCTGTGAAAGTGTTGTCATACATTACCAGACAGAAGCCTGGGAGGAGGCATGGCTTTGGAGGCTAACGCGCCTATGGTTGCCTTGCTGTGTGACCTTGGAAAAGTTACTTAACCTCTCTGAGCTGCCAGTTCTGGCAAATGGGGATAATAAAGCACAGTATTGCTGGGTTGCTGTGAAGCTTAACTACACTACGGATGAAGAGCGCCTCCAAGTGGCCAGCACGTAGTTGATGCTCATCAAAGATCCTTCCTTCCTCCCGGGCCCCATTGCCTCCCCTCCTCCCCTTTACCCCCGCTCCCCATAAGGCCTTGGGCACAAAGGAGGCTCTCCCTCTAGGGGCAAGAGTTGAAGCTTATAAATTCTTTTTTCCAAGAATGAACATTAGAAGCCAGCTTCCTAAGCCTCTTAAATTCTGGGATTCAGAGACCGAAAGGGGTGCTCTAGAGCAGTGGTCGGCAAACTCATTAGTCAACAGAGCCAAATATCAACAGTACAACGACTGAAATTTCCTTTGAGAGCCAGATTTTTTAAACTTATTCTAACGCCACTTCTTCAAAATAGACTCGCCCAGGTCGTGGTATTTTGTAGAAGAGCCACACTCAAGGGGCCAAAGAGTCGCATGTGGCTCGTGAGCCGCAGTTTGCCGACCACGGCTCTAGGTCTACAGCACATCAACTCAGGAGTCTGGGCTCCCTGAGGAGACCTCAGGACTCTCACCAACCCCTTTAACAGGCTAGTTCAGTCCTTGCTCACATTCCCAGTGAGCTGGCTCCCAGGGTCATCCCTTCTCAGTTTGGGCATCTGGGAATGCACTCAGGTTGCCCCTTTCTGTCCTCTGCCCTACCCTGGATAAGGTCATGTTTGGGGAGGCTGCGGGGCGGAGCGCAGGTAAGGCCACCTGGGAGAGTCTTCCCCCCACCACCCCGTACCCTGGGCCTGCACCAGAGCCCACCGCTCCAGGTGTGGCCTATCTAAACAGCCCACACTCACAGATGGCCCCGTCATGCCCCGCTCTCCAGCCAGGCCCTGCAGAAAATCAAATAAAGCAGATGAGTCCTCGCCTGCCTTCCCTGGCCAACCCTTCAGTCCTCCCGCCCCCTACACTGGGCTCTGGATCTGGAAAATAAGATGGGAGGACAACGAATGACATGGAGGAAATGGAAAGGCCACACCTGGGGGCCTCCCAGGTTCTGGAGCCATGCTTCTCTGGCTCCTAAATGAACCTCAGCAGAGCCCTCCGTCTTCTCATCTGCAGAATGGGCAAAGCACACACCCCCACCCCCTCTCACGTGGAGAAAGACCCTCAGAGACCCACCACCCACAGTGAAGCCACGGTCCGGCCCCTCGTGGTGCGCAGAGGAGGCTGTGGCCATTCCGACATTGTCGATATCCGGGCTAACCTTGGCCCTGCTGGGGCCTGGACGGGCCCTGGCAGTGAGTCCTGGGAGGGCTTGTCCACTGGGACCCTGGAGAGCCCTCTGGCATCCGGGCCCTGGCCATGGGCCCAGCCTTAGGGAAGGGCCACAGTAAGGAGGTAAGGGGTCAAGATGCCAGTGACATGAAGACCCCTTAGTGGTCGGCAAACTCATTAGTCAACAGAGCCAAATATCAACAGTACAACGATTGAAATTTCTTTTGAGAGCCACATTTTTAAAACTTAAACGTCTTCTAACGCCCCTTCTTCAAAATAGACTCGCCCAGGCCGTGGTAGTTTGTGGAAGAGCCACACTCAAGGGGCCAAAGAGCCGCATGTGGCTCGAGAGCCGCAGTTTGCCGAACACGGCCTTAGGCGGATGCCCGGCCACACCCTCTCAAGGGGAGTTGGACAAGCAGCTCAGACTCGGTCCCCTTGAACCTCCTCAGAATCTTGCAGACCTGGGTCCCCACAAGGACATGGTCTGCAGAGCCACCGGAGGCAGCCCTGTTCGCAAGGGCCTGGAAAACCGTGAAAACAGACCACCTGGCAGGATAAGGCTACCCCAAAACACCCACTGCATTCCTGGCAAGGGCTGGAGGCAGCTGGAGAGCCGGAAAGGAGCCCGGCCTAGCCGGGACCCAGCTCTGCCACCTGCTGTGCGACTCCAGCAAGTGACAGAGCCGCTCTGAGCCTCCACTTCCCCACTGCCGCTGGGATTAAATGATGGGGTCCCTGAAAGCAGCTGGCATGAGCAGACGGGGGGAGAGTTGGGAGCACTGTCATCCCTGACCGCGCCTGTGGCCGTGGGCTGGGGCAGCCGGAGGGGCACCACTGCGCAGGGCTCCGAGGCGCGGGGAGCTCAGCCAGACTTCTCTCCCCGGCCGCCTCCTGTGCTTCCCTGGACCTCTGTCCCTCACCAGTCTTCTCCGTCACTGTCATTCTCTCACCTGCTCCCAACCCCTCTCCAGGGCCTGTGGCTGGGGCCTGAGGGACCAGGAGGGAACCCACCCCCACCTCTCCTCCAGACGAACTTCTGGCCTCACTCTGGGGACCTAAACTCTCAGTTTACCTGGGCCACCCCTCCTGATGCAGGAGCAGATCAGGCCTGGGGGCCTCCCAGCCCCTCTGCAGCCCTCGTCCCACCCCAGGCCCTGCTGGCCGGCCTGGTCTGTCCCACATCTACGCTTGCTCTGCCCTATGCTGTACGTGGCATGTTTCAGGGTCTGTGCACCAGCCAGCCCTTCTCCTCCACGCTGAGTCCGCCTGGTGTGAAAACACACTGTGGGGACAACAGGGAGCAGATCAGAGCCTGGGACACTGGTTCTTTGACGTCTAGGACGTAAGCTTTAGGGGCCTGGACTGTGGCCCCGGGGCCTGGCTGTGTCATCAGATGGGGGAATATTTGTCATTTAATTAAAGGGATGAATGAACATGTGGGACTCCCCAGATCCCAGAGCCCACAGGGCCAAGGCCAGGATCCACATCCCTCGCAATGTGGGAGCCACCTCTCAGCACCTCCTCTCAGGACTACCCCCCCACCACCACCACCCCAGCCAGAGCTCCAGAACAGCAGAGCACAGCGCGGGAGGGGTCTGCACAAAGCGCTGCACAGTACGACATCCAACACCCGGCAGGCATCCTGGGCCCTTCCTCCTCCTCCTCCGAGTGATTTCCTCCTAGCCCAGTGGTCGGCAAACTCATTAGTCAACAGAGCCAAATATCAACAGTACAACGATTGAAATTTCTTTTGAGAGCCAAATTTTTTAAACTTAAACTTCTTCTAATGCCACTTCTCCAAAATAGACTCGCCCAGGCCGTAGTATTTTGTGGAAGAGCCACACTCAAGGGGCCAAAGAGCCGCATGTGGCTCGCGAGCCGCAGTTTGCCGACCACGGGCCTAGACCCTTGGGCTCCTGTAATACCAGGCGCTTCCACCTGGCACTTCAGTTCTTTTGCTCCTGTAACAACCTCCTCCCTGGCTTAGCAGCTGAGGAAGCCGGAGCCCAGGGAGGCTGCCTTTTAGCCCAAGATCACACATCTGAAAGGCAGAAAAAGCTGGGGTGGAGCACCCAGTCAGGCTTTGGGGTGCCCCCTCCCACATAAGTGATCCTTGGGAGCAGGATGACAGGCTGGGTGGACATTCTGTGCTGCTGGCCTCGCTGGGTCTCAGTCAGCTCATCAATAAAATGGGAATTTTGCTAACACTCTCTGGCATAGAAGAAATGAGCGGCAAAGACCACTGCTGCTAATAAAACCAGAACCTCATGCCTAGGTGGGCCCAGGTGGGGACTGGCCAGGTGGACTGCTTCCTTCCTGAGCAACTCCTGCAGCAAAACGCCTGGCTCCTCCCTTCCTAGGAAGCCCCGACCCCTCACACGCCAGAAATAGGCGCGGCCTTACCTGGGATCCAGGTGCACCTGGGGGTCCTGGGGGGCCATGTGGTCCTGGGGGACCTGTTGGCCGGGTTACAGACAAGTTACCTGGGGCCAGAGAGGCCTTTGCCCCATCAGCTCTAGAGAGGGACATTCCCACCCTCCCAACCCAGCCCCTGCCCTGGGCCTGCCTCATGGGCAGCAAACAAAGATTTGGTGACTGAATGGCAGGGGAACGGGGAACACACACTCCCCTGGCCTCTCCTGCCCACACTCAGAGCAGAGAGCCCACCTCCACCCACTCTCTCCATGCAGCCTACACCCCAACCCGCTTCTCCCAGGGCCTCACCCACGGGGCCACTCTGCAACCCGCCCCTGGCAAATCTCTCCCGCGTCAGCCCCTCCTTGGGACTTGGGGCCCGACCCCCCAAAGTCACTCTTCTTGCCTGGGTTACTACAACTGCTTCTTGATCATCCCCCCTCCATGGGGACAACCAGAAAGCAACTGTTCAGTGAGCTCCCTCCCAGCCCAGCCCCTCACATTCCCCAGATGCCCTCCCAGGAAGGTCTCTGCTCCCGTGCCTTTGCCAATGCCGCTCCTTCTCTGGAGCTTCTCCTCCCTCCACATCCCTGCAGCTCTTTCCTACTGGTCTTCCCTACTCTCTGGCCGAGCATCTCCTCCTCCAGGAGGCCTCCCGGCACCCACCCCACCTCTCTTCCAGACGAACTTCTGGCGTGCACCAGCCACCACCCTGCCTGCTGTCAGTCTCCATGTCTGACTGCCTCTGGGGCAGAGAAAGCCCAGAGGGTCAGGCTGGGCCACGCGCGCCCAGCACAGGAAGCGGCGCTCGTGATGAACGTCCAGCACGCTTGGACGAGGAGGCCTCTGACCCTGCCCGCACAGGCCTGTGCCTCCCGGGCTGCAGGGAGCCCCGACGGGCTGTTCCACTGTGCCCCCATGCTTGAGGAGGGCCTGCGGGACAGCGCACCCGGGGGGCCCACATCTGGACTCAGAAAACAAAGCCCTTCTCTGCAGTCAGAGCACATCCGCGGAGGCCCCAGGTGCTCTCAGGCTCAATCCCTCACCTGGTCTGAGCGTTTACTCAAACGCCGCCTGCCCGGCCGGGCCCTCCCCAGCCCTGCTTTCCCTCGCCACTCAGGTCTGTGGACTCACTCACAAGGTCTGCTTCTCCCACGTGTGAGTACCACCAGGACCGGAGCCTCTGTTTACAAACCTTTGTTTTACGACAGGGACCTGGAGCACTGCCCGGCAGGCAGGATTTGCTCAGTGAATATTTGTTCAACAGGGAAGAGAGTAAATGAATGACAGGGAGTGAGAGTTCTGGGCCTGGGGACATCCACACAGCTGGGCGGGCCGATCTTTGGTGGCCCTGGCCCCAAACGCCCCGTCCAGTGAGGGTCCATGGAGGGTGGGGGTCAAGCCAGATCCAGGCTCAGCCCATTGAGCCCAGGGCCATCTCCCCCCCGCAGGGCCACTGGTTTCTGCCTAAAGGCCCGGGACCTTGTGCCTCTCATAGTCCCGGTCCCACCTGAGCTGCCCTGTGCTGACCCCATGCTCCCTCTGGGCCTGGGCCTCTGTGCATCCAGTGCCTCCCATCCACCACCCAGGTCCACATGAGGGCAGCTCTGAACTGCTTCATGTGGGCATCAGGAACTTGGGGTTCCTTTGTCCAGTCCCACAAGTGAGCTGCCAAACAGTAGGTTGGGGCAGACCCAGTCTCCAGCACCCTGCCACGGCCACGGGCCCCCTAATGGCTCCTTCCAGTCCCCTTGGCCCAGGCCAAGCCCAGGATGGGGTACCCAGTCCAGGCCATCGGTGCTGCTGCCCTCTGCACTTACCTGGAGGGCCGGGGGGACCCCGGGGTCCTGGGACACCGGCCAGCACCGTGTCCACGGCGGCAGAAGCCAGCTGTGAGTCTCCATCTGCGGGAAGAGCAGATGGCCTGTGACCTGGCAGGGTGGAGTCGGCAGAGCGGGGAGGCTGGACCTGAGGTCCCCCAGAGCTGGGATGGACACTCCGGACCCCACTGGGGCCTCAAAGCAGCCCAGGCAAACAGATGCAATTGCTCCCACTGCTCAGAAGAGCACACGGAGGCCGGTTCAAAGGGCAGCGAAAGCCCAGTGAGCTTCTTAGGAAGACAAACTCTTTCCTGAACAATCCAGACCCTTCAACTCTGGCCAGCCCCACTCACCTCCCCAGGGCCCCAGGCTGGCACTGTCCTCCAGGCTCCATCCCTGTGCCTGCCTGGCGCGCCCAGCTGGCTCCCTCACTCAGGGCCTCCCCTGAGAAGGCCTCCCTGCTGAAGCCGGTTTGGCTCAGTGGATAGAGCGTCGGCCTGCGGACTCAAGGGTCCTAGGTTCGATTCCAGTCATGGGCATGTACCTTGGTTGCGGGCACATCCCCAGTAGGGGGTGTGCAGGAGGCAGCTGATCAATGTTTCTCTCTCCATGTTTCTTTTTTTTTTTTTTCCAGTTTTTTATTATTTATTTATTTATTTATTTATTTATTTATTTATTTATTTATTTTTCTCTCTCTCCATGTTTCTAACTCTCTATCCCTCTCTCTTCCTCTCTGTAAAAAAATCAATAAAATAAAATATATTAAAAAATAAAAATAAAAAAATAAAAAAAAGAAGGCCTCCCTGCTCACCCCTCTGAGCTGCCTCCAGCAGGGCCCTGGGGCAAGGTGGGGCCTGTCTGACGGCCTGTCTCCCAAGGCCTGGGCTCCTAGGGTGAGCCCCATGCAACTGCCCTGGGCATCCCCAGAGCAAAGACAGAGCAGCCAGGCCCAGGAAATGCCCCTCCCTCCATACATGGAAGCCTGGCCTGTCCTTCCAGAGGCCTCACGGCAAGTGGGCGCCCGTGGGTGCTCAGTCCCCACCAGCTGTCCCCCGGGAGCATCCTCACCTTTCCCAATGCTCACACCCCAAAGGCCGCCCTCCCTCGGGGACCCCAGGGCTGGGGAAGGAGGGTGCTGTCCACGGAGGGCTCTGGGCACTGGCGGTGGTAGGCGGGCAGCGTCAGGTCTGACACAGGGCGTCATGCCCAGGCCAGGGCAGCCTGCAGCCCTTGATGGCTCCTCATGGCCCAGGGGTGTGGGGCTGCTGAGCCCTGAGACCCCCAAGTGCATCACAAACCCTATGCATTCTCTCCCAGCCCAGGGGCATCTCTGAGCCACATGCGGGTGAGAAAGCCGAGCGCTCAGTGAGTTAACATTCGCTCCAGACGCCCCGTGAGAGAGCCGGCCCCTTCCAGACCCTGCCCTGCTGGCCAGGCCCCTCACCCACTGAGGACAGCCCAGGACCCCAATTCACGTGGTTCAGGCTAAGGCTGGGGGCTGTTTTACAAGCCCAGAGCAATGCCATCAAGAAATAGTATCACCCCCACTTTACAGATGGAAAAACTGAGACTCAGAGAGGGACCGGGTGTTAACACTCAGGTGAGGGCTGTGCTGCCTGAGGGCACAGAAGCACCAGCAGGACGGGGGGGTGGGGGGGTGCCTAGCAGCTGGCAAAAGGTCCCCCTCCACCAGGGTGCCTGGATGTACCCGCCCATCCCCTCTCCTCAACACTGTAAGCCAGTCCTGTCCCTTTGCTTCTTACAGAACCCTTCCCGGGCTCCCCACGGCCTCCGCTCCCTCAGCCGGGCCGGCGCTCAGCTGGCTTCCCCACGGCAGGCAGTGCTTCTGGGGGCGCAGGGGCCCCGCCGTGCACTAGCCTGTGGCCCTGAGGGAGGAGTGTTTTTCTCACGGCTGTTTCCCAGTGACGACACAACACTTGTCAGATGACCTGCAGTGAGGGGACTTGGGACGAGGAGCTGGGACAGCAGATGGGCTCAGCGGCGCGGCCATCCCGGCAGAGAAACTGAGGCCATGCCCAAGAGCGGAGTGATCTTTGCAGAGTCGGGACCCCAGCTGAGCACCAAGGCAGGGACAGGTCATGCCGGGCCCAAAGTGGGGTTAAGGGGTCAGTATTGGTCTCCCGGGGCCCCCACCTGTCCAAGCCCTCTCCCAAGCCAGTGCCCCCCTCACGGACAGGGCCCTCTGGGGTGGCCCGGCCCCCTCCCCTCAGGCCAGCACTCACTGTCCTTGTCCGTAGGTGGCTGCAGGGAGTAGAGGACGCCTTGGGGGCCATTTGGAGGGAGGCCCGGGCTGCCTGCTGGGCCGGGGGGGCCTGGGGGTCCAGGGCGCCCCATCTCTCCAGGCAGCCCACGGGGCCCTGGTGGCCCCAAGAGGCCTGTAATGGGGAGAAGAGGAGTCAGGTGAGGGCTGGGCCTGGCAGGAAACAGGCCCCAATGGGGACAGGGTCAGCAGGGGTCAGCGGTGGCCTCTAGACCCCAGTCTCCCTAGAGGGCTGTCTTGGAATGTAAGTGAGATGGCTTCCCCTTCCCTGCCCCGTGCACAGGGCGCCCTGGGGCAGCTGGTGGCAGCGAGGGAGGCAGGGACGGCTCTGGCCTGGTGCCCTCTGCCCCCTCCAGGGACCTAGCTCTGGGCAGGAGCACGCAGGGTGGCGACCAGCCTGGTGAGGGGTCACTCCCCGCAGGACCCAGGGGAGTTTATTAAATGACTGAGGACAACCCCCAGCCCCGGCAGCCCCACCCCCACGCTGGCACCCACAGCCCCCCGAGCCTCTCTTCTTCCTTCCTGCAGCCCAGGGTGAGACCAGGCCCTAAAGCGCGGGGGATGGGCAGCAATTAGGGTGCTGGTGGGTGTACGAGATGACTCTCCTGCTTAGATAGGGAGAAGCCCAGGCCCCGTTCCCCAGGAGACAAATGACCGAGCCAGTGTCCTTACCAGGAGGCCCTGCCGGGCCTGTCTCTCCTGCCTGGCCCCGGTCGCCTTTGGAGCCTGGGGGGCCTGCAGGCCCCGGTGGTCCCGTCTGCCCCGGGGGCCCTGGGGAGAGAATGAGATGAGGCCTGGGAACACTGGGCTGAGCGGGCGGCTCCAGGCCGACCACCTGTGCTGTGGGAACAGCCCTGCACCCGGAGCCCGTCCACCTGAGGCTCCCCGAATGGATGGGCAAAGGGGCCGTCAGCCCGCGTCGGGCAGTACAGTGGACACACCATTTCTGCACCGAATGACCTCTATGATCTCAAGAGCTGCTCTTGTTTCCATCTGACAGGTGGGGACTGAGGGTCCAGGTGTGGCCCCTCGCTCAAGATCCCAGAGCCAGGCTGTGGATGAGTCAGGTTCCCTCTCTCCACGTCCTTCTGGCTCCCTGCTCAGAGTTGGGAAACGGGCTTGTGGCAAAGAGGCCTCCTCGGAGACTCCAGGAAGCACCACAGGACATGCCTGCCCACCTCCGGGGTCTCAGGCCCCACGGGTGAGTGAGGAGATAGAGGTTAGAGGCCCACTGTGTGGCCTGGGGACAGCCCTTCTCCCTCCGGAATGCCTGCAGAGGGCGCTCAGAACGCCTGCTGGACTGATGGAGGGGCCTGCGCTGGATCTTAAGGCCCTTCCATCTCGGACTCCACGTGACTGTGGTCCCTCAAGCATGCTGCTTTGGGGAGACTCCACCTGCTCTCTGGGAATCCAGGTGTCACCATTTGTAGGGTTTGTTCGCCACCTGGTGGCCATTTCCTGGAACTGCACTTTCCCTGGGAAGGAGCAAGGTCTGGCCAGGAAAACCCAGAGTGGCTCCCAGCCTTCCCCTCCCCGCCCAGGGAGTTAAGGCCTGGGTCCTCCCCGGAAGGGAAGCCTCCTTTTTCAGTCACAGAAGAAGGATTTAAAGAACATGGGTGTGGCCCAGCCCTCTGGGGTGAGGCCTTGGGGACAGTGGTCAGAGAAGTGGGCCAGGGGACCCAGAGTGAGAGGCTCCCCCTCACCCACAGCCTGAGCGCACCCCTCCTCCCACAGCCTCAGCGCCTGGGAAGAGTCCAGAATATCTGCTCCTCCCCCAGCCCCAGGACTGGCTACTGGATGCCAACTCTCCCCACTCCGAGGGTCACCCTCCCTCCTCCTGCTCCTGCAGGACGGGCACACACATGAAGCAGGGCAGAGGAGGCAAGGGAGGGGCTCGGGCAGGTGCTCAGAGCTGAGTCTGGGAGGTGCTAAGAAGCTGGGGCTCAACTGGCAGAGAGGAGAGGGAAGGAGAGCATCACCTTCAAGGGGCTCCAGTGGGGACAAGAATCATGGAGACAGAACCCTCGGGTTGCTGGGTAACCCCAGGGGTCACTTCTCTGAGCCTCAATTTTCTCTGTGACCCCAAGCTTTATGAGCTTTATGAGCTTACCAGAAAGGGCATCTGTCCAGCCTAGTGTGATGTACAAATATTTAATAACTGGCACAGCATGGACACTGACCAGTCAGGGGGTGGGGGGCATCAGCCTTAAACCCCCGAGCTCAGCCATACTGAACACCCACTCAGGTGAAGGCCCAGCATAGTGCCTGGCCCAAGGCAGGTGTTCAACACTTCGGGCTACTATTACTACAATTGTTATTACTACTCGCAGGCTCAGAGGACAGAATCCTGACCAATGGATGGGAGCTACAGAAAGAAATTTTTATCCCTGACTTTAAAATGTGGAGGGAAGGGAGAAAATAACAGGGCAGCAGATGCCCTCCAACTCTAGTCAGAGCTTGTCGGGGAGTCCCCAGAAGCTGGCGGGAGGCAGTGAGCTCCCCGTCCTGGGGGGTATGCAGACAGGGGCTGCTATAAATTGCGCCAACCAAGGAGTAGGCTGGGCTGAGGGCCTAAATGAAGATGCTAAGGGAGCATCAGGGCAGCTGATGAGGACAGCAGCTGGATTGCATACAATAGGGAATGGTGGGGACTGGGGCAAACTGCGGAGCTGAGACAAGATCTGCAGCCAGTCGTCTCCATGATGGACTGCCAGTCCCAACGGCCAAAGTCTCCGTTTCTCTAAAAGAAGCCAGAAATCCTCATTTTTATGTGAAATCCCTCAGTGTTTAAATGGCAGCTCAAGTTTTTAAAATGCCATGTGGGCATGTTTGACCTCAGGCCAGTGTGGGACCTACTTGTGGACTCCCCGGGAGGCCATGCCCCGAGCTCTCCCCTGTGGGCCGCACTCACCAGCTGGGCCTGTGGGCCTTCTTCGGGGCCCTGGGTGGGCGAGAGGGATAGCGTCAGGGAGGAAGTCCTCATTCCAGGGCGGTGGGGTGCTCTGGGGGACCGGCAGGTCATTGTCTGGGCTTGAGGGACGCTCTGCTGCTTCCAGCAGGAGAACCTGGGCCAGAGAAGGGCAGAGGGTCAGGCCTGGGCTGGGCCAGGGACACACGTGGACAGGGAGAGGCCCCGTGAGACTGCAGCTGCCCCTGCTGGGTTGGGGTCACCCTCCTCAGTGGGACCCCCACTCCCCTGGCCGGCATGCTCTCCCACCCCTGCCCTCCTCTCCTTCCCGTTTCAGGAGAGCCCTCCTGGACCCTCAGGCTCAAGCAGGTCCCCACGGGACACCTTCAGAGCCTGGTACATTTGTTCTAGAGGGGCCGCCGCTGGGATTGGAGATCTGAGTCATGACCATGGCCACCTCCACCTCCCTGTCTCCTCACCAGGGGGCATTGGGTGTGCCTGTCCCCCACACTGCCTGGCTCAGGGCACAAATAACATGGTCAGGGAATGTTTGTGGATGGATGGATGGATGGATGGATGGACGAATGCATAGATGAAAGGTGGGAAGGAGGGAGGGAAATAAGGAGAGATGAGAGAGAGAGAGAGGAGAGAGAGAGAGAGAGAGAGAGAGAGAGAGAGAGAGAGAGAGAGAGAGAGAGAGACAGAGAGAGAAGAAATGGGCAGGAGCTCCAGGAAAACAAAAGGAGGCTGTGACCACTCAGGGCAGCCTGGAGAGCAGCCTGTCCTCTCCCCTAGAGGGCGCCAGGGGTCAAAGACTGCAAGACCCAGGGCCTGGGCAAGGACACGGCTCCCTAATTCTCTCCAACTGGGAGCCAGGCCGCAGTGGCTCCAGCAAAGTCCGGTGGCCTCTGAAGAGGCCAGCAGGGGGCACTGTGTGCCCAGGATCAGTGCAGGGCCGGATGGCCGGTGCAGAGAACCTGGGCAGGCCCTAGGCGGGAGTGGGAGGGGAGGGCACTGGGGCCCCTCAGCTGTATTAATGGAGCCTGGCCTCCTGCCCCCACCCCGTGGTGTGTCCCTGCCCTTGGTGCCCCATCTGACCGATGTGGGGAAGAGTCTGGTGTCTCAGGTTCAGTCCAGCTCTTGGAAGCCAGACCCCTGAATCCTGCTAGAGTACTAGCTGCCCCCCCCCCATTTCCCCGTGATTAAGGGGGTCTGAGGATGGGGCAGAGGGTGGTGAGGGGGCCTGTCTGGGGGGCCTGCTGTGATGATCACTGCCGCCCAAAGGCATCCACACCCCAGGCCTGAACCCCCACTCTGTCCCATCCTGAACCCTCTCCAACAGCAGAGTCCTGGGGCCTCCCTGGGACTTACCTCCTGGTTCAGGGAGGGTCAGGGCCTGTGCATTTGGCCTTTCCCTGGCCCCACCCCAGTGCCCCTCGGCCTGCAGTCAGCCGTCTCCCCTGGCCTGTGGCCCAGGCTCCACAGCAGCTTCTTGCCTTCCTACCTCCATCTGCCCCCTTCCCCTCCTGGAGCCCCCCACTCGCTTCCACACAGCAGTGGGAAGAAGACCTCATGCCAAACGAACCCTACCCAGTCCCCCTCCAAACCTCCACTGTCCCTGCACAGGTGCCCGTTTCACGCTGCCCTGCCCCTCCTGGGTCTCACCTGTGGCTCTGTTCCGGATACCCTGAATGACCCCCGGGGCCCCTCCTGACCTGACTCCCCTCCTGCAGCCCCTGGCTCCTGCAGGGCCCTCTGCCAGCCCTGCCCTGCCCTCCTGAGGAAGATCCTGAGACCCAGGGAGCTGCCCCCTCCTCCCTACAGTCGTCTCACCCTCTGGGCAGAAGGGGCCTCCATTCCATCCCTGTGCCAATGGCCAGCCGGAGCGGGAGACAGAACCACTTGGAGCAGGCGCCCTCCTGCTGTTGGCCCCCAGAGCCCGGCCCCGGTTAAGTCTGTCTAATGGGGGAGGCTCAGGTCCTGCGGCCATACAGGCTGGCTTGAATCCTGGCTTTCCCATGTGGCCGCTGTGTGACCTTGTGCAAGCATCATGACCTCTGTGAGCCTCAGTTTTCCCATCAGCAAAATGGGGATGACTACAAGCTACCTTCACAGAACTTAGGCCTGGGCTGGGCTGAGGTTTCCCAGGTATGAGGCAAAGACCCTTCTGAGCACACCACCCCCACCAACCAACCCCCCCCCCCCCTGCCCCCCAGTTCTGCAGTGTTTCTGGGCCTGGGTGACACAGTCTCCGAGGATCCTTGGGAACCAAGTGTCTCAGGTTCCATCTGTACTGGGCGGCTGGGCCCCTCCCTGTGAGGCTCCGGTGACTGCTTTGAGCCCCTCCCCTACCTGATCCTCCCATGAGCCCATGAGTCAGGAAGGGTCAGTGGCCACATCACAGGCAAGGAGGTAAGAGAGGCTCAGAGACCACAAGCGTCTTGCCCAGGGTCACTCAGCGAGCAGACAGCAGGGCAGGGCCCCCCGTGGTGCCCGTCCGCCTCTCCACAGCCTTGGCCTCAGTGGAGCCTCGCAAAGGCAAGGAAAAGGGGACCAGCTGGCTCGGGCCACACAGCAGCTTCGGAGAGGAACCCAGTCTCCTGACCCCTCTAACCCCAGGGCGGGGAGGGGGTTACGATTTCTGCCTCAACGGCTGAGTTTTCCCTGGGAAGCTGGCTGGACAATCACAGTCAGGGACCCCGGGGCAGTCGAGGGGCTGGGGAGCGGGGAGAGCTGGCTGCCGGTGGCAGGAGGCAGCGGACCCTGGACAGTGGGCGTGAGGATGGGGGCGAGGAGAACTGGCAGGACCTGGGTCTTGGGGGCAGGCGTGGATGAAGGTGGGAGTGGCTCTCCCATTACTGGTCTGGCTCTGGGGACAGTGGAATGGCCACCAGGCAAACAAGGGCATGGGAGAGGGGAGGCCTGGGTGAAGGTGACCAGTGTGGGTGGGTCCAGGGGCAGTGTCTGTCTCAGGACCTATGGGCCTATTTAACAGGGAGCAGGCAGGAGCAGTAGGGGCCGGGGCAGTCTGGCGGGATTAAAGGAGGGGTGCCTGACCTTGGCTCCCGGGGGCACACCCTGGTGTTCTCCTTTAATGGCCAGGCTCTGGGCTCCCCAGAGGGACCTGCCACATGCAGCCTTGTCCCCACACCAGAGGCCTGGCTCCCTCCCTCCTGGGGCCCCTCCCACACAGACACAGGCCCACAGAGCCCGCACCCGGCAGAGGAGCGCTGACACGGCCTGGCCCGAGCCTAAGCCCTCCCGGCCCGGCCGTGGCCAACCTTCTGGAGAAGCTGATCCCACCCTGCCGGGGGCATGAGCTCACCAAGGCAGGCGGCAGTGGGCGTGGGACTCGGCCCATGAAAACCAGACCACGGCCTTCCAGGGCAGTGGCCCTAATGACGTCATTGTGGTCTGGCCGCTTGGCACCAGACGCCAGCCGAACTCCGAGGCTTCTAGGACCCCCACGCAGGGAAGTCCCCTCGGGCTCCCTCCCACTCCTTGTGTCCATGAAGTCAGAGTGTACACGGAGGGGGAGGAGGGGGAAGAAGGCCGAAAGCTTTTTCCTGCTGGCCTTCTGGCTTCTGTCCCCCCACAGCCATCCAGCTGTCCCAGGAAAAGAGGATGGTAGGACTCCCAGACCAGCTGCCAGGACTGGGTCCTCGGGCAGCTCCAGCGCCTACAGGTAGTGAAGATGGAGCTGACCCTGATGGGTGTCTGGACCCCACTGCCCCTTCTTCCCTCGCTCCAGAACCCCCTGTTGGGCCCCAGAGGAAGAATCATGATTGGCCAGGTACTCATTTTTCCAGCTTCCTGGCAACTAGGAGGTGGGCATATAGCCCAGTGCTGGCCACTGAGACATAATGAGTTTGTTGGGGGTTACTACTTCCTGCTTTTGAACTCGGTGTTAGAATGTGATGCCTTGAGCTGCAGTAGCCACGTTGTCACCATGAGGCATGGACCGTGAGGACAAAAGATAATTCACTAAAGAGGTGAAGGGGGAGGCTGTGAAGGGTGGCGAGCCGGCACGGCCATGGCATACTCAGCCCCAGCGCGCCGTACGTGCCACGCCAGCTCAGCCAGGTTCAGTGGCCCTGAGAGGGGGCGGTGAAGGATTGAGAAAAGACAGACAAGAGAATGAAAGCTGGGTCTGGGTGGGACTCTGCTTCTCTGATGGAGAGACAGCGCCACGGACTACGAGCCGTGTCTTTATTTTATAGCCGATGCCACGAGGCAAAGGAAGGGCGTGGTCAAGATGTTGACAACATTCTCGTGGGTTTCGATCCTACTCAACTACATGCACCTGATCGAGCTTCGTTTACTTGCAGCCTCTATCACTTAGGCACGTGGGGCCACGTGTGCGGACCATAGGGTCAAGCTCACAACTACAGCTGTTGGCCATAATTGTGCTGGGAGGGCTCTGCCCTCCAAGCTGGGACTTGCACGCGGCCAAGAAAGGACTGTGCCCTCTCGTTAGTCTGAGGCTTGAACCTGTCCAACTCTGTAGCTGCTCTCCACAGTGAAGAGCCTGGGTTCCTGAGCCACTGAAACCAT